>NC_136433.1:319690690-324490690 GCF_052849685.1 Lactuca virosa | reverse complement strand
TCAAGGATTTATTAATTATAAATCATTATTTTACATTAAGAAGAATATTCTACACCACAAGTGGGTCAAGTGTGCCCACTTGCCTTCCATGTGTCACCTCCCCATTAGCCCAATCTTATCCACATCACACAAACCAATGCAAACATCTTATCAATCTTGCAAGTTGCTCCAGCAACATCTATATAATGAAATCCCTGGAGAATTTCTTTGTTCACTTTGATCACTCTCAAACACTTATACGCTTCTCTTACCCTTCAAGGAAGCTTCTTTTCTCTCTACTTCGATCCACTTTTTGGAAGTGTTCTTGAGCTACTACTTCACTTTTTGGTAAGTATTTCATCTAAACTCAAGTGTTATTCCATATATTCCTAACACTCTTGGATCATCTACCCACATCTTAACACCAAAAATCGTTCTTAGGATCATCCAAGCTTTCACGTGTTCATCAAGTGTTCTTCACTTGATGAACACATTTTCATCAAGTGTTCTTGACTTGATGAACAAGTGACTGGGATGCCGAGGATCATAAACAAGGTGTGAATAACCATGGAAATTAGCTTGGTACACCCAATGTTACAACCACCTAATCAATGTGCCAGTTAACCACACACGCTCCATTGATCTATGATTAACATCAAGCTACCCTTTGCCACACACTGTCATTCCAGATTAGTGTGCCGGTTAACCACACACGCTCCACTAACGACTTAACAAGGTGCAAAGTGCAATTTCATGGGTTAGCACCATATTCATATTTTCCTAAGTAACTAAGATTTGAGAATTTATAAGTGTTTAGTTACTTCATATTAATCATTATACTTTTAATGAAGGGAGAATTAGAGTCCTATCCTACTCGTTCGGCTAACGACCCTCCACCAGTCAAGGTAGCGGTGGGTGAGAGTGGATACCCATTAAACTGCCATTATATAGGTAGTAACCTTATACCCCCCCCCCCCCGCTTATAAACCGGCTTCGTGAATGAGGCTACTAACGGTAACACTGACTTTGTTCTTATACATATATATAAATATTAAACCTATAATATTATAATAGTGTAAGGGTAGAATTTTAAACTCTAAAATTCTAGGGTTTGGAATTAAATGTTTCAAAAGTTAGACTTTTACATTTACAAATTCCAAAACTTGAGGGCAAGTTTTGAACTATTCAAAAACTTTTGGAATCCATAACTTCTGATTTTAATATAGGTTTTAATGAAAAGACTCTTGAAAATCCATAACTTGAGGACAAGTTATGGAGTTCATAAAACCATTTATGGGAAAAAGACTCTTCAAGTTCATAACCTATGATTTTAATGATCTCTTTAAAGGAAAAACTTTTCATTTTCCATAACCTGAGAATAAGTTATGGAATTCATCAAAACCATTTAGAGTAAAAAAATTCTAACAACAAAAACCAAAAAATTTGTCTATGATCTAAATTAAACTCATAAGGACAAGACAATTCATATCAAACAAATTTCATGTAATTAGCCTAACCATATAAACTAATACAAAACATGAAACTTTGACAATTATATTTTAAATTGGATAAGCATGATCATTACCACATCAAAAACATGTTTATAAGTTCAAAAATAGTTTAGGGTAATGATCATAGTCCAATTCCAGCCTTAAAACTCGAAATTCCGCATCCAGGAGCACCAACTCCTCGAGTGCATGAATTGAATCGACGAGTTGGTCAGTTTATAGGGTGGACTCGTCGAGTTCCCCAATGGACTCGACGAGTCCACTATCCAGACAGCAAAAAATCAAATTTTCAAGCTTTGAAAACAAGTAGCATCAAGTATATAAGAAAACAACCCTAGGCTCTGATACCACTGAAGGGTTTTGAGCATTCTAACACTCTTATGGTGTACATGCAACCCTATATGCTTTGGATATATGTTTTCTCTAATATACATGCAAACTTTTATTTTTCCAAAGCATCATCCTAACTAGCATACAATGGAGTATCTTTACTACAAATTCTAGTTAGATGACATACCTTTTATTGTAGTTGGAAGCCTTGGACCTTTAAGAACTTAGTGCCCCAAGTGTTGCACCTCAAATGGAATCACAACACACCTTTGGACAAAGGAGACTTTTGAGAGAGTATCTTCTTGCACCAAAATCGGCCAGCCCTCTAGTATTCCACTTAAGTGCCATTTTGGTAGCCATGAGGCTTTTTATATAGTGTGGCAAGATTAGGGTTACACCATGTAAGCCTTAATGGCCATGACCTTCCATATTCCTTAGGATCCATGGGTTTAAACCTCCATGGATCATCCATGGTTGTTAGATGGGTTTAGCCCAACCTAAGGAATCATGGATAATTGGCCCACACCATAAGAATGAATGATTTACCAATCAACCCCTTATATTTAATTAGTCTCTTTTGATCACAAAATTAATTCCAAATTAATTCTTGATCAATACCAATTAAATAATATCATTTCATATTAATACATTAGAACTTATAATATATTAACAAATCATAAAAAACCTCTTCTCAAAAGTCCATCCTATCATAAATAACCTCTTCTCAAAAGTCAATCCTATCAATTTGTCTTGGTGATATGCAACCCAAATGGATCATGCTACTCTCGGGTCAACTATATACCAATAATAGTTATGGGCTTAGACACCTAATCGAACAGTTTTGTGTCATATTTTGCATATGATGTGCTGGGATTCGTAATGTTGGTTGGCCGGAGGTTAGACGCACCACCATGGCGATGAGACCATATCGGGACCATAATCTAATAGTTATGGGCTGCCGTTTCTGCCATATCTCGTCGCCACCAGCCACCGTGGGAGGTGGCTGTGGGTGTGTATTCGAGTATGTTTGTTGCTTTAAGTATTTTGAGGATGTATGTGTGTTAATGTGGCCGGAAAACCCACCACTAACCCGTGAGGTGGTGGCCGCCGCCGTGAGCCGCCACTGACCACCACTACCCGAGGTGGTAGTGGGTGGTGCCCGACATAGTGAAACCCTAATCGGCCCAAATGCTTGATCTGGACTTAGTTGGTTTGTGATTTGGGTTGAAAACCCTAATTTTAGTAAAGTGTTGGTTGGGACATATCGGGACCCGCGTGTGGACCAGTGGACTGAAGTTATGACTTATGCCGATTCCATTGTGTGATGGCTTAGTAGAATAATGGACTTAATGGGTTATGTCCTTAATGGGTTAAGTGAGAGCACTTAACCGTAATCGTCATTTTATGTGAAAGCCCTAATTTTGCTTGGGCCTTGAGTTGGTCCTTTCTATTGGGCTTTGGTGATTGGGCTATTGATGGGCCATCCAAGAACAATAATGTGGACTAGAATATTTAGATGGGCTTTAGGGTAAGGCCCATATGAGGGTTTATGCCGAATTTGGAAAATTGGGCCATAGTTAGGCCATTAGTAGAGCTTTGTGGACCCATTTGGTATTGGGCCTTGGTGGGCCCATTGGGCTTGGTTTATTTATGGGCCGAGGTTGGTGGACCATAATTAGACCTAATATGTAAAGGTTTGGTCTTAGATCCTAATGGGGTTAATTTTGGGTATGGCTCAGTGTTGGAATATTTGAGTTGTAGATCGATAGATTCCAAACAAAAAAACAATATTTAATCAAGTAAAGAACACAAGAACGGATCAATGGTGTCGAATGATTAATAACTCACACCTCAGAAGAGTTCGATGAAGAACTTCGACTGTAGAGGTGTGCTAGGGTTACAATGAAAGTAATTAATGAGAACAATCCCTGGAAAAGCTATACATGCATGCAATATTTATATGCTAACCCTAATGTTTTTCCACGGTTGGACAGGCCCAAACTGGGTTAACTAAATGGACTTATAACCGAGCCCAAAGACGCAACACCAGACCCAACAATCTCCCCCTTTGCGTCAATTGAGGCGAGAGACTAATTCGGTTGAGTGACCTTGATCTTCTTTACAACCTTGAATAGCCGAGGGATGATCGCAAGAAGCAATTGTGGAAACTGAATATACCACCAAAGCATATCAATGAACAACTTCTTATCAGCTTCACTGTTCTGATTACACCTATGTATGATCTCTAAAATGTGCTCCAAGCAAGCGGTGGAAAATAGGTGTTTGTCAATCAGAGCGAACAAGCATTTTTGACCTTCGCCCCTTGTGAACATAACAGTGTGAAATTTTGGATGGATCTTCCCCTTAACCATCGCATTTACATCGCCTGCTCTTCCAATCGCCTTCACAGTGGTTCGCTTATGAATAGCAGCAACGATCTCCTGATCCATCTTCGCGACTTCATGAATATAACATACAAGCATTCGCTTGATGTGATCGATAATAGGTTGATACTCCTGTGGATTGGTCAGCAAAATATTCTTAAGGAGTATCCAGTCGTGAGGGTTCAAGTTCGGCAGGCCAGCCAGGGAAATCATATGGACCGAGCTATCAGAGCCTCGTGTCACTTTGAATTTAATGTTGATAAATTTCCCTGCCGAAGTGGACTTGAACACCTTGGCCGTTGTGATTTTCTGAGTGCTCCAGGTCAGGTATTGTGGCTGAACAAACTCGAGATAATACTCGAGCAAATCCTGATCTACCTTCGGGTCTGGAGAAGGAATGCTAGCCGTCGACTCAAAACAGTGAAAAATAAATGCCTTTCGGGTGATTAGCATGTCAAACTGTAAGTCCTTCGAGTTCTCAAGCCCGAACGAAAAAACGGGTTCAAGCCAATGAGAGCTCGGTGCATCAATGACTTCCCTGAGAAGTGATTCCATAGTTCATTCAGGAAACATGGACTTCTTCTGCTCTAGAAGCTCGTTCGCTTTCAAATCCTTCTCAAGAAGTTCCTTCTCCTTTTGAAGTCTATCTCGAAGTTCTTGTTCAGTGGGCTTAACTTTCAAACTTTCCTTTTTCGAAGCATTCCCTCCTGTATCATCGTCATCATCATTTTCATCCACATCATCATCTCCAATATTCTTCTTTTTCTTATCTCCCCCTTGTTTCGGATGGACACCAGTCGCCGGAACACCTTCAATACGACTCAACACATCCAATGCAGGTCTTAGTTTTTCAGCCAAGTGGCGTCGGATGGAGATGGTGAGAATGGAGTCGTGAGCTTCCAGTAGATGTAAGAGAATGGAATGCACATCTCCAACTGAACTCTTAATCACCTCGCGCTCAGATTTTAAATCTTTAACCTCTTTGGTGGCATTCTTAAGCTTGAGATTCTGAATCTTAAGCTGTGAGGTTTGCTTGTCCAGTTCATCCATAATTTTATTTTCAACTGCAAGCTCGACTTCAAGTTGAGTCAACCGATCACCAATCGAAATATGAAGCTCTTTGTTAGCAGCCTCAATTGCTTTGCGAGCTTCCTCAAGATGTGTCTTTTCGGCTGCCTGTGAACGCGTAAGATGATCAACTGAAGTGTTCACTGTGTCAGCATTCTTCTGTGCAGCGGCTTGGAGGGAATCGAGAAAAATCTGTGCCTCTGAAACTAGTTTTTCGACTTTTGCGGTCACATCCTTGCAATCTTTAGTGGAAGCTTCAACGTCAAGAGAAGCTTTCTGGCATGTGGAGGTGGAGGCTTCAATGGCTTTGGCAGCATTGGAGATGGAGGCCTCATGATCTTTGACAACTGAGGAGAATAGATCTTGGAGAGCAACCTCTGAATATGCACCAGGAGAAGACAACGAAAGCAATTGATCAAGCTTTTCCGTGACAGCCTTGAGATGCTTTTTGGTAATCGGGGCGTCATCATCTTCATCACTTTGTACGCGATAAGGACTGAAATAAGTTGAATCAAATTCCATGTCTTCACCGCCAAGAACAGGTTCAGGTGATGTAGGTGGGGATAAAGGAGTTGAGGTAACAAGTGGAGTAGAACCGACAGTGGATGTCCCCATATCAGATACGTTGACATGAACTGTAGGTTCGGGTGTAGTAGTGGTTGTGGTAGTTGTAGCTGTAGAGAACAAGGGGTTGGAATCGGGATGGATGAAGTGGTTGTAGATGTGATAGGTGGAGGACAAGGAGCGATAGTAATATGAACCAAAACTGGAACAAAACGTGGAGGCGAGGTTCGGTTGCTATCGTTAGTGGGTGAAGGAGGAGGCGAATTACCTCTAGATAGACTATCGGTTTCAGTAGCTTTGTCATCAGTAGTCTGAGGATCTGGCTGGCCATCAGAAGGAACATACTCATGATCACTTGTAGAGGGGGAAGGAGAATTTGGTCGTCGAGCTTGCTTTTTGACCTTTCGTTTCTTTCAAGCAGTAGGCACAGCTTGCTCTGCCTTGTGTTTCTTAGGAGTTGAAACCTTGGAGGATTGACCCTCTTTGTCGCCTTTGGGATCAGCCTTCTTCCCTCGTTTTGTTGGCTTGTCCGCAACATCCAATGAACCATGCATCTCGGGAGTGAGTTGGCGTGGACCTGAAGGGGTCAACTTCCTGTAATCAGCCATGATTTTACTTTTGTTGGAGACACATCGGTACATCGATTCTGGAATTGAACCGATAAATAGAAACTTCGTTGGAACAGTCACAATAAATTTGACTGTGTGAAAGGTCGCAATTGAAGACGGCAGAGCACGTTCCATTACAGGAATATTAAAAGACTGAATAGCTATGTTAGTGATCAAAGTCCAGAAACGGCAGCAGGAGATATCTGAATGTTTCGTTGAGGAGTTGAGACTCTACACCAGTTGTGCCCAAAGAAGTGTTCCAGAATCCAGATTGATCCCGTTATAGAGACCATAGAGAATGGTCAGGAACCCTTTGCTTGCCCCATTCGACCCTGCCACACGTTCTGCCAAACCCTTGTAGAGAAGGGTAAGCAGACCATTCCACTGAGGTGGCAAACAAGACTTCTTGAACTTCGTTACCGTCGTTAGAATGTCTGTGTAATCCATATCGTAGAGCATTTGAAATAACTGGGTCGTAGTGATAAAGTCCGGTGAGATGACAGAGGCATCAGCTGCAAGCCCTAGCAGCGAACAAAATCTTGCCTTGGAAACTGATGTCTTTTGATTGAAGATATCGAAGAAGATATGTTCCTTGCGCTTGTCGTATGCAGCAGTAAAATACACCTGGGATAGAAGAGACATCGGAACGGATTCAACCTGTGTGAGTGTAATCACCAATGGAGAATACTTGAGGCACTCGACAACATGGAGCATGTAGGAATCGTAGAGAAAAGGATCCAGTTGAATGATGAGGTTCTGATTGGGTTTGATTGTGAGCAACGATGATGACACAGTTTGATCTTGGACAGAGGATGATTCCGCCATTGTTGCAGTGAGGAAGAAGAAGATGAACAGTGTATAATCGCCGATGAGTTCGTGAGAGAGAAAATAGTTGGTAAAGGAGTCCAAGAGGTTCGAGAAAATCTTTTATACCATCTCGAGGAGAGAGAAAAATCTGGTTGTGATGATGACTAGATCTCTGAAACATCGCCTGAAAAAGCGCGATTTGACAGCTTGGTATCCCTAGAAATGCGTCAGCATGCATGGGTATAGAAACCGTTTCAAATTCACGCGCCTTCTCGACCTTATCTCCTATTCAAATTTCGAACCGTTTCAACTTCATGCTGACTCACCCTTATTTGATTTTTATTATAAAAATAAATCAGCGTCACATCCTTTCGCGTTGTGGAAATCAACTGTCGCTTCTCCATAATTAAGGAGATCACCATATCTGTTAGAACCGAAAGCACAAATCTGAAAATTGCTATTAGAACTACGAACAAGAATTTGGAAAATCATAAAGACCTTCGTGCAAGAGTGTGCCAATGATAAAGAAATAAAAAAAATATTTGTGGAATTTAAGTGATGTCTATTGAGACATGAAACTGATGATCCCGGGCACGAATCTCTTCCTTCAAAGTCAAGAGAGACTGAGAAGTGTCTGTGTGGTGTCCCGTGAAATACCATCAAATGTTTGTAAAGAAACATTGAAAGGCATCTTTTCAATTATAGGCTTTATAAGGTGGCTTACCTTCAACCGAACCTTGATACTTGAAATAAGACCGAAAGTCGGGTGAAGTACTTGTGAAACCGATGTGGTTTGTTGAAAAAGTAGGTTTGAAAAATATTTTGTGACATGAAAATAGTAATAAGTCTAAAAAAAATTAAACTGGATCTTATAGGAAGAAACGTCCTGGTGTTAGACAGTTTCATAAAGATCACGCAAAAAGAAAAAGAGACTTCGTAAGGTAACAAGTAATAGCTTGAACATTAGAGCGTCCACCGTTAATGCATTCAAGGTGTTGGATTTTTGGTTTCACTTAGCACGTGGTAAACGAAACTAAGATCATCAACACAGAGATTGTGTAACCATAAACCTCAGTGGTAATTGCTGAGAGTCTCAAGGGTTACTTTTATGAAGCAAAACTGAAATGGAGAAATGTGAGGTGGTTAAGGAACCGAAAGTACCTCTGCTATATTAGAAGGACAAAGCAGAAAACTCTTAACTCACTATGAGAAGAGTTAGGTAGCTCGTGACTTGAGTGATTTAAGCAACCTAATTTGGAAGAAATGATTGGTGTTTATCGGATCATTAAGGCTTCACTCAGAGTCAAGTAGGCTTCGGTCTACATACAACAGCATGCTTCTAGGGACACTTAACTAGTACAAAGAGAAGAAGAGTATATCTGCCCCATTATCATCGTGTTTCGCATCTGTGAACTTGATATTAGACAATTGATGTGTAGAACAGAAACATTAGATAAACACAAAAGAAAACATAAAAATATTTTTGAATTTATGATATTTCCGAAAAATAATAAAAACAGAAAAGAAAATAGTTTTGAATTTTTGGATTTTCTGAAAAAGAATAAAAACAGAAAAGAAAATATTTTTAAAATTTTGGATTTTCTGAAAAAGAATAAAAACAAAAAAGAAAATATTTTTGAATTTTTGGATTTTCTGAAAAAGAATAAAAACAGAAAAGAAAAATATTTTTGGATTAAAAAAAATAACAAAAACAGACAAGAAACTGAAGGTAAACACTCGAAAGAATAAGAAAGCTTTACAAGATTATACAACCGAAACCATCCCTTAGAAAAGATGAAGCGAAATAGACCGGGCGTTCGGTTCATTTCGGTTCCCAAAAATTTAAGAGCCGAAATAGACCGAGCGTTCGGTTCATTTCGGTTCCCAAAAATTTAAGAGCCGAAATAGACCGATCGTTCGGTTCATTTCGGTTCCCAAATATTTAAGAGCCGAAATAGACCGAGCGTTCGGTTCATTTCGGTTCCCAAAAATTTAGGAGCCGAAATAGACCGAGCATGCACTCTATTTTGCTTGTTCAATTTTAGTGAGTAGAAGGAGGTTTCGGTGCTGACTCAGCTTCCATCATTCCTAATCCTTGGAGTATTTTGTTAAAGCTTGCTTCTTGTAAGGCCTTAGTGAAGATGTCAGCCAATTGATCTGAGGACCGAACGAAGTGAATTTCAACATTTCCATCTTCAACGTGGTCCTTGATGAAGTGATATCTCAGTGCGATATGCTTTGTCTTGGAGTGTTGCACTGGATTGTGACATATTCGTATTTCACTTTCAGAGTCATAGTATAGAGGGATTTTCTTCATGCTCAAGCCATAATCTCTAAGTTGGCTTTGTATCCATATGATCTGTGATGTGCAGGATGCCGCAGCGATGTACTCAGCTTCGGCTGTGGAGAGAGATACGCACGTCTGTTTCTTTGACTGCCAGCTAACAAGTTTACCATCTAGGAACTGGCATCCACCTGTTGTGCTTTTTCGGTCCAATCCACATCCACCAAGATCAGCGTCTGAGAAGGCTTGAATAAAGAAGCCAGATTTTGCAGGATACCAAAGACCGAGAGACGAGGTTCGCTTTAAATACCGGAAGATATTTATCACTGCAATCATGTGAGGTTCTCTTGGATTAGCTTGAAACCTGGCATAATAACAGACAGAAAACATTATGTCTGGCCTACTAGCCGTTAGATACATTAGAGACCCTTTCATTTGACGATAAAGAGTTATATCAACAGCTGGTTTCTCTAGAGATGGAGTCAACTTCGTGCCAAATGCCATTGGAACCTTTACTTTGGAATCACCCGTCATGCCGAACTTCGTTAATAGAGTCTTCGTGTATGCTTCCTGATTAATGAAGATGCCCTCTGGACCCTATCTTATATTCAATCCAAGGAAAAAGTTAATCGGACCCATTGCGCTCATTTCAAATTTAGTCTCCATCAACTTCGTAAATTCAGATGTTAAGCTAGGATTCGTGGAGCTGAAGATGATGTCATCGACATAAATCTGAACTATCATTAAGTGTTCGCCTTCTTTCTTGCGAAAGAAGGTTGGGTCAACCGAACCTTGCTTGAATTTTGACATTTTGAGAAAACGAGTAAGAGTTTCATACCAGGCTCTCGGGGTTGCTTCAATCCATAGGCTGCTTTATCCAGAATGTAGCAGTGATCAGGATACTTCTCGTTCACAAATCCGGGTGGTTGCTCAACATATACTGTTTCTTCTAGTTCTCCATTTAAGAAAGCGCATTTAACGTCCATTTGGAAAACTTTGAAGTTTTTGTGTGCATCATATGCCAAAAAGATTCTTACTGATTCCAACCTTGCTACTGGAGGGAAGGTCTCTTCATAGTCTATCCCTTCTTCTTGGCAATATCCTTTCACCACCAGTCTCGCTTTGTTGCGAATAACATTTCCCTCTTTATCCAATTTATTTCTAAATACCCACTTTAAGCCGACTACAGATACGTCCTTTGGTGTGGGAATCAGTCTCCAAACATGATTACGTTCAAACTCATGGAGTTCGTCTTGCATAGCTTACACCCAATCAGAGTGATCAAGAGCAGCATTTACCGTCTTCGGTTCTACTTTAGAGACAAACGAATTAAACATGCAGAATTCAACTTGAGAGAATAAAGTAGTTTGCTTCGCTTTCATTTGTGAGCGTGTGAGAACACCCTCAGATGATACACCAATAATTTGTGTTTTAGGATGATCCTTTGTCTATTTTATAAGAGGAGGATAATTGGGATCATAGACAGGATCCAGTTCAACGTTGACTTCTTCTTCCATTTCTGACATATCACCTTCGTCATTTGCATTTTCATTCTCCCCCTCAAATGGCAAGCCGAATTCTATGTCAGATTCAGTGCTCTCCCCCTCAGATGGATCTTCATGGGTTGGGGCCTTCGAAGGATTCTCCCCCTGGAAAGGCATATTGTGTGGTTTTGGAGTAGACGAACACTCCCCCTGGATTGTTGAGCTTTCTCTTGGAGGGTAATCAGTAGCTGGATGATTACTTGCTACAGTAGGTTGGCTACGTATCTGCTTCTCGGTTGGTTGGTGAGGTTCGCTCTCCATAACTTTAGCAGCTTCATCGATGATTTTCTTCAAGTTATCGATTTTGTTATCTGTTGCTTTCGCTTCTGAGTTGGTCGCCTTTTATGCTTCATCAAAGAGTAGCATGTACTCCTTAAACAGGTTGGCAATAGGAACTGAGTCAGGACCAGATTTTGGAAAAATTTCCTCCATTGGTTTTTCGGTTTTTTGCATTTTCTTCACGTAATTGTCGTCAAAAGTAACGTAATAGGTTTCTTCAATCTTTTTTGAGCGTTTATTTAGAACCCTATATGCTTTTGAAGTAAGTGAATAACCGAGAAAAATTCCTTCGTCTGCCTTAACATCAAACTTGTTTCGGTTCTCTTTGGAGTTGAAAATAAAGCATCTTGAACCTAACACGTGGAAAAACTTCACATTTGGCTTTCGACCATTCAAGATTTCATACGGAGTGATGGCGAATCTCTTGTTCATGAAGGATCGGTTCTGATTGTAGCATGCAGCAGCAATTACATCCGCCCAGAAATATAGAGGAAGGGAGGCGAAGCTTAGCATGGTTCTCACTGCTTCACATAAAGAACGGTTTCACCTTTCGACGATCCCATTCTACTGTGGAGTGTAGGGAGCAGAGAAGTTGTGAGTTACTCCCTTTTCAGCCAGAAAATCTTCGAAATCTTTATTCTTGAACTCAAGACCATTGTCGCTTCTTATATTTCGTACCACCTTTCGCAGCTGGACTTCCACTTGTTTGATGAAAACTTTTAGCTTGGGCATCGCTTCTGATGTCTGTTTAAGAAAGAAAACCCAGGTGAAGCGAGAAAAGTCATCTATAATTACGAGTATGTACTTGCTACCACCGAAGCTTTCGATAGCCGAAGGGCCATAGAGATCGATGTGCAGTAGTTCCAGAGGATCGATGATCTTTGTATTGATTCGAGAGGGGTGACTTTTACGACTTTGCTTGCCCATTTCGCATGCTGCGCACATATGTTCCTTGTCAAATTTGAGAACAGGAAGTCCACGCACGTGATCACCAAGCACCAGTTTATTGATATCTTTGAAGTTCAGGTGCGATAGTCTTCGGTGCTACAACCAGCTTTCATCTGAGTTCGCCTTTGACATCAAACATATTGCAGGCTTTCCTTTTATCGGGTTGAGATTTAGAGGAAACATCTCCCCTTTTCGCTCAGATTTTAACAGAATTTTCTTCGTTTGTTTTCAATTATTTCAGAGCCCTCATCGTCAAACGAGACTTTCAAATCTGTTCCTGCCACTAGTTGAGAAACGCTGATGAGGTTATGCTGCAACCCTTCCACGTAGGCTACCCTTCGTATAGAGAACTCTCCGTTGGTTATCATGCCATATCCTTTGATCGTGCCGTAAGAGGTGTTTCCGTATTTCACATATCCACCATCCTTAAGGGATCGAAACTCCCTAAGTTCTTCCCTTCTTCCAGTCATGTGACAAGAGCAGCCACTGTCAATATACCATTCTTCGTCAAACTGCTCATCACTGAGAACCTGCAAAATTAAGCAGATTTAGGAACCTAAAGTCTCTTGGGTCCTTGTGAGTCTTTTACAGAATAGGGAGTTGCAACTGAAAGATCAACCGTATATGTTCTTTTTATTAATGTGGTTTCATCTTTTCGTTTTATGGTGCAAACTTTTATTTTATTTTTGTTAGTAGTTTTCTCAGTATAGTTTTTCTTGGAAGATCTAGGGGTAGCTGACTTTTTGGTGTTTTGGTTTTCAGTATCTGAGTACAGCTTTCCTTTTCCTTTGACATCCTTCACGGATTTGGGTTTAGGATGAGAGTGAGGAGGATGGGATTTGGGACCAAAACTTGACTTTCGGTTCTGAGCTCTTGTGTTGGGACCGAAACTGGACTTTCGGTTCTTGGCGTAGTAGGAGCTGGGACCAAAACTTGTCTTTTGGTTCTCGTGACCACAAGTATTAGGGCCGAAACAGGTCGTTCGGTTCTCTTGACGGTATGATTGATGTTGATTGCTGGATTGAGACTTGGCCTGTGCTTCCTTTTTGAGAGTACAAGCTTTTTCAGAGCGAACATAAGAGGGGTTTTGTGAGTGCCAAAACTGTTTTCTCTCATTGAGATTCTTCATGTATCTTTTGTTCCTCTGTCGTTTCTGTTCAACAATTTCCTCTTGAGTCAAGTGAATGGTTGCCTTAGGCTTCGCTTTCAGTGGTTCCTCTGGTATATCTTTTGTACCACTTGTGTTGGGTTTATCGAAGCTTGAGGGCTTGTTCAGGGGTTCGGGTATGTATCGTCCCTTAACTCTCCATGAGGTTTGCTCCGACAGACCAACTGTTTCATCTGCATTATCGATGGGAGCCGACCAGAAGAAGTTATCACATCCTTCAGCATTATCTTTGTCAACCATTGATGTTAACTCCACCGTTTGCTTCTTAGTTACACCAGTCACAGCATACACTTGGTTTGGAGTCGTTTGAACCTTCTGATAGAAAACAACTTTTTCTTTGAGCTTCTTTGATTTGTCCTTTGACACCCGAGCATATTCAACCGAACTTTCAGATATGAGGGGGTCTGTTGGTTCGGGTTCGCTTTTAATGAATTCTGAACAATCGACAACGTCTTCTACAGAGATTTCACTCATATCACTCTCCTCATCAAATTCAGAAGTGGTTTCTAAATTGATTTTATTTTCTGAACTCAATTTGGCGTTGGATGAGTCAAATTTCTGTGTAGTCTCGGTCTTTATTTTTAATTTATCATTTTCGTCCAGCAAATTTTTAAGCATACACTTATGTTCTTTCGACTCAATGAAAGATTCAATTTTGTCCAGTCCATATTTATAGGTGACAGAGATTTCATCTGATGACATTATAGATTCACATTCAGCAATGATTTCTTCCTCCTTATATTCAAGAAAAGGCAAAATCATTTTATGAATCTGTTTTCCTATCTCACAATCTAAATGTAACTGAGTGATATTAGTATATAGACGTTTAGCAATCAAACATAAAACATTTCGTTGTTTCAAAATTTTCAAATTGTCACTTTGCAAATAAATAAGTTCATCCCAATTGTTAGAATATTTGAGTTGTAGATCGATAGATTCCAAACAGAAAAACAATATTTAATCAAGTAAAGAACACAAGAATGGATCAACGGTGTCGAATGATTAATAACTCACACCTCAGAAGAGCTCGATGAAGAAGTTCGACTGTAGAGGTGTGCTAGGGTTACAATGCAAGTAATTAATGAGAACAATCCCTAGCCTTACTCAACTCTAACTCCTTCTGCTGAATCCATATTCTTCTCTCCTCACTCTTGGAAGATTCCCTGCTGAGTTGGTCAGTTAGGTTAGAATTGGCTAAGCATGTTTGCATGAGACTACCACTTAAATTGGAAAACTTGGATTTTAAATCATTTAAGTCTTCTTCATAGTTTGTTATTGGTACTTTATGAGATTCTAGGATAGTTTGTACCTTCTCGATCAACTGATCGCAGTCGCTGATCTTTTCACTCATGGGCTTGGCTGCGAAACATATGTCTTCCATGACCTTCGCTTCCTCATGCTTACTTTCGGTTGTAACCATTAAGCATCTCCCAGCTGACTCAGCAACTCCTTCTCTCGCTACATATGCTCATCCATGCGAGGGTATGCGTACCTCTTCATCCTCAGAATCTGTAGACCAAACTTCCACTCCACCGAACTCATCATCAACAACGTTTTCCTGCACAATAAAAGCATTCATGGAAACGTTAGCAGTTTTCTTCTTCTTTATCTCCTCCAGCTTTCTCATGTAGTAATCATCATCTTCACCCTCCTTCTTCTCAGCCATCTTTCTTCGCATACAATCCTTGGAAAAGTGGTTCTTGCCATGACAGTAGTTGCAATCGTACCCAGAGTCTCCCACAAGTTTACTCTCCTTCTTCTCATCGTCCTTTTGGGTGTTGTTCTTCGGTTCTTCCTTCACCTTTTCAGAACTATAGCTTCCCTGCCACTTTCGGTTCTTATTGACTAGGAATTTTTTGCGAGCAAACTTCTTTGGGTTTGTGACCATCATAGCATATTCTTCGTTGGATAGATCACACTCAGACAAATCAGATTCCTCCTCCTCATTTGCTACATTTTTGCTTTTAGAAACGAGGGCCAGTGAACCCACACCTGAAACTACTTTTGCTTCCTTCGTCACCACGCTTTCATGAGATTTTATAATACCCATCAGTTTCGCCAGTGAATATGATTTAAATTGCTCATGAGCCTTTACAGTTGAAACTACCGCCAACCATTCGGGCCTTAAACCGTTCATGAAGGTAACCTTTTGTTCAATCACCTTCCTTTCAATGCCATGTTTCATCATCTTACTGAGCAGATGATTGAATCGCTCGAATGTCTGAACAAGCTTCTCTTCAGGTTTCTGTTCAAAAGCTCCAAACTCAGAGAGCAAAAGGATTTCGATCGAGTGCTCTAGATCTTCATCTGTTGAATATAATTCTTTCAACCTATCCCATATTTCTTTTGTTGTTGTGCATGAACTCACCAAACGAAAGGTATCAGATTGTAATGCGAATCGGATCATCCTCATGGCTTTGACGTTACATAACACCTTGTCTTTTTCGTCTTGAGGCATCTTATCCTCGTCCGCCAGGAGTTGGTTATACTCTTTTTGAGTCTTGACTGTTCGATTTGTTCCAGAGTGAACAAACGGACCCAATATTATTGCTTCCCAGATCAAGTAGCCATTGTCTTCAGATCCAACTACATATTCTTCGAAGTGATACACCCATACTTCATAATCTTGAGTGTAGAGTATGGGAATCCTTGTAGTTGATCTTATGCTGTTGGAGATGTTGATTGGATTGCTTTGAGAGTCATCGTGATACATGATGAACGTGTTCTGTTAGATTCAGACTTGTAACGTTGAACTTAGGGTTTTATCAAACACTAGAGATACCGTCGACAGGAGGAAGACAGCATCTTTATATTGATAAAAGCGGAAACCCTAAAGGATTCTTCAAACAGAAGAGATACGTATGTATTACACAGTCTCCTGCTCTGATACCAATTGTTGGAATATTTGAGTTGTAGATTGATAGATTCCAAACAGAAAAACAATATTTAATCAAGTAAAGAACACAATAATGGATCAATGGTGTCGAATGCTTAATAACTCACACCTCAGAAGAGCTCGATGAAGAACTTCGACTGTAGAGGTGTGCTAGGGTTACAATGCAAGTAATTAATGAGAACAATCCCTGGAAAAGCTATACATGCATGCAATATTTGTATGCTAACCCTAATGTTTATCCACGGTTGGACAGGCCCAAACCGGGTTAACTAAATGGACTTATAACCGAGCCCAAAGATGCAACACCAGACCCAACACTCAGTGTTAGAGGCCGGAGTACAACCACATCATTTATAGGATCTGTTCGTCATCCGAGATGAGTCTTCTCACTATACTTACCTGCGTAGTAATTTACATGTGACCGGAGGGTCTTATTCGTGTTATGACCGGAGGGTCTTATTTATACTATTGATGGGAGGGTCTTAGTACATTATTGCCTGGAGGGTCTCAATACATTGTAGACCGGAGGGTCTTAGTACATTATTGACCGAAGGGTCTTATTTGTTAATAATGTAATATGTGTTATCATGCATACTGTCTTTGTGACTTATGATGTTATAGTAATCTGTGTATATGTTGATCCTATGTTCTTATACTGAGATATGTGATATCATGTGTTCTGTCTTGTGATTTATGTCGTGTATTATCCTGTGCATTATTGGCAAACAACTAGAGGGTCCACCTGAGTTGTGGGACCGGAAGGATCCACTGAGACATATTGACCGAAGGGTCTTATTCGAGATATAGCCATGAGAGGCTAATGAGATGTGTGTGGTATGTTGGGGACTCACTAAGTTTCGTGCTTACCGTGTTATGTGTTATGTGTTTCACGTACTTCTCAGGATCACGGGAAGGCGCCAGCTTGATTGTACACATGAGATGGAGTTATGTATCTAAGGATCCTGGATTTTATTCAAACAACTATGAACATGTTTTTTGATAATTTGACATTTTGGGAATTTTATGATATGTGTTGATGAGATTTACGTGATTTTAAAATGAAAAATTTGTTTGAAAATTTACGGTGTTATAAGTTGGTATCAGAGCCTTGGTTTGAGGTATTCGGATGTACCTTCGGGTGTGTCTGGACTCAAACTGAGGATTTGAGAAAGATTTTCAAAAAGAAATGATTTTTCTAAAATGAGAAAGAGTTTTAAAGAGAAAACAAGATGGAGCAGTGTGTACAATCAGCGAGCGCCCGAACGGTGATTTCCCAAAATACACTACTTGTTTATATTATGACATGCTTATGAGATATTAGAGCTTCATGCTAGAGGATAGGCTAGGTATTTCAGAAATTAGGGCTAGAGTTGCCTGATTCATGATGCCTTGGCCTAGAGGATGCTCTTGATTGATATTATATGCTATTTGCTCTGTATGTTCTGAGTAGAACTACCTAGCAGGAATCTTTTAGAGAGAGTCTGGAGTCGAGGAGTAATCTATGAGAGATACCTAGATGAGCATTTGAGGAGTCTATTGAGAGATTAGTTGGAGATCCACGAGAGGTAGGATTGCCTGAGTTTGGTGATGCCTTGTGAGTTGAGGATAGAGCAAGTGGAGTTGTATCCTAGCGTGTTTTTATGTGTTGGTGGAGATTATCCGATGCCCGAATGGTGCTTGCTTTGTGATTTGAGGAACTCTTGAATGATGGCAGTCAGCTACTAAGTGAATATGACGATATTCAGAAGGTAGAGGGCTGGCATCATGAGGAGTTCTTTAACAGCTGATGACAGAGAAGTGTGAGAACCTAGAAGAGCCTAGGGAGTAATTCTAGTCCAATGAGTACGCTGTTTACAGGTGAGTGTTCGCTGAAGAGTAAACATGTGTAATGGGATTGAAGATCGAGAAGGTGAGCAGCTACTTAGGAAATCTGGGATGATCCATGTGAAAAGTATGGGTAGATGTGGCAGGTAGTATGGGCCCGTACTATTGAAAGCAGAGGACCCATACTCGAAACAGGGAAATTCTGGAGGTTCTAAATAGTAGGTCGAGAGGAGACAACATGGTTCGGGTACCATGTTTCGTAGCAGAGGGTGCTTAAGTCTTTACCAGTTATCCGATGATGGGTGTTCAGACTGAGAATGGATATGGTAAACTGTGTGGCCAGAGGTCCATTCCAGTGGAGCTTCAATAGGGTGTACCATGCGAGGAAAAAAAATTGAGTTCAGATTTCGAGGAGTTTGACTGGTGAGGTGCCAGTTGGAGTTGTTGGACTCGAGAAAGAGTGGAGATGATGCTTTATAGGGGATTGTGGTCTGGTTTGAGTGATCGACCGATAGTTGAGATGTTACTTTCTATGACGAGAGTTACTTTATTTCCGTTTCTTGTGCAGATCAAAAGAGATAACGAGCTTCCGATTACAAAATTTGGAGGTAAACCCTGTGGGGGTAGCATATAGTTGCGATATTGTCACCAGAGTATTTTGTAGTATTGTCTGTTGTGAGGTATTTCCTGTACCATAAGAGAGTGATCGGTGGGGACTGAGATGGATGAGGACAAGGATATGCCTTAGTCGAGTATGGTAAGGCACATTTTAGCACCAGTTTCATGTGACCAAGAGGAGTATATCGGGGCAGTGACCCTCGTTGGTTACATTGGATATCAATTGTGAGAGTGAGGTCTCTTGCTTCTATGATAATTCACACGAGGGAATGTTGGTTGAGGAATCAAAGATGAGGTGTGCGATATTTCATTATTTCAGACTGAGGATCGTGACTAATTCGGGACAGTTGAGATGTTTGGTGGTGTGTTGATATGAGATTGAAGGTGACTGGAGGCAGTCACATTGGGAGGATTCCGAGGTTTTCATATGGGGTTCGGGGTTCTTGGTGTTATTTGGTCATTTTCTGGAAAGTTATTAAGTGCTGCGTGGTACGTCCCCTGAGTCGGGAATGGTACATCTGGAGAGCCAGTCTGTAGTGTGGTTGTTTGGGTATGACATTGGGCAATGGTTCGAACCCTAAGTGGGGGAGAACGATATATTTTGTTGAAAGGATCATCAATCTGTTCAACTTGGGGTTAGAGGATTTGGTGACGGGAATCTGCAGTACGGACATATGAGACTTGGGTCTACGGGTGGATAAGGTAAGGTACAAAGCGAGATGATACACGTTACATGTACACAAGAAAGGAGGAGTGCATCCACGGCAGGTGGCCGTTGGTCAGGGAATCTTATTGTGGCCAGGGATTGTTCGAAGTTGCAAATGTTTGAGTTCGAGGCGGTTGGGTCGTTGAGGTCAAGTTTCAATTGTTGAGATTTGCCGGTTCGATGTATGGATTGTTATCTATACTCTGGGAGGAGCAGCGGTGGATTTGTCAATTTTCTTCAGAGTCGGTATGAGTAGTTTCGCATGGGATTGATCAGTGGAGTGTGAGATTCCAAATTATCGTTGACATTTTCTCAGTCACCGACAATTTCTCCTTACTTCAAGTTATGAGTTGGAGTGCTTCAAGGGTTCTGAGCGGTGTAAACTCGAGATCTGAGGTAGTGGCAAGCTAGCGTGAGATTTGGTGATGGTGTTTCGAGGTATCCGAGTGTGATGTCCTAAGTTGTTGGATTATTTTGAGACTTGGGTTTGTGAGACGGCAAGTAGAGTATCGAGCGACTATTGTTCTAGTGGGAACCCATCATCTAATTGTCATCGGACAGGGATTGTCAAAGAATGTGAATTGTATCGAGAGAAAGTGTTTTGTTGCGGCGATTATTGGCAGGGGTAGTGATGCATAATCCGGGTGGGTGTGTGCACCTGTCCATGATGGATCGCGGAGCATGAGTTTAGTGAACGCATTATGGTGATGGTTTAATGATGAGATTGAGGGGTGATAAGAGAGTGGAGGGATCCATGTGGGAGAAATCACTTGGGGTTATCGAGGAAAAACCATGGGGTGAGCCCATCGCGAGCGAGTGAGTGATATAAGACTGCTGGGAGCCGTAGCAATCAAGAGTCAGTGAGAGAGTATCGTAAGACTGTGGGGAGCCACAACACTCATTAGTTTATAAGAGAGAGTGTTGTAAACTGTGGGGAGCCGTAGTATTCACTAGTCAGAGCATGACATGGAGAAGTTCTTAGGCTGGGGTAGCCTTGACGACTGAGTCTTTGGGAACCTGGTGGCCGGGTCAAGGGCAAGACTGGGGTCTCCGTAATGGTTGGGAACCATTATATCTCGATTTAGGGAGGGTTTGTCGCTAATCGGAAGGGATGGGAGAAGTAATGTACACGTGGATTCGCGGATCACGGGTCATGAGTTGGTAAAGTATAGACGAGTGGAGTTTGGTCCTATCTATCTGTATAAAGTATAGACGAGTTGAACTTTTGGATTCCTGATGGATTTCATTTTGAGTGGTTATGGTTTCCATCTAATGTTCGAGACCTGGGAGGGTTGGTTTGTTTGGCTTAAGAAAGACCGCAGCACGCATGGAGTTAGTGAGTGTTACACGACAGAGGTCGGAAGTGACGGGTGACTACAGAGTGGTTGTAATCCGTGCTTGGAATAAAGTGAACTTAGTGGCTGCATGTACAATGTGGTTGGTTAAAATAACTTTATTGGATTGAACGGTTGAGGTTATGCTCGGTCTTGTGGCCATGCCGTTCAAGTTGTCGGGCGTGTAAGGGATGGTAAGGAATGATTTCGAGGACGAAATCTAATTTAAGTGGTGGAGAATTGTAACATCTCGTTTATTGAATAAATAAGTAGATAAATATTTATAAATGAATGATAGTCCTAAAGTAAATAATATTTAGCGGGGTGTTGGTGTTGGGGAGCCATTTGATACAATTTTAGAATTTGGGGGTTAAAAGTGTAAGCTCCGGAGTGGTTTGTAAATAATTATGAAGGCAGGGACTGTTTGGTAAATTATTGGGACTTAATTTGAAGAGATTTGAGAGGCTAAGGGGCTGAGTGGTAAGTTTTGGATCTAAAATGAAAGGAATTTATAGAATCAGGGGCTAAAGGTTAACTTTTGGATTTACATTGAAAATAATATAGTGGGGAGGGACCAAAAGTGTATATTGGCCTACATAGTTTGAGTTGGACACGAGATTAAACCCGTGCCTTCCCCTCGTTGCAACATGAAACCCTAAACCTAGATGACTTTCTGCCGCCGCCATGCATGACTCCTCAGCCGCCATCTCCTTCTATAATCCATTTTCCGATCAGACATATCCGAGTCGACCGCCACCTTCCTACCTGTTACGTCGTCAAGCACCACCACAGCTTTGCTGCCGGCTATCGTGAGCAACCGAAGAACCACCGAGGACCATGGAACCCGCTGTGGGCGTCGATGTGTGGGTTACGAACAACCAGAAACTCTCGGTAAGGTATCTGCGACCATTCTCTCTTTCCCGTATCTTTTTTCACTCCGGCGTGCGTGATGTGGGTACGCCCTAGGTGCCATTGTCGGCCTCAACCACCGGTTCCATCGACCTCAACACTGCCAACCGTCAAGACGGTGGTTGATGGCCGTTATTTTGTGTCACATTTTGTGTGTGATGTTGTTGGGATTCGTAACGTTGGTTGGCCACCAGTTAGACGCACCAATATGGCAGCCAACCATGGTGGTTTCCGTTTCTGCCATATCTCGTCGCCACCAGCCACCGTGGGAGGTGGCTGTGGGTGTGTGTACGGGTGTGTATTCAAGTATATTTGCTGCTTTAAGTATTTTGAGGATGTATGTGTGTTTATGTGGCCGGAAAACCCACCACCACCCGATGAGGTGGTGGCCGCCACCGTGAGCCGCCACTGACCACCACTACCCGAGGTGGTAATGGGTGGTGCTTGACATAGTGAAATCCTAATCGGGCCAAATGATTGATCTGGACTTAGTTGGTTCGTGATTTGGGTTGAAAACCCTAATTTTAGAAAAGTGTTGGTTTGGACATATCGGGACCCGCGTGCGGACCAGTGGACTGATGTTATGACGTATGTCGATTCCATTGTGTGATGGCTTAGTGGAATAATGGACTTAATGGGTTAAGTCCTTAATGGGTTAAGTGAGAGCACTTAACCGTAATCGTATTTTTATGTGAAAACCCTAATTTTGCTTTGGCCTTGAGTTGGGCCTTTCTATTGGGCTTTGGTGATTGGGCTATTGATGGGCCTTCCAAGAACAATAATGTTGACTAGAATATTTAGATGGGCTTTAGGGTAAGGCCCATATGAGGGTTTAGGCCTAATTTGGAAAATTGGGCCATAGTTAGGCCATAATAGAGCTTTGTGGACCTATTTGGTATTGGGCCTTGGTGGGCCCATTGGGCTTGGTTTATTTATGGGCCGAGGTTGGTGGACCATAATTAGACCTAATATGTGAAGGTTTGGTCTTAGATCCTAATGGGGTTAATTGTGGGTTTGGCTCAGTGTTAGAGGCCGGAGTACAGCAGCAACATTTATAGGATATGTTCGTCATCCGAGGTGAGTCTTCTCACTATACTTACCTGCGTGGTAATTTATGTGTGACCGGAGGGTCTTATTCATGTTATTGACCGGAGGGTCTTATTTACACTATTGACCGGACGGTCTTAGTACATTATTAACCGGAGGGTCTCGGTACATTGTAGACCGGAGGGTCTTAGTACATTATTGACCGGAGGGTCTTATTTGTTTATAATGTAATATGTGTTATCGTGCATACTGTCTTTGTGACTTATGCTGTTATAGTAATCTGTGTATATGTTGATCTTATGTGCTTATACTGAGATATGTGATATCATGCATTATCTCTTGTTATTTATGTCGTGTATTATCCTGTGCATTGTTGGGATAGGACCAGAGGGTCCACCCGAGTTGTGGGACCGGAGGGTTCCACTGAGACACATTGACCGGAGGGTCTTTTTCGAGATATATCCATGAGAGGCTAATGAGATGTGTGTGGTATTTCGGGGACTCACTAAGCTTCGTGTTTACCGTGTTACGTGTTATGTGTTTTGATAATTTGACATTTTGGGGATTTTGTGATATGTGTTGATAAGTTTATGTGATTTTAAAATGAAAAATTTGTTTGAAAATTTACAATGTTACAGATCACAAGAGTTTGAGATATCTCATGGATTAGCCGAATATGAACATGAGGCAACTCAGGTGGCTTGACGTGGTCAAGGATTATGACTTCAAGATTTTGTACCATCCTGGGAAAGCGAATGTGGTCACTGATGCTTTGAGCCGCAAGACGACTAGTCCTGCTGTTGGGAGCCTTTGTATGAGGATTTCTATTTGTAGGGTTTCAAAGTACTCCGTGGATTATGGCAATGGGCCCCCTTGATGAAGTGTAGGTTAAAAGCCCAAGAGTTGTCTTTTCCATATAAATAGTCATGTATTATTCATAATTAGGGTTAAGAGTGAGGCAAAATGTAGCCGCCACGTTGTGAGGTTTCTTATGTAGAGTTAGATTATTTAGTCTATTCCGAAAGTGTAATCTATTCCTCATGTTTTGAAAAATTCGAGTGATCATTCGACATATCTTCATTATTGTGTTTGTTCTTATTTTCCGCATTTTGTTCATCAAATCACAATTAGGGTTTTAATCCCAACAAGTGGTATCAGAGCGGGTCTTTGAAGATCTATTGATTTTTGAAGTATCGGTTCTTGATTTTGTGATTTTCTGCACAAGTTATTGAAAATTATTGGTGTTTTGGCCGTTTGGAATCAAGGTTTTTTTTTTACTGTTAATGGAGAATTATGTTACTGTTCATCACCGTTCATCTGGGTATTTTTTTTCTCAATTTGATTCGTATTTTATTTGGATCCAATTAATTGTTTAGTCCAAAATTAATACATTGCTTTGTGGATCAATTCCTTTCGATTTAGCCCAAAGAGACATTCTTTACTATTCATCCTATTTCTTCAAAGCCCAAGTTCAGTTTATTATTATTCATCTGATCTTAATTCATCACTTATGGCGTTCTTCATCGATTCGCTGATTATCGATTTTTGAGGCCTAAATCGCTATTTGGGTGATCGATTCAAGCCTCTTACGAGTCACGATCCTTATCTTGTCAATTGTTGACTAGATTTATTCTTTATTCAATTGACTTTATGTTCTTCAATCGAATCTCGTTTCTTCAAAATCATTTCATGACTTTTGGATTTGGTCAGGATTGTCGTTCCAATGTGATTGTTGATTTCATCATAAATCATTGATATGAGCAATTGATATTTATCGATTTTCTATTTCAATGTGTGTTATGTTGTTGAACTTAGATCGATGATTGTTCTCTAATAAACGGATGAAATCGTTTGCTGTATTGACTAAATCAAGATTGATCTGTAAATCAATTTGAGAAGATGATTTGGTGTTTGTGATGTACTGGGTTCTGAATGGTTAATTTAACTCACAGGTTGTGTTATACAAGCGAATGAAATCGTGACAGGAACTCTATGGAATGAAATCGCGTTTGTAAGGGTGAAATCGGAGTTGTTGATCTGCGAACGAGTGAAATCGGAGTTGGACTTCAATTGGGAAGAAGATTGATGGTTTGTAGTTGGTGTAAAGGTCATGCAAGCAGAATGTGTTTGTGTATCTCTTCGCAATTGATAGTCAAAGGCGCATTCAGAAAAGTCAAAATCGACTGTGACTGTGATGTGAAACATGGCTCGGAATTGACGCTGTGTTTGATCGATTTGGACGAACGGGTTCGTTATTGGATACTTGACTAATCTCAGATTCGTAACTTCCACAATCGTTAAATGCGAACCTGTGTTCGAGAGCAAGTGCTCGCTGATTGGGTTGTTCAGATTTTGGAATTGATTCGGTGCGAACGATCAAGGAATCGAGATGGAATTCTCGGCTTGCACTCTGTTCTCCTACGAACGTCAAAAGCGAGCGAACATGTGCTTGGATTCGTAGTCGACATAGATTCACATTGGTTTATAATAGCTTGATTCGCAGCGAACCTTTGAACTGGGTTTCGCAGCGAGACTGAAATTGTTTGTGATTCGCATCGTGATGCTCGGAATGAACCTGGATTCGTGTTTGTATTGGTGGACTCGGTATGAAGGTTTGCTCGCAACTCCAGTTGATGTGTTCGTTCATCAATTCATCAGACGCTATATTAGGGAAGATGACTCAAGTTATATTTTTGGTCCCTACAACATCAGCTAATTGACTTTTTTGGTCCCTATATTTTTGTGACTTGGCACTTTTGGATTATATTCAGAAATTGTTACAAATGAAGGGAATATGATGCAGAATTACCATTTTAGTCCCAGATTTTCAGCAAAATGATAGTTTCAGCCCATTTTTCGAAAAGTTTACAAATTTGAGACCTGGTGAACAGTTTTTGGATTTTTTTAACACACATATTTTTTCGTGAATAGAAAATTAAGGATTCCATCAAGTCTTGGCGGTTCAGAAAGTCGTTTTTCGCAATAACGTCAATTTTTCTCGACTTTTTTGGATTTTATACTTCATCGTTTATATCGTTTTGTCACGGGGAGCATAGTAATTTTTTATCCATTCAAGATCATTCTCATGACCATTAGAAGGCTTTATAATCATGTTTTTGATTATAAATTGGGGGAGAGTTCGGTATGGCTATTCGAAATTGGATTTGTGACTTTTCAAATTTGAAGATTTTTATTAAAGCTTGTGGCAGAATTATGAAGGTAGCTTTTATAGTAGCAGTTCTTCATCGAGCTCTTCTAAAGCGTTTACACAGAAGTATCCTTTACATTAGTAGTTCTTCATCGAGCTCTTCTAAAGACTTGTTATATCTCCGACTTCTAGTATTTTCTCGATCAAGTGGCGTTACGAATCTTAAAATTTGGGTTGTTACATGATATTTTTTGAAGATCATTGTGACTTGGAGGGGGAGTTCTTCAAAGACAAGAAGTGATTTGGTTTCTTAATTCTAAAATGGGTTTTTATGGCGGGTTTGGCTTGATTGAAGATCTTTGGGATTACATTAGAAAATGAAGTTTAAAGATATTACTTCAGTGCTTGGTTTATATATCCTAGAACCCATTTTTGAAGACTATTGAAGAATCAAGATTCGTGGATTGCTTCAAATATTCCTCGTCGCGAGATCATTTCTTATTTGCTAGATGCTTGGATTGGAAGTTGAAGCCTTGTCAACCATTCCATACTTTGAGGGGGGGATTGTAGGGTTTCAAAGTAGTCCATGGATTATGGAAATGGGCCCCCTTGATGAAGTGTAGGTTAAAAGCCCAAGACTTGTCTTTTCCCTATAAATAGTCATGTATTATTCATAATTAGGGTTAAGAGTGAGGCAAAATGTAGCCGCCACGTTGTGAGGTTTCTTATGAAGAGTTAGATTATTTAGTCTATTCTGAAAGTGTAATCTATTCCTCATGTTTTGAATAAATCGAGTGATCATTCGAAATATCTTCATTATTGTGTTTTTTCTTATTTTTTGCATCTTGTTCATCAAATCACAATTAGGGTTTTAATCCCAACACTATTGATTTTCCATTGTTAGGTATGATTAGAGACGCTGAGGCTGAGGGAGTCAAGAAAGAGAACTGGAAGCAGGAGTGAATCAGAGGTGAAATTGACCGGTTTTCTACCGACATCCATAGATTATTGACCTGGTATGGATGGGTATGTGTACCAGATTTTGGTGGGATCAAGCAGGCTGTGGTGGAAGAAGCACACAAGTCCAAATTTTCGATACACCCTTGAGGCACCAAGATGTATCGGGATTTTAGACTTAGTTACTGGTAGTCGTGCATGAAGTGGGAGATAGCCTGGTATGTCAAGCGGTGTTTGACCTGTTGGATGGTCAAAGCCGAGCACCAGAGGCTGCATGGAAAGATTCAGTCGTTGGAGGTTTCCATGTGGAAATGGGAACATATCACCATGGATTTCATCACCAAGTTGCCTCGGATAGCTAAGGGGTTTGATGCGATTTGGGTAATAGTGGATCGATTAACCAAGAGTGCCTACTTCTTAGCTATCCGAGAGAGCTCGCCGGACAAGAAATTGGCTGATGTTTATGTGCACGAGATCGTCGCTCAACATGATGTCCAAATTTCTATTATATCGGACCAGGATTTTGGGTTCACTTCGCGGTTTTGTAGAGGTTGCACGAGGAACTGGGTACGTGGTTGCACTTTAGCACTGTTTATCATCCGCATACGGATAGTCAGAGTGAGCGGACCATTCAGTTGCTGGAGGATATGTTGCGAGCTTGTGTGATTTATTTTAGTGGGAGTTAGGACTCCTACCTTCCGCTAGCTGAGTTTTCTTACACAAACAACTATCACTCGAGTATCGGTGCACCGTCGTTGGAGCTCCTTTATGGGAGGAAGTGTCGTACCTTATTTTTCGGGGGAGAGGTTAGTCGCAGCATCATGGGAAGGACTGAGGTAGCCCTTCAGACGACAGATCTTATTCAAGAGATCATGCAGAGATTGCAGATAGCTCAGATTCGACATAAAACTTCTGTTGACAGGCGCCGAGCAGAGTTGGAGATTCAAAATGGTGGCACAGTGCTACTGAAGGTATCACTGTAACGGTCGGAATGCAGGTATGCCATTTGGGCACAGTGCTACTGAAGGTATCACTCTACGTTGGGCGTACATATGTGTACGCTAGGCATACTAGGGAGGTATGGTCGCGGGCATGCACCTCGTACACGGGGCATACGTGGCTTAAGATCGAAACCCTAATTTTTAGGGCAAGGATCCTATTTAAACACTCTTATCTTGCTTGGACCTTACCCTAGACAGCCTCTATTACCTCTTATCGTCCCAAAACCCTAGATTTGCATGAGAGTGTGATCCTTGAGCTTAAAAGTGTTTTGGTGGCTATTTTAGTGGGTTTGCAAGAAGGATAATGTGGTGATCAAGTCTTGGATGTTATTTAGCTTCTAGATTGGTCACCTAGTTCATCTTGAGGAACTTCTGGAGGTAAAAAGTCTAGACCTTGCCATCTCTTTTGCTAGTTTGTGTTATGGTTTGTTATGGAGTCCATTTTTGGTTGATGGACCCTCACTTGTGAGTTGGAGCAACTCCAAAGTTTAGAAATGTTAGATCTAAGCTCCTTGGGCATGCTACATGCATAAAAATGCTACCTTGAAGGTTGTATTGGGACCATGCATGAGTTTAAGGTCTTAAAAGGGGTCTTAATGGGAAAAACGGGGTATTGGGGTCCCATGTGGCATGCAAGGGCATAAAGTTTCCAACTTTATGCCCTTGGACATCTTAATAGACGTTGAGATTTCGAATATTAAGAACTTAATGGTCTTTTGTGCATGAGTCGTTTGTATGTTGGGTGTAATGTTATGTACGATGCGCGTACAGCTAAAGGACTCAGTACGCTAAGCGTATTGATGTGGTATATTGGGCGTATGTGTTGGATTAGATGTCTAAGCCCATAACTATTATTGGTATGTACTTGACCCGAGAGTACCATGGTCCATTTGGGTTGCATATCATTAGGACAATTTGTTAGGATGGACTTTTAAGAGAAGGTTATTTATGGTTTATTAATATATTATAAGTTATAATATATTAATATGAAATCATATGTTTTAACTAGTATCGATCAAGAATTAATTTGGAATTAATTTAGTGATCAAAAGAGACTAATTAAATCTATGGGGACTAATTATGATAATTAGTTATATTTATATGTGTTGGGCTTATGATCCATGTTGGACCAAGTTTATGTATGGATACATAAAGAGTTGGGCCACATGAACCATGGATCATAAAACCCATGGCTATGGATTATGGGTTATACCCATGACCCTTGGAATCCTACATATAAATAGGTTACTCCATTGCCAAAATCACCACTTGTTTTCTTAGAGAAATATGGAGGTGTTTTGGTGCATGAAATTCTCTCTCAAGAGCCACCTTTGTCCTAGGTGTGTTGTGATTCCATTTGAGGCATTTCATATTATTGGTGCTAAGCTCTTAAGGCCAAATACATCAACACTTCAAGCCACATAAAAGGTATCTTTCCCTAACTAGTATATTATATGGTTTATGTCAAATGCATGCTAGTTATAGGTTTAATGCCTTGGAAACCATTTGCATGTATAATAGAGAAAACATAGATCCAAGGTTTATAGGGTTGCATGTACACCATAGGAGTGTTAGAATGCTCAAAACCCAACAGTGGTATCAGAGCCATAGGTTGTTTTCTGTTATATTGATGCAAATGTTTTATTTTCAAGTTGGAAAAAAAAGGAAAAAAAAAACATGACGTTTGTCAAATTTTAAGATAATTACTTGTTTTGTGAAAAACGAATTATTTGTAAAATTTGAATCACTTGTTATATGAGTTGAATTAGGTCAAATTTAGTAAAGTATAGAATGATATGATTATTTTATTTGTTTTAATAGTTTGATCTAAATGGTTTTAAGGAGTTACAAATTTTGTCATAAAATTTTGGAACTCAAAAGTTTTTTTAAAAGTTATGATCTTAAGAGTTTTGAAACTTCCATAACTTATGGATGTGAAATGTCTCATTTATTAACTCTTTAGGTTATGAATTCCAAGAGTCTTCAAAGGATAATTTTCAAAGTTTCAAGATTTGTATTAGTTTATATGATTATCTAATTTCTTGAAAATTGTTCATGTGAATTATCTTTACTTATGAGTTTAATCTTGATCATAGAAAAATTATTTGATTATTGTGTTAATTGGAATATTTGATCTTAATGGTTTTTATGAGCTCCATAACTTGTCCTCAAGTTATGGAAAGTGAAGAGTTTTTCTTTTTAAAGTGTCATTAAGTCTCATAGGTTATGAAAATAGAAGAGTCACTATTTTTAATGTCATCATTAAATGATTTAATGTCTTCCATAACTTGTCCTCAAGTTATGGAACTTGAATTTTTTTTTTTCATTAAACCTTAATTAAACTCATAAGTTATGAAAAATCCAAGAGTTTTGAAAGGTTTCAAAACTTGTCCTCAAGTTTTGGAATTTGTAAAGTTACCCCCATGTATACTTTAATTCCAAACTAGACCTTAGAATTTTAAAAGTTTAAAATTCAACCCTTATACTATTATTATAATTTTAATTATATAGATATGTATAAGATAAAGTCGTCTTACTATTAGTAGGCCTCATTCACGAAGCCGGTATATAAGGGGGGTATAAGGTTACTGCCTATAAAATGGCAGTTTAATGGGTATCCACTCTCACTCACCGCTTCCTTGACCGGTGGAGGGTCGTTAGCCGAGCAAGTAGGACAAGGACTATAATTCTCCCTTCATTATAAGTATAATGATAAATACTAAGTAACTAAACACTTATAAATTCCCAATCTTAGTTATTTAGGAAAATGTGAATAAGGTGCTAATCCATGAAATTACACTTTGCACTTTGTTTAAGCTGTTAGTGGAGCATGTGTGGTTAACCGGCACACTAACATGGACTTAACAAGGTAGGCAAAGGGTAACTTAATGTTTATCATAGTATCGTTGGAGCGTGTGTGGTTAACCGGCACATCGATTGAGGGGTAAATATTAAGGGTACCAAGTATATTTGCATGGTTACTTCACACCTTGTTTTGTGATCCTCGGCATCCCAGTCACAAAATCTGAAGGGCACACTCGAGATTGAAACATGCCATTGAAAAGTTCAATGAATCTCAAAAGAATCTAGGAGTTTCAAAACCAATTAAAACCTAATAATACATTTCGTTTATCTTGGTGGAAATTGGTGAATCGTCATTCACCTACCTTCAAATATTTTATAGCTTGGATTACGGCATCCCTCTTCCAAATTATAAAATAGTTTGTTGGGTCATAGCCTTAATATATCATATTGGGTGTTATATTAAGGACTTAAATCAACTTTACGTGAATTTCTCCCATTGTTGATGTCTGGTTTAGACAACAATGATCTTCCCAAACCAAGCATTCCTACTGAATATGACTTCCCGACTTTGGCTCATGGAAGTCATACTTCTCTTCCTCCACCTCCTCCAATTATTCTCCCTAACCCACAAGTTCAAGGTCACTCAAGCCCTAATGGAAAGCAAGGTCTATGTGTGATCACATCTTAGAGATGAAGTCACATATTGACAAGCCGGGAGAGTTGGGTGTCAAAGTCTTGAGAAAGTTGGATGTTCAATCACTTTCTAAGTCACATAGTGAGTTCCTTTGGGACTACTATGAAACAGACTATGACATGAACCTTAATGATCATATCTATTTGCTTGGTGCTGCTGAATCAGCAATGATTTGGAACGATAGTAAAACAAATTTGATTAGAAGATCAACTTCCCAAAAACTTTATGGACAGTGACAATGGTGACACTGGAAATCCAAAAAAAGCATTCTCTTCCCAATGGAAAGGGATTGGCCATAGTCAACCCGGTTGACCAAATGGTAAAGAGAAAGGCTAAGTCTGAGATAGTCCCATTACCAAAGGGTCCATATGTTTATTTTGCCAAAGGAAGGGGCGTTGATTGCAAAGCTGCCAAATTTACCTAAGGATGTTAAAGTCAATAAGTTTGACTCTACATCAGGTAGAGCCCATTATCTAACTCTGTTAAGTTCTATTCTGAGATCCTCATTACATGATGTGACTAGGTCACATGTTGATGTTTTAAGAATCAAAGAATAGAGAGAAATCTTAAAGGAAGTATATGCTGATTCTGATCGCGAAGGTGGATTTCGATCGCATCAGAATTTTGAGCAGTTGCTTAAGAAGTTATGATATATTGCTTAAGAAGTTATAATTTTATTTATTTGAAGTATCCTTACAATGGCATTTGTGGAAAATTGTTGCTTATATGATTCCACTGACAGCAATATTGGAAAATGGATTTGATTCTTTCATTTGTGGTAGTGTCTAAATTTACCAAATCAGGAAAGTTCCTCATCACCCAAGTTTCAATTGGACCGAAACTTGGAATCATGCAAGTTGAATAGTATGATGAATGAGAACTTTCAAGCATTGGAAAATCAAGACTAATTACTTGTTCACATGGATGTGTGAGTCAAGTGAAGCACTAAAGGGATCGAGTACACATTCTTGTGCACTGGTCATGTCCACCACAAAGCTCATTAAGACTATTTGATTTACTAAAGTTTAGTAAATATGGTTATACTTACAAGTTTAAGTATAATTCTGAAACATTGGAAAAGTCTCAATGTATGTCAGAACGAATGGGAAGAATCAAATTAGGTAGAAAGATAAAAGTTTCTCAAATCTGAAAAGATGGGAGAGTACTTTAGTATCATGTTTGTGATCATCTTAATGATTTAGAAATCATATCACAATTAGTCCTCTAAAGGTCATCTTAGTGCATTCTTATGACTAAGAAGAGGAGTCATGAATTGTTGAAATGGTTAGATCAGGAAGATGAGTCATACTTCGTTCCAAAACAATTCTTAGAGTCATACTCCAAGATTGTAACTTGAGTGACAAATCTTAAAGAAAGGTTTAAAACACTTGTCAAATGTAAGAGTAAAAGTGTCCTACTCTTGTACATTTGAAATTGGTAAGTTGTGATGTTTTGGATAAAACAAAGACCAACTAAGGCCAATTGTGTGAAGTGTTTGTCTTGATAAAGAATCCTCACTATCTCTTGAATATTTGGCAAGATAGTCTTATATGTCAAGAGGATAGTGGGAGTCTTAAAGATCCTAAAAAGAATTTCAAGAACTAATCAAGAATAAAACCTGAGGTTCTTCACTAGCACACGACTTGAGGTTTATAACCTATCGTGTTGACATATTCTGTGCCCATTCCAGTTAAAGTTGGCTTTGCATAGGAGTTCTGAAAGTTCTCAATTGGTTGCATAACAACTTGGAAGCAATGACAGGCCCTGTACTGCCAGGTGGCAAGAAGTTAAGATTGCATAAGTTCAGTCCATATGAGTTTGGATTTGTCATTATCCTTGTCTTGTGACTATGGTTTTGACGATTCACATGGATAAGAACACATACACCATAAAATCTAAGGGTCATAAGGTTTCTCTCCGATTCACGAAAATGATGGTGAGGAAACACTTCCACCAAGTAGATTTGAAGCAGATGGCAAAAGGTCTAAACAATTGAGACTATGATTACGACATCCCTTTTCATAGTTCTGAAATTGTTTAGACACACATGCATGCTATCTAAGGAAAGGTGTATGATTTTGATAAAGTTTTATCAAAGCATCTCATATCAGAAATCTGAACTTTGGTAAGAAAGTCAATAAAGTATTGATTTCTAGAAGTCCAGCTGATTTCTGAGTACATGTCAAAGCTAGTGGGAGCATAAGTGTTATGCTAATAATCATCATGTTAGTGGGAGCATGATAATTATTGTTAGTGTTGCAAGTTAGCAATGTTAATTATAGAAAACAAAAGTTTCAATTCGTGAGGCTGCAGGGATTGAAAAAGTTGTTTTGCTATAATTAAGGGAGAGGATATACTTCATTTCAGTTCTAAAGGCTTAGATTGAGACCTTAATCATCTTTAGTGAAGAATATATATATATGAATTTCATGTTGGATTTGTTCAACTTAAGGAAATTCTATATATTGCGTTCTCAAAATTCGATTATGATTACGGCATCCCTCTTCATAGTCAATTTTGAGAACATGGCAAACAAAAAATATTGTAGCAAAAGACTGGTCTAGAATCATGTCTTTTTGTGAGACATCATGAATCGTGTCCCATTTGCTTTGGGTACAATATCGATTACATGTGCTATAATATTTATCCTTTATAAATTTTCCAAATTCCTTGGGGCATTAAGAAGGGGAAAAGGTATAGAAGTGGATATGACTAAAGTGATTAAGCAATTGTCGAAGACAATCTAAGGTTTACCAAAGATTGGTTGCTCAGGGACAGTTGGAAGTATAGTGTTATTCTAGAGGACCATATTGACATATTCTGAAAAGAGGCATCTCTTATTCAGAAGTGATAGTCAAAATGAGAATATGGAGTTGTCTCCATAGGTGGAAGTTATCTGTGTAAGATTAGAAAACTTAATGCAAGAAGCATGTCCAAAGCCATGTACTTTGAATATGAGACTTAGTTTCCATGGAGTTGATCTCCATTGGAATACCTTATAATGACTGTTGACAAGTCTTTGTGACTTTGTACATATTCATTACAGGAGGGTCAGTGCATATAAGTTTAAAATCTAAATAGATTTCGATAAATGATGGGAATTTGAAATTCTCACATTTTTCGATAAGGATTTGGGAGTGTGAAATTAGAATCATTTAAATTATGTTCAATTGGTTTATTTCACAAAGTAAGGATCATAGACAAACATAGAGTGCATAATTGGTGTATGGCAAAGCTATTGTTTAAGAAAAACATAGTGTACATGCTTGGAGCATGGGACAACTAGTGTTTTTAATTCAAGTATAAAGTTGATAAAACCAAAACAATGAATAATGAGTAATCAGTATGGTGATAAATAAAAGTGTTTATTTATATTCATAGGGTTTGATACCATATTTGATTCATTTATTCTTGTGTTTCACTTTCTATGTTTTGACTTCCAGAATAACTAAGTCGCTCTTCCTGAATGATTAAGTTATTCAAACCATCCATAGTCGGTTATATGTTGGAAGTAGATATGAATCAAGACTGTCATGGATTGGTTTGTAGAGGTCCAAGTTGGTGGACAAAGTGGTGCTACAACACTCATGAGTGCTCATAAGTTCTGAGTATTGGATTCAACCCGCGCTCATTTGAATCACTTCATGGATTTTATCACGACTGATCATGAGACGATAATATCTTATATTCTTCAAACCTAGAGATATGAGTTGTTACTATGAGTTGGTTATACATTGATTGCACGAAAACGCATTTGGTAACTCGATGTTATAAAATGTGCCTTTGTGTATGATTCAACAAGTAGTAGAACAAGCCATATGAGTCGAAGTTTATCCATTCCTTTTACCTTCGGGATAAAAGCGATATCTGTGGGCCCCTCGATGATTTAGCGATGACACATGTGAGTGCTTGGCCAAGCCAGGATTGATTTGATTTGTTCAATCAGTCAGTCATCATAAATCGAAAATCGGGAAACAACAAATGGACAGAGAGAATGATTATAATCCATTTCTCAGTCCATATGATATCTAGAATGGAGGAATATATGATCCCTTATCTAATGGACGCGTCATTGATTTGTTCAGAGTTCGACAGCGACTTTAAGAGCTACGATTGCTAGTCGGGTTATGAAGTCGTACTTGCAATAATAGTTTTAGACTTATCCAAGCGGGAGACTGTTGGATTAGATGTCTAAGCCCATAACTATTATTGGTATGTACTTGACCCGAGAGTAGCATGGTCTATTTGGGTTGCATATCATCAGGACAATTTGTTAGGATGGACTTTTGAGAGAAGGTTATTTATGGTTTATTAATATATTATAAGTTATATATTAATATGAAATCATATGTTTTAATTAGTATCGATCAAAATTAATTTGGAATTAATTTAGTGATCAAAAGAGACTAATTAAATCTATGGGGAATAATTATGATAATTAATTATATTTATATGTGTTGGGCTTATGATCCATGTTGGACCAAGTTTATGTATGGATACATAAAGAGTTGGGCCACATGAACCATGGATCATAAAACCCATGGGTATGGATTATGGGTTATACCCATGACCCTTGGAATCCTACATATAAATAGGTTACTCCATAGCCAAAATCACCACTTCTTTTCTTAGAGAAATATGGAGGTGTTTTGGTGCATGGAATTCTCTCTCAAGAGCCATCTTTGTCCTAGGTGTGTTGTGATTCCATTTGAGGCATTTCATACTATTGGTGCTAAGCTCTTAAGGCCAAATACATCAAGACTTCAAGCCACATAAAAGGTATCTTTCCCTAACTAGTATATTATATGGTTTATGTCAAATGCATGCTAGTTATAGGTTTAATGCCTTGGAAACCATTTGCATGTATAATAGAGAAAACATAGATCCAAGGTTTATAGGGTTGCATGTACACCATAGGAGTGTTAGAATGCTCAAAACCCAACAGTATGCTCCCCAGTGGAGGCTGGGTTTTGTTGGGATTTTGAGCTAATTGGACTTTATTTAGCCTTGGGCCTCGACCCATTCAGACTTATTGGGCCTTTGTTTTAGTTTGGACCATAGGTGACATGGTTGGGCCTATTGGGCCTTGTGGCCCATTATTGTTTGGGCCTTGGATGTTAGGCCTATTTAGGAAGGAAGGCTTTTGGGCCATATTGGGGGAAAGTGGACTTAGGATTTTGGGCCTTTGGCTAGGTTGTGTCATAATCCTAACTAGGGTAATTTGTATATTTATTCAGTGTGAGATTTCTGGATCTGTAGCTAGACAGTTATTGTTTTCAGCAGACTGAGGTGAGTCTTCTCACCATATCCCTGGGTCGAAGGCACCAAGGCCGACCCATTATATGTTTATGCAAAATGTTAGTTGTTGCGTGTTATATGTTGTGATGGGGTTGAAACATACCCCAGGGCGAGGGCCCAATATGATATGTCGGGTTGAAATATACCCCAGGGCGGGGCCCACTTTGATACGTTGGGTTGAAATATACCCCAGGGCGGGGGGACCATATTTGTGTTGGGTTGGAAATGAACCCCAGGACTAGGCCCATTATATGATTGATATGTGTTTATTTTGGAAACTCACTAAGCTATGAGCTTACAGTTTATTTGGGTGTTTTAGGTACTTCTGGTACTAAGGGGAAGGGCCCGACTTGAAGTCGTAGCATTCACTCTCTAGCATTTTCCGCATTGATTGTTATGGATACTCTGTTCTTTTATCATGACTTGATGTATTGGATTTCTGGTTAAATGAATTATGAATGAAATTCTCATTTTAAAAATGAAAAATTTTATCTGGTTTTTGGGTTGTTACAAGTTGGTATCAGAACCTTGGTTTGAGGGATTCAGGCACACTCTCGGGTGTGTTAGAACTCAAACTGAGGAAATGGTAAACCTTTTTAAAAGAAACAAAAGTCAAGTTTTACCTGAAAATGGTTTTCTTAAGTAAAAAGAAGAGTGTAATGTGCGAAATCGGCTGAGCTCAAGTAAGTGTTTCCCAAAATTTAACCATATTATGAATGTAATTCTTGGAATCGATTTCGACTCTATTAATTGCTAAGTGTATGCTTTCAAAGTTATATATGCTTAGGATTGCATAGCCCTAGAATGATGAATTCTGCCATATTTGCTATTTCTTGTTTGGTTGTGGTCATAGGGTAGAGGCTTTATTTGATAGTCTATATGATTCTATTTGTGTATAACTTGGATGCATAAGGCAACCTGCAGTGCTGTTTGACGTTTATAGTACTGTGAGGATTGAGAAATCCTACAAGAGACTAGGTTATGTGTATGTGCTATATATAGTAGGTCATGTTTTATTCATAGTTGGGTGATTTAGAGGTATCAGGTATCGCCTTGAGAAAGGTACAGGTAGGTGTGGAAGGTAGTATTGGGCTTGTACTACTGGAAGCACAAGACCTGTACCCAAGACAAGGACAGACCTCGAACTCTAAGGAGTCTGGTGGGGAGGTATCCCTTCGAACTTCCTTATCAATCGTTTTCTATGTTGTATTTTCAGTTGAGGATGGTGATGATTATGAGAGGAGGTTCAGGCAGGATCAGGTTTAGGATTAGATTCCGGCTTTGGTGTAGAGCCTATTGATGAGAGACTGCGCGAGCTTATCGCAACCGAGGTTACTCGCGACATCCTTGACGCCACCCCGGTAATTTCCGGTACCGTTAAGGAGGGGATCATGGAGATTATGGAGGAGCAGCTCACATCTTTCCTAGCCCAGATCGCTGCGGGTCAGATTGGGGCTCGAACTCCATCATTCTGGGATTTCAAGGCGTTTGGTGCGCCTGAGTTCTTTGGGGTTAAGGACCCCATCGCTAGCCGCTGTAGGATCGCTGACATGGAGAATTCTCAGCGGACGAGTTTTTCCCCCGATGCGGCAAAGGTGGGATTCGCGTCCTGTATACTGAGGGACCGAGCGCGAGACTGGTGGGAGGAGGTTACCCGCGAGGTAGGAGCGATAGGTGTGACTGAGATGACATGGGATGAGTTTGTCCGGATATTGGATCGGGAGTTTGCACCGGCCATTGAGGTGCAGCAGGTGGTGAGGGAGTTACAGGACCTTCACCAGACTACGGAGTCGGTGGCGGAGATTACCTCCAAGTTTAGGGAGAGGGTGTTGTTGGTCCCGCAATATGTTGCGGATGAGAAGATGAGGAAGACGAGATGTCATGATATGATGAGGGATGATATCCGGGAGTTTGTGAGCTTCTCAGGGTTCCAAACCCTGAATGATATGATTAAGAAGGCCCGTGAGCGGGAAATCGAGTTAGATCTCCGCACGAAGCAGAAGCCAGAGCAGGTTCAGACGGTAGTGGGTCAGGCTAAGAAGCCTAAGACCACCGATGTTCATAGCAGGTCCGGGGCCGATGCGCCAAGTGTGGCAAGCCGCACGGTGTACCTTGTCGATCAGTGGGATCAGGATGTTTTGCTTGTGCTCAGTTGGGCCATATGAGCAAGGATTTCCCTAAGAGGGCGTTGATTTGTTTTCACTGCAACCAGACCGGTGATAAAAAGGCCGATTGTCCGAGGTTGTCTAGAGAAGCAGTGACGGCACTTGCGCCCCCCACATTGAGGATTACGGCTGGCCACCAGGTCAAGGCGGAGGTTCCTGCAGTGAAGAGCGGAGCATTTTAGCTTACCACAGATGAGGCCCGAGCAGTGCCAGACGTTGTGACTGGTATGTGTCTTATCTCTATCTTTATTGTTCTATTATTATGCTTATGTTGTTATGATATTCTATAGGGACCTTTTTGGTCAATGGATTGGCAGCCCATTTTCTCTTCGATTCGAGGGCCACCCGATCTTTTGTATCTCCAACTGAGATGCAGGAGTTGTCTACGCAACTGCAGGAGCTGCTAGACAATGGTTTTATCCGTCCGAGCAGTTCCCTGTGGGGAGCACCAATTTTGTTTGCGAAGAAAAAGGATGGGTCACACAGGATGTGTATTGATTATCGAGAACTGAACAAGCTGACGGTGAAGAACCGTTATCCGCTTCCGAGGATTGATGATTTATTTGATCAGCTTCAGGGTGCATCTTGGTTTCCAAGATTGATATTTGGTCAGGATATCATTAGATGAGGATCAGGGATTAGGATGTACATAAGACGACCTTTAGAACTTGATATGGTCATTACGAGTTCGTGGTGATGCCATTCGGGCTCAACAATGCTCCAACAACGTTCATGGACCTCATGAACCGGGTGTGCAGACCGATGCTGGATTGGTCGGTGATTGTCTTTATTGATGAAATTTTGGTCTACTCTAAGACCAAGGAGCAGCATGAGCAACATTTGAGGGAGGTATTCGACACATTAAGGAGGGAGAGACTTTTTTCCAAGTTCTCAAAATGCGAGTTTTGGTTACGTAAGATGCAGTTTTGGGCACATCAACAACCATGGAGGTATCTTGGTGGACCCGTCCAAAATTGAGGTTGTGATGCGTTGGGAGGTTCCGAAGAATGCATCTGAGATTTAGAGTTTCTTGGGTCTTGCGGGGTATTATCGGAGGTTTATTCAGGACTTCTCAAAGATTGTGGTGCCTCTGACTCGTCTGACTAAGAAGAATGTAACCTTTCGGTGGGGTCCGGATCAATAGTTGGCCTTTAAGACTTTGAGACAAAAATTGTACGAGGCCTTGATTCTTGCGTTACCAGAGGGATTGGATGATTTTGTGGTGTATTTCAATGCATCTATTTCGGGATTGGGAGTTCTCCTTATGCAGAGGGTTCATGTGATTGCTTACGCCTCGAGGCAGCTGAAGCCTCATGAGGGGAATTACCCCACTCTTTATTTTGAATTGGGGGCAGTGATGTTTACCCTCAAGATCTGGAGGCATTACTTGTAATGGGGTCCGATGCACTATTTACACTGATCATAAGAGTTTGAAGTATTTGAAGGATCAGCCGAACTTGAATATGCGACAAAGGAGGTGGTTATAAGTGGCGAAGGATTATGAATGCGAGATTTTGTATCATCCCGGGAAGGCCAATGTGGTGGCCGATGCTTTGAGCTATAAGGCGGCATGTACTCTGATCCCGGATATTTGTCTGAGGATGAAGGTTACCTCACCATTGATGGACATGATTAAGGAGGCTCAGATAGAAGGATTGAAGAAGGAAAATTGGAAGACTGAGCGGATCAGGGGTCAGATTCCGTTGTTTGTTAGGGACGTTTGGGGAATGTTGACTCAGTGTGGTAGGGTTTGGGCTCCAGCATTTGGTAGGATGAGGCAGAAGATCTTGGAGGAGGCGCATAAGTCCAAGTTTTCTATACACCCGGGGGCCACAAAGATGTACCGAGACCTGAGATTGAGCTACTGGTGGCCCTGCATGAAGAAGGAAGTTGCTTTGTTTGTTGAGTGGTGTTTGACTTGTAGGAAGGTCAAAGCCGAGTATTAGAGGCCTCACGGCAAGGTCCAGCCGTTACCCATCCCCATGTGGAAAAAACGAAAGCGAACAGGTAACCCAAAAGCGAACGGGCTACTTTGGAGGAAAAAGTGGTTTTGGAACTGATTCAGCTTCCATCATTCCTAGGCCTTGGAGTATTCTCTTAAAGGATGCTTCCGGCAAGGCTTTCGTGAATATGTCAGCCAATTGGTCTGCTGATCGAACGAAATGAATCTCAACGTTGCAGTCCTCTACATGATCCTTGATGAAATGATACCTCAGTGCTATGTGTTTTGTCTTTGAGTGTTGCACTGGGTTGTGACAGATGCGAATTGCGCTTTCGGAGTCACAATAAAGAGGGATTCGCTTCATATTCAAACCATAATCTCTTAATTGACTCAGCTTCGGCTATTGACAACGAAACGCATGTTTGCTTTTTGGACTGCCAGCTGACAAGTTTCCCATCAAGAAATTGGCATCCTCCAGTCGTGCTTTTTCTATCCAACCCGCATCCTCCAAGATCAGCATCTGAAAAGGCTTGTACGAAGAAACCAGATTTCGCAGGATACCATATACCGAGTGAAGAGGTTTGTTTCAGATATCTAAAGATATTCTTAACTACCACCATATGAGGTTCGCGTGGATTAGCTTGAAACCTGGCACAATAACAAACGGAAAACATAATATCTGCACTACTAGCTGTTAGATACATTAAGGATCCTATCATTTGTCGATAGAGAGTCATATCAGCAGCTGGTTTTTCCAGAGATAGAGTTAGTTTCAATCCAAATGCCATTGGAACCTTCTCTTTGGAGTCTCCCATCATGCCGAAATTAGTCAGTAAGGTCTTCGTGTATGCTTCCTGATTTATAAAAATGCCTTTTGGTCCCTGTCTTATATTCAATCCAAGGAAAAAGTTAATTGGACCCATAGAGCTCATCTCAAATTTAGTTTCCATCAACTTTCTGAATTCAGCTGTTACGCTAGGATTCGTGGAGCCAAAGATGATGTCATCAACATAAATTTAGACGATCATTAAGTGGTCACCCTCTTTCTTGCGAAAGAAGGTTGGGTCAACCGAACCTTGTTTAAATTTGGACATTTTAAGGAAGCGACTAAGAGTTTCATACCAGGCTCTTGGAGCTTGCTTCAGACCGTAGACTGCCTTGTCCAATATATAACAGTGATCAGGATACTTCTCGTTTAAAAAACCCGGTGTTTGTTCCACATACACGATCTCTTCTAATTCTCCATTTAAGAAAGCACACTTATTATCCATTTGAAATACTTCGAAGTTCTTGTGCGCTGCATATGCCAAGAAGATGCGAACATATTCCAACCTTGCAACAGGTGCGAAGGTTTCTTCATAGTCAATGCCTTCTTCCTGACAATATCCCTTAACCACGAGTCTCGCTTTGTTCCTTATAACATTGCCTTCTTTGTCCATTTTGTTGCGAAACACCCATTTTAAACCAACAACTGATGCATCTGGTGGAGTAGGAATTAACCTCCAAACCTTGTTTCTCTCGAACTCATTAAGTTCATCTTGCATCGCTTGCACCCAATCGGAGTGATCAAGAGCTGTATTGACAGTTTTAGGTTCAACTTTGGAAACGAAAGAGTTGAACATGCAGAATTCCACTTTAGAAAATAATGCAGTTCATTTCGCTTTTATTTGAGATCTCGTGAGAACACCTGCAGAAGATTCACCAATGACTTGAGTTTTGGGGTGATCCATGGTCCATTTGGCTAGTGGAGGATAATTTGGATCATAAGATGGATCCATTTCAGCATCCACGTCTTCGAATTCTGATTGAATGTATGTATCATCATTCGCATCTATATTCTCCCCCTCGAACGATGAGTGAGTCTCAAAGACTGGATTCGCGTCTTCTTCCTTGACTGGACTTTCGTGTGCTACTGTTGAAGGTGGATCCTCCCCCTAGAGAGGTGATCTAGAAGACGATGAACCCTCCCCCTGGAATATATCACTCGTTTTCTCCTGAGGAGTTGCATTGGAGTTAGAATTCTCCTCCTGAAAAGTAGTACTCGTGTTTTGAGGCTGATTCACAGCTGATGGATGACTTCGCATGTCTTTTGCAGCATCATCTATTATCTTTTTCAATTCATCTTCCTTGTTATCAGCTGCCTTTGCTTCAGATGTGATTGCCTTCTCAGGTTCATCAAATAGAAGCATGAATTCTTCATAAAGATTAGCCAAAGGAACAGTCACTTTGTTCGTTTGACGAAAGATCTCTTTTGCCTGACTATCATTCGCTTGAGTCTTCTTTAAGTAATTATCATCGAATGTGACATAATAGGTTTCTTCAATCCTTTTGGATCGTTTGTTTAGCACCCTATATGATTTCGACGTCAACGAATATTCCAGAAAAATTCCTTCGTCAGCCTTCTCGACAAACTTGTTTCGTTGTTCCTTTGAATTGAAAATGAAACACCTGGAACTGAAAACATGGAAGAACATGACGTTAGGTTTTCGTTTATTGATGATTTCATAGGGAGTAACAGTGAATCTTTTATTAAGAAGCGATCTGTTTTGAGTAAAGCAGGCGGTGGCAACAGCATCAGCCTAGAAGTAAAGAGGCAGTGATGCGAACGAAAGCATGGTACTGGCTGCTTCACACAACGAACGGTTTCGTCTTTCAATGATCCCGTTTTGCTGTGGAGTATAGGGAGCACAAAAATTGTGAGATACTCCCTTATCAGTGAGGAATGCATCGAACAATTGGTTCTTAAATTCCAAACCATCGTCACTTCGAACATTGTGAACCACCTTTCGCAGTTGTAACTCAATCTGCTTGATAAAATCTTTCAGCCTAGGAGTTGGTTCACACTTCTGTTTAAGAAAGAACACCCAAGTGAAATGAGAAAAATCATCTACAATAACGAGAATATATTTGTTACCACCAATACTTTCGATTGCAGATGGGCCACAAATATCAATGTGGAGTAGTTCGAGTGGCTCAATGACCTTCGTGTTCACTATAGTTGGATGACTTTTCCTGCTTTACTTTCCTATTTCGCAGGTGGCATAGAGATGATCCTTGTCATACTTCAAGAGAGGAAGACCTCGCACAAGATCACCAAGAACTAGCTTGGTGATGTCTTTGAAGTTGAGGTGCGAAAGTCTCCTATGCCATAGCCAACTATCGTCTATTGCAGCCTTAGTGAGCAGACAAATATAAGGTTTCCATCGTATCGTATTGATGTCCAATAGATACATCTCGCCTTTACGTTTTGATTTAACCAGCACTGATTTCGTCTTCTTTTCGATAATTTCAGATCCTTCATCATCAAACGAGACCTTTAGACCTGTACCCACTACCAACTGCGAAACACTTATTAAGTTGTGTTGCAGTCCCTCAACATATGCCACTTTGCGAATTGAGAATTCGCCATTCGTTATCATGCCATATCCTTTGATTTCCCCAAGTGCAATGTTACCAAACTTCACGAGACCGCCATTCTTCAGTTCTCTGTATTCTCTCAGCTCCTCCTTTCTTCCCGTCATGTGACGCGAACAACAATTGTCGATATACCATTCAGTGTCAAACTGTTTGTCACGAATAGTCTACAAAAATTAATCAGATTTTGGAACCCAAAGGTGTTTGGGTCCTCGTGAGCCTTTTACAGAAACTGGAAATGCAATAGAGAGATCAATCATATAAGTTCGTTTTATTAAGGTTGTTTGATCTTTCTTCTTTATTGTGAAAACTTTGATACGATTATCTTTCTGGTTTGATTCTTTTGGGTTAGTTTGTTTTTGTTTTTGTTTGTTTCTTATTTGGTTTTTAACAAAATTTCGCTTTTTTCCGTAAATCTAGAAGAAGTGTGGGACATTGAAACTATTTTCGCCTTTCCTTTGTCGTGTGGTGAGGAAGTGGAAGAGTGCGAAACTCCTGGTTTAGAAACGAAGGTGGTTTTGGGAGCTGACTTATGATTTGAAGGATAGGTGGGTTTGGAACTAAAGGATCTGAGATGACTCGTGTGTCTTTGATCCTGTGGCCTGTAAGCCTTACGAGATGAGAAGCCTTTTGGATTTGCGTTTGAAGAGACTTTTTGGCTTTTGGTGTTTGATACATTGTTCGTCTGAGGATTGAAACAGTTTTCATGGTGAACAAAGTTAGGGTTCCTTGACTTCCAAAATTGCTTTCGTTCCTGCAGATTTTTGTTATACCTTGCATTTCGTTGACATTTTTCTTTAACTGAAGAGTTATCAGTGGGATTATCCTTGGTTCCAATGGAACTTCCCTTTTCGTAGGTGGTATTAACATTATTTAAAGGTTCAACTACATACATTCCTTTAACTCTCCATGAGGTCTTCTCAGACAGACCTACTGTTTCATCTGCATTGTCAATCGGGACGGACCAAAAGTACTCATCACACCCATCAGCGTTATCAGCTTCGACTAGGGGTGTTAGTTCAACAGTTTGACATTTAGAAACACCATTAACTGCAAAGACTTGGTTAGGTGTCGTTTAGACCTTTGGAAAGACTTTCACAACTTCCTTTAAAACTTTTGGATTATTTTGAGAAATATGTGCGAATTCAACTGAATTTTCTAAAATAAGAGCTTTCGCTTTTTCAGGTTCATTTTTAAGGAATTGTGAACATTCAACCTCATCTTCTACAGATATTGCACTCATCTCATCATCCTCATCGAATTCAGAAATGTTATCAATATTTAATTTATTGTCTGAACTCAATTTAGAACTTAATGAATCAAATTTCTGTATAGTTTCGGTTTGGATCTTTAATCTGTCATTTTCATCGAGTAACTGTCTCAACATGTCCTTGTGGTCCTTGGACTGAATGTATGATTCAATTTTGTCAAGTCCAATTCTATAAGCTTTTGAGGTTTCGTCTGATGAGACGATAGATTCACATTGATAACAATCAACATCAATTTCATCTTCTTACCAATTTCACAATTCAAATGCAATTGAGTGATATTAAAATAAAGCCTCTTAGCAATCAAACAAAAAATGTTACGTTGTTTTAAAAGCTTTAAATTGTCTTGCTGTAAATAAACGGACTCGTCCCTAGAACTAGAAAGATCAGACTCTATCTTCTCTATCCATATCCTTCGTTCCTCACTCATTGTTGACACCCTGCTGATTTGATCGGTTATGTTAGCATTTGACAGGCGAGTTTGTTTCAAACTTTCACTTATACTTGAAAAGGAGAATTTTAAATCGTTTAGTTTAGTTTCATAGTTAGATACAGGAACTTTAAGAGATTCAAGAATGGTATGTACCTTATTAATCATCTGATCACATTCGTTGATTTGTGCAAGAACAGGCTTCGCAGTGAAGCAGTTGTCATCTTTTCTTCCATTCGCTTCTCCTTGTCCTCCATCTGTTGCATATCCTCTCATTTGTGACACGTCGTTTTTCACCACAAAGCACTTTCCGCCCATATGCGAATATCCTTCATTCGCCACAAATCTCTTTCCATGAGTGGGTCTTCTAACCTCTTCATCCTATGAATCAGTGGACCATACCTCCACTCCACCAAACTCATCATCACCATCATTACCCTGCACAATTAAAGCATGCATCTATTTATCAGCTTTCTTTTTCTGCTTGATTTCCTCAAGCTTGCGAAGATGGTACGCCTCATCATCTTCTCCCTCTTTCTTCTCATTTAATCACCTCAGCATGCACTCTTTAGCCAAATGATTCTTGCCAAGAAAATAGTTGAGATCATAACCAGAATCACCTGCAAGCTGTTTCTCTTTCTTTTCTTCTTCCTTCTGGAAGCTATTCACTTTCTCCTCCTTCGCTTTTTCTGAACTGTAGCTTCCTTGCCAGTTTCGGTTTTTAGAGGGAAACTTCTTCTTTGCGAATCTCCTGGGATTCGATACCATCAGAGCAAACTCTTCATTTGTGAGCTCAGTGTCAGAAAGATTAGCCTCATCTTCATCCTCAGCAATTTGATTCCCTTTAGAATACCTACCAGCTTTGCTAAGGTGTAATTTCAAAACTGCTCATGTGCTTTCACCGTTGATACCATAACCATCCATTCAGACCTTAACCCGTTCATGAACGTTACCTTATGTTCGATGAGTTCAGTCCAATGCCATGTTTTGTCATCCTTCTCAAAAGATGATTGTAGCGATTGAACGTTTGACTAAGATTTTCATCAGTCTTTTGTGCGAAAGCACCAAACTCAGACAACAGAAGCGTTTGAGTAGAATGCTCCAGATCTGCATCTGTTGAATAGAGCTCTTTAAGCCTTTCCCATATAGCTTTGGCTGTATCACAAAAACTGACAAGGCGAAAGGTATCAGCCTATAATGTGAATCTAATGATTCTCATCGCTTTGATGTTGCTTTGCAGTTTTTGTCTCTCATCCTGAGGAACTTCCTTCACTTCAAGAAGGATTCGACTGAAATCAGTTTGAGTTTTGATCACCCTTTTTGTTCCTGAGTGAGCAAAGGCTCCAACAGTGATAGCTTTCCATATCAAATAACCATTATCTTCTAACCCTAGAACATAATCTTCAAAGTGAAGTGCCCAAACTTCATATTCGCTGGGAAAGAGAATGGGAATCCTTGTTGTTGACCCAATACTGCTGATGGAATTGATTTGAGAATCGTCGTGAGACATTGTAACAAGATCTTTGTAACCTGTTTAAGAATCAGACGTGTAAAATTCTAGGGTAATATCGAAATCACAAAGACAACGTCAAGAACACAGAGATGACGGCTGAAAAAGATTCAATATTAACGGAAACCCTAGTAGCTTCTTTTAACATACTAGATGCGCATAGATTACATAATCTCCTGCTCTGATACCAATTGTTAGGATGAAATCCTTTAAGATCGATAAGATTCAAAAACAGTAAGTAAATAAGAAAACAACAATGATTTAAATGAGTTGAATGATTAAGCTTCACAGTCTCAGAAGAGCTCGATTAAGAACTGCTACTGTAGAGGCGTGATTAGGGTTTACAAAAGATATCCGTGAAAAACGTTAACAATCTACGGTGCATGCATGCACTATAAATACATAAACCCTAATTAATGAGATGGTTGGACAGGCCCAATACCATGTACACATTGGACTAATAAATAAGCCCAATGACGCAACATCTTATACCCAACAACCACCAATAATCAGGGGCGAAGATTCCGATACATCTTCGTCGCCGCAGGATGGATGGAGAATCTCGACTTGTGAGCCTCATCCATCAGAACTTGGTGTACACCGCCCCAATAAGGAACCCGGAACCTCCGATGCAGGGCCGACAACCCATAGCTGTCATAATCAAATGATGCCACCTGAAATATGATCTGCTCACACTTCCGACGCTCTTACTTCATACCCTCGACCTGTACCTCCCGAATCCATTCCAGTAACGGAGTAATCACTGTCATCCTCAGGCATACATCCCGAATCAGAGCCACTACCGCCTTGCGGCTAAGAGCATTGGCTACCACATTAGCCTTCCCCGGGTGATAAAGGATCTCACAGTCATAATCCTTCACCACATCCAACCAACGACGCTCCCTCATGTTCAGATTCGGCTGGTCCATCAGATACCTCAAGCTCTTGTGGTCCGTGTAAATGGTACAACGAACCCCATAGAGGTAGTGTCGCCAAATCTTGAGGGCGAAAACTACAACCCCCAGCTCCAGATCATGTGTCGGGTAGTTCACCTCATGAGGCTTCACCTGCCTCGACACGTACACAATCACGCGACCCCGCTGCATCAGCACTACAACCCATGCCCGTGATCGAATCGTCACAGTAACCATGAAATCGTCAACGCCCTCCGGCAAAGTCAGAATCGATGCCTCGCACAACCGTTGTCTGAGAGTCTCGAAAGCTGCCTACTGCTCAGGCCCCCAGCGGAATGTCACCGACTTCTTGGTCAGTCGGGTCAATGAAACAACAATCTTGGACAAATCCTGGATTAATCTACGCTAGTAACCCGCCAGACCAAGAAAACTGTGAATCTCGAATGGAGACCTCGGAACCTCTCACTGCATTACGACCTTTACTTTGGCCAGATCGACCAGAATACCCTTCTGGTTGACAAGGTGCCCCAGAAACTGCACCTCGCGAAACCAGAACTCACACTTGGAGAACATTGCGAAAAGTTTCTCCCTCCTTAGTGTCTCCAGTACCTACCTCAGGTGCTCCTTATGTTGCTCCTGAGTCTTGGAGTAAACCAAGATATCATCGATGAAGACTACCACAGATCGGTCCAGCATCGGTCTACACACGCGGTTCATGAGATCCATGAACGCGACAGGATCATTGGTGAGCCCAAACAGCATGACCACGAAGTCATGGTGACAATAGCGAGTCCAAAAGGCCGTCTTCTACACATCGTCGTCCCTAGCTCGCATCTGGTGATAACCTGATCGCAGATCAATCTTAGAGAACCAAGATGCACCCTGAAGCTGCTCAAATAAGTTATTAATCCTCAGGAGGGGATAACGGTTCTTCACTGTTACCTTATTCAGCTCCCGGTAATCTATACATATCCGATGTGACCTGTCCTTCTTCTTCACAAACAGGATCGGGGCTCCCCATGGCGAACTGCTCGGCCTGATAAATCCCTTGTCTAACAACTCTTGTAGCTGTGTAGACAACTCCTGCATCTCGGGAGGAGCCAACCGATATGGTGCCTTAGCTATCGGAGCCGCACCAGGAACTAGGTCAATCCTGAACTCTACCTGCCTCTCTGGAGGTACCCCAGGCAAATCCTCTGGGAACACGTCTGGGTACTCCCGTACGATCGATACATCATCCACGGTCGCCTTACCCTTATCACGGGTATCCATGGCATAGGCGACATAACCTGCGCAACCCTGTTGTAGGTAGCGTCTCTCCCTCACGGCTGAACACAAAGTCGGTCCACATTGCGACCTCTTGCCCTGAATCTCCAAGCCTCCACCACTTGGGGTCCGAACTCGTACAAGATGCTACTCGCAATCGATCACTGCCCCATTGCGGCTTAACCAGTCCATACCCACGATAACCTTATTCCCTTGCAGGGGAATGGGGACTAAATCCACGGAAAACTGCTCATCAAACAACTGCAATGTATATCCCCGATGAACCCTCGCGACCCGAACGGTCCTATCATCCTCTATCTCTACATCAAGTGGACAGTCCAACTCTCCTGGATCTCCCACAAATCGCTTGCTGAGCGCGCGCGACACAAAAGACCGGGTAGCCCCTGAATCAAATATTACCCGAGCAGATATACCGTTCACAAGGAACGATCCTATAATCAAACACATAAACAGAAGCAATAAATCAATATAAATAAAGAGATAAGGAGAAGATACATACCCGTCACAACATTGGGAGTTGTACGTGCCTCCTCTGCCATCAGCTGGAAGGCTCTGCTCTTCGCCGCACGTGCCTCTGTCCGGCCCTGACGGCCGTCAGTAATCCTTAACGTAGCAGGAGAGGGTGCCGCCACCTATCCTGCTGCTGCTAAACTCGGACACTGGGACCTCTTGTAGCACCTCTGATTGCACTGAAAACAAATCAGACCAGATACTGTCATGGTGGTGGTGGTAGCAGTACAGTCCCTGCTGACATGACCAGTTCAGCTGCACTTAAAGCAGCCCGAACTACCCACCTTGCACGCCCCCTCATACATCTTGCTGCACTTGCCACAGCGGTTGCGGCCCTACGGGCTCCTTGCTCTGTGTTCTGATACCTTGGGCTTTTTTACTAAACTCCTTGTCTGAACCCCCTTTGGTTTCCTTTTTTTCTCCATCTCTAAATCCAACTCCCTTTCCCGAGCCCTCGCTATCATATCCTCCAGCGTATTTGCAGCTGGATCAGCGCACAAACTGGCAGATATCACTCCGCAACATCTCATGGTATCGGGCCTTTTTCATTTCCTCGTCCGCCACGTACTGCGGAACAAGAAGGGCCCTTTCCCTGAACATGGCGGTGATCTCAGTCACCATCTCAGTTGTGTGCTGGAGATCCTGGAACTCCCTCGCAAGCTGTTGCACCTCAATTACAGGTGCAAACTCGGCCCTGAACCTGGCCAAGAAATCACTCCAGGTCATCGCATCAAGAGAGGCATCATCTCCAATGGCATGTCCAACCTCCTCCCACCAATCACGCACTCTCAGAAGGCAGGAAGCAAGTCGGAACTTGTCCCCCTCGGGACAATGGCTAGTAAGGAAGGCTTTGGCTACATCAGCCAACCACCTGCTGCTAGCAATGGGGTCCTGAGCCCCATGATAGTCTGGAGCTCCACAAGCTCGGAACTCCCTGAATGTCATCGTACGTGCCCCTATCATGTCCGCCATCTCGGTGCGGAATGCACCTAACCTCTCGTCAAGAATCTGCAGAATGCCCTCCTTCTTTGTATCGAAGATCACAGGAGTCTGGTCCAATATACTATGTGTGATCTCAAATGAAATGAACTCTCTCATCTGCTCATCGAGCTGCCCGGCTCCAGAGCCCGAGCCCGATCCCTCGCCAGCGCCAGAATTGCCGACTGGTCTAGTGCGTAGCGTAACCATACTGAAAATACACCATAACAAACATTAGAATACTCATCACAACTCAAGGGATAACACACACTACAAGTTCCCTGGTTTCATCTCATCTCTCCTTGACTCAATTACAGATCCTCTTCTTTCAGTAGTACGGGCCCATACTACCTTCCACATCTATCCGTACTTTCCTCAAGAATTGCCTTGACTCCACCAAGTCCCTTTCACTACTACTTCTGCTCTTCTCGCTAATCTCATCCTTGGCTTGCCCTAGGGTAATCTCCGACCCACTATCCGCCATAAGCTGCATAAGAAGTCCCTGCTATCTCCCCTAACTAGCTCGTGAATACCATTACATATTACTAAGACTAGATAATTCTTCGAATGAGAGGTCTCTCCCTACAACGGCTGGACTCAAACAAGAGCTGCGAAATAAGGCTAAGCCTAGCCTTCTAAAATCATTTAGTCCTCGTAATATGTAACTTAGCGTATTCGTTTACTAGTTAGCTAAAGATAGCTAGGACTCCTAAAAGTACAAAGCAAGCAGCATTCGAGCATTGAGTAATCAAAACCAAGCATATCCTAATCAGACCATCATATCACTGACTAATCAGTACTAACATGTAGTTCAATAAGCTTATACAGTAGGCAAACAAGGCATCCTTCCTAGATCCTTAGCCCTAATCTAACATGCAGTTCTCATACATATAGCAGGCATACAAGGCATCCTTCCTAGATCCTTAGCCCTAATCTAGCATGCAGTTCTTATAATCATATCATATCATAACAAACATATATGGTAATTTAGGAGAACTTACTTGAGTTCAGCTGATTGCATGCACCACACCCTTTTCTCTTTTTGGAAATCCTTTTTATACAAATGATTTTCTTTTGAAAATTTTCATACCAAGTCCTCAGTTTTAGTTTATACATACCTGAGAGTATGCCCGAATCCCTCAAACAAAGGCTCTGATACCAACTTGAAACATCCCAAAAATCATGATAAAAAATTTCGTTTTAAATCATTAAATAAAACCATAGTTATCAAAACACTTCATAGAAAACATAAGTCAACCCATCTCAAAAACATTACTATCAGAGTTTCCAAATTAAAACATCAGAGTAATCATCCCAAGCTAAACATAATGGTGTGTGCACTGAAGTCATTCCGAGCTCTTCCCTTTGCTACAAGAAGTACCTGAAATCAAAACTGAAAACTCTAAGCATGAAGCTTAGTGAGTCTCCCCAAACTACCACATACCATATGTACATCAGCACATAATCACATATAAACATATTGTGGGCCCCGCCCCTTCATCAGGCCCCACCCGGCATCAGATAATGTCCGGCATCGGGCCCCGCCCGACATCGGACATAGTTCGGCATCGGGCCCCGCCTGGCATCGAGCAAAGCTCGGTATACATATAAGCATGTCAACAAATACACATAAATAATCACAGAACATAAACATATAAACATTCCTCAGGCCCCACCCGGCATCGGACCAAAATCCAGAAGCATACTAACCTTCCTTGGGCATTGCCCGACATCGGACCCAAATCCGGAAACATACAAATACAGACACATGCAAGAATCACGAAGACATCAAGCATACAAACATTCCTCCGGCATCGCCAAATATCAGACCGAAATCCGGAAAGCATATAAACATTCATCGGGCACCGCCTGACATCAGACCTTAGTCTGGAAAGTACTAAGATACATAAACGGGCCGACAATGGTGCGTTCGACCCGTTCCTCTAGGAGGAAACTCACCTCACAAAGCTGAATGCAGAATCTTACGGTAAGGAATCTCTAACGGCTGCTCCGACGACTTCCTGAGCTATCATTACCACACCAACACTTAGTCAAAAACTAATAATCCTTCTTAGGGTAAAATGACCATTTTACTCCTCATCTAATTAGGTCCATGACTAAGGCCCAAAACCATAACATGAAAGGATCAAATCTAGATAGCCTTTCAAAGCCCACTAGTGGCCCACCAATGGCCAATTTCTCTAAATTGCGGCTAACTCCTCAAATGGGCCTTCTCTTAAGCCCAAGATATTCTTAGCCAAAACTAACTGATTTCTGATGGCCCACTATGGGCCAAAATAGCAAACTCCATGAAATGGCCCAACCCGAGGCCCAAATGACGAAAACCCAAATCCAGTGAGTACGCGAGGCGTACTCCTCTGTACGCTAAGCGTACATGCTGCATGGCTTATACGTTGCGTGTATGGGCTTGTATGCCTAGGGTACTACCTTGTTAAGCTATCATCTCCAAAAAGGCTTAATCCTTTAAGACCTTAAGTTCCAAACACAGATCTGAGTCCAATAAAGTGTCTTAACCAATAAAGTCGATTACTTGGTGGCTTGCAAACCCCCAAATGGACCCATACTTGAAAGATGGCAACCTACTTCCATATAAATAACTAATACTCATGCATGGCCACATTAAGACCTTCAAGGTGGTAACTTTTCTGTCTTTGGGACTCAAATAGCACTAGGGTGGCAACCCTAAGCCTAAAAACGGAGTTGAAATCATATAGTTCCATTCTTGGGACCAAAAAGGTCCAAAATCTCATTACAAGATATCTAAGCATTCATGAGGTATGTTTTGAGCTTTTTACTTCTAGTGAGTTCTAAATGATGATGATGTCTCATATCTTTAAGCTCAAGCTACACAAGTTCTTAAGATAAAGAGGGTCACTTTTTGTTTTAACAATTTCCCCCAAAGTGACCTCTTAGCTTCCTGCTTTAATTGTTCAATTTGAGGAACCGAATGATGATCCACCAAAACTTTCTTACTTCAAACAACCAATGAATTCTTCGAGTTATTTCAAACTTGACTTCATCCGTAGTGTGTTTCGATCGCTGGACTGAAGCTAGTGTGGTGTCGAGTTGCTTCTTGGTCAACCGATGCATTGCGGTCACATGTATGAAGTATTTTGGACCATCTAGACCTCTTTTGTAGATAACACCTAACTCTGGGAAGTTGGTTGCACAAAGAGACATATTTTGGTACCCTTCAGTGTAGCTCGGAGCGGGATCGAAGTCAGGAAATTTGAACTTCTTGGCAAGGATCGGGTGAATTTCAGCGTCGATTTTCCCGAAATCGCAAACTAATGCCTTGAGAAATTCACAAGCTTTTTCACATGCAATCTTCATCTTAGGATATTTATCAGCCTTAACTGAAAACACCCGTGCAATCAGAAATATCTCCTCCGGGTTCATGCAAACAAAATCTGCTTGGGTACGGATGTAGTAAACTCCTCTGCGGTTCAGGGTATACTGATAAAAATAGGTTTTCATGAACTTTCTCACTTTGAAATTCTTCACTCCTTCCGGTCTATCGTTTGACCAGATTTTTTCACATCCAGACCCATGCTTGGCATAAAAAAGGCTCAAGCTTTCAAATTCCATTGGCAGTCTTCTTGCATCAGGAAGATTGAGATCAAGCGGTTCAAAGACTGGGAAGTATTTTGAGTTGGGAGAGATGGGAATGTCCCAGTAGCCGTTGGAAGGTGGTTGAGCATAAGTGAGATGGGGAACATAGTCTGCATTCAGAAGCCTGCGGGTTGGATTCGTCCATGAATTTAGCATTTTTTCATCAAAGGAGATGTCGAACCCTTGTTCTTTCCATATTTCATTGACAAATTTTGCTACCCCCTGTCTTTCTTCCTTTGAGTTGTTGCGGGGGAATTGTCTGAATGATCAGACGACATAAGTCCTTCTTCTTCAATGGGTTTGGAGTGATGATAAGTTGATTTTGTTGGAGATTGATGAGATTGACGAGGAGACTTTTGTGGTGATTTTGGGGGTGAAGATCGAGGAGTAGGTGGTTTTTCGTGCTCTGCGGTAGGAGAAGGTTGGATTCTTGGTGGTGTTTGACGTTGATGAACTGAAGGGGTCTTTGAGTGTGAAGGACCACGTTCTTAATGGAATCTTGGAGTGTCTTCACTTCCCCCTTTTGAGGAAGCAACCACCTGTTGCTCCTCAAACCATTGTTTGAGACCATCAATTTTTGAAAAAGTCTCATTGAATTGAGATTTCATCTGCTCACAGACTTGAAAGTTGTCCGGAATGTCTTTGTTGAAGAGTAGTTGATAGATTTGCTTTGTAAGAAGAAGGATCTCATCAACACTCGAGTAGTATGGGTTTCTTCAACCAGTTGTTTGGAGTGAGTTGCTTGTTTTTCAAGGGTTAGTTTGAACTCATCCTTCAGTGCAGATACCTCCTTGATGAGTCTTTCAGCTGCAGACATGAACTCCTTGTGATCTGCAGTTCTTCTATTATCCGGATCTCGGATGCCCATTTCAACCCTTATAATCATACGCTCTGCGTCCATGCACTCCATTGTTTCCAGTCGTTCCACTCATTCAACGAGTGAATGCGGGGTAGCAAAGTCAATGTTCTGCGGTTGATTGGTGGCAACTGTGGCTAAGATTTGGTCGATTTTTTATTGTAAACTAAGAAACTCCTTTCTGGACACTGCAAATTTCTTCTTTTTCTTTTGCTTTGGTTTGGAGGTGGAGTGTTGAGATCCACTCGACTCGTCATTATAAAAAACCATCATAAATTCTTCTGAGGGGAGAGGCTATTGAACATCTTCCATATCATCTTTATCAAAACCGAACATTTGAGCTGATCTAATTTAGATTGCGGTGCCATCTGCATTAGAGTCATGCACTTCCTCATGTTGAGGAGGCTTCGAAGGACCAATACCACTTGGCATGACTTGAGCTTGTTGCACAGTTGCTTCCATCTGGGACATCCATTGCTGAATCTTTAAGATATCATGAACCGTTTTGGCATTGCTGAACATGTCTTCCTAGTACTTCGCCACAGATTGAATGGCTGCATCCTTTTGTTGTTGCTGTTGGACTTGTTGCTCCTTTCTTGCTTTCACCGCCCTTTTAAAAGCTTCAAATTTTCTGATTTCGGGCTCGATATTTCGACGATATCGAGTCCAAGAATTGTCAGAGTTGTAACAGCCAAATCCTTGTCTCACCGTGGTGTCCCTCGGGTTCTTGGTTCCTTGCACATTTGAGCTCCTCACGCCTAGACTACTTGATCATAATGTCGATGGAATAGTATTTCCTGAGCTTCCTCGGTCTCCATGACCTAGAGTCAAGTCTGGCATCGGCTCAGTTCCGGCTAGGGCTAAGAAAGAAGCGACCTGCAGTGCGACTGGTGTATTGAGTGTTTGTGTGACATGAAGCAATATGGAGTTAAACTCCTCTAGTTCGAATACGTGCAATTGCGATGCCCTGGAGACCTTAGGGCGACTCAAAACAATTGGGTCCACTTGGGATCCAATTGGGGGTGTGTCTCAACGATGAGATGAAATAGATACACTTATTGTATCTGAGTGGTGAGATAGGGTATGAGAGGGTGAGTCTGTGGTGACTCCAATGACTACTGAAGTCTTTTGAGAGACTGTAGTATGAGTCGTGGTTCGCATATGGCTTTGACTGGGGGTGAATTTGAGTTTCTTTCTTCTAAAGACATCTCCGGAATCCGAAGACTCATGATGAGTTTCATCAAGGACATTCACAGGGGGATCTTGAGTCTTGGAGGGGGGATGAAGAACCGCAGCAGAGGGTTTTGCGGTCTTGGCTTTTCGTTTCTTGGGAGTACCGGCTCCCTTTTTCACAATGTTATTTGGTGCTTTCTTTGAAGTAACAATAGACTTAAATCGTTTGGATTTGCGCTGAGCAACTTGGTCTTCGGTAGTCTGAGGGTTATGTGTTGTGGTAGACTGATTGGTTCTAGGCCAGGAAGAGTGATATGGGTTAATATCACTCGTAGCATGTATGTGGTCAACTACCTCTATGGTTGTGAGTCCAATGGACTCCAATATGTACAACGGTAAACGTCTAGGTGGTCCAAACATAGTTTCATGTTTAGAAGCAGTGTACCTTTTGAGATCGCGACTTGAAAATAGGTTCGTGTCGTTGCCCAGACTTAGCATAGCATCCTTGTGAAGATCGAAGATGCACAACAACCAAAATCGAGAAAAAGTGAGCTTAGTCATTCCTTCTTTTGGGGTATCCTTTGAGACATATTGAAGAAAATTTTCCCAAAGGATTTGACCATAGTTGACTGCATTTCCCATGAAGATACTCCAAATGATCTCCAAAAGCTTGATTCCCATGTTGTCTGTCCCTCCAGTGCGTCCTGAGAGACATTTGATAACAAAATGGCAAACAAACTGCCAAACAGCCGGAAGTTGTTTTTTCTTGAGCTCGCCAACGCCTTTGAGCTTCTTCTGGTATCCCATCTGATACAGAGTGGTGAACACCATACGTGGTACTTGGAGTGTAGAACTTTGTAGATGAAAGAACTCGTAAGTTGATTGCTGAGAGGAATTTCTCCTTGGTTAGGACCACCAAAGAGTCATCAACAAGATTCAAATGAATCTCTTGATAGTTGTGGTTAGGTCTGAATGCCGAGAAGGCACACTTGAACAGAATCGCCATTGGAACCGCTTCAGTGAAGGAAGCAAACGTACCATACAAGGGATGTTTTGGGAGGAACTTGATTATCAGTTTAATGGCTTCGTTGTATGACAGATGATCTTCAAAGATTCATATGTAGTTGCTTGGAGCAATGGACGGAGTTTGATCCTTGATGGTGGATTCAGAACCAGTTGGACGAAAAAGCTTTTGAGAACTTGCAGAAAAGTGTTTGAGCAAGAAAATGAAGAAAAGAGAGTTCGCCGTAAGGGTTCAGATAGCGTAAAAGCTATCTTGGGAGGAATTGGGGGATTTTATACCTCTGGATTTCAAAAATTATCGTTATTACTTTAATTACAGCTGTTAAAGTAAAAAGGACCTTTGGGTTTTTTACCATTATCAGTTGAAATTAAAATAAATCAAAAATAAGTTATTTACGGGAAAAACGGAGCATTAAATGCATTTGCAGAGTCATGATCATGCACCGAATGAACGTGGGGTGAAGACGGTTTATCTGTTGTGAAAAATGGGGAAGTGGAAATGGATTTGACATCCAACGGCTACGATACATGACCGGTAAAGGAAAAATATTTTATTTATGTAAAAACGATTAAGTTGTTTTTTTTATCCAAAACGGAACTTGACTGAGGAAAGTTATTTGAAAAGGATTGAAAATGTCGTGTGCGACCAAAAGAATGTGTTTTTTTTTGTTATTAAAGACCATTAAATAGCACACAACATTATTTGAAAATTTTATGAAGTTATGATTGCAGGTTCATTTATTGCAACTTCGGTGGAATTCAGATGATTGCGGTACCATATGATATGACTGCGCTGGCATGCGGTATGACTGCGGTAGCATTAGCTGAAAGAACACTTAATCAAGAAGTTTAGAAATAAAAGAAATAAAAGACCCGAAGAATATATTTGTAACGCCCGGTTCTTGGTATGTAATTGTTCCCCTTACAGTTCCATTTGCATTGTTCCCAATGGTGACGTGTCCGCCACCGCTGATTGGTCTGAAGTCTTAAAAGTATTCTAACCTTCCCGTCATGTGCAAGGAGCATACACTATCGATTAACCATTCTTCATCTTTTTCCTCCTTGCACATTGCCTAAAAATCAGAGGGTTAGTTTGGGCACCCAAACAAGTTTGGAGCCCGGGGAAATATGAGAAGTTTCCTTAAAGGATGTATGCACATGTTGTTTGTCAGAATTTGAACCTTGTCCAGGGTGTTTCATAACTTTTGGGGTGTTACGAGGTTTGATTGGACGTGACGTTTCCAGTGGGTAAAATCCAAAGGCGAGATTTTTCTCATTGATCCAGACACCAAATTTTGTCATTGGTCCGGAAGGTGTGGTTGAGGACTTGTGACTGGTCCTTGGACAATGTTTGACTACAGTGCCCTTGGGAATTGAAAAAGTTTTTTCACGTGAGCTAGTCCTAGGTTTTGACTTGGTGATTGATTGAAGTGATTTTGAGGGTTCAGGAGTTGGCAAAATACCCTTCCACTTAGGATCGTTTAAGGAATATTGTTGAAATGACGTGACTTTCCTTTGAAATTTTGCAAAATAGTTTGAAAAAGATTTGGTCACTGTACATTCCTTTTTGCACGATCCTTCGACTTTAGTGAGATTTTGAAAAGTTTTGGCAGTCTTGGATTTTTTAACAAACTTTTTATTTGAAATATTTGCTTGTTTTTCGAAATTTTAATTGTTGAGATCACTTTCCCGCTTTAGACTTCGGGATCTGATTTCCTCTTTCAAAGCCAGTTTTGCTTGTTCTTTTGGTGAAACAATATCAATGGCATTTAACTGCGGTTTTTTGAAATTCTTTGAATGAGATGAAAAACAAGGACTTGAATCATCAGAACTGGAATATTCAAGTTTTTGTGAACATTGGCCAAATTCAAAGTTGTTAATTCGCAACTCATGCAAAATAGGTTGAAGAGTGGTTTGTTATTTAACTTGAGTCTGTGGTAGTGAAGATTGGAGTACCGCAGAGTAAGTTAATGGTTTCTTTTGAGTGGGACAATTCTTAGATGATACAGATGGACAATCTAATTCAGGTCGTTCCAAGATGATCTCTTCATCTACAACTGAGCTTGACTGGGAGCCACCTCATTATCTCAAAAATAAATAAGGAGTTATCAAGGATATCAGAGGTTTCCGAAATAATTTCCTCAATGACACAATTGTTGCTAAGTTCAAGAAGTCTACCGAAGTGACACTGGATGTCTTCGGGGTATGTCTTGTCAGTAACTGCAAAATGAAAATTACGGTCTGGTGGGACATAGGGACGGTCTTTATTAAATCGGGGAGAGGAGTCCTCAGTGGTTGGATACCCATTGGACCAACCCCAATTATAAGTGTTGTCTATGGTCCCATTGTTCACAAGATTCTCAATAGCTTCGCTTTCATTAAACAGTTTTTCAATTAAAATATTTAAACGTACAATCTCTTTTTGGGCAAGATCCCTTTGATTAAAAGTTATTTCTACTGAGTTTCACTCAACATCCTAGCATCTTTTTCTAACAACAAATCCTTTTCTAACATAATGTCCTTAAGTTTCTTGTCTTCTAGTCTTCCTCTCACATGGAACAGCTCTTGGACGCTATGTTATTTTCATCTAGTGCTTTGTTGTAGTCTGAAAGGACGGCAACACATGTGTCATTAAGTCTTTCCATGTAAGGTTCACAATCATGCATGCTGTAATTATTAGATTGGATCATGAGTTTAACCTGTTCAACGATGCTGAGAGTTCCATCTTTTTCCATGTAGCAATAGTTTTTCTTCAGGTTTGTTGATCCATCTTCCTCACTTGTGGCCACCATGCAGATTTTTCCTTTGTTGCGGTAGTTGTCAGCTTCTTTTTCTTCATCACCTGTGACAACCCGAAATTTTTTATTGGATTAAGTCAAACACATCAACTTAAGGTCAAACTTATAGGACTCTAGACCGAGTATACATAAGGGTTGCGTGTTAGGAAGAGAACCACGTAAGAACCAAGAGCCTAGAACAACATTTAAGCCATAAAACCTCAACAAGTGAGGTTCACGGCCAAGGGCCATGTTCACGGCCGTGAACCCCTCATCGGTCGTGAACTCATGGTATATAGATGAATTTTAGCCACTTTTCCTTCACTTCTTCTTCTCTTGGCCGCAATCACTCCATTCTTCTTCAAGTATCATAGTTCAAGAACACCATATTTCACTCCTAAACACCCCCTTTCCTTTTATACTTCATTGAAGCTTACTAGGATCTTCAAACATTCACCAAAACACCAAGATCTTCAAGAGTTCTTCATCAAGTTTGAACCGTGAACCCTTCAAGTGTTCATCATTGGGCCGTGAACCACTCAAGTGGGCCGTGAACCACTCAAGTGGGTCGTGAACCACTCAAGTGGGCCGTGAACCACTCAAGTGGGTCGTGAACTCCTATCCATTTGGGCCGTGAACTCCATTGGGCCGTGAACTATCCTTCCTTTGGGCCTTGAACACCCCTTCAACCTCCTAACTTGCTTCTAGCACTCTTTTGGTGAGTTATTCATGCATCCTAGGTTGTTTCCCAATCACTTTTGTAGTTAGATTCACTAATTACATGCCTATATGTATCAATATATGTCATTTAGGACTCGTTTGTGCCTCGGGACTTCATTCGTGGAACTTATCATCCTTACTCGAATCTTCAATTAAATCACCCACATAAGGTGAGTTCATACCCCTATAATCTATCATTTAAATAGTTTTAAATGATTTTAAGGGAGGGAATACAAGGATAACACAAGTGTCACACCCACAAACCAGAACAGCGGAAACGTTCGGGGGCGGAGGACGTCATGCTCAGTATCATAACCATAGTGAAGAAAGTAAACACAACCATCATATATATAATTTAAAAGGTTACATTGTTTCAAAAGTATATGTTTCCAAATAAATTACATATGATGTCAAAATATAGCAAAAGAATCTACGCCTTAGCGTCTTGACTTCAGAAATCTTGTGATTACCTGTTTTACTGATTACCTGAGAATACAAGTTGTTTTGAAAGAGTATCAGCATAAAGCTGGTGAGTTCATAAGCAATTTATGAATGAAAAATGAATGATGTTCCTTTTTGTTTGTTACAAGTTTGTTTCCAGAAAATCCAATATTTTCTAATGGGTTGTTATAGTCTTAACTGAACCAAGATTTAGTGTATGTAAGTAAATTGTCATACTTGTGTGTGTGTAGTTTTATATTTAAATAAAACTCCTTAAATCCTCGTGAACTATGTGTTTTGTTAATTTCTCATGTGAGATGTTATAACCATACTAAACTCGAAGACCTCGTACTCGACGTTCTTCAGGCGTCAGAATGTTATGACAATTGCCACCCCAGACCTGGCGGTCCAGCTGTTGCAAGCAGCTTAGGGTGCGGGTTTGTCAGACCCAATATAGATCTATACCCAACTATCATGCTCTCCCTCCAGGAGATTCTTATTATAACTACAGGACTTTACTGTGGTACTTAAGAGTACCCCGAAGGAGAATGTCTCACAAATTTATTTATTAACAAGTTCACGTAGTGTGTAATGAAATACTTGTTTTGTAAGTCGATTGAGTTACTGATTTCTTTGTCAAACGAAGTGCTCAAACTATACCTATTATAGTTTATCAAAAGTGTTGTGTGTTTGAATGAAACCTTGTTACGCATGTCTTTGTATTTCCATAAAATGACATTTAAAATACTAAGTGTAAATCGTACACACCTTGCTCAGCATGTTACAAGGTGTGAATAACTCTTAAACATGTATTTGACAATTTTACACTTAACTCTCACTGTTTTAGAATATATTTATAGAAAAATCATCGTAAGCCGAAAACTGAATCCGTAAACTCTGAATATTTGAAAAACGATTCTACTATATCCATTAATTTTTCTATACTTTTTGGTGCTCTCAAATCAGGGTGAAAATGTTCATCTTCACAACCTGGTCCGATTTTCAAGCTGCAGTGATAGGCAGTTTTGTAAAAATCACCATAAATTGTAGCCAAAATCGTATGGAGGTGTGCAAGTAGTCATTTTAAAGGTATAAGACTGAACTACATGCATATTAAACAGTTTTGAAAAATATTAAGTTTAAGTTGGGTAAAATAGTTCGTGAACAGGTCACAACTTTTCTGTTGTAAGGTGTCAAGTTAAATTTAAAATATGTTTTGGTGTTTTAACTTGTATCCCCCCTGAAAAGTAAAGAAAATGGGAAAATGTAGGGGTATGAACTCACCTTGAGTGATTTCTTGAAGAATGGAAGGTCGAAAACGAGGAGTATCAAGTCAAGAACACTTGATGAACACGTCAAAGTTTGGATGATCCTAAGAACGATTTTGGTGTTAAAATGTGTGTAGATGATTCATGGATGTTATGAAAACATGGAATAACACATGAGTGTAGATGAAATACTTACCAAGAAGTGAATTAATAGCTCAAGAACACTTCCAAAAAGTGGCTGGAAGTAGAGAGAAAATAAGGTTCCTTGTGGGGTAAGAAAAGTGTACAAGTGTGGAAATGATCAAAGTAAATCAAGAGCTCTTCCAAGGATTTCTTTATATAGATGTGGCTGGAGCAAGTTGCAAAGATGAAAGGATGTTTGCCTTGGTTTGTATGATGTGGATAGGGTTGGGTTAATGAGGAAGTGACACATAGAGGCAAGTGGGCACACTTGACCCACTTGTGGGGTAAAATATCCTTAGATATTTCTATAAATGGAATAATGATTTTTAATTAATAAATCCTTGGGAAATAAATAAAATATGAGTTTTGGGGGGTTTAAAATGGTAAAAATATCAATTTGGTGAAAAATCCCCATAAAAACGGGCTTAGGAAGCGAAAGTAGTCGAAAACCGGGCATTAAGGAGCGAACCTGCGAGGTTCGGCTCTTAGGAGGCGAGAACCGAGAGTGGGAGAAGGAGGGACCGAAGGTAGGGAAATGGAACGAAGGTGCGAGGGGGCGAAATGGACCGAAGGCTCGGTTCATTTCGGGTGCAAGAGGTTTGGTCCGAGATGGCTAAGTACGCTTCTGACAGTTCGGTTCGGTTCGGAGGGGACTTCGGTACTATTAGAAGGGTTCGGTTCCTAAGAGGCTTCGACCCTATTTAGCTATTTTTCCATTTAACTTGCCGTTTTGCGTGATATTTGGCCAAGTTAAGGGTCGGGATGACCCGGATGACTATAAAAAGTTGAGAGAGATTTTGAGGGTGATTTGGGAGAGATTTAGGAGAGATTTGGGAGAGATTTAATTTTAGCCATTATTATTGTATTACTTCGTAATGCAAGGTTCGTGGACCCCGTCATGTTTTGTTTATGATTGTTTTAAGTCCCCGAAAGGGTACTTAGTCGCGTTTTGATGCGTTTAACTCCCTTTTTAGGGTTTTTACATTGCTAAACACATAGATTTTTCGAAACACTTTGAATTCTTGACATACAAATGCACATTTTTATACATAGAATAACTTTTAACATACAAGTACTAATTAAGTTTGACCATGTTGACTTGTTGACTTTGACTTTGACTTGTTGACTTTGACTTTGACCTGTTGACTTTGACTTTAATTTGACGGTTGTCACATTATCCCCCCGTTAGAAGGAATTTCGTCCCGAAATTTGCATTTCGAGTGGGACTTCAAGGGTTGGGGAATAGATGTGGGTACTTGTGTTTCATTTGGTCCTCACGTTCCCAAGTAAATTTGGGTCCTCGCTTGGCGTTCCACCCGACTTTTACGATGGAAATGCGGCTTTGTTTCGTCGATTTGACCTCTCGGTCTATGATTTCAACAGGTTCCTCTACAAAGTGGAGGTTCTCGTTGATCTCAATTTCTTCCAATGGAATGACAAGGGTCTCATCAGACAAACATTTCTTCAGGTTTGACACGTGAAAGGTAGGATGAACGTGATTGAGTTCCTATGGTAATCGTAGCTTGTATGCCACCGGACCAATCCTGGCGAGGATTTCGAATGGTCCGATATACCTTAGATTTAGTTTCCCACATTTTCCGAAACGTATTAATCCCTTCCAAGGTGATACTTTTAGAAGTACTCGATCCCCAACTTGGAACTCCAAAGGTTTTCGTCTCTTATCTGCGTAGCTCTTTTGTCGGTCTTGCGAAGCCTTCATTCGTTCTCGAATTTGGACGATATTTTCGGTTGTTTCCCTTATGATGTCCGGGCCAGTGAGTGCGCTGTTAGGGACTTGTGCTCTTGCTAGTTGCGTATCGCCCACCTCAGCCCGACACAGGGGTGATCTGCACTTACGGCTATAGACGGCTTCGAACGGAGCAACTTTGATGCTAGTGTTATAGCTACTATTGTATGAGAATTCGATAAGAGAAAAATGAGTATCCCAAGCTTTACCAAAGTCTATCACACAAGCTCTTAGCATGTCCTCTAACGTCTGAATGGTTCTTTCACTCTGCCCATCAGTCTGTGGGTGGTAGGTTGTACTCATGTCCAGTCTAGTCCCCATAGCTTTCTGCAGTGACTGCCAGAACCATGACGTGAACCGACTATCCCTATCAGAGATAATCGATATCGGTACCCCACGAAGTGGCACCACTTCTTTAATGTAGATCCTTGTTAGCTTCTCCATTTTTTCTGTCTCTTTTATTGGTAGGAAGTGTGCGGATTTGGTTAATCTGTCGACGATTACCCATATGGTGTCAAGTCCACCCGTTGTCTTGGGTAACTTGGTAATGAAATCAATTGTAATCCGCTCCCACTTCCACTCGGATATCTCTGGCTGCTGAAGTAGTCCCGAGGGCTTTTGATACTTTACCTTGACCTTGGCGCAAGTCAGGCACTTGCCCACAAAGGTAGCTATTTCGGCTTTCATGTTCGGCCACCAGTACAGCTTCTTGAGGTCTAAGTACATTTTGTCTGAACCGGGATTCACGGAGTAGCGATTTTTATGAGCTTCGCTCATGACAACGTCCCTGAATCCACCAAATTTTGGTGTCCAGATCCGGTTCATGAAACAACGAACGCCGTCATCCCTGACTTCAAGATTTTTGTCCATTCCTCTCAACGCTTCACCTATCACGTTCTCTGGCTTCAAGGCTTCTTCTTGTGCCTCTTTGATTTGTGCGGACAGGTGTTAATGGATGGTCATGGTTAATGCTTTTACTTGGCGGCCCGAGTATTCTTTTCTGCTTAAGGCGTCTGCAACCACGTTAGCTTTTCCGGGGTGATAACGAATCTCACATTCGTAATCGTTTAATAATTCCACCCATCGTCTTTGCCTCATATTGAGTTCTTTTTGATTGAGAATGTGCTGAAGGCTTTTGTGATCGGTGAAGATAGTGCACTTAGTGCCGTAGAGGTAATGTCTCCGGATTTTTAGGGCGAAAACTACTGCTCCTAATTCGAGATCGTGTGTCGTGTAGTTTACCTCATGTGTCTTCAGTTGTCTTGAGGCGTAGGCAATGACCTTTCCTCGTTGCATTAACAAACATCCTAGACCTTGGTTTGACGCATCGCAATAAACCATAAAGTCCTCCGTTCCATCTGGTAAGGACAAGATCGGAACACTGCATAGAGTTCGTTTCAGCGTTTGGAACGCATCCTCTTGCTTATCTCCCCAGACGAAAGTCACTCCTTTTTGAGTCAAGGTGGTGAGTGGTTTTGCGATTTTAGAGAAGTTTTGAATGAACCTTCGATAGTAACTGGTGAGTCCTAAAAACTGTCGGATCTCCGTGGGTGTTCTTGGTGCTGCCCAGCTTTCGAATGCCTTGATCTTTGAAGGGTCCACATGGATTCCTTCCTTGCTGACTACATGTCTGAGGAAATTCACCTCTCGAATCCAGAACTCACACTTTGAGAACTTTGCTTACAATTTCTCCGCCCTCAGCGTCTCCAGGACTCGACATAAATGTTGGCTGTGTTCTTCCTTACTTCGGGAGTAGACTAGTATATCATCGATGAAAACAATCACGAACTTGTCTAAGTAAGGTCGACACACCCGATTCATCAGGTCCATAAACACTGCGGGTGCATTAGTTAAGCCAAAAGGCATCACTACAAACTCGGAGTGACCATAGCGCGTTCTGAAAGCTGTCTTGGGAATATCCTCCTCTTGAACTCGTAGTTGATGGTAACCAGATCTAAGGTCAATCTTCGAGAAGAAACTTGCTCCTTGTAGCTGGTCGAAGAGGTCATCGATTCGAGGCAAAGGGTATCGATTTTTAATGGTGAGTTTGTTTAATTCACGGTATTCAATGCACATACGGAACGATCCATCCTTTTTCTTGACGAACAAGACCGGTGCTCCCCAATGCAAGAAGCTTGGCCTAATGAAACCTTTGCTCAGCAGTTCGTTTAATTGACTGGATAACTCCTGCATTTCGGCTGGGGCTAGACGGTATGGCGATTTGGCTATGGGGGTAGCTCGAGGAATTAAGTCGATTCGGAATTTGATTTGTCGAGGAGGGGGCACTCCTGGAAGGTCTTTCGGGAATACATCGGGGAAATTAAAGACCTCCGGAATGTCCTTAATGTCTTTCACTCCTTGATCCTTTTCTACGATGTGGGCTAGGAAGGCGTGGTACTCCTTGCGGAGATACTTTTGAGCCTTGACACAAGAGATGATATGAAAGTTTGAGCTAGGCATTTCGCCAGAGACAACGAGAGTTTCGCCACTCGGCAGATTAAGGCGAACGGCCTTTTCGTGACATAGGATTTCAGCATGGTGAGGGCATAACCAATCCATGCCAATGATAACATCAAAACTTTTTATGGTGACCGGCATAAGGTCGATTTGGAAAGAGTGATTGTTTAAGGTGAGGGTACACCCGGTGTAAATGTCGTTAGTGTTCTCTGTTTTTCCGTTAGCCATTTCTACGGTGAATGTGTCTTTTAGTGTTTGTGGTTTTTGTTTAAGCAAGCGTTTAAATTGATGGCTCACGAAGCTTTTCGCCGCGCCACTATTGAAAAGAATTTATGTGTATGTATTGTTGAGGACAAAACGTACCGATAACCACAGTTGGATCTGTGACGGCTTCCTCATGGCCTATCGCCAGAACTCTGCCCACTTTGTCGGGGTTGGGGTTTCTTGCCTTTGGGTAGTTACGCTTGAAGTGTCTTGCTTCTCCACATCCATAGTAGGTTCGGTTGGCTCCGGCGTTCGCAGCTTGAGAGTTCGGTTGGGCCGGAGTTCTACAAAACCGGGCGGTGTGCCCCTTTTTGTTACAATTGGTGCAATGCATTTCACCGCATGCACCGTTGTGGTCATAACTGCACTTGTTGCACTTGGGTAGGTTCCTGGCGTATTACCTTATCGGAGTTGGGTTGGTAGTGGTTGTGGCAGCGTGCACAACAACCACTTGTTGTTTCTTGGCAGGGTCTTGAGCAGGTTGGCCCTTCTTCTTATCCCAGAACTTCCTTTTGTTGTTTCCCCCTTTTGCTTGCTCGGAGGTGGTCGTCACAGTGCCGTGGCTGGCTTTATGGTCGATGAGTTGTTGTGCTAGTTCCTTGGCACTGTCAAAGGTAATTGGCTTTGAGGACAATACGTTTCCTTGAACTTGGGAAGATAGTCCCCATATGTACCTTTCCACCTTCTTGCTTTCAGTAGGAACCATCCCGGGACACAACATGGCTAGATCGCTGAACCTTGAGGTGTACGACAGGATGTCAGAGCCTGTCATTTTGAGACCCCAAAATTCTTCTTCAATCTTCTGTATCTCACCCCTGGGGCAGTACTCCTTCATTAACATGGTTTTCAGATCTTCCCATGTTATCGCATTAGCCACCGGGAGCGTTAGTGCCTTGACGTGGCCCTTCCACCAGGTGAGGGCTCTTTCGGAGAATGTGCATGAGGAAAATTTGACCTTGCTTGCTTCAGGGCATGCGCATATCTCAAAAATGGTCTTGGTTTTCTCGAACCATTGTAGCAATGCTATGACACCTATGCTTCAGTTGAAGGTTTTGGGCTTGCCGTTAGTAAAGTCTTTGTAGGTACAATCTCTCGAGCATCCCTCGTCGTCCCCGTTATTAGAATTTGACGCACCACTACATGTACCTCCTGAATTACTGGGGTTGATTTGGGCTATCGTGGCTGCCACTGCGGCCGTCACGGCAGCCTGGAACATTGCAGGGTCGAACTAAGGGGGTGGTGGTGGTGGCGGTGGTGCAGCTCCTGCGGCGCCGACACGTCTAGGATTTCTACGAGGTGGCATTTTCTGCCATATCAAGAATGAAAAGAAAATAAGTCTCTGGTAGCGCTCACAAGTCGAGAGTTAAAACTAACATTATTAGTTCTTTATATGCATCATGATTCCGACTTGTAAAGATATTGTAAGGATCCATTCATACTAGAGGTCTATAGATAATGAAATATAGACTTTATGAATGCTGATAGATTTGATTCACATGAGATGTCTGTGATAGTATCCATACCGGGCCCATCCATCAATCGTTCGATGTATAATATTTATATATAGTTAAGATTTAAATAAACTTTCGAATCTAATGGGTCTGCCATGGGCCCACAACCAAACAAGGAACAGGATCCAATGCGGAACCACCGTTTCTAGGTCGACGTGGTCTTAATCATATATAACTTTGATTTATACATCAACAATCATAAACCAGACACCGGTAAATTTAATCTGAAAACAATCCATGTTATGAACTTGATGTAATAAAGCAAGTAGCGTGTCAATTTCATTGATATAACTTAGTATACAATATTGGGGAAAATTTGACCCTACAAGGGGTCTATGCTACATCAATGAATGGGAAAAATTTGACCGCCTAATAGATCCCGGAAGTGTAAACACTTAAATTGCGAGATCGGACATGAAATACTAGAAAACGATAGTAATATTTATCCGCAAAACTAGATTATACTGAAGCGAGCAGTGCAAACACTACTTGCGGCGGTTGAAGCTCTGAGGATCAAGAAGTGTAGACACGAAGTTCCTCATTTCGGCTCTGGATTCCGCCCCTTGGCGCTCTACTTCTGCCTGACGTCCTTCTAGAGTGTCTCGATGTTCTCGGCGTTCTTGCACTTCAACTCGGGTTGCAGCCATTTCCCGTCGAAGGAGCTCAGTGCGGTCTCGAGTCCGATCATGGTCGTCGTCCAACCCGCGAATGCGAACGGAGTTGACTTGGCTGGTGGCACCAACTTCCATGAGATGTCGGGTGTTAACTCTTGTTTGCTCTTCGTGGCGTGTGACACGGTGAACTATGACAGGGAGGGCTCGGTCGGCTGACCCTCCTCTGTTGAGATCGTAGAAACTTCGTTCCATGCCATAGGTAGGTCGTTAACCTTGCTCTCGGCTCCATCGATGTATAGTTTCGGCCCATTGGGGCGTCAGGCCCTGGAAGCATTGTGGAGGGATAGGGGCAGGGTGTGGATCGTAGACTTCGGGTTCGGAGTCGGTTCCATCTGAGTCTTCTTCCTCTTCACCGTCTACAAATTCTTCCTCTTCCATGGGTTCCTCATCCTCCATGGGTTCTTCTTCGGGTTCTTCCTATGGGTCTTCAACAATCCAACCGGCATTCCCTTGGTTGGGGAAATAGGGATCACCCGGTAAGTGAAATCCTGCCATTGTGCTTGTACGAGAATAGGGATAAGAAGGATGTCGCGAGAAATTTTGGGAACAAGAAGTTATCGAAATTTATAATGTGGTTATTACGGTTTTTGTGTTAAAATACTCCTATAGTATTTTTATGTGTTGATTCTCGAAGTTTTTGGTAAGTTGAAGACTCGTTGCTCATTATGATCCTTCTTCGGCATACATTGGTCCTACCTTGGCTGAATATAGTTGATCATGCTATATTCATCCAAGATCTGACTACATACCCCGAAGCTGAATCATGGTGTCCAACTTGTCTTAATACTTTTACGTTATTGCCATTATGATACCGAATTAATGAGTGCGATTGTATGAATACTTTTATAAAAATATTTATTTTTATTTTTAAGTATTTTTGAAAAGCTACGTCAGAGAATTTTTGTCCCGTTGTATTTATAGTTTGTATATCTTACGTGGTTCGATATACTTAGTTCACTATAAACAAAGCTGTGATACCAATCTGTCACACCCCCAAACCAGAACGGCGGAAACGTTCGGGGGTGGAGGACGTCATGCTTAGTATCATAACCATAGTGAAGAAAGTAAACACAACCATCATAAATATAATTTAAAAGGTTACATCGTTTCAAAAGTATATGTTTCCAAATAAATTACATATGATGTCAAAATATAGCAAAAGAATCTACACCTTAGCGTCTTGACTTGAGAAATCTTGTGATTACCTGTTTTATTGATTACCTTAGAATACAAGTTGTTTTGAAAGAGTATCAGCATAAAGCTGGTGAGTTCATTAGCAATTTATGAATGAAAAATGAATGATGTTCCTTTTTGTTTGTTACAAGTTTGTTTCCAGAAAATCCAATATTTTCTAATGGGTTGTTATAGTCTTAACTGAACCAAGATTTAGTGTATGTAAGTAAATCGTCATACTTGTGTGTGTGTGTGGTTTTATATTTAAATAAAACTCCTTAAATCCTCGTGAACTGTGTGTTTTGTTAATTTCTCATGTGAGATGTTATAACCATACTAAACTCGAAGACCTCGTACTCGATGTTCTTTAGGCGTCGGAATGTTATGACACTTGTCAACCCATACCTGGCGGTCTAGCTGTTGCAAGCAGCTTAGGGTGCGGGTTTGTCAGACCCAATATAGATCTATACCCAACTATCACGCTCTCCCTCCAGGAGATTCTGATTATAACTACAGGACTTTACTATGGTACTTAAGAGTACCCCGAAGGATAATGTCTCACAAATTTATTTATTAACAAGTTCACGTAGTGTGTAATGAAATACTTGTTTTGTAAGTCGATTGAGTTGTTGTTTTCTTTGTCAAACGAAGTGCTCAAACTATACATATTATAGTATATCAAAAGTGTTGTGTGTTTGAATGAAACCTTGTTATTCATGTCTTTTTATTTCCATAAAATGACATTTAAAATACTACGTGTAAATCGTACACACCTTGCTCAGCATCTTACAAGGTGTGAATAACTCTTAAACATGTATTTGACAGTTTTTCCCTTAACTGTCACTGTTTTAGAATATTTATGGAAAAATCATCGTAAGTCAAAAACTGAGTCCGTAAACTCGGAGTATTTGGAAAAATAGTCTACTATATCCATAAATTTTCCTATAATTTTTGGTGGTCTCAAACCTGGGTGAAAATGTTCATCTTCACAACCTGGTCCGACTTTGATGCTGCAGTGATAGGCAGTTTTGTAAATATCACCATAAATTGTAGAAACATCGTATGGAGATGTGCAAGTGGTCATTTTAAAGGTATAAACCTGAAATACATTCATATTAAACAGTTTTGAATAATATTAAGTTTAAGTTGGGTAAAACAGTTCGTGAACAGGTCACAACTTTTCTGTTGTAAGCTGTCAAGTTAAGTTTCAAATATGTTTTGGTGTTTTAACTTGTATCCTGCCCCCCCTGAAAACTAAAGAAAACGGGAAAATGTAGGGGTAGGAACTCACCTTGAGTGATTTCTTGAAGAATGGAAGGTCGAAAACGAGGAGTATCAAGTCAAGAACACTTGATGAACACGTCAAAGTTTGGATGATCCTAAGAACGATTTTGGTGTTAAAATGTGTGTAGATGATTCATGGATGTTATGAAAACATGGAATAACACTTGAGTGTAGATGAAATACTTACCGAAAAGTGAAGTAATAGCTCAAGAACACTTCCAAAAAGTGGGTGGAAGTAGAGAGAAAATAAGCTTCCTTGTGGGGTAAGAAAAGTGTAAAAGTGTGGAAATGATCAAAGTAAATCAAGAGCTCTTCCAAGGATTTTTTTATATAGATGTGGCTAGAGCAAGTTGCAAAGATGAAAGGATGTTTGCCTTGGTTTGTGTGATGTGGATAAGGTTGGGTTAATGAGGAAGTGACACATGGAGGCAAGTGGGCACATTTGACCCACTTGTGGGGTAAAATATCCTTAGATATTTCTATAAATGGAATAATGATTTTTAATTAATAAATCCTTGGGAAATAAATAAAATATGAGTTTTGGGGGTTTAAAATGGTAAAAATATGAATTTGGTGAAAAATCTCCGTCAAAAACGGGCTTAGGAAGCGAAAGTAGTCGAAAACCGGGCATTAAGGAGCGAACCTGCGAGGTTCGGCTCTTAGGAGGCGAGAACCGATAGTGGGAGAAGGAGGGACAGAAGGTAGGGAAATGGACCGAAGGTGCGAGGGGGCAAAATGGACCGAAGGCTCGGTAAATTTCGGGTGCAAGAGGTTCGGTCCGAGATGGCTAAGTTCGCTTCTAACAGATCGGTTCGGTCCTGAGGGGACTTCGGTCCTATTAGAAGGGTTCGGTTCCTAAGAGGCTTCGGCCCTATTTAGCTATTTTTCCATTTAACTTCCTGTTTTGCGTGATTTTTGGCCAAGTTAAGGGTCGGGATGACCCGGATGACTATAGAAAGTTAATAGAGATTTTGAGAGAGATTTGGGAGAGATTAAGGAGAGATTTAGGAGAGATTTAATTTTAGCCATTATTATTGTATTACTTCGTAATGCAAGGTTCGTGGACCCCGTCATGCTTTGTTTATGATTGTTTTAAGTCCCCGAAAGGGTACTTAGTCGCGTTTTGATGCGTTTAACTCCCTTTTTAGGGTTTTTACATTGCTATGTGATTACCCAATGTATACTTCAGGGTTAGATAAAACTAAATTCCGATAGACAGTGGAATGTTTGTTTTCCGCCTTACTTCCTGTTCCTTGTTTGGTTGTGGGTTTAGGCAAGATTCACCCATTCAACTGTCTATTCGATCTCGGTTATATGCAACTCGTATGTATTAGGTAATCATAGGAGGGTAGTATCGTCGTATCAGGTATCCAGAACAACCAAGTCTTTATTCAGTTTAACATATCAACAAAACTAGACATCATTGTAGTAAGTATAGGGAGTATACTTGTGCTTTTCAAACTTAGAACAATATGGACATCCAGTCGGCTTTTATGGAAAATATAGGATTTTCTATGGTAAACATCATTCTTTTAAGGTAAACAGTTTTCGATTGAACTTTCTAAAAACAATAGCATTTGTACCAAAAACAACGTTTCACAATTGAGTTAGTGAAACTAGAAACTTATTTATAAAAGGGTTTAATACTTCTTATTAAACTAGTATAACATAAAGGACCTTAAGTGGTTAATTCTATAATACTTTAGTTTATACATCAGAGTTATATATAATTAATATCTGACAGGCAGTTGAATGTGTGTTTTCCGCCTCATTTCTTGTTCCTTGTTTGGTTGTGGACTTAGGGCAGATTCATACATTTAACTGTCCGTTCGATATTAGATTATATATAACTAGTATAAACTAAGTGATTATAGAAGGAACTATTGTGGTTACCATTTTACTAAAGGAAATATATGATTTTCTTAAAGAATGTTTTCATCAAATATAAAGAACTATTACAGTTAACTCCGTAAGTACCAAATGAATACGCCAGGGTTATATACAATGAAGACCTAACAAACAATGGGATGTGTGCTTTCCGCCTCATTTCCTGTTCCTTGTTTGGTTGTGGGCTTAGGGCAGATTCATACAATCGATTGTCTATTTACTCTGGATTGTATATAACTTGTATCCATTTAGTACTCATAGAATGAATTGTAGAGTCATTTTTACTTATCATTAACCATACCAGAAAATATAGGATTTTCTGGAGGAACAGGCGAACTTTTCTAAAGAACTTACAGTTTACTTTTCATAACTAAAATACTTATGAACTCACCAGCTTAAATGCTGATCTACTCTTTCAAAATAACTTGTATTCTTAGGAAACTAGTAGACATGTACGCGTACTGGGATTCAGAAGATGGAGTATAGTAGCTTCATGTCTTGTTTTGTTATTTACTTTTGATGTCAATCTTTTGTGAATCACATACATTGTAAACACTTTAATGTTAATTCAATGGTTGTTTGTTACTTGATTACTATGATGCATGTGTTGTGATACTACATATAACGTCCTCCGCCCCCGAACGTTTCCGCCGTTCCGGTTTGGGGGTGTGACAGATTGGTATCAGAGCATTGTTTATAGTGAACTAAGTATATCAACCTCTAAAATATATACAACTATAAATGCAATGGGGCCAAGTGATCTGACTAAAAGTATATTTTTAAAAATATAACAATATTCTTATAAAATTATACATACCTGAATACATATATACATACGAAAACAAGTATCACAAGAAGAACAGAACAGAAGTATTTAAAGGTTGGACACTGCGGTCAAACCTAGACAATTATATAATCATATATGTGATCAATATAGCCTGATCAACTATATTCATTTGAGATATGACCAACATGTGTTTGGGAGTGATGTGGTGTTGCAGCAGTCTTAAAACTTACCTAACTCTATATATGAAGGATTTCTAGATCAGAACATAAAGTTAAAATACTATAGGAGTATTTTATGATACTATAAGACAACAACAAGTTTAAAACATACCAAGTTCATTACATTAAAACTATAGGAGTATTTTAGGCACTATAAATAACTTATGTGAAAATTTAAAAGACCCTTCTGGTAGGTCTATAATTCCGGTGTGTGTACTCCCAAGGTTTTATATAATTGAGATTTTATAGACGTAGAATTTATGATCTATGCTCTACTTCCTGTTCCTTGTTTGGTTGTGGTTTTAGAGTGGGATCACTTATTCAAAGGTATATTTAATCTTAAATTATATACAAATTTTATACATTGTGCAATTATAGGAGGACCCGGTAAGGATCACCCCATAATGTTTCACTTAATCTCATAGATTCATTAGACACTTCCATTCTCGCACGACAAACCCAGATAGATGTAACCACTCCATCATAGCAGTCAGCAGAGGAGTCAAGGAGAAACAAAAAGAGATTCAAGAGGAGTCTTCCAAGGAGGAATCAGCCGAAGAAACCAAAACGTCCTATGCGTCACACTAATAAATAATAACCTTAATTGACTTAGTGAGCTAGTTAATACACTACTCACACTATGTGTTAGGAATATTTCTTTTTCGTGCAGCCAGTAACGGATATTCAATTCACAGAGATTCATTCGAGGATAGCCACTTCTAATTCATAAAGTTTATTTTATATAGACTCCCTTTATGAATTGTTTCCAGAACCCTATGAAAGTCAGAACCAGATACATTCAGAACTAGGATAACTTAGTCATTCAGCTTTCAGCTTATAACCACTGCTATAGACTTATTTCCGTCTCATCTTTGTATTCTTTTTAGCAAAAGATGCCTTGCGGTAGACCTGTAAGGCGTGTGGCCAATAGCACAACAGAGAATCCACCACCACAATTCGATCCTGCTGCTCTCCAAGCAGCGATAACAGCCACAGTAACGAATTCTATAACTCGCATTCGCGCAAGTAGTACGAGTGGATCTGGTAGCGGTACCTACTTAACTAACCCCGGAGTTACCTACGGACACCCATGGGAGTGTTTGTATAAGGAATTTATGTCACACCCCCAAACCAGAACGGCGGAAACGTTCGGGGGTGGAGGTCGTCATGCTTAGTATCATAACCTTAGTGAAGAAAGTAAACACAACCATCATAAATATAATTTAAAAGGTTACATCGTTTCAAAAGTATATGTTTCCAAATAAATTACATATGATGTCAAAATATAGCAAAAGAATCTACGCCTTAGCATCTTGACTTCAGAAATCTTGTGATTGCCTGTTTTACTGATTACCTAAGAATACAAGTTGTTTTGAAAGAGTATCAGCATAAAGCTGGTGAGTTCATAAGCAATTTATGAATAAAAAATGAATGATGTTCCTTTTTGTTTGTTACAAGTTTGTTTCTAGAAAATCCAATATTTTCTAATGGGTTGTTATAGTCTTAACTGAACCAAGATTTAGTGTATGTAAGTAAATCGTCATACTTGTGTGTGTGGTTTTATATTTAAATAAAACTCCTTAAATCCTCGTGAACTGTGTGTTTTGTTAATTTCTCATGTGAGATGTTATAACCACACTAAACTTGAAGACCTCGTACTCGACGTTCTTCAGGCGTTGGAATGTTATGACACTTGTCACCCCAGACCTGGCGGTCAAGCTGTTGCAAGCAGCTTAGGGTGCGGGTTTGCCAGACCCAATATAGATCTATACCCAACTATCACGCTCTCCCTCCAGGAGATTCTTATTATAACTACAAGACTTTACTGTGGTACTTAAGAGTACCCCGAAGGAGAATGTCTCACAAATTTATTTATTAACAAGTTCACGTAGTGTGTAATGAAATACTTGTTTTGGAAGTCGATTGAGTTACTGATTTCTTTGTCAAACAAAGTGCTCATACTATACCTATTATAGTTTATCAAAAGTGTTGTGTGTTTGAATGAAACCTTGTTATGCATGTCTTTGTATTTCCATAAAATGACATTTAAAATACTAAGTGTAAATCGTACACACCTTGCTCAGCATGTTACAAAGTGTGAATAACTCTTAAACATGTATTTGACAGTTTTACCCTTAACTGTCGCTGTATTAGAATATTTATAGAAAAATCATCGTAAGTCGAAAACTGAGTCCGTCAACTCTGAGTATTTGTAAAAAGCGTCTACTATATCCATAAATTTTCCTATAATTTTTGGTGGTCTCAAACCTGGGTGAAAATGTTCATCTTCACAACCTGGTCCGACTTTGATGCTGCAGTGATAGGCTGTTTTGTAAATATCACCATAAATTGTAGAAACATCGTATGGAGATGTGCAAGTAGTTATTTTATAGGTATAAACCTGAAATACATGCATATTAAACAGTTGTGAAAAATATTAAGTTTAAGTTGGGTAAAACAGTTCGTAAACAGATCACAACTTTTCTGTTGTAAGCTGTCAAGTTAAATTTCAAATATGTTTTGGTGTTTTAACTTGTATTCCCCCCCTGAAAACTAAAGAAAATGGGAAAATGTAGGGGTATGAACTCACCTTGAGTGATTTCTTGAAGAATGGAAGGTCGAAAACGAGGGGTATCAAGTCAAGAACACTTGATGAACACGTCAAAGTTTGGATGATCCTAAGAATGATTTTGGTGTTAAAATGTGTGTAGATGATTCATGGATGTTATGAAAACATGGAATAACACTTGAGTGTAGATGAAATACTTATCAAAAAGTGAAGTGATAGATCAAGAACACTTCCAAAAAGTGGCTGGAAGTAGAGAGAAAATAAGCTTCCTTGTGGGGTAAGAAAAGTGTAAAAGTGTGGAAATGATCAAAGTAAATCAAGAGCTCTTCCAAGGATTTCTTTATATAGGTGTGGCTAGAGCAAGTTGCAAAGATTAAAGGATGTTTGCCTTGGTTTGTGTGATGTGGATAGGGTTGGGTTAATGAGGAAGTGATACATGGAGGCAAGTGGGCACACTTGACCCACTTCTGGGCTAAATTATCCTTGGATATTTCTATAAATGGAATAATGATTTTTAATTAATAAATCATTGGGAAATAAATAAAATATGAGTTTTGGGGGTTTAAAATGGTAAAAATATGAATTTTGTGAAAAATCCCCGTCAAAAACGTCAAAAACGGGCTTAGGAAGCGAAAGTAGTCGAAAACCGGGCATTAAGGAGCAAACCTGCGAGGTTCGGCTCTTAGGAGGCGAGAACCGAGAGTGGGAGAAGGAGGGACCGAAGGTAGGGAAATGGACCGAAGGTGAGAGGGGGCGAAATGGACCGAAGGCTCGGTTCATTTCGGGTGCAAGAGGTTCGGTCCAAGATGGCTAAGTTCGCTTCTGACAGTGTGGTTCAGTCTGGAGGGGACTTCGGTCCTATTAGAAGGGTTCGGTTCCTAAGAGGCTTCAGCCCTATTTAGCTATTTTTCGATTTAACTTCCCGTTTTGCGTGATTTTTGGCCAAGTTAAGGGTCGGGATGACCCGGATGACTATAAAAAGTTGAGAGAGATTTTGAGAGAGATTTGGGAGAGATTTAGGAGAGATTTGGGAGAGATTTAATTTTAGTCATTATTATTGTATTACTTCGTAATGCAAGGTTCGTGGACCCCGTCATGTTTTGTTTATGATTGTTTTAAGTCCCCGAAAGGGTGCTTAGTCGCGTTTTGATTCGTTTAACTCCCTTTTTAGGGTTTTTACATTGCTAAACACATAAATTCTTCGAAACACTTTGAATTCTTGACATACAAATGCACATTTATATACATAGAATAACTTTTAACATACAAGTACTAATTAAGTTTGACAAGTTTGACTTGTTGACTTTGACTTTGACCTGTTGACTTTGACTTTAATCTGACGGTTGTCATATTATCCCCCCGTTAGAAGGAATTTCGTCCCGAAATTTGCATTTCGAGTGGGACTTCAAGGATTGGGGAATAGATGTGGGTACTTGTGTTTCAGTTTATGCTCACGTTCCCAAGTAAATTCGGGTCCTCGCTTGGCGTTCCACCGGACTTTTACGATGGGAATGCGGCATTGTTTCGTCGATTTGACCTCTCGGTCCATGATTTCAACAGGTCCCTCTACAAAGTGGAGGTTAACATTGATCTCAATTTCTTCCAACGGAATGACGAGGGTCTCATCAGACAAACATTTCTTCAGGTTTGACACGTGAAAGGTAGGATGAGCGTGATTAAGTTACTGGGGTAATCGCAGCTTGTATGCCACCGGACCAATCCTGGCGAGGATTTTGAATGGTCCGATATACCTTGGATTTAGTTTCCCACGTTTTCTGAAATGTATTAATCCCTTCCAAGGTGATACTTTTAGAAGTACTCGATCCCCAACTTGGAACTCCAAAGGTTTTCGTCTCTTATACGCGTAGCTCTTTTGTTGGTCTTGCGAAGCCTTCATTCGTTCTCAAATTTGGACGATCTTTTCGCTTGTTTCCCTTATGATTTATGGGCCAGTGAGTGCGCTGTTAGGGACTTGTCCTCTTGCTAGTTGCGTATCGCCCACCTCAGCCCAGCACAGGGGTGATCTGCACTTACGGCCCTAGAGGGCTTCGAGCGGAGCAACTTTGATGCTAGTGTGATAACTATTATTGTATGAGAATTCGATAAGAGGAAAATGAGTATCCCAAGCTTTACCAAAGTCTATCACACAAGCCCTTAGAATTTCCTCTAACGTCTGAATGGTTCTTTCACTCTGCCCGTCAGTCTGTGGGTGGTAGGTTGTACTCATGTCCAGTCTAGTCCCCATAGCTTTCTACAGTGACTGCCAGAACTGTGACGTGAACCGACTATCCATATCGGAGATAATGGATATCGGTACCCCGTGAAGTCGCACCACTTCTTTAATGTAGATCCTTGTTAGCTTCTCCATTTTTTCTGTCTCTTTTATTGGTAGGAAGTGTGCGAATTTGGTTAATCTGTCGATGATTACCCATATGGTATCAAGTCCACCCGTTGTCTTGGGTAACTTGGTAATGAAATCCATCGTAATCCGCTCCCACATCCACTCGGGTATCTCTGGTTGTTGAAGTAGTCCCGAGGGCTTTTGATACTCTACCTTAACCTTGGCGCAAGTCAGGCACTTGCCCACAAAGGTAGCTATTTCGGCTTTCATGTTTGGCCACCAATACAGCTTCTTGAGGTCTAAGTACATCTTGTCTGAGCCGGGATGCATGGAGTAGCGAGTTTTATGAGCTTCGTTCATGACAAAGTCCCTGAATCCACCAAATTTTGGTGTCCAGATCCGGTTCATGAAACAACGAACGCCGTCATCCCTGACTTCAAGATTTTTGTCCATTCCTCTCAACGCTTCACCTGTCACGTTTTTTGGCTTCAAGGCTTCTTCCTGAGCCTCTTTGATTTGTGCGGACAGGTGGGAATGGATGGTCATGGTTAACGCCTTTACTCGGCGGCCCGAGTATTCTTTTCTGCTCAACGCGTCTGCAACCACATTGGCTTTTCCGGGGTGATAACGAATATCACATTCGTAATCGTTTAGTAATTCCACCCATCGTATTTGTCTCATGTTGAGTTCTTTTTGATTGAGGATATGCTGAAGGCTTTGTGATCGGTGAAGATAGTGCACTTAGTGCCGTAGAGGTAATGTCTCTAGATTTTTAGGGCGAAAACTACTGCTCCTAATTCGAGATCGTGCGTCGTGTAGTTTACCTCGTGTGTCTTCAGTTGTCTTGAGGCGTAGGCAATGACCTTTACTGGTTGCATTAACACACATCCTAGACCTTGGTTTGACGCATCGCAATAAACCACAAAGTCTTCGGTTCCATCTGGTAAGGACAATATCGGAGCACTGCACAGAGTTCGTTCCAGCGTTTGGAACGCAGCCTCTTGCCTATCCCCCCAGACGAAAGTCACTCCTTTTTGAGTCAAGGTGGTGAGTGGTTTTGCGATTTTAGAGAAGTTTTGAATGAACCTTCGAAAGTAACCGGCGAGTCCTATAATTTGTCGGATCTCCGTGGGTGTTCTTGGTGCTGCCCAGCTTTCAATCGCCTTGATCTTTGAAGGGTCCACATGGATTCCTTCCTTGCTGACTACATGTCCGAGGAAATTCACCTCTCGAATCAAGAATTCACACTTTGAGAACTTTACGTACAATTTTTCCGCCCTCAGCGTCTCCAGGACTCGTATATCATCGATGAAAACAATCACGAACTTGTCTAAGTAAGGTCGACACAACCGATTCACCAGGTCCATAAACGCTGCGGGTTCATTTGTTAAGCCGAAAGGCATCACTACAAACTCGTAGTGACCATAGCGCGTTCTGAAAGCTGTCTTGGGAATATCCTCCTCCTGAACTCGTAGTTGATGGTACCCAGATCTAAGGTCAATCTTCGAGAAGAAACTTGCTCCTTGTAGCTGGTCGAAGAGGTCATCAATTCGAGGCAAAGGGTATCAATTTTTAATGGTGAGTTTGTTTAATTCACGGAAGTCAATGCACATACGGAACGATCCATCCTTTTTCTTGACGAACAAGACCGGTGCTCCCTAAGGCGAGAAGCTTGGCCTAATGAAACCTTTGTTCAGCAGTTCGTTTAATTGACAGGATAACTCCTGCATTTCGGCTGGGGCTAGACGGTATGGCGATTTGGCTACGGGGGTAGCTCCAGGAATTAAGTCGATTTGGAATTCGACTTTTCGAGGAGGGGGCACTCCTGGAAGGTCTTCCGGGAATACATCGGGGAAATTACACACCTCCGGGATGTCCTTAATGTCTTTCCCTCCTTGTTCCTTGTCTACGACATGGGCTAGGAAGGCGTGGTACTCCTTGCGGAGATACTTTTGAGCCTTGACACAAGAGATGATCTGAAAGTTTGAGCTAGGCTTGTCGCCATAGATAACGAGAGTTTCGCCACTCGGCAGATTAAGGCAAACGACCTTTTTGTGACATAGGATTTCAGCATGGTGAGGGCATAATCAATCCATGCCAATGATAACATCAAAACTTTTTATGGTGACCGGCATAAGGGTGATTTGGAAAGAGTGATTGTTTAAGGTGAGGGTACACCCGATGTAAATGTTGTTAGTGTTCTCTGTTTTTCCCTTAGCCATTTGTATGGTGAATGTGTCTTTTAGTGTTTGTGGTGTTTGATTAAGCAAGCGTTTAAATTGATGGCTCACGAATCTTTTCTCCGCGCCACTATCAAAAAGAATGCATGCGTATGTATTGTTGAGGAGAAACGTACCGGTAACCACAGTTGGATCTGCGACGATTTCCTCATGGCCTAGCACCAGAACTCTGCCCACTTCGTCGGGGTTGGGGTTTCTTGCCTTTGGGCAGTTACGCTTGAAGTGTCCTGCTTCTCCACATCCATAGCAGGTTCGGCTGGCTCCGGCGTTGGCAGCTTGTGCATTCGGTTGGGCCGGAGTTCTACAAAACCGGGCAGTGTGCCCCTTTTTGTTACAGTTGGTGCAATGCATTTCACGGCATGCCCCTTTGTGGTGATAGCTGCACTTGTTGAACTTGGGTAGGTTCCCAGCGTATTGCCTTATCGGAGTTGGGTTGGTAGTGGTTGTGGTAGCGTGCACAGCAACCACTTGTTGTTTCTTAGCAGGGTCTTGAGCAGGTTGGCCCTTCTTCTTACCCCAGGACTTCCTTTTGTTGTTTCCCCCTTTTGCTAGCTCGGAGGTGGTCGTCACAGTGTCATGGCTGGCTTTATGGTCGATGAGTTGCTGTGCCAGTTCCTTGGCACTGTCAAAGGTAATTGGCTTTGAGGACAATACGTTTCCTTGAACTTTGGAAGATAGTCCCCATATGTACCTTTCCACCTTCTTGCTTTCTGTAGGAACCATCCCGGGACAAAGGATGGCTAGATCGCTGAACCTTGAGGTGTACGACAGGATGTCAGAGCCTGTCATCTTGAGACCCCAAAATTCTTCTTTCCATGTTATCGCATTAGCCACCGGGAGCGTTAGTGCCTTGACGTGGCCCTTCCACTAGGTGAGGGCTCTTTCGGAGAATGTGCATGAAGCAAATTTGACCTTCCTTGCTTCAGGGCATGCGCATATCTCAAAAATGGTCTCGGTTTTCTCGAACCATTGTAGCAATACTATGACTCCTCCGCTTCCGTTGAAGGCTTTGGGCTTGCCGTTAGTAAAGTCTTTGTAGATACACTCTCTCGAGCGTCCCTGGTCGTCCCCGTTATTAGAATTTGAGGCACTACTACCTGTACCTGCTGAATTATTGGGGTTGATTTGGGCTATCGTGGCTGCCACTGCGGCCGTCACGGCAGCCTGGAACATTGCTGGGTCGAACTGAGGGGGTGGTGGTGGTGGCGGTGGTGCAGCTCCTGCGGCGCCGACACGTCTAGGATTTCTACGAGGTGGCATTTTCTACCATATCAAGAATGAAAAGACAATAAGTCTCTGATAGCGCTCACTAGTCGAGAGTTAAAACTATCATTATTAGTTCTTTATATGCATCATGATTCCGACTTGTAAAGATATTGTAAGGATCCATTCATACTAGTGGTCTATAGATAATGAAATATAGACTTTATGAATGTTGATAGATTTGATTCACATGAGATGTATGTGATAGTATCCATACTAGGCCCATCCATCAATCGTTCGATGTATAATATTTATATATAATTAAGATTTAAATAAACTTTCGAATCTAATGGGTCTGCCCTACGCCCACAACCAAACAAGGAACAGGATCCAAGGCGGAACCACCGTTTCTAGGTCTACATGGTCTTAATCATATATAACTTTGATTTATACATCAAACAATCATAAACCGGACACCGGTAAATTTAATCTGAAAACAATCCATGTTATGAACTTGATGTAATAAAGCAAGTAGCGTGTCAATTTCATTGATATAACTTAGTATACAATATTAGGGAAAATTTGACCCTACAAAGGGTCTATGCTACATCAATGTATGGGAAAATTTTGACCGCCTAATAAATCCCGGAAGTGTAAACACTTAAATCGCGAGATCGGACATGAAATACAAGAAAACGATAGTAATATTTATCCGCAAAACTAGATTAGACTGAAGCGAGCAGTGCAAACACTACTTGCGGCGGTTGAAGCTCTGAGCATCACGAAGTGTAGACATGAAGTTCCTCATTTCGGCTCTGGATTCCGCCGCTTGGCGCTCTGCTTCTGCCAGACGTCCTTCTAGAGTAGCTCGATGTTCTCGGAGTTCTTGCACTTCAGCTCGGGTTGCAGCCATTTCCCGTCGAAGGAGCTCGGTGCGGTCTCGAGTCCGATCGTGGTTGTCGTCTAACCGGCGAATGCGAACGGAGTTGACTTGGCTGGTGGCACCAACTTCCATGAGATGTCGGGTGTTAACTCTTGTTTGCTCTTCGTGGCGTGTGACACGGTGAACTATGACAGGGAGGGCTCGGTCGGCTGACCCTCCTCTGCTGAGATCGTAGAAACTTTGTTCTATGCCATAGGGAGGTCGTTGACCTTGCTCTCGGCTCCATCGATGTATAGTTTCGGCCCATTGGGGCGTCGGGCCTTGGAAGCGTTGTGGAGGGATAGGGGCAGGGTGTGGATTGTAAACTTCGGGATCGGAGTCGGTTCCATCTGAGTCTTCTTCCTCTTCACCGTCTACGGATTCTTCCTCTTCCATGGGTTCCTCATCCTCCATGGGTTCCTCTTCAGAATCTTCCTCTGGGTCTTCCACAATCCAACCGGCATTCCCTTGGTTAGGGAAGTAGGGATCATCCGGTAAGTGAAATCCTGCCATTGTGCATGTACGAGAATAGGGATAAGAAGGATGTCGCGAGAAATTTTGGGAACAAGAAGTTATCGAAATTTTTAATGTGGTTATCACGGTTTTTGTGTTAAAATACTCCTATAGTATTTTTATGTGTTGATTCTCGAAGTTTTTGGTAAGTTGAAGACTTGTTGCTCATCATGATCCTTCTTCGGCATACATTGGTCCTACCTTGGCCAAATATAGTTGATCAGGTTATATTTATCCAAGATCTGACTACATACCCCGAAGCTGAATAATCGTGTCCAACTTGTCTTAATACTTTTACGTTATTGCCATTACGATACCGAATTAATGAGTGCGATTGTATGAATACTTTTATAAAAATATTTATTTTTATTTTTAAGTATTTTTGAAAAGCTACGTCAGAGAATTTTTGTCCCGTTGTATTTATAGTTTGTATATCTTACATGGTTCGATATACTTAGTTCACTATAAACAAAACTCTGATACCAATCTGTCACACCCCCAAACCAGAACGGCGGAAACGTTCGGGGGCGGAGGACGTCATGCTCAGTATCATAACCATAGTGAAGAAAGTAAACACAACCATCATAAATATAATTTAAAAAGTTACATCGTGTAACATCTGGATTTTCAGGGACATTATTGTGTATGTTAATCTTGAGATTTAAGGAGGGACTCGACGAGTTGAGGGACCAACTCGCCGAGTTGAGTCGAGATTGCCGCGTGCATTTAATGAATGGACTCTACGAGTCAGAGGAGGGACTCGCCGAGTAGGTGTTGGGCAGAGAAACCCTAATTTCCTGGGTTTGGGACCTATTTAAAGGCATTTATAGCCTCATTTGCGGCTACCTTCCCCTGAGAGCAAACCCTATTTGCTATTGGACCTAGAGAGTCAGAGAGAAGCTCATATTGTGGTTCTTGGTGCATTTCTATGAAGAAGGATGAAGAGCTTCATGATGGGGAACAAAGGAAGGTAGTGGATCTGTGGTATTGAGTGTTTCAGCTGCTAAGAGAAGGTACAAAGTCCTCATCTTGTTCATTCCTTGTACTACATCTCATTTTGGGAGTTTTAGGGCTTTGCTTCCATCCTTTTGAATCTATGAGTCGAATGAGACCTGGTTGTGGTTGGAAACCTCAGATCTGGACCTCCTAAGGTTCTTAGAGTCTAGATGTCTCAGCTTTAGTGGTCCAAATGAGGGTTGATGAGCAAAAACCTTCGTGAAGAGCATGTATTGGCGTTTTGAAGCAATAGCATCATGTAGGAACGTAAAGATCGAAGCTTTACGTAATTATTGAGTCTTGGGATGATAGATCTATAGTTTAGAGTGACAGATCTGGTTGAAATCGTCTGAATGAGAAATCGGATCAAAGGGACTCGCCGAGTCCATAACCTGACTCGACGAGTCGGCGAGGGTTTGTCCCGATGGATTGATTGTGCGATAACTCGGCGAGTTGGGGGTCAACTCGACGAGTTGAGCTGGACTTTTGAGACTTCTAAGGATATGAGGGGACTCGACGAGTCGCAGGAGTGCACTCGACGAGTCGGGTCAAACTTGGACTGTTGACTCGAGTTTGACTTCTGTTGGCCTTGGGGTTTTGTTCAACATATGTGATAGAGACCTTGGAGGGGTAAAATGGTCTTTTACCCACTTTAATGAGTTAGAAAGAGAAAGAACTGCCTTCGAGTATCTGAGTCGTGAGAAGAGTATTAATAAGAGATATTCATCCTTTGTGTTAGGAGGAGGCTAGTTCGAGATCTGAGCGCGAGGTTATTTGCTCACCTGCTAGCCAAGGTGAGTCTTCTCAGTATACATTACCTAGAGTGGTATCTATGTGCAGACCGGAGGGTCTTATGTGTTATGTGTATGTTGATTTTATGTGCACTGTGATATATGTATGCTATGTGTTATATAGACCGGACCGGAGGGTCCTATGATTTAGACCGGATCAGAGGATCCAACGATTTAGACCGGATCAGAGGATCCAACGATTTAGACCGGACTGGAGGGTCCAACGAGCTACGGGACTGGAGGGTGCCGCTGAGACACATTGACCGGAGGGTCATACCGAGTTATAGCCTCGAGTGGCTTATGTGTTGTATGTGGTATTTTGGGGAACTCACTAAGCTTTGTGCTTACCATGTTATGTGTTATGTGTTTCAGGTTTTCCCAGGATCGCGGGATGGCATCGGCTTGATTGTACACACCAAAGAAAGAGTTATGAGGATCCTGGATTATTAATGGAGTTGTGCTTTGTAATTTGAATAAACGAGATTTCTATACAATATGTTATGAAAAGTATGCGATTTTAAAATGAAAAATTTGTTTGAAAAATTATGGTGTTACAAGTTGGTATAAAAGCCTTGGTTTGAGGGATTCGGATGCACCTTCGGGCGTATCTGAACTCAAACTGAGGATTTGAGGAAATTTTTCATAAAAGAAACAATTTTTCTAAAAAGTGTAAAAGATTTTTGAGAAAATCAGAACGGAGCAGTGTGTACGATCAGCCAGCGCCCGAACGGTGATTTCCCAAAATACCCTTACATTATGTGTTATGAGATATTATGTGATATGCTATGCATGCTAGAGATAGGCTAGGTATTTCATATTTTAGGACTAGAGTGGCCTGATTTGTGATGCCTTAGCCTAGGAGTTGCTGTTATATGTGATGTGCCTCGAGTATGTGTTGAGTATGAGTATCCAGCAGGAATTCTTTTAGAGAGGGATCTGAGTAGAGGAGTAATCTAGGAGAGATACCTAGATGAGCATTTGAGGAGCCTACTGAGAGAGTAGTCAGATGCCCGCGTGGGGTAAAGTTGCTTGAGTTCGGTGATATCCTTTGAGTATGAGGAGAACAAGTGGGTAATAACCTAGAGTGGTTTTACATCTTGGTAGAGATTATTCGATGCCCGAATGTTGCTTGCTTCGTGCTTTGTGGAACTCTTGATGATGGGAGTCATCTACTAAGTGAATATGACGATATTCAGGAGGTAGATGGCTGGCATCATAAGGAGTTCTTCAGCAGCTGATGGCGGAGAAGTGTGAGAACCTAGGAAGAGCCTAGGAAAGGGTAACCCTAGTCAGATGAGTACGCTGACAGAGTAGAGCATTTAGCAGAGGAGCGAACACACGTGACAGGATTGGTGATCGAGAAGGTTGAGCAGCTACTTAGGAACTCGGGGATGGTCCGTGCAGAAAGTATGGGTAGATGTGGCAGGTAGTATGGGCCCGTACTACTGAAAGCAGAGGACCCATACTCGATACAAGGAACATTCCGGAGGATCTAAGTAGCAGATCGAGAGGTGATTTCATGGTTCGAGTACCATGATTTGTAGCGGATCGAGAGGTGATGTCATGGTTCGAGTACCATGGTTTGTAGCAGATCGAGAGGTGATGTCATGGTTCGAGTATCATGATTTGTAGCAGATCGAGAGGTGATTTCATGGTTCGAGTACCATGGTTTGTAGCAGATCGAGAGGTGATATTATGGTTCGAGTACCATGATTTGTAGCAGATCGAGAGGTGATTTCATGGTTCGAGTACCATGATTTGTAGCAGATCGGGAGGTGATTTCATGGTTCGAGTACCATGATTTGTAACACATTGAGAGGTGATGTCATGGTTCGGGTACCATGATTCGTAGCGGATTGAGAAGATATAACATGGTTCGGGTACCATGATTCATAGCTAATCGAGAGGTGGCCACATGGTTCGAGTACCATGACCCTTGGCGGTTAGTGTTACTGGTTCTACCAGTTATTCCGTTGTGATTGTCTAGACTGAGATCAGATGTGAAAGAATATGGGGCCAGAGGGCCATGATGATCGAGTTTTAGTGGAGCATCCATTAAAAGGGAAATCGAGTTAGCTCCAAGGGATTGTTGGTGAGATGCCAGTGGGAGTCACAAGACTCAGGGATGAGTAGGGATGGTGCATTATGGGAGAATACGGTTTGGGCTGAGCGACCGGCCGATGGTGGGGATGTCATTTTTGGTGACCTGAGCGGTACTATTTCTGTTCCCGTGGGAAACAGGAGAGGTATTGAGATTTTCGGTTTCCAAGGTTGGGGGTGAGCCCTGTGGGGTAGCTTTGGTTATGATCTTTCATCAGAGTATTTGGGCAGTATGTCTGCCGAGAGGTAATGTTAGATCATGAGAAGGTTGTCAGTGGGGACTGAGATGGTTAAGGACAAGGATGCACCCTATTTGAGCATAGTAGGGCATGTATCAGCTGCAGCGGCAGACGATCAAGAAGAGGATATTGGGGCGGTGGCTCTTATTGTCTATGATGAGTATCGAGTGTGGTAATGAGGACTCCACTCTTATTACAACCCACATGATAGAACGTTGGTTGAGGAGTCGAGAAGCATGAGTATGACAGTTCATTATTTCAGATTAAGAGTCAGAGTTACTATTGGACAGTTGAGAGGTCCGGTAATGGGATGGTATGAGATTCTGTATGATTAAAGGTAACCATGACGAGAAGTTTCTGAGGATTTCATCTGAGATTCGGAGTATTTGGAGTTGCAAGGTCTCTATCAGGGAGACCATCGAGCATTGCGTAGTACCTTCCAAGAGTAAGTGTGATGTTCCTGGTGGAAACAGTCTGTGGAATAGACTTTTGGTGCGCCAATCGGTGATGGTTCGAACCCTGAGTGGAGGAGGACCGAGTATTCTATCGAGAGGATCAGAGATAATGCATGTTGTACGTGTTAAGGAAATGATGAGTGTGTCCATGGCAAGTGGCCGTCGGTCGAAGACCGTGTGGTGGCTAGTAAGGATAGTTTCGACGGCTGGGAATTTCTGGCTCGAGGTATGGGATTATGAGCAATAGAGGAAGAAATTTCGGATGTTCGTCAACATGTTCTGAGTCGTTGACAATTCTTCCGTGTTTCAATCGAGAGTTGGAATATTCCGAAGATACGTGATGTGTGGCATGAAGATTTGTTGTGAATCCTGAAGGAACGCATTGTTGTATCTGTGTATAATGCTGTGAGTAGGAGATCAGTGGTTGAGACAAGACATCATGAGGTTCTGTGATGGTGTACCGAGGTATCCGAGTATGATGTTCTAAATTCGGATTATTTTGAGACTTGAGTTATGGGATGACGAGTGGTGTATCAAGTGTCTATGGTTCCGGTGGGGGCCCTTCAGCTAATTGACATCAAATGGATTTATCTGAGAATGTGAATTGCAGCGAGAAAAAGAAGTTTTCTCACGGTGGTGGTCGTCCGAAGTAGTGATGCTTAGCCTGGATAGGTGTGCGTACCTATCTATGCTGGGCCACAGAGAATGAGTGAGTGAACGCAGGATGGCGTCGACTTGAGGATAAGATCGTGGGGTGGTAAGAGAAAGCACGGTAAGACTACAGAGAGTTGTAGCATCCATGAGTTAGTGCGAGAGAGTGCGTTGATACTGCGGGAAGCCGCAGTATTCGCCAGTCAGCGAGAGGGTGTTGTGATACTGTGGGGAGCCGTAGTACTCACTATTCAGTGAGAGGTTGTGGTGATGCTACGGGAAGCCGTAGTACTCACTATTCAGTGAGGGTTGTGGTGATACTACTGGGAGCCGTAGTACTCACTATTCAGTGAGAGGTTGTGGTGATGCTACGGGGAGCCGTAGTACTCACTATTCAGTGAGAGGTTGTGGTGATGCTACGGGGAGCCGTAGTACTCACTAATCAGTGAGAGGTTGTTGTGATGATGCGGGGAGCCGTAGTACTCACTATTCAGTGAGAGGTCGTTGTGATACTGCGGGGAGCCGAAGTACCCGCTAGTCAGCAAGATAATGTTGTGACGAAGTACTCTCTGATCAGAGCGTGACGCAGAAGAGTTTTGGGCTTGGGTAGCCCTAATATTTGATTTTGTGGGAGCCTGGTGGTCGAACCAGGGGCGAGACTGGGGTCTCCATATCTGTCGGGAGTCGTTATATTCTGAAATTGAGTAATGGTTGTCGCAACCAAAGGGAAGTGGATAAGTGACGAACGCATGAGTTGCGGGTTATGAGTCATGAGTTGAGTGGTTCATTGGGACGAGTGGTTCCAATTCTATGTCGGATCAGACTCTCGAGTTGAGTTCGATTCTAGTGGTGTATTGAGTAGACAGAATGAGATTCCAGATTCAGAGATGCATTTCATTTGGAAGGGGGTATTGTTCCATCTGGTGTCTTAGACCGGAGTGGGTCAATTCATTGGTATGAGAGAACGGCAAAACGCATGGAACTAATGAGTAGTAGACGGCAGAGGTCGAGAGCGAGTCGAATTCCGTATTCACTTGAGGTACAGCGAACTCTGTGACTGGTGTGTCACACTGGGCCGAGATAGTTATTGTGGAAAAGAAGTAGACGAGACGTTTTCGGACATGCAATGGGTAACCTTTAGAGGTTCAGCTGCTGGGTCGGGTGAGGACCCGGTGCTCAGTATTGATAAGGGAGCTGAGGTTTATGTTCGTTAGATGTCGGAGGATGCTTGAGAACAAGCATGATCATTATCTGTGTTTGAGGTCAGGGTGTTGAGGATTCATTGTTCAGATGGGTTTGATTGCAGTATAGTGGATGATTCCCTGGTGTGATGTGATCCTTCCATTCCTTGGTATATGATCTGGGTTATTTATCAAGTCTGGGACGAGTGATCGGTAGCCAGTTTTGGGCATGGACTTGTTTTCATCGGTCCCCTCCAGAGAATCAGAGGTGCAATGAGCTATCGAGGTTTATTATTCGAGGAGCGAATAACGAGGTGACACTTGAAGAGAGCGGTCTGGCTGTGTATCGAGATACTAGAGTTTCCAGACTCTTGAGAGTCAGGAGGGGTAGCGTAGTGGCAGTGGGTCTGTCCTTTTCCAGGGAGGAGTTCCTGTTGGATTCAGGTGCCCAGAGAGAAAGATAGCTGTATGGTATGAGATCCTTTCGATGGTGCTGTTCGATTATTGGATTAGATCTATATGTTGTTGAGAAGCGATTTCGAGGGCAAAATCTAATTCAAGTGGGGGAGAATTGTAACATCCGGATTTTCAGGGACATTATTGTGTATGTTAATCTTGAGATTTAAGGAGGGACTCGACGAGTTGAGAGACCAACTCGCCGAGTCGAGTCGAGATTGCCGCGTGGATTTAATGAATGGACTCGACGAGTCAGAGGAGGGACTCGCCGAGTAGGTGTTGGGCAGAGAAACCCTAATTTCCCGGGTTTGGGACCTATTTAAAGGCATTTATAGCCTCATTTGCAGCTACCTTCCCCTGAGAGCAAACCCTATTTGCTATTGGAGCTAGAGAGTGGGAGAGAAGCTCATATTGTGGTTCTTGGTGCATTTCTATGAATAAGGATGAAGAGCTTCATGATGGGGAACAAAGGAAAGCAGTGGAACTGTGGTATTGAGTGTTTCCGCTGCTAAGAGAAGGTACAAAGTCCTCATCTTGTTCATTCCTTGTACTACATCTCATTTTGGGAGTTTTAGGGCTTTGCTTCCATCCTTTTGAATCTATGAGTCGAATGAGACCTGGTTGTGGTTGGAAACCTCAGATCTGGACCTCCTAAGGTCCTTAGAGTCTAGATGTCTCAGCTTTAGTGGTCCAAATGAGGGTTGATGAGCAAAACCCTTCGTGAGGAGCATGTATTGGCGTTTTGAAGCAATAGCATCATGTAGGAACGTAAAGATCAAAGCTTTACGTAATTATTGAGTCTTGTGATGATAGATCTATAGTTTAGAGTGATAGATCTGGTTGAAATCGTTTGAATGAGAAATCAGATCAAAGGGACTCGCCGAGTCCATAACCTGACTCAACGAGTCGGCGAGGGTTTGTCCCGATGGATTAATTGTGCGATAACTCGGCGAGTTGGGGGTTAACTCGACGAGTTGAGTTGGACTTTTGAGACTTCTGAGGATATGAGGGGACTCAACGAGTCGCAGGAGTGCACTCGACGAGTCGGGTCAAACTTGGACTGTTCAGTCGAGTTTGACTTCTGTTGGCCTTGGGGTTTTGGTCAACATATGTGATAGAGACCATGGAGGGGCAAAATGGTCTTTTACCCACTTTAATGAGTTAGAAAGAGAAAGAACTGCCTTCGAGTATCTGAGTCGTGAGAAGAGTTTAATAAGAGATATTCATCCTTTGTATTAGGAGGAGGCTAGTTCGAGATCCGAGCGCGAGGTTATTTGCTCACCTGCTAGCCAAGGTGAGTCTTCTCACTATACATTACCTAGAGTGGTATCTATGTGCAGACCGGAGGGTCTTATGTGCTATGTGTATGTTGAGTTTATGTGCATTGTGATATATGTATGCTATGTGTTATATAGACCGGACCGGAGGTTCCTATGATTTAGACCGGATCAGAGGATCCAACGATTTAGACCGGGTCAGAGGATCCAACGATTTAGACCGGACCAGAGGGTCCAACGAGCTAGACCGGACTGGGGGGTCCAACGAGCTACGGGACTGGAGGGTCCCGCTGAGACACATTGCCCGCAGGGTCATACCGAGTTATATCCTCGAGTGGCTTATGTGTTGTATGCGGTATTTTAGGGAACTCACTAAGCTTTGTGCTTACCGTGTTATGTGTTATGTGTTTCAGGTTTTCTCAGGATCGCGGGACGGCACCGGCTTGATTGTACACACCAGAGAAAGAGTTATGAGGATCCTGGATTATTAATGGAGTTGTGCTTTGTAATTTGAATAAACGAGATTTCTATACAATATGTTATGAAAAGTATGCGATTTTAAAATGAAAAATATGTTTGAAAAATTACGGTGTTACACATCGTTTCAAAAGTATATATGTTTGCAAATAAATTACATATGATGTCAAAATATAGCAAAAGAATCTTCGCCTTAGCGTCTTGACTTCAGAAATCTTGTGATTACCTGTTTTACTGATTACCTGAGAATACAAGTTGTTTTGAAAGAGTATCAGCATAAAGCTGGTGAGTTCATAAGCAATTTATGAATGAAAAATGAATGATGTTCCTTTTTGTATGTTACAAGTTTGTTTCCAGAAAATCCAATATTTTCTAATGGGTTGTTATAGTCTTAACTGAACCAAGATTTAGTGTATGTAAGTAAATCGTCATACTTGTGCGTGTGTGGTTTTATATTTAAATAAAACTCCTTAAATCCTCGTGAACTGTGTGTTTTGTTAATTTCTCATGTGAGATGTTATAACCATACTAAACTCGAAGACCTCGTACTCGACGTTCTTCAGGCGTCGGAATGTTATGACACGTGTCACCCCAGACCTGGCGGTCTAGCTGTTGCAAGCAGCTTAGGGTGCGGGTTTGTCAGACCCAATATAGATCTATACACAACTATCACGCTCTGCCTCCAAGAGATTCTGATTATAACTACAGGACTTTACTGTGGTACTTAAGAGTACCCCGAAGGAGAATTTCTCACAAATTTATTTATTAACAAGTTCACGTAGTGTGTAATGACATACTTGTTTTGTAAGTCGATTGAGTTACTGTTTTCTTTGTCAAACGAAGTGCTCAAACTATACCTATTATAGTTTATCAAAAGTGTTGTGTGTTTGAATGAAACCTTGTTATGCATGTCTTTGTATTTCCATAAAATGACATTTAAAATACTAAGTGTAAATCGTACACACCTTGCTTAGCATGTTACAAGGTGTGAATAACTCTTAAACATGTATTTCACAGTTTTTCCCTTAACTATCACTGTTTTAGAATATTTATAGAAACATCATCGTAAGTCGAAAACTGAGTCCGTAAACTCTGAGTATTTGGAAATGTAGTCTACTATATCCATAAATTTTCCTATAATTTTTGGTGGTCTCAAACCAGGGTGAAGATGTTCATCTTCACAACCTGGTCCGACTTTGATGCTGCAGTGATAAGCCGTTTTGTAAATATCACCATAAATTGTAGAAAAATCGTATGGAGATGTGCAAGTAGTCATTTTAAAGGTATAAACCTGAAATACATGCATATTAAACAGTTTTGAAAAATATTAAGTTTAAGTTGGGTAAAACAGTTCGTGAATAGGTCACAACTTTTCTGTTGTAAGTTGTCAAGTTAAATTTCAAATATGTTTTGGTGTTTAACTTGTATTCCCTCCTGAAAACTAAAGAAAACAGGAAAATGTAGGGGTAGGAACTCACCTTGAGTGATTTCTTGAAGAATGGAAGGTCGAAAACAAGGAGTATCAAGTCAAGAACACTTGATGAACACGTCAAAGTTTGGATGATCCTAAGAACAATTTTGGTGTTAAAATGTGTGTAGATGATTCATGGATGTTATGAAAACATGGAATAACACTTGAGTGTAGATGAAATACTTACCAAAAAGTGAAGTAATAGCCCAATAATACTTCCAAAAAGTGGCTGGAAGTAGAGATAAAATAAGCTTCATTGTGGGGTAAGAAAAGTGTAAAAGTGTGGAAATGATCAAAGTAAATCAAGAGCTCTTCCAAGGATTTCTTTATATAGGTGTGGCTAGAGCAAGTTGCAAAGATGAAATGATGTTTGCCTTCCTTTTGTGTGATGTGGATAGGGTTGGGTTAATGAGGAAGTGACCCATGGAGGCAAGTGGGCACACTTGACCCACTTGTGGGGTAAAATATCCTTAGATATTTCTATAAATGGAATAATGATTTTTAATTAATAAATCCTTGGGAAATAAATAAAATATGAGTTTTGGGGGTTTAAAATGGTAAAAATATGAATTTGGTGAAAAACCCCCGTCAAAAACGGGCTTAGGAAGCGAAAGTAGTCGAAAACCGGGCATTAAGGAGCGAACCTGCGAGGTTCGGCTCTTAGGAGGCGAGAACCGAGAGTGGGAGAAGGAGGGACCGAAGGTAGGGAAATGGACCGTAGGTGCGAGGGGGCGAAATGGACCGAAGGCTCGGTTCATTTCGGGTGCAAGAGGTTCGGTCCGAGATGGCTAAGTTCGCTTCTGACAGTTCGGTTCGGTCGTGAGGGGACTTCGGTCCTATTAGAAGGGTTCGGTTCCTAAGAGGCTTCGGCCCTATTTAGCTATTTTTCCATTTAACTTCCCGTTTTGCGTGATTTTTGGCCAAGTTAAGGGTCGGGATGACCCGGATGACTACAAAAAGTTAAGAGAGATTTTGAGAGAGATTTGGGAGAGATTTAGGAGAGATTTGGGAGAGATTTAATTTTAGCCATTATTATTGTATTACTTCGTAATGCAAGGCTCGTGGACCCCGTCATGCTTTGTTTATGATTGTTTTAAGTCCCCGAAAGGGTACTTAGTCGCGTTTTGATGCGTTTAACTCCCTTTTTAGGGTTTTTACATTGCTAAACACATAGATTCTTCGAAACACTTTGAATTCTTGACATACAAATGCACATTTTTATACATAGAATAACTTTTAACATACAAGTACTAATTAAGTTTGACCGGTTTGACTTGTTGACTTTGACTTTGACTTGTTGACTTTGACTTTGACCTGTTGACTTTGACTTTAATCTGACGGTTGTCACACTTTATGAACTGCAAATCCAAATACTTTAATGGAAATGGGGGAGTCATTGCTCTGATGCGATGGTTCGAGAAAACAGATTCGGTCTTCAAAATCTGTCTGTGCCCAGAAGGGAGCAAAGTGAAGTTTTCTGCCTGCACCTTCTCTGACAGAGCTCTAACATGGTGGAATAGCCATTTTAAGTCACTGACCCTATCAGTGGCTAACTCGATAGGTTGGGAGAACCTAAAAGAGATGATGTTGGAAGAATACTGCCCAAGGGGCGAAGTTCAAAAGTTGGAATAAGAGCTATGGGAGCATACCATGGTCGGCTCAGACATAGTGACCTACACTGACAGGTTTAGCGACCTGGCAGCACTGTGCTCCGGGATGGTTACCCCGGAGAGTAAGAAGATAGAAAAGTACATATGTGGTTTATCTACCCCGATTAAAGGGGATGTACTGGCGTGGTCGCCAAACGCCTGGCCCAGCGACTCATTGACCATGGAGTCCGCCATGGCGTGGTGGTCCCCGTACCCGAGCCAGCAAAGGGAGGGGACAATAAATGAAAGTCGGGGAACAAGAGGAAGGAGCGAACGAAACGAGAACCCCCACAGGAGCAACAAACGATTAATGTACAGGCGCCACAACACCTGCCACTCTAGCATCTATCGGTCGATATGCTGGAACTCTCCCGAAATGTGGTAAGTGTAACTACCACCACGTCGGAGTTTGTCGGGAAATGCAGTGCATGAATTGCTGCAGGAAGGGGCACACTACCCGTTTCTGCAGGGCGCCGACACACCCGATCTCCCAAATCCCCAGAGTTGAAGTAAAATAGCCTTGCTATGGTTGTGGTGATACTAGGCATTACAAGAGGGACTGCCCGATAACGAAGAACTCTGGTGCGGATGGACGAATTCTGATGATCACCGCAGGAGAAACTACCCCGGAACCACCAGCGAACAGCGGTACGTCTCCTAATTAAAAATTATTTTAAAGATTTAAGTTTATATTAATATTAATATTAAAACTTAGGGAAAACTTAAAAGTAATTATAAATTATTAACTCGTCTGAACAAGTCACAACATTCATAAGAGAATTAAAGATCCGTACAGGTGAACTATGATGGCTTAGTATGTACATCAGGGTTGTGCATAGCTAAGATTTTGCAGGCTTAGAGTGAGTGATTCCGCCTCATTTCTTGTTCCTTGTTTGGTTGTGGATTTAGGGCAGAGTCACTCAGTCGACCGTCTTATTCATCTTAATTATACAAAACTTGTATGCCAGGCGATCATAGAGGTACCGAGGAGGATCATGATATAAAGTATCGACACTAGTTATCAAAGCACTTTCACTGTTAGTACTCACTCATCGCGGTACGATTTATGGCAGTGGTTTTATCAAGGAGAAAACTGAAAGCACTAGAAATTCTTCACATAATACATTGTCGAGCACACTCGGGATACACCATCGTATAACAAACGTTTCTTTCAAATCGGCCTAACATTTGTTTCTGTAAAGAGTCCGTTGTCATCATTCGTCATGGATTGGCGTGGTCCTCACCATAGCAAGTTCATATGTTTCGAAAAACCCATCGCCTTAACCGATAAATTAATGAAACCCTCGTCATTCATAACGACAACCCGACCATGACCTCAATATTGTCTCTTGTTTTCTAAACCTCGAAGTACTCATGTGAGGAGTACCTTGCCCTCCGAAACCTTACCACCGTATACTCAGCAGACCTTCCCGAACTACCACTCGTCCAACAGATCAAGTTCAAGCACAGAGGCTAAGGACGAATACAGCCCACCAATCACTATTAAGTGTATACGCGAGGGTGGTATATAATTATGATTATGCTAATTTAGCATGTGTGTTTCCGCCCAATCTCATGTTCCTTGTTTGGTTGTGGACATGGGGCAGAGTCGCACATCCGACCATCTTACTAATCTTAATTATATACGACCTGTATACACAAAGTGATGATAGATGGACCGAGTATGAATTCTATCATGAACGTCAGGGCAAAGTTGCCCAGGTCTACGAGTGGATATTCTACCATTCATAGGATCACGACCCTGGGAGTACTGCTAAGAAAGCTAATTTCGGGACGAAATTCTCTCTAACGGGGGGATGATGTGACAACCCGAAAATTTTTATTGGATTAGGTCAAATACATCAACTTAAGGTCAAACTTATAGGCTTCTAGACCGAGTATACGTAAGGGTAGCGTGTTAGGAATCGAACCACGTAAGAACCAAGAGCCTAGAACAACATTTGAGCCATAAAACCTCAACAAGTGAGGTTCACGGCGAAGGACCATGTTCACGGCCGTGAACCCCTTATGGGCCGTGAACTCATGGTATATAGATGAATTTTAGCCACTTTTCCTTCACTTCTTCTTCTCTTGGCCGAAATCACTCCTTTCTCTCTCAAGTATCGTAGTTCAAGAACACCATCTTTCACTCCTAAAAACCCCCTTTCCTTTGATACTTCATTGAAGCTTACTAGGATCTTCAAACACTCACCAAAACACCAAGATCTTCAAGTGTTCTTCATCAAGTTTGAACCGTGAAGCCTTCAAGTGTTCATCATTAGGCCGTGAACCACTCAAGTGGGCCGTGAACCACTCAAGTGGGCCGTGAACTCCCATCCATTTGGGCCGTGAACTCCATTGGGCCGTGAACTATCCTTCCTTTGGGCAGTGAACACCCCTTCAGCCTCCTAACTTGCTTCTAGCACTCTTTTGGTGAGTTATTCTTGCATCCTTGGTTGTTTCCCAATCACCTTTGTAGTTAGATTCACTAATTACATGCCTATATGTATCAATATATGTCATTTAGGACTCGTTTGTGCCTCGGGACTTCATTCATGGAACTTATCATCCTTACTCAAATCTTCAATTGAATCACCCACATAAGGTGAGTTCATACCCCTATAATCTATCTTTTAAATAGTTTTCAATGCTTTTAAGGGGGGGGGGGGGATACAAGTATAACACAAGAAATGTTGTGTTTTAAAACATAAATGGCTTATTATGTCTTTTTACCAATAAATTGTATTTAGAACATGAAACTTTGAATAGAACATAGAAATAAGCTTATAAACTTTAATAAGTTTAGCTTAAGGAACAAAGGGATCTTTTATAAACTTATCTGTCAAATATAAAAAGGGTTTTCCACCTTATTACTTGTAAAGTCGTTAATCCAGCTTGTGAGACATGTCTTTGAGTACACATATAAGTACCAGTGAAAGTCTACCCTTACGACTAGAGTCTCCTGGAGGGAGAGCGTGAGTTTGTGTATAGATCTATACGGGATTGACAATCCCGCACCTCGCTGTTAGCTACAGCCGGACCGGCAGGTCTGCGGGTGACAAATGTCATATTCTTTTCGACGTCTACAATACGTCGTGGTTAACCGGTCCAATTAGTATGGTCGTAAAACTCACAATAGATAACAACGATATATTTACATAGTAATAAACTTTTCATGAACAAATCTCAAAGGATACTAACTATGTGATTACCCAATATAAACTTCAGGGTTAGATAAAACTAAATTCTGATAGACAGTGGAATGTATGTTTTCCACCTTACTTCCTGTTCCTTGTTTGGTTGTGGGCTTAGGGCAGATTCACCCATTTAACTTTCTATTCGATCTCGGTTATATGCAACTCGTATGTATTAGGTAATCATAGGAGGGTAGTATCGTCGTATCAGGTATCCAGAACAACCAAGTCTTTATTCAGTTTAACATATCAACAAAACTAGACATCATTGTAGTAAGTATAGGGAGTATACTTGCGCTTTTGAAACTTAGAACAATATGTACATCCAGTCGGCTTTTATGGAAAATATAGGATTTTCTATGGTAAACATCACTCTTTTAAGGTAAACAGTTTTCGATTGAACTTTCTGAAAACAATAGCATTTGTACAAAAAACTAAGTTTCGCAATTGAGTTAGTGAAACTAGAAACTTGTTTATAAAAGGGTTTAATACTTCTTATTAAACTAGTATAACATAAAGGACCTTAAGTGGTTAATTCTATAATACCTTAGTTTATACATCAGGGTTATATATAATTAATATCTGACAGGCAGTTGGATGTGTGTTTTCCGCCTCATTTCCTGTTCCTTGTTTGGTTGTGGACTTAGGGCAGATTCATACATTAAACTGTCCGTTCGATATTAGATTATATATAACTAGTATAAAATAAGTGATTATAGAAGGAACTATTGTGGTTACCATTTTACTAAAGGAAATATATGATTTTCTTAAAGAATGTTTTCATCAAATATAAAGAACTATTACAGTTAACTCCGTAAGTACCAAATGAATACGCCAGGGTTATATATAATGAAGACCTAACAAACAATGGGATGTGTGCTTTCCGCCTCATTTCCTGTTCCTTGTTTGGTTGTGGGCTTAGGTCAGATTCATACAATCGATTGTTTGTTTACTCTGGATTGTATATAACTTGTATCCATTTATACTCATAGAAGGAATTGTATAGTCATTTTTACTTATCATTAACCATATCAGAAAATATAGGATTTTCTGGAGGAACAGGCGAACTTTTCTAAAGAACTTACAGTTTACTTTTCACAACTAAAATACTTATGAACTCACCAGCTTAAATGCTGATCTACTCTTTCAAAATAACTTGTATTCTTAGGAAACTAGTAGACAGGTACGCGCACTAGGATTCAGAAGATGGAGTATAGTAGCTTCATGTCTTGTTTTGTTATTTACTTTTGATGTCAATCTTTTGTGAATCACATACATTGTAAACACTTTAATGTTAATGCAATGGTTGTTTGTTGATTACTATCTTACATGTGTTGTGATACTACATATGACGTCCTCCGCCCCCGAACGTTTCCGCCATTCCGGTTTGGGGGTGTGACATCACCTGAGGACCAAACTTGGTGATCCGCTTTCACTTGAGCAACATAAGCTCTGGCTTTTTCTTTTTCCTCCATTTCTTGATCCATTCGGAGATAAAATGCCTTGTCTTTTACCACATTTGCTTTATAGTCTTTGGAAAAGTGGTTTTCCTTATGAAACTTATGGCAAATGATGACTCCATCTTTGTCTTCAGTAGTGGTACCAGAGTCTGAAGGTTGGTTGTTCTGCGGTGGCTCCTTTGGAGAAGAGTTGTGAAATTGGAAGAATGATGAGAGTTTTTGGGATATCTTGGATGGTTATTCTATGGGTTGAAGTTGCGATTGAAAGGTGGTTTGGTGAATTGTTGGTTTTTGCGAAAGGATGGTGGTGGGAGTCTATTGAATTTTTGACTAACTAAGGCAATGTCATTTTAAAACTCTTCTTCATCGTCTAGTTCTTCATCGGCTTCATATGACTGCGGTGGATTGTCATATGAGTGTTGGTATGAGGATTTTGCGGTATATGGGTACTGAGGAGGTTTTTACTGCGGGGTTTGAGCCATCAAGGCAAGTGGTCCTCCCAGGCCTGCACAATCTTTTAATAGCGTAGATTCTTGTGCTTGCAATTCATCGTAGAGTTTGAACAGTGAAAAGTGTGGATCTTTCTATCTCCATGGATTATCATCTTTGCTGTGGTCCAATGTCTACCCAAACCATTAAGAAATTGTAGATTTGTCTCGTGATTGCTTCGAACCATACCAACATTCAATAATTTTGTGATGATGAGGTTGAACCTTTTGCAGGAATCTTCAAGACTTTCACCAGGAAGAGCTTTAAGTTGTTGAACTCATTAAGTGTTGTGGTGAGTTTCTTGTCTTGAGCTTTTTCAGACCCTTGATAAAGATTTTTGAGCACATCCCATATCTCCTTGGCAGATTTACAGTTGATGATGATGTCAAAATTGTCTGGAGCCACACCGCAAGAGATTTTATAAAAGGCTACGGCATCATTCTCCATTTTGTCTAGATCATCTTTTCTTGGTCGATTCATTGCTGACGAACCTCCACCTACTCGTGCCTGAGTACCATCTACTTGAACGGGAGTGAGAACATGGACATGGGGTCCTTCTTCGACAAACCTCCATATATCTCTACCGAGCCTCTTGAGATACCTTTCCATTCTTTGCGACCAATGGTGGTATTCACTTGGAACAAGTATTGGAGCTCTGTTAGAGCCTCCAACACTTTTGGAAACATTCAATGATAAAGCTTGTGCCATATTTCCTTTTGTTTTTATTTTATTTTCAAGAATGAGCTTCAATGGTATAGAAGGATTTTCAAAATCAGACTTTTTTGTATAAAAAGCAACCACATTGGCTCCGATACCAATTGTTGAGAGAAAAACATGGAAGAACACTTGAACAAACGTTAGTACAAGATAATAAGTTGCGGAATAAGTTAATCTCAAGGATCTTGTTAGCTCAAAATTAATAAGTTAGAAATGTTAGATTGTTAGATTCGAAAATGTAAAGGAAATGTAAATGACAACAAGTTATATCAAGTATACACCAAGTTGTTTCGTACCAAGGTTTGCATTCAAACACAAGTTAGTAAATGTGAACAACATAATGTGAATAGGAACTCGATAATTTAGATAAGATATAGAGAGAATGATCTTTGTATTTCAGTAATATTTCAGAAGATCGTGAAGGTGTATTGTTACATGAAGAAGAGTATCTATTTATAGAGTCCCGTAAAGCTACATTTGAAATAAACTAATACTAAATTACTTACTCCAGTGACCATACAAGGTTCACTGGACAAAATAAGGAAAACACGCTAAGTCAGAAAAGTATCGCTGGGGTCTTCATGTTCAGATCATCTCTCCGGTAGTAGATCAGGTCTTCGGTTCAACATCAACAGAATCAATCTCCGGTACACTTCATCTCTGCGGTAGTAACAACAAGGCAGGTATTCGATTCCTAAGCTAAAGAGGATCACTTTTTGTTTTAATAATAAAAATTTATCATGATTTTAGGATGTTACAACGACCCTGCACAAACAATAACTCATCTTCCGTTTTCACCAGCTCACACTTCAAGTAAGTCACTTTTTTCTTAAGAGAATTTATTTTCACTTCCTTCCTCTGGATGTCCTCAATTAAATGAACTTCAGTATCGTAATGATCAACCAAGGTATCAATTAAAGAAGTAAGATGGACATTGTGCACAAAATTATCATTCAGAATCAATGTCTTCAAAATTTTCACTTCTTGAAGAGCCGACTCTAATGTCATAACACTCTCTTTCACAACCTTCTTATTTTCTTCACTCAACAGCTTACTTTGTGAAATAAAAGTTTCCACTCTAGCTTGATGAAATAACATCATATTCTAAAAGTTACTTGTAAGAAAAGCTTATCCATGACATAAAAGCATATTGAGCTTACGATTCAAAGCCTTTTAATCCTTTCTCGTCATTGGTAGATTCAAAATCTCTTCATTAGATGCACTCTCATCATCGAGAAGTGAAGCTACCAATTCCTATTCATCAAGTACTACAATATTATTCTTTGTTGCATCATCCATAATATCATCATTCTCAATATTGATATTATCATCAGCTACATTCTCTACATCACATGTCTGTCTATCAATAGTTTGAACAATAGGTTCAGTTATACATCCAGAGTTGGAGTTTGAATTGTTGTGGCAGTAGTTAAAGGTTCTAAGGATGGAATAGTGGTTGTGAGTGTAGGAGTAGGAATTATAGATGTGGTGGTTGCATTTGTGTTGAAATTGGTTGGGTTTGATTTGGTTATGTATTAGGGATATGTGGAATTGTTGGAATAGATAAGAGTGTTTTTGTCGTGGTTGATGGAGTTGGAATGGTTTGAACAACTAGAGATTGTGATTGAGAAAGGCTTAGGATGAGTTGATTCAAAACATTATGGAAAATCTCTATCTTTGTAGGAGTTGCTACCGGAGTTGTTGTAGGAGTAGAAACTTTTGATACCTTAGACTGCAAAGAATTGAGATTCACATTAGGAGGTGGTTGCACAGTGGTAGTTTCAGGCTCTCAAGTTGATGTGCAAAATTATACCTATCAAATTTTAAATTTATAAACCTAACTACTTAACTAATTTATGCACCTATAGGCAGTGTACCTAGTCGGATTATAGAGTAGCTTAGGCAAGCCAGGTGTCGAACACAGGGAACGGAATTTAATTAATAAAACAATTATTATAAGTTAAACTAAGAAACAAACTTTAAATGGGGGTTTTACTGATTTTGCAATATTATAAGAACTTAGATCAAACAACTACCAAATATCACTATTAAACTAAGCAAAGAAAACAATTCAAATTCAATATTAAAGAGTACTTTCATTAGATCTGAATTCCCATTTTCCCTATGGTTGATTTCTTATTAAATTACTATTGTTGGTTACCAATTTATGATGTAACTAGTTATTTTGATCAAATTCCTAGTTGTTACCAATTTATGACTTACTATGTTATGACCAAACACAAGTAAACACGAAATTGATATTAAGATGAATTTGACTATGCACGATAAATCTATTAGTTGTTTTCCTATGATCAAGTCAACCAACCAAGCACAAATTATTGATCAATTATGCTCCCCAACACAGTTATAGTACTAAATTTAATTACCTAATCTAAGATTTCTCTAACCCTGCCTCTAGCAATTTAATGATCATCGACCCTTGTTCTACTCTTTTTTTTCCATCACAACTTCCAAATTGTTCACTCTTAACACCTCATCTATAGGTTCGCCATGACTCACTTCTTGGTTCATTTCAAAAGTTATTTCTTCGTCTTCTGCTCGAAGTGTAAGCTTTGAGTCATGGTTGTCAAAAAGGACTTTCGCAGTACTCAAGAATGGTCTACCCAAGATTATGGGAAGATCTTCGTCTTCCTTCTTATCTAAGACTACAAAGTCCACTATAAAAATAAAATTTCCAACCTTCACCAATAAGGGGTCGTTTGATAGTTGTTGACCGAGTTAGTGATGACTGAGTTAGTGTTGACTGAGTTAGAACTTCTGAATGAGTCCACATCTGACTAAAACCATGTTGTTTGATTATATCTTTCACTGGTTGTGAAGAATGATGAAAAATGACCATATTACTCCTTGATAGAAAACTATATATAACACCAAAAATAAAAAAGAATTTTATTCTTGATTCTATAAAAGGAAATGAACTTTGATCGAACCAACAAATAATTAACAGAAAAGCAATGAACATTGATGATACATACACATCCACAAAGAGGACATAATAAAAAAAACATGAATTATTTGTTTCAATCGAATTATGAGGCAATTTGAAACACCAACTTTGAATTTTAATTCAATACTTCATCATTTGAATTATCCTCGAATCCTCTCCAAAAAAAGAGTTTAAAATCAATAATAAAAATATTTGTAACAAGAATCACAACATATATTAATATAAAAAACTACAAGACCATTTATGCATACATAAGGTTCACTTGCTTCAAGTTTCAATTGGCACCACTTGAGAGATAGAGATTAACATATATATATATATATATATATATATATATATATATATATATATATATATATATATATATATATATATATATATATAATATCATGAAATCTGTGAATGTTTAATCTATTGAGCAAGTTCAAACAATATAACATATAGCAGCATGATACAAGATCCATTTAATCATAATACCAAATCTCTATATTTTCTTACAAATGATGTGATTTTATGAATTTAAAAAGAAAAATAATGAACTTACAAGAAGGATTTGGAACTTTTACTTTTCTTTAATCTTATTCATATATAAATATCTCCATCTGTTGAAAATTGAAAGAGTCAAACCAGTTTCCATGTCTCTTCCATTAATGTGGCACTGGAAACAGAGCAACAATAAACAAGTGTATCAAATGATCACACTTTGTATAGAAATCGATGGAGATAGTAGGCAATACAAAAAACGCACCGCGTAACAGAAAAATAGAAGAAAACACGTTCTCCTTATCTATCTTTCTCCCGATCAATCAATCGTCTCTCTCCAGAAAACATCGATTGAAAAAATCGTCTCTCTTCTGAAAAAGTTAAAGGAAGAAGAAATCGATTGAAGAAGAAATCCCTTACCTGCAAAAATTAAAGGAAGAAGTGAGCGCTGACGAAGGAAGGAGGTTGCAGGGTAGGAAGGGCCAAAGGAGGAAGAAAGCGTTGTGTCTTTCACGATGGGGGGCGTTTAAAGCTTCGGGGAAAAATGGGGATATTTCCCAGTCAGTATCTTTTTTTAGGAAGGACTGAATCATACGATTTTAGATAACCGGGTAAGAGCATTGGACCGGGTCAGACATTTTTAGTCCTTTATCAAACAAGCTGACTGGACCGAGTCAGCCAAAAATGTTGACCGGACCCATTCAGTTACATATCAAACAAGCTCTTAGTCTTCTACAATTCCGCATGGATGAGTTATTGAGTGATTCGCCATTCGAATTGCCATTCTTGTGTTTTGTAGCCTTGGTAATGCGAGCTTCTTATAAAATGAATAGGGCGTGATATTTATGCTAGCCTCCGAATCGGATAAAACATTTATTGAAGTGGAATGTCTAAATTTGCAAGGCAAAGTTAATCGCCTCGGATCTCCCATTTTTATTGGCAATCCCTCAAGGATGGTAGCAGAACACAGTTCGCCTCGGATCCCTCAAGAAAGGCTTAGGATGAGTTGATTCAAAACATTATGGAAAATCTCTATCTTTGTAGGAGTTGCGACCGGAGTTGTTGCAGGAGTAGAAACTTTTGATACCTTAGACTGCAAAGAATTGAGATTCACATTAGGAGGTGGTTGCACAGTGGTAGTTTCAGGCTCTCAAGTTGATGTGCAAAATTATACATATCAACTTTTAAATTTATAAACCGAACTACTTAACAAATTTGTTCACCTGTAGGCAGTACGCCTAGTTGGATTATAGAACAACTTAGGTAAGTCGGGTGTGTAACACAGGGAACGAAATGTAATTAATAAAACAATTACTATAAGTTAAACTAAGAAACAAACTTTAAATGGGGGTTTTACTGATTTTGCAAGATTAGAAGAACATACATCAAACAACTACCAAATATCACTATTAAACTAAGCAAAGAAAACAATTCAAATTCAATATTAAAGAGTACTTTCGTTAGATCCGAATTCTCCCTTTTCCCTATGGTTGATTTCTTATTAAATTACTATTGTTAGTTACTAAATTATGACGTAACTAGTTATTTTTATCAAATTCCTAGTTGTTACCAATTTATGACATACTATGTTATGGCCAAACACACTCACGAAACTGATATTCAGATGAATTTGGCTATGCATGATAAATCTATTCGTTACTTTCCTATGATCAAGTCAAGCAACTAAGCACAAATTATGGATCAATTATGCTCTACAACACAGTTTCAGTACTAACTTTAATTAGCTAATCTAGATTTTTCCAACCCTAGCTTTAGCAATTTTATGATCATAAACCACTAGGTAATCAAGTTCATGCATATAGAATGATCATCTACTACACAAAAGTTATATCAAGGCAATCAAAGACTAGAATTAAAACATGTATGGTTTTGATTTATCAACACTAGAAAACTAACAATAATTAATCATATGTTTGAAATCAACACATAGTTCAAAGGGTTCATCATCACCAATGTAAGTGAAAGGGTTTTAGCCCATAATCATAGCAGAAAAACACATAGAGTCAATGTAAATAAGACTAGACATGATTAAATCTAGCAAACCAAAAGATTTAATGTTTTTTTCTTCTAGATCTCTTTAACTATTAAGCTCCAATCGAATTCTGATCCTTTAAGATTTTTCCAGAGGTATTTTTCACAGCTCCTCTCTAGAAAATCAGTCATAAGTCCCTCCATTCGACCTAATGTTCAAAATTTATAGTTTCCATAATTCATCCCCCCCACGCTGTGGCGAATAAGCTCCACGGCGTGGCAATCTTGTTCCACGCGTATTCCTGAAGGCAGTTTATTGATTGCGAATATTCTATCCACCACGATGTGGCAGGAATTTCCCACGACGTAGGCTTCAGATTTCTTGACTTCTTTGACTTCGATTGACTTAGCCCACTCTTTCTTGCTTCCAGCTCCGCATTTACTTCCTTTTCATCATGAGCATGTATCTGCTGCTACAAAACAATTTTTAAACATATTAAGTACCTTTTGTCCTAAAATAAGCAAAAATGTTGCTAAAAATACTAAGATAACACGCAAAGTATATGAATAAATATCACATATCATAAGTCTTCGGAATGTCAGAAGACATAGCTGTATCACAAATATATGTATCAAGATGAACATCACTCATAGTAACCTCCTCATCTGCTTCAGGAATTTCTACCTCATCAGCAAGAGAAAGCTTCACCTTCTTCTTTAGCCTTTTCTGTTTCTCTGGCTTCACAACAACAACCTCTTCAATCACCCTGGATATCCTCTTCACACCACCACCAGTTCATTTCATAATGATAACGAAATTAACAATAGCTTGCAACTAAGTAGGAATATGGATTTTGTTAAACTTTGAGATCTTCTTGTAAATCGAGATCATCTCATTCGACATTGGCACTTCCGTAATCATTGTATCAAGAATATTACCATCATATGTGAAGTTGGTATATAGAGGGAAAATGAGATTCATAACATTTAATCTCAGTATATCTACCATGCAAATTTCTTTCATTTGAGGTACACGATAATGATCTTTCACATTTTTGACAATGATTCATCAAAATTTGGTATAAGAAATCTCAAAATCTTTAGTAGAAGAGGATGGACTTTAATAGAATTGTGACCACAACACATGACATGGCTATCAGAAAACGACCTTTTAATGACATGCAATGCGTATCATAAAGGGATCAGATGACATGTAAATATGTAACACCCGTTTCCCAGAATGGATCAGGTGAGGGCTTGGTGGGATCAAAGATCAGATTTTTTTTTTGGGAAAACTAGGTGCCACAAAGTGATGATTGGAGTACCATGACGTGGTGTATTTTGTGCATGATCACGTGTTTAGTTGGTCGCCACGACGTGGCAAAGGAAAGCTACGACGTGGCAGCTGTAGCGGCCCAAGCCCATGATTTTTAGGGTTTTCTCCATATTTAAACACCTAATCTCAAGGATTAGGGCATCCTTTTGAGCCTCCAACTCTTTTCAAATGAAACCCTAGCCTTCTTGGAGTGATTTTTGTTGTAGTAGTGGTGATTCTTGAAGTTTGAAGCTTTGGCTTGCATTTTGGAAGAAGGAGAGATGTTCTTGCTAGTTGGAAGAGTGCATAACTTCTGATCTTTCACCTTATGCATTTTATGGAGCTTTCGAAGGTATAACGCTTCCACATGTTTTCATTCTCTCTTCATAGATCTAAGATTTATTGCATTTCTTGGTTCATATTCAAGTTTGGGTTGGTTTGATGAGATAAAGTTTGAAACTTTATAGCTCATCTTGGTCCCTTGGTCACTATATGTTTTGCATCTGAAGTTTGATTGTGTTTTGAGCTCTATGTATGAGATTTTGGTTTTTTGCCCCATTTTAACCTAGATTAAGATCTAGACTTTCATTGAACATGCATGTCCGTAAAGCTATGATTTTTTTGTTGGAATAGAAGTAAGAAGTCCTTCTAGAAGTTATGGATTTGTGGCTTTGGTTATTAAGAGTTTTATGGTTGAGCTCATGCCTTAAGTTGTCATTAAGAATCTAGGTTTAAGAGATTTAGACTCTGTGGGATGTCGTAATGGGTAAATTTGGAAACTTTATCCATCAAGACCTTGGGAAGGACAAGACCTGAGCTTTGGAGCTATTGGGGTTGAAGGAAAACAACTTAATCCATTAAGCTGTTGAGAGACAGTTCCCACGACATGGAAAAGGGAGGCCATGCCGTGCTGACTAGGGGATGCCTGATTATTTTGTTGTTTTTTGCCCACTTCGTGGCTAATGGGAGGCCACGATGTGGCGATCTGCATAATTGGAATTTGACCATTGACCATTAACTTTTTGAGTAGTTTGACTTTTAGTCAAACTTAGAGAGGTGTTAAGCTATAGCCTGAGATTTAGCTTGTGATTGGTTTAGGAGGACCGTGTAGCTGATTCTATGGGACTATGAGTAGGGGATTTCAGCTCTTCATTTTGGTGAGTCTTCTTATTATACTGTAGGACACTAGGTGTCGATTGTGCATGCTGTCTTTGTGACTCTTTCTAATGTGATTATATGTTGTATTCTTGGAGCCGATATGGGATCGGAGTCAATATGGACTCGGGGTTGATACGGACCCGTTGGAGCCGATCTGGGCTCAGAGTCGATATGGACTCGGATTCAATACGAACTCTGATTTCTAGATAATGGTTTACGAATAAGTGGTTTGATCTGAATGTAATTTTCTTAAAAATGGGTGTTTATTATATTTTAAAAATGAAAAAAATTATTATGGAATTTGGGACGTTACAAAATACGTTTCGTTAAAGACCAATGTTATAATGAAAGATGGCACACATTTGGGTGTCATAAACTATGAAACGTAAATGTGTTTCATCTTCGTTTATGATAGGTGGTTTAATGACATGCATTTATGACATACTTTACGACATGCATTTTGCGTGGCATAAATATATAACAAAACAATCAATATCATCCAATAATGCCATATGTCACAGAAGTTATCAAAAATATTGTAGACTACATGTCAAATGCTTACAAACATTTCAGAGTTCACAAGAATATTGTTTGTCAATATAAAATATCACTGGTAAATAAATAAATGGTGCTCCCACTTATTGCATTGTAGTTTTAAATTACCATGTTGTAATTAGGATGGATTGATCTATGTGTTTGTATGTTTTTTTGTGATTGTGTGTATGTAAAAAAAACTCCAAATTATAGCAATGTAATTTCAAAGTACAATGCCATAATTGGGAAGCAATGATCTTTGTGTGCGTGTATGTATCCATCCAGTTAAAGTTTAACCGTGTTCAATCAAACTCCTATGTATGAATCCTAGCATTGAAGATATAAAGTGGCATTTATCACATTCTGGTATTTCCAACAATCTTATTTTTTTGTACATCCCTAAACGTCTTCACTTTATAATTTTTAATTTACTTCTTCATATTTAACATATCTTTAAATTAACCTGTGTAATACACATGTATATTTTACCTATTAATTTTATGGTAATTTTTGAGTTGCAAAGAAATGTTATATCAAAACACAAAGTACAGAAGAGAATAAGTTTACGACAAGAATTGGAGGTATTTATTATTAATTTTTCCTAAATCTTTTACAAAATGTAAGTTTTTGAAATATGTGTTAAAAAGTTCAAACATAATCTTGAACACAATTTTTTAATTAAGGAATGTGACAACTTATCAATTATTAACATTTGTATTTCATTATAGATTTACCAGTACATCCAATGTTGTACAGAAAGAAGTATTTACAATTTATGATTAATGATTATGTTTTTATTATTATGTATGTCATTTTAATCTCTTAACTGTGGTTTATACGGGTATTAACCTAGTATATATATATATATATATATATATATATATATATATATATATATATATATATATATATATATATTAAGAAGCATAAATATGTATTTTTAAGTTTTTTAGAAATATAATTACAATCATTTTAGAAGTATAAATACATATTTTTATGCTTATATATATATATATATATATATATATATATATATATATATATATATATATATATATATATATATATATATATATATATATATATATATATATATATATATATATTAAGGGCTGAGTTGTTATACGAATAAAAAAAAGCGTGTGAACTTGCGAACACATAATCAACTCATCATTTTTCAAAACCAGAAACACTAATCTTCTCCAAATGGTGCGAGGCTCAAAAAAAGAAAAAGATTTGACATTTTTTTATTTATTTTGGAAATTTGCATGTATCCATAATCAGCAGTCATATGGACTGCTGTTGAACACAATCAGCAGTCATATGGACTGCTGATGAGGACAATCACTGCTGGTTGTGCACATTCGCAGTTCATATGACTGCTGATTTTGCTCATCATCAATCCATATGACAGCTGATTGTGCTCATCAGTAGCCATACAAAAAAAAACAAAAATAAATAAATTTAAATAAAAAAATTCGTCAAATCTTTTTTTTTAAGTCTACATATAGCTTAGACGCACTATTTGGAAAATATTGATGTTTTTGATGTTGAAAAATCATGAGTTGAGTATGAGTTCACTAGTTCTCACAAATCTTTTGTTTCTCAAAAGAACTCGACTATATATATATATATATATATATATATATATATATATATATATATATATATATATATATATATATATATATTCGTATTCAATGAAGCATAAATATGAATTTTTTATGTTTTTTAGAAATGTAAACATAGTATTTTTGCATATATATATATATATATATATATATATATATATATATATATATATATATATATATATAAATACTTTTTTTCTTATGTTTTTTAGAAATATAATTAAAGTTTTTTACAAGTATAAATATGTTTTTATACTTCTATAGAAGTATACATGTTTATATTTACGTGTTTAGAAAAATAAATACATGTTTATATGTTTTTTAGAAGTGTAATTGCATTGTTTTGTATAATAAATAGACACACACATATATATATATATATATATATATATATATATATATATATATATATATATAGAGAGAGAGAGAGAGAGAGAGATATGAATATGTATTTTTACATTTTTAGAAAGAAAGATCGATTTTGTACATATAAACATGTTTTTTGTTGATTTAGTTCTAGATAATTTAAATATGTATCTATACTTCTAAAAAATAACTTGTACTTCTAAAAATTATATTTATATTTCTAAGTGACATAAAAAAATACATATTTATAGTTTTAAAATTGTATTTATACATACTTAAGATAAAAATGTAAAATATTTGCTAACTTAAAGTTTTGTTTCTACAAATTTGTTTTTATAGTAACTTAAAATATGTTATTACAGGTAAGAAGTGCAAAATGGTAAACGAGCATTTGCAAATTTGTATTCTATTCTATTCTTTTGTAGAACTTCTTTGATATTCATTCTTCTAGATACATGATAAATTGGCATATAGTCAGTGTTGCAAAACTCGGCTTACTCGGCCGAGTACTTGGAATCGGCCCTCCACCGAGGCGAGTTATGTGAACTTGGAAAAAAAACTCAGATTAAGTCAAACTCCGTCAAAAATTAGTCAACCTCTGTCAAAACTCCGTCAACATCTCTCTAACTCGGGTCTACTCGGTATTACTCGGACCTACTTGGTCAACAAAGTTAAACTCGGCCAACTCGGTCAAACTCGGTCAAACGGTCAAAATTGTCATAAAAAGAGAAAAAAATCAAGAATTTCAAGATTAATATGTGTAATACACTTAATGATTTATTATTTAACACACACATGTGATTATTACTACATATATATCTTAAATTTTCAGTAATTATTCATGAAGTGGGACAATTGTGTGCGTTTCAATTTTATGTATTCATATGTATCTAATTTTGTTATATATTTCAATCAAATTATGATTTTAAGTTATGATTTTGACATATATAATTTTCTAATAATATTTCTACATGAATTACCGAATCCGAGTACTCCCCGAGTACTCGCTACTCGACAGTCGGTCGAGCAAGTACCTAATAGCGAGCTCTACAACCTTGCATATAGTTATTGAAGGAATCGATGTTGATTGTGCAACTTGTTACAAAAGAAAGAAATGAATGTCAATGGGACACTTTGATATATTTAGAAGTTATAAGGATGTAGAGTGGGAAAGGAAACATCATCGCCTAAGCATTTTGCAAAAGCATAGAGGAAAATAATTGACAAGTTTTTCTCCACGAAAAAGTAAAATGGCCAATAAAAATTTCAACAAATAGAGCATTGCAACCGTATACAAGCTCTCATGGAAGTGATCCATACACTGAAAATGCCATAAGGAAGTAAGATAGTTTTTAATAATATTATTTATGTATTTATTAACAATTCTATAAAAATGCCAGTAATAGTTTTTGTGGGTTTTTTAGTTAAACATACAAGAAAGGAAAAATATATCGATGTGTGGAAGAAGAGTCACTATAAGGAACAAAGCGAATGATGTGACATCCAGGAACAAGAAGATTAAGTAAGTAAAAAGTAGCATTTCTATGTTTTATCAAAGTATTGATTTTGAAATTACAGTATATTGCATATATTGCTATTTAAAGTACATTGCTTATATGGTAAGTAGGTTGCTATTATTGGAGGTACGTTGAAATTTCAAAATTGTTATTTTTATTATTTGTAATTAAACATGTTGATTATCCCTTTTAGAAAAAAAAAATAGTAATTAAAGTAGGCTAGTGGTGATGAAATTGATGGTATAGAATGCCTTAGACATGTACTTGGAGAAAGGTGCAGTCATACTCAAGATGTTGGAAGGATGGTGAAAAATATATCTTCTTTTTATGTGCCAAGTACATCAACAAATTTTCAAAACATTGATCAATTTTCTCAACAGTTGACTTAACAAACGAGTCAACAATTTACTCAACAAATGCAACAAATGATGTTCTCTCAAATTCCTAATTCCGACAACCCCTACAATCATTTTAATTTCCTTTTGATCTTGCACAAGTACTAGTTTTAAACAATGAAGTCAATAAAGAAGATGTATAAGTTGTGATGCAAGTGATGATGGAAGGCATGTAAGTAATAGTATTTAAATGTTTGAAAACTATTCGTATGAAATTTATATTTTAATGGATTCGGGTTTGTATGAAATTTCTATTTGGACTTCGTTAGGTTTGTATGATATTTGAACTTTTTTTTATTACATTTAATATTTTAAAACGTTTTTATATGAAGAATTGTAAAAATATACAAAAAAAGGATAAACAAAATTAAATTATGTATAGTAGATATAGGGATGACATTTTCATTGCCATAGATCGATTTATAGAGACGACATGTTGTTGCTATATGTAACACCCGACTTTTTAACACAAGACACACCTTAAAAATTTATGCTTCTTATTTATAAAAACACATTGGTGTATGCTTACAATAACAATCCAACATAAGTAGTTATCAACATGATCGAATCAAACAAATAAAATACAATGCTTCGAGCCATGTATCTCAACTCCTCTTTTATAGTCGTTGCTTCTTAATAAATTTACCTGCAAAGCACACTGTAACATAGAGAGTAAGCTACAAAGATCTTAGTGAATAATCCTTAACAACGATGTACACAAACAATAGCTACAAAAAACTAAGATAAGATATCAACTCTCCATTATAAAATACTATGAGAGTTATACTCAATAGTGACTACATGACAAGATGCATCATTCAACCATTCTCAATTAATAGTATCTATTGATCACCTCCTTCTTCGACCCTCGACAATTACAATTGTCACACCCCCAAACCGAAACGGCAGAAACGTTCGGGGGTGGAGGACATCATGTATAGTATCACAACAATTGCATCATAGTAATCAAAGTAAACACAACCATTACACTGAATAAGTAAAATATTTACATCTTTTTTATACATATTTGTATATACCAAAAGTAGCAAAAATATAAAGACGTGACTCTATGCGCTCCGTCTTCTCAAAAGTTGCGGGAGTACTCGTCTACTGATTTCCTGAGAATACAAGCGGTTTTGAAAAGAGTATCAGCATTAAGCTGGTGAGTTCATAAACATGTTTTTGTTATGAAAACCTGTTAATGAATTTGTGAAAAGGTTTGTATGTTCCCAAGAAAATCCAATATTTTCTAACATGTGTGCTTGTTACGGTAATCCATAAAGTATTGGTTCGTATGCCTGGTTGCCACCAGATGTATTGTATAATATTGTTTTGAATGAAAACCCTTTTGTATGAAAATCCTGGCTATCACCAGTATGAATAGAATATTCTGTTTGAAAACCCTGGTTACCACCAATATGTATAGTAGTTTCATTAATTAAAATAAAACCATGTATGTTATCCCCTGGAATCCTCCTGTATAATGTATAATAGTTCTATTAATTAAAATAAAACTAATGAAGAATGAAATCTAGTAAACAGAAGATTAGTTTATACTATTGTGAGTCGTATAACCATGCTTGATATGAATGATGACCTCTACGATGTTCTTCAAGCGTCGGACGGTATGATATTTGTCACCCCAGGCATGCCTGCCTAACTGTAGCTAGCAGTCTAGGTGTGGGATTGCCAGTCCCGAATAGATCTATTCACAAATCTCACGCTCTCCCTCCAGGAGACTCTGGTTACACTAATGGTAGGATTTAACTTGCACCCCGAAGGGTACAATTGAAGTGATGTCTCACAACCCTGTATTAACTAGTTTACGTGTTGTTTTGTATCGTTCTCTTGTACTTGAATTCGTATATATACTTTACAGATTAATAATAATTATACTTAAATAATTATTTAGTATGATACCCTTGTGTTCAGAAAGTAATAATGTATACCATAAACTAAATCAGTCATAGTTTATATGATTGTTAATGTATAACCCTCCAATGGTAAAACTGTGTATCGAGATCCCAAACTATACCTATTATAGTTTGCACGTGTGCTAAGTACTCGGTTCGTGTATTGTTCTGAAAACTATGCAATTATAGTTGTGAGTTGAAAACTTCCCTTATCCTTGGCAGGTTACAAAAAGGATAAGATATATAAACATTTTATAAAATGTGGAAATCTTTTGGTTGTATCAATTGCATAAGTTTTAATCCTGATGAAATTATGTGTATAAAGTTCACAAAAACTATTTGTGTTTGGCTTGTATTCCCCCCTGAACACGTTAAAATAATAAAAGCGTAGGGGTATGAACTCACAGTTGGATGCGTGTATGTGCCGGACAACGAGACTGTAAACGAAGACCCTCGAGTTGATATACGCGGAACTTAACGGGATCCTAATAGTAATTAAATACATATACGCATATTATTAGCGAAACCATTAATTATAGTGTTGGAAAACACTTATTTTTGGTTAAGGAATGTTACTGAGACTTGATCGAAGTGGAAAAGTGGATTTGCAGCCAAGATTCACGGCCTAGGAATGATTGCGGCCGTGAACTGTTCTCGGCCGTGAACAGTTCACTGTCTTTGAAGGGTTTACGGTCCTTGAATGGTTCACGGTCTGTTCTTGGTGTTCTTGGTGAGAATATGAAGGTTTGAAGGGTTCACGGCTGTGAACTGATTTCGGCCCTTGAAGATTTGAAGATTTGAAGGGTGTACGGCCGTGAACTCAAGAACATCAACACTTGATTTGATGAAAAGAAAGATGTTTGATGCTACAAAACGTGTTCTAAGGTGGATTGAGTGATAGATGAAGAGAAATCTTGGGTTTTTCGGGTGGTATTTTTAGAGAGAGAAAGTGGTTTTTGTAGAGTCGAAATGTCTTGTAATATGTCGAAGTCTGTGTATTTGTCTATTTCGTATGTTTTCTATGTATTTGCTAAGCCTTCTTTTTAACGAAGCGTAATGTCTAGCCTTAGTATTTTTTGTACATTCAGCCCCCTATAAATAGGAGTTGAACATAGAGTTGATAGCAGAGTTTTCCCATGTTTACTATCATTTTTGTACTCGTGTTCATTGAAAATAATATGAGCTAAAACCAGATCTTATTTACGTCGTGTGTTCATATTACATTGTTTTACTCTGATTTGATTCTTATACTCGATTAAACATTTCTACAATTGGTATCAGAGCAGGAATCAATACTGCGAATATCTGATTTTCAATTGAATCTCTAGTTTTTGAGTCACGATTTTGTCTCAAAAGTTTCCGCACTGTTAGATTCTGAAAATCATCTCTGATCTACAGTTTTGATTTGATTTTGTGTTTGAATTGTGTAATTGAGTAATTGTTTTTGAGTTTCTGATCAATTCATACATCCAATTTCAAATTTCTTCAAGTTTTTCTGAAAAATCTCATCCGTACGTTAATGGCGAATTTCAACATGAACACGATGACCTCATTTTCTCATCTGTTAGGATCTTCTACGAAGATTCCTATGTTGATTCCAGAGTACTATGATCAGTGGGCTGATCGAATGGCGGATTTCTTGAACGGACTGGACGAGGAACTTTGGAGCTGCATTACAGGAATTGCTCAACCTCCACCAAATGTTCAAAATATCGGATCATCTGGATCAACAGCTGCAGTCACTGATCAATCCACCAGGCTGAAGAACCACGAAAAGCGTTGTTTGAGAGAATTGTGAGGTGCCTTGCCACCTGTTGTTTACAATTACACCCGTGGTTGTAAAACTGCAAAGGAAATTTGGAATACTCTTAAGGAAAAGTATCAGGGAAGTGAGAAAACGAAGATAAATTCTGTTAAGCAGTGTCTTGTGGAGCTGAAAGAGTTTAGACAAAAAGAGAATGAAACGATTGAAGTTTACTATGATCATTTTAATGAACTGATCTATAAATGTAATCGTTATGGAATCACAAGGTCATCAATGGAGTTCAATCTCACTTTTGTGATGGGACTTCGTAAGGAGTGGAGAAGTGTCAGCATGATGGTGAAGAATCAACAAAGCTTTGATAATTTATCTCTGAATGATTTGTATAATCAGTTGAAAACTCACGAAAGTGAAGTGAATGAGATGGCTGAAGAGTCGAAACTTAGTTTGGGAGGTCCTTTAGCTCTTGTTTCGAAAGTGTCTGAGAAAGAAACAGTGGAGAAAGATGATTCTGATGAAGAAGGCTTTCTAATGAATTATGATGATGAAGTGATTGCATTTTACTCGAACAACCGAGTTAAAAAGTTTTTCAAGAAACCTTTCAATTCCAAGGTGAAGCAGAGTGATGTGAAAGGAAGTTTCGTTAATAAGTTTGTGGGTGAGGAGAAGAAGAAATTCGAGAAGAATGATGTGAAGGCAACTGAAGCCAAAATTGAGAAGAAACTTAAGGGATATTCGGGCATTGACTGTCATTACTGCAACGGAGCAAATCATTTGGCAAATTATTGTATGCTTCATAAGAAAGAAGAGAAAAAGAATAGGGTCAAGGACGAAGCCTATTATGCTGAAAGATTGGAAGAAGTTCGTGCAAAGACGAAGAGGATGTCTTTGGTTGCACGAGGTGAAGGTGAAGAGGATGGCACGTATCAGATCTGGTCTTCAGGATTGGATGACGAAGAGATGCGAAATCCAACTCATGGAGGAATGTTCGCACAATTTGAAGAGGATGAGGACGAAAAGGTGATTGGTCGTTGTTTCATGACCAAATCAACAGACAAATCACCGATGAAAACCAAGGTACGTGCTATACTTCAATCTTTTAATATTCGTTTACAAGCTTATGATTCTAAAATAATTGCTTTCGATGATACTGTTGCTTACTTAAATTCAATTGTGGTGTCTGCTAGTAATGAAGCTAAGAAACTAAACATCCAGTTGCTAGAGACCCAGAAATTGCTAGATTCGAAACGAAGCAGGGTAGAGTATTTGGAATTACAATTGAATAATGTGAATAATGATAGGGAATGTGTAGATAATGAAGTTCGAATGTTACTCGCTCAGAGAAACATTTACTGTAATTCAGCAAAAAGACTTTATGCTAAATTGACTTCATTGCATCATTAATCTGATATAAGCAAAGAACAACATAGGAAATTGTTACCTTTTCTTGTTTTCAAAAGAGATAAAGTTGATAGTTTGTCCTATGATTCTGAGAAAACCATAGCAGAATTCGATAAAGTGTCTGATAATCGATTTGCTTATGGTATTGTTAAGATAGATGAATATTTGAATGCTAATGAACTTGTTGAAATAGTGAATGATACTTTGACCAAAAGTGAACAACTCAAAATTTTGAAAAGAACTGAGAATTCGAATAATTTTGCTGATATCGATGATAATTCTGATAGTTTTAGCGAAATCAGTGAAATTGAGGAGCAGAAAGTGTCGATTGTTCTCAGTTATCTGTCATTAATGTCACATCTAAGTCAAAAGGTAAAGAAATTTGTGATAATTCGATGGTTGAGGATAACACTGAAAGACCCTCTACTTCGAATGTTTGTAACCCTGATCATGTGAGTGTAAGAGACAGTCAAACGGATAGTAGTGATGATGAGAATGAAGAAGAAGTTTCGAACAATTCTGAAACAGAAAAGAATGTTTCGAATGAAACGTCCATTCCACGAGTTGTTGTTGATCAAGTGTTTGGAGACACTGAAAATTTCGACAAAGTCTTATTTGAAAAAGGTGCTCATTATTTGGAAACAAACACTGTTGTGTATCCAAATTTTAAGTGTACAGATGATGTTGTATTTCCAAATCAAGTGTTTGTCACTACTGGAAATGTTGAAAACATCAAACTGGAGTTCAACAAAATGGTCGAAGAAGATAAAAAGAAAACATCAGACGAAGGATTCTTTTCAAACCAAAGCACTGTCGAAAATAATCTAACAAAGAATTCGTGTGTTTTTCAAAGACAAAAACCACAACGAAAATGGGATGAAAAACAAGAAAATACAAAAGAGATTTTGAAACAAGAATCTAATGAAACAAATGAGAATGTGAAACTTAATTCACAAGAATTTAAGGATCTTATTGAAAATTTTTCGAATGAAAAAGGAATTTTGAAAGAAATTTTTTTGGCAAATAGTGTTAAATGAAAAGCAATCAAAAATACCAACCAAGAAAATGTCTGAAAAAGGTGTCAAAATCAGTACAAACAAAGTTTTCAACTCGTTCGAATAAAAAGGAAAATCTTGTTCAACCAACTTCGTCTGATTTTCAAAATTATTCAACGAAGTTTTCAAAACCAAAATCTTCAAAGAATTTTCAAACAAATGTGCAACAAAAGAATTTTCATCCAAAAAGCCAACAAAAGTTTTCAACTTCAAATTCATCTTTTACAAAACCAACAATTGCTCAAAACAGATTTTCTTCAAATAGAACAAATCGAAATTTTGTTAATGTTCATCAATTCAAAAATGTTCGAAAATTTGAGAATGTTCGAAAATTTGACAATATTCGAAAATTTGAGAATGTTCGAAAATTTGACAATGTTCGAAAATTTAAGAACATTCGAAAATTTGACAATGTTCGAAAATTTGAGAATGTTCGAAAATTTGAAAATGTTCGAAAGTTTGCAGACAATCAAACATTTGTGAATGATAAGTCCAAAACATCTGCAAAGTTTATTCCACAAAAACCAAATTTTCCGAATCAATCTGCACACGAAGCCACTAAAGTTTCGTATACTAAAGGTTCAAATGGGGTGGAAACAATCAATCATTGGCTTGAGGAAAAAGGGAAAAAGTATCAATCGGGAAAGTTTTCTCAACATCAAATCAAGCAGGCTTATGAACAGTATTTGAATGATACTTCATCTGGAAGTTCATCTTCGAAAGAATCAAATACTCCAGTTCAGAAATGGCAACCGATCTCAAAAGTACAACATACTGAGAAGCAAGAGAAGAAAGTCAGTGAAAGTCCAAAACTATCGAAAAATTATGTTTCGATATCTTTAACTGATGATGTCGACTTAATTGATACTTTCAAAACCGAAGTTCAAAATTGGGCTTTAGGTTCTAAATTTCATTCACTTTTTCAAACTACTGACCAAGGACCCAAACAGCCTTGGGTACCTAAATTCATTTAATAATTGCAGGTACTGTGTGATGAGCAATATGATGAGAAATTGTACATTGATAGTGGTTGCTAACGTCACATGACTGGAAGGAAGGAGAATTTATGTGATTTTAGAGGTTTGGAAAATGCAGGAGTAGTGAAGTTTGGAAATAATAACAAGTGTCAAGTTAAAGGTTATGGCAAATTAACAAATGGACAATTCACAGTGAATCGTGTTGCTTATGTTGAAGGTCTTAAACATAATTTGATAAGTGTTTTACAACTTGTTGTGGGCACTGGCAATCAAGATGTGTTTAACGAAGAAGGAAGTATCATTTCTAAAGTTGAGACGAACGAAGTTTTGCTGAAATCAAAACGATTTGGCGATATGTTCACTCTTGACATCAAACCTATTGTTGGGAAACCCTCCGTTTGTTTACTTTCGAAAGCTTCATCTGATGTTAGCTGGTTAAGGCATCGACGTTTATCTCATTTAAACTTTCGAAATCTGAATAAGTTGGTAGTAGAAGATCTTGTTCGTGGTTTACCAGTTCTAAAGTTTGACAATGATACTTTATGTGCAGCTTGCGAACAAGGAAAATAGCATCGTAAAGGACATCCAATTGTAATAGATTCGAACATTGTTGAACCGTTGGAACTTCTTCATATTGACCTTTGTGGACCATCAACTGTTGAAACTATCAACAAGAAATGGTACATTTTGGTTATTGTTGATGATTTTTCACGATTTACTTGGGTGTATTTTCTCAGGTTAAAATCTGAAGTCGCTCAAACAATGATTGAATTTATCAAGAAAATTGAGACAAGTCTGAAAAAGAATGTTCATAAAATCAAAAGTGATAATGGTTCCGAGTTTAAAAACAGTGTGCTTGATTCATTCTTAACTGAGAAAGGAAGTTCGCATAATTTCTCATTGCCATATACACCACAACAAAATGGTGTGGTCGAAAGGAGGAATAGGTCTCTTTGCGAAGCAGTAAGAACAATGTTGACATATGCGAATCTTCCTCAATATCTATGGGCAGAAGCAGTTTCGACAGCATGTTTTACTCAGAATCAATCCTTTATTCATCGTCGTTTCATAATAACTCCGTATGAAATCATAAATAACCGAAAACCAAATGTTAAATTATTTAATGTGTTTGGTTGCAGGTGTTTTATCATGAATCTCAAAGATAATCTTTCGAAATTTCAAGCTAAGGCTGATGAAGGAATATTTTTGGGATATTCAAATAATTCGGTTGCATACACAGTGTTGAATAAACGAACAAGAAAAGTTGAAGAAACATTTAACCTCACTTTTGATGATTATTATGTGAAACAAGTTGAAAACCATTTCGAACAAAAACCAATTCTTAATGAATCAAATGCTGAGTCTGAAAGTTATAATTCATCTGATTTTGATTATGATTTAATTTTTGGTGTTCCAGATAGGGTTGCAGATGCTGAAGTCCATGTTGCTGATAATCAAACTCCTGAATCTTCGAAACATACTGATGATTCGGCAATCACATCAGATACAACTAGCAATGGCGAAAGTATGCTAGATGCTCAAGTGGAGGGGGAACACTTGCATATAACCTCAAATGTTGAGGGGGGGCATCCTTTCGAGGGGGAGAATAGCAGTGTAAATGAAAGTTTCGAGGGGGAGCATCAGAATGACAATTATGTTGAGGAGGAGCATAATGATACAGAAACCATAAATCCTGATGAAAATGATGAATTTCATGAACTAAATGATAATAATTTTGTTGCAGGATCCAAAAATGAAGAAATGTACGAAGATGCACCATTGGATTTTGATCCAGCATATCCACCATTGGAAAAATGGACAAGAAATTATCCAAAAGAACAAGTCATTGGGAATCCACAAGATGGAGTTTTGACAAGAGCTCAAATTCGTGCAAAAAATGAGGTACTGAATAGTCATCAAGAATTTTTCATGTTTAATGTTTTTATTTCGAAAATAGAACCAAAGTCAGTGAAAATTGCAATGGAACACTCTGACTGGGTTGTTGCTATGCAATCTGAACTTGCTGAATTTGATCGAAATAAGGTTTGGAGACTAATCCCTAAGCCAAAAGATGTTTCGATAGTCGGATTAAAATGGATTTTCAAAAATAAAACAGACAAAGATGGTAATATTCTTCGAAATAAAGCTAGGCTTGTAGTAAAAGGCTATTCGCAACAAGAAGGAATAGACTATGAAGAAACCTTCACCCCTGTCGCAAGACTCGAGGCAGTTCGAATATTTTTGGCCTATGCAGCTCATAAAGACTTTGATGTTTATCAAATGGATGTCAAATGTGCATTTTTGAATGGAGAACTTGAAGAGACAGTTTATGTGGAACAACCTCCAGGTTTTGTTAATGAAGAATATCTTGATCATGTTTACATTTTAGATAAAGCAATATATGGGTTAAAACAAGCACCAAGAGCCTGGTATGCAACACTTACCAATTTCTTAAAACAATCGAAATTTAAACAAGGATCAATTGACCCCACATTATTTTGAAAGAAAGTTGGGAATCATCTAATGATTGTTCAAATTTATGTCGATGATATTATTTTTGGCTCTACTGACCCTGCTTTGTCTAGTGAATTCGAAAGTTTGATGAAAAGCTAATTCAAAGCAGAGAAGGAATTTTCATCAATCAGGAAAAATATACCAGGAATTTGCTCGAAAAATTTGGAATGACAAATAGCACAAAGTTAAGAGTACCAATGGCGGTTGGAACAAGGCTAACACCTTCGTTAGACACACCTGCTGTTGATCTTACTTTATACAGGAGTATGATAGGTTCATTGCTTCATCTTACAGCACGTCGACCTGATATCATGTTTTTTGTATGTAATTGTGCTAGGTATCAAGCCAATCCAAGAGAACCACACTTGACTGCTGTGAAAAATATTTTTCGTTATCTCAAGGGAACAATTTCGTTAGGATTGTGGTATCCTTCGAAATCAGGATTTTTCATTCAAGCTTTTTCAGATTCGGATCTGGGAGGATGTACTCTTGATAGAAAAAGTACAAGTGGAGGATGTTAGTTATTAGATGGGAAGCTTGTAAGTTGGCAATCGAAAAAGCAAAAATGTGTTGCAATTTCAACTGCTGAAGCTGAGTATGTTGCAGCTGCTGCTTGCACTTCGCAAATCATATGGATTCAGAGTCAATTGCGTGACTATGCAATTAATATGAAAAAGATTCCATTGTATTGTGATTCACAAAGTGCTCTATGCATTTGTCATAATCCAGTACAACATTCGAAAACCAAACATATTGCACTTCGTTATCATTTCATTAAAGATCATGTGGAAGATGGTAACATTGAAGTTCATTTTGTAAAAACAACTGATCAGCTTGCTGATATTTTTACAAAACCATTGGACGAAAAATCATTTGTTAGAATTTTGCAATGTTTGGGGATTATTGAAGCAAACTCTGTTCCAGGACTAATTTCGAAAGAATGACAAAGAAGTGTTATGCAAATGTGTCGATTTAGAGGCAATAATGATTCATTCAGAGGCTGATAGCATTAACCATTCAGAGGTTATTGTTCACGTTCAGCGCTTCGATACGCTTCGTTTTCGACATTTGGGAAAGAAAAGTTTCGTTAGTTTGATACAGTCTTATGATTTTCGTTTGTTCTTTAATTTTGAAAAATTGGAAAAACCAAAAATATTTTCGTTAATTTGTATTCGTTTCGAAAAATCAAAAATCCTAAAAAGATTTTCTTTTGTTATTTGTTTTAATTTTTGAAAAACTCGAAAACACAAAAATATTTTCTTTCTTTTCAAAAATATAAAATACCAAAAAGATTTTCTTTTGTTATTTATTTTTCTTTTCGAAAAATCATAAAATTCAAAAAGATTTTTGTTCTGTTGTACTTTGTCTTTTCTTTCTTAGTACAGAATCAAGGAAGTTTTACAAGGGTCATGTTTGTGTTTCTAGGGTAAGGTAAATTTTCGAAACTTTGTACTAGTTAGAATGTCCCTAGAAGCATGCTGCAGCATGTCGACCCAAGCCTCCATTGACTCAATGTGTGATTTCGAAAGCCTTAATGAAATTTTTCATTACGAAAATTTCTTCCCAATCAGGCTTGCATTCACATTAGTCTACTGAGCTACCTAACGCTTCTCAAATGAGTTAAGAGTTTTCTGTTTGGTCCAAATATAACAGAGGTACAATTGATTTCGTGAAACAACCTTTTTCATCTCAAACTTCTAACATATTTCACACACAATGACATATGTCCAAGAGGTCATTGATCAAACCAATCATGACTTAGACATATCAAAACTCTGTGTTTATGATCTTGATTCATGAGGTCGTGATGAAAGTGAAACCCAATTTTCTAAAAATTTTAAGGAATTGACGGGGAACTATGTTCCAGATTTTCATGAAACATTTGTTTCAGTACCAAATTTTCGATGCTCCAAATCTTATTCTTTCGTTATGAGTGGTCTTGATCAAATGTTCGAAACCCATGACATTTGTTACCCAACAGGATCCAGCTGAAAATAATTTTTCTTTGAATATGATTTTCGTGGGAGTATCAATTCTTTCCATTGTCACTTTCAAATTAGTCCAAAGCATACTTGTTACTGACTACACCGGTCACACAAGTAATTTCTATTACAATTACACACCTTATGTTTAGGATGATATGTAACGAAATTTCTAAGCCACCCACGAAGCCTTGAAAAAGAAGCCCTTCAATACTTCTTTATAAGTATTCGATTGTAATTCACGGGGAATCACACAAGCTGTTGATTATCTCTCTTGATAATTAATGAAGTAACCTTTTCTCGGGGTTTAACTGCCTTTGTGTCGAAATTTTATTTTTCGACATCACAGATCCCAAATTTTCGTTAGTTTGCTTCTTATCTTATTCTATTGGCACACTGCACTCACGAAATCCTTGAGGTTCTAAGTATTACCAACTTAGGCTGATGATTTCGACAGTCTGGTATATGACTTCGTCTCTAATCCCAATGACGAAAGAGCCTAACTTCCATGCCGAAGGTTTTCGATCTTATCCACTTGGTACTCACGAACAATTTGATGTGACGGTTTGGCAACTTGGTCCGTATTTCAAGGTACTTTATCAGACGTGGTACTCATAACGGCTAGTGGTGCGAGGTTCAAGGACAGACATGGCCTACTCTTTAAAGAAACCGTTTGGATTCTATTGGGGATACATATAAAAGGAAATTACTATCTCCTTTTATAATTACGCGTTCAAATTCACAGACGATCAAAAAGCCCTAAATTTCTTTGTTCTTCAAGAATTTCTTAAAACCCTAATCAATGGTTGCTGCTCCTACCGACACTACTAACGAAATTGCATCTCAACCACTTATGAAGATTCAAAGCACAAACTATCAGGTTGAAGGAGATGTGTCAATGTATCCTGAAGAACTCAAGATGATGATTGTTGCTCTTCAACATTCAGGTCTCCCAACTGCAATGTTCAATTCTTTTGCTGTCCCGTTGTCGTGGTTATCAATGGCAGGTTCTACTGCTTCTTACAGCAAAGCCACTGATGTAATCACATTCAATCTGGTGAATGAAAAGCGAATTTGACTCACGAAGAAGTTGTTTACTCAAATCTTGGTGATTCCAAATTCACCTCCATTCTTTAAACCTGCTAATGATCAAGTTATGTTCATGTTTAACGACATGCGTCATCAGCCATCACTTGTTAAGATCAGTGATTTCAAGAAATCTGGTCTTCCTTGCGTATGGAATTTTTTGTTCGGGATATAACTTCATTTCTTAACTGGGCGAAGTGTAGGGCTTGACAAGGGGAGAATGGAAGTCTATGCTATGGTAGCAAGGTTGTATTATGATCTCAATTTGGATTATGCTACTGAGATTTGGAAAGAGTTTATAAAAAGCCTGGAAAACACGAATGTAGTAAAAGGAATTTTGTGTGCACGTTACTGGAGTTTGGTTCTTCAGTATGTATATGAGAAAGAAGGCATTCCAGTTCCTGCTGATGAGGCTAAGGCAGAATTCGTGAAGTATCATTTTCCAAAGACTGTTGCAGATGATTCAGAAGTATTCCCAAATGTTGCTCGAATTCCTGATGGAATGTTGAAGAAAGTTGATCCAACAAATTCAGTATTGGTGGCATACTTGCAACATGTTAATCCTTCAGTCGAAACTGGGATTTTACTGAAAGTATGTGATGAAGGATCATCTAAGAAAGTTAAGAAATCGAAGAAGGGAGCTGATGATGTTGTTCACGAAAGTCCCAAGAAACAAGCGAAGACTAAGTCTCCTAAGAAGATTGCAAACGAAACTGATAAGCCTGAGGAGAAGGTTGTTCCTGAATCTTCGAAGGAATTGATCCCTTCGAAATCTGGTGTGTTCAAAAGATTAAGGAATTTCACTTATAAGAAACGAACTTCATCAGAAGATCAATCTCCTACTATTCGCAAACCTCAGCTTAATCGAGAAGGAGTAAAAGCTCGTGAGATTCCTGCACCAGTTTCACCATCATCCAAGAAGCGAAGAGTTGAGGATATGGCGAAGCACATCAACAAGAAGAGAAAGAAACGAAAGCTAGTGATTCACGATGAGTCATCAGATAGTGAGATCGTCCTAGAAACTCCTTTGGGTTCGAATTCCCCAAAACTCTCACAACCATAAATCCTTACAAATCTTTCCTTGCCAACAACAACCGTTCCACTCGAAATTGTTGTCACCAAATCAGTTCCTGAGGAGGTTCCAATTTCTACCATTGTTGCAAACGTATCTGATACAGGTGCACATGTTGTTGTGAGTGTTGATCCATCATCTCAAGGTATTCCTATTACATCTTCTTCTAAACCTATGTCAAGTACTTTTGTTTCTCTTCCACCTTTTATTCAACACATTTCCACTACCACTACTTCACCTACATTCGATCAAGTATTACAACAACCCTTCACTACACTATTCCCATCACAATCCACCGATCCACCAAAACCAAATTCTGATGATGAAATAGATGGAGGAGGTTTCGGAGGAACATTTCTTGATTTGGAATTTGATTCCGAAGAAGAGAACATACCTAATCATATGTTGATGTTGGGGAAGCAGTTCAAGATTCTCAATCGAAAACTCAATTCTATTCTTCAATCACAAGCTGATTCCGGAGCAAAGAATTCAGTGTCAGGGATAGAAGTTGATGTGATGCTCAAAGCTGTAGAACTTCGAATGCAACATAAATTGGATGTGATCGATAAGTACAACGAGTTAAGAGTCAAGGCACAGGCTGATTCCTTTAACTCTGAAATCAAAAATCTTTGTACGGCAACAAAAGAACGTCATGTTCTTTTTGTTAAAGATGTCAAAACCATAAGGGAAGATGTTAATCAAAAACTTGAGGAGCTGAAGGTCGATGTCTCCAAAGAGCTGAATGAACTGAATTCCAATTATTCGATAATCAAGTTGAATGTTGATACTATAGCGGCTGTAGTCAGAACAGTTGTCGAATGGTATCAATCATTAACTCCCAAGTTTGATACCAAAGATAAGGAAGATACTCAAAATTTCGACAAGTTGGTTGTTTTACTTGGTGAACTGAAAGAGTTAGTATCGAAGCCAGCTCCAACTTCGTTTTTAACTCCTGAGTTTTTAACTCAGAAGTTACATAGTTTGGATCAAGCCATTCGGAAGGCTGTTGCTCCGATTTCGAAATTTGCCAACATGTTACCTGCTGGTGCCCCTCCTGTTGTCACAGGGGTGCAAGGGGGAGAAAAGAAGAATCAAGAAGGAAAATCTTCGAAAATAACAAAAGGGGTTGATAAGTCGAAAAAGATTGAGAAGATTGTTATTACTGGTGAATTAATGAAAGTTGTATCTACTCAAGTCCCAACACCTATAGTTTCAAAAGTGAATACAACAGAAGCCATCAAGACAACAACAAGACCCATTATGAAGGGAATTGTTATTGGCTCTTCTACTGAAGGAGGAAGTTCAAGTTCTTCTAAACCAAAACCTTCTGAAGATGATGGAAAAAGGAAGGGGATTTTGGTTGAAAATCGAAAGAATAGATGAAGGCTGAAATTGAAGTTGAAATGGAGAAATAAAGGCACATACAGAGCATACTAAGACTTCGTGAAAGTGATCCACCTAGTATGGATAAGGGAGATCAAACGAAGTTGTACAGCTATGAGAATATTGAAGCAAGAGTTTCTTTTAATCACATGTATGCGTTTAAGAAAAAGCCTAAGAAAAGCTATTCTATCACTAACACTGATATGAGTCAGCTTGATTTTCTAGTGAATGAAATGATTTTTATCATGGCTCGGTAAAAGATCATTGAGAAGTTCGACAATGAGGATGATTTTATTCATATGAAACTTAGGTTTCATGCGGTTGTTGGAAAAGAACCAGAAGAAATATGGTCATTGGTGAAGATCAAGAAGGTTGTCAGTATAAAAAAAGATGTAATGTTCGAGAATATGATACAGAATTTTCGGTATCATGTTGTAAGAGCGAATAATCAAGTTTGCGATTTCTCGGTTTTTGATTTTCCTCTAATGAACTTGAATGATCTGATTCAAGTTGCATTGATTTTGAAAGACATGGAGGCTTCGCAACTTCAAGGGACAGACAAATATGTATTGAGGCTTGGTCTTGCCCATATCAAAATCTTCAGACAATTACTATGATTGTCTAGCAATGACTGATGTGGAGTTAGCTTCAGCACTGGGAAAGGAAGTGAAAGTTTCTATGGAATTGTCGAAGACTCAAGCTGAACTGAAGAAGTATGCTGATGGGGAGATATGCTTAAAACCTTTTGGGTTAGTCTTTGCAGGAAAAGATAAGAATGGCAAAGCTAAGAGGTTTTTATCTCAGTCTTCAGAGATAGAAAGATATACCACTTCGCAATATACGAACTTCATTGTTCGTATGAATAGTTGCAAGAAGAACAATGACGGAGATAAAGCTGAGTTAAGGAAGATAATGACTTGGTACTCCGAGATACGAAGAATGACGCACTTTGCTGCACAGATTCTCACAAATTGAGAAGTTCGACATGATTACAAAGGGAGAGATTGTAGAGTCGAAATGTCTTGTAATATGTCGAAGTCTGTGTATTTGTCTATTTCGTATGTTTTCTATGTATTTGCTAAGGCTTCTTTTTAACGAAGCGTAATGTCTAGCCTTAGTATTTTTTATACTTTCAGCCTCCTATAAATAGGAGTTGAACATAGAGTTGATAGCAGAGTGTTCTGATGTTTAGTATCATTTTTGTACTCGTGTTCATTGAAAGTAATATGAGCTAAAACCAGATCTTATTTACGTCGTGTGTTCATATTACATTGTTTTACTCTAATTTGATTCTTATACTCGATTAAACATTTCTACAGTTTTCGACTAGAAAAGTATAAATGAGGGTAGAACCCACATATATATAGGCTGTGTTCATGGTCGGTGGTGGGGTCCACCAGCTGAGAACGGTTTACGACCGTGATTGAGCTCACGGCCGTGAACACCAATCAGGCCGGATTTGCTGATTTTCGAAGAAAACTCGGGTTTTCGCATGATTTTGGTTCCGACTCTTATATAAATTATACAAATTAATGATTTTCCAAGGTATAAGGATTTTGACGGAACAAAATAAAATTCAAATTTTATTTAACGGAATCGGGCAAACGTTAACGGAAAAAGGTTCGGGTTGTCACAACAATCACAAGTACTTGTTATGTCACTTATCATACTCTCTGTATACTCTCATTCTCCTTTCTCCCTCTTACTCTTTACTCATCCTCTTTCTCCATCTATATATATATATATATATATATATATATATATATATATATATATATATATATATATATCTTTTTACTTATTCTCCTTTCTTTTTCTCTCTCTCTCTCTCTCTCTCCTCATTACTAATTCTGTCTCCATTTCTCCACTCTATCTGTACTTATTTTTTTGTTCTCTCTCCTTCCCCCCTCTCTCTCTCCCTCTTTCTCTCTCTCTTCTACTCTCAATATATAATTATTCTCTTTGTCTCTCTTTCTATATTCTCTATGTACTCATTTTCTTTGTCTCTTTCTACTCTATACTTATACTCATTCTCTCTCTCTCTCTCTCTCTCTCTCTCTCTCTCTCTTTATATCTATAGACACACACACTTATTCTCTCTCTCTCTCTCTCTTTATATATATATATATACACATGCTCAAAATAATTCTCTCTCTATCTCTATGCTCATTAGGTAACTCACATATTAATACTATACTATATTTATATATATATATATATATATATATATATATATATATATATATATATATATATATATCTCAAATGTACTCTATCAATGATTCATTTAATAATTTTCTACTATTTATCTCGTCTATAATTACTCATTGGCTCATAGGGCAACACTCAACGATATATCTCACTTATATTCATTTACTAACTCATATATCATTATTCTACTATATATCTCGATTATATTTACTTGTTTTATTCACACAACAATAAATGTTTATAACACTAACGTACTATGTTCAATAATTCATATTAAATTAAAAAGCTATAATTTTCAATTACGGTAATTACTCAACGCGTATAATATCAATTTATAAAAATTTAGATATTATATTATACTCTTATATACGTAGAAATTATCACATATTTGGACATAAATCATCTAAAGAAGAATAGTGTTATTCGCCTGGAATATGTTAGGTATATAAGATTCTAGATTTTAAAGTCCCTTAACAGCCTTCGTCATATGTTCTGTTAAATAACACATAACTCTTGAATATCAAAAACCATGATATAACTCTTTTATGTGTTTACCTAAATATTTATATCTAATACACGATACTCGATTATGTAACTAAACTCAATAAGCTTCATAATAAGCGTCAAATGAATTAACTTTATAAGTCATTAACTCGATCTCTTAATTTCTAGGAATTCCACAAATTAGGGTTTATAACCCTTATTAATCAACTCAAGATTTTCACCGTGAAATTTACCCATTAAGCTTACCAGTTAGTTCATGATAGATTCGTAAATTAACTCTATAACTGACTCGGGTTCTAACAACCCTTCACGACTCATATTACATAAACATAATTACATACTAATGGATTGAAATGATACCTTAGCTCGTATAGAAGTCATACCCTCGCAAACTAAGCTCTCAAACTATATCTTTAAGTAGAAATCCTTACACGTCGATTCTGGTTTCGACATGCGGTAAGAATCCATCTTCAACCTCTTTCAAACTATATATACTATGTTGGAAGTCTCAATTAGTGTCACGACCATGCATGGAACCTTAGAATATGCCATGTAGCTCATCCCCTGGGTACACACCAACTTTTATGCCACATTTACCATGACTCACACCGGTCGTAGCGTTCTTATATTAAACCCCACACGTTGGGAAAACACCTTACACGTCGTGCCTAAAATGCCATGTGTTGCATATCTAAATCTTTAACTTTTTTGCTAAATAGCATTGTACTATCTTTCGCGATGCATTTTCAAAGTATGTTGCCCTCACATACTTAGAGTATTTTCAGCAACTTACCTACACCATTCTCTTTGGTATTGCATAGAGTAGCATCTCACTTGTCCCATTGATGGTTTACATCTCTCGTAATAATAGCTTCAATGAAAATATGTGTCACACTATAGTTCTACCTACGGATGTAACATCGTGTTTCAGTACTTTTCTTAATTCAGGTTTGTTGACCGTAATTCGACCATGTAAAGGCCTTGGGTTTCAAGGGAATGGACTTTAGACTCTATTGGATGTTGATGGTGTTGGAGAAGTGATTTAAACCTTGGATTGTTTGTTGGAAGCTGAGGGGTAAAATGGGAAAGGTAATATTTTAGGCTTCTTTCATAAATTAAGGATTTTATTTCGGTATGTTTTTAGTCATACGTAACTAGATAGATTTATGGGGCTCGTCAATACCTTTCCGTGGATATAAATATCATCAAAAACATAGTTGAAACGAAGAAGTTATGGTTGTTTGAAGTAAGGAAAATAGAGTCTGGTAGTATGCAAGGCATACACAAGGGAGTACGTAGGGCGTACATGCTGAGGGTAGGACGCATTTTTAGTGGAGTATGCAGGCGTAACCAAAGTTATGCAAGGAGTAATTCCGTAGGATAAAACCCTAATTTTGGGGTTTTGAGCCCTATTTAAGGTCTCTAACCCCTTGAGGGTCCTTACTATCATCATCCTTCACCCTCTTGAGCCTCTAACTCAAAACCCTAGCCTCCTCTCACTTATTTTTAGCCTTGACATCATTTATGAGCTTATTTCTCCATTAGAAGGTGGAATCTTGAAGAACAAGGTGGTGGAAAAGTGTATGGAAGAAGGGTTCAAGTATAGATCCAACAAGTTTGCCTCATTTCTGGACCATTAAGGGTAAAAAGCTTCGAACTTGCTCATTGGTTTCATAGATCTAGCTATTTTTCAAATTTGTCACTTTTTGGTCCCTTGAGCTTGTGTTTGGGAGTTGGATGAACTCCAACACCTTTTGAGTTCTATGGAATACTCTTGGGACTTATTGGACTTGGAAACCTGTGCTTTGGTGCTTGTTCATTAATTCATGCAAGTTATGTTAGCATTTTTGTTCATTTTAGTGCATAAAGTTTAGACTTGAAAGTTTGTGACCTTGTTATGGATAAAGTTGGAAACGTATCCACCTAAACATCATATTGAATCAGATCTGAAGGTTGGAGACTTGGACTTAATGGATTAAGTTGAGAAAGATGCAGTTTTGGTTCCTTTAAGGCTTAAAGAATAGATCTTGGTTGTTTGGGCCATCCTAGTGGATAAAGTTGGAAACTATATCCATTATGGAGCTATTAGGAACCTGATTTCAGTATTGGATGGTTAGCCTTTGAGCATTAAGTACTTAATATGAATATTGGAAAAAGAGGCAGTACGCGGGGTGTAATCTAGGCTACGCCCAACGTAGCCTGGTTTTCACTCGTTTTCTGGCTAAAGTTCTACGTCCAACGTAGAGCTAAGAGTATGCAGCACGTAGGTCAATAGAAGGTTAACTATTGACTTTTTGACCAGTTGCCTTTTGGTCATCTGGGAGGGGTTAAGGACTTTGAAGGGCAAAATGGTCTTTTTCCCAATTGAGGATTTGTCTTGATATTTGGACTTGTTGAGTTTGGGTAATTACCTTAATTGTTAATTAGGGTTTGGTTTTGGATATGTATAGTGTCAGGAGTTATAGTTCCAACAGCTCGTGTGTGTGGGTTTATTTGTCAACGGATTAAGGTGAGTCTTGTCACTATACTGTAGGATACTAGTTGTCTGTTTGATACTTGTATGCGTATATGTTGGGTGGTGCCCATTGTTTGTATGTTGGGCGGGACCCATTATTTGTACCTTGGGCGGGGCTAAGATGAATCTCGGGCGGGACCCGATGATTGTCGAGCGGGGCTCGATGAACACCGGGCGGGGCCCGATGATTACTGAGGAGTGTCCGATGAATACGAGGCGGGGCCCGATTTATGTATGGTATGTGGTATTTTGGGGAACTCACTAAACTTTATGCTTACGGTTTATGTTTAAAATATTTTTCAGGTATTTCAGGTTCCAAAGGGAAGAACTCGATGTGATTGTATCGCATCCACCGGTGTTTCGAATTTTATGACTCGATTTGTACTCTGATCACTATTAATACTATTTTATACTTGATGGCTTTTGGAAATGAATGAATGAATGATTGATTTTTCGTTTTAAAAATAAAACTTTTACTTGGAATTTTGGGACGTTACAACTGCGATGAGATGTCGTTTTTGAAGGTGAAGCTTTTTGAAAGATATGTTGTTGCGATAGATAGACCTCTGTAGAGATGACATGTCTTCGCTAAAAAGGGACCTATAGCGACGAAATCTATGGTAACGACAAAATGAATTTAGAGACTCGAAGCTGTAGCCACTAAATTATGATGACGGTTGCCATTGCCACCTTTAGCACTACTACAGAATGGTATATAGGACTCGCCAATTAGGACCCGGTTTTTGGAAAAACCGGGTTATATTATGGAAAACCCGGGATCTAAAACGGGACAAGCAATATCACCCGGTTCATTTTAAAAAACCAGGGTATATGTTACGCTTAAGAAACCCGGTCCCTAGTATAGCAACCGGGACTTTCTATGTATGGGTATATGACCCGGCCTTGAAAAAACAACCGAGTTCTATTCGTGTTACTAAGAGGCATGCGTTTTAGAAAACTATATGACCCATTTTTTAAAAAGCAGATTATTTGACTTTTTTGTATAAAAACTCCATACCCTTACAGTAACAGTGGTCAAATCACCACCTATCTTCCAATTAGTCAAGTTAATGCTCATATCTTGTTTCTTTTTTATATCAGTTTTTTTCATCTAGAACATAAGTAATCACTCATGTGATGATTATATTGCATATTGTATTATTATTTTCATAGGAATCAGGTTTTTTTTGAACAATTGATGTATAGACATCAGTTTACTTTCATGTATATATTACTTTTGCCCAATGGTGTAGAACTACATGAAAAAAATAGTCAGGTTCAATAAATTACATCGAATTAAGACTATATATTAAAAAGAATTGAACTTAGTTCACAAAAGATGTCCTCCGATGCACTTTGATGGTTATAAATACAACAACAATACTGCATCAGTTACCATCAATCCCTCCATTGATATTGTTGTAGTTGAAACACCAAAACCATAAACAAACATCATAATCCCCACCTGTCAACAAGTAGATATATACATTTCCAACATGTTACATAATCTTGAGTTAAGTGAACAAGGTTTGGTTACACATCAAGAACAGTCGGAGACATAATGTTGGGGAAAGGGTAAAGGCTATCTAAAATTGGAATATCTAACTTATTATCATTTACATAAGACAATAACAGAGAAGATCAACTTCACAACTATGGGAACATATAGAATCATCTATAATCCAAAAACCAAACAATAACCAAGATTGATCTAACACAACTTTACAAGGTACCACTTTCTGCACTGAGTATTTTAGTGCTAAATTCATGCCCCACCTGAATGGCTAAATGAAAGCAGGGACAAAATCATCCATAATTCCCCACCACAATATATTAGAAATAAAAAAACAGGAGCAGCAGGAAGTTGGAACAATAAAAAAAAGAATGTAGAAACAAACAGAATAGAGACAAACTACTTTGCTCCTAAATCGGCAACCAGAGGAAAAGGAGTTTATGAAATCTTTAATTCAATCAACACTATGAAAACTATAAGCACATGCTCACGTGATGTATGTATTGTGCATATGGAACCTTGAGCTAATAATAGGGCAGCGCCAAAAAAACAGTTGAATTTCACCAAAATAACACTAGGGGCAAAATGGTCAAGTTGGATCTGAAGGGAGGAAGTTATCTCTCAGCCACCCAATTAGTAGCACCAGAATAGCAAGTAACTATCATGAAAAAGCAACCAACTCTCATGAACGGGCGTCCATCCAAAGGAAAATCAGCAAACTCAATAACTGTTTCGTAAACATTCACCAATTTTACTTGAAAAGTCAGCCATCAAAAACTTTAAGCAGCAACAACATAGTAATAATCAACATCTTTATGAGCTTTTCTATGTCGGTTACTAAACAAAAAAAATGGGTTTTTTGATAGATGAGACCTATGTTTGCTCTCTATTTAATCATATCCTTATCTCGTTTGAAATTTATGCACTCTACGAAAAAATAGATAAGATACACTCAAAATATTAACCAATCATGAATAAACTTTAAATTTTAAAGTTACAGTTATTGATAAAAAACAAATTTGAAGGATAACTATTGCTGATTCATATGATTATCTAATTAGTTGCTATTTATTCTTCCATTTACACATACGCAAAAAGAAGTGACGACACATGAACAGACTTGTATTTGTTAATCAATGAGCATACGCAAAAAATCAAGTGAAAAAAAGATAGAAGTTGATTTGTAAGTATCTCTAATCCTAGTTAGGTGCATACTACTAATTGATTCCACTTCTTTGCAACTACATTCGATTATATGATAACATAAGTTTACTGTTTAGTTACATATGCAGAAAATAGATAAATCCTGTATGAAGGAGAAGAAAACCGTAGGCTACAACACACATACTCTTCTTCATTAAGACTTAAGTATGTATTTTTAACCCTATTCTACTCAAATATTCACATTTGAGTCGGTTAATGTTTTAAATTTGAAAACTTACAGATAAAGTTTAACAGATTCTGAAGCTGTTAAGGGCATAGAAGATTGCAAAGATTCGGTTTCCTCAACAATCGAAGTTATCTCTAGTCTCTTTGTAGCCTTCGCAATATCCCTTGGAATAAAAGATATCATCGACACAATCCCTTTCATCTCTAGCACCAACAATCAACAACACATTCAAAGGCAACTCTCAAATTAGAAAATAAAATTTCTTTACATGTAAGTAGAATTGAAAATCCAAAACAGTGTTAAGACTGAAAATCTCAAATTGTGTTGACTAAATACCATAAAACCTAAATTTGGTTTCAATAAACATGATTTTAGTTGAATACGACATGCACTGAAGAATTATTACCTCAAATCAATGTAAGATTCAAGATCCTTCTGCATTCCTTATATTTACACTTAGGAAAGAGTTTATAACACAAGACTCTACTAGGAGAGTAGATTAACAGAGACGATGAATCTTTCTTCTGCTATCAGTCTTTCGTCTCGGTCTCTCCATTTTTTCATTATCATGTATAGAATGGGTCTTTATAAAGGATTAAAGATGATGAAATATTTGGCGGAAAAAGTCCCGCCTTCATGTGTCGAATGGGTTTTTATGAGATTTGTGATATCTATAAAAGTCTGTTAGTCCACCCTTATGAAACCCTAACATTTTGACACATTACGTATCATTCATTTGTAACTTGTCATATTTTTTTCTTTTTTTATTAAATATTAATTAATTGTTTAGAATTTCATAACATCTATTAGGCTTAGATAATCCCATATATCCCTTAATATATATAATAAACAACGATAAAGTTAATATTTATATTGACTTATATAATGTTTTACCACTTCTTTCTTAATTAACGTCTTAATTTTAATTGTTATTTAATATATCACAACTATAATGATAATACGAATTATGTTAAAATATTATATAATTTTATCAAGTTGTTTTAAAATATTTAAATTTTTTTATTTGTATGATTAACTTTGTATTATGTACATTACATATGCCTTTAAATGCATATGTTATCCTACATGCATGTTATTCAGATATATGTTTTATGTATTAACAGATGGATCGTAGTTACTGGATGTATAGAATTAAACGTTCATGCGATGAATATTTGGCATGTTTGGATGGGTTTCTTAAAGTCGCAGAGGAAAATCGGGTGAATAAAGGAGAAAGCTACATATGGTGTCCTTGTGTAGATTGTCAGAACTGTCGTATGTACACTGATTCTGCCAAAGTACAAGAACATTTAATAATTCATGGGTTTATGAGAGATTATATATGTTGGTCACGACGTGGGGAGACATTGGTTAATCGTAATGAGGTTGTTTCAGAGTTTAATGATGATAACAATGATTCAAACAATGACAAGTACGATGACTTATCTAGAATGTTACATGATTGGGAGGACAATGTCGCTGAAAAGAATTATGAAATTTTCAACAATTATTTGACGACTCGGAAAAACCGTTGTATACTGGGTGTATGAAGTATACCAAACTATCTGTTGTTTTGAAACTATTTAACCTAAAAGCAAACAATGGTTGGAGTGATACAAGTTTCACAAATCTTCTAAAGCTTCTGAATGATATGCTTCCTGAAGATAACAAGTTACCTATTTCAACATATCAAGCGAAAAAATTAATGTGTAACACCGCAAATTTTTGAATAAATTTTTCATTTTTAAAATCATATAATAATCATAACACATTTTGTAGCACCTGGTTCTTGGTATGTATTTTATTTAAGTATTTTTGCATTTTTGGCCTTAGACTCGGCGAGTTGAAGGACCAACTCGCCGAGTAAAAGCGGGATGAGGCGCGGGATTTAAGTGATGGATTCGTCGAGTTGGGTCCCGGACTCGACGAGTAGACTCTGACTGGACAAAAACCCTAATTCGAGGGTTTGCACCCTATTTAAACAATGTTATGTCGGCCACAACGTCCCTTATGCTCCCAGAACACCTCTCATTGAAACCCTAGCCGTTATTGAAGCAATCTAAGCCTTGTTGGTGGATTTTGGTGCTTGTGGTCTTAAGAAGGAAGGAGAAAGGCTTGAGGAAGCAAGTAAAGACCAAGGGAACCCGAGTTTGTGCACCTTCTACAGTTCATTGAAGGTAAAAAGCTGTAACCTTGCTCTTTCATTTGTTAGATCCCTTTTTGGGGAGATTTAGGGCTTTTATAAGCCACTTTTGATGGCCAACCATGTTTGCAAACATGGTTGGGGGTTAGAGCTTTGGAATCACGTCATTAAAGGAGTCACAAGGCAGTTGGGGACTGCTTTTGCACCCATGAAAGGCCCCATGCATCTTAAGAGCTTGTTTTATGTCTTTTTGAGCTCAAAGTCCCATGCAAGCACGTAAAGTTTGTAACTTTACGTGCTAGATCGATTATAGAAGCTTGGATCTATCTTTTGATCAAAGGTTGTACATCAGAAATCAAGGATTTAGAGTGTGGACATGACTGACTCGGTGAGTCCGTTCTTGGGACTCGACGAGTCCGAGGCTTTGAGCCCCATATCTGTTGAGAGTCAAAGGAACCCAGTTGAGTGTTAGAAGGGTTGTAATCGGACAGGAAGAGTTACCCAATGTATTGGACGTGATTTTAGACCTGGAGTTCGTGGGACTCGACGAGTGCTAAAACAGACTCGGCGAGTCCAAGGCAATCTTCTTAAGGATGAAGATGAACTCGACGAGTTGTTCATCAACTCGGCGAGTCGAGGACAGAACTTGTTCCTCAGATGAAGGTGAACTCGACGAGTTGTTCATCAACTCGGCGAGTCGGATGAGTTTCATGCGATGTTCATGTGAGGGAGGAACTCGTCGAGTTGACGGCCCAACTCAACGAGTTGGGTCATGGATAAGGACGAGTAAAGGGTGAGGGACTCGGCGAGTTGACGGCCCAACTCGGCGAGTCGGGTCAACTTGAAGTTGACTTTGACTAGACTTGGACTGACCCTGTTTAGGGTTGTACTGGCTGTGTGTTGACTTGAAGGTCGTCGTGTAGGGATCGAGGAGTCGAAGGGAGTCGACTTGTGCGCCGAGGATAATTCAAACACTGCACGACATTGAGGTGAGTTACCTTCCAGTAGGGGTGGGTCTAAGGCCACAATGTCGGCCCACCAAAGAGGAGTATTTGTAAGATGATTGTCTTTGTGATAATTATCTTGGTTTGGTTATGTGCTTTGGTCACGAGTATTATCTGCATGATATGTTACGTGTATAGTAGGGATTAGGATCCCTGACAGCGGCCCTTAGGGCCGTGGGGTAGGTCAGTACCCGGATATGCCTGACTGTATGATTGTACCTTGCTATTGTATGCTAGTAGTAGGTGTGGAATAGTCCCCAGTTACCGGTTGAAAGATACTGATGACAGTTACCGATTGAAAGATACCGACGACAGTTACCGGTTGAAAGATACTGACGACAGTTACCGGTTGAAAGATACCGATGATGGTTACCGGTTGAAAGATACCGATGACGATTACCAGTTGAAAGATACCGATGTTGGTTATCGGTTGAAAGATACCGATGATGATTACCGGTTGAGAGATACCGATGATTTTGTATGGTATGTGGTATGATGGGGGAACTCACTAAGCTTTGTGCTTACGGTTTCGGTTTTGGTTTCAGGTACCTCTTCGTCTAAGGGGAAGGAGCCGGCGGCGTAGCATCGCATCACACACACACATATGATTTCCGCATGGAGTTTTCTGGGATTGTACTCTGATATGTTATTATTCTATGGCTTGGGTTTTCAGACATGATACATGGTTTTATGAGATGATGTGTTTTCACAGTATTTTCTTATGAGTGTTTTTATGTGTTGGTTAATTAAAAAGAAATTTTTGGACCTGAAAATTGGGATGTTACAAGTTGTTATCAGAGCCTTGGTTTGAGGGATTTGGACACACCCTCCGGGGTGTCTGGACTCAAACTGAGGGGCTAAAAGGTTTTTACAAGGAAAAATGGTTTTCTAAAATCTAAATGGAAGGATTTTAAGAAAGACGAAGTGTGTGATGCATGCGACCGGCCGGGCTCAAGTAAGCTTTCCCCAAGATACCCATACTTGATATGTTATGCTATATGGTTTTGATTCAGAAAACTGCATGCTAGAATAGGACTAAGGATCTAGGAGGATGCCTTGTGTGCTTGATATATGATTCTGAGAATTACATGCTAGTTAGGGCTAAGGATCTAGGAGGATGCCTTATATGCCTGTTGTATGAGCTGTATGCTAGGACTGTTTAGTCAGCAGTAGGATGGCCTGTGTAGGTTATGCCTGATTTGGTTACCCAATGCTCGAATGTTGCTTGCTTGGTGCTATGGGGGTTCTGGCCACCTTCAACTAGCTAAGGAACGGATACGTAACAATATTCGCAAGTTAGTTAGGGGGAAGTGGTGGGGACTCCTAGTGCAGCTGATGGCGGAGGGTAGGTCGGAGAGTGTCCTAGGAAAACCTAGTATGAGGTCAGTGGAAAGGGGTATCGGTGAAAGGGACTTGGTGAAGTCGAAGCAGTCCTTGAGGAAAGCACAGATAGATGTGGAAGGTAGTATGGGCCCGTACTACTGGAAGCAGAGGATCCGTACTCGAATCAAGGAGGGCCTAGATGGAACCGGGAACCTTGGAAAGTGTGTTAGGCCTCTTGGGAGTATGTATGATCCTGACATTTATGCGTATATTTTCAGAATGGTGACCACACGACATGGAGCAGGAGGTTCCGGATCAGGATCAGGGTCGGGCTCGGGTGCAGGATCAGGGTCGGGCTCGGGTGCATTCTTGAGTCGACCCCGGTCATTTTCGGGTCGATCAAGGAAGGGATTATTGAGCTGATGGAGGATCACCTCCGGGCATTCAGGAGTGATATGGCGTCTAGCCAGACGAGTACGTGCACACTGTCCTTTAAGGACTTCCGAGGGAGCGGTGCGCCGGATTTCCATGGGGTGAAAGACCCCATTGCTGCTAGGAGATGGATCGCAGACATCGAGTCTGTGCAGCTAACCAGCTTCTGCCCCGAGGGGTCGAAGGTGAGATATACAGCAGGGTGTTTGAGAGACAGAGCTAGAAATTGGTGGGAGTCTGTTGGTGACTCATTGGGAGCCTCGGCTGTTGAGGCTATGACCTGGTCAGACTTTGTGACCAGATTCAGGGCGGAGTTTGCACCAGCTGTGGAGCTTCAGCAGCTGGCCAGAGATTTCTTGGACATGAGACAGACTACGGAGATTGTGGCGGAGATCACCACCAAGTTCCGGGAGAGGGCATTGTTGGTGCCCCAGTATACGGGTGATGAGGACATGAGGAGGACCCGCTACCATGATATGTTACGAGCTGACATCCGGGAGCATGTCAGTTTCTCAGCTTGCCCTACCCTGGATTCCATGATTGCCAGGGCTAGGGAGAGGGAGATTGATCTGGAGCACATCCGGAAAAGGAAGGCAGCGGAGGGGCTGACGACGGGGGCTTCGGGGAAGAAGCCCAAGGGATCCGATGGTAGGCCGAAAGGCCAGTCTGGGCGGGACCGCTGTGGGAAATGCGGTCGGTCACACGAGGGAGCTTGCCGCACTGGGCCGGGTTCAGGCTGCTATAAGTGCGGCAAGGTTGGACATTTTCGCAGAGATTGTACCGCCCCTACTCCTACGGTACAGATGACAGACCTGATTTGCTTCCATTGCAATCAGAGGGGCCATAAAAAGGCCAACTGTCCGAGATTGTCAGCAGCGTCAGCAACGGCGCCAGCAGTGGCGCCGGTCTCAGCGACAGCGCGGGTTGCAGATGGCCGGAAGGCCAAGACAGAGGCTCCAGTGGTGCGGAGCCGAGCATTTCAGTTGACAGCCGAGGAGGCACACGCTGCACCTGATGTAGTGACGGGTATGGTTCCTTTCTTATGCTTTTATGATATGGCGCTGTGATCTTGATATGTTAGGTATGTGCACTGTTTAGGATCGTTCCATGTGAACGGTATCCCAGTTCAGGTATTGTTTGATTCGAGTGCCACTCGATCATTTGTCTCTCTTGCGCTTAGCAAGAAGTTTCCCGAGTCTTCAGGCATGCTGGATTGCCCTCTAGAGGTCGAGATTGCGGACGACCGGTCGGTACGAGCGTCGGAGGTTTACCGAGATTGCGTCCTACGACTGTTTGAGGAGCGTTATCTGGTAGATCTGGTTCTCATACCTTTGCAGGGGAACAAGGTTATTATCGGTATGGATTGGCTGAGCCCCAATGGGGCAGTGATTGACTGTGCGTAGCAGTTGGTGCGGATCAGGACCCCACGTGGGGGAGAGCTGGTAATTCAGGGCGAGAGGCCACTGCGAGGACCAACTTTATGTTCAGCAGCGAGAGCTAGGCGTTACCTCCAGCAGGGTTGTGCAGGTTATGTCGCCTATGTTATGGATACCAGGGAGGCGGGTAGGGTGACGGTGGGCGATATGCCCGTGGTGCGAGAGTTCGTCGACGTATTCCCCGAGGAGCTGCCTGGGATACCTCCGGAGCGACAGGTGGAGTTCAGGATCGACCTAGTCCCTGGTACGGCTCCGATAGCCAAGGCACCGTATCGGTTGGCTCCTCCCGAGATGCAGGAGTTGTCTAAACAACTGCAGGAGCTGTTAGACAAGGGATTCATTAGACCGAGTAGTTCTCCCTGGGGAGCACCGATTCTGTTCGTGAAGAAAAAGGACGGGTCGCATCGGATGTGTATAGACTATAGGGAGCTGAATAAGGTAACGGTGAAGAACCATTACCCACTCCCGAGGATTGATGACCTCTTTGACCAGCTACAGGGAGTGTCTTGGTTCTCCAAGATTGATTTGCGTTCAGGGTATCATCAGATGAGGGTCAGAGAGGAGGATGTACAGAAGACGGCGTTTCGGACGCGTTATGGCCACTATGAGTTCGTGGTGATGCCTTTCGGGCTCACCAACGCTCCTGCCGCGTTCATGGATATCATGAACCGCGTGTGTAGACCGATGTTAGACCGGTATGTGATAGTGTTTATCGATGATATCTTGGTTTACTCCAAGACGCGAGAGCAGCATGAGGAGAACCTACGAGAGGTTCTGGAGACTTTGAGGAGGGAGAGCTTGTATGCTAAGTTCTCCAAGTGCGAGTTCTGGTTGCGCGAGGTGCAGTTTCTTAGGCACCTTGTCAACCAGAACGGGATTTCGGTAGATCCGGCCAAAGTGGAGGCCGTGATGAGATGGGAGGTTCCGAGGTCTCCATTTGAGATTCGGAGTTTCCTGGGATTAGCCGGGTACTATCGGATATTCATCCAGGATTTCTCCAAGATAGCCTTACCCCTGACCAGGCTAACGAGGAAGGTCGTGGTCTTTCGTTGGGGGCCTGAGCAGCAGGCTGCATTCGAGACATTGAGACAGAGATTGTGTGAGGCGCCAATCTTAGCCCTGCCCGAGGGCATGGAGGATCTCGTCGTGTACTGTGATGCGTCCATCTCGGGCTTGGGCGCAGTATTGATGCAGAGAGGGCATGTTATTGCTTACGCTTGGAGGCAGCTGAAGCCTCACGAGGCATACTACCCGACGCACGATTTGGAGCTGGGGGTTGTTGTGTTCGCCCTCAAGATTTGGCGTCATTACCTCTATGGGGTTCGTTGTACGATTTACACGGACCACAAGAGCCTGAGGTATCTCATGGACCAGCCAAATATGAACATGACGTAGCGTCGGTGGCTTGATGTGGTAAAGGATTATGATTGTGAGATCCTCTACCACCCGGGGAAGGCCAATGTGGTGGCCGACGCGCTTAGCCGCAAGGCAGTGCCGATCAGGGATATCTGTCTGAGGATGACAGTGGTGACTCCGCTGTTGGAGCGGATTCGGGAGGCCCAACAGGAGGCCATAAAGGAGGAACATCGGAAGAGCGAGCGGATTGTGGGGCAGGTTTCCTCCTTCGACTATGATAGCCGAGGGTTATTGACTCTTCACCATAGGGTGTGGGTCCCTTATCATGGAGGCGTGCGCCAGATCCTGATGGAGGAGGCACACAAATCCAGATTTTCTATCCATCCCGGAGCGACGAAGATGTATAGAGATCTTCGTCCCGATTATTGGTGGCCCTGCATGAAGCGGGACGTAGCATGGTACGTGGAGCGGTGCTTGACCAGCAGGAAGGTCAAGGCGGAGCACCAGAGGCCACACGACAAGATGCAGCCGTTGGATATCCCGCTGTGGAAATGGGAGGATATTACGATGGATTTTATCACAAAGCTTCCCAGGACTGCGCGAGGGGTGGATTCGATTTGGGTCATCGTCGATCGATTAACCAAGAGCACTCATTTTATTCCGATTCCGGAGAGTATCTCGGCCGAGAAGTTGGAAGAAGTTTTAGTGATTTCCGACAGGGATGTACGGTTCACTTCCACGTTTTGGAAGAAGTTTCATGACGAGTTAGGTACTCGTCTGCATTTCAGCACCGCTTTTCACCCGCAGGCGGATGGTCAGAGCGAGCGGACCATCCAGACACTAGAGGATATGCTGCGGGCATGTGTTTTAGACTTCGGAGGTAGGTGGGATACCTACCTTCCATGGCGGAGTTCTCGTATAATAATAGCTATCATGCGAGTATCGATCGACCTCCCTTCGAGATGTTGTACGGGAGGAAGTGCAGGACCCCGATAGGCTGGGGCGAGGTTGGCCAGAGGGTCAAGGGAGGCACCGATGTAGTGCTCAAGACGACCGAACGAATCCAGCAGGTCAGGAGCAGGCTTCAGACCGCTCAGAGTCGGCAGAAAAGTTATGCCAACAAGCGCGGATCGGACCTGGAGTTTCAGGTCAGGGATATGGTTCTCCTGAAGGTGTTGCCATGGAAGGGCGTCATCCGATTCAGGAAGCGGGGCAATTTGGGTCCCAGGTATATTGGACCCTTCAGGGTTATAGCCCGGGTGGGCAAGGTGGCTTATAGGTTGGATCTGCCAGCCGAACTCAGTCAGATCCACAGCACTTTCCACGTCTCTCAGCTGCAGAAGTGCCTGGTGGACGACTCAGCAGTAGTACCCTTAGAGGATATTCAGGTCGATGACAGCCTGAATTACATTGAGCGACCTGTAGCAATCCTTGACCGGAAGTCGAAGGATCTGAGGAACAAGAGGGTTGAGCTGGTAAAGGTGCAATGGCAGCACCGGAAGGGCTCGGAATGTACTTGGGAGCCGGTGGATGAGATGATGGAGCATTACCCAGAGTTGTTCCAGGATCGAGCAGCAGACTTCGAGGACGAAGTCTAAAATAAGTGGGGGAGATTTGTAGCACCTGGTTCTTGGTATGTATTTTATTTAAGTATTTTTGCATTTTTGGCCTTGGACTTGGCGAGTTGAAGGACCAACTCGCCGAGTAAAAGCGGGATGAGGCGCGGGATTTAAGTGATGGACTCGTCGAGTCGGGTCCCGGACTCGACGAGTAGACTCTGACTGGACAAAAACCCTAATCCGAGGGTTTGCACCCTATTTAAACAATGTTATGTCGGCCACAACGTCCCTTATGCTCCCAGAACACCTCTCATTGAAACCCTAGCCGTTATTGAAGCAATCTAAGCCTTGTTGGTGGATTTTGGTGCTTGTGGTCTTAAGAAGGAAGGAGAAAGGCTTGAGGAAGCAAGTAAAGACCAAGGGAACCCGAGTTTGTGCACCTTCTACAGTTCATTGAAGGTAAAAAGCTGTAACCTTGCTCTTTCATTTGTTAGATCCCTTTTTGGGGAGATTTAGGGCTTTTATAAGCCACTTTTGATGGCCAACCATGTTTGCAAACATGGTTGGGGGTTAGAGCTTTAGAATCACGTCATTAAAGGAGTCACAAGGCAGTTGGGGACTGCTTTTGCACCCATGAAAGGCCCCATGCATCTTAAGAGCTTGTTTTATGTCTTTTTGAGCTCAAAGTCCCATGCAAGCACGTAAAGTTTGTAACTTTACGTGCTAGATTGATTATAGAAGCTTGGATCTATCTTTTGATCAAAGGTTGTACATCAGAAGTCAAGGATTTAGAGTGTGGACATGACTGACTCGGCGAGTCCGTTCTTGGGACTCGACGAGTCCAAGGCTTTGAGCCCCATATCTGTTGAGAGTCAAAGGAACCCAGTTGAGTGTTAGAAGGGTTGTAATCGGACCGGAAGAGTTACCCAATGTATTGGACGTGATTTTAGACCTGGAGTTCATGGGACTCGACGAGTGCTAGAACAGACTCGGCGAGTCCAAGGCAATCTTCTTAAGGATGAAGATGAACTCGACGAGTTGTTCATCAACTCGGCGAGTCGAGGACAGAACTTGTTCATCAGATGAAGGTGAACTCGACGAGTTGTTCATCAACTCAGCGAGTCAGATGAGTTTCATGCGATGTTCATGTGAGGGAGGAACTCGTCGAGTTGACGACCCAACTCGACGAGTCGGGTCATGGATAAGGACGAGTAAAGGGTGAGGGACTCGGCGAGTTGACGGCCCAACTCGGCAAGTCGGGTCAACTTGAAGTTGACTTTGACTAGACTTGGACTGACCCTGTTTAGGGTTGTACTGGCTGTGTGTTGACATGAAGGTCGTCGTGTAGGGATCGAGGAGTCGAAGGGAGTCGACTTGTGCGCCGAGGATAATTCAAACACTGCACGAGATTGAGGTAGGTTACCTTCCAGTAGGGGTGGGTCTAAGGCCACAATGCCGGCCCACCAAAGAGGAGTATTTGTAAGATAATTGTCTTTGTGATAATTATCTTGGTTTGGTTATGTGCTTTGGTCACGAGTATTATCTGCATGATATGTTACGTGTATAGTAGGGATTATGATCCCTGACAGCGGCCCTTAGGGCCGTGGGGTAGGTCAGTACCCGGATATGCCTGACTGTATGATTGTACCTTGCTATTGTATGCTAGTGGTAGGGGGTGGAATAGTCCCCAGTTACCGGTTGAAAGATACCGATGACAGTTACCGGTTGAAAGATACCGACGACAGTTACCGGTTGAAAGATACCGACGACAGTTACCAGTTGAAAGATACCGATGATGGTTACCGGTTGAAAGATACCGATGACGATTACCGGTTGAAAGATACCGATGTTGGTTACCGGTTGAAAGATACCGATGATGATTACCGGTTGAGAGATACCGATGATTTTGTATGGTATGTGGTATGATGGGGGAACTCACTAAGCTTTGTGCTTATGGTTTCGGTTTTGGTTTCAGGTACCTCTTCGTCTAAGGGGAAGGAGCCGGCGGCGTAGCATCGCATCACACACACACATATGATGTGCGCATGGAATTTTCTGGGATTGTACTCTGATATGTTATTATTCTATGGCTTGGGTTTTCAGACATGATACATTGTTTTATGAGATGATGTGTTTTCACAGTATTTTCTTATGAATGTTTTTATGTGTTGGTTAATTAAAAAGAAATTTTTGGACCTGAAAATTGGGATGTTACACATTTCACAAAAATCTAGTTTATTTAATTTTATAAAACACAACTCCATAATTGTTTGATTAATAATCCAGGATCCTCAAAACATAGTTTTGTCTCTATTGTGTACAATCAAGCCGGTGCCTTCCCGCGATCCTGAGAAAACCTGAAACACATAACACATAACACGGTAAGCACGAAGCTTAGTGAGTTCCCCAAAATACCATGCACAAATAATTAGCCACTCGAAGCTATAGGTCTGTAAGACCCTCCGGTCAATGTGTCTCAGTGGGACCCTCCAGTCCCACAGCTCGTTGGACCCTCCAGTCCCGTCTAGGTGAGAACCTTCCGGTCTCACTACTCGTTGGACCCTCCGATCCGGTCTAAGTGAGGACCCTCCGGCCTCGTACTCTGATGGACTCTCCGGTCCTAACTCTGATGGCTCTGAGTAACATACAACATAAATCACAAAGAAATAATGCAGGATATTACAATACACAATATAAACACATAAGACATCTCAGTCACACAAAATACCACTCATGGTAAGTATAGTGAGAAGACTCACCTCGAAGCAAGCAAGAACTAATCCTCGTACTCAAATCTCGAACCAGCCACCGCCTAACACATACGGCAAACATTTATCATTAATACTCTATTCATACTCAAATATACCAAAGGTTGCTCTTCCTCTCTCTTAAACCTCCTGTAATGGTAAAAGACCATTTTACCCCTTCGGGGTCTCCATTTCTCATGTTGACCAAACCCTAAAGTCAACAGAGTCAAACTCGAGTCAACAACCCATATTTGGCCTGACTCGCCGAGTGCACCTGTGTGACTCGTCGAGTCCCATCGATTTCCTCCGAAGTCTCGTGAAGGTTGACTCGGCTCGTCGAGTTGACTCCCAACTTGTCGAGTTATTGCATGGTCGTGCACATCGGGACAAACCCTAGCTAACTCATCGAGTCAGCTCATGGACTCGGCGAGTTCACTCGACCTAATTTCTCATTCAGACATCCAAGGTCAGATCTACCACACCAGACTCTAGATCCAGCCCTTAAAGGCACAAAAGTCACATAAAGTCTCGACCTTCACGTTCATGCATGGCATATATGCCCAAAAATGCCAATTCAAGGTGTTACAAAGGGTTAGGTTCTCAAAGTCTACTCTTTATCTCAACAAAGCTCGGGTCCTTGGGCTCACAAGACCTCCTACACTCCAGATCTAAGGTTTCAACCTCAAATCATACAAATAAGGCTCAATAACTCTAAACAATGGGAGAAAGCCCTAGAAAACTCCCATATCAAGATCTCCTTAGAAGATGAGCAAATCAGCATGTTTACCTCAAGCAACCACTGCTAAATCTGTGGATACAAAGCCCCTTCTTGTCCCAATCCTCAATACTCTTCACTTCTTTTTCAAAGAATGCACCAACAACCACCATTTTAGCTCCTCACTCACTCTCTAGATCTAATGGCGATTAGGGTTGGCTCTCAGGGGTGTAGGGTAGCTAGTGAGGCGGAAATGGGGCATAAGTTCCCTTATATAGGCCCCAACCTCGGGAAATTAGGGTTTCTCTGCGCAACATCTACTCGGCGAGTCAGTTTCCCGACTCGTCGAGTCCATTCATTAAAGCCCCGCGAGCATCTCGACTTGACTCGGCGAGTTGGACCCTCAACTCGTCGAGTCTCCTCACAAAACTCCAAATCACGATACACAATAATATATCTCAAAATCCGGATGTTACAATTCTCCCCCACTTGAATTTGATTTCGCCCTCGAAATTGCCCCTCAAATCACATAGATCGAACCCAACAACCCGAAAAGCACCACTGAAAAGATCTCATACCACTCAGATATCTTTCCCATGGACACCTGAATCTAAACAGGAACTTCCAAATCCAGAAAAGGTCAACCTCCTTTGTCGCCATGATACTCTCTCTGACTCCCCGAAAGTTGGGTACTCTAGTGGCCTGTCTCACTGCTAGACCTCCCTCTCAAGATATCACCATGTTATTTGCTCCTCGAATAACAGACCCCGATGACTCCCTACTCCTCTGATCCCTTCGTCGTGACTGATAAACAAGTCAACGCCCCAAAAATAGGCTCCCGATCACTGAAACCAGATATATTAAACAATCCAGGTCATACTCCAAAATGAAAAGGGTCATATCACACCAGGGACCCATCCATTGAACTGCACTCAAAACCCATCTGAACAATGAACTCTCAACACCCTGTCCTTGGACACCAGAAAAAGATCATGCTTGCTCAACAATATCCTCTGACTTCTACAATTATGAACCTCCGCTCCCTCCCAGATATCCCTTTCAAAACTGAGCACCCGGTCAACTCTCAACCCCACAGTTGAACCTCCAAAGGGTACCCATAACATACCCCAAAATGTCTCATTGTCTTCCTTTTCTCAACAACTTTCTCGGCCCGTTGTGACACACAAGTCACGAAGTTCGCTTTACCCCAAGCGAATACTACAATCCCAACTGAAATCATCTCACCGTCGACCTCTGTCGTCTACTACTCATTAGCTCCATGCGTCTCGAGGTCCTTTCCATACAAACGAACTAACCCACACAGGTCTAAGACATCAAATGACACACAAAACCTCTCAACAAGATACCCACCTCGAAGCTCGGAATCTCATCTCGCCCTCATAATACACCACTAGAGCCAACTCAAACTCAAGAGTCTGGTCCGACACGAAATTGGAACTACTCATCCCAATGAAGCACCCAACTCATAACCCATGACTTGCAACTTTCGCGTACATCACTACATCCAATTCCTTCTGATTACGATAACCACACCTTAACTCGGAATATGATAACTTTCGACCATTAGGGAGACCCCAGTCTCGCCCATGGCCTGACCACCAGGTTCCCACATGCTCAATGATAAGGCTACCCAAGCCTAGGAACTCCTCTACGTCATGCTCTGGCTAGTGAAACTACGGCTCCCCGCAGTTCCACAACGCTCTCTCACTGACCAGTGAAAGCTACGGCTCCCCACAGTTTCACAATGCTCTCACACTGCTTGGAAAATACTACGGCTCCCCGCAGTATCGCCACACCATCTCGCTTACTGGTGGATACTACGGCTCCCCGTAGTATCCCCACACCCTCTCGCTGACTGGTGAATACTACGGATCCCCGTAGTATCACCACACCCTCTCGCACCAACTCATGGATGCTGCAGTTCCCCGCAGTATTACAACACTTCCTCTTACAACCCCACGATCTCATCCTCAAATTGATGCTATAATGCGTTCACTAACTCTTGTTCTGCGGCCCAACATAGGTAGATGCACTCACATCCATACAAAAATAGGCATCACTATTCCTGACGGCAACCGCCATGACAAAACTCCTTTCCTCGCTGCAATTCACATTCTTAAATAATCTCGCTTGATATCAATTAGTCGAAGGGCTCCCACTGGAACCATAGATACTTGCTACACCACATGCCATCTCTTAACTCAAAACTCAAAAAACCCGAAATCTAGGACATCATACTCGGATACCTCAGTACACCATCGCAGAACCTCACGATGTCTTGCCTCTACCACTGATCTCATACTCACAGCATCATACTCAGATACCGCATTGCCTTCTCGGAATCTCGCAACCGATCTTCCCCTCATACCACTTGTATCCTCGGTATACTCCATCTCCCAATCTTAAACACAGGGGAATCGTCAATGGCTCAGATATGTTGACGAAAACCTCAAGCTACCCTCTACTGATCACCACCCATACGAAACTACTCATACCGACTCTAAATTTGGTTGACAATTCAACTTCCCCCCCCCCCCTCCTGGAGTATAGATCACAATATATACCTATACCTGTAAATCCCTGCTATTGCACCCTAAATTCAGCGACCCAGCCGCACTCGAACTCAACATTCGCAGCCCGAAAAAAATCCCTGGCCACAATAAATTCTCCGACCAACAGCCACCTACCGTGGATCCCCATAACCATTTCTCTAACCGTACTTGAACGGATCACAGATCCCCTCACTAGAATGCCTAGTTCTCCCCCACTTAGGGTTCAAACCATCACTAATTGGCATACCCACAATCTACTCCATAGACTGCTGCACCAGGCATATTACACTTGACTCTCAAAACGTACTACATATTCACTCAAGGACCTTCCCGATGGAACCAAGAGATCTCCAATATATTTTCCCTGACCAAAATCCCGGAATTCTCCCCCCGTGACTGCCTCTAGTCATCTCGAAGCCTCAGACCGACACACTGTCGGGTACCCCACTGTTCCGAATTAGTTTTGACTCTCGGTCGGGGAATAATGCACTATCACCCACTTCAACTTTGACCCCTCGACCAACTTCCCAATTCGGGAATAATCATGAGAGCAATAGACCACACTCTCATGTCGATACACAACGCAGACCACGAGGGCCACCGCCCCGATATACTCCTCTTTCCCACCTGGAACTGCTAACAACAGTTCGCCTTCCTCAATAAGGCACTTCCTTGATCTCATCCATTTATTCCCACCAATGAATCTCTCATGGGATAAGAATATCTCGCAGCAAACATACTGCCCAAATACTCTGGTGAAAAGGTCGCAACCCCTGGCTACCCCACCGGGTCTACCTCAAACTCTGAAACCGGAATCTCAAAATCCCTTATGCTTCTCACAAAAAATAGCACAACTTTGGTCACAGATAGTGGCATCTCCGCTATTGGCCGACTGCTCAGCTCAGACCGCAATCCTCCAAAAAGCACCACTCCTGCTTATCCCTGAGTCTTACAACTCCAACTGACAACCCACCAAATTTCTCAGAATCCAACTCGATCTCCCCCTCAAGGTATGCTCCATTGAAACTCGTTCAACATGGCCCTCTGGCCCCACACTCTATCACTTGATCCCAGTCTAATCAATCTCAACGGAATAACTGGTAAAACCAGAAGCACTATCCGCCATGAATCATGGTACTCGAACCATGTGATCACCTCTCAATCTGATACGGATCATGGTACTCGAACCATGTGATCACCTCTCAATCTGTTATGGATCATGGTACTCGAACCATGTGATCACCTCTCAATCTGCTACGGATCATGGTACTCGAACCATGTGATCACCTCTCAATCTGCTGCGGATCATGGTACTCGAACCATGTGATCACCTCTCAATCTGGTGCGGACCATGGTACTCGAACTATGTGATCACCTCTCAATCTGCTACGGATCATGGTACTCGAACCATGTGATCACCTCTCAATCTGCTACTTAGGACCTCTGGAATTTTCCCTGTATCGAGTATGGGTCCTCTGCTTTCAGTAGTGCGGGCCCATACTACCTGCCACATCTACCCATACTTTCCACACGGATCATCCCAGATTTCCTAGTAGCTGCTCAACCTCCTCAATCACTAATCCCGTCACACTTGGTCGCTCACCTGCGAATACTCTCCTCTATCAGCATACTCATCTGAAAAAGGTCACTCTCTAGGCTCTTCCTAGGTTCTCACACTTCTCTGCCCTCAGCTGCTGAAGAACTCCTTATAATGCCAGCCATCTACCTCCTGAACATCGCCATATTCACGTAGTAGCAGACTCCCATCATCAAGAGTTCCACAAAGCACGAAGCAAACAGCATTCGGGCATCGAATAATCTCCACCGGCATGTAAAACCACTCTAGGATACAACTCCACTTGCTCTACACACACTCAAAGGTGTCACCGAACTCAAGCAACTCTACCCTACGCAGGTATCTAACTACTCTCTCAGTAGGCTCCTCCAATGCTCGTCTAGGTATCTCTCCTAGATTACTCTGCTACTCAAAACTCTCTCTAAAAGATTCATGCTGGATACTCTTACACCGTGCATACTCAAAGCACATCACAGATAACAACAACTCCTACACCGTGCATACTCAGCCATTTACTCTTTAGATTTAGTCTGACATAAGCTTTGATAAAGTTTTTGGATATCCCACCATGGAAATTGTATAACCCGCCACAAATTTTGGTAAAATTAAAACCCCAAACACGTTGTCACTCCTTACACCTCCCGTTCTTCTTCACTGCATCAAGCAACCGGCAATTTGACTAGCTACCACACCATCAGGCTGTGCCTTAACAGACGATTCCTCCTCATCGTCCTGACTATAATCTGGTGCCTAAAACCCTTATCTTTTCCTCGATGTTCCCTATCCCCTACCTCATATCAGGAGGTCGCCAATTCATTGCTAGGGCAACATTACTCGTATACATGACTCTACATCTCAATTGGTCCTCTTCCCCAAAACAACAAGACAAAATTCTTCACAACATCTCTCCTCTCGTAAGTACACTTCCCGATCGTTTAATGTTTCCTACCGTCTCCTATAGTATCGTTAATTCTTGTCACGTAAGCTGTATGCTATTTGAATCACTTTTTGTTGATGAACAATTATAGATATCAGTTGTATCATCTTCCTCATTGATTATGTTTACTTTTTATTGGTAATTTATCATTTTTTGCTTTAGATTAAACTGATTTGAATGGTAATTTGTTGCTTAATCACACACTTCCTTTTTAATTCGGTAATCTGTTTTGCTTAAAGGATGTTATATGTACCTGCTACAATGATTATAATAATTAAGTTAATTATTGTTAACATAATATTTCATTCACCTGAAACAAAATTAGCTCTAAGAAATTTGATTGTTTTGGCCCTAGAAATTTAGAATTAAAATCTGATTCATCTAGCACTTAGCAGCACATCCAAACTCCCCCTTAGTCTCATGGTTTATTGGGTAGTACCTGTTATCAGTGTGGTCAGAGGGTTAGGTTTCTTTTTCTCTTTTTGGTTTTGCTTTACTTTATTAAGTACATAGATTCTTCCAAGTGGGGCTAAACTTTTATTTTATGAGATTACTGCATAGGCAAGGCATCATAAGGTTACTATGTTTCACTGTTTGGCCCCTGTAGTTCTAATGCTCATGTCTCATGTTCTGCCCCTGCAATGATGGGATAAGATATTTCATTTTTAAACTCAAAACCATTCCTCATCATCATAAGGATATAGGCCTTTTGTATCAATCAAACGACAAAGTAAGCATTGTGATATCATGTTGAATTGTTTTTGTAATCTGTTCAGGTAGGTGGTTGAGCTATTTGCAAATCATCTACAATAAAGATGATGAATGATCAGCCACAACAACAACCGGTACCACAGCCACAACCACAACCACAACCGAGGAAAAAAAGAACATCCACACGTCTAATGGATATAACAGAGCCACAAGAAGTTGAATTTAATAGTCTTGGTCAGCATTGTGGCGAAAACCAAAATAAGTTTGCCAATGACTGTGGGGTTGTTACGAGAAAGTTAATTTCTATCGAATATCCGACTTAGAAGAAAGTGCCCACAAATGAAAAGGAGAACTTATGGTTGACCATCAAGGTTTGTTATCTAATACACATTACATGTGCTTTCATTTAATTAATATATGTTACTAATAGTTATTCTTTTTAAAATAACAAAAATAGAAACGTTGGAAGATACATGATGAAAAACGCAAAGCATATGTGCTTATGACTTGCAACCACAAGTGGAGATCATACAAGAAGAGGCTTAAAAAGAATTTCTTGGTCAATGAGAATGTCAGAAATCCACTTGAAACCTACTCATATCTGGAGAAAACTGCATTGCAAAAATTTAAAGAAAGGATATCATCAAAGGAATTCCAGGTTTGTAGGATATAATGTCTCTTGATAATATTAAGGAAGAATTCGTTTATATCCTTGCAAACTTCAATAATCACGTATATATCCTTATAAAACTTGAAATTACATATATACCCTTATAAAACCTATAAAATCACATCTATATCAAAATACTTAAATTAATGATAATTAATCTATTTAAAAAATTAAAAACATTGTCTTCAAATTAAATTATAAATAAATTACTAAAATACTCATTTTCATTCCTTCTCATAATCAATCTCATCATTCACCATACAGTTAATTACTTTTATTCCGATCTTTAATCCATGTAAAATTCAAGTGTCTCCTGTGTATAGTTTATGTACAAATGTAAAACTTTAAGTGTTTCTTGTGTATAGTATATGTACAAATGTAAAACTTTAAGTGTTTCCTGTGTATAGTTTATCTACAAACTAATGATTTGCAACTATTGTCATAACAGGTTTCTTAATAAAGATTATAGGTATAGAAAAGTAATTAATAATAATGAGCTAATAGCATAACAAATGAAAGAAGTCAAGTTTGAATCAACAAATCACATAAATATATAATTTTATATGTTTGAAAGAAGAGTTGAGAAATTTACAATATTCAAATTATTGTCTTGTGTCAACTTAAATTCTACGAAATAGTACAGATGCACTAAGCATGGCAAATCTTAACAATATAGGGAAATTAGTTAAAGTTCAAGGTAAACTTCTTTGAATAAACCCAGTAAAAGTTACATATCATATCATAATCTAATAATAAAAGAATTTGTAACATCAATGATATATAAACACTTAAATAGATAATGATATTTCGAATTAATTTCTTGATTCTACGAGATATGATTTAATGGAATATGAGACGAATACGATTTAAAACAAGAGGAAAATTGAATCAACTTAGCTGGAGAAAATTTGAGGTCAATGATAATTTCAGTTGCGAGAACTAGTAAAAGAGTCAAAAGTGGAGAAGGCTAATATTGTGATGTTAAGTTAATTAGTTTTTTAATAAAAACAAATCAAATTAATTATAATGTTTTTTTCTTTTTTATAGATTAATTATGATTAAATTAAGTATTTAGTTATATATGTGAGTGTATGAGTTTTATAAGGATATACATATAATTTAAAGTTTTACAAGGATATTGACGTAATTATGAAAGTTTGCAAACATATAATTTAAAGTTTTACAAGGATATAGACGTAATTATGAAAGTTTGCAAAGATATAGATGATATTCTCCCTAATATTAATCATTATGTTGCAGTTTTATAATTGTGGTTGTTGCTTTTATCGGCAGGATATAAGTGAGAAAGCAAGGATGAGTTCAATGTGTAATACGAATCCAGCCCGAGCAGGCCCACATGGTTATCGAGGCAACAAATCTAAGTGGGAACAAGAGAAGGCATCGGGTGAGCTGCCGTCACAGTTGTATGAGATAAAAAGTGAGCGTTCATTAGATTATGTGTTAGGGAGAAGATCTAAAAATGAGTCAGGGTCAAAAATAATACCACCTAACATGGAACCCATAGTAAAAAAGCTTGTAAGATTGTTCTTAATTTTGTTTTTTGAGATATTTTTTGTTTTTTATTTATTTATCTTTTTTGTCTAAGTAATTGTGTTGACTATTATTTTGTTTGCATTAACAGATAGATGTCCAAAAAGAAATATTCAAAGGTGATTTGTTGCCGGGTCCCGGAGAGGATTTGTTGACTATGGCGATAGGACCGGAGCACCCTGGTCGCACTAGGGCAGTGGGGCATGATATTGGCTTAAGAAAGGGGATGCAAGGACTTGACATAAAAAAGAGGAAAGCCCGTGACAAAGAAGCTGTTAGTAACATGCAGGTGCAATTAGACCAAGTTATGACCGAATTGGCAGAGTTAAGAACAAAGTTTGCGATGCAGGAGTCTAGGAACCAAGTCCCGAATAATGTATGCTTCGGTGTTCAAAACAATAGTTCTGGCTCGACGTCGAGATTGGATGCTTTAGATACGATAAAGGTAATTATTTATTATAGCATCAACCTTTAACAACTAATAAAATCCATAACTTAATGATAAAGCATCCAATGTCGACGTCGAGCCAGAACTATTGTTTTGAACACCGAACCATATATTATTCGGGACTTGGTTCCTAGACTCTTGCATCGCAAAATTTGTTCTTAACTCTACCAATTAGGTCATAGCTTGGTCTAATTGCACCTGCATGTTACTAACAACTTCTTTGTCAAGGGCTTTCCTCTTTTTTTGTCAAGTCCTTGCATCCCCTTTCTTAAGCCAATATCATGCCCCACCGCCCTAGTGCGACCAGGGTGCTCCGGTCCTATCGCCATAGTCAACAAATCCTCTCCGGGACCCGGCAACAAATCACCTTTGGATATTTCTTTTTGGACATCTATCTGTTAATGCAAACAAAATAATTGTCAATACAATTACTTAAACAAAAAAGATAAATAAATAAAAAACAAAAAATATCTTAAAAAACAAAATTAAGAACAATCTTACAAGCTTTTTTACTATGAGTTCCATCTTAGATGGTATTATTTTTGACCCAGACTCATTTTTAGATCTTCTCCCCAACACAATCTAATGAACGCTCGCTTTTTATCTCATACAACTGTGACGGCAGCTCACCCGATGCCTTCTCTTGTTCCCACTTAGGTTTGTTGCCCCGATAACCAAGTGGGTCTACTCGGGCTGAATTCGTATTACACATTGAACGCATCCTTGCTTTCTCAGTTATATACTGCCGATAAAAGCAACAACCACAATTATAAACTGCAACATAATGATTAATATTAGGCAGAATATCATCTATATCTTTGCAAACTTTCATAATTACATCTATATCCTTGTAAAACTTTAAATTATATGTTTGCAAACTTTCATAATTACGTCTATATCCTTGTAAAACTTTAAATTATATGTATATCCTTATAAAACTCATACACTCACATATATAACCAAATATTTAATTTAATCATAATTAATCTATAAAAAATAAAAAAAAATTATAATTAATTTGATTTGTTTTTATTAAAAAACTAATTAACTTAACATCACAATATTAGCCTTCTCCACTTTTGGCTCTTTTACTAGTTCTCGCAACTGAAATTATCATTGACCTCAAATTTTCTCCAGCTAAGTTGATTCAATTTTCCTCTTGTTTTAAATCATATTCGTCTCATGTTCCATTAAATCATATCTCGTAGAATCAAGAAATTAATTCGAAATATCATTATCTATTTAAGTGTTCATATATCATTGATGTTACAAATTCTTTTATTATTAGATTATGATATGATATGTAACTTTTACTGGGTTTATTCAAAGAAGTTTACCTTGAACTTTAACTAATTTCCTTATATTTTTAAGATTTGCCATGCTTAGTGCATCTGTACTATTTCGTAGAATTTAAGTTGACACAAGACAATAATTTGAATATTGTAAATTTCTCAACTCTTCTTTCAAACATATAAAATTATATATTTATGTGATTTGTTGATTCAAACTTGACTTCTTTCATTTGTTATGCTATTAGCTAATTATTATTAATTACTTTTCTATACCTATAATCTTTATTAAGAAACCTGTTATGACAATAGTTGCAAATCATTAGTTTGTAGATAAACTATACACAAGAAACACTTAAAGTTTTACATTTGTACATATACTATACACAAGAAACACTTAAAGTTTTACATTTGTACATAAACTATACACAGGAGACACTTGAATTTTACATGGATTAAAGATCGGAATAAAAGTAATTAAATGTATGGTGAATGATGAGATTGATTATGAGAAGGAATGAAAATGAGTATTTTAGTAATTTATTTATAATTTAATTTGAAGACAATGTTTTTAATTTTTTAAATAGATTAATTATCATTAATTTAAGTATTTTGATATATATATATGATAGTTTTATTAAGGGTATATATGTAATTTCAAGTTTTATAAGGATATATACGTGATTATTGAAGTTTGCAAGGATATAAACGAATTCTTCCTTAATATTATCAAGAGACATTATATCCTACAAACCTGGAATTCCTTTGATGATATCCTTTCTTTAAATTTTTGCAATGTAGTTTTCTCCAGATATGAGTAGGTTTCAAGTGGATTTCTGACATTCTCATTGACCAAGAAATTCTTTTTAAGCCTCTTCTTGTATGATCTCCACTTGTGGTTGCAAGTCATAAGCACATATGCTTTGCGTTTTTCATCATGTATCTTCCAACGTTTCTATTTTTGTTATTTTAAAAAGAATAACTATTAGTAACATATATTAATTAAATGAAAGCACATGTAATGTGTATTAGATAACAAACCTTGATGGTCAACCATAAGTTCTCCTTTTCATTTGTGGGCACTTTCTTCTAAGTTGGATATTCGATAGAAATTAACTTTCTCGTAACAACCCCACAGTCATTGGCAAACTTATTTTGGTTTTCGCCACAATGCTGACCAAGACTATTAAATTGAACTTCTTGTGGCTCTGTTATATCCATTAGACGTGTGGCTCTTCTTTTTTTCCTCGGTTGTGGTTGTGGTTGTGGCTGTGGTACCGGTTGTTGTTGTGGCTGATCATTCATCATCTTTATTGTAGATGATTTGCAAATAGCTCAACCACCTACCTGAACAGATTACAAAAACAATTCAACATGATATCACAATGCTTACTTTTTCGTTTGATTGATACAAAAGGCCTATATCCTTATGATGATGAGGAATGGTTTTGTTGGATTAGTGTCTAAGTCCATAACTATTTTGGTATGTACTTGACCCGATTATGAGCATGGTCCTTTTGGGTTGCCTTCACCATAGCAATATGTAGGATGAATTAAGGAGAGAAAGGTTTAATTATGATTTATTAATATATTATAAGAATAATATATTAAAAGAGAAATCATATTGTTTAATTAATATTAGTCAAGAATTAATTAAGAATTAATTTTGTGACTAAAAGAGATTAATTAAACTTAGGGGACTGGAGTTGTAATTATAAGATAATTACAATTGGGCTATGGATCACCTAATAATATATAGGTTGGACGAATTCTATGGGAAGCCCATAAGGAATTCGTCCAAGGGATATGTTAAAGGAGTTCATGGGCTGCTTAGGGCTTAAGCAGTCAGATTAGGGTTTCCTTGTTGCAAACCCTAATAGCCTACATGTATATATAGGACCCCTATGCCCCAAAAACGTGGTGAACTAATCCTTTAGGGTTTCCAACCGTTTTTGGTGCCTCCTCTCTCCTCCCTCTTCATCCAAGTTGCTTAGTGGTGTTTGTGACTCCATTAAAGGTGCAACACTTGAGGCACTAAGCTTTCTGAAGCCAATGATTGATTGTTATTACTATATAACAATCAAAGGTAAGATCTAAACCCTAATTTCAGTTATTGTTTATTAGATCTAGGGTTTATAGCTTTGGATATTCAATTGCATGTTCATTAGACAAACTAGATCCAAAAGCTATTAGGGTTTGCATATTCACCATAGGAATGATGTATTGCTCGAAACCCATCAGTGGTATCAGAGCCTAGGTCGTTTTTCTATTGAATAGATGCATAATTGAACTGCCAAAGACCTGAAAATCGAAATTTCTTGTTGTTTGTCTGATGAACTCGCCGAGTTGCTCTTAGAACTCGACGAGTAGCTTGAACTCGACGAGTTCCAAAGAGGACTCGACGAGTTGGCTGTTCAGTTGCCGGGTTTTTCGAATTTTTGGTCAAATTTTGATGTGGATAATTACCAAAACTCGTTTTTATTGCCTAAAATCGATTTTTTATGTTTGAAATGATTATCCTTATCAAAATTGATGGATTTGGTTAAATATGGATAATATAGGATTATTATAAGATAAATATTTGACCTAGTAAGTTTGAAAAGTTTCAATTTACACCCTTTAAGTTTTATAGTTTAAATTTGAACTTAATAGTTTTGTTTTTGAAATTTAAATAGTTAAACCATAATGTTTTGAAAAGTTTCAAAACTTGTCCTCAAGTTTTGGAATTCAAATTTTTGGATTAAAAGTTAATTTTGAAAGATTTAAATTCTAAACCCTAATGTTTTGAAAAGTTCAAAAACTTGCCCTCAAGTTTTGGAATTTAAAATTTGATTAAAAGTTATTTTTGAAATAGTAAATTCTAAAACCCTCGTATTTTGAAAAAGTTCAAATTACAGCCTTATGGTTTTGTTAATTAATTAAAGTGTATAATTAAAAGAGAGTTAATAAATCCATAAAGTTTTTGGTTTACATTTAATTAAATTAAAAGTATAATTAATTAAATTAGACCACCTAGTATTTTAAAAGTTTAAAATACACCCTATACTATGTATATATGACATTAAAAGTCTAATATTATATATGTATGAGTAAACAGTCAGTCTTACCGTTAGTAGGCCTCATTCACGAAGCTGGTCTATAAGGGGTGTTTAAGGAAATTGCCTATAAAATGGCGATTGAATGGGTATCCACTCTTACCCACCGCACTCTTGACTAGTGGAGGGTCGTTAGCCGAACGGGTAGGATAGGACGAAACCTTCCATTATAAGTATAATGAAGTACAAAGTAACTAAATGCTTTTATAAATTCCCAAATCATAGTTACTTTAGGCAAAATGTGAAATTGTATGCTAATCCATGGAATTACACTTCACACCCTTACCAAACGTTAGTGGAGCGTGCGTGGTTAACCGGCACACTAATTTGGGGTTGACATTGGTTGTGAAGGGTGGCTCGATGTTTATCATAGATCAATGGAGCGTGTGTGGTTAACCGGCACATTTATTAGGTGATAGTATCATTGAGTGCATCACATAGATTCGTATGGTTATTCACACCTTATTTGTGATCCTCAGCATCCCAGTCACAAATAGAAGGGCATAATCGAGATTAAACATGCCATTGAAAAGTTCAATGAATCTCAAAAGATCTAGGAGTTTCAATTCATTTAAAACTTAAATTTCTTTTTCGTTTTTCATGGTGGAAATTGGTAAATCGTCAATTACCTACCTTCAAATATTCTACAACTAGATTACGACATCCCTCTTCTAGGTTGTAGAGTATTGGATCCTAGCCTTGATGTTTCATTTGGGTGTTGCGTCTAGGATCCTTATCAACTAACTTGAATTTTCTCCCGTTTTGTAGATGTCTAAATCTTACAATGGTCTTCCCAAATCCATTGGAACAAGCTTTCCAAATGAAGATGACGTTCCAAGATACGATCAAGGAAATGAGAGTCATGCTTCACTTCCTCCACCTCCTCCAATTGTTCTCCCTGACCCACAAGTTCAAAGGCTTGAAAAGTTCAAGTTCACTCAATCCCTATTGGCAAGTAAGCACGAAGAGGGGAAACATGTGTGCGCACACGTCTTAGAGATGAAGTCACACATTCATAGGTTAAGGATGTTGGGTGTCGATATCTCAGAGATGTTGGCTGTTGACTGGGTTCTACAGTCACTTCCTGATTCGTATAGTGAGTTCGTAAGAGAGTACTATGCGAAGGTTCACGACGTGACCCTCATTGATTTGACCTATTTGCTTATTGTTGCTGAATCAGTGTTGATTTGGCGCACTGGTCAAGCAAACTTGATTGGTCAATCAAACTCCCATGCTTCATTGGACACTAGCTACATTGGAAGTCCAGAAAAGGCTGAGATTGTCCCTTGTTGTGTACCAAAGGAGTCCATTTGCTTTTACTTCCAAGAGAAGGGGCAGTGGAGACGAAGCTGCCCTGTTTACCTGAGAGATCTAAGAGATGGGAGAGTCAAGACGTATGGCTCTACTTCAGGTAAAATCCATTAACTAACTCTATAAGTTCCTATTTTTGGTTCTTAATACATGATGTGATAAGATTACATTTTGATGTTTTGCAGGATCGAAGCAAAGAAAGGAAACTTAAGGAAGAAGCGTGCTGAATCTGATCACGAAGAAATGGATTTCGATCGCATGGACTCAAATATCGGATTTTTGAGCTGCTACTTTAGACTTACGGTAGATTTCTAAGAAATATGTAATAGCATAGTTTTTCAGTTGAATTGCATTGTAAGGACAAAGTTTTTCCGCAATAAATAAAATTTGTTTTTGTCTTATTTATTTATCCTTGCAATGGCATGTATGAAAAAATTGATGTTTAAATGTTTCTTCTATTAGCAATAATGGATTTGATTCTTAATTGTGTTATTTGTGGAATTGTCGAGAATTTACCAAATAGGGAGAGTTTCTCATCACCCAAGTTTCAATTGGACAGAAACTTGGAATCATGCAACCTGCATTGTGTGATGAATGAGAAACTTCATATTTGAAAATTAGACTAATTCTTTGACAAAGTGTCAAGTGAAGGACTAAGAGATCGAGTACACTAGGTTGTGCGTCGATCAAGTCCACCACAAGAGTAATAAAGATATTCATCATAATTTACTAAAGTTTAGTAAATATGGTTATACTTATAAGATTGAGTATAATTTTGAGTTGATTGAAAGAGTTTCAACCAATAGCAGAACGAATAAGAAGAATCTAGTAGGCAGAAAGATAAAAGTTTCTCTATTCTAAGAAGAAGGGAGAGTACCTTTTATTGTGTTTTATGATAGGTCTTAATGATTAAGAACCATGTCTAAATTGATTCTCTAAGTGAGTCTTAGTGCAATTGCATGTCTAATAAGAGGAATCGAGAATTGTAGAAATGGTTAAATCAAGAAGTCAATCATACTTCATTCCAATATCAAGTCTTAGAGTCTAAGATTGTGACTTGAGTGACAAGTCTTAAGAAGGTTTATGGCACTCATCAAATGTGGAGTTTGGAAAAGTTTTCATATTCTTGCACATTTGAAATTGGTAAGTTGTGATGTCTTGGATAAGTCAAAGACCAACTAAGACCAATTGTGTGAAGTGTTAAGCTTGATAAGAAGCTACACTAACTCTTGAATATTTGTTTGTCAAGAAATGTTTCTTGACAAGAGAACCTTATATGTCAAGGAGTCAGTGGGAGTCTTAATGGTCTTGAAAAGGTTCAAGAATAAATCAAGAATAAACCTAATTGATCATCACTAGCGCACGACTTGAGGTTTGTAACCTATCGTGGATGACAATTTTGTTTTCTGCGCCATTCCAGTTAAGTTAGTTATGCTTCTGAGTTCTATGAGTTCTCATTTGTATGCATAAAGGCAAGCACCTTGATCAATGGAAGGTACATTGATATGTAAGGGTGAGTTGCTAAACTACTTGGAAGACATGGTGGGCACTCGTGTTACCATAAGGCAAGAAATCAAGATTGAAAAAGTTCAGTCCATATGTTTTTGGATTTGTCACAAACCTTCGTTTTGGCAAATTCACATGGATAGGAACACATACACCATAAAATCTAAGTGACATCAGGTTTTCCTCCTTCATGAAAATGATTGTGAGGAAATGCTTTCACTAAGAGAGATTTTAAGAAGATAGCAATTGTGAAAATTGTATTCTCAAATTCGATTATGATTACGGCATCCCTCTTCATAGTTCGAATTGTGAGATTTGGCAATTAGTCTGAACATTTGGGACTTAGTTCTGAATTTGTCTAGACACACATATGAGCTTTCTAAGGCAAAGGTGTATGAGTTTAAGAAGCTTAGATAAAGGCTTATCAAAGCATCAAGTATTTAGAAATATGAACTTAAGGAATTCAATAAGCATTGTTTTCTGGAAGTTCAGATGTTTTCTAGATATATGTCAAAGCTAGTGGGAGCATAAGTGTTATGCTTGTATTGTAATAATCATCGTGTTAGTGGGAGCATGATTATTATTTCAAGTATTGCGAGTTAGCAATATTAATTATAGAAAACAAAGATTAACTTTGCAAAGCTGTAGGGGTTGAAAAGTTGTTTTGCTATAATTAAGGGAGAGAATATTATACTTCGTTTCAATATCTAAAGCTTAGATTGAGAAATTTTAATAAATTTAGTCAAAGGATACATAGTGTGTTCTCAAATTTTGATTATGATTACGGCATCCCTCTTCATAGTTCGAATTGTGAGAACGTGACACATAAAATATTATGGCAGAAGATTGATAAAGTATCATATCTTTATGTAAGACATTATGCATCGTGTCCCATACGCTTAGGGTATAGGATCGATTGCAAATGCTATAATATTTGACCATTCTAAAATTTTCCAAATGCCTAGGGCATTAAGAGGGAAAAAGGGACTAGAATCGGTTTTGACTAAAATAATTAAACAACTATCAAAGGACGATCTGAGGTTCACTGAGGATTTGTCACTTGTGAGTAGTTGAAAGTATAGTACTGGATGGACTATATTGACATTATTATGAATAGATAAGATTCTATTAAGAACGAGTTGTCATATGGCAAATATGGAAATGTTTCCATTAATGGGAGTTGGATATTAAGAAATATGTCTAGATTAGAAACTTTTATGCGAGAAGGATGTTCAAAGGAATGTACTTTGAGTGAGAGACATCACATCTATATAATTGTTTTGTAACAATTTCTGATAGAGTACATTGTGATTTCATTGGCCGAGTCTTTGCGACTTTTGTGCTATGACATTACGAAAGAATCATTGCATAAAATGTTAGAATCTGACATATTCTAAAAGTGGCAAGAATTTGGTATTCTTATACTAATAATAAGGATTGGGAATTGTGAAATGAGTTTCATTGGAAAGGTTTTTCAATTGATCTATTTCACAAAGTATGGACCATAGGAAACCAAAGTGTTCATGCTTGGAGCATGGGACAATTGTGGTTATAATTCGAGTAATAAGTTGATTTTCTGAAACAGTAAGCAATGAATAATGAGTAATCAATATGGTGTTTAAATAAAAGTGTTTTTATTTACGCTCAAAAGTTTTGGGGCCGTATAGGATTAATATTATTATTGCGTTTCACTCTGCATGTTTTGACTTCCAGAATAACTGGGTTATTCGAACCTCCACAGTCGGTCATACGTTGGAAGTAGGTATGAAGGAAGACTGTCATGAATTTGTCTGTAGATTGTCTAAAGTGTTTAGACATGGCACAAGTTTGCTGCAGAGTTCATGAGTGCTTTGATAAGATTAAAGTATTGGATTAAACCCACGCTCACTTGAATCACTTCATGGATTTATCACGGGTGATTAGTGAGACGATAACATTGTATATTCTTGAAACCGAGACGTGTGAGTTGTTATTTGTTGGTCGGTTGCATATTGATAATAAGAAAACGCACCAGTAACTTGGTGTTATAAAACTTATTGTTGTGTGTGATTCGATCAGTAAATGCAAGCGAGCATTTGAGTCGAAGTTTATCCATTCTTTTTACCCAAAGTGGGATAAAAGTGATATCTGTGGGCCTCTCGATGATTTAGTGATGACCCTAAGCGCTTGGCCAAGTCGGGACTGAGTTGATGTGTTCAATTGTAGTCTGTTGTCAGTCGTCATAAATCGGAAGTCGGGAAACAGTATAGAGAGAATGATTAAAATTCATGTCTCGTGTCTATACGATATCTTGAGAATGGAGCAATATATGATCCCTTATCTAAAGGACACGCGTATCTGATAAGATCAGAGTTGACAGCGACTTTTGAAAGCTACGATTGATGATCAGGTTCTGAAGTTATGCAAAATAGTTATTAGACTTATCCAAGTGGGAGACTGTTGGATTAGTGTCTAAGTCCATAACTATTTTGGTATGTACTTGACCCGATTATGAGCATGGTCCTTTTGGGTTGCCTTCACCATAGCAATATGTAGGATTTATTAAGGAGAGAAAGGTTTAATTATGATTTATTAATATATTATAAGAATAATATATTAAAGGAGAAACCATATTGTTTAATTAATATTAGTCAAGAATTAATTAAGAATTAATTTTGTGACTAAAAGAGATTAATTAAACTAAGGGGACTGGAGTTGTAATTATAAGATAATTACAATTGGGCTATGGATCACCTAATAATATATAGGTTGGACGAATTCTATGGGAAGCCCATAAGGAATTCGTCCAAGGGATATGTTAAAGGAGTCCATGGGCTGCGAAGGGCTTAAGCAGTCAGATTAGGGTTTCCTAGTTGCAAACCCTAATAGCCTACATGTATATATAGGACCCCTATGCCCCAAAAACGTGGTGAACTAATCCTTTAGGGTTTCCAGCCGTTTTTGGTGCCTCATCTCTCCTCCCTCTTCATGCAAGTTGCTTAGTGGTGTTTGTGACTCCATTAGAGGTGCAACACTTGAGGCACTAAGCTTTCTGAAGCCAAGGATTGATTGTTATTGCTATATAACAATCAAAGGTAAGATCTAAACCCTAACTTCAGTTATTGTTTATTAGATCTAGGGTTTATAGAATTGGATATTCAATTGCATGTTCATTAGACAAACTAGATCCAAAAGCTATTAGGGTTTGCATATTCACCATAGGAATGATGTATTGCTCGAAACCCATCAGGTTTTGAGTTTAAAAATGAAATATCTTATCCCATCATTGCAGGGGCAAAACATGAGACATGAGCATTAGAACTACAGGGGCCAAACAGTGAAACATAGTAACCCTATGATGCCTTGCCTATGCAGTAATCTCATAAAATAAAAGTTTAACCCCACTTGGAAGAATCTATGTACTTAATAAAGTAAAGCAAAACCAAAAAGAGAAAAAGAAACCTAACCCTCTGACCACACTGATAACAGGTACTACCCAATAAACCATGAGACTAAGGGGGAGTTTGGATATGCTGCTAAGTGCTAGATGAATCGGATTTTAATTCTGAATTTCTAGGGCCAAAACAATCAAATTCCTTAGAGCTAATTTTGTTTCAGGTGAATGAAATATTATGTTAACGATAATTAACTTAATTATTATAATCATTGTAGCAGGTACATATAACATCCTTTAAGCAAAACAGATTACCGAATTCAAAAGGAAGCGTGTGATTAATCAACAAATTACCATTCAAATCAGTTTAATCTAAAGCAAAAAATGATAAATTACCAATAAAAAGTAAACATAACCAATGAGGAAGATGATACAACTGATATCTATAATTGTTCATCAACAAAAAGTGATTCAAATAGCATACAGCTTACGTGACAAGAATTAACGATACTCTAGGAGATGGTGGGAAACATTAAACGATCGGGAAGTGTACTTACGAGAGGAGAGATGCTGCGAAGAATTTTGTCTTGTTGTTTTGGGGAAGAGGACCAATTGAGATGTAGAGTCGTGTATACGAGTAATGTTGCCCTAGCAATGACTTGGCGACCTCCTATATGAGGCAGGGGATAGGGAAAAGCGAGGAAAAGATAAGGGTTTTAGGCACCAGATTATAGTCAGGACGATGAGGAGGAATCGTCTGTTAAGGCACAGCCTGATGGTGTGGTAGATAGTCAAATTGCCGGTTGCTTGATGCAGTGAAGAAGAACGAGAGGTGTAAGGAGTGACAACGTGTTTGGGGTTTTGATTTTATCAAAATTTGTGGCGGGTTATACAATTACCATGGCGGGATATCCAAAAACTTTACCAAAACTTATGTCAGACTAAATGTAAAAAGTAAATGGCTGATTCTTTTTTCCTACAGTATACATTTCGTTTAATTACATTTTCAACCTTAGTCCTTTATATTTGTATATAAGTTTCAATTGATACCTTTTGCTTATTGAACTTCTAATATATATCCTTATAAAACTAATGTATTGATTTGACAAAAAAACATGTAAATTTTTTTTTTGAAAACCCTTCTTTTATACGTACATGTCTCGAACCAGATTGGGAACCGGTCGAATGAGAACGAAGAACTGGAAACCGGTCCATTGAGTAAAAAATTTGGTTTGCTCTGACGTCGGTACGGTATAGGGTCGGTTCGATGGATCCAAATCTTCATTCCTAATATAAAATAAATATGAAATTCAGCTCGATTAGCCGTAAACGAGTCAAATTTCAATTTAGGACGTTTTTCTTATAAAATGGACGTTGAAAATATTAAAATTTCTTTTTTGAAACATCATTAAAAGTATGTCTGGCAATCGTGTCGTGTTCGGGTTGACAGGTCAAAATATACCAACCCGATCAGACCCAGTTAACTATACATAGGTCACGGGTTGACGGGTTTGGAATAAAGGTTTGAGATGACGGTGAGGTGGTAACAGTCGTTGGTGGTTGCAGCGGAGAATAAGAGGAGGGTAAGGAGTGAGAAAGTGGTATGGGGTCTGATTCTACCTCAAAATTTGTGGTGGTATATTGAATTTTCATGCGGGTTAACTCAAAAAGTTTCAGCCAAAACCACTTTAATTTTTATATATTTTTGGCATAAAATTATGTTTTTGTTTAAGGGGCAAATGGTACCTTACCAATTTAGAGCCCATGCATTTTTTTTCTAATTATTGTGTATTATTTTGTTTCTAACTCTAATTATTAGTATAATATGAATTTAAAAGGAAACTCTAACGTAAAGATATAATATTTATTTATTACGATACAAGAAGAAAAATATATTGACAACATATTTAATTTCAATCTTATAAATATTTTCTCAAAGATTGATTATTAATAAGAACTTTTAACTATACTATAATTTTATAACTTACGACATGTTGAAGTTAATTAACGAATCCTGCAAAACTTAGGATACCCAAAAGGTTAACGAATTTCACTTTGATGATTAGTGTAATAATATAATTCAGATTAAGGATGAGTTTTTTAACTGAAAAAAAATCGGGCCGGATAATGTAGTGAGTTTTCAAAATATAATTAGGTTATACTAGATTAGTGCAATTTTACAATCATATTCATGTTTCTTATCGAATAACTTGTTTTATTTTCCAAAGTATGTGGGTGATAGGTACGAGATTCAGTCCCTAGGGTTAGAACCGATAGAACTTAATTCGAGAACAAGTAATCTCCAAAATAGTCTTTCACTAGCTTTATTAATTGTATAAAAATAAGAAACAATGGTGAACCATATTTTATAGTGACCTGCTAAACAACACTACCACCACCACCACCACCATTACCACAACTGCCACAGCCACCACCAACATCGTGACTACCATCACTTACGACCACCACCAACGCTGCCACCACTACCACCAGCCGCCACTACCACCACCAACACCATCACCATTGGCATCACCGCCACCAACCTCCACTGCTACCATCACCACAACGCGACAACCACCACAATCAACTCCACCGCCACCATCACTACCACCACCAACGTCACTATCAACATCACCGCTACCCACCACTATCACCGCTACCACCGCCACCGTCCCCCACCACCACTGCCACGACCGTCGAAGTTTTATTGTTTTTATAATTTATATAGTGTATCTTTACATATAAGTTATAAAACAAGGTAGATTTTAGCAAAATAGACAAAAGGGTAATTCTGTCATTTTACATGAATTCCAATTCTATTTCCTACGAACCAAACAGAATCTGGAATTAAGTCAAATTCCATTTCTTGCCAACCAAACAACATATGGAATTGGATTCAAATTCCTAACAGATTCCTTTTCCAATTCCAGTTCAAATTCCTTTAGCAACATTTTACGAACCAAACAGCGCCTAAGATATCTTTTCCGAAACAACACCATATGATTAAAAGTAGACTTGACAATCGTGTCGTGATCGAGTTGGTGGGTTGCGGGTTGGCGAGTCAGAATATACCAACCCGAACACGACCCATTTAACTATAAAGGTCATGGGTTGGCGGGTTTAGAATATAAACCCATATATGACCCGCCAACCCACGTATTTATATAAGTTCACAGGTTGGCAAGTTTGTGGGTGAGATTTGGGTTCATAGGTTCGTGGGTCAGATTTGGGTTCATAGGTTCGTGGGCTAGATTTGGGTTCGTGGGTCAGATTCCATAAATAAAATTGACAATTAAACATGAATAAATTTTTGATGCAAACATATTCGAATTTTAGAAACTTAAGTCTTAAACATCCAAATTAAAATTAAAAACATTCATGGAAACATGTTCAAACTAAAACATTAATACAAACATAAATAATTAAAATTCAAACGACACTAAAACATATTAAATAATGACACGTCTCATCATCAATCATATATTTGTCTTATCTTTGTCTGAGACCTTACCCAAATCCTCTTCATTTTGCCCAAGATGTGGGTTATGATATCCATATTCCTTCATTGTGATCTGACCGTAAGTAAGTGGTGTCATCGACATCATCATTTGAAGATGCAATGCCGATAGAAAATGGGGGTAGTTCATCAAACTGATCGTACTCTTCCTCGTCCACAACATCATCAACACCAAGTATATGTCGTTTGTTATGCATAACGATGTGCTTTCCCGATTCCTTTGGGTCCTCAACATAGAATACCTGGGTAGCTTGTTTAGCTAGGATGAATGGTTCTGATACATATCCGTTTGTGGAAAGGTCAACAACTGTAAAACCATCATTGTAAAATTTAACACCTCGTTGGTTGTCAACCCATTTGCATTTTAACATAGGTATAATGATGGAATCATATTTCAATTCCCATATTTTCTGAATGATGTCATAGTATGATTCTTTGGCGATCCACACCCTTGTATCATGACTATCTCCATATACTTCAGTTGAGGCTATTACTGTTACACCACTATTATGAAGTGTACTTTTTCCATCTTGTTGATTAGTGTAAAATGTATAACCATTAATGTCGTATCCTTGGTACGTTGCCACAAGATCATCAGGACCATTCCCTAGATGTACTACAACTTGATCCACACTATCGATGTCATAACTTGCTCTCACTTTGTCTTTTAACAATTGTGAGAACGTTTTGTTATGTTCCTTAACCAACCATCTATTGCTCCTACCACGATTTGACAATTCCAGTGTTCTTTTGTGCTCATTTATATATATGGAGCAATGATTGTCATATGTTGTAGGACTGTAAAATGTGCAAGTTGTAAGTCTTCTCGATTTGGAATGATCTTTTTCAATCCAATTGTCCCACTCCCTACAAGTCTACCCTCGTGTCGAGATTTTTGAATGCCAATACTATCAACACCTTGTAGATAGTCAATACAATATTCAATTACCTCCTCTGTTGCGTATCCTTCAACAATACTACCCTCTGGTCGATGTCTATTCCTTACATACCCTTTTAAGACGCCCATATATCTCTCAAATGGATACATGTATCGTAAGAATACTGGCCCACAATAATTTATATCTCTAACAATATGAGATGTTAGATGAGCCATGACATCAAAAAATGAAGGTGGGAAATTGGAACATCCCAAAATTCGAGGCCAAAAATTTTGTTTTAAATACGTTATAATAAAGCCAACAGTATAATAAAACATCCATAATATCATGTCATGACAAAACCAAAGTAGAAATAATCAAAACATGTTATCATAAACAATATCAGAGTGTAATCCCAAAGATCTCATGTGCGGAAAACCATAGTGTGATGCGCTGCGATCAAGCCGACTCCTTTCCTTTGAAAACGAAGTACCTGAAACCAAAACTGAAAACCGTAAGCACGAAGCTTAGTGAGTTCCCCCATTATACCACATACCATACAATACATATATTGTCAAGCATATCCGGGTGCTGGCCTACCCCTTCGGTATCTTTCAACCGGTATCCGGGGACTATTCCCCCTATCACTAGCACGTAATAACATAGCATAACATACATAAATATATTTTCAGGAATATTTGGCTGCTCAACCTACCCATTCGGTATCTTTCAACCGGTATCCGGGAGCTAACCTCCCTTCGGTATCTTTCAACCGGTAACCAGGAGCTAACCTCCCCTTCGGTATCTTTCAACCGGTAACCAGGAGCTAACCTCCCCTTCGGTATCTTTCAACCGGTAACCGGGAGCTAACCTCCCTTTCGGTATCTTTCAACCGGTAACCGGGAGCTAACCTCCCATTCGGTATCTTTCAACCGGTAACCGAGGGCTATTTCGCCCCATACCACTATCACATAATAACATATCATGATCATACTGCTAGGCATGCATGGGTACTATCTACCCCTTCGGTATCTTTCAACCGGTAACTAGGCGCTATATCACCCCTACCACTACTAACACATATGTCATAGCATCCTAGCACATAAAGCATATCAGATAACGACACACCAGATAATTATCACAAAGACAATCATCTAACAAATAACTCCTATTAGTGGGCCAGCATTCTGGCCGTAGACCCACTCCTACTGGAAGGTAACTCACCTCACATTGTTGAAGTCTCATAGACACAATCCCACACTGCTGAAGTCCCGCATACTCAACCCCAGCTGCTGGATGACAGATTCCCGAACTGTCAACACCAAAATAACACCCAATTAATAATTGGGTTCCAATACATAACCATAAGTCCATGCTTGGGGGGGTAAAAGACTACTCTACCCCTAACTTGGCTTGATTCAAGCCCGAGGCCCAATCCAAAGGCCCAAAAGTCCAACTATGAGTCAAAGCCCAACATATGGCCCAATTTTCCAAATTGGGCCCAAACCTCTACATGGTCTCACTCTAAGGCCCAACCATTTATTCCAGTCCAACATTTGACATTCTAATGGCCCAATATCATATAATTATTAAGGCCCAAACTATGGCCCATCTATGACCCAATTTTCCAAATTGGGCCCACACCCTCATATGGGCCTTACCCTAAAGCCCATTAAATTATTCTAGTTCATTTGCTTGTTCTTGGATGGCCCATTAATAACCCAATTACCAAAGCCCATTAGAAAGGCCCAACAATAAACCCAAGCGAAATTAGGGTTTCACATAAAATGACGATTAAGGTTAAGTGTTTCTCACTTAACCCATTAAGGACTTAATCCATTAAGTCCATCACTCTACTAGATAAGTCATATGATGTGATTGGGCTTAATACACAATTCCATTCTAATGGCCCAAATGTGGGTCCAGATAAGTCCAAGCCCATAAATCCAATATTAGGGTTTTCTAAACCCTAATTAGGGTTTCCAATCCCATCTTAGCCCAATAGGCCCAAAACCAAGTCCTTAAGCCCATTAGGGTTTTCCTTAGGTCAACTAGGAGTCACATGTTAGGGATTTTGGGTCCATTAGGGCTTAGTAGGGTTTAATTGGCCTATTAGGGTTTTAGTCCTTTGTCCAAACATCCAACAAGCAATCCTAACACAACTAAGCACACCGCCACCCGACACGGCGGCCGGTGGCGGCAGCCACCACCCTACGGTGGTGGTTTGAGATTTCTATTATTATTTTGGCACCATTACAATATACAACTCGATAATACACACACACACACTAATAATAACACATACGCACACACACAACCACCCTTGTGGTGGTCGGTGGTGGTAAGTGGCAGCAGCCACCATCCTATGGTGGCGGTGATGCCATTTCCGAGAACTTCAGCTATACACACACACACTCACCAACTGAAACACGCACATCTTCACTTCTTTACTCGGGAAGGGGAGCCAACCACCCATTGACGGCGTATGGCGGCGGCAGTGGTGATTTTACAATGACAGCCACCACCTCACGGTGGTGGCGATGGTTTTTGTTAGTCCCTAGTCATACAGCCACACACACACGAGTCTTGAAACATAATCACACCCATACAAACTCACGGTCACCTCCCATGGTGGTCAATGGTGGCGGCGATGATAGGAAGTAGAAAGAAATGGCGGCATGAGGTGGTATAAGACGTCAAACCCATAAGAAGGAACAAGAAAGATGCGTTGTTGACATTCTGAGAGTCTTCTGGTCGATCATAGCCCGCGCGACGACGTCCCTAGCTCCGATCTCCGGTCTTCAGTGGCACCTCCGGTTGCACAAACGTCATTGGGGACAGGAGGTCACGAGTCGGCGACACCCACGACGTCATATCCTTCTCCAATCTCCGACTGATGCAGCGCCCGATCCTGGTTCCCATCGGTCTCCGCTATTGCCGGTGACAGGGGCCATTTGACGGTGCTAGGTGGTCAGAGGTAGCAGCGGTGCCGGAGATGGGTGAGGTGAGAGTGGCGGCTGCATATGATATTAGGTTTAGGGTTTTAGGAGGCTGATGCATGGTGACGGGTTAAATACCCGTATCCCATACAAACTCTATTCAATTTTGTACAAAATCAGTCCCTGCCCCACAAATTCTTTTCACACCCACTCTATAAATTACCATTTAGCCCCCAGCAATCCAAAACCTTTTCAATTTAAGTCTGAATTTTACCCTTTGGCCCTTGCTTCCATAAATTCATTTCAAATTCGATCCCTAATTTACCATACAGCCCCTAAGCCTCCAAAATCCCTTCAAATGAAGTCCCAGAAATTACCATTTAGTCCCTGCCTCCAATAATATTTATGAAACCAATCCGGAACTTACACTTTTAACCCCCGAATTCTAAGATTGTGACAGTTAACTCCTCGAGACCCACACCTTGCTATATAATTATAAATTATAGGGCTACTATTCATTCATTAATTTGTTTATTTATTTATTAAATAAACGGGGTGTTACAGAAATACATCTCGAGTTGGCATAATGTCAAGATAATATCACTTTCCCATGAATCTAATACCTCGAGATCAATAACTTTAGAATGAATCATGTTGAAAAACAAGCATAGCTTTGTGATTGTGTGTCGAATGCGGCCTGGTAGCATTCCACGAATTGCATTGGGAATCATATGTGCCATTAAAACATGACAATCATGGGACTTCATACCAAATAGTTTTAGTTCTTTCATTGACACTAACTTCTTAATGTTAGCAGAATAGCCTGATGGAACCTTTACACCATGTAAGCACTTACAAAATTTTGTTTTCTCATCCTTTGACATGGTATAACAAGCTACTAGCAGATACATACACTTTCCAGGATTCCTAATAGGAGCAAGCTCGGGACGAATTCCCATTTCAACCATGTCTTCCCTAACATTAATCCCGTCTTTTGACTTTCCCTTGATGTTTAACAATAAGGCTATCAAGCTTTCACAAACATTTTTTTCAATATGCATAAAGTCAAGACAATGGCGAACCTGCAAGTGCTTCCAGTATGGTAACTCCCAAAATATAGATCTTTTCTTCCAAATAATTTTGGGAGGAGTTGTACCTATACGTTTACGTTTACGTTTTCCTTTACCATTACCTTTGAATTTTCCGAATGTCACGTTTAGATTTTCAACACGAGAAAATACAGTTTCTCCTCATAATGGTTTCCTTGCTTTCCTCTCCTCAGTTTTACCATTCAACACCTTTTTTTCTTGCGATATGGGTGATTTTTTGGAAGATATCTTCGATGATCCATATATACATTTTTCTTGCAATTTGTCAACCATAACGATTGTGTGCCATCTTCACAAATTGGACATGCATTTGCTCCTTTTGTGCTGTATCCAGACAAATTCCCATATGCTGGAAATCATTTATGGTGCAATAAATCATGTCTCGAACTATATGCATCATACACTTCGACACCCGGACACCACAATTTTTTCATGTCCTCAATTAATGGAGCTAAATAAACATCGATATCATTTCCCGACTGTTTTGGACCTTGAATTAGTAATGACATCATGATGTATCTTCTTTTCATGCATAACCAAGGTGGGAGATTGTAGATACAAAGAAGAACTGGCCATGTACTATGACGACTGCTTAAGCTTCCAAATGGATTAATTCCATCAGAACTAAGTCTGAACCGAATATTTCTAATCTCTCGACCAAATTCTTTAAAACTGGAATTAATATTTCTCCATTGAGGGGAATCAGCCACATGTCTTATTTTTTCGTCTATTTTACGATCGGCATGCCATCGTATTAATTTTGCATCTTTGGCGTTTGCAAATAACCGCTTTAATCTAGGCACAATAGGCAAATACCACAATACTTTAGCAGGTGGACCTTTCTTTTTCACATCATTGGTTTCTTCTGTATGATTATTCTTCTTATACCGTGATGAACCGCATGTGGTACACTTATCTAGATCTACATACTGGTTTCTATATAGCATACAGTCTTTTGGACATGCATGTATTCTTTCGATTTCCATTCCCATTGGACACATTAGTTTTTTCGCTTGATATGTTGAAATAGGTAACTCGTTATCTTTAGGAAGCATATCATTCAGAAGCTTTAGAAGATTTGTGAAACTTGTATCACTCCAACCATTGTTTGCTTTTAGGTTAAATAGTTTCAAAACAACAGATAGTTTTGTATACTTCATACACCCGGTATACAACGGTTTTTCCGAGTCGTCAAATAATTGTTGAAAATTTTCATAATCCTTTTCAGCGACATTGTCCTCCCAATCATGTAACATTCTAGATAAGTCATCGTACTTGTCATTGTTTGAATCATTGTTATCATCATTAAACTCTGAAACAACCTCATTACGATTAACCAATGTCTCCCCATGTCGTGACCAACATATATAATTTCTCATAAACCCATGAATTATTAAATGTTCTTGTACTTTGGCAGAATCAGTGTATATACGACAGTTCTGACAATCTACACAAGGACACCATATGTAGCTTTCTCCTTTATTCACCCGATTTTCCTCTGCGACTTTAAGAAACCCATCCAAACATGCCAAATATTCATCGCATGAACGTTTAATTCTATACATCCAGTAACTACGATCCATCTGTTATTACATAAAAGATATATCTGAATAACATGCATGTAGGATAACATATGCATTTAAAGGCATATGTAATGTACATAATACAAAGTTAATCATACAAATAAAAAAATTTAAATATTTTAAAACAACTTGATAAAATTATATAATATTTTAACATAATTCGTATTATCATTATAGTTGTGATATATTAAATAACAATTAAAATTAAGACGTTAATTAAGAAAGAAGTGGTAAAACATTATATAAGTCAATATAAATATTAACTTTATCGTTGTTTATTATATATATTAAGGGATATATGGGATTATCTAAGCCTAATAGATGTTATGAAATTCTAAACAATTAATTAATATTTAATAAAAAAAAGAAAAAAATATGACAAGTTACAAATGAATGATACGTAATGTGTCAAAATGTTAGGGTTTCATAAGGGTGGACTAACAGACTTTTATAGATATCACAAATCTCATAAAAACCCATTCGACACATGAAGGCGGGACTTTTTCCGCCAAATATTTCATCATCTTTAATCCTTTATAAAGACCCATGCTATACATGATAATGAAAAAATGGAGAGACCGAGACGAAAGACTGATAGCAGAAGAAAGATTCATCGTCTCTGTTAATCTACTCTCCTAGTAGAGTCTTGTGTTATAAACTCTGTCCTAAGTGTAAATATAAGGAATGCAGAAGGATCTTGAATCTTACATTGATTTGAGGTAATAATTCTTCAGTGTATGTCGTATTCAACTAAAATCATGTTTATTGAAACCAAATTTAGGTTTTATGGTATTTAGTCAACACAATTTGAGATTTTCAGTCTTAACACTGTTTTGGATTTTCAATTCTACTTACATGTAAAGAAATTTTATTTTCTAATTTGAGAGTTGCCTTTGAATGTGTTGTTGATTGTTGGTGCTAGAGATGAAAGGGATTGTGTCGATGATATCTTTAATTCCAAGGGATATTGCGAAGGCTACAAAGAGACTAGAGATAACTTTGATTGTTGAGGAAACCGAATCTTTGCAATCTTCTATGCCCTTAACAGCTTCAGAATCTGTTAAACTTTATCTGTAAGTTTTCAAATTTAAAACATTAACTGACTCAAATGTGAATATTTGAGTAGAATAGGGTTAAAAATACATACTTAAGTCTTAATGAAGAAGAGTATGTGTGTTGTAGCCTACGGTTTTCTTCTCCTTCATACAAGATTTATCTATTTTCTGCATATGTAACTAAACAGTAAACTTATGTTATCATATAATCGAATGTAGTTGCAAAGAAATGGAATCAATTAGTAGTATGCACCTAACTAGGATTAGAGATACTTACAAATCAACTTCTATCTTTTTTTTCACTTGATTTTTTGCGTATGCTAATTGATTAACAAATACAAGTCTGTTCATGTGTCGTCTCTTCTTTTTGCGTATGTGTAAATGGAAGAATAAATAGCAACTAATTAGATAATCATATGAATCAACAATAGTTATCCTTCAAATTTGTTTTTTTTATCAATAACTGTAACTTTAAAATTTAAAGTTTATTCATGATTGGTTAATATTTTGAGTGTATCTTATCTATTTTTTCGTAGAGTGCATAAATTTCAAACGAGATAAGGATATGATTAAATAGAGAGCAAACATAGGTCTCATCTGTCAAAAAACCCATTTTTTTTTGTTTAGTAACCGACATAGAAAAGCTCATAAAGATGTTGATTATTACTATGTTGTTGCTGCTTAAAGTTTTTGATGGCTGACTTTTCAAGTAAAATTGGTGAATGTTTACGAAACAGTTATTGAGTTTGCTGATTTTCCTTTAGATGGACGCCCGTTCATGAGAGTTGGTTGCTTTTTCATGATAGTTAGTTGCTATTCTGGTGCTACTAATTGGGTGGCTGAGAGATAACTTCCTCCCTTCAGATCCAACTTGACCATTTTGCCCCTAGTGTTATTTTGGTGAAATTCAACTGTTTTTTTGGCGCTGCCCTGTTATTAGCTCAAGGTTCCATATGCACAATACATACATCACGTGAGCATGTGCTTATAGTTTTCATAGTGTTGATTGAATTAAAGATTTCATAAACTCCTTTTCCTCTGGTTGCCGATTTAGGAGCAAAGTAGTTTGTCTCTATTCTGTTTGTTTCTACATTCTTTTTTTTATTGTTCCAACTTCCTGCTGCTCCTGTTTTTTTATTTCTAATATATTGTGGTGGGGAATTATGGATGATTTTGTCCCTGCTTTCATTTAGCCATTCAGGTGGGGCATGAATTTAGCACTAAAATACTCAGTGCAGAAAGTGGTACCTTGTAAAGTTGTGTTAGATCAATCTTGGTTATTGTTTGGTTTTTGGATTATAGATGATTCCATATGTTCCCATGGTTGTGAAGTTGATCTTCTCTGTTATTGTCTTATGTAAATGATAATAAGTTAGATATTCCAATTTTAGATAGCCTTTACCCTTTCCCCAACATTATGTCTCCGACTGTTCTTGATGTGTAACCAAACCTTGTTCACTTAACTCAAGATTATGTAACATGTTGGAAATGTATATATCTACTTGTTGACAGGTGGGGATTATGATGTTTGTTTATGGTTTTGGTGTTTCAGCTACAACAATATCAATGGAGGGATTGATGGTAACTGATGCAGTATTGTTGTTGTATTTATAACCATCAAAGTGCATCGGAGGACATCTTTTGTGAACTAAGTTCAATTCTTTTTAATATATAGTCTTAATTCGATGTAATTTATTGAACCTGACTATTTTTTCATGTAATTCTACACCATTGGGCAAAAGTAATATATACATGAAAGTAAACTGATGTCTATACATCAATTGTTCAAAAAAAAACCTAATTCCTATGCAAATAATAATACAATATGCAATATAATCATCACATGAGTGATTACTTACGTTCTAGATGAAAAAAACTGATATAAAAAAGAAACAAGATATGAGCATTAACTTGACTAATTGGAAGATAGGTGGTGATTTGACCACTGTTTACTGTAAGGGTATGGAGTTTTTATACAAAAAAAAGTCAAATAACCTGCTTTTTAAAAAATGGGTCATATAGTTTTCTAAAACGCATGCCTCTTAGTAACACGAATAGAACTCGGTTGTTTTTTCAAGGCCGGGTCATATACCCATACAAAAAAAGTCACGGTTGCTATACTAGGGACCGAGTTTCTTAAGCGTAACATATACCCCGGTTTTTTAAAATGAACCGGGTCATATTGCTTGTCCCGTTTTAGATCCCGGTTTTTCCATAATATAACCCGGTTTTTCCAAAAACCAGGTCCTAATTGGCGAGTCCTATATACCATTTTGTAGTAGTGAGCAACGACTTTTAAACCTTAGCGACAACCTTTTTCATCTCCATGGCTTCTGATTCTTGTAGTGAATATTAAGAATGTTGTTTACAAACAACTTCAATTCTATTTCAATAGAATTGTGTTTTCATTTATTATCTTTATTATCTTTTCATTATTTTTTATTTTTAAATAAAAAAAGACTTGACCTAATTTATGAAAATAGAGTTTTGTGGTAAAAAAAATGTCATTAAAATAAAGAAATGGTTTTATTTTAGGAAGCATATGAGGACCTAAATAAAGCTCCACTAAAACCCCAAATATGATATAGTGACAACAAAAAGGTGCAACTGAAACCCCCAAAAGGATGCAACCGTTTAACTAAAGTCTTTTAGCGTCAAAACTTTTAGTGACATTTATTTTGTGCCAATGATTACGAAACAATCTTTAGTGACACTTTGTCGTTTTCAATGATACTTTTCTATGTAGCCAAATGTCATTTTATTTGTAGGGTTTATTACTGAGATGTTCTTGAGTTCATCGTGTTATTGAGTTCATGGTGTTCTGTTCTGCAGATTTTTTGAACCTAAATTTGCCGAAAACTCAAGTTTGGCCAAACACAACCTAAATTAATCTACACTAGTAGGTCATGGTAATGTTTTTTTAACAAGATAAATAAGTTTAATAGTGATGTGTACAAAAATCAATATACATGAGTAAATGTGTAGTAAATGTGTACACGATATAAAGTTCATTACTTTTATAAGTGATTAACGTTTTGATACAATATAACATTTTAGTAAGATTGAGATACAAGAATTAGATTTTCATCAAGTTTTCTAATTCTTTATCATTAAGAAACTATTTAGGATGAAACGAAACACGTACTTTATAATAAAAGATGCACGTACATAAATTTTATTGAACCCTAATACATTTTTTATGCTAGTTATAGAAAGGGTAAAAAGGTAAATTTAACTAGTGACACATGAAAGAAAATCATCAATTTGGAGGTTGTACTTCCGACTTTGTTTAATTTGTAGCAGATTTGGCGAGACTCTCCAACATTTTCTCTTTAATGAGCCTCCTCATGATTTTGCCGGAGGGTGATTTGGGTATTGTATCTACAAAATGAAGCACCCTCACTTTCTTGTAATGTGCTACATTGTTCGCAACATACTTCATCATATCTTCTTCGCTCTCTTTTGCATCTTTGCTCATTACCACATTTGCCCCTGGTATCTCGCCTGCCTCTTCATCTGGCAACCTGCACGTTTTAAATTTTAACTACATATTTAAAACCGACTACAACCAAAATACAATTTTTTTTACAGCTATCACAAAATAACTATTTATTTCATTTTAAGTTTAAATGAAATGTCTTTTATTTTGCAATAATACTCTATGATTCTATTGGAAAATTCTTTCATTTTTCATTTATTGTGAAGGCCTGATCATATTGCACAAAATAAGTTTCTTTGCATGTTTTTCTAGTTTAGTTGTTATATCATTCTTCGACTTAGTTGTATTTTGTGCTTTCTACATGAGAAAAAGTCCTTACTAGTTTTCTTATACAAATAAGGACTTTGTTCAAATAGTACGGAGCACATAAAATAAAGTCAAGTACTTTGTTCTTTAGTTGGTGTTTGAAGATGGAATATATCAAGACAGTGCAAAGTAGTAGGATTTCCTTCCATTGAAAAAAAATGATATTTTAAGATGAAAAATATCAAGGTTTAAAAAATTAATTGTAATTTCATTTTCATGCAACTTCTTCATTTTATGCAAATAAAGTGGAATTTTGTTAAAAGCTATGTAAACCTAAAAAAATATTATTGTCAAAACTCATTGCAATGACATGAAAAGTAATATCGCAAAATTAAAATTATTATACGAAGACGGTTTTATGAAAATAGGTGAGTTTCGTAATGATTTATGAAAAAGTTGTTTATTCGAGGGTAACCCAATTAACTATATTTTTGGTTATTTTCATGAATAGTAATTTGTTTGAAATTATGTTATTATTTACGTAAAATATATTATTAAAAAGCTGTTTATTCAATTTTATAGATTTTAATGCGTTTTAGAAAAAAAAAATTGAGAATTATATAAACTATAATTGAATTTTAAATTCAATTGTCAAAATCATAATTTTTTAAATTCTTAAATAAATGTCGTAAATTAAATTTTGTAATAAATAATTTTTATTTTTCTATTTTATATAAAAATTTAATAAATATAAATGATTTATAAAATTATATTTAATTTGACAATCCTGCTAATAAAAATATAAGCATAATCACCCCACTACAGCGGCATCTTCAACGGAAGGGTGGCCTAAAAGTATTCCCTCTAATTCAGCTGGTGCAACCTGTCAATTTGCATGAAAAACGGATTATTAGTCGTTTTAATTCATATCTGCATGATCAAAGTTTGAGTAAAAACTTACTTGAAATCCCTTGTACTTTATTAACTCCTTCATACGATCAACAATAAAGACATCACCTTCTTTATCGATGTACCCAATATCGCCGGTGTGAAGCCACCCTTGTTCGTCGATAGTTTGAGCTGTCTCAGCTTCATTCTTGTAGTAACCTTTCATGACACATTGACTTCGAACACAAATTTCACCCGGTGTATCAGTAGGTAGTGAACGACCTGTATCAGGATCAATAAACTTCACTTCTAAATTTGGTAGAATGTAACCCACCGATCGTTTCTTGGCTGTGTGGTGACCCTTTCTTGGGTCGCCGTGGGTTAGTGTTATGCAACTATGCTCCGTCATCCCATAAGCTTCTTGAACCACTACTTGAGGGAATCTCCTTTGGAATTCCTCGTAAATCTCTGGGGCAAGAGGCGCTGCGGCGGACATGACGGATCTCAGTTGGAGCTTCGCGATATCTTCAGCGATGGGATGCTTAACTAACCCTAAAAGTATCGGCGGAACAATTGGTGCGAAAGTGACTTCATGTTCGATCAGTGCTTTCAAAACAGTTGACAGATCGTATCTTCCCATCACCACCACTTTCCCTTTGTTTTTAAGTGTCGCGCATAAGATTCCTGTGAGTCCGTAGATGTGAAAGTACGGAATTAACCCTAGTATTGTCACTTTTCCGATGAGGTCAGGGCTGACGCTAAAAAGGGTCGAGCAAAGGTTCGCGACGATATTCCGGTGAGTTAGCATGACACCTTTTGAAAGTCCGGTGGTCCCGGAGGAGAAAGGAAGGGCACAAAGATCGTCCTGAGTCACAACGCTTTCAATCATACTGTTGCTGGCTCGCTCTCCTGCTTCCAGCAATTCGTCCCATAAAATGGTCCCTGGCACCCGTTCTTCTCCGACAATTACCACCGGTAACCCTAATTCGCTCACCTGTTACAAAAATTCAATAAAATAATGTTGGTTGACCTTAAACAAGATTTGAGTATTAGAATTGAAACTGAGGTTAATTAATTAATTACCTTGTTATAAGTCTTGTCATCAGTGATAATTAGTGTGGCTCCGGCTAACTCTACTTGTTTCTTGATCTCAGACGAATGGCTTGAAGGATTAGCGCCGGAAAAAACACCACCGCCACCCATTATGCCGAGGGCCACGATACCGTACTCCACCACGTTAGGGAGGACAACGACGATGACGTGACCGGTCCGCATGCCAAGGGACCTCAGCGCTTTAGAAGACCTTTTGACATCTCTAGCAACTTCACCATAAGTGTAGGATTTCTTTGTGGCGGCGTCAATGAATGCCACATTTTCGGCGTATGATTCTGCATCCTTGAGCACGAAGTCCGGCAACAAGAGGTCGGGAATGGGGACAGACGGGTAACGACTTCGAAAAATGATTTCTTCATCATAATCTTTTGCCAAATCCTGTGCGTTTTTACCCATTGTTGATAATTTATGTGAATGAAAGAATTAATCAAGGCATCGATTTTATAGGAGAAAAATGCTTGAATCTTGAGTTAGTGTGCATGAGGGTTTTAGATGAGATTAGGAGTAAGGTGGGGTTGTCATGCTCGTTTTCTTAGGTTGGAGATTGTTGAGTCATGTAATACTTTGTTTGATTTTAATCCTTATTATAGGTGGCGAAATAAGCATGTAGAACATATGGAGTAAGTGGTAATAACATGCTGATGTTACATATATAAATGTATTTGATTAACTTTATTACAAAAGTTAGTAAAATCGTTTCTTAGTTTCGTAATAATGTACATATTAAACTTTATTACAAAAGTTATTTAGTAAATTGTCAACACGAACGGAGTCTTTTGTAAAACTAGGCTCGTTTTCAAAAAGTGTTATAGAAATAAGCTAGTTTTAAAATAGAGAAAATGACACATATGACCTATGAACATTTTAAGGTTTAATCTTTTAGTCATTAAACTTTTTTAGTGACTATATAAGGGAACAAACTTTATTTTGTCGGGTCAATTACGTCATTATGTCAATTGTGAAGGGGTCAGCCGACCATATTCCTGCCACATGTGTTACTTAAACCCCTTGGCTTGCTGACTGTGTATGACATGTCATTTATTAATAGTTTTACTTAAATGAGATTTTTTCCTGTCGACTGTCCACCATTCACCACTTCCAGCTCTTTCGATAAACCCTTACTTTCGTTCAGTCTCCTCAAACCTCAAACATGGATCCCGTATTCATCCAAGTCGATGTGCATTTCCAAGGAATCTTTGCAAAATACCCCATACGCTACACCGGGGGGGGGGGGATTACTCAGAGGTTGTCGGACATCGATTTCGCAGGCATGGACAAGAACGGGTGTTATGAATTTATCGAAAGGTTCACCGGAGAAAAGTGTGCGAAGGTTTATTACTGCCAACCAGATATTCATTTTCCCAAAGGTTTGACCTTAATTTCGAATGAGTTGGATTATGCCGGTTTTATAGCAATAGCGTATGAATGTGGTGTTATACTTCCTATGTATGTAGACCCATTTTGGTAATACTAACATGCAGGAATGGTTGGAAGAATACAAAGAAGAGGTTGTTGATAACATAGTGGAAGAAGTTCTTGATGGTGCATGACTAATTAAAGAAATTGAGACATGCCATTTGGATGAGGATGAGGATGAGGATGAGGATGAGGATGACCATGGGGTTGAGGATGTGGATGCTGATGAAGATGAGGATAACCATAACAACCCTCATGTAATATCCCGTTTATAAAATAAATAAATAATGTATAGAAGCCCTAAAATGAATAATAATTGAGCGAGGCGTTAGTTTCGAGGAGTTAAAAGTCATAATTACAGAAGTCAGGGTACGTTTGGTAATTAATGGACTTAAATTGAAGATATTTGAAGGCTTAATGGTTTATTGGTAATTTAGGGATCTATTATGAAAGAAATTTATGGGAACAGGGCTTAAAATGTAAGTTTTGGATTCAGTTTGTAAAGATTTCGGAAGGCAGGGTTAAAAGTGTAACATATGAACTTATTTTGAAAGAAAAGAAGGAAGGAGGGATCGATTATGTTAATATGGGGAAATGTTTTGAGAGGCATCGGGTATATATTTGTCTTAAGGAACCCTAACCCTAATACATGTTGCAGCCGTCACCCTCCAACCTTATACCCCCTCACCGGCCGCCACCCTATTCTCCCTTCTTCTCCAACCACCGAGCGACCATGGTGCTTTCCGTCGTTGCTAAAGGCGAAGCCATCGTGTGATGTCGTCGTTCAACCGGTAATGAAGGGAAAACAGGTAGTAACCTCCATCTCCGGCCGTTAGAGCCTTTGTCGCCGCCGCGCCGCTGTTGTTGCCGCCACCTCGCGACCGGAGCACCACCACCACAGCCGTTTTCTTTCAGTCGACGATGTGTGCGTCGTGTGGGTGTCGGATCTGTTTGAGAGATCGGAAGTGGACGACAGATCTGCCACCCTCGTTTCTCGTTGCTCACAGTTGTGGGTTCCCCGAACGCCACTTTATAGCCGCCGCGCCGCTGCCTAGCTGCCTAGCTGCCTACGAAGGAAATGGTTGCTTCTCCTTCGTGATTCAGTTGTAGAGGTCGGACGACCCACTATTTATGTGTTGTCGTTCTCCAGTCGAAGATCGCGAACCCTAGCCGCCACCCCCGCTGTTGGGGGCTGTTGAAGTCGATGAGCCGCTGCCGCCTCTATTCGCCGCCTTCCTGTCGCCACCAGCCACCGTGGAAGGTGGCTGTGTGCATGTGCTTCTATGTGTTTAGGTGTGTGTTGGCGTGTTGTGTTTTAGTGTGTGATGTATGTAGCTCCGTTGGCCGTTGGCCGGAAAATTGAGAAAGGGCCACCGCCACCATCGTGAGGTGGTGGCTGCCGCCAAGCATCGCTGCCGGCCACCATGGTGTGGCTGTGTGTGTGTTAGTGTGTGTGTGTGTGTTTATGTTTGGATTAAACATTGTAATTGTAATTAGCATTGGTTAATAATGAAAAGAATCAAAACCACCACCGTAAGGTGGTGGCCGCCGCCGTGAGCCGCCATGGACCACCACTACCCGAGGTGGTAGTGGGTGGTGCCCCACAAGCAACCCCTAATGGACCTAGCCAAAACCCTTATGGGCTTAAAGATTAATTTTGGGCCTATTGGGCCATGTTTGAGTGGAAACCCTAATTAGGGTTTAGAAAACCCTAATTGTGAGTAATTGGGCCTTAGACTTATTGGACCCACTCTTGGGCCATTGAGATTGGATTGTGTTTTAAGCCCAATCACTTCATAGCACTTATCTAGTAGAGTAAAGGAATTAATGGATTAAGTCCTTAATTGGTGAAGTAAGAAACACTTAACCCTAGTTATCATTTTATGTGAAACCCTAGTTTCACTTGGGCCTTGAATTGGGCCTTTCGATTGGGTTTTGATAATTGGTTTATTAATGGGCCATCCAAGAATAATTAAATGGACTAGAGTAATTAGTTGGGCTTTAGGGTAAGGCCCATAAGAAGGATTGGGCCCAATTTGGTAAATTGGGCCATAGTTGGGACCTAGATGGTTGTATGATATTGGGCCCCTAGAGTGAGACATGTTGGACTGGACTGAACAATTGGGCCTTAAGGGAAGTCCATGTAGAGGTTTGGGCCCAATTTGGAAAGTTGGGCCATATGTTGGGCTTTGATCCTTAGTTGATTTTTGGCTTATGGATTGGGCCTTAGGCTTGGGTAAGCCAAGCTAGGGGTAATGTAGTAATTATCCAAAGTATGTATTTATAGTTATGTGTTAGAACCCAATTATTAATTGGGTGTTATTTTGGTGTTGACAGTTCGGGAATCTGTCATCCAGCAGCTAGGGTTGAGTCTGCGGGACTTCAGCAGTATGAGATTGTGTTTACGGGACTTCAGCAGTGTGAGGTGAGTCCTCTTCCAGTAGGAACGGGTCTAAGGCACCAAGGCCGACCCGTATATGTGTGATACGTTAGTAGCTGAGTGTGGGCGGGGCCCGTATCTCATTATTATCTGAGTATAGATATCAGTCAGATTATTGGATTGCTATACTTGTTGTCTGTGTGATGCTTGTATATGTTGTTAGGAATGCGAGTGTGGGTGGGGCCCAAATCTCATAGTAGCTGAGTGTGGGCGAGGCCCGTATCTGATAGATAGCTGATATGGTATATATTTATATGCTAGTGATATTTGTTGTTCGTTTAGAGCTTGTATGTATTTTCATGACTAGTGAGTGTGGGCGGGGCCCGTATCTCATCATAGCCGAGTGTGGGCGAGGCCCGTATCTCGAAGTAGCTGGGCATGGGCGAGGTCCGTACCTCCTAGATAGCGGAGTGTGGGCGGGGCCCGTATCTCCTAGATAGCGGAGTGTGGGCGGGGCCCGTATCTCCTGGTTAGCGGAGTGTGGGCGAGGCCCGTATCTCCACGAGTGTGGGCGATGCCCGTATCTCCTAGTTGCATGCTATGTGTAGATGGTATGTGGTAGATTGGGGAGACTCACTAAGCTTCGTGCTTACGGTTTTCAGTTTTCGTTTCAGGTACACAGTTTTCAAAAGAGGAGCTCGGGAAGATTGCAGTGCACACACCATTTGTTTAACCTGGGATGTTTATACTCTGATATATTTTGACATGTGACTGTGATACATGACTTATGATTATATATGAAGAAGATATTTATGGTTTAAAAACGAAATTTTTGGACTGTATTTTTGGGATGTTACAAGTTGGTATCAGAGCCTTGGTTTGAGGGATTCGGGCGCACTCCCGAGTGTGTCTGAACTCAAACTAAGGAAGTGGTATAAAGTTTTCAAGAGAAAAACCATGTTTACAAAAGAATTTTGAGAAAAGAAAACAATTTTAGAAAAAGTATAAAGAAAAGAGTTTTAGAAAAAGCGAAAAGAATTTTGAAAAGAGAAAAGGGTGTGGTGCATGCAATCAGCCGAGCTCAAGTAAGTACTCCCAAATTACCCAAACAAGTTTATGTTATGTTTATCAGCTTATGAGAATTGCATGCTAGTTAGGACTAAGGGTCTAGGAAGGATGCCTTATGTGCCTATTATATGTGTATCAGCTTAATGATAATTGCATGCTAGTTAGGGCTAAGGATCTAGGGAGGATGCCTTATGTGCCTGTTATATGTGTACCAGCTTATTGAGAGATGCATGCTAGTACAGAGTAGCCAGTATGATATCCAGAGTAGTATATGCTTTAGTATGTGTACTCAACGCCCGAATGTTGCTTGCTTTGTGCTCCTAGGAGTTCTAGTTGTCTTTCACTAACTAGTAAACGAATATGCTAATTACATATTGCAAGGACTAAATAATTTCAGAGGGTTAGGTCTAGCCCTATTTCACAGCTCTTGTCTGAGTCCAACCGTTGTAGGGTAGGGTCTCTCATTTGAAGAATTTTCTAGTCTGAGTAATATGTAATAGTATTCGCGAGCTAGTTAGGGGAAGAAAGCAGGAACTTCTTATGTAGCTGATGGCGGGGAGTAAGTTGGTGGTTACCCTAGGGCAAGCCTAGGATGAGAGTAGCAGAGACTAGTAGCAGTAGAAGGGACTTGGTGGAGTCAAGGCAATTCTTGAGGAAAGTACGGATAGATGTGGAAGGTAGTATGAGCCCGTACTACTGAAAGCAGAGGATCCGTACTCGAACCAAGGAAGGCTGAGATAAGACCAGGGAACTTGTAGTGTGTGAGATCCCTCGAGTTTGGATGAGTATTGTGATGTTAGTGATGGTATGTTGCCGAGTATAGTGACACTACGTGGTAGACCAGATGGTAGTTCTGGTGTCGACGAGGGATCAGACGCAGACTCTAGAGCCGGGCAGATTGATGATCAGATGAGGGAGTTCATTCCATCTGAGAATTACGCGCATTATCATTGACCAGACTCCTGTGATCCTCAGTGTGATCAAGGAGGGCATTATAGAGATTTGTGATGAGAGGCCGAGTGCATTCTGCACTGAGATAGCAGTCATGATTGAGACCCGTACGTTGATGTTTCGGGAATTCAGAGTTTATGAGGCTTCAGATTGTCATGGGGGTTAGGAACCCCATTGTTAGTAGTAGATGGTTGGCAGATGTCACCAACACTTTTCGTACCAGACGTTGTCTCGAAAGGAGACAAGATCTGACTTACTTCCAGTCTCCTGAGAGATAGAGCACGAGAGTGATATGAAGAAGTAGGTAGTGAGTGGAGCGTTGAAGTAGTTGATGATATGTCATCGGATGACTTTTAGACTAGATTCTGGGAAGAGTGTGCCCAGGCGATTGAGGCGCAACAGTTGGCGCAAGAGTTGTTAGATCTCCACTAGAAGACTGGGACTATGGCAGAGATCATTGTCAAGTCTCGGGAAGAGTTTACATGGTACCGCAGTATGCAACAGACGAGGAAATGAAGAAGGTAAGTTATCAGAACATATTGTAGAATGATAGCAGGGAGATCATGAGTATCTCGGGGTGCAAGACCCTAAATTATATGACTTCTAGAGTTTGAGAACGAGATATGGACTTGGAGCACATTGGTAAGAGGGAACCAGATCAGTTGCTTATATTGAAGGGTCCCGGGAGGAGACCCTAGATTTAGGATTAGCTTTCGAGAGACCAGCAGGGTCAGACTCGGTGCAACACTTGCGGGAAACTGCACAAGGGAGCCTTTAGTTTCAAGGGTTTGAGTAAGTGTAACCCTGAGTTATCCTTGGTTTGTGTCTAAATTATATTTTCAAGAGATGTCATATGCCAATTGCATGTCAAGAAGCACCTGAGGGAGGTGCTAGAGACTTTGAGGAGGGAGAGAATTTTTGCAAGGTTCTCCAATTGTGAGTTTTGGTTGCGCGGGGTGCAATTTCTTAGGCACCTTGTCAATCGGAAGGATATTTTAGTTGATCCGGCCAAGATAGAGGCCGTGATGCAGTAGGAGATTCCGAGGTCTCCAATTGAGATTCAGAGCTTCCTGGGTCTAGCGGGTTATTACCAGAGATTTATTCGGATTTTTAGAAGTTGTGTGACCTTTTGGACTGGCTAGTATTGAAACACTAGCAATGGTAAGCGTGGTTTCTAGCAGATTGGTCATGGGTGGTGAGAAGGATTGGGAATTCTTCCAGTTTTGTGTGCTGTAAGGCATTAGCTGAATCAAAGTGCGGGAGAATCGCCCAAGGATTCAGAAGCGGGAGCAGTTTTGAGACTAGGATAAGTTCGCATCTTTGTTTGGAAGGAAGACAGCTTAAGCGGCTGTATGGTTTGATGATGGTGTGAGATGGAAGTTCGGAAAAACTTGCCAATAAGGAGATCGCGTTCCCGTAATGTTTGCTAGCAAGCCTTAGGGAATCAGGTGGGGGATTCCAGTCAGGACATGGGTTTAGTTTTGGATGCTAGGTCATGTGTATGCTCGACGTTGGATGTGTTCGGATCAGTAACCAGCGAATGAGATAGTGTCAGAGTGTTGTAAGTCTGCAGGTGTAGCCGTAGCATTCACTAGCAGCCAGATAGTGTTAGAGTGTTGTAAGTCTGCGGGTGTAGCCGTAGCATTCACTAGCAGTCAGATAGTGTTAGAGTGTTGTAAGTCTGCGGGTGTAGCCATAGCATTCACTAGCAGCAGATAGTGATAGAGTGTTGTAAGTCTCCGGGTGTAGCCGTAACATTCACTAGGTTGGCAGACAGCGTGAGTGCGTTGTTAGGACGCGGGAAGGACAGTAGTACCCACCAGTTCGGCTGTAGCAGTGAGGATATGGAAGTCCACGGGTTGGATTTCGGAATTACCCAGACGGATTAGACCTGGTTAAGCCAGTGATAAGATTGTAGAAGCGCCACTACAGAGATGAGAGCAAGGAAGCAGTGGACTGCTTAAGGTCATTTATGACATGAGGCTACCAATGGTCATGTAGCAATCACTTTTAGCCTTGGGTTTGGTGACGTCAGGATTCGACGTATGGACTCGATTAGTTAGATCAGAAAGTTATTAGAGCCTCAGTGGCATGGTAACTAGTGGCAACTAGTTCTAGAGAAGGAATTTGTTCAGAAGTCGTGTGAAGCGACTAAGTGGGAGTCCTTTGGCTCCGCAACCGGGCAGGAACCCGGTACTTCAGATGATTGGCGAATCAGTTGAGACCAGGAAGGCCTAGACAGATTTCGGGAAGCAGCCATGTGGCAACATACTGCTTCAGGCAGATCAGTGTTCGTACAGTTTCAGTGTTTGGGCAGTGTTAGTAATTGTGTTTAGGTTGCAAGTGCGGACATAATAGCTGGTTGAAATGGATAGTGACAAGTCACTCACAGTGGAAATAGCTGAGCATTGGCCAAGTATAAGTGAATCACAAGGATAATGGAGTCGTGATTCTGTTTTTCTAGTGGGAGCCTTGAGTTATCAGGAGATAGGTAGGCAGCTGAGAGACAAGAGGACTGGATTCGGCAATAATGACCTAGTATGAGTGGTCTGTCAGGGATTCAGAGCATCTCGAGACATCAGAATCCAGAGGACGTAGATGTGAACTTGTTGCGAGGGATTAGTTCGCCTGCAGATGTTAGCGCCTTGTGATGATTGGTCACAGCTACCCTGAGAAGGTTAGGTTGCGCCCAGGATGGTGACCATGTTACTTGAGTGGTTAGCGTGTAAGGTATGATAAGGAGTGATTTCGAGGATGAAATCTAATTTAAGTGGGGGAGAGTTGTAATACCCCGTTTATAAAATAAATAAATAGTGTATAGAAGCCCTAAAATGAATAATAATTGAGCGAGGCGTTAGTTTCGAGGAGTTAAAAGTCATAATTACAGAAGTCAGGGTGCGTTTGGTAATTAATGTACTTAAATTGAAGATATTTGAAGGCTTAAGGGTTTATTGGTAATTTAGGGATCTATTATGAAAGAAATTTATGGGATCAGGGCTTAAAATGTAAGTTTTGGATTCAGTTTGTAAAGATTTCGGAAGGCAGGGTTAAAAGTGTAACATATGAACTTATTTTGAAAGAAAAGAAGGAAGGAGGGATCGATTATGTTAATATGGGGAAATGTTTTGAGAGGCATCGGGTATATATTTGTCATAAGGAACCCTAACCCTAATACATGTTGCAGCCGTCACCCTCCAACCTTATACCCCCTCACCGGCCGCCACCCTATTCTCCCTTCTTCTCCGACCACCGAGCTACCATGGTGCTTTCCGTCGTTGCTAAAGGCGGAGCCATCGTGTGATGTCGTCGTTCAACCGGTAATGAAGGGAAAACAGGTAGTAACCTCCATCTCCGGCCGTTAGAGCCTTTGTCGCCGCCGCGCCGCTGCTGTTGCCGCCACCTCGCGACCGGAGCGACACCACCACGACCGTTTTCTTTCAGTCGACGATGTGTGTGTCGTGTGGGTGTCGGATCTGTTTGAGAGATCGGAAGTGGACGACAGAGCTGCCACCCTCGTTTCTCGTTGCTCACAGTTGTGGGTTCCCCGAACGCCTCTTTATAGCCGCCGCGCCGCCGCCGCCGCTGCCTAGCTGCCGACGAAGGAAATTGTTGCTTCTCCTTCGTGATTCAGTTGTAGAGGTCGGACGACCCGCTATTTCTGTGTTGTCGTTCTCCAGTCGAAGATCGCGAACCCTAGCCGCCACCCCCGCTGTTGGGGGCTGTTGAAGTCGATGAGCCGCTGCCGCCTCTATTCGCCGCCTTCCTGTCGCCACCAGCCACCGTGGAAGGTGGCTGTGTGCGTGTGCTTCTATGTGTTTAGGTGTGTGTTGGCGTGTTTTGTTTTAGTGTGTGATGTATGTAGCTCCGTTGGCCGGAAAATTGAGAAAGGGCCACCGCCACCACCGTGAGGTGGTGGCTGCCGCCAAGCATCGCTGCCGGCCACCATGGTGTGGCTGTGTGTGTGTGTTTATGTTTGGATTAAACATTGTAATTGTAATTAGCATTGGTTAATAATGAAAAGAATCAAAATCGCCACCGTAAGGTGGTGGCCGCCGCCGTGAGCCGCCATGGACCACCACTACCCGAGGTGGTAGTGGGTGGTGCCCCACAAGCAAACCCTAATGGACCTAGCCAAAACCCTTATGGGCTTAAAGATTAATTTTGGGCCTATTGGGCCATGTTTGAGTGGAAACCCTAATTAGGGTTTAGAAAACCCTAATTGTGAGTAATTGGGCCTTAGACTTATTGGACCCACTCTTGGGCCATTGAGATTGGATTGTGTTTTAAGCCCAATCAATCACTTCATAGAACTTATCTAGTAGAGTAAAGGAATTAATGGATTAAGTCGTTAATGGGTTAAGTAAGAAACACTTAACCCTAGTTATCATTTTATGTGAAACCCTAGTTTCACTTGGGCCTTGAGTTGGGCCTTTCGATTGGGTTTTGATAATTGGTTTATTAATGGGCCATACAAGAATAAATAAATGGACTAGAGTAATTAGTTGCGCTTTAGGGTAAGACCCATAAGAAGGATTGGGCCCAATTTACCATAGTTGGGACCTAGATAGTTGTATGATATTGGGCCCCTAGAGTGAGACATGTTGGACTTGACTGAACAATTGGGCCTTAAGGGAAGTCCATGTAGAGGTTTGGGCCTAATTTGGAAAGTTGGGCCATATGTTGGGCTTTGATCCTTAGTTGACTTTGGGCCTATGGATTGGGCCTTGGGCTTGGTTAAGCCAAGCTAGGGGTAATGTAGTAATTATCCAAAGTATGTATTTATAGTTATGTGTTAGAACCCAATTATTAATTGGGTGTTATTTTGGTGTTGACAATTTGAGAATCTGTCATTCAGCAGCTAGGGTTGAGTCTGCGGGACTTCAGCAGTATGAGATTGTGTTTACGGGACTTTAGCAGTGTTAGGTGAGTCCTCTTCCAGTAGGAACGGGTCTAAGGCACCAAGGTTGGCTCGTATATGTGTGATACGTTAGTAGCTGAGTGTGGGCGGGGCCCGTATCTCATCATAGCCGAGTGTGGGCGAGGCCCGTATCTCGAAGTAGCTGGGCATGGGCGAGGCCCGTACCTCAGAGATAGTGGAGTGTGGGCGAGGCCCGTATCTCCTAGATAGTGGAGTGTGGGTGAGGCCCGTATCTCCTAGATAGCGGAGTGTGGGCGGGGCCCGTATCTCCTGGTTAGCGGAGTGTGGGCGAGGCCCGTATCTCCACGAGTGTGGGTGAGGCCCGTATCTCCTAGTTGCATGCTATGTGTAGATGGTATGTGGTAGATTGGGGAGACTCACTAAGCTTCGTGCTTACGGTTTTCAGTTTTCGTTTCAGGTACACAGTTTTCAAAAGAGGAGCTCGGGAAGATTACAGTGCACACACCATGTTTAACATGGGATGTTTATACTCTGATATATTTTGACATGTGACTGTGATACATGACTTATGATTATATATGAAGAAGATATTTATGGTTTTATTAATGGTTTAAAAACGAAATTTTTGGACTGTATTTTTGGGATGTTACACCTCATTTTTCAAAAAGGATAATGGCCCTGATCTCGACATGGGTGAGAATTCAGGTTTGGGTGACCCTTTGGAAGAAGCCATGGATGACGATGAAGATGTTTATCCTCAGTTGCCAAATATTTTCAATGAAAAGCTACACTGGAAGGAGCAGGAACCTGTGTTAGGTATGAGGTTTGAGAGTCCTAAACAATTGAAACACATGCTTTGTAACTATGCTGTTACAAATGGTTATCAATTATGTTTTGTGAAAAATGATAGCAGAAGGTTGCTAGCCAAATGTTGTGATGGAAAATGTACATTTAGGGTTTGGGGTTCATGGATGAATGATGATAAGTCTTTCCAAATGAAGTCTCTTATTAGTGATGTAACGCCTGGTTCCTGGTATTCATTTAACTTATTTATTTATTTATTCATTTTAAGAGAGGGACTCGACGAGTTGGTGGCCCTAACTCGTCGAGTAGAAGGAAAATTATGCGAGGGGTTTAAGCTATCTACTCGACGAGTCAAGTGTCACACCCCCAAACCGGAACGACGGAAATGTTCGGGGGCGGAGGACGTCATGTACAGTATCACAACAATTGTAAAATTGTAATCAAAGCAACAACAACCATTGTATTAATAGTATAATGTTTACATTGTATTCGAATCATATATATAACTGACTCCAAAAGTAAATAACAAGTAAAGACTTGAAGCTACTATGCTCCATCTTCTAGAAACCGGTGCGTGTACCTGTCTACTAGTGTCCTGAGAATACAAGTAGTTTTGAAAGAGTATCAACATTTAAGCTGGTGAGTTGATAAGCGTTTTGTTTTAGAAAACAGGTTCTTTGTTCTTTGAAAAGCGCGATGTGTTTCTCTAGAAAACCCTATATTTTCTGATGTAATGAATGTTAACTAAAATGATTCGTACCAGTTCCTCCGATGAGTAATTAGTGTATACAAGTCATATACAATCCAGATCGAACAAACAATCGATTGTGTGATTCTGCCCCAAGCCCACAACCAAACAGGGAACAGGAAATGAGGCGGAGGCCACACATCCCACTGGTTGTCGAATCCTCGTGTATATAACCCTGTCGTATTCACTAGGTACTTACAGAGTTAACTGTATTATTCCTTTGAAATCTGTTGAAGGTGTTCCTCAAGAAAATCTGATATTTTCTTAGTAAAAATATGATAATACCAGTTCTTTCTATGACCACTTAGTGCATACTAGCTATGTATAAACCAATATCGAACGAACAGTTGATTGTGTGGATCTGCCCTAAGCCCACAACCAAACAAAGAACAGGAAATGAGGCGGAAACCACACATTCCACGGTCTATCGAATATTCTTCATACGTAACCCGGATGCATAAACTAAGGAATTATAGAATTAATAATGAATGTTCGTTAGCTGAATGATAAAACGATTGTTTGTAAAATACTGATGTTTGTCCTGGAAAATCCTATATTTTCCCTAAATGTGAGTTGTTGTCTTAACTATTCCAAAACTAAAAAGTACAAGTATTTTCCATACTTATGTTGTTAAAGCATTGTTCTGTTTGAAAACCCTAGCTACCACCAGTAATGTATAGTTGTTTATTACTTAAAAAAATACAGTCGAAAATGTATTGTTCTGTATACTGGAAGTGTTGTTAATACCTTCCTGTGATCACTTAGTACATATGAGTTATAGAAATCTAGATCGAACAGATAGTCGATTGGGTGATTCTGCCCTAAGCCCACAACCAAACAAGGAACAGGAAATGAGGTGGAAGTCACACATCCCACTGCATGTCGGATGTTAATATCATATCACCCTGATGTATATACTGAGTAATCACATAGTTATTAACCCTGATGACTGTTTGTTAAGCATATTATTACGTGAATGATGTCGTTGTTTAACCCTGTGAGTTCTTATAACCATGCTGATGGACGATAACCACTACGACGTACTTCGGACGTCGTAAAATGTAATGATGTTTGTCACCCCAGGATGACTGTAGCTAATAGTCAGGGTGCGGGATTGTCAGTCCCGTATAGATTTATACACAAACTCACGCTCTCCCTCCAGGAGACTCTGGTTCCTAAGGGGTAGACTTCCCAGAAGTCATGTCTCACAATTTAGTTCTCTCAACGAATTCATGAATAATACCATGAAAACCCTTTTTGTTAATAACATGTATCCTTGTAAAAATAGTACCTTTGTTCCATAGTTCATAAGTTTGTTTCCTTGTTAGAAACCGATGCTTGTAAAGTTTGTATCTTAACGGGTTTGTAAAATTGTTCGTAAGTCTAGTAGTAACAACGTTTGTCATGTTTAGTAGGTTCTACGTTCCAATGCATGTTAATGATCAAAAAAATATAATAAACCAAATTATATTTTTAGACACAAGATTACTTGTGTTTTACTTGTATTACCCACCCCCCCTAAAAACATTAAAAAGCTTGGAAAAATATGGGGGTATGAACTCAAAGTTGACTTATGTGCACGTGATCGACAACAAAACCGGAAAGATGACCCTCGAGTTGGAGTGCGCGGAATTAACGGTACCCTAATGATAATTAAACACATAATTGTATTTAAATTAGAGAGACCATTAATTAAAGTGTTAGAAAACACTTGCTTTTGGGTTAGGAATGTTACCAACACTTGTTTGAAGGGGAAAAAGAAGGTCTACACCCAAGGTTCACGACTCAAGACTGTTTGCGTCCGTGAACTGTTAGCGGCCGTGAATGGGTTTGCGGACGTGAACGGTTTGCAGCCGTGAACGGTTTGCAACCTTTGAAGATTTGAAGGCCGTTCTTGGTGAAAAACTTGAAGATTTTAAGATTCGATCTTGATGATATGAATGTTCTTGGGAGGTTCTTGGGAGAGATTTGAGAGGGTTTTTGGGTGAAAAAAATGAAAAATGAGGAATCTCTTCGTGAAAAACATATATACCGGTTGGTTTTACGGTCGGAGGTGGGTTTACGGCCGTAAACGAGTTTACGGCCCAAGGGTTTGCGGCCGTAAACGAGTTTACGGCCCAAGGGTTTGCGGCCGTAAACACTTGCTGAACGATTTTTGCTGATTTTTCGAAGGAAACTGGATTTTTCAAGTGTTTTTGGTCCCGACACTTATATAAATTTTATCTATATAATTTAGATGGTTTTCCAACCCTTACGAACTTAATGGAATAAATAAAATTCGAAATTTTATTTGACGGAAATTGACTTTTGTTGACTGGAAAGTATCAGGTTGTCACATCAAGAGCCCTCGACTCGGCGAGTAGATCGCCCAGAATGAAACCCTAATTTCGGGGTTTTACAACCTATTTAAGCTCCTTAACCCCCACCCCTTAGCCTCATTTACAGCCTCCTTGTCCCAAACCCTAATCCACGAAACCCTAGAGCATCTTGTGAGTGTGTGAGCCATTTGTAAGCAATCTTTTGTGTTCTTGAAGCTTGAAGAAGAAGAAGGAGTTAGAAGGCTCAAGAGGAAGATAGTAGATCTAGTAACTACACTTCTTTGGCTACATTTTATGGTAATCAAGTTTCTATCTTGACCTGTAGTTCATTAGATCTCTTCCTTCCCTTTTTATGAAGGTTTTGGCTCAAGAATGATAACCTTTGGAGAATGGATGACCCAAGTGGATAATCTTCCATATCTAGGACCTAGAGGGGCTGTTATGGCATAAAGGTGCAAACTTTATGCCATTGGAGCCCCCATGCAAGCCTTAGAGTATGATATTGGCCTTTTTAGCCCAAAAGTCCATGCATGTGGGGAAAAAGGTGGGAACTTTACGTGTCCAAGTAGTGTTAGGGATTTAGATCTGAGGTTGTAAGCTTGAGTTTGGTGTAAGGAAGGCTTAAAGACCAAGTTCTAGGTCCCAAGGAATTAGGGTTTGAACTAAACCCTTTAAGAAGTGGTATTAAGGGGTAAAGTTAGAAACATTACCCTTAAAAGGACATTTTCAGGGTTTATGTGAAGTATGAAGCTTGGATCTGAAGTGTAGGGGGATTAATCCATTAAGATAGCCCAAAAAGACAGGGGAACTCGGTGAGTACAGTAAAGGAATCGACGAGTTGAAGTCGGGTTGTCCCGATTGTATGCCAGGTAGAACTCGACGAGTCTGTGAAGGGACTCGACGAGTTGACTCGGTTGACCACGAGTCTGAGTAGTACAGGAACTCGCCGAGTTGGGAGATAACTCGACGAGTTGAGTTGACTGGGAGTTGACCTTGACTTTGACTTTGACCAGGGGTAAAATGGTCATTTTACCCTAAAAAGAGTTAGCAAATTTTTGATTAAGTGTTATTATGAAATTGATAGTCGGGGAGTCGTTGGAGCAGCAGTTAGAGATTCCTCACACGAGATTTCATAGCTAGCATTTGAGCTGAGTTTCCTCCAGTAGGAACGGGTCTAAGGCACCAAGGCTGGCCCATTTAGTTAGTAGTAGTTCCGGACTATGGTCCGATGCCGGGCGTGGCCCGATGTAGGATTATATGTTTTTCCGGATTCCGATCCGATGCCGGGGCGGTCCCAAGGAATGCTTGTATGCTTGATGTCTTTGTGATTCTTGCATGTGTTTGTATTGTATGTTTCCGGACTTTCGTTCGATGTCGGGGCGGTCCCGAGGAATGTTATTATGATCCCGGACTACAGTCTGATGTCGAGCGGGGACCGAGGAATGTTTAAGTGTTAATGATATATGCTTAGGGTTATGTGTATTATTGTATTATGCTCACATGTATTCCGAGATCTGTTCGATGCCGGGCGGGGCCCGATGCCGAATAGGGTTCGATGCCGGGAAAGCCGATGCCGAGATTGACTCGATGTAGCAGGGGCGGGGCCCCATATATGTTATGTGTTATGTGTATGGTATGTGGTAGTTGGGGAGACTCACTAAGCTTCGTGCTTACAGTTTTCAGTTTTGGTTTCAGGTACTTCCGGTAGCAAGGGGAAGAGCTCCGGATGACTGCAGTGCACACACCATTATGTTTTTAGCCTGGGATATTTACTCTGATATTTTAACAAATGTTTTGATATGAGATAATATTACTTATGTTTTGATGTGATGGTCTTGGATAATTATGGTTTATTTATTAATTAAAATTGAAATTTTTGGTCATGATTTTTGGGATGTTTCAAGTTGGTATTAGAGCCTTGGTTTGAGGGATTCGGGCACACTCTCGGGTGTGTCTAAACTCAAACTAAGGACATGGTATGAAAATCTTCAAAAGAAAATTATTTTTACAATAAGAATTTTGAAAAGAGAAAAAGGGTGTGGTGCATGCAATCATCCGAGCTCAAGTAAGTACTCCCAAATTACCCATACAAGTTTATGTTATGATATGTTTATGAGAACTGCATGCTAGTTTAGGACTAAGGATCTAGGAAGGATGCCTTATGTGCCTAATATATGTGTATCAGCTTTATGAGAATTGCATGCTAGTTTAGGACTAAGGATCTAGGAAGGATGCCTTATGTGTCTGTTATATGTATCTCAGCCTTATGAACAACATGCTACTACAGATTAGTCAGTGATGACCTGAATGAGATATGCTTGATTACGTGTACTCAATGCTCGAATGCTGCTTGCTTTGTGCTTTTAGGAGTTCTAGTTGTCTTTTACTAACTAGTAAATGAATATGTTAAGTTACATATTGCTAATGGATTATGAGCATAACATCATTCCTATGGTGCTCATGTAACCCTAATTGCTTTGATCTAGGTTTTTCTAATTTGAACATACAACATTGAATACCAAAGCAATGAACCCTAATCTAGCATGCTTATTTCGAAATAGACATAATAAAGAAGTTAGAATGATTACCTCAACTTGTTATGTAGTAATAACAAGAACTCCTTGTCCTTTGAAAGCTTAATGCCTCAAATGTTGCACCTCTAATGGAATCACAAACACCCAATGAAACAATATGACTTAGGAGAGAGAAGGAAATCGGCTAGGGCAACTCCAAGAAGCACAGGGCCGATTTCCATATACAAAGGGATCTATTTATAGTTGAGGCTATTAGGGTTTTATGGTGGAAACCATAATTTCCTTGCTTAGGGCTTAAGCAATCCATGGAGCCCATCTATAAAGCCCTTGGACGAAATCTTCTTAGACTCTCCATAGATTTCATCCAATCCCTTTCTATTAGGAATCCATAGCCCAACTAGCAACTATCAGATAATTGCAATATCAGTTCCCTTTATTTAATCAATATCTTTTGATCACCAAATTAATTTCCAATCAATACTAATTAAATAATATGATTTCCAAATAATATATTAATCTTGTAATATATTAATAAAACCATTTTGAGTACGAATTTATTATTCATATAATAAATTCTACTCTCTCTCCTCTTGTCATCCTATCAAGTTGCATGAGTGAAGGCAACCCAAAAGGACCATGCTCATAATCGGGTCAAGTACATACCAAAATAGTTATGGACTTAGACACCTAATCCAACAGCCTCCCACTTGGATAAGTCTAATAACTATTTTGCAAGTACGACTTCAGAACCTGATTAGCAATCGTAGCTTTCAAAAGCCGCTGTCGAACTCTGATTTTATCAGCAACGTGTCCTTTAGATAAGGGATCATATATTCATTCATTCTAGATATCGTATGAACTAAGACATGGATTATAATCATTCTCTCTGTTCATGTGTTGTTTCCCGATTTCCGATTTATGATAACTGACAACAGACTACAATTGAACACACCAACTTAGTCCAGGCTTGGCCAAGCGCTTAGGGTGTCATCACTAAATCATCGAGGGGCCCACATATATCGCTTTTATCCCTCTTAGGGTAAAAGGAACGGATAAACTTCGACTCAAATGCTCACTTGTATTTACTCATCAAATCACACATAACAATATGTTTTATAACACCAAGTTACTAGTGCGTTTACATATATCAATGTGCAACCGACTTGCAAACTACAACTCACATGTCTCCGTTTCAAGAATATAAGATATTATCGTCTCACAATCACTCGTGATAAAATCCATGAAGTGATTCACGTGAGCGTGGGTTTAATCCACTACTCAAATCTTATTTGAGGAGCACTTATGAACGTTGCAACAAACATTTGCTATGTCTAAACACTTAGACAATCTACAAACCAATTCATGACAGTCTTCTTTCATACCTACTTCCAAATTATGATCGACTGTGGATAGTTTAAATAATCTTATTATTTTGGAAGTGAAAACATGTGAAGTGAAACACAAGAATAATCGAATCCAATACAGCCTCAAAACTTTTGAGTATAAATAAAACACCTTTTATTTAATCACCATATCGATTACACATTATTCATTGTATAATGTTTTGGATAATCAACTTAATACTTGAATTGAAACAATAGTTATCCCATGCTCCAAGCATGCACACTATGTTACCTATGGTCCTTACTTTGTGAAATAGATCAATTGAACACATTTCCAATTAATGCTCATTTCACAATCCCTAATCCTTATCACTAGTGTAAGAATGCCAAATTCTTGCCACTATTAGAATATCTTAGATTTTAACATTTTATGCAATGACCTTTTTGTAATGTCACAGCACAGAAGATACAAAGGCTTTGCCAATGATATTACAAACTACTCTATGAAGTCTCACATTCAAAGTACATTCCTTTGAACATCCTTCTTGCATAAAAGTTTCTAATCTACATAGATTCTTAATATCCAACTCCTATTATGGAAACATTTCCACATTTTGCCATATGATAACACATTCTAAGTAGAATCATATCTATTTATAATAATGTCAATATGTTCCATCCAATACTATACTTCCAACTACCCACAAGCGACCAATCCTGAGCGAACCTCAGATCCTCCTCAGTTGTTTAATTAATTTCAGTCATATCCGGTTCTGGTCCTTTTCCCCTCTTAATGCCCTAGGCATTTGGAAAATCAGAACGGACGAATATTACAGCATATGCAATCGATCCTATACCTGAAGCGTATGGGATAGGATACATAATGGAAACGTGATACTTTACCAGTCTCTTGCCATAATATTGCCATATATAGAATTCCCCAATGTCGAATCTTTTCAACATAACATTTATATATTCCCTTTGACTAAATTTGATTAAAATTTCTTGATCTAAGCTTTTAGATTTGAAATGAAGTATATTATTCTCTCCCTTAATTATAGCAAAACAACCTTTCAACCTCTGCAACTTTGCGAGTTGAAACTTTTGTTTTCTATAATTAACATTGCTAACTCGCAACATAATAATCATGCTCCCACTAACATGATAATTATATTATTACCAGCATAACACTTATGCTCCCACTAGCTTTGACATGTACTAGAAAACAACTGGACTTCTAGAAATCAATACTTGTTGACTTTCCTACCAAAGTTCATATTTCTGATACTTGATGCTTCGATAAGACTTTATCTAAGTGCATACACTTTTAATTAGAAAGCTCATATGCGTGTCTAAACAATTTCAGAAATTACAGCAATAAGTCTTAATTGTTCAAACTAATTTCCAAATCTCACAATTCGAACTATGAAGAGCACTGTCGTAATCATAATCGAATTTGAGAATGCAATTTACATAATCACTATCTCCTTAAAATCTTCCTAGCGAAAGCGTTTCCTCACAATCATTTTCATGAAGCGGAGAGAAACCTTACCACTTAGATTTTTTTGTGTATGTGTTCCTATCCATGTGAATTTTTCATAACTATAATCATAAGACAATATTTGTGACAAATCCAAATCATATGGATAGAATTAGTTCATCCTTAATTTCTTGCATCAAGGGTCCCACCATTGCTTCCAAGTCTTTGATCAGCTCACCCCTACCTATCAATATACTTTCCATTAATCAGGGTGCCTTGCCTTTATGCAATGAATTGAGAACTCATAGAACTCACATGCATAGTTGACTTAAACTGGAATGGCACATAAACAAAATTATTTCAACACGATAGGTTGCAAACCTCAAGTCGTGTGCTAGTGATTAACAATATGTCTACTCTTGGTTAGTTCTTGAAACTTTTCAATATCTTCAAGGCTCCCACTAACCTCTTGACATATAAGATTCTCTTGTCAAGAAACATTCCTTGACAAAAAAAATATTCAAGGGTTAGTGTGGGTTACTTTCAAGTCAAACACTCTACACAATCGGTCTTAGTTGGTCTTTGTCTTATCCAAGACATCACAACTTACCAATTTCAAATGTGCAGAAATAAGAAAACTTTTCCTATTCCATATTTGATAAGTGTTATAAACCTACTTAAGACTATGTCACTCAAGTCACAATCTTGGAGTATGACTTTAAGACTCGATAATTGAAGGAAGTATGACTCATTTTCTTGATTCAACCATTTCAACAATTCCCGATTCCTCTTCTTAGTCATACTAGTGCACTAAGGTGTCCTTAGAGGATCAATTGTGATATGGTTCATAATCACTAAGATGATCATAAAACATGATACTCAAGTACTCTCCCATCTTTTCAGATTGGAGAAATTTCTATCATTCTGCCTAATTGATTCTTCTTATTCGTTCTTCTATTCATTGTAACCTTTCCAGTGATTCAGAATTACACTTAATCTTGTAAGTATAACCATGTTCACTAAACTTTTAATAAATCATAACGAATAATTTTATCGTTCTTTGTGATGGACTTGACTAGCGCACATCAATGTGTACTAAATCCCAGTCCTTCACTTGACTCACATCTATATGTGAACAAGGAATTAGTCTCAATTTCCCAAATGCGAAGGTTCTCATTCATCATACAATACCAGTTGCATGATTCCAAGTTTCTGTCCAATTGAAACTTGGGTGATGAGAATCATTCGTTATTTGGTAAATTTTTGACATTACCACAAATAACATAATAAAGAATCACATCCATTTCAACATTTCTATCAATAGAAACATTCAAACATCAATTTTCACAAATGCCATTGCAAGGATATATAAATAAGACAAAACAAAATTTTATTGTATTTATAAAACGCGGAAAAACATGTCCTTACAACGCAATTACAAATGAAAACTATGTTACTAAACATTTCTAAGAAATCTATCCTAACTCTTAAACAACAGCTCAAAAATCCGATCTTCGAATCATGCGATCGGAATCCATTTCTTCGTGATCAGACTCAACTCACTCTTCCTTTAAGCTTCCTTTCTTTTCTTCGATCCTACAAAACATCAAAATGCAATCTTATCACATCATGTATTAAGAAGCTACAAACATGAACTTAATAGAGTTAAATAGTGGATTTTACCTGAAGTAGAGTCATACATCTTGACTCTCCCATCTTCGCGATCCTTCAGGTAGATACGACAGCTTCGTAACCAATGCCCCTTCTCTTGGTAGTAGAAACAATTTGACTCTTTGGGAACAGCACATGGGAGAATTTCAGATTCAGCCTTTCTCTTTGCCATCCGGTCAAACAGTTTCATCTTGGCCAATCCCTTTCCATTGGGAAGAAAAGACTTTTCTGGACTTCCAATGTTGCTATTGTCAATGTCCATGGAAGTTTGGGAGTTTGATTTGCCAGACAATTTTGCTTGACCAGTGCGCCAAATTGTTGGGTTAAGAAGTGTTGCGTCATTGAGCTTTTGGTCTAAGTCCATTGTCTTCACGGTATTGGGCCTGTCCAGCCGTGTTTCATTTATTAGGGTTTACTACATGTAGTGCATGCATGCACCGTATGTAACGTAGTTGTTGATTTTGTGATTGTAACCCTACCACACCTCTACATTAGCAATTCTTCATAGAGTTCTTTTGAGGTGTGGCTTTTAATCATCCGACATAAATATTGATTAATCTTGTGTTCATATTTATTTTGTCTTCTTGATTGATCTGTCTAAGAATTTTATCGATCTAAAGGTTTTTAATCTCATCAATTGGTATCAGAGCAGGAGGCTGTGTAAATCATACGCATCTCTTCTGTTTGAAGAATATCGTTAGGGTTTCCGCTTTTATTGAATCTGTTGAGCCGTCATTACTTCATTGACGTTGTTCATCAATCTCGATATTACCCTAATACCGCTTTACAAGTCTGACTCTTGACAGGTAAACAAATCAAGTCATCATGTCTTACGACGACTCTCAAACGAATCCCATCAACATCTCCTACAACATTGGTTTGACTACAAGGATTCCGATTTTGTATACTCACGAGTATGAGGTCTGGGCTCTTCACTTTGAAGATTATGTTCTTGGCTCAGAAGACAACGGGTACTTGATCTGGGATGCTATAACATTGGGCCCCTTCACTCACTCTGGAACCAATAGAACCATAAAGACACAGAAAGAGTACAATCAACTTAGGATCGATGTGAAGGATGTCCCACAAGATGAGCAGGACAAACTAATTAGCAACATAAAAGCTATGAGGTTGATTAGATTTGCTTTACAATCTGATACTTTTCGTCTGGTGAGTTCGTGTACCACTGCAAAGGAGATATGGGATAGGCTTAAGGAGTTATATTCCACCGATGAAGATCTCGAACATTCCATTTAAACTCTTCTACTTTCGGAGTTTGGCGACTTCAAGCAAAAGCCAGATGAAAGTCTCGTTCAATCATTCAATCGTTATAACCATCTTCTTAGTAAGATGATTAAGTACAAAATCGGCAGAGAGTTGATCGAGCAGAAGGTCACATTTATGAATGGCCTAAGACCAGAATGGATGGCGGTGGTTTCAACTTTTAAAGCTCATGAACAATTCAAAACCTACTCGTTGGCGAAGGTCGTGGGAATTCTTAAGTCACATGAAAGTGTCGTGACAAAGGAAACGAAGGTAGTCTCCGGAATGGGATCATTGGCTCTTATCTCAAAGGGTAAGAATTCAGTGGAAGAAGAAGCAGAGTCAGATCTTTCTGAATGTGATTTGACTAATGAAGAATATGCATTGATGGTGTCTAACCCCAAGCGGTTCGCTAAAAAGAAGTTCCCTACCGCCAAGAACCGAAACTGGCAGGGAAGCTACGGTTCGGAGAAAGCGAAAGAAGAGTTCAAAAGCGCTCCTAAAAAAGAAGAAGAGAAGGAATGCATGCTAAGGAGAATGAATGAGAAGAAATAGGGTGAAGACGATGAAGCTTACTACATGTGTAAGCTTGAAGAAGCCAAGAAGAAGAAGTCTAACGATAAATCCATGCTTGTGTTAATTGTGCAGGAAAATACTGAAGAAAACGAGTTCGGTGGAGTAGAGGTTTGGTCTACTGACTCGGAAGACGAGGAAGTTCGCAAGCCTACTCATGGCAGGGCATTCGTTGCGAAGCAAGAGGGTTCAGAGTTTGGTGGAAAGTGTCTGATGGTGACAGCTGGTGTGTCACAAATGAGAGGTTACACTACCGATAACGAGTATGATGAAGCGAAAGAGAGGGAAGATAGATGCTTTACAGCGAAACCGGTTGGAGAACAGATCAACGAATGTGATCAGTTGATCAAGAAGGTAAATTCTATCCTTGAAACACTTAAAATACCTGTCTCTAACTATGAAAAGGAATTAAATGATTTAAAATTCAAATTTTTTAGTCTAAGTGGTAGTCTAAAACAAACTCGCCTCACAAATGCTAACCTAACTGATCAAATTAGCAGGGTGTCTTCCAAGAGTGAGGAGCGAAGATTGTGGATAGAGAAGAAGGAGTTAGAGGTGGTTAGGGCAAGAGACGAATTGATATATTTGCAACGTGACAATTTGAAAATTTTGAAACAAAGGAATATTTTTTGCTTAATTGCTAAACGTCTTTATACAAATATTACTCAGTTGCATTTAGATTGTGATATTGGCAAAAAGATTCACAAAATGATTTTGCCTTTCCTTGAATTAAAGGAAGATGAAATAGATGTTGATTGCTATAAATGTGAATCAATCGTCTCATCAGAAGAAACTTCTGAAGCCTACACAATTGGACTGGACAAAATCGAATCATTCATTAAGTCCAAGGACCACAAGGACATGCTTAGAAAATTACTAGATGAAAATGACAAATTGAAAATAAAGACCGAAACTGTACAAAAGTTTGAATCATCGAGTTCTAAGTTAAGTTCAGACAACAAAATTGATATTGAAAATACTTCTGAATTTGACGAGGATAATGGTATGAGTGAAATTTCTGTAGAGGACGAGGTTGACTGTTCTGAATTTGTTAAAACCAAACCCGAACCAGCAAATGTCCTTATATCTGAAAACTCTGTTGAGTTCGCTTGATCGTCTAAAGACAAGAACAAAGTTCTGAATGAAAAAGTTGTGGTATACCAAAAGGTGCAAACTGTACCAAATCAAGTGTACGCACCACTGGAGTTACCAAGAAGCAATCTGTTGAGCTAACTACCTTGGTAGATGAAGACAATGTCGATGGCTGTGATAAGTTCTTTTGGTCTGCCCCAATAGATAATGCAGATGAAACAAAAGGATTATCGGAACGAACCTCATGGAGAGTGAAAGCCAGATACGTGGCGGAACCAATCAATAAGCCATCAAGCTTCTCTAAAGCAAGTACAAGTGGTACAAAAGAAGTTCAAAGTGAATCTGCAAAAGGTTCAAGCGAACCTCAGACAGTAAGAACCGAACCTCATGTCGAGAAGGTGAAACCGAATGTAAACATTCACAAATCTTCCAAGCAACTTGCAGAGCAGAAACATCAGCGTAATAGGAGATATCAGAAAAATCTCAGAGAGAGGAAGTAGTTTTGGCAATCCCAAAACACCAACTACGTGAATAAAGGAAAAGCTTCCAGTCAAAAAGCGAAAGTAAATTCACCGGCGAAACCTGAACAATGTTCACACTGTCATTCCTGTGCTTCGCAGAAACAAAAGAGAAATCTCGCTCACAGGTCATCATCACCAAGCCCAAGAAAGTTCACCAATAAACACAACCATCCTAACTCACAACCAAATCGTACTCCTCTCAAGGATGATAAAGGGAAAGGAAAGCTCGACTCAGGTTCTGAAAGTCAAACGAAAAAGCCGACAACTAACCATAGGAAGTTTAAGAAATAATTTGTTGGGAATCAAAATAAAATTAAGCAATCTGATTCAATCAAACCGAATGTGAATGAAAACAAAGTTTAAGTTTTCACCATTGTCACAACTAGCATTTTGGTTAGGAAATTCTAGTCTCATGTAAACACTCTCTACTATGATACTTGACTATCTTGGGCCTAGGAACCCTAGTTGGGCTCTAATTGGACCCACATTTATGAAACTTTAGCATTTTGGACCGTGTGAACCTAGAATAATACATCTTATCTCTAATGGAGCTTGTTGGGCCATAAATGATTTCATTTTCCCTAATGGGCCGTAAACTCTTTAATTGGGCTTCATTGGGCCGAGAACCTTAATAAGGGGCCCAATGGGCCGAAAAATATTATTAAGCTTCATAAAAGTCGAGCAAAGCCAAGATTGGGCCCAAATCATTTCATTCTCATCTCTCTAGCCCAAATTCTCGGCCCATTATGCATATAAAAAAAAGAGAAAAGAGGATTATTTTTGCAAGTGACACCTCATGTTTGCATGGTGGGTATCCATGCAAACATCACCTCAATCTCTTTTCCCTCTCTTCTTCTACCTCTCGGCCGAAACCCTCCCCTCACCTCCCTCATTTTCACTCACAAACTCTCCCAAAAATCTCTCAATAACTCCTCCTTCCTCCTCCAAATTTTCGAGATTTTGGGTGTGCTTTCAAGAGGATTTTTCATCAAGATCATCATCCTTGGTAAGTTCTTACTTGAATCTATGGTTTAACTTCTAAGATTTCCTCAAAATCTCTTCTTAACCCATATCATTTCATGATCTAACTCCCTAGAACCATCTAAGTTCAAAAATCGTCTCAAGGAGCTTGCTAGGGCCGAGAATCACATCATCTCTTTCCATCTCTTCATCAAACCAAGAACTTCAAAGCAAAGTGAGTTTCATACCCCTTGTTTTCGGTTTTAACATGTTTTGGGGGAGAATACAAGTTGCTATGTGTTAGATCTATGTAATTATGCATATTATGTGTGTTTTTCTTGATTTAAGTTGTGATTATGTGATGAAACACTATAGATCTCGAAAATTACAACCAAAAGATGTGATATTTGTAAACTAAAACACTTCATACAACTTACTATAAAGATAAATGTGTTAAACATGTGAAGATTCATAAGAAACTAAACAAAATCTTGAAAAAGGGCCATTTTTGACAAATAAACAAAAAAATGAGACCTTCTTGACATATACGGTTTTTGCAAAGGTCAAAAGAGTCATTTATTTTAAAAAGTGGATCTTTATGACATTTATGACATTTAAGGGGCCAAAAGTGTAAATTTCGCAAAATGGGCCATATTATGGGCCTTTACGGTTATTGGGCCCAAAATGTAAAAATTATGATTTTTTTGTGGACCAAAATGTCATTCTATAGAAATTTAAGCCAAAAATGAAAATCTACGGTTTTATGGGCTGAAAATGACAACTTATATAAATTTGGGCCTAAAATGTTATTTATACAAAAATTTGGGCCGAAGATGTCGTTTTTATCAAAAATGGGCTTAAAATGTAAATTCTTATAATAACGAGCTGAAAACAGAAATATATAAATATTTGCGCCAAAAATGTCAATTTATATATATGGGCCGAAAATGTTATTTTTACAAAACTTGGGCCTAAAATGTCATTTTATTTAAAAAGGGGCTAAAAATGTAAATTTTTATATTAATGGGTCGAATACATAAATTTGTGGTTAATTGGGCCAAGAATGTCAACTTACATACAATTGGACTAAAGATGTAAATTTACGTGCTAATTGGACATAAACTATGTATTACATGTTTAGTGGCCCTTAGTGGCCCATATACATGCTAATTGGACCTAAACTATGTATTGCATAGTTAATGGGCATTAGTGGCCCATATACATGCTTATTGGACCCAAACTATACATTACATGTTTACTGGGCCATATTGGGCTACTACATGCCTTTTGGGCCTCGTACATTTATTTACATACTTGTTGGATATTTTTATTAAAAACATAGAATATACAAGAAAACATTATATAACATAATACAATAATTGCGTAAACTCAGTCAAGGTTGCTAGTGAGACATGTCGGTTGACACCTCTAGAGTGTATGATCGTAGCCTGTAGTTATAACTAGAGTCTCCTGGAGAGAGAGCGCAAGTTTGTGTATAAATCTATACGGGGTGACACCCCACACCTGAGCTGTTCGCTACAGTTAGACTAGGTCAGTCTAGGGTGACAAACCTTACCGTAAATCAAGTCGGCGCCTAAGGACGCCACGACAGGCGAATTCGTCATAATCAAGTATGGTTAAAACGGCTCACTTAGAAATCCTCTCCAATTAAATTTTATGGAATACCTATAAAATCTTGTGGATACAAAAACATACATATACTGTTATTCGGTCTTAGGGTTGAGACCACAACACTTTTATAGACAGAAAATATAGGATTTTCTGGGGTAATACACCGTTAAACAATATCTTTTACGTACTACAGAAAATACAGGGTTTTTATCCGGATTACATTTTTATACATTCCAAATACTGGAAGCACACATGCATAAATACTTGATTCGATACATCACGTTCAAAACAATTTATTTTAGAAAATATCGGATTTTCTGGAAGTTTTACAAATAATTCAAAACCTTTCATTCAAATATGCTTATGAACTCACCAACATTATATATGTTGACGTTTTTAAAATAACTTGTATTCACATGAAATCGTTAAGCGGAAAGGTCAGTAGGCAATGTGGAATTTGTTATATTTTGTTATCATCATATATTTAATATATTGGACATGTAATTTATGATAATGTACTTGATGTAAACAATACTGGTTGTATTTTGATATGTATGATGATGGTGTTGTCATGTAATTGGACTCGCTCCCTAGAGGAGGAGGTTGCCACTCTTCGGCAACAACTATTAGCGACAGAGGCCCGAGCTGTACAGGCCGAGCACGAGAGAGACGAGGTAGTCAGGGAGATGGCCAAGCTAGCTGATCTTGTAGCATGAAATTTCGCCATGTGATTTCGTCACCAGACCCACCCCGTTGCAACTAGTACTTGTTCATGTACTATCGTTATAATTTTCTTTTTTATGTTTTACTCTATGTACTATCGACCATATGTTTAAGTGATTACACTACTCATAGGGTCGTCATGCTGTCGGATCGTATGTTTTCCCCATGTACTGTATGCCTTTTGGAAAATTTTTCCCTGTATTAAAATGATTATTACTAGTGGAAATGATATATATATATATATATATATATATATATATATATATATATATATATCTTATCTTGTTGTTGTGATCTGCTATGTGTTCTATTACTTTTACTACATGTTGACTGTATGCACTCACTCGTTTATACACAACCAAATCACTGACACTGTACTATAACCAAGAAGTCGTGAAACTAAATACATATGGTGCTCAACTTCTTTCCGTTCTTTGACAGAAAGATGCCTCAAAGACCCAACCGTGGGAACAACACGACACCGACTCCTCCAGAAATAAACTCAGTCGCATTCCAACCAGCAGTGTCCGCTTCGGTCACTGCAGTACTTGCGCCGATTCGCAACGGAAACAACAGAGAAGGCAACGGACAGGGGACCGGAAGCACAAATCAGGGAACAAACCACGGAACCACAAGAACATGCACCTACAAGGACTTCACCAACGCCAAACCTCGAACCTTCAATGAGACGGGAGGCGGAATAACCCTGAAACGATGGATAGAGAAGGTGGAATCAGTGTTTGAAATCTGCGGATGTCCGGATGGGTGCAAGGTCAAGTTTGCGGCCTGCACATTTGTTGATCAAGCTCTCTCTTGGTGGAATGGGCACGTAGAGGCCATGACGCTCCCGGTGGCGAACGCGATCCCATGGTAAGAGCTTAAGGAAATGTTGTTGGCTAAGTACTGTCCAAGGGGAGAAATTTAGAAAATAGAACAAGAGCTGTGGAACCTCACGGTTCAAAACTCCGACATCGATGCATACATATCAAGGTTTAGTGAGCTGTCTCTCTTGTGTCCCGAAATGATCACATCTGAAGGGAAGAAGATCGAGAGATTTATCTGGGGATTGACCGCGCCAATCCAAGGGAATGTAATTGCAGCAAACCCTGAGACGTATGATAGTGCAAAGAGGCTAGCCAAGGAATTGTACAATCATGGCAACAAAAAGGGTGCCAAAGCAGGAGAAGCGGAAGTTAAGAAAGAAGATGAGAACAAGAAAGGGAAAAACAACAAGCGGAAGGGAAAACAAAATTCAGAAGCATCAAAGAAACAACAAACTATGACTGTCCATGCTGCTACTCAAGCTGCCACAACATCACATGCTCCAGCCTCATCCACACCAAATAATCCCAAGCAATACTCAGGGACCCTACCTAAGTGCAGCAAATGCAATTTTCACCATCAGGGAGAATGTAGAGATATGCAATGCACAAGCTGCAACCTAAAGGGTCACACTACAAGGTACTGCAGAACTTATCCACAACAAAACCAACAGTCAAACAACAACAACAACAACAACAACAACCGCAACAACAACAGCAACAACAACAACAACAACAACAATACTGGGGCCAGTCACACCTGCTATGGGTGTGGAGGAACCAGCCATTTCCGGTGCAACTGCCCCAAAGCAAACAATCAGGGGGCAGGAACAGCAGGAAGAGGGTTGACAATAGGTCAATGTGAAGCAGTACATGACCCATCAGTTGTTACTGGTACGTTTCTACTTAACAACTCGTACGGATGCATCTTATTTGATAGTGGGGCGGAGCGAAGTTTCGTTAGTAATAAATTCAAACACTTACTAAATCAACAACCCCAGAAGCTCAACGAAGCCTTCACGGTGTGTAGCACCTGGTTCTTGGTATGTATTTTATTTAAGTATTTTGCATTTTTGACCTTGGACTCGGCGAGTTGAAGGACCAACTCGCCGAGTAGAAGCGGGATGAGACGCGGGATTTAAGTGATGGACTCGTCGAGTCGGGTCCCGGACTCGACGGGTAGGCTCTGACTGGACAAAACCCTAATCTGAGGCTTTGCACCATATTTAAACAACCTTATACAACCTCAAGCGCCCCTTTATGCTCCCAGAAACCCTCCATAGCAAACCCTAAGTGTTTTGGTGCAAGATCTAAGGCTTTTGAGTGATTTTTGTGGGTTTTGACCTCAAGGAAGAAGGAAGAGCATAGAAGGATCAAGAGGAGACTGAAGGATTCGAGTTTGGTTCATTATTTGCAGTCTTTGAAAGGTATAAAGTTTGTACCTTGCTTGCTTGTTTGTTAGATCCCTTTTTGGGGAAGATTTAGGGCTTTTTAAGCCATATGAGGTAGCCAACCATGATTGCAAACATGGTTGGGGGTCAAGACTTCAGATCTAAGTCTTGGGAGGGGTCACAAGGCAGATTTGGGTTGCTTTTGCACTCAAGGAAGGCCCCATGCATCATAAGAGCTTATTTTATGTTCTCTTGAGCTCAAAGTCCCATGCATGCACGTAAAGTTTGTAGCTTTACGTGCTAGAACGATTGAAGGAGCTTAGATCTATCTTTTGGTCAAGTGTTGTACATCAGAAATCGAGGATTTTGGGTGTGGATGTTATCGACTCGGCGAGTCCGTTCTTGGGACTCGACGAGTCCAAGGCTTTGAGTCCCATATCTATTGAGGGTCAAAAGGACTCAGTTGGGTGTTAGAAGGGTTGTAGCAGGACAGAAAGAGTGACCCAACGCATTGGACTTAATTTTAGACCTGGAGTTCATGGGACTCGACGAGTGCTAGAATAGACTCGGCGAGTCCAAGGCAATCTCCTTATGTTTGAAGATGAACTCGACGGGTTGTTCATACAACTCGGCGAGTCAAGGTCAGGACTTGTTCATCAGTTGAAGGTGAACTCGGCGAGTGTTTGTCCGACTCGGCGAGTCGGATGAAGGTTCATTGATGTTCGTAAGGAAGGGGAACTCGTCGAGTCATTGCCAAACTCGACGAGTCGAGTCGTAGATAAGGTCGAGTAAAGGGAAGGGAGTCGACGAGTTGACGGCCCAACTCGACGAATCGGGTCAACTGGAAGTTGACTTTGACTTGGACTTGGTTAGGGGTAAAATGGTCATTTTACCCTAAGAGTAGATATCAGTTTCTAACTGAGTGTTTTGTGGGGATTGTAGCCGGAGGATTTCCGGAACAGCAGCGGACGGAGGTTTCCCGCATAGCTTATCAACAGTTTCTCGTACGAGGTGAGTTACCTTCCAGTAGGGGTGGGTCTAAGGCCACAATGCCGGCCCACCAAAGAGGAGTATTTAGAAGATGATTGCCTTTGTGATAATTATCTTGGTCTGGTTACATGCTTTGGTCATGAGTTTTATTTGTATGACATGTTACGTGTATGATAGGGATTGGCTTCCCTGATAGCGGTCCTTAGGACCAAAGGGTAGGTCAGTACCCGGATATGTCTGACTGTATGTTTATATCTTGTTATTGTATGCTAGTGGTAGGGGGTGGAATAGTCCCCAGTTACCGGTTGAAAGATACCGATGACAGTTACCGGTTGAAAGATACCGATGATGATTAGCGGTTGAAAGATACCGATGATGATTACCGGTTGAAAGATACCGATGATGATTACCGGTTGAAAGATACCGATGATGATTACCGGTTGAAAGATACCGACGATGATTACCGGTTGAAAGATACCGAGGATATTGTATGGTATGTGGTATGATGGGGGAACTCACTAAGCTTTGTGCTTACGGTTTCGGTTTTGGTTTCAGGTACCTCTTCGTCTAAGGGGAAGGAGCCGGCGGCGTAGCATCGCATCACACACACACACATGATTTCCGCATGGAGCTTTCTGGGATTGTATTCTGATATGTATTATTTTATGACTTGGGTTTTCAGACGTGATGCTTTGTTTTATGAGATGACGTGTTTTCACAGTATTTTCTTATGAATGTTTTTATGAGTCAGTTAATCAAAAAGAAATTTTTGGACTCGAAAATTGGGTCGTTACAAGTTGGTATCAGAGCCCTGGTTTGAGGGATTCGGACACACCCTCGGGGGTGTCTGGACTCAAAATGAGGGGCTAAAAGGTTTTTACAAGGAAAAATGGTTTTCTAAAATCTGAATGGAAGGATTTTAAGAAAGACGAAGTGTGTGATGCATGCGACCGGCCGGGCTCAAGTAAGTTTTCCCCAAGATACCCATACTTGATATGTTATGCTATATGGTTTTGATTCAGAAAACTGCATGCTAGAATAGGACTAAGGATCTAGGAGGATGCCTTGTGTGCCTGATATATGATTCTGAGAATTACATGCTAGTTAGGGCTAAGGATCTAGGAGGATGCCTTATATGCCTGTTGTATGAGCTGTATGCTAGGACTATTTAGTCAGTAGTAGGATGGCCTGTGTAGGTTATGCCTGATTTAGTTACCCAATGCACGAATGCTGCTTGCTTTGTGCTATGGGGGTTCTGGCCACCTTCAACTAGCTAAGGAACGGATATGTAACAGTATCCGCAAGTTATTTAGGGGGAAGTGGTGAGGACTCCTAGTGCAGCTGATGGCGGAGGGTAGGTCGGAGAGTGCCCTAGGAAAACCTAGGATGAGGTCAGTGGAAAGGGTATCGGTAAAAGGGACTTGGTGAAGTCGAAGCAATCCTTGATGAAAGTACGGGTAGATGTGGAAGGTAGTATGGGCCCGTACTACTGAAAGCAGAGGACCCGTACTCGAATCAAGGAAGGCCTAGATGGAACCTGGAAACTTGGAAAGTGTGCCAGACCTCCGAAAGTATATGTGACCCTGACATTCGTATGTTATTTTCAGAATGGTGGTCACGCGGAATGGAGCAGGAGGTTCAGGATCTGGGTCAGGATCGGGCTCGGGCGCAGGATCCGAGCATGTGGATGATGGGTTATGCGAGTTCATCGCGTCCGAGATCACGAGGGGTATCCTTGATGCGACGCCGGTTATCTTCGGGTCGATCAAGGAAGGGATCATTGAGTTAATGGAGGATCGCCTCAGGGCGTTCAGGAGTGACATGGTTACCAGCCAGTTAGGATCGCGCACACTGTCCTTCAAGGACTTCCAAGGGAGCGGTGCGCCGGATTTCCATGGGGCGAAGGACCCCATTGCTGCCAGACGATGGATTGCAGACATTGAGTCTACACAGTTGACTAGCTTCTGCCCCGAGGGGTCGAATGTGAGGTATGCAATAGGATGCTTGAGAGACAGGGCCAGAGATTGGTGGGAGTCGGTTGGTGACTCTCTGGGAGCTTCGGCTGTTGAGGCTATGACATGGCCGAATTTTGTGACCCGGTTCAGGGCGGAGTTTGCGCCAGCTGTGGAGCTTCAGCAGCTGGCCATGGAGTTCTTGGACATGAGACAGACTACGGAGACTGTGGCGGAGATCACCGCCAAGTTCCAGGAGAGCGCATTGCTGGTGCCCCAGTATGCAGGTGATGAAGACATGAGGAGGACCCGCTACCATGATATGTTACGAGCTGACATCCGGGAGCATGTCAGTTTCTCAGCTTGCCCTACCCTGGATTCCATGATTGCCAGGGCTAGGGAGAGGGAGATTGATCTGGAGCACATCCGGAAGAGGAAGGCAGCGGAGGGGCTGACGACGGGGGCTTCGGGGGAAGAAGCCCAAGGGATCCGATGGTAGGCCGAAAGGCCAGTCAGGGCGGGACCGCTGTGGGAAATGCGGTCGGTCACACGAGGGAGCTTGTCGCACTGGGCCGGGTTCAGGCTTCTATAAGTGTGGCAAGGTTGGGCATTTTGGCAGAGTTTGCACTGCCCCAGCTCCTGCGATTCAGATATCAGACCTGATTTGCTTTCATTGCAATCAGAAGGGCCATAAAAAAGCCAGTTGCCCCAGATTGACAGCAGCAGCGGCGCCGACAGTGGCGCTGACTCCAGCGATAGCACGGGTTGTGGATGGCCGGAAGGCCAAGATGGAGGCTCCAGTGGTTCGGAGCCGAGCATTTCAGCTGACAGCCGAGGAGGCACGCGCTGCACCCGATGTGGTGACGGGATTGTTCCATGTGAACGGTATCCCAGTTCAGGTGTTGTTTGATTCGGGTGCCACCCGATCATTTGTCTCTCTTGCGCTTAGCAATAAGTTTCCAGAATCTTCGGGCATGTTGGATTGCCCTCTATAGGTCGAGATTGCGGACGACCGGTCGGTACGGGCGTCAGAGGTATACCGGGATTGTGTTTTGAGGCTGTTTGAGGAGCGTTATCTGGTAGATCTGGTTCCCATACCTTTGCGGGGGAACAAGGTTATTATCGGTATGGATTGGCTGAGCCCCAATGGGGCAGTGATTGACTGCGCGCAGCAGTCAGTACAGATTAGGACCCCTAGTGGGGGAGAGCTGGTGGTTCAGGGCGATGGGCCACAACAAGGACAACCTTTATGTTCGGCAGCGAGGGCTAGGCTCTACCTCCAGCAGGGTTGCGCAGGTTATGTCGCATATGTTTTGGATACCCGGGAGGCGGATAGGGCGACGGTGGGCGACGTGCCCGTAGTACGAGAGTTTGCGAACGTATTCCCTGAGGAGTTGCCTCGAATACCTCCGAAGCGACAGGTGGAGTTCAGGATCGACCTAGTCCCTGGTGCGGCTCCGATAGCCAAGGCACCGTATCGGTTGGCTCCTCCTGAGATGCAGGAGTTGTCTACACAGCTGCAGGAGCTGTTAGACAAGGGATTCATTAGACCGAGTAGTTCTCCCTGGGGAGCCCCGATTCTGTTTGTGAAGAAGAAGGACGGGTCGCATCGGATGTGTATAGATTATCGGGAGCTGAATAAGGTAACGGTGAAGAACCGTTACCCACTCCCGAGGATTGATGACCTCTTTGACCAGCTACAGGGAGCGTCTTGATTCTCCAAGATTGATCTGCGTTCAGGGTATCGCCAGATGAGGGTCAGAGAGTAGGATGTGCAGAAGACTGCATTTCGGACGCGCTATGGCCACTATGAGTTTGTGGTGATGCCTTTCGGGCTCACCAATGCTCCTGCCGCGTTCATGGACCTCATGAACCGCGTGTGTAGACCGATGTTAGACCGGTCTGTGATAGTGTTTATTGATGATATCTTGGTTTACTGCAAGACGCGAGAGCAGCATGAGGAGCATCTGCGAGAGGTTCTGGAGACTTTGAGAAGGGAGAACTTGTATGCTAAGTTCTCCAAGTGTGAGTTCTGGTTGCGCGAGGTGCAGTTTCTTGGGCACCTTGTCAACCAGAACGGGATTTCGGTAGATCTGGCCAAAGTGGAGGCCGTGATGAGATGGGAGGTTCCGAGGTCTCCATCTGAGATTCGGAGTTTCCTAGGATTAGCCGGCTACTATCGGAGATTCATCCAGGATTTCTCCAAGATAGCCGTACCCCTGACCAGGCTAACGAGGAAGGCCGTGGTCTTTCGTTGGGGGCCTGATCAGCAGGCTGCATTCGAGACATTGAGGCAGAGATTGTGCGAGGCGCCATCTTAGCCCTGCCAGAGGGCATGGAGGATTTCGTCGTGTACTGTGATGCGTCCATCTCGGTTTTGGGTGCAGTATTGATGCAGAGAGGGCATGTCATTGCTTACGCTTCGAGGCAGCTGAAGCCTCACGAGGCGAACTACCTGACGCCTGATTTGGAGCTGGGGGCTGTTGTGTTCGCCCTCAAGATTTGGCGTCATTACCTCTATGGGGTTGTGTTGGGCTTATAGTGTTGCGTCATGGGCTCGGTCCTTAGCCCAATTTTGATTGCCGGTTTGGGCCTGTCCAACCGTACATGTTTTTCTCTAGGGTTTAGTATTTAAGCTGCATGCATGCAGTCTTTGAAAAAACAACACACGCTTTGCTTTTTATTCTTTTTGAGTATTGTAAACCCTAGCTCGCCTCTACAGTGGAAGTTCTTCATAGAGCTCTGCTGAGGCGTGACTATATTTGAATCATAAGCATATTGTTGATTCTGTTATTGTGTTTGTTTTGTTTGATCTTTATCTTTTACCTGTGAAAGATCTAATCGATCTGAGATTAATTCTCATCAATTGGTATCAGAGCAGGAGACTGTGTAATTCATACACATCTCTTCTGTTGAAGAAGTTATCAGGGTTTTTCCGTATTGATTGATATTAATTGAGTCGTCATTCCATATTGGCGTGTCTCATTAATTGTCAATCTTACCCTAACGATAAATTACAAGTCTGATCTTAAACAGGTTATCGATCAAACTTCATCACAATGTCCATGGATGATTCGCAAACCAATCCAATCAACATCTCCAACAGTATCGGATCAACGACTAGGATTCCAATCTTGTACACTCAAGATTATGAGGTTTGGACACATCACTTCGAAGATTATGTGATTGGCTCAGAAGATGATGGGTACTTGATCTGGGAAGCTATCACTGTTGGCCCGTTTGCTCATACAAACAGCTCAAGGATTGTCAAAACTCAAAAAGAGTACAATCAGCTTGTGAGTGATGTGAAAGACATTCCTCAAGACGAGAAAGATAAGTTTAAATGTAACATTAAAGCCTTAAGAATGATTAGGTTTGCATTGCAGTCAGATACGTTTCGTTTGGTGAATTCTTGCACTACAGCTAAAGAGATATGGGACAGGCTAAAAGAATTGTATTCCACCGACGCAGATCTGGAACATTCGATTCAAACTCTTTTGCTTTCAGAGTTTGGTGATTTCAAACAAAAGCCCGAAGAGAAACTGGTTCAGGCTTTTGATCGTTTTAATCATCTCTTGAGTAAGATGATAAAGCATGGGATCGAAAGGAAAGTTATTGAACAGAAAGTTACCTTCATGAACGGTCTTAGACCCGAATGGATGGCGGTTGTGTCAACAGTAAAGGCACATGAACAATTTAAATCGTATTCTCTGGTGAAACTGGTGGGAATTCTGAAATCCCATGAAAGTGCTCTGACTAAGGAAACGAGTGTGGTGTCTAGCTTGGGTTCGTTAGCCCTTGTTTCTAAAGGAAAAAGTTCTGTTGAAGAAGAGGAGGAATTAGATCTTTCTGACTATGATCTAACCAGTGAAGAGTATGCCCTGATGGTGTCTAATCCTAGAAAGTTCATTAAAAGGAAGTTCCCAGCCAACAAAAACCGAAATTGGCAGGGAAGTTACAGCGCTGAAAAGGTCAAGGAGGAACCGAAGACAACATCAAAATCAGAAGAGTCCAAGAAAGAAGTAAAAATTGGTGGAGACTCAGGATTCGATTGCCATTATTGTGGAGGCAAGAATCACTTTGCCAAGGACTGCATGCTGAAAAAGAGGGCAGAAAAGACAGATGATGACGATGAGGAAGCAAGCCTCTTGAGACGACTGGAGGAAATCAAGAAAAGAAAGTCTGCTGCTAACAATAAAACTATGAATGCTTTGATTGTGCAGGATACAGACAACCGTGATGAATTCAGTGGTGTGGAAGTATGGTCCACAGACTCAGAGGACGAAGAAGTGAGAAAACCCACTCATGGCAAGGCGATGCTGGTAAAAGAAGAACATGCTACTGGAAGGTGTTTAATGGTGACCAAAGGTGTATCCCAGATGAGAGAATATACCACTGATGGAGGAATAGAAGTCGAGAAGGAGCGAGAGGACAGGTGTTTTGCTGCGAAACCTGTTAGTGCCCATATCAATGAATGTGATGAGTTGATCAAGAAGGTACAATATATTCTTGCTTCTCTAAAAATACCTGTTAATGACTATGAAAAGGAACTAAATAACTTAAAATCAAAATTCTCTAGTATAAGTAGCAGTCTCTCTCAAACCCGTGTCACAAACTCTAACCTGACTGATGAAATTAGCAGGGTATCGTCGAAGAGTGAGGAAAGGAGGATGTGGATTGAGCTGAAGGAAAAAGAGTTGATTAGGTCTAAGGATGAGTCGATTTATTTGCAAAGAGACAATCTTAAACTTTTAAAACAAAGAAATGTGTTTTGTTTGATTGCTAAAAGGCTTTATTTTAATATCACTCAATTTCATCTCAATTGAGAAATAGGAAAGAAGATACATCGCATGATTTTGCCCTTTCTTGAGTTAAAGGAGGATGAAATTGATGCTGAAGCATACAACTGTGAAAGCGTTGTATCATCTGATGAGATCTCTCCTGCATACAAAATCGGTCTTGATAAAATTGAATCCTACATAAAGTCCAAGGACCATAAGGACATGCTCAAAAATCTGTTAGATGAGAATGATAGATTGAAGTTAAGAGCCGAAACTGTATAGAAATTTGACTCATTGAATGCCAAATTAAGTTCAGAAAATAAAATTGATGTTGAAAATGCATCTGAACTTAATGAGGATGATGATCTGAGTGAAATCTCGGTAGAGGATGTGGTGGACTGTTCTGAGTTTGTCAAAAGCGAAACTAAAACCCACAAAAATCTGATTTCTGAAAATTCAGTGGAATTCGCTCGTATGTCTAAAAACAAGACCAAAGTCCTTAAAGAAAAAGCAGTTGTGTATCAAACGGTACAATCCACTCCAAATCAGGTATACAAAGTTAATGGAGTAACTCAGCAACAAACAGCCGAACTGACGGCGATAGTAGCCGAAGATAATGCTGACGGATGCGATGAATTTTTCTGGTCAGCACCTATTGACAATGCTGATGAAACAGTAGGTCTGTCACAGAAAACCTCATGGAGAGTGAAAGGCATATATGTAGCCGAACCACTTAATGATCCTACTCGTTTTGACAAGCCGAGCACAAGTGGGACTAAAATGTACTTAGACGAGCAAGTAGTAATTTCAAATGAAAGTAATTCACCTAAGTGCAAAGCCAATATTCAAAATTCTAAGAAAAAGGCTAACATTCACAGAAACCCAAAACAGGTGAGAGACAGAAAGCATCAAAGAAATGTGAGGTACAAGAAAAACCTTACCGAAAGGAAGCTGTTCTGGAGATCTCAAAATCCTAATTATGTTCGCTATGAAAAATCTTCTAAACAAAAGGAGGTAAGGAACAAAAAGGAAAGCACCGGTTCGCAGGAAGTAAGGAACCGAAAGGGAGGTTTCGGTCCCTCGACTGAAATGAACCGAAGGGAGAGCTTCGGTTCTCAAAACCAAATCAACCGAAAGAACGGTTTCGGTCCTCAACCCAATAACAACCGAAAGAACGGTTTCGGTCCTCAACCCAATAACAACCGAAAGAACGATTTCGGTCCTCAACTCAATAGCAACCGAAAGAGCGGTTACGTTTCTCAACCCTGCAAGACCAATGAAATGAACAGAAGATCCAATGTCACTTCTAAACCTAACTCTTCTCGTTCTAATTCTTTCAAGGATTTAAAGGGGAAAGGAAAACTCTTTCCAGAAGATGACAGACGTCCAAAAGAAATCCAAAAGAATGCAGACATCAACACCTCAAATCGTACGCCTGTCAAATTTAAGTCAAACAAAATTAAAGTTTTCACTATAAAACGAAAAGATGAAACAACTTTAATTAAACGCACTTATTTGGTTGATATTTCTCTTACTATTCCCTCTCCTGTAAAAGGCTCACAAGGACCCAAGAAACTTTGGGTTCCTAAATCTGCTTAATATTTTGCAGGTTATGCTTGACGAGCAGTTTGACGAAGAATGGTATATTGATAGTGGCTGCTCACGTCACATGACAGGCAGGAAGGAAGAACTGAGGGAGTTTCGGTCTCTCAAGGATGGTGGTATTGTGAAGTATGGCAACAACTCGTTTGGAACTATTAAAGGCTATGGAATGATTACGAATGGTGATTTCTCAATTAGAAAGGTCGCATATGTTGAAGGGCTTCAACATAACCTTATCAGCGTATCACAGCTAGTCGTTGGGACTGGATTGAAGGTATCATTCGATGATGAAGGCTCAGAAATAGTCGAGAAGAAGTCAAATAACATTCTACTGAAATCGAAGCGAAAAGGGGAAATGTACCCTTTAAACCTCAATCCAATTCGAGGTAAACCAGCAGTTTGCTTACTCACGAAGGCTCATTCAGATGAAAGCTGGTTATGGCATCGACGTCTCTCTCATCTTAATTTCAAGGATATAAACAAACTGGTTTTAGGAGATCATGTTCGAGGTCTTCCAGTTCTCAAATTCGACAAAGAACATCTATGTGCAGCCTGTGAATTGGGAAAACTGAGTAGACAAAGTCATCCCTCCATTATCAATACAAAAGTGATAGAGCCATTTGAATTATTGCACATCGATCTGTGTGGTCCCTCTTCCATTGAAAGCATTGGTGGAAATAAGTACATTTTGGTCATTGTCGACGACTTCTCTCGCTTCACATGGGTATTTTTCTTGAAGCAAAAATATGAGGCTACTCCAAGGCTCAAGCTCTTCATAAATCAGGTTGAAATTCAACTAAGGAAAGTTGTTCGTAACGTAAGAAGCGACAACGGCTTGGAATTCAAAAACAAAGATTTCAAAGATTTTCTTGCTGAGAAGGGAACGACTCATAATTTTTCAGCCCCATATACTCCACAGCAGAATGGAATTGTTGAAAGAAGAAACCGATCTCTGTGCGAAGCAGCTCGCACTATGCTAAGTTTCGCTTCATTGCCTCTGTATTTCTGGGCTGATGCTATAGCTGCCGCTTGTTACACTCAGAACCGATCATATCTAAACAAGCGATTCTCTCACACTCCTTATGAGATCTTAAACAATCGCAAACCGAATGTGAAATTCTTCCATGTGTTTGGTTCCAGGTGCTTCGTCTTCAATTCTAAAGAGAAGCGAAATAAGTTCGATGCTAAGGCTGATGAAGGTATATTCCTAGGTTACTCCCTGAATTCTAAGGCATACAGAGTTCTGAACAAGCGTTCTAAGAAGATTGAAGAAACATACTATGTCACTTTTGACGATAGATATGTTAAGAAGATGAAGGCAACCGAAAGTACAACTCAGGAAATCTTTCCAAAGACTGGTCACGTAACAGCCCCAATTTCAAATCTTTTCGAGCAATACATGCTTCTTTTTGATGAGCCTCAAACGGCAATTAATTCTGAATCAACAGCGAAAGACAACAAGGTTGACAGTCTAAAGCAGATCATTGATGATGCTGCTCAAAAGATGGCTGCTGATCATTCTAAAGCAACCGAGAGGCCAGTCGAAGGCGAACCTTCAAATGACCGCCCTTCAGTCCAGGGGGAGGGTCCGAATCCACAACAAGATCAAGGTCCTTCATTCCAGGGGGAGAATTCAACGTCACAATCATTTGGCTCAACCAAAAGTCCAGACGAAGGGGAGCATTCTGATCCAGAATTCGTGTCATCATTCGAGGGGGAGAGTACACATGTCAATGATGATACTTTATCAGAATTGGAAGAAGAAATCAATGCAGAATTGGATCCCTCTTGTGATCCAAATTATCCTCCACTTATTAAATGGACCAAAGATCATCCTCAGAGTCAAATTATTGGAGAATCTTCAGAAACGGTGTTAACTCGATCACAAATCAAAGCGCAACAAGCTGCACTCTTTTCTCAAGTAGAGTTTTGCATGTTCAACTCCTTTGTTTCCAAAGTTGAACCGAAGACCGTTACCTCCGCTCTTGATCATTCTGACTGGGTTCAAGCCATGCAAGATGAGTTGAATGAGTTTGAAAGAAACAAAGTATGGCGTCTTATTCCAACTCCAAAGGATGCTTTGGTTGTCGGTCTCAAATGGGTATTCAGAAATAAGATGGATAAGGAGGGGAACATGATTCGCAACAAAGCTCGTTTAGTGGTGAAAGGCTACTGTCAAGAAGAAGGTATCGATTATGACGAGACTTTCGCTCCAGTTGCTAGATTAGAGTCTGTTCGTATCTTTCTTGCCTATGCTGCACACAAAAACTTTGAAGTCTATCAGATGGACGTCAAGTGTGCCTTTCTCAATGGTGAACTTGAAGAAACTGTGTACGTTGAACAACCGCCGGGCTTCGTGAACGAAAAGTATCCAGGTCACTGCTACATACTTGACAAAGCGGTATATGGCTTAAAGCAGGCTCCCAGAGCATGGTATGAAACTCTCACTCGGTTCTTAAAAATGTATAGATTCAAACAAGGCTCGGTTGACCCAACCTTCTTTCGAAAGAGAGAGGGTAACCACCTTATGATAGTCCAAATTTATGTTGATGACATCATCTTCGGCTCCACGAATCCCAGCTTAACAGCTGAATTCAGGAAGTTGATGGAAACTAAATTTGAGATGAGCTCAATGGGTCCAATTAACTTTTTCCTTGGCTTAAACATTAGACAGGGACCCGAAGGCATCTTTATTAACCAGGAGGCATACACCAAGACACTGCTTGCTAAGTTTGGAATGATGGGAGACTCCAGAGTTAAAGTTCCAATGGCTTTTGGGACAAAGCTTACACCTTCATTGGAGAAGCCAGCCGCTGACATGACACTTTATCGACAAATGATTGGCTCACTAATGTATCTCACGGCCAGCAGACCTGACATCATGTTCTCAGTTTGCTATTGTGCCAGATTTCAAGCCAACCCACGCGAACCTCATTTGCAAGCTGTGAAAAATATCTTTCGATATCTGAAGTGAACCTCCTCTCTCGGTCTTTGGTATCCGGCCAATTCAGGATTCTTTGTTCAAGCGTTCTCAGACGCTGACTTGGGCGGATGTGGATTAGATAGTAAAAGCACCACAGGAGGTTGCCAATTTCTAGACGGTAAATTGGTCAGCTGGCAATCGAAGAAACAAACCTGTGTTTCTCTTTCCACGGCTGAGGCTGAATACATCGCTGCTGCCTCATGCATATCTCAGGTGATATGGATACAAAGTCAGCTTAGAGATTACGGGCTAAATATGAAGAAAATCCCACTGTATTGCGACTCTGAAAGTGTAATTAGGATCTGTCACAACCCAGTGCAACACTCCAAGACTAAACATATCGCACTGAGGTATCACTTCATTAAAGATCACGTGGAAGATGGCAACGTCGAAATTCACTTTGTAAGGACAACTAATCAACTGGCAGATATATTCACTAAGGCACTTCCTGAAGCAAGTTTCACCAAGATTTTGCAAGGCCTAGGCATGATGGAATCAGAGTCAGTACCAAAATCGCCTTCGCTTCAATAAAGGTAAGAGGCGAAATAGAGTGAACCGAAATGAACCGAGCGTTCGGTCTATTTCGGGTTCGGGTCGATCATGAACCGAAATGAACCGAGCGTTCGGTCTATTTCGGGTTCGGTCCATCTGAACTCGTTTGCTTCTTTTCATAACAAGGCGTTTTATTTCTTTTCAGAAACCTTCCAAAAATTCAAAAACATTTCTGTTTCTTTGTTTGTTTGTTTGTGTGGTGTGTTTCTTTGTTCTTATTAGGTAATAAGAGAACCAGTAAATCAGAATATGGAACTAAGGCAGGTATATTTCTTTACTTCAGTACTAGTTAAGTGTCCCTAGAAGCATGCTGCTGTATGTTGACCAAAGCCTCGACAGATTCTGAGTAAAGCCTTAATGACTTGATAAATACAAATCTTGTCTCACCAATCAGGCTATAACATTTACTCTAATCATGAGCTGCCATACTCCTCTCAAATTGAGTCAAGAGGTTTTCTGCTTTGTCCATCAGTTCTAGCAGAGGCACTTTCGTTTCTTTTACCCACCTTATTTTTCTCCATCACTGATTCGTTTCACATTTTGTAACCCTTGAGACTCTCAGCCATCACTACTGAGGTTTATGGTTATACCAATTCTGTGTTGATGATCTTAAGTTCGTTCACCACGACTTAAGTAAAACCCAAAATCCAACTCCCTTACTGAATTGACGGCGAATACTTTAACGTTTGATCTATATTATGCACTTCTATGAAATCTCAATTTTCGTTTTGCGCGATCCTAATGAAAGTGCTTATTACCAAAGCTTTTCTTCCAAATGGATCCATGTTTTAATTTTTTCCAATTACGATTTCACCAAGTCACTGAATATGTTCCCTACCTACTTGTTCAATAGATTACATTGATCTAACAAGTACTTCATTCAGTTTCGGTCTTATATCAAGTCTCGAATTCATGAATTGAAGCGAAAGCCACCTGTTATGAGCCTTAGATTTAAAAGATGCCTTTCAATACTTCTTAACAAGTATTTGATCGTTATTTAATGGGAAGCCATACAAGCACTTTATGGTCTCTCTTGACTTTGAAGGAAGAGATTCGTGCCCAGAATCAGTTGCTTTATGTTTTTTTTAAGACATCACAAATTATCTTGCACAAGTCGCTTTATTTCTTTATCTTTTACACTCTATGCACGGATTTTCTTTTCTCCAACAACTAATTCTATTGGTGGTGCTTCAATGATCGATAAACGTAAAAAGCGATGACGATTCATGTGAAATATGGGGTGACGATTGGGATAGAGTTAAGGCTGACTCAGCATTTCTCCAACCGTTAAGATAATTTGCAAAAGTGCTTTTTATGGAATGGCGTGTACAAAGGAAACGCCCTTTCTCTTTCATGCGTCATCACTGGGTATGACTACTGTTCATCCATCAAATCAGGCGCCAGTTCAAATAACTCCAAGATATCAGCCGGATTTTTCTCTCTCCTACTTGTATGTATAAAAGGATTTGGCACGCTGCTCTTTACCCTTTTATCACTTTCAAAACTCTCGAAGACCAAAGACGATTCATCTTACTGTTCATCTTCTTCTCCAAGTTTCTACAATGGCAGAATCTTCTTCAGTTCAAGATACCTCTGTTCACCCAACCCTTCTCACTATCAAACCTCAACAAAACCTGATCATCAATCTCACACCCTTTGTCTATGAACCCTACATGCTGTATGTTGTTGAGTGTCTTAAATACTCGCCTTTAGTCGACGCTCTGTCAAGAGTCGAAGTTGTTCCCATGACCTGCCTCTCACTAATCTACTCCACTGCTTACTACGACAAAGCCGCTGAAAGGATTCACTTTGAACTCCACAATGAGAAGTCCTCCATCTCCAAGAACCGCTTTTGTGCCCTAATTGGTCTCTCTCACGAACCAACCAAAGTAAACCCTGAATCGATCACTACTGGTCAGTTGTTCTCCATGTTTTATCAAATGGGGTACACTGAAACCCTAACCACCATCACCAAGTTCAAGAAGTCTTGCCTTCCTCCTCCATGGAATGGCTTATTCACTCTCCTGTTCAAAGGACTCTCTGAGCGCAACGCTGACTTAGATGGAGCAAGCAAGTCCTTTATGACTGTGCTTTACGGTCTATATCACGGGATTGATCTGGACTATGGTACAATCATCTGGCAATAACTAATTCAAAGCTTGAGTTCTTCCTCAAGACACTCCGAAATCTCGTGTGGACGGTACTGGTCAATCATCACCAAGTGGGTAATGGATCGCCTTCACGTTCCAACCATGGCAGACTCTCTTCTCTCCTCTATTGCTACTTTTCACACAACGAAGATCATTGTCACGGATCCCACCAAGTATTCTTTCACTGGATCCATCCCTGACACCATGCTTGCTTGTCTGCCTGCCGCAAGTAAACTTCTGCAACAATACAGGGAGATTCCTTCTTCGGGTCCACGGGAACTAACCCTAGCCATGGTTCGATCCATTGGAGAAGCTGACAAGCCAGCCAAGAGGGGAAAGAAAGCTGCGACTCAGAAGGAGACGAAGGTTGCTAAAATAACCAAGGGGCAAACCCCTACGAAGCGAAGGTCAGACAAGGCCGCTCTGTCCCAGCCTGATCCCAAGAAGCAGAAAAAGTCCGCTCGGAGACTCATACTCCAATCTTCAAGTGATTCAGACTCAGAGTATGTCCCTCCCAAACACACATCTGCTCCTCCTTCAGAATCTGAAAGCGAAAGCTCTGACGAGGAGGCTTCGGGTCGTGGTAATACCCCGCCTCGCTCTCCTAACCCCGAAATTCCAGTTCGCTCCCTCCCTCCTTCTCCTCCACCTGTTTCTGTCCCAGTATCCATCCCTCCTATATTTCCCATCTCTACATCTCAACCCTCTAACACTACTTCCATCCCTAATCCAATCTTTACCAACACTACCAATACCACCACTACTACATAGGCTCATTCTTCAGCTCCTATCCCACCTGTTACCACTGAACCTCCTGTAACAACCAAACCCTTATCACCTACCCCATCTACTGACACCACCCCTGTTCTTGGAGGTGAGGACTTGGAATTTGATTCCACCTATTTCAGTCCTTACCGTGTCCAGAGTGATGAAGATGAAGATGCGCCTGTAACCAAGCGTCATCTCAAAGCAGTCAATGATAAACTTGATCAACTTCTTTCCTCTTCTTCCTCTGGGGCTTATTCAGATGCTGCTCTCAAAGCATTATTTTCTTCTGTTGTAAAAGAACATGGCGCATCCCTTTCTGCTGCAGCCAAGGCTATCGACGCCTCCACTTCTCAGTGTCAAAAGGCCTCGCTTCCAGTCGAGTCCTTCTCTAACGAATGCAGAGAGGCGACCGCAAAAGTCGACAAACTAATTTCCGAGGCTAACCTATTTCTAGATTCATTGCGGGCTGCTGCTCAAAAAATGCTAAGATAGTAAATGATTAGGTTGCAAATCTTCAGCGTCTAGCAACCGAACGAGCTAATCTTGAAGTTGCCCGAAAAGCCATTGAAGCTGCAAATGTCAATCTGCACGATAAAGTCAATGATCGCTTAACTCAACTGGAGGCAGAATTGGCAGTTGAAAATCGAGTCATGGATGAACTCGACAAGCGAACCTCTCAACTGAAAATCCAGAATCTCAAACTTCGCACTGCAACAGCTGAACTCAATGACTTGAAGTCTGAGAGGGAAGTTATTCGAGGCTCAGCTGCTGATGTTCACTCCATCTTACTTCACCTCCTTGAAGCCCATGATCCTATCATCACCATTACCACTCATAGGCATTTGGCTGATAAACTTCGACCTGCCCTGGCCATTCTTAGTCGTATTGAGGGTGTTCCGGTGCCTGGTGTCCAACCGAAACAAGGGGGAGAGAAGAAGAAGGTTAATGAAGCTTCGGTCAGTGATAGATGCAAGAAGAAGAAGAAGAAAATTGGTGACGATGATGATACTGATGATGATATTGAAGATATTTTTAAACCAGATCCCTCTAATCCTTTAAAGAAAACAAAGGCATCTGATAAGGAACTTGAAGAAAAACTAATGAAGGAATCGTTAGAGCTTGAAAAAGAGCTTAAAGAAAAAGAGCTCCTGGAAAAGAAGAAGTCAATTTTTCCTGTGTGGACTCTTGATTCGCTTCAAAAGTGTGCTATCGATGAACCTTGTACACTGTGGCTTGAGCCTGTGATGTCGTTTGGGCTTGAAAACTCCAAGGATGCACAGTTTGACATGCCGATCACGCGAAAGGCATTCATCTTTCACTGCTTTAACTCAACTGTTTCTATTCCCTCTCCAGACCCGAAGGTTGATCGGGATCTTTTGGAGTTCTATCTGGAGTTTGCTCAGCCACAGCACCTGACATGGAGCTTACAGAAGATTACTACTGTCAAGGTTCTGAAGCCTTACTCAGCAGGGAAGTTTGTCAATGTGAAATTCAAAGTGACTCGAGGCTCTGAAGGCTCGGTTCATAACTTCACCCTCGCTGATCTACCGAACCTCAATCCCCACGACTGGATACTTCTCAACAACATCCTGATGTCAAATCCACAGGAGTACCAGCCGCTCATTGACCATATCAAGCGAATGCTTGTATGCTACATTCACGAAGTGGCGAAAATGGACCAAGAGATCGCCGCTGCCATTCACAAGCGTCCAACGATCAAACCTTCCAGCAGAATGGGCGATGTGAATGTTATGGTCAAGGGTAGAATCGACCCACAGTCTCACACAGTAATGTTTGTCAGAGTCGAAAAGCAAAAATGTATCTTCGCTCTGTGTGATAAGCACTTATTCTCAACTGCTTGCTTGGAAAATATCTTGGAGATTATCCACCAGTGCAATCAGAATTCTACAGCCGATAAGAAGTTGTTTACTGACATGCTACGATGGTACATTCAGTTTCGGCAAACACTTCTTGCAGTCATCCCTCGGCTGTTCAAGGTTGTCAAGACTGTGAAGCCTACTCAAAGAAATTGATCTCTCGCCTCATTCGACGCAAAGAGGGAGATTGTTGGGCTTATAGTGTTGCGTCATGGGCTCGGTCCTTAGCCCAATTTTGATTGCCGGTTTGGGCCTGTCCAACCGTGCATGTTTTTCTCTAGGGTTTAGTATTTAAGCTGCATGCATGCAGTCTTTGAAAAAACAACACACGCTTTGCTTTTTATTCTTTTTGAGTATTGTAAACCCTAGCTCGCCTCTATAGTGGAAGTTCTTCATAGAGCTCTGCTGAGGCGTGACTATATTTGAATCATAAGCATATTGTTGATTTTGTTATTGTGTTTGTTTTGTTTGATCTTTATCTTTTACCTGTGAAAGATTTAATCGATCTGAGATTAATTCTCATTAGGTTGGTTATACGATTTACACGGACCACAAGAGTCTGAGGTATATCATGGACCAGCCAAATCTGAATATGAGGCAGCGTCGGTGGCTTGATGTGGTAAAGGATTATGACTGTGAGATCCTCTACCACCCGGGGAAGGTCAATGTGGTGGCCAACGCGCTTAGCCGCAAGGCAGCGCCAATCAGGGATATCTATCTGAGGATGACAGTGGTGACTCCGCTGTTGGAGCAGATTCGGGAGGCCCAACAGGAGGCAATGAAGGAGGAACATCGGAAGAGCGAGCGGATTGTGGGGCAGGTTTCCTCCTTCGACTATGATAGCCGAGGGTTATTGACTCTTCACCGTAGGGTGTGGGTCCCTTATCATGGAGGCGTGCACCAGATCCTGATGGAGGAGGCACACAAATCCAGATTTTCTATCCATCCCGGAGCGACGAAGATGTATAGAGATCTTCGTCCTGACTATTGGTGGCCCTGCATGAACCGGGACGTAGCATGGTATGTGGAGCGGTGCTTGACCTGTAGGAAGGTCAAGGCTGAGCACCAGAGGCCACACGGCAAGATGCAGCCGTTGGATATCCAGCTGTGGAAATGGGAAGACATTACGATGGATTTTATCACAAAGCTTCCCAGGACCGCGCGGGGAGTGGATTCGATTTGGGTCATCGTCGATCGATTGACCAAGAGCGCCCATTTTATCCCGATTCAGGAAAGTATTTCGGCCGAAAGGTTGGCCGACATCTATATCAGGGAGGTAGTGGCACGACACGGGGTGCCAGTATCGGTGATTTCAGACAGGGATGTGCGGTTCACTTCCAGGTTTTGGAAGAAGTTTCATGACGAGCTGGGTACTCGTCTGCATTTTAGCACCGCCTTTCACCCGCAGACGGATGGTCAGAGCGAGCGGACCATCCAGACATTAGAGGATATGCTGCGGGCGTGTGTTTTAGACTTCGGAGGTAGCTGGGATACCTACCTTCCGTTGGCGGAGTTCTCGTATAATAATAGCTATCATGCGAGTATTGACCGTCCTCCCTTCGAGATGTTATACGGGAGAAAGTGCAGAACCCCGATATGTTGGGGTGAGGTTGGCCAGAGGGTCATGGGGAGCACCGAAGTGGTGCTCAAGACGACATAGAGGATTCAGCAAGTTCGGAGCAGGCTTCAGACCGCTCAAAGTCGGCAGAAAAGTTATGCCGACAAGCGCCGATCGGACCTGGAGTTTCAGGTCGGGGATATGGTTCTTCTGAAGGTGTCGCCATGGAAGCGCGTCATCCGATTCAGGAAACGGGGCAAGTTGGGTCCCAGGTATATTGGACCCTTCAGGGTTATAGCCCGGGTGGGCAAGGTGGCATATAGGTTGGATCTGCCAGCCGAACTCAGTCAGATTCATAGCACTTTTCACGTCTCCCAGCTACGGAAATGTTTGGTGGACGACTCGGCAGTGGTACCATTAGAGGATATTCAGGTCGATGACAACCTGAATTACATCGAGCGGCCTGTAGCGATTCTCGACCGGAAGTCGAAGGATCAGAGGAACAAGAGGGTTGGGCTGGTAAAGGTGCAATGGCAGCACCGGAAGGGCTCGGAATAGACTTGGGAGCCAGTGGATGAGATGATGGAGCATTACCCAGAGCTGTTCCAGGATCGAGCAGCAGACTTCGAGGACGAAGTCTAAAATAAGTGGGGGAGATTTGTAGCACCTGGTTCTTAGTATGTATTTTATTTAAGTATTTTGCATTTTTGACCTTGGACTCGGCGAGTTGAAGGACCAACTCGCCGAGTAGAAGCGGGATGAGACGCGGGATTTAAGTGATGGACTCGTCGAGTCGGGTCCCGGACTCGATGGGTAGGCTCTGACTGGACAAAACCCTAATCTGAGGGTTTGCACCTTATTTAAACAACCTTATACAGCCTCCATCGCCCCTTTATGCTCCCAGAAACCCTCCATAGCAAACCCTAAGTGTTTTGGTGCAAGATCTAAGGCTTTTGAGTGATTTTTGTGGGTTTTGACCTCAAGGAAGAAGGAAGAGCAAAGAAGGATCAAGAGGAGACTGAAGGATTCGAGGTTGGTTCATTATTTGCAGTCTTTGAAAGGTATAAAGTCTGTACCTTGCTTGCTTGTTTGTTACATCCCTTTTTGGGGAAGATTTAGGGCTTTTGAGGCCATATGAGGTAGCCAACCATGATTGCAAACATGGTTGGGGGTCAAGACTTCAGATCTAAGTCTTGGGAGGGGTCACAAGGCAGATTTGGGTTGCTTTTGCACTCAAGGAAGGCCCCATGCATCATAAGAGCTTATTTTATGTCCTTTTGAGCTCAAAGTCCCATGCATGCACGTAAAGTTTGTAACTTTACGTGCTAGAACGATTGAAGGATCTTAGATCTATCTTTTGGTCAAGTTTTGTACATCAGAAATCGAGGATTTAGGGTGTGGATGTTATCGACTCTGCGAGTCCGTTCTTGGGACTCGACGAGTCCAAGGCTTTGAGTCCCATATCTGTTGAGGGTCAAAAGGACTGAGTTGGGTGTTAGAAGGGTAGTAGCAGGACAGAAAGAGTGACCCAATGCATTGGACTTAATTTTAGACCTGGAGTTCATGGGACTCGACGAGTGCTAGAACAGACTCGGCGAGTCCAAGGCAATCTCCTTATGTTTGAAGATGAACTCGACGCGTTGTTCATACAACTCGGCGAGTCAAGGTCAGGACTTGTTGATTAGTTGAAGGTGAACTCGGCGAGTGTTCGTCCGACTCGGCGAGTCGGATGAAGGTTCATTGGTATTCGTAAGGAAGGGGAACTCGTCGAGTCATTGCCAAACTCGACGAGTCGAGTCGTGGATAAGGTCGAGTAAAGGGAAGGGACTCGACGAGTTGATGGCCCAAATCGACGAATCGGGTCAACTGGAAGTTGACTTTGACTTGGACTTGGTTAGGGGTAAAATGGTCATTTTACCCTAAGAGTAGATATCAGTTTCTAACTGAGTGTTTTGTGGGGATTGTAGCCGGAGGATTTCCGGAACAACAGCGGACGGAGGTTTCCCGCACAGCTTATCAACAGTTTCTCGTACGAGGTGAGTTACCTTCCAGTAGGGGTGGGTCTAAGGCCACAATGCCGGCCCACCAAAGAGGAGTATTTAGAAGATGATTGTCTTTGTGATAATTATCTTGGTCTGGTTACATGCTTTGGTCATGAGTTTTATTTGTATGACATGTTACGTGTATGATAGGGATTGGTTTCCCTGATAGCGGTCCTTAGGACTAAAGGGTAGGTCAGTACCTGGATATGCCTAACTGTATGTTTATATCTTGTTGTTGTATGCTAGTGGTAGGGGGTGGAATAGTCCCCAGTTACCGGTTGAAAGATACCGATGACAGTTACCGGTTGAAAGATACCGATGATGATTACCGATTGAAAGATACTGATGATGATTACCGGTTGAAAGATACCAACGATGATTACCGGTTGAAAGATACCGACGATGATTACCGGTTGAAAGATACCGAGGATATTGTATGGTATGTGGTATGATGGGGGAACTCACTAAGCTTTGTGCTTACGGTTTCGGTTTTGGTTTCAGGTACCTCTTCGTCTAAGGGGAAGGAGCCGGCGGCGTAGCATCGAATCACACACACACACATGATTTCCGCATGAAGCTTTCTGGGATTGTACTCTGATATGTATTATTTTATGACTTGGGTTTTCAGACATGATGCTTTGTTTTATGAGATGACGTGTTTTCACAGTATTTTCTTATAAATGTTTTTATGAGTCAGTTAATCAAAAAGAAATTTTTGGACTCGAAAATTGGGTCGTTACACGGTGGAAATGGCTAATGGGAAAATTGAAACAACCAAAGATATCTATGTTGGGTGCAAATTAACACTAAACAATCACTCCTTTCAAATAGACTTGATGCCAGTAAATATTAGGAGTTTTGATGTGATTATCGGCATGGATTGGTTAAACCCCCACGATGCTGATATTATGTGTTGCGAGAAGGCCGTTCGCCTTCATCTCCCCAATCACGAAACCCTAATAATCTATGGCGATAAATCTGGCGCAAATCTTCGCCTTATCTCGTGTGTCAAGGCACAAAAGTTCCTACACAAGAAGAACTACGCATTCCTCGCTCATGTGGTAGATAAGACCAAAGAAGAAGTAAATATTCAAGACATTCCAATGGCATGTGACTTCCCGGATGTATTTCCAGAAGATCTTCCGGGAATACCCCCAGAAAGACAGGTCGAATTCCGAATGGACTTGATACCAGGAGCCACATCAATTGCCAAATCACCCTACAGGTTAGCTCCTGCCTAAATGCTGGAGTTATCCAGCCAACTAAGCGAGCTACTGAGCAAAGGATTCATCCGACCAAGCTTCTCACCCTGGTGAGCTCCGGTCTTGTTTGTCAAGAAAAAGGACGGAGCCTTCAGGATGTGCATCGATTATAGAGAATTAAACAAGCTCACCATCAAAAATCGGTACCCACTTCCACGAATCGACGATCTACTCTCAAAGCAAAGAAGAGCATGGTCAACATCTCCGTCAAATCTTAGAAACCCTAAGAGCTGAAAGATTTTATGCGAAGCCTTCCAAATGTGAATTCTGGATCCACAGTGTAAACTTTTTGGGTCATGTAGTCAGCAAGGAAGGGATTCACGTAGATCCTTCCAAGATAAAGGCCATTGAAGGCTGGCCTATCCCGAGAAAACCAACAGAAATCCGTCAATTCTTGGGTCTCGCAGGCTACTACCGGAGGTTTATCCAGAATTTCTCTAAGATAGCCAAAACCCTTACCGCGTTGACACAAAAGGGTGTTTCTTTCAACTGGACGGAAAAGCAAGAAGCCGCCTTCCAAACCCTGAAGCGAGCCCTTTGTAGTGCGCCAGTGCTATCCTTACCAGAGGGGACCGAATATTTCGTAGTCTACTGTGATGCTTCGAATGAAGGGTTGGGCTATGTCCTCATGCAGCGTGGAAAGGTGATAGCCAACGCATCCAGGCAGCTAAAGACACACGAAGTAAATTACAGCACTCATGATCTCGAGCTGGGAGCGGTGGTCTTCGCCCTAAAGATTTGGAGGCACTACCTCTACGGTACGAAGTGCACCATTTTCACCGACCACAGAAGCCTCCAACACATTCTGAATCAGAAGAAATTAAACATGAGGCATCGAAGATGGGTTGAGCTGCTAAATGATTACGAGTGCGAAATCAAGTACCACCCGGGAAAAGCTAACGTGGTAGCCAACTCCCTGAGCAGAAAAGAATACTCAGGTCGCCGGGTGACGACCTTAACAATAAAAATCCAATCCCACCTAACCTCACAAATCAAGGAAGCCCAAACTAATGTGGTGAAGCCAGAGAAAGTCGCAAATTAAACGCTGCGAGGGATGGACAAGAACTTTGAAGTCAGGGAGGACGGGGCTTATTATTTCATGAACAGAATCTGGGTCCTTAAACTTGGGGGATTCAGAGAAATGATCATGAACGAATCCCACAAGACACGATATTCCATCCATCCGAGTTCGAATAAGATGTACCTGGACATAAAGCAGCATTATTGGTGGCCAAATATGAAGGCAGAGATCGCCACTTACGTGGGAAAATGTCTCACTTGCGCCAAGGTGAAAGTGGAATACCAAAAGCCCTCGGGACTATTACTGTTGGATAAGGTGTATAAGTCCATAACTATTTCTGGTATGTACTTGACCCGACCCGGCATGGTCCATTTGGGTTGCATGGCACCATGCAATTGGATAAACTAAAATGAGAGAAATAACACTTATGGTTTATTAATATATTATAAGTTCTAATATATTAATAATATTATTTAATTAGTTTGATCAAGAATTAATTTAGAATTAATTAAGTGATCAAAAGATAACTAATTAAATATATGGGTAGATTATGTAAATCTTCCATATCTTATATAGTGGGCTAAGAGGCTCCATGGATTATCAAGTTGGGTTCAACCCATAGGATGCTCCATGGATGCTCCATGGGAGTTACAAACCCATGGGTCATGGAAATGAAGAGTCATGACACATTAAGGTTTACATGGTGTAACCCTAGATGTGTCAACACTATATAAGAAACCCATTCTCCACCAAAATTGGTGACACTAAGAAACAAGAGGGCTAGAGCCGATTTTGCAAATGTAAGATTCTCTCAAAGTTTACTCCTTTGCATATGGTGTTGTGTGAAGCATTTAAGGCATCACACTTGGGGTGCTAGGCTCACAAGGTTTCAAGGATCATAATCAACAACAAGGTAAGTTATTCTATCTTTCATTCAAGTTAAAAATGTTCCCCATGTATGCTAGATAGGAATATAACCTTGGAATTCAACTTTGCATGATTATTAGACAAACATAGATCCAAGGTTATTAGGGTTGCATGTACACTTAGGAAGTGTTAGAATGCTCAAAACCCATCAGTGATATCAGAGCCTAGGTTTGTTTGTTGTTTTTTTTGTGTGCAAACAGCTTGAAAAAAAATCGTTTTTCTGTTTTCTGCTCGTATGAAAGTTTGCACATTTGTTGCTGGAAATGGACTAGAAACATTACACTAAACTGTTTTGATGTTTTAAAGCTTGTTTTAGATGGTGTAATGTTTATGCTAGTCCATTTACAATGGCAATTATTAAAATTACAAGTTTTTTTAAGTGTAATTTTTTATTCTTGAAAGTGTTCATATTAATGTTCTTGAACTTATAAAGATTAGATGATCATAGGAATTGTTTGTAACCTTCATGGTAGTTTAATTCATGATCATAATGTGCTTTAATGGAGTCCATAACTTGTCCTCGAGTTATGGAAAACCAAAAGTCTCACTTTTATTAAAGCCATTAAAAGAACACAAGAGTTATAAAAATGAAGAGTCTTCATTTTTATTACTCAATTAATTCATAAGTTATAAGAAATGAAAAGTTTTGGAAGTTTACAAAACTTGCCCTCAAGTTTTGGAACGTGTAAAGTCTTGATTAAAACTTTAGTTCCAACCCTTAGAATTTTAAAAGTTAAAATTCAACCCTTATACTTTATAATATTATAAGTTACTAATATATATATGTATAACGTCAAGTCGTCTTACCGCTAGTACGCCTCATTCACGAAGCCAGTCTATAAGGGGGGTATAAGGTTGTTGCCTATAAAATGGCAACTTAATGGGTGTCCACTCTCACCCACCGCTTCCTTGATCGGTGGAGGGTCGTTAGCCGAACGGGTAGGACAAGGACTTATAAATTCTCATTAAAAGTATGATGAATATCATAAAGTAACTAAATGCTTTTATTAAATTCCCAATCTTAGTTACTTTAGGAAAATGTGAATAAGGTGCTAATCCATGAAATTACACTTTACACTTTGTTTAAGTCGTTGGTGGAGCGTGTGTGGTTAACCGACACACTAACTTGGACTTAACAAGTTAGGTAAAGGGTGACTTAAGGTTTACCATAGCATCGGTGGAGCATGTGTGGTTTACCGGCACATCGATTGAGTGATAAACCTTGAGGGTACCAAGTGATTTGCATGGTTACTTCACACCTCGTTCTGTGATCCTCGGTATCCCAGTCACAAAACTTGGAGGGCACACTCGAGATTGAAACATGCCTTTGAAAAGTTCATTGAATCTCAAAAGAATCTAGGAATTTCTAAGAACCAATTAAAAACCTAATATTTATATTTCGTTTTTCATGGTGGAAATTGGTGAATCGTCATTCACCTACCTTTCAAATATGTTATAGCTTGGATTACGACATACCTCTTCTAAGTTATAATATATTGTGATTGGATCCTAGCCTTAATATTACATTCGGGTGTTTTATTAAGGACTCTCTTAATATTTAAACTAATCTTGTTCTCTTCTTTCAGATGTCTTCAAACAATGCTGCTTCTGGCTCTAATCCTAATGGCTCCTTTACCCTTATGAACTTGTGTGGGAAAGTCACTTTTGATGGATCCAACTTCAATGAATGGATCAGAAACATCAGGATGATTACCCGCTATGAGGACAAAGAATATGTCCTTGACAAGGAGCTTAAGGAGATTGATGAGACCACTGCAACTCCCCAGGAGATCGCTGACTTCCGGGCACATGAAAGGGATGCTACAAAAGTGGTATGCATCATGTTAGCCACCATGACAGCGGAACTCCAAAAGTCCTATGAGGACTTCTACCCTTTTGAAATGCACCAAGATCTGATGGAAAGATACCATCAAAGTGCACGACAAGAGAGGTATGAAATCATATGCTCTATCATAACAACCATGATGAAGGACGGGGAATCCGTCACGAGCCACATGCAGAAAATGCAAAGGTATGTGGATCGGTTGCTGAAGCTTAATGTGAACTTCCCTGAGGAGCTTGCAATAGATATCATTTTGCACTCCTTACCATCGTGCTATGATCAATTCCGCATGACATATCACATGAATAAGGAAGAGGTCACACTCAGCAAACTTCAGGGACTCCTCAAGACCGCAGAAACAGGTCTTAAGGGTAAGTCGGTTGTTAAAACTCCTACTCCAAACTCCGCCCCGGTTTTGGCAATCGAGAAAGGTAGAGGGAAGAAGAGGAAGAGCTCTTCGAAGGGTACCAAGGCTAGGACCCTTGATGGCTCTTCTTCAAGTGGAACCAAGAAAGGTTTTGTCACTCCTTCTTCTGACCCTAAAGAGGCTGAATGCTTCTATTGCCATGAAAAGTCACATTGGAAGCGGAACTGCCCAAAGTACCAGCAAGATGTGAAGGATGGGAAAATTAAACCCAACCATGCAGGTATTTACACTATCTTATCTAATAACTCACCCCATTCTAACTCTTGGGTCCTTGATACCGGTTGTGGTATTCATATCTGTTCTGATTTGCAGGGACTAAGAAGAAGTGAGAATTTGGAGCATGGAAGAATAAACTTAATCATGGGGAATAGGAAAGCTTTACCTGTCACCAAGATTGGAGTTTATACTTTATTGCTAAGTAGTGGGTTTAGTTTAGATTTGAATAAATGTTGTTATTCGCCAGAAATGGCAAGAAATATTATTTCCTTTCATGCATTGTATAAACAAGGTTTCACCTTTTCATTTGATAATGAAGTTGGTTCGATTAATGCTTTCTTTAATAATGTTCTTTATTTTAAAGCATTACCTTGTGATGGTGTGTATGAAACTGTATCTGTGGTTGATAACTTAGGAAATAATGTATTGTGTATTGATTCTGTTAATGATAATAACTTGGATAAAGCATCATTATGTCATTGTCGTCTTGGACATATAAGCAAGAAACGCATAGGCCAACTCCAAAAGGATGGAGTATTGGAGTAATTTGACCTAAAGTCAGATGATAGTTGCGAATCATGCTTACTTGGAAAAATGACAAAGTCACCCTTCACAGGTTCTTGTGAGAGGGGTGAAGGTTTGTTGGATCTTATACACACGGATGTGTGTGGGCCCTTCAAACATGCCACAAGGGATGCTAATCGTTATTATTTGACTTTTACTGATGATTACAGTAGATATGGATATGTCTACTTAATCAAGCATAAGTCAGAGACTTTTGAGAGGTTTAAAGAGTTTAAACAGGAAGTCGAGAATCAATTGGGCAGGAACATTAAGATGCTTCGATCCGATCGAGGTGGTGAGTATCTTAGTTCAGAGTTCCTCGACTATCATAGGGAATGTGGGATTGTCTCACAATTGACACTTCCCAGGACACCGCAGTTGAATGGTGTAGCTGAGAGGCGTAATCGAACCTTGTTGGATATGGTTCGTTCCATGATGAGTCGAGCCTCGCTACCAATCTCATTTTGGGGGTATGCCTTAGAGACTGCCGCCCATATCCTTAATCTAGTTCCCACAAATAAAGTTGCCAAAACTCCTCATGAGATGTGGACTGGTAAAGTACCCAGACTAGACCACATTAAGATTTGGGGTTGCGAGGCTTTCGTGAGACGCGAGACTCATGATAAGCTCGAACCTCGAAGTGAGAGGTGTATTTTCATCGGCTACCCACAGAAATCCTTTGGTTACCTCTTCTACAGACCTAGTGAGAATGTGGTCTTTGTAGCTAGGAGGGCTTTCTTTCGAGAGAGAGAGAGTTCATAAGCCAAGGAGACAATGGGAGGAAAGTTGACCTTGAATAAATTCAAGAGTCAAGTGGTGAAGGAACTTCAAACCCTAGCACTCAACTTGAGGAGGAAACTTCTGTTGAGCCAATTGACAAGTCTGTACCTCTGAGGTGTTCCACAAGGGTTAGGAATGAACCTGAGCATTACTATAGATTCCATATTACTGCAGAAGGTGATACACTTATCAGTGATGAGACACTGATAGGTCTGGATGAACCTAACAGTTACGTGGAAGCCATGGCAGGCCCTGAGTCAGCCAAGTGGAAAGAGGCAATGGACAGCGAGATACAGTCCATGTATGACAATCAAGTTTGGAACTTGGTTGAGAATGTACCAGGTCGTAAGACTGTAGGGTGCAAATGGATCTTCAAGAAGAAGACCGACATGGATGGTAATGTACACACTTATAAGGCACGACTGGTTGCAAAGGGTTTCTCACAAACTCTGGGAGTTGATTATGATGAGACCTTTTCTCCAGTGGCCAAGATTAAGTCTATTAGGGTTCTGTTAGCCATAGCCGTATTTCATGACTATGAAATATGGCAAATGGATGTCAAAACCGCTTTCCTTAATGGAAAGTTGGCTGAGGATGTTTACATAAGTCAGCCAGAGGGTTTTGTCAACACAGAGTACCCTAATAGAGTGTGTAAGCTTGAGAAATCCATTTATGGGTTAAAGCAAGCACCTCGCAGATGGAATCTTTGCTTTGATGAGAAAGTCAAGGAATTTGGCTTTTCTAGGAGTGAAGATGAATCTTGTGTATATGTCAAGGCTAGTGGGAGTATAGTTAGCTTTTTGGTATTGTATGTGGATGACATACTACTCATAGGAAATGACATCCCAACTCTGCAGGAAGTTAAGTCCTGGCTTGGGAAGTGTTTCTCTATGAAGGACCTAGGAGAAGCTGCCTATATTCTAGGGATAAGGATCTTGAGAGACCGGAGTAAAAGACTAATTGGACTTAGTCAGAGTACCTACTTGGATAAGGTGCTGAAGAGATTCGGCATGCAGGACTCCAAGAAAGGAGAGTTACCCATCCAGAGTAATGCCAGATTGAGTAAGACACAAAGCCCTAGTACTGAGGCTGAGATAGCAGAAATGAGTCGAATACCTTATGCTTCGGCTGTAGGATCGATCATGTATGCTATGACGTGTACTCGACCTGATGTAGCCTTTTCTTTGAGCATGGTTAGCAGGTATCAGGGGAACCCTGGAAAGGCACACTGGACTACGGTAAAGAATATCCTCAAGTACCTACGGAGGACTAAGGACTGGGTCCTTACCCTCGGTGGGAGTGAAGACTTGAGAGTTGTAGGGTATAGTGATGCTAGCTTTCAGACTGATAGGGATAATTTCCGCTCTCAGTCAGGCTGGGTCTTTACCTTAAACGGAGGAGCAATTTCTTGGAAGAGTTCCAAGCAAGAGACAGTGGCTGATTCAACTTGCGAATCAGAGTATATAGCAGCTAGCGAGGCAGCAAAGGAGGTGATATGGCTGAAGAAATTCATTGGAGACCTTGGAGTTGTACCAGCTATTAAAGAGCCAATGGAAATTTTCGGTGATAGTGAAAGTGCAGTTGCCTTAGCCAAGGAACCAAGGGATCACGGGAGATCCAGACACATCGACAGAAAATACCATTTCATCAGACATCGAATAGAAGAAGGACTCCTCATGGCAAAGAGGGTATCATCGGATGAGAATCTAGCAGATCCCCTCACGAAGGGACTGACTCGGGTTAAGCATCTCCAGCATGCTTGGAGCATAGGGCTGAAGGATGATATTAGATTTAGTAGTTAGATAACCTTGAAATTTGTAAAGTGTAATTGACATTAGATGATGAATAAAAGGTGTTTTATTTATGAGTAAAGTGTTGCTATCTCTTGTCGATCGTTTACTATATTTCTTTTGCATGTTTTGACTTCCAGAATAATTATGTTTGGTATATCATATTATTCGAACCTCCACAGTCGGTCATATGTCGGAAGTAGGTATGAATCAAGACTGTCATGATTGGTTGCAGAGGTCTAAGTTGTTGGACATGGCTACAACACTCATGAGTGCTCATAAGTTCTGAGCATTGGACTCAACCCACGCTCACTGGAATCACTTCATGGAATTTATCTCGAGTGATCGTGAGACGGTAATCTCATATAAGTCTTCAAACCTAGAGATATGATTTGTTACTTATGAGTTGGTTATGCATTGATTGTACGTTAACGCATTGGTAACTCGATGTTATAAAACGTGCTTTTGTGTATAATTCAATGATTGGTAGAACAAACATATGAGTCGAAGTTTATCTGTTCCTTCTTGGATTAGAAGCTGATATCTGGGCCCCTCGATGATTTTGTTTTGACCTATGTACCGAGCCCGGTCAGAACTAAGTTGATGTGTTCAATTGAGTTCTATGTCAAACAAATCGAAAATCGGGAAACAAACTGCTGGACACAAAGTAAGACATTGTTCCATGTATTTGTCCGGCTGATATCTAGAACAGAGGATTATATGATCACTTATCTTAAATGGCGTATCATCATCTTCTCAGTTCCGAGAGACCTTGAAAGAGCTACGATTGCCGATCGATTCCTGAAGTATTGCAGTTATAGTTATTAGACTTATCCAAGTGGGAGACTGTTGGATAAGGTGTACAAGTCAATAACTATTTCTGGTATGTACTTGACCCGACCCGACATGGTCCATTTGGGTTGCATGGCACCATGCAATTGGATAAACTAAAATGAGAGAAATAACACTTATGGTTTATTAATATATTTTAAGTTCTAATATATTAATAATATTATTTAATTAGTTTGATCAACAATTAATTTAGAATTAATTAAGTGATCAAAAGATAACTAATTAAATATATGGGTAGATTATGTAAATCTTCCATATCTTATATAGTGGGCTAAGAGGCTCCATGGATTATCAAGTTGGGTTCTACCCATAGGATGCTCCATGGATGCTCCATGGGAGTTACAAACCCATGGGTCATGGAAATGAAGAGTCATGACACATTAGGGTTTACATGGTGTAACCCTAGATGTGTCAACACTATATAAGAAACCCATTCTCCACCAAAATTGGTGACACTAAGAAACAAGAGGGCTAGAGCCGATTTTGCAAGTGTAAGATTCTCTCAAAGTTTACTCCTTTGCATTTGGTGTTGTGTGAAGCATTTGAGGCATCACACTTGGGGTGCTAGGCTCACAAGGTTTCAAGGATCATAATCAACAACAAGGTAAGTTATTCTATCTTTCATTCAAGTTAAAAATGTTCCCCATGTATGCTAGATAGGAATATAACCTTGGAATTCAACTTTGCATGATTACTAGACAAACATAGATCCAAGGTTATTAGGGTTGCTTGTACACTTAGGAAGTGTTAGAATGCTTAAAACCCATCAGTTACAACAGCCCGTAATACCCGAGTGGAAATGGGAGAGGATTACTGTCACACCCCCGGACCAGACGGCGGAAACGTCCGGAGGCGGGTGACTTCATTGTGTAGTATCATAACAATTGAATATAAATGAAACAGAGCAATCCAAACATCATACATTGAGATAACAAACTTACATTGTTTACATATTGTATTTGTTCTTCGAGTTACATAAAAGAGACATAAGTAGAAATTCCAAACTACAGCTAAATAGTCCTGCATCCGCGTCCCTTGTTACCTGCTTACTAGATACCTGAGAATACAAGTCGTTTTGAAAAGCGTCAACTAAAAAGTTGGTGAGTTCATAAGCAGTTTTGTGTATAAAATCGTTTACACTTGTTTAGAATCGTTCTTATTATACTTTCAGAAAATATGATATTTTCTATGAAATCGTTTGAAGTCTTGCCTTGAAAATCATGGATATATGTGTGCATGTCATTACTTTTATTACTTTTATTCATCCTTATAAGGAGTGATTTGAAAAGTAGTGTGATTTGTAAAAGCGAGTATGAGAATAGTTCTTTTGAACAGTAGTAGTCAACCGTTTCCAGAAAAAATCCCTTATTTTCAAAAAGAGAATATGGTTGAAAATCTTGTTCCTCTTATCGAGTAAAAATGAGTGTGCGTTCTAGTTTATCGTTATCAAAATCACAGAAAATTGTTTTCTCTAGAAAATCCTATATTTTCTGCTATAAAATATTCGTAAGTTCTAGTTCCAACTATGTATATGTGTGGGTTAATTTATCGTTTTCAAAATCGGTTACAAACGTTTTCCATAGAGTCCTACGCTTTTTAATTTGTAAAATAGCAGTATTACGACTCTATACTTGTTAGGAGAAAGAATCAACATGGCAATTGTGGACATTCTACGCGATGAAAAAGGACAGTCAACGCAACAAATGCGGACCATCACTTATCATGTATAGGACGGTCAACACAACAAGCCAAAAATTTATTTATGAAGTTTTTCCTTACATAAATTTCTAGATGACATAACATATTCTAGTGAGCCGTTATAACCATACTAATCTGACGGAGTGCCTGTTTTGGCGTTTCTCAGGCGCCCTCGGTTTGGAAAAGACATTTGTCGCCCTAGACTGGCCTGTCTAGCTGTAGCGAACAACGAAGGTGCGGGGTGTCAACCCCGTATAGATCTATACACAAATTCCCGCTCTCCCTCCAGGAGACTCTGGCTATAACTCCTTACAGGACTTAGACGTACACTAATATTTTTATATTTAGGTACTTTTGAGATTTGTCTGACTAGAATATTAACAATCTTTTGAGCAATCGTTGGAGTTCCATTATTTGTTAGATAAATTATGAAATTCGTACTCATTGAATAGAAATATCGTTCTCGTTCCATATCGTTGATTGTGCTCGTTAACTGGGTGCTCGTGTTCGTTCCTTTTCGTTTATTGAAAAACGAGTCATTTTAGTCAAGAGAAAAAGTGTCAAGTTATAACTCATATAAATTTATAACTGCTGGTTATGACACGTATTTTCTATTTTATGACATATAGAACATTACTTATGTTCTTGGGGGTTTTATGACAGCAGCTTATGACATGCAAATATTTCAGTCATAAAGGCTCTATTTGATATTTTCTTGATGCAAACTTTTATATCGAATATTCATAAAGTACCCCCTGATAGTTTGTAAATAGTTCACAAAGTTTCCATTTTTGAAAATTACTAGAAATGGTGTCCATTTAGCAAGGTCCCTTTTTATAACTTTTATCTTTAGACATGAAAGCATAGCTAAAGGGGTTAAGTTGGACACACCCAATAGTTGGGAGGCTCTTTTGTACACAAAGTATCATCTGTTCTTTATGAAATTGAGAAATCCTACATTCATGAGTATATTACTAAAATATTAATTTAATAATATTTCACACACACATACAAACATACGTATATATGCAACCATTTAAGAGTTTAGGCAAGATTTGACTTGTACTCTCCCCCAAAAACATTAAAACATTGAAAAAGGTGGGGTATGAAGCTCACCTTGAGTTAGTTGAGGAGTTGTCTGGAGTTATGGAGTGAAGATCTCAAGCTTAAACTCTTGCTGAGATGAGGAACTTCCCTGGGAGGGATGCTTTCCTTTCAACTTCAGGGAGAAATTGAGAATATTTTCCCTTCCAGCAAGATCATTGTTCTTGTCTTGAAGATGAGTTTTGAGGGAAAATGGGAAGAGTGAGAGAGCAAGTGGAGTCTAAACTCCTTTACTGTCGTGGTTTTGGAGTATAAGAAAAGGAAGGGAATCTTTGATGCATGGGGATCTGGTGGTCCATGCATGGATATTTGGTGGGTAAAGCATGGAATACTGTGATTTTCATGGGAAATGAGGAATTTCATCAAATCACAAAGTCAATCCCTTTGTCCTTTTCTTGATTTAGGATAAGGTTTTCCTAAATCCCAACCATTTATTTTTATGAAGAATATGCTTAAAATAATTACTTTTAGCATAAAATAGGGGTCTAAGGGGTTTAGGATAGGAAAAATACGAGTTTGGTGTAATTTTCGGCGTCAAAATGCCTTAAAATGGTGAAAAAGTCCGAAAATAATGAAAATCCGGAGTGGGGGTTGGTTCCTGCGAGGGTCCGAAGTCAAACTCCTCATTCCGGAGTCATTCTTCCACTTCCGGAGCAAAGGAGTAAAATTTCCGAAGCAATCAATGAGGTTCTGAAGCAAACAGGTACTTCCGGAACACTTAGGAGTGTTAGCACAAATCTCACAATAGGCCTTACTTACCTGAGGACGGATTTTCTTAGCCAAAAGTGCTAGTTGTGACATCATCCCCCCGTTAGAGGGAATTTCGTCCCAAAATTCTTTCGAAAGATAGAGTCATGAATATGGGAATAGATGAGGGTACTTTTGATTTATTTAGTCTTCGCGTTCCTAAGTGAATTCCGGCTCACGTCTAGCGTTCTCTCGAACCTTCACTATCAGGATGCGACTTTGTTTTGTTTACTTAACTTTTCCATTAGTTGCTCTGGTAGGATGAGCATTGATTTGGAGGTTCTAATTCCCTTTAGTCTTGTTTAATGGAACTGGGAGGGTTTTGTCTGATAAACACTCCCTAGGTTCGACACATGGAATACGGGGTGTACGCTACTAAGCTTGGAGGGTAGTTGGAGTTTGTAGGCTACCGGACCGATCCGTGCAAGGACCTCGAAGGGCCTGGTGCCTCAAGAATTTAGTTTACTTTTCCTTTCGACTCGGGTCACCCTTCCCCAAGGGAAGTTCTTAAATTAATACCCTGATTCCCTCATTGGGATTTCAAGGTTTTAAGATGTTATCCACATAGTTCCTTTGTCGGTGTTACGATGTTTGGGGTCGTTTGTGGGTTTGGACTATCCTTTTCGTGGTTTCTCGAATAACTTCGGGTCTAGTGATTGTGCTATTGGGAGTTTGTCATCTTGTCGGTTGGGCATCTCTCATGTCAGCCTAATAGAGGATGATCTGCACCTCTGGCCACATAGGGCCTCGAGGGGTGCAACTCCTATGCTCGAGTGGCAGTTGTTGTTATATGAATACTCGATTAGAAGCAGGTGGGTATCCCAAACTTTGTCAATGTCCATTACACATGCTTCTCTTCGGGATGTGGGTTCCTGTTTACTTTGACCTCGACAGGTGGGATTTCCAGAGCTTCGGTGATCTGACACTTATGAGTGCTGAACTCATGGAAGGTGAAATGTCCAAAACTAATTCCTTATGTTAATCGGAGACCATGAGTTATCGGGCCCTTCCTTGGCGAGGCCTTTTGAATGGTCTTCTAGGGATCGGGATCCTGGTGTCCTAGAAGTAGAGTTTTCTAGGCGTTAGGAGTTGGTACTATGGTCACCAAGGTTGAGTTTGCGGGTGGTGTAGTTAACCTTATGAGTCTTAGATTATCTTGGGAGTTTTCTTCCTATTGTTTTCCCGAGCTAATGGTAGGTCGGCCCCTGCCAGTCCTCGTTGTTGGTGGTTGAGCGAACCTCCGATTCAGGGTAGGGAGTATCGATCCTTGAGGATGGGTTTGTTTGGCTTACTCGTAGTCAGTGGTGCTTATGGTAATTTCGTATTTCTCCCTTAAGAGTTAGACAGGTGCTTTCTGTGGTTAGGGATTGGGTCTGATGTTTCCCTTATCTATTATGTCGATCTCGCGATCAGACACTATCTTTTCTTGTAACTGTGCTAAGTGGTATCGGGTGTTTGGTCATTGAGGTGTTTCCAAGAGTCGAGGTGATTCTATCTTTGCTTAGCACATGGTTGAGGTTTTCCAAGAGATTTTGGATATCTCTGGAGGAATGTTGGAAGCCTTTCAGATTCCTTTTTATGCCCTTTTGCTCCTTGATTTTCAATCTTTGTTGGGGCTAGGGAAAGGCGTGGTATTTCTTACACCAGGACTTAGGTGTCTGGTTGCTAGGGATTTTTCGTTACCGGCTGAAAGAGTTTCGTCACTCGGTGGAGTAGGATGAAAGTCTATTTGTAGTGCTCGGGGTTTGTAAGGTGAGGATCAAGCCTGTCTGTGCCAATTGGTGGCATTTGACTCCTTTTTGTTACGTCGATTGAGGAGTATTGGTTGCTAGTAATGACAGGGTGTTCTATGTTCATGTTCTTATCGTTGTTAGTTTTGTTTTCGTTATTGCCATTGGGTCTATCTTGTTTCTGCTTGTTAGGTGTTCCTATGTTCGTGTTCTTATCGTTGCTAGTTTCGTTTTCGTTACTACCATTGGGTCTATCTCGTTTATGCTTGTTGGGTGTTCTAGTGTTCATGTTTCTTATCTTTGCTAGTTTCGTTTTCGTTGTTACCATTGGATCTATCTTGTTTCTGCTTGTTAGGTGTTCTAGTGTTCGTGTTCTTATCGTTGCTAGTTTCGTTTTCGTTGTTACCATTGGGTCTATCTTGTTGCTGCTTGTTAGGTGTTCTAGTGTTCATGTTCTTATCGTTGCTAGTTTCATTTTCGTTGTTACCATTGGGTCTATCTTGTTTCTGCTCGTTAGGTGTTCTAGTGACACGAAGGTGCTGCTATAAGGCAAGGGAATTCGTAATCCGAATTCTGCCAGGTCCTTCCGCTATAGATGGATGTGACCTAACCGTACATACTTAGGATCTTTAGAGATGGTTGACTGTAGGGTTCTGTCCCAATCGCTATCAGCCCAGGGACAGAAAGTAAGGCGGAATCGCACGTTCTTAGATTGCGGAATCGTAACCATGTGTGATACTAATGTTCATATGGGACCATCCATGGTCCATTAGTAAGGATTCTCTAGCTTCTCCGTGATTTAAGGATTCACTCGAATGGGGAAATAGTTTTTGACTATGTTTTCAATTTGCAAGACCTTTCTATGAAAATTCGTTATATAAAGTTGATCGTTCGAAACGCACCAAAAATCTCGGTAGGGTTTCTTGTCGTCTCTTCCTGTCTAGTTGTCAACTCCCTCGTCAGTCATCTTTGTTGGACAATTTCTCTTGAAATGTCCTGTTGCACCGCACTTGTGGCAAACTGGACTTACTTCTGGTTTGGGAGTTGGGGTGACGCATGGGGCTGGAGCCCTACAGTAGCGGGAGGTGTGTCCTATCTTGTTGCACCCCTTTTCACAACGAAATGTCTGGCAGGCTCCCCAATGATGGTATTTGCACTTGTTGCAGGGTGGATTGCTCCCAAGGTATGATTGTCTTGATGTGGGGGGAGTAGGGTTAGTAGGGGTAGGGACTGATCCCGCTTGTTGCCTTTTAGTAATCCTCTGAGTCGAACTATCTCCTTTTTCGTTTCTTGTTCTTAGGTTTAGGGTTTTGAGTGCATGGGTGAGTTATTCTTCGTTGGTTTCCATTGGTTGTTGTTACGGTTGAAATTACCGACACTGCTTCCAACTTTGCTTGTGTCGTTGGCATTGAAGTATGCCATGACGGCTGCCACAGCCGCTGTTACAGTGGCTTGGAAAGTGGCGGAGTCTATTCGTAGGACCGGTGCATGGTCGGGGTACTAGTTATCTTCATGAGAAGACATGAACCTGTTGCATACGAAAAGTGAACTTGTAAATATTCGTAGTTAGTTCCATGGAGGTTTACTCGAAAAATCTTAACGTACTAATGTTAATCGTGACAACCTACATCCCTATGATGCAGTTATGGTATTGAGTGGAAACATATATTGCATGACATTAAGTCCGTCAAGATAACACTTAGTTAGCAGTATAGTTAACGGACTTGGTTGTATGATGTACTCCTCTTGGTTTACTACTATTGGTTGCGATTAAGGGCATTATGAACCTAAGGCGAGTAGTGTGGTGATCCTCTTTTGGCGCACAAAGTGCTTGGCCATTTCACTTATATTAAGGGTGCCCTTTTGTGTTTCTTACGCTGCTAACGCTGTCCTAGCCTCGATTGCTATGAGTTGTGGTCTCCAAATGACCATTTCCTCTTTTAAGGAGTGTACATGGTCTGCCTAGTTTTCTGGTCCTACTTGTGGGTTTCACAAGGCATTTGGAATGGCGTTCTTGTTACTTGTGGGGGATCGGATTTACATTGTTGCATACTGGGCTTTGTCTACGGTCTCCACTACTCCATGAAAGAGAGTTGGAAGTCGGGAGTCAATTCGGGTTACTCGTGGCCCATACGGAGGTGATGCTTGATTTGTGAGGGTGTTGGCTATCGGAGTTCGGTGCGCGTCGATTGTGGATCGGAGTGACCTTCGTGAAGGTGCGCCCTAAATTGGATAAGAGTCAATTACTCAACTTGTTTTTTCTTGGGTATCATTTTGTTTCTAGGTATGCCTATCCCAGGAGTACCTATATGGGGTGTTTATGTATTTGGGAAGAGAAAGGTGAAAGGGTCTTCTGCCAATAGGAATAAGCTTGCTATGAGTTCCCTTGGCGCTTTCATCCTTGTTTGGCCCTTAGTCAAAATCCTTCCTTTCACAATTCATCTCTTGGTATTCCTTAGGATCCACTTCTGGGTTTTCCACATGGACTTCTTTAGGTCTCTCCTTTCCCCATTCGTAAATCGTCGTAAAAGGGTAGTAAAAGTCTTGGCGAGGAATTTCAACTACGTTGTTTGTGCGAGAATCGAGGTACGGGATATGCAGGGAAAGTCTATGTATGGGAGGGGTTTATAGTATCCTAAAATACTCCTATAGTATTTTAAACTTGATGTTCGATTCTAGTATTCTCTTGTACTCATAGTTGGTAGGCTTTAGGTTTGTTGCAACACCACCATCACTCCAAAGCACATGTTGGTCATATCTCAAATAAATATAGTTGATCAGGCTATATTTATCCCAGATATGATTACATACTGCCTAGGTTTGACTGTAGCGTTCAACCTTTAGTTACTTTTGTTTTCTTCTCGTTATGATATTGTATTAGTAGATATGTATACTTTTATAAAATACTTATCTATTTTTTCTAAAGTATGCTTTTAAGCAGAGTGTGTTTTAGTCCCATTGTATTTATAGTTGCATATCTTGTATGGCTGGATATACCAGTTCACTATAAACAATGCTCTGATACCAATCTGTCACACCCACGGACCAGACGACGGAAACGTCCGGAGGCGGGTGACTTCATTGTGTAGTATCATAACAATTGAATATAAATGAAACAGAGCAATCCAAACATCATACATTGAGATAACAAACTTACATTGTTTACATATTGTATTTGTTCTTCGAGTTACATAAAAGAGACATAGGTAGAAATTCCAAACTACATCTAAATAGTCCTGCATCCGCGTCCCTTGTTACCTGCTTACTAGATACCTGAGAATACAAGTCGTTTTGAAAAGCGTCAACTAAAAAGTTGGTGAGTTCATAAGCAGTTTTGTGTATAAAATCGTTTACACTTGTTTAGAATCGTTCTTATTGTACTTTCAGAAAATCCGATATTTTCTATGAAATCGTTTGAAGTCTTGCCTTGAAAATCATGGATATATGTGTGCATGTCATTACTTTTATTCATCCTTATAAGGAGTGATTTGAAAAGTAGTGTGATTTGTAAAAGCGAGCTGTGTATGAGAATAGTTCTTTTGAATAGTAGTAGTCAGCTGTTTCCAGAAAATATCCCTTATTTTCAAAAAGAGAATATGGTTGAAAATCTTGTTCCTCTTATCGAGTAAAATTGAGTACGCGTTTTAGTTTATCGTTATCGAAATCGTAGAAAATCGTTTTCTCTAGAAAATCCTATATTTTCTGCTATAAAATATTCGTAAGTTGTAGTTCCAACTATGTATATGTGTGGGTTAATTTATCGTTTTCAAAATCGGTTACAAACGTTTTCCATAGAGTCCTACGCTTTTTAATTTGTAAAATAGCAGTATTACGACTCTATACTTGTTAGGAGAAAGAATCAACATGGCAATTGTGGACATTCTACGCGATGAAAAAGGACAGTCAACGCAACAAATGCGGACCATCACTTATCATGTATAGGACGGTCAACACAACAAGCCAAAAATTTATTTATGAAGTTTTTCCTTACATAAATTTCTAGATGACATAACATATTCTAGTGAGCCGTTATAACCATACTAATCTGACGGAGTGCCTGTTTTGGCGTTTCTCAGGCGCCCTCGGTTTGGAAAAGACGTTTGTTACCCTAGACTGGCCTGTCTAGCTGTAGCGAACAACGAAGGTGCGGGGTGTCAACCCCGTATAGATCTATACACAAATTCCCGCTCTCCCTCCAGGAGACTCTGGCTATAACTCCTTACACGACTTAGACGTACACTAATATTTTTTTATTTAGGTACTTTTGAGATTTGTCTGACTAGAATATTAACAATCTTTTGAGCAATCGTTGGAGTTCCATTATTTGTTAGATAAATAATGAAATTCGTACTCATTGAATAGAAATATCGTTCTCGTTCCATATCGTTGATTGTGCTCGTTAACTGGGTGTGTTCGTTCCTTTTCGTTTATTGAAAACTGAGTCATTTTAGTCGAGAGAAAAAGTGTCAAGTTATAATTCATATAAATTTATAACTGCCGGTTATGACACGCATTTTCTATTTTATGACATATAGAACATTACTTATGTTCTTGGGGGTTTTATGACAGCAGCTTATGAGATGCAAATATTTCCGTCATAAAGGCTCTATTTGATATTTTCTTGATGCAAACTTTTATATCGAATATTCATAAAGTACCCCCTGATAGTTTGCAAATAGTTCACAAAGTTTCCAGTTTTAAAAATTACTAGAAATGGTGTCCACTTAGCAAGGTCCCTTTTTATAACTTTTATCTTTAGACATGAAAGCATAGCTAAAGGGGTTAAGTCGGACACACCCAAGAGTTGGGAGGCTCTTTTGTACACAAAGTATCCTCTGTTCTTTATGAAATTGAGAAATCCTACGTTCATGAGTATATTAATAAAATATTAATTTAATAATATTTCACACACACATACAAACATACGTATATATGCAACCATTTAAGAGTTTAGGCAAGATTTGCCTTGTACTCTCCCCCAAAAACATTAAAACATTGAAAAAGGTGGGGTATGAAGCTCACCTTGAGTTAGTTGAGGAGTTGTCCGGAGTTATGGAGTGAAGATCTCAAGCTTAAACTCTTGCTGAGACGAGGAACTTCCTTGGGAGGGATGCTTTCCTTTCAACTTCAGGGAGAAATTGAGAATATTTTCCCTTCCAGCAAGATCATTGTTCTTGTCTTGAAGATGAGTTTTGAGGGAAAATGGGAAGAGTGAGAGAGCAAGTGGAGTCTAAACTCCTTTACTGTCGTGGTTTTGGAGTATAAGAAAAGGAAGGGAATCTTTGATGCATGGGGATCTGGTGGTCCATGCATGGATATTTGGTGGGTAAAGCATGGAATACTGTGATTTTCATGGGAAATGAGGAATTTCATCAAATCACAAAGTCAATCCTTTTGTCCTTTTCTTGATTTAGGATAAGGTTTTCCTAAATCCCAACCATTTATTTTTATGAAGAATATGCTTAAAATAATTAATTTTAGCATAAAATAGGGGTCTAAGGGGTTTAGGATAGGAAAAATACGAGTTTGGTGTAATTTCCGGCGTGAAAATGCCTTAAAATGGTGAAAAAGTCCGAAAATAATGAAAATCCGGAGTGGGGGTTGGTTCCTGCGAGGGTCCGAAGTCAAACTCCTCATTCCGGAGTCATTCTTCCACTTCCGGAGCAAAGGAGTAAAATTTCTGAAGCAATCAGTGAGGTTCCGAAGCAAACAGGTACTTCCGGAATCAGGTGCGAAACGGGTAAGTCCGGACCGAGGTGCGAGGCGGCTAGACGTCCGAAGCAAATCCGAAGGGTCCGATCATGATGCTTCCGGAGCTTCTCACCTCCGAAGTCACTTAAGAGGTTCCGAAGATGCTTCCTCTTGGCTCCTTAGAAGGCATTCCGGACCAAGAGGGTTCCGGACCAAGAGGTTCAGGAGCAAGAGGTTCAGGACCAAAAGGATTCCGGACCAAGAGGGTTCCGGACCAAGAGGGGTCCGGACCAAGAGGGTTCTGGACCAAGAGGGTCCTTTTGAGTTTCCTTTTCCGGTTTTGAGCTGTTTTCGACTAAGGAAGGTGCTCAGAGAGATTTGGGAGAGATTCCACATACTTGGAGAGATTTGAGAGAGATTTCAGATTCTTGGAGAGATTTGGGAGAAATTTCACATAATTGGAGAGATTTCACATGTGGGAGAGATTTCTCATACTTGGAGAGATTTGGGAGAGATTTCACATACTTGGAGAGAATTGGGAGAGATTTCACATACTTGGAGAGATTTCACATATGGGAGAGATTTCACATACTTGGAGATATTTCACATATGGGAGAGATTTCACATACTTGGAGAGATTTGGGAGAGATTTCACATACTTGGAGAGATTTTGGAGAGATTTCACATACTTGGAGAGTTTTGGGAGAGGTTCGATATACTTGGAGAGATTTGGGAGAGATTTCACATACTTGGAGAGATTTAGGAGAGATTTCACATACCTGGAGAGATTTGGGAGAGATTTCACATACTTGGAGAGTTTTGGGAGAGGTTCGATATACTTGGAGAGATTTCATTCTAACACTTTATGGCTCCTTGGGAACTCATATTGAACACTTAGGAGGGTTAGCATAAATCTCACAATAGTCCTTACTTACCTGAGGACGGATTTTCTTAGCCAAAAGTGCTAGTTGTGACAATTACTATGGACTTCATGACCAAATTACCTAAGACGCCAGACGGATTGGATGCTATCTGGGTAATCGTCGATAGGTTAACAAAATCCGCTCATTTCCTGTCAATAAAAGAAACTTACAAGATGGAAAGGTTGACACGAATCTACATCAAGGAGATCGTAAGACTTCATGGAGTGCCAATGTCTATTATATCGGATCGAGATAGTAGGTTTATCTCACGGTTTTGGCAGTCACTTTAGAAGGCAATGAGAACGCAATTGGACATGAGCACCGCTTATTACCCTCAGACCGAAGGCCAAAGTGAACAAACCATACAAACACTCGAGGACATGCTACGAGCCTGTGTGATTGACTTCGGCAAGTCATGGGATACCCACTTGCCCTTGGTTGAATTCTCATACAATAACAGTTATCACACGAGCATCAAGGTTGCTCCTTTCGAGGCTCTTTATGGTTGTAAATGCAGATCGCCTCTATGCTGCGCTGAGGTCGGTGACACCCAACTAGCAAAAGGACAATCACCAGACAACACCCTCATAGGGCCAGAGATCATTCGGGAAACGACCGAAAAGATAATCCAAATCAAAGCCCGACTTCAAGCATCGCGAGACCGATAGAAATGCTATGCTGACAAACGACGAAAGCCTCTGGAATTCCAAGTCGGAGGCCGGGTACTATTGAAAGTCTCTCCCTAGAAGGGAATGATTCGCTTTGGAAAACGGGGAAAACTGAACCCGCGATACATCGGACCATTTGAGATTCTTGCCCGAATTGGTCTGGTAGCCTATAAACTGCAGCTACCTTCGGAGCTCAGAAATGTACACCTCGTGTTCCACGTCTCGAATTTGAAAAAGTGCTTATCAGACGAGAATTGTGTCGTTCCTTTGGAAGAGATCGAAATAAACGAGAATCTCCTGTTCGTCGAAGAACCGGTCGAGATATTGGATAGGGAAGTGAAGCGTATGAAGCAGAGCCACATTCCGATTGTGAAGGTTCGATGGAATTCTAAGCGTGGACCGAAATTCACATGGGAACGTGAAGACCAGATGAAGCAGAAGTACCCTCACCTATTCTCTCATTCTTAAAGTCCATCATTCAAAAGAATTTCGGGACGAAATTTCCTCTAACGGGGGGATGATGTCACAACTAGCATTTTGGTTAGGAAATTCTAGTCTCATGTAAACACTCTCTACTGTGATACTTGACTATCTTGGGCCTAGGAACCTTAATTGGGCTCTAATTGGACCCACATTCATGAAACTTTAGCATTTTGGACCATGTAAACCTAGAATAATACATCTTATCTCTAATGGACCTTGTTGGGCCATAAATGATTTCATTTGCCCTAATGGGCCGTAAACTCTTTAATTGGGCTTCATTGGGCCGAGAACCTTAATAAGGGGCCTAATGGGCCGAAAAATATTATTAAGCTTCATAAAAATCGAGCAAAGCCAAGATTGGGCCCAAATCATTTCATTCTCATCTCTCTAGCCCAAATTCTCGACCCATTATGCATATAAAAAAAAAGAGAAAAGAGGATTATTTTTTCAAGTGACACCTCATGTTTGCATGGTGGGTATCCATACAAACATCACCTCCATCTCTTTTCCCTCTCTTCTTCTACCTCTCGGCCGAAACCCTCCCCTCACCTCCCTCATTTTCACTCACAAACTCTCCCAAAAATCTCTCAAGAACTCCTCCTTCCTCCTCCAAATTTTCGAGATTTTGGGTGTGCTTTCAAGAGGATTTTTCATCAAGATCATCATCCTTGGTAAGTTCTTACTTGAATCTATGGTTTAACTTCTAAGATTTCCTCAAAATATCTTCTTAACCCATATCATTTTATGATCTAACTCCCTAGAACCATCTAAGTTCAAATATCATCTCAAGGAGCTTGCTAGGGCCGAGAATCACATCATCTCTTTCCATCTCTTCATCAAACCAAGAACTTCAAAGCAAAGTGAGTTTCATACCCCTTGTTTTCGATTTTAACATGTTTTGGGGGAGAATACAAGTTGCTATGTGTTAGATCTATGTATTTATGCATATTATATGTGTTTTTCTTGATTTAAGTTGTGATTATGCGATGAAACACAATAGATCTCGAAAATTATAACCAAAAGATGTGATATTTGTAAACTAAAACACTTCATACAACTTACTATAAAGATAAATGTGTTAAACATGTGAAGATTCATAAGAAACTAAACAAAATCTTGAAAAAGGGCCATTTTTGACAAATAAACAAAAAATGAGACCTTCTTGACATATACAGTTTTTTGCAAGGGTCAAAAGATTCATTTATTTTAAAAAGTGGGTCTTTATGACATTTATGACATTTAAGGGGCCAAAAGAGTAAATTTCGCAAAATGGGCCATATTATGGGCCTTTACGGTTAGTGGGCCCAAAATGTAAAAATTATGATTTTTGTGGACCAAAATGTCATTCTATACAAATTTGAGCCAAAAATGAAAATCTACGGTTTTATGGGCTGAAAATGAAAACTTATATAAATTTGGGCCTAAAATATTATTTATACAAAATTTTGGGCTGAAGATGTCGTTTTTATCAAAAATGGGCTTAAAATGTAAATGCTTATAATAACGGGTTGAAAACAGAAATATATAAATATTTGGGCCAAAAATGTCAATTTATATATATGGGCCGAAAATGTTATTTTTACAAAACTTGGGCCTAAAGGGTCATTTTATTTAAAAAGGGGCTAAAAATGTAAACTTTTATATTAATGGGTCGAATGCAAAAATTTATGGTTACTTGGGCCAAGAATGTCAACTTACATACAATTGGACTAAAGATGTAAATTTACATGCTAATTGGACATAAACTATGTATTACATGTTTAATGAGCCTTAGTGGCCCATATACATGCTAATTGGACCTAAACTATGTATTGCATAGTTAATGGGCCTTAGTGGCCCATATACATGCTTATTGGACCCGAACTATACATTACATGTTTACTGGGCCATATTGGGCCACTACATGCCTTTTGGGCCTCGTACATTCATTTACATACTCGTTGGATATTTTATTAAAAACATAGAATATACAAGCAAACATTATATAACATAATACAATAATCGCGTAAACTCAGTCAAGGTTGCTAGTGAGACATGTCGGTTGACACCTCTAGGAGTGTATGATCGTAGCCTGTAGTTATAACCAGAGTCTCCTGGAGGGAGAGCGAGAGTTGATGTATAGATCTATACGGGGTGACACCCCACACCTGAGCTGTTCGCTACAGTTAGACTAGGCCAGTCTAGGGTGACAAACCTTACCGTAATTGAAGTCGGCGCCTAAGGAAGCCACGATAGGGGAATTCGTCATAATCAAGTATGGTTAAAACGGCTCACTTAGAAATCCTCTCCAACATAATTTTATGGAATACCTATAAAATCTTGTGGATACTCAAACATACATATACTGTTATTCGGTCTTAGGGTTGAGACCACAACACTTTTATAAACAGAAAATATAGGATTTTCTGGGGTAATACACCGTTAAACAATATCTTTTACGTACTACATAAAATACAAGGTTTTTATCCGGATTACATTTTTATACATTCCAAATACTGGAAGCACACATGCATAAATACTTGATTCGATACATCACGTTCAAAACATTTTATTTTAGAAAATATCGAATTTTCTGGAAGTTTTACAAATAATTCAAAACCTTTCATTCAAATATGCTTATGAACTCACCAACATTATATATGTTGACGTTTTTAAAATAACTTGTATTCTCAGGAAATCGTTAAGCGGAAAGGTCAGCAGGCAATGTGGAATTTGTTATATTTTGTTATCATCATACATTTAATATATTGGACATGTAATTTTTGATACTGTACTTGATGTAAACAATACTGGTTGTATTTTGATATGTATGATGATGGTGTTGTCTTGTTTCAATTATATACATTGTGATGATATTACAAGATGAAGTCACGCACAAGCCCCCAGACGTTTTCGGCCGTCTGGTTCGGGGGTGTGACAACCATTAAAAGAAAAGATGAAACCACATTAATAAAATGAATGTATATGGTTGATCTTTCGATTGCTTTTCCATGTTCTGTAAAAGTCTCACAAGGACCCAAGGAACTTTGGGTTCCTAAATCCGCTTAATTCTTGTAGGTTATTCGTGACGAGCTCGACGACGAATGGTATATTGATAGTGGCTGCTCACGTCACATGACTGGGAGGAAGGAAGAGCTAAGGGAGTTTCGGTCTCTCAAAGATGGTGGATGTGTCAAGTATGGAAAAAACCCCTATGGCACAATAAAGGGATACGGGATGATTACAAATGGAGATTTCTCAATCCGTAAGGTTGCCTATGTGGAAGGATTACAACACAACCTAATCAGTGTTTCACAATTTGTTGTGGGAACTAGTCTGAAGGTTTCGTTCGATGATGAAGGATCAGAGATCATAGAGAAGAAAACGAAAATAGTTCCACTGAAGTCGCAGCGAAAAGGCGAGATGTATCCACTTAATCTAAATCCAATACGAGGGAAGCCTGCTATATGTCTTCTAACAAAGGCTCACTCTGATGAAAGCTGGTTATGGCACTGAAGACACTCGCACCTTAACTTTAAAGATATCAACAAGCTCGTTCTTGGTGATCATGTGCGAGGTCTTACCCTCCTGAAATTTGATAAGAAACATCTATGCGCTGCATGTGAAATGGGGAAGCAAAGTAGGAAGAGTCATCCAACTCTTGTGAACACAAAGATCATTGAAACTTTTGAACTACTGCACATCGATCTTTGTGGGCCTTCGGCAATTGAGAGTATCAGCGGTAGTAAGTATATACTTGTTATTGTTGATGATTTTTCACGTTTCACTTGGGTATATTTTCTTAAATAGAAATCAGAGGCAACTCCAAGGCTGAAGAACTTTATAAAGCAAGTGGAAATTCAGTTGCGAAAGTTGGTTCGTAACATCAGAAGCGATAACGGATTGGAACTCAAGAACAAAGATTTTGAAGAATTTCTAGCCGAAAAGGGAGTCACACATAGCTTCTCTGCTCCCTACACTCCACAACAGAATGGAGTAGTTGAAAGACGCAATCGATCTTTATGTGAAGCAGCCCGAACCATGCTTAGCTTCGCTTCTCTTCCTCTGTATTTCTAGGCCGATACTATAGTTGTTGCTTGCTATACCTAGAACCGATCCTTTCTCAATAAGCGATTTTCTATCACTCCATATGAAATTATTAATAATCGCAAACCTAACGTCAAGTTTTTTCATGTCTTCGATTCCAGATGTTTCATCTCCAACTCCAAAGAGAACCGAAACAAGTTTGATGAGAAAGCTGACGAAGGAATTTTCTTGGGGTACTCTCTAACCTCCAAGGCATATAGGGTTCTCAACAAAAGATCAAAGAAGTTAGAAGAAACCTATTATGTCACGTTTATTGACAATTACATGAAGAAATTTCAATCAAGCGAAGGTCCAATAGAGGAAATCTTTCCTGAGACAGGTAAAGTCACAACACTGATATCCAATCTGTTTGAAGAGTACATGTTGCTCTTTGATGAACCAGAAAAGGCTATCAACTCTGAAGCGAACGCAGCCGGTAACAAAATCGATAACCTAAAGAAGATAATCAATGACGCTGCAAAAGACATGGAAAGTGAACCTCCAAAAGATAGCACGCCACTACAAGGGGAGGATTCGTCTCCATCAAGAAAACAGGATTCGTCTATCCAGGGGGAGAACCCATCTCCAACCATGACCCATGAAAGTCCATTCGAGGGGGAGAATTCTGAACCTAAAGTTGAAACCGTCTCATCATTCGAGGGGGAGAATCAAAATATAAATGATGATTCGGATGTTTAATCTGAACTCGAAGAGGAAATAAATGTTGAACCGGATCCTGCCTACTATCCAAATTACCCTGCACTCACTAAATGGACAATAGATCATCCGAAAACACAAGTGATTGGTGAATCATCAGAGGGAGTCCTTACACGTTCTCAAATTAAAGAGAAACAAACTGCTTTATTCTCTCAAGTGGAATATTGCATGTTTAATTCATTGGTCTCCAAGATAGAATCGAAAACTGTCTACACTGCACTCGATCATTCTGATTGGGTACAGTCTATGGAAGACGAACTCAACGAGTTTGAGAGAAACCGAGTCTGGAGACTGATTCCCACTCCAAAGGATGCATCTATAGTTGGTTTAAAATGGGTTTTCCGTAATAAGATGGACAAAGAAGGGAATGTGATTCGGAACAAAGCGAGACTTGTTGTGAAACGATATTGTCAGGAAGAAGGGATCGATTATGAAGAAACCTTCGCTCCAGTAGCAAGGTTAGAATCCGTGCGGATCTTTCTAGCATACACAACACATAAAATTTTTGAAGTTTTTCAAATGGACATCAAGCGTGCTTTCCTGAATGGGGAGTTGGAAGAAACCGTATATGTTGAACAACCACCAGGCTTCGTGAATGAGAAATATCATGATCATTGCTACATTCTGGACAAGGCAGTTTACGGTCTAAAATAAGCCTCTAGAGCCTGGTATGAAACTTTAACTCGCTTTCTAAAAATGTCTGAATTCAAACAAGGTTCGGTTGACCCAACCTTCTTTCACAAGAAAGAGGGTGGCCACCTTATGATAGTCCAAATTTATGTTGATGACATCATCTTCGGTTCCACGAATCCCAACTTAGTAGCTAGATTCTGAAAATTAATGGAGACTAAATTTGAGATGAGCTCAATGGTCCAATTAACTTTTTCCTTGGCCTGAACATAAGACAGGGACCAGAAGACATTTTTATCAATTAGGAGGCTTACACAAAGACTTTACTGGCAAAGTTTGGCATGATGGGAGAATCAAGAGTGAAGGTTCCAATGGCTTTCAGGACGAAGCTGACACCATCCTTGGAAAAACCGGCTGCTGATATGACCCTCTATCGTCAAATGATAGGGTCACTAATGTATCTTACAGCTAGTAGACCGGATATCATGTTTTCTGTTTGCTATTGTGCCAGGTTCCAAGCCAATCCACGTGAACCTCACATGGTGGCTGTTAAGAACATCCTCAGATATTTGAAGCGAACCTCGTCTCTCGGTATATGGTATCTAGCCAAATCAGGCTTCATTGTTCAAGCATTCTCCGATGCCGATCTTGGAGGATGTGGTCTAGACCGAAAGAGCACAACCGACACTTGTCAATTTCTCGATGGTAAACTCGTCAGCTGGCAGTCCAAGAAACAAACTTGTGTATCCCTATCCACTGCCGAAGCTGAATATATAGCCACATCATCTTGTACCTCACAGGTCATCTGGATTCAAATCCAACTAAGAGATTATGGTCTAAATATGAAGAAAATCCCCCTATATTGTGATTCAGAAACCGCAATCTGTATTTGTCACAATCCAATGCAGCATTCCAAGACGAAACATATTGCACTGAGATATCACTTCATCAAGGATCACGTAGAAGATGGTAATGTTGAAGTTCACTTCGTTCGATCCACTGATCAATTGGCTGAAATATTCTCGAAAGCCTTGCCTGAAGCAACCTTCAATAGAATACTCCAAGGCTTAGGAATGATGGAAGCTGAATATGTACCAAAACCATCTTCGCTTCATTAAGTTTCACCTTCACTTTCGCCTCTTTAAAACTAACAAGCGAAATAGAGCGAACGCTCGGTCTATTTCGGTTCCGACTTTTTCGGTAACCGAATTGAACCGAACGCTCGGTACATTTCGCCTCATCTATCCAAAGGCGAACGTTCGGTTTATACTTTCTTTATACTTTTGTACATGTTTTCTCTGTTCTATTTCTTTTCAGATATATCAAAAATACAAAAATATTTTTCCTTTCTGTTTTTATTTCTTTTTCAAATATATCAAAAACACAAAAATATGTTCTTTTATTTTTTCTGGATTCTACCAAACTTGCTGCATGTCTCAATCATGAATCATGGGGAAGGTATATTCTATTACTCTGTATACTAGCTAATTGTCCCTAGAAGCATGCTGCTGTATGTTGTCCAAAGCCTCACAGACTCTAAGTGAAGCCTTACTGATTCGATATATACAAATTGTTTCTTCCCAATCAGGCTACAAATATCACTTAAGTCACGAGCTACCTTACTCTTCTCACAAAGAATTAAGATTTATCTGCTCGGTCCAAATTATATAGTAGAGGTACTTTCGGTTCTTTAACCAACTTCATACTTTTCTCCATCACACTTCGTTTAATGTATGTAACCCTTGAGACTCTCAGAATCTACAACTGAGGTTTATGGTTACACAAAATCTGTGTTAATGATCTTAGTTTCGTTTCACCACGTACTAAGTGAAATCCAAAATCCAATACCTTAACTGAAATGATGGTGAACAATCAAACGTTCTAGTTTTTCACCCATGCATTAATGAAACCACGTTTGTGGTTAGTACCCTAAAATGTCTTTTATTTTTTTGTGAGATCTTTATGAAATGTTCACACACAAGGATATTTCTACCCAAAAGATCCAGTTTTAATTTTGTTTGAGATTTTTATATTATCCCCAAGTCACTGAAAAATGCACAAACCTACTTGATGTTTGGCTACACTGGCCACACAAGTACTTCACTCAACTTTTATTCTTATATCAAGGTCCGTAGTTCAGTTGAAGCGAAAGCCACCCTTACAGCCAAATATTGAAAAGATTCATTTCATTGCTTCTTAGCAAGCATTTGATCGTACTTCGACGGGAAACCACACAGACACTTCTTAGTCTCTCTAGACTTTGAAGGAAGCGATTCGTGCCCGGGATCCACAGTTTTGTGTCTCTAAAGACATCACTAACATCCCACATCAATAATTCGCTTTATTTCTTTTTCTTTGGCACACTCTTGCACGAAGTTCTTTATGATCTTCCAAAGTCTGGTTCGTGGTTCCAATGGCAATTTGATGATCTATTGTCTCGTTTCTAATGGTATTCTTATTATTAAAGAAGTGACAGGTGCTCAGTTTTGAAAAGGAATGTGAAACGATTGGTTATTATTTGCAGAGGAGATGAATGGATAAGATTTTGAAAAAGGCGCGTGAATTTGAAACGTTACCCTATCATCCCGCCGCCTGACACGCTCTTTTTGGGGAAAGCCAGTTGTCAAATCGCACCTTTTTAGGCGTTGTTTCAGAACATCACGCAATCATCATTTAAAGATATTTCTCTCTCCTAGAAATCTTATAAAGGGTTTTATTTCATTCCGTTGTCCTCTTCACATACACTCTTAATCATTCTCAAGGCGATTTCTCTTCTTCTACTGTTCATCTTCCTCACCAAGCTTCTACAATGGCAGATTCTTCTTCTGTTCAAGAAAACACCGCTCAATCCTCTCACCTCACAATCAAACCCAAACAGAATCTAATCATCAACTTGGTGCCTTACAAGTATGATTCCTACATGCTGCAGATCGTCGAATGCCTGAAATACTCACCACTGGTAAATGCTCTTACCAAAGTCGATGTTGTTCCAATGTCTCTCCTTTCTCAGGTTTATTCTTCTGCTAAATATGTCAAGGCCGATGAAAGGATTTTCTTTGAGATTTTGATAAGAAGAGTTCAGTCTCGAAAGCTAGGTTTTGTTCTCTTTTAGGGCTACCTTTTACATACTCATTGGTGAACCCTGACTCGATTTCCACTGAAAAACTCTTTGAGATGTTCTATAATCTGGGGTATAATGACATTCTCACCACGATCACAAAGGTCAAGAAGTCCTGTCTTCCTCCTCAATGGAATGGATTCTTTACTCTTCTGTCTAAGAGTTTTTGTGAACATGTTGCTAGATCTGATGGTCCTAGCAAGGGTTTCATGACCATTCTCTATGGTCTGTATCATGGAATCAATCTTGACTATGGGTCGATTCTATGGACTTAATTGATTCAAAGCTTGAATTCTTCATCTCGTCAAACTGAGATTTCTTGTGGGCGATTCTGGACTATTATCACTCAAAGGGCAATGGAGAAGTTTCAAGTTCCAGTTATGGCAGATTCCTTAATGTCAGCAATCGCCACTTTTCACACCACAAAAATCATTGTCGCAGATTTCACAAAGTTTTCATTTGTCGGTTCAATTTTGGAATCTATGTATCAGTGTGTTTCAAAGGCTAGCAAGCTCATTAATGAATACAAAAAGCTTCCAGCTACGGGGCCAAGACAGTTAACCCTGGAGATGAAACAATCGCTTGATATGGCTGATAAACCAGCTAAACGGGGCAAGAAAGGAGATACATAAAGGAAGTTCAAGAGGGGCCCTCCTCTAAACCTGTCACTCCTAAGAAACGAAAAGGTCCAACTGTAGAACCTTCGACTCCCAAAAACCAAAAGATAAAGAAGAAGGTGCACAAGCCGAAAGCCCCTTCAACTAGTGATAATGATTATGTTCCATCTGATCAAGATGATGAAGTTGCCCCAGAACCGGAGCAAGAACAGTCTGAGGATTCAGTTCGTGAAGACTCACCCGAGGTAATTTTTAGTACCACAGTTCCATCTCCACCTCCATATCCTCCTCCCTCTACTGTTCCAATTTCTATCGCTCCATGCCCTCCTCCAACATCTTCTCAAATTCCTACTTCTACACATGTACCACCACCATTATTCATCGAAACAACCACCACCACAACTACCACTACAACCGACCCAACTGTTGATGTCAACGTATCTGATGCGGGGGCACGAACTTCCAATGTCGAAACCCCCATTACCTCAAAACCTCTGTCTCCAATCAACTCAGACGAATCAGATACCGTTCTTGGTGGCTCCGATATGTACTTTGATACTTTTCATTTCAGTTCTTACACTGTTCAGAGTGATGAAGATGACGATGCACCAGTCACCAAGAGGCATCTCAAGGAGTTGAATGAGAAGCTTGATACTCTACTCGCCTCTTCATCCAAATCCTCCACATCAGCATACTCTGACGCTGCTATTCAAGCTCTAGTGGCAACCTTGATCCAGCAGCATGAAACTTCCATTGAGAAAGCAACCAAAGCAATTGATGATTCCAACAAGACAGCGACCGCAAAAGTCGAAAATCTAATTTCTGATGCTACAGAAGTTTTGAAGTCTCTACAAGCTGAGTCCCAGCAAAATGTAAACACAGTAAATTCCACTATCGAAAAGCTTGTTTCTTCTCTACAAGCCGAGCAAGTGAAATTTGAAACTGTTCGCTCTGACATCCAAACTGATCACTCGACGCTCCAATAGTCTATCAACTCTCATCTCAATACACTCCAGGCTGAGTTAGATTTTGAAAATAAAGTGATGGATGAGCTAGTTCGACAAACTACTCTGATCAAAACTCAATCTGTCAAGCTTTCCCAAGCGAAGAAGGAGATTGATGATCTCAAGACCGAACGTGCAGTTGTGAAAACCTGTGTTGGTGATGTTCATGCTCTTCTGGTTGATCTCCTGGATGCCTATGACATGGTCCTCACCATCACCATCAGGAGACGTTTGGCTGAAAAATTGCATCCTGTACTTGCAATTCTGAGCAGGATAGAAGGTGTTTCGGAGGCGGGTGTCACTCCAAAACAAGGGGGAGAAGCAGCTCAAGCTCCACCTAAACAAACCCCCACAAGCCAAACTCCATCAAGTGAAAATTTCTAACCTCCTCCTGTTAAACCAAATGTTCCCAAAGAACCGAAGGATAATGAAGCTTCGGGTTCAACAGTTCAAGACAAAGGAAAGAAGATCGTTGGTGAAAGTGGAGGAGAAGTAGAGAATCAAGAAGAGTTGTGAAAGCAAACTCCTGAAACCGAAGAAAGGGAAAGAAAATATAAAGACGCCCATGACATTTTGGAACGAAACAAATCTCTTTTTCCATTATGGACATTGCAAAACCTACTGAAGGAAGCGATTGAGTCTCATAGTACACATTGGCTCGAACCAGTCATTTCTTTTCACCTGGTTAATTTTAAAGACTCGCAATTCGATATGCCGATCACCCGAAGGGCATTTTTTTCATTGTTTTGAGCCAATCGCCTCTATTCCCTCACCTGACCCGAAGGTTGATAGAGATCTGATTGACTATTATGTGGCTTTTTCACAACCTCAATTTCTGACTTGGAGTGCAAAGAAGATTACTACGGTCAAGGTTATGAAGCCAGTTGCTGCGGGGAAATTTATCAATGTGAAGTTCCGGGTTACTCGTGGTTCTGACGATTCAGTTCATGACATTTCTCTTGCTGATCTGCCAAATCTGAATCCTCATGACTGCATTCTATTGACTAACCTTTTGCTGACCAACGAGCAGAAGTACGAACCCATTCTTGATCACATAAAGAGAATGTTGGTATCATATATTCATGAAGTAGCAAAGCTTGATCAGGAAATTGCTTCTGCTCTGAGGAAGAAGCCTATTGTAAAACCCATTGGAAAAGCTAGTGATGTGAATAAGATGCGTATGGGCAAGATTGACACCGAACACTTGACGGTGATGTTTACTAAAGAAGTTGGAGGTTCGGCTACTCCATTGAAGTGCATGTTTGCCTTGGTAGACAAACATCTGTTTTCCATTGTTGCTCTTGAACATATTCTGGATATAGTAAACAGATGTAAATCCAATGATGATGCTGCAAAGAAGATTGTCAATGACATGCTTCGGTGGTATATCAACTTTCGTCGCACTATTCTTGCTATCATACCGAAGCTGTTCAAAACAGTAAAGAAGACCACATAGGTTCTGCAGCAGTAATCTCTCGCCTCAATTGACTCAAAGGGGGAGATTGTTGGGTTAAGAAGTGTTGCGTCATTGGGCTTTTGGTCTAAGTCCATTGTCTTTACGGTATTGGGCCTGTCCAGCCGTGTTTCATTTATTAGGGTTTACTATATGTAGTGCATGCATGCACCGTATGTAAAATAGTTGTTGATTTTGTGATTGTAACCCTACCACACCTCTACAGTAGCAATTCTTCATAGAGTTCTTCTAAGGTGTGGATTTTAATCATTCGACATAAATATTGATTAATCTTGTGTTCATATTTATTTTGTGTTCTTGATTGATCTGTCTAAGAATTTTATCGATCTAAAGGTTTTCATCTCATCACAAATCATTGTTGATTCAGCAACAATAAGCAAATAGGTAAGATCAATGAGGGTCACGTCGTGGTCCATCATATAGTAATCTCTAATGAACTCACTATATGATTCGGGAAGTGATCAATAACCAAGTCAACAACCAGCTTCCTTGAGACAACAACACCCAACATTCCCAATCTACCAATATGCAACTTCATTTCCAAGATACGAGCACATACAGACTTTCCATCTTCGTGTTTGTTTTCTAATAGGGCTTGAGTGACTTTGAACTTTTCAAGTCTTCGAACATGTGGGTTAGGGAGAATTACTGGAGGAGGTGGAGGAAGTGAATCATGATTTCCATTTCCACAATCCAATCGTGGAACCTCATCTTCATGTGGAAAGCTTTTTCTAAAGGATTCGGGAAAACCACAGTTAGAATCACACATCTACAAAACGGGAGAAAATTCAAGTTAGTCGATTGAGTCCTTAATAAAACAACCAAATGAGATATTAAGGCTAGAACCCAACACAATATTCTACAACTCGGAAGAGGGATGCGGTAATCCAGTTGCAGAACATTCGAAGGTAGATAAATGAAGATTTACCAATTTCCACCATGAAAAACGAAAATTGAAAATTAGGTTTTAAATGAATTGAAACTCCTAGATATTTTGAGATTCATTGAACTTTTCAGTGGCATGTTTAATCTCAATTATGCCCTTCAAGTTTGTGACTGGGATACCGAGGATCACAAACAAGGTGTGGATAACCATGCAAATTAGCTTGGTACTCTTGAAGATGTCTATCACCTAATCAATGTGCCGGTTAACCACACACGCTCCATTGATCTATGATAATCTACGAGCTACCCATTGCCATCCTTCATTGGTCCCATATTAGTGTGCCGGTTAACCACACACGCTCCACTAACGACCAACAAGGTGCAATGTGCAATTTCATTGATTAGCACCAACTCCACATTTTTCCTAAAATAACTAAGATTTGGGAATTTATAAAAGTGTTTAGTTACTTCGTATTTCATTATACTTATAATGGAAGGTTGTGTCCTATCCTACCCGTTCGGCTAACGACCGTCCACTAGTCAAGGGTGCGGTGGGTAAGAGTGGATACCCAATGGCGGTCATTTTGCAGGCCGCTTCCTTAAACACCCCTTATAGACTAGCTTCATGAATGAGGTCTACTAACGGTAAGACTGACATTTACTTATACATATATAATATTAAACTTTTAATTCTATATAGTATAAGGGTGCATTTTATACTTTCAAAATACTAGGTGGTTTAATCTATTAGTAAATTAGACTTTCAATTTGATTAATCTTAAACCATATTATTATGGATTTATTAATTCTCTCTTTTAATTAAACTTTTAATTAATCTTAATGAAATCCATAAAGGGGGTAATTTTGAACTTTTCAAAATACTAGGGTTTTAGAATTTAATATTTCAAAATATATACTTTTTAATTAAATTATAAATTCCAAAACTTGAGGACAAATTTTGAAACTTTTCAAAATATTAGGGTTTAACTATTTAAATTTCAAAAACTAAAACTTTTTAAGTTCAAATTTAAACTATAAAACCTAAAGGGTGTAAATTGAAACTTTTCAAGCTTACTAGGTCAAATATTTGAATCATGATAATCCTATATTATCCATATTTAACCAAATCCATTAATTTTGATAAGTATAACCATACCAAACATGAAAAATCGATTTTAGGCAAGAAAAACGAGTTTTGGTAATTATCCTCATCAAAAACTGCTCAAAAATCAAAAATTCCGGCAACAGCACCCTGGACTCGCTGATTCCACTGATGGACTCGCCGACTTGATGCAACTCGTCGAGTCCACTGATGGACTCGCCGAGTCGGCTTCGCAGACAACAAACATTCGACTTTTTGATCAATTGGCAGTTCACTTTTGCATCTATTCAACTAGAAAAACGACCTACGCTCTGTTACCACTAATGGATTATGAGCATAACATCATTCTTATGGTGTTCATGCAACCCCAATTGCTTTGATCTAGGTTTTTCTAATTTGAACATACAACATTGAATACCAAAGCAATGAACCCTAATCTAGCATGCTTATTTCGAAATAAACATAATAAGCAAGTTAGAATGATTACCTCAACTTGTTATGTAGTAATAACAAGAACTCCTTGACCTTTGAAAGCTTAGTGCCTCAAATGTTGCACCTCTAATGGAATCACAAACACCCAATGAAACAAGATGACTTAGGAGAGAGAAGGAAATCGACTAGGGCAACTCCAAGAAGCATAGGGCCGATTTCCATATACAAAGGGATCTGTTTATAGTTGAGGCTATTAGGGTTTTATGGTGGAAACCCTAATTTCCTTGCTTAGGGCTTTAGCAATCCATGAAGCCCATCTAGAAAGCCCTTGGATGAAATCTTCTTGGACTCTCCATAGATTTCGTCCAATCCCTTTCTATTAGGAATCCATAGCCCAACTGGCAACTATCAGATAATTGCAATATCAATCTCCTTTATTTAATCAGTCTCTTTTGATCACCAAATTAATTCCAAATTAATTTCCGATCAATACTAATTAAATAATATGATTTCCAAATAATATATTAATCTTGTAATATATTAACAAAACCATTTTGAGTATGAATTTATTATTCATATAATAAATTCTACTCTCTCTCCTCTTGTCATCCTATCAAGTTGCATGAGTGAAGGCAACCCAAAAGGACCATGCTCATAATCGGGTCAAGTACATACCAAAATAGTTATGGACTTAGACACCTAATCCAACAATTGCGAGGATTAAATAACTTCAGAAGCATAGGTCTAGCTCTATTGTGCAGCTCTTGTTTGAGTCCAACCGTTGTAAGGTAGGATCTCTCATTCGAAGAATTATGTAGTCTTAGTGATATGTAACAGTATTTACGAGCTAGTTAGGGGGAGATAGCAGGGACTTCTTATGTAGCTGATGGCAGAGAGTGGGTTGGTGATTACCCTAGGGCAAGCCTAGGAGGAGTTTAGCATGAGGTCAGTAGTAGTAGTAGTAGAAGGGACTTGGTGGAGTCGAGGCGGTTTTTGAGGAAATTACTAATAGATGTGGAAGGTAGTATGGGCCCGTACTACTGAAAGTAGAGGATCCGTACTCGAATCAAGGAAGGCTAAGATGAACCCAGGAAACTTGTAGTATGTGAGATCCCTCGAGTTATGATGAGTGTACTGATGTTTGTTATGGTGTATTTTCAATATGGTGAAGCTACACACTACGCCAGTTGGCACTTCAGGAACTGGTGAGGGATCAGGCTCGGGCTCTGGAGCCGGGTAGATGGATGAGCAGACGAGGGAGTTTATTTTGTTTGAGATCATGCGCAACATTTTAGAGCAGACTCCTGTGATCTTTGGTTCGGTCAAGGAAGGTATTTTGGAGCTTCTGGATGAGAAGCTGAGCGCTTTCCACACTGAGGTGACGGCCATGATGGGGTCGCGCATACGAAATTTCCGGGAGTTCAGGGCTTGTGGAGCTCCTGACTATCATGGGGCTCGGGACCCCATTGCTAGCAGCAGATGGTTGGCTGATGTCGCCAATGCATTCCGTATTGCATCCTGTCTTCTGAAAGATATGGCACGAGATTGGTGAGAGGAGGCAAGACGAGCCATTGGGGATGATACAGTCCTAGATGCTATGACCTGGAGTGATTTTTCGGCCAGGTTCAGGGCCGAGTTTGCACCTGTGATTTGAGGGGCAACATCTACCGAGGGAGTTCCAGGATCTTGAGCAGACGACATAGACTGTGGCGGAGATCACTGCCAAGTTTAGGGAGAGGGCCCTTCTCATCCCGCAGTACGTGGCGGACGAGGAGATGAAGAAGGCCGATATCATGAGATGTTGTGGAGTGATATCCGCCAGTTTGTTAGCCGCTCCAGCTGCAAGATGCTGGAGGACATGATTGCTAGGGCTCGAGAGAGGGAGTTGGATTTGGAGATGGAGAGAAAGAGGAAACGAGATGGGGTTCAGACAGGCAGTTCGGGTAAGAAGCCCAAGGTATCAGATCATAGATCGAGGAGCCAGCAAGGCCGCAACTGGTGTGGCAAGTGCAGCAAGATGCACGAGGGGGCGCGCAGGGCGGGGAGTTCGGGCTGCTTTAAGTGCGGCCGAACTGGGCATATGAGAAGGGATTGTACAGCTACCACCACCGCCACAACAGTTTCAGATCTGATTTACTTCCAGTGCAATCAGAGGGGCCACAAGAAGGCCCAATGTCCGAGTCTGGTAGTAGCAGGACAGGTGGTGGCACCCGCTCCTGCCATGTTGAGGATTACAAATGGTCGTCAGGGCCGGGAAGAGGCGCCTACGGTGAGGAGCAGGGACGAGGGACGAGGATGTCCAGAAGACAACTTTTAGGACTCGCTATGGGCACTATGAGTTCGTGGTGATGCCATTTGGGCTCACCAATGCTCCAGACGCGTTCATGGACCTCATGAACCGAGTGTGCATACCGATGCTGGATCGTTCTGTGATTGTTTTTATTGATGATATCTTGGTCTATTTGAAGACTCAGGAGCAGCATGAGGAGCACCTGAGGGAGGTGCTGGAGACACTGAGGAGAGAGAGACTTTTCGCAAAGTTCTCTAAGTGTGTGTTTTGGTTGCGCGAGGTGCAGTTTCTGGGGCACCTTGTCAACCATAAAGGTATTCTGGTCGATCCGGCCAAGATAGAGGCCGTGATGCGGGGGGAGGTTCCGAGGTCTCCAACTGAGATTCAGAGTTTTCTTGGCCTAGCGGGTTATTACAGGAGATTCATCCAGGATTTCTCCAAGATTGTTGTTCTGTTGACCCGACTGACCAAGAAGTCAGTGACATTCCACTGGGGGCGTGAGCAGCAGGCAGCTTTCGAGACTCTTAGACAGCGGTTATGCGAGGCACCGATTTTGACTCTGCCCGAGGGAGTTAATGACTTCGTGGTTTATTGTAACGCGTCGATTACGGGCATGGGTGCAGTTTTGATGCAGAGGGGTCATGTGATAGCCTACGCGTCGAGGCAACTGAAGCCTCACGAGGCTAACTATCCGACGCATGATTTAGAGTTGGGGGCTGTGTTTTCGCCCTCAAGATTTGGCAAAATTACCTCTATGGAGTCCGTTGCACCATTTACACGGACCGCAAGAGTTTGAGGTACCTCACGGATCAGCCGAATCTGAACATGAGGTAGTGTCGATGGTTAGATGTGGTGATGGATTATGACTGTGAGATCCTTTACCACCCGGACAAGGCCAATGTAGTGGCCGACGTCCTGAGCCGCAAGGCGGTGGCGGCTCCGATTAGAGATATATGCTTGAAGATGACAGTGATTACTCCACTTCTGGAGCAGATTAGAGAGGCGCAGGTTGAGGGTCTGAAGGAAGAGCGTCAGAAGTGCGAACGGATTGTAGGCCGGGTGGGCACGTTTGATTATGACAGTCGAGGGTTGTTGACCCTGCATAGGAGGGTCTGGGTTCCGTACTTGTGCGGAGTGCGGCAGGTTCTGATGGATGAGGCCCATAAGTCGAGGTCCTCCATCCATCCTCGGGCGACGAAGATGTACCGAGATCATCGCCCTGATTACTGGTGGCCCTGCATGAAGCGGGACGTTGCTTGCTATGTGGAGCGGTGTTTGACCTGCAGGAAGGTCAAGACTGAGCACCAGAGACCACACATCAAGATGCAGCCGTTGGACATTCCCGTGTGGAAATGGGAAGATATCACTATGGATTTCATTACCAAGGTTCCCAGGACCGCACATGGAGTAGATTCGATATGGGTAATCATGGATCGGTTGACCAAGAGTGATCATTTTATCCCAATCCAGGAGAGTATCTCGGCCGAGAAGCTGGCTGAGATATACGTGTGTGAGATAGTGGCACGACATAGAGTGCCTGTCTGGGTGGTGTTAGACCGAGATGTCCGTTTCACTTCCAGATTTTGGAAGCGGTTTCATGAGGAGATAGATACTCGTCTCCACTTCAGCACCGCTTTCCAACCTCAGACAGACGGACAGAGCGAGAGGACGATACACACTCTCGAGGACATGCTACGTGCATGTGTTTTGGATTTTGGTGGCAGTTGGGATACGCATCTTCCGTTAGCGGAATTTTCGTATAACAACAGTTACCATGCCAGCATAGACCGACCTCCCTTCGAGATGCTCTACGGGAGGAAATGTAGGACCCCAATCTGTAACAACCCATTACTTTCCGAGTCAACAAAAGTCAAATCCGATAAATAAAATTCGAGTCTTTATTTATTTCGTTAAATTCATAAAGATTAGAAAATAATAAAAATTATATAAATAAAGGTTATATAAGTTTATATAAGTTTTCGGAATCAAAAACACTCGAAAAACCGAGATTTTTCCCTCGAAACCGCAAACCTCGTGACAACAAACTGTTTTTCGACCGAAAAGCCTCGGATAACAAACATGATTTCGGCCGAAAACCCTCTCTACGGCCGAAAACCTAACCGGATATATTTTTTTCATCCGAAAACTTAGTCATTTTCTCACTTTTTCACTCGAAAACACTACCAATTCTCTCTCAAGTATCATCCAAGAACATTCATATCTTCATAAACAATACTTTGAATCTTCATATTTTTCACCAAGAGCACCAAGAACAACCTTCAAATCTTCAAGTGACCGAAAATAGCTCAGGACCGCAAACCGTTTTCGGTCGATAACCCCTAGAACCGAAAACTCATCAACACTTGTGCAATTTTCGGTAATTACCGTCAACACAAAACAAGTGTTTGTAACACTTTAATTAATGGTTTCACTAATTTAAATACAATTATGTGTTTAAATATTATTAGGATACCGTTAGTGCTGCGTACGCCAACTCGAGGGTCATCTCTACAGTCCGCTATCCAATCACGAGCACATACCAAAAGTGAGTTCATACCCCTACATTTTCACTGTTTTAAATGTTTTTAAGGGGGGGGGGATACAAGTAAAACACAAAGATTTTTGTGTTTTTATACAAACGATTTCTAACAGTTTCAAAACTTTTGCAATTGATTCAAACAGAGATTTCACTACATTTTACAAATATATTCATATATTTTAACCCCTTTTGTACCATGTCGAGCATAAGGGTGTTTTCCTTCATACAACTAAATTTCAAAAGCTTTCAGTACAATACAGATCATACATTAAACTATAATTGGTATAGTTTTGGAACACTACACTACTTATGCCAAGTACAATACACCAAATGAGAACATACATACAAACTATAATAGGTATAATTTAGGATAGAATACACTATTTTAACAGTTCAGAAACAACATGTAAACTATGGTAGATATAGTTTATGGAACACTGCACTATATTCCTTATACAAGGATGCATTACGAAATAATTATTTAAGTATAACTATTTTACTTTACAAAGTACATTACTACAAGGTTATACATACATTTTCAAGTACAAGAGAACACTACAACACTACACATAAATTAGTTAATACAGGGTTGTGAGGCACTACTTCAGTTGTACCCATCAGGGTACGAAACTAAATCCTATACAATATAACCAGAGTCTCCTGGAGGGAGAGCGTGAGATTTGTATATAGATCTATACGGGACTAAAAATCACACACCTAAACTGCTAGGTACAGTTAGGCCGGCAGGCCTGGGGTGATAAATGTCATAACGTTTCCGACGCCTGAAGAACGTTGTAGAGGTCACTAGGTCATATCAAGCATGGTTATACGAAACTCACAACAATATAAACTAAAACATTTGTTTACGGGATTTCATTTCTTCGAATGGTTTTATTTTAAATAATAAAACTACACTACATTACAACTGGAGGATTCCAGAGATTTCAAACAAACGGTTTTATTTTAATTAATGAAACTACACTACTCTATTATACAATACAACTCGTAGTAACCAGGCATATATACAAAGGTTTTCATACAAGGATTTCATAACAAACACTACTACGTTATACAGAACAAAGGTACATTTTGGTCTTAAGGCATAAGACTACTTTTCACTACTAAAAAGAATATTGGATTTTCTTGAGGAACACATACGAGCATTTTTCAAAGATCAATGACAAGTTTCCATTACAAAAACATACTTATGAACTCACCAACTTAAATGTTGATACACTTTCAAAAACACTTGTATTCTCAGGGAACCGATAGATAGATACACCCGCAGGTTTTGAAAAGACGGAGCTTTTAGAGTCGTGTCTTTTATACTTTTGTTATACATTTTTGATGTCATACAAATTATGTATTGAACAGATGTAAATACTATATTCAATCAATGTAATGGTTGTGTTTGATTTGATTACTATTATGCAATTGTTGTTATACTGAACATGACGTACTCCGCCCCCAAACGTTTCTGCCGTTCCGGTTTGGGGGTGTGACAGATTGGTATCAGAGCATTGTTTATAGTCAACTAAGTATATCAAACTTTACAAGATATACAACTATAAACACTATGGGGCCAAAGCGCTCTGAACTAAAAGTATACTTTTAAAATATAAGTATTTTATAGGAAGTATACAAGTATACCTACATACTAGAAACTGTATCACAAGAAGAACAAAACAAAAGTATTTAGATGTTGTATACTACGGTTAAACCTGGACAATTATATAATCATATCTGGGATGAATATAGCCTGATCAACTATATTTATTCGAGATATGACGAACATGTGTTTGGGAGTGATAGTGGTGTTGCAACAAGTCTAAAACTTACCAAACTCTATATAAAGGAAAAACTAGAACCTAACGTACAGTTAAAATACTATAGGAGTATTTTATAGCACTACAATACTAGAGATAAACACGTGAAAACAAAGAACTCTTACTAATAGATCTATAATTTCTAAGTGTATACTTCTAAGTTATATATAAGTAAGATTTCATAGACTCAGAATAGGTGGTTTAACTTTACTTCCTGTTCCTTGTTTGGTTGTGGACTTAGAGTAGGATCACTTAGTCGAAGGTCTATTTAATTTTAGTTATATATAGTTTGTGTACACTATGTGATTATAGGGGGATCAAGCATGAACCACACTATACAAATTGATTCCAATTGTTGCTATTAATTTCATGGAGATTGTTTACTTGTATTAGTAGACTTTCTTTGTAAATCGCTTAATAGAACACTATAACTATCAGGATTAGATATATCTCGTTCATTATCACCTGACTCATGACCCCTATGGAGGACTTATTGTTACTTTCTCTTTAATCGTTAGAGACAAAGATGCCTCCAAAGAAGTCCAATAGGAAGAAAAGCAGCACCTCGACAAACCCACTACCGCCACCACCACCCCAATTTGACCCTGCTGTCTTCCAAGCAGTAGTAACCGCCGATGTGGCTGCCGCCATATCGCAGATCGATAACAGCAGCACTAGCCGATCGGGTAGTGGTACCAATCCCCTTAACCTCGGAGGTAGCCAAGGACACCCGAAAGAGTGTTCCTATAAGGATTTCACAACCGCTAAACCCAAATCCTTCAATGGCACCGGAGGTGTCATTACCTTAACTCGTTGGTTTGAAAAGACCGAATCAATCTTTGAGATCTGTGCATGCCCCGAGTCGAGCAAAGTAAAATTTGCAACATGCACCTTCACCGATAGAGCTCTAACTTGGTGGAACATCCAAGCTAAATCCCTTACTCTTCCGGTAGCCAATGCTATGAGTTGGGACGATTTGAAAGAACTGATGCTCGTAGGGATGAGCATATGGACCGGGGAACCGGCCGGAACCGGTCCCAGAACCGGAACCGGTACCGGAACCGGAACCCGATGGAACCGGTCGGGCCGGGACCGATACTATATTTTCGTCAATTTTCGGCTCAAAACCGGGAATCGGACCGGATAATCTTTTTCCGTTTGGACTTCTTATTTGGACCTAAAAAAAGTGATCGTCGACTCGACATAGATAAAAAAACGCTCTTCAAAAAAATCCCACAGTAGTAGGCATAAACCCCTACTCGGCGACCCCAACTCTCCAAGTCACGAAGCCTGCTGCAATCTTTTAGTGGGAGAAAGGGTGACCGGGAGAAAGAAGAACGACTGCTATAGAGGTTTCCTGATATTGATGTGTTTCCTGTTATTGATCGATTCCTAGTAAGTTTTTAAGTTTGCATTAAGAGTCTTAGAAATTTAGAGATGCATACATTTATGGTTTTGTCCACGTATATATCAATATATAAAAATCAAAACCACATAAATATCAATATGTAAAAATAGTTTAACTGAGATTCATAAATTTGTACTATCGTCGATGCACTACATTAACTTAATAGATACAAATCTCATATCATTGAAATAAACTTGTTAATAAGCATTGATGCTTATTAGATCACCGAAAGTAATGGTTTAATTATGCTTATTAGATCAAGTCAACCTGTTGTTTGGCAAAGTTTTCAAAGCATTAGAAACTTAGAATACATGCAAAAGATCATTTATAAAGATAAATCATACTTCTATGTATAAAGATAAATCATAACAGTTTTGCATATATTGATAAGTCAATTACGTCTTCAATTTTGACGTAAGTTATAGACAATCAACTTTTGACCTTCGAGCTTATAATCACATTCAATAACCGGGCATAAACCAAAACCGTAACCAAAAAATACGTTGCTATTTCTCGAAGACCGGTTCCAAAATCGAAAACCTGGCAAAAACCGGACCCTGAACCGGAACGGGTAGAACCGGCGGGCCGGTTTGGTTCTTGATTTTGGCCGAAGCCGGTTCCCGGTTCGGTTCCGGGTCGGGCCGGTTCCAGCCGGTTCGGTCCATTCGCTCATGCCTAGATGCTCGCTGAATACTGCCTGAGGGGCGAGATGCAGAAACTGGAGCAGGAGCTATGGAATCTGAAGATGATGAGTTCCGACATCTCTGCATACACTGCAAGGTTCAGTGACCTGGCTCTACTTTGCCCCGGGATGGTCACCCCGGAGAGCAAGAAGGTGGACAGGTACATTTGGGGACTAACTCCCCCAACTCAAAGGAATTTTCTGGCCGCTAAGCCACTTACCTTCGACAGTGCCAAACGTCTGGCACGGACACTGATAGATCATGGAGATAGCCAAAACTCCATGACAGTCATCCCTGAACAGCCCAAAGAGGGTGGTAGCAATAATAAATTTTTGAACAAGCGGAAAGGCCAATCTCCGCAGGAACCCTCCAAGAAACAGCAAATAGTGGCAGTCCATTCTGCTACCATTCCTGCTGCCATTCCTACTACTCAAACACCGCCTAGTCGCTACGCTGGGAATCTGCCGAGGTGTGATAAATGCAATTTCCATCATCACGGGCCTTGCCGTGAGATGCAGTGCAATAATTGCAGCAAAAGGGGCATACAACCCGTTTTTGCAAGACACCAGCACAACCAACCAATCAAACCCCTGGAGCTGGAGTAGGATAAGCCTGCTATGGATGTGGTGAAACCGGGCACTACAAGAGGGATTGCCCGAAGGCAAGAAATGTTGGCAACACAGGGAGAGTGCTGACAATGGGTCAGCAGGAAGCAGTAGCTGATCCTACCGTAGTCACGGGTACGTTCCTACTCTATAACTCTTAGGCATGCATTCTCATTGATAGTGGTGCGGAGAGGAGTTTCTTTAGCCATAAATTCAAACACCTACTCAAACACAAACCACAATCACTAAACGAAACATTCACCATCGAGATGGCTAACGGGAAGAAAGAGAGCACTAACGATATATTCATAGGCTGTACCCTCACTCTAAACGAGCACTCTTTTTCCATTGACCTTATGCCGGTCTCCATAAAAAGCTTCGAAGTCATTATCGGGATGGATTGGTTAAGTCCTAACCGTGCCGATATTCTGTGCTACGAAAAAGCCATTCACCTTAATCTGCCAAATGGCGAAGCCCTTGTTATCTATGGCGACAAACTCAGTTCAAACCTTCGCATCATATCTTGCATAAAAGCCCAAAAATACCTACGAAAAGAGTGTCACGCATTCTTAGCTCACGTGGTTAACGAAAAAAACGAAGTTAAAGACCTCGAGAGCATCCCTGAAGTCTGTAAGTTTCCTGATATCTTCCCCGAAGATCTTCCAACAGTTCGTCCTGAACGCCAAGTCGAGTTCCAAATCGACTTAATCCCTGGAGCTACCCCCGTAGCCAAATCCCCGTATCGTCTAGCTCCAACAGAGATGCAGGAATTATCCAGCCAACTAAACGAACTGCTCTGTAAGGGATTCATTAGACCATGCTTCTCACCCTGGGGAGCACCGATCCTATTCGTTAAGAAGAAGGATGGATCTTTCCGAATATGCATAGATTATCGTGAAGTGAACAAGCTCACTATTAAAAACCGATACCCTCTCCCGCGTATAGATGACGTCTGCGATCAACTCCAAGGAGCCAAATACTTTTCAAAGATAGACCTGAGATCGGGGTATCACCAGTTACGAGTCCATGAGAATGATGTTCCCACAACAGCATTCTGAACTCGTTATGGTCACTACGAGTTTGTAGTAATGCCCTTTGGTCTAACCAATGCAACCGCTGTATTCATAGATCTAATGAATCGGGTTTGCCGACTCTTCCTAGAAAAATTTGTGATAGTATTCATAGACGATATACTTATCTATTCACGAAGCGAGGAAGAACATAGTCAGAACTTGAGACAAGTTCTAGAAACTTTACGGACGGAGAATCTTTACGATAAGTTCTTAAAGTGCGAGTTTTGGATTTGGAAGGTAAATTTCCTTGGTCACGTGGTCAGTGAAGAAGGCATACACGTGGACCCTTCCAAAATTAAGGCAATCGAGAATTGGTCAGCCCCGAGAACGCCCACAGAGATCCGCCAATTTTTGGGACTTGCTAGGTACTATCGCAGATTTATACAAAATTTCTCCAGAATCGCTAAATCGCTTACTACCCTGACTCAGAAGGGTGTAACCTTTAGTTGGGGAGAACAACAAGACACTTCATTCCAGACTCTAGCAAGCCCTATGCATCGCACCTATCTTGTCTCTTCCAGAAGCGACGAAAGACTTTGTAGTTTACTGTGATGCATCCAATCAGGGGCTAGGCTGTGTGCTTATGCATCGAGGAAAAGTTATTGCTTATTCCTCGAGACAGCTTAAGACACACGAAGTCAACTACACTACTCATGATCTTGAGTTGGGAGCAGTGGTCTTTGCACTGAAAATCTGGAGACATTATTTTTATGGTACTAAGTGCACTATCTTCACCGACCACAAAAGCCTTCAACATATCTTTGACCAGAAAGAACTTAACATGAGACAACGACGATGGGTAGAGCTACTCAATGATTACGAATGCGAAATTCGCTATCATCCCGGTAAAGCCAATGTAGTAGCGGATGCCCTTAGTCGAAAGGAGTACTCAGGTCGTCGGGTGAAGGCACTAACCATGAAAATCCATTCACATCTGTCCACACAAATCAAGGAGGCTTAGTTAGAAGCCTTGAAGCCGGATAATGTGGCAGATGAAGCCTTGAGAGGAATGGAGAAGAACTTAGAAATCAAGGGTGACGGTGTCCGTTACTTCATGAATCGGATCTGGACACCGAAGTATGGTGGCTCGGAATACATGTGTTTGTACTGTATGTTTCCAGATTTCGGTTCGATGCCGGGGCGGTCCCGAGGAATGTTAGTATGATACCGGACTACGGTCTGATGTCGGGTGGGGCAATGTTTAACTGTATTATTTTATTATGCTCACATGTATTCCAAGATCTGCTCGATGTCGGGCGGGGCCCGATGCCGAATAGGGTTCGATGCCAAGCGGGGCTCGATGCCGGGAAAGCCGATGCCGAGCTTGACTCGATGTAGCAGAAGCGGGGCCCAAAATATGTTATGTGTTATGTGTATGGTATGTGGTAGTTGGGAGACTCACTAAGCTTCGTGTTTACAGTTTTCAGTTTTGGTTTCAGGTACTTCAGGTAGCAAGGGGAAGAGCTCGGGATGACTGCAGTGCACACACCATTATGTTTTTAGCCTGGGACATTTACTCTGATATTTTGACAGTTGTCTTGATATGAGATACTATTACTTATGTTTTGATGTGATGGTCTTGGATAATTTTGGTTTATTTATTAATTAAAATTGAAAATTTTGGTCATGATTTTTGGGATGTTTCAAGTGACCATAATTGTTCAAAGAATTTCAAATTTGGATCAATTGTTACATATAGATGGATAGGTACCCACTTTACCCAACAATTTTTCAATAATCAGAAGATGAGTGTGAGGTTACTAAGAGAGGAGGTGAAAACCACTTTTGGCCTTGTTGTAAGTATGAGTCAGTGTAGGAGAGCCAAGAAGTATGCATTAAGTCTAGTTGAAGGCACAGTTGCAGAAAATTATGCTACAATATGGTCTTACGGTGAGGAGATTAAAAGATCAAATCCTGGATCCACTGTTAAAATTTATATGGATACAATTCCTGATGGTAAGAATTACTTCAGCAAGATTTACATATGCTTTGCTGCAGTCAAAGAGGGGTGTAGTGGAGGGTGTAGAAGGATGATTAACTTGGATGGTTGTTTCCTGAAAAGTTTTTGCCAAGGTGAGTTGCTTTGTGATTTTGGTAGGGATGGTAACAATAGAATATTCCTAATTGCTTGGGCAGTTGTATGTGTGGAAAACAAGGAGAATTGGAAATGGTTCATTGAAAATCTTTTTGAGTTTTGAGCATTCTAACACTCCTATGGTGTACATGCAACCCTATAAACCTTGGATCTATGTTTTCTTTATTTTACATGCAAATATTAACTATTCCAAGGTTTCATCCTAACTAGCATATTATGAAGCACCTATACTACAAAGTTCTAGTTAGATGACATACCTTTTGATGTAGCTTGATGTCTTCAAGCTTTAAGAGCTTAGCCCCAATAGTGTGGAAGCCTCAAATGGAATCACAAATCACCAAAACACCTTGGAAGAACTTGAGAGAATATGTATGCACACTAAAATCGGCCCACTCTTATTTTCACACACTTGTGCTAATTTTGTGAGCCAAGGACCCCTTTATATATTATGGAGGATTAGGGTTACATCCATGTAAACCCTAATACCCATGGCCTTTCATTTACATAGGATCCATGGTTTAAAAGCTCCATGGACCATCCATGAAAGCTTAGCCCAACCTAAATGAACTTGGCCCATTCCATATATATAAGAGTCCATATTTAATTAGTTCTTTTTGATCACTTAATTAATTCTAAATTAATTCTTGATCAATACTAATTAAATAATATGATTCCATATTAATATATTAGAACTTATAATATATTAATATAAATCATAAATATACTATTCTCAAAAGACTATCCATATAAATTGTGCCGGTGAAGTGCAACCCAAATGGACCATGTCGGGTCGGGTCAAGTACATACCAAATATAGTTATGGACTTAGACATTAATCCAACAGTCTCCCACTTGGATAAGTCTAAAACTATTATTGAGTATGACTTCAAAACCTAAGTGGCAATCGTAGCTCTTAAAGCCGCTGTCGAACTCTAACCTTGTCAATGACTTGTCCATTAGATAAGGGATCATATATTCCTCCATTCTAGATATCATATGGACTGAGACATGGATTATAATCATTCTCTCTGTCCATTTGTTGTTTCCCGATTTTCGATTTATGATGACTGACTGATTGAACAAATCAAATCAGTCCTGGCTTGGCCAAGCACTCACATGTGTCATTGCTAAATCATCGAGGGGCCCACAGATATCGCTTTTATCCCGAAGGTAAAAGGAATGAATAAACTTCGACTCATATGGGTTGTTCTACTACTTGTTGAATCATACACAAAGGCACGTTTTATAACATCGAGTTACCAATGCGTTTTCGTGCAATCAATGTATAACCAACTCATAGTAACAACTCATATCTCTAGGTTTTAAGAATATACGATATTATCGTCTCATGATCACTCGTGATAAAATCCATGAAGTGATTCAAATGAGCGCGGGTTGAATCTAATACTCAGAACTTATGAGCACTCATGAGTGTTGTAACACCACTTTGTCCACCAACTTGGACCTCTACAAACCAACCCATGACAGTCTTGATTCATATCTACTTCCAACATATGACCGACTGTGGATGGTTTGAATAACTTAATCATTCAGGAAAAGCGACTTAGTTATTCTAGAAGTCAAAACATGCAAAGTGAAACACAAGAATAAATGAATCAAATATGGTATCAAACCCTATGAATATAAATAAACACTTTTATTTATCACCATACTGATTACTCATTATTCATTATTTCGGTTTTATCAACTTTATACTTGAATTAAAAACACTAGTTGTCCCATGCTCCAAGCATGTACACTATGTTTTTTCTTAAACAATAGCTTTGCCATACACCAAGTATGCACTCTATGTTTGTCTATGATCCTTACTTTGTGAAATAAACCAATTGAACATAATTTCAATGATTCTAATTTCACACTCCCAAATCCTTATCGAAAAATGTGAGAATTTCAAATTCCTATCATTTATCGAAATCTATTTAGATTTTAAACTTATATGCACTGACCCTCCTGTAATGAAGATGTACAAAGTCACAAAGACTTGTCAACAGTCATTATAAGGTATTCCAATGGAGATCAACTCCATGGAAACTAAGTCTCATATTCAAAGTACATTGCTTTGGACATGCTTCTTGCATTAAGTTTTCTAATCTTACACATATAACTTCCACCTATGGAGACAACTCCATATTCTCATTTTGACTATCACTTCTGAATAAGAGATGCCTCTTTTCAGAATATGTCAATATGGTCCTTCCAAAATTAGCACTGTACTTCCAACTGTCCCTAAGCAACCAATCTTTGGTAAACCTCAGATTGTCCTCGACAATTGCTTAATCATTTTAGTCATATCCAATTCTAAACCTTTTCCCTTCTTAATGCCTCTGGGCATTTGGAAAAATTTAGAAATGACAAATATTATAGCACATGCAATCGATCCAGTCTTTTGCTACAATATTTTTATTTGCCATGCTTTTCAAAATTTGACTATGAAGAGGGATGTCGTAATCATAATCAAATTTGAGAACGCAATATATAGAGTTTCCTTAAGTTGAACCAATCCAACATGAAATTCATATATATATTCTTGACTAAGGATGATTAAGGTCTCAATCTAAGCATTTAGAACTGAAATGAAGTATATCCTCTCCCTTAATTGTAGCAAAACAACTTTTTCAATCCTTGCAGCCTCACGAATTGAAACTTTTGTTTCCTATAATTAACATTGCTAACTTGCAACACTAACAATAATTATCATGCTCCCACTAACATGATGATTATTAGCATAACACTTATGCTCCCACTAGCTTTGACATGTACTCAGAAATCAGCTGGACTTCTACAAATCAATACTTTATTGACTTTCTTACCAAAGATCAGATTTCTGATACGAGATGCTTTGATAAAACTTTATCAAAATCATACACCTTTCCTTAGATAGCATGCATGTGTGTCTAAACAGTTTCAGAACTATGAAAAGGGATGTCGTAATCATAGTCTCAATTGTTTAGACCTTTTGCCATCTGCTTCAAATCTACTTGGTGGAAGTGTTTCCTCACCATCATTTTCATGAATCGGAGAGAAACCTTATGACCCTTAGATTTTATGGTGTATGTGTTCTTATCCATGTGAATCGTCAAAACCATAGTCATAAGACAAGGATAATGACAAATCCAAACTCATATGGATTGAACTTGTGCAATATTAACCTCTTTCCATCTGGCAGCACAAGGGCCTTCCATTGCTTCCAAGTAGTTATGCAAACAATTGAGAACATGTAGAACTCAAATATATATAGCCAACTTAACTGGAATGGGCACAGAAATGTCAACACGATAGGTTATAAACCTCTAGTTCTGTGCTAGTGATGAAATACATGTTTTATTCTTGATTACTTCTTGAAACCCTTTCAGGATCTTTAAGACTCCCACTATCCTCTTGACATATAAGACTATCTTGCCAAATATTCAAGAGATAGTGCAGATTCTTTATCAAGACAAACACTTCACACAATTGGCCTTAGTTGGTCTTTGTTTTTTCCAAAACATCACAACTTACCAATTTCAAATGTACAAGAGTAGGACACTTTTACTCTTACATTTGACAAGTTTTTTAAACCTTTCTTTAAGATATGTCACTCAAGTTACAATCTTGGAGTATGACTCTAAGAATTGTTTTGGACCGAAGTATGACTCATCTTCCTGATCTAACCATTTCAACAATTCATGGCTCCTCTTCTTAGTCATAAGAATGCACTAAGATGACCTTTAGAGGACTAATTGTGATATGATTTCTAAATCATTAAGATGATCACAAACATGATACTAAATTACTCTCCCATCTTTTCAGATTTGAGAAACTTTTATCTTTCTGCCTAATTTGATTCTTCCCATTCGTTCTGCCATACATTGAGACTTTTCCAATGTTTCAGAATCATACTTAAACTTGTAAGTATAACCATATTTACTAAACTTTAGTAAATCAAATAGTCTTAACGAGCTTTGTGGTGGACATGACCAGTGCACAAGAATGTGTACTCGATCCCTTTAGTCCTTCACTTGACTCACACATCCATGTGAACAAGTAATTAGTCTTGATTTTCCAATGCTTGAAAGTTCTCATTCATCATACTATTCAGGTTGCATGATTCCAAGTTTCGGTCCAATTGAAACTTGGGTGATGAGGAACTTTCCAAATTTGGTAAATTTAGACACTACCACAAATGAAAGAATCAAATCCATTTTCCAATATTGCTGTCAGTGGAATCATATAAGCAACAATTTTCCACAAATGCCATTGTAAGGATACTTCAAATAAATAAAATTAAACAATTTTCTTTTATTTTAAAACTTTGCGGAAAAACTTATCCTTACAATCCATGTGGAAAGTTGTTGTTATCTATTCCTTAGCAATATATCATAACTTCTTAAGCAACTGCTCAAAATTCTAATGCGATCGAAATCCACCTTCGCGATCAGAATCAGCATATACTTCCTTTAAGATTTCTCTGTATTCTTTGATTCTTAAAACATCAACATGTGACCCAGTCACATCATGTAATGAGGATCTCAGAATAGAACTTAACAGAGTTAGATAATGGGCTCTACCTGATGTAGAGTCAAACTTATTGACTTTAACATCCTTAGGTAAATTTGGCAGCTTTGCAATCAACGCCCCTTCCTTTGGCAAAATAAACATATGGACCCTTTGGTAATGGGACTATCTCAGACTTAGCCTTTCTCTTTACCATTTGGTAAACCGGGTTGACTATGGCCAATCCCTTTCCATTGGGAAGAGAATGCTATTTCTGGATTTCCAGTGTCACCATTGTCACTGTCCATAAAGTTTTTGGGAAGTTGATCTTCTAATCAAATTTGCTGTACTATCGTTCCAAATCATTGCTGATTCGGCAGCACCAAGCAAATAGATATGATCATTAAGGTTCATGTCATAGTCTGTTTCATAGTAGTCCCAAAGGAACTCACTATGTGACTTAGAAAGTGATTGAACATCCAACTTTCTCAAGACTTTGACACCCAACTCTCCCGGCTTGTCAATATGTGACTTCATCTCTAAGATGTGATCACACATAGACCTTCCTTGCCATTAGGGCTTGAGTGACCTTGAACTTGTGGGTTAAGGAGAATAATTGGAGGAGGTGGAGGAAGAGAAGTATGACTTCCATGAGCCAAACTCGGGAAGTCATATTCATTAGGAAAGCTTGGTTTGGGAAGATCATTGTTGTCTAAACCAGACATCAACAATGAGAGAAATTCACGTAAAGTTGATTTAAGTCCTTAATATAACACCCAATATGATATATTAAGGCTAGGACCCAACAAACTATTTTATAACTTGGAAGAGGGATGCCGTAATCCAAGCTATAAAATATTTGAAGGTAGGTGAATGACGATTCACCAATTTCCACCAAGATAAACGAAATTTATTATTAGGTTTTAATTGGTTTTGAAACTCCTAGATTCTTTTGAGATTCATTGAACTTTTCAATGGCGTGTTTCAATCTCGAGTGTGCCCTTCAGGTTTTGTGACTGGGATGCCGAGGATCACAAAACAAGGTGTGAAGTAACCATGCAAATATACTTGGTACGCTTAATATTTACCCCTCAATCGATGTGCCGGTTAACCACACACGCTCCAACGATACTATGATAAACATTAAGTTACCCTTTGCCTACCTTGTTAAGTCCAGGTTAGTGTGCCAGTTAACCACACACGCTCCACTAACAGCTTAAACAAAGTGCAAAGTGTAATTTAATGGATTAGCACCTTATTAACATTTTCCTAAGTAACTAAGATTGGGAATTTATAAAACGTTTAGTTACTTAGTATTTATCATTAATACTTTTAATGAAGGGAGAATTATAGTCCTTGTCCTACCTGTTCGGCTAAGGACCCTCCACCAGTCAAGGAAGCGGTGGGTGAGAGTGGACACCCATTAAACTGCCATTTTATAGGCAGTAACCTTATATCCCCTTTATAGACCGGCTTCGTGAATACTAATGGTAAGACGACTTGCTCTTATACATATAATATATTAAACTTTTAATATTATAATAGTATAAGGGTGTATTTTAGACATTTAAAATACTTGGTGGTTTAATCTATTAATTAAACTATACTCTTAATTTAATTAAATTTAAACCATGTCATTATGGAATTATTAATTCTCTTTTAATTAAACACTTTAATTATCTATTAATAAAGTCCATAAGAGTTAATTGAATTATTCAATAAAACATCATAATTCCAATTATTAAATTCACAATTAAAACCATTTAATTAATTGTTTAAGTTATGAACCCAAGAGTTTTAGAATTCAATTCTTTTTTTTATCATAAAAAAACTTTTTCCAAATTCCAAAACTTGAGGGCAAGTTTTGTAACTCTTGAAAACTTTTGGATTCCATAGCTTAAGAACAAGCTATGGAATTCTTTAAAACATTAAGACCAAGTTTTATAACTACATCAAAAACTTTGAATCAATTTTTTTTTAAAAACCTTTTTATATCCATAACTTATGGAGGTTTCAAAAAACTCTTTAGATCAAACTTTTAAAACTAATAAAATAATCATATCATTTTATCTTTTACTAAATTTGACCTAATTCAACTCATATAGCAAATGATTCAAATTTTACAAATAATTAGTTTTTCACAAAAACAAGTAATTATCTTAAAATTTGACAAACGTCATGTTTTTTTTTCTTTTTTTTTCCAACTTTGAAAATAAAACATTTGCATCAATATAACAGAAAACAACCCATGGCTCTGATACCACTGTTGAGTTTTGAGCATTCTAACACTCCTATGGTGTACATGCAACCCTATAAACCTTGGATCTATGTTTTCTCTATTATACATGCAAATATTAACTATTCCAAGGTTTCATCCTAACTAGCATATTATGAAGCACCTATACTACAAAGTTCTAGTTAGATGACATACCTTTTGATGTAGCTTGATGTCTTCAAGCTTTAAAAGCTTAGCCCCAATAGTGTGGAAGCCTCAAATGGAATCACAAATCACCAAAACACCTTGGAAGAACTTGAGAGAATATGTATGCACACTAAAATCGGCTCACTCTTATTTTCACACACTTGTGCTAATTTTGTGAGCCAAGGACCCATTTATATATTATGGAGGATTAGGGTTACATCCATGTAAACCCTAATACCCATGACCTTTCATTTACATAGGATCCATGGGTTAAAAGCTCCATGGACCATCCATGAAAGCTTAGCCCAACCTAAATGAACTTGGCCCATTCCATATATATAAGAGTCCATATTTAATTAGTTCTTTTTGATCACTTAATTAATTCTTGATCAATACTAATTAAATAATATGATTCCATATTAATATATTAGAACTTATAATATATTAATATAAATCATGAATATACTATTTCTCAAAAGACTATCCATATAAATTGTGCCGGTGAAGTGCAACCCAAATGGACCATGCCGGGTCGGGTCAACTACATACCAAATATAGTTATGGACTTAGACATTAATCCAACAAATCTTGCAGAAGATTTGCAGTGTTGGAATGAAAGAAGAGGTTTGGTTTTAATTTCTGATCAACACAAGTTATGTTTGTAAAATATTTAATATAGTATAATAAATATTTACATTTCTAACTTCACCTATTACTGGTACATATACAGGGTTTGGTTGAGGCAGTCAAAGAAGTATTCCCAGCAGCAGAACATAGGCAGTGTGCAATACATATATATGCTAATTTTAGAAAGAGGTATACTGGAGCCAAGTTTGAAAATTTGTTTAGGAGAGCAAGAAAGGCAACAACTGAAGCACATTTTAACACAGCCATGAAAGATATTGAAAAGTTGAATCCTGAACTCGTTAAGCATCTTATGGATAGAGATCCAAAGACTTGGTCTCTAGCTTTTTTTATAGTTCACCATTCATCATGTGAATCTGTGGAGAATGGATTTTCAGAGAACTTTAATAGTGTCATTTTGGATGCTAGGAAGGAACCTATTATCAGCATGTTAGAGGACATTCGTATATATGTGATGCAAAGAATGGTCACTATGAAACTCAAAGGTCAAGGATGGAATCATTATTCTGTTTGTCCAAACATCAGAACAAGATTGAATATTCTCCAAAATGAGCAAAGGTATGCACACTATTTTTTTCATACATACCTTACCTCTGTCAACATAATAATTTGCATTACTTTATGTAGGCATTGTCAGGTTGTGTCTTGTGGGGGTATGAAGTTTGAAAGAAGGAAAATGGATCAATCGTACATTGTCGATGTCACAAAAAAGGAATGCAGTTGTAGGTTATGGCAACTAAATGGGTATGGTTGTGTTCATTTAGTAGCTACAATAGCGTTTTTAAACGTAACACCTGATAGGCCATATATCGACCCATTGTACCTGGCCACCTTCTTCCACAATACCAACAAAAAGTCTATTAGTGGCATGAATGGGATGAACATGTGGCCTTCAACAGACTTTACACCTCCATTGCCTCCTTTAAAAAGAAGAATGCCAGGTAGGACAACAATCAAAAGAATAAGGGATGCTTCTGAAAGGTCTGGAAAACAAACTGTTTCAAAGGAATGGAAAAAGGTTTCTTGTGGCATATTCAAAGAGAAAGGGCACAACAAGACCACTTGCACTCAAGTGCCAAGGCCTACTAAAACTAATGTCACAAAGAAACAAAAGATCATGCAAACACAAGAATCATCGAATATGCAATGGGGTGGAGAAGATGATGTTATGGGTGATGCAGTTGAGCCAGAAACTGATGAAGTTATGAGGGTAAACGAATCTGAGCAAGTGGTGAGGGTAAACGAATCTGAGCAAGTGGTGAGGGTTAATGAAGCTGAGGAACTGGGCAGGGTTAACCAAGTTGTTAGGCAAGTGAATACTACGGGTCAACCAGACAAGAGGAAAAATTCAGAGAGAATTCTTAAACTAAAGCTTGCTAAAAGAGTTGAAAGTGAAGGTAGTAGTGTTGGATCGCCAATGGAGTTAGATTAATGACAGTTCTAATTGTGTGTCTGTTATGTGGATTGAACAAGGGAATGTATGTTTTCTATGTTGATGTATGTTATAACAATCTTAACATTTGATATTTGGATGCGCTTTTGTATTTATATTATGTATGGTCTTATTTATATTAGTGTGTACGAGGTAATTTAGTCATTAATTTTTTTTTTCAGGAGGGCATGTGAATGTTAGTTTAGGGGTAATTTAGTCATTTGAATCAGTTAATCCAATATGTGTATGTTATTTCAAGTAATTATTAAAGTAGGGGTATTTTAGTCAATCAAAGAAGTTAAATTACATACAATCCCCCTAGGTATATTAGTATCATTTTAATTAGTTAAAGAGGGCATGTGAATGTTAGTTTAGGGGTAATATAGTCATTTGAATGAGCTAATCCAATATGTGTATGTTGTTTCAAGTAATTATTAAAGTAGGGGTATTTTAGTCAATCAATGAAGTTAAATTACATACAATCCCCCTAAGTGTATTAGTCTCATTTTAATTAGTTAAAGAGGGCAAGTAAATGTTAGTATGGTCTTATTTATATTTGTGTGTACGGGGTAATTTGGTTATTAAATTTTTTTCAGGAGGGCATGTGAATGTTAGTTTAGGGGTAATTTAGTCATTTGAATCAGTTAATCCAATAGGTGTATGTTGTTTCAAGTAATTATTAAAGTAGGGGCATTTTAGTCAACCAAAGATGTTAAATTACATACAGTCCCCTAAGGTCTATTACTCTCATTTTCATTAGTTAAAGAACTAGGGGTATTTCTGTCATTATTTTTTATTCTACTAAACCCATCAGGGGTATTAGAGGCAATATTTCTTATGTGACTTAACCCACTAGGGGTATTTCAGTCATAACTTTATTATTTGACTTAACCCATTAAGGGTATTTCATTTCTTCCAGTCAATTATCCAAAGTGGGCAATCACAGATACAACAAAATAGCACTTTTCATCATTTTCCATTTGTGGGTTATAGGCAATGACAAATCTGGATATTAGATTCTTTTCTTTTTTCCCATGTCCCCACACACAAACATTAGGGTTCATGTTTTAATGGTTTAAAAAGTTTGACTTTTTCATGTGGTCCCAGGAACAAAATAAAAAAAAAAGAGTAAATTACTGAAATCGTCCCTATGGTTTGGTCAAAATTACACGTTTGGTCCCTAACTTTTATTTTGCACTCGGATCATCCCCGTTGTTTGATTTTCTTGCGTTTTTCGTCCCTCACGGACATAAAAAGACTATATTACCCTTATCTATTTATTTGAGAAATTATTTATATTGTTTTTAATTATTTATATAAATATTTTACATTTAGCAAATAAAATAAGAAATAAGTGGCCCGCCACATTTCTTAACTCTTCCTCCGTGACCCTCACCTCCACCCTTATCATTTCCTTAACCACATAGTCGGACACCACCCCTTCTCCCCTTCTCACCGGAGAACTTGTTTTCTTCATAGAATACCCATCGGACCACCGTGATGATTCAACCTCAATATCCAGAATTGGATGAAGAGTGGTGTTGGCGATTCAAGCTTAAGATCTGATCGATCTCTTACTCAGTCGGCCACCGGAAAATCCGTTTTCTTTACAGAAAACCTACTGGACCACCGTGATGATGCAACCTCAAGATCCAGAACTGGCAGAGGAGCTATGGTGGCGATTCAACCTCAAGATCCATAACTGGCGGAGTGGTGGTGATTCAACCTCAAGATCTAGATCTGCCCAATCTTTCTATCCTGCATGATTGTTGTCCTAAAACAAGAACTTGATCCAGATCTTTCTTCTTTCCATCTCTCTTGGGGTTGTCTTCACCTGAAACACTTTTCCTATTAGTCTCTTTTTCGTCATCTCTCTTTTCTGTTACTTCTCTCTACTTCGTCTCTCTCACCGGAAACAAACATTATTGCAACCATCGAACACCATCAGTTGTCGCTGGAGGATGAGACAAACGAACAGTCTCTTTTCTGTATCCAGATCTTTTTTTTCTTATTTCTACCCTTTCTATATCTGCTTGTGGGTGTTGTGGTGGATTATTTTAGATTCTCAAGTTTGTGTGGTAGAGGATTTCATTTGTGGTTTGCCTGAGGGGCTTTCCGAATATGATTTCAGGTTTCCAGTGGTGGATGGTGGTGATTGACGGTGACTGTTGGTGGTAGTGGTGGTCTCCGATGACGGTTGATGGTAATGGTAATTTCCGATGACTGGTGGTGGTAGTGGTGATTTCCGATGGCAGGTGGTGGCAGTGTTTGTAATGGTGAGAGTGAGAGTGGGTCCCACTTGTCTCATAAATTATTTAATTAAATTTTCTAATTAGTTAATAATGTAATTAAAAAACTAATAAAGAAAATATAAGGGTAATTTAGTCTTTTTAAGTGTGGGAGGGACCAAAAACGCAACAAAATCAAACCACAGGGATGATCCGAGTGCAAAATAAAAGTTAGGGACCAAACGTGCAATTTTGACTAAACCATAGGGACGATTTCAGTAATTTACTCAAAAAAAATGCTTACTACTTCACGACACATACACATTTACATTTATAACAGGAACAACTTAACTTAATCAACATTTCATTCATGGGTTTCTGCATCTTTACATATATTGAACAAGTTAAAACAGGATTTCCACAACTATCTAAGTATATACGAGAACCATCACCTATGACTACCATCAATATACTGATCATCATAACATCATGATCACAAAACCACCAAATACTACAACCAGAAACCAAAAGACAACCAACAAAACCCGTTAGTAATAAGGAAGTATAAACAAGATGCACATCAAAACAAAATAGAAACCCAAGAATGAAATGTTAACCTAAACTTCTTTTGTCATTTAAAAAACTTGTAGGTTAACACCCCCACAATAGCAATGACAGTAACCCAAAGAACCATTTCACTTTCATCCACTTGGTTTTTCCCAAAACAATGTTGACATACAACGCTTGCAATGAACATAAACGATTCTTCAAATCAGCAACCATGTTAGATAGATCGAGTTGGCCTGCCCTAACATCATCGACTTCATGATTTAGGGCGTCCATATCTCTAGTGATGCTGCGTCGTAGTTCACTAGTTGGGAGGCCTCAACTCGATGAGTAGGCTGGGAGTTATGAAACCCTAGCCTCCAAGTCCGTAAACCTAAATCTCGAAACCCTAAAGCTATTTTGAGAGATTGTGATCCATTTTGAGTGTTTTTGGTGTGTCTTGAAGCCATTGGAAGAAGGAGGAGCTTGGAGACACAAGAAGGAGCATATAGATCCAGAATCCTTGCTTCATCCACGTCACTTTTCTGGTATAAAGCTTGAACCTTGCCTTGTAGTTGTTTAGATCTTCTTTTAGGGTTATTTAGTTTGGTTTTGCCAAAATATCATGGGGCTTGGGAGTTGGACGTCCCAAATGGGTGAATACTTCAGATCTAGGGTCTTGAGGGGTTTTCATGGCATAAAGGTGCCAACTTTATGGCCATGGAAGTCCCATGCAACCTCTAGACCACCATTTTGGTCTTTTGGAGCTTCTTATGGCCATGCATGAAGAGAAAGCTGGAACTTTAAGTGATCTATTAGTCCCTAGAGTCTAGATCTATGACCTCATGGTCTATCTTGTAGTTTTGGTGGCTTTTGGATTGAGACTTTGGCCATTTTGGGTTAGGGTTTGAGCTTAATCTCTTTAGAAAGGATATTAGTAGGTAAAGTTGGAAACTTTACCCTTCTAGAGGCATTTCCAGTCGAGATCTGAAGTATAGGGTTTAGATCTGAAGAATAATGGCTTAATGAGTTAAGAAGAGGTTAATAGACTGAAGAACTAGACGAGTTCATGAAGGAACTCGACGACTTAAACTGAAGTGTAACTTAATGCGTTAGGAAGGACTCAATGAGTTCATGGAAGAACTCGATGAGTTGGATCACGAAATCACAATTCTGTGATTCATAGAAACTCGGCAAGTTGAAGGGTAACTCGAAGAGTTGGGTCAACTCGGAGCGTTGACTTAAAGTTTGACTTTGAACTTGACTTTGACTATGACCATAGTTGACCCTAAGGGGTTATGAGTATGAAATGGCATCTAAGAAGTCATTTTGATTTAGGGCATTGAGTAGAGCTGATTCCGGAGCAGAGACGTTTCAGCTATCATCCGACATTCGAGGTGAGTTTTCCTCCTGTATGAACGGGTCAAAGGCACCAATGACGGCCCGTATGTATGATTGTATGTTCTGGATTTCGATCCGATGATGGGCGGTGCCCGATGAATGTTTATATGCTTTCCGAACTACGATTCGATGTCGGGCGATGCCCGAGGAATGTTTGTATGCTTCATGTCTTCATGATTCTTGCATGTGTCTGTGTTTATATGTTTTCCGGAGTAAGGTTCGATGTCGGGCGGTGCCCGATGAATGTTTATATGCTTTTCGGATTATGTGATTATTATATGTGTATGGTTGATATGTTTATATGCATGCCGAGCTCAGTTCGATGCCGGGCGGGGCCTGATGCCGGAAATTATCCGATGCGGGCGGGGCCCGATGCCGGACATTGTCTGATGTCGGGCGGGGCCCGATGAAGGGACGGGGCCCACGATATGTCTATATGTGATTATGTGATTATGTGTATGGTATGTGGTATGGTTTGTGCTTATGATTTTCATTTTTGGTTTCAGGTACTTCTGGTAGCAAAGGGAAGAGTTCGGGATGACTGCATTATACATACCATGATGTTTAGCCTGGGATGTTACTCTGATGTTTTGATTTGGAAACTCTGATGATAATGTTTTGAGATACTTTGACTTATTTTTTGATAGAATGTCTTGATAACTACAGTTTATTTATTAATTTAAAACAAAATTTCTGGGACCATATTTTATGAGTGTTAAAAGTTGGTATCAGAGCCTTGGTTTGAGAGATTCAGGCACACTCTCGGGTGTGTCTGAACTCAAACTGAGGACTTGGTATGAAAGTTTCAAAAGAAAATCATTTTTATAAAAAGGAATTTTAAAAAGAGAAAAGTGTGTGGTGCATGCAATCAGCCGAGCTCAAGTAAGTTCTCCTAAATTACCCATACAAGTTTATGTTATGATATGAAATGTGAATATGTAAACTACATGCTAGATTAGGGCTAAGGATCTAGGAAGGATGCCTTGTATGTCTACTGTATGAGCTTATAGAGCTGCATGCTAGTAGTGATTAGTCAGTGATCTGATGGCCTGATTAGGATATTCTTGGTTTTGTTTACTCAATGCCCGAATGCTGCTTACTTTGTGCTTTTAGGAGTTATAGTTATCTTTAACTAACTAGTAAACGAATATGCTAAGTTACATATTACGAGGACTAAATAATTTCATAAGGTAAGGATTAGCCCTATTGCGTAGCTCTCGTCTGAATCTAACCGTTGTAGGGAGAGACCTCTCATTCGAAAAATTATATGGTCTTAGTAATATGTAATGGTATTCGCGAGCTAGTTAAGTAAAGGTAGTAGGGACTTCTTATGCAACTGATGGCAGAGAGTGGATCGGAGATTACCCTAGGGTAAGCCTAGGATGAGATTAGCGCAGAGAGAAGTAGTAGTGAAAGGGACTTGGTGGAGTCAAGGCAATTCTTGAGGAAAGTACGGATAGATGTGGAAGGTAGTATGGGCCTGTACTACTGAAAGCAGAGGATATGTACTCGATTCAAGGGGGGTTGAGATAAAACTAGGGAACTTGTAGTGTGTGTGATCCCTTGAGATATGGTGAGTATTCTGATGATTGTTATGGTGCATTTTTAGTATGGTGAGAATACGTACTAGATCAGTTGGCAGTTCCGGCGCCGGCGATGGATCAGGCTCGGGCTCCGGAGCTGGGCAGCTCGATGATCAGATGAGGGACTTCATTTCATTTGAGATCACGCGCAGTATCATGGCGGATGTTGATGGGGACATGTACGTTGACGTTCCGCGAGTTCCGAGTTTGCGGAGCTCCAGAATATCATGGGGCTAGGTACCCCATTGCTAGCAGTAGGTGGTTGGCGGATGTTGCCAACGCCTTTCGCACTAGCCGTTGTCCTGAGGGGGACAAGGTCCGAATTGCTTCCTGATTCCTGAAGGACAGGGCACGTGATTGGTGGGAGGATGTTGGACGAGCTATTGGAGATGATGCCGCTATTCATGTGATGACCTGGAGTGATTTTTCGACCAGGTTCAGGGCCGAGTTTCCACCTGTGATCGAGGTGCAGCAGCTTGCGCAGAGTTCCAAGACCTCCAGCAGACTACTAAGACAGTAGTCGAGATCACTGATATGTTGAGGGAGAGGGCCCTTCTCGTTCCGCAGTACGTGACGGACGAGGATATGAAAAAGGCCCGATACCACGAGATGCTGAGGATTGATATCCGACAGTTTGTTAGTCGATCCAGCTGCAAGACGTAGGAAGATATGATTGCGAGGGCTCAGGAAAGGGAGCTGGATTTGGAAATAGAGAGGAAAAGGGAAGCAGATGGGGTTCAGAAAGGTAGTTCGGGCAAAAAGCCCAAGGTATCGGATTCTAGATCGAGGAGCCAGCAGGGCACAATCGCTGTGGAAAGTGCGACAAGATGCACAAAGGGACATGCAGGGCGGGCAGTTCGGGCTGCTTTAAGTGCGGCCAGATTGGTCATGTCAGTAGAGATTGTACTGCAACTACCACTACCATTTCAATATCTGATCTGGTTTGCTTCCAATGCAATGAGAGGGGCCACAAGAGGTCCCAATGCTCGAGTTTAGCAGCAGCAGGAGGACAGGTAGTAGCACCCGCTCCTGCTACATTGAGGATTACTGATGGCCGTCAGGGCCGAGTTGAGGCGCCCACGGAGAGGAGCAGGGCTTTTCAGCTGACTGCAGAGGAGGCACGTGCAGCTCCCGATGTTGTTACGGGTATGTATTCTCTCATTATCTCTTGATTTATGTTGATCATCGCTTATGTTTATGTGTTTCATTATAGGATCATTCCTTGTGAACAGTATATCTACTCTGGTATTATTCGATTCGAGGGATACCCGGTCTTTTGTATCGCTCGTGCTTAGCAAGTGATTTGTTGGAGCTCCAGGATAGCTGGACTGTCCACTTGATGTAGAGATAGCGGATGATAGGACCGTTCGGGTTGTGAAGGTTCATCGAGGATGTACATTGCAGTTGTTCGATGAGTAGTATTCTGTGGATTTAGTCCCCACTCCTTTGCGAGCGAATAAGGTTATCGTGGGTATGGACTGGTTGAGCCCCAATGGGGCAGTGATTGACTGCGAGCAACAACTAGTGTGAGTTCCGACCCCAAGTGGGGGAGGGTTGGTGATTCAGGGCGAGAGGCAGCAGTGTGGACTGATTTTATGTTCAGTAGCGAGGGCTAGGCGCCACCTTCAACAGGCTTGCGCAGGTTATGTCGCCTATGTTATGGATGCCCGAGATAAGGGTAAGGTGACCGTGCACGATGTACCGATCGTGCGAGAGTATCCAGACGTGTTCCCGTAGGATTTTCCTAGGGTACCTACGGAGAGACAGGTGGATTTTAGGATGGAGCTAGTTCCGGATGCAGCTCCGATAGCCAAGGTACCATATCGGTTGGCTCTTCCTAAGATGCAGAAGTTGTCTACACAGCTGCAGGAGCTGTTAGACAAGGGATTTATCAAGCCGAGCAGTTCTCCATGGGGAGTCCCGATTCTATTTGTGAAGAAGAAGGACGGATCCTATCGGATGTTTATAGACAACCGGGAGTTGAATAAGGTAACGGTGAAGAACCGTTAGTCACTCCCGAGAATCGGCGATCTCTTCGACCAGCTTCAAGGAGCATCTTGGTTTTCCAAGATTGATCTGCGATCAGGCTACCACCATATGAGATTCCGGGATGAAGATGTGCAGAAGACGGCCTTTTGGACTTGATATGGTTATTACAAGTTTGTGGTGATGCCATTTGGTCTGACCAATGCTCATGCCGCATTCATGGATCTCATGAACCGCATATGCAGACCGATGCTGGATCGGTCTGTGATAGTCTTTATTAATGACATCTTGGTTTACTCCAAGAATCAGGAGTAGCACGAGGAGCACCTAAGGGAGGTGCTGGAGACGTTGAGGAGGGAGAGACTTTTCGCAAAGTTCTCCAAGTGTGAGTTCTGGTTGCGCGAGGTGCAGTTTCTGGGGCACCGTGTCAACCAGAAAGGTATTCTGGTCGATCCGGCCAAGGTAGAGGCCGTGATGCAGTGGGAGGTTCCGAGGTCTTCATCTGAGATTCAGAGTTTTCTTGATTTAGTGGGTTATTAGAGGATATTCATCCAGGATTTCTCCAAGATTGCAATTTCTTTGACCCGACTAACCAAGAAGTCAGTGGCATTTCGCTGGGGGCCTGAGCAGCAAGCGACGTTCGAGACTTTGAGGCAGAAGTTGTGCGAGGCACCGATATTGACTCTGCCATAGGGCATTAAGGATTTCGTGGTGTATTATGACACGTCTATCACGGGTTTAGGCGTAGTGTTGATGTAGAGAGGGCGCGTCATCGCTTACGCCTCGACGCAGTTGAAGCCTCATGAGGCGAATTATCCGACACATGATTTGGAGTTGGGCTGTGGTTTTCGCCCTCAAGATTTGGTAGCACTACCTCTATGGGTTCGTTGTACCATTTACACGGACCACAAGAGCCTAAGGTATTTGATGGACCAGCCGAATCTGAACATGAGGCAGCGTTGTTGGTTGGACGTAGTATATGACTACGACTGTGAAATTCTAAATCACCCGTGGAAGGACAATGTGATGGCCGATGCTCTCAGCCGCAAGGCGGCTGCAGCACCGATTTAGGATATATGCTTGAGGGTGATAGTGATTACTCCATTGTTGGAGCAGATCCGAGAGGCACAGGTAGAGGCTATGAAGGAAGAGCACCAAAAGAGTGAGCGCATTGTGGGTCAGGTGGCTTCCTTTGATTATGATAGCCGTGGGTTATTGACCCTGCATCGGAGGGTCTGGGTGCCATATCTGGGCGGTGTATGACAGGTTATGATGGAGGAGGCCCACAAGTCTAGGTTCTCCATCCATCCCGAGGGGACGAAGATGTATCAGGAACTTCGCCCTGATTATTGGTGGCCCTGCATGAAGCTTGATGTGGCCTGGTTTGTGGAGCAGTGCTTGACTTGCAGGAAAGTCAAGGCCGAGCACCAGCGACCTCACGGCTAGATGCAACCATTGGAGATTCCCGTGTTGAAATGGGAAGAAATCACTATGGATTTCATCACACAGCTTCCCAGGAACGCACGTGGAGTGGATTCGATTTGGGTCATCGTGGATCGGTTGAACAAGAGTGCACATTTTATCCCGATCCAGGAGAGTATATTGGCTGAGAAGTTAGCCAAGATCTACGTTCGAGAGGTACTCAAGACTACTAAGATGATCCAGCAAGTCCGGAGCAGGCTCCAGATTGCTCAGAGTTGGCAGAAAAGCTATGCCGACAAACGGCGGTCAGACATTGTGTTCCAGGTGGGAGACATGGTTCTCCTGAAGGTGTCACCTTGGAAAGGTGTCATCCGGTTCAGGAAGCGGGGAAGCTGGGCCCCAGTTACATCGGTATGTTCAGGGTTTTTGCTCGGGTAGGCCGGGTTGCTTATCGTTTAGATCTTCCAACAGAGTTTAGTCAGATTCAAAACACCTTTCATGTCTCTCAGTGACGGAAGTGCTTAGTGGATGATTCCACAGTTGTGCCTTTAGAGGACATTCAGGTGGATGACCGCCTGAACTACGTTGAGAGGCCAATGACGATTCTGTATCGGAAGACGAAAACCTAGAGGAACAAGGTTGTGCAGTTAGTGAAGGTGCAGTGGCTGCACTGCAAGGGATCAGAGTGAACATGGGAGCTAGAAGAGGAGATGAGAGAACATTATACAGGATTATTCGAGACAGAAGATTTTGAGGACGAAGTCTGAGACAAGTGGGGGAGAATTGTAACGCCTGGTGTGACAACTGTCAAAATTCGAGACAATTCTAGATTTGAATAAACTTAGTTGCATATATAGGCATGCCACATTCTAGACTTTGTAACTAGAAGCTAAGTTATAACCTACTATACACTTGGAAACAAGTAGAATCAAAGGATAATGTACTCATATTTCACATTGATACGTGACTTCTATAGTTACTTTAACTGTAACAACTATTCAAATTCAGGTCATTTCTTGACTTGAACACCTTTTCATGAATCATATACACACATCATGCACTTGACCTAGAAGTAGAAATTAGGCCAGAGTCTCATAGTATCTTAAGTCAAAGTTGAAAACTAGGACTAGTATACTTGATTCCTCAATTTCATTGAATCACAAAACTGCTACATAGAAATGCCAATAAACTGATAAAGATATATTACAAATATCCTTTATAACTATAAAAGAGTTATAATACCATAAAATAATTTGAAGTCTCAAAAATTCAATTTATTTTGATATCCAAAGATTCATTAAAATCCAAGACCCTAAAAACCCTAAAACCCCTAAAAACTCAAATTTATAAACTTTAATACCTAAAAATCCATAAAAATTGGTATGGATATCATAATATCAATTTAAAATAACTCAATTTAGTAAAATATAATCAAGGAGAAATAAAATTGAAGTCATTAGTATTTAACCTTATTTTCTAAGCCAAAAATCAAGGTTTATGAAAAGAAATTAGATTAAAATGCACATTTTATAAAAATTTGGTATTTTTATAATGGAAATTGAATTTTATAAAAATGGAAGAGAGAGGGAACCTCTCTCCTCTTTAAAATTCGGCAATCTCTTTCCAAGGCACCCTCTTCCCAACACACATAATCAAATTTTCCAACCCACACACTCTATCTTCCCTCATTCTCTCTCATTTCTCTCTATCTCCATCAACACCATTTTCTCTCTTCCTCTCTCTATATCCATGAAATTTTCCAGAAAAAAAACCCAAGAACACTCCTCAAACCCGAAATCTTCATCATCTTGTGGTGTTCTTGAAGGTAAAATCGATTTCTACTTCACTTTTCCTTCAAGTTTTACTATTTTTCTTGCACTTTCTTCTTCTTCAACTCCATTCTATTGTAAAATCATGAACACTTGCACATACACACGGTTCTGACGATGATGGTGGTAGGATTTCACCCAAAAACAACATGCATGTTGTAGATGGTGAAGTCCCATGACCTAAACCTAAGTCAAAATCAAAGAAATACACTTTCTACACATTTTGGTGGAAAAACACCACAAGCATTCTAAGTTTTCTTTCAAAAATGATTTTTGAACATTTCAAACTCATGAATGGTCTTCAAACCAACATACATGTGATGATCTTCAACCTTAGATGCTAGATGATCAAAGTTTGTTGTTAAAAGCTTTCAAATATGTTCATAAATGATTTATTCCCAAATAAATATCTAAAACTTCTTTTCTGTTCAAATATGATTTTTTCCAGAATTCAAACAACAAAATAAGATGATCTATAAATTTTCAGAAAATAATTCATTTTTCTCGAATTATTATAGTTATTGAAAGAAAATACAACAATAATTCATATAAAATACTCTCTGAGGTCCATAAATCCAAAATAAATTCGTGGATGAAACTAAATGTTAATAATCATCTCTCATGAAGTTTCATCAATTTTTTTTACTATTTTATATGATTTTTAATTTTCTTTATGATTAAATCAAATATATCATAAAACCAAGTTCTGAGATATTAAAAGAGCATTTAATAATTTTCTCTTCTTCTAGGTCATGTTTAATACACAGAAAAATATTTTTAGGATTTTTCATAATGTATTTATGTTTTTCCACGATTTTTGAGTATAAAATGGACTAAAATCGGAAAAACTAGTTTTACTCACCCAAAGTTAATGAAAATTTACTAGAACATGTTATATTACATTAGGAAGTTATATAAAAAGTTGGATGATTTTTCTCTTCTGTATGCTATTTTTGTTCTATTTTCCTAAGATTAAACATTCATAAATCCAAAAATCGGAGTCTACTGTCCACAAATGACACCTGATATTTTTTCCATATTATATACAACATCAAATAATTTTACAATAATTTCCAGGAATTATCCTAACTATTTACTATTTATTCTAATTTTTATTTATTAAATACACATAAATTATGAAAATCAGACTTCTCAATATGAAAATCACCTTTGAAATTTTTCCCAGGTGATATATATTTAATAAAAGTGGAACGCCAAGTTTGGGAAATTTGAAATACAGTTTTCTAATTATCTTCATTTTTGCTAAAATAAACAAAAAAAAATTATAAAATCAGGTTACACTATCTGAAAACCAATTTTGGTATTTTTCCTAGATTATGTACACTGTATATGAAGCTTACAAAAAGTTTGGAAATTTTCATTAACTTTTTAATAGTTATTCACGAATTGATGCTTATTTAAGTGAATAAAATAAAGAAAAATATCTAAACTGTTTGGAAACCAACTTTTATATGTTTTTCAGCTTCTATTTGTCTATTAACACTAGTACAAAAAGTTTGGGGAATTTTTGAAACTGTTTTCTATTTATCTCTGTTTTTATAGAATAAATACACAAAAATCCGAAAAATCATGTTAAACTGTTGGACAATACATTTTTATATTTTTCCCAGATTATGTATGTTGCATATCAGTGATGTACAAACTTTGGAGAAATTTCTTAACTGATTGCTATTTTTCATGAATTTTTATCTATTTAGAGAATTAAATATAAAAAAATGGCTATGCATATCTATAATCCATAAATATTTATATGGAAGTCTTTTAATACAGATAGAACCAAAATCTGAAGTTTGGTATTTTTCATTAACTGCTTAGCATTTTTCATGATTTTATGGCTATTCAAGAAATTAAAATGGTGAAAAATAGTTAGACAAATCAAAAATGCAAGAAAATTTATCTTAACATCTTTTTACTTCTGTTGAGAGTGAAATAAAAAGTTTGGGAAATTTTAGAACTAAATTGATTTAGTGTTTTAATATTCAATCATTGGAACACCTCTTACAAATTTTAAATTTTAACATTTCAATAATGGAAAATTCCACTTGAAGTTGTTATACAACAAATTGATTCTTAGAAATCTAAATTTCACAGAAAAATGTTTGTAACTTAACAATATTAAATTTTGACACGATATTTGCATAATTCTATTGTAGTAATAAGTATACTAGTGTTAGATATCGATTAGAGACTCACTAGCGTATACCATTATTGTAGGAATCGGTAGTGGTACAAGTGGAACATAGTTCAAGGCATCATTTGCATCATCTCAATGCATTGTGAGTATTCACGACTCCCCTTATTTTTGGTTTTTATGTTTTACGGTGGAAAAGCATGTCCGAAAAACTACTTATTGTTTGTTGTATTCAAATTGATTTGTATCAAACTTGATTGTTATATGTTGCTATGTATGTTTATGCAACTTGAAACATGAGGCATTATCGTCTTAAGTCCCTTCCCTTACACTTTACTCCAACCATTAACTCTTTGAGCCAATGGTCATTATGGATAGCGCTATTATGAATTGACAACTCCTTACTTGCCCGATTGCTGGAGTGCATGATACCATATAATCTATGGAACGATAAGCATAGATCTTGATAGGGCATCAGTCATAGGCTTAGTTGTGAACTCATTGTTTGCTCACATACATACAAACTAGCTTACTTATTATAGCAACGAACTTTGTTTCTCATTATAGCAGTAAACTTTGTTTCTCATTATAACAACGAACTTTTGTTACTAGAAACTTATTTACTTGTCCTGGCAACGAACTTGTTTGCTCATTGTAGCAACGAAATTTTTTTAGTCGTTTTAGTAACAAACTTTATTTTCCATGAGAATATGAACGTTGCATCTCATTTGGGCAACATACTTTATCTCTCATGATGACAACGAACTTTGTTTATGCAAACTTATTTACTCATTTTTGCAATATATTTTCATTTATGGAAACTTTTATCAAAACTTTGATTTCGATTCATGAAACCAATATTATTTTTAATCTGTTAGTACTCACCAACTATTTTTATAGTTGACGCTTGTTTTACATGCTTTTTCAGTAATCATCTACTAAGAGGCACGTAGAGACACAACACTTGAAGGAGCATTTGCATGTGTTGACTTTTAAATACATTGTAATTTCTTTTAAAAAGTTGTTCAAACTCATTTTAAATTTGTAATGATTTTTAATACTATGGTTGGTGTTGTCTTTTAACTTTTTCTATGAAACCCTTTGTACTGCCACGCCCCGTATTTCCGCTTTAGCGGGGTGTGACAGAAATGGTATCAGAGCCGAAGGTTATAGAGAATAACGATTTTCCTTTGGAGAACCACAACTATAGACAAAAATTTTCAAAACGTTTTTAAAATACTGAACATACTATTGGTATAACTAATTCGAGTACGCATTATTGGACTTTAATTAAGTATAGCCTGGCCAACTATGCTTAATTAAGGAAAGTTAATGCGAGGCTGGAAACGGTTATAGTAGAATTATGTTCAACACGATTTTTAACTTATACTTTTGAAAAACAAAATTTTTCGGTGTGCGTATGGGCATTGCATATTATAGGCATTCATCTAGGTACACCTAGAAACTAAGTGCACTTTTACCACAATGTCTTATTTAGAAATATTCTTATCCCTTATCAAGTGCTAGGTTAACCACTTAGGTTATATCACTAGCCACTCTAGGAGCAATCCACTTAGTACTGAGAATGAGTATTCCTCGGTAGCTATTGACTTTAGATGTAAGGTTAGTAGCTAGATAGACATTATTAATAATCTTGAGTCGAAACCTATAGCAATTATTCCTCAGTACCTCTTCCTCGTCTTCGTACTAGAGTTACAAATAGGAAAAGCGTTCCGATACCGATACGGATGAGAATTGGAGCATTGCATAAGGAGGTAGATGAATCGCCACTAGTAATCACTTGGATACTATTGGCGAGCGTACCCGATTCGACTCATGAAGAGACACGGAGGTTAAACCGATATGTGAGACCTTATTTCTACGCTACGATTTAGCTATAGGTTGTTTCCACCTTGAGCTTAAAATTTAACATAGGATAAATCTTTGACCCAAAACCTTATCTTTGGTGATTTTTACCCTACCATCTTTACTTTGTATTAAAGCAAAAACCATCCCCTTTATGGCAAAAATTACAAGTCTAAGTTCAAGACCCCCTAGATACATTAGTGATCATCTCGAGTTTACAACCATCTTACACTTTCCAAATTACTAACATGTTTCATGCCCAACCTTTAACCTTAAATTTTCATGCCCAATCAAACATCACACTGCTTCGTACATTCGTTTGAGTCGTAGTGACATTACTAACATTTCTATCATTATAAAGGATTACATAATCTTATGTCATGAGCCAGACGCCAAACCTATAACTTAACCTTTGACCTCTATAAAAGACCGTGAAACTGTATTGACACCATAAAACGTTTTACAAACAAATTTTATTGTCCATTATCTTGGGGAAAAGACATCGGTACTCGCTTTATACTCGCCTTGTACTCACCTCAGTATTTAGGTATGATCAACTACACTAATATACTTACTCCTTACTTCTTAATCTTCCATCAAAAAGTTATTTCCCTTCATTGGTTTTATTTATCATCGATAAAATACTTTATAACCACTTCATACAACTTACTAGACCTTTCCGAACAAGGTAAGTTATATTTCTCGTTAAAAACAACCAACTTCACTTTTAACAATTTGCCTTAACTTAACATTTCTCTCCAAAACTCAATTTAACCAATGTTGGTTTTAACCTTCCTATTTCAATTTCATTTCAAATCCATTTCAATGGATAGAGGTGCTTTTAAATGGCATATAAACCATTTTAAACCTTGCTAACCATTTTGACATGTTTTCGAAAAAATCAGAAACATTTTATTTTATAAAAGTGCTTAGACTCTATGCTATAATACCTAAACATATGACATTGAAGTTCATATTACATGTAAAAGCTTCACTGAATCTTTCAAACCACTTTTGTTTTGGCTCTTTTGACCACTTTCTCATCTAGGCATTGTACTTTACTTAAATGTGTTTTCTTGAAACCCAACATGATATTTTTACAACTTTCTACTCCAAACGTGTTTACAAGACATCACCTATACCTACATTTCAAAACATACCTCATTTGTTTATTTTATTTCAAATTACAGCATTTCAAAACTTAGTATTCACTTTTAAATTTCCAGTGATGCACTTTTAACAAAATGTAATTATTCCTTTAAATATATTGAGTTTTATTTTATCCGTTTTAACCATTGTTGGACTCTAGTCTATGTTGGATTAGGTGTCTAAGCCCATAACTATAATTGGTATGTACTTGACCCGAGAGTAGCATGGTCCATTTGGGTTGCGTATCATCAGGACAATTTGTTAGGCTGGACTTTTGAGAAGAGGTTATTTATGGTTTATTAATATATTATAAGTTCTAATATATTAATATGAAATCATATGATTTAATTAGTATTGATCAAGAATTATTTTGGAATTAATTTAGTGATCAAAAGAGACTAATTAAATCAATGGGGACTAATTGTGTAAATTAGTTATATTTATATGTTGGGCTTATGATCCATGTTGGACTAAGTTTATGTATGGACACATAAAGAGTTGGGCCACATGAACCATGGATCATAAACCAATGGGTATGGATTAGGGTTAACCCATGACCTTTGGAATTCCACATATAAATATGTTACTCTATAGGCAAAATCACAATCAATGTTCTTGGAGTTTATATGGACGATTTCGGTGTATGAAGATTCTCTCTACAAATGTCATCCTTTGTCCATGATATGTTGTGTTTCCATTTGAGGCATTCACACTATTGGTGTTATGTTCTTAAAGGCCAAATACATCAAGGATAGCAAGCTACAACAAAAGGTATGTTATCTTACTTGTTTTATTACCCAAGTATCAAAGCTTTGTATGCTAGTTAGGGTAATACCTTGGAAAATGAAAGTTTGCGTGTATAATAGAGAAAACAAAGATCCAATCTATTTAGGGTTGCATGTACACCTTAGGAGTGTTAGAATGCTCAAAACCCATCAGTGGTATCAGAGCTTAGGCTTGTTTTCTTATATACTTGATGCAAATTGCTTGAAAAATCGAATTTTTTGCTGTCTGGATAGTGGACTCGCCGAGTCCACTGACAGACTTGTCGAGTTGCATTCATTTTTCCTTGGACTCGTCGAGTCCATTAATGGGTTCGACGAGTTGGAAGTCCAAAATGTAGTTTTTCGATGTTTTTGGCTGGAATTGGACTAGGATCATTACCTTAAGCTGTTTTTGAACTTATAAACTTATTTTTGATGTGGTAATGATCATGCTTATCCAATTTACAAGATAATTGTCAAAGTTTCATGTTTTGCATTAGTTTATATGGTTAGGCTAATTACATGAAATTTGTTTGATTTGAATTATCTTGTTCTTATGAGTTTAATTTAGATCATTGACAAATTGTTTGATTTTCTTGTTAGAATTTTTTATCTAAATTATTTTGATGGATTCCATAACTTGTCCTCAAGTTATGGAAAATGAAATTTTTTTCATTTAAATGGACCATTAAAAGTCATAGGTTATAGAAAAATGAAGAGTCCTTTTCATAAATGGTTTTATGGACTCCATAACGTGTCCTCAAGTTATGGATTTTCAAGAGTCTTTTCATTAAAACCTATATTAATCTACCTGAAGGACCACAAGGATGGTAAAGTCAGAGTGTAACTGCTTCAGGTAAGTCGACTATCTAACTCTATTAAGTTTCGATTTGGAGATTCTTAATACATGATGTAATGTAATTACATTTTGATGTTTTGAAGAATCTAAGAAATGAAAGGAAGCTTAAAGGATGAGTATGCTGAGTCTGATCGCGAAGAGATGGATTTCGATCGCATGGTTCGATGATCATATTTGTGAGCTGCTGCTTAAGACTTATGATAGATTGCTTAGGAATAGATAACAACATATTTTCACATGTATTTTCATTGTAAGGATAAGTTTTCAGCATTTTTATAAATAAAGAAAATTTTGAAATTTATCTTATTTTTTAAAATTTCCTTACAATGGCTTTTGTGAAAAATTGTTTTTATATGATTCCATTGATAGCAATGTTGGAAAAATGGATTTGATTCTTTCGTTTGTGGTAGTGTCGAGAATTACCAAATAAGGAAAGATTATCATCACCCAAGTTTCAGTTGGATAGAAACTTGGAATCATGCAACTTGTATTGTGTGATGAATGAGAACCTTTATCTTTGGGAAATTAAGACTAATTCTTTGTTCACATGTATATGTGAGTCAAGCGAAGGACTAGGGGATCGGGTACATTGGGTGTGCGCTGGTCAGGCAGGCCACAAAGAACGATAAGTCTATTCGTCATGATTTACTAAAGTTTAGTAAACATGGTTATGCTTACAGGTTTAAGTATAATTCTAAAACATTGGAAAAGGTTCAATGTATGGTAGAACGAATGAGAAGAATCAAATTGGGCAGAAAGATAAAAGTTTCTCCAATCTGAAAAGATGGGAGAGTACTTGAGTATCGTGTTTTATGATCATCTTAATGATTATGAAAACCATGTCACAATTGATCCTTTGAGGACATCTTAGTGCATTTGTATGGCTAAGAAGAGGAATCGTGAATTGTTGAAATGGTTTAAATCTAGAAAATGAGTCATACTTCATTCCAAAATCAAGTCTTAGAGTTACACTCCAAGATTGTAACCTTGAGTGACATAATCTTTAGAAAGGTTTAAAACACTAATCAAATGTAGAGTACAAGTTTTCTACTCTTGTACGTTTGAAATTCGTAAGTTGTGATGTCTTGGATAAGACAAAGACCAACTAAGACCAATTGTGTGAAGTGTTTGTCTTGATAAGAATCCACACTAACTCTTGAATATTTGTTTGTCAAGGAATTGTTCTTGACAAGAGAGACTTATATGTCAAGAAGTCAGTGGGAGTCTTAAGGATCTTGACAAGTTTCAAGAACTAATCAAGAATAAAACCTATTGTTTATCACTAGCACACGACTTGAGGTTTGTAACCTATCATGTTGACATATTCTTGTTTCTGTGCCCATTCCAGTAAAGTTGACTATGCATGTGAGTTCTATGAGTTCTCAGTTGTTTGCATAACAACCTTTGAAGCAATGGTAGGCCCTTGTGCTGCCAAGAGGCAAGAAATTAAGATTGAACTAGTTCAATTCATATGAGTTTGGATTTGTCACTAACCTTGTTTTTTGATTATGGTTTGACAAATTCACATGGATAGGAACGCATACACCATAAAATCTAAGTGTCATAAGGTTTCTTTCCGATTCATGAAAATCATGGTGAGGAAACGCTTTCACTAAGTAGATTTTAAGGAAATGGCAGTTGTGATATTTGCATTCTCAAATTTGATGATGATTACGCCATACCTTTTCATAATTCGAATTGTGAGGAATGGAAAAAAGTCTAAACATTTGAGACTTATTGCTGTAAGTTCTTAAATTGTTTAGACACACATGTGAGATATCTATGGAAAGGTGTATGATTCTGAGAAGCCTAGATAAAGTCTTATCAAAGCATCTCGTATCAGAAATCTGAACTTTGGTAGTGAATGTCAACAAGTATTGATTTCTTGAAGTCCAGCTGAATTCTAGGTACATGTCAAAGCTAGTGGGAGCGTAAAAGTTATGCTAGTAAAAGTAATGATTATTATGCTAGTGGAAGCATAATCAATTATGATGAATGTTGCAAGTTAGCAATGTTAATTATAGAAACAAAAGTTTCAATTCACCAAGTTGCAGGGTTTGAAAAGTTGTTTTACTATAATTAAGGGAGAGGAATTCGTACTTCATTTCAAATCTAAAAGCGTAGATTGAGATTTTAATCAGATTTAGTTAAGTATATATATATATATATATATATATATATATATATATATATATATATGTATATGAATGTTATGTTGGAATGTTTCAACATAAGGAAATTCTATATATGGATGTGTTAATTGCGTTCTCAAAATTCGATTATGATTACGACATCCCTTTTCATAATTCGAATGATGAGAACATGGCAAATAGAAATATTATAGCAAAAGACTGGTCAAGTATCTTGTCTTTATGTAAGACATCATGAATCATGTCCTATATGCTTCGATATAGGATCGATTATGTGTGTTATAATATTCATCCATTCTAATTTTACAAATGCCTAGGGCATTAAGAGGGAAAAAGGTCTAGAACCCGATATGACTAAAATGGTTAAGCAATTATCGAGGACAATCTGAGGTTTACCAAAGATTGGTTGCTCATGGACAGTTGGAAGTATATTGTAAAATTTTGGAAATGACCATATTGACATACTCTGAGAAGAGGTAAATCTTGTTCAGAAGTGATGGTCAAAATGGGAATATGGAAACGTTTTCATAAGTGGAAGTTATTCTTTAAATCTGTGTAAGATTAGAAAACTTAATGCAGGAAGGATGTTCAAAGGAATGTACTTTGAATTTGAGACTTCGTTTCCATGGAATTGCTCTCCATTGGAATAATTTGTAATGTATGTTGTCAAGTCTCCGTGACTTTTGGTACCTAGACATTAAAAAGGAATCATTGCATGATAGTTTAGAATCTAAGACATTCTGGCAGTGACAAGAATTTGGAATTCTTACACTGGTGATAAAGATTTGGAATTGTGAAATGAGTTTCATTGAAGATGTGTTCAATTAATCTGTTTCACAAAGAAAGGACCATAGACAAACATAGTGTGCATGCTTGGAGCATGGCATGACTATTGTTTAGACAAACATAGTGTGCATGCTTGGAGCATGGCATAGCTATTATTTTAATTCAAGTATTAAGTTGATTATTTGAAACATTATATAATGAATAATGAGTAATCAATATGACTAAAACGTTTTTGGGCCATATAGGATTAGTATTATTATTTTGTTTCACTTTGCATGTTTTGACTTCCCGAATAACTAGGTTATTCAAACCATCCACAGTCGATCATACTTTGGAAGTAGGTATTGAGGCAAGACTATCATGAATGAGTCTTTAGTTTGTCTAGGTGTTTTAGACATAGCTGCAGTGTTCATGAGTGCTCCTGGAATAAGACTCGAGTATTGGATTCAAGGTACACTCATTTGAATCACTTCATGGATTTTATCACGAGTGATCATGAGACGATAATATCTTATATTCTTCAAATGGAGAGGTATGAGTTGAAGTTTACAAGTCGGTTGCACATTGCTGATATATAAACGCACCAGTAACTCGGTGTTATAAAACATATCATTGTGTGTATTTTGATGAGTAGATAGAGAAAACATATAAGTCGAAGTTTATCCATTCCTTTTACCGTTGGAGGGATAAAAGCGATATATGTGGGCCCCTCGATGATTTAGTGATGACAACCCTAAGTGCTCGGCCGCGCCTGGACTGATTTGATTTGTTCAATTACTCGATCGTCATAAATCAGAAATCTGGAAATAACAAGTGGACAGAGAGAATGATTATAATCCACGTCTCAGTATATATGATATCTAGAATGGAGGAATATATGATCCCTTATCTGATGGACGCGTCATTTACTAGGTCAAAGTTCGACAACGGCTTTTAACAGCTACGATTGCTAGTCGGGATTTTGGAGTCGTACTTGAAATAATAGTTACTAGACTTATCCAAGTGGGAGACTGTTGGATTAGGTGTCTAAGCCCATAACTATAATTGGTATGTACTTGACCCGAGAGTAGCATGGTCCATTTGGGTTGCATATCATCAGGACAATTTGTTAGGATGGACTTTTGAGAAGAGGTTATTTATGGTTTATTAATATATTATAAGTTCTAATATATTAATATGAAATCATATGATTTAATTAGTATTGATCAAGAATTATTTTGGAATTAATTTAGTGATCAAAAGAGACTAATTAAATCAATGGGGACTAATTGTGTAAATTAGTTATATTTATATGTTGGGCTTATGATCCATGTTGGACTAAGTTTATGTATGGACACATAAAGAGTTGGGCCACATGAACCATGGATCATAAACCCATGGGTATGGGTTAGGGTTAACCCATGACCTTTGGAATTCCACATATAAATATGTTACTCCATAGCCAAAATCACAATCAATGTTCTTGGAGTTCATATGGACGGTTTTGGTGTATGAAGATTCTCTCTCAAAATGTCATCCTTTGTCCATGATGTGTTGTGATTCCATTTGAGGCATTCACACTACTGGTGGTAAGTTCTTAAAGGCCAAATACATCAAGGATAGCAAGCTACAACAAAAGGTATGTTATCTAACTTGTTTTATCACCCAAGTATCAAAGCTTTGTATGCTAGTTAGGGTAATACCTTGTAAAATGAAAGTTTGCATGTATAATAGAGAAAACATAGATCCAAGCTTTTTAGGGTTGCATGTACACCTTATGAGTTTTAGAATGCTCAAAACCCATCAGTCTAAAAGGTCAAAACTGTCAGATTTTCAATTACCAGTTGTAATGCTTCTTCTTTTTCACAACTGGAGTTTAACTTAATAGATAGCTCATGAATATTTAGAAACGCTTTAAAACCTCCACATGTATATTTAATCACCATCATACATCAAAGATTGAAGTTTGAAATATATCTCAACCTAAGTTTGAAATCTAGTTAAGGGTATTGTCCTTAAAATTTTAACAATAGCAATCATTATTGGTTCTACCTTCCTTTTCTTTCCCCCGCACTTGATTTCTTGCTCTCCATCTGGTTTTAGATCTCGCACACCCGTAATAATAACATAATACATTGTCTAACTTTGTTTCTATCTATTTTTCTTCACTTGGTATCATGTTCGTACACATATAGACTAGACGTCTACCCTTTCGTTTTGAGCGATTAATACATGTATAGTCGTGAGGCATAATTTTGATTTAGTCAACTTTGATATATTCAACTATGCCTTTTATCACATACATTTTGTTTTTATTTTGAAATCTATTATAAACAAGTAATCCTTATATACATTTCTCTTTTGTTCTAAATTCGGAAACTTGATTTAAAATGCAATTTTCATTGTAATTTTCCTTATAATTAATACACAAGACGAATACCCTTATGCTTATCATTTTTCTACATCCGGAAAATATATGTGAAGGATATGTTGTCTTATGTTTTTTTTAAATACATAAAAAGTTTTGAATTTTACTATTATCTATTCTCTAAATGATTGTTTTTTGTAGAAACACTAAATTAAGAACGTACTGTTTTCGATGCTCGACATTTTTACACATTCCTTAAGTAACATTCTACTTTGTAATTTTTAGTGAGTTCCTAAACTCTCAACCGTTTTTTCATAAATATTTTGACTCGTAAACTTGAATTTGTCCTGACTTAAACAATTAGACAATTTTTCAAAAATTGTAATATAAATATTTCTCTACAAATTCCCTTAATGACAACTTAAACGTTTAACCTTAATTAATATTTATATTATTTTACTACTTCGTTTGATCGTCACTTGTATATCTTCATTTTCAGGGAATTATTACACATTTTGATAATAGTGAGATTAATTATCATTTCTAAACACTCAAAATTCTATCTACGCAATGTGATTTAATTTATCATAAACTTTCATCACCTCTATTTGCAACATTGACTCTCTCTCTCTCTATTTCTATATATATATACATATATATATATATATATATATATATATATATATATATATATATATTAATGACTTAGGACGTCCTATAAGAATCAGATCTAGAAGTTATGCATGTTATCTTAAGGTATTAAGTGGTTTCGATTGATTTTTGGACTTCAGAATAGTACGTTGGGCGTACCAGGATGGTACACTGGGCGTACTCACATGAATGGCCATTAGGCCGTTTTTGGGCCTTGGGTCTTTTGGATTTTGGGCCATGAGCTGTTGGGTCAGATATAGGAAGGGTAAAATGGTATTTTACCCATGGGTATGATAGAGTATGAATTGGACCTTGGATTATGGGAATTTCCTTAATTATTGATTATGGATAATTTTTCGATGTGTTCAGTGTGAGGAGCCCGGTAGCAGCAACCCGTGTGATTTGGTTATCTCTAGATTGATGTGAGTCTCCTCATTGTACTCGGGGTTCGAAGGCACCAATGAAAGCCCATTGGTTTATGTTATATAGGAAGACCAGGAGGTGGTTCTTGACATTTGTATGACAGACTCGGAGGTGGCTCCTGACATATTTTATGCAAGACCAGGGATCAGGCCCTAATAGATATATGTAGTATGCTAGTCGTCTTTGTGATACTTGCATGGAAGACCAGGAGTGGCTCTTGGCACTTATCTGTAAAACCCAGGGTTTTGGCCCCCGACCTGGTAAGGAAAGACCATGATACTTCTCATGGCATAATGGCAAGATTATAGTTGGCAAATAACAATCTCTATTGTATGTATGGTATGTGCTATTTTTAGGAACTCACTAAGCTTTGTGCTTATGGTTTTATGTTTATGGTTTTAGGTACTTCCGGTACGAAAGGGAAGGGCCCGGCGTGACTGCACACCATCCCCCAGAGTTTTTCGCATTGGCAATTTATGATCTTTTACTCTGATGTTTTTATGATACAATTACTTTGGATGGTTTCAGAACAAATCACTTGTATTGTTATGTTATATGCTATCAGAATTGCATGTTAGATTAGGGTTAAGGAAATGCTCAGGATTGCATGGTAGAATGCTAGGAGAGATGCCTTTATATGTCTGTTGTTTGAGCTTTTAGACTTGCATGCTAGTATGCATTTCAGATGATTAGATAGAATGGCCTGGTTATGTGGTGCGCTGGTTAGAAATTCCCGATGATTGAATGTTGCTTGCTTTGTGATTTTTAGGACTCACATGTAACATCCGGATTTCCAGGTATCATAATTTAAGTATTTATTTTTGAGCTAAGAAGAGGGACTCGACGAATTGACGCCTAAACTCGTCGAGTAGGATTGTGACTGCTGACTCAGATTAATGAATGGACTCGACGAGTCGGTGAGGCGACTCGACGAGTCCGCGCTGTTGGCAGAAACCCTAAATCCTTAGGCCTGAGCCATATTTAAAGGCACTTATGGCCTTCAATTGCGACTACCATCCCAGAAGAGAGAACCCTAGCGAGCTTGAGTGTGTAAAGTGAGAGAAAGAGCTATCTTGAGCTTTTTGGTGTGATTTTGCAAGAAAGGAGAATAGTTCTAGCAAGAGGGACCAAGGAAGGTTATTGTTCTGAGTTGTTCAAGCAAGGAGCGTCTTTCTGAGGTACAAAATCGAACCCCTTTCCTTCCCTATTGTGTAGATTCCATTTTTGGCGTTAGGGCTTGAATCCCTTCATCTTTGGGGTTTTGAATGCCTCAAACCCTCTTGCTAGTTTGTGTTATAGATCTGGACCCTTCTAGGTCCAGAGAGCCGAGAATATGAAGCTTTAGTAGAGCAAAACCTTAGGGTTTGATGCTAGGAAGCATTTATGAGGTTTTTATGGTATATTATGCAAGATACACCATGCATGGACACCAAGTTCAGACCTTTACGTGATTTTTGGGTGTTAGAAGGCCAGATCTATAAGTTAGAGAAACAGATCTTACCTCAGAAGGTCAAATGAGTGTTGCCATGGAGGAAACTCGCCGAGTCCATAAGAGGACTCGACGAGTCGGATCGGGTTGCCCCGCGATTCGTGATCAGTGGTAACCCGTCAAGTGAAAGGTTAACTCGACGAGTCGAGTAAGGCCTTAGGAGGATTTAGAGGACACGCATGGACTCGCCGAGTCACCCGAGTACACTCGACGAGACTGGTCAAAGTTGGACCATTGACTGGAGTTGACTTCAGTTGACCTCAGGGTTTGGTCAAACTGATTCAAGAGAGGCCATGGAGGGGTAGAATGGTTTTCTACCCATTCCTTAGAGATGAGAATATAAGAGAGAATTGATTAGAGATATTATCATTTTGATAGGCAGAGGCTAGATCGAGGATATCGAGCACGAGAGCTTACTGGACATCATACGAGGTGAGTCTCCTCACTATACCTTACCTAGAATGGTAACTGTGTGTGACCGGAAGGTCTTATGTGCTATGTTGAGTATGTGATATATGTTTCTATGTGATATGTATGTGTTATGTATGTTATGAGTAGTATGGTATGGACCGGAAGGTCAACAGGGTATGGACCGGAAGGTCAGCAGTGGATGGACCGGAAGCTCAATATGGTATGGACCGGAAGGTCGACCGAGTAGGGCCGGAAGGTCTACTTAGATTGTGGGACCGGAAGGCCCCGGAACACATTGACCGGAAGGTCTCGTAGAGTTACAACCTCGAGTGGCTTATGTGCTGTATGTAGTATTTTAGGGAACTCACTAAGCATTTATGCTTACCGTGCTATGTGATATGTGTTTCAGGTACCAGCGAGGATCGCGGGAAGGCGCCGGCATGATTTGTACACACTGACAGAGGATTTTGTATTTGAGATTTTGGGATGTGTTTTACCGTGATAACATTTGATACACTTGTGTTTTGAGATGATTTAAATGAGAAATGTTATGTTCGAAAAATGAAAAATTGTTTGAAAATTTACGTCGTTACAAGTTGGTATCAGAGCCTTGGTTTGAGGGATTCGGATGCACCTTCGGGCGTATCTGAACTCAAATTCAGTATTTGAGAAAAAATTTCATAAAAGAAACAATTTTTCTAAGAAGAGTAAAAGATTTTGAGAAAAAGCAAAAAGGAGCAGTGTGTACGATCAGCCAGCACCCGAAGGGTGATTTCCCAAAATACCCTTACATTATGTGTTATGAGATATTATGTGATGTGCTACGCATGCTAGAGTAGGCTAGGTAAATCATATCTTAGGACTAGGTTGGCCTGATATGTGATGCCTTAGCCTAGGAGTTTATGCTGCTGTGAGTTGAATTGAGTGCATGTATGTAGTAGAGAGTAGCTTGTGAGAAGTATGCTTGAGAGTAGGTTGAAGTCAGAGGGTATAGAGTACTTGCGAATTGGGATCCTAGGAGGAGGACTTGGTGTGGATACGAATATGGTGTGGAAGGTAGTATTGGACCCGTACTACTGAAAGCACCGGATCGGTAAAATACCAAGTAAGAATCCTTAGGGTGCTAAGGAAGAAGTAGGAACAGTTGATCGAGTGTGAGTAATCTCGGTCGAGCCTCTGATTATTTTATGTCTTATTTCAGAGGCATCATGGTGGGAACGCGCCACAACCCAGGAGGCAGTGGTACCAGTGGTACTAGCGATGAGGAGATCCGCAGGATGATTCACGAGGAGGTGGCCCCATCCATTCGGGCAGAGATTCCGGAGATGTTTGGGACTATCAAGACCACGCTGATTGAGACATTCGACGAGCGATATGCTGCTCTGACCGAGGCTGCTGCTGCTGCAGCCACCGCAGCTGTTGCTGCTGCTAGGCCGCAAGGGGGTGACTCGTTGCTGTACTGAGAGTTCACCAACATGAAGCCACCAGAGTTTGATGGGACACATGATCTGATAGCCGCGATGAGGTGGATATCTGATGTTGAGGGATGTTTCTACACTTGTTCTTGTCCGGAACATTTGAGAGTACGGTTCGCGCTGAACCAGCTTCGCTTGGGAGCGAAGGACTGGTGGAAGTTTGTGACGACATATTTTACTCCTGCAGAGCTTACCGCGGCGACCTGGGAGAGGTTCACCACTATGTTCAGAGACGAGTATGTTCCCCCGGTGGAGAGGGAACGTTTGGGCCAGGAGTTCTTGTCCCTCAAGCAGGGGACAGAGTCTGTGACGGTGATCATGCGGATGTTTCATGAGAGGGCGTTGTTCTGTCCTGAGCACGTGTCTACTGAGCAGGCACACATGAGTCGATATTTGAGCATACTGAGGAGAGATATTCAGCAGTTCATGGCGAACTCGACCTACCGAACATTTTCCGAGCTCCAGGCAAATGCTCGAAAGAGGGAGATTGAGCTAGAAACTCAGGCCAGGGAGGAGGCCGAGTCTCAGGGGAGGGGCAGGCGGCCAGTGCAGTCTCAGCCGGCAGCCAAGCGGGCAAAGCCCGCCGATACGAGATCTGGAGGCCAGAAGGGCCATACTTGTGGGAAGTGCGGACATGATGGAGTGTTTCGAGCAGGTGCTTGCTAAAAATGTGGCAAGGAGGGGCATATAGCCAAGGATTGCCCCAAGGGATTTATGGTTTGCTTTCATTGCAACCAGACTGGCCATCGGAAGGCCGAGTGCCCACAGCTACTTCAGGGATCTGCACCTACTGCTAGAGCTACCGAGGTCCGGCCGGCAAAGGCCGAGGCACCGAAGGCTCGGGGGAGAGCCTTTCAGTTGAGAGCGGAGGAGGTTCGCACAGCGCCCGATGTCGTGGCTGGTATGTATTCTTTCATTTACTTATACTGAGTTTGAGATATTGTTCTTATATTGTGGTATGCATAGGTACTTTTCTTGTGAGTTCTGTACCTGCTTTCGTGTTATTTGACTCGGGTGCGAGTCGATCTTTCGTGTCATTAGCGTTTAGCCAGCACATCAGTATCTGACGAGAGGCGTTGAGTCGACCTCTACGAGTTTCTATAGCCGACGAGCGAGCGGTGTATGCTACTGATGTGATTCGAGGATGTGTACTCGAGATTTTCGGTGTTGAGTTCCCGATAGATCTGGTACCGATTGCAATGGGGGATGTCTGTGTCATCGTGCACATGGACTGGTTGAGCCGATTCGGAGCTGTTATCGACTGTGAGCGTCAGTTGGTGACCATACGAGACCCTAGTGGGGGAGTACTTATGGTGTATGGTGAGGGTACCCCATCTGGGTCAACATTTTGCTCGGCTGCCGGAGCGAGACAGAGTCTACAGCAGGGCTGTAGAGGGTTTGTAGCCTATGTGATGGACGCGCGAGTTTTCGCAGAGAGGTCGAGTTCTGTCGGCAAAGTACCGATTGTGCGAGAGTTTCCAGATGTTTTCCCCGAGGAGTTGCCGGGTGTGCCTCCCGAGAGGCAGGTGGAGTTTCGCATCGATTTGATTCCGGGGGTGGCGCCTATTGCCAAGCCACCCTATCGCCTTGCACCACCGAAGATGCAGGAGTTATCCTTGCAGATCCAGGAGCTGTTGGGAAAGGGATTCATCCGACCCAGTAGCTCGCCGTGGGGAGCGACGATCCTTTTCGTCAAGAAAAAGGATGGTTCACACCGGATGTGCATCGATTACCGGGAGTTGAACAAGTTAACGGTCAAGAACCGTAATCCATTACCGAGGATCGAGGATATGTTCGATCATTTGCAGGGTGCGTCTTGGTTTTCCAAGATAGACTTGAGGTCTGGATATCACCAGATGAGGGTGTGTGATGAGGATATCCAGAAGACGGCGTTTAGGACTCGTTATGGGCATTACGAGTTCGTGGTGATGCCTTTTGGGCTCACCAATGCACCAGCAGCGTTCATGGATCTCATGAACCGAGTATGCAGGCCGATGTTGGATCGATCAGTGATTGTGTTCATCGACGATATTCTAGTGTATTCGAGATCCAGAGAGCAGCATGAGGATCATCAGAGGGAGATCCTTGGAGTATTGAGATCAGAGAGGCTATATGCCAAATTCTCGAAGTGTGATTTCTGGTTACGAGAGGTCCAGTTCTTGGGACATCTCGTTAATCAGAATGGGATATTGGTCGATCCGGCCAAGATTGACGCTGTTATGAGTTGGGAGATGCCGAGATCCCCCACCGAGATCAGGAGTTTTCTGGGGTTGGCCGGCTATTATCGGAGATTTATCAGGGATTTCTCCAAGATTGCCGTTACCCTCACCAGATTGACCCGGAAGGGTGTTGCTTTTATTTGGGGTCCCGAGCAGCAGAACTCGTTTGAGACTGTTCGCCAGAGATTATGCGAAGCCCCGGTGTTAGCCCTTCCGGAGGGAATGGAGAATTTTGTGGTTTACTGTGATGCGTCTATATCAGGGTTGGGTGCTGTGCTTATGCAGATAGGACACGTGATAGCATACGCATCGAGGCAGCTGAAGCCTCATGAGATGAGGTATCCCACCCACAATTTGGAGTTGGGGGCAGTGGTGTTCGCCCTCAAGATATGGCGCCATTTTTTGTATGGGGTTCGGTGTACCATATACACGGACCACAAGACTTTGAAGTATCTGATGGATCAGCCCAACCTGAATATGCGCTGATGAATCAGAGAATCAACTATTAATCAAAATCAGAGTAAAATGAATGCAGATTGAACAAACGATGTAAATAAGATCTGGTTTTTGCTCATTTATGCTTTCAACATTTACAGAGAAAAATAGACAGGTTCTATAAAAGACTCTTATCTAACTCTAGTAAAGTTCCATATTTATAGGAACAATGAAAGCATACAAAAAATACTAAGGCATTGACACTTAAGCTTCGTACGAAATACACCTTAGTAAATAAACTTAACAAACATAAGAAGGGTACAAAAGACTTCGACATATTACAACTAAATTCGACCCTTACAATCTCCCCCTTTGTAATAATGTCGACCTTCGTCAATTCAAGAGTATCAGTATAGCATACAGCATAACCCTTCGAATCTCAGTGTAGCACGAGATAATCTTCTTCAGCTCCTTCTTATCTCCTTCGTTATTCTTCTAGCAGCTATTCATATGAACAATGAAATTCGTATATTGGTATGTTGTGTATCTTTCCACTTCGGAAGCTTTAAAAAAAAATCTTTTAGACTTTCCATTTTTATCCTTTCCAGCAAAGACTAAGCCAAATGGCTTTAAACAAATTTCCCCGTCTGCATACTTCTTCAACTCAGGTTGAGTTAAAGGAAGTTCCATTGGCACTTTTACTGTCAATCCCTTTGCAGTAGCTAACTCAACATCTGTAAGTCCTAAACACTCATAATAGTTGTCAAAAAAAATCTTGATGTGAGCCATCCCAAGTCGAAAAACTTCAGGATCAGTTTCTCTAAGATATGAAGCATCTTTATCCTTTAACAACAATGCAACTTGTATCAGATCATACAAGTTCATCAAAGGAAAATCTACCACTGAGAAATCACAAACTTGCCCATTTGCCCTCGAAACAATGAAGCAAAGATTTTGCATCATATTTTCGAATAACACATCCCTCTTTATACTTATCACCTTCTCTATCTTCACTAGTGACCAAATCTCCTCTGGAAGCTTTCCAAGTACAACATGAAATCTGACCTTCATGTATGTGTACTCATCATCATTGTCAAAATTCTCAGAAATTTTGTACTGAGCCATAATAAACATCATCTCATTAACAGGAAAATCCAATTGACTCATGTCTGTGTTGAGAACAACATAGGTTTGCTTTGGCTTCTTTTCGAAAGCATACATATGATTATATGAAACTTTTGACTCTATCGTTTCATAGTTGTAATGCTTTGAAGGATCACCCTTGTTCATTCCAGGTGGATCGTTCGCACGAAGTCGCATAATGCTTTGCACAATTCATAGCTTTTCAACCTCAACCTCTACTTCAGCTTTCTTTTCCTCCTTTGACTTTTCGACCACAATCGTTTTGCCTTTGTCTTTAACTGAGGAATTATCAACAACTTCCTTAGGCTTCGAACTGCTGCCACCTTCCCCAATCACAAGTCCTTTGGAAATTGGTCTTGAAATTGGCTTCGTTGAAATTGGCATTGTTGTCACAATAGTCGAAGTAACTGGCCCAGCTGTTGACATGATTGGTTTTGTTATTGGAATCTTCGAAGAAAACACCGTTCCAACAACCTTTGCATCTACATGCAAATCTTCACCACCAGCCTTCGTTCCACCAACATTCTTCTCTCCCCTTGCACCCCTGTGAAAGCAGGTGGGGCATTCGTTGGAAGAAGGCTCGAAATGTGAGAAAGAGGAGCTAATTGTTTGTGTAAAATGGCTTCAAAATGAAGGAACTTCTGAGACAAAAATTCCGGAGTAATCAACGAAGATGAAACTGATTTAACAGTTAAATCTTTTAGCTCCTTCAGCAGCTTGAGCACTTCCATAAAACTTTGATTTTCCGTTGTAGAAAGTTGAGTAAGTTGAGGACTCAAATCTTCGTACAACTTGACATATTTGGTAACAGCATCACAAATAATGTCAACTTTTTGATTGATCGAAGCATAATTCCTTTGCACAATTGTAATCTCCTTTTGCATCTCCTGACGAAGCTCCTGAATTTTCAAATTCATATCCTCCCTAACTTTCTTGACATCCTGAACAAATAACACATGTCGTTCCTTTACCAAATTCTTGAATTCTTTCACCTCCCCTCTAAACATCGAAGTTAAAGAATTCACTCTTAACTCATCATTCTGATCATTGTGATCAACCTTCTCCAAGATTCTAATCTCTGAGTCTCGAACCATTCCAGAAACTTTACTCACCACTTTTACTTCGAAGGTTTTCAACAAATTATCAACTTCCATACTGGATACAGACGAACTACTCCCCAAATCTGCTTGAGATTGAAGAATAGAATTCAATTTCTTGTTGAGAATCATGAATTGTTTCATCGTCATCAACATATGATCAGGAAAGTTATCTTCTTCATCATCAAACAGCAAATCTTCAAACATGCCTCCAAAACCTTCGTTGTCAGTATCAGTCTCAACAACAGGTGGACTTTTAACAGGTGAATCGATTTTGGGTGAATCAGTGGATTGAGATGGAAAAAGAGTTGTAAAAGGTTGATGAAGAATGTTTTCAAATGTAGGTGAATTTGCAGGAATACCTTAAGTTGTAGCACCAACTTCTTTGTTAGACTCTCCCTCACCCATATTGACATTTACATCCGTATCAGATACATGTGTAAAAATGCCTGAAGTTCGAACCTCCTCAGTATGTGATTCAGTTAACGAAACTTCGGGTGGTATGACTGTAGGCTTATCAGGAGTAGATATAGATTGAAAAATAATTGTTTCTGGTGTTTCAGGAACAATCTCTTCTTCGGATGACTCCTCTTATATAAGCAATTTTCGTTGTCTTTTCTTCTTCTTTTAAATGTGTTTAGCCATGTCTTCAGCTCTACGTTTCTTTGACAAAGGCGAAACTGGAGCTGGAACCTCACGAAAAATGACTCCTTGATGAGAAAGTTGTGGTTTACGAACATTTGAAGGTGAAGATTTTAATAAACCATCTGAAGATTTTCGTGAACCACTAGAGCTCTTCTTTAATCTTCGAAAAACACCAGATTTGGAAGGAGTTTTCTCTATAACTATAGTATCATCAACAGGTTCCACTGGTTTTATGGCAACAGTCGAAACATTCACTTCTGCCGTCTCAGGCTTCTTTGGGGACATCTTGGATTCGTGCACAAGCTTCTCAGGAGACTTCTTAGTTTCGTGCACTGGCTTCTCAGGTGTAGCCTTTGCATCCTTCTTAGAACGTTTTGATTTCTTCAAAGGACCAGCCTCTTTTCTTTCGACAATAACTTTCCAGTCTCAACATCAGGATTAATGGTTTTCAAGTACTCAACCAACACCGAATTTGTTGGCTCAACCCTTTTTAGCATTGCATCAGGAATCCTGGCAATGTGTGTGAATACTTCCATATCATCTGAAACTTCCTTTGGGAAGTGATACTTCATAAACTCAGCTTTTTCTTTATCAGCAGGTACAACAATTCCTTCTTTTTCATAGAAATAACCAAGTATCAAACTCCAATACCTAGCACACGAAATGTCTTGAACCACATTCGTGTTTTCGACACTCTTTTGGAATTCCTTCCACAGTTGTGTAGAGTAGTCGACAGAAAGATCATAGTACAAGCCTGCCACCATCGCATAAGCCTCCATGCGACCTTTGTCTAATCCAACACTTCGACCAGTCAAGCATCGAAGAAAAATTCCAAACAAAAAATTCCAAACAGTTGGAAGAGCTGACTTCTTGAAATCACTAATCTTCGTGAGTGGGGGTTGATGACCGATCTCATTAAACATATGAACAACTTGTGCATAAGTGAGACCAGTAACAAGTTAAGAATTAGGAATATCCAGAATCTGGCAAAAGATCTTCTTGGACAAACAAATTTTCTTGTCATTCACCAGTTGAAAGGTGATGATATCCATTTCTTTGCTATACGTAGCAGTGGATCCTGCCTGTGAAAGCCATGAGAGAGGAACTGCGAACGAGTTGAACATCGCGTTCGAAATAACAAAACTCTTCAATGCGCCAATTAACATCTTCAATTCTTCAGGATAGAGAGACACATCCCCTTCTACTTGATAATTGGTGCTTTGAATCTTCATTATTGGTTGAGAAGTGATGTCTTCAGTTGTGCGAGAAGCAGAATCAACGCCAGCCATGATTAGGGCTTTGAAGATTTGAAGAACAGAGAGATTTTGGGTATTTGTTTTCTTTTGTGAGCGTAAAGAGACAACGAACCCATAAATACCCTTTTTATATGTAACCCTGAATTTGAATGGAACGCGGGATAAACATTATTTGAGATCTGACGTGGCACCTTGAAAGTCGCACCAGTCTGCCAATAAAGTTGCCATGCGTCAAAAAGTAACTGTCACACCGCCTTGAAACCAGGACTGAATACAAAACGTCTCATCAGACAGTCTGTTCGTGTCACCTTAAGGAATAGTAACCGTCATCAACCTTCAGATGGAGGTTAAGCTCTTTCGTCTTTGGGTTTAGAGACGAAGTCATTTTCCAGACTGTCGAAATCATCAGCCTGAGTTGGTAGTACTCAGAACCTCAAGGATTTCGTGTGTGCAGTGTGCCAAAGAAAAGATAAGAAACAAATTTAACGAAAATTTGGATCTGTGATGTCAAAAACATTTCGACACAAAAGCAGAGAAACCCCGGGCAAAGGTTGCTTCATTAATTATCAAGAGAGATAATCAAATACTTATAGAGAAGTATCGAATGGCTTCTTTTGTGAGGTTTATTGGGTGGTTTATAATTTCGTTACATATCATCCTAAACATAAGGTGAGTAATTGTAACAGAAATTACCTGTTTGACCAGTGTAGTCAGTGACAAGTATGCTTTGAAGTTTGTTGATAGTAACTTTGAAAGCAAATGAAACTCATACAGAAATCATATTCATGAAAAAAATATTTGTTCTAGATCCTGTTGGGTAACAAACATCGTGGACTTCGATAGTTTGATCAAGATCACTCATGAGAATTGAATATGATTTTGAGTTTCGAAAAATGGTACTGAAACAAATGTTTCATCAAATCTGGAACATAGTTCCCCGTCAATTCCTTACTAAGATATAAAGCTGGGTTTCACTTTCATTACGGCCTCATGATGTCAGATCATTAACACAGAATTTTGATATATCTAAATCTTGATGGGTCGAATCAACGATCTCTTGGACATATGTCTTCGTGTGTGCAAGTGTAAGAAATTTGGTGATGAAAAAGATTGGTTTTGAGTAACAAATTGTACCTCTGTTATTTTCGGACAAAACAGATAACTCTTAACTCATGTGAGAAGAGTAAGGTAGCTCAATCGACTAATGTGAATATAAGCCTGACTTGGGAAGAAATTTTAGTATGAAAAATTTCATTAAGGCTTTCATAAACACACATTGAGTCTACAGAGGCTTGGGTCAACATGCTGCAACATGCTTCTAGGGACAGTCTAACTAGTACATAGTTGTCGAAAGTTTACCTTCCCATAGAAACACAAGCATAACCCTTGAAGAATTTTCGTGTTATCTGCACAAAGAGAAAGAAACAAAGAAAATAACAAAAATCTTTTTGATATTTTTGATTTTTCTAACAGAAAGAAAATATTTTTCGAAAAATAAAACAATTAACAAAAGAAAATCTTTTTGGTATTTTTGATTTTTCGAAAAGATAACAACAAAACAAAAATAAAATCTTTTTGGAGTTTTTGATTTTTCGAAATTAAAACTAAGATACAAACTTACGAAAAACATTTTTACAAACAAACGAAAATTTGTAAACAAACTACAATTTGCCATTCTTAAGAAAATTTGGCAAACTAACGAAAATTTTGTACCACACAACCATCATGCAAATTGTCGAATTCGAAGCGTGTCGAAGCGTTGACTATGAACAGTAACCGCTGAATGAAATCTTATTGCCTCTGAATCGACACATTTGTATAGTCCTCTTTTACTATACAATCGAAATCCTTCCTGGAACAGAACTCGCTTCAATCATTCCCAAACCCGTGAAAATTCGAACAAATGATTTTTCATCCAAAGCTTTTGTAAAAATATCAGCAAGCTGATCAGTTGTTTTTACAAAATGAACTTCAATGTTTCCATCTTTCACATGATCTTTGATAAAGTGATAATGAAGAGCTATATGTTTTGTTTTCGAATGTTGAACTGGATTATGACAAATGCGTATAACACTTTGAGAATCATGGTACAATGGAATCTTTTTCATATTTACAACATAATCTCTCAACTGACTTTGAATCCATATAATTTGTGATGTACAAGCCGCATCTGCTACATATTCGGCTTCAGCAGTAGAAATCGATACACACGTTTGCTTCTTTGACTGCCAACTAACCAACTTTCCATCCAAAAATTGACAACCACCACTTGTACTTTTTTGATCTAAAGTACACCCTCCTAGATCTGCATCTGAAAATGCCCGAATGAAAAACCCTGTTTTCGAAGGATACCACAATCCTAACGAAATTCTTCACTTGAGATAACGAAATATATTCTTCACAGCTGTTAAATGTGGTTCTCGAGGATTTGCTTGATACCTAGCACAATTACATACAGAAAACATGATATTAGGTCTACTTGCAGTAAGATAAAGCAATGAACCTATCATGCTCCTGTATAAAGTAAGATCAACCGCAGGCATTTCTAACGAAGGTGTTAGCCTTGTGCCAACAGCCATTGGTACTCTTAACTTCGTGCTATTTGTCAATCCAAACATTTCGAGCAAATTCCTTGTATATTTCTCTTGATTGATAAATATGCCTTCTCTGTTTTGACATATATTTAAGCCAAGAAAATTATTGATTTTACCCATCATGCTCATTTCGAATTGGATTTTCATCAAATTTTCATATTCATTAGATAAAGCAGGGTCAGTAGAGCCAAAAATAATATCATCGACATAAATTTGAACAAGCATCAGATGATTCCCAACTTTCGTTCGAAATAATGTGGGGTCAACTGATCATTGCTTAAATTTCGACTGTTTTAAGAAACTGGTAAGAGTTGCATACCATGGTCTTGGTGCTTGTTTTAACCCATAGAGAGCTTTATCTAAAATATATACATGATAAGGATGCATTTCATTTACGAAACCTGGAGGTTGTTCTACGTAAACAGTTTCTTCGAGTTCACCATTGAGAAAAGCACATTTCACATCCATTTGAAAGACATCAAAATCCATATGAGCTGCATATGCTAAGAATATTCGAACAACCTCGAGTCTTGCAACAGGGGCAAAATTTTCTTCATAATCAATCCCTTCTTGTTGTGAATATCCTTTTACAACTAGACGTGCTTTATTTCGTACAATATTTCCATCTTTGTCGGTTTTGTTTTTGAAAATCCATTTTAACCCGACAATCGAAACATTTTCAGGTTTAGGAATTAATCTCCAAACCTTGTTTCTTTCGAATTCAGCCAGTTCGGATTGCATTGCAACAACCCAATCTGAGTGTTCCATTGCCATCTTAACTGTCTTTGGTTCAATTTTAGATATGAAAACATTGTACATGCAAAATTCTTGATGAGTATTTAATACCTCATTCTTCGCACGAATCTGAGCTCTTGTTAATACTCCATCTCGAGGATTTCCAATGACTTGATCTATAGGATGAGTTTTTGTCCATTTCTCTAATGGTGGATATGCCAGATCGAATTCCAAAGGTGCATCTTCGTACATCTCTTCATTTTCAGATCCTACAACAGAAACATTATCGTTTAGATCATGAAAATCATCGTTTTGATTAAAATTTATTGTATCATTTTCCTCCTCAACAGGATTATCATTTTGATGCTCCCCCTCAACTAGATGCTCCCCCTCAACAACATCATCCATTCTCCCATTCTCCCCCTCGAAAGAATGCTCCCCCTCAACCAGAGTATTCGAATCCAAGTGCTCTCCTTCCACTGGATTATTAAGTATACTTTCGCCAATTCTGGGAGAATTTGTTGTTGAATTAACATCTACTATGTTTTGAGGAATTTCCAAGTCATCATTATGCTTCGAAGATTCAGAGTGATGATTATCATTCGCATAAACTTCAGCATCCACAGCCCTGTCAGGAATACCAAAAATTAAATCATAATCAAAGTCAGATGAATTTGATTCTTCAGTTTCATCAGATGATTCATTAATAATAGGTTTTTGTTCAAATTGCTTTTCAACTTGTCTGACATAATAATCATCGAAAGTAAGATTGAAGGTCTCTTCGAATTTTCTTGTGCGCTTATTTAACACTCCGTATGCAACCGAATTCTGCGAATATCCCAAAAATATGCCTTCGTTAGCTTTAGCTTGAAATTTTGAAAGGCTATCTTTAAGATTCATTATAAAACACCTGCAGCCAAAAACATGAAAGAATTTGACATTAGGTTTTCGGTTATTGATAATTTCATACGGAGTGATATGGAATCGAAGATGAATGAAAGATCGATTTTGAGTGAAACAAGCTGTCGAAACTGCTTCAGCCCATAGATATTGAGGAAGATTCGCATATGTCAACATAGTTCTCGCTGCTTCGCAAAGTGAACTATTTCGTCTTTCAACCACACCATTTTGCTGCGGTGTATAGGGCGAAGAGAAGTTATGCGAAATTCCTTTTTCTGTTAAGTACGAATCCAACACTTTGTTCTTAAACTCAGATCCATTATCACTTTTGATCTTTCGAACATTTTTCTTCAAACTTATCTCAATCTTCTTAATAAACTCGATCCTTGTTTGAGCAACTTCAGATTTTAACCTGAGAAAATATACCCAAGTAAATCGTGAAAAATCATCAACAATTACCAAAATGTACCGTTTCTTGTTGAGAGTTGCAACAGTCGATGGTCCACAAAGGTCAATGTGTAGAAGTTCCAACGGTTCCACAATTTTTGAAACTATCTCAATTGGATGTCCTTTTCTGTGCTGTTTCCCTTGTTCACAAGCTGCACATAATGTATCATTGTCAAATTTTAGTACATGTAAACCACGAACAAGATCATCAACAACCAATTTATTCAAATTTCGAAAGTTTAAATGCGATAAACGTCGATGCCATAACCAGCTGATGTCAGAGGAGGCTTTCGAAAGTAAGCACACTGAGGGTTTGCCGATGATTGGTTTGATATCAAGAGTAAACATGTCACCATGTTGTTTGGATTTGAGCAAGACTTCGTTAGTTTCAACATTTGAAATGATGCTGCCTTCTTCGTTAAACACCACTTGATTGCCAGTTCCCACAACAAGTTGAGAAACACTTATCAAGTTATGTTGAAGACCTTCGACATAAGCAACACGATTAACAGTAAACTTTCCATTTGTTACTTTCCCATAACCTTTCACTTGGCATTTGTGATTATTGCCAAACTTCACAACTCCTGCATTTTCCAAGCTTCGAAAATCTCTCAGATTTTCCTTTCGTCCAGTCTTGTGACGTGAGCAACCACTATCAATATACCATTTCTCATCATATTGCTCGTCACATAGTACCTGCGATCAATGAAAGAATTTAGGTACCCAAGGCTGTTTGGGTCCTTGGAAATTAGTTTTGAAAACAGAATGAAATGAAGAACTTTTAACCCAATCACAAACTTTAGTTTTGAGACTATCAATTAAGTCCACATCATTATTTAAAGAAACAAAAACATAAGTTTTTGTTAGTTTGGGATTGTCATTGACACATGCCTTCGTCTTTTTAGATTGAGTATGATGAAGCTTTTCTTTCGAAACCGGTTGCCAAGTTTTTACCGAAACATTCGAATCTTTTGAAGATGAGCTTTCAATTGACAAAGAATTCACATAATTCTCATAGGCTTCGTGAATTTGTTGTTGAGAATATTTCCTTTATTGATTTTTTTGTCCTTTTCCTTCAAGCCAATGATCGAAGTTTTTGTCACGAGACAACCCTTTTGTGTACGAAACTTTTACGGTTTGTTTTCCTGTAGGATTTGGAAAATTCGGTTTTTGTGGAAAGAAATCAACATTTGATTTAGGTTGAAATGCCATAGCGTATCGACTTCCTTCATTGTTTCCAACACTTCGATTTTGAGAAAATCGATTTGAATATTTTTGTTTTTGAGAAAACTTTGTTTGTTGATTAGAAGAAAATCATTGTTGTGATGGTTGATTTTGAATAGTCTTTGATGTATTTTTGTTATCTTTTGAAAATGATGAGTTTGAAACTTTCGAAGAATTAGTTTTTGGTTGAAATTCAGATGTAGATTTATTTGTTTGAGCGGGATTTTGCTTTTGATCTGAATGAATTGCTGAATGAGAAGACTTGTTCTTAACAGATTTAGTCTTTGTGTTTTCAGTTGTTTTCAAATTCAAATCATTTTGTTGTTTTCGAAGTTCTATGGTTTGCCAAAAAAAATCTTCTTTCGAGCTTGTCTTTTTGAAATTGCATTTTCTTTTGAAAACTTGTCAATTTCTTCTTTAAATTCTTTGGAATTTAATTTAATAACAGTTTCTTTTTCCACAACAACTTCTTTTGTAACTTCTTTCACAATTTTCGATTTTTCAACCCATTTGCGTTGTGGTTTTTGTCTTTGAAAAACATACGAATTCTTTGTTAAGGTATTTATGACTGTGCTTTGATTTGAAAAGAATCCTTCGTCTGTTGTCTTCTTGTTGTCATCTTCGACCATTTTGTTAAATTCTGGTTTAATGTTCTCAACATTTCCAGTAGTAACAAACACTTGATTGGGAAAGACAACATCATCAGTACATTTGAAATTAGGATACACCACTTGATTTGTTTCCAAATAATGGGCTCCTTTTTCGGACAACACTTTGTTGAAATTTTCAGTGTCCCCAAATACTTGATCAACAACAACACGCGGAATTTCTTTTTCTTTCGAATCTTTGTTTGATGAGACCTTTTTGTCCGATTCGTCATCATCATTTTCATCATCACTGCTATCCATTTGACTATCTCGGATATCCACAAACTCAGAATCACAAACTTTGGAAGTTGAAGGTTTGTCAATGTCAATCTTAACTTCCAAATCCTTAAGTTTTTCTTTTCCTTTAGATTTTGATGCAACATTTATGACAGACAACTGAGAACAATCAACATCCTCAATATCACTAATATCGCTAATATTGTCAGAGTTATCTTCAATATCGGCACAATTAGATTGAGAATCAGATGTCGAATTCTCAGTCTTTTTCAAAATTTTGATTTGTTCTGATTTTGTCAAAGTATCATTCACAATGTTAACTAATTCATTTGTATCAAGACCCTCATCAATTTTGACAATTCCATAAGCATATCTATCATCAGGAATTTTGTCAAACTCAACAATATTTTTCTCACAATCATACGAAATATTATCTACCTTCGCTCTTTCATATGCTAGAAAAGGTAATAATTTCCTATGTTGTTCCTTGCTAATATCACACGAATGATGCAATGCAGTTAATTTTCCATATAGACGATTAGCAGAATTGCAGTAGATATTTCGTTGAGCTAACAATAGTTTTACATCACTAGATAATGAATCTCTATCACACATTATGTTTGTTATTTGAAATTCTAAACATTCTATCTTGACAACTTTCGAATCTAACTTCTTCTGTGTCTTTAACAACTGATTGCTTAATTTCTTAGCTTCATTGCTAGCAGAAACAACCAAATTATCGAAATAAGCAACAGTATCATCAAACGCAACAATTTCAGAATCATATGCACTTAAAGGAATATTAAAAGATTGAAGAATATTACGTACCTTTGTTGTCATTGGAGACTTATCAGTAGATTTTGACACAAAGCAGCGGCCCTTGACCTCTTCGTTTGAATCTTCCTCTAGCTTTGCATACATAGCCCCATGCATAGGATTACACATTTCCTCATCATCAAAGCCCGAAGACTAGATTTGATATGTGCCATCATTCTCCTGTTCACCTTGAGCCACGAAAGACCAATTTTTTCCTTCGTACGTACCTCTTCCAACCTCTCCACATAATACGCCTCATCCTTCACTCTATTCTTCTTCTCATCTTTCTTCCGAAGCATGCAATTATTTGCTAGATGATTTGCTCCATTGCAATAATGACAATCCATACCATAATCTCCTTTCAATTTCTTCTCTTTCTTCTCCTCAGCACCCTTCGCATCATTCTTCTCATACTTCTTCTTCTCTTCTCCTGTAGATTTGTTCACGAAACTTCCTTTTCCCTCACTTTGCTTCGCCATTTAATTAAACGGTTTCTTGAAAAACTTTTTGACTCGGTTGTTAGAGTAAAAAGCAATTGCCTCATCATCCGAATTCATGAGAAACCCCTCTTCATCATCAGAATCACCTTTTTCAACATTTTCCTTTTCAGTCACTTTAGAGACAAGTGCTAATGGACCTCCCAGAATAAGCTTCGACTCTTCTGCCATTTCGTTCACTTCACTTTTGTGAGTTTTCAGTTGATTGTACAAATCATTCAAAGAAGATGTATCGAAACTTTGTTGATTTTTCACCACCATGCTAACACTTCTCCATTCTTTACGGAGTCCCATAACAAAGGTGAGATTGAATTCCATGGCAGACCTCGTGATTCCATAACGATTGCATTTGTAAATCAGCTCATTCAGCCTATCATAGTAACTTTCAATCGTTTCACCATCTTTTTGCTTGAAATCCTTCAATTCAATCAAACATTGCTTAACTGAATTGATTTTCGTCTTCTCGCTGCCTTGAAACTTTTCTTTGAGATTATTCCAGATTTTCTTTGCAGTTGTACAGCTTTTGACATAGTTATACACCACTGGAGGCAATGCACCATGCAACTCCCTTATGCATCATTTTTCAAGTTTCTTCATACGATCAGTTTGATTTTCCACACTCGTAGTACTAGATGAAGATCCAATTGGTTGTAAGTTCGTTGGAAGAGTAACATTCCCTGAGATGCAAGACCAAAGCTCTTCATCGATTCCATTCAAGTAATCATGCATACGATCAGACCACTGATCATAGTATTCAGGAATGAGCATAGGAATCTTAGTTGAAGATCCTAGTAGATGAGAGTATGAAGTCATCGAGTTGAGATTGAAGTTCGCCATTGATGTACGGAAGAAAATTTTTGAGAATTTTTGAGAAATCAAAGAGAATTTGAAAGCAAATTGTTGAATTGAACAGAAAAACAAAGTAGAATACTCGATTCAACAAATCTGTTGCAGAATCAAATCACAACTTAAGATCTAGAAAGCTTTTTCACGTCAAAAGATGCAGAACTTTTTGAACCAGAATTTTGATTCAAAAACCTTTTGAAACAGAGTGAAAATTAGATCTCAGATCATGATTCCTGCTCTGATACCAATTGATGAATCATAGAATCAAGTATTAATCAAAATCAGAGTAAAATGAATGTAGATTGAACAAACGATGTAAATAAGATCTGGTTTCTGCTCATTTATGCTTTCAACATTTACAGAGAAAAATAGACAGGTTCTGTAAAAGACTCTTATCTAACTCTAGTAAAGTTCCATATTTATAGGAACAGTGAAAGAATACAAAAAATACTAAGGCATTGACACTTAAGCTTCGTATGAAATACACCTTAGTAAATAAACTTAACAAACATAAGAAGGGTACAAAAGACTTCGACATATTACAACTAAATTCAACCCTTACATGAACCAGAGGAGATGGTTGGATGTGGTAAAGGATTAAGACTGTGAGATTCTGTACCACCCGGGCAAGGCTAACGTGGTAGCCGATGCTCTGAGCCGCAGGGCGGAGAGTCCCCCGATTCGAGATATATGTATGAGGATGACGGTGATAACTTCGGTGTTGGATACCATTCGAGAGGCCAAGGCAGAGGCTTTGAGACCGGAGAACCGTAAGAGGGAGCGGGCGATTGGACAGGTATCCGAGTTTCTGACGGATAGCCGAGGGCTTATGACCTTTTGTGGTCGGATTTGGGTGTCGTATACGGGCGGGGCATGTAGCACTCTGATGGAGGAGGCGCATAGATCGAGATTCTCGATCCATCCCGGGGCCACTAAGATATATTTGGACCTGAAGAGAGATTATTGGTGGCCCTGTATGAAGAGGGATGTTGCATGGGTAGTAGAGAGGTGCTTGACCTGTCGCCGGGTTAAGGCCGAGCACCGGCGTCCGCATGGCAAATTACACCCATTAGAGGTTCCCCAGTGGAAGTGGGAACAAATTTCTATGGATTTTATCAACAAATTGCCGAGGACCGCGAGGGGTGTTGATGCAATTTGGGTGATTGTGGATCGGCTGACGAAGAGCGCTCACTTCCTTGCTATCAGTGAGAGCTCTTCCGCGGAGAGGCTGGCAGAGATATATGTGAGGGAGGTAGTGTCACGGCATGGAGTGCCGATCTCGATTGTGTCAGACCAAGACGTACGTTTCACTTCAAGGTTCTGGAAGAAGTTCCATGAGGAGTTGGGTACGAGATTGCACTTCAGTACTGCTTACCACCCTAAGACGGATGGATAGAGTGAGCGGACGATACAGACGCTCGAGGACATGCTTCGGGCATGTTTTATGGACTTCGGTGGAAGTTGGGACACATACCTGCCTTTGGCTGAGTTTTCTTACAACAACAGCCACCATTCGAGTATTGGTATGCCTCCCTTTGAGCTTTTATATGTGAGGAGGTTTCAGAATCCCATCTGTTGGGGAGAGGTAGGGCAGCGAGTGATGGGTAGCACTGAGATAGTGCTTAAGACGACTAAGCAGATACAACAGGTCAGACAGAGGTTACTGACCGCCCAGAGCTGCCAGAAGAGTTATGCGGATAGGCGGCGATCCGAGCTCGAGTTCCAGGTCAGAGATTTCGTACTCTTGAAAGTATCTCCTTGGAAAGGGGTGATCCGATTCAGGAAGAGGGGCAATCTGGGGCCCCGATACATTGGTCCATTCAGGGTGACCGTACGGGTGGATAAGGTAGCATACCGTTTAGGGCTACCTGCGGAGTTGAGCCAGATTCATGATACCTTCCACGTATCCCAGTCGAGGAAGTGTATAGCCGATGAGACGACAGTAGTGCCGCTAGAGGATATTCTGGTAGATGTGAGCCTGAATTACATTGAGAGGCCGATCGCGATCGTGGATCGGAAGATCATGGTTCTGAGGAACAAGGAGGTGCCTCTGGTTCAGGTCAAGTGGCAACATCGGAGAGGGTCCGAGCTGACTTGGGACCCGGAGACAGAGATGCAGGAGCAGCATCCAGAGTTGTTTGCAGAGTAAGACTTCGAGGGCGAAGTCTGATTCTAGTGGGGGAGAATTATAACATCCGAATTTCTAGGTATCATAATTTAAGTATTTATTTTTGAGTTAAGAAGAGGGACTCGACGAGTTGACGCCTAAACTCGACGAGTTTGACTGCTGACTCGGATTAATGAATGGAGTCGACGAGTCGGTGAGGTGACTCGACGAGTCCGCGCTGTAGGTAGAAACCCTAAATCCTTGGGCATGAGCCCTATTTAAAGGCACTTATGGCCTTCAATTGCGGCTACCATCCCAGAAGAGAGAACCCTAGCGAGCTTGAGTGTGTAGAGTGAGAGAAAGAGCTATCTTGAGCTTTTTGTTGTGATTTTGCAAGAAAGGAGAAGAGTTCCAGCAAGAGGGACCAAGGAAGGTTATTGTTCTGAGTTGTTCAAGCAAGGAGCTTCTTTTTTAGGTACAAAATCGATCCCCTTTCCTTCCCTATTGTGTAGATTCCATTTTTGGGGTTAGGGCTTAAATTACTTCATCTTTGGGGTTTTGAATGCCTCAAAGCCCTCTTGCTAGTTTGTGTTATAGATCTGGACCCTTCTAGGTCCAGAGAGCCGAGAATATGAAGCTTTAGTAGAGTAAAACCTTAGGGTTTGAAGCTAGGAAGCATTTATGGGGTTTTTTTGGTATATTATGCAAGATACACCACGCATGGACACCAAGTTCAGACCTTTACGTGATTTTTGGGTGTTAGAAGGCCAGATCTATAAGTTAGAGAAATAGATCTGACCTCAGAAGGTCAAATGAGTGTTGCCATGGAGGAAACTCGCCGAGTCCATAAGAGGACTCGACGAGTCGGATCGGGTTGCCCCGCGATTCGTGATCAGTGGTAACCCGTCGAGTGAAAGGTTAACTCGACGAGTCGAGTAAGGCCTTAGGAGGATTTAGAGGACACGCATGGACTCGCCGAGTCACCCGAGTGCACTTGACGAGTCTGGTCAAAGTTGGACTATTGATTGGAGTTGATTTTAGTTGACCTCAGGGTTTGGTCAAACTGATTCAAGAGAGGCCATGGAGGGGTAGAATGGTCTTCTACCCATTCCTTGGAGATGAGAATATAAGAGAGAATTGATTAGAGATATTATCATCTTGATAGGCAGACGCTAGATCGAGGATATCGAGCACGAGAGCTTACTAGACATCATACGAGGTGAGTCTCCTCACTATACCTTACCTAGAATGGTAACTGTGTGTTACCGGAACGTCTTATGTGCTATGATGAGTATGTGATATATGTTTCTATGTGATATGTATGTGTTATGTATGTTATGAGTAGTATGGTATGTTGGATTAATGTCTAATTCCATAACTATATTTGGTATGTACTTGACCCGACCCGACATGGTCCATTTGGGTTGCACTTCACCGGCACAATTTATATGGATAGTCTTTTGAGAATAGTATATTTATGATTTATATTAATATATTATAAGTTCTAATATATTAATATGGAATCATATTATTTAACTAGTATTGATCAAGAATTAATTTAGAATTAATTAAGTGATCAAAAAGAACTAATTAAATATAGACTCTTATATATATGGAATGGGCCAAGTTCATTTAGGTTGGGCTAAGCTTTCATGGATGGTCCATGGAGCTTTTAACCCATGGATCCTATGTAAATGAAAGGTCATGGGTATTAGGGTTTACATGGATGTAACCCTAATCCTCCATAATATATAAAGGGGTCCTTGGCTCACAAAATTGGCACAAGTGTGTGAAAATAAGAGTGGGCCGATTTTAGTGTGCATACATATTCTCTCAAGTTCTTCCAAGGTGTTTTGGTGATTTGTGATTCCATTTGAGGCTTCCACACTATTGGGGCTAAGCTCTTAAAGCTTGAAGACATCAAGCTACATCAAAAGGTATGTCATGTAACTAGAACTTTGTAGTATAGGTGCTTCATAATATGCTAGTTAGGATGAAACCTTGGAATAGTTAATATTTGCATGTATAATAGAGAAAACATAGATCCAAGATTTATAGGGTTGCATGTACACCATAGGAGTGTTAGAATGCTCAAAACCCATCAGTGGAATCAGAGCCATGGGTTGTTTTCTGTTATATTGATGCAAATGTTTTATTTTCAAGTTGAAAAAAAAAGGAAAAAAAACATGACGTTTGTCAAATTTTAAGATAATTACTTGTTGTGTGAAAAACTAATTATTTGTAAAATTTGAATCATTTGCTATATGAGTTGAATTAGGTCAAATTTAGTAAAAGATAAAATGATATGATTATTTTATTAGTTTTAAAAGTTTGATCTAAATGTTTTAAGGAGTTACAAATTTTGTCATAAAATTTTGGATCTCAAAAGTTTTTTTTTTAAAGTTGTGATCTTAAGTGTTTTGAAACCTCCATAAGTTATGAATATGAAAGTTTTTTTTTAAAAAAAAAATTGATTTAAAGTTTTTATGGAGTTACAAAATTTGGAGTTAATGTTTTAAAGAATTCCATAACTTGTTCTTAAGTTATGGAACATGAAAAGTTTCATCATAAAACAAGTATTTAACTCCATAAGTTATGGAATCCAAAGGTTTTCAAGAGTTACAAAACTTGCCCTCAAGTTTTGGAATTTGGAAAAAGCTTTTTATGAAAAAAAAGAATTGAATTCTAAAACTCTTGAGTTCATAACTTAAACAATTAATTAAATGGTTTTAATTTTGAATTTAATAATTGGAATTATGATGTTTTATTGAATAATTCAAATTAACTCTTATGGACTTTATTAATAGTTAATTAAAGCGTTTAATTAAAAGAGTATTATTAAATCCATAAATAAAGATATGGTTTGAGTTTAATTAAATTAAAAGTTTAGTTTAATTAATAGATTAAACCACCAAGTATTTTAAATGTCTAAAATACACTCTTATACTATTATAATATTAAAAGTTTAATATATTATATGTATAAGAGCAAGTCGTCTTACCAATAGTAGGCCTCATTCACGAAGCCGGTCTATAAGGGGGGTATAAGGTTACTGCCTATAAAATGGCAGTTTAATGGGTGTCCACTCTCACTCACCGCTTCCTTGACCGGTGGAGGGTCGTTAGCCGAACAGGTAGGACAAGGACTATAATTCTCCCTTCATTAAAAGTATTAATGATAAATACTAAGTAACTAAACCTTTTATTAATTCCCAATCTTAGTTACTTAGGAAAATATGAATAAGGTGCTAATCCATGAAATTACACTTTGCACTTTGTTTAAACCGTTAGTGGAGCGTGTGTGGTTAACCGACACACTTACCTGGATTTAACAAAGTAGGCAAAGGGTAACTTAATATTTATCATAGTATCGGTGGAGCTCGTGTGGTTAACCGACACATCGATTCAGGGGTAAATATTAAGGGTACCAAGTATATTTGCATGGTTACTTCACACCTTGTTTTGTGATCCTCGGCATCCCAGTCACAAAACCTGAAGGGCACACTCGAGATTGAAACATGCCATTGAAAAGTTCAATGAATCTCAAAAGATCTAGGAGTTTCAAATCCAAGTAAAAAACCTAATTAAATTATTTCGTTTTTCATGGTGGAAATTGGTAAATCGTCATTTACCTACCTTCAACTATTTTATAACTCGGATTACGGCATCCTTCTTCCAGTTATAAATAGGTTGTTCGATCCTAGCCTTAATATTTCATATTGGGTGTTATATTAAGGACTTTAAATCAACTATCTTGAATATCTCCCAAAAGATGTCGAGTTCAGACATCTATGATCTTCCCAAATCTCTTGGAACTTTACTTCCTCCACCTCCTCCAATTATTCTCCCTGACCCACAAGTTCAAGGTCACTCAATCCCTAATGGCAAGCAAGGTCTATGTGTGATCACATCTTAGAGATGAAGTCACATATTGACAAGCCGGGAGAGTTGGGTTTCAAAGTCATGAGAAAGTTGGATGTTCAATCACTTTATAAGTCACATAGTGAGTTCCTTTGGGACTACTATGATACAGACTATGACATGAACCTTAATGATCATATCTATTTGCTTGGTGCTGCTGAATCAACAATGATTTGGAACGATAGTGAAGCAAATTTGATTAGAAGATCAACTTCCCAAAAACTTTATGGACAGTGACAATGGTGACACTGGAAATCCAGAAAAAGCATTCTCTTCCCAATGGAAAGGGATTGGCCATAGTCAACCCGGTTGACCAAATGGTAAAGAGAAAGGCTAAGTCTGAGATAGTCCCATTACCAAAGGGTCCATATGTTTATTTTGCCAAAGGAAGGGGCGTTGATTGCAAAGCTGCCAAATTTACCTAAGGATGTTAAAGTCAATAAGTTTGACTCTACATCAGGTAGAGCCCATTATCTAACTCTGTTAAGTTCTATTCTGAGATCCTCATTAAATGATGTGACTGGGTCACATGTTGATGTTTTAAGAATCAAAGAATATAGAGAAATCTTAAAGGAAGTATATGCTGATTCTGACCGCGAAGGTGGATTTCGATCGCATCAGAATTTTGAGCAGTTGCTTAAGAAGTTATGATATATTCACATTCTTGTGCACTGGTCATGTCCACCACAAAGTTCGTTAAGACTATTTGATTTACTAAAGTTTAGTAAATATGGTTATACTTACAAGTTTAAGTATAATTCTGAAACATTGGAAAAGTCTCAATGTATGGCAGAACGAATGGGAAGAATCAAATTAGGCAGAAAGATAAAAGTTTCTCAAATCTGAAAAGATGGGAGAGTACTTTAGTATCATGTTTGTGATCATCTTAATGATTTAGAAATCATATCACAATTAATCCTCTAAAGGTCATCTTAGTGCATTCTTATGACTAAGAAGAGGAGTCATGAATTGTTGAAATGGTTAGATCAGGAAGATGAGTCATACTTCGTTCCAAAACAATTCTTAGAGTCATACTCCAAGATTGTAACTTGAGTGACATATCTTAAAGAAAGGTTTAAAACACTAGTCAAATGTAAGAGTAAAAGGGTCCTACTCTTGTACATTTGAAATTGGTAAGTTGTGATGTTTTGGATAAAACATCATACGAGGTGAGTCTCCTCACTATACCTTACCTAGAATGGTAACTGTGTGTTACCGGAACGTCTTATGTGCTATGACGAGTACGTGATATATGTTTCTATGTGATATGTATGTGTTATGTATGTTATGAGTAGTATGGTATGTTGGATTAATGTCTAATTCCATAACTATATTTGGTATGTACTTGACCCGACCCGACATGGTCCATTTGGGTTGCACTTCACCGGCACAATTTATATGGATAGTCTTTTGAGAATAGTATATTTATGATTTATATTAATATATTATAAGTTCTAATATATTAATATGGAATCATATTATTTAATTAGTATTGATCAAGAATTAATTTAGAATTAATTAAGTGATCAAAAAGAACTAATTAAATATGGACTCTTATATATATGGAATGGGCCAAGTTCATTTAGGTTGGGCTAAGCTTTCATGGATGGTCCATGGAGCTTTTAACCCATGGATCCTATGTAAATGAAAGGTCATGGGTATTAGGGTTTACATGGATGTAACCCTAATCCTCCATAATATATAAAGGGGTCCTTGGCTCACAAAATTGGCACAAGTGTGTGAAAATAAGAGTGGGCCGATTTTAGTGTGCATACATATTCTCTCAAGTTCTTCCAAGGTGTTTTGGTGATTTGTGATTGCATTTGAGGCTTCAACACTATTGGGGCTAAGCTCTTAAAGCTTGAAGACATCAAGCTACATCAAAAGGTATGTCATCTAACTAGAACTTTGTAGTATAGGTGCTTCATAATATGCTAGTTAGGATGAAACCTTGGAATAGTTAATATTTGCATGTATAAAAGAGAAAACATAGATCCAAGGTTTATAGGGTTTCATGTACACCATAGGAGTGTTAGAATGCTCAAAACCCAACATGGTATGGACTGGAAGGTCAACAGGGTATGGACCGGAAGGTCAGCAGTGGATGGACCGGAAGGTCAATATGGTATGCACCGGAAGGACGAAAGAGTAGGACCGAAAGGTCTACTCAGATTTTGGGACCGGAAGGCCCCCAGACACATTGTGTGACAACCCAAAATTTTCTTTTGTACGAACTCTACAGTGAAACACTTCAAGTAAAAGTCAAATTCATTTCTGCTAATTTTTAGCTCGGTTTAAAGTCCGTTTGGGTATTTTTAAATATTTATTCTTCGAGAGAATAAACGGAAATAAGTATTTTTTTAGAATTATTGGGGATCAATTAAAACAAATAACACCTTGATAAGCTGTTACGGCCAAACATAAGGGATAGGGCCGAAAACCCCTTTGACCAAGAACTCATGCTTAAGGCATGAGTTTACTCCTTCCTTTCCTCATTTCTTACTTCCAAACTCAAGAACACCCACTTTCTCTCTCAAGTATCACAAGAGCTTCTTCCAAATCTTCCAAAAATGTAAGTGTTTCTTCTCTTGATTTGTTGATACAACACTTTATCTAGTAGTTATACATGATTTCATCCATGAAATCTTCTCTTTTTCTTAGATCTTCAAGTGTTCTTCAAGAACACCAAGAACACCAAGAACACCAAGAACACACACTAGTGTTTGGGGCCGAAAACACCCTTCTTTGCTTCCATATTGTAAGTATCTACTTCCTACACTTGTTATCTAGTAAGGATACTTGATTTAGAGCCTTGAAATCGTCATTTTCCTAGAACAAAAGGAGTTTTCGGTTGAGTGCATCTCCTTAAAGCGAAAACCCTAAAGAAAGGTCCCTTTAAGACCTTAAAACTCACTTAAGGCTTCGCATAAAGCTTAGAAACCCTATGCATGTTTGAAAGCACTTGAAAATTACCACATGCACCAAAGATCTTGAGTTTTCGGTCCTAACCTCATGGACTGAGAACCATTCGGACCGAGAACCTCTTCGGACCGAGAACCTCATGGACCGAGAACCATTCGGACCGAGAACCTCTTCGGACCGAGAACCTCTTCGGACCGAGAACCATTCGAACCGAGAATACCACTTGGACGGAAAGCTCCATTTGGTAACCATACACTCCTTTTATGCAATCCTAAGTGATTGTAACACTTCATTTAAGGATTCATTAGTCCTTAAAGTGTTATTCTTTACGTGATTAGTTGAGTAAACACTAATTGCATGCATATATGTGTCTTTATATGCTAAATAGGATCTGTGTGTGTTCAAGTCTTCACTTGACACTTAGCATCCTTTTTCCGATCTTACATTCGCATCACTCATTTCAGGTGAGTTGATATCCCTTAATCAACCTTTTAAATGATTTTAAATGCTTTTATGGGGGGATACAAGTTGAAACATTCTCGTTATTGCTTTAATCATATGTGATTGATAACTAGAATAAACAGAAAGATTTACTATTACTTTCAAATTTCTATCAAACTTATGGATTTCAAGCACTTCAAAACCTTTTATTAAACACTTTTAGATGCTAAAAACTGTCTTCAAACCTTCTTAAACTTACATTATTTTCAAACTCATATCTACACTAATACATTTATATAAGTAAGACTTGAAGGACTTAGGACTGATAGCTCACCTTATTTCCTGTTCCTTGTTTGGTTGTGGACTTAGGGTATCCTGTTATTTGTCCGAATGTCGTCGAACTCTTAATTATATATCATATATAGTTTTAGAGTCATACTCAATAATAGTTTTAGACTTATCCAAGTGGGAGACTGTTGGATTAATGTCTAAGTCCATAACTATATTTGGTATGTACTTGACCCGACCCGGCATGGTCCATTTGGGTTTCACTTCACCGACACAATTTATATGGATAGTCTTTTGAGAATAGTATATTTATGATTTATATTAATATATTATAAGTTCTAATATATTAATATGGAATCATATTATTTAATTAGTATTGATCAAGAATTAATTTAGAATTAATTAAGTGATCAAAAAGAACTAATTAAATATGGACTCTTATATATATGGAATGGGCCAAGTTCATTTAGGTTGGGCTAAGCTTTCATGGATGGTCCATGGAGCTTTTAACCCATGGATCCTATGTAAATGAAAGGTCATGGGTATTAGGGTTTACATGGATGTAACCCTAATCCTCCATAATATATAAAGGGGTCCATGGCTCACAAAATTGACACAAGTGTGTGAAAATAAGAGTGGGCCGATTTTAGTGTGCATACATATTCTCTCAAGTTCTTCCAAGGTGTTTTGGTGATTTGTGATTCCATTTGAGGCTTGCACACTATTGGGGCTAAGCTCTTAAAGCTTAAAGACATCAAGCTACATCAAAAGGTATGTCATCTAACTAGAACTTTGTAGTATAGGTGCTTCATAATATGCTAGTTAGGATGAAACCTTGGAATAGTTAATATTTGCATGTATAATAGAGAAGACAGAGATCCAAGGTTTATAGGGTTACATGTACACCATAAGAGTGTTAGAATGCTCAAAACCCAACACTATATTCTCCGAGGAGTGACTAGCATGTGCCTAAGAATGATTGTGGTGTTGCAACAAGTCTAAAAACTTACCAACACTAATACAAACGGGAACATTAGAACAGAATACTATAGGAGTATTTTGTGTTACTATAATTACTTATGTGCAAACTAAAAAGGATCCTTATTAGTACGACTATTAACTATTCTTTTCCCCATTCTCGCGTAGATAACATGGCTGGCTTCCATCTTCCCGCAAATCCGTATTATCCCAACCAAGGCATTGGTGGATGGCTTGATGATGAGCCAGAAGATGATCACCCAATCCCTTTGGATGATCACCTCGCAGAGGGCTTTTCGGATGGCTCCGACTCCGAACCAGAGGTCAACAACCTACCCCAAGAAGGTCAAGTCCCAAACCTCAACCCCCGTCCGGCATTTCAAGGTCCCACTCCCTTGTGGACAACAACCTTGAATCGTTGGAGCGATGAGCAGGGTCAGCCCTTACCTTACAATGGAGACCGAAGCTTTTACAACATAAGCGAGGGAGGCTCAGCTGACCGAGTCCTGCCCATTATTGTCCGTAGGATTGCTCGGAACGTCGAGCAAGGTCATGCAGCCATCGACCGAGTAATGGAAGTTGACGCCAACTCTGGCCTTAATACAGTCCGCATTCGCCAACTTGAAGAGGCTATGGAGAGAACTAGGAGGACCAACGAGGCTCTGCAGCAACAACTAACTGCATCCCGAGCCGAAGTCATGGAACTCCGAGTACGTCAGAGGGCACATGAGTGTCATCTTCAAGAGGTTGTACGTCAACTGGTAGATCTGAGGGTTCGCCCAAGGGACACCCATCGCCGGTAGAAGATGTCGACTCTTCTTTTCTTTTGGGATAAGGAATAGCCTTTCTTTTCCGTGCCCTATGGAGCACTTGTCTGTAAAACTTTCTTAACTTTTAAAGTACTCTAACTAGACTTCTAATACTGCCAACATTTTCCCTTATGGTTTGATGTAAGACCTACTGTTAGGTCAATTTTCCCGAACTCATTTTACATCATTAATACCAGTAATATTGGCAGTTATCTATGTTGGATTAATGTCTAAGTCCATAACTATAATTGGTAAGACTTGACCCGACCCGACATGGTCCATTTGGGTTGCATGGCATCATGCATTTGGATAGACTATAATGAGAGAAATAACACTTAAGGTTGGTTAATATATTATAAGTTCTAATATATTAATAAGGTTATTTAATTAGTATTGATCAAGAATTAATTTGGAATTAATTAAGTGATCAAAAGGAGACTAATTAAATATATGGGTTGATTGTGTAAATCATTCATTCTTATATATGTGGGCTTGTGATCCAAGATTTCTTATGTTGGACTAAGTCCATGGGGTGACCCATGGATACTCCATGGAGGTTAAAATCCATGGAGCATAAGGAATGGGTAAAGTTATGAGTTACATGGTGTAACCCTAATAGCCACCATATAAAAGAATCCCATGGCTCAAGAAATCGTGCACTAATTTGTGTGTGAGGGCTAGACGATTTCAAGGAGTGTTCAAGTTTCTCTCAAGTTATTCCAAGTGTATTTGGTGTTGTGTGAACCATTTGAGGTGTCACACTTGGGGCACTAGGCACTCAAGCTTCATGAAGACATTCTACATCAAAGAGGTATGTATTCTATCTTGTTATATTTATTATTTTGTATGCTAGATTAGGATAATACCTTGGATGTTCATAATTGTATGTATAATAGAGAAAACATAGATACAAGGTATTTAGGGTTGCATGTACACTTAGGAGTGTTAGAATGCTCATAACCCAACAGTGGTATCAGAGCCTAGGCTTGTTTTCTTGTTATACTTGCAAAAGTAGCTGAAAAATCGAGTTGGATGCATATATTCGATTGTTTTGGCTGGAATTGGACTAGGAACATTACCCTAAGATGTTTTTGGACTTATAAACTTGTTTTTGATGTGGTAATGTTCATGCTAATCCAATTTCTAAGATAATTGTCATAATTTCAAGATTTGTATTAGTTTGTATGTTCATGCTAATTTCTTGAAGATTGATGATTTGAATTATCTTGTTCTTATGAGGTTCTTAGATTAATAGAAAAGTTGTGTGAAATAGTTGTTTTCAATCCATTTTAATCTAAGAGTTGATTCCAAAGTGTGTTTTGTAACTTGTCCTCAAGTTATATGAAAAGTCACATTTAAGAATCATAAAACTCATAAAAGTTGGCAAAGGTTACAAAATGAAGAGTCTAGTTCTAATTAAATGGTTTTATGACTCCATAACTTGTCCTCAAGTTATGGAGGTTCAAGAGTCTCTTCATTAAATTTAAAAAAAAAAGTGTAACCTTAACTAGTTCCATAAGTTACAATAAAAAAAGTTATTTTTTTTTATTAATTAGTTTAAAGTTTTCCATAACTTGTCCTCAAGTTATGGAACTTGAAGAGTTTTTTTTTTAATTAAAACTACTTTAAACTCATAAGTTATGAAATTAATTAGTTTTGAATAGTTTCAAAACTTGCCCTCAAGTTTTGGAATTTGAAAAGTTTTCACTTATGAATACTTTAATTCCAAGTTAGCCCTTAGAATTTTAAAAGTTAAAATTCAACCCTTATACTTTATAATATTATAAGTTAATAATATTTATATATATGTATAAGAGTAAAGTCAGTCTTACCGTTAGTAGGCCTCATTCACGAAGCCGGTCTATAAGGGGGGTATAAGGTTACTGCCTATAAAATGACAGTTTAATGGGTGTCCACTCTCACCCACCGCTTCCTTGACTGGTGGAGGGTCGTTAGTCGAACGGGTAGGACAAGGACTATAATTCTCCTTTCATTATAAGTATTAATGATAAATACTAAGTAACTAAACTCTTATTAATACCCAATCTTAGTTACTTAGGAAAATGTGAATTTGGTGCTAACCCATGAAATTACACTTTGCACTTCGCTTAAGTCGTTAGTGGAGCGTGTGTGGTTAACCGGCACACTAACCTAGACTTAACAAGGTAGGCAAAGGGTAACTTAATATTTATCATAGTATCGGTGGAGCGTGTGTGGTTAACCGACACACTGATTAAGGGGTAAATATTAAGGGTACCAAGTATATTTGCATGGTTATTCACACCTTGTTATGTGATCCTCGGCATCCCAGTCACAAAACCTCAAGGGCACACTCGAGATTGAAACATGCCTTTGAGCAGTTCAATGAATCTCAAAGATCTAGGACTTTCAAATCTAATTAAAACCTAATAAATTATTTCGTTTTTCATGGTGGAAATTGGTGAATCGTCATTCACCTACCTTCAAATATTTTATAGCTTGGTTTACGGCATCCCTCTTCTAAGTTATAAAATAGTTTGTTGTGTCCTAGCCTTAATATTTCATATTGGGTGTCATATTAAGGACTTTAAATCAACTATCTTGAATATCTCCCAAAAAGATGTCTGGTCTAGACATTTATGATCTTCCCAAATCTCTTGAAACAAGCTTTCCTAAATGAAGATGATGTCCCATGGATATCATACTTCTTTCACCTCCTCCAATTATTCTCCCTAACCCACAAGTTCCTAAAAAGTTTAAGGTCACTCAAACCCTATTGGCAAGGCAAGGTCTAGGTGTGATCACATCTTGGAGATGTAGTGACATATTGACAAGCCGGGAGAGTTGGGTGTCAAAGTCTTGAGAAAGTTGGTGGCTCAACTACTTTCTAAGTCACATAGTGAGTTCTTTTTGGAATCCTATGAAACAGAGTAAGACAAGACCCTTAATGATCTTATCTATTTGCTAAGATCAACTTCCTAAAACGCTATGGACATTGACAATGATGACATTGGATATCCAGTAAAGCTCTCTCTTCCCAATGGAAAGGGATCGGCCATAGTCAACTCGGTTGACCCAATGGTAAAGAGAGAGGCGAAGTCTGAGATAGTCTCATTATCAAGGGTCCATAGGTAAATATTGCCAAAGGAAGGGGCATTGGTTACGAAGCTGCCAAATCTACCTAAGGATATTAAAGTCAATAAGTTTGGCTCTACTTCAGGTAAAGTCCATTGTCTAACTCTATTAAGTACATGCTGATTCTGATCGCGAAGATGGATTTCAATCGCATGGTTCGCTGATCAGAATTTTGGGCTATTACTTAAGAGTTATGATATTTATATTGCTTAGGAATAGATAACAACAAGGTTTTCATATGGATTGTAAGGATAAGTTTTTCCGCAAAGTTTTAAAATAAAAGAAAAAGGTTTTGATTTTATTTATTTTAAGTATCCTTACAATGGCATTTGTGAAAAGTTGTTGCTTATAAGATTCCATTGATAGCAATATTGGAAAAATGGATTTGATTCTTTCGGTTGTGGTAGTGTCTAATATTACCAAATAAGGAAAGATTCTCATCACCCAAGGTTCAATTGGACCGAAACTTGGAATCATGCAAGTTGTATAGTATGATGAATGAGAACTTTCAGCTTGGAAAATTAAGACTAATTCCTTATGTGAATAAGGAAAGGACTAAGGGATCGAGTACACATTCTTGTGCACTGGTCAAGTCCACCACAAAAGATCAAGAAGACTATTCGTCATGATTTACTTAAGTTCAGTAAATATGATTATACTTATAAGTTTAAATATAAGTCTGTAGCATTGGAGAAGTTTCAATGTGAGACAGAACGAATAAGAAGAATCAAAGTATGGCAGAAAGATAAAAGTTTCTCAAATCTGAAAAGATGGGAGAGTACTTTAGTATCATGTTTATGATCATCTTAATGATTAAGATACCATATCACAATTGGTCCTTTAAAGTCATCTTAGTGCATTCTTATGACTAAGAAGAGGAGTCATGAATTGTTGAAATGGTTAAATCAAAAAGATGAGTCATACTTCGTTCCAAAACAATTCTTAGAGTCATACTCCAAGATTGTAACTTGAGTGACATATCTTAAAGAGGGTTTGTTAACACTAGTCAAATGTAAGAGGAAAAGGTTATCTACTCTTGTACATTTGAAATTGGTAAGTTGTGATGTTTTGGATAAAACAGAGACCAACTTAGGCCAATTGTGTAAAGTGTTAGTCTTGATAAAGAATCCGCACTATCTCTTGAATATTTGACAAGGGAGTCTTATATGTCAAGAGGACAGTGGGAGTCTTAAAGCTCTTGAAAGTTTCAAGACTTAATCAAGAATAAAACCTAAAGTCCTTCACTAGCACACGACTTGAGGTTTATAACCTATCATGTTGAAAATTTTGTGCCTATTCAAGTTGGCTTTGCATAGGAGTTCTGAGAGTTCTCAATTGGTTGCACAACTACTTGGAAGCAATGGCAGGCACCTGAGCTGCCAAATGGCAAGAATTTAAGATTGCACAAGTTTAATCAATATGAGTTTGGATTTGTCACTAACCTTGTCTTGTGATTATGGTTTTGACAAATTCACATGGATAAGAACACATACACTATTAAATCTAAGTGTCATAAGGTTTCTCTCTGATTCATGAAAATGATGGTGAGGAAACACTTTCAGTAAGTAGATTTTAACTAGATAGAAATTGTGATATTTGCATTCTCAAAGTCGTTAGTGGAGCGTGTGTGGTTTACCGGCACACTAACATAGACTTGTGAGAAGTGGCAAAGGTCTAAACAATTGAGACTATGATTAAGGCATCCCTTTTCATAGTTCTAAAATTGTTTAGACACACATGTGAGCTATCTAAGAGAGGTGTATGATTTTGATAAAGTTTTATCAAAACAATCTAGTATCAGAAATCTGAACTTTGGTAAGAAAGTCAGCTGATTTCTGAGTACATGTCAAAGCTAGTGGGAGCATAAGTGTTATGCAAATAATCATCATGTTAGTGGGAGCATGATAATTATGACAAAGGTTGCAAGTTAGCAATGTTAATTATAGAAAACAAAAGTTTCAATTCGTGAGGTTTCAGGGGTTGAAAAAGTTGGTTTGCTATAATTAAGGGAGAGGAAATTATACTTCATTTCAATTCTAAAAGCTTAGATTGAGATTTTAGTCGTATTTAATCAAGGATATATATATGAATTTCATGTTGGAATGGCTCAACATAAGGAAATTCTATATATGGGTCCATTATTTGCGTTCTAAAATTCGATTATGATTACGGCATCCCTTTTCATAATCTGAATTTTGAGAACTTGGCAAATTGAAATGGAAATATTAAAGCAAAAGACTGGTTTAGTCTTTATGTGAGACATCATGAATCGTATCCCATATGCTTCGGATATAGGATCGATTACATGTGCTATATTCATCCTTTCTAAAATTTTCCAAATGCCTGGGGCATTATGAAGGGAAAAGGTCTAGAATTGGATATGACTAAAATGATTAAGCAATTGTCGAGGACAATCTAAGGTTTACCAAAGATTGGTTGCTCAAGGACAGTTGGAAGTATAATGTTAATTCTAGAAGGACCATATTGACATAATCTGTAAGGAGGCAACTCTTGTTCAGAAGTGATAGTCAAAATGGAATATGGAAATGTTTCAAAGTTAGAAATTATTCAATCTGTGTAAGATCAGGAAACTTAATGAAAGAAGGATGTTTCCAAGGAGCTGATCTCCTTTGGAATGCTCTGTAATGATTGTTGTCAAGTCTTTCTGACTTCGTGGATAATCATTAAGAGGATCAATGCATATAAGTTTAGAATCTAACATATTTCAGTAAATGGCATGAATTTGGAATTCTTGCATTTGCAGTAAGGATTTGGGACTGTGAAAAGCGGATCATTAGAGTGATGTTCAATTGATCTATTTTACAAAGTAAAGATCATAGACAAACATAGTATGCATACTTGGTGTATGGCATGACTAGTGTTTAGAAAACATAGTATACATGCTTGGAGCATGGGACAACTATTGTTTTAAATTCAAGTATAAAGTTGATAAAACCGAAACAATGAATAATGAGTAATCAGTATGGTGATAAATAAAAGTGTTTATTTATATTCATAGGGCTTGATACCATATTTGATTCATTTATTCTTGTGTTTCACTTTGCATGTTTTGACTTCCAGAATAACTAAGTCGCTCTTCCTGAATGATTAAGTTATTCAAACCATCCACAGTCGGTCATATGTTGGAAGTAGATATGAATCAAGACTGTCATGGATTGGTTTGTAGAGGTCCAAGTTGGTGGACAAAGTGGTGCTACAACACTTATGAGTGCTCATAAGTTCTGAGTATTGGATTCAACCCGCGCTCATTTGAATCACTTCATGGATTTTATCACGAGTGATCATGAGACGATAATATCTTATATTCTTCAAACCTTGAGATATGAGTTGTTACTATGAGTTGGTTATACATTGATTGCACGAAAACGCATTGGTAACTCGATGTTATAAAACGTGCCTTTGTGTATGATTCAACAAGTAGTAGAACAAGCCATATGAGTCGAAGTTTATCCATTCCTTTTACCTTCGGGATAAAAGCGATATCTGTGGGCCCCTCGATGATTTAAAGATGACACATGTGAGTGCTTGGCCAACCCAGGACTGATTTGATTTGTTCAATCAGTCAGTCATCATGAATCGGAAATCGGGAAACAACAAATGGACAGAGAGAATGATTGATAATCCATGTCTCAGTCCATATGATATCTAGAATGGAGGAATATATGATCCCTTATCTAATGGACAAGTCATTGACAAAGGTCAGAGTTCATCGACAAGGTCAGAGTTCGACAGAAGCTTTTGAGAGCTACGATTGCTGATCGGTTCCTGAAGTCATACGCAATAATAGTTTTAGACTTATCCAAGTGGGAGACTGTTGGATTAATGTCTAAGTCCATAACTATAATTGGTAAGACTTGACCCGACCCGGCATGGTCCATTTGGGTTGCATGGCATCATGCATTTGGATAGACTATAATGAGAGAAATAACACTTAAGGTTGGTTAATATATTATAAGTTCTAATATATTAACAAGGTTATTTAACAAGTATTAATCAAGAATTAATTTGGAATTAATTAAGTGATCAAAAGGAGACTAATTAAATATATGGGTTGATTGTGTATATCATTCATTCTTATATATGTGGGCTTGTGATCCAAGATTTCTTATGTTGGACTAAGTCCATGGGGTGACCCATGGATACTCCATGGAGGTTAAAATCCATGGAGCATAAGGAATGGGTAAAGTTATGAGTTACATGGTGTAACCCTAATAGCCACCATATAAAAGAATCCCATGGCTCAAGAAATCGTGCACTAATGTGTGTGTGTGAGGGCTAGACGATTTCAAGGAGTGTTCAAGTTTCTCTCAAGTTATTCCAAGTGTATTTGGTGTTGTGTGAACCATTTGAGGTGTCACACTTGGGGCACTAGGCACTCAAGATTCATGAAGACATTCTACATCAAAGAGGTATGTATTCTATCTTGTTATATTTATTATTTTGTATGCTAGATTAGGATAATACCTTGGATGTTCATAATTGTATGTATAATAGAGAAAACATAGATCCAAGGTATTTAGGGTTGCATGTACACTTAGGAGTGTTAGAATGCTCATAACCCAACAATCTAATCTATGGGAAAGTCTTCACCTTTCTGTTTCCCTACTCTATTGTTATGCCTCTATCTAATAATTGGACTATGGCGATTTAGTCCATGCAACACTCTCATCATACTTGCAAATGATTCTTACTATTATCATCATCTTTATCAACTTTCAGTAAAGGATGCCGCCCCGAAAGCGTCCGACCAGAAACACGCCTGTGAATCAAACTCCACCACCACCACCCCCTCCGCAGTTCGATGCGGTGATGTTTCAAGCAGCGGTGACCGCAGCTGTGACCGCAACCATGGCCCAAGTAAACTCTAGTGGTGTTAGTGGAGCTGGAACAGGCACAAACTCTAGCCATGGTGAAATCCACCCACGTACACGAGAGTGTACCTATAAAGATTTCATCAGCCGCAAACCAACATACTTCAATGGAACTGGAGGGATCATTGCACTATCCCAATGGATCGAGAGAACAGAAGCAATCTTCGAGATGTGCTCATTCCCTGAAGGAAGCAAGATAAAGTTCGCTGCTTGCACCTTCACCGAAAGGGCCCTGCCGTGGTGGAATGACCATGTCAAATCACTCTCACTGGTAGCAGCTAACGTCATGGGCTGGGATACACTGAAGGACCTAATGACAAGGGAGTACTGCCCGGGGGGCGAAATTTAGAAGCTCGAGGAGGAACTGTGGAACCTCAAAATGAAGGGTTCCGACATAGTGGCTTATACAGTCAGGTTCTGCGACCTGGTGACTCTATGTCCCAACATGGTCCCCACCGAAAGCAAGAAAATCGAAAGATTCATCTGGGGTCTGGTACCCCCATATCGAGGGAACGTTCTAGCATCACACCCTGCGACCTTTGATAGTGCCAAGGAATTGGCCCAAAGGCTCATCGATCACGAGTTCTTCAAGAACACCAAGAACACACACTAGTGTTTTGGGGCGAAAAAACCCTTCTTTGCTTCCATATTGTAAGTATCTACTTCCTACACTTGTTATCTAGTAAGGATACTTGATTTAGAGCCTTGAAATCGTCATTTTCCTAGAACAAAAGGAGTTTTCGGTTTAGTACATCTCCTTAAACCGAAACCCTAAAGAAAGGTCCCTTTAAGACCTTAAAACTCACTTAAGGCTTCAGATAAAGCTTAGAAACCCTATGCATGTTTGAAAGCACTTGAAAATCACCATATGCACCAAAGATCTTGAGTTTTCGGTCCTAACCTCATGGACCGAGAACCATTCGGACCGAGAACCTCTTCGAACCGAGAACCTCATGGACCGAGAACCATTCGGACCGAGAACCTCTTCGGACCGAGAACCTCTTCGGACCGAGAACCATTCGGACCGAGAATACCACTTGAACCGAAAGCTCCATTTGGTAACCATACACTCCTTTTATGCAATCCTAAGTGATTGTAACACTTCATTTAATGATTCCTTAGTCCTTAAAGTGTTATTCTTTACCAGATTAGTTGAGTAAACACTAATTGCATGCATATATGTGTCTTTATATGCTAAATAGGATCCGTGTGTGTTCAAGTCTTCACTTGACACTTAGCATCCTTTTTCCGATCTTACATTCACATCACTCATTTCAGGTGAGTTCATACCCCTTAATCAACCTTTTAAATGATTTTAAATGCTTTTATGGGGGGGGATACAAGTTGAAACATTCTAGTTATTGCTTTAATCATATGTGATTGATAACTAGAATAAACAGAAAGATTTACTATTACTTTCAAATTTCTATCAAACTTATGGATTTCAAGCACTTCAAAACCTTTTATTAAACTCTTTTAGATGCTAAAAACTGTCTTCAAACCTTCTTAAACTTACATTATTTTCAAACTCATATCTACACTAATACATTTATATAAGTAAGACTTGAAGGACTTAGGACTGATAGCTCACCTTATTTCCTGTTCCTTGTTTGGTTGTGGACTTAGGGTATCCTGTTATTTGTCCAAATGTCGTTGAACTCTTAGTTATATATCATATATATATATATATATATATATATATATATATATATATATATATATATGTTGGATATAAAAGCTTTCACTTCAGTTCAGTACCTTTGTGTAACGAAGGCATACAAACAACATTACTATTTAACTATAATAGGTATAGTTAAGGGATTACTACTCACTATTACAACTACAGCGATACATACAAGAGTCAGTACATTTACGATTCACTACATAAGTACTACATTGAGAAACAATACATACTATACACTATACAAGAGAACATACTACACACTACACAAGAGAATATACTATACACTAGTACAGAGAAAACATCACTACACTATAACATAGTATACAAACTTTTGAATACAATAATCAGAATGTGACATACTACTTCTCGATACGACACTTCATTGTGGTATCACTTTGTAACCAGAGTCTCCTGGAGGGAGAGCGGGCATTGTTTGTATAGATCTATACGGGACAGACACTCCTACACCCTGACTGCTAGCTATAGTCCCAGCCGATAAGGCCAAGGGGTGACAGAATGTTAGCTCACTACATATAACACCGGAGGGTCATCAGTTATTCAGCCGTCGATCAGCATGGTTACATACGAGTTCACATTCAAAACTTTAATTAACCAATGAAGAATTAAAGGCAAAACAGACTTTTCGAGGCGTATTGTTCATTTAATACCACCTGGAGTCTACATTTTACTACTTTAGACTCCCCAAGGTGTACTGTACATTTAGTACTACCTGGAGTCTGTATTTCATTACTTTGTGATTCTGTCACTTACACGTTTAAATAAACTATATTTTTATAATGATAGTTTCACTGGGGAAAAACTCTTACACTACATAAGGAACAAATACACAAACAGTCGGGTCTTGGTAGAAGACTACATTTCACTAGAAAATATAGGATTTTCTAGGGAGCATAACTATTTACAAACATTTACAAACATCTATGAACATTTACACTACGTTGTTACAAACATTTTCATACGAGCAATGACACTAAATACTTATGAACTCACTAGCTTTATGCTGATAAACTCTTTTCAAAATAACTTGTATTCTCAGGTCATCAGTAGACAGGTACCGAGGAAGCTTTTGAGAAGATGGAGCACATACAAGACTCATATTTTATTTTGATTATACATTTTGGCATCTTACATACTATTCAGAACACGCTTGTATTAAAATTATTATGTTAATGCAATGGATGTTGTTGCTTGTCTTTACTATTATGCATTGTTATGATACTGTACATGACGTCCTCCACCCCAGAACATTTCCGCCGTTACGGTTTTGGGGTGTGACACATTGACCGGAAGGTCTCGTAGAGTTACAACCCCGAGTGGCTTATGTGCTGTATGTAGTATTTTGGGGAACTCACTAAGCATTTATGCTTACCGTGTTATGTGATATGTGTTTCAGGTACTAGCGAGGACCGCGGGAAGGCGCCGACATGATTTGTACACACTGACAGAGGATTTTGTATTTGAGATTCCGGGATGTGTTTTACCGTGATAACATTTGATACACTTGTGTTTTCAGATGATTTAAATGAGAAATGTTATGTTCGAAAAATGAAAAATTGTTTGAAAATTTATGTCGTTACATCACATTGATGTGATTTAAGTACTTCATGAATATGTTAAATTACATGCATTAAAGGTTAAGTAATCTGATACTGATTGACTTGGCCCTATTGCGCAACTCTCGTCTCAGTCTAACCGTTGTAGGATTGAGTCTTTTAGTCGAAGGATTATCTAAGCTTTGTTGCATGTAATTGAATTCATGAAGTAGTTAGTTGACATTAGCAGGGGATCTTCAGCAGCTAAGAGCAGGGTAGGGTGAGGAACCTAGGAGAGCCTAGGGAGTGTTTGGTGGGTTTTGATATACTTTTTAGCAGGTATTTGGAGTACTAGTTTGAGAAGGTGACTTAGAGGATTCAAGATGATTCTTGAGGGAAGTATCGATAGGTGTGGAAGGTAGTATTGGGCCCGTACTACTGAAAGAACATGATCCATACTCGACTCGAGGAGAGTCACGGAGAATCTAAGAAGCCTGTGGGATAAGGATTATTTAGGTATGTTCTGATTATTGTATGGTTGCTTTTTAGAATGGTGATGAGTACGCATAGAGGAAGTTTAGGCTCATTTATTGGTACTAAGCTGATTGATGAGCGGATGCGGGAGTTCATCTCGTCGAAGGTCACCCACGGTATTTTGGAGCAAACTCCTGTGATCTACGGTTCGGTCAAGGAGGGGATCATGAAGATTTTGGATGAGCATTTGGGTACGTTCTGCATTAAGATTTTGGCTATTGTGGGAGCTCACACTCTTTCCTTCCAAGATTTCTATGCTTGCAGAGCTCCTGATTTCCTGAGGGAGAAGGACCCCATTGCTAGTAGGAGGTAGTTAGTAGACATGGTGAATGATTTCCGGACGAGCTTCTGCCCCGAGGGGTCGAAGGTCATGTAAGTCCCTAATTATGCTTGTGTATCAATCAGATCCAATTGATGGTGCGGAATCCCAATCAATTGGATGATGTCAGATCAAATAGAAGAGAAGGAGAAGAAGAAGATGATAAATCTTGAATGTATTGATTAGAATGAAGTTCCCTTACACAAGATTCAGATTGCCTGTTATCACACGATTATATCACTTCCCAAAATATCTCCCTCAAGCACATTTCATTAACACCATATTTTTGGATTTTCTGATTTTCTAATGTTTTTGTTTTGTTTTTATTTCACCCCCTAAATTTGTACATAGGAGAGAAACGAAAGTAAATGCGCAAACTTAAACTATCCTAAAACAAAAATTAGTCTTTAAAGCGAATCAGCTTAAGAAAAACTCAGGAGTATAGAGAAGAAAACTCAAACTGTAAGTCACCGATTGAATTTGCATCCAGAAGGTCTGAGAACAGCACGCGTAATCTCATAACAGATCCGAAAATTCTTCATGTCATTAAGCACTAACCCCGTTTGTGATCCCTTATTTTCTTCCTTTCCCGCAAATGACACATACTCCCAAACAATGTTCTGAGTGTTGTACAGTTGAGAGATGTCCCCTATCATGTGCCTGGAACCGCCACTACCAACAAACCGAAGTCTGATGATATGCCTCCATAGCTGCTCCGACACAGAGCGGGATTAGTTGGTCTTTGGAACCCAGTCCATTTTGAAACTGGGTCGACCTTTGTCATCAACGCAAGGTACCCTCTCCCATGACATATCCTGTTTATCACAGACAGAAGATGAAGAAATATTAGACGCATTAGATGATTTGGGAGATTTAACCTTTGGTACCCATCTATAGTCGGGTTTAACCCTTTTCTTGTTGGATCGGATGGGTGCCTCGGTACTTGCTTTTGAACTTGAAGTCGGCTTCTGAGACGACTTTGACCTAACTGGTATTGACTTCACATGAGCATCTCTTGGATTGGACTTCTTGGCCGACATTCCCTTCTTGCCCTTGGGATTCAGATTCTTGGCCTTGTGGGTTTGATTCTTGGCCTTCTGCGCGTTCCAGTCACCATTGTCTGAACGTGACCTTGAGGGATTTCTTTTGGAGTATCTCCCTCTTGGCGCGTTCTGCCACCCTTGTGCATAGTATGGAACGTGTGCGCGATTAGGACAATTTCTGGCAATGTGTCCAGGTGTTCCACAGTGAAAACATGTCTTTTTCTTCACTGTGAAGTTGTTTCTTCCTACCCCTGGTGGCGTATCCTTGCCTTGTCGCTTGTTGTTCCCATAAGCACACTTGCAACAGGCACTCTGATTTGCCTGTTTTGGTGGCCTGTATTTAGCAACAGCAGGTTGTGTGACTGGTGAGGGTGGAGGTGAAGTGGATGTGCTTGAATCAGGAACATCAGAATTGTCAAACAAAAAATCAAACACATCAAAGAAATTTGAGTTATCAGTCTTTGACACAGAATCATCAGAATTTGCAGAACTAGAATTAGTTCTGTTCTCCTTATCCTCATCCTTTACTACTTTACCTGCACATGAAGTAGATGTGCTAGAAACAGGAACATCAGTATTTTCAAACAAATCATCAAATATGTCAAATAAATTTAACTCAACATGATCCGATGCAGAAGCATCACAAGATGTATCATCAATTTTAACATCAGAAACATAAGGTTTTTCATTGGAAATAGAAACATCAGATTGAGACTCAGTTTTATTATCAAAAACAGATCCTTCAACTTCGTGCTTTGACTGATCGAAGGATTGATCTGCAGGGGAAGTAGAAACGTTAGTACTTTCAACATTTATAAATCCTCCTGAAACAAAACCAGATGGCTTGCCATCACCATGAATGGTTCGTTGGCAATCTCCTCTTTAGACAAAGGGTGATACTGATATGTATGATTAAAAGGAGGAGGTACATTATCGTATCCTAAACCCTTTTGCTGGTTTCGTTTGAACTGCAGGCAATGGTCAATCATGTTGGCAACTACCTCGCTTGATACATCAAATCTTTTAAAATCAAAATTTGCAGTTTCAAATTGTCTCTTTAATGTATCAAGCTCAGTGATTAACTCATCATTATGTCTGGTTGTGATCGATGATTTCTCTCGTTTTACGTGGGTCTTCTTCTTATCCAACAAAGCTGGGGTTCCTGATCTGATAAAGAAGTTCATTGTGATGATTGAGAACCAAACCAACAACCGGGTGAAGGCGCTTCGTACTGATAATGGAACATAATTCAAGAAAGCTATTCTTAATCACTTTTGCGCAGAAAAGGGAATTGTGCGTCAATACAGCTCTGCCCACACGCCTCAACAAAATGGGGTTGTTGAGAGGAGAAATAGAACATTGAAAGACGCCGCAAGGACGATGTTGTGTGACTCCAAGTTACCTGTTTTCTTTTGGGCTGAGGCGATTAACACTGTTTGTTACGTTCACAATCGTGTTTTAATCAACAAAGCTCAGATAAAGACACCGTACGAGATTCTATATAGTCATAAGCCTTCAGTTAGTCATTTCCGTGTATTTGGCTGCCCTTGCACCCTTCTTCACCTGGAGTCCAACCCCAAGTTCAATGCAAAAGCCGATGATTGTTACTGCGTAGGATATGTTGCACGCACCGCATATAGGGTTTACAATAAGAAGACGAAGCAGATTGTAGAATCCTTTGATGTGGGTTTGTTGGAGGAGAATGAAACGGATGCTCGAGTGGGCCCTGATTGGTTATTTGATTACACATCGCTTTTCAAATCCATAAATGTGTCTTCAGATGGTTCATATGGGTCCTCCTCTGGTTCGAAGATTGTTTCTGAAGACGAAGACGAAGAAGTTGTTTACAGACCTCCAACGGTACCCTCTTCACCTCTTGAGGGGGAGTCATCTGCTCCACCTGAGGGGGAGTCACCTGTTCGACTTGGTAGTCCAGAGTCTCCGGTTCAAAATGACACTCCAGATGCTGATGCTACACCTCTTACTCCTGTTGAAAGAGAGTTCATCTCTAGAGATGCTTCTGCTGTCACTCCAACTTTTATGGAACTTCTCTTTCCTGAAGAAATTGCTAATGAGTTTGTAGCAGATTCATCTAATGTGGATCAATTAGCAAATGATGGAGGTTTCAACATTCACACTCTTCCCGTTTCGCTCAATGATATCAGCCAAGACATACCTTCAAGAATCCAACGCGATCATCCGATCGAAAACATCATTGGTCAGCTGGGTGATGGAGTTAAAAGCAGAAGTCAGAGTGGAGATGTCAATACATGTCTCTATTCTTGCTTTATCTCTCAAATAGAGCCCAAGAATGTTGAAATGGCTTTGAATGAGCCCAGCTGGGTAGATGCTATGCATGAAGAGCTAAATCAATTTGAATAGCTCGGGGTTTGGAAATTGGTTGAGTTACCAAAGGGAAAAAGGTCTCTTGACACACGCTAGGTCTATCGAAACAAGCAGGATGATTCTGGTGTTATAGTGCGCAATAAAGCAAGATTGGTGGTTAGCGGGTTTCGACAAGTCGAGGGTCTTTATTATACTGAGGTTTATGCTCCAGTGGCTCGCTTGGAGGCTATTCGTATCTTCCTTGCATATGCTTCCTACATGAACTTCACGGTTTACCAAATGGATGTCAAGACAAGCTTCTTGTATGGCAAGGTGAAGGAAGAAATCTACGTTGATCAGCCCCCTGGGTTCGCTAACTCGAAGCTTCCTAATCATGTCTACAAGTTAGACAAGGCGTTGTATGGGTTACATCAAGCTCCTCGAGCGTGGTATGCAACTCTCACAAAGCATTTGCTCGAGCATGGATACTCTCGTGGCACTATCGATCAAACTTTATTCATCAAGCATGTGGGTAATGATCAGATTCTAGTCCAGATCTATGTTGACGACATTATCTTCGGGTCTACAAGTCTACAACTATGCAAGGAGTTTGAAGGCGTGATGAAAAAGAGGTTTGAGATGAGTTCGTTGGGTGAAATGACCATGTTTCTGGGGCTTTAGGTCAAACAGAATTCAACCGGAATCCTACTCCATCAAGCCAAGTATGTGGAGGATATTCTTGAGAAGTTTGGGTTTCAAGACGCAAAACCTGCATCGACACCAATGGCCGAAAGACCCCTGCTGAATCCAGATACTGATGGCGAATCCGTAGATCAGACACACTACAGATCGATGATCGGATCGTTGATGTATATTACTGCAAGTTGTCTCGACATCATGTTTGTAGTTTGTCAATGCGCACGTTATCAGGCTAATCCTAAACTTTCACAACTTATTGCTGTCAAAAGGATTTTTCGGTATATCAAAGGCAACCCAAAATTGGGTCTTTGGTATCCGAAAAATTCCGAATTTGATTTATATGCTTTTGCTGACAGTAATTATGGAGGCTGTGAGCTTGACAGGAAATCTACATCAGGAGGGTGTCAATTCCTTGGAGATAGGCTGGTGTTATGGCAGTGCAAGAAACAGCATACCGTCTCAACCTCAACAACAGAAGCAGAATATGTTGTTGCATCTGCTTGTTGTTCTTAAGTTATCTGGATCGAACATCAGCTGTTCAATTACGGTTTGAATTATCTAGAAACCCCCATTTACTGTGATAATGAGGTCGCGATTCAAATTACTAAAAATCCTGTCCAACATTCCAAAACCAAGCACATTGATATCAAAATTCATTTTATCAGAGACTGTTAAGAGCGCTCGCTCATCCGGCTGGAACAGGTTCCATCTGCTAATAATGTAGCGGATCTGTTCACCAAGCCTTTTAACAAAGCTCGATTCGATGTGCTTGTGGAATTTTTAAAAATGATTCGTTTTGAGGATTAAATTTTTGCTATAGGTTAGGTTAGTTTAAATTTGCGCATTTTTAGTGATTTCATTCTCACCCATGCACAAATTTAGGGGGAGAAATAAACAAAAACCAAACAAAAATTTTAAAATTTTAAAAAAAATCCAAAAACATTTTGTTTCTGTTTTATTTTTTTCAGAAAATATTCAAAAAAAAAATCCAAAAACATTAAAAAATCAGAAAAATTAAAAAATATTGTTGCTGACAGTTTTGCTTGTAGGTGTTGTGACGGGAAGTGATATTATCAAGTACTAACAGACAATCTGAGTCTGCGTAACGTACCAAAAATTAAAATGTCTATGCTCTGTGTTCGATGCGCTGTGATATGGGCATATTTAGTTATAAAATTCATGCATTATCTTAATACTTTATGTTGTTTTTGTCTCATTTAATGAACAAAAGGTGCTTAATTAGTTTAGAAATTCATTTTTCAGCAACAATGACATGCTCGGGTGGAAAAGGAAGCGGAACTAGCAATTGGAAGCTTGGATCTTGGATTTTGAAGAAAGAAGGATGTTGCTGTACAGCTTGACCCCTCGTCAGCATTTTGGCCATATCTCATGAACCGTAACTCCGATTGACAAGATTCAAAATGTTCTAAAAACTAGGCACAATTTCGGACGACTTTCGTGTTTTGAGAAAATGCTGATTCCAAACGGACTCGACGAGTAGGCCATCAACTCGACGAGTCACGTTGAACTTTCGCGATTATGGACGCGCTGACTTGCCGTGCACGGGTTTTAAGTAAAGGACTCGCCGAGTCGGTCACTGGATTCGACGAGTCACCTCTGTTTTGTGAAAATCTATATAAAGGGACTTTCAGATCGATACCCTGGCATGGAGAGAAACCCTTGGGGGTAAAGCTGCGATTAGAAGACCTGCTAAGGTGCTGAAAGCCAGAGAATCAACCCTAGATCCAATTTTGAGAAGAATCAAGGCAAATTCAAGTCCATTCTTACTTATTCTTTAAGTTGAACTATGTTTGAGTTGTTTGATTTCGTTTTTGATCTTAGTTTTACTGTAATCATGAGCTAAAACTATTATCTTCTGTTTAGGATAGATGACTTTATGATTATGGTATGATTTTATGGTTAGGATTAATTTTATTTGGTAATATTGTTTTGTTAAGCTTATTAAAGAACCTTATATGTTAACAATAACTATTTTTTGTTAATAAACTAGTAATTAAGTTGTATGAACATCTCTTAATTGCTAATCTCATATGATTTATGTGACCACATAGTTATATGTCTAGGAATAACGAATGTGAAACTATAATTAACTAGAAGATAGGTAAATTAATGTGTGAGCTTGTGTAATACACCATCAACAAGAGGTTAATTGAATCACCAATTTGATTAGCTAATTACAAGTCTTACTTAACCCGAATCAATAAACTAGGAAACTCATTGGTTTAATCAACTGATCACTGCTTGAATTAATTTGTTTTCTAAGGATTAGTAATAGCGAACGTGAACCTAATCACATTTATCGGTAGCCAATGCCAATTAGTCCATTGCACTTGTCATAAAATCAACCATAGGAATAAATGATTCGAACCTAAACAGAAGTCTCCTTAATTATTGAATTTAGTTGATTTTTATTTGCTTAGCTCTTAGTTTCTTAGTTTAAGTTTTAGTTAATTGTTTAAGTTTCTAGTCTTGCAAAACTAGAGAAACCCCCCTTTCTATTACTTGTTTTATTTAGATAATATTAGCATTTATTTTAATTGTTTACCGTTCCCTGTGTTCGATACCCTACTTACCTGAACTAAACTGCTAATCAATAGGTACACTGCCTTTCGTGTGTTTGTCTTTGTGTTTAAGTTAGTAGGATTAAAACTAGTTCGTTTAACACACATCAAGTTTTTGGCGCCGTTGCCGGGGAACGGTTCTAAATAGTTAATTTTATTTGCTAATTGTTATCATATATATATATATATATATATATATATATATATATATATATATATATATATATATATAAATATTTTTATAGTTTCATTTTTATTTATTATGTATTTTCCAAATCTCGATGCTTTTGATGCTTTTCTTGAGGAAGTAGTACAGGAAATTGAGCAAGAAGATGAGGAGTGTGGATCGGATGAAGATTTGAAGAAATTTGATAGATGGTTAGATAACATCTTGTCTAACGATCAAGAACAATTTGAGTCACAAGAGCTAAAGTTACAAGATGAATTTAATCCAGAAAGAGATTTGGAGGAGCTGGAAAGGTTGCTAGCAGAGAGGTCGAATGAAGAACAAAAACAAGCTGAATTGCAGGAACCAACCCGTGGTTTGACCATTACCACGACATGGTCCCCTGTTCTTCCGGTTTGTGTTTCGAAGCATGGGGTGACGATTCCAACTTTGGAGAAAGTTCTAAATCACGATCCATTTATGATTAGTATCCAACCGGTTCCAACCCTTGTCAATATTCTTGGGTTTTATGAATTCAAGCTCGTTTGGCCAATTTTTGAAGCAAAGAGTCGAATTTTACAAATTGGTCCAAAGAAAATATTTAATGCAATGGATGGATGGGCATCGAATTTATTAGAAGTTTATTAAGTTGGGAGTCCAGCTAAAGACTCGCACAAAAAGAAGCGCTTGCGGGAGGCAACCCGTCATTAGAGTTTGCTTTTCTTTTTCTTTCTAAACTTCTAGTATTTAGGGATAATTTAGGATTTTTATTTTGATGGTTTTTTATTACTTGGTATTTGTTTTTGATCTTTTCAGAATATAGGGTGAGGGATAGAATGAACGAATAAAGCGTGAGGAAATAAAGTGAGGGGTCGAGTCGTAGACGAGAAGATTAGAAGATTTGAGTGATTTTATAAGTCCGATGGTTTTAACGGTTAAAAAGGAGTTTCGTCATTGAATAATATAAGGAGGTGTATTACCTTAATACCCTCTTTGACCTCAAAAACAGACCTGAAGCAAAAAGAAATATTTGCATGATCAGAGCCGAAAACTCGTCGAGTGCACCCTTATAACTCGACGAGTTCCAGCGAAAATTCACGATTTCTGCCCATATGACGATTCAACTCGGCGAGTCTCCACATAAAATTCGACAAGTTTCTCATTCTTTTATCTTTGAGTCGACGATTTGATTCAATTCAAGGCGGCATTTGGCTATATTTTTGAAGTCCATTTTTGATGTTTTCCAAGAAGCTTTTTCTAGTATATTTAGAGCTGTCAACCACACGAGATTTTGACACCCAAGACATGGATGAGCTGTTCCCATGTCTAAAGTCGATTGAAGTTGGAGCTCAAAAGAAGAAATATCAACCTCGCCACTACTATCGCAAGGGAGTTTGTTCCAATTCCCTCTTTATTTTATTGTTCTTTATCATGCATGATATGCAATGGGGACATTGCATAAATTAAGTGTGGGGTAGGGGGTTGGTTACATTAGTTGAAATTTTAGTTAAATTTTAAAAATTTTGCATTAAAATTGCTAGGACTTAATTTAGAAAATTTGGTAAAAAACAATTAGGATTCCATGCTAGTATTATGTTTGATGATTTTATGAAGACCCAAATGTTTAGTTGAGCCTATATACGTTATAATGCATTTGTGGCCCCCCTTTGTTCTAGTGAAATCATGGGACAAAAACACAACCTCGCTTAGTTTGAGGGACACAATATGTTTAGCATCGTGTACTTGAAATGTATCTAGGAAGACTACTACTTTAACCAATAAAGGTTGAAGTTGAGCACCCTTGCTTAAGCATGTAGGTTTTGAGTGAAAAAAAAGTGAGATACATGTAAAAAAAAGAGAGAATTACAAGAAAAGTTGTAACAATTTTAAGAGCAGCTAAAGTGAAGATTAAAAGATCAAAGTTCTGAAGAAATTCAAAAAGTTGAAGATACCAAAAATCAAACATCAAGGTGGTGAATTCAAAGAAATCAAAAGTCGAATTATCAAAGAAGTGAAGAATTCCAAAGAGCTCCATAGTGGTATCGAAAAATTGTAATTTTCTACATTATGTATGCTTGGGTTGCTTGACCAAAAATACTTTGAGGTTAAGAAGTTTTCTGCGGATGGATTCGGAGGGATGCATAAAATGAGCGTTGTTCAAAAGAAGTGGGCGAGTGTTTATGAGGATTGTGAGTATTTAGAATTAGGGGGGTCCTTAGGAAAAATTTTAGACACAAATGCATGCGTTGCGGTCTTGGCATAATGGTTGGGTTTGATTGGAATTATTTTAAGTAATGCTAGTATGCTAAAATTCAGTTTTGCTTGGGGGCAAGCAAAAGTCAAGTGTGGGGTATTTTGATATGGGCATATTTAGTTATAAAATTCATGCATTATCTTAATACTTTATGTTGTTTTTGTCTCATTTAATGAACAAAAGGTGCTTAATTAGTTTAGAATTTCATTTTTCAGCAACAATGACATACTCGGGTGGAAAAGGAAGCGGAACTAGCGATTCGAAGCTTGGATCTTGGATTTTGAAGAAAGAAGGATGTTGCTAGACAGCTTGACCCCTCGTCAGTGTTTTGGCCATATCTCATGAACCGTAACTCCGATTGACGAGATTCAAAATGTTCTGAAAACTAGGCACAATTTCGGACGACTTTCGTGTTTTCAGAAAATGCTGATTCCAAACGGACTCGACGAGTAGGCCATCAACTCGACGAGTCACGTCGAACTTTCACGATTCTGGACTCGCTGACTTGCCGTGCACGGGTTTTAAGTGACGGACTCGCCGAGTCGGTCACTGGACTCGACGAGTCACCTCTGTTTTGTGAAAATCTATATAAAGGGACTTTCAGATAGATAGCCTGGCATGGAGAGAAACCCTTGGGGGTAAAGCTGCGATTAGAAGACCTGCTAAGGTGCTGGAAGCCAGAGAATCAACCCTAGATCCAATTTTGAGAAGAATCAAGGCAAATTCAAGTCCATTCTTACTTATTCTTTAAGTTGAACTATGTTTGAGTTGTTTGATTTCGTTTTTGATCTTAGTTTTACTATAATCATGAGCTAAAACTATTATCTTCTGTTTAGGATAGATGACTTTATGATTATGGTATGATTTTATGGTTAGGATTAATTTTATTTGGTAATATTGTTTTGTTAAGCTTGTTAAAGAACCTTATATGTTAACAATAACTATTTTCTGTTAATAAATTAGTAATTAAGTTGTATGAACATCTCTTAATTGCTAATCTCATATGATTTATGTGACCACATAGTTATATGTCTAGGAATAACGAATGTGAAACTAGAATTAACTAGAAGATATGTAAATTAATGTGTGAGCTTGTGTGATACACCATCAACAAGAGGTTAATTGAATCACCAATTTGATTAGCTAATTACAAGTCTTACTTAACCCGAATCAATAAACTAGGAAACTCATTGGTTTAATCAACTGATCACTGCTTGAATTAATTTGTTTTCTAAGGATTAGTAATAGCGAACGTGAACCTAATCACACTTATCGGTAGCCAATGCCAATTAATCCATTGCACTTGTCATAAAATCAACCATAGGAATAAATGATTCGAACCTAAACAGAAGTCTCCTTAATTATTGAATTTTGTTGATTTTTATTTGCTTAGCTCTTAGTTTCTTAGTTTAAGTTTTAGTTAATTGTTTAAGTTTCTAGTCTTGCAAAACTAGAGAAAACCCCCTTTCTATTACTTGTTTTATTTAGATAATATTAGCATTTATTTTAATTGTTTACCGTTCCCTGTGTTGGATACCCTACTTACCTGAACTAAACTGCTAATCGATAGGTACACTACCTTTCGTGTGTTTGTCTTTGTGTTTAAGTTAGTAGGATTAAAACTAGTTCGTTTAACACACATCACGCTGGTAGGCACGAAAGATTCTAGATGGACTTGACTAGGCAGATTTGAACTTAAGGAATTCACAGACTTGACAGATCTTGACATTGTTAAATCCGTTTAGCCTGAAAATACGACGCCTGGATAGGTTGAGCAGGGAGATATACATGGGAATTGACTGGTCACATTTAAAGAACTCGTATCTAGAACTGTGGATTAACTTTTCCTCGGTGTGCGGATTCTGTCCTTAATTCCGATATTGATGGGGTGACTGGGGAATTCTGATAAGTTAGGTCTGTAGAAGATTATTTTCTTTCTCTCTGTCTGTTAGTCATATGTTTCTTTCTCTACGTGATCGAGAGATCCGACCTGGACTGTAACATATGCAACTCTATCTCTATGCATCTTCTATCTATGCAATTCTTTCTATCTGTTAGCCATATACTGTCTCCTTTACGTGACTTACAATCCGACCTGGTACACAGTATATGCATCATTCTTCTTCCCAATCCCTCTAAAACTTCAGTTAGTCATATGTTTCACCCTCTACGTGATTGGAAGAGATCCGGCCTGGGTGTATAGCATATGCATTCTAAATCTATCTTCTCTCATAATAATTGTTTGCTCACCTAAAGTAATGAGTACTTTGGAAGTTCCTGATTATTGGGGTATGTCAGGAAGCGGGAAACATGTTCTAGTACATTTAAAATTGAACAATCACTAGGTTGTCTGTAGATCTCGCTGCTCAATTTAGGTGGACAACAATATCTTCGGTCGTCGTCAGCTGAATGGTCCTTAAGGAATATTATCTAGGAACTTAGGATCACATTGTCTTGTCACTTATAGTATGTCCTAATTTTGTCACAATCTCTCGTGTTTAAGTGGACCACAATAGCGGCGATTGACCAGATCTATTCATGAAGGGAGAGGTACTGATAAACGGATAAAGGCTGTCTAAAAATTTTGATCCCAAATCACTCTTAAAGTTAGATATCATTTTTATTTTTGTTAAATTTGTTCATAGTTTTCTTCTAATTTAAATATTAGGGGAAAATTAAAAAATTTGAAAGCCAAAAAAAAATAATAATTAATTAATTAAAAAATATTTCTATTTTATTTCTTTTTCAGAAAATATGAAAAACCCAAAAATATTTTGTGCTAAGTTCTCTTTTAGTTTTGTTTTGTCTTGAAAAGTGAATTCAGGTGAAGATGAAACTCATGGAGTTTGTGTCGAAGATTTCTGAGTCAAGGCTTCATCCGTGATCATCGAAGAATTCTCATTCGAAGGAGCAAGAAATGAAGATTATTCTTTCGACATTCAATATTTCAACCCCAGAAGCAAGGTGAAGTTGCAATTGAAGATTATGTGACGGATTACATTGAAGCCTCTTCAATCAGTCTGCTGCTATCTTGAACCTGCTGAAGTAATCCAAAAGATTTGTTCTCTCTGATGTTCTCTCTGAAGATTCTCAAGCTGAAAGCACTATCTTTCAAGAATCAGTACAAGAAGCCTCCTCCCCCAATGTGCGTTCAATGTCAAATTCTGAAGAAAAGCCTAACTGCTCAAGATGAAGTCATTCATTGAAGATTCATCTTGAAGTTGTGAAGAATTTGAAGATTAATGCTGAAGTTAAGCTCTCGATGAAGATTGACAAGAAAATCCAGCTACTTTTTAGGGGGAGCTTGTTGGGTCAATTAAGAAAAGAAAGCTATAAACTAAGGGGGGGATTGTTGGGTCAAAATATTGGTTTGTACTTTGCTTTTCTAGTTGATTGTATTTTTCTGTAATGTTTTATGAGTTTACGGTCAGGTTTACGACCAGGTGGGTGTTTACGGCCGTAAACAGGTTTACAGCCGTAAACCCTGTTTACGACCCAATGAGTGTTTACGGCCGTAAACCCATTTATGGCCCATATTCCCCAAGTATATATATAGGTGTTAGGTGGTTGAGGAGGGACAGATGAACAGAAAAGGAGTGTACGGCCAAGAGAGAAGAGAGGAGTTTTAGTGTGTGTAAGTGTGTGAATCTTGTGTAAGGGAACTTCATTCTAATCAATACATTAAAGATTCATCATCTTCTTCTTCTCCTTCTCTTCTATTTGATCTGACATCATCCAATTGATTGGGATTCCGCACCATCAATTGGATCTGATTGATACACAAGCAGATTAGGGACTTACAGGTCATATTTACATCTTGTCTTCTGAAAGACATAGCTCAAGATTGGTGGGAGGAGGTAGGTTTCGCTTTGGGAGGCGAGACCATTAAGACGATGACTTGGGATGAGTTTGTGACCCGATTTAGTGTGGAGTTTACACCAACTGTTGAGGGAGAGGGCCAAGATGACCGCCAAGTTCAGGGAGAGGGACTTATTGATACCAAAGTACACTGCGGATAAGGAGATGAAGAAGACAATGTATCATGACATGCTATGAGAGGATATCAGGGAGTTTGGTAGTTATTCCGGTTGTCGGACTTTGGAGGACATAATAGCTAGAGTGAAAGAGCGGAAGATTTATTTGGAGAACATTAGGAAGAGGAAGCTAGAATAGGCAAATACAGATGGGGGCCCTGCAAAGAGACCCTAGATTTATGATCAGCCAGTGAGGGGCCAACAGGGCCAAGGTCAGTGAAGCACGTATAGGAAGAAGCACGAAGGGGTTTGTCGATCTAGGGGTATGAGTTTCTACAAGTGTGGTAGGGTTGGTCATGTCAACAAATATTGACCCCATGGAACTAGATCGTTATGTTTCCACTGCAACCAAGTGGGCCACAAGAAGGCTGACTGTCCGGAGTTGATAAAGGGAGCAGTGAGGGCACCTGCTCCACCCACTCTGAGGATTTCTGATGGTCACGAGAGCGTAGTGGATGTTCCTACGGTGACAAGACAAGCATTGCAGTCACGAGCCGAGGAGATCCGAGTTTGTGACAACCTGAAATTTCTATCTTGTACACTCAATCAATTCAACCAAAGTCAGACTTGTTTCTGCTATCATTTAGCACTGTTTAGAGTCTATTTGAGTGTTCTAAGCCTAGTATATTCAAGAATCGGGTGTTAGGAAGTATCTGCTTGAATCCACAGTACCTAAATCAAGTTTAAACCCCATCATGAGGTGTTTACGGCCAAACTTTATGAGTTTGGGCCGTAAACTCATCCATGGCCATTAACTCATGCTAAAAGCATGAGTTTACATCATTTTCCCTCATTTCCTGCTTTTAAAGTCAAAGAACTCCCATTCTCTCTCAACTATCATCAAGATCTTCATCTTAATCTTCCAAAAATGTAAGAATTTCTTCCTTTGATTTGTTGTTACAACACTTTATATAGTACAACCCTTTGATTTCATCCATGAAATCATTCCATTTTGATAGATCTTCAAGTGTTCTTCATTTCACCAAGAACACACACTAGAGTTCTTGGACTTTAAACACCTTTACAAGCTTCTATATTGTAAGTACTCTTGCCTTATCTTGTTATATGCTTGAATCACTTAGATTACACCTAGAAAACATCAAGAACACAAGATCATAAGGTGTTTACGGCCAAGGCAATCTCCTTGGGCCGTAAACCCTAATAAAGGGGGCAATATGAGCCCTAGTCCCTTCCAAAGCCCTGGAACCAAGTCTAGACCACTTCCAAGAAGAGTATAGGACCTTAAACATCAAAAGATCCAACAACAAATGGTGTTTACGGCCAAGGCAATCACCTTGGGCCGTAAACACTAGTTAATGGTGCATATGTGCCACCAATACTTCCTAAGGCTTAGTTTGATCAAAGAATACTTCATTATGACTTGTAAGACCTTATATCACAAATTGGTAAAAATACCATGAGTTTACGGCTGTAAACTCATGGGGAAATTACCCTGGGCCGTAAACTCATGTGATACACCCATATTGGCCATAAACTCCAATGAGAGGCCATACTCCCCTTAGATGCAACCCTATGGTACTCCTAGCACTTGAATCAAAGTGTTATCCATGTTTTAGGGTGTCTTTACTTGCTTAATTAGTTGTTAATTGACTAATTAGATACATATATGTGTCATTGTATGTTAAATAGGATATGTGTGTGTGCTGAAGTCTTCACTTGACATTTAGCATCCTATACCATCCGTTCATCCAAACCACTCACTACAGGTGAGTTCATACCCCTTAATCAACCTTTTAAATGATTTTAAATGCTTTTGTGGGGGGGGGGGGATACAAGTTGAAACATTATAGTTATTATATCAATCACATGTGATTAATAACTATCAAACATATGGATTTTCTTACTTTACAAATTATGTTATGAAACAAACTACTTCAAATCATTTTACAAACTCTTTTACATATTAAATACTTTTATTAAACCCTTTTAAGCTTATACTTTGTCAAATGCGTATCTATATAGATATAGTTATATAAGTAGGATTAAAAGGACTTAGGACTGATAACTCACCTTACTTCTTGTTCCTTGTTTGGTTGTGGACTTAGGGTATCGGTTGTTTGTCCGAAGGTCGTTTGAATCTTAGTTATATATTATGTATATGTATATAGATATAAAAGTTCCTTCATTCAGTTCAATACCTTTGGGTAGCAAAGGTATACAATCATGTTCATTCATACAAACAACATTACTAGTAAACTATAATAGGTATAGTTTAGGAAGTTACAAATACTATTACAAGAACAATGGAACATACAAAGAGTCAGTTCATACATGAGTCAATACAGCTAGTACATACTATACATTATACAAGAGAACATACTATTATGAGAAACAGAGAGAACATATATACATACTAGACAGAGAGAACATACAATACAGTTAGTACATACTATACAATATACAAGAGAACATACTATTATGAGAAACAGATAGAATATACATACATACTAGACAGAGAGAACATACAATACAGCTAGTACATACATTTCATATACAATTATACAATAACATAAATGTGAACCATCGTTCGAGGCATGACATCACCTGTCATGGCTCGATTTGTAGCCAGAATCTCCTAGAGGGAGAGCGTGAATTTACGTATAGATCTATACTGGATTGACTATCCTACACCTTGCTGTTAGCTACAGTGGGACTTGCAAGTCTATGGGTGCCAAATGTCATTTCTTTCGACGTCTTTCATCGTCGTGTTATTAGTCGATAGTATGGTGCAACCATTTCACTTTTAACCTTAATTAACGGCCGAATTAAGGTAGAAAGTACAACAGTAGTTACTATAATACAACACTACAGTACTTTATTATCTTCCCATTGCATTTACATTGTGATCTTTTCACATAAAAGGTAATGTAAAACTATATTTTTGGATAATGATAGTCACACTTGGGAAAATATACACTCTTACAAGAAACAAACATACATTTCATTTGATGTCTTGGTAGAAGGCTACGTTTAGTAGAAAATATAGGATTTTCTAGGAGATACAACCATTTACAAACATTTACAAACGTTTATAAACATTTACAAACTTATACATCAAGTACTTACAAACACTTTCATACAAACAATGACACTAAAATGCTTATGAACTCACCAACTTTAAAGCTGATAAACTCTTTCGAAATAACTTGTATTCTCAGGTCATCAGTAGACAGGAACCGATGCGAGGTTTTGAGAAGATGGAGCTTGTTCAAGACTCATCTCTTATTTTGATTTACATTTTTGGTGTCTTATAACTTTACAGAACACACTTGTATGAAATATTATTATTAATGCAATGGATGATGTTGTTGCTTGTTTACTACTATTCTTTGTTGTGATACTATACATGACGTCCTCCACCCCTGAACGTTTCCGCCGTTCCGGTTTTGGGGTGTGATAGAGTTTCACCAGTCGACGTCGTAGGTATGTGCTGTATTCATTTCATTCATTCCATTATTGTTAATTGTGTCTACGATTATGTGTTTGTGTGTGAGACGCTATGTGTGGTTTATTTAGGTTTCCACCTAGGAATCAAAATTCTTTTGATTATGGTCTGGACATTTTATTTTGAGAATCTTCATATGTCATTTTGCATACCGAGGGTCAAGTTTAGAGGATATTCGGGTGATCCGGTCTTGGATTTTGAAATGGGAGGCATCGACCATCATTAGAACAAGCTTAAAGTGGGAAAATATCTAAAGTTGGTTCGGTCTTTAGTTGTATCAACAAGAATTCAAGGAATCCACAAGGTGGCCATGTCGGGTTTGAATGCAGGATATGTAGAGGTTTTTCATGGTTTCGAGGCAATGAGGAATTGGTTTGATCGTGGGTATAAGATAGACAGTTGTCAAGTTCATACCTTCAAAGTGTGGTCAGTTGCAGGTTTGCACGGGAATTGATCTAATGCAAGTAGGTCGTTGAATCAGTTGGTACCCGTTTCGATATTGGATAGTAATGGGATGTTAGTCCTTATAAGCTCATGTTGTCGACAACTTGAATGGTAAGTTTGTGAGATGGATTGGAAATCCATCAATTTTATGGATTATAAGGGCGACATCGAATCCATGTAGGGGATAATCGTTTGGACTAGTGGTTGCACAAGAATGGATATTCAGGTTACCTTGCACATCAGTGGTGACGTAGGGGGGGTATGTGATCAGGTTTAGGTTGAGGGTTGTGTTAGAGTCTCTCTGCTTGTTCTTGTCTAATAAAGGCTTTCGGACTCGAAGCATAACTTGAACTCCTTATTGGGGTTCAGTCGAATGAGGCTCCGAACCATTATTTATTTTGTTTGGATATGGTGGGTGGATGGTTGTTATAGAAGTGTTGTAAAACTACGGGGTAGCTATAGCATTCACCAGATTGTCAGGCTTAGTAGAAGTGTTATAAAACTGTGGGTGGCCGTATCATTCACTAGAATGGAAAGTACTGGTAGAACTGTTGTAAGACTGTGGGTAGCCGTAGTGTTTACTAGGTTGACAGGTAGTGTTAGAAGTGCTGTAAGACTGAGGGGTAGCCATATCATTCACTAGAATGGCAAGTAGTGGTAGAAGTGTTGTAAGACTGCAGGTGGCCGTAGCATTCACTAGGCTGGCAGGTGGCGGTAGGAGTGTTGTAAGACTGCACGGTGACCGTAGCATTCACTAGGTTGGCATATAGTGTAGTAGTGTTGTAAGACTATGGGGTGGCCGGTAGTGTTTACCTGTTCAATATACAGTTGTGAGGGTGTTGCGAATCTACGATTTGGCTCATAGTTTTCTCTAGGTAGCGTTAAACCATGGCTTGTTGGATCGTGAGAATACATGAAGCTCACAAGATTAGTTGGATTGAGGAAGATTGTGGGCCATTTGGGGCCGATTGTAATGTAAGACTAGAGCTAGGCATGTAGCATTATCTCAGAGAAAAATAGATTACGTTACGTCGGTGTAATGGTTGGTTATGTTATCCCTGGTTGGATGAGGAAGGCTATTGGAGCCATTATGACAAGCAGACTAGGATAGCTATTGTCAGATAGAACCTTGTTCGGAGTCACATGGTATGATGGTGCGTGAGGGTATCAGCCTTAACAAATGGTTGGAAATCCGATATTTCGGATAATTGGCAGATAAGTACGAGACCATGGAGGTCTCGGTTAGATCTAAAATGTGATTATGGGACAACAAGAAGAGCCTCGGATGGTACCCATGATTGAGACTCGCGTTGGGAGTCACCTTTGGTTGTTTGAAAGGTCTTTTTTGGCAGTAATGTATTGTTGGATTAGGTTTCTAAGCCCATAACTATAATTGGTATGTACTTGAACCGATAGTAGCATGGTCCTTTGGGGTTGCCTTCACCAGAGCAATTTGATAGGATGGATATTTGAGAAAGAGGTTATTTGTGATTTATTAATATATTATATGAATAATATATTAATTAAGAAATCATATTAGTTAATTGGTATTGATCAAGAAATAGTTTGGATTTAATTTAGTGATCAAAAGAGACTGATTAAATTTACAGGGACTGATTAGGTAAATCAATAATACTTGTAGTTTGGGCTAATGATCGATGTTGATTAGGGATGGACTAAATCTATGTGAGAGTTCATGAAGATTTAGTCCAAAGGGCCTATCATATGGGTGTTTGGATTAAATAAGACCTAATCATATGAATTAGGCTTTCCAAGATGAAACCCTAGAGATTCCACACTATAAATACTAACCCTTGCACTCCCAAAATCGGCACTTGTGTTCCAAGAAGAAACCCTAGCCGTTTTTGGTGCCTCCTAACCTCTCTCTCATATTCCTACATTTGCTTTTGGTGTTTGTGACTTATTAGAGGTATTACATTTGAGGTACTAAGCTCCTGAAAGGCCAAGAACTACAAGCTACAACTAAGAGGTATTCATCAAACTAGATTTTATGTTGTAAATTGCCAATTGTATGCTAGTTAGGGTTTATGCTTTGGATAAAATGATATTGCATATGTAAGTTGAGAAAACTTAGATCCAATGCATTAGGGTTGTATGTGCACCATAGGATTGTTATAGTGCTTAAAAACAATTAGTGGTAACAGAGCCTAGGGTGTTATCTGTTATATTGATGCAATTGTATTGTTTTCAAAGCTGAAAAAGTTTAAGTTTTTTGCCTCTAACTGCTGGACTCGAAGAGTCCCATGAGGGAATTCAACAAGTTGGATCATCTGGTTATGAACTCGACGAGTCCATGCCCTGACTCGACGAGTTGGATCATCTATTGGCAGATTTTTCGAGTTTTTGCCCAGATTTGGATTAGAATCATTACCACAAACTGTTTTGACTGATAAAATTCGATTTTTCTGTTAAGGTAATGATTATCCTCATCCAATTGAATGATGACTGTCAAATTTTAAGATAATTACTTGATTTTGTGAAAAAATAATTATTTGTAGAATTTGATTTGAATCATCTTGCTATGTGAAATTAGATTAGGTCAATTTTGTGATATAGATAAATCATATGATTAATTTAATTGTTTTCAATTTGATCTAAGAGTTTTTTGAAAAGTTTCAAGACTTTCGCTTAAGTTTTGGAATTTAAAATTTGATTAAAAGTTATAATTGTGAAATATTAAATTCTAAAACCCTAGTATTTTAAATATTTAAAATACATCCTTTTGGTTTCATAATTTAAATTTAGAATTAAAGTTTTAATTTTGGAAATTTAAATGGACACAACTAGAAGGAATAATTATGGCTTTGTTGATAATTAATTAAAAGATTAATTAAAAGAGTATTAATAAATGCATAATAGAATGGTTTAAAGTTTTAATTGAATTAAAAGTCTAATTTATTTGAACGATTAAACCTCCTAGTATTTTAAAGGTTTAAAATACACCCTTATACTATATAAAATTAAAAGTCTAATATATTATATATGTATAAGTTAAAAGTCAGTCTTACCGTTAGCAGACCTCATTCACGAAGTTGGTCTGTAAGGGGTGTTTAAGGAAGCGGCCTGTAAAATGACCGCATTAGGTATACACTCTTACCCACCGCACTCTTGACTAGTGGAGGGTCGTTAGCCGAACGGGTAGGATAGGACATTCTCATTAATAAGTATAATGAAAATACAAGTAACTAAACCTTTTATAAATTCTCAATCTTAGTTACCTAAGAAAAAAATGTGAATTTGATGCTAACCCATGAAATTGCACATTGCACCTTATTGGTCGTTAGTGGAACGTGTGTGGTTAACCGACACACTAATATGGGACTAATGAAGGATGGCAATGGGTAGCTCGTACGTTATCATAGATCAATGGAGCGTGTGTGGCTAACCGGCACATTGATTAGGTGAGAAATGACTTCGAGAGTACCAAGATAATTTTCATGGTTATTCACACCTTGTTTGTGATCCTCGGTATCCCAGTCACAAACTTGACGGGCGTAATCGAGATTAAACATGCCATTGAAAAGTTCAATGAATCTCAAATAATCTAGGAATTTCAATTCATTTAAAACCTAACGTTCATTTTCGTTTTTCATGGTGGAGATTGGTAAATCGTCATATACCTGTCTTCAAATATTTTGCAATTGGATTACTGCATCCCTCTTCCGAATTGTAGAATATTGTGTTGGGTCCTAGCCTTAATATATCATTTGGGTGTTATATTAGGATTGGATCAACTAACTTGAATTTTCTCCCTTGTAGATGTCTAATTCTGACAACTATGGTCTTCCTGAATCTTTTGGAAAAAGCTTTCCTCATGAATATGATATTCCACGTGACGATCAAGGTGAAAGATCAATCCCTTCCTCGTGCGTTGGTGGAACTTCTTTTCCTCCACCTCCTCCAATAATTCTCCCTGACCCACATGTTTGTCGATTTGAAAAGTTCAAAATGACTCAAGCCCTATTGGCAAGTAAACACGAAGATGGAAAGTCTGTATATGCTCACGTCTTGGAGATGAAGTTACATATTAATCTACTAGGAATGTTGGGTATCGTTTTCCCAAGGAAGCTAGCTGTTGAATTGGTTCTTCAGTCACTTCCCGAGTTATATAGTCAGATTGTTAATGAGTATTGTGTGACAGATCACGACGTGACCCTTGTTGATCTTATTTATTTGCTAATTGCTGCTGAATCAGCAATGATTTGGCACAATGGTAAAACAAATTTGAATAGAAGATCTACTTGTTGGATTAATGTCTAAGTCCATAACTATAATTGGTAAGACTTGACCCGACCCGGCATGGTCCATTTGGGTTGCATGGCATCATGCATTTGGATAGACTATAATGAGAGAAATAACACTTAAGGTTGGTTAATATATTATAAGTTCTAATATATTAATAAGGTTATTTAATTAGTATTGATCAAGAATTAATTTGGAATTAATTAAGTGATCAAAAGAAGACTAATTAAATATATGGGTTGATTGTGTAAATCATTCATTCTTATATATGTGGGCTTGTGATCCAAGATTCCTTATGTTGGACTAAGTCCATGGGGTGACCCATGGATACTCCATGGAGGTTAAAATCCATGGAGCATAAGGAATGGGTAAAGTTATGAGTTACATGGTGTAACCCTAATAGCCACCATATAAAAGAATCCCATGGCTCAAGAAATCGTGCACTAATGTGTGAGTGTGAGGGCTAGACGATTTCAAGGAGTGTTCAAGTTTCTCTCAAGTTATTCCAAGTGTATTTGGTGTTGTGTGAACCATTTGAGGTGTCACACTTGGGGCACTAGGCACTCAAGCTTCATGAAGACATTCTACATCAAAGAGGTATGTATTCTATCTTGTTATATTTATTATTTTGTATGCTAGATTAGGATAATACCTTGGATGTTCATAATTGTATGTATAATAGAGAAAACATAGATCCAAGGTATTTAGGGTTGCATGTACACTTAGGAGTGTTAGAATGCTCATAACCCAATAGTGGAATCAGAGCCTAGGAACATATATTCGATTGTTTTGGCTGGAATTGGACTAGAAACATTACCCTAAGATGTTTTTGGACTTATAAACTTGTTTTTGATGTGGTAATGTTTATGCTAATCCAATTTCTAAGATAATTGTCATAATTTCAAGATTTGTATTAGTTTGTATGTTCATGCTAATTTCTTGAAGATTGATGATTTGAATTATCTTGTTCTTATGAGGTTCTTAGATTAATAGAAAAGTTGTGTGAAATAGTTGTTTTCAATCCATTTTAATCTAAGAGTTGATTCCAAAGTGTGTTTTTGTAACTTGTCCTCAAGTTATATGAAAAGTCACATTTAAGAATCATAAAACTCATAAAAGTTGGCAAAGGTTACAAAATGAAGAGTCTAGTTCTAATTAAATGGTTTTATGACTCCATAACTTGTCCTCAAGTTATGGAGGTTCAAGAGTCTCTTCATTAAATTAAAAAAAAGTGTAACCTTAATTAGTTCCATAAGTTACAATAAAAAAAGTTATTTTTTTTTATTAATTAGTTTAAAGTCTTCCATAACTTGTCCTCAAGTTATGGAACTTGAAGAGTTTTTTTTTTTAATTAAAACTACTTTAAACTCATAAGTTATGGAATTAATTAGTTTTGAATAGTTTCAAAACTTGCCCTCAAGTTTTGGAATTTGAAAAGTTTTCACTTATGAATACTTTAATTCCAAGTTAGCCCTTAGAATTTTAAAAGTTAAAATTCAACCCTTATACTTTATAATATTATAAGTTAATAATATTTATATATATGTATAAGAGTAAAGTCAGTCTTACCGTTAGTAGGCCTCATTCATGAAGCCGATCTATAAGGGGGGTATAAGGTTACTGCCTATAAAATGGCAGTTTAATGGGTGTCCACTCTCACCCACCGCTTCCTTGACTGGTGGAGGGTCGTTAGCCGAACGGGTAGGACAAGGACTATAATTTTCCTTTCATTAAAAGTATTAATGATAAATACTAAGTAACTAAATTCTTATTAATACCCAATCTTAGTTACTTAGGAAAATGTGAATTTGGTGCTAACCCATGAAATTACACTTTGCACTTTGCTTAAGTCGTTAGTGGAGCGTGTGTGGTTAACCGGCACATTAACCTGGACTTAACAAGGTAGGCAAAGGGTAACTTAATATTTATCATAGTATCGGTGGAGCGTGTGTGGTTAACCGGCACACTGATTAAGGGGTAAATATTAAGGGTACCAAGTATATTTGCATGGTTATTCACACCTTGTTTTGTGATCCTCGGCATCCCAGTCACAAAACCTGAAGGGCACACTCGAGATTGAAACATGCCTTTGAACAGTTCAATGAATCTCAAAGATCTAGGACTTTCAAATCCAATTAAAACCTAATAAATTATTTCGTTTTTCATGGTGGAAATTGGTGAATCGTCATTCACCTACCTTCAAATATTTTATAGCTTGGATTACGGCATCCCTCTTCTAAGTTATAAAATAGTTTGTTGGGTCCTAGCCTTAATATTTCATATTGGGTGTCATATTAAGGACTTTAAATCAACTATCTTGAATATCTCCCAAAAAGATGTCTGGTCTAGACATTTATGATCTTCCCAAATCTCTTGAAACAAGCTTTCCTAAATGAAGATGATGTCCGATGGATATCATACTTCTTTCACCTCCTCCAATTATTCTCCCTAACCCACAACTTCCTAAAAAGTTTAAGGTCACTCAAGCCCTATTGGCAAGGCAAGGTCTAGGTGTGATCACATCTTGGAGATGTAGTCACATATTGACAAGCCGGGAGAGTTGGGTGTCAAAGTCTTGAGAAAGTTGGTGGCTCAACTACTTTCTAAGTCACATAGTGAGTTCTTTTGGGAATCCTATGAAACAGACTATGACAAGACCCTTAATGATCTTATCTATTTGATAAGATCAACTTCCTAAAACGCTATGGACATTGACAATGATGACATTGGATATCCAGTAAAGCTCTCTCTTCCCAATGGAAAGGGATCGGCCATAGTCAACTCGGTTGACCCAATGGTAAAGAGAGAGGCAAAGTCTGAGATAGTCCCATTATCAAGGGTCCATAGGTAACTATTGCCAAAGGAAGGGGCATTGGTTACGAAGCTGCCAAATTTACCTAAGGATGTTAAAGTCAATAAGTTTGGCTCTACTTCAGGTAAAGTCCATTGTCTAACTCTATTAAGTACATGCTGATTCTGATCGCGAAGATGGATTTCAATCGCATGGTTCGGTGATCAGAATTTTGGGCTATTACTTAAGAGTTATGATATTTATATTGCTTAGGAATAGATAACACCAAGGTTTTCATATGGATTGTAAGGATAAGTTTTTCCGCAAAGTTTTAAAATAAAAGAAAAAGGTTTTGATTTTATTTATTTTAAGTATCCTTACAATGGCATTTGTGAAAAGTTGTTGCTTATAAGATTCCATTGATAGCAATATTGGAAAAATGGATTTGATTCTTTCGGTTGTGGTAGTGTCTAATATTACCAAATAAGGAAAGATTCTCATCACCCAAGGTTCAATTGGACCGAAACTTGGAATCATGCAAGTTGTATAGTATGATGAATGAGAACTTTCAGCTTGGAAAATTAAGACTAATTCCTTATGTGAATAAGGAAAGGACTAAGGGATCGAGTACACATTCTTGTGCACTGGTCAAGTCCACCACAAAAGATCAAGAAGACTATTCGTCATGATTTACTTAAGTTCAATATATATGGTTATACTTATAAGTTTAAGTATAAGTCTGTAGCATTGGAGAAGTTTCAATGTGAGACAGAACGAATAAGAAGAATCAAAGTATGGCAGAAAGATAAAAGTTTCTCAAATCTGAAAAGATGGGAGATTACTTTAGTATCATGTTCATGATCATCTTAATGATTAAGATACCATATCACAATTGGTCCTCTAAAGTCATCTTAGTGCATTCTTATGACTAAGAAGAGGAGTCATGAATTGTTGAAATGGTTAAATCAAAAAGATGAGTCATACTTCGTTCCAAAACAATTCTTAGAGTCATACTCCAAGATTGTAACTTGAGTGACATATCTTAAAGAGGGTTTGTTAACACTAGTCAAATGTAAGAGTAAAAGGTTATCTACTCTTGTACATTTGAAATTGGTAAGTTGTGATGTTTGGATAAAACAGAGACCAACTTAGGCTATAATTTGAAAAAGATTTTCATACATCATATAATTCAAATTACTGTTGGATTAATGTCTAAGTCCATAACTATAATTGGTAAGACTTGACCCGACCCGGCATGGTCCATTTGGGTTGCATGGCATCATGCATTTGGATAGACTATAATGAGAGAAATAACATTTAAGGTTGGTTAATATATTATAAGTTCTAATATATTAATAAGGTTATTTAATTAGTATTGATCAGATTAATTTGAAATTAATTAAGTGATCAAAAGGAGACTAATTAACTATACGGGTTGATTGTGTAAATCATTCATTCTTATATATGTGGGCTTGTGATCCAAGATTCCTTATGTTGGACTAAGTCCATGGGGTGACCCATGGATACTCCATGGAGGTTAAAATCCATGGAGCATAAGGAATGGGTAAAGTTATGAGTTACATGGTGTAACCCTAATAGCCACCATATAAAAGAATCCCATGGCTCAAGAAATCGTGCACTAATGTGTGAGTGTGAGGGCTAGACGATTTCAAGGAGTGTTCAAGTTTCTCTCAAGTTATTCCAAGTGTATTTGGTGTTGTGTGAACCATTTGAGGTGTCACACTTGGGGCACTAGGCACTCAAGCTTCATGAAGACATTCTACATCAAAGAGGTATGTATTCTATCTTGTTATATTTATTATTTTGTATGCTAGATTAGGATAATACCTTGGATGTTCATAATTGTATGTATAATAGAGAAAACATAGATCCAATGTATTTAGGGTTGCATGTACACTTAGGAGTGTTAGAATGCTCATAACCCAACACTACCTCCCAAACTTCCATGGACATTGATGATGGCAATGATGATCCAGAAAAGATTTCCTATCCTAAGGGAGAGAAATTGGCCATGGTCGAAAAGTTTGACCATAAGAGAAAGGCCATGTCAGGGATTGTTCCATGTGTCATTCCAAAAGAGTCTATTTGTTTCTATTGCCAAGAGAAGGGGCATTGGATGCAAATATTTCGTATCTACTTGAAGGATCGCAAGGATGGTAAAGTCAAAATGTATGACTCTACTTCAGGAAAATCCAATATCTAACTCTATTAAGTTCTTATTTATAGATTCTTAATACATGATGTGATAAGATTTCATTTTCATGTTTTGTAGGATCGAAGAAAAGGAAGGAAGCTTAAAGAAGAAGCGAGCTAAATTTGATCGTGAAGAAATGGATTTCAATCGCATGGTTCGATGATCAGATTTTTGAGTTGCTGCTTAGGAGTTATGATAGATTGCTTAGTAATATTTAGTAACATAGTTTTCATTCGAATTTGCATTGTAAGGACAAGTTTTCCGCATTTTATATATAAAGAAAATTTTGATTTTGTCTTATTTTATATTTCCTTTCAATGACATTTGTGAAAATTGTTGTTTATATGTTTCTATTTATAGCAATGTTGAAAATGTTTGATTCTTAGTTATATCGATTGTGGTAGTGTCGTAATTTTCTAAGTAAGGAAAGATTGTCAGCGCCTAAGTTTCCATTGGAAAGAAACTTGGAATCATGTAATTGATGGGTTTTGAGCATTCTAACACTCCTAAGTGTACATGCAACCCTAAATACCTTGGATCTATGTTTTCTCTATTATACATGGAATTATGAACTTTCCAAGGTATTACCCTATCTAGCATACAATACTTGATACTTGGGTAATCAAATGGATAGAATACATACCTTTGTTTGATGTAGCTTGTCTCCATGAAGCTTGAGTGCCTAGTGCCCCAAGTGTGACACCTCAAATGGTTCACACAACACCAAATGCACATGGAATGACTTGAGAGAAATGGAACACTCCTTGAAATCGTCTAGCCCTCATATTCACATATTAGTGCACGATTTCTTGAGCCATGGGATTCTTTTATATGGTGGCTATTAGGGTTACACCATGTAACTCATAACTTTACCCATTCCTTATGCTCCATGGATTTTAACCTCCATGGAGTATCCATGGGTCACCCCATGGACTTAGTCCAACATAAGGAATCTTGGATCACAAGCCCACATATATAAGAATGAATGATTTACACAATCAACCCATATATTTAATTAGTCTCCTTTTGATCACTTAATTAATTCCAAATTAATTCTTGATCAATACTAATTAAATAACCTTATTAACATATTAGAACTTATAATATATTAACCAACCTTAAGTGTTATTTCTCTCATTATAGTCTATCCAAATGCATGATGCCATGCAACCCAAATGGACCATGTCGGGTCGGGTCAAGTCTTACCAATTATAGTTATGGACTTAGACATTAATACAATAGTCTCCCACTTGGATAAGTCTAAAACTATTATTGCGTATGACTTTAGGAACCGATCAGCAATCGTAGCTCTCAAAAGCTTCTGTCGAACTCTGACCTTGTCGATGAACTCTGACCTTTGTCAATGACTTGTCCATTAGATAAGGGATCATATATTCCTCCATTCTAGATATCATATGGACTGAGACATGGATTATCAATCATTCTCTCTGTCCATTTGTTGTTTCCCGATTTCCGATTCATGATGATTGACTGATTGAACAAATCAAATCAGTCCTGGCTTGGCCAAGCACTCACATGTATCATCTTTAAATCATCGAGGGGCCCACATATATCACTTTTATCCCAAAGGTAAAAGGAATGGATAAACTTCGACTCATATGGCTTGTTCTAATACTTGTTGAATCATACACAAAGGCACGTTTTATAACATCGAGTTACCGAATGCGTTTTCGTGCAATCAATGTACAACCAACTCATAGTAACAACTCATATCTCTAGGTTTGAAGAATATAATATATTATCGTCTCATGATCACTCGTGATAAAATCCATGAAGTGATTCAAATGAGTGCTGGTTGAATCCAATACTCAGAACTTATGAGCACTCATGAGTGTTGTAGCACCACTTTGTCCACCAACTTGGACCTCTACAAACCAACCCATGACAGTCTTGATTCATATCTACTTCCAACATATGACCGACTGTGGATGGTTTAAATAACTTAATCATTCAGGAAGAGCGACTTAGTTATTCTGGAAGTCAAAACATGCAAAGTGAAACACAAGAATAAATGAATCAAATATGGTATCAAACCCTATGAATATAAATAAATACTTTTATTTATCACCATACTGATTACTCATTATTCATTGTTTCGGTTTTATCAACTTTATACTTGAATTAAAAACACTAGTTGTCCCATGCTCCAAGCATGTACACTATGTTTTTCTTAAACAATAGCTTTGCCATACACCAAGTATGCACTCTATGTTTGTCTATGATCCTTACTTTGTGAAATAAACCAATTGAACATAATTTCAATGATTCTAATTTTACACTCCCAAATCCTTATCGAAAAATGTGAGAATTTCAAATTCCTATCATTTATCGAAATCTGTTTAGATTTTAAACTTATATGCATTGACCCTCCTGTAATGAATATGTACAAAGTCACAGAGACTTGTCAACAATCATTATAAGGTATTCCAATGGAGATCAACTCCATGGAAACTAAGTCTCATATTCAAAGTACATTGCTTTGGATATGCTTCTTGCATTAAGTTTTCTAATCTTACACAGATAACTTCCACCTATGGAGACAACTCCATATTCTCATTTTGACTATCACTTCTGAATAAGAGATGCCTCTTTTCAGAATATGTCAATATGGTCCTTCCAAAATTAGCACTATACTTCCAACTGTCCCTGAGCAACCAATCTTTGGTAAACCTCAGATTGTCCTCGACAATTGCTTAATCATTTTAGTCATATCCAATTCTAGACCTTTTCCCTTCTTAATGCCTCTGGGAATTTGGAAAAATTTAGAAATGACAAATATTATAGCACATGCAATCGATCCTGTACCCAAAGCAAATGGTACACGATTCATGATGTCTCACATAAAGACATGATTCTAGACCAGTCTTTTGCTACAATATTTTTATTTGCCATGTTTTCAAAATTTGACTATGAAGAGGGATGCCGTAATCATAATCGAATTTTGAGAATGCAATATATAGAATTTCCTTAAGTTGAACCAATCCAACATGAAATTCATATATATATTCTTGACTAAAGATGATTAAGGTCTCAATCTAAGCCTTTAGAACTGAAATGAAGTATATCCTCTCCCTTAATTATAGCGAAACAACTTTTTCAATCCCTGCAGCCTCACGAATTGAAACTTTTGTTTTCTATAATTAACATTGCTAACTTGCAACACTAACAATAATTATCATGCTCCCACTAACATGATGATTATTAGCATAACACTTATGCTCCCACTAGCTTTGACATGTACTCAGAAATCAGCTGGACTTCTAGAAATCAATACTTTATTGACTTCCTTACCAAAGTTCAGATTTCTGATACGAGATGCTTTGATAAAACTTTATCAAAATCATACACCTTTCCTTAGATAGCATGCATGTGTGTCTAAACAATTTCAGAACTATGAAAAGGGATGTCGTAATCATAGTCACAATTGTTTAGACCTTTTGCCATCTGCTTCAAATCTACTTGGTGGAAGTGTTTCCTCACCATCATTTTCATGAATCGGAGAGAAACCTTATGACCTTTAGATTTTATGGTGTATGTGTTCCTATCCATGTGAATCGTCAAAACCATAGTCATAAGACAAGGATAATGACAAATCCAAACTCATATGGACTGAACTTATGCAATCTTAACTTCTTGCCACCTGGCAGTACAGGGTCTGCCATTGCTTCCAAGTTGTTATGCAACCAATTGAGAACTTTCAGAACTCCGATGCAAAGCCAACTTTAACTGGAATTGGCACATAATATGTCAACATGATAGGTTATAAACCTCAAGTCATGTGCTAGTGAAGAACCTCAGGTTTTATTCTTGATTAGTTCTTGAAATTCTTTTTAGGATCTTTAAGACTCTCACTGTCCTCTTGACATATAAGACTATCTTGCCAAATATTCAAGAGATTGTGCGGATTCTTTATCAAGACAAACACTTCACACAATTGGCCTTAGTTGGTCTTTGTTTAATCCAAAACATCACAACTTACCAACTTCAAATGTACAAGAGTAGGACACTTTTACTATTACATTTGACAAGTGTTATAAACCTTTCTTTAAGATATGTCACTCAACTTATAGTCTTGGAGTATGACTCTAAGACTTGTTTTGAAACGAAGTATGACTCATCTTCTTGATTTAACCATTTCAACAATTCATGACTCCTCTTCTTAGTCATAAGAATGCACTAAGATGTCCTTAGAAGACCAATTGTGATGTGGTTCTTTAATCATTAAGATGATCACAAAACATGATACTAAAGTACTCTCCCATCTTTTCAGATTTGAGAAACTTTTATCTGTCTGCCTAATTTGATTCTTCCCTTTCGTTCTGCCATACATTGAGACTTTTCCAATGTTTCAGAATTATACTTAAACTTGTAAGTATAACCATATTTACAAAAATTTAGTAAATCATGACGAATAGTCTTAACGAGCTTTGTGGTGGACTTGACCAGTGCACAAGAATGTGTACTCGATCCCTTTAGTCCTTAACTTGACTCACACATCCATGTGAACAAGTCTTAATTTTCCAATGCTTGAAAGTTCTCATTCATCATACTATTCAACTTGCATGATTCCAAGTTTCTATCCAACTGAAGCCTTGGGAATGAGAATCTTTCCTTATTTGGTAAATTATGACACTACCACAAACGAAAGAATCAAGTCCATTTTTTTTTCAAATATTGCTATCAATGGAATCATATAAACAACCATTTTTCACAAATGCCACTTGTAAGGATATTTAAAATAAATATAAAATTAAAAACTTTTATTTTATTTCAAAACTTTGCGGAAAAAACTTATCCTTATAGTGCAAATGCATACGGAAAAACTTGTTGTTATCTATTCCTAAGCAATATATCATAACTCCTAAGTAACAGCTTCAAAATTCTGATGCGATCGAAATCCACCTACGCGATCAGAATCAGCATATACTTCCTTTAAGCTTTCTCTCTATTCTTTGATTCTTAAAACATCAACATGTGACCCAGTCACATCATGTAATGAAGATCTTAGAATAGAAACTTAACAGAGTTAGATAATGGGCTCTACTTGAAGTAGAGTCAGACTTATTGACTTTAACATCCTTAGGTAAACTTGGCAGCTTTGCAATCAACGCCCCTTCCTTTGGCAAAATAAACATATGGACCCTTTGGTAATGGGACTATCTCAGACTTAGCCTTTCTCCTTACCATTTGGTCAACCGGGTTGACTATGGCCAATCCCTTTCTATTGGGAAGAGAATGCTTTTTCTGGATTTCCAGTGTCACCATTGTCACTGTCCATAAACTTTTTGGGAAGTTGATCTTCTAATCAAATTTGCTTTACTATCGTTCCAAATCATTGCTGATTCAGCAGCACCAAGCAAATAGATATGATCATTAAGGTTCATGTCATAGTCTGTTTCATAGTAGTCCCAAAGGAACTCACTATGTGACTTAGAAAGTGATTGAACATCCAACTTTCTCAAGACTTTGACACCCAACTCTCCCAGCTTGTCAATATGTGACTTCATCTCTAAGATGTGATCACACATAGACCTTGCTTGCCATTAGGGCTTGAGTGACCTTGAACTTGTGGGTTAGGGAGAATAATTGGAGGAGGTGGAGGAAGTAAAGTTCCAAGAGATTTGGGAAGATCATAGATGTCTGAACTAGACATCTATTGGGAGATATTCAAGATAGTTGATCTAAAGTCCTTAATATAACACCCAATATGAAATATTAAGGCTAGGATCCAACAACCTATTTATAACTGGAAGAGGGATGCCGTAATCCGAGTTATAAAATAGTTGAAGGTAGGTAAATGACGATTTACCAATTTCCACCATGAAAAACGAAATAATGTAATTAGGTTTTTAATTGGATTTGAAACTCCAAGATCTTTTGAGATTCATTGAACTTTTCAATGGTATGTTTCAATCTCGAGTGTGCCCTTCAAGTTTTGTGACTGGGATGCCAAGGATCACAAAACAAGGTGTGAAGTAACCATGCAAATATACTTGGTACCCTTAATATTTACCCCTTTGCCTACTTTGTTAAATCCAGGTTAGTGTGCCGGTTAACCACACACGCTCCACTAACGGTTTAAACAAAGTGCAAAGTGTAATTTCATGGATTAGCACCTTATTCACATTTTCCTAAGTAACTAAGATTGGGAATTTATAAGTGTTTAGTTACTTAGTATTTATCATTAATACTTTTAATGAAGGGAGAATTATAGTCCTTGTCCTACCCGTTCGGCTAACGACCCTCCACCAGTCAAGGAAGCGGTGGGTGAGAGTGGACACCCATTAAACTGCCATTTTATAGGCAGTAACCTTATACCCCCCTTATAGACCGGCTTCGTGAATGAGGCCTACTAACGGTAAGACTGACTTGCTCTTATACATATATTTATTATTAACTTATAATACTATAAAGTATAAGGGTTGAATTTTAACTTTTAAAATTCTAAGGGCTAACTTGGAATTAAAGTATTCATGGGGAAAACTTTAGAAATTCCAAAACTTGAGGGCAAGTTTTGAAAATATTCAAAACTAATTAATTCCATAACTTATGTGTTTAAAGTAGTTTTAATTAAAAAAAACTCTTCAAGTTCCATAACTTGAGGACAAGTTATGGAAGACTTTAAACTAATAAAAGAATGTAACTTTTCTTTATTTTTGTAACTTATGGAACTAATTAAGGTTACACATTTTATCATTTAATGAAGTGACTCTTGAACCTCCATAACTTGAGGACAAGTTATGGAGTCATAAAACCATTTAATGAGGACAAGACTCTTCATTTTTGTAACCATTGCCAACTTTTTATGAGTTTTATGAAACTTAAATGTGACTTTTCATATAACTTGAGGACAAGTTACAAAAACACATTTTAGAATCAACTCTTAGATTAAAATGGATTGAAAACACATAATCAATTAACTTTTCTATTAATCTAATAAACTCATATGAACAAAGATAATTCACATCAAATTTTTTTTCAAGTAATTAGCATAACTTTTAAACTAATACAATTCGATTATTCAGCTAATTTTGCAAGTATAACAAGAAAACAAGCCTTGGCTCTGATACCACTGATGGGTTTTGAGCATTCTAACACTCCTAAGTGTACATGCAACCCTAAATATCTTGGATCTATGTTTTCTCTATTATACATGCAATTATGAACTTTCCAAGGTATTACCCTATCTAGCATACAATACTTGATACTTGGGTAATCAAATGGATATAATACATACATTTGTTTGATATAGCTTGTCTCCATGAAGCTTGAGTGCCTAGTGCCCCAAGTGTGACACCTCAAATGGTTGACACAACACCAAATGCACATGGAATGACTTGAGAGAAATGGAACACTCCTTGAAATCGTCTAGCCCTCATATTCACATATTAGTGCACGATTTCTTGAGCCATGGGATTCTTTTATATGGTGGCTATTAGGGTTACACCATGTAACTCATAACTTTACCCATTCCTTATGCTCCGTGGATTTTAACCTCCATGGAGTATCCATGGGTCACCCCATGGACTTAGTCCAACATAAGGAATCTTGGATCACAAGCCCACATATATAAGAATGAATGATTTACACAATCAACCCATATATTTAATTTGTCTCCTTTTGATCACTTAATTAATTCCAAATTAATTCTTGATCAATACTAATTAAATAACCTTATTAACATATTAGAACTTATAATATATTAACCAACCTTAAGTGTTATTTCTATCATTATATTCTATCCAAATGCATGATGCCATGCAACCCAAATGGACCATGCCGGGTCGGGTCAAGTCTTACTAATTATAGTTATGGACTTAGACATTAATCCAACAGTAATTTGAATTATATGATGTATAAAAATCTTGGTACTTGGGAAAATTGAGACTAATTCGCGGTTCGCGTATATATGTGAGTCAAGTGAAGGACTTAAGGATCCAGTACACACTGATGTGAACTGGTCAGATCCACCACAAAGAACGATAAAACTATTCGTCATGATTTACTAAAAGTTTAGTAAATATGGTTATGCTTACAAGAATAAGTGTGATTCTGAATCATTGAAAAAGGTTCAATGTATAGCAGAACGAATAAAAAGAATCAATTAGGCAGAAAGATAAAAGTTTCTCCAATCTAAAAGGAAATGAGAATACTTGATTATCGTGTTTTATGATCATCTTAGTGATTATGAAACCATATCATAATTGATACTATAAGGACACCTTAGTGCACTTGTATGGCTAAGAAGAGGAATCAGGAATTGTTGAAATGGTCAAATCAAGAAGATGAGTCATACTTCGTTCCAAAATCAAGTCTTAGAGTCACACTCCAAGATTGTTCCTTGAATGACATAATCTGAAGAAGGTTTATAACACACACCAAATATGGATTATAAATGTTTCTTACTCTTGTACATTTGAAAATGGTAAGTTGTGATGTCTTGGATAAGACAAAGACCATCTAAGACCAATTATGTGTAGTGTTTGTCTTGATAAGAACCCACACTAACTCTTGAATATTTTTTTGTCAAAGAATGTTTCTTGACAAGAGAATCTCATCTGTCAAGAGGTCAGTGGGAGTCTTAAAAGATCTTGAAAATTTTCAAGAACTAATCAAAAATAAATCTATTGTTTATCACTATCACACGACTTGAGGTTTGTAGCCTATCGTGTTGAAATATTCTTGTTTCTGTGCCCGTTCAAATTAAGTTAACTGTGCATGTGAGTTCTATGAGTTCTCAGTTTGATTGCATAAGGCAAAGCACCTTGGTCAATGAAAGTACATTGATCGATAAGGGTGAGCTGCACAGCAACTTGGAAGCAATGGTAGGCCCTTGTGCTACTAGATGGCAAGAAATAAAGTTTAAACAAGTTCAGTCCATATGAGTTTGGATTTGTCATAAACTTTGTCTTGTGATTATGGTTATGACAAATTCACATGGATAGGAACACATACACTATAAAATCTAAATGGAAAAAGGTTTCTCTTCTTCATGAAAATGATTGTAAGGAAATGCTTTCACTGGTAGATTTTAAGGAGATAGCAGTTGTGTTAATTGCATTCTCAAATTCAATTATGATTACGACATCCCTCTTCATAGTTCGAATTGTGAGAAAATGGCAAATAGTTTCAACATTCCGTACTTATTGTTCTAAGTTCTGAAATAGTTTAAACACACATATGAGCTTTCTAATAAAAGATGAATGAGCTTAGATAAAGACTTATCGAAGCATCTCGTAATAGAAATCTGAGCTTTGGTAAGAAAGTCAATAAGTATTGATTTCTAGAAGTCCAGCTGATTTTTAAGTACATGTCAAAGCTAGTGGGAGCATAAGTGTTATGCTTATAAGTATGTAATTATTATGCTAGTGGGAGCACAATTATTACGTTAAGTGTTTTGCTATAGAAAGTTTTAAGGGAGAGGAGCTCATACTTCATTTCGAATCTAAAAGATTAGATTGAAATTATTAATGGGACTTAGTCATGGATATATATATATATATATATATATATATATATATATATATATATGAATGTAATGTTAGAATGTTTCAACATTAGAAATTCTATATATATAGAAATGTTATAGCAAAAGACTGGTCTAGTATCATGTCTTTATGTAAGACATTATGAATCGTATCCCATGTGCTTCAGATATAGGATCGATTACATATGCTATAATATTCGATTGTTCTAATTTCCAAATGCCTAGGGTATTAAGAGGGAGAAAGGACTAGAACAGGATATGACTGGAAGTTTTAAGCAACTATCAAGGACAATCTGACGTTCGCTGAAGATTGGTTGCTTATGGACAGTTGGAAGTACATTAATGAATGGACCGTATTGACGTGGTTCTGAATAGATAGGATTCTGTTAAGAATGGATAGTCATATGGCAATATGGAAATGTTTCCATAATGGGAGTTGGATATTAAGAATCTATGTGTAGAAACTTTTATGCAAGAAGGATGTTCAAAGGAATGTACTTTGAATATGAGACTTCGTATCTCCAATAGAATGTTTTGTAATTGGAAAAGTCTCTGTGACTTTGGTTCCTAGTCATTACAAAATAATCATTGCATAATAGCTTAGAATCTAACACATTCTAATAGTGGAGGAATTTGGTATTCTTACACTTATGATAAGGATTTGGAATTGTGAATTAAACATCATTGGAAATGTTTCCAATTGATCTATTTCACAAAGAAAGGACCATAGGTAAACATAGTGTGCATGTGTGGAGCATGGGATAACTATTGTTTTAATTCAAGTATTAAGTTGATTAGTCGAAACAATTATACAATGAATAATGTGTAATTGATATGGTGATTAAATAATAAGTCTTTTTATTTATATTCAAAAGTTTTGAGACCATATTGGATTAAATTATTATTGTGTTTCACTTCCCATGTTTTACTTCCCGAATAACTAGGTTATTCAAACATCCACAGTCGATCATACTTTGGAAGTAAGTAATGAGGAAAGACTGTCATGAATCCGTCTGTAGATTGTCTAAAAGCTTAGACATAGAAAATGTTTGTTGCAGTGTTCATGAGTACTCCTGAAATAGGAATTTAAGTATTGCATTAAACCCACACTCACATGAATCACTTCATGGATTTAATCATGAGTGATTGTGAGATGATAATATCTTATATTCTTGAAACGGAGAGATATGAGTTGTCGTTTACGAGTCGGTGCACACTGATAATGCGTAAACGCATCAGTAACTTGATGTTATAAAACGTATTGTTATGTGTGATTTGATGAGTAAATAGTACAAGCATATGAGTCGAAGTTTATCCGTTCCTTTTACCCTTAATGGGATAAAAGCGATATCTGTGGGCCCCTCGATGGTTCAGTGATGACACCCTAAGCGCTTGGCCAAGTCTAGACTGATTTGATTTGTTCAATTAGTCAGTCATCATAAATTGGAAATCGGGAAACAGAACTTGGACAGAGAGAATGATTATAATCCATGTCTCATGTCTATAAGATTTCTTGTAGAATGGAGGAATATTTGATCCCTTATCTAAAGGACGTGTTACTGATAAGATCAGATTTCGATAGCGGCTTTTAAGAGCTACGATTGCTAATCGGATTTTGAAGTTGCATTAGCAGTTATGGTTATTAGACTTATCCATGTGGGAGACTGTTGGATTAGGTGTCTAAGCCCATAACTATAATTGGTATGTACTTGACCCGATATTAGCATGCTCCTTTTGGGTTGCCTTCACTAGAGCAATTTGATAGGATGGATATTTGAGAAAGAGGTTATTTGTGATTTATTAATATATTATATGAATAATATATTAATTGTGAAATCATATTATTTAATTGGTATTGATCAAGAATGAATTTGGAATTAATTTAGTGATCAAAAGAGACTGATTAAATTTACAGGGATTGATTAGGTAAATCAATAATACTTATAGTTTGGGCTAATGATCCATGTTGAGTAGGGATGGACTAAATCTATGTGAGAGTCCATGAAGATTTAGTCCAAAGGGCCTATCATATGGGTTATTGGATTGATTAAGGCCTAATCATATGAATTAGGGTTTCCCAGATTAACCCTAGGGATTCCACACTATAAATACTAACCCTTGCACTCCCAAAATCGGCACTTGTGTTCCAAGAAGAAACCCTAACCATTTTTGGTGCCTCCTAACCTCTCTCTCATATTCCTCCATTTGCTTTTGGTGTTTTCCAATTATTAGAGATATCACATTTGAGGTACTAAGCTCCTGAAAGGCCAAGAACTACAAGCTACTGGTAAGAGGTATTCATCAAACTATATTTTATGTTCTAAATCTCTAATTGTATGCTTGTTAGGGTTGATGCTTTCTATCAAATGATATTGCATGTGTTACTTGAGAAAACTTAGATCCAAAGCATTAGGGCTGTATGTGCACCATAGGATTGTTAAAGTGATTAAAAACCATCATGTATGGTCAAGGATGCTGTCTGACAGGGATATCATCTCGATAAATTAGGACCGGAAGGATTTCTTTCAGTTTAGGTTGTAGAGTGAGGTTATATTGATTGTGTTTCATAATGGTTCTGCCTGTGTGGGGGTCAGATAAGGTTTTGGGTTTTCAAATTTCTGGCAGTGTAGTGCTGGTTTTTCCGCATCATTTTAAGTTAGTGGATCAATAATTCTTTCTCCACCAGGGCACATGAGTCCTGCCAAGGTTGGGTTTCGATGGTAGCATTGGAAGTTCGCTATGAGTATGAGTCAACTTTTTGACGAAGCTAGGTTCAAGAGGAATTGATCGAATTCTCTAGTTGTCTGGAAAGTAGGAAGGAATTATTTGGAGGACAAAATCCAGTTCAAGTGGGGGAGAGTTGTAATATCCAGTTTCAGGAAGCTTCCTATTCATGGATCAAGGTAGGGCCCTAGACTTCAAGGGTATAATGGTAAAAGTTATGCTTCAGGCCTTTTATTGAATTAAGGATTTAAGTTCGGATGATTTGAAGTTAAGGAATATTAGATGAGATTGTAGGGTTTCTTATTACCTTTACGAGCATATAAAGAAAGCCGAAAACGGAATAGGGACATAGAAGTTGTGACCGTTAGAAGTTATGAAGATTTTGGGTTAAGCCACGTATGCTGGGCTACATAGCATACGTTGGGCGTACTGGGCAAAAGTGATCATGGAGGGTAACCTGTTACGCTGGGCGTAACAGGAGTACGTTGCGCGTACGCGGCCCATACTCAAACCCATATATTGAGCCTTTGAGCCCTATTTAAGCAACTTAACTTCTAGAAACTCTCTCTATATTTATCCTCCATCACCCAAAAGAAATTATCTCGAAAGCCTAGCCCCATTGTGAAGATTTTGAGCCTTTTGTGTGATTTAGAGTCTTTTTGGTGCACCTTGGAGAAGAAGGAACTCATTGGAAATGTGTTGGTTGTCTTGGAGCTTGTAGATACAAGCCTTGCTCACCTTGATCTATCTTCTAGAGGTATAGAGTTTCAAACTTGATGGCTGTTTGATGTAGATTTAGCCTTAGGATTATGTTATGAGCAAGTTTTGGTCCCATGGTTTGGATCTTGTGAGTAAAAAGTTACTCCAGAACCTTTGAGCCCCATTTTTAGTCATTTTTAAGGTCATTTAGTTATAAAAATCGGATCTTGATGAATATAATCCTTCCATTCATGAGTTGTTGGTCTTTTGATGAAGTTAGAGATTTAGGGTTTTGGTTTGGACACTATTAAGCCATGCAAAGTCATAAAGTCAGGAACTTTATGACTTATGATGTCGTATAAGAATCAGATCTAGAAGTTATGCATGTTGTCTTAAGGCATTAAGAGGTTTGGATTGATTTTTGGGCTTCAATATAGTACGTTGGGCGTACCAAGATGGTACGCTAGGTGTACTCACCTGAATGGCTCTTAGGCCGTTTTTGGGCCTTGGGTCTTTTGGGTTTTAGGCCATGAGTTGTTGGGTCAGATATGGGAAGGGTAAAATGGTCTTTTACCCATGGGTATGATAAAATATGAATTGGACCTCAGATTATGGAAATTGCCATAAATATTGATTTGGGATAATTTTTGGATGTGTTCAGTGTGAGGAGCCCGGTAGTAGCAACGTGTGTGATTTGGTTATCTCTAGATTGAGGTTAGGAAGACCAGGGGTGGCCCTTGGCATTTCTATGAAAGACCTAGAGATGGATCTCGTAAAATTGTATGAAACATTGAGGATCGGTTCCTAGCAGATATGTGTAGTATGCTAGTTGTCTTTGTGATAGTTGCATGGAAGACCAGGAGGTGGCTCTTGGCACTTTTCAATAAGACAAGGGATTTAGGCCCCCGGCCTGGAAAGAAAAGGTCATGATATGGCTCATGGCATAATGGCAAGACTATGGTTGGCACATAACAATCTCTATTATATGTACGGTATGTGGTATTTTGGGGAACTCACTAAACTTTGTGCTTATGGTTTTATGTTTATGGTTTCAGGTACTTCCGGTACAAAAGGGAAGGGCACGGCGTGACTGCACAACATCCCTCAGAGTTTTCCACGTTGACAATTTAGATCTTTTACTCTGATGTTTTTTATGATATAATTACTTTGGATGGTTTTGGAACAAATCACTTGTATTTTTTATGGTTTTAAAAATGAAAATTTTACTATGAATTTTGGGACGTTACACTTTCCTAGCTGCGTCCCAAACCAAGCTCCCGCCCCTGAGTTACCTTATCAGTCTTGTCAGTTATTTGGACGATTGTAATCTGCTCCTCGAACTTGGCGACCAACCTGTTAGAAATGTGTCCAATAATGCCATATAATTCCTCTAGTTAGGTATGCGAGACCTCAACAACGATCCAATCACGAGCTCGATCCCTCTGAAAGTAGGGTGCAAATCCCACCTTTGATCCCTCCTGGCATAAAATAGTCAACTGAATATTCTCCATGCCAACAATCTGTTGGATTAGGTGCCTAAGCCGATTACTATAATTGGTATGTACTTGACCCGAGAGTAGCATGGTCCATTTTGGGTTGCATTCACCGAAGCAATTTGATAAGAAGGATATTTGAGAAAGAGGTTATTTGTGATTTATTAATATATTATATGTATAATATATTATTTGAGAAATCATATTATTTAATTAGTATTGGTCAAGAATTAATTTGGAATTAATTCAGTGATTAAAAGAGAATAGTTAAATTAACGGGGACTGATTAAGTAAATCAGTGATACTTATAGTTTGGGCCAATGATCCATGTTGATTATGTGGACTAATTCTTTGTGGAGTCCATGAAGATTTAGTCCAAAGGTATTATCATATGGATTATTGGATTAAATTCCCAAGGAAGTGGATTGGGGTTTACAAGTTGAAACTCTTGGAATTCTACACTATAAGTGTAACCCCTAAAACCCTAAAATTGGACTTGTGCATTACAAGAAGAAGCTAGTCGTTTTGGTGGTTCATAACCTCTCTCTCATTTGTCCTCCTCTTTCTCATGGTGTTTTGTGAACCATTTGAGGCATCACACTTGAGGTGCTAAGCTCTTGAAAGGCCAAAACTCTACAAGCTACAACAAAGAGGTAATTGTCTAACTTGTTTTATGTTTCAAATATCAAGTTGTATGCTAGTTATAGGTTTCATGCTTTGGATAATTTTTTGTTGCATGTATTACTAGAGAAAACTTAGATTCAAAGCATTGGGGTTGTATGTGCACCATAGGGATGTTAGAGTACATAAAACCTATCAGTGAAATCAGAGCCATGGGTAGTTTTCTGTTGTATAGATGCATTTGTTAAATTTTCAAAGCTGAAAAAAATTGAAAAACTGCTTTCTGCCAGCATGAACTCGACGAGTCCACTATGGAACTCGACGAGTTCATAATGAACTCGACGAGTCCATAAGCTGGCTCGACGAGTTGGGCAGTCTGTTGGCAGAATTTTCGAGTTGTTGGCCTGTTTTGGATTAGGATCATTACCACAAACTGTTTTGGTTCATAAAATTTAATTTTGTTGATATGGTAATGATTATCCCTAACCAATAACATGATGATTGCCAACTTTTAAGATAATTACTTGATTTTGTGAAAAACTAATTATTTGTAAAATTTGAATCATTTTGCTATATAAGTTGCATTAGGTCAAATTGGTAAAAGATAAAGAATATATGATTATTTTTATTAGTTTTAAATTTGATCTAAATGTTTTAAGAGGTTACAAAACTTCTCATCAAGTTTTGGAACTCAAAAGTTTTTAAGGAGTTACAAAATTAAGTCCATAAGTTATGAAATCCAAAGGTTTTCAAGAGTTTCATAACTTGTCCTCAAGTTATGGAATATGAAAAGTCTCATTCATGAAAACATTAACTCTTGTAATTAAAAGGTTTCAAAAGATGCAACTCTTAGGTTCATAACTTAAAAATTAATTAAATAGTTTTTAATTTTGAATTTTTATATTTAGCACCTTGATGTTTTGAACAGTTCAAATTACATCTTTATGGATTTCATTAAATTAACTACATGTTTAATTAAAAGAGGAGATTAATAAATGCATAATCACATGGCTTAAGTTTAATTAAATTAAGAGTATAGTTTAATTAATAGATTAAACCACAAAGTATTTTAAAAGTTTAAAATACACCCTTATACTATATAAAATTACAAGTTTAATATATTATATATGTATAAGTTAAACAGTAAGTCTTACCGTTAGTAGGCCTCATTCACGAAGCTACTCTATAAGGGGTGTTGAAGTAAGCGACCTATAAAATGACCGCCATTGACTATCCACTCTTACCCACCGTACCCTTGACCAGTAGAGGGTCGTTAGCCGAATGGGCTTGATAGGACACTTAAATCCTCATTGAAAGTATGATGAAATACAAAGTAGCTAAACACTTTATAAATTCCCAATATTAGTTACTTTAGGAAAAATGTGAATTTGATGCTAACCCATGAAATTGCACATTAAACCTTATTAGTCAATTAGTGGAGCGTGTGTGGTTAACCGGCACACTAATGTGGACCAATGAAGGATGGCAATGGGTTTCTCGTCAATTATCATTGATCAATGGAGCGTGTATGGTTAACCGACACATTTATTAATTGATTAATGACATTGAGAGTACCAAGCTAATTTGCATGGTTATTCACACTTTGTTTGTGATCCTCGGTATCCCATTCACAAACTTGAAGGGCATAATCGAGATTAAACGTGCCATTGAAAAGTTCAATGAATATCAAAAGAATCTAGGAATTTCAATTCATTTAAAACCTAATATTCATTTTTGTTTTTCATGGTGGAAATTGGTAAATCGTTATTTACCTACCTTCAAATATTTCACAACTGGATTATGGCATCCCTCTTCTGAATTGTAGAATATTGTGTTGGGTCCTAGCCTTAATAGTTCATTTGGGTGTTATATTAAGGACTTAAATCAATTAACTTGAATTTCTCCCTTTTAGATGTCTAGTTCTGACAACTACGGTCTACCTTATCCTTTTGGAAAAATCTTTCCTTATAAAGATGATATTCCACAAAACGATCGAGGTGAAAGATTAATCCCTTCTTCGTGCTGTAGTGGAACTTCTCTTCCTCCATCTCCTCCAATTATTCTTCCCGACCCACATGTTCGTCGACTTGAAAAGTTCAAGGTCACTCAGGCCCTATTGGCAATAAAACACCAAGATGGAAGGTCCCTGTGTGTACATGTCTTGGAGATGAAGTCACACATTGATAGGCTGAGAATGTTAGGTGTCATTGTCTCGAGGAAGTTGGATGTTGACTTGGTTCTTCAAGAATACTATATGACAGTTCACGACGTGACCCTTGTTGATCTTACATATTTTCTAATTGCTGCTGAATTAGAATTGATTTGGCGCACTGGTAATGCAAATTTGATTGGAAGTTCTACTTCCCAAACTTCCATGAACATTGACAATGGACAAATTGGAAGTCGAAAAAAGCTTTCTCTTCGCAAGGGAAAGGGAAAGGCTAAGTTTGAGATTGTCCCGTGTGCCATTCCAAAAGAATCTGTTTGCTTCTATTGCCAAGAGAATGGGCATTGGTTGCGAAGCTGCCTTATCTACCTGAAGGATCACAAGGATGGTAAAGTCAAAGTGGTTGACTTTGCTTCAGCTAAGTCCACTATCTAACTCTATTAAGTTTCTATTTGAATATTCTTAATACATGATGTGATCAAATCATATTTTGATGTTTTGTAGGATCGAAGAATAAGGAAGCTTAAAGAAAGGTCAGGTTGAGTCTGATCATGAAGAGATGGATTTCGATCACATGATTCGATCATCAGGATCGTGAGCTTCTACCTAGGATTTATGATAGATTGCTTAAAAATATTTAGTGACATAGTTTTCATTTGTAATTGCATTATAAAGACAAGTTTTTCCGCAGCTTTATAAATAAAGAAAATTTTGATTTTATTTTATATTTCCTTACAATGGCATTTGTGAAAATTGATGTTTGTATGCATCTATTTTTAGCAATATGGATTTGATTCTTTTGTTTGTGGTAGTGTCTAAATTTACCAAATAAGGAAAGATTCTCATAACCAAGTTTCAATTGGACAGAAACTTGGAATCATGCAACTTTTATTGTATGATGAATGAGAACCTTCGTCTTAGGGAAATTAAGACTAATTCCTTGTTCACATGTATATGTGAGTCAAGTGAAGGACTAGGGGATCGGGTACACTTGGTTGTGCACTAGTTAGGTCCACCACAAAGAACGATAAGACTATTCGTCATGTTTTACTAAACGTTTAGTAAATATGGTTATGCTTACAAGATTAAGTGTAATTCTGAATCATTGGAAAATTTTCAATGTATGGGAGAGCGAATAAGAAGAATCAAATTAAGCGGAAAGATAAAAGTTTCTCCAATCTGAAAGGAAAGGAGAGTACTTGAGTATCGTGTTTTATGATCATCTTAGTGATTATGGAACCATTTCACACTTCATCGTATAAGGACATCTTAGTGCATTTGTATGGCTAAGACGAGGAATCAAAAATTGTTGAAATGGTTAAATCAATTAAGGTGAGTCATACTTCGTTCCAAAATCAAGTCTTAGAGTTATACTCCGAGATGTCTTGGATAAGACAAAGACCAACTAAGACCAATTGTATGAAGTGTTGTCTTGATAAGAATCCACACTAACTCTTGAATATTTGTTTGTCAAGGAGTGTTTCTTGACAAGAGAATCCTATATGTCAAGAGGTCAGTAGGAGTCTTAAAGATCTTGATAAGTTTCAAGAACTAATCAAGAATAAACCTATTGTTTATCACTAGCACACGACTTGAGGTTGTAACCTATCGCGTTGATACATTCTTGTTTTGTGCCGATTCCCGTTAAAGTTGACTATGCATGTGAGTTCTATGAGTTCTCATTTGTTTGCATAAGGCAAAGCATCTTGATCAGTGAAAGTTCATTGACCAACATGGGTGAGCTGCTCAACAACTTGGAAGACATGGTAGGCCTTTATGCTACTAAGTAGCAAGATATTAAGATTGAACAAGTTCAGTCCATATGAGTTTGATTTTGTCATAGACCTTGTCTTATGATAATGGTTGGAAATGACATATTCATATGGATAGGATCACATACACCATTAAATCTAAGTGGTAAGTTTTCTCTCCAATTCATGAAAATAATTGTAAGGAAACGATTTCACTAAGTAGATTCTAAAGAGTTAGCTATTGTGATATTTGCATTCTCAAATTCGATTATGACTACGACATCCCTCTTCATAGTTCGAATTGTGAGAAATGGAAAATAGTTTGAACATCCGGGACTTACTACCGTAAGTTCTAAAATAGTTTAGACATGCATATGTGTTTTCTTATAAAAGGTGTATGAGCTTTGATAAAGGATTATCGAAGCATCTCATATCAGAAATCAGAACTTTGGTAAGAAAGTCAATAAAATATTGATTTCTAGAAGTCCAGCTGACTTTGGATGCATGTCAAGGCTAGTGGGAGCATAAATGTTATGCTAGTAACAAAATAATTGTTATGCTAGTGGGAGCATAATTATTATGGTAAGTGTTGCGAGTTAGCAATACTATTTATAGGAAACAAAGTTCTAATTTGTAAAGTTTCAAAGGTTGAAAAGTTGTTTCGCTATAGTAAGGGAGAGGATACTTATACTTTATTTCGAATCTAAAAGTTTAGATTGAAGTATTAATCAAACTTAGTCATGGATATATATGAATACCATGTTGAAATATTTCAACATTGGAAATTCTATATATAGAAATATTATAGCAAAAGGCAGGTCAAGTATCCTGTCTTTATGTAAGACATTATGACTCGTGTCCCATATGCTTCGGATATAGGATCGATTGCATATGATATAATATTCATGTGTTCTAATTTTCCAAATGCCTAGGGCATTAATAGGGAAAAAGGACTACAACCGGATATGACTAGAGTGGTTAAACAACTGTCAAGGACAATCTAAAGTTCGCTAAGGATTTGTTTCTTAAGGACAGTTGGATGTATAGTAATGGATGGACTATATTGACATTATTATGAATAAACAAGAATTCTATTAATAATGCATTGTCATATGGAAAATATGGAAATGTTTTCATAATGGGAGTTGGATATTAAGAATCTATGTGTAGGTTAGAAACCTTTATGCAGAAGGATGTTCAAAGGAATGTACTTTGAATTTGAGACTTCGCTTCCTTGGAATTGTTTTGCTATCAATCTATGGTGAAATGTTTTGTAATATCATTGGCAAAGTCTCTGTGACTTTGGTACCTCGACATTACAAAAGATACATTGCATGATAGTTTAGAATCTAACACATTCTTATAATGGCAAGAATTAGGTATTCTTACACAAAGTAATAAGGATTTGGAATTGTGAAATGAGCATCATTGGAATGTTTTCAATTGATCTATCTCACAAAGCAAGGACCATATATATAAACATAGTGTGCATGCTTGGAGCATGGGATAACTATTGTTTTAAATTCAAGTATTAAGTTGATTAATCGAAACATTATAAAATGAATAATGTGTAATCAATATGGTGATTAAATAAAAGGTGTTTTATTTATATTCAAAAGTTTTGAGACCATATTGGATTCGATTATTCTTGTATTTCAATTCGCATGTTTTGACTTCCCGAATAATAAGATTATTCAAACTACCCACAGTCGATCATACTTTGGAAGTAGGTATTGAGGTAAGATTGTCATGAATCCGCCTGTAGACTGTCTAAGTGTTAGACATAGCACAAGTTTGTTACAGTGTTCATGAGTACTCCTGTAATAAGATTTGAATATTGGATTAAACCCACGCTCATCTGAATCACTTCATGGATTTCATCACGAGTGATTGTGAGACGATAATATCTTATATTCGTGAAACGGAAACATATAGTTGCAGTTTACAAGTAGGTTGCACATTGATGATATGAAAACGCACTAGTAACTTGGTGTTATAAAACATATCATTGTGTGTGATTTTATGAGTAAATAGAGCAAGCATATGAGTCGAATTTTATCCATTCCTTTTACCCTAAGAGGGATAAAAGCGATATCTGTTGGGCCCTCGATGATTTAGTGATGACACCCGTAAGAGCATGGCCAAGCCTGGACTGATTTGATTTGTTCAATTAGTCGGTCGCCATAAATCGGAAATCGAGAAACAACACATGAACAAAGAGAATGATTATAATCCATGTCTCAGTTCATACGATATCTAGAATGGAGGAATATATGATCCCTTATCTAATGGACGCGTCAGAGTTCGACAGCAGCTTTTGAGAGCTACAATTGCTAGTCGGTTTTTCAAGTCGTACTTGCAGTTATAATGATTAGACTTATCCAAGTGGGAGACTGTTGGATTAGGTGTCAAAGCCCATAACTATAATTGGTATGTACCTGGCCCGAGATTAGCATGGTCCATTTTGGGTTGCATTCACCGAAGCAATTTGATGGGAATGATATTTGAGAAAGAGGTTATTTGTGATTTATTAATATATTATAAGTATAATATATTAATTGAGAAATCATATTATTTAATTAGTATTGATCAAGAATTAATTTGGAATTAATTCAGTGATCAAAAGAGACTAATTAAATTAACGAGGACTGATTAAGTAAATCAGTGATACTTGTAGTTTGGGCTAATGATCCATGTTGATTATGTGGACTAAATCTTTGTGGAGTCCATGAAGATTTAGTCCAAAGGGCTTATCATATGGATTATTGGATTAAAGGCCCAAGGAAGTGGATTAGGGTTTACAAGTTGAAACTCTTGGAATTCTACACTATAAGTGTAACCCCTAAAACCCAAAAATTTGACTTGTGTATTCCAATAAGAAGCTAGCAGTTTTGGTGGTTCATAACTTCTCCCTCATTTGTCCTCCTCTTGCTCATGGTGTTTTGTGAACCATTTGAGGCATCACACTTGAGGTGCTAAGCTCTCGAAAGGCCAAAACTCTACAAGCTACAACAAAGAGGTAATTGTCTAACTTGTTTTATGTTTCAAATATCATGTTGTATGCTAGTTATAGGTTTCATGCTTTGGATAATTTTTTGTTTCATGTATAACTAGAGAAAACATAGATCCAAAGCATTAGGGTTGTATGTACACCATACGGATGTTAGAGTACATAAAACCTATCACAATCTACTGCCCACTAGCAATATGGTCCTTTTTTCTGAAGAGATTTGTGGCTCGACAAGCCTTGAACTCCCAAAAAGAGAGTGTCCACGCCCCCATCTGACCAGTCGCAATATCTGCACGAAAAGCCCCAAGACACTCATCCAGTATCTCCATGATCCCATCCTTGATGGTACCAAACACCACATGACTCGCATCCAAAATACCACAAGGGAGCTAAGACGAAATGAACTAGAAAATCTTCTCATTAATCTCAATAGTAGATCCTGAACCTGAACCAGAACATACCCAAAGAATTCCTCATTCTACAGGCTTCTTAGAATCCTTGTGACTTTTCCCGATTTGAGTATAGATCATGTGCTTTTAGTAGTATGGACCCAATACTACCTTAGACACCCATCCGTACTTTCATCAAGAATCATCCGAAATCCTGTAAGTCACCTTCTTATACTGATACTCCCAATACCCGCTAAACAGTGCACCACTTGCACTAAAACACTTCCTAGGCTCTCCTAGGATCCCCACCTCTCCCTGGCAGCAATTGGTGAAGAACTCCTACTAATGTCAGTTAACTACTTCATGAATACAATTACATGCAACGAAACTTAAATTAGCTTTCGAATAAAAGATCCAACCCTCAACTTTTAGACTCAAACGAGAGCTGCACAATAGGGCCAAATCAGTCATTATAGAATTATTCAACCTTTGCAGCATGTAACTTCACATATTCATTTAATATTTAGCTCTCATCAATATGGCTCCCACAAAGCACAAAGCAAGCAACATTCGGGCATTAACACTCTATAGGCCACAAAACATAAAAGGCATCCTCCAACTCACTTGCTTCAACGATGCTAAGAAATTTTACCAACACATTCGGTTGCATTATGCATGCAAATTATACACAATACGGGATCAAATAGACTGTCGAATAAATGATTCTAAACTAAGCCCACAACTAGACAAGGAACATGAAATAAGGCTAAATCAGTTATTCTAGGGCTATATGATCCTAACCGTATTTTAAACATAGACTTAGCAAATAATTCCACCAACATAGATTCCAAATAAGGCATAACATCTGATTTTGCCTAGGCTACAAGGCATCACAAATTAGAAAATTCTATCATTCAAATCCTGAAGGTATCCGTAGCCTTATCCTAGCATGCAAACATTCCATAACATATAACATATCAACATGTATTGGTATTCTAGGAATCAGTTACTTGAGCTCGGCTCATTGAACGTATCACACCCCTTTCTTTGTAAAAGTCTTTTTAAAAAAATTTATTTTCTTTCAAAAATATTACCAATTCCTTAGTTTGAGTTCAGACCCACCAAAGAGTCTACCCGAATCCCTCAAACCAAGGCCCTGATACCAGCTTGTAACATACCAAAAATGACAATAATAAAAATTTACATTTTATAACGTCGAATAATACAACCAGTTGTTCCAAAACCAAACAAGGTAAAAATGTATTTTCAAACATTAGAGTAAATCAAAAGTTATCAGTGTGGAAAAGCCTTCAGGGGATGCTGTGCAGTCAAGCCGGGCCCTTCCCTTTGGAACTGGAAATACTTGAAAAATGTTTAAACTGTCAACACAAAGCTTAATGAGTTCCCCAAAATACAACATCACATACATAACCTTGGGCCCCACCCATATATCGGGCTGCACTCACATTTTGGTCCCCACCTATCATAACGGGCCCCGACCAACATACATATGGGCCTCGTCCAACATACATAATGGACCCGCTCAACATTGAAATCCCCCCCTCAACATACTTAACGGGACCAACCCATCATACAAATGGTCCCCGCCCATCACACAATGCAAGAGTCACAAAGACAACTAGCATCCTACACAATATAGTGAGAAGACTCTCCTGATTCATGGGATCAGCTAATCTAGAGCTCAACGCTCCGCAACAGATGCTAGAATACTCCTATCAAAACATACAAGGTCCAACCTTAGTCTGCACACTAAATCCAACTATCTTGACCAAAAGTCATCCCAGGTCAACAAGTCAACCCTTAAGGGGAAAAGTCAAACAACCAAAGACGCTACATCGAGTTGCTATGTCGTGGCCTCCTATTGGCCATGTTGTTGCATCAAGATGACAAAACAGTCATGGATCCCGCCAGTCTCCACATTGAGGCGGCAAGACGCCACGTCGTGGGAACTAGATCTTTAGCAACTTAATGCATTAAGATGCCTCCAACCACACCAAGGGATCCAAAACATAGATCTACATCTTCCTAAGGTCTTGATGGATAAAGTTTCCAACTTTATCCCTTAGGACATCCTCATACACCAAAATTTCAAAACCTAGGTTCTAATGGCAACTTAAGGTATGACTCAACCATTAAGTACTTAGTCATAAAAGCCACTTTCTCAAAACTTCCAGAACGGTTTCCTACACTTAATGGACCATAAAAATCGTAACTTTATGGACATGCATATCTAATGCAGTCCTTCCCGTTTAGGTCATAAACATGAGAAAATGAGCTCAAAATTGTGCATGGATTCAAATGTGCCTAGAAACTACCGATCTAGACCAAATAACCTCAAAAAGACCATAACAATCCATAAAGTTGCCAACTTTATGGAATCCTTTCCTTCCATCAGCCAAAATCATAAAGGAAAGGACAAGAATCCTAGATCTAAAAGAATAACACCAAAAAGATAGGATTTGGATCACTTACAAAGGTCCAGAGAGGGCATAAGAAAAGGATGTTTAGGCTAATTGCTTGAAAGATCAACACACTAGAGTAACTTCTCCTTCTTATTCTTGCCACCAAAAGCATCAAAATGAGCTAAATTTACCAAGAGAGGCTAGAGTTAGGGTTTCTAAGGTTTGAGAGTAATGGAGGCTGAGAACTGAAGCCTAAATCCAAGATTAGGGGGTTTAAAAACGAAGAAACCCAAAAAGATCTTGGGCTTGGGTCAAATTAGTTGCCACACCCTGGACATACTACTGCCACGTCATGGCACTCATAAGATTGACGCGTCCATGATTTGGTTCGTCACGTCGTGAGCACCCTATGGTCACGTCCTGACACATGATTTTCCCAAATATCATACCTTTGACTCCTTTAAGCCATACACTGATTTAATCTGGAACACGAGTGTTATATATATATATGTATATATATATATATATATATATATATATATATATATATGTATATATATGTATATATATATACACACATATTAGTCTAATTATGGAAGAGAAGCACATCAAAAAAAACTAAAGATAAATAAAACATACTATAAGGTTAAACTAAGAAGTTGTTAAATGAAAATGACAATTCATCCTCTAGTTGATTAGTTTTCAGCTAACCTCGGCCTATAATCATTAAATCTTAAGTGAGCGAGAATGATATGTATAGATCTATACATGATTGACACCCCCACATGTGCTTTCTAGCTACAACCCTTAACGGTGAATTCACAGCTGCCATAACTTTCTAAACTACATTACAACTTCCGATGAAGCGTTGTGCGGGAAAAATATGTTGTCAAAAGCTCGATTATAGGAACTCGTTGTAACAAATGTTCGGCCAACCTTAATAAAATAAACTACCTAGAGGGGAACGCCTTGAAGTAGTAATAGTATGTAACAATAAGCAAAAGAATAATAAACTCTTAAAGAAAAGTAATAGGATAGTACGAAAGAGTAATATATCGTACAAAGTAAAGTCACGAAAATTAGAATTTCATCGAAAAACTTAAAAGGTAAAACTACCAAAACCTGTGAATTCACCAACATTATGTTGACGTTTTCAAACCACTTGTATTTTCAGGAAGATGGGTTATGGAGGTAGCTTTGTGAAGGAAGGAGTTATGAAGGAAGTGTCTGGAAGTCTCATTTGTTCTCTTATTGTTTAGTATGGTTAGGAATTACTTGTACTATGAATGATGATGTAACCAATTTTATAAAAAATAAATAAAAATAATGGTTATGTTATATCTTCTATGTATTGTTCAATATATTCAATATATGTGTACCATCATCACAATGTCGCATAGCCTGACGATTCCGCCGCTTGCCGGGGGTGTGATAATTTCTTAAATTTTAAGTGGTATAAATTTCATACATTACATATAATTATATGACGTTATATCTTTCAATTTGTTTAATGTCGCCAATTTTGGTAAGTTTAAACATGATCCTCTTTAAACCCTAAAACCCATTTTGTAACCTTTGTATCCCGACCTTTCGGTATGTGCCTCATTAAATCATTTTTTTAGAATTTTTTAGATTCACGACATGAACTTTTTGTTGGCCACAACGTGATTGTTTAATGAAATCCGAGACGTGATGTGCCTCATGCACGACACGACATAGATGACGAGTTAAACCCTAATTCTTGGCCTTTGGTCCCTATTTAAGGGTTCTAGCTTCTAGGGTTGCCTCATTTGGCAACCCCCATCCTATGACAACGACTCTCTCTCAAACCATGGTCTTTATAGTGGTGTTTTGAGCCTTTAATCTTGATCCAGTGAAGTTTTGTGAATAAGGAGTCCCCTACTGGTGCATTGAAGAGAAATTCCATCTTAGATCTAAAATTCTCATCAGGTTTTTGGTCTATTAGAGGTATACAACTTCAACCTTGAATTTTAATTCTTTAGATTTATGTTTTATGTCTCTTTTAGTAGTTTTGAGTACCTTTCTTGGTGTTCTTGGAGTTTGGACAAATACAAAAAAACATTAGTAACCTAAATGGCTTCTAGACTCGTTTGTTTAAGGAAAAGGATGTATACATGCTTTCTTTTTGGTCCATGCATGAGATTTGGCTAATTTAGAGATAAGTTTATAGATTGGATTAGTTTGAATGATGGAAATGGATAAAGTTGGAAACTTTATCCATTAAGTCAATGAGATGGCCTAGATCTGAGGTTATGGACCTCTGACTTAAGTGGTTAAAGATTAAATATAGGTTGAATGTTAAGACGAAGTTCGTGGAACGCTTAACCATGCGTCCTAACACGATGTCTAGATATTTTCTGACTAATTTTTCACCTAGTGATCATAACATGACCACTAGTTGGTCACGACGTGATTACTATTGACTGTTGAATTTTTTGACCATTGTCTTTAGACTAGTTTGTGATTTAGTCAATCTGTGAGTTTTGAGTTGTAGACTAAGCTTTGACGTCTGTCAAGTTTAGAACATTTTTGTAGTTGACTTCGAGACACTTAGAGTGTTAGACTTTCAGCTTATTGATTAAGATGAGTATTCTCGCTTTATTACTTATGACATAGTTGTTATGACATAATCATATGTTGTGCTAGACTAGTAGGGTCTTGCTTGATGCATGTATGATTACATGTATTTTTTGGATGAAACAGGTCATGGGGTGAAATCGGTCGTTGGCTGAAACAGGTCGTGGGATGAAACATGTTGCTGGCTGAAATAGGACGTTACTATTACTTATCATATTTTGTGATATATGTGATATTTTGGGGAACTCACTATGCTTTGGATTAATGTGTTTTCAGGTACATCTTTAGATGGTGAGAAGGCGAAGGCGTGACTATATACATTTATTATCAGCTTTCATGTATTTAGGTACATCTTCGTTATTATGATTTATGAGAAAGGGCATTTTATCTTATTTAAAAATGAAAATCTTATTTTGAGAATTAAGATGTTACAAGTTGGTATCAGAGCCCTAGTTTGAAGGATTTGGATGAACACTCGTGGGATCCCAAACTCAAACTAGGATCTAAGAGTGTTCACAAACATTTTTGAAATTATAAAAAAGGAGAAAGAAGATGCGATATGTACAGTCATCCATAGCTAAAAAAAGTGACTTCCCGAAATATCCATACTAGTTATATATAGGTTGATATATGTTCTGTTATAAATTCATGCTAGTAAGTAGGCTAGGGATCATTCAGAAATTGTATATTAAAATTGTCAGATGTGTAAGATGCTTTTTAGAATAAGAATTGGTTGATATGTGCTACTTAAACTTTATGCTCATATTTTTAGTTTCTAAGTGTATGCTTTATAGTTGTACAATATTCAGATTCTATAGTGTTAGAACCCTTAATTTAGCCTTACTTCATGTTCCTTATTTGGTTGTGGACTTAGGGTATGTGTTTTTATTTAGTTATTTAAAATAGCCTAGATGTATGTAATTTATAAAAGTTAATGGAATTTCTTTGAGGAGACTTAATATATTAATCTTTTGGTGTGTATGAGTTCTTTGTTCACGTTTGGAATGTGTTTTGTGAATATTAGTGGAATAAGGGCTGTTTTTTTTTGCCAATTTTGAAAAGATGTGCATGTGTGCACGTGGTTTGTGCATGTGATGGTAGAAAACTTGTTTTCTCCCCTTAACCCTCATTTAATCAATTACAACCATCAAATATGTTGGATTAGATGTCTAAGCCCATAACTATAATTGGTATGTACTTGACTCGAGAGTAGCATGGTCCATTTGGGTTGCATGACATCGGAACAATTGGATAGACAAAGGAGAAGAAAGATACTTATGATTTGTTAATATATTATAAGTTCTAATATATTAATGTGAAATCATATTATTTAATAAGTATTGATCAAGAATTAGTTTGAAATTAATTTTGTGACCAAAAGAGACTAATTAAATAAATAGAGATTAATTATGTAAATCATTCATTCTTATATAGTGGGCTTATGATTCATAGTTCTTCATGTTGGGCTAAACCCATGGAGTGATCTGTGGATACTCCATGGAGGTTAAAACCCATGGATCATGAAGAATATGAAAAGCCATGCACATTAGGGTTTGCATGGTGTAACCCTACATGTGGCACACTATATAAAGACCCCATAGGCTAGCAAAATCGGCACTAAGACTTATCTAGAGGGCTAGCTGAATTTTGGAGCACAAGTATCTTCTTCTCAAATTATTCCAATTGTTGGTGGTGTTGTGTGATCCATTTGAGGTGCAACACTTGGGGCACTAAGCTCTTAAAGGTTCAAGACTTCAAGCTCCATCAAAAGCTATCTCATCTAACTAGAATTTTATAGCATAGCTACTTCATAACATGCTAGTTAGGATGATGCTTTGGAATTTTGAATGTATGCATGTATAATAGAGAAAACATAGATCCAAAGCACATAGGTTTGCATGTACACCATAGGAGTGTTAGAATGCTCAAAACCCATCAGTGGTATCAGAGCCTAGGGTTGTTTTCAATTATACTTGATGCTACTTGTTTTCCCATACTTGAAAATCTGCCATTTTCGTTTCTACATGCCCACCACGACGTGGCAATAATTAACACGACGTGGTGATGCACCTTGTGAGTAGAATTTCGAGTTTTCGCTTGCAATTGGATTAGGATCATTACCCTAAACTGTTTTTTGAACCTAGAAACCTGTTTTCAAGAGGGTAATGTTCATGCTTGTCCAATGCAAAAGATAATTGTCAAAAGTTTCATGTTTTGTATTAGTTTAATGGTTAGGCTAATTACTTGAAAATTGTTTGATTTGTTTTGTCTTGTTCATATGACTTTAATCTAGATTATGAATATTTCTAGACATGTTTGTTAGTTTATTAGATGATCTAAATGGCCTTTAATGGATTCCATAACTTGTCCTCAAGTTATTGAAAACCAAAAGTTTTTCCTTTAATGAGATTATTAAAAACCATAGGTTATGAACTTGAAAAGTGTTTTTTTCATAAATTGTTTTATGACCTCCATAACTTGTCCTCAAGTTATGGATTTTCAAGAGTCGTGCCATTAAAAGCCATATTAAACTCATATGTTATGGATTCCGAAAGTTTTTTGCATTTTTCAAAACTTGCCCTGAAGTTTTGGAATTTGTAAAGTTACCCCTCATGTATACTTTAGTTCCAAACCCTAGAATTTTAATAGTTTAAAATTCAACCCTCATACTATTATAATATTATAGGTTTAATATTTATATATATGTATAAGAGTAAAAGTCAGTCTTACCGTTAGTAGGCCTCATTCACGAAGCCAGTCTATAAGGGGGTAATAAGGTTACTGCTTATAAAATGGCAGTTTAATGGGTGTCCACTCTCACCCACCGCTTCCTTGACTGGTGGAGGGTCGTTAGCCGAACGGGTAGGATAGGACTCTAATCTCCCTTCCTTAAAAGTATAATGATAAATACTAAGTAACTAAACACTTATAAATTCCCAATCTTAGTTACTTAGGAAAATGTGAATTTGGTGCTAACCCATGAAATTGCACTTTGCACCCTTGTTAAGTCATTAGTGGAGCGTGTGTGGTTAACCGACACACTAACATGGGACTGACAATGTGTGGCAAAGGGTAGCTTGATGTTAATAATAGATCAATGGAGCATGTGTGGTTAACCGGCACATTGATTAGGTGGTTGTAGCATTGGGTGTACCAAGTTAATTTTCATGGTTACTCACTCCTTGTTTGTGATCCTCGGCATCCCAGTCACAAACTTGAAGGGCACAATCGAGATTTAAACATGCCATTTAATAGTTCAATGAATCTCAAAGTATCTAGGAGTTTCAATCCAATTAAAACTTAATGAACAATTTCGTTTTTCATGGTGGAAATTGGTAAATCGTCATTTACCTACCTTCAAGTATTTTGTAGCTTGGATTACGGCATCCCTCTTCCAAGTTATAAAATATTGTGTTGGGTCCTAGCCTTAATATTTCATTTGAGTGTTATATTAAGGACTTAAATCAACTAACTTGAATTTCTCCCTTGTAGATGTCTAGTTCAGACAACTATGGTCTTCCCAAATCTTTAGGAACAAGCTTTCCCAATGAAGACGATATCCCACATGACAATCAAGGTGAAAGATTAATCCCTTTGTTGTGCATTAATGGGACTGGAAATCATGCTTCACTTCCTCCACCTTATCCAATAATTCTCCCTAACCCACAAGTTCTAGGTCACTCAAAGCCCTATTGGCAGGAAGGAAAGTATGTGTGTACTCACGTCTTGGAGATGAAGTTACATATTGACAGGCTGGGAGAGTTTGGTTTCGAAGTCTCAAGGAAGTTGGCTGTTGACTGGGTTCTTCTGTCACTTCTTGAGTCATATAGTGAGTTCATTAAGGACTACTATGTGACAGACCACGACATGATCCTTATTGGTCTTACCTATTTGCTTGTTGCTGCTGAATCAACAATGATGTGGCGCACTGGAACAACAAATTTGATGGGAAGATCCACTCCCCAAACTTCCATGGACATTGACAATGGTAACATCGGAAGTCCAGAAAAGCTTTCTCTTCCCAATGGAAAGGGATTGGCCATGGTCACGTCATTTGACCAAATGGTAAAGAGAAATACTAAGTCTGAGATAGTCTCGTGTACCATTCCCAAATAGTCCATATGTTTCTATTGCCAAGAGAAGGGACACTGGTTGCAAAGCTACCATATTTACCTGAAAGATCGCAAGGATGGTAAAGTCAAAACTTTTGACTCTACTTCAGGTAAAGTCCACTGTCTAACTCTATTAAGTTCTTATTTGGAGATTCTTAATACATGATGTAATGTAATTACATTTTGATGTTTTGAAGAATCGAAGAAGAGAAAGAACGCTTAAAGGAAGAGTATGCTAAATCTGGTCACGAAGATGGATTTCAATCGCATGCTTCGATGATCAGATTCTTGAGCTGCTGCTTAAAGAGTTATGATAGATTGCTTAGGAATAGATAAAAACATATTTTTCATATGGATTTACATTGTAAGGATAAGTTTTCCGCAATCTTTTATAAACAAATAAATTTTTGAAATTTATTTTATTTTAAGTTTCCTTACAATGGCATTTGTGAAAATTGTTGCTTATATGTTTCCATTGATAGCAAGATTTGAAAAATGGATTTGATTCTTTCGTTTGTGGTAGTGTCATAATTTGCCAAATAAGGAAATATTGTCATCACCCAAGTTTCAGTTGGATAGAAACTTGGAATCATGCAACTTGTATTGTGTGATGAATGAGAACCATTGTCCTTGGGAAAATTAAGACTAATTCTTGGTTCACATGTAGATGTGAGTCAAGTTAAGGACTAAGGGATCGGGTACACTAGGTGTACGCTGGTCAGGTCGACCACTGAGAATGATAAGACTATTCGTCATGATTTACTAAAGTTTAGTAAATATGGTTATGCTTACAAGTTTAAGTATAATCCGAATCATTGGAAAAGTTCGATGTATGGTAGAACGAATGATAAGAATCAAATTAGGCAGAAAGATAAAAGTTTCTCAAATCTGAAAAGATGGGAGAGTACTTTAGTATCGTGCTTTATGATCATCTTAATGATTATGAAAACCATGTCACAATTGATCCTCTACGGATATCTTAGTGCATTTGTATGGCTAAGAAGAGGAATCGTGAATTATTGAAATGGTTAAATCAAGAAGATAAATCATACTTCGTTCCAAAATCGAGTCTTAGAGTAACACTCTAAGATCGAGCCTCGAGTGACATAATGTTAAGAAAGATTTATAACACTTATCAAATGTAGAGTAAAATGTCTACTCTTGTACATTTGAAATTGGTAAGTTGTGATGTTTTGGATAAAAGAAAGACCAACTAAGGCCGATTGTGTGAAGTGTTTGTATTGATAAGAAACCCAACTGACTCTTGAATATTTGTTTGTCAAGTAATGTTCCTTGTCAAAGTGAATCATATATTTCAAGAGGTCAGTAGGAGTCTTAGAGATCTTGACAAGTATCAAGAACTAATCAAGAAAAAAAAACCTATTGTTAAACACTAGCACACGACTTGAGGTTTGTGACCTATCGTGTTGAAATATTCTTATTTCTGTGCCCATTCCTGTTGAATTTGACTATGCATGTGAGTTCTATGAGTTCTCAATTGTTTGCATAACAACCCAACAAATCGGAAGCAATGGTAGGCCCTTGTGCTGCCAAGTAGCAAGAAATTAAGATTGAACAAGTTCATGTTGGATTAGATGTCTAAGCCCATAACTATTATTGGTATGTATTCGACCCGACTTGGCATGGTCCATTTGGGTTGCACTTCACCGGAACAATTGGATAGACAAAATGAGAAAAAGGATACTTGTGATTTATATTACTATATTATAAGTTCTAATATATTAATATGAAATCATATTATTTAATTAGTATTGATCAAGAATTAATTTAGAATTAATCTAGTGATCAAAAGGAACTAATTAAATATGGTCTCTTATATATATGTGGTGGACCAAGTTGTGCAGGACCAAGTTCACTTAGGTTGGGCTAAGCTTTCATGGATAGTCCATGGAGTGTTTAACCCATGGATCCTATGTAAATGAAAGGTCATGGGTATTAGGGTTTACATGAATGTAACCCTAATCCTCCACACTATATAAAGAGGTCCTTGGTTCATGAAATGGGTGCTAGTGCATAGAAATGAGGGCAAGGCCGATTTCATAAGAGGGAACCTATGTATCCTTATTCTCAATTTATTCCAAGTTGGTCTTGGTGATTTGTGATTCCACTTGAGGCTTCCACACTGTTGGGGATAAGCTCTTAAAGTTCAAGACTTCAAGCTTCTTTAAAAGGTATGTCTTCTAGCTTGTTTATATTACCCAAGTATCAAAAGATTGTATGCTAGTTAGGGTAATACCTTGGAAAGTTCAAGTTTGCATGTATAATAGAGAAAACATAGATCCAAGGTATTTAGGGTTGCATCTACACCATAGGAGTGTTAGAATGCTCAAAACCCATCAGTTCAGTCCAGATGAGTTTGGATCTGTCACTAACCTTGTCTTGTGATCATCGTTTTGAAAAATTCACATGGATAGGAACACATGCACCATAAAATGTAAGTGTCATAAGGTTTCTCTCCGATTCATGAAAACGATCGTGACGAAACGCTTTCACTAAGAGAATGATTATAATCCATGTCTCAGTCCATATGATATCTAGAATGGAGGAATATATGATCCCTTATCTAATGGACACGTCATTGACTGGGTCAGAGTTCGGCAGCGGCTTTAAGAGCTACGATTGCTAGTCGGGTTGTAGAGTCATACTTGCAATAATAGTTATTAGACTTATCCAAGTGGGAGACTGTTGGATTAGATGTCTAAGCCCATAACTATAATTTGTATGTACTTGACCCGAGAGTAGCATGGTCCATTTGGGTTGCATGGCATCGGAACAATTGGATAGACAAATGAGAAAAAGGATACTTATGATTTGTTAATATATTATAAGTTCTAATATATTAATATGAAATTATATTATTTAATTAGTATTGATCAAGAATTAGTTTGGGATTAATTTTTTGACCAAAAGAGACTAATTAAATAAATGGGGATTGATTATCTAAATCACTCATTCTTATATACTGGGCTTATGATTCACAGTTCTTCATGGTGGGCTAAACCCATGGAGTGATCTGTGACAACCGTCAAATTCAAGTCAAAGTCAAAGTCAACAAGTCAAAGTCAAAGTCAACCAGTCAAACTTAACTAGTACTTCTATGATAAAAGTTATTCTATGTACAAAAATGTGCATTTGTATGTCAAGAATTCAAGTGTCTCGAGAATTTTATGTGTTTAACAATGTAAAACCCTAAGAAGGGAGTTAAATGCATCAAAACACGACTATGGACCCTTTTGGGGACTTAAAACAATCATAAACGAAGCATAACGGGGTTCACGAACCTTGCATTGCGAAATGAACCGAGCCATCGGTCCATTTCGGTTCCCTATCACCTTCGGACCCGAGACCCATTTCGCTTCTGTCACCTTCGGGCCCGAGCCTTCCCTTCGGTTCTTTCTCCCCACTTTCGGTCCTCAACACCAAAGAACCGAACCCCTCACAGGTTTGCTCCTATTGTCCGGTTTTCGACTACTTTCGCCTGTTAAGCCCGTTTTTGACGATTTTGACGGGGATTTTCCACCAAATTCATATTTTTAGAATTTTAAACTCCCTAAACTTATATTTTTAATCACATCCCAAGGATTTATTAATTATAAATCATTATTTTACATTAAAGAAAAGGGCTTCGGATACTTTATGTTACAAGTGGGTCAAGTGTGTCCACTTGCACTTATGTGTCACTTTCTCATTGGTCCATCCTTATCCACATCACACACACCAATATAAACATCCCTTCACCCTAGCCACTTGCTCCAGCAATCCTTCTTATAAAGAAATGCCTGGGGATTTCCTTGATCATTTTTTTTCTCCATCAAACACATACACACTTCTTCACCATCAAGAGAGCCTCTTTTTCTCTCAACTTCCAGCCACACTTTTGAAGTGTTCTTGAGTTATTTATTCACTTATTGGTAAGTATTTCCTTCTAACTCAAGTATTATTACATGTTTTCATAACACTCTTGAATCCTCTACACACATATTAACACGAAATCGTTCATAGGATCATCCAAAAACTTCGTGTGTTCATCAAATATTCTCCACTTGAAACTCATCATCTTCAACCTTCCATCCTTCAAGAAATAACATAAGGTGAGTTCATACCCCTATATTTTCCAGTTTTCTTTAGTTTTCAAGGGGGGGGGGGGGCATACAAGTTAAAACACCAAAAACTTAACTAAACTCAAACATCATCTTTCAACCGAAAAGTTGAGTTCTATTCACAGTCTGTTTTGACCATCGTAAACTTAATATCTTTCAAAACTGTTTAATATTAAAATAATTCAGGTTTAAACCTTTAAAATGACTACTTGCACATCTACATACGATTTTTCTACAATTTATGGCGATTTTTACAAAACAGCCTATCACTTCAGAAACCACTTCGGACCAGTATGTGAAGTTGAACCTTTTTACACAAGTTAAAGGTCATTACAAATCACGATAAAAATTATGAATTAAATAGACACATTTTCTAGACCCTCAGAGTTTACGGATCTAAATTTCGATATCTGATGATTTTTCTATAAATTTTTCCAATAGCAAGAACAGACAAGTCAAAAACTATAAATAGTTAACAATTCTATTTACACCTTGTAACTTGCTGAGCAAGGTGTGTAGTAATTATTTGAATACATATAGCTGATAGTACATATTATTGACCTTAGTTTAAAGGTATGAATCATATACAAAGAAGTACCACCGCTACAAATAATTATAATTGATTATAATAAGTAAAGTTAAGTCTATTATACACCACAAACAAACATGTTAAACTATAATAGGTATGGTTAGGTTTCATATACAATACAAACATTATGATAAACTATAATAGGTATAGTTTATGTTTCTTTTACTTTTCAAATTCATTAAAAAAGGTTTTTCATTTAAACGGGGTACGAATACAAAGTAGCGGGTTTATAGAAAAATGGTACATTACAAAGTACCGGGTTTTTCATATAAACGGGATACGAATACAAAGTACCGGGTTTATACAAAAAGGGTACATTACAAAGTACCAGGTTTTTCATATAAACGGGGTACGAATACAAAGTACCGGGTTTATACAAAAGGGGTACATTATAAAGTACCGGGTTTTTCATATAAACGGGGTACGAATACAAAGTATCGGGTTTATACAAAAGGGGTACATTACAAAGTACCGAGTTTTTCATATAAACGGGGTATGAATACAAAGTACCGGGTTTATACAAAAGGGGTACATTACAAAGTACCGGGTTTACACGAATGACTTTTACCGTATTAAAATTACATATACTATTTTAAGTATGGGAATTTACTTACAAAATGGAGTCTTAATACATTAAAGGCTACAAGCTATCTTTTTGAAAATACAGAATCTACCAGGTCAACCGTCATCACTAGCAAAGTGAGGATATCTTCAAACTTGTTTTCTTAATAGCAAAACTACACACTTGTAAACTAAGTATGGTATTTACACTTACATATTTCGGCCTTGGATAAATAAAGGCTATAACACACTTAACGGAAAATATAGGATTTTCTCGAAACATTAGAGACTTAAGAACCACACAAAAAGGGGTTTTATGCACATACAAAACTACATATACTATTTTAAGTATGGAAATTTACTTACGAAAACAATGTCTTAGTAAATATGTAGTAGATCCGTTCGATCTAAAACTTTACTAACATGTACATACCAAGAAATCGCACCAGGAACATATTTTGCTTACTAATCTTTCGAATTTTGAAACATTCTTTAAAAACATGAGAAAAATAGATATATTTTGGTCTTAAGACTCAAAGGCAACATTCCACTTTTCCAAAGAACAAAAGGACGTATCCCTTTTACAACAAAAATGCTTATGAACTCACCAACTTTAATGCTGATACTCTTTCAAACTACTTGTATTCTCAGGAAATTAGTAAGTCAAGTATGCATACAGGTTTCGAGAAGACGGAGCATCATAGTGCCAAATCTTAGTTTTGCTGTTTACTTTTGGAGTCAAACTTATGTAAATCAATTACAATGTAAACTATATGTTATAAATGAAATGGTTTTTGTTGCTTTGATTACTATTGTACAATTGTTGTGATACTGTGCATGACGTCCTCCGCCCCCGAACATTTCCACCGTTCCGGTTTGGGGGTGTGACATGATCCATGGATACTCCATGGAGGTTAAAACCCATGGATCATGAAGAATATGAAAAGCCATGCATATTAGGGTTTGCATGGTATAACCGTACATGTGGCACACTATATAAAGACCCCATAGGCTAGCAAAATCGGCACTAAGACTTATCTAGAGGGCTAGCCGAATTTTGGAGCACAAGTATCTTCTTCTCAAGTTATTCCAATTGTTCGTGGTGTTGTGTGAACCATTTCAGGTGCAACACTTGGGGCACTAAGCTCTTAAAGGTTCAACACTTCAAGCTCCATCAAAAGGTATGTCATCTAACTAGAATTTTATAGCATAGCTACTTCATAACATGCTAGTTAGGATGATGCTTTGGAATTTTGAATGTATGCATGTATAATAGAGAAAACATAGATCCAAAGCACATAGGGTTGCATGTACACCATAGGAGTGTTAGAATGTTCAAAAACCATCAAAATCAACGCAAGTTTCCTTATTATTTTTTTTCTCTCTCGTCGTTGCCATCGTTTAGCTCATCACTACCGCCTAGCATCACAAGTCGTCGTGAAAACCAATTTTGCCACTGCCATCGTTTGGGTCATCCTTAGTTGTTGGAAAATGAGGGTAATAGAAGGGTGAAGGATCGATCTACGGTTGTCTGGGTTGATGCGTTTTGATACATAAAATATAGAGTATTTCTTAAAAATGAAAACAAAAACATTTGTAAAATAACTAGTTTATTTCAGACCATTTGAAAACAAAAACATCAAGGATCCTTTTACATAGGTTAGAATTATATTAAAACAAACATAAGAGGTTTTACAATGATAACCTTTGGAGCCTTTGAACCCACTTGGAATTGGGGTGTTGACGTAGATGGAAAAAGACAAGAAGCTTGATCTTCTCTACAAGTATCCACCTCCAAGAGCAAGACATTCTAGAAGGCTAGTTCCCTTCTTGTATTTTGATTTTCTTAAGCCTTTCGGTCCTTAAAACAAATAAACACTAAAGCATAAACACAAAGGAGCACCAAAACACAATTGACCAACTTCAAAAGAGAGTCAAGAGTAAGAGATAGAGAAAGCTACATTTTTGGTCTTCCACATGGAAAAAGAGATGAGTTTTCCATGTACAACACTTTCTTTTATATTCCCATGTAAGTAAAGCCTATACCTTATTATGTTCTAAAGTAATACACTAGAAAGTAATCATGGGGAACAAGGGAGGGGAGGTTGATAAACAACCTCCCATGTCTCTTGAAAGTTGCTGCCATGATGAAGAGAAAGGGAAAAAAATCTTTATCTAGTTTCTCCAACTAGATAAAGGTAAATAACTAGTAGGTCTAAAATTAACCATGTGTCTAAATCATTTTTACATGACTTTTAATCATATCATATGATTTAATATCTAGTTTTCTCTTTCTTTTATTATTATTTTCATAAAACAATAATTATTCTATAATTAAATACAGTTGAATTTATTTATTAATAATCAAATACTTAATAAATATTCAATAAGTACCAACTTGATTAAGTTGTGACCCTATAGGATCATATGTTATTAGTAACATCTTTCAATAATGATTCTTGAGCATATAGATCCAATAATCTCCCATTTGCACAAGATTTATTATGGATTGAAAAAGACAGTAGCTGGCATCTAGAAACGGGGCACTGTCCCTAACAACACACGAAGGGGTTCCATCAATCTACATCCAAATTTCAGGAGCTTAAAAGTTGCAATTGAAGTATACGGTAAGTGTATTAATATTCTCTTTATTTTAGACATCAGTTTGGACATGGGACATGGAACGTAATCATTCTCATTTGTTGTCCAACTATAAGTAAGGCACCTTCGATGTCTAACTCTTAACACATAAGAGGAGCAAATCACATATTGACTACATACACAATCTTATGTAGCTCATGCTACACCCAACGATGGTTTTTATAATTTCTCGGTTACGAACAACATTTAACCATGTCAAAGCATACCAATTTTTAGACTTGAGTCCCTAATATGTATCTCAGGTCAAAAGACATAAAGATAATTACCAGTATTCAAGATTCACTTATGATAACAATCCATGAAGCGATTCTTGAAGCGAGTCATATCCAATAGTTGTTCTCTAACAAGTGCATATGAATTTGAATGCAACACTTTGCTATTTCACCACTTGAAATCACACAAACTGATTCATATTAGTATGGGCAATTTTGAATAATCAGTTTATTCAAGGATTAAATAACATGATAACATAGTACAAAATAACAGTTAATACAAAAGAGATCTCTCATATATCAAAAGAGATTACATGTCATTGATATATAGTTTAGAAGATCCATATATTAGTAAAGTACAAATTTTAATCCAATCACTAGCTAATCGAAGACCAATTCCTTTTGCATGATCTTCAAACTTGTTTTCAGAGAGAGACTTTATGAATGGATCCACTAGGTTATCATTTGATCCTTATTCATTATGGTGAAAGAAAGCAAGGAACTAGCTTGGATCCCTCATTCCCTTCATATTTTGGAGTTGTTGGAGGTATAAAGTTCACATCTTGATCCTTGTTCTTCTTTTTTCAACTTTGGGTTCATTTAGGTGTTTTGGTCCCTTCCATGAGTGCTCTTGGAGTTTGATAAACTCTAGAGATTGTTATGACTTTCAAATGGTCATTATATTTTTGAGAATAAGAAAAGAATAATGTGTATACTATTTTGGGTCCATGAGCAAGTTAGTGTCATATCAAGGACTTAATGGACTTAGGGTTGTAGATCTAGCATTGGGATGGAGTCCTAGCAGATAAAGTTGGAAAATTTATCCACTAAGTCAGTGAAAGGAACTAGATCTGAAGTTATGGGCCTTGGTCTGAAGGAATTAATCACTTAATGAAGATTTTGGCTTTCTGCTAGAAGTCACGACGTGACAAGGTGTTTTTCACGATGTTGTGGTGCTCGAAATCATGATGGTTTTATCCTTGATCTCTCACAACATGACACATAGGTTGTCATGACGTGACGTTGAATTTGACTAAGTTGACCGTTATCCTTGTGGACCTTTGACCGTTCACTCTTGACCAGTTTGACTTTGGGTCAAACTTGGAGGATTTGGGTGTTAATTGAGGATTTATCTATTTTGAGTGTTAGTCGGTTTGAGAGATTAGTCAGAGTGAGGAGTTAGAGTGTTGATATGCTTCTCCGGTTCGACGATTAGATGCGTTTCTCACTATGCCATGTATCCCAATGTATACCCTTTACATGTTAGGATAGAGGTGCTATTAGAGCACAAGTATGTTACTGGCTGAGATAACTCTTTTGTATATATATGTAGTAAAAGACACTTAGTGTCTTTGTATGCTAGACTTGTAGGGTCTTGCCTATTGATTGTATGGTACTGTTAGGGGATTTTTTTTATTTAGAATAACTGGGGTAGACCAGTTATCAGGACTATGTATGACTACCATCAAAGTAATTAATTGAGAAGTGGTCAATAGCATGGTAACTAGGGAAGGATAGTTGTTAAGTGTATAGACATACTAGTATTTGCTATGTACTTATGTTACATGTTTATGTGATAATGAAAACTTAGGTTATATGTAATTTAAGTTGGATAGCCTGAAAACTCTTGGTCTAATACTTGATTGTGATGTTCTTTTCTGACTGATCATCTCGGGTGGGTCATATGTTCGACTGTCTATCTGATCGTTGACTACATATGCCTTTGTGAATTGATCAAAAAGACTGTGGTTAGATCATAACACTAATAGGGAGACTAATGTTGGATCACAACACTGATAGGAAGACTTTGGTTGGATTACCACACTGATAGGAAGACTGTGGTTGGATCACAACACTGATAGGAAGACTGTGGTTAGATCACAACATTGATATGAAGACTATGGTTGGATTACAACACCAATAGGGAAAACTATGGTTGGATCACAACACTAATAAGAAAGATTGTGATTGGGTCACAACAATTGTATGTAAGACTAGGGATCGGTCCCTGGTAATCGAGTCAGGGCTGGGACTGTATACTCCCTATGGTTGGGCCTGTTACGCATGATATATGAATATGGATAGGAGATTTGATTTCTCGGTGCTAAATCCGATATCTTGTGTGGATGCATTGTATGTGTGATGGAACATGTGGTATATTGGGTAACTCACTAAGCTTTATGCTTATCATTGTGGATTAATCATTTTGCAGGTCGTTCGTGAGAAGAGCTCGGCGGGACTATACACATGCATCAAAGATGTTTGTTTCTGCAGTTTTGTAAACTTAACTCTGATATTGTATTGTTTTAATCAAATGGATGTTACTTGATAGTTTTTGAAACAAAGATTTTATTACGTATTATATTTTAAATTTGAATAGTCTCTTTGTACATTTCGGGACATTACATTTAGATCAGCAATGGATTTCTTCGTCCAATCAAATTCTTAAGTTGCCTCTGACGCAACTATATACTTAGATTCTGTTGTAGAAAGTGCAACCACTTCTTGCTTTGAACTTTTCCAGGCAATGGCTTCTCTATCAAGGGTCCTTCTCATGTACTTAAGGATGTTCTTTACAGTCATCCAATGTTTTTTTTTTCAGGATTAGCTTGATATCTACTAGTCAAATGAATAGAATAAGCTACATCCTGCCTTGTACATGTCATAGCATACATAGTTGAACCTACCGCTGAAGTATACGGCATACGACTCATTCTTTTGATCTCATCATCAGTACTAGGACAATCTGCCTTAGAAAGAATGGTGCCAAACAACATGGGTACAAATTCCTCATTTTGAGTTATTCATTTAAAAGCGTTTTATGACTTTGTCAATATACGTACTCTTACTTAATCCAGAAATTCGTTGGGATCTATCGATATAGTTCCTAATTTTGATTATGTATGCGGCATCCCCTAGATCTTTCATTTTATAGGACTTACTAAGGTACGTCTTAGTCTCTTTCAGTGTTGGGATATCTTTCCCGATCAGTAATATGTTGTTGACATATAGAATTAGAAAAACAATCTTGCTCCAACTTTCTTTGATGTATAGACATGGGTAGCCAGTTTCTGGTAAACTAATCCTTTTGATGTTCTCATCAAAACGATGATACCATGCCTTTGATTTTTGTTTCTATCCATAAAATGGACTTTTTTTTAGTTTACACACCTTCTTTAGGTTATCTGGTTTGACAAAACCTTCAGGTTGTTCCATATAGACATATTCCTCAAGATATGCATTAAGGAAAGCAATTTTAACATCCATTTTCCATATCTCATAGTCGTAATATGTAGTTATGGCCCTGATAATCCTAAAAGATTTGATCTTGGCAAATGGCGAGAAAGTATCATTATAGTCAACACCTTGAGTTTGAGTATACCCTTTCACGAAAATTCATTCCTTGAATGTTTATGCATTTCCATCCATGTCGATCTTCTTATTGAATATCCACTTGCTTCCAACAGTCCTGATGTTATGAGGTAAGTGAACCAAGTCCCGTACTTAGTTATCATTCATGGACTGAATTTTTAGCTCTTATGGCTTCAAGCCATTTTTCAGATTCTGGATCTACAGTAGCTGCCTTAAAAATGATGGGTTCACATTGATCCATCAAGAAGATTTCTTCTTCAGGAATGACATGTCCAAATCTGTCAGGTTCCATATGAAGTCTACTTTAGCGTCGTACAGTTGGTGTGTTATCTGGCATCTGAATGATAATTTCAGGTTTAATAATGCTTTGCTAATTATCATTCTCAACTAAAGGTTGTGTTTCTCCAATTTCTTTGAGATGAATGGGGATCCACTTGCTTTATTCAAAATAAAGTTATTTTCAAGTAACACTGCTTTTGGGGCTATGAACACCCAGTTCTCTTCTTTATAGAGGAAGTAGTAGCCTACGGTTTCTTTTGGATATCCCATAAATACATACTTTTGAGATTTAGGTTCAAGCTTGTTAGAAGTCTCTCTTTTAATGTATGCTTCACAAGCCAAAATCTTTAAGTAAGACATTGATGGAATCTTACCACGCCATAACTCGTAGGGAGTCTTACTAACCATTTTGGTTGGGACCATGTTTACAATTCGGGCTGTAGTTTCGAGGGCATATCCCCATAATGAATTAGGAAGGGAAGTATGACTCATCATCCATCATACCATATTAAGTAGAGTACGATTCCCCTTTTCCAAAACACCATTATGATGTGGTGTTATCGGTGGAATGAGTTGTGACACTATATCACAAATCTTAAGATGTTCATCAAAGTCATAGCTTAGATATTCACCACCACGATCTGATCATATGAATTTAATCTTTTTCCTTATTTGATTATGTACTTCATTTTTGAGTACCTTGAAGATATCAAATGCTTCATGTTTGTGTTTCATGAGATACACATATCCTAATCTATTGAAGTCATCAACATGATTCTGGTCATTTTCCTAAAAGGTCCATATACATCAGTATGTATGAGTCCTAATACATCTGGATCCCTTTAACCAACACCAGTAAAAGGAGATTTGGTCATCTTGCCACATAGACATGATTCACATACATCAAAATACTTTGAGCCTGTTGATTCTTAGATTCCATCCTTTCGAAGCTTAGCAATGTGAGTTTTGTTTATGTGACCAAGGCGACAATGCCATAAATAAGTTTTATTTAAGTCTGACTTTGTTTTCTTATTTTTTAAGTTGTACATTTAATTGTCTTTGTGGTATGAACCATTTAAGTCGATTTCATATATTCCATTATTAGGACAAGTCTCAAAATACAATACATTATCTTTAAACACATATATGTTTCCAGAATCAAAGTCAAACTTATAACAAAAACCTTGTTCATACAAACGGGAAGTAGAGATAATATTCCTAGTTATTCTAGGTACATAACAAAAGTTTTTCAAAACAAGATAAAGACCATTTAAAAGCAAAATATGATATTGCACTATGGATTTGACAGCTACTCGAATGTCATTGCCCACATGAAGTTCCAAATCGCCATCTCGGAGTTCTATAACATTCTTTAGTCCCTGCAAATCATTGCAGATGTTAGTACCACTTCCAGTATCAAATAACCAAGAATTAGTATGAAATGTATATAATTCAGTTACATATATATCTACGGTGCCAACCTGGTTGGCCTTGTTTTTCTTAACTTCCTATAGATACCTGGGATAATTGGCTTTCCAATGTCCCTTGGTTATGATCATACTTGATAAGTTTGCAAGTTAATAGATAATAAGTATTTTATATTTCAGGAAGTTATCTTGTTTCCGTTTTTAAATTTGGTAATTAGGATCATCTATTATTTGAGTCGATTTTAGAGCCTTTGTTTACTTATTTGATTCTTTTGTTTATCCCTATTTAAAGGGTAGTCAGGCATGAAATAAGATATGCTAAAACTTCAAAACAATCAATAGAGTATTTTTAGTTTCATAGCCTAGTTTAGTCTCCTACAAATAGGAGTCTAGGTTATAAGGGAGTTCACGGATTGTTCAAGCACCAACACTGGTCCTGTCACGAGGTCTTGATCCAGGACCATAAAAAATTTGGTATCAGATCCGCTCGTGATGTCGACACAACAGGAAGAGCTGATGAATAAATTGGAAGCGTTTATGATCCAACAAACACAAATCAATAATGATTTGAAGACAAGCACCTATAATTTAAAGGAGGCTATGGCAGCCTTGCATACCAAGCAAGAAACTATGGAAGAGAGATTGCAAACCCTAACCCAAAACAAATCCAACAAAAAAGAAGAAGATGATGATAGCATGGACAAGATGTTTGAGTCCGATAGATTTGATGACCCACTGGAACAAGTGCGTGGAAGAGGACATGGCGCCACCTTTGGTGCCAATCCAAACAATAAGTTTTTGTACCAAGGAGGATTGGCTGTAAGAGGGAAGGGTTTGATCAAGGAAGGAGCAGGAAGAGGATCAATGAAGGTTTTTGAATCATGGCGGACAGGTGAACTAGAAGGGCCAAACAGAAGGCAACAGGGGGAACCAAAAACCTGGTAAGAGAAAGAAGATAAGGGATACCATGGGGGAAGATTACCAAGATTCGCCAAGATGGAGTTTCCCATATATTATGGGTAAGGTAATCCAATCGTATGGCTTCAAAGATGTGAAGACTTCTTCAAAGAACAACAGACCCCCACTGAAGCTTGGGTTAGGTAGGCTACCTTTTCACTACAAGGTCAGGCTAGTGGGTGGTACCATAACCTACGAAGAATGAAGACCCGCTTGAATTGGTTCGAGTTCTCATAAATATGAAAAATCAGATTTGGATCCCCGATAAGCATGAACCCATTAGGCGAGTTAACGCGATTAAGGCAAACATGTACAGTGGAGGAATATTGTGAAGGCTTTGATTTGCTGTCAGGGAAAACGATAGGTGTGACTCTGGAGCAAAGTATTTGGCATTTTTGTGCAAGTTTGACTAATGTTATCCGTTACAAAGTGGAGTTTGCTACACCCACCACACTATACTATGCTATGAACCTAGCCACACAGATTGAGTTTGAACTCGTGGAGGAGGGACAACCAAGGAGTTTTGGAGCACATTTATCAACTAGGAATCAATCCTCGGAAAGAAGCAACAAACCGGGAGTCAGCAGGTGGTGGAGCCGGAACAATGAAATGTGAAGTGCGGAACCCGAATTTGAAATGGATTACGGCTACAGAGATGGTGGAGCGGCGAGCAAAAGGATTATGTTTTAACTATGATGAGATGTTCTCGATCGGCCATAAGTGTGCGCAATTGTTCGATATCATGATGGAGGATGAAGAAGATGTTACATGGGATGATCATGCTGTTTTTACCAACGTGTACCCAGGTTTTAAGCTTGCGGACAAGCTCAATGCAAACGAAGGGAGTAATGTTATGAATCATACTTGTTAAGTCCACAAGTTAGTAGATAATAAGTATTTTATATTTCAGGAATTTATCTTGTTTCCATTTTTAGTTTTTGCAATTAGGATCGTTTATTATTTGAGTCAATTTTAAAGTCTTTGTTTCCTGATTTGAGTCTTTTGTTTATCCCTATTTAAAGGGTAGTCATTCATGAAATAAGATATGCTGAAATTTCAAAACAATCAATAGATTATTATTAGTTTAATAGCTTGGTTTAGTCTCCTGCAAATAAGAGGCTAGGTTATAAGGGAGTTCACCACTTCTTAAAGCACCAACACTGGTCATGTCACGAGGTCTATATCCTTGGCCATAGCACCGTTCTCATTGCAGTGAAAGCAATCAGATTCAACAACAGGTTTGGGCTTAGGAGTAGGGTTGGTAGCAGGAGGATTCCCTTTCCCTTGCCTTTTCTTAAATGCCTTGGCTTTCCCCTTACTGACAGCATCACCGGTTTTCTTCATGGAGATTTGGCCCTCGAGGGTCATCAGCACTTGACTTCTAGATTTCTTGATATTTGTCTCGACATATTTTAGAATTGAATGACGCTCATTAATGTTTCTCTCTGAGTCATTCATTGTAAAGTTCAACACGACTTGATTGAATGAATTTGGCAATGAGGCTAGGATCACATCTGTCGCTAGCTCATCATCAAATGGGAATCTGAGGGGAGAAAACTTCTCATTGTAAGCTTTCATTTTGAGTACATGTTCCCTCACAATAGAACCCTCGGACATTTTGCAGCCAATGAATGCATTCAAGGTCTCAAACCTTTCTTGTTTAGCCTGAACTTGAAACAAGATTCTTAGTTGTTTAATCATGTCAAATGCTTTATGGAACTCAAAAGTTTTCTGAATGTAACATCCACAAATTTCAAGCCAATTTAAAAAAAAAATTAAAACATTTAAAACCGTTAAATTATTACAACTTGTTTTCAAAAGCGTTTAAACATCATAGTATCCCTATAATCAAATCATGAAAATATAAGGAGGTGCACGATCATGCCTTCGCCTTCCCGCGATCATCAGAAGTACCTGAAACATAATCAACAATTGTAAGCCCGAAGCTTAGTGAGTTCCCCCAAAATACCAACGCCATATAGATATAACCATATCATATAAACAAATACAACATGCATAATGAGCCATCAGCCTGACTGGACCGCCTCACATGCCATCAGTCTATCTAGACCACTCTTCGAGCCACCGGCACGTCTTGACCGCCTCTCAGGACCTTCAGCCAATCCGGACCGCTCGTCGGGCCATCGGCCTGACTAGTATGGGCTAATCGGGCCTGCAGTATATCCGGTCTGACCTGGGTATCTTGGCCTACAACACAAAGCAGGACATGCCTCAACCCAATCCCCCAAACCAACCAACATTTCACATAAATATCATACGCTAGCTAGCAAGTAGAGATAGTCATACAGATCTAACAGATCACTAACATGGTAACCATCCTATAACCAGGATACCGATCTAACCGATCACTAACATAGCAACCATCCTATAACTATGATATTGATGTAACAGATCACTAACATAGCATAATCCTATAACCAGGATACCGATCTAGAGATCACTAACATAGCAACCATCCTATAACCAGGATACAAATCATAAAGGGTCGGCCTTGGTGCCTTTGACCCTGTTGATATAGTGAGAAGAACTCAACCCACCACCTATATACATCAATGATTCACTTCCATAAATTCCTAAATTACCAAAATACCCCCAGAAGTCAACTGGTCAACCCTTGTTCAAAGTCAAAGTCAACGGTCAAAGTCAACAATCCATGTTGACCCGACTCGTCGAGTGCAGCTAGCAACTCGTCGAGTTCCTTACTCAGGAATGAATCATCAAAACCCTAATTAACTCGCCGAGTATCCAACCAACTCATCGAGTCCATGAGTGTCCAAATGTCGGGAAAACCCTAACTGACTCGTCGAGTCTTCTTACCGACTCGTCGAGTTCATGTAGGACCAATACATGCAATCTTCATCTGACTCGCCGAGTCGGCTATGCGACTCGTCGAGTCCCTTCAGTCCATTTCTCATCTAGAAGTTTTTAAGCTACCCCAAAGCTCCATATTGTAGATCTAACCTCCTAGGTCATGGTTTCCACGTAAAGTTGCAAACTTTACGTGCATGCATGGTCCTAGATGCCAAAACCAAATTAAAGGAAAGGTTTAACCCATAGAGAAGGGCCCAAGCTTGCAAAATATGATAACTTTATGGCTATAGGGACTTAGAGAAGTCCAGATCTGAAGTTACAACTTCAGATCATGACCAATATCCGAAATGGTTCACATATGTGCTAAAATGGCCCTAAACTTAAGCATGGAGAGATATAGCTTGAGGGAAGTAAAGGTAACGACTTGTTATGTTCAAAATGAGGCCAAGAAGAAGTAGAGTCAGATCCACAATCTTTTCTTTGCTCCAAGCTCCTTAGATTTCAAGCCTTCTTCACAAAAACTACTTTCCAAGCTTCTTCACACAGACAAATGGAGGGTATTCGAGATTAGGGTTTTCTGGACTCAAGGGCGACGGTAAGGGAGACTGAGGAAGGCTAATGACCCTTTAAATAGGGTGCAAAACCCCAGAAATTAGGGTTTCATTTTCCAGCTCCTACTCGTCGAGTTAGGGTCCTACGACTCGCCGAGTAGGTCCAATAATCCACGCGGGCTAACCCGCCTGTACACGACGAGTTGGGGCAACCAACTCGTCGAGTAGGTCCATAAACATGTATATAAGGTTTTAAAACTAATACCTGGGAGTCGGGGTGTTACAATTCTCCCCCACTTGAACTAGACTTCATCCTCGAAGTTTGCTGGGGCGAACAATTTTGGATATTGTTCCCGCATCTTTGCCTCCGGCTCCCACATCCATGCGGATCCCCTCCTATGGTCCCATTTTACCTTTTCTAGAGGTACTTCCTTGTTTCGTAGAACCTTTACCTTCCTCTCAATAATGGCCACCGACCTCTCCACGTAAATCAGGCGCTCATCAACCTGAATATCATCTAATGACACTACCGCCTCCTCATCCGGTATACACTTTCACAACTGCGAAACGTGGAAAGTGTTGTGAATCTGACAGAGCTCCTTTGGGAGGTCTAGTATATACGCTACCTTGCCAAACCTGGAAATGATCTTGAATGGCCCTATATATCGGGGACCCAATTTCCCCTCTTCCTGAAGTGAATCACACCCTTCTAGGGTGAGACCTTCAGGAGTACCATGTTACTGTTGGATAAGGTGTCTAAGTCCATAACTATATTTGGTATGTACTTGACCCGGTTTGGCAAGGTCCATTTGGGTTGCATCGGTATCTCAATTGTTGGATAGACATAATGAGAAAAAAGGACACTTACGGTTTGTTAATATATTATAAGTTCTAATATATTAATATGAAATCATATTATTTAATTAGTATTGATCAAGAATTAATTTGGAAGTAATTTTGTGATAAAAAATAGACTAATTAAATATATAGGGATTGATTTGTAAATCATTCATTCTTATATAGTGGGCTTATAGTTCATGATTCACTAGATTGGGCTAGGACCCATTCGGTGCTCCATGGATGCTCCATGGAGGTTATAACCCATGGATCATGGGGGAAATGAAAAGCCATGCATATTAGGGTTTACATGGTGTAACCCTACATGTGGCACACTATATAAAGAGCTCCATAGCTAGCAAAATCGGCCACTAAGACAAGACAAGAAGGGCTAGCCGATTTTGTGATCAAAGTGTTCTTCTCTCAAGTTATTCCAAGAGTTGTGGTGTTGTGTGAAACATTTGAGGCATCACATATGAGTATCTAGGCTCACAAAGTCTTAAGGAATCCAAGCAACTACAAAGGTATGTCATTCTACTAGTTTTCATATTACAAGTACCCCATGCCATGCTAGTTAGGATGTAAACCTTGGAAAATTCTTATTTGCATGAATATTAGAGAAAACATAGATCCAAGGTTTCTAGGGTTGCATGTACACCATAGGAGTGTTAGAATGCTCAAAACCCATCAGTGGTATCAGTGCCTGGTTTTGTTTTCTTTGTATTTGATGCAATATGCTTGAAAAAGTTGAGAATTCTGCAATCTGAACAGTGAACTCGTCGAGTCCATGGGGGGACTAGACAAGTCCATGACAAAATGCATCCTACTCGTCGAGTAGGTTCTTGCACTCAACGTGTAGGAGCCCCTTTCGAGTTTTGCTGCTGGAAATGGACTAGAATCATTACCCTAAACTGTTTTGGACTTGTAAAACCTTTTTTTATGTGGTAATTATTATGCTAATCCATTTACAATGGTTATTATAAAAATTTCATGATTTATATGTGTTTATATGTTTCTTGAAATTGTTGATATGAATGTTCATACTTATGGGTTTTAGTAGATCATAGGAATTATTTGTAAATTGTTTGTTAGTGTAATTCTTGATCTTAATGCCTATTGAAGGAGTCCATAATTTGTCCTCAAGTTATGGATTACCAAAAGTCACTTCTTTAAATTGTCATTAAGGAGCCATAGGTTACATAAAGTGAAGAGTCTTCATTTTAATAAACCATTAAACTCATAAGTTATGTAGTTGAAAGGTTTTGAATATTTTCAAAACTTGCCCTCAAGTTTTGGAATTTGTAAAGTCACTTTACAAAACTTTAAATTCCAAACCCTAGAGTTTTAAAAGTTAAAATTCAACCCTTATACTTTATAGTATTATAAGTTAATATATATATATATATATATATATATATATATATATATATATATATATATATATATATATATATATATATATAAGAGCAAGTCAGTCTTACCGTTAGTAGGCCTAATTCACAAAGTCGGTCTATAAGGGGGGTATAAGGTTGTTGCCTATAAAATGGCAGCTTAATGGGTGTCCACTCTCACCCACCGCTTCCTTGCCTGGTGGAGGGTCGTTAGCCGAATGGGTAGGACAAGGACTATAATTCTCATTAAATGTATAATGAAGAATATAAAGTAACTAAACATTTTATAAATTCCCAATCTTAGTTACTTTAGGAAAATGTGAAATTGGTGTTATACCAGGAAATTTCACTTTGTACCTTACCAAGTTGTTGGTGGAGCGTGTGTGGGTAACCGGCACACTAACATGGACTAGTAAGAGTGGCAAAGGGTGACTTAATTTTTATCATAGATCGGTGGAGTGCGTGTGGGTAACCGGCACATTGATTAGGTGATAAAGATTAAGGGTACCAAGTAAATTTGCATGGTTATTCACACCTTGTTTGTGATCCTCGGCATCCCAGTCATAAACTTGAGAGGGCACAACTGAGATTTAAACATGCCTTTGAAAAGTTTAATGAATCTCAAAAGAATCTAGGAGTTTCAATCCAATTAAAACCTAATAATTCATTTCGTTTTTCATGGTGGAAATTGGTGAATCGTCATTCACCTACCTTCAAATATATCATAGCTTGGATTTCGGCATCCCTCTTCCATGTTATGAAGTATTGTGTTGGGACCTAGCCTTAATATTATATTTGGATGTTTTATTAAGGATTCTATATCTAATCTAAACTTGTCTTTCTTCTTTTCAGATGTCTTTCAACATTGCTGCTTCTGGCTCAAACCCTACCAGCTCCTTCTCTCTCATGAACCTTTGTGGGAGAGTCATCTTTGATGGTTCAAACTTTAATGATTGGATCAGGAACATCAGGATGCTCACTCGTTACGAGGACAAGGAATATGTCCTCGACAAGGAGCTGAAGGAAATTGATGAGTCTACTGCTACTCCAGAGGAGATCGCTGACTTTAGGGCCTACGAGTGAGGTGCTACCAAGGTTGCATGTATCATGTTGGCCACAATGAAAGCTGAACTCCAGAAGTCCTATGAGGACTTTTACCCTTTTGAGATGCACATGGACTTGATGGACCGCTACCATCAGAGTGCTCGTCAAGAGAGGTATGAAATCATCTCTTCCATGATAACAACCCGAATGAAGGATTGTGAACCCATCACGGGCCACATGTAGAAAATGCAAAGGTATGTGGACCGTTTGCTCAAGTTGAATGTGAACTTCCCCGAGGAGTTGGCTATTGATATCATACTGCACTCCTTACCTACTTGTTATGATCAATTCTGAATGGCATATCACATGAACAAGGAGGAGGTCACACTTAGCAAACTTCAAGGGCTCTTGAAGACCGCTGAAAATGGTCTTAAGGGCAAATCGGTTGTTACTACTCCTACTCCTACCGTCGCCCTTGTTCTGGCAATCAGGCAAAGTAGAGGGAAGAAGAGGAAAACCCCTTCGAAGGATACCAAGGGAAATCCTCTTGATGGCTCCTCTTCAAGTGGAACCAAAGGTGGTTCTATCACTCATTCTTCTAACCCAAAAGAAGCTCAATGCTTCTATTGTCAGGAAAAGGGGCACTGGAAACGAAACTACCCCAAGTACCTGCAAGATGTTAAAGATGGGAAGGTCAAACCTACCCATCCAGGTATTTACACTATATTTTGTAATAACTCACCACATTCTACTTCTTGGGTTCTTGATATAGGTTGTCATATTGATATATGTTCTGATTTGCAGGGCTAAGAAGAGGTGAGGATGTGGAGCACGGAAAGAAAAACCTGATCACGGGGAATAGGAAAGCTTCACCTGTCACCAAGATTGGAGTTTATTCTTTGTTCCTAAGTAGTGGGTTAGTGTTAGATTTGAATAAGTGTTGTTACTCGTCTAAAATGGCGAGAAATATTATTTCTTTTCACGGTTTGTACAAACAAGGGTTTACTTTTTCATTTGATAATGAATGTGGTGGTATTAATGCTTTTTATAATAATGTTCTTTATTTTAAAGCATTACCTTATGATGGTGTATATGAAACTGTGTCGGTTGCAGACAACTTAGGAAATAATGTATTACATATCAATTCTTCCACTAGTTTGGATAAAGCATCCTTGTGGTATTGTCGTTTATGACATGTTAATAAGAAGCGCATAGGACAACTCCAGAAGGCTGGAGTCTTGGAGTCATTTAACTTAACGTTAGATGATAGTTGCGAGTCTAGTTTGCTTGGAAAAATGACGAAGTCACCCTTCACTAGTACTTGTGCTAGGGGTGAAGGTTTGTTGGACCTCATACATACAGATGTGTGTGGACCCTTCAGAACCGCCACAAGGGATGCTAACCGCTTCTATGTGACTTTTACTGATGATTACAGTAGATATGGTTATGTCTACTTAATCAAGCATAAGTCAGAAACCTTTGAAAAGTTCAAAGAGTTTAAACAGGAAGTGGAGAATCAACTGGGCAGGAACATTAAGATGCTCCGATCTGATCGAGTAGGAGAGTATCTTAGTACAGAGTTCCTTGACTATCTTAGGAAATGTGGAATTGTTTCGCAATTGAAACCTCCCAGAACACCACAGCTTGATGGTGTGTCTGAGAGGCGTAATCGAACCTTGTTAGACATGGTTCGTTCCATGATGAGTCAAGCTTCGTTACTAATCTCATTCTGGGGGTATGCCATAGAGACTGCCGCCCATATCCTTAATCTAGTCCCCACCAAAAAGGTTGCCAAAACACCTCACGAGATGTGGACTGGGAAAGTTCCCAATTTAGACCACATCAAGATTTGGGGTTGCGAAGATTTCGTGAGACGTGAGACTCAGGACAAGCTCGAACCTCGTAGTGAGCGATGTATTTTCATCGGCTACCCATAAATTTCATTTGGTTATCTCTTCTATAGACCCAGTGAGAATGTGGTCTTTTTAGCAAGGAGAGGGGTATTTCGTGAGAAAGAATTCATACGCCAAGGAAACAGTGGGAGGTAAATTGATCTTGAAGAAATTCAAGAGTCAAGCGGTGAAGGAACCTCAAACCCTAGCGATCAACCTGAGAAAGAAACTCCTGTTGATGAGTCCGTACCACTAAGGCGTTCCACAAGACTTAGGAATCCACCTGAGCATTACTATGGTTTTCATATTACTGCGGAAGGTGATGAATTTATCAGTGATAGGACACTGGTAAATCTGGATGAACCTAACAGCTTTAAGGAAGCCTTGGCAGGCCCTGAATCTGCCAAATGGAAAGAGACCATGGATAGCGAGATTCAGTCCATGTATGACAATCAAGTTTGGAACTTGGTTGACAATGTACCGGGTCTTAAGACGGTTGGGTGCAAATGGATCTTCAAGAAGAACACCGACATGGATGGAAATGTACACACTTATAAAGCGCGACTGGTTGCAAAGGGCTTTACTCAAACTCCAGGAGTTGACTATGATGAGACCTTTTAACCAGTAGCGAAGATTAAGTCTATTAGGATTTTGCTAGCCATAACTGCATTTCATGATTATGAAATATGGCAAATGGATGTCAAAACCGCTTTCCTTAATAGAAAGTTGGCTGAGGATGTTTACATGGGTCAGCCAGAGGGTTTTGTCGATGCAAAGCACCCTAATAGAGTGTGTAAGCTTGAGAAATCCATCTATGGATTAAAACAAGCATCTCGCAGATGGAATCTTTGTTTCGATGAGAATGTCAAAGAGTTTGGTTTTTCGAGGAGCGAAGATGAGTCATGTGTATATGTTAAGGCTAGTGGGAGTATAGTTAGCTTTTTTGGTATTGTATGTGGAAGACATACTACTCAAAGGAAATGACATCCCAACCTTACAGGAGGTTAAGTCCTGGCTTGGGAAGTGTTTCGCTATGAAGGACCTTGGAGAAGCTGCCTATACCTTAGGTATAAGGATATTTAGAGAAAGGAGTAAGAGACTAATTGGACTTAGTCAGAGTACCTACTTGGATAAGGTGCTGAAAAGGTTCAGCATGCAGAATTCCAAGAAAGGTGACTTACCGATCCAGAGCAACGCCAAACTGAGTCTGAGTACAGAGGCTGAGATAGTTGAGATGAGTCATGTACCATATGCTTCTGCTGTGGGCTCAATCATGTATGATATGACTTGTACTCGCCCTGATGTGGCCTTTGCTTTGATCATGGTCAGCAGATATCAAGGGAATCCGGGGTAAGGCTCACTGGACTGCGGTGAAGAACATTCTCAAGTACCTACGAAGGACTAGGGACTGGGTCCTTACCCTTGGTGGGAGTGATGACTTGAGAGTAGTAGGGTATAGTGATGCTGGCTTCCAGACTAATAGGGATAATTTCCGCTCTCAGTCGGGCTAGGTATTTACCCTAAATGGAGGAGCAATTACATGGAAAAGTTCAATGTAGGAAACAGTGGCTGATTCAACTTGCGAATCAGAGTACATAGCAGCAAGCGAGGCGGCAAAGGAGGCTATATGGCTAAAGAACTTCATTGGAGACCTTGGAGTTATACCAGCTATTAAGGAGCCTATGGAGATTTTCTGTGACAACGAAGGTGCAGTTGCCTTAGCTAAGGAACTAAGGGATCACAGGATATCCAGGCACATCGACAGAAAATACCACTTCATTAGACATCGTATAGAAGAAGGACTCCTCGTGGTGAGGAGGGTATCATCGGATGAGAACCCAGCAGATCCCCTCACGAAGGGACTATGTAGGGCTAAGCATTTGCAGCATGTGAGGCACATCGAGCTGATAGATGACATTAGTTATACATATTAGATAGTTATTTCCGAAACTTGTAAAATGTAAATTGACATTTGATGATTAAATAAAAGTTGTTGTTTATTTATAAGTAAGGTGTTGCTATCTTGTGACAATTATTTACTATTATTTCAATTTTGCATGTTTTGACTTCCAGAATAATTACTTTATTCAAACTCTCCACAGTCAGTCATATGTTGGAAGTAGATATGAATCAAGACTGTCATGAATTGGGTTTGTAGATGTCTAAGGTGCTAGACATAACAAATGGTTGCTACAACATTCATGAGTGCTCATAAGTTCTGAGTATTGGATTCAACCCATGCTCACTTGTATCACTTCATGGATTTATCTCGAGTGATCGTGAGATGGTAATATCAAATAAGTCTTCAAACCTGGAGATATGAGTTATTGATTATGAGTTGGTTGTACATTGATTGTACGAAAACGCATTGGTAACTCGATGTTATAAAACGTGCCTTTGTGTATGATTCAACAAGTAGTAGAACAAGCATATGAGTCGAAGTTTATCTGTTCCTTTTAGTCCTTGGAGGTTTAAAAGTGATATATGTGCCCCTCGATGATTTTGTTTTTACCTATGTACCGGGCCCGGTCAGAACCAAATTGATGTGTTTAGTTTAGTTCTAGGTCAAACAAATCGGAAATCGGGAGATCGGTCCATGTATTTGTCCGGCTGATATCTAGAACAGAGGATTATAAGATCACTTATCTTAAATGGCGCATCATCATCTTGTTGGATTAATGTCTAAGTCCATAACTATATTTGGTATGTACTTGACCCGACCCGACATGGTCCATTTGGGTTGCACTTCACCGGCACATTTTATATGGATAGTCTTTTGAGAATAGTATATTTATGATTTATATTAATATATTATAAGTTCTAATATATTAATATGGAATCATATTATTTAATTAGTATTGATCAAGAATTAATTTAGAATTAATTAAGTGATCAAAAAGAACTAATTAAATATGGACTCTTATATATATGGAATGGGCCAAGTTCATTTAGGTTGGGCTAAGCTTTCATGGATGGTCCATGGAGCTTTTAACCCATGGATCCTATGTAAATGAAAGGTCATGGGTATTAGAGTTTACATGGATGTAACCCTAATCCTCCATAATATATAAAGGGGTCCTTGGCTCAAAAAATTGGCACAAGTGTGTGAAAATAAGAGTGGGCCGATTTTAGTGTGCATACATATTCTCTCAAGTTCTTCCCAGGTGTTTTGGTGGTTTGTGATTCCATTTGAGGCTTCCACACTATTGGGGCTAAGCTCTTAAAGCTTGAAGACATCAAGCTACATCAAAAGGTATGTCATCTAACTAGAACTTTGTAGTATAGGTGCTTCATAATATGCTAGTTAGGATGAAACCTTGGAATAGTTAATATTTGCATGTATAATAGAGAAAACATAGATCCAAGGTTTATAGGGTTGCATGTACACCATAGGAGTGTTAGAATGGTCAAAACCCAACAGTGGTATCAAAGCCAGGTTGTTTTCTGTTATATTGATGCAAATGTTTTATTTTCAAGTTGGAAAAAAAGGAAAAAAAAACATGACGTTTGTCAAATTTTAAGATAATTACTTGTTTTGTGAAAAACGAATTATTTGTAAAATTTGAATCATTTGTTATATGAGTTGAATTAGGTCAAATTTAGTAAAAGATAAAATGATATGATTATTTTATTAGTTTTAAAAATTTGATCTAAATGTTTGAAGGAGTTACAAATTTTTTCATAAAATTTTGGAGCTCAAAAGTTTTTTTTAAAGTTGTGATCTTAAGGGTTTTTGAAACTTGCATAAGTTACGGATCTGAAAGTTTTTTTTAAAAAAAAAAATTTGATTCAAAGTTTTTATGGAGTTACAAAATTTGGTGTTAATGTTTTAAAGAATTCCATAACTTGTTTTTAAGTTATGGAACATGGAAAGTTTCATCATAAAACACCATTGATTCCATAAGTTATGGAATCCAAAGGTTTTCAAGAATTACAAAACTTGCCCTCAAGTTTTGGAATTTGAGAAAAGTTTTTTATGAAAAAAAGAATTGAATTCCAAAACTCTTGGGTTCATAACTTAAACAATTAATTAAATGGTTTTAATTTTGAGTTTAATAATTGGAATTATGATGTTTTGTTGAATAGTTCAAATTAACTCTTATGGACTTTATTAATAGTTGGAATTATGATGTTTTGAGTTTAATAATTGGAATTATGACAGTTTAATAATTGGAATTATGATGTTTTGAGTTTAATAATTGGAATTATGACAGTTTAATGGGTGTCCACTCTCACTCACCGCTTCCTTGACCGGTGGAGGGTCGTTAGCCGAACAGGTAGGACAAGGACTATAATTCTCCCTTCATTATAAGTATAATGATAAATACTAAGAAACTAAACACTTATAAATTCCCAATCTTAGTTACTTAGGAAAATGTGAATAAGGTGCTAATCCATGAAATTACACTTTGCACTTTGTTTAAGCTGTTAGTGGAGCGTGTGTGGTTAACCGGCACACTAACCTGGACTTAACAAGGTAGGAAAAGGGTAACTTAATGTTTATCATAGTATCATTGGAGCATGTGTGGTTAACCGGCACATCGATTGAGGGGTAAATATTAAGGGTACCAAGTATATTTGCATGGTTACTTCACACCTTGTTTTGTGATCCTCGGCATCCCAGTCACAAAACCTGAAGGGCCCACTCGAGATTGAAACATGCCATTGAAAAGTTCAATGAATCTCAAAAGAATCTAGGAGTTTCAAAACCAATTAAAACCTAATAATACATTTCGTTTATCTTGGTGGAAATTGGTGAATCGTCATTCACCTACCTTCAAATATTTTATAGCTTGGATTACGGCATCCCTCTTCCAAGTTATAAAATAGTTTGTTGGGTCCTAGCCTTAATATATCATATTGGGTGTTATATTAAGGACTTAAATCAACTTTACGTGTATTTCTCCCATTGTTGATGTCTGGTTTAGACAACAATGATCATCCCAAACCAAGCTTTCCTAATGAATATGACTTCCCGAGTTTGGCTCATGGAAGTCATACTTCTCTTCCTCCACCTCCTCCAATTATTCTCCCTAACCCACAAGTTCAAGGTCACTCAAGCCCTAATGGCAAGCAAGGTCTATGTGTGATCACATCTTAGTGATGAAGTCACATATTGACAAGCCGGAAGAGTTGGGTGTCAAAGTCTTGAGAAAGTTGGATGTTCAATCACTTTCTAAGTCACATAGTGAGTTCCTTTGGGACTACTATGAAACAAACTATGACATGAACCTTAATGATCATATCTATTTGCTTGGTGCTGCTGAATCAGCAATGATTTGGAACGATAGTAAAGCAAATTTGATTAGAAGATCAACTTCCCAAAAACTTTATGGACAGTGACAATAGTGACACTGGAAATCTAGAAAAAGCATTCTCTTCCCAATGGAAAGGGATTGGCCATAGTCAACCCGGTTGACCAAATGGTAAAGAGAAAGGCTAAGTCTGAGATAGTCCCATTACCAAAGGGTCCATATGTTTATTTTGCCAAAGGAAGGGGCGTTGATTGCAAAGCTGCTAAATTTACCTAAGGATGTTAAAGTATTTAAGTTTGACTCTACATCAGGTAGAGCCCATTATCTAACTCTGTTAAGTTCTATTCTGAGATCCTCATTACATGATGTGACTGGGTCACATGTTGATGTTTTAAGAATCAAAGAATAGAGAGAAATCTTAAAGGAAGTATATGTTGATTCTGATTGCGAAGGTGGATTTCGATCGCATCAGAATTTTGAGCAGTTGCTTAAGAAGTTATGATATATTGCTAAGGAATAGATAACAACAATTTTCCATTTGGATTGTAAGGATAAGTTTTTCCGCAAAGTTTTAAAATAAAAGAATATTGTTTAATTTTATTTATTTGAAGTATCCTTACAATGGCATTTGTAGAAAATTGTTGCTTATATGATTCCACTGACAGCAATATTGGAAAATGGATTTGATTCTTTCATTTGTGGTAGTGTCTAAATTTACCAAATCAGGAAAGTTCCTCATCACCCAAGTTTCAATTGGACTGAAACTTGGAATCATGCAAGTTGAATAGTATGATGAATGAGAACTTTCAAGCATTGGAAAATCAAGACTAATTACTTGTTCACATGGATGTGTGAGTCAAGTGAAGGACTAAAGTGAATGAGAACTTTATGATTTATATTAATATATTATAAGTTCTAATATATTAATATGGAATCATATTATTTAATTAGTATTGATCAAGAATTAATTTAGAATTAATTAAGTGATCAAAAAGAACTAATTAAATATGGACTCTTATATATATGGAATGGGCCAAGTTCATTTAGGTTGGGCTACGCTTTCATGGATGGTCCATGGAGCTTTTAACCCATGGATCCTATGTAAATGAAAGGTCATGGGTATTAGGGTTTACATGGATGTAACCCTAATCCTCCATAATATATAAAGGGGTCCTTGGCTCACAAAATTGGCACAAGTGTGTGAAAATAAGAGTGGGCCGATTTTTGTGTGCATACATATTCTCTCAAGTTCTTCCAAGGTGTTTTGTGATTCCATTTGACGCTTCCACACTATTGGGGCTAAGCTCTTAAAGCTTAAAGACATCAAGCTACATCAAAAGGTATGTCATCTAACTAGAACTTTGTAGTATAGGTGCTTCATAATATGCTAGTTAGGATGAAACCTTGGAATAGTTAATATTTGCATGTATAATAGAGAAAACATAGATCCAAGGTTTATAGGGTTGCATGTACACCATAGGAGTGTTAGAATGCTCAAAACCCAACACATCTCAGTTCCGCGAGACTTTGAAAGAGCTACGGTTGCTGGTCGGTTCCTGAAGTCATACCTGTAACTCTAGCTATTAGACTTATCCAAGTGGGAGACTGTTGGATAAGGTGTCTAAGTCCATAACTATATTTGGTATGTACTTGACCCGGTTTGGCATGGTCCATTTGGGTTGCATCGGCATCTCAACTGTTGGATAGACATAATGAGAAAAAAGGACACTTACGATTTGTTAATATATTATAAGTTCTAATATATTAATATGAAATCATATTATTTAATTAGTATTGATCAAGAATTAATTTGGAATTAATTTTGTGATCAAAAAGAGACTAATTAAATATATGGGGATTGACTTGTAAATCATTCATTCTTATATAGTGGACTTATGGTTCATGATTCACTAGATTGGGCTAGGACCCATTGGGTGCTCCATGGATGCTCCATGGAGGTTAGAACCCATGGACAAGAAGAGCTAGCCGATTTTGTGATCAAAGTGTTGTTCTCTCAAGTTATTCGAAGAGTTGTGGTGTTGTGTGAGACATTTGAGGCATCACATTTGAGGTGCTAGGCTCACAAAGTCTTAAGGAATCCAAGCAACTACAAAGGTATGTCTTTCTACTAGTTTTTATATTACAAGTACCCCATGCCATGCTAGTTACGAAGTAAACCTTGGAAAATTCTTTTTTGCATGAATATTGGAGAAAACATAGATCCAAGTTTCTAGGGTTGCATGCACACCATAGGAGTGTTAGAATGCTCAAAACCCATCAGTTACCCACCTGAAACTCCAACTCAGATCGGCGTCCGTCATGGTAACTCTTCTACCGATTCTGAGCGGTCTGCAGCCGCTGTCTGATCTGATGAATCATCTCGGTAGTCTGCAGGACTACCTCAGTCCGACCCATCACCCTGTGACCAACCTCGCCCCAACAGACTGGGGTGCGGGATCTTCGTCCATACAACAACTCATAAGGTGGAGCACCAATGCTGGAGTGAAAGTTGTTGTTTTAGGAGAACTCTGCAAGGGGTAGGTAGGAGTCCCAGCTCCCACCAAAGTCAATAACACAGGCTCTCAGCATATCCTCGAGAGTCTGTATGGTCTGCTCACTCTGGCTGTCTATCTGCAGATGATAGGCAGTACTGAAGTGCATCCGCGTGCCCAGCTCCTCGTGGAACTTCTTCCAGAAACGGGAGGTAAACCGAACATCACAGTCTGAAACGATAGAGACCGGAACCCCATGGCGAGCAACAATCTCATGTATATACACATCGGCCAGCTTCTCGGCCGATGAGCTCTCCCGAATGGGCAGAAAATGAGCACTCTTGGTGAATCGATCCACGATGACCCATATAGCTGTTGGGTTTTGAGCATTCTAACACTCCTAAGTGTACATGCAACCCTTAATACCTTGGATCTATGTTTTCACTATTATAAATGAAAATATGAATATTCTAAGATATTACCCTAACTAGCATACAATCTTTGATACTTGGGTAATAAGATAGATAGAATACATACCTTGTTAATGTAGCTTGACTCCATGAAGCTCGAGAGCCTATTGCCCCAAATGTGACACCTCAAATGGTTCACACAACATCACCAACACATGGAATAACCATGAGAAGAAAACACTCATGCTCAAATCGGTTAGCCATCATATATGTATCACTAGTGCTAATTTCTTGAGCTAAAAGGGTCCTTATATAGTGTGCACATTAGGGTTAAATCATGTAACCCATGACTTTACCCATTCCTTATGCTCCATGGGTTTTAACCTCCATGGACTATCCATGGATCACCACATGGGTTAAACCCAACATAAGGAATCATGGATCATAAGCCCACATATATAAGAATGAATGATTTACACAATCAATCCCCATATATTTAATTAGTCTCTTTTTGATCACTAAATTAAGTCCAAATTAATTCTTGATCAATACTAATTAAATAACATGATTTCATATTAATATATTAGAACTTATAATATATTAATATGTCACAAATGTCTTCTCCTCGCAAACGGTCTATCCAAATGTTCCGATGCCATGCAACCCAAATGGACCATGACGAGTCGGGTCAAGTACATACCAATTATAGTTATGGACTTAGACACTAATCCAACAGTCTCCCACTAGGATAAGTCTAAAACTATTATTGCGTATGACTTCAAGAACCAACTGGCAATCGTAGCTCTCAAAAGCCGCTGTCGAACTCTGACCTTGTCGATGAACTCTGACCTTTGTCAATGACTTGTCCATTAGATAAGGGATCATATATTCCTCCATTCTAGATATCATATGGACTGAGACATGGATTATAAATCATTCTCTCTGTCCATTTGTTGTTTCCCGATTTCCGATTTATGACGACTGACTAATTGAACAAATCAAATCAGTCTAGGCTCGGCCGAGCACTTACATTTGTCATCACTAAATCATCAAGGGGCCCACATATATCGCTTTTGTCTCGAAATTAAAAGGAATAGATAAACTTCGACTCATATGGCTTGTTCTACTACTTGTTGAATCATACAAAAAGACACGTTTTATAACATCGAGTTACCAATGCGTTTCCGTGCAATAAATGTATAACCAACTCATAGTAACAACTCATATCTCTAGGTTTGAAGAATATATAAGATATTATCGTCTCATGATCACTCGTGATAAAATCCATGAAGTGAGTCAAATGAGCGTAGGTTGAATCCAATACTCAGAACTTATGAGCACTCATGAGTGTTGTAGCACCGCTTTGTCCAACATCTTAGACCTCTACAAGCCAACCCATGACAGTCTTGATTCATATCTACTTCCAACATATGACCGACTGTGGATGGTTTGAATAACTTAGTCATTCAGGAAGAACGACCTAGTTATTCTGGAAGTCAAAACATGCAAAATGAAACACAAGAATAATCAAATCCAATATGGTCTCAGAACTTATGAATATAAATAAAACACCTTTTATTTATGACCATATTAATTACACATTATTCATTTCATACTGTTTCAAACTATCAATTTTATACTTGAATTAAAACAATAGTTGTCCCATGCTCCAAGCATGTACACTATGTTTTTCTAAACACTAGTCATGTCATACACCAAGTATGCACACTATGTTTGTCTATGATCTTTTACTTTGTGAAATATATCGATTGAACATAATTCCAATGATACTCATTTCACAATCCCAAATCCTCACCGCAAATGCAAGAATTCCAAATTCCTGCCATTTACCTAAATATGTTAGATTCTAAACTTATATGCATTGATCCTCTTGTAATGATTATGCACAAAGTCACAAAGACTTGTCAATTGACATTATAGAGTATTCCAATGGAGATCATTCCATGGAACCGAAGTCTCAAATTCAAAGTACATTGCTTTGAACATCCTTCTTGCTTTAAGTTTCCTAATCTTACACAAATTTAATGAATAACTTACACCTACGGAATATTTCCATATTCTCATTTTGACTATCACTTTTGAACAAGAGTCGCCTTTTTTTAGAATATGTCAATATGGTCCTTCCGAAATTAACACTATACTTCCAACTGTCCCCGAGCAACCAATCTTTGGTAAACCTTAGATTGTCCTCAACAATTGCTTAATCATTTTCGTCATATCCAATTCTAGACCTTTTCCCTTCTTAATGCCCCAGGCATTTGGAAAATTTTAGAAAGGATGAATATTATAGCACATGCAATCGATCCTATATCTGAAGCATATGGACACGATTCATGATGTCTCACATAAAGACATGATACTAGACCAGTCCTTTTGCTACAATATTTCTATTTGCCAAGTTCTCATAATTCAGATTATGAAAAGGGATGTCATAATCATCATCGAATTTTAGAACGCAAATAATGGACCTATATATAGAATTTCCTTATGTTGAGCCATTCCAACACAAAATTCAAATATATCCTTGACTAAAGATGATTAAAACCTCAATCTGAGCTTTTAAAATTTAAATGAAGTATATTTTCCATCTCCCTTAATTATAGCAAAACAACTTTTTCCCAATTGAAAGTTTTGTTTTCTATAATTAACATTGCTAACTTGCAACACTTGTCATAATTATCATGCTCCCACTAACATGATGATTATTAGCATAATACTTATGCTCCCACTAGCTTTGACATGTATCCAGAAATTAGCTGGACTTCTAGAAATCAATACTTTATTGACTTTCTTACCAAAGTTCAGATTTCCGATACGAGATTACTTTGATAAGACTTTATCAAAATCATACACCTTATCTTAGATAGCTCACAGGTGTGTCTAAACAATTTCAGAACTATGAAAAGGGATGCCGTAATCATAGTCTCAATTGTTTAGACCTTTACCATTTCTCACAAGTCCATGTTAGAGTTCCGGTTAACCACGCACGCTCCACTAACGACTTTGAGAATGTAAAGATCACAATTGCTATCTTACTTAAAATCTACTTGGTGGAAGTGTTTCCTCACCATCATTTTCATGAATCGGAGAGAAACCTTATGACCCTTAGATTTTATGGTGTATGTGTTCTTATCCACGTGAATTTGTCAAAACCATAACCACAAGACTAGGTTAGTGACAAATCCAAACTCATATGGATTAAACTTATACAATCTTAACTTCTCGCCACCTAGCAGTACAGGGCCTGTCATTGCTTCCAAGTAGTTATGCAAACAATTGTAGAACTCAAATGTATAGCCAACTTTAATGGAATGGCCACAGAAATGTCAATATGTCAACATGATAGGTTACAAACCTCACGTTGTGTGCTAGTGTCAAACTACAGGTTTTTATTCTTGATTAGATCTTGAAATTCTTTCAGGATCTTTAAGACTCCTATTGTATTCTTGACATATTAGACTATCTTGCCAAATATTCAAGAGATAGTGCGGATTCTTTATCAAGACAAACACTTCACACAATTTGCCTTAGTTGGTCTTTGTTTTATTCAAAACAACACAACTTACCAACTTCAAATGGACAAGAGTAGGACACAATTTACTCTTACATTTGACAAGTGTTATAAACCTTTCTTTAAGATATGTCACTCAACTTACAGTCTTGGATTATGACTCTAAGACTTGTTTTTGGACCGAAGTATGATTCATCTTCTTGATTTAACCATTTCAGCAATTCTTGATTGCTCTTCTTAGCCATAGGAATTTACTAAGATTTCCTTAGAGGATTAATTGTGATATGGTATCTTAATCATTAAGATGATCACAAAACATGATACTAAAGTACTCTCCCATCTTTTCAGATTTGAGAAACTTTTATCCTTCTGCCTAATTTGATTCTTTTCATTCGTTCTGCCATACATCAAAACTTTTCCAATGTTTCAAAATTATACTTAAACTTGTAAGTATAATCATATTTACTAAATTTTAGTAAATCATGACGAGTAGTCTTATCGATCTTTTGTGGTGGACTTGATAGTGCACCAGAATGTGTACTCGATCCCTTAGTCCTTCACTTGACTCACATATACATATGAACAAGGAATTAATATTAATATTTCCAAAGATGAAAATTCTCATTCATCATACTATACAACTTGCATGATTTCCAAGTTTCTATCCAACTGAAACCTTGGATGATGAGAATCTTTCTTTATTTGGTAAATTAGACATTACCACAAATGAAAGAAACAAATCCATTTTCCATTATTGCTATCAATGGAATCATATAAGCAACAATTTTTTCACAAATGCCATTGTAAGGATACTTAGAATAAATAAAATCAAAAATTTCCTTTAATTTTAAAACTTTGCGGAAAAGTTTATCCTTATAGTGCCAAAGCATATGAAAAACTTGTTGTTATCTATTCCTAAGAAATATATCATAACTCCTAAGCAACAGTTCAAAATTCTGATCACTGAACCATGCGATCAAGATCCATCTTCGCGATCAGAATCAGCATATACTTCCTTTAAGTTTCTTCACTTTTCTTTGATTCTTAAAACATCAACATGTGACCCAGTCACATTATGTAATAAGAATCTCAGAATAGAAACTTAACAGTGTTAGATAGTGGACTTCACCTAAAGTAGAGTTAAACTTCTTGACTTGATCGACCTTATGATCTTTCAGGTAAATAGGCAGCTTCGCAATCAATGCCCCTTCCTTTGACAAGAGAAACATATGGACTCTTTGGGAATGGTGCACTGGACTATCACAGACTTGCCTTTCTCATTACCATTTGGTCAACCGAGTTGACTATGGCCAATCCCTTTCCATTGGGAAGAGTAAGTTTTTCTGGATATCCAATGTTACCATTTTTCAAAGTCCATGGAAGTTTGGGAAGTTGATCTTCTAATCAAACTCGCTCTACCAGTGCTCCAAATCATTGCTGATTCAGCAGCACAAAGCAAATAGATACGATCATTAAGGGTCATGTCACAGTCTATTTCATAGTAGTCCCAAACGAACTCACTATGTGACTTACAAAGTGATTGGACATCCAACTTTCTTAAGACTTTGACACCAAACTCTCCCGGCTTGTCAATATGTGACTTCATCTCCAAGATGCGATCACACATAGACCTTGCTTGCCAATAGGGCTTGAGTGACCTTGAAATTGTGGGTTAGGGAGAATAATTAGAGGAGGTGGAGAAAGTGAAGTTCCAAGAGATTTAGGAAGATCATAGATGTCTGAACTAGACATCTTTTGGGAGATATTCAAGATAGCTGATCTAAAGTCCTTAATATAACACCCAATATGAAATATTAAGGCTAGGACCCAACAAACTATTTTATAACTTGGAAGAGGGATGCCGTAATCCAAGCTATAAAATATTTGAAGGTAGGTGAATGACGATTCACCAATTTCCACCAAGATAAACGAAATGTATTATTAGGTTTTAATTGGTTTTGAAACTCCTAGTTCTTTTGAGATTCATTGAACTTTTCAATAGCATGTTTCAATATCGAGTGTGCCCTTCAGGTTTTGTGACTGGGATGCCGAGGATCACAAAACAAGGTGTGAAGTAACCATCCAAATTACTTGGTACTCTTAAATGTTTATCACTCAACCGATGTGCCGGTTAACCACACACGCTCCACTAACAGCTCAAACAAAGTGCAAAGTGTAATTTCATGGATTAGCACCTTATTCACATTTTCCTAAGTAACTAAGATTGGGAATTTATAAGTGTTTAGTTACTTAGTATTTATCATTATACTTATAATGAAGGGATAATTATAGTCCTTGTCCTACCCGTTCGGCTAACGACCCTCCACCAGTCAAGGAAGCGGTGGGTGAGAGTGGACACCCATTAAACTGCCATTTTATAGGCAGTAACCTTATACCCCCCTTATAGACCGGCTTCGTGAATGAGGCCTACTAACGTTAAGACTGACTTGCTCTTATACATATATATATATATATATATATATATATTATTAACTTACAATACTATAAAGTATAAAGGTTGAATTTTAAATTTTTAAAATTCTAAGGGCTTAACTTGGAATTAAAGTATTCATAAGGGAAAACTTTACAAATTCCAAAACTTGAGGGAAAGTTTTGAAACAATTCAAAAACTATTCAATTCCATAACTTATGAGTTTACAGTAGTTTTAATTAAAAAACTCTTCAAGTTCCATAACTTGAGGACAAGTTATGGAAGACTTTAAACCATTAAAAGAATGTGACTCTTCCTTATTCATAACTTATGGAAAACTTTATGAGTTTTATGAATCTTAAATGTGACTTTTCACATAACTTGAGGACAAGTTATAAGAACACATTTTAGAATCAACTCTTAGATTAATTTGGATTGAAAACAACAATTTCACATAACTTTTTCTATTAATCTAAGCAACTCATAAGAACAAGATAATTCAATCAAACTTTTTCATGTAATTAGCCTAACCATTAAACTAATAGAAAACATGAATTTATAGACAATTATCTTTGAAATTGGATTAGAATGAACATTACCACATCAAAAACAGGTTTATAGGTTCAAAAACAGCTTAGGGTAATGATTCTAGTCCAATTCCAGCCTTAAAAGTCGAAAATATGTTGTCAGGGGGTCCTACTCGTCGAGTGTATGAACCTACTCGGCGAGTAGGATGAGTTTCCTCATGGACTCGGAGATTCCACCAGTGGACTCGGCGAGTCCAGTGCCCAGACAGCCCGAAAATCGATTTTTTCAGCATTTTTCAGCAATTTGCATCAAGTATAATTGAAAACAAGCCTAGGATCTTATACCACTGTTGGGTTTTGAGCATTCTAACACTCCTAAGTGTACATGCAACCCTAAATACCTTGGATCTATGTTTTCACTATTATACATGCAAATATGAATATTCCAAGATATTACCCTAACTAGCATACAATCTTTGATACTTGGGTAATAAAATAGATAGAATACATACCTTGTTAATGTAGCTTGACTCCATTGAGCTCGAGAGCCTAGTGCCCCAAATGTGATACCTCAAATGGTTCACACAACATCACCAACACATGGAATAACCATGAGAAGAAGACACTCATGCTCAAATCGGCTAGCCCTCATATATGTATCACTAGTGCTAATTTCTTGAGCTAAAAGGGTCCTTATATAGTGTGCACATTAGGGTTACATGATGTAACCCATGACTTTACCCATTCCTTAAGCTCCATGGGTTTTAACCTCCATGGAGTATCCATGGATCACCACATGGTTTAAACCCAACAAAAGGAATCATGGATCATAAGCCCACATATATAAGAATGAATGATTTACACAATCAATCCCCATATATTTAATTAGTCTCTTTTTAATCACTAAATTAAGTCCAAATTAATTCTTGATCAATACTAATTAAATAACATAATTTCATATTAATATATTAGAACTTATAATATATTAATATGTCACAAATGTCATCTCCTCACAAACGGTCTATCCAAATGTTCCGATGCCATGCAACCCAAATGGACCATGTCGAGTCGGGTCAAGTACATACCAATTATAGTTATGGACTTAGACACTAATCCAACAATAGCTTCGAACCCCTTTGCCGTTCTCGGCAATTTGGTGATCAAGTCCATCGTGATCTGCTCCCATTTCGACATGGGAATCTCTAGTGGCTGCAACTTGTCATGCGGCCTCTGGTGCTCGGCCTTGACCATCCTGCAGGTCAAGCACCTCTCAACGTACCAAGCGATCTCCCGCATCATGCACGGCCACCAGTAACGCAATTGCAAATCCCAGTACATCTTGGTGGCCCCCGGGTGAATAGAGAAGCGAGACTTATGAGCCTCCTCCAGTATAGTCTGTTTGACCCCACCAGACATCGGAACCCAGACCTGACCGCAACGGGTCAATAATCCTCGGCTATCCTGCACACACCGGGTGTTCTCACCCCTAATCCTCTCAAGCTTCCAATTCTCATGTCGCATACCCTCAGCCTGAGCTTCCCTGATCAAACTCACCAGTGGAGAATCCACTGATATCCTCATACATGTCACTGGAGTAGAAGATCCACCTGACTTGCAGCTCAGAGCGTCCGCAACTACGTTCGCTTTACCATGATCGTAAAGGATCTCGCGCTCATAATCCTTGACCACGTCAAGCCACTTGCTCTGCCTCATTTTCAGGTTCGGCTGATCCATGATGTGCCTCAGACTTTTATGATCCGTGTAAATGGTACAGCGGACCCCATAGAGGTAATGTCTCCAAATCATGAGAGCGAACACCACCGCTCCCAACTCCAGATCATGAGTAGGGTATCTCGTCTCATGCGGCTTCAACTTACGCGATGCGTAGGCTATCACTCGTCCTCTCTGCATGAGGACCGCTCCCAGTCCTGTGATGGATGCATCACAGAATACCACAATATCCTCAACTCCTTCTGGGAGAGTAAAGACTAGAGCCTCGCATAGTCGTTATCTGAGGATCTCAAACGCCCTCTGCTGCTCGGGGCCCCACCGGAAATCCACCCCTTCCTCGTCACACGAGTGAGGGGTACTGCGATCTTGGAGAAATCCTGTATGAATCTTTGGTAGTACCCTACCAATCCCAAGAAGCTTCTGATATCTGAGGGAGATTTCGGAATCTCCCACTGCAAAACCGGCTCGATTTTGGCCGGATCGACCAAAATCCCCTCCTGGTTAACGAGATGTCCAAGGCACTGAAACTCTTGTAACCAAAACTCACACTTCGAGAACTTGGCATAAAGCCGTTCTCGCCTCAGAACTCCCAATAACTCCCGGAGATGCTCCTCATGTTGCTCTCTGGTCTTGGAGTACACCAAGATATCATCTATGAACACGATGACCGAGCAATCGAGCATCGGTGTGTAGACCCGATTCATCAGGTCCATAAACAATGCTGGCGTGTTGGTGAGCCCAAATGGCATCACCACGAACTCGTAATGTCCATAACGAGTCCAGAACGCGGTCTTCTCGGGAGTGGATAACGGTTCTTCACCGGTAACTTGTTCAGCTCCCGGTAGTCAATGCACATCCGGTGTGAACCATCATTCTTCCTGACGAAGAGGATTGGCGCTCCCCACGGAGAATTGCTCGGACGAATGAACTGCTTGCCCAACAGTTCCTACAGCTGTGATGACAACTCCTGCATCTCCGGTGGTGCCAACCGGTACAACGCCTTGGCGATAGGGGCCACACCTGGTACTAGGTCGATCCTAAACTCGACCTGTCTCTCCAGAGGCACTCCGGGTAAATCCTCCAGGAACACGTCAGCAAACTCCCTAACTACTGGAACCTCTGAAACTGAAATCTGATCTCTGACTCGTGTATCCGCCACATACGTTAGATAACCCGCACACCCGTGCCGAATGTATTGCCGAGCCCTGGCAGCTGAACAAAACCTTGATCCCAATATGGTGCCCTCGCCATAGACAATCAGTTCTCCCCCACTTGGGGTTCGAACCACCACTCGCTGACCCTCGTTGTCGATCATGGCACTGAAGCGAGTAAGCCAGTCCATACCCACAATCACACATACATCCCCCATGGGAATCGAAATGAGGTTATCAGGAAAGATACCCTGAAGATCTCCAATACACAACCCCGATAGACTGAAGAAGCGGAAATCCCGTGTTCGTTGGCGATAGAGACTCACAACGGATGCTCTAGCTCTCCTACTGGCAACCCGAACTCCCTACTCAATGACTGAGAAACAAACGACCGACTCGCCCCCGAGTCGAATAATACCAAAGCAGGTAAGGAGTTCACTAAAAACATACCTAAACACATGTACAACATATAAGCATAAAACATATATAATCAGTAAGATAAGGGATAGAAACATACCAGCAACCACGTATGGTGCTGCCCTGGCTTCCTCTGCTATAAGCTGGAAGGCACGTCCCTGAGCCCTCGGGGGCACTGCATTCCCTGACTCCCGTCAGTAATCCTCAGTGTAGTCGGCGCTGGAGCCTGCGCCGGCCTGGCAGCAAGCTGTGGACAGTTAGTCTTCACGTGACCAACCTGATGACAGTGATAGCATATTCGCATATCATGAACTGGGGCTGTCTGGTGACAATCCCCCGCAAAAGGCCCCTCTTTGCCGCATTTGCAGCACGCACTACCCGATCTACAAACCCTAGAGTGACCCTTCCATCACTTGCCACAAGTGCGGCCCTACTGTCCTCCCGACCTAGAATCAGCGGTCTTGGACCGCTTTTGCACCGGCTGTGACTGTGTCGGGGCCTGCCGCTGCTCCCTCAACTGCAGCTCAATCTCTAACTCACGCCGCCTAGCGGACTCCTGTAAATCCAGCAAAGTATCACATCGTTGGGTAGCAACAAACTGACGGATGTCAGTCTTGAGCATACTCCGATAATGTGTCATTTGAGCCTGCTCAGAGTAAAACTCTTCGCAGAACATCGCCCTCTCTGTGAACATACGGGTGATCTCCGTCACCGTCTCACAATCCTGTCTCAACTCCAAGAACTCCTATGCCAACCGTTCCCGCTCGACCCGCAGGATGTAGCGGGCGCAAAACATATCCCTGAACTGCTCCCAATTAACCGTAGCTCTCTGATCATCATAATACGATCCAATCATCAATCTCCATCAGTCCTTTTCCCCAGACCTCAGCAGGTTCAGGGCACATCTGACCTTTTAGTCAGTATGACATGAACACGTGAAGAAACACCCCTCCACGTCAGATAGCCACCTCATGGCTTTGATGGGGTCCTGAGTCCCATCAAAAGTAGGGGGCTTCGTGTTGTCGAAGTCCCGATACAGAAAAGCCTGACAGGCTCCTCCCCCTGCCGATGTTACAGCCGTTCTAGCTGCTGCGGCAGCCGTCTTAGTGAGGGCTGCGTAACGCTGATCGAAATACTCCATCATGGCGGTCTTGATAGACCCAAACATCTCCGGTAACTGAGCCCTGAACATCGCGGCAACCTCATCATGCAGGATCTCCTGAATCCTGGCGTCCATCTCGTCTGGCCCCATATGGCCGATAGTCTCGGGCACTGCTAGTGCCTCTTGTCCGCCGCCTCCTGATCCTGACCCGGATCCAGTCACTAATCGTCAAGTAACCACCATGTTGAAAACATACCAGGAAGATATCAGATACTCCATATAATAAGCTGGGAACCAACTCCCAACAAAACCCTAGGGGTTATGACTTCCTTGCTACATGTGTGGGTCCTATGCTTTCAGTAGTACGAGCCCATACTACCTTCCACACCTACCCATATTTGTCTCAAGTATCATCACAACGCCCTAACACTATATATGAGCATCGTGTGCACTCAATCCTCACTCCTAGAGGAAAGCTACATATCTCATAATTGACGGACTGACCTCCAAATAACTCACCCACCCATGAAACTTCCACCAACTCTACATCACTAGTGTATGCTAGCCATACATAACGCTGGACCCAATAGACTGTCGAATAGCTGCTCCTACCCTAAGCCCTTCATCAGACAAGAACAGGAAATAAGGCCAAACCAAACATTCTCAGGCTATAAGATCTTAGTTATGTACAGCCGTGATGCATACACTAAGAAACTACAGTAATGATGTCAATTTCATATAAGGAAAAACCCTAGGTTATCAGGCATCATATAATCAGACAACTTTATCATGCAATTCTTGTAGTTCCCTAGGCTAGTACTAGCATGTTGTTCTAACATATCACACAAATCAAATAATTTGTAAGGTACTTTGGGGTCTATTCGCGAGCTCCGGCTGATCGTACACTTGCATCCTCCTTTATATTTTGAAAACCATTTGAAAAAATCTTTTTAAAATCTTGTCCTCAGTTTGAGATTGGATAGACACGAGTGTTTCCTGCAATTCACTCAAACCAAGGCTCTGATACCAACTTGTAACATCCATAAAGTTCAAGCCAATTAAAAAAAAATAAAACATTTAAAATCGTTAAATTATTACAACTTGTTTTTAAAAGAGGTTAAACATCAGAGTATCCCCAGAATCAAATCATGACAATATAAGGAGGTGCACGACCACGACTTCACCTTCCCATGATCATTAGAAGTACCTGAAACATAATCAACAAATGTAAGCCCGAAGCTTAGTGAGTTCCCCCAAAATACCAACACCATACATATATAACCATATCATATAAATAAATACAACATGCATAATGAGCCATCAATCTGACTGGACCGCCTCACAGACCATCAATCTATCTGGACCACTCTCCGAGCCATCGGCACGTCTGGACCGCCTCTCAAGGCCTTCAGCCTATCCGGACCGCTCGTCCGGCCTTCGACCTGACTAGTATGCCCTAACCGGGCATGCAGTCTATCCGGTCCGCCCTGGGTATCTTGGCCTACAGCACAAAGCAGGACCTGCCTCAACCTAATCCCCCAAACCAACCAACATGTGCACATAAATATCATACGCTAGCTAGCAAGTACAGATAATCATATAGATCTAACAGATCACTAACATGGCAACCATCCTATACCCAAGATACCGATCTAACCGATCACTAAGATAGGAACCATCCTATAACCAGGATATTGATCTAACAGATCACTAACATAGCATAATCCTATAACCAGGATACAGATCACTAACATAGGAACCATCCTATAACCAGGATACAAATTATAAAGGGCCGACCTTGGTGCCTTAGACCCTGTTGATATAGTGAGAAGAACTCACCTCACAAATGTCGAACTGTAGTGATAAGATTAAGCTCTCGAATCCCAGCCACGAACTCCACCACCTATATTCATCAATGATTCACTTCCATAAATTCCCAAATTACCAAAGTACCCCCCATAAGTCAACTGGTCAACCCTTGGTCAATGTCAAATTAAATGGTCAAAGTCAACAGTCCATGTTGACCCGATTCGTCGAGTGTAGCTAGCAACTCTTCTAGTTCCTTAAGAACTCGGGACTCATCAAAACCCTAATTGACTCGCCAAGTTTACAACCAACTCGTCGAGTCCATGTGTGTCCAAATGTCGGTAGAACCCTAACTGACTCGTGGATTCCTCTTACTGACTCGCCAAGTTTACAACCAACTCGTCGAGTTCATGCAGGACCAATACAGGCAATCTTCATCCGACTCGCCGAGTCGACTATGCGACTCGTCGAGTCCCTTCACTCCATTTCTCATCCAGACGTTTTTAAGCTACCCCAAAGCTCCGTATTGCAGATCTAGCCTCCTAGGGCATGGTTTCCACATAAAGTTGCAAACTTTACGTGTATGCATGGTCCTAGATGCCAAAACCAAGTTAAAGGAAAGGTTTAACCCATATAGAAGGGACCAAGCTTGCTAAATCTGATAACTTTATGGCTATAGGGACTTAGAGAAGTCCAGATCTGAAGTGACAACTTTAGATCGTGACAAATACCCGAAATGGTTCACATATGTGCCAAAATGGCCCTAAACTTAAGCATGGAGAGATCTAGCTAGAGGGAAGTCAATTTAACGACTTGTTACCTTCAAAATGATTCCAAGAAGAAGTAGAGTCAGATCCACAAGCTTTTCTTTGCTCCAAGCTCCTTAGATTTCAAGCCTTCTTCACAAAAACCACTTTCCAAGCTTTTTCATACACACAAATGGAGGGTATTCGAGATTAGGGTTTTCTGGACTCAAGTGGGATGGTAAGGGAGGCTTAGGGAGGTTAATGACCCTTTAAATAGGGTGCTCAATCCCAGGAATTAGGGTATCATTTTCCAGCTCCTACTCGTCGAGTCAGGGTCCTCCGACTCACCGAGTAGGTCCAATAATCCATGCGGGCTAACCCGCCTCTACATGACGAGTTGGGGTAACCAACTCGTCGAGTAGGTCCATAAACATGTATATAAGATTTTAAAACTTATACCTGGGAGTCGGGGTGTTACACTGAAGTTCAGGAGATATTGTGGCAAGCATGCTGCAAGCCAGCTCACTTGAATCATTTACATGTTTTACCCAAGCATCTTTCAGTGCCTTGGAAGCATTGGCTGGGAATTCATCTGGGATAGGTTCGTCAAAGACATAACACGTTTTTCTTAAGTTTGAGGACAATCCCAAGTTGTATGAACCAGTCAAGAAAGTTGGGCCTGTTTAGTTTTTCATTTTTGAGGATGCATCGAATGGTGAGTGATGAGGTGGTTATAGTTGGGGTAGTCATCTACAAAATAATAAGTTTCATTTTAATATCTTTAATATAATTACGTTTAAAATTAATTACCCTTGAAATTAAGATTGAAAAAAGCTAAGATCCACATCACACATAATACCTTGAGGCGGTGACCCACAAGACAACTGATTATGTTGATTGGTAGTTTGCGATACCCAATTACAACTCTTATGTAATTCTTAGAATTATTGGGATCCAAAAACATTTCTTTGTTTTAATGGCATGTTAATCCTATCTATGCCTTAAGTCTCTTATGCTTAGGTGATCTTTATCACATAAAATTCTTGATAAAATCATCCATTTAAAAATCTTGTGAATTATACTTTACAAATGTTTAGGTGACCTTTATCCCATAAGTAAATATAAAACACGTTGGCCATCATTTGACAATCCAAATAGATAATGTGACTCAAAATCCGTAAGGATTGCACAAATGATGCACAAGTTATTTTTATGTGGATTGCATAGATTTGATGTTTTGGAATAAGGGCTTTTATAAATGTTTTATTATTCTATAATTTTAAAACATTTTGTATCATGAATATTTCATGCATAAAATATTCCATGGTACATTATATAAGGTTCCAAATTATAAAGTTGAATTTATATCTTATATTCAATTTTACCGGTTAAAATTAATACTTAATTTTAATTCGATGTTATAACGATATGAATCGGTTTTTAACTCTCCAAAAAAACTTCATTTTATTATAAAGTTATAGAGTTTAAATTATGTTTAATTTTTTTTAACCTTTTTAAATATTTAAAAGTTTGGCTAATTAAGAGTTTTAAAAATAAAACTCTTTTTAACAAGAAACTCAATTTTTAAAAATTTATGTTGAAACCTTTTTATTTATAATTCCAAACTAAACTTGATGTTATTTTTGTCAAAATGTCTTTTAGCATGGTAAACACATTTTCATGCATACAACATTTTATGGAAACAAAAATATAAAATTCACAAGCATGCATTATAAAGTGTATAAACAAAATCATTTCTAGTAATAATTATTGTGAGCCATCACAACAATTATTAATTCATTTTCTAAATGACTTATTAGGACACTTCAAAGGTCTTAAGAACCACCATGTCTTGAAAAAAATCTTCATTGCTCCATCTAGTTACATTTTTGTAAAAAATAAGCAAACTAGTCTAAACTAATCTATTTCATATAAATGCGAATAAATGAAATAATACATATTTATCTATTACATCATCAGAGGAATAAATAAATAACAACCATAAATGTCCTAATGACTTGTTTATACACAAATCAACATCAAAATAATAAATAAAATCACTTTTTAAGGCAAATTTTATATAACCAAAATGCATGGAAAATGGTTATATAAAAATAAACAATTTTAAACTATAAGTTGCCACAGAAACATATATGGACTTTTATTAGCCAAAAGAAATTCATGCTTGTTTTTAAAAAAACACAGATCATCAAACATATAAAAACATTCTAACATATAAAAGATGGCTTTATACCACTGATGGGTTTTGATACATAAAATAGAGGGTTTATCTTAAAAACAACAATGTAAGCATTTATAAAATAACTAGTTTGTTTTAGACCATTTTAAAACAAAACCATCAAGGACCCTTTTACATCAGTTAGAATGATACTAAAAAAACTGTAGGAGGTTTTATAATCACAACCTTTGGAGCCTTTGAACCCACTTGGAATTGGGGTGTTGAAATAGATGGCAGAAGACAAGAAGCTTGATCTTCTCTACAAGTATCCATCACAAAGAGTAAGGAACTTTGGAATGCTAGTTCCCTTATTGTATTTTGAGTTTCTTAAGCCTTTAAGTGATTTACACAAATAAGCACATAGGGAGAACACACAAAGGAGCACCAAAACACAAATGACTAACTTCAAAAGAGAGGCAAGAGTGAGTGATAGAGAAAGCTACAGTTTTGGTCTTCCACAACACATAAAAGATGAGTTTTGCATGCACAACACTTTCTTTTATATACCCATGCAAGTAAAGATGATACCTTATTTTATTCTAAAGTAATAAACTAGAAAGTAAGCATGGGGAAAAAGGGAGTGGTGGTTGACAAGCAACCTCCCATGTCTCTTGAAAGTTGCGACATGAGCAAGGGAATGAGACAAAATCTTTATATAGTCTCTCCAGCTAGATAAAGGTAACTAACTAGTAAGTATAAAGTTAACCAATGTTTCTAAAACATTTGAACATGACTTATTAATCATACCATATGATTTAATATCTAGTTTCCTCTTTTTTTTCATAAAACAATAATTATTCTCTAATTAAATTGAAGAGCTAGATTTATTTATATATAATCAAACACTTAATAAATACTCAATAAGTACCAACTTGATTAACGTGTGACCAAATAGGATCATATGTTATTAGAAACATCATTCACTAATGATTCTTGAGATTATGATGGGTTTTCTAGGTTACAAAATAATTAATTAATCAAACATGATTTGCACAGCAAAATTCACTACTAGAAAAACAGCCTTTTACGACGCGCAATGCATGTCGCAAAACGCTCCGACGACGCGCAAATACGTGTCAAGGAAGGCCCTGTCATAACGAGAGACGACACGCTTTTGCGCGTCGTCTATTTACGACGCGCATTTACGACACGCATTTATGACACGCATTTACGACGTGCAGTTATGACACACAATGCGTATCAAGGAAGGCCCTGTCATAAAGGAAGACGACACGCATTTGCGTGTCGTAACCTTACGACGCGCGTGTTTATGACACACAATGCGTATCAAGGAAGCCCCTGTCAAGAAAGGCCATGTCATAAATGAAGATGACACACATTTTTGCGTATCGTAATTTTAAATGTTTAAAAAAATATTATTTATTGATTTACTAATTTTCAAATTAAATTTGCATTTAATGTCTCATAACAAAAATTAAAATACCATATACAAAAAATACAATCCATTGCATAAAATTTAATGTCATACAAATAATCGATCCATGGAAAAATAAAACAAATCAATAGAAGTTGTTTTCTCCCTATACATGCTTATCACATACTAAATAACAAACTTTATTTCATATTCATACATATGATTACATTATTCATTAAAAAAAACATATACCTACATCTTCGCCTAAAATGTTATTACATGATGCAAGTTGGCCACTTCATTGATGGATCACCAAGAGGAAGACCAACAACTGCCCTAAAATGTTCCATGATGTGCCCATACTCATGTCCTGTAACTTTAAACATTTAATAAAATAAAATACCCCCTAAAAATAAAATTGCACAAGAAACAACACATCATAATGAGAAATTACTAACATGAATGGAAGAAGTACACTATAAATTTGTTTTACCAAGAGTGGGGCATGGACGATCAGGTGCTACAAGTTTGTCCAAGCTGCCAAACAAAGACTGCATGCAACCCAAAACATACATACACTAAAAATTTAATTACCATACAAATCATATTCATACATACGAGTTTGTTTTACCTTTTTTGCCTCATATCTTTATTTTTTTTATTCTTATTAGCCATGGAGTGTTGGTGTTTTCTTTTCTCTCATTCAATCAACCCTTAACCCTTTTTTTAATTATGATGAGTGGTTTCTCTGGAAAATTGAAATCTTAAACGAGCAGCGATTCTAATCCCACGCAGAATTCGAGCTGAGTCAAATAAATGCAAAGATTTATGAGAATCAATTTATTACTATCCAAGCTTTCATTAAACAAAAACTAGAACAAAACAATATCAGTAAATACATACCTTGTTAAGCTATATCAGTGTACTTGTCACTAAAGTCATACACATTGACTGCAACTTGATACATTGTAAATTTAGGGATTGCTTTTTTTACAGCAATCAAGGAACTTCACCTCTGCTTATCCAACAAAGGAACCAAATATTAAGGTAATTGTGTTATTTAAATAGTTTTTGTTTATTGTAAATAAGTAAATATATATAATTTATATATGTGGTTCAGGTTCCAGTGGCGATGTTTGGGGGGTCTGGAAACTATGCAGCTGCAAAAGCCAAAACATTGGAAAAAGTTGAAGCAGAGCTTCTTAGAAATCTCCAGATTTTTCACAGTTCATGAAGGATTTGGCAGTGCCTGCAGATAGCTCAGAGGCAAAAAGGTTATTTGATATGGAAAAATGTAGCATGCTTCTTTTACAGTGTGACATAGCTCAGGGGCAAAAATGTAATTTGACAGAGAAACATGATTATCTTACCATGTATGAGCAGAAGGCAAACGATCAGAGCTTCCATAAACTTTGTGAATCTGAGTGGTGGTGCTAGTCTTTTGAGTAACTTGAAATCCATTCCCAAATCCAAGTGTCACCTCCCTTTCAGACAGCCAATAAACATGTTCGTATCAGAAACAACTAATAAACCACGTTAATTCTTCAAGAAAATTTAAATAAATACACAATAGGGGTTACTCATCTTACTAAATGTAGCTATTTGGAATTCAGACAGCCATGCAAGCTCTCTTACAATGGGGGTTACTCATTTCTAGAAAGAGACCTTGAAGATTCCTCCTTGTCCTACAGATAAAGGAAATGTAAGAAAAAAAATTAAGTCTCACAAAGTATATGGACAAATTTATACAAAATTCTATTGAAACAGATAGAAACTTGGGAGTATTTATATTAGGTCATATCCTAAGAAGGCCCATAAACAAGTGATATGCTTAAACAATCCTTAATTGTTTTCCAGAGTGTGGTAGTTTGTTATTAACATGAAAGGCCCATAAACATCTATTATACATCATCCTACTTTCCTTTCATCTTATTACAACATTCTACTTTCAGAAATCTACCCAGTTTTAGCAAATGTATTACAAATACAAAGTGACTTCACTTCTTAATTAGGAAAAAAATTTAGAGTATAATGTCCTAATAAGCAAAACAATTATAAGTAGAATATCAGACATATTATATTCTTTAAGAAAATCCATGACATCAGGAGACAAGGGTGATGGCCAAGTTTGTCTGTTTAAATTTATCATAAAAAAAAGGTTTATTTGAAAAGATTAAATTCTCACCTGTATTGCATGGCCAGTATGTCGGAAAACCACCATTTGAAACTTTCCCTGCATTTGTCCTATCGTGAGAGCCCTGGTACAGAAAATTACCATATTACCCTTCCACCAAGAAATAATATTGACTTTTTATTTAAAAATTATTATATATTATATTGTGAGGGCACTGGTGCTGTCATATTCTTAAATAAATTTTAAACATCATTTATCCAAACAACACTGAATGGGAAGAAAAAGAAAGAACCTGTCAAGTCTATCTGTTCCAGCCAACAGCAACAGCTTTGGGACAGGAGATGACAGAAATTTTTCCGAGAGACCTTCATACCTGAATTTTTTTTATTTACAACAATAGAAAGTTAAACATAATAAAAAAATTCCTTCAATGACTACAAATATCAAAGAGTTAATTTTTACCATCCTCTCCAATATTGTTCTGTTTCCTCCAATCGTGCTCTGTGTCGATAGTTGTACATACAACAGCAAGATCAGTCAATTTGCACAAAAGGAACTCAATATATTTGTAAAAAATATTTACAAGGGAGTTGAATTACTAATCTGTTAACTTTTGTTTCTAAATTCCAACAAATAATTTACAAGAATCAACATATGTTGTATAAAAATTAGGAATGACAAAAGAAAAAAGAAATTAGTTTTTAAAAAATAAAAAACCTAAAAACTTACCACTGCTGTGAGTCATCATACTTTACAGTCCCGGGAATCGATATTCGAGCAGAATCAATGTTTCTTAAAGAGCCTGATCTCACATTCTACTCAATCTGTAAGTATTTACAAATTACAATTCAAATTTAATAAAAAAAATTAACAGTTTTGTACATTCTTATAGATATATGAAATAAGTGAAGTCAAAAGGCTGATTTTACAGCATTCTGTCCCCTGAAATTGTAATTTTGAATTTTAATATTTTTTAAAAAGTTGAAAACAAAAAGTTTATAGTAAAATACACTTGATAGGAGTGAAACTACCTTTTTCTTTTTCATCATAATCTTGGCAGCAGCCTGAAAGAAATATCTACATATAGCTTCCATGATTAAGTGCATGCTTCTTTTTGACTTGAGATTCCCATTGAATCCACGAGCCAAACACGCCCTAAACTACTAATAGACCTGTGTTGCTATATACTATAACTGTAACTCATTTTATTTATGTGATTCTAGGACAGGAAATATAGGATTAAATAACCAAATCTATAGCACCTATGATTCGTTCACATATATAAAAATAAATTGTTAAAGAAAACAATGGAATGGGGAAAGAAAAAAGAGGAAAATAAATCTTTCATGGTCCTGACAACATGGACAATCAGTAACAAAATGCACATGCAAGTCAAGGAAAAAGTTAGATAAAGAAAGTTGAAGTGGCACGTGAGCTATTGGTAGTATTAGACCTGAAATGTAATAATAATTATTATGTGTATATATAACACATGGCAATATAATATCCTGCAAAAAAACGGCCCTTGTAGACAAGTGAACTGATATCCAAAAGCAAAGCCTCTGTAAAGCAAATCCCCCTACTCCCATAACAGCATTTCTGCAACAGAACAGATACGAATAAGATGACATCATCATCACCCTGCCAAAAGGCCCACCAACTTCAAAGTTCAAACCCCAATCTTGCAATTTCAATATTGTATATGGATTTGTAAAAGCCTAAACCCGAGTCCATGAGTCTGGCTTAGAACCCAGAATGACCATCTGAGGATTGATCTACCACATCTGCGAGTTCCCAGAATCTAGGGTTTAATATTCTATTCTCAAAACATATGTTCAATATTATCAATACAAGCTGAAAGTAAAGAGACCACAAGAACATAGAAAAATACCTGCTTTTTTTTTAAAGAGCAAAGGACCGAGAATTTTGAGGAATTGTAAGTCTCGGGACGGAATCGATCAAGAACGTCTGTGAATTTTGACACATAAATGTACCTATACAAAATTCTGAAAGGTAAGGATGATGACGATGTGCTGGCTGTGAGCATACACGAGCAATAGAAACGGGCAAATGAAGGCTGGGAAATTAGGTCTAGCCAGTGTTTGCAAACACATTTGAACCTAAAAATTGATTTCAGGGGCAATCTTGCGAGGATTTCGAGAAGGAGAGACTCAGTGAGGTATTGAATATCATATGAGAACGTATGAGCAAGGAGAACAAGCCCTAGAACTGATGACTCGGAAAGAGGGTTTAGTTGTGTTGAATCGATTGGTGTGATTACTTGTGTTGAATCGATTGGAAATGAGTTCTGATCACCATCATCGTCGATGTGATTGATTGAATTGTTGGGTTCCATTTAGCGGTGGTTTGAGGTTGGAAATGGAAATCGAAAGAGCGCCACCAAGGAGATTGGGGAGCGGAAGAAGAGAGAATCAGAGAAGTTCGAAGTGTGGATTGCGTTTTTAGGGTTCAATTTCAACTCAATTAGTAAAGAGTCCAAAACAATTACACCTCCCCGTACCTTACTCAATAATCGAAACCATAGAAATTCATGAGTTTTGTATGAACTTTTCTCACGAATGATGTTCACGTCGCCGGCTCCAAAGCGCCATAATCATGCCGAGATCCAGAATCGTATACGTTTGCTGTTTACAAATCTGTTGTTGAACCCTAAAGAATCAACCTAGGTATTCCCACCGCTGAAGACGAAGATGAAGGCCCTAGGGCTTTTTCTTGCTAAGTAAAAGAGGCGGGGGGATTAATTTTTGGGATCCAATAGGCGGGGGTAATTTTCGTCGATTTCATTTCCCGCCTAAAACACGTGTTTCACTTAAAAATTATAAAGCGACACATTTACATGACGCACATTTTATGAAAGGCGCCCTCCGCATTTCTTTTTTTTCTTTTCTGACAATAATTTTAGGGCGTGCACAAATGTGTGTCCTCTATCCTTCAAATTTTTCAAAACTGACATTATTTTTTATGGCACTCACAAATGTGTGTCCTCTATCAGCGAGTGGCATTGTTTGCGCATCATTAAAGGGCTGTTTTCTAGTAGTGATTTCATATAAACAATTATGGGCACATGCAAACTAGAAAGTTGTGGCTTTTCTCATGAGAGAGAGAGAGAGAGATAGAGAGAGAGAGAGGATACAAGATGAAAATCAAATCTCATCTTCCTTGGAGGCTTAGCAACGAAAATCCATGTCTAAGGGCTCCTATCTATAGTTTAGGTAACTTGCATATAAATCCAAATTTGAACAAATAAATATTAGATTTAATCCTCAATTCAAATCTTTTCTTTATCAGCAACCGAGAGGCTTCCAGATACCCTAGAAACTCCTCCAAAACTGTCCATGCTCATGGAGGGTTCTAGAATTTCTTCTTTTGTTTAACTATTAAACAATTATAATTCACCCCTTGCACCTTTAACTAATTATACTCAATCCCAAATTAATTCCAGATTAATTCTGATCAATATTTAACTATTTCTAATTAATTTAAAATTTATTATTAAGAATTTCTAATTAAGATATTAATCACATAGTATATTAACAAATCATTTTATCTCTGTCCTAATATCAATTCTAGCTATTTATGGTTATAACCCAAAAAGGAATTTACTTATATTCACTAAGATCATACCAATTTAGTTAAGACCTTAGGAACTTTAATTCAGTAGTCTCCCACTTAGATAAGTCATCAAATACAATTGCAATTATATACTTTGAATAACCAGTAAAAAGTGATTTCCACAACCATTGTCGAACTCTGATAGAATCAAACGTTCTCTCTAAAGTAAGTGTTCAACTTTTCCTTCATTCTACAATATATTGTATGGATATGAGAAATTGATACAAATAAAAATCATAGTCTAGGATTTTGTTTCTCGATTTCTAATTTATGAAGACTGAATTCAGACTACTAGTTGAACACATCAATTTAGTCTGGGCTCGCCCAAGCACTTCTGATGTCGAAAACAAATCATCGAGGGGCCCAAATATATAGCTTTTTCCTGTTAAGGCAAAATGAACGAATAAACTTTGACTATATAATCATATCTTTTACTTATCATGTCAAACAAGGAATTACACTTTATGACATCCAGTTATGGATGCGTTGATGCAAACCAATGTACAAAAGACTTGCAAACTATGACTTATATATCTCTGTTTGAAGAATAGAAGATATTATCGTCTTTGAATTACTCGTGATTGAATCCATGAAGTAATCTCTAAGGTTGGGTTTAACGAATAATTAAAATCCCTATTTTCCAAGTACTCATGAATATTGCAGCAATCCCCATGCAATGTCCAATCATCATGGACAATCTACAAATATTCCATGACAATCTTAAATCAATACCTACTCCCAAAAGTATAATTTACTGTGGAACTTCGAATAAATTAATATTCAGAATGTAACACACAAAATGAAACACAATAATAATCTAATTGTTCTATGGCATCATACTCTTTGAATATAAATAATTCCCCATTATTTAATCGTCATAATAATTACAAATTTACTGAATATACAAATGTTTTGGGGTAATCAACTTAATAACTAAACTTGTCAACATTTCTCATGCCAGTTCATCTCATGTTTTCCTTTGGTTATCACTATTGTGAACGAATCATCGAAAAGATATCCACTTTACAAATAGATCTCCATCATCAACCCTTTTCTTGGATGTATTGGGTTTTCCTCCTTCTATACATCGATCTTCTATGACTTCATGAATCATTAGTCAACACAACTGTACTTCATAAAAGATCACTAATGGAAATTTGTTATTCAAAACAACTCCAAGATAAAATAAGAAGCTTTCTAGTCTAGGTACCCTCCTTAGATGCTTCACTTGAACTAAAGTAATTTGACTCCTATTGTTGAGTGTACCACCATCTTCTACATGAAACCTTTCATGTTACCGCACTATAATTTAAAACGAATGTACATTTAGACTATGACTCAGAGTCATCTCTAAAATTCAAGTCAATATAACTCTTCTCAATCATGTTTTCTACTGTCTACAAGCAACCATTCTTTGGTATCTTTCAATACCTCAGAATGTTCTTGACAGGTGTCTAGCGATTCAATCGAGCCAATTTTTGATATAATCTCAGGATGCTTAAAACATATGAGGCAATAATAATCACAAGTCATACCATTCATGATCTATCCTATATTTGAAGCATATAAGACTCGAATCATCCTATCATTTTCATGACTAGTACAAAGGACTTTTGAGATTTACTAAACTCACTAGTACTATGCATATGAGCAATTCCTTTCTTGGACTTTTTTTATGTTGAAACCTTTCAACAGATTGTGCTTTAACTGAATCCTATTAAAAATTTCGATATGTAATTTTAGATCTAAAGACTAAGTATCAATGTTTCTTCCCCTTTTCCATCATAACGAAACAATCCCTGGCCTTTTATACTTCGCAACTTAGAGACAATATTTCTTATGACTAATATTGTCATCAACATGTAATACCAGGAAGATAACAACAATTCACTAGCTTTGACATATACTGAGAACTAATATGGATTTCTTGAAAGACAATAGTCTTTGACTCTTCATGAAAGTACATATTTTTGCTATGCGATGCTTGCTTAAATAGACTTTACAAGCTTACACACCTTGTTTTGATACTTAGTATATTTAAATCCTTTCATGATGTATCATACATACTTTGAAGGTTTCCTATTAAGAATAGTCTTTTAAACATCCATTTTACCTTATCTTATATCAAAGAAGGCAACAATGGTAACAAACAACCAAATAGACCATTCTCAACTACTAGTGAGAATGTTCCCTCATAATCAATTTCTTGAGTCTGAGCGAAACTCATTTCCGCCATACTAGCTTTGAATGTGTGTATATTCCTATCCATGTTAGTCTTCACATTGAAGATCTAATTCTAACTCACTATAATAAGACTACACTTCAGAGCAACCAATCCTATATTTGGTTATCCTCCATGGACTTAATTTTTCTATCCTTAACTCTTTTCATTGGTTGTCTCATGAACCACCATTGCTTTGTAATAGTTATCAACTTAACCAAAATGATCAGTTTTTTTATCACCAACCAACGTGTCAACTTCCAAAGTTAGATGAAACTTATAAAACTTGAAGGTGCACTAACTCTACAAGATTTGAAAAGAGATAAGGCAATGTCATTTGACTCAACCAGTTTTCTAACCTCCGATTTAGAGCAAGTGCCAACTATAGGTTCATTTTCGGTCATATCTCGAATTTCTTCAAGGTCAATATTACTCCCACTGACTTCTTGATATGTACATGTTCTTTCACTCAAAGAACATTCATTTTGAGTTATAAGAACCACATTCTCATGGGTCTTTAAAATAAATATCAAAAGTCTTTAGTGAATACCTAACAAAGTAACACTTCTTAGATCTCGATTCAAGTTGGTTATTGTTTTCTCGTCTAACGAAAGACCTCATCACACCAGATCTAAATATGAGAGAACTTTCTAACTCCACATTTCATGAGGTATCTTCAAAACCTACTTAGTTGGTTACAAGGTTCAAAATATGCTCTACTATTTCAAGTGTATATTCCTAAAAACGTAATTGTTAGCGAAGCATGACTCATCATGGACCAAACCATATAGCATTCGATTCTCCTTTTGAAATGCCATTACATTATGGTATACATGGAGAAGCCAATTATGGAAACTATTCCACCATCTCTAAAATAACTGTAGAACTCAATACTAAGGAATTTTCCTTTCCTTTCAGATTGGAAACCCTTTATCTTCCTACCCAATTGATTCCCTACTTTGTTCCGATACTCCTTGAAACTTTTCAAAGTCTTAGTCTTATGTTTAATCATATAAACATAATCATATCTATTGAAACTATCAGTAATTAAGACTTAGTATTGTTTTTAGTCCCTTGTGGCGGATCTGAAGGGTCCACAAACATTAGTGTGTATAAGATCCAATAATCATTCACTTTATTCACATATCCAAGTAAATGGTGACTAAGTAATCTTGCCAAAAATCAAGACTCGCATACATCATCCAAATCAAAGTTGAATAATTCCAAGTCCGTTCCAGTTGGAGCTTGGTGATGTGATTCTTACATATGTCGCCAAGGCGATTAGGCCACAAGCGTGATCATATCTAAATAATTAGAGGGAGAAATTTAATTTAGAATTTTATTTATATTTAGAACCTTAAAGTATTTGAGTAGTTCAAATTGCACCTTATGGACTTTATTAAATTAATTAAAGTGTTTAATTAAAGGAGATTAATAATTCCATAATGACATGGTTTAAGTTTAATTAAATCAAGAGTATAATTTATTAATAGATTAAACCATCTAGTATTTTAAAAGTTTAAAATACACCCTTATACTATTATAATATTAAAATTTAATAATTATATATGTATAAGACAAGTCAGTCTTACCGTTAGTAGGCCTCATTCACGAAGCCGGTCTATAAGGGGGTATAAGGTTACTGCCTATAAAATGGTGGTTTAATGAGTGTCCACTCTCACCCACCGCTTCCTTGACTGGTTGAGGGTCGTTAGCCGAATGGGTAGGATAGGACATTCTGATTAAAACTATAATGAATACTTTAAGTAACTAAATGTCTTACAAATTCCCAATCTTAGTTACTTAGGAAAAATGTGAATTTGGTGCTAACCCATGAAATTGCACATTGCACCTTATTAGTCGTTAGTGGAGCGTGTGTGGATAACCGGCACACTAATATGGGACTAATAAAGGATGGCAATGGGTAGCTTGATGTTAATCATAGATCAATGGAGCGTGTGTGGTTAACCAGCACATTGATTAGGTGATATGTAACATTAAGTGTACCAAGCTAATTTTCATGGTTATTCACACCTTGTTTGTCATCCTCGGCATCCCAATCACAAACCTGAAGGGCATAATCGAGATTTAAACATGCCATTGAAAAGTTCAATGAATCTCAAAAGAATCTAGGAATTTCAATTCATTTAAAACCTAAGATTCATTTTCGTTTTTCATGGTGGAAATTGGTAAATCTTCATTTACCTACCTTCAAATATTTTGCAATTGGATTACGGCATCCCTCTTCCGAATTGTAAAATATTGTGTTGGGTCATAGCCTTAATATTTCATGTTGGGTATTATATTAAGGACTTAAATCAACTAACTTGAATTTATCCCATGTAGATGTCTAGTTCAGACAACTATGGTCTTCACAAATATTTTGGAAAAAGCTTTCCACATGAAGATGATATTCCTCAATATAATACTTTATTTCCTCCACCTCCTCAACTAATTCTCCCTGACCCACAAGTTCAAAGACTTGAAAAGTTCAAGGTCGCTCAAGCCCTATTGGCTAGCAACCACCTAGATGGAAGGTATGTGTGTGCACATATCTTGGAGATGAAGTCACACATTGACATGTTGGGAATGTTGAGTGTCATTGTTTCAAGGAAGTTGGTTGTTGATTTGGTTCTTCAATCACTTCCTAAGTCATATAGCGGGTTCCTTAAGGACTACTATATGAGAGATCACGACATGACCCTTATTGATCTAACATATTTGCTTGTTGCTACTGAATCAGCAATGATTTGGCACACTGGTAATGCAAATTTGATTGGAAGATCTATTTCCCAAACTTCCATGGACATTGACAATGGTAACATTGGAAGTCCAAAAAAAGCTTTCTCTTCCCAATGGAAAGGGATCGGCCATGGTCAAGTCATTTGACCAAATGGTAAAGAGAAAGGCTACGTCTGAGATAGTCCCATGTACCAATCCCAAAGAGTCCATATGTTTCTGTTGCCAAAAGAAGGGGCATTGGTTGCGAAACTTCCATATTTACCTGAAAGATCGCAAGGATGGTAAAGTCAAAAAGTTTGACTCTATTTCAGGTAAGTCCACTATCGAACTCTATTAAGTTCTTATTTGGAGATTCTTAATACATGATGTAATGTAATTACATTATGATGTTTTGTAGGATCAGAGGAATGAAAGGAAACTTAAAGGAAGAGTAAACTGATTCTGATTGTGAAGAGATGGATTTCGATCGCATGGTTCGATGATCAGAATTTTGAGATGCTGCTTAAGAGTTATGATAGATTGCTTAGGAATAGATAACAACATAGTTTTTATTTGTAATTGCATTGTAAGGAAAAGTTTTTCCGCATTTTATAAATAAAGAATTTTTTTTGAAATTTATCTTATTTTAAGTTTCCTTGCAATGGCATTTGTGAAAATTGTTGTTTATATGTTTCCATTGATAGCAATATTGGAAAATGGATTTGATTCTTTCGTTTGTGGTAGTGTAAAGATTTACCAAATAAGGAAAGATTCTCATCACCCAAGTTTCAGTTGGATAGAAACTTGGAATCATGCAACTTGTATTGTGTGATGAATGAGAACTTCATCTTTGGGAAATTTAAGACTAATTCCTTGTTCACATGTATATGTGAGTCAAGTGAAGGACTAGGGGATCGGGTACACTTGGTTGTGCGCTGATCAGGTCCACCACAAAAGAACGATAAGACTATTCGCTATGATTTACTAAAGTTTAGTAAATATGGTTATGCTTACAAGATTAAGTGTAATTCTGAATCATTGGAAAAGTTTGAATGTATGGCAGAACGAATAAGAAGAATCAAATTAGGCAGAAAGATAAAAGTTTCTCCAATCTAAGAAGAGGGGAGAGTACTTGAGTATCGTGTTTTATGATTATCTTAGTGATTATGAAACCATGTCACAATTGATCCTCTAAGGACATTTTAGTGCATTTGTATGGCTAAGAAAGAGGAATCGTGAATTGTTGAAATGGTTAAGTCAAAAGGAGAATCATACTTCCAAAATCAAATCTTAGAGTCACACTCCATGATTGAGCCTTGAGTGACATAATCTTAAGAAAGGTTTATAACACTTATCAAATGTTAAGTAAAATGTTTTCTACTCTTGTACATTTGAAATTGGTAAGTTGTGATGTTTTGGATAAAACAAACACCAACTAAGGCCAATTGTGTGAAGTGTTTGTCTTGATAAGAAACCGCACTAACTCTTGAATATTTGTTGTCAAGTAATGTTTCTTGACAAAGAGAATCTTATATGTCAAGAGGTCAGTGGGAGTCTTAAAGATCTTGAAAAGTCTCAAGAACTAATCAAGAATGAAACTATTGTTTATCACTAACACACAGCTTGAGGTTTGGAACCTATCGTGTTGACATATTCTTGTTTCTGTGCCCATTCTAGTTAAGTTGACTACGCATGTGAGTTCTATGAGTTCTCAATTGTTTGCATAACAACCTAGAAGCAATGGCAGGCCCTTGTGCTGCCAGGTGGCAACAAATTACGATTGAACAAGATCAGTCCTGTGACAACCCGAAACTTTTTCCGTTATTCTTACCCAGTTTCCGTTAATAAAATTTGGGTTTTATTTAATTCCGTCAAATTTCTTAGTTTGGGAAGAACCTTAAATTTTAAATAAATAATATGTATTTTATACGAGTCGGAATAAGCCGGGAATCACGCGAAAAACTCGAACATCCTCGAAAAATCACCGAGTTTACGGTCGGACCGTAAACCCGTTTACGGTCAGTGCCAGGTGGACCCCAGCCTATAAATACTGGACCCCCACCCTCATTTGAACCTTCTTGACCGGAAACCACCCACTTTCTCTCTCTAAACCTCTTGACCGTAAACACCAAAAAGCCCCCCTTTCACTCGAAAAACGCCCGAAATCGTCATTTGGGGCCGTTTGGGAGCCTCTGGAACACTTTTTAGTCGAAAACAAGCACTCTTGTTCTTGATTTTACGGTCAATCTTCATAGACCGTAAACCCGTTGCGACCGTAAACTCAGCAATCTTCATAGACCGTAAACTCTGTTCACGGTCTGTCGACCGTACACCCTGTTCACGGTCTGTCGACCGTAAACTCCAGTCACAACCATAAACAGCTCTTTCGTGGGGAAAAGCCTATTTTCTCGATTCAACCAAGTTCCGGTAACATTCCTTAACCAAAAACAAGTGTTTATCTAACACTTTATCTAACGAAATCGCTAATTTAGATACATATATGTATTTATTTGATATTAGGATTCCGTTAAGTGCAACATACACCAACTCAAGGATCGTCCAGTTCAATCCTTCGCATCCGACCAACAGTGAGTTCATACCCCTACGTTTCTATAGTTTTTAAAACGTTTTCAGGGGGGAATACATGCTAAACATGAAGGCTTTCATAACTTAAAAACTGATGCAATTACAACGGTTTTACCAAACATCTAGATACTTTATCCCTTTTGTAATATGCAGAGCATAAGGGACGTTTTCTAAGCATAATTGCATAGTTTTCAGAATAGTACATGAACACATCTTACCAGTCAAACTAAAATAGGTATAGTTTGGGAAATTCTTTACCGGTTTTACACATTCAAACATATAAACTATGACAGGTTTATTTTATTCATATAGATAACTAGAGTATCTTGCTAAATAATTATTTTGTGTATAATTATTTATACTCTACACCGTTTACAACGATTTCGAACTCGAGAACAACCGAAGTACATGTAAACTAGTTAGTACAGGATTGTGAGACCTATCTTCGTTATGCCCTTCGGGGTACCAATAAATCCTCACCGTTAAGTATAACCAGAGTCTCCTGGAGGGAGAGCGTGAAATTTGTGAATAGATCTATTCAGGACCGACAATCCCACACCTAAACTGCTAGCTACAGTTAGGCGGGTACGCCTGGGGTGACAAATTTTGTAATCGTACGACGCCTGAAGAAACGTCAAGGAGGTCACCGGTCATATTAGTATGCTTATACGGCTCACAATAAATATAAACTAACCTTTGTTTACGGGATTTCTTGCTTCAATAGTTTTATTTTAATTAATGAAACTACCTATCTACTTACTGGAGGGTATTCCAGGGACACCGCCTTTAGTTTTATTTTAAGTAATAAAACTACCTTTCTTACTAGCGGTAGCCAGAGTGTTCAAATGAAACATACCTTACTTACTAGCGTTAGCCAGGGTTTTCGAACAGAACATACTTTACCTGCTGGTGGTAGCCAGGGTTTTCGAACAGAACATACTTTACCTGCTGGTGGTAGCCAGGGTTTTCAAACAGAACATACTTTACCTGCTGGTGGTAGCCAGGGTTTTCAAACGGAACATACTTTTCATACGGTAATCAACAAACATGTTAGAAAATATTGGATTTTCTTGGAAGGCATGCATACATAATCCAGAACTTGATAACAAAGGTTTTCGATACAAACGATATTTTACTTATAATGAAAAGAAATCATTTGTACAAATTCAGTGACTAGTTTTCAATACAAAAAACATGCTTATGAACTCACCATGTTTATGCTGATACGTTTTCAAAACCGCTTGTATTCTCAGGACAACGATAGACAGGTACCTTTGCCAGCTTTTGGAGAAGACGGAGCATCTTGGAGTCTCGTCTTTATCTTTCACTTTTGTTATATGATGACATGTAAAAACTATGTTTTCAAACAGATGTAAATATTCATATTGTAATGTAATGGTTGTGTTTACTTCGATTGCTATGATACGATTGTTGTGATACTACGCATGACATCACCCGCCCCCGGACGTTTCCGCCGTCCGTTCTGACGGTTCGGGGGTGTGACAGATTGGTATCAGAGCTATTGTTTATAGTGAACTAAGTATACCATACCTTACATGGTATACAACTATAAATGCAAAGGGGCCAAAGTGCTCTGAACTAAAGTATACTTTTAAAATATAAGTATTTTTATAAAAAGTATACAAGTATATCTACATACCAGGAACAGTATCATTAGTAGAACAAAACAAAAGTATTTGGATGTTGAACACTGCGGTTAAACCTGGGCAGTTATGTAATCATGTCTAGGGTCAATATAGCCTGATCAACTATACTCATTCGAGACATGACCAACATGTGCTTGGGAGTGACTGTGGTGTTACAGCAGGCCTAAAACTTACCAAGTATCCATACAACAAGACGTCGATGAATCAAAACAGACAACCTAAAATACTATAGGAGTATTTGTCTAGAGTCAAATTCATTGCAGAAATTCACTTCCAAGTGTTGCTACTCATTCCTTTTAGCGATAAATTACTTGTACTGGTAGCTTTTCCTTGTTTATCGCTTAGTAGAACACTCTAGCTATCATATTGAGATATACCTTGCTTCATATCTCTTGATTCAATTCCAGAGGACTTACCATCCTCTCCTTCCTGATTATTTTTAGAACAAGATGCCTCCAAAGAAAAGACCCAGCAAAAAGAACAACAATCCCCCAACAGATCCGACACCGCCACCTCCTCAGTTCGATCCTGCTATGTTCCACGCAGTTGTTACTGCTTCTGTGGCTGCCGCGATGTCACAGATAAATCCTGGTGGATCTGGCGGGCCAGGAGGTGGTACTCATCCCCAAAATCATGAAGATAATCAGGGACACCAGAAGGAGTGCTCCTATAAGTACTTCATGAACGCGAAACCCACATCTTTCAACGACAAAGGAGGGGTTATTGCCCTGACTTAATGGTTCGAGATGATCGAATCCATTTTCAAAATTTGTTCCTGTTCTGAAGCCAACAAAGTGAAATTCGCCGCTTGCACTTTCGCCAACATAGCACTGACCTGGTGGAATGGTCGGGTCAAATCCCTAACCTTACCGATAGCCAATGCTATGGGGTGGGAGAGCTTGAAAGAGCTCATGCTTGCTGAGTAATGCCCACGGGGCGAGATTCAGAAACTAGAGCACGATCTATGGAACTTGAAGAGGAAAGGTTCCGACGTTGCTGCCTACACTTCTAGGTTTGAAGACCTAGCACTTCTTTGCCCGGGAATGGTAACCCCGGAAAGCAAAAAGATTGAAAGATACATTTGGGGGCTGACACAACCAACCAAAGGAAATGTTTTGGCTGCTAGACCAAACACCTTTGACAATGCTAAGTGTCTGGCGTAGACTCTCATAGATCATGGAGTTGATCTTGATAATGTAACGGCCGCTCCCGAGCCGGAAAAGGGAGTGGTGAGAAAAGAAAGTTCTGGAAGCAGCGAAAGGGCCAGTCTTCGCAGGAGCCTCCCAAGAAGCAACATATGGTGGCAGTTCACGCTGCTACTACTCCTGTCGCTGCTCCTGCAACTCAAGCACCTACCAGTGGATATACTGGTACCCTCCTTTCGTGCAGCAAGTGCAGTTATCATCACCGCATCCCCGGCCCATATCGTGAAATGCTCTGCAGCAACTGTGGCAAGAAGGGTCACATGGATCGAAACTGCAGAACACCAGCCCAACCAACCAATCAGGCCCCTGGAGCAGGCATTGGACAAGCCTGTTATGGTTGTGGAGAAGTCGGGCACTACAAGAGATACTGCCCCAAGACAACAACAGCTGGTAGCACGGGGAGAGTGCTAGCGATGGGCCAAGAGGAGGCAGTTGCAGATCCCACCGTTGTTTCGGGTACGTTCCTCCTCGACAACTCTTATGCATGCATTTTTTTCGATTCTGGTGCGGAGAGAAGTTTTGTTAGCCATGCATTCAAACATCTTCTCAAACGTAAACCCCAATCGCTTATCGAAACATTTACCGTCGAGATGGCTAACGGCGAGAAAGAGAGCACTAACGACATATTCGTAGGCTGTACCCTTACCCTAAACGATCATTCTTTTCCGATCGATCTTATTCCAGTTTCCATAAAAAGCTTCGATGTCATCATCGGCATGGATTGGTTGAGCCCCAATCGTGCTGATATCCTTTGTTACGATAAAACTATTCGTCTCAATCTTCCCTTTGGCGAAGCCCTCATGATCTACGACGATAAACTCAGTTCAAACCTCCGTGTCATTTCGTGCATCAAAGCCCAGAAACTTCTGCGAAAGGAGTGTCATGCATTCCTAGCCCATGTCATTAACGAGAAACAGGAAGTTAAAGACCTCGAGAGCATCCCCGAAGTCTGCAACCTTCCTGATGTCTTTCCCGAAGAGCTTCCGGGAATTCCTCCCGAGCGTCAAGTCAAGTTTCGCATCGACTTAATCCCCGTAGCTACCCCCGTAGCTAAATCCCCATATCGCCTAGCACCAGCAGAAATGCAGGAGTTATCCAGTCAGCTCAATGAGCTGCTCAGCAAAGGATTCATCAGACCGAGTTCCTCACCCTGGGGAGCCCCGATCTTATTTGTGAAAAAGAAGGATGGATCCTTTCGGATGTGCATTGATTATCGAGAACTGAACAAGCTCACTGTCAAAAACCGTTACCCTCTTCCTCAAATCAACGACCTTTTCGATCAACTTCAAGGAGCCAGCTACGTCTCCAAAATAGACCTAAGATCAGGGTACCATCAGCTGCGAGTCCATGAGAGTGATGTTCCTAAGACAGCATTTCGGACTCGGTATGGTCACTACGAGTTTGTAGTAATGCCCTTCGGTCTAACCAACGCACCGGCGGTATTCATGGACCTGATGAATCGGGTGTGTCGTTCTTTCCTGGACAAGTTCGTAATCGTGTTTATCGACGATATACTTGTCTATTCTAGAAGTAAGGAAGATCATCGACAACACTTGAGATCGGTGCTGGAAACTCTAAGGACGGAGAAGCTGTATGCGAAATTCTCCAACTGCGAATTCTGGATTCGAAAAGTAATTTTCCTAGGTCACGTGGTAAGCGAGGACGGCATACACGTGGATCCCTCCAAAATCAAAGCGATAGAGAACTAGTCAACACCGAAGACGCCCACAGAAATCCGTCAATTCTTGGGTCTTGCTGGCTATTATCGCAGATTTATCCAGAATTTCTCCAGAATTGCCAAACCCTTAACCACTCTGACTCAGAAAGGCGTACCCTTTTGTCGGAGTGAAAAGCAAGACATTGCGTTCCAAACGTTGAAGCAGGCCCTGTGCAGCGCACCTATCTTGTCTCTGCCAGAAGGGACGGAGGACTTCTTTGTCTACTGTGATGCATCCAATCAGGGCCTAGCCTGTGTGATCATGCAACGGGGAAAAGTCATTGCTTATGACTCAAGACAGCTGAAAGCACACGAAGTCAACTACACAACGCACGACCTGGAATTAGGAGCAGTGGTCTTCGCATTGAAGATATGGAGACATTATCTCTATGGAACCAAGTGCACTATCTTCACTGACCATAAAATCCTACAACATATTTTCGACCAGAAGGAGTTGAACATGAGACAACGGCGATGGGTTGAGCTACTCAGCAATTACGAGTGCGAACGCCGCTACCATCCCGGCAAGGCCAATGTGGTGGCAGATGCCCTCAGGCGGAAGGAGTACTCAGGTCGTAGAGTGAAGGCACTGACCATGACTATCCATTCCCATTTATCCGCACAAATCAAGGAGGCTCAGCTGGAAGACTTAAAACCAGAGAACATGCTAGGTGAAGCCTTGAGAGGAATGGAAAAGAACCTAGAGATCAAGGGAGACGGAGTCTATTATTTCATGGACCAGATCTGGACCCCAAAGTTCGGTGGTTACAGAGAGGTCGTCATGAACGAAGCTCACAAGACCAGATACTCCATTCATCCAAGTTCGGATAAGATGTACCTTGATTTCAAGAAACTGTATTGGTGGCCGAACATGAAAGCAGAGATCGCTACCTTCGTGGGCAAGTGCCTGACTTGCGCCAAGGTGAAGGTCGAATATCAGAAGCCCTCAGGTCTACTCCATCATCTAGAGATACCTGAGTGGAAGTGGGAGAGAATTACTATGGATTTTATCACCAAATTACCCAAATCTCCGAGTTAGCACGACGCAATCTGGGTGATTGTCGATCGGTTGACTAAATCCGCCCACTTCCTGCCAATCAATGAAAATTTCAAGATGGAGAGACTCACGCGGATCTACATTCGAGAAATAGTTCGCCTTCATGGGGTACCTGTATCCATTATCTCTGATCGAGATAGCAGATTAACCTCAAGATTTTGGCAGTCCCTGCAGAAAGCTCTTGGAAGTAAGCTGGATATGAGCACAGCTTACCATCCTCAGACAGATGGGCAGAGTAAGAGAACCATCCAGACCTTGGAAGACATGTTGAGAGCATGTGTCATTGACTTCGGTGAGTCGTGGGACACCCATTTGCCCTTGGTCGAGTTTTCCTACAACAACAATTACCATACCAGCATCAAGGCTGCGCCTTTCGAAGCTCTCTATGGCCACAAGTGCAGATCCCCTCTGTGCTGGGCTGAAGTGGGCAACACGCAGCTAGCCAAGAGGCAAGTCCCTGACAGCACTCTCACTGGCCCAGAGATCATCCGCGAAACCACCAAAAAAGTCGTACAAATCCGAGAACGACTGAAAGCCTCACGAGATCGACAAAAGAGCTACGCAGATAAACGACAAAAACCCTTGGAGTTCCAGGTTGAAGACCGTGCCCCGCTAAAGGTCTCATCCTGGAAAGGCATGATTCGCTTTGGAAAGCGTGGAAAGCTAAATCCAAGATACATAGGACCCTTCGAGATCCTCGCTAGGATCGGTCCCGTAGCTTACAAACTTCGTTTACCTCAAGAACTTAGCAACATTCATCCCGTCTTCCACGTCTTGAATCTTAAGAAATGCTTATCCGACGAGACCCTTGTGATCCCTCTCGAGGAGATTGAAATCAGCGAGAACCTAAACTTTGTGGAAGAACCGGTCGAAATCATGGAGAGAGACATCAAACGAACGAAACAAAGTCTCATCCCGATAGTGAAGGTTCGCTGGAATGCCAAGCGGGGACCTGAATTCACTTGGGAGCGCGAAGATCAGATGAAACATAAGTATATGCATCTCTTTTCTAATCCATGATTTGTATTCTATGTTCGAATTCCGGGACAAAATTCCCTCTAACGGGGGGATGATGTGACAACCCGAAACTTTTTCCGTTAGTCTTACCCAGTTTCCGTTAATAAAATTTGGGTTTTTATTTAATTCCGTCAAATTTTTAGTTTGGGAAGAACCTTAAATTTTAAATAAATAATATGTATTTTATACGAGTCGGAATAAGCCAGGAATCACGCGAAAAACTCGAACATCCTCGAAAAATCACCGGGTCGGACCGTAAACCCGTTTACGGTCAGTGCCAGGTGGACCCCAGCCTATAAATACTGGACCCCCACCCTCATTTGAACCTTGTTGACCGTAAACCACCCACTTTCTCTCTCTAAACCTCTTGACAGTAAACACCAAAAAGTCCCCCTTTCACTCGAAAAACGCCCGGAATCGTCATTTGGGGCCGTTTGGGAGCCTCTGGAACACTTTTTAGTCGAAAACAAGCACTCTTGTTCTTGATTTTATGGTCAATCTTCATAGACCGTAAACTCGTTGCGACCGTAAACTCAGCAATCTTCATAGACCGTAAACTCTATTCACGGTCTGTCGACCGTACACCCTGTTCACGGTCTGTCGACCGTAAACTCCAGTCACAACCATAAACAGCTCTTTCGTGGGGAAAAGCCTGTTTTCTTGATTCAACCAAGTTCCGGTAACAATCCTTAAACAAAAACAAGTGTTTATCTAACACTTTATCTAACGCAATCGCTAATTTAGATACATATATGTATTTATTTGATATTAGGATTCCGTTAAGTGCAACGTACACCAACTCAAGGATCGTCCAGTTCAATCCTTCGCATCCGACCAACAGTGAGTTCATACCCCTACGCTTATATAGTTTTTAAAATGTTTTCAGGGGGGGGGGGGGAATACAAGCAAAACATAAAGGCTTTCATAACTTAAAAACTGATGCAATTACAACGGTTTTACCAAACATCTAGATACTTTATCCCTTTTATAATATGCAGAGAATATGGGACGTTTTCTAAGCATAATTGCGTAGTTTTCAGAATAGTACATGAACACAACTTACCAGTCAAACTAAAATAGGTATAGTTTGGGAAATTCTTTACCGGTTTTACAGATTCAAACATATAAACTATGACAGGTTTAGCTTATTCATATAGATAACTAGAGTATCTTGCTAAATAATTATTTCGTGTATAATTATTTATACTCTACACCGTTTACAACGATTTCAAACTCGAGAACAACCGAACTACATGTAAACTAGTTAATACAGGATTGTGAGACCTATCTTCGTTATGCCCTTCGGGGTACCAATAAATCCTCACCCTTAAGTATAACCAGAGTCTCCTGGAGGGAGAGCATGAAATTTGTGAATATATCTATTCGGGACCGACAATCCCACACCTAAACTGCTAGCTACAGTTAGGCGGGCATGCCTGGGGTGACAAATTTTGTAATCGTACGACGCCTGAAGAAACGTCAGGGAGGTCACCGGTCATATTAGCATGGTTATACGACTCACAATAAGTATAAACTAACCTTTGTTTACGGGATTTCTTGCTTTAATAGTTTTATTTTAATTAATGAAACTACTTATCTACTTACTGGAGGGTATTCCAGGGACACAACCTTTAGTTTTATTTTAAGTAATAAAACTACCTTTCTTACTGGCGGTAGCCAGGGTGTTCAAATGAAACATACCTTACTTACTGGCGTTAGCCAGGGTTTTCGAACAGAACATACTTTACCTGCTGGTGGTAGCCAGGGTTTTCGAACAGAACATACTTTACCTGCTGGTGGTAGACAGGGTTTTCAAACAGAACATACTTTACCTGCTGGTGGTAGCCAGGGTTTTCAAACGGAACATACTTTTCATACGGTAATCAACAAACATGTTAGAAAATATTGGATTTTCTTTGAAGGCATGCATACATAATCCAGAACTTGATAACAAGGTTTTCGATACAAACGATATTTTACTTATAATGAAAGAAATCATTTGTACAAATTCAGTGACTAGTTTTCAATACAAAAAACATGCTTATGAACTCACCAGGTTTATGCTGATACGTTTTCAAAACCGCTTGTATTCTCAGGACAACAATAGACAGGTACCTTTGCCAGCTTTTGGAGAAGACGGAGCTTCTTGGAGTCTCGTCTTTATCTTTCACTTTTGTTATATGCTGACATGTACAAACTATGTTTTCAAACAGATGTAAATATTCATATTGTAATGTAATGGTTGTGTTTACTTCGATTGCTATGATACGATTGTTGTGATACTACGCATGACGTCACCCGCCCCCGGACGTTTCTGTTGTCCGTTCTGACGGTTCGGGGGTGTGACAAGTAGATTTTAAGGAGATAGCAATTCATGAAAATGATTGTGAGGAAACGCTTTCACTAAGTAGATTTTAAGGAGATAGCAATTGTGATATTGGATTTCAATTATGATTACGGCATCCCTCTTCATAGTTCGAATTGTGAGTAATGGCAAAAGGTCTAAACATTTCAGAATTATGACTGTAAGTTCTAAAATTGTTTAGACACACATGTGAGCTATCGAAGGAAAGGTGTATCAATTTGAGAAGCCTAGATAAAGTCTTATAAAATCATCTCGTATCATAAATCTGAACTTTTGTAAGAAAGTCAACAAGTATTGATTTTTGGGTACATGTCAAAGCTAGTGGGAGCATAAGTGCTATGCTAGTAAGATAATAATTATTATGCTAGTCGGAGCATAATTATTATGGTAAGTCTTGCGAGTTAGCAATGTTAATTATAGAAAACAAAAGTTTCAATTCGCAAAGTTGCAGGGTTTGAAAAAGTTGTTTTGCTATAATTAAGGGAGAGGAATTCATACTTCATTTCGAATCTAAAAGCTTAGATTGACATTTTAATCGAATTTAGTCATGGACATATGTGAGTGTTATGTTGAAATGATTCAACACAAGGAAATTCTATATGTGGAAATATTATAGCGAAAGACTGGTAAAGTATCATGTCTTTATGTGAGACATTATGAACTGTATTCCATATGTCTCGGATATAGGATCGATTACATATGCTATAATATTAATCTGTTCTAATTTTCCAAATGCATAGGGCATTAAGAGTGAAAGGGACTAGAACGAGATATGACGAAAATGGTTAAGCAATTGCCGAGGACAATCTGAGGTTTACCAAATATTGGTTGCTCATGGACAGTTGGAAGTAAAGTGTAAGTTTTTGAAGGTCCATATTGACAAGTTCTGAGAAGAGGTAACTCTTGTTGATAAGTGCTAGTCGTATGGAATTGTGGAAATGTTCCATAAGTGGAAGTTAATCATAAAATCTGTGTAAGATTAGAAACCTTAATGCAAGAAGGATGTTCAAAGGAATGTACTTTGAATATGAGACTTCGCTTCCATGGAATTGTTCCAATAACCAATGTCCAAAGGGAATACTTTGTAATATCATTGGCATAATCTTTGTGACCTTTGTGCATTGACATTACAAAAGGATTATTGTATTTAAGTTTCGAATCTAACAGATTATAGTAAATGGCAAGAATTTGGTATTCTTACATGTACTATAAGAATTTGGAGTTGCGAAATGAGTTTCATTGAAGATGTATTCAATTGATCTATTTCACAAAGGACCATAGGTAAACATAGTGTGCATGCTTGGAGCATGGGATAACTATTGTTTTAATTCAAGTATTAAGTTGATTAATCAAACCATTATACAATGAATAATGTGTAATCAATATGGTGATTAAATAAAAGGTGTTTTATTTATATTCATAAGTTCTGAGACCATATTGGATTCGATTATTCTTGTGTTTCACTTTGCATGTTTTGACTTCCCGAATAACTAGGTTATTCAAACTATCCACAGTCGATCATACTTTGGAAGTAGGTATTGAGGCAATACTGTCATGAATCTGACTTTAGATTGTCTAGGTGTTTTAGACAAAGCACAAGTTTGATGCAGTGTTCAGGAGTACTCATAGAATAAGTTTCAAGTATTGGATTAAATCCACGCTCATCTGAACACTTCATGGATTGTATCACGAGTGATTGTGAGACGATAATATCTTATATTCTTAAAACAGAGACGTGTGAGTTGTAGCTTACAAATCGGTTGCACATTAATGATGCGTAAACGCACCGGTAACTTGGTGTTATAAAACGCATTGTTGTGTGTGATTTGATGAGTAAATATAACAGGCATATGAGTCGAATTTTATCCATTCCTTTTACCCTTAGAGGGATAAAAGCGATATTTATGGGCCCCTCGATGATTTAGTGATGACAAACCTAAGTGCTTGGTCAAGCCTGGACTGATTTGATTTGTTCAATTAGTCGGTTGTCATAAATCGAAAATCGGGAAACAACAGATGGACAGAGAGAATGATCATAATCAATGTCTCAGTCCACATGATATCTTGAAGAATGGAGGAATATATGATCCCTTATCTAATGGACGCGTCATTGACTAGGTCAGAGTTCGACAACGGCTTTTACAAGCTACGATTGCTAGTCGGGTTGTGGATTCGTACTTGTAATAATATTTATTAGACTTATCCAAGTTGGAAACTGTTGGATTAGGTGTATAAGCCCATAACTATAATTGGTATGTACTTGACCCGAGAGTAGCATGGTCCATTTGGGTTGCCTTCACCAGAGCAATTTGATAGGATAGCCTTTTGAGAAGAGGTTATTTATGAGTTATTAATATATTATAAGTTCTAATATATTAATATGAAATCATGTTATTTAATTAGTATTGATCAAGAATTAGTTTGGAATTAATTCAGTGATCAAAAGAGACTAATTAAATTAACGGGGACTGATTATGTAAATAAGTGATATATATATTGTGTTTATGTAAGTATCCATGAAGAGTTAGCCCACATGAAATATGGATCATAACCCAAGTGTATGGATTAGGGTTTACCCATGACCCTTGGATTCCTACACTATATATATGACACCCTTTTGGCCTAAAATTGGGTTGAACATGTATTCTTGGAGAAGCATAGCCGAATTTTATTGCTACATATTCTCTCTCAAAAGTCCTCCATTTGTTCATGGTGTTTGTAAACCATTTGAGGCATCACATTTGAGGTGCTAAGTTCTTAAAGGCCAAAACTACAAGCTACAACAAAGAGGTAATTCTATAACTCAATTCTATGTTGTTTATGTCAATTGTATGCTAGTTGTAGGCTTCATGGTTTGGAAACAATATTGCATGTATAATTAGAGAAAACATAGATCCAAAGCAATTAGGGTTGTAGGTGCACCATAGGATGTTAGAGTACATAAAACCCAACAGTTTGGTTGTGGGCTTAAGGTAGAATCATTTATTTAAATGTCTATCTGATCCTATATTATGTACGGCTTGCATGCACCAGGAAACCAATGATGTCAGTAGAGATTTCCAGCAGTGTGGGAGCGTGGTGGAGGAGAACCCTAGGAAGAGGATCTAGGATGTTTATCTAGTATATTTTCTGAGTGTATGGGTGTGTGTGTGTTAGCATGCGTATCGGTAATCGAGTCTAGTGACTTAGGACCTTAGGAGGAGCCCTGCACCTTTATCTTGGCAGATGTCGGATGCACGTCAAGGGAGGGTTGAGGTGCCTAGGGATTAGGGGGAGAGCCTACCAGCTTGTTGTAGAGGATTCAGGAGCGGCGACTCTGACAAATGCGGGTATGTTTCCAAATTCTTTTATTTTGTATTTATATATTGAGTTTTGTTTTTAGAAGATTTCTTGTGTGTTGATTGCCATCTTGGGAATGCGTTTTTGTTTAAACGTTACTAGGTTCATGGTAGATTGCAGTAATGGGGTGAAATGGACTCAAAACCTTCGATTTGGCCTTTCTAAATGTTCTTGTTTGATGAAGGTTTTGGGGTTGAGTTGAATAGTTTAAGGACTATCTTACACCATTTCTGCTCATTTCTTATAATCAAGGTTGGTATTATTCCAGACAGGACGATGTGGAGCTTTTGGTCATGTGTCGACGACATATGGATTATTTGTATAATCCAAGTGGGGGAGAGTGAAAATTTCATAGCGGGGGAATTTTAAATAGGTTTCAGTCTTCTTCCAGACTACTTAAGTTATAGACATTCACATAGCTGGACAATCTTCATAGTTCTGTGTTAGGTTCATTATTCAATGCTCTGATTCCTTCCAGGTAGTCTTAGTTGTAGGTTGCATTGGTATTTGTTTAAGGAATTATCATGTTTTGGGTCCTAGGATGTTAGGAACTCAAGTTGAGGGTTGTGATGAGGATCTCCTATTTTATTGGGACTCGAGGGGTCCGAGTCACAATCCAAAGGCCTGATAAGGATAGTTAACTTTCTAAGTATTGTTGGTGTCTTGTGTTGTTTGGGTTGATTTGGTATGTGGCGGACTGATCGGTGTAAGACCGAGATTCGTTAGCGATTGATGGATTGGGGTAACCCCAAGAGTCATTAGTGGGTAATGGATCGGGGTAAGAAATGGTTGTGTTTGGACGACATGGTAGGCTAATGACCGAGACGTGGTACGTTGTTATATGAAGATGATGGGTTTTGATACGAAATATAAGTTAGTTTTTTACAAAAAAAACAGCAACGGAAGACCTTAAAAATAACAAGTTTATTTTTAGTTCATAACAAAACCAAACCTTCATGGATCCATTTATAGAGGTTAGAATGAAATAAAAACACAACCAAAGAGTGTTTAGAATGATAACCTTTGAAGCCTTTGAACTCACTTGGTTTTGGGGTGTTGATGAAGATGTAACGATCAAAGAACATGATCTTCTATACAAGTATCCACCATCAAGATTAAGACACTTGGAATACTAGTTCCTTCTTGTATAAAGTACTTCTTAAGCCTTTAAGTGCTTAACTCAAATAAGCACTAAAGGAGAAGAAATTTGAACCACCAAGGACTTAAATGATCTTCAAAAGAAAAGCAAGAGGAGTAGCACTTTGCTACTTACGGTTTTGGTGAGAAGAAAGGAAGAAGAAGAGAGTTTTTCACTAGACTAAAAGAAGCTCCATGCACTCTCTTATATAGTCCATGTAAAGAAAAGGCAAACCCATTAATTAATAAAAAGTAATCACCTTACTTTAGAGGCATGGGGGACAAAGGAAGAAAGGTTGACAAGCAACCTCCCATGCCTTTATGATTTTTGGCCATAGTGTATAAAAAGTGGAGGATTCTTCAATTATATAAACTCAAAGTTTATAAAATATAAAATTTGTCTTTAGGTAAAAGACAAAAGAGTCCAACTAGTCCAAAAGTTTGTACATGACTTATTAATTCATACCATATGAAATAATAACTAGTAATATTCTCTTATAATTATTATTTTCACAAACAATAATTATTCCCTAATTAAAATACAAGAATTGATATTATTTATTAATAACCACATTAATAATAAATATACAAAATGTGCCAACTTGATAATTGTGTGACCCTATAGGATCATATATTATTAGCAATATCACTCCATAATGATTCTTGGGCATATAGATTCAATAATCTCCCACTTGCACAAGTTTCATTATAGACTGACATAGACTGTAGCTGACGTCTAGCAACGGGCTACTGCCCCTAACAACATATGAAGGGTGCCATCTCATCAACAGCCAATTCATTTGTCGTAGATGTCTAACTCTCAATGAATAAGAAGGAAAAATCCCATCTTGACTACATACACCCATCAATGTAGTGATGGGTTTTGAGCATTCTAACACTTCCTAAGTGTACATGCAACCCTAATAACCTTGAATCTATGTTTTCTCTATATACATACAAATTTCTTTTTCAAGGTTATTTCCTAACTAGCATGGCATGGGGATTACATAAAACATAAAAACTAGTAGAAATACATACCTTGTTGTTGCTTGGATTCCTTCAAGACTTTGTGAGCCTAGCACCCCAAATGTTGTGCCTCAAATGCTTCACACAACACCACAAGACTTGGAATAACTTGAGAGAATACTTCTAGCACTCAAAATCGGTTATGCCCTCTCTAGTAACACTAGGTCACGATTTTGCTAGCCATAGGGTTCCTTTTATAGTGTTGTCACAATTAGGGTTTACACATGAATGCCCTTAATTGTCATGACTCTTGATTTCTCATGACCCATGGGTTTGTAACTCCCATGGACTATCCATGGAGCTCCATATGGTTATAACCAAACCCATAAACCATGGATCATTAATCCACCATAAAAGAATTGATGATTGTCATAATCAACCCTATATATTTAATTAGTCTCACTTTGATCACCAAATTAATACTAGATTAATACTTGATCAATACTAATTAAATAATACTATTATTAATATATTAGAACTTATAATATATTAATAATCATAAGTGCCTTATTCTCTCATTTAGTCTATCCAAGTATTGCAATGTCATGCAACCCAAATGGACCATGCTGGGTCGGGTCAAGTACATACCAAATAAAGTTATGGACTTAGACACTATATCCAACAGTCTCCCACTTGGATAAGTCTAATAACTATATTTGCAAATATGACTTCAAAATCCGACTAGCAATCGTAGCTCTTTCAAAGTCTCTCGGAACTGAGATGATGATGATACGCCATTTAAGATAAGTGATCATATAATCCTCTGTTCTCATGATATCAGCCGGACAAACACATGGAACATGGTCTTACTTATTGTCCAGCATTTGTTTCTCGATCTCTGATTTGTTTCGACATAGAACTAAATTGAACACATCAATTAGATTCTGACCAGGCCCGGTACATAGGTCAAAACCAAATCATCGAGGGGCCCAGATATCGCTTCTATTTCTAGAAGGAACAGATAAACTTCGACTGATATGCTTGTACTAACTACTTGTTGAATTATTCACAAAGGCACGTTTTATGACATCGAGTTACCAATGCGTTTTCGTGCAATCAATAAATAACCAACTCATAGTCAACAACTCATATCTCTAGGTTTGAAGATTTATATGATATTACCGTCTCACGATCACTCGAGATAAGTTCCATGAAGTGATGCAAGTGAGCGTGGGTTGGATCCAATACTCAGCCCTTATGAGTACTCATGAATGTTGTAGCAACCATTGCATTGTCCAAAGCACTTTAGACAAATCATACAAGCCAAATTCATGACAGTCTTGATTCATATCTACTTCCAACATATGACTGACTGTGGATGGTTTGAATAATATAATATATACCATAACATAATTATTCTAGAAGTCAAAACATGCAAAGTGAAACACAAGAATAATACTAATCTTATATGGTCCCAACACTTTGAGTGTAAATAAAACACCTTTTATTTAAGCACCATATTGATTACTCATTATTTATGTTTCGATTAATCAACTTTATGCTTGAATTAAAACATTAGTTGTCCCATGCTCCAAGCATGTACACTATGTTTTTCCAAACAACAATTATGCCATACTCCAAGTATGCATACTATGTTTACATATGGTCCTCTCTTTGTGAAATAGATCAATTGAAAATATTCCAATGATGCTCATTTCACAATTCCAATCCTCGTTGTAAATGAAAGAATACCAAACTCTTGCCATCTACTGTAATCTGTTAGATTCTAAACTTATATGCAATGATCCCCTTGTAATGACTATGCACAGAAGTCACAAAGACTTGGCAACAGAAATTACAAAGTATTCCAATGGAAAACAATTCCATGGAAATGAAGTCTCAAATTCAAAGTACATTTCTTTGAACATCCTTCTTAGCATTAAGTTCTTTAATCTTACACAGATTCAAAGAATAACTTCCACCTATGGAGACAATTCCATATTACCATTTTGACCATCACTTCTGAACAAGAGTTGCCTCTTTTCAAAATATGCCAATATGGTCCTTACTCTATACTTCTAATTGTCCATGAGCAACCAATCTTTGGTAAACCTCAGATTGTCCTCGACAACTTTGCTTAATCATTTTAGTCATTTCCAGTTCTATTCCTTTTTCCATCTTAATGCCCTAGGCATTTGGAAAATTTAGAATGGATGAATATTATAGCACATGTAATCAAACCTATACCCAAAGCATATGGGACATGATTTATGCTATAAATTTTTTTTATTTGCCATGTTTTCATAATTCGAACTATGAAGAGGGATGCCGTAATCATAATCGAATTTTGAGAACGCAACATATATAGAATTTCCTTATGTTAAACCATTCCAACATAACATTCATATATATTCTTGACTGAAGTAGATTAAATTCTCAATCTAAGCTTGTAGAATTGGAGTGAAGTATAAAATTCTCTCCCTTAATTATAGCAAAACAACTTTTTCAAGGCGAATTGAAACTTTTGTTTTCTATAATTAACATTGCTAACCTGCAATATTATAACATAATCGTCATGCTCCCACTAGCATAATGATTACCAGCATAACACTTTATGCTCCCACTAGCTTTGACATGTACTCAGAAATCAACTGGACTTCTAGAAATCAATACTTTATTGACTTTCTTACCAAAGTTCATATTTCTGATAGTAGATTGCTTTGATAAGACTTTATCAAAAACATACACCTTTCCTTAGATAGCTCACATGTTTGTCTAGACCTTTCGCAATTCTTACTAGTTAGTGTGCCGGTTAACCACACACGCTCCACTAACTATATGAGAATGCAAATATCACAACCGCTATTTACTTAAAATCTTCTTAGTGGAAGCGTTTCCTCACCATCATTTTCATGAATCGAAGAGAAACCTTATGACACTTAGATTTTATGGTGTATGTGTTCCTATCCATGTGAATTTGTCATAACCATAATCACAGGACTAGGTTAGTGACACTTCCAAATTCATAGGGACTGAACTTGTGCAATCTTAATTTCTTGCCACCTGGTAGCACAATGCCCACCATTGCTTCCGGGTTGTTATGCAAACAATTGAGAACTCATAGAACTCACAAGCATAATCAACTTTCAACTGGAACAGACACAGAAACAAGAATATGTCAACACGATAGGTTACAAACCTCAAGTCGTGGGCTAGTGATTAACAAAACTCTTGATTTAGTTCTTGAAACTATTTCAGAATCATTTAGACTCCCACTATCCTCTTGACATATAAGACTTCTCTTTGTCAAGAACCATTCCTTGACAAAACAAATATTCAAGATCTAGTGCGGATTCTTATCAAGTTAAACACTTCTCACTATTGGTCTTAGCTAGTCTTTGTTGTATCCAAAACATCACAACTTACCAATCTCAAATGTACAAGAATAGGAAACATCTTACTCTACATTTGACAAGTGTTATTAACTTTCTAAAGACTATGTCACTCAAGTTACAATCTTGAAGTATAACTCCAGGATTTGTTTTCGGCACGAAGTATGAATTATCTTTTGATTTAACCATTTCAACAATTCACGATTTCTCTCCTCAGGCAACAAACACACTAAGGTGTCCTTAGAGGATCAATTGTGATATGGTTCCATAATCACTAAGATAATCATAAAACAAAATACACAAGTACTCTCCCATCTCTTCAGATTGGAGAAAATTTTATCTTTCTGCCTTATTTGATTCTTCTTATTCATTCTGCCATACATTGAAAATTTTCCAATGTTTCAGAATTACACTTAAACTCGTAAGCATAACCATATTTACTAAACTTTAGTAAATCATAACGAATAATCTTATCTATCTTTGTGGTGGACCTGACCAGCACACAACCAAGTGTACCCAATCTTTTAGTCCTTCACTTGACTCACATGTACATGTGAACAAGGAATTAGTCTTAATTTCCCAAAGACGAAAACTTCTCATTCATCATACAATACAAGTTGCATGATTCCAAGTTTCTATCTAACTGAAACTTGGGCGATGAGAATCTTTCCTTATTTGGTAAATTATGATACTACCACAAATGAAAGAATCAAATCCATTTTCAAATATTGCTATTAATGGAAACATATAATCAACAATTTTTCACAAATGCCATTGTAAGGATACTTAAAATAAATAAAATCAAAACTTTTCTTTATTTTAAAACTTTGCGGAAAACTTATCCTTACAACCCATATGAAAACCTTGTTGTTATCTATTCCTAAGCAATATGTCTCAACTCTTAAGTAATAGCTCAAAATTCTGATCACCGAACCATGCGATCAAAATCCCTCTTCGCGATCAGAATCAGCATATACTTCCTTTAAGTTTCTTCACTTTTCTTTGATTCTTAAAACATCAACATGTGACCCAGTCACATCATGCAATAAGAATCTCAGAATAGAAACTTAATAGAGTTAGACAATGGACTTTACCTGAAGTAGAGTCAAACATTTGACTTTACTATCCTTATGGACTTTTAGGTAAATTTGGCAGCTTCGCAACCAGTGCCCTTCATTTGGCAACAGAAACATATGGACTCTTTGGAAACGGTACACGGGACTATCACAGACTTAGCCTTTCTCTTTACCATTTGGTCAACCGAGTTGACTATGGCCAATCCCTTTCAATTGGGAAGAGAAAGTTTTTCTGGACTTCCAATGTTACCATTGTCAATGTCCATGGAAGTTTGGGAAGTTGATCTTCCAATCAAATTTTGCTTTACCAATGCTCCAAATCATTGCTGATTCAGCATCATCAAGCAAATAGGTAAGATCATTAAGGGTCATGTCGTGATCTGTTATCAGGGAGTGACCAAGTCAACAGCCAGCTACCTTGAGACTTCGACACCCTACTCTCCCGGCTTGTCAATATGTGACTTAATCTCCAAGACCTAAGCATATATAGACTTTGTTTGCCAATAGGGATTGAGTGACTTAGAACTTATCATGTCTTGAAATTTGTGGGATAAGGAGATTTATTGGAGGAGGTGGAGGAAGTGAAGTATGATTTCCAGTCGCACTAATGCACAACAAAGGGATTGATCTTTCACCTTGGTTGCCATTTGGGATATCATCTTCATTAGGAAGCTTGTTCCTAAAGATTTGGGAAGACCATAGCTGTCTAAACTAGACATCTATAATGGGAGAAATTCAAGTTAGTTGATTTAAAGTCCTTAATATAACACCCAATATGAAATATTAAGGCTAGGACCCAACAACCTATTTATAACTGGAAGAGGGATGCCGTAATCCAAATTATAAAATAGTTGAAGGTAGGTAAATGACGATTTACCAATTTCCTACCATAAAAACGAAATATAATTAAGTTTTTAATTGGATTTGAAACGCCTAGATCTTTGGAGATACATTGAACTTTCAATGGCATGTTTGAATCTCGATTGTGCCCTCTCAAGTTTGTGACTGGGATGCCGAGGATCACAAACAAGGTGTGAATAACCATACAAATTGACTTGGTACCCTCAACAATATTACCTAATCGATGTGCCGGTTAACCACACACGCTCCACCGATCTATAATAAAGTCAAGTTACCCTTTGCCACTCTTACTAGTCCATGTTAGTGTGCCGGTTAACCACACACGCTCCACTAACGACTTGGTAAGGTACAAAGTGTAATTTTATGGGCTAGCACCAATTTCACATTTTCCTAAAGTAACTAAGATTGGGAATTTATAATGTATAGTTACTTTATAATTCATTATACTTTTAACGAGTATTTAAAATCGTATCCTACCCGTTCGGCTAACGACCCTCCACCGATCAAGGAAGCGGTGGGTGAGAGTGGACACCCATTAAGTCACCATTTTATAGGCAACAACCTTATACCCCCCTTATAGACCGGCTTCGTGAATGAGGCCTACTAACGGTAAGAATAACATATTCTTATACATATCTATATAATTAAAATTATAATAATAGTATAAGGGTGTATTTTAAACGTTTAAAAATACTTGGTGGTTTAATCTATTAATTAAACTATACTTAATTTAATTAAACTTAAACCATGTCTTTATGGAATTATTAACTCTTTTAATTAAACACTTTAATTAATTTAATGAAGTCCATAAAGCTTGAATTTTACCTTTAAAAAATTCTAAGAGTTCAATTTGGAATTAAAGTGTAAGGCTTTTCAAATTCCAAAACTTGAGGGCAAGAATTGAAACTATTCCAAGTCTCTTCAATTTGTAACTTATGAGTTTTAATGGTTCATAAAATGAAGAATCTTCATTTTATGAAACCTCTTTAGTTCTTTAATCATAATTAAAAGAAGTGACTTTTGGTTATCCATAACTTGAGGACAAGTTATGGTCACCATCATTAGCATTAAGATCATGAATTAAACAAGCATGTAAGTTATACAAAATTCCTATGATCTTCTAAAAACTCATAAGAACAAATATTCATATCAAACAATTTCAAGAAAATCATATAAACATATACAATACTTGAAAATTGATAAAAGTAATGTAAAATGGGTTAACATAATCATCATCATTTTGAAAAACAGATTTTACAAGTCCAAAACAGATTGGGATAATGAGCATTCTAACACTTCCTAAGTGTACATGCAACCCTAATAACCTTCAATCTATGTTTTCTATATATACATGCAAATTTCTTTTTCAAGGTTATTTCCTAACTAGCATGGCATGGGGATTACATAAAACATAAAAACTAGTAGAAATACATACCTTGTTGTTGCTTGGATTCCTTCAAGACTTTGTGAGCCTAGCACCCCAAATGTTGTGCCTCAAATGCTTCACACAACACCACAAGACTTGGAATAACTTGAGAGAATACTTCTAGCACTCAAAATCGGTTATGCCCTCTCTAGTAACACTAGGTCACGATTTTGCTAGCCATAGGGTTCCTTTTATAGTGTTGTCACAATTAGGGTTTACACATGAATGCCCTTAATTGTCATGACTCTTGATTTCTCATGACCCATGGGTTTGTAACTCCCATGGACTATCCATGGAGCTCCATATGGTTATAACCAAACCCATAAACCATGGATCATTAATCCACCATAAAAGAATTGATGATTGTCATAATCAACCCTATATATTTAATTAGTCTCACTTTGATCACCAAATTAATACTAGATTAATACTTGATCAATACTAATTAAATAATACTATTATTAATATATTAGAACTTATAATATATTAATAATCATAAGTGCCTTATTCTCTCATTTAGTCTATCCAAGTATTGCAATGCCATGCAACCCAAATGGACCATGCCGGGTCGGGTCAAGTACATACCAAATAAAGTTATGGACTTAGACACTATATCCAACATGTAGTTCATGCCATACCCAACAATGGCCCTTATGACTACCTTTTACGGAACAATGTTAAACCATGTCAAAGCACAAGAATTTCTAAACTTCAAGTCCCAAATATGTATCTCAGGTCTAAGAGTGCAAAGATACAACCTTTATCAAAACATCACTCATGACTACGATCCATAAAGTGATTTTGATGTGGGTCGGGTCCAATACTTATTCTCCTAATCAAGTACCTATGAAGTTGGTAACAACTCTTGCTATTTTCATCTCCATGAAAATCAACCAATCCACTCATTTTAGTCTTACCTCATAGATGCTCCCACAACTATGAACGACTATGGACATTTAGAATAACCTAGTTATTCAAGGATGTAAACATGCTAATAAAGAACACAACAATTATTTAATGAAAGACTCATATCTAACTTATCATTCATTACAATATATGTTGTTTGTACTGTTCCAATATCCAAATACTAAATTTCAATCAAATACATCAACTTATATCAACAAGGCCTTATAGCACCAGCTTAACTTTCATGCTTTAGCTAATGAAAGAGCTTTGTTAAGTAGATTTGACAAACTCAATTTGTATAAACATTACGAATACAAACATTTTCAGTTTTATATATAACTCATATATAAAGAAAAGTAATGAGAATGTATTAGATGCTTAAATATGACTTAGATACCAATACTTGCATAATGTGATTACGCATAGTCATACTGAACTATACATTAAGCATCTTTTATGGAAACACTATCCATGTAACTTTCTCTTCATTCATAATGAGGACACGCCCGATTGTGACTGAGAGTCATCTCAATCTATTTGAAAATTTAGCACATGCGTAATAACTTGAAACATAGCTTTCTTTCAAATACTCCCTAGATTAGGAATATCTCTCTAGTTCTCGCAAGTAATTTAGAATGCTCCTATAAGTCACACAATGACTTGTTCTCATATTATACTGGTATCAAATGACATGCTCCAAGCATACGACTTATTTGGCCTTTATGCATAATCATGACATATACGATTAATCCAATTGCAGCAGCATATAGAATACAATCATATTATCCAGTTCAACAACATTTGCACTAGGATTTTGCTCAAAAACATGCCATGTGGTACTTGACAAGAGAACTCTCTCAGAGTCCTTTATCTTAAGCCCTTTAAGATCCTTGTCAATTAATGCAATTTTACTTAATCTTTTAAGTTGCCATTATCTATCTATATAGATCTTTATTCCCGGTATTAGTATGTTGATTACATACAAGACTATGAATGTTACTGCGCTCCCACTAGGTTTGTAGAAAGAACAAGATTCATCTTGATTTATAATTAAATCAAACTATGTAATTATCTTATAAGAGAGAAGATTCTTACTTTGAGATGTTAGCTTAAATCTAGAAAGATTTTCATTCATGTATGTTTTCTCTTTTGATAACTCACTTACTCTTTATATTCGAAATATATCGAGCAAGATTAATCAAGCCCATACTTGATAGTCATAGTTGAATGCATCGATATGTGTTTTACTAGTTTCTAATCAACCATTGAGCAGATTCAACAACAGTTGAAAAACCTTGCTAGTTCCAAACTATGATGCATTTGATTTGTGGATCTTTAGCTCTTAAAGTTCCATATTGCTCCCACTTAGAAAAAGAACTTTCTAAGTACTTGTCTTCTGGAACTACAATTAGTGAGATGGTAGAAACTTCATCCTAAACAATCATTTAGGATAGTCTACATAAGTGCAGTTAGTAGATGTTAGAGTGGTTAAGTTTTTTGTCTAACATAAGCTTTATAACTCCATACCTTTTAGATAAGGATAAACCATTTCATCCTCAGTCTAATATAAGTATCTAATCCACTTGTTTGGTTGGAAAATATATATATTCAATATATATTTGTTACAGTGAGCATATTTTCAAAATTTTATAAAGTAGTTAGTTCTCTTAAAACATCATATAATAGAATGAAAGGTCTATCCTTATCCTCTTAAAAACTTGTACTATCGAAATTCAACCAGTGGCCAGGTGACCCTATCCCACTAGAGAATACGAAGGCTACCTCGAAGATAAAAAGAAAGATCCAAGCGACCAGGTGATCCTATGCCACAAGAAACATACTAATGATGAGTGAGTGTTTTTGTCGGAATGAGTTGTGAATCGATTCCACAACTCCTAAGATGTTCCAAGAAAACTTGGTCTATAACAACTCATTTTCTTTATCAAAACGAAAGGTTAATGATGATCTCATTAAGTTGTATTTCAATCTTCACTATGAAACAATTTGAGCAAGTCAAAGGTTTCAACAATAACGAATAAAAGTCGTCAGTGAAATTGATTAAGTATCTATCACCAAATCTATTCATGGATTGGAAAGATTACATACATCACTTATGTATAATTCTTTGTTAAGCCTTTTGTTCTTTAACTACTAATAGATAAAGACACTTGTGAATCATATTCCCATATAAATAGGATCCACATATATCAAATGAATCCTGCTCATTTGCCTTAAAAAATTCCATCCTTTTGAAGTTGGTATATATATATTTCTTATTTATATTGTCATGATGATTATTACATAGATAAGTTTGAATCAAATATCATTTGATTATATAGGTGTTATGATCAGAACTATTAATTTAATGAAAGATTATAGATTTACTTCATAAATAACATTATGGAAAAAATATTCTTTAAAAGATAATACATTGTTTCAGAACATGAATGTGAACATCCATTAAACGATAAGTAAATCTAGATTTATTCATAAATTACAACTGTTGAATGTCCCTATAAGGATAGGTACAAAACATCTATTGTTAAAATAAAAGACTATAACAACACTTATTATATCTTCAACACGAAATGACATTCGTTTGTAATCAGTTGATTATTTCTTCCAAACATCAGCACATATTATCAATTATTAGTGTCACTTGAGGCATAACACACTCAAGTGAATGATGGGAAAATAAATAGTTCTATCATATAGATGTATGAAGTCTTGTCCAAGTCAGACTTCTTCAGCTTGATGAGATTAGAGGAGCAATTCCTCTTTTAGTGTTTAGTTTCTTCCACAATAGAAAAAACACTAATCATTTGGTCCTTTCTTGATTTCTGGGATAATGTTGTATTTCGCTTAACTGAACTATAAGTCTATTTTAGTACACAATCTCTTAGACTTCCTTTTATTAAATGCTTGAACCATCTTGAAGCACTTTCTAGTGTTCTGCTTAAATATATGCTTTACTTGATGAGACATCTGATATGTTTCATAATTATCCAAGACTTTCTGTAAGTCAAGGTTAATTACTCAAGTTTCATGTGAGACACATCAACATCATCACAATAATACTTCCATCAAAGTATCATGATTAGACTGACTAGCTTGTAAAGGTTATTCAGGTATGGGATCTTTCAGTATATATAATTTCTATTTATCCTTAAGGTAGAACCTCAAGATATTATACCAATTATAGAAATTATAATCATCAAATGTTACTATCTCTTGAAACTCAACAAGAGAGAGGTTTTGTAGGGCGTAAGAGTATTAACAGCTATTAATAGAGTTTTAACAAAGTTTCATTTAGTATTTTCAATTTCTGTCTTTAAAAATTAATACCTTTTATTTTTTCTTAAAACATTAATTTATCAAAGTCTAGGATCCAAGTAACGAAACAAGTAAATGGTTAGGTGACCTTTATCCCATAAACTTAATCAAACTCGGTAGATAGCAATTACGAATTGCATACGATTTGTAACTCCTAGATTATGGGATCCTAAACAACTATTTCTTAACTTGGCATGTTTATCCCATCTATGCCTCAGACCTCTCATGCTTAGGTGACCTTTATCACACAAGATTCTGATCAAGTCATCCTACTTGAAACAACTTGTAGCATTGTAACTAACAAGTGACAAGGTGACCCTTTAGAAACTAGAAAGTAAAAAACTACCCCGAACATCATAATCCAATCCTAATGACCAGGTGACCCTATGACATTAAGACCATACAAATGATAACGAGTGTTCTCCAAAAGGACGGCAATGACTTGTACTTTTAGAAAATGTTTTATATATGTTTTACACTTATATTTTATAAAAACATGGTCTCGTGAATATTGCATGCATCCAATAATTCATGTACCCTTTTGTAAAATTCATATCACTTGTTATGAGGTTCTTTAGGTTCCAAATAAAACTTTATTTCATTTGCCATTAGCCGCGATCAATTATATACTAAAATCCGATATTTTAAAGTTTAGTCGTAGAACAGTATTAAGAACCAGTAGTAGTCTTAATAAAATTTCATTTTATACTTAAGACTTGGAGTTTTGGAAGAGTTATAAAATCACTATTTTAAATCTCCATTTAACAATGAAAAACATATGACTTCATGAATGTATAGAATAAACTCATTTTATTTTATAAACTTAATTTTATGCATCTTATGATAAAAGTCATATTTTGATAAACCAAAACTTGGATGATGATACTTATGTTTTAAAACTCATTTTGCATGCATTAAACATAAAATCAACATGTCGCATTATGTTTAAAACACCAATATCATATATTAAGTTTTGACGCAAAAAATAATCACCAGTTGTTTTATTTTGCCGTTATAACGCTATAAACTGATTTTAGCATTTTTCATAAAAACTCCTTATTTATTATAAAGACATGGAGTTTATATAATGGTTAAACATCTTTTAAACCATTTCAAATATTTTGAAGTTGGATATTTATAAGTTTTACTATAAAACTATTTTCAACAAAAAACGATTTTTAACCGGTATACCGGTAACCGGTAGAAACGTTTTTATGAATATCCATTTATAAACATCTTATGTTATATTTTAAATATTTATTTACTCAAACTCAAAGTGATATTATCTTATGTTAAAATGTTGTTTGACATGTAAAACTCATTTTCATACACAAAACATAACATAAAATTGAACATCACATGTATGCATTTTAATGTGTATAAACCAAGCCATATCTAGTAATAATTTTTGTGAGCCACCACAAGAATTATTAAGTCTTTCTTAAAGGACTTAAGGGACACTTCAAAAGGGTCTTCAAGCTACCACTTGCCAAGTCAACTCTTTCTTGCAAAAGGACTTCAAATCTTCATGTTGTGAAAGTTGCAACACTTAAACTATTAAGACTATAATTAATCCCAAAACCAAAAGTAGAAGCTTATGGTTGGGATCAAGGTCTCAAGTGGTTAAGACATCTTCATAAATGGTCATTTCTTCATCTTGTTACATTTAAAAAGAAATACAACTAGTCTAACTAATTTATTACAATCTTTTACATCTTATGAACAAATAAATATCACCCAAACACAACACAAAGGTCCCAATGGCTTGTTTATAAACAACAACATATCAAATATTATAACAAACAACAATTTGTTTTTTCTGAGGCAACTTTTATATAACCGAAATGCATGAAGGTGGTTATATATAAAAATAAACAATTTTAACCAAGAAGTTGCCAAAGAAGACAAATATGGATTTTTATTAACAAAAAGAAATACATGCTTGTTATCCAAAAACCAAACATTATCAAACATAAAAAAACCATTCTGACATATAAAGATGGCTCTGATACCACTGATGGGTTTTGATATAAAATATAAGTTTATTTTTCACAAAAAAATAGCAACGGAAGACTTTAAAAATAAAAAGTTTATTTTTAGTTCATAACAAAACCAAACCATAATGGATCTATTTATAGAGGTTAGAATGAAATAAAAACACAACCAAAGAGTGTTTAGAATGATAACCTATGAAGCCTTTAAATCCACTTGGTTTTCGGGTGTTGATGAAGATGTAAAGATCAAAGAACATGATATTCTCTAAAAGTATCCACCATCAAGATTAAGGCACTTGGAATGCTAGTTCCTTCTTGTATAAAATACTTCTTAAGCCTTTAAGTGCTTAACTCAAATAAGCACTAAAGGAGAAGCACTTTGAACCACCAAGGACTTGAATGATCTTCAAAAGAAAAGCAAGAGGAGTAGCACTTCGCTACTTACAGTTTTGGTGAGAACAAAGGAAGAAGAAGAGAGTTTTTCACTAAACTAAAACAAGCTCCATGCACTCTATTATATAGTCCATGTAAAGAAAAAGCAACCCCATTAATTAATAAAAAGTAATCACCTTACTTTAGAGGCATGGGGAACAAAGGAAGAAAGGTTGACAAGCAACCTCCCATGCCTTTTTGATTTTCGGACATAGTGTATAAAAAGTGGAAGATTCTTCAATTTTATAAACTCTAAGTTTATAAAATATAAAACTTGTCTTTAGGTAAAAGAAAAAAGAATCCAACTAGTCCAAAAGTTTGTACTTGAATTATTAATTCATACCATATGAAATAATAACTAGTAATACTCTCTTATAATTATTATTTTCACAAACAATAATTATTCGCTAATTAAAATAAAAGAAATGATATTATTTATTAATAATCACATCAATAATAAATATAGAAAATATGCCAACCTGATAAATGTGTGACCTTATAGGATCCTATATTATTAGCAATATCACTCCATAATGATTCTTGGGCTTATAGATTCAACAAAAAAAACACATTTTAGTTGGTGACCACGACAAGGAAAGAGGATGGCCACGACGTTGTGAATGCTGCATCCCAAGCCCTTGAAATTTAGGGTTTCTTCCATATTCAAAGGCTTAAACTCATGGATTAGGTCATCCTCTTCATCCTCCAACCTTCCAACACGAAACACTACCTTCCATGTATACTTTAGAGCTAGTTTGCTTATTTGAGAGCTTGTTATTTGGATTTTGGTGAAGCTTGAGGATGGAGGAACCCCATTTTGCTGCAAGGAAGCAAGGAGCTAGCTTAGATGCATCATTTTCTTTGGATTTCTGAGTTATTTAATGTATAAAGTTTATACCTTGACCTTTGTTCTTATAGATGCAAATGTGAGCTCATTTTGGATGATTTTGGTCCTTTTCATGGACGCCCTTGTGTTGAGATAATAAACACGGATTTAACATGTGAAAATAAGAATCACACAATGGACATGATATGATATGGTGAACATGATGTAATTCAATTAAAAATGAGGAAGTTACAAAAAGGAAATAGTTATCTCTCTCTGATAAGACGGACAGATTCTATATTCAATATGAAATGCTAAAACAAATCAATTAACAAGAATGATATGGAATGAAATGAGCACAATCTCCAATAACAAAGCACAAAGAATAGTTCTCAATTCGGAACTATTCTATGAGTGCTAGACGGTTACAAAAAGATCGATACAAAGGAAAGTGAACAGTGCACTATTTATAGACAAACTAAGCAAAGAAACCGAAGATGGAAAGGCCCATTTCGAAATCGGAATATGTACACAAAAATTACAAACACAACCATTTGACACAACAAATGTATAGACCTAACAATCTCCCCCTTTGTGTCAAATCGGAAGGGGGTCTTCAGGGTTGTCTTTGCATAACAAAGATCTTAGGCATTATCTTCAGAAGTGAGCCTCAAACTGATAGATACCAACGTATCATATCCGCAACACATTTGATGTCAGCAACAAAGTTGGCTTTGTGAGCTTCAGCAGACGATAAGATTGTTTTGAGAGCCGATGAAGAGTATAGGTGTTTTTCCCTTAAAAAGTACATGCAGTTCTGAACCACGTCACCTTCCTTTATCTTGTAAACAATGCTCCAATGCTCCTTTCGAATAATTCTTGCCTTCAAGTGCTGGATGTCTTTTGGTTGTTCTTCTAGCTTCAGAATGGGCCTCTTCCTCAGAACAGATGTAATCTCAACATCCATCTTTGCAATTTCAAGAATATAACACTTGATCATCCGCTTCAAGTGTTCAGTAATAGACTCATACTTCTGAACATCCTTCTCCGCAATATAGAATAGAGATAACCAATCGTAAGGGTTCATGTATGGCAAATCAGCCAATGTGAACTCATGAAGCATATGATTGGCACCTCGAAATCCTTTAAACTGGATATTAAAGAAGTCTTCAGTCTGAATCAACAATCCAACCTTCAACGCCATGATTCTCTTTAAGCTCCATGTCTCATAACGTGGTTTCGCATATTTCAAGTAGAATGAAAAGAGATTTCGGTTTACTGCATCATCGGAGATCGTGGATTCTTAATCTTTTCGAAGCACCGAAAGAGAAATGCCCTTGGAGTGATGGGAAAATCGAACTGACATTCCATATCATTATTTAAGTCAAACGAGATTGTTGGCTCCAGCCAGTAGATATTCGGGTCATCTATGGCTTCTTTCTGAATACGCTCATGAGATCAAGCTGGAAACAAAGATTTCTGAGTTTCAAGGACTAGTTTCGCATTCTTGGCTTCAACTTCCTCTGTCTCAAATTTCTTCTGAAGAGCCATGAGTTCATCAAGCTCTTTCTTTCTTTGCTCCCTAGCCATCCTTTCTGATTTAGAGAATATCGAATTCTCATCATTATCTTCTTCTGAAACACCTTTGCCCTTGTCTTTACCTGAACCAGATGCTTCATTATCCTTCCGATCAGTTTCCTTCTTGATCTTTTCTTCCTCGTCTCCCCCTTGTTTCTTAGAAGCCCCGCTTCCCGAAACACCCTGTATCTTATTTAGCATGGCGAATACATGTTGAATCTTTTCAGCGAGATTCTGTCTAACAGAGACAGTGATCGAGGAATCAGGAGTTTCAACAATTTGCATCAAGTATTGGTTGATTTCAAAAATGCACCTTTTAACTAAAGATCTCTCTTCTTCAAGTTGGGCAATGTTATGGGTAGCATTCTTCAGCTTCATAGAAAGAACTTTGGTTTTCTGAGTTTTCTCAGCCAATTCATCCATGATTTTATGTTCAACAGCTAAGTCATCTTGTAACTTTTCAATCTTGGAGGAGAAGGTTGTATGTAGTTCGGCATTGTCAACCTTAATGTCTGCACGTATCTTGGATAGAGCATCTTTATCGGCTTTCAACGATGAACAAAATCCTTCTATCGCCTTGTTCATGTCAGTCGTATTTTTGTCCAAAGAGGTTCGGAAATCATTCATGAATGTTTGCACTTCTTGATGTAGTTTTTCAACTTTGTGGAGGTGATCATCTCTACAGCGGCCTTGTGATCATTCATGGATGGCCTTAGAGGATTCTTCAATGACTTTTTCATTTGTGGAGGTGATCATCTCTACAGCGGCCTTGTGAGTGGTGAGCAGATTCTCCCACTTTGTTGAAGAGAATGCATTGGAATGCTCTAGGATCATGTCAAGCTTCCGATTCAAATTCTTAAACTGACCCTTTGTTATTGGAGCGTCGTCTTCGTCACTGTTGATATTGATAGTGAATGGGCTGAAGACAAAATTAGTAAACGTTTCTTGATCGTCTCTGAACCGGATTTCTTCATCCTCATTGAAAGGCAGAGCAGTTGATGTGCCTTGTTCGGAAGTCACACCGATATTGAAATTTGCCCCCACATCAGATGCGTTGACATAAATCCCTGAAGTTTGTATCTCCCCCGAAACGGATTTGATTATAGGGACTTCCCGTGGAGTTGAGATAGTTAATGTTATGGGTATCGTGGATTCGGTAAAGATTGGTGAGGAAAAAGGAACTGAAAGAATGGGTAGTGAGGTTTGAACAGAGGTTGTTGTTGGGGCAATTTTGGGTAAGGGTGGAATAGATGAGATCAGATTTGTTGTGGGGATGGTTGATGTTTTGGTTTCGTAAGATGTAGGGTTAAATAGTGGGGGTGGAGGTGGAAGGGTGAGGTTTAGAAACGGTTCTTTGATAATGGAGTCAAAAATATCTTAGGTGGGAACATATGAGGAAGGAAGAGATGATACCTTCAGAATAGGTTCTGAAGTTGGAGATTCTGATGTGTGGGCTGTATCCTCCTACTCATGATGTTGAGTATTAGTTGCTTGTACTTCCAATACAGTCCTCTTTTCTGAGTCTTCTTGGAGTATATGACTGGGAGATCGGGGTTTCGGAGCAGGTTTCTTGGATTTCTTCGGAACCCTCACAGTTTCCGAAGATGAAGCTTTTGATTTTCTCTTTCCTCCTCTTTTCGGCTTGTCTCCTGCATCGACAACCTGTTGTAGTTCTGCAGGGATTGGTCGGATTCCAGATGAAGGCAAGGAACGATACGCCGTAATGAGGTCATTGTCCATCAGAACTTTTGCTAACATCACCTCCGGGATTGAACCGAAGAAATCGAAATTTTGTGGATCTGACATGACGAACATAGTAGTCTGTAGCTTAGGGATCTCCGCCATCAACGAGTCCTTCATCATCGGAACATGATAAGGTGTCAATTCCCTTTTGACCTCGATCGAACAGAAATGAGCACACGAAATTTCCGTGTGTCGGGTGGTCGAGCTAATGCTCTGTACAAACTAAGCCTTGATTACGAAACCAAAATCCAAATTAACTCCATAGAAGAGCCCAAAGAGAAGTGTGTAGAATAACTTGCTATCGCTGTCAGAGCCTGTGACCCGTTCTGACATGCTTTTGAAACAGAATGGCGAAGAGGCCATTCCACATCGACGACAAGAAGGATTTTCTGAACCTCGATAGAAGGGTGATGTCGCCAGTGTAGCCCATTTGATAAAAACATCTCGATTAAGCCAGTGGCTGGGATCGATTTCGGATCGACAACCACATCAGAGGATACAAGCCCTAGTAACTTGCACAAATTAGGCTTGTTGATCGAGGTATTGTGGTTGGCTACCTCGAAGCTAATGACCTCATCTTGTATGTTGTAGATGGCTGAGGAGAACGCCCTTGACAGATGCACCAAAGGAACTTCATCTGCCATTGTTAAGGCTTTCATGAGAGGTGAAAACCTCAAACACTCGATCATAGGGCGAAACAGGGCATTGTAATGAGTAGCATCCAAATCAATGATCATGTTTTGATTGGGCTTCACAGAAAGCATGATCACTGAAGAGGATTGGTCGGAAAAGGACACATTGTCGGAGGAAGCAGCCATTGTTGCAGTGAAGAAGATGATGAACAGTTGAAAGCTTGAGCGGTTTTGCCTTTGGAGAGTTTGAGAGTTGTGTAAGCGGTAAAGGTAAATGAATCGATTACAACGCTTTTATATGTGATAATGAGTAGAGAGAAAAACCGGCATTTCACGTTCCTGGTAGCCGAAAAGTCAGCTTGTAAAAGCGTGCCAACTCATCATCTTGTGTCAGCGGCCGTTGTAATAGACACGCGTGTGTCAGGAAATTCAAAAATGGCGCCTCTTCATTATCCTTCGATTCCGAAGACAAATCGTTTCGGAATATCACTTGACGGAACACATGTTTTTAAAAACAAAAACAAAAATGATGAAAAGTAAATAAGCCAGAAACCAAAGTGAGTTAAAACACAAGGTTTTTAGTGCAAGCAAGAGTGTGCCAAAGAAAAAGAATTAAGAAAATTCAAAGTGTGTAATGTGAGATATCAAACGAGTTTGATATGAAAAAGCAGTATGATCCTGGGCAACGATCTCTTCCTTCTGAGTCAAGAGTGACTCCGAAGTGCTTGTGTGGTTTCTCGTTGAATTATGATCATCATTTTATTAAAAAAACTATGAAAGACTTCTTTTAATAGGCTTTAAGGGTGGCTTTAGCTTCAAAGAGATTCTGAAACTTAACATAAGTCTGAACATCTGAATGAAGTACTGGTTTAACTGGTGTAGTCATAATAACAAGTAAGCTTTGGAAATGTTTTGAAGTAACTAGGTATTTCTGAAAATGCTCAACGGGAAATCTCATTATAAAATAGTTGAAAACCCTGGATCTATTGGGAAGAAATGACTTGGGATTAGAACATTTCATTAAGATCACACAAAGGAAAAATGAGATTTTGAACATTCATGGTACAAAACAAAAAGAGTGTATCCGTCAATTCAATAGGTAAATATCTAGAACAAGAAATTGTTCACCGTCAATTCAACAAGTAAAAAACTAGAATAATAAATTGTTCACTGTCAATACAGAAATGGTATTCGGATTTTAGGTATCACTCGAAATCATGGTGATAAAAATTTCAAGATCATAAGCACAGATGTTGTGTAACCTAAACCGCAGTGGTAAAACCTGAGAGTCTGAAGGGTTACAATTGTGAACACAAAATTGATGGAGAATAATAGATTGGGAGTAGAATGGTTTGGAGTTCCATGAAAATCATGGTGATGATGATTTTACGATCACGAACTAGAGTTTTGTAATCCTATATCGAAATTGGTTTTATTTTAGTAATTAGGGGATTACGTTGAAGATGTGATAAGATATGGTAGAAAGAAGTTGTGAAGTCGACCGTTAATTCCTTATGTCATAGTGAAATTCAGAAATGAATTTCCTTGCACACCTCTGAAAAGAAAATATTTTGTTATTTTTGGTTTTTCAGAAAAGAAAATAAAGAAAATATTTTTGAGATTTTTTTGATTTCTGAAAAGAAAATGCAGAAATGGAAAAAATATTTGTTTGAGATTTTTATTTTCTGAAAAAGAAAAGTAAAGAAAATTATTTTTGAATTTTTAAAAAATAAATGATTCCGAAGTCCGAATGAGCAGTACTTCAGAAGTACTCTGAAGCTCAGAATAAATCTGAAGTGAACAGTTAATTCCGATAGATTCCGAAGATCGGGACCATTCGGAATGCTATAGTAACCTGCTTTATTATGAAGACGATTTCGGAACCGATTCAGCTTCAATCATCCCCAGCCCTTGTAGAATCTGATTGAAAGTTGCTTCATGTAATTCTTTAGTGAAGATATCAGCCAACTGATCCGAGGAACGGACGAAGTGAACTTCAACGTTACCATGTTCGACATGATCCTTTATGAAGTGGTATCTCAGTGCTATATGCTTCGTTTTTGAATGGTGCATTGGATTGTGGCATATTCTGATGGCACTTTCGGAATCATAATTTAAGGGAATTCTCTTCTTGTTGATTTTGTAGTCCCGCAATTGATTTTGAATCCATACTACTTTATATGTACATGAAGTCGCTGCAATATATTCAACTTCTGTTGTGGATAAAGACACACATGTTTGTTTCTTGGATTGCCAGCTGACAAGCTTGCCATCCAGAAACTGACATTCACCTAATGTGCTCTTCCGATCAAGGCCACAGCCACCAAGGTCAGCATCTGAATATGTTTTCACGAAGAATCCCGAATTAAAGGGATACAATATTCTGAGTGATGTTGTTCTTTTGAGGTATCAGAATATGTTCTTCACGGCTACCATATTAGGCTCACGGGGATTCGCCTGAAACCTGGCACAATAACAGACAACAAACATTATATAAAGATGACTCGATGTTAGATACATTAATGATCCGATCATCTAATGAAATAATGTGATATCTGCTGCTGGCTTGTCCAAGGAAGGAGTGACTTTCGTTCTGAAAGCCATAGGAACCTTGACCTTTGAATCACCCACCATTCCGAATTTTGCAAGCAAGGTCTTCATGTAGGCTTCTTGGTTGATAAATATACCTTCTGAACTTTGTCTAATGTTTAAATCAAAGAAAAAGTTAATTGGTCCTATCAAACTCATTTCAAATTTAGTTTCCATTAAGTGTCAGAATTCAACTATTAATCTTGGATTAGTGGATCCGAAAATAATGTCATCAACATAAATCTAAACAATCGGTAAACGGTCACCATCTTTCTTCCGAAAGAAGGTTGGGTCAACATAACCTTGTTTAAATTTTGATTGTTTAAGAAAACGAGTCAGAGTTTCATACAATGCACGAGGTGCTTGTTTCAAACCATACACTGCCTTGTCCAAAAGATAACAATGATTTGGGTATTTATCATTTATGAAACCTAGTGGTTGTACCACATAGACAGTTTCCTCGAGTTCGCCATTCAGAAATGCTCACTTCACATCCATTTGATAGACTTTAAAGTTTTTTTGAGCGGCGTATGCTAGAAAGATCCGAAGCGATTCAAGTCTTGCCACCGGAGCGAATGTCTCTTCGTAGTCAATGCCTTCTTCTTGGCAACAGCCTTTAACTACCAACCGTTCTTTGTTTCGAATGGCATTCCCTTATTTATCCATTTTATTTCTGAACACCCATTTCATACTAACAACCGAACCAATTTATGGAGTGGGAACCACTCTCCATACTTTATTCCTTTCAAACTCATTTAGCTCCACTTGCATAGCCTAAACCCAATCTGCATGATGAAGCGCAACATTAACAGTTTTAGGTTTAATTTTAGAAACAAAAGAATTAAACATACAAAACTCTAATTTGGAAAAAAAAGCATTATGTTTTGCTTTTGCTGTGTGCGTGTGAGAACCCCTGAGAAAGTGTCTCCGATCACTTAGGACTTCGGATGATCTTTGGTCCACTTTGTTAATGGAGGGAAGTTTTGATCGTAAATGGGATCAATTTCAGCAACAACTTCCTCAAATTCCGATTGTGCATCGGAGTCATTAGGCTCATGATCCTCCCCCTGGACATTTTCACTCGGTTCAGCAATCGGAGTAGAACTCTCCCCCTCGAACGTAGCATCATTATGAGTGTTGGAAGGAGATGGATCATCAGTTCAATTCGAAATAACTTGATCGTTCGGAGTTTCAATGTCTTCAGGAGCATCATCAATTATCTTCAGTAATTCATTGTCCTGATTTTCTTTGGTTTTAGATTCCAAAGTGATTGCCTTTTCAGGTTCTTCAAACAAATTCAAAAAAATCTTCATACAGATTTATGAGAGGAACAGTTTCTGAATTGTTGGATGGAAAGATCTCATCCGATTGATAATTGCTCTTCTAATATTTCTTAACGTAGTTATCATCGAAAGTGACATAGTAGCTTTCTTCAATTTTCTTGGATCTTTTGTTCAGAACACGGTATGCCTTTGATGTCAACGAATATCCCCGAAAGATACCTTCGTCTACTTTTTCATCAAATTTGTTTCGATGTTCCTTGGAATTGAATATAAAGCACCTAGATCTGAACACATGAAAGAATTTAACATTAGGTCTCCGATTGTTTAGAATCTCATATGGAGTAATCAGAAAACGTTTATTTATGTAAGAGCGGTTCTGAGTGAAATAGGCTGTAGCTATGGCATCTGCCCAAAAATACAAAGGTAGATTCGCAAACAAGAGCATTGTTCTTGTAGCTTCACAGAGAGAACAGTTTCGTCTTTCAACTACACCATTCTGCTGTGGAGTGTAAGGCAAAGAGAAGTTGTGAGAAATTCCGTTGCTCCTCAAAAACTCTTCCAATGCGTGATTTTTGAATTTTGAACCGTTATCGCTTCTTATATTCTGAACAGGCTTTCGTAACTGCAGCTCCACTTTCCTGATAAAATTGATCAGCTTTTGAGTAGCTTCTGATTTCTATTTAAGAAAGAATACCCAAAAAAATCGTGAAAAATCATCAAGAATAACCAAAATATATTTATTACCGCCAATGCTTTCTACCGCTGATGGACCACAAAGATCAATATGCATTAACTCAAGTGGTTCGATGATATTGCTATTCATGATGGATGAATGTCTCTTTTGGGTTTGTTTTACAAGTTCACAAGCAGCATACATGTGTTCTTTCTCGAATTTCAAAAGTAGAAGGCCCCGAACAAGGTCACCAAGCACGAGCTTGTTGATATCCTTGAAGTTCAGGTGAGAAAGCCTTCTGTGCCATAACCAACTATCGTATGAAGATGCTTTCGTGAGTAGACAAATAGAAGGTTTTCCTTGAATCGGATTGAGGTTAAGAGGGTACATTTCTCCTTTTCTTTTCGACTTTAGAAGAACAGCTTTTGTTTTCTTCTCGATGATTTCTGAACCTTCATCGCCAAAGGAAACTTTAAGCCCTATACCTACAACTAGTTGTGAAACACTGATCAGATTATGTTATAAACCCTCAACATATGCTAGCTTTTGGATTGTGAATTCGTCGTTGGTTATTATCCCGTAACCCTTTATTTCACCAGTTGTGTTATTTTCGTACTTTACTTTTCCACCCTCTTTTAAAGTCTGAAACTCTCTCAATTCTGATTTAGGAACCCAAACCGACTTGGGTCCTTGTGAGAATTTTTTTTTGATTGGATAAACTTTTATTTTATCTACCCAAAAGGATTTTCTGATCAAAGTCTTGTTTGCTCCTTTCTCCATTTTGTAAACCTCCATTTTTTTATCACAAATATTTATTTCAACAAAGTTTGATCTTTTATTATTAATGTGTTTTTTTTAATAGAAAGACATATTTTCCATAAAATCATTTTCTTCTTTTCGCATTTTTGATTCATACTCTTCAAGAGTAACTTCAGTTTGGAAAAAACTTTCTTTTTGACATAAACATCTTTTCTTTTAACAACCTATTTTGAAAATTGAGTTTTTGGAGAACCACATGATTTTGGTTTATCAATTTGAGACAAATTATTATTCTGATTTTGGAGATTTTGGTGAACAAACAGAACTTCGATTAGAATTTATTTTTTTCTTCCAAAATTTTTTTGTTTTTGCTATGTTCTTTTTATATTGAGCATTCATTTGTCTTTTTCTTTCAATGATTTCCTCAATTGATTTCTGAATAGGTGCTTTCGGTTTTGCTTTTATTTGAGACAAATTACGCTTTTCAACCCAAGAATCACTTGATACATCTTTTGTACCACTCGGCCCTGCCATATCATAACCATTGCTTATACGATTCAGAGGTTCTGAAACGTATTTGCCTTTAGATTTCCAAGAGGTCATTTCTGAAAGACCTTTCGTTTCATCTGCATTATCAATTGGCTTTGACCAAAAGTGTTCTTCGCAACCTTTTGCATTAACAGAAGCAACAATGAACGTTAATTCGGAAGTGTCATTTTTTTCCAGTCCTGATTTTACAAAAACTTTATTAGGGGTTTATTGAATTCTTGGGAAAACAGTTTCTTTCATTTTCAAAACATGTGAACCTAGATTTTCAACAACTTGAACAAATTCAATCGAATCTTCGAAAATTAAATTTTTCTCTGGTTCATCAATTTCTTTCACAAAAGCAGAACAATCAATTTCATTTTCGACATAAATTTCACTCATTTCGCTTTCATCAAATTCAAAAACATTCTCAGAAATGAGATTATTATCCAAACCCCATTTCTTGCACAATGAGTTATACTTCTGCGAAATTTTCATTGAGATTTCGTTTTTATCTTCTTCAGTTAAGACATTTTTCAACATGTTTTTGTTTTCTTTGGAATTAATGAATTCTTCAATTTTCTCAAGTCCAACTTTATATGAATCAGAAACACCATCTCCTAAAGAAACAATAGATTCACATTTATAGCATTCTACATCATTTTCATCTTCTTTTAACTCAAGGAAAGGTAAAATCATTTTATCCAAACTATTACCAACTTCACAATTCAAATGCAGTTGAAAAATGTTAAAATACAGACGTTTAGCAATCAGACAAAATATGTTTCTTTGCTTCAAAATCACTCGACCATCTCTCTTAAGTAAAATCACATTGTCTCTCAATCTATTCAGCTCTACTTCCAGTGCCTTTATTTTTATTCTCCTCTCCTCATTTTTAAAGGTTACCCTGCTGAAATTATCATTTAGATTAGAATTACTTATACGGTTGCTTTTTAAGCTATTGCTAAAATCAGAAATCGTATAACATAAATCATTTAGTTCAGAATCATAACGCGATTCAGGAACATTAAGAGATTTGAGAATGGAATGTACCTTATCCACAACTCGTTCGCACTCACCGACGTGCTCGCTGATTAACTTCGTGGTAAAGTAGCTGGCCGTAGCTTTTCCTCCGTCCGTTATATAAACCTTCACTTTTGAATTCACATTCTTCACCATCAGACACCTTCCAATAAATCTACTCTCTTCCGATTTCACCACCAAAAATTCTCCATGAGTTGGTCTTCTAACTTCATCATCTTCAAAATCCATTGACCACACCTCTATCTTGCCATCATCGCTATCTTCCTGAACCATCAGCACCAGTTTTTTTATTTGTTGTTGCCTGCTTTCAGATTTCCTCAATCTTCTGAACATAGTACGATTTGTCCTTCACCTTCTCGTTCTGCTTCCTCAACATGCACTCCTTCGTGAAGTGATTCTTACCATGACAGTAACTGCAATCGTATCCGGAGTCACCCAACAATTTCTTCTCCTTCTTCTCTTCATCATTCTGAAAGCTCTTGTAATTTTCTTCTCTCGGTTTCTCATAGCTAGAGTTACCCGGCTTGTATTTGTTTCTGAATCGAGTGAAATTCTTTTTGAAGAACTTCATAGGATTAGACACCATTAACATCTTGTCTTCTTTTGTGAGATCAGCATCTGAGATGTCTGACTCGGAATCATCAACAATAGACTTCATCTACTTATCACCTTTCGTAACTAATGCCAATGAACCAACACTTGAAACCAATTTGCTTCCTTCGTAACCTCTTCTTCATGAGATTTCAGAATCCCATCCAGTTTCGCCAGGGAGTAGTTTTTGAATTGTTCATGAGCTTTCACAGTTCAGACAATTGACTTCCATTCAGATATGAGACCATTCATGAAAGTAACCTTATCTTCAATGGCTTTTCTCTGAAGGTTGTACTTCAACATCCTTCTCAACAGATGATTGAAACGATTGACTGTCTGTTCAAGATTCTCTTCTGGCTTTTGTACGAATGACCCAAAATTCTGACAGGAGTGTAGTATGTAGTAGGGGTGAGCGCGTTGCGGTTATTGACGAAAACCTCACCACTAACCGTATATGCAGTTAATCCATTTTTATAACCGCTTGGTGCGGTTATTTTGGCGGTGCGGTTAAGCGGTTATTTTTGCGGTGTGGTTTTGTTTTATTTTTTGTGTGTGTTTTGGTTATTAACTACATGGATTTGATGCGGTTATTTTGTGTGGTTTTTTACTGCAGTTTAGAGTTCAAACAATTTTAAGAGTTTAAACATATTACTTGTAATAATAAAAAATCATAAGGTATAAGATAATTAACTTAAATTACAAACAACTAATATCTTAAAAATGTCAAATCACTAGTAATTAACAATAAATATCATAAAATTGTCAAATTTCACCATTTTCCAAAGTTAAAAATAACAAAAAAACCAACGCTTTTGTTTTCTAGAATTTTATCATTCTTTCATCCATGAAACTTGTTTTATTTTTAATATTTAATATATTAATAATTAATAAAAAAATTGTATATAATATATGCGGTGCGGTGCGGTTTTTTTGTGGTTTCTTAAAACTAATAACCGCACCGCACCGCAAATTTGCGGCTTTTAAAAAACAGAAAACCTCACATTCGGTTTTTATTGCGGTTGCGGTTTATACGGTTTTTGCGGTTAATTTTAGTTGCGGTGCGGTTTTTGCTCACCACTCGTCTGTAGGTAATGCTCCAACTCGTCAACACCAGAGTACAGCTCCTCCAGTCTGTCCCAAATCCCTTTGGCAGTATTGTACAAAAACACAAGGCGAAAAGTGTCTGGAGGAAGAGCAAATCTGATGATTCGCATAACCTTCAGATTGCACATTAACTTGTCCTTCTCATCATTTGTGATTTATGTGTCATCAGCAACAATTGCATCATACAGAGCTTGAGTTTTAACTTCTTATCTATTTCTGGAATACTTGTACGTCTCCACAATCATAGCATGCCAAATGCTAGATTCATGAGTTTCAATCCCAAGCACGTAATCCTCAAAGTAAAAAGCCCAGACTTCATAATCTTCTGGGAAAAGGATTGGAATCCTCGTAGTTGAACCGATACTACTGGGAAGATTGAATGAGAGTGAATGAAGGTCGTCCTTCGACATTTTGAGAGATTTCAATCAAAAATTGAATATAGAACCAGATATGTAAACAAAAATTGATTTCAAGGGAAAATAGGAAAATCAGATCTGTGATCTACAATCGATTTGCAAAGAAATAAGTGCAAATTGCAGAAATGATTGAGATAACACAAAAACAAATTTAATAAAACTTTGAAAAACCCTAAACAAAAACCCTCTTTCGCTCGACAGAAGAATAGCGATTGATTACACTATCTCCAGCTCTGATACCAATTGATAAGACCGATAGATTCTATATTCAATATGAAATACCAAAAAAACTCAGTTAACAAGAATGATATGGAATGAAATGAGCTCAATCTCCAATAACAAAGCACAAAGAACAGTTTGCAATTCGGAACTATTCTATGAGTGCTAGATGGTTACAAAAAGATCGATACAAAGGAAAGTGAACAGTGCGTTATTGATTAGCATACTAAGCAAAGAAACCGAAGATGGACAGGTCCATTTTGGAATCGGAATATGTACACAAAAATTCCGAACACAACCATTTGACACAACAAATATATAGACCTAACACTCTCTAAACTATCTAATGAACCTCAACTCACTCAAATTACTACATCATGTCACACACTCACATAAGGAATGGTACAAGCCTGTAAATAGGCAAATAATACAAGTCATGGAAATAACCGACATAAGTTACAAAGAGGGTCCTTGTCATCATCCATGTAGAACTTTGCATTCAACATTCTCCCCTTCAAAGTTTAGAATATATGACAAGGCTTCATCTTCCAAAAGAAGCATCTAGCAAATAAGAAGAGAACTCATGACAAGGAATTATCAAAGCAATCTACGAATCTCAATTCTCCAATAGTCTTTAAAATGGGTTCTAGGATATAAGAATGTGAAACCAAGAATCAAATGGAAAACCAACTTCAAACCCAAAAGAGCTCCAAAAGTGATTCTGCGACCTTCCACTTCTAATGTAATCCCAATGATAATCAAGAAACCAAACCCGCCATAACAACCCGCTTCAGAAACAAAAATCAAAATCACTTCATTTCATTGAAGAACTCCCACTCTAAGTCACAATAATCTTTAAATAATTCAATCACATAAACACCAAAAAAGTCATGTAACGAATCAAACTCCCAACTTTACTTGATCTTGAAAAAGTCAGATTCGATCAAAGCGTCATGGTCATTGGAACCTCGAAACCTTCTTCTAACGCTCAACAATGCCTAAAATGATATACCCCACTTTCAAATCACTTTCACAAGCTTCAACAAAAATCACCAATTTGATAAATCACAATTCACTTTCGAATGATCATATCAAATGACGTTTTTTGCGAAATTTTGACTTTCCGGAAAACCTTGGCTTGAATTGGAATCCATAAGTACTGTTCACTTGAAAAATGTTCATGAAAAATCAGATTTGATCAAACCGAACATCAGCCCTTGAATTTTGTAAAGCTTTCTGAATATGGATCAAAACCGCCATGTTGCTGAAATTACAGGGTCAAATATGTAAATTGAAGTTGTCTTCCCCATTTGTTTGATTAATGCGAGGCACAGGAAATTATCAGTTCTACATTCTAATTACTTTTGCTCCGACCACTTTCGCTCCAATTGTGAAATTGGCTTCATCATTGCGAAGGATTCGTTCCGATTATGAGAAAAATGATTCCAAGTGTGAGACCTAAACTGATGAATCAAATGCGAGACATAGCAACAAACTACGACCGCCTTTATTATTTTCGTTCTGATTTATATGGCTATCGTATTCAATTGCGAGAGCTACTTTCCAATTGTGAAACAATCGTCGCAAGTCATCTCCTCGTTCCGATTACACCTTCGCAAATGAATTCTTCACAGATTAAGCATGTTACCTTCTGTTGCCATTGTTCTAGAAAGGGATAATGACGAAAAAACCATTATATTTTGTCACATTTTCTTGTTTAACCACCAAATTTTCATAAGTTCTGAAGAAACCACCAATTTTTAGTAAAATGTTTCGACAAAATTGCAAATTTGGTCACTGTGGTATGTCAAAACTAGCACGTTTGGTCCAAAATGCGTTTGGCTTGCAAGGATGGTCCAATAGTTTCATTTTGTTGCAAGTTTAGTCTAATGGATTAACAGCCGTTACCAAGCTTCCATTACTTTACCCATGCCCCTCTCACTTAAGGGTATTTTAGTCCATTCATCTAGCCCCTTTATTATTTTATTATTATTTAGTCCATAAAGAAACTTCAACGTCTCTATTCTCGTCTCCAGCAACAAGCCCTAACGATCACTCCATCTGTGATTTCATCTTCTCCATCGATCGCCCCCCTCTGTGATTTCATCTTCTCCATCGACAATGGTGATGTGCTTCTGCAGAAAGTGGGAGATAGTTCGGACATCGTGGACATATAACAACCCAGGGCGCCGATTTTGGGGATATCTTGACCCGGTAAGTATGTTACAGTTTGTTTTTGACGACTTCTCCCTGATAATCTAATGTTTCTTTCTTCTTTTTTTCAAGAATTTGTCATGTGGGTTTATTGGATGGTATGATGAACCCGTGTGTGCTCGTTCCAAACTTATAATACCAGGGCTGCTTAGGACAATCAATAAGCTACGAAAAACAGTGGATGATATAAAAGATCAAGCAAGTAAGCATGAAAAAGAAGTGGTGAGGATCAAAGAACAAGCAACTATGTTGAATTATTACCTAGTCTATAGCTAGATTTTTTTGTTGTTGTGTTGGTGTTGTTGTAAGTGCACAAATGTTATGGTTATCTTTTGAAATAGGTTAGGGGTATATGTGTCTCGTTTAGCTAGTTTTTTGCAAATGTAGAACATTGTTGTAATTCAAATTAATGGTAATGAAAATTTGGTATCTATTGACCAATTATGGATTTGTTCTGTTGTTCATACATTACCGGCTAAAGATAACATAGCATGCATCCATATGTATGTAGTTAGCAGAAAAGCATACTAAACATATAATACCTATTACCATCTTCGAAATACATGTCATAAGTTAATTGAAAACAAAGTTATTGCAACAAAAGACATCCTACATCTAGGAATCAAAACAAAGTTGTTCAAAATAGTGAAACCAAAAGATAAAACCAACATAGTCCATCAAGTCCCTCCCTGAACTTTGCATGTCCTGCAGTTGTGACCTTTGTTTCCACACTTACTACATGTCACACTAACAAACTTTCTTGTTAGTTTCCCACTACCATGTGGGCCATGACCATGAATCTCACTGGGACCAGCATCTGACCTTTGACTCTGACTCTGACTCTTGCTTTGACTTCTCTCCTCCATGGATTGCCTTCTCTTCCTTTTGGGTCTCCCAGGTTGATTACAGGTGTGGGGGAGGTGTGATCTGCATTGGATACTCACTTCTAGGCCATAGTGCCCGCCCTTTAATTGGTTCCACCTTGTATCCATATGCAGTTTTCCAATTTTGTAGCCAGTGCACCTTGTAGACATAAGTATGGAGCTCTTGTACACACTCACCATGATCTGCTTTGTTATACAACACAGAGATCACATGTCTGCAAGGGATACCTGTTAATTCCCATTTCCTACAGCTGCATACCCTTTCATGCATATCAACAACATGTTGATCATTCCATGGGCCTTTGACTTGGTATTTTTCATCACCACACCAATCTGCAATGTACTGAGTAGCTGCTGCTTCATTCTTCTCCATGATCTTTGTTGCTGTTAGGGTGAGTGGGCCTACACGCTTCTGTTGCACATTAAGGACATTGCATATCCTCTTCATCATATATTCCCTAATAAACTCCAAGCAGCTAATAATTGTTTTATCTCTCCCATAAACCAGCTTGCCATTAAACACCTCACAAAGGTTGTTTAACAGCATGTCTGTGGTTTCTCTCCCTATATAGTAAAGGGTAAAAGTGTTATAATGTTGTGGTGGTCATAAAAGGGTAAAAGGGTAAAAGGGTCATAACAGGGTAAAAGGGTAAAAGTGTAAAGGGTAAAAGGGTCATAACAGCTTACCTGTGAAATGGCTTTTTGCCCAATGTTGTGGTGGTATTAACTTCAACCATTCATATGCTGAGTTGTCATATAAACTCAATTGGTGCATGTTATGGTTAAAATCTGGCACTGTTGTAGCTGTGGCACAATCCCAAAGGTGATCTTTATATTCCTTAGTTCTCTATTGTTTCTTATGCTCTCATGTATATGTCTGAGACAGAACCTATGCTCAGCACATGGGAACAGTTGACTAACTGCTTGTAGCAAACCCTGGCAACAAATTACACATGGTTAAAAAATAAAGATTAAAAATAATAAAAAAGCAACCATTACCTTTTGTCTGTCACTAACAAAAGTGAAATTAGACATAGCATGTAGATCCAAGTCATCACCAAGACATTCAAGGAACCACTTCCAAGATTCACAGTTTTCAATCTCTACAATGGCATATGCAAGTGGGTATATGCCATTGTTGGAATCTAATCCAACTGTAGTTAAGATCTGGCCTGGATAAGGGCCTTTCATATGAGCCCCATCTAACCCCAAGAAATCTCTTAAACAAGCTTTGAATCCCTTCTTCATCCCCCCTAGACAAACATATATTCTTTTGAAACATCTTGAAGTGCAATTCACCATGTTAGACTCTAAAATATCTCCAACTTCTAATTTGACTGTGGTATCAGGATTGCTCGACTGCAACTCAAGGATATAGTCTCTTAGAACTTCATATTGTTTTTTTTAATCACCCACTACAATATTTTTTGCATCTGCTTTAGCTCTAAAAACTTTTGGAATTGAGAAACCCACTCCATACTTCATTTGTAGCTGTTCTTGGAGAGCTTTAACTGGGATAGTAGGGTTGGATTCTACCTGATCCATAATTTGTTTGGACATAAACTTTGCTGTTGCAGCTCTGACCTTCCTTGTATTCATACAAGTGTGTTTTTCTTCATATGTTTTAATATACCAGCTGCTTGCATCTATAGACCTCGAGGCATGTAACATCCAAGGACAAGAAGAATCTGCTTTATCCTAACTTGACCCACCTTGTTTGTCCTTTTCTTTACTTTTCCCTTTACCATTCCCTTTACTTTTCTCAGGTTGGGTAGGTCCACCAACTCCATCATTAGTAAATGCCACAACTCCATTACATATGGCCTTCAATCTGCATTTTTCATTTTTTTTAAATGCAATATTCTTTTTTGTTTCTAATGCATGCATTTTGATTTTCTCTTTCAACTCCTGCTTACTGTTATACTTTTGACCTATTTTAAAATGACACTTATGAACCTCACCTAAAGAACAACTTTTTTCCTTACTTAGTTGTTTCAAAACTGCTCTTCTTTTCCTGTCCTAATCAGAATCCTCATCCATGGAATCAAAAGCATCATTGTCAATGACATCTAACTCATCGGCTTCTTCATCACTCTCATGTTGTCTAGGATTCCTAGTCCTTTTATCCAAGAACTCTACTTCTGTATCAATAATCATGTTAAAATCCCTCATATCAACTTCAACATCTTCAATTACATTATCTTCATCCACCCAATAATCACTATCATCACTATCATCTTCTTGCTCTGTTTCACTTCCTTCTTTACTTTCAACCTCACTTACATTTTGTTTTCCATTACTATCCATGTTAGACTGAGGTTAATTTTCACTTCCATATTGGACACAAGCATCAGTTTGATAGTCAAAATCCCAAAAGTCATTCATCTGAGGCTGGTTTTCTTCATCCATCTGAGGTTGGTTTTCTTCATCCATATGAGGTTCATTCACATCATACATGTCAGGGCCATTGACTCCATCAACATTGCTTTGTAGTATTTGTTGGTAGAATCCAATATCAAAATCAATAGCTGCCTCAACAAAGTCTTTGGCTATCTGCTCAATCTCACAAATACCATCAAAGTATATTTTCTTACTGCAAGATGCCATCACTCCATCCTTGCTCATAACCCTTTTCCTATTATATTCAGGTGATGAGGATACGACTTGAAGTACTTCATTGACTTGGATTTCTGGTTGGTTTGGTTGAGTGGGCACCACATCAGTAGGCGTAGTCATCACAGGTGTTTCCTTTGATTGGTCATGAGGAGCTTCATCATTGTGTTGCACATCCTCATGTGGTTCATCTAACTGTACAAGGGTAACCTTGGTAACAAGTTTAGGATTCAAGAAATAGGTGAGTAGTTTTGTTTCACCATGTTCTGTGTATACCTTCATCACTTTGTGCTCACTGACATATTGAGAAAAGTTTGCAACATCTTCATCATTTCCTAAAGGGCGAAGACCAAAGTGGAAGTCTCCACCAGGCACAAGAAAATGATAGTATATAATAGGAGGAACCCCATATCTGAAACCTTTCATGACTGCATCGAGCCATGAACTGAAAACTCATCTATATCTACCATGTCCATATAGTTTACAGTTCCGTCAATGTAACGAACATCAGGGTACTTAGTTAACTCACCTCCTTGGTACAACTTAATGGTAAACAATGTTGGGTGTCCATCTTCAAAACAAGTAAAAAAACACTTCAGGTGAAGTTACGTCAAAAAAATTCAAGAAATCAAAAGATGAACAAGGGCAAATTACGTACCATAAACAACCTTGGGGTTGAAGTGTGTGTTTAACAACCTTACGTGCCACATTGGTATGTTCATCCACCAATAATCTCACCAAATCGCAACTTAACTAACACAACAGATTTTGTGTCTAGGGCTTTTATTGATCTTGGTTAAAGAACGATGATCTACTTTATTGAGGAGGAGACGGACTGCTTTTATTGAGCTTTAGCGGGAACGGTTACAGGGATGAATGGACTAAAATACCCTTAAGTGAGAGGGGCATGGGTAAAGTAACGGGAGTTTGGTAACGGCTGTTAAGCCATTGGACTAAACTTGCAACAAAATGAAACTATTGGACCATCCTTGCAAGCCAAACCCATTTTGGACCAAACATGCTAGTTTTGACATACCACAGGGACCAAATTTGCAAATTTGTCAAATGTTTCAGCACGACCACTTTATCTAATAGGACCTATTTTAAATATGAAAAAAGCACTATATTTTTCTAAAAGTTCGGTTTAACCACCAATTTATGGGTGGTTAAACCTAACTTTTGATAAAATATAGTGTTTTTTTCGTACTTAAAATAGGTTTTAATAGGTAACAGTGGCCACGCTGAAACATTTTATCAAAAATTAGTGGTTTTTTCGTAACTTTTTAAAAATTGGTGGTTAAACCAAACTTTTGGAAAAATATAATGCTTTTTTCGTCATTTTCCCTTCTAGAAATAATAATCATCATCATTCCGAAATCAATTTTGCATTGCCTTTGAGCTGATCACTTTCGCACCTTTGGCCTTCGTTCCAAATCACCATGGTTATGAAAGTGCACATATACAGACTTTTGACCATCGGAAACCAATATCAAACATCAATTTCAATTTTCTCAAATAGATTTTCAGATCAAAAATCCAATTCAACCAAATATCATCATGTTCTTCATCTTTTCTTGACCAATATCATCAAACATTCACCAATTAACCATGCAAATCAAGAATTTCATCAACATCGATTACTAATTTTCAAATTAATCCCCAAAACCGGATGGATATCATCAATCGATCACAGTAACAGATCAACAAAGATTATGATCAATCAAATCATGATATAAACTTGCAACACGACTCTAGATTTAACTAAAGATTATAAGATCGAATAAAGAAAATATATCAATGGATTTAGAGATTGTGATGAATGAAATCATAAATTAGATTGAACAAAATCATGATTCAAGTACGTGATTAGAAACGTATTTATGATCAACGAATAAAATTGCTCCGATTCAAGAAGTATACGAAACAAGTAAAGAGATCAAGAATCAAGCAGTCGATATAAACGAGACTTGGACCAACGTCAAACAAAAATGTTAGAAACAAAATTGGATTTTGGTCTCAAATTGTATGGATATGAACACTAAGAATCACAAGATTGGGCTTTGAATGAACAATAACAGGTCGAGCATATTTGAATAGTGATTGGATCACAAGTTTGGGCTAAACATTAGGCTTTAAACAATGGTCAGATCGAATTTGGATAAAAAAAACAATGAAAATTGAGCTAGATCTTTGGGCTTGAAACAAACCAGATTCAACAAAAACAAATGATGAACAATAATTTCAAAATTAAGATCATGATTTCGAGAAATTTACCATAATCGTTCGAATTGTGAAGAATTTGTCAAATCTTGAACCGATACTCAAAATAATTATATATATCTTCAAGCATCCGCTCTGATACCAATTGTTGAGATAAGAATCACATAATCGACACGATATGATACGGTGAACATAATCTTGTAATTCAAATAAAAATGAGGAAGTTACAAAAAGGAAATAACTATCTCTCTCAAAACTATCTAATGAACCTCAACTCACTCAAAGGACTACACATATCACACACTCACATAAGGAGTGGTACAAGCCTATTCATAGGCAAATAATACAAGTCATAGAAAAAACACACATAAGTGACAAAGAGGGTCCTTGTCATCATCCATGTAGAACTTTGCATTCAACATCTTGGAGTTTGAGGAACTCCAGAGCTTGCTATGACACTCTAATGGTAATAATGCTCATGATGAGTAAGAAAAGGAGTCATGTTTGGCGTTACTTTGAGTCCATGCACAAGGACTTGACATTTGGAGGACTTAATGAACTTAAGGTTGTAGATCTTGATTTGTCGTAATTTCCTAACAGATAAAGTTGGAAACTTTATAAGTCATTGAGAAGAATCAGGTTTGAAGTTTTGAGCGTTGATCTGAAAAGATTAAGTGCTAAATGAAGAAAATGGCTTTTGACCAAAACCACGACGTGGCCAAGAGCTTCCCGAGACGTGGTGCCCTCCTGCAATTCAACCATTTTGTCCTGACTTGGCCACGACGTGGCAAAGAGCTTGCTACGACGTGGTGGCTATTGACCCGCTGACCGATAATCGTTGAATTTTGACTAGTTTGACCTTGGGTCTAACTTAAAGAATTTAGGTTGATTGATTAAGGTTTGACCTTTGTTGGATGATAGTCAGTTCATGGGTCTATCCAGTGCTAGGAGTTGAGAGTGTAGTAGTGTTGTAACGACCTAATTTTCAAAAGAAATTTTCATTTTTAAATAGTCAAAAACACTTCCAATAAACCATAAAACCTCAAGTACATTTGTTTTCAAATTCATAACATCAACAACATTATTCCAAACATCAGAGTGTCCCATAAAAACGCATGCGAGAGAGTCCATGTCGCGTTATCAAGCCTTGCCCTTGCCCTTAGGCTCAGATGTACCTGAAACAAATCCACAAACTGTAAGCTAATGCTTAGTGAGTTCCCCAAAGCATACCCCACACAATCCAGATAATCACAGAATCCATATTAGCTATAAAAGCTACATAAACCACATAAGCCATGCATATAATCATATACGGATGTCGTGGAAACCATCCAAGGTCTTACACCAAGTGCCACGGGAAACCCCCACATGGTCTTTACTAGCCGCCACTGGAACCCGCACGTGGTTTTGGCTCACTACCGTGGGAACCTCCACACGGTCTTCCCTAAGCATAGAAATATCATACGAACTAAACATGTAAACATACTAGGAAGCCGTGGAAACCCTCCAAGGACTTATACCAAATGTCATAGGAACCTCCTCATGGTCTTAACATAGTGCCACAGGAACCCCCCCGAGGACTTCCACACAAGTCTCATAGCAACGTATCATCAAATCTATTATCCATCCATATATATATATATATATATATATATATATATATATATATATATATATATATATATATATATATATATATATATATATATATATATATATAGGTTTAGGTTCTATGAAAAACAAAAAAACCCTAAAAATCATAAAAATGCATAAAAAAATACTTAGAGGTCACAAAACCTTTTTTTGAATTTTTTTTATAAAAAATCGCAGCTTTTTATTAAAATTCGCTGAAAAAAAAAAAAATCAAATTTTTTTTTTTTCAAATGTTTTTTCAGCAAATTTCTTTAAAAACCTGCGATTTTTTCATAAAAAATGTCAAAAAAAAGGTTTGTGATCTCTAGGTATTTTTTTTATGCATTTTTATGATTTTTGGGGTTTTCTTAGGGTTTTTTTGTTTTCCAAATAACCCTTCCCTATATATATATATATATATATATATATATATATATATATATATATATATATATATATATATATATATATATATATATATATATATAGAAGTAAGTTCAAATAAAAACAGTAAATAGTGTGAGAACGTAAAAACATTATGTTTATGTTATTATTCTGTAATAAATTTTGTATATGTGTATTGTTGAAGTAATTCTAATATAAATATTAACTTTCGATTAGTCATATATTCATTACAATGTGATTATTCTATTATAAACTTATGTATGTGCATTTTTGTAGTAAGTTCTAATTTTAATTTTAACCTTTGACTATTCATTTATTCTTTGCTGAATAATGACATAAAGTTGTCGATGCAAAATTCATTGCAGAATAATAACATAAAAAAGTGTTTTTACGTTCTCACACTATTTACTGTTTTTATTTGAACTGTCCCATATATATATATATATATATATATATATATATATATATATATATATATATATATATATATATATATATATGAGCTTAGGGAATATGTGACTGTCATGTACCTAAGCTTATATATAGAACCCTCCAAACTATGTAGTTTTGATCCATATATCAAAACCAATCATGATATCTCCTTTACTAATCTTCCTTAATCACGTGACTTACTAAATCAATTGAAATTATATTCTTTTTCTTCATTGTGTCTAAGAACTTAAAGCATTAAAACTCATGACCATTTAATCAACTGTTCTAAATTTTAAATGAAAATTAATAGAATAAAAGATAAAAGAAGAACATACAATAACTCAATCAAGGTTTTCAGAAATCATTGGAAATAGTTTTTTAATTGAGGGACAAAACTTATGAGTTATATTCGATAAAAAAATATTGGTTTTTTAGTATCCCTATAAACTTTAATGATTTTTTGCAATAAAAAAATATATATAATTGATGTTTTCCATTCCATTATTTATCTCAATTCAATGATATTCTATTAAAACAAATATAAAACAAAAATGAATTTGGATATTTTTTGTTTAAAACTACGTCATTTTAAAGGTTCTACACCTAATCTTAGGTACATAACAGCCATATATTCACTTTTCCCTATATATATATATATATATATATATATATATATATATATATATATATATATATATATATATATATATATATTCACTTTTCCCTATATATATATATATATATATATATATATATATATATATATATATATATAGGGCTAGGTTATTTTGTTTCTTACATTTATTGTATGCTATAATGCACTAATAGGAATTTAGTAAATTAAATAATTATTTAATTACATAAATATAGATATTAAATGATTTCCATAATTATATGTATATTAAATGATATCCATAATTATAATTCTCTTTTTATGGAAAATAATTAAATATGTCATTAATGTCAGCAATAACATTCTTTTAGAATGATTTCGCATCTATGTTTTTATATATGAGTTCATATTTTGTTTCAGGACTCACTCACTTAAAATACAATAAAGTTGCATGGAATATGAAGAACGAGAGTGTATTCTACTAGAATACACTTTCATTCTGCTGGAATACACTCTCATTCTTCTAAATATGAATTCATTCTGAAAAAATATTATTGTTGACATTAATGACGAATTTAATTAGTTTCCATAAAAATGAGTTATAAGTATGGATAGCATTTAATATACATATAATTAATACTAAATTCCTATTGGTGCATTCTAGCACACAATAGATGTGAGAAACATTTGAACCTACCTATATATATATATATATATATATATATATATATATATATATATATATATATATGTATATATATATATATATATATATATATATATATATATATATATATATATATATATAGGCTTAAGTTATTCTATTCAAAGTAATTATTATGTTATTGTATGCATAAATATGGGCCAATCAAATTTACTTATTTTAAGATAGTGATTAATATATATTATTGAATTAAATATAATTGAAAAATATCATCTTAATTAATTACAAGGGTAATTTAGTCAATTAACATAGTTTTAATAAAGAAAAATTGCATTTTTCAAAGGATCATAGATTCTATTAATTTTAAAAATCCGATTTTACGAATTATATTTCTTTTAATTCGGACTATCTGACAGAATATGTTTATGAGTATATTCAAAAATAAAAATATTCTTGAACCATAAATAATAAAAATATTCTTGAACCTATTTCTTGATCATGAATTTAAAAACTTCTTGTAGAATAACAAATTCTTGAACAATCAATTGAAAAATAAAAACAAAAAATACATTATTTCTTATAGAATACGGGTAATAATTGTTAAGAATTACATTTATTGTTAAAGAATAAAACTAAAAAAAACTTTCAAAATGGGAAAGAAAACATCAAAATCTAACAACGACTAATACATTCTAAAAGAATAATGTTGCTTAGAATCACTTTCAATTTTGTGGTCCGTTCTTCAAGCATCAACTTCGGTGATTCCAACAGAATTGTAATTTGTGATTCCATTCCAACAGAATTGGAATTCGTGATTCCATTCCAATAGAATTGGAATCACACCAATATCATCCATTGAATCATCTACATTAACATACTTGATACCTTTTCAAAATTCAACCTTGTCAAGATCCTGCACTGTCCACATAAGTGAAGTGTTAAATCAGAAAAAAAAACATAAATTGAAATATGAATCAATTCATAAAATGCAGCCAAAAAACTGCTCATTATAATATGTATATTAGTCCCAAATAAAATTAAACCACTAAAGGATGTCATCTTATAGAGCCTAACGAGACTACCTTAGTAGATAATATAAAAAGACCTAACACCATCTTGGGATGACATATAGAGTCCTACTCACAAAATTGTTGCACCTCCAACAAACCAATGTACTTTATCTCTACTTCAAAACACTCTGATGCTGCTACTGAACTATGCATAGATGATGGATGATTGATGATTTAGTATGAAACAAACCTGTTCCTCAAATGATACAACACGAGGCTGAATCTGATGAAGCGTGTAATGAGCGATCTGCTTTTGATTCTCAGGCTCCAACCTCCCCAACTATTCTGCAAATGTATGTAGCAGCTGTCTTGATACAACCAACGGAACATCGTCCGAAAGAACTGGCAATTCAACACAATAATCAATAATGAAAAGAACATACATACACAAAAAGTTACACAGATTGCACCATCATCTGTTAGATAAAACCCTAACTGCCTTTCTGAAAGAAGAATCAACAATGGAGCTAACCTCTTTTTTGATTTTTGAACAATCAAGAATCGATCAGAAGAAGAAGAAGAATCGATAATCAGAGAATTAGAATGGTAATGGTTTCCAGCTTTCTGTAGTTCTGAGGAGAATGAAGAATGAAATCAGAGGACAGAATCACAAAGATTCATAGAAAGAAAAAGAAGTCGCAATTGATTTTCTCACCTTAAATATAAACACAGATGTTAATGTTGGAGACAAAAAAACTGTAATAGTGAAATTAGGGTAGAAGGAAATTGGCATACCTGTGGAGTCAATGACGAAAACGAAGATGGAACTGTGAACCAAACGAAGATGGAGTCAATGATGAAAACGAAGTGAGATGAATTGATTTCGTTCTTCAATTTTATCGTTCTTCAATTCTATGTCGTTCATTCTCTCGTTCCTACTTTAGTCGATCATATGGGGGGGCGATGGTAGCTTGGTGGTGGGTGATGGTATTGATCGGCGACGGTGGTTGCAAGACTCACCTTCATCGATGTACAAGGTCGATGACGGCTGCCCTACTTTTTGTTTCAGGTGATTATCGACGGCTGTATATAAGAAAATAAATTAGGTTAAAAGTGAATGCTAGCATGATTATAGCGACTATTTGTGGAAGCTATTTATCAAATTAGTAAAATACCCTTGATTGTTTATTTAAATATTTAATTTTTTAATTAACTTTGATTGGCCCACATTTATGCATACAATAACACAATAATTAGTTAGAATACCTGAACCTATCTCTCTCTCTCTCTCTCTCTCTCTCTCTCTATATATATATATATATATATATATATATATATATATATATATATATATATATATATATATATATATATATATATATCATAAAATGGGCCGGCCTTGGTGCCTTGGACCCATTGGTATGGTGAGAAGGCCCACCTCTCAAGAATGTCGAACTGATAAGATAGAATCAGATAAGTCCCAACGTGTAGCTCCAACTCAACTGTCTACACCCATCATGTGATCAACTTGTTAAAATCCCGAAATATCAAGAATACACTCCAAGTCAAACTTGGTCACCCCTGGTCAAAGTCCAAGTCAACAGTCAAGGTCAACAGTCCATGTTCACCCCAACTCGTCGAGTGCATCCGACAACTCTCCGAGTTACCTGAGTAACTCGCCAACTCTCTGAGTTACCTGAGTAACTCATCGAGTTCCTTAATGTCCAGAAGACCGAAAACCCATGTAGACCGAAAACTCTAATCCTTCACTGAAATCACTCAGAATCTCGAAAACGGGTAAACCTACCCGACTCGTCGAGTTGGCTAAGCAACTAGTCGAGTCCCTTCAGCCCTTTTTGTGTTTAGTATTTTTTTAAGTTACTCCAAAGCTCCAAATTGCAGATCTAGCCTCCTAGGGCATGGTTTCCACGTAAAGTTGCAAACTTTACGTGCATACAAGATCCTAAATGGCAAAACCAAGCTAAGGGAGGGGTTTAAGCCAAAAAGAAGGGCTAAAGCTTGATAATTTCAGTAACTTTATAACTCTAAGGACTTAGAGGAGTCCAGATCTGAAGTTACAACTTCAGATCATGCCCAATACCCGAAATGATCCACAAATATACTAAAAATGGCCTTAAATCCAAGAATAAGGAGATCTACTACTAGAGTGATCAAGGTAACAGCTTGTTACCTTCGAATGGAAGCCAAAACGATGTATATGCTGGATCTGCAAGCTCCTTCGCGTTCCAAGCTTCCCAACCTTCAAACTTCTTCCACAAATGCACCACAAACACTCTCTTAGCCTCAGAAGCACAAAGAAGTAGCAAAGAACGGCTAGGGTTTCCTTCTCTGGGTAATGAGGTGATAAGGGAGGCCAAAGGATGTGGATTAAGTCCTTTATATAGGGTGCAAACCCTAAAAATTAGGGTTTTCCTTTACAGCGCCTACTCATTGAGTCAGGGCCTTCCGACTCGTCGAATAGGATCTAAATCTTGCGTCCTCATAAATGATCCCTACCCGACGAGTTGGAGCTCCCCAACTCGTCGAGTCCTATCACAAAACCCTAAAACATAAAGATTTAAATGATACCTGGAACAGGCGTTACAAGTGTTTCTCTTATTATGCGTATCAAATGATTCTCCTCATTATACTACATCTTACGATATATATCCTTGCATGGTAGGATATAAGTAGGTAGTGATATACTGAGTGCCCTAGGGGTTGTATGTAGTCATGTAGTATAGCCTGAGACCTTTTGATCCAGGATTTCTTGCTTCTTCCTTGTTTGGTTGTTGCTTTAGGGTAGAATCACATGTACGACTGTTTATCCTACCTCTGATTATATATAACTTTGCATTCATTTGGTGAACTTCTAGTTGTGGCGTAGTGTGTTGTATGAGACCATGTATGTTGTAGTGGGTTGTTAGACAGATAGACTAATGTAGACTGTTGCATGTGTTTGTATGTTTGTTATATATATGTCGACATATCTTGTGGTGGGTTGAGGCAGCCTTGCTTTGTACGGTAGGCCAAGATACTCGGGCGGGACAGTGTTGTGCTGAAGGCCAGGTGCGGCCCAGTTGTATGCGAAAGACGACTGGGGAGGACCAGTCTTGGACTGAAGGCCATTGTGTGTATGCTTGGATGTATATGGTGGTGTGTGGTATTTTCTGGGGAACTCACTAAGCTTTGACTTACAGTTGTGGATTAAATGTTTTTAGGTACTTCCGATGACCGTGAGAAGGCGAAGGCATGATTGTACACACTCATCAACAACATTGGTGGTTCACATTTATTATGATACTTTGATTTTCACAAAATTTTATTTTGAAAAATGAGTTTTCCTGACTTCGGGTTTTCTAAGAAAATGGTGTTTTATCTCAATTAAAAATGATTGTTTTTGTGGAAATGGGATCTTACAAGATGGTATCAGAGCCCTGGTTTGAGGGATTTGTGTAACACCAGTCAAATTTAGGTCAAAAATAAATTGATCAATAATCCTAATTGGGATGAACAAAGTGGTAGAGATTGTAACAAGGTTTCGAAAAATATAAAGAACACTGAAATCCGAGTTATAACGAAGAAGTTATGACCAATCGAAGATCCGCGACAAAACCGGCAAAACACTGTTCAGTGTAAAGCGTGAATTTTTCGATAAAAGGCTTTTTAGCCTAAAAAATCTAAATGAAAGTTGTAGAATATGTTAAACCGAGAACTTTCATAAAAAGAACGTAAAAATCTGACTTCGTATAAGGAAGTTATGATTTTTCTAAGTTTCGGTTTAGCAGTAGACAGCTAAAAATTCGAAATAAAAATCGATCGATATTTAGCCGACACAACTTAAACGAGAATCGAAGGTCTCGTCAAAAGTAGTACAACGGTAAAAAGACAGATGAAAATGGACGTCGGATGAAGAAGTTATGAATTTTTAACTGATTTTCCTGTCCCGGTCTGTTAAAAATAATAATATTAAAAATAAATCAAAATTAGCCGACGAAGTCTAAACGAAATTCGTAGAGTATAATTTTACCTACGCGTGCATATAAAAAAGGTCGAAAACGGAGCTCGTATGCGAAAGTTATGAATTTTGTAAGTTTTGGGCACAAAAATCGAAAAATCTTGAAAACCGGGAAATTTCGCATGGTCACCATTCGGCCACGTCACCTCGCATGCGAGGCTGCTTCCTGTCTGCCATGTGTTCGCTGCTGATTCGACCGAAGGGGAGGCCTAACCCGGTTCCGACACGCGCATCGCACGGTGGAGCTTCCGAGCTCGGACCCGTGTCCGCCTGCGAGCTGAGCCACGTGCCTTCCTTCCCTCGCTGCCACCTCGCCTGCTGACTCCTCCCCCTCGCCACCTAACCGAACACGCGTCGCCACCTCCCCTCTTCGGACCGAACCCTCGCACCTATATAAAGGGTGCAAGACTCTCCGGTTCCTTCACCATTTTTACCCCAAATTTCACCATTTTTCACATTTTTCACCCCTTTAAACTTCCTTACAACCCCCCGAAGCCCTGATATCATATTTAACACTAGAAGCAAGCTCCGAAGCCCCAGAATTCTCGAGAAGCTAACCTCTTTCCATTCGAAGTGCTGCCCGCATAAAGCCCGATTTTAATCAAAAACTCGCGGTTTCTTCGAGAATGATCATTTATAGAAACGAAACGCTGCCCAAATCACCACTTATCAGGTGGGTACATACCCCCGTATTTTCATAATTTTTACTGTTTTAAGGGGGGGGAATACAAGTGTAACACAAGAATGTTTGTGTTATAAATAAATTGAAGTCATATAAATTCTTCTAGAATAACGTTAAACTCTTTTATAACTCTTTAAACTTATAATTGTCAAAATCATGTTTATATATGTATAAATATATAAATAAGATTTGAAGGGCTTAGGACTAATAAATTATCTTATTTCCTTTTCCTTGTTTGGATGTGGAATTAAGGTGGTGTTATTTGTCCGAAGGTCGTTTCCTTTTTAATTATATATATATATATATATATATATATATATATATATATATATATATATATATATATATATATATATGAATATAAAAGGTTACTTCATTCGGTATCATTACCTTTGTATCATGCTGAACAAAGGTGTTCATCAATCATCTTAAACTTATATATGGAAAAGTTTCATCATTACTGTTAAAAGCCTTTTTTCCACTGTATTACTCGTAATCTCGTTGAAGCAATAAATTTGTGAGACACTTCATGGTGTACTTATCTAAGTACGACCTTAAGTCCTGACTTATTAACCAGAATCTCCTGGAGGAAGAGCGTGAATTTGTGTATTGATCTATACGGGACTAACAATCCCGCAACTTAACTTTTCGCTACAGTTTGGCCAGCAGGCCTAGGGTGACAAATGTCATATCGTTTCCGACGCCTGAAGAACGTCGCATCAGGCACATCAGTCATATTAGTATGGTTAATAGAACTCACATGGAGAAAACAACGATTAATCTACGTAGTAATATACTTCTTTTAAAACAGTAAGAAAAGATAATACATCATACCGGGTTTGCTTTTACAAGGGTAGAAATACAACGTACCAGGGTTAGCAAATCACGGGGTAATAATACATCATGTTGGGTTTGCATTAACAGGGGTACAAATACAACATACCAGGGTTAGCAAATCACGGGGTAATAATACATCATACCGGGTTTGCATTAACAGGGGTACAAATACAACGGACCAGGGTTAGCAAATCACGGGGTAATAATACATCATACCGGGTTTGCATTAACAGGGGTACAAATACAACGTACCAGGGTTAGCAATCACGGGGTAATAATACAAACTGAATTAGAAACTGTAGAACGGATATAACTAAGAATACTTTTACAAATGGAACGGTTTATGGGATTAAACTACTTTTACAAATGGAACGGTTTTATGGGGATTTAAAACCACTTATCAGATGGAACTTAGTCATTCACTCTCTTTAAACTAGTATAACATAAATGACCTTTAGTGGCAAATTCTATAATTCCTTAGTTTATACGTCAGAGTTATATATAAGTAATATCCGATTGACAGTGAAATGTGTGACTTCCGCCTTACTTCCTATTCCTTGTTTGGTTGTGGGCTTAGGGCAGATTCACCCATTTAACTGTCCATTCGATATTAGGTTATATAAAACTGGTATAAACTAAGTAATTGCAGAGGGAACTATTGAGGTTATCATTTTATCGCATCAGGAAATATAGGATTTTCTGGAGGAACCAGCGAACTTTTCCAAGAACTTAGAGTATACTTTATATAACTAAAATACTTATGAACTCACCAGTTTAAATGTTGATCTACTCTTTCAAAATAACTTGTATTCTCAGGAATCCAGTAAACAGGTACACTCCCGAAGTTTTTGAGAAGACTACCTTGTACCGTATTGCGTCTCTTGTCTTCTACTGTATTTACTTTGATGTTTGAATATGTAATGTTTAAACACTTATGTAAAACCTATATTTATTTATGCAATCATTGTTTGTACTTTGATTACTATATCGCATGTGTTGTGATACTTACATGAAGTCCTCCGTCCCAGAACGTTTCCGCCGTTCTGGTTTAGGGGTGTGACAGATTGGTATCAGAGCATTGTTTATAGTGAACTTAGTATATCAGTCATAAAAGATATACAACTATAAACCCATTGGGATAAAAACACTCTGACCAAGAGTTATACTTTAAAAATATAACAATATTTTATAAAAGTATAAGTACATGCAGAATATATATACTAGAATAAGTATCACAAGAAGAACAAAACAAAAGTATTTGGATGTTGGACATTACAGTTAAACCTGGACAGTTATGTAATCATATCTGGGATCAATATAGCCTGATCAACTATATTCATTTGAAATATGACCAACATGTGTTTGGGAGTGATTGTAGTGTTGCAACAAATCTAAAACTTACCTAGGTACGAGAAGAATTCTAGAACCAAACATAATGGTTAAAATACTATAGGAGTATTTTAGGATGCTATAACAAGAAAACTGAAAACTTATCAACTTCTTATATCTAGAAGTCCAAGAATCAAACTTATAATTAAAATACCATGGAAGTATTATAGATACCATAAATAATGTTGGGGAAATGTTAAAAAGATCTTTTCTGGTAAGTCTATAATTACTAAGTGGATACATTAAGGTTATATATAGTTGAGATTTTATAGCCTTAGAATATGTGATTTTCACTCTACTTCCTTTTCCTCGTTTGGATGTGGTTTTAGAGTAGGATTACTTATTCGAAGGTCTGTTTGATCTGGATTATATATAATCGGTACACACCATGTGATTATAGAAGGACCAGAAAGGATCACCTTCGTAAAAATTTAAATTTTCTCATAGATTCTTTAGACATTCTCATTCTCGTATAAACCCCTTAGTTAGATGTAGTCACTCCAGCAATCAATAGAAGAGTCAAGGAGAATCCAACATAATTTCATTAGGAGAATTCTGAAACAGATGAGAAATAAAGAAACTATAGAAATCATTTAGTGCCCTTACCCTATTAAGGACACCAATGAGAGATTCGCATGAACTTCCAAGATTCAAAATCTTCATTATGAAGTAATGGGGATCAGTGTCAGAATCGGAAGAAAGACTGCTCAGGAATTCAATATACCTACGGAAGAGAAGGACACCCTATATATACCAGGAGAGAACAAATCGTTACCGCCCAGAATAGAACAGAGAACAGAGGAAAACCACGCGTGATTCATGTGAAGTGTTTGAGCGCCTTTCCATTTAAGTAATAACTAGTAAATCGATTCAACCTAGTGAGTTAGTATTTACATTACTCACATTAGGTTTTGAGCTTATCGTCTTTCCCTGACACGGCTAAAAACAATAAATCGGATCACGAAATCTCAATTGATAGTGATTACTTCTCAAATTCATAAGTCTATTTTATGTTGACTTTATTATGAATTATTTTCAAATCATTTTGAAAGTTGGAAAACGATATTCACCAATCAAAGGTAACTTAGTTCGGATGATACTCGGTTCATAACCATTCTAGAAACTTATTTCTGCTCTTTACCAGGACTGCATCATAGGGACGCAGGTCGAATCATTAAGAATAGTATAACAAAACGAAAGATTTATATGTAGATACAAATGATTATAACACATCAAGAGCCAACGATAGTCGCTCACGAGCTCATTTTCTTATCGTATAACAGAATCATGCCTCCAAAGAAACATAACCAACCTACCAGCAAAACACCAATCCTTCAAATAGATGCGGCTACGTTTCAAGCTGCAGTCACAGCAGCTGTAGCAGCTGTCATGGCACACCTTAATACTAACAATGCAAATGTTAGTGGTAATGCTATCGGCAACCCCGATCGTGGTGATGACCAAGTACAACAACGAGTACCTATTTGTAAGGACACTTCGAACCTTAAGCCTAATATCCTGAAACGAAAGTTCGAGAACATGAAAGGGAGTTGTTCAACTCAAGAACCTAATAGAGGGCAACGAACTCGGGCAGTCAATACCCCCATCAGCATTGTTATTCCAGCACCGACCACGCCGTACTTAGGAAACCTCCCACACTGTAGCAAGTGCAACTACCATCATCATGGAGTTTGCCGAGAGCTTCATTGCAATAGATGCAACATGAAGGGGCACACCGCCTGCATCTGTAGAACTCCGGTTGAGTTCATCACTTCAACTACCAATGTTGGAACCATTCCAATATGTCACCTATGTGGTGAAATAGGACATTACAAGAGGGACTGTCCAACAGAGAAGAACGACGGGGGAGCAGAAGGAGTTTGACCCCAATGCATAGGAAGGCATCAAAGAACCCTGCTATATTTTTGGTACGCTTCCAAACCCCAATAATTATCTATAATTATGATTACTCTCCCGTTCAAATTAAATCACAACATTCATATAAAATTTGAAACCCTAACAGGTAAGCTATGATGACTTAGGGTATACGTAAGGGTCATTTATAATTAAGATTTGTAGATTTAGAGTGAGTAACCCCGCCTCATTTCTTGTTCCTTGTTTGGTTGTGGATTTAAGGCAGGGTTGCTCAGTCAAAGGTCTTACCAATCTTAATTATACATGACTTGTATACACCAAGCGATTATAGAGAGACCTAGTATGGATCGTTTCATGAAAGTTCATAATTTCAAATTATCGTAACCCTCGTATTGTAGTACCCACCAATTTCGAATCAAAAAGGGGTTCGTAGCGATAATAACAGAATACAACCAGAAGCGCTGAAAACTTATGTACATAGGATAGTTCATCATCCTAATAATCATTCCTCCCAGAACGACTTAATATATGTTTCGTCAAGAAGTTCTGACATGTTCATCTGACATGGTTTGGCTTGGTCCTTACCATGCAAAATTCTTATTCCATGTAAAAGAACTTTTTCCTTAATCAGCCGTAAGATGAAATTCTTCAAATCCATAACGCAAACCCTTGTGTCATCTTTCATTTCAAAACTTCAGAAGTACCCACGCGAAGGTACCACGCCCTTCTAGCCTACTCAGTAGACAGGAAACTTGAAACGAAAAGCACCGAAGTATTCTTAGAAGTCAGTAACCACCGAAGTACCCTAATAGATCTCATAGGAAAATCATTGTACCGTAGGTCAAGTTCAAGAATAGAGACTAAGAATTCATTAGGATGTGTAATTCCCCCTATCTCCTGTTCCTTGTTTGGTTGTGGACCTGGGGCAGAGCCACCCATCCGAACGTTTTGTGAAATCTAAATTATATACGACTTGTATACACGAGGTGATGGTGGATGACCAAAGTATGAGTCTTATCATGAACTTCAGAGAAAAAGCCTTCATAAAATATTCTACCAGGAGGAATTCAACGTGAGACCACGACAGTGGGTCGAACTACTAAATGACTACGAATTCGAAATTCGTTATCATCCCGACAAAGCCAATATAGTAGATGACACCCTAAGTCGGAAAGAGTACTCAGGTCGTAGAGCCAATCATTGACTATGATAACCCATTCAAATATGTCCACACAAAGTAAGGAGGTTCAACAGGAAGCCTCGAAACCTGAAAATGTGGCAGGTGAAACCTTGGGAAGAATGGATAAGCACTTTGACAAATAAGTCAAAACCGTGTGCTTCACGGAAGATAAAGAATCTAACTATTAAGTGTGTCCGAGAGATTAGCTAGACTGCACGGTGTTCCAAAATTTGTTATCATTGTTTGAGATAGTAGAATCATCTCCAAGTTCAGGCAGTCACTTCAGAAATCTCGGAGAACTAGGCTAAGCATAAGAATAGCCTACAAATCCACAAACCGGCAGACAGAATGAGAGAACGATCCAATCATTAGAAGTCATGCTAAGAATGTATGTGATCAACCTTGGTAAGGCATGGGATACCCATTTATCAATTAGTCAAGTCCTTTATCATACTAGCATTTAAGTTGGTCCATTCGAAACCTTATGTGGTCGTAAGTGCAGATCCTATCTTCACTGGACTAAATTAGGTGACACACAACTAGCTAGAGGTCCAATTTCCAGACAACACCTTCGCTGATCCGGAATTCATCCGAGAAAATACCAAAAAGAGAATATGAATCAGGAAGCGACATAAAGCTTCCATAGTTAATCAGAGAAGCTACGACTTCGATAAAAGAAAACCCTTGGAATTCCAGGTTGATGACCTTGTCATATGAAAGTCTCACCCCGGAAGGGCAAGATACGCTTCAGAAAGCGTGGAATACTAAATCCAAGGTACATAGGACCATTCGAGATTCTTACCAGAATCGGTCTTGTAGCTTATAAACTTAAACTACCACAAAACTTAATAACATTCATCCCACCTTTAACATATCTAATCTAAAGAGGTGACTATCCGATGAAACACTTGTTATTTCACTCGATGAAATCAAGTTAAATAAAAGTCTACACTTTGTAGAAGAACTAATAGAACTCATGGATAGGGAAATCAAAAGAACCAAGCAAAGTCTTATCCCGATAGTGAAGGTTCGCTGGATTGCAAACCGGGGACCTGAATTCACTTGGGAAAGCGAAGATTATATGAAACGAAAATATCTACATCTTTTCCCTAGTCCATGAGTAACACTTTAGACTTAATTTCGGGACGAAATTCCCTCTAACGAGGGGATAATGTAACACCAGTCAAATTTAGGTCAAAAATAAATTGATCAATAATCGTAATTGGGATGAAAAAAGTGGTAGAGATTGTAACAAGGTTTCCAAAAATATAAAGAACACTGAAATCCGAGTTATAACGAAGAAGTTATGAGCAATCGAACATCTGCGACAAAACCGGCAAAACACTGTTTAATGTAAAATGTGAATTTTCGATAAAAGGCTTTTTAGCCTTAACAATCTAAATGAAAGTTGTAGAATATGTTAAACTGAGAAGTTTCATCAAAAGAACGTAAAAATCTGACGTCGTATGAGGAAGTTATGAGTTTTCTAAGTTTAGGTTTAGCAGTAGACAGCTACAAATTCGAAATAAAAATCGATCGATATTTAGCCAACACAACTTAAACGAGAATCGAAGGTCTCGTCAAAAGTAGTACAACGGTAAAAAGATAGATGAAAACGGATGTCGGATGAAGAAGTTATGAATTTTTAACGGATTTTCCTGTCATGGTCTGTTAAAAATAATAATATTAAAAATAAAGTCAAAATTAGCCGACGAAGTCTAAACGAAATTCGTATAGTATAATTTTACCTACGCGTGCATATAAAGAACGTCAAACACGGAGCTCGTATGCGAAAGTTATGAATTTCGCAAGTTTCGGGCTAAAAAATTGAAAAATCTTGAAAACCGGGAAATTTCGCATGGTCACCATTCGGCCACGTCACCTCGCATGCGAGGCTGCTTCGTGTCCGCCACGTGTTCGCTGCTGATTCAACCGAAGGTGCGGCCCAACCCGGTTCCGACACGCGCCTCGCACGGTGGAGCTTCCGAGCTCGGATCGTGTCCACCTGCGAGCCGAGCCACGCGCCTTCCTTCCCTTGCTGCCACCTCGCCTGCTGACCCCTCCCCATCGCCACCTGTCCGAACACGCGTCGCTACCTCCTCTCTTCGGACCGAACCCTCGCACCTATATAAAGGGTGCGAGACTCTCCGGTTCCTTCACCGTTTTTACCCAAAATTTCACCATTTTTCACCCCTTTAAACTTCCTTACAACCCTCCGAAGCCCCGATATCATATTTAACACTCGAAGCAAGCCCCGAAGCCCCGAAATTCTCGAGAAGCTAACCTATTTCTAGTCGAAGTGCTGCCCGCATAAAGCCTGGTTTTTAATCAAAAACTCGTGGTTTCTTCGAGAAAGATCATTTATAGAAACGAAACACTGCCCAAATCACCACTTATCAGGTGAGTTCATACCCCCATGTTTTCATAATTTTTACTGTTTTAAGGGGGGGAATACAAGTCTAACACAAGAATCTTTGTGTTATAAATAAATTGAAGTTATATAAATTCTTTTAGAATAACGTTAAACTCTTTTATAACTCTTTAAACTTATAATTGCCAAAATCATGTTTATATATGTATAAATATATAAATAAGATTTGAAGGGCTTAGGACTAAGAAATTATCTTATTTCCTTTTCCTTGTTTGGATAAGGAATTAAGGTGGTGTTATTTGTCCGAAGGTCGTTTCCTTCTTAATTTTATATATATATATATATATATATATATATATATATATATATATATATATATATATATATATATATATATATATATATATATGTATATATTATACATATATGAATATAAAAGGTTACTTCATTCGGTATCATTACCTTTGTATCATGCTGAACAAATGTGTTCATCCATGAGAAATCATGCTAATCAGATAGAACATATAAATTATAATAGGTATAATTTATGGGTCAATTCTCAATATCAATCATCTTAAACTTATATATGGAAAAGTTTCATCATTACTGTTAAAAGCATTTTTTCCACTGTATTACTCGTAATCTCGTTGAAGCAATAAATTTGTGAGACACTTCATGGTGTACTTATCTAAGTACGACCTTAAGTCCTGGCTTATTAACTAGAATCTTCTGGAGGGAGAGCGTGAATTTGTGTATAGATCTATACGGGACTGACAATCCCGCACCTTAACTATTCGCTACAGTTTTGCCGTCAGGCCTAGGGTGACAAATGTCATATCGTTTCCGACGCCTGAAGAACGTCGCATTAGGCACATCAGTCATATTAGTATGTTTAATAGAACTCACATGGAGAAAACAACGATTAACCTAGGTAGTAATATATTTCTTTTAAAACAGTAAGAAAAGATAATACATCATACCTGTGACGACGTAAATTTTCAAACAATTTTTCATTTTTTGAACATAACATTTCTCATTTAAATCATCTCAAAACACAAGTCTATCAAATTTTATCACGGTAAAACACATCCCAGAATCTCAAATACAAAATCCTCTATCAGATTGTACAAATCATGCCGGCGCCTTCCCACGATCCTTGCTAGTACCTGAAACACATGTCACATAACACGGTAAGCATAAATGCTTAGTGGGTTCCCCAAAATACTACATACAACACATAAGCCACTCGAGGCTCTAACTCTATGAGACCTTCCAGTCAATGTGTCTCGGGGCCTTCCGGTCCCACAATCTGAGTAGACCTTCCGGTCCTACTCTATCGAACTTCTGGTCCATACCATATTGACCTTCCGGTCCATCCACTGCTGACCTTCTGGTCCATACCCTGTTGACCTTCCGGTCTATACCATACTACTCATAACATACATAACACATACATATCACATACTCGTCATAACACATAAGACCTTCCGGTCACACACAATTACCATTCTAGGTAAGGTATAGTGAGGAGACTCACCTCGTATGATGTCTAGTAAGCTCTCATGCTCGATATCCTCGATCTAGCCTCCGCCTATCAAAATGATAATTTCTCTAATCAATTCTCTCTTATATTCTCATCTCTAAGGAATGGGTAGAAGACCATTCTACCCCTCCATGGCCTCTCTTGAATCAGTTTGACCAAACCCTGAGGTCAACTGAAGTCAACTCCAGTCAACGGTCGAACTTTGACCAGACTCGTCGAGTGTACTCGGGTGACTCGGCGAGTGCATGCGTGTCCTCTAAATCCTCCTAAGGCCTTACTCGACTCATCGAGTTAACCTTTCACTCGACGGGTTACCACTGATCACGAATCGCGGGGCAACCCGATCCGACTCGTCGAGTCCACTTATGGACTCGGCGAGTTTCCTCCATGCCAACACGCATTTGACCTTCTGAGGTCAGATCTGTTTCTCTAACTTATAGATCTAGCCTTCTAACATCCAAAAATCACATAAAGGTCTAAACTTGGTGTCCATGCATGGTGTATCTTGCATAATATACCATAAAAACCCCACAAATGCTTCCTAGCTTCAAACCCTAAGGTTTTACTCTACAAAAGCATCATATTCTCGGCTCTTTGGACCTAGAAGGGTCCAGATCTATAACATAAACTTGTAAGAGGGGTTTGAGGCATTCAAAACCCCAAAGATGAAGTGATTCAAGCCCTAACCCCAAAAATGGAATCTACACAATAGGGAAGGAAAGGGGTTCGATTTTGTACCTCAGAAAGAAGCTCCTTGCTTGAACAACTCAGAACAATAACTTTCCTTGGTCCCTCTTGCTAGAACTCTTCTCCTTTCTTGCAAAATCACACCAAAAAGCTCAAGATAGCTATTTCTCTCACTCTACACACTCAAGCTCGCTAGGGTTCTCTCTTCTGGGATGGTAGCCGCAATTGAAGGCCATAAGTGCCAACTCAGAACAATAACCTTCCTTGGTCCCTCTTGCTAGAACTCTTCTCCTTTATTGCAAAATCACACCAAAAAGCTCAACATAGCTATTTCTCGCACTCTACACACTCAAGCTCGCTAGGGTTCTCTCTTCTGGGATGGTAGCCGCAATTGAAGGCCATAAGTGCCTTTAAATAGGGATCAGGCCCAAGGATTTAGGGTTTCTACCAACAGCGTGGACTCGTTGAGTCGCCTCACCGACTCGTCGAGTCTATTCATAAATCTGAGTCAGCAGTCACGATCCTACTCGACGAGTTTAGGCGTCAACTCGTCGAGTCCCTCTTCTTAACTAAAAAATAAATACTTCAATTATGATACCTGGAAATCCGGATGTTACAATACTGGGTTTGCATTAACAGGGGTACAAATACAACGTACCAGGGTTAGCAAATCACGGGGTAATAATACATCATACCGTGTTTGCATTAACAGGGGTACAAATACAACGTACCAGGGTTAGCAAATCACGGGGTAGTAATACATCATACCGAGTTTGCATTAACAGGGGTACAAATACAACGTACCAGGGTTAGCAAATCACGGGGTAATAATACATCATACCGGGTTTGTATTAACAGGGGTACAAATACATCGTACCAGGGTTAGCAATCACGGGGTAATAATACAAACTGAATTAGAAACTGTAGAACGGATATATCTAAGAATACTTTTACAAATGGAACGGTTAATGGGATTAAACTACTTTTACAAATGGAACAGTTTATGAGATTAAACTACTTTTACAAATGGAACGGTTTTATGGGGATTTAAAACTACTTATCAGATGGAACTTAGTCATTCACTCTCTTTAAACTAGTATAACAAAAAGGACCGTTAGTGGCAAATTCTATAATTCCTTAGTTTATACGTCAGAGTTATATATAAGTAATATCCGATTGACAGTGAAATGTGTGACTTTCGCCTTACTTCCTGTTCCTTGTTTGGTTGTGGGCTTAGGGCAGATTCACCCATTTAACTGTCCATTCGATATTAGGTTATATAAAACTGGTATAAACTAAGTAATTGCATAGGGAACTATTGAGGTTATCATTTTATCACATCAGGAAATATAGGATTTTCTGGAGGAACCAGCGAACTTTTCCAAGAACTTAGAGTATACTTTATATAACTAAAATACTTATGAACTCACCAGCTTAAATGCTGATCTACTCTTTCAAAATAACTTGTATTCTCAGGAATCCAGTAAACAGGTACACTCCCGAAGTTTTTGAGAAGACTACCTTGTACCGTACTGCGACTCTTGTCTTCTACTGTATTAACTTTGATGTTTGAATATGTAATGTTTAAACACTTATGTAAAACCTATACTTATTAATGCAATGGTTGTTTGTACTTTGATTACCATATCGCATGTGTTGTGATACTTACATGAAGTCCTCCGCCCCCGAACGTTTCCGCCGTTCTGGTTTGGGAGTGTGAAAATTTGGATGAACACTAATGTAAATCCAAACTCAAACTAGGATCCGAGAATTTTCACTAACGATTTCAAAAAGAATTTTAAGAAAGAGTTGGGTTAGAGACATGAACTCGGTCCCTTGTCATGTTCTTGTTTGAATGGTGACATGGGATCATAAACATGGACCTCTGACTCAACTTTAAATTTAACAGGGAAGGTGCGACGTGTACAATCATCTGGTGATCAAACAGGAAAGTGGTTCCCATAAATAGTGTTTTATTTCAATTAAAAATGGATTTTTTTTTATGAAAATGGGACTTTACCAGTTGGTATCAGAGCCCTGGTTTTAAGGATTTGGATGAACACTAATGTAAATCAAAACTCAAACCAGGATCCTTTATTTCACTAACGTTTTCAAAATGATATTTAAGAAAGTAGTTGGGTTAGAGACATGAACTCAGTCCATTGTCATGTTCTTTTTTGATTGATGACATGGGATTGTAAACATGGACTTCTGACTCAACTTTAAATTTAACATGGAAGATGCGATGTGTACAGTTAGCCAGAGATCGAACAAGAAAGTGGTTCCCAGAAATACCCATAATTATTTTATATATATGTCGATATATGGATGGTTAGAAATTCATGCTAGTGGTTAGGCTATGGATCCCTTCAGGAACTGCATGTTGGAAATTTACTGATATCTATGATGCTTTGTAGCCTAGGAGTTGCTTGTTGTGTGTTGCTTGAAGTGTAGATTGATAATGTTAGTTGCTAAGTGTATGCTTTACATTTGTACATGATTAGGATTGCATAGTGTGACATCCTCATTTTCACGACGAATTTAAAAAAAATTATTTATGCTTATTTAATTCAAAGAATAAAACTTATTGGTGAATTTGTTCCTAAAGCGGGATAATATTATTATCAAAGCACATCTAAAGAAATATATTTCATTTATATTTAAAACCATGGGATGCATTTTTAATACAAATAGATAAGCATAAACAAGTCTTGATAGGCCTTACAACAATTTATTATACGAGTGGCCTACAAAATCCTCAAATCAGACATTATCCATGTGTCTTCGTACCACTACCTATGATACAAAGAAACTGAGTGGGCCAGGCTTGGGGGCTTGGTGAGCACATAGGGTTTTCAGCCCACAATAATTAAGTTCAGTAATTATATATTTCACATCAAATAATTTAGCTGATTATCTATTCCCGTTATTCTCACATACTGATCCTAAAATGCTGACCTCATGGGACCTATCCTAAGGACCATCATCAACAATGGGTATTCCTTTAGAAATATATGTCAATAAGGCAACCATGGGGGGATAGAGTATATCGAATGAACAAATAGTTCATTAACAGCTACACATTCCGAGCCTGCCAACATTCCACTGGACTGTCTTGAATAGTCTGTGGTCGTCATCTATACTCTGCTAGATGACTGGTTCATCAAAAGTCAAGGCCTCTCATCATCATCTCATCATTTCATCTTTCATCCCCATTACTACCCAATGTATATTATTGATGATATTAGGCCCATTAGCATGGTCCAGACAACTTTGGCGTGCCAGCCTTGCCTGGTGCTCTCTGGCCAGTCCTTCCTAGCGCTCTTTTTCTAGCCCTTGACTGGCGCTTCCTTGCCGGCCTTGACTAGCACTCTCCTGCCGGCCCGGCCTGGCACTCTCCTTCCGGCCCGGCCTGGCGCTCCCTTGTCAGCCTTTCCTGGTGCGTACCCGCCATCCTTTCCTAGTGCGCGCCCGCCAGCCTCGCCCGGAGCCCCCGGGCAGCCTTGCCCACCTCCTTACTAGCTGGGCCTGAATTAGGATGGCCCAAGGCCTAACCGAATTACCCTTGACCTAATTGTCCCCTATAAAGTGAACAATATCTCCTCCATGGAGAGGGATCTTCCCCCTTGGCTCAGCCGCCGCCTTAGACTCCGGCCAGGTGGCTCAGACACCACCCTTCGCCTTCAGCCACAATACACTACCCCAAGCACCAAGATGGTTCTCTGCAGCTAAGGAGAACCATTTGATTTCTACCATCCGATCTAACTTGATCGTCAGAGCCTGGTCTCAAGGCACAGTCCATGGGGCGATTCTATCGACCTTGTTTGTTGTGACCTCGTAGATTCCCTACGACGTAGGAGCACATCTATAACACCCTGTTCCGTTACCTTTCTGTGGATATAAAGAAAGTCAAAATCGAAGTTAGAGCAAAGAAGTTATGCTCGTTTGAAGTTTGATCGATTTTGGACTATGTTGAGTACGTTAGGCGTACAAAGGGGAGTACAATGGGCGTACTGAGGCACCCTGAGTACGCTAGGGGTACTAGAAGTATGCTGGGCGAACGCAATCAATGCCCAACCCCTATTTTTGTGGTTTGAGCCCTATTTAAGCTCCTTAACTCCCCCAAACCCACTCCATTCTCAGCCTCCACCCCTCCAACACCCCTTCCATGAAACCCTAACCCTAGTTTTGTTGGATTAGATGTCTAAGCCCATAACTATTATTGGTATGTACTTGACCCGAGAGTAGCATGGTCCATTTGGGTTGCATATCATCAGGACAATTTGTTAGGATGGACTTTTGAGAGAAGCTTATTTATGGTTTATTAATATATTATAAGTTATAATATATTAATATGAAATCATATGTTTTAATTAGTATCGATCAATAATTAATTTGGAATTAATTTAGTGATCAAAAGAGACTAATTAAATATATGGGGACTAATTATGATAATTAGTTATATTTATATGTGTTGGGCTTATGATCCATGTTGGACCAAGTTTATGTATGGATACATAAAGAGTTGGGCCACATGAACCATGGATCATAAAACCCATGGGTATGGATTATGGGTTATACCCATGACCCTTGGAATCCTACATATAAATAGGTTACTCCATTGCCAAAATCACCACTTCTTTTCTTAGAGAAATATGGAGGTTTTCTGGTGCATGGAATTCTCTCTCAAGAGCCACCTTTGTCATAGGTGTGTTGTGATTCCATTTGAGGCATTTCATACTATTGGTGCTAAGCTCTTAAGGCCAAATACATCAAGACTTCAAGCCACATAAAAGGTATGTTTCCCTAACTAGTATATTATATGGTTTTTGTCAAATGCATGCTAGTTATAGGTTTAATGCCTTGGAAACCATTTGCATGTATAATAGAGAAAACATAGATCCAAGGTATTTAAGGTTGTATGTGCACCATAGGAGTGTTAGAATGCTCAAAACCCAACAGTGGTATCAGAGCCATGGGTTGTTTTCTTATTATATTTGATGCAAATGTATTTTTTTTCTTTCAAGTTGAAGGAAAAAAAAAGAAAAAAAAACATGTAGTTTGTCAAATTTTATGATAATTACTTGATTTTATGAAAAACTAATTATTTATAAAATTTAAGTCACTTTACTACAAGAGTTGAATTAGGTCAATTTATTAAAAGATAGAATGATATGATTATTTTATTTGTTTTAAAAGTTTGATCTAAATGGTTTTAAGGAGTTACAAATTTTGTCATAAAATTTTGGAACTCAAAAGTTTTTTTAAAAGTTATGATCTTAAGAGTTTTGAAACTTCCATAAGTTATGGATGTGAAATGTCTCATTTATTAACTCTTTAGGTTATGAATTGCAAGAGTCTTCAAAGGATAATTGTCAAAGTTTCAAGATTTGTATTAGTTTATATGATTATCTAATTTCTTGAAAATTGTTAATGTGAATTATCTTTACTTATGAGTTTAATCTAGATCATAGAAAAATTATTTGATTATTGTGTTAATTGGAATATTTGATCTTAGTGGTTTTTATGAACTCCATAACTTGTCCTCAAGTTATGGAAAGTGAAGAGTTTTTCTTTTTAAAGTGTCATTAAGTCTCATAGGTTATGAAAATAGAAGAGTCACTATTTTTAATGTCATCATTAAATGATTTAATGTCTTCCATAACTTGTCCTCAAGTTATGGAACTTGAATTTTTTTTCATTAAACTCATAATTTATGAAAAATCCAAGAGTTTTGAAAGGTTTCGAAACTTGTCCTCAAGTTTTGGAATTTGTAAAGTTACCCCCCATGTATACTTTAATTCCAAACTAGACCTTAGAATTTTAAAAGTTTAAAATTCAACCCTTATACTATTATTATAATTTTAATTATATAGATATGTATAAGATAAAGTCGTCTTACCATTAGTAAGCCTCATTCATGAAGCCGGTCTATAAGGGGGGTATAAGGTTACTGCCTATAAAATGGTAGTTTAATGGGTGTCCACTCTCACTCACCGCTTCCTTGACCGGTGGAGGATCGTTAGCCGAACAGGTAGGACAAGGACTATAATTCTCCCTTTATTATAAGTATAATGATAAATACTAACTAACTAAACACTTATAAATTCCCAATCTTAGTTACTTAGGAAAATGTGAATAAGGTGCTAATCCATGAAATTACACTTTGTACTTTGTTTAAGATGTTAGTGGAGCGTGTGTGGTTAACCGGCACACTAACCTGGACTTAACAAGGTAGGCAAAGGGTAACTTAATGTTTATTATAGTATCGTTGGAGCGTGTGTGGTTAACCGACACATCGATTGAGGGGTAAATATTAAGGGTACCAAGTATATTTGCATGGTTACTTCACACCTTGTTTTGTGATCCTCGGCATCCCAGTCACAAAACCTGAAGGGCACACTCGAGATTGAAACATGCCATTGAAAAGTTCAATGAATCTCAAAAGAATCTAGGAGTTTCAAAACCAATTAAAACCTAATAATACATTTCGTTTATCTTGGTGGAAATTGGTGAATCGTCATTCACCTACCTTCAAATATTTTATAGCTTGGATTACGGCATCCCTCTTCCAAGTTATAAAATAGTTTGTTGGGTCCTAGCCTTAATATATCATATTGGGTGTTATATTAAGGACTTAAATCAACTTTACGTGAATTTCTCCCATTGTTGATGTCTGGTTTAGACAACAATGATCTTCCCAAACCAAGCTTTCCTAATGAATATGACTTCCCGAGTTTGGCTCATGGAAGTCATACTTCTCTTCCTCCACCTCCTCCAATTATTCTCCCTAACCCACAAGTTCAAGGTCACTCAAGCCCTAATGGCATGCAAGGTCGATATGTGATCACATCTTAGAGATGAAGTCACATATTGACAAGCCGGGAGAGTTGGATGTCAAAGTCTTGAGAAAGTTGGATGTTCAATCACTTTCTAAGTCACATAGTGAGTTCCTTTGGGACTACTATGAAACAGACTATGACATGAACCTTAATGATCATATCTATTTGCTTGGTGCTGCTGAATCAGCAATGATTTGGAACGATAGTAAAGCAAATTTGATTAGAAGATCAACTTCCCAAAAACTTTATGGACAGTGACAATGGTGACACTAGAAATCCAGAAAAAAGCATTCTCTTCCCAATGGAAAGGGATTGGCCATAGTCAACCCGGTTGACCAAATGGTAAAGAGAAAGGCTAAGTCTGAGATAGTCCCATTACCAAAGGGTCCATATGTTTATTTTGCCAAAGGAAGGGGCGTTGATTGCAAAGCTGCCAAATTTACCTAAGGATGTTAAAGTCAATAAGTTTGACTCTACATCAGGTAGAGCCCATTATCTAACTCTGTTAAGTTCTATTATGAGATCCTCATTACATGATGTGACTGGGTCACATGTTGATGTTTTAAGAATCAAAGAATAGAGAGAAATCTTAAAGGAAGTATATGCTGATTCTGATCGCGAAGGTGGATTTCGATCGCATCAGAATTTTGAGCAGTTGCTTAAGAAGTTGTTATATATTGCTAAGGAATAGATAACAACAATTTTCAATGTGGATTGTAAGGATAAGTTTTTCTGCAAAGTTTTAAAATAAAAGAAAATTGTTTAATTTTATTTATTTGAAGTATCCTTACAATGGCATTTGTGGAAAATTGTTGCTTATATGATTCCACTGACAGCAATATTGGAAAATGGATTTGATTCTTTCATTTGTGGTAGTGTCTAAATTTACCAAATCAGGAAAGTTCCTCATCACCCAAGTTTCAATTGGACCAAAACTTGGAATCATGCAAGTTGAATAGTATGATGAATGAGAACTTTCAAGCATTGGAAAATCAAGACTAATTACTTGTTCACATGGATGTGTGAGTCAAGTAAAGGACTAAAGGGATCGAGTACACATTCTTGTGCACTGGTCATGTCCACCACAAAGCTCGTTAAGACTATTTGATTTACTAAAGTTTAGTAAATATGGTTATACTTACAAGTTTAAGTATAATTCTGAAACATTGGAAAAGTCTCAATGTATGGCAGAACGAATGGGAAGAATCAAATTAGGCAGAAAGATAAAAGTTTCTCAAATCTGAAAAGATGGGAGAGTACTTTAGTATCATGTTTGTGATCATCTTAATGATGTAGAAATCATATCAAAATTAGTCCTCTAAAGGTCATCTTAGTGCATTCTTATGACTAAGAAGAGGAGTCATGAATTGTTGAAATGGTTAGATCAGGAAGATGAGTCATACTTCGTTCCAAAACAATTCTTAGAGTCATACTCCAAGATTGTAACTTGAGTGACATATCTTAAAGAAAGGTTTAAAACACTTGTCAAATGTAAGAGTAAAAGTGTCCTACTCTTGTACATTTGAAATTGGTAAGTTGTGATGTTTTGGATAAAACAAAAACCAACTAAGGCCAATTGTGTGAAGTGTTTGTCTTGATAAAGAATCCGCACTATCTCTTGAATATTTGGCAAGATAGTCTTATATGTCAAGACGATAGTGGGAGTCTTAAAGATCCTAAAAAGAATTTCAAGAACAAATCAAGAATAAAACCTGAGGCTCTTCACTAGCACACGACTTGAGGTTTATAACCTATCGTGTTGACATATTCTGTGCCCATTCCAGTTAAAGTTGGCTTTGCATAGGAGTTTTGAAAGATCTCAATTGGTTGCATAACAACTTGGAAGCAATGGCAAGCCCTGTACTGCCAGGTGGCAAGAAGTTAAGATTGCATAAGTTCTGTCCATATGAGTTTGGATTTGTCATTATCCTTGTCTTGTGACTATGGTTTTGACGATTCACATGGATAAGAACACATACACCATAAAATCTAAGGGTCGTAAGGTTTCTCTCCGATTCATGAAAATGATGGTGAGGAAACACTTCCACCAAGTAGATTTGAAGCAGATGGCAAAAGGTCTAAACAATTGAGACTATGATTACGGCATCCCTTTTCATAGTTCTGAAATTGTTTAGACACACATGCATGCTATCTAAGGAAAGGTGTATGATTTTGATAAAGTTTTATCAAAGCATCTCATATCAGAAATCTGAACTTTGGTAAGAAAGTCAATAAAGTATTGATTTCTAGAAGTCCAGCTGATTTCTGAGTACATGTCAAAGCTAGTGGGAGCATAAGTGTTATGCTAATAATCATCATGTTAGTGGGAGCATGATAATTATTGTTAGTGTTGCAAGTTAGCAATGTTAATTATAGAAAACAAAAGTTTCAATTCGTGAGGCTGCAGGGATTGAAAAAGTTGTTTTGCTATAATTAAGGGAGAGGATATACTTCATTTCAGTTCTAAAGTCTTAGATTGAGACCTTAATCATCTTTAGTCAAGAATATATATATGAATTTCATGTTGTATTGGTTCAACTTAAGGAAATTCTATATATTGCGTTCTCAAAATTCGATTATGATTACGGCATCCCTCTTCATAGTCAAATTTTGAAAACATGGCAAATAAAAATATTGTAGCAAAAGACTGGTCTAGAATCATGTCTTTATGTGAGACATCATGAATCGTGTACCATTTGCTTTGGGTACAGGATCGATTGCATGTGCTATAATATTTGTCATTTCTAATTTTTTCCAAATGCCCAGAGGCATTAAGAAGGGAAAAGGTCTAGAATTGGATATGACTAAAATGATTAAGAAATTGTCGAGGACAATCTGAGGTTTACCAAAGATTAGTTGCTCAGGGACAGTTGGAAGTATAGTGCTAATTTTGGAAGGACCATATTGACATATTCTGAAAAGAGGCATCTCTTATTCAGAAGTGATAGTCAAAATAAGAATATTGAGTTGTCTCCATAGGTGGAAGTTATCTGTGTAAGATTAGAAAACTTAATGCAAGAAGCATGTCCAAAGCAATGTACTTTGAATATGAGACTTAGTTTCCATGGAGTTGATCTCCATTGGAATACCTTATAATGACTGTTGACAAGTCTTTGTGACTTTGTACATATTCATTACAGGAGGGTCAGTGCATATAAGTTTAAAATCTAAACAGATTTCGATAAATGATAGGAATTTGAAATTCTCACATTTTTCGATAAGGATTTGGGAGTGTGAAATTAGAATCATTGAAATTATGTTCAATTGGTTTATTTCACAAAGTAAGGATCATAGACAAACATAGAGTGCATACTTGGTGTATGGCAAAGCTATTGTTTAAGAAAAACATAGTGTACATGCTTGGAGCAAGGGACAACTAGTGTTTTTAATTCAAGTATAAAGTTGATAAAACCGAAACAATGAATAATGAGTAATCAGTATGGTGATAAATAAAAGTGTTTATTTATATTCATAGGGTTTGATACCATATTTGATTCATTTATTCTTGTGTTTCACTTTGCATGTTTTGACTTCCAGAATAACTAAGTCGCTCTTCCTGAATGACTAAGTTATTCAAACCATCCACAGTCGGTCATATGTTGGAAGTAGATATGAATCAAGACTGTCATGGGTTGGTTTGTAGAGGTCCAAGTTGGTGGACAAAGTGGTGCTACAACACTCATGAGTGCTCATAAGTTCTGAGTATTGGATTCAACCCGTGCTCATTTGAATCACTTCATGGATTATATCACGAGTGATCATGAGACGATAATATCTTATATTCTTCAAACCTAGAGATATGAGTTGTTATTATGAGTTGGTTATACATTGATTGCACGAAAACGCATTTGGTAACTCGATGTTATAAAACGTGCCTTTGTGTATGATTCAACAAGTAGTAGAACAAGCCATATGAGTCGAAGTTTATCCATTCCTTTTACCTTCGGGATAAAAGCGATATCTGTGGGCCCCTCGATGATTTAGCGATGACACTTGTGAGTGCTTGGCCAAGCCAGGACTGATTTGATTTGTTCAATCAGTCAGTCATCATAAATCGAAAATCGGGAAACAACAAATGGACAGAGAGAATGATTATAATCCATGTCTCAGTCCATATGATATCTAGAATGGAGGAATATATGATCCCTTATCTAATGGACGCTTCATTGATTTGTTCAGAGTTCGATAGCGGCTTTAAGAGCTACGATTGCGAGTCGGGTTATGAAGTCGTACTTGTAACAATAGTTTTAGACTTATCCAAGTGGGAGACTGTTGGATTAGATGTCTAAGCCCATAACTATTATTGGTATGTACTTGACCCGAGAGTAGCGTGGTCAATTTGGGTTGCATATCATCAGGATAATTTGTTAGGATGGACTTTTGAGAGAAGGTTATTTATGGTTTATTAATATATTATAAGTTATAATATATTAATATGAAATCATATGTTTTAATTAGTATCGATCAAGAATTAATTTGGAATTAATTTAGTGATCAAAAGAGACTAATTAAATATATGGGGACTAATTATGATAATTAGTTATATTTATATGTGTTGGGTTTATGATCCATGTTGGACCAAGTTTATGTATGGATACATAAAGAGTTGGGCCACATGAACCATGGATCATAAAACCCATGGGTATGGATTATGGGTTATACCCATGACCCTTGGAATCCTACATATAAATAGGTTACTCCATAGCCAAAATCACCACTTCTTTTCTTAGAGAAATATGGAGGTGTTTTGGTGCATGGAATTCTCTCTCAAGAGCCACCTGTGTCCTAGGTGTGTTGTGATTCCATTTGAGGCATTTCATACTATTGGTGCTAAGCTCTTAAGGCCAAATACATCAAGACTTCAAGCCACATTAAAGGTATGTTTCCCTAACTAGTATATTATATGGTTTATGTCAAATGCATGCTAGTTATAGGTTTAATGCCTTGGAAACCATTTGCATGTATAATAGAGAAAACATAGATCCAAGGTATTTAGGGTTGTATGTGCACCATAGGATGTTGTAGTATACTAAAACCCAACAAGTTTATCTTTGTGTGCTAAAAGAAGGTGTTTTTGAGTGCTTTGGTGTATGCATGGTGCACATTGGAGAAGAAGGAACTTCTTGGAGAAGTGTTGGTTACTTTGGAGCTTGTAGATCCGGACTTTGTTCAGCTTGATCTATCTTCTAGAGGTATAAATTTTGAATCTTGATGATGCATTTGTTAGATCTAACTAGTTTTGGATGTTATGAGCTTTTTGTCATTTTAGTGCATAAAGTTTAGATCTTGAAAATTTGTGACCTTGTTATGGATAAAGTTGGAAACTTTATCCATCTAAACATCATTTTGATTCAGATCTGAAAGTTGGAGACTTGTACTTAATGGATTAAGTCGAAAAAGATGAACTTTTTACTCCCTTTGAGACTTAAAGACTAGATCTTGTTTGTTGGGACCATTGTAATGGATAAACTTGGAAACTTTATCCATTATAAAGCTATTATGAACTATAAAAATGTGATCTTGGCCCTTCTATCCCTTCCATGCAAGAGTTGTGGTGTCTTATTGGGATAAGAACTTAGGGTTTTGGAAATTAAGCACTTTATAGCCATGCAAAGTCATAAAGTTGGAAACTTTATGACTTAGGACATCATTTTGGGCTTGGATCTGAGTTTTGGATGTATGAACTTAATGGAATAAGCTCCTAATAGAGTTTTGGGACTGGGCAGAGCTCGCTGGGTGTTCCTGGTGGTACGCTGTGTGTACGCGGTCAGCGCCCCGCTATTGGTTAACATCAGAGTACGCTGGGCATACTCTCTTGGTACGCAGGGCGTACTCTGCTGGGAAGAAATATTGACTTTTGGACCTTGATCGTTGACTTTAACTTTGACCAGGATTGACCAAGTTTGACCTAAAGGTATTTTGGGTTATTGGGTTAATTATCGATTAAGATTGTATTTATTGTTAGTGGGCATGAGGTTATCCGGTTTGGTGGTCCGAGCAGTTATTTGATTATCAGCGGATTGAGGTGAGTTTTCCTCACTGTAGTTGCAGGTCAAAGGCACCAATGCCGACCCATTGAATTAATATCCTGCTATACACTGATATGCTAAGTATGAAATAGATATGCATGATTATGCTAGTTGCCGATATGTTAGTCTGGTAGATATGTAGGACTACCTATGATCTTGTCTGCCTGATTATCTGTATATGTTTGTTATTTGTTATATGTCGACATGTTATGTTAGGTTGAGGTTGTACTTCATTTGGATATAGCCAATAAACCCTGTAGCATTCCAATACATTGGTGGAACTCACTAATTTATTATTTCAATATGTTATTTGTTTGGTGTTGGTACCGTGGCAAGGCGAAAGCGTGACCGTACACATCCTTGGATTTACTACTGATTGAATCCTGGGAGACTCTGATTTTAATGAATGTTTTGGAAAAAATGATTTTGAAACACTTTTATTAGTAATGGGTTGTTTTGAAAGGTTTAAATTGGTTGTGATTTTTGTGGATATTACAAGTTGGGATCAGAGCCTTGGTTTGAGTGAATTGGAGGAACACTCATGTGAATCCAGTCTTAAACTAAGGAAAAGGGTTTTAAAAATAATTTCAAAGTAAGGGTTTAGAAAAAATTATAGTTGCTTTCAAAATAACCAAAAGAGGATGCGATGTGTACGATCAGTCGAAGCCAGTAAGTAGACCCCAAATTACCACACTGGTACTTGATATTGTGATATGTCAGAACAACATGCTAGAGATAGGGTAGGGATCTTCAAGAATTGCCTGATTATATGATGTCTGATAGCCTAGGGTCTTCCTTATATGAAATTGAAATCATTATTGTAGTTGCTTAGTGTATGTAACATAGTTGTACATAACTAAGATTCTATAGCCTGAGAATGTTTGGTTTAGCCTTATTTCCTATTCTTGTTTGATGAAGGGCTTAGGGTAGAATCAAGTATTCGACCGTCTATAGGATCTGGTGTTATGTATGATTAGCATACACGAGTGTTGCATGGTTAATGGAACTTTCATGAGTGGGTGTAGTATATGGCGGGTCAGCATGAGGATTATTAGCCAACCTTTTGGGGGCTCTAAGGGATCATTGGAGTATATAGCATGGTTTGATACCATGATTCATGGCAATGGTCCTGTATCGGTCAAACTTTTGGTTATGGATGCTCAGGAATAAGAATGGGTCTGGTAATTGTTTTGAGCCCCCTGTGCCGATAGTAGTTTGGGTTGATTGGTTCAGACCTCTATGATTTTTTTGGTTTTGAGGTCTCAAGGGGTTTGCTCAAGGTTGTGCATTGAGTCGCGGGACTCAAGAAGGAAACGATTGTTATGATCGGCTTAGGAATTGCAGCTGGAAATTAAGTGGTGGATTGGATTGTCGCTATATGCGAAAAGGATTATGCCCTTTTGGTTTTCTGAGTTCGGAGAAGGAGTGAGCAGGCTTGTGAATGTCAGAGTTGGGATGTAAACCCAACATGGGGTCTGTTGGCCGCAGTGTTTGGCAGCAATATGTCAGCGTGGAAGTACGCAGGTGGATGGATGTGGTATGGATGCTTTGTGATGCAATCAAGGGTTCGTGTTCTTGTGTTATAGGAAGGCCAGGTACCGAATTGGTGGTTGGAATTGCAGGCAAGGAGGGTATGTTTTGGATCGTAAGTCGGTATTTTCTTAGGCATTTGCATGTTTGGAAACAATTCGGAGGTCTTCAACTGAAATTCAGGATTCTCTTAGGATTTGTTTGATCCTTATCTGGAAGATCATCCTGCGCATGGTTTACACTCCAAGAGTCAGTGGTGGTTGTTGATACGTGCATATTTAGTCATATATTTTGTATAGAATATTAATACTTTTTGACTATTTTATTGCAAATATGGAACAAAAGGTGCTTAATTACGTTTAAATTGTATTTTCAGCCTAGAAGAAGTGCTCGAAAGCAAAAGGAAGCGGAAATAACAATCGGGAGCTTGGGAAGTAAATAAAGAGGAAAAAGTCAAAAATCTTGAAGCATTCGGCGAGTCAATACCCCGATTCGACGAGTCGGATTGAACATTCGCGAAGCAATAGAAGTCCTTGCCATACACGGAGTTTTAATGAAGGACTCGGCGAGTCAATCCCTCGACTCGGCGAGTTAACCCTATTTCCAGAAGTCTATAAATATGACATTCCTGCTCGAAACAAAAGACTTCTCTGGAACCGTTGGAGGCCAAGTTGCGATTAAGAACACGGTGGAAGCTCTGGAAAGTGAAGAATTGACCCTACATTCGATTTTGAGGAGGATTAAGGCAAATTCCAGTTACTCTTATTTAAACTTTTGATTGAATCATGTTTAAACCAATAGATTTCGTTTTTGAGTTTGTTTTTGCTGTAATTATGAACTAAAACCCTTGTCTTCTGTTTAGGGTAGATGATTTTGTGAATATGGATTGATTTTATGGTTAGGATTAATTTAATTTGGTGATATTGTTTTGTTAAACTTGTTAAAGAACCTTATATGTTAATTACAACTATTTTCAGTTAATTAACCAGCATATTAAGTTACATGAACATCTCTTAATTGCTAATTTCGTATGATTTATGTGATAACATTGTTACATGCCTAGGAATAGTGAATGTGAAACTAGGGTTAACTAGAAAATGGATAAATTAATGTGTGAGCTTTTGTGACGAACCATCAACAAGAGGTTAGTTGAACGACCAATTTAATTAACCACTACAAGTCTTACTTAACTCGAATTAATAAAGTAGGAAATTCATTAATTTAGACAACTGACCACTGCTTGAATCAATCTGTTTTCTAAGGACTAGTAATAGCGAACGTGAACCTAATCACCTTAATCGGTAGCCAAAGAAAAATTATTCCATTGCACTTACCATAAAATCAACCATAGGATCAAATGATTCGAACCTAACCAGAAGTCTCTTTTACTATTGAAATTGGTTAATTTTTTCTTGCTTAGCTGTTAGTTGCTTAGTTTAAGTGTTAGTTAAGTTTCTAGTCTTGTAAAACTAGAGAAAATCCTTCTATTTTATTATTGTTTTCTTTAGATAATTCTAGTAGTTAGATTAATTACCGTTCCCTGAGTTCCATACCCTGCTTGCTTAACTATACCACCAATAGACAGGTACAATGCCTTTTGTGTGTCTAATTTACATTAAGAAAGTAGGAATAAAACTAGTTTGTTTTACACACATCAAGTTTTTGGCGCCGTTGCCGGGGGACGACTCTAAAATTTAATTTGATTACTAGTGTTATTGATCCTTTGTGTGAGATTTTTTCTTACACAAAGTTACTGCTTTTAGTAAATTTAATAATAGGATTGATTTTTAGTTTTTAGCCTTTAGTAAATTTGTTTGACTTTTTTTTCTGTTTTGGTAGTGAATTCGCCGAGTCATTACGAATAGACTCGACGAGTCCATCGCTGAACGCATAGTTTCGTTTTTAGTTAATTTTTGTTCTTTTTACGCGTGTTTTCTGTTTTGATTGCAGTATGTTTATAAGCAGAGGAGGAGGCACACATTTGATTCCCCCACTTGAAGACCCGGAAGCTACACTAAGGAAAAACAAAGGCAAAACCGTAGGAGAAACCGCAACATCGAAGAATTCGCCGTTGAAGAATCTCAAATCTGTTTTTAGGAAGAAAAAGGGCAAGAAAGTGGGAGAATCCAGCATCTCTTCAGTGGCAGACGAAGACCCGAAGAAGGAGGATACCGAGTACGAAACCGAAAAGGAAGAAAGCGAATTTGAAGAAGGAAGCGACATAGAAGGCGAACTAGCTAACACCATGGCTAACATCGATGAAGTTCCCATGGGTGAATGGAAGAAAAGGATGCGTGACGACACTGGCCCACGACTCGTGCAACCCGCGATTCCCGCAACTGCCACCTTTGAACTTAAGGGCCACATACTTGCTCAACTTAAGAAAATCCCATTCTTCGGGAAGGATCATGAAGACGCCGTCAATGACATAGCCGACTACTTCAATGTTCCTAGTGTGAACCGCGACACCGTATTGCTTCCTATGCTACCAGTCACATTCAAAGGAGCTGCGAAAGATTGGCTGAAATCACTTCCCCCAGGATCCATCACTACTTGGGCTAAGATGCGTGAGGAATTTATTGATCAGTTTTGCCCTCCATCAAAGATAGAAAAGTTGAAGAAAGCCATAGTAAACTTTGAGCAACAAGTTGGCGAATCACTTTATGAGGCGTGGGAGAGATACAAAGGCTTACTAAGGAACTACCCACATCATATTTAAATATTCAACAAGAAGTCTCCATTTTCTATGACGGAGTAAATGTGACAACAAGGCAGCTCCTTGACTCACAAGGACCACTCACGAAGAAGCCACCCCCGGTGATAAAGCAACTAATTGAAGAATTCTCTAAGCACTCTAGAGAATATCACAACCCAAGGAATGACACATCTCAAGGTGTGGTGAACTCAATTACCGATGATATGGCAGCAATGATGGCAAAATTCGAGAGCATGGACCGAAGAATGACTAAGATGGACCAATCCATCCATGCCATTAGAGTGGGATGTGAAAATTGAAGAGGGCCTCACCTTACTAAAGACTGTGATCTTGATGAGAACGGGAACAAGAAAGCTCAAGTGTGTTATTCAAGCGGTGATAGATATGATGATGATTGGCGAAAACCTAAGAAAGAATGGCTACCATATGATGAATACAAAAAGGCAAAGGAGGAAAAGTATAAGCAGAAAGCAAGGGGTTTTTATCAAAAAGAGGAGCTAGTGCAAGAAAACAAATCTGATTTTGAGGACTTGCTCACAAGATTTGTAGCTGCATCCGAGAAGAGACATAATGACACCGACGCTGCAATAAAAGAGCAACGAAATATCTTAAGGGATCACCAAGGCATGATTAAATTAACACCACACAATGACGATGGATCAAAAAACTTTGCTAAGGAATCAGAAAGCATCTATTCTGAACATTGAAAAACAACTAGGCCAACTTGCACTACAAATAAACGAGAGACAACCGGGTGGACTTCCTAGTAATACCGAAAATAATCCGAGAGGCGCACATATAAATATCGTGACAACTAGGAGTGGGAATATTATTACTCCTCTGGCCCCAATTCAACAAGAAGATCCGAAACTGGTATAAGAGAAGGAAGTAGAAAAGCAAAAATCGATGAAACCCGACTCGACTCGCCGAGTCGAAGACACAGACTCGACGAGTCCCCCACTTAAACAGAAAAAAGAGTCTCCTATTAAACTCTATCAGTCTCTGTTACCGTTTCCAGACCGAGCTAGACAAGATAAGCATGATATAGATTATCGAAAGTTCCTGGAACACATCATATCCCTTCAAATTAATATGCCCTTCATCGAAGCAGTTGCACAAATGCCCAAGTATGCCAAATTTTTAAAGGAGCTTCTTACGAATAGAAAGAAGATGGAAGAAGTGAAGGAGGTAGTTCTCAATGAAGATTGCTCAGCCGCCATGCTGAACAAACTGCCTAAGAAGAAACGTGACCCGGTTAGTTTGACCTTGCCCTGTCAGTTCGGAAATTTAGAAACTATACATGCATTGGCTAACTCATGGGGCAAGTGTAAATCTCATGCCATATTCATTTTCTAAGAAACTAAACCTTCCGGAGCCAAGGCAAATTCGAATGGCAATTCACTTAGCTAATAAAACGGTGACGTTTCCAAGGGGGATATGCGAGGACTTATTGGTAAAAGTTGATAAATTTGTGTTCCCCGCAGACTTCATAGTTCTAGACATGGAAGCGGATCCTCAAGTCCCGATCATACTTGGAAGACCTTTCCTTAATACCACGAGCGCTATAGTAGACATGCGAGATTCTAAACTTACCCTTCGGGTGGGGGACGAATCAGTTACATTTGGAGTTGATCAAGCCTTGAAGCACGCAAGGTTTAGTGATGACACGGCATTTTCGGTGGATATGTTGGAAGAATTAATGGAAGAATGGAAGGAAGACAAGTCAAACAATTTTTCCACTACCTTCAAAGACGATTTTGATGCTGAAAGGGACATAAGGGAAATAGAGAGACTACTTGAAGAAGTTGAATACAATGAAATACTCAAAAGTGCAGAAAACTCGACTCGCCGAGTCAGATACACCGACTCGACGAGTCCGATCGAGAAATCGCGATCACACGGGGGGTTTTGGCATGGAATCGACGAGTCACCTACCTGAACTCGACGTGTTCAGTGTACAAAATACGAAATCAGACCTTAAAACTTTACCAGATCATTTAGAGTATGCATTTCTTGAGGATGGTGATCAAAAACCTGTTATTATAGCTTCTGACCTCTACAAATCTGAAAAAGAAGAGTTAGTTCATGTCTTGAAGAAAAGAAAGTGTGCCATTTCATGGAATATCACTGACATAAAAGGAATAAGACCTTCTTATTGCTCTCACAAGATCAAACTGGAAGAAGGTGCAAAGCCAGTAGTACAACATCAAAGGCAGTTGAACCCCAACATGCAAGAAGTGGTAAAAAAGGAGGTAGTCAAACTATTCGATGCAGGGATCATTTATTCTATTTCCGATAGTCCTTGGGTTATTCCCGTTCAAGTGGTGCCCAAGAAAGGAGGGATGACGGTAGTGACAAACGAGAAGACTGAGCTCATTCCAACTCGAACGGTAACCGGTTGGCGAGTGTGCATCGATTATCGAAAGCTAAACGATGCCACTCGTAAAGACTATTTTCCCTTACCTTTTATTGATCAAATGCTTGAAAGATTATCTGGCCATAGTTATTACTATTTCTTAGACGGATTTTCGGGTTACTTCCAAATACCCATAGACCCAATTGATCAAGAGAAGACTACTTTCACTTGCCCAAGTGGGACTTTTGCTTATCGCCACATGCCTTTTAGGTTATGCAATGCGCCTGCGACCTTTCAAAGATGCATGACGGCAATATTCCACGACATGGTGGAAAATTTTATGGAAGTATTTATGGACGACTTTTCTGTTTTTGGATCTTCCTTTCATGATTGTCTTGCTAACCTTGATTGATGCTTGCTAGGTGCGTAAAGCCCAATTTAGTCCTGAATTGGGAGAAATGTCACTTTATGGTAAAAGAGGGCATAGTATTCGGTCACAAGGTATCTAAGGCAGGGATTGAGGTGGATCGGGCAAAATTTGATACAATTGCTAAATTGCCTCCACCAACTAATGTGAAGGGCATTAGGAGTTTTTTAGGTCACGCGGGTTTTTACCGCCGTTTTATAAAATATTTTTCTAAAATAACTAGACCTCTAACTCAATTACTTTTAAAAGATGCACCTTTTATTTTTTCTAAAGAGTGTCTAGCGGCTTTTGAAATTTTGAAAGATAAATTTACAAATGCCCCGATCATTATTGCCCCGAATTGGAACTTGCCTTTTGAAATAATGTGTGACGCAAGCGACTTTGCATTAGGAGTTGTACTTGGCCAAAGGGTTGATAAGCACTTTCGAACCATTTATTATGCAAGCAAGGCTTTAAATCCAGCCCAAGAAAACTACACCACTACCGAAAAAGAATTACTAGCTGTGGTGTATGCTTTTGACAAATTCCGCCCTTATCTTATTTTATCTAAAACCATTGTTTTCACTGACCACTCTGCTATTAAGTACTTGTTTGCCAAGCAGGATGCAAAGCCAAGACTAATCTGATGGGTGATTTTATTACAAGAATTTGATATAGAGATCAAGGATAAAAAGGGGATGGAGAATGTAGCTGCTGACCATCTATCTAGGCTAGAAAATCCAGAAAGGGACGAGATAGATAATATGGGTATTAAAGATGACTTCCCGGAAGAATACTTGATGGTGATTGTGGATGAGGAACCGTGGTATGCAGACATTGCAAATTACTTGGCTGGTAATTACCTTCCAAAAGGCCTTACCCATCAACAAAAGAAAAAGCCCTTTTCCGAAATAAAATATTATTTTTGGGATGAGCCTTATCTTTTTAGGAGTTATGCAGATGGAATCATAAGAAGATGTGTTTTTGGCAAGGAAAGTATTGGAGCATTGCCACAATGGACCTGCAGGAGGACATCATGGGGTACAATACACTGCTAAAAAAGTGTTTGATACCGGTTTTTATTGGCCTACTATTTTCAAGGATGCTGCTACATACGTGAAGGAATGTGATACTTGCCAAAGAACGGGTAATATATCGGCAAGGAATGAAATGCCCCAAATGAATATTCAAGTTTGTGAAATCTTTGATGTGTGGGGTATAGATTTCATGGGACCATTTCCTACATCCAAAGGCAACAAATACATACTCGTGGCGGTGGATTATGTGTCAAAGTGGGCGGAAGCGCAAGCACTACAAACTAATGATGCAAGAGTTGTGGTTAAATTTTTAAGAAAATTATTATCAAGATTTGGAGTACCTAAAGCATTAATTAGTGATAGGGGAACCCACTTTGCTAATGATCAACTAGCAAAAGTGTTGCAAAAATACGGGGTACGCCATAGATTTTCAACACCTTACCATCCACAAATAAATGGGCAGACAAAAATTACAAATAGGGCACTAAAAAGAATATTGGAGAAATCGGTGGGGCACAATAGAAAAGAATAGGCGGACAAATTGGATGATGCACTTTGGGCATTGAGAACCGCATTCAAAACACCCATTGGAACCACACCTTATAGACTAGTGTATGGTAAAAATTGCCATTTACCCGTGGAGCTTGAACACAAAGCCTATTCGGCCTTGAAAACATGCAATTTTGAGCCACATGAGTTGTGTGCAAATCAACTCTTGCAAATGAATGCCTTGGAAGAATTGAGGAATGAGTCTTATGCTAACTCATTAATTTATAAGGATAAGACCAAAAGATGACATGATGCAAGGTTGAAGGGTAATAAGGAGTTTGAGGAAGGACAAAAAGTGCTATTATACAATTCAAGGCTTAAGCTCTTTCCAGGAAAATTACACACTCGTTGGACCGGGCCGTTTTCAGTAAAGCATGTCTATCCTTATGGAGTGGTTGAGTTATGGAGTAAAGATGGGTCAAGCTTTAAAGTCAATGGGCATCGGGTTAAGAAATACGAAGAAGGAATGCCACAAGATGAAAGACTTGAAGAAGGGCTGGACTTGGAGGCAACCGCTGACACGTAGAGCGGGAAGGAGTCCAGCTAAAGACTCCTAAAAAAGAAGCGCTTAACGGGAGGCAACCCGTCAATAGAGTTTGCTTTCTTTTACCTTTCTTTTTAGTTTTATTTTGCGTTTTTTTTCGTTTCTTAGGATTTGTTTATCTAAATCTTCTTAATTGTCTAAAATGATTGCTTGAGGACAAGCAAGGTCTGAGTGTGGGGTGTGGTGAATAACATGTGAAATGATGAATTTTTTCAAATAAATGACTCGGCGAGTCCACACGTGACTCGGCGAGTCCACACGTGACTCGGCGAGTCAACACATGACTCGGCGAGTCCTTACGAACAAGAAAGTTGTAATCGCGACCTAACTCAGCGCGTCCGTTTACTGACTCGACGAGTCGATTTAATTTACTGAAAAACAATAATTTTACAATTCTGTAAAATTAGGGTTTTTACCCTAATTGGAAAGCATTTTCATTTTACACAGCCGACACACAACCACTCGACGTGCCAAATTCTCTCCAAGAAACCATCTTGATTCTCTTGATTTCTTCTACTTTCTTCCAACAAGGTAACATCTTTTACTTTCGATCTTATTAAAGTTCTAATTTTTGGCAGATTAATGGCCTTAGTATGTTGAAAACCCGATTTTTACTTGATTTAGATTCTAGGGTTTCGAATTTTTTGTCTAAGTAGAGTGTTCTACACGAAATTTATTGTGAAATAATACTTTATATGCATCCCTAGACAAACCCCTGAAAGTTTTTTGAGTTTTGTTGGATGATTTGGTCGAAATCAGTCACGTGACTCGAAGGATTCATATGACTCGCCGAGTCTGTTCATGGACTCGACGAGTCAGTCCCTGAATACAGTACGGATTTTTTTTAACGTTTCTGTTCTTTCTGGTTTATGTTTGTTTTCATGTGTTGTAGAATATGTTTTCTGGGCGGGGACAAAGTTCTCAAGGTAGCCAAGGGGATTTCCCTTGGTTAAACTTCCCAAGAATTCAATCTAAATCAACAATGTCCCGATGGAAAAAGAAATTGGTGGAGATTAGAAAGAAAGAAATCTATGTACCTAACGCAATCAATTGGGAGTGGCTGGGACAAGTTCGGTATGAGGAAGAATTGGCCCCGTTTTTGGTCAAAACATTTATGCATAACGGAGTATCCATCACTTGTGATGGATGGAACCAGTTATTCCGTATCCAATAACCGGTGTTTCAGGAGTTGTGTTGGGAGTTCTTTTCAACCATCAATTTTCGTGGAGGAAATGATTACTATAATCCGGGAGTCATTGCCTTTTGACTTGGTGGCGAGCTCTGCCAATGTAGCATGGTGGAGCTTGCTTGGAGATTGGGTATATATGACCAACAATTGGTCAACACTGGAGGTTTTGGTACTTTCTTGTAACATGCTCACAAAACATTTCCGGAGGGCGTTGTGGGTTCCACATGGTGGAACACTATTGCAAACAAAGTCTATATCCCCAAGTCCGCTCAAGAAGGGAGCATTAGATCACCTACCCATTGATTGATTCACCGCCTCATTGCTAGTACGATCAATATGCGGAAGGATGATGACAAGGTTCCTAATCTTGATGTCTTTTATTTTTGGAGTATTATTACTCCAAACACTTTTTGCAACCTCCCGTACTGTTTAACATCTTATTTAGCCGAGGGAGCGGTCAAGGAGAGAAAAACTTCAAAAATCAATGGCGGATGTTTGTGACTCGCCTGGCGAAATCATATGGGTTGATGGAAAGAGGAGCATGGAATATGTTGACAATGGTCCCGACTCCTCCTTTTAGCATTATGCTTTTTAGGAGGGCAAGAATAATTGAAGATTTTGGTGGAGGGACCTTTGGTATTCCTCATGATGATGCGGCTATAGGACCCGAGGAGCCGGGAAGGAGAGTTAGGCAAAGACAAGAACTAGACCATGATGACCCACCGGTAATTCTGGTTGATGATGAAGTACCAATGGATTGGTACAATGTGGAGATGCCAAAATTCCAAGATGATTTGGCAAGGGGGGTGAATTTTGGCAACGAGTCATATGTCCAATTGTTTGAACACTTTCACATTCAACACATAGATGTGGGAAATTATCCGCATATACACACGTGGGAGGAAAGAGGAGATGATGATGATGAGGAAGATGAAGACTAGTTTATCCTTTTTATTTTTATTTTGGTTGTGTTGGAACTATTTTTTATTTTGTTTGGTGTTTTTGGACAACTAGTTTTTAGGATTATCATTAGGATGTTTTCCTTTTTATTACTTGTGTGTTGTTCTTTTCAGAATTTGAATGAGGGTTTGCATGAAAGGGTCTAGAGAGTGATAAAATAGCGGAAGAATCGAGTCTAGACGAGAGAGAAAGAAGTTTTGAGTCCGAATATCAAGTCCGGTTATGAAGAGGGTTAAAGAGTGACTAAACACTGAAGATATATAAATGTCATTTCAAAGTTACTTCAACACACCAAAATCAGATGAAAAACAGAATTCAATTTTTTTCCACACAACGATGGACTCGCCGAGTGTATGTAAGAACTCGACGAGTCACCATGTAATTTCATGATTTCTGCCATTTTCGCGCTACAACTCGGCGAGTCACCATAATAACTCGACGAGTTGCTCCTTATTTCACCTCTCAAGCTCGTGATTTGATGATATTTAACACGACAATTGACTGCATTTTTGAAGATTAATTTCTGAAGTTTTCCGAGAGTTTTTCCTACATTTTTAGAGCTGTCAACCACACGAGATTTGACGCCCGAGGCATGGATGAGTTGTTCCCATGTCTAAAGTCAATTGAAGATGGAGCTTTGAATGAAGACGATCCTCCTCGCCACTACTATCCCAGGGGAGTTTGTTCTAGTTCCCTCTTTATTTATTTTTCTTTATCATGCGTACTATGCAATGGGGACATTGCATAAATTAAGTGTGGGGTAGGAAGTTGGTTAGATTAATTGAAATTTTAGTTGAAAATTTTGAAATTTTGCATAAAATTGCTAGGGTTAATTTAGAAAATCATGGTAAAAGCAATTAGGATTCCATGCTAGTATTGTATTTGATGATTCATTGAGGACCCAAATGTTTAGTTGAGCCAATATACGTTATAATGCATTTGTGGCCCCCTTTATTCTAGTGAAATCATGGGACAAAAACACAACCTCGCTTAGTTTGAGGGATGCAATATGTTTAGCATCGTGTACCAGAAATGTATCCAGGAAAATTTTATCTTTAATCAATAAAGGTTGAAGTTGAGCGCCCTGCTTAAGCATGTAGGATTTGAGTGAAAAAAAAAGTGAGTTGCATGTAAAAGAGAGAGAGAGAGAGAGAGAGAGAGAGAGAGAGAGAGAGAGAATTACAAGAAAAGTTGTAAGAATTTTGGAGCTTTCAAAGTGAAGATCAAAAGATCGAAATTCCGAAAAATCAAAAGTTTTGAAGATACCAAGAATCATAAAGGTGGTGAATTCAAAGAAATTAAAAATAAAATTGTCAAAGAAGTGAAGAATTCCAAAGAGCTCCATTGTGGTATCGAAAAGTTGTAAATTTTTTCTAGATTATGTATGCTTGGGGTGCTTGACCAAAAATACCTTGAGGTTAGAAAGTTTTATGCGGATGGATTCGGAGGGATGCATAAAATGAGCATTGTTCAAAAGAAGTGGGCGAGTGTATATGAGGATTGAGAGTATTTAGAATTGAGGGGGGTCCTTAGGAAAATGCATGCGTTATTCAAGCGGTGTATATGACACAAATGCATGCGTTGCGGTCTTGGCATAATGGCTGGGTTTGATTGGGATTGTCTTATGTGATGCTAATATGTTAAAATTCAGTTTTGCTTGGGGGCAAGCTAAAGTCAAGTGTGGGGTATTTTGATATGTGCATATTTAGTCATATATTTTGTATAGAATATTAATACTTTTTGAGCATTTATTGCAAATATGGAACAAAAGGTGCTTAATTACGTTTAAATTGTATTTTCAGCCTAGAAGAAGTGCTCGGAAGCCAAAGGAAGCAGAAATAAAGAGGAAAAAGTCTTGAAGCACTCGGCGAGTCAATACCCCGACTCGATGAGTCAGATCGAACATTCGCGAAGCAATAGAAGTCCTTGCCGTACACGGAATTTTAATGAAGGACTCGGCGAGTCGATCCCTGGACTCGGCGAGTCAACCCTGTTTCCAGAAGTCTATAAATATGACATTCCTGCCCGAAACAAAAGACTTCTCTGGAACCCTTGAAGGCCAAGCTGCGATTAAGAACACGGTGGAAGCTCTAGAAAGTGAAGAATTGACCCTACATTCGATTTTGAGGAGGATTAAGGCAAATTCTAGTTACTCTTATTTAAACTTTTGATTGAATCATGTTTAAACCAATGGATTTCGTTTTTGAGTTTGTTTTTGCTGTAATTATGAACTAAAACCCTTGTCTTCTGTTTAGGGTAGATGATTTTGTGAATATGGATTGATTTTATGGTTAGGATTAATTTAATTTGGTGATATTGTTTTGTTAAGCTTGTTAAAGAACCTTATATGTTAATTACAACTATTTTCAGTTAATTAACCAGCATATTAAGTTGCATGAACATATCTTAATTGCTAATTTCGTATGATTTATGTGAGAACATTAATATATGCCTAGGAATAGCGAATGTGAAACTAGGGTTAACTAGAAAATAGATAAATTAATGTGTGAGATTGTGTGACGAACCATCAACAAGAGGTCAATTGAACAACCAATTAAATTAACCACTATAAGTCTAACTTAACCCGAATTAATAAACTAGGAAATTCATTAATTTAGACAACTGGCCACTGCTTGAATTAAACTGTTTTCTAAGGACTAGTAATAGCGAACGTGAACCTAATCACCTTAATCGGTAGCCAAAGAAAAATTAATCCATTGCATTTACCATAAGTTCAACCATAGGATCAAATTATTCGAATCTAACCAGAAGTCTCTTTTACTATTGAATTTGGTTAATTTTTTCTTGCTTAGCTGTTAGTTGCTTATTTTAAGTGTTAGTTAAGTTTCTAGTCTTGTAAAACTAGAGAAAATCCTTCTATTTTATTATTGTTTTCTTTAGATAATTCTAGTAGTTAGATTAATTACCGTTCCCTGAGTTCGATACCCTGCTTGCTTAACTATACAACCAATAGACAAGTACACTACCTTTTGTGTGTCTAATTTACATTAAGAAAGTAAGAATAAAACTAGTTAGTTTTACACACATCAGTTGTACGCGGTTAAGCCGGTTTAGGATATGGTTTCTTCGCAACACTAGTAGGTGGTAGTTCGAACCCTAAGTGGGGGAGAACTTGGAATTCTGCCTGGAGGATCATTGATCTATTTAAATTTGTGATGTTGGAAGAATGGTCAATAGGGTTTCCGATGTGGGTATATGCGATTTCGGTTTAAGACTTGGTCAAGTCAGGGGTATTGCGCAATCGGTGTATTGGGTTAGTTGTCAATGCAGTCTCTATCGTTGGTCTTTTTGTTCATCATTCGGCAGAGGTTCTCCGAAAGTTCAAGTTGTGACAGTTGAATTTCAATGGATGTGTCAACCTATCATCAAGTTCAGTATGTTTTATGCCCTTTGGTCTCTGGGTATGTTTACCCTCAATGGTGGTTTGGAATTTTAGTTCGTAGCAGGCTCCAGTTTTGGTAGCATTCAGGATCACCTTGGAAGTCTTCTCGAGCTAGATATGTATTGGTGGAATTTGTTCAGTCTCAATCAAGTATAGGATCTTGTTTTGACCGATCATGAGGATGACTTATGTTATTGATTGAGGTGTCGTTTCAATAGAACTCTGGTATTTCTTCCCTTTTGGATGAGGTTATGGGTGCCCTAAGGATGTGCATTGTGGTCAATTCATTATATATTTCTGAGAGAGGTATATGTAAGATGGACAAGATAGAATTGGAGCACTTGGTTCGAATTATGTTTATGGTTCTTTTTGGGTTATAGCCTTTGAATTGGATCTAGAGTATGACTGTTTATCCTATTCTCGGGTCGTGTGCAACCATGTTTTCGTAGGGTTTTGCATTGGTAGCAGCTTGTTCTATGAAAGGAATTGTGCATGGTAAAATTTCGGCATTGTTGTGCTCATTTGGCGTTGAGAGGGACATTGTTTAGGTCCCTGCAAGGCGATGGAATGAGGTGAGTATCTTTAGCCATGAGGTGCTAGGTGAATAATGTAATGTCAACAAGATCAATGTATTATCGGGAGCATTCCAGACATAGGCTGAGGGCCGGGTAAGGCATTCCAGACTCATGGTGTGGGCTCGGAGGCAATCCAGACCTATGTTGAGGACCTTGTATGGGTATTCCAGACATAGGCTGTGGGCCTAGTGATCATGATGGTTTATTTCTTCTGCTTGTGTTAATTTCGGTGTTGGCGCGTTGATGGAAGTTGGGAGAGTCACGAATCAGCTGGTTTGGATAAAGTAAGGAGTTAAGGGTTGTTGGTAGTATCAGTCGTGCATCAGAAACTCTCTTGCTAAGTGTTTGCATTATAAATCATGTTGTTTCGTGAGCTGTTATTAGGGGTTGGGTACCAAATTTGGGTATCATTTATGGAGTCCAGAATCATGAATTTCATTGTGAATGTCTCGAGTGATTTGCCATGTGGCGGTACACCTGAGTTGATAAGGATTGGAGGCAAATGTGAAAATTCCTAGATTTCTCATCTTTACTCGTAGGAGCAGTGGTTGTGAATGGCGTGTTAAGTAGTCAAGGTTTCATTTAAGGGTTTAAGTACAACCTATGGATTTGGAATTGGTTGAAATTCGCGATCGATGTGCTTTGAGTGCTTCATTCCGCGTGTTTGGTGGTCTTCTTAATCAAAGCCAAGGGGTGGGTTCAATGAAAGGATGAATATCAGTTCTAGAATATGGCTTCTGAAGTTTAGATCTGATGAGTTCCCGGTCTAGGGAAACATATTGATTGAGTTGATTCGGTTTTATAGTTGGGAAGTTGTAGAATATGCTGGCGTTGCTCGTGCTTCTCTGTAGCGGATATATAGATGAGACTCGCATTGGGAGCCGTCATGATATTTTTGTATAAGATGTTTTCATCAGGAAAGTTATGGGGCTTAGGAATTATAGAAGTAGCATTTTGGATCGACAATTATGGGTTCAGTGATTTTTTTAGCACTAGAAGGTTTTTCTTTTGGAACGTTGGTTCTCAGGAGGGTGGTAAGGAGTGATTTCGAGGACGAAATCTAAGTTAAGTAGGGGAGAGTTGTAACGCCCTGTTCCGAATCATTTCCTATGTTGGGGTGGTGACCCAAATACCGAGTATCATCAGGCTTAGGGCCTTTGAGGAAAATAGATTTAGACCCATTTGGTTGTGGGTAATGTATTTGGATGATCCAGGAGTTCGGTATGTGTTTTGGATTTTTGTTCGGAAAGTTTTAAGGCAAGGATGAGTTTGTAGAAGTGTAGAGCTTCTCGTTACCTTTCTATGGATATAAAGAATGTCAAAATCAGAGTTAGAAAGAAGAAGTTATGCCCGTTGAAGTTTGATCAGTTTTGGGTTGTGGTGAGTACGTTGGGAGTACAAAGGGGAGTATGCTGGGCATACTGAGGCACCCTGAGTAAGTTGGACGTAACAGAAGTACGTTGGGCGTACATAATCAGCGCCCAAACCCAATTTTCATGGTTTGAGCCCTATTTAAGCTCCTTAACTCCCCCAAACCCACTCCATTCTCAGCCTCCACCCCTCCAAACCCCTTCCACGAAACCCTAACCCTAGTTTAGTTGTGTGTGCTAAAAGAAGGTGTTTTGAGTGCTTTGGTGTATGCATGGTGCACATTGGAGAAGAAGGAACTTCTTGGAGAAGTGTTGGTTGCTTTGGAGCTTGTAGATCCGGACTTTGTTCAGCTTGATCTATCTTCTAGAGGTATAAATTTTGAATCTTGATGATGCATTTGTTAGATCTAACTAATTTTGGATGTTATGAGCTTTTGGTCATTTTAGTGCATAAAGTTTAGATCTTGAAAGTTTGTGACCTTGTTATGGATAAAGCTGGAAACTTTATCCATTTAAACATCATTTGGATTCAAATCTAAAAGTTGGAGACTTGTACTTAATGGATTAAGTCGAAAAAGATGAACTTTTGGGCCACTTTGAGACTTAAAGACTAGATCTTGTTTGTTGGGACCACTCGAATGGATAAAGTGGGAAACTTTATCCATTATAAAGCTATTATGAACTATAAAAATGTGATCTTGGCCCTTCTATCCCTTCCATGCAAGAACTGTGATGTCTTATCTGGTTAAGAACTAAGGGTTTTGGACATTAAGCACTTTATAGCCATGCAAAGTCATAAAGTTGGAAACTTTATGACTTAGGACAACATTTTGGGCTTGGATATGAGTTTTGGATATAAGAACTTAATGGAATAAGTTCCTAATGGAGTTTTGGGACTAGGCTAACTACGTTGGGCGTACCTGGTGGTATGCTGCGTATACGTGGTGAGCGCCCCGCTATTGGTCAACATCAGAGTACGCTGGGCGTACTCTCTTGGTACGCAGGGCGTACTCCGCTGGGAAGAAATATTGACTTTTGGACCTTGACCCTTGACTTTGACTTTGACCAGGATTGACCAAGTTTGACCTAAGGGTATTTTGGGTTATTGGGATAATTATTGATTAAGATTGTTTTTATCGTTAGCTGGCGCGAGGTTATCCGGTTCGGCAGTCCGAGCAGTTGCTTGATTATCAGCGGATCGAGGTGAGTTTTCCTCACTGTACTTACGGGTCGAAGGCACCAAGGCCGGCCCATTGGCTTAATCTCCTGCTATACACTGATATGCTGAGTATGGAATAGATATGCATGATTATGCCATTTGTCGATATGTTTGTCTGGTAGATCTGTTGGACTACCTGTGATCCTGTCTTCCTGATTATCTGTATATATTTTTTATTTGTTATATGTCGACATGTTGTGTTGGGTTGAGGTTGTACTCGTTTGTGATGTAGCCAAAAAACCCTGGAGCATTCCAGATATGAGCTGAGGGCCGGGAAGGGCATGCCAAACTCATACTGAGGGCTCAGTAGCATTCCCGATACGAGCTGAGGACCGGTTGGTATGCTAGACTCGTACTGAGGGTTCACATTGGTATGCCGGTCCGATATCTAATGTGCCAACAATCAATTTTTTTCAAACAAAGTCAACAAAAGTCAACCAGGTTAACTCAACTCGTATTAGAATTTTGAAACGACCCAAATTTCTAAATAAAATTTTCATTTTTAATTAGTCAAAACATTCCCATAAAATATGAAATATCAATGACAATTGTTTTTCAAAATCCGTAACATCAACATTTTATTTCAAATATCAGAATGTCCCATCAAATCAAATGCCGGAGAGTGAATGTCGCGCCATCAAGCCTTGCCCTTGCCCTTAGGCTCAGAAGTACCTGAAACAAATCAACAAACTGTAAGCTAAATCTTAGTGATTTCCCCAAAGCATACCCCACACAATCCATGTTATCTATAAAAGCTACATCAACCACATAAGCCATGCATACAACATATAAGGATGTCGTGGGATCCTCCCAAGGTCCTACTCCACGATGCCATGGGCTCCCTAGATGGTCTTACACCTAAGTGTCATGGGCTCCCCCATGGTCTTTAATTGGAAAGTTATGGGCTCCCTACATGGTCTGACATCCAAGTGACATGGGCTCCCCCATGGTCTTTACCTGAAAAGCCATGGGCTCCCCCACATGGTCTTACATCCAAGCGTCATGGGCTCCCCCCATGGTCTTTCATGCAAGTATACTATATATACAACTAGGATACCACCTGGCATATAACCAACTAACATGCCACATAACACTACATCAACTAGTGTATAACATATCATAAAATGGCTCGGCTTTGGTGCCTTAGACCCATTGGTATGGTGAGGAGACTCACCTCTGTCTGCTGAATCCGAAAGTTGCTCTCCTAACAGTCTGTAACCACCCGTGCTGGACAATAATACCATTAAGCTAAGGTTAGGGTTGAATATAATTCAATTAAAGAACCCAAGCCCCAAGTCCTTTCATAATGGCCCAAAGTCCATGTCCAAATCACGAATGGGCCTCACGGTCCAATAAAGGCCAACCATAATAACCATGTCCCAAAACAGATAAATTGGCCTACTAATTCAGAATATGCCCTACATACCACTCCTGTACGCTCAGCGTACTGGGTCCCTAAGTTGTACGCGCTGTGTACGCTAATCTATGCCCATCGTACAAACATATTAAGCACATCTTCCATTAAGTGCTTAATACTCGATGTTCTAACATCCAATCTTTAGATCTGAGTCCATTAAGACGTCCTAAGGCATAAAGTTGGCAACTTTATGCCTTTGCATGCTCCATATGTTCCCAACAACCGATTAAGACCTTTCTAAGAGTCTTAATCCATGCATGAGGTCAAAACATCCATCAAGACACCATTTTTATGGCATGAATGAGTCAAAGGACCTTAGATCTACTCTTCCTAAGCTCTGGAGTTGCTCCAACTCTCTAGAGATGATCCATGAACACAAAAAGGGAAAATATAGAAACCCTAACTAGATCTAATGCATAAGATAGCAAGATCAACACTTTATACCTCCATAAGCTCTTCAAGGTGAACTAGATGTAGATTCTTGAAGCCCAATGCCACTCCAAGCTTTCTTAGCAATTCCCTCTTCTTGAATGAACCCTAAAATGGCCACAATACATTCCTTAAACTCAAAAACACTCTCACATGGGATCTTTGGTGTAAAGGGGTGAAATGAGGCTGTGGAAGCTGATTAGGGTTTGGTCCAAGAGCTTAAGGGTGTTTAAATAGGTGTCAAGTCCAAGAATTAGGGTTTTAGCCCTCTGTTGCGTACGCCCCGCATACCTATATGTACGCCCCGCGTACGCTGCCACCGTCCGCGTTCATGCATCGTTATTACGCTAAGCGTACTACTGGAGTACGCCCCTCGTACTAAGGGACCTTTTACGCCATCTTTTCCATTTCAAGGGTCTAAAGTGTAATTCCTGATTTTGAGTGTTACAACTTTCCTCCACTTAGACTAGACTTCATCCTCAAAGTCCGCCGATGCAAACAGATTCGGGTAATGTTCCCTTATCTCATCCTCCAACTCCCATGTCCATTTGGAGCCTCTTCGGTTCTGCCATTGCACCTTCAATAGCTTCACCTCCTTGTTCCGAAGAACCTTAGTCTTCCTATCCAGAATCGCATCGGGCCTTTCAATGTAGTGCAGGCTCTCATCCACCTGAATGTCATCCAAGGAAATAATCACGGCCTCGTCTGTGACACACTTCCGAAGCTGGGACACATGGAAGGTGTTATGTATCTGGTTGAGCTCGTCCGACAGATCCAAACGGTAAGCCACCTTGCCCACCCGAGCCGAAATCCTGAACGGGCCAATATATCGGGGCCCTAACTTGCCCCTCTTCCGAAACCAGATGACTCCCTTCCATGGTGACACTTTCAGTAAAACAACCTGGAACTCAAGATCCGATCGACGCCGGTTAGCATTGCTTTTCTGACGGCTCTTTGCGCCTCGTAGCCGGTCGTGCACCTGCTGAATCAACGCGGTAGTCTTGAGCACCACCTCGGTGCTCCCCATGACTCTATGTCCAACCTCACCCCAGCAAACAAGGGTCCTACACCTATTACCATACAACATCTCAAACAAAGGTCGGTCGATACTAGCATGATAACTATTGTTATATGAAAACTCTGCTAGTAGGAGGTATGTATCCCAACATCCTCCAAAATCCAACATGCATACCCGAAGCATATCCTCGAGTGTCTGGATTGTCCTCTCACTCTGACCATCTGTCTGGGGGTGGTACGTCATGCTGAAGTGTAACTTAGTGCCCAGTTCCTCGTGGAACTTCTTCCAGAATTTAGATGTAAATCGAACATCCTGGTCAGAGACTACCGACACTGGCAACCCGTGCCTAGCCACCACCTCTCGCACATAAATATCCACTAATTTCTCAGCGGAGATGCTTTCGGAGATCAAAATAAAGTGGGTACTCTTCGTCAATCTATCCACAATAACCCATATGACATCCACACCCCTCGCCGTGTCCTCGGTAACTTCGAGATGAAGTCCATATTGATCTCTTCCCATTTCCACATAGATATGGGTAACGGATGAACCTTGCCGTGAGGTCTCTGATGCTCGGCCTTGACCTTCCTACAGGTGAAGCACTGCTCCACGAACCATGCAATCTCTCGCTTCATGCAGGGCCACCAATAACTCAACCTCAGATCCATGTACATCTTCGTGCCCCCCGTGTGAATAAAGAACTTGGATTTGTGTGCCTCCTCCAAAATCTTCTACGTCACACCCCCGGTTACCAGTACCCACACCCGGCCACACTATGTCAGAAGCCCTCGACTATCCCGAACAAACAAGGGATACTGACCCCGAATCTGCTCTATCTTCCAATTCTCTTTCTTCACACCCTCCACCTGAGCTTGGTTGATCATATCCAACAATGGAGAGATCACCGTCATCCTTAAACAAACGTTCCCAATCGGTGCACTTGCCACTTTGTGGCTCAAAGCATCGGCCACCACATTGGCCTTCCCTGGGTGGTATAAGATCTCGCAATCATAATCTTTCAGTACATCCAACCACTTCCTCTGCCGCATGTTCAGGTTCTGCAGATCCATCAAATTCTTCAAACTTTTATGGTCAGTAAAGATGGTGCACCTAACTCCATACAAGTAATGCCTCCAAATCTTCAGGGCGAACACCACTGCCCCTAGCTCCAGGTCGTGAGTGGGGTAGTTCGCCTCATGAGGCTTCAGCTGCCTCGAGTCGTATGCGATCACATGCCCTCTCTGCATCAGTACAATGCCTAATCCCATGATAGACGCATCACAGTACACCACCAAATCATCCAACCCATTGGGTAATGCCAAAATTGGGGCATCACATAACCTCTGTCTTAAGGTCTCGAAATCCAACTGCTGATACGGGCCCCACCTAAAAGTCACGTTCTTTTTGGTCAAATGAGTCAAAGGTACAACGATCTTGGAGAAATCCTGGATGAATCTCCGATAGTACCCTGCTAGACCCAAGAAGCTACAAATCTCTGATGCATTATTCAATACTTCCCATCACAATATTGCCTCAATCATGGCTGGATCAACCAAAATACCCTCTTGGTTGATAATGCGCCCCAAAAACTGCACCTCTCTCAACCAAAAATCACACTTTGAGAACTTGGCATAAAGCCTTTTCGTCCTCAGTGTCTCCAACACCTCCCTTAGATGCTGCTCGTGCTGCTCCTTAGTCTTGGAATAGACCAAGATATCATCGAAAAACATGATCATCGATCGATCCAACATCGGCCTACATACCCTGTTCATGAGACCCATGAACGTTGTTGGGGCATTGGTGAGCCCAAATGGCATCACCACAAACTCATAGTGCCCGTACCAAGTCCTGAAAGTTGTCTTCGGTAAATCCTCATCTCTAATTCTCATCTGATGGTACCCCGACTGATGATCAACCTTGGAAAACCAAGATGCACCCTACAGCTGATCGAACAAATCATCGATCCTCGGGAGCGGATAATGGCTTTTCACCGTTAGTTTGTTCAGCTTTCGGTAATCAATATACATCCTGTGTGACCCGTCCTTCTCTTTCACAAGCAGGATCGGTGCTCCCCATGGGGAACTACTCGGACGAATAAACACTCGGTCTAGTATCTCCTGACGCTGCGTAGATAGCTCCTGCATCTCGGGCGGAGCTAGCCTGTACGGTGCCTTGGCTATCGGATCGGCACCCGACACGAAATCAACGAGAAACTCCACTTGCCTTCTAGAGGCACTCCAGGTAACTCCTCAGGAAAGACATCCCAAAACTCCTATATAACCGGTACACTACCCAAATCCGTCGAGGTCTCAACCCTCGTATCCGAGATATATGCCAAACATCCCGAACAACCCTGCTGAAGAAGTCTCCTAGCCCTCGCAGCTGAACAGAGGGTTGGCCCATGCGAGACCCTGTGTCTGTGAATAACCAGTTCTCCCCCACGTAGGGTTCGAACCCTCACCAGTTGCCGCTCACAATTGATCATGGCCCATTGGCCCCCAACCAGTCCATCGCAACGATTACCTGTAGCCCTCGCAACGGTATCGAGACTAGATCAACACGAAACCTCTCCCCAAGCACATTCGGGACACATCCCCGATACACCCTCGCAGCACTCACAGTGCGGTCATCCGCAATCTCAACCTCAAGCAGGGAATCCAAAGTCCCCGGCGCATCCCGGAACTTCTTGCTAATTGTTGGGACTAAAAACGAGATGACGAATGCGGAATATCAAGAACAATCAGGAATCAATCACCATCATATGCAAGTAATCTGATAAAGGTTTTTGTGTATATTGATTATCACATGAACGTACAGAGAAAAACCCTAATCTGGTAAAAATCTTACCTCAAAATCTTTGGGACTAAAAACGAGATGACGAATGCAGAATATCAAGAACAATCAGGAATCAATCACCCTCATATGCAAGTAATCTGATAAAGGTTTTTGTGTATATTGATTATCACATGAACGTACAGAGAAAAACCCTAATCTGGTAAAAAGCTTACCTCAAAATCTAACCTAATGATTATTGTGACAACCCGAACCTTTTTCCTTCAACGTTAATCAAATTCCGTTAAATAAAATTTTCAATTTTATTTGTTCCGTTAAATTCTTATGGTTTAGAAAATCGTTTTATTTATATAAATAGATTTTATATAAGATTCGGAACCAAAATCGCGAAAACCCGAGTTTTTCTTCGAAAATCAGCAAAGTCCGGTCAGGCTGGTGTTCACGGCCGTGAACCCAATCACGGCCGTAAACCGTTCACGGCTGGTGGACCCTACCACCGACAATAAACTCAGCCTATATACGTGTTTCTACCCTAATTTATACTTTTCTGGCCGAAAACACACTTTCTCTCTCTAAAAACCATCACCCAAAAACCCAAATTTTCTCTTCATCTATCACTCAATCCGCCTTAGAACTCGTTTTGGAGCATCAAACACCCGTCTTTTCATCAAATCAAGCAACATTGTTCTTGAGTTCACGGCCGTAAACCCTTCAAATCTTCAAATCTTCAAGGGCCGAAATCAGTTCAGAGCCGTGATAACTTCAAATCTTCATATTTCACCAAAACAGACTGTGAACCCTTCAAAGACCGTAAACCCTTCGAAGGCTATGAACCGTTCACAGCCGAGAACAGTTCACAGATGTAATCTCTACACGGCGACAGTCAGCCCTACATCGTGAATCTTGGCTGCAAACCCGCTTTTCCCACTTCAATCGAGTCTCGGTAACATTCTTTAACTAAAAACAAGTGTTTTTCTAACACTTTAACTAATGGATTCACTAATTTAAATACAAATATGTGTTTAACTATTATTAGGATTCCGTTAACTCCGCGTGCAACAACTCGAGGGTCCTCATTTCCAGTCTCGGTGTTCGGGATAGACGCACCCAACTATGAGTTCATACCCCTAAGCTTTTATTATTTTTAACGTTTTTAGGGGGAAAATACAAGCTAAATACAAATAGTTTTTATGAACTTTTTACATAGAATCTCAAACAGGATCAAAACTTATGCAATTGATACAATCAAAAGATTACCACCTTTTATAAAATGTTTAGATATTTTATCCCTTTTGTAACATGCTGAGCATAAGGGAAGTTTTCAACTCACAACTATAATTGCATAGTTTTCAGAACAATACATGAACAGAGTACTTAACACACATGCAAATTATCATAGGTATAGTTTGGGATTTCAATACACAGTTTTATCATTTCAGGATTATACATTAACAATCATTTAAACTATAACAAATATAGTTTATGGTACAAGAGAACGATACAAAACAACACGTAAACTAGTTAATAAAGGGTTGTGAGGCACTACTTCAATTTGTACCCGTCGGAGTACAGAACTAAATCCTAACCCAGTATAACCATAGTCTCCTAGAGGGAGAGCGTGAGATTTATGAATAGATCTATTCGGGACTGACAATCCCACAACTGAACTACTAGCTACAGTTAGGCAGACATATATGGGGTGACAAATGTCATAATATCCGACACTTGAAGAACGTCGTAAAAGTCACTAGGTCATATCAAGCATGGTTATACGAACTCACAATAGTATAAACTAACCATTTGTTTACAGGATTCATTTCTTCAATTAGTTTTATTTTGTTTGATAGAACTATCAAACATTACATCTGGAGAGTTCCAGGAAATTTGAATACATGGTTTTACTTTAAGTAATACAACTACTATACATACTGGTGTTAGCCAGGGTTTTTCATACAGAACATTTTATACAAAGGTTTTCATACATAATGTACCATACAATACATCTGGTAGTAACCAAGCATACAAACTAACATTTTTCATATACTACAACAGGATACAGTAACAAACATTCATAGTTAATTCTATAGTTCCTTAGTTTATGCATCAGGGTTATGTATGAAGAATATCCGATAAACTGTGGAATGTGTGGTTTTCGCCTCATTTCCTGTTCCTTGTTTGGTTGTGGGCTTAGGGCATATCCACATAATCAACTGTCTGTTTGATATTGGTTTATACTTGGCTAGTATGAACTAAGTGGTCATGGAAGGAACTGGTATTATCATGCTTTTACTAAAGAAAATATTTGATTTTCTTGGAAACATACGAACATTTTCACAGACTCATCAATAGGCTTTCATATACTCCTGCAGGTTTTTGAGAAGACGAAGGGTATAGAGTCACGTCTTTTATATTTTGCTATAGTTTTGGTGTATACAAACTATGTATCTAACAAATGTAAATACTTTACTATTTCAATGTAATGGTTGTGTTTACTTTGATTACTATGATGCAATTGTTATGATACTATACATGACGTCCTCCACCCCCGAACGTTTCCGCCATTTCGGTTTTGGGGTGTGACATATTGGTATCAGAGCTATTGTTTATAGTGAACTAAGTATACCAAACCTTACGTGGTATAAAACTATAAACACTAAAGGGGCCGAAGCACTCTGAAACTAAAAGTATACTTTTAAAATTTAAGTATTTTACAAGAAGTATACAAGTATACATACATACTAGAAGCTGTAACATAATAAGAACTACATAAAAGTATTTAGGACAAGTCGAGTACTACGGTTAAACCTGAATAGTTATGTAATCATATGTGGGGCCAATATAACCTGATCAACTATATTTATCCGAGATATGACCAACATGTGTTTGGGAGTGATTGTGGTGTCGCGACAAGTCTAAAACCCACCAAATCCAATATTAATGAAGCAAGAAGTTAAAATACTATAGGAGTATTTTATAACTCTATAACACTGCACAGAGTCATTACAAGTAGTACTAATCCTCACAAATGAAAGACCTGCAATTCCTTGTTTATGTTAGTAAACCTTTATTGCAGATCTCTGTTAACGCTGTAGGATTAAGATATATCTTGTTTGAAAGTATCCAACTCATGATCAATATAGAAGGCTTATCGTCATTTCCCCTTGTATCTTTTAGAGAAAGATGACTCCCAGGAAGAGACCCAACAAGAAGAACAACGATCCTCTACCGCCGCCACCTCCTCAGTTCGATCATGTCATGTTTCGGGCAGCAGTTACAGCCGCTGTGGCTGCCGCATATGTCGCAGATGAATCCTGGTGGCACTGGCGGATTGGGAAGTGGACCTAATGCCCGTAATCTTGATGGTGGCCAGGGGCACCCGAAGGAGTGTACCTACAAAGATTTTATGAACGCGAAACCCAAATCCTTTGACGGCAATGGAGGCGTAATTTCCCTAACTCGTTGGTTCGAGAAGATTGAATCAGTTTTCGAGATCTGTGTGTGCTCCGAGGCAATCAAGGTGAAGTTTGCCGCCTGCACCTTCACCGATAGAGCACTGACTTGTTGAAATAGCCGAGTCAAATCCCTAACTCTACCAGTGGCCAATGCTATGATTTGGGAAAGTCTGAAGGAATTAATGCTTGCTGAGTACTGCCCAAGGGGAAAGATGCAAAAGCTGGAGCACGAACTCTGGAACCTGAAGATGAATGGTTCCGAAATTGCTGTGTACACTTCTAGGTTCAGTGACATGGCTCTTCTCTGTCCCGGTATGGTCACCTCGGAAAGCAAGAAAATTGAGAGGTACATATGGGGATTGACAGCCCCAACTCAAGGGAACGTCTTGGCTGCTAAACCTCTCAGGTTTGACAGCGCCAAGTGTTTAGCGCAGACTCTTATTGATCACGGGGTTGATCATGAAACAGTAGCAGCCATTCCCGAACCACCAAAGGCGAGTGGTGGGAAGAAAAAGTTTTGGAACAAGCGAAAGGGCCAGTCTTCGTAGGAGCCCTCCAAGGAACAACAAACAGTGGCAGTCCATGCTGCTACTACTCCTGTTGCTGTTCCAACCGCCCAAGCACCTGCCAGTAGATATGTTGGTACTCTTCCAAGGTGCGACAAGTGCAACTTTCATCATCACGGATCCTGCCGTGATTTGCAATGCAACAACTATAGCAAGAAGGGACACACAACTCGTTTTTGCAAGACCCCAGCACAACCAGCCAATCAAGGTCTCGGAGTGGGAGTAGGCCAAGCCTGCTATGGTTCTGGAGAGACCAGACACTTCAAGAGAAATTACCCCAAAGAAACAACTGTTGGCAACACAGGGAGGGTGCTAGAGATGGGCTAGGAGGAGGCAGTTGCTGATCCCATCGTAGTTACCGGTACGTTCCTCCTCGACAACTCTTATGCATGCATTCTTTTCGATAGTGGTGCGGAGAGGAGTTTTGTTAGTCATGCATTTAAACATCTACTCAAGCATAAATCCCAACCTTTAACCGAAACATTCACTGTCGAGTTGGCTAACGGAAAGAAAGAGAGCACTAACGACGTATTCATAGGTTGTACCCTTACCCTGAACAACCATTCTTTTCGAATCGATCTCATGCCAGTTTCCATAAAAAGTTTCGATGTCATCATCGGCATGGATTGGTTGAGCCCCAATCGTGCTGATATCCTTTGTTATGAAAAAGTCATTCGCCTCAATCTGCCATCTGGCGAAACCCTTATTATCTATGGTGATAAACTCAGCTTAAGCCTTCGTATCATTTCGTGCATCAAAGATCTCGAGAGCATCCCCGAAGTCTGCAACTTTCCTGATGTCTTTTCCAAATATCTTCCCGGAATTCCTCCCGAGCGCCAAGTCGAGTTCCGAATCGACTTAATCCCCGGAGCTACCCCCGTAGCTAAATCCCCTTACCGTCTAGTGCCGGCAAAAATGCAAGAGTTATCCAGCCAGCTCAATGAACTACTCAACAAGGGATTCATCAGATCAAGTTCCTCACCTTGGGGAGCCCCGATCCTATTCGTGAAAAAGAAGGATGGGTCCTTTCGGATGTGCATAGATTATCGCGAACTAAACAAGCTTACCATCAAAAACCGTTACCCCCTACCCAGAATCGACGACCTGTTCAACCAACTCCAAGGAACCAGCTATTTCTCAAAGATAGACCTAAGATCTAGGTACCATTAATTAGGAGTCCATGAGAGTTATGTTCCTAAGACAACATTTCGGACTCGATATGGTCACTACGAGTTTGTAGTAATGCCTTTGGTCTAACCAACGCACCCGCGATATTCATGGATCTAATGAATCAGGTGTGCCGCCCCTTCCTAGAAATTTTTTTGATAGTATTCATAGATGATATACTTGTTTATTCTCGGAGTGAGGAAGATCATAGACAACATTTGAGGCAAGTGCTGGGAACTCTAAGGGCGGAGAAACTATATGCAAAATTCTCTAAGTGCGAATTTTGGGTCAGAAAAGTAACTTTCCTCGGTCACGTGGTTAGCGAAGAAGGCATACACGTGGACCCTTCCAAAATTAAAGCGATAGAGAGTTGGTCAGCACCGAAGACACCCACAGAAATCCATCAATTCTTGGGTCTTGCTGGCTACTATCGCAGGTTTATCCAGAATTTCTCCAGGATTGCTAAGCCTCTTACCACCATGACTCAGAAAGGTGTAACCTTTAGTTGGGGAGAAAATCAACACACTGCATTCCAAACATTGAAGCAGGCCCTATGCAGCGCACTTATCTTGTCTCTTCCAGAAAGGACGGAGGACTTTGTGGTCTATAGCGATGCATCCAATCAAGGGCTAGGCTGTGTGCTCATGCAGCGAGGAAAAGTCATTGCTTATGCCTCGAGACAGCTGAACGCACACGAAGTCAATTATACAACTCACGATCTGGAGTTGGGAGAAGTGGTCTTCGCATTAAAGAATTGGAGACATTATCTCTATGGAACCAAGTGCACCATCTTCACCAACCATAAAATCCTTCAGCACATTTTTGACAAGAAGTAGCTGAGCATGAGGCAACAGCGATGGGTAGAGCTACTCAATGATTACGATTGTGAAATTCGCTATCATCCGGGTAAAGCCAATGTAGTAGCAGATGCCCTCAGCTGGAAGGAGTACTCAGGCCGCAGATTGAAGGCACTCACAATGACTATCCATTCTCATTTGTCCGCACAAATCAGAGAGGCTCAGCTGGAAGCCTTGAAACCAGAGAACTTGATGGATGAAGCCTTGAGGGGAATGGAAAAGAACTTAGAAGTCAAGGGAGACGGAGTTTATTATTTAATGAACCGGATCTGGACCCCAAAGTTTGGCGGTTACAGGGAGGTTGTCATGAATGAAGCTCATCGGACAAGATACTCCGTTCACCCAGGTTCAACTAAGATGTATCTGGACCTCAAAAAGCTATATTGGTGGCCAAACATGAAAGCAGAAATTGCAAACTTCGTGGGCAAGTGCCTGAGTTGCGCCAAGGTGAAGGTGGAATATCAAAAGCCCTCAGGTCTACTTCAACAGACAGAAATACCTGAGTGGAAGTTGGAACGAATCACAATGGACTTCATTACCAAGTTGCCAAAGACCCAGAGTGCCCATGACAATATCTGGGTAATCGTCGACAAATTGACCAAGTCTGCCCACTTCCTGCCAATCAAAGAAACATACAAGATGGAGAGACTGACCTGAATCTACATCCAAGAGATAGTTCGACTGCATGGTGTACCCGTGTCCATTATCTCTGATCGAGATAGCAGATTCACCTCGAGATTTTGGCAGTCATTGCAGAAGTTTCTTGGAACTAAGCTGGATATGAGCACAGCATACCATCCACAGACCGACGGGCAGAGTGAGAGAACCATTCAGACCCTAGAAGACATGCTGAGAGCGTGCGTTATCGACTTTGGTAAGTCGTGGGATACCCATTTGCCTTTGGTCGAGTTCACTTACAACAACAGCTATCACGCTAGCATCTAGGCTGCTCCTTTCGAAGCCCTCTATGGTCGTAAGTGCAGATCTCCTCTGTGATGGGCTGAGGTGGGCGACACGCAGCTAGGCAAAGGTCAAATCACTGATAGCACTCTCACTGGCCCAGAAATCATCCGATAAACCACAGAAAAGATCGTACAAATCCGGGAACGACTAAAAGCTTCAAGAGATAGAAAAAAGAGCTATGCTGACAAAAGACGAAAACCTTTGGAGTTCTAGGTTGGTGACCACGTCCTGTTAAAGGTCTCACCCTGGAAAGGCATGATACGCTTCGGAAAGCATGGAAAGCTAAGTCCGAGATACATTGGGCCATTCGAGATCCTTGCTAGGATCGGCCCCGTAGCTTATAAACTTCGTTTACCCCAAGAACTTAGCAACGTGCATCCCGTCTTCCACGTCTCAAACCTCAAAAAGTGTCTATCCGACGAGACTCTTCAAATTCCACTCGATGAGATAGAGGTCAATGAGAGTCTTAATTTCGTGAAAGAACCAGTCGAAATCATGGATAGGGAAGTCAAACGAACGAAACAAAGTCGCATCCCGATAGTGAATGTTCGCTGGAATGCGAAACGGGGACCTGAATTCATATGGGAGTGCGAAGACCAGATGAAACAGAAGTATCCACATCTCTTTCCCTAGTCCATAATTGTATTCTTTTTAGAATTTCGGGACGAAATTCCCTCTATCGGGGGATGATGTGACAACCTGAACCTTTTTCCGTCAACGTTAATCAAATTTCGTTAAATAAAATTTTGAATTTTATTTGTTCCGTTAAATTCTTATGGTTTAGAAAATCATTTTATTTATATAAATAGATTTTATATAAGAGTCGGAACCAAACTCGCGTAAAACCCGAGTTTTTCTTCGAAAATCAGCAAAGTCCGGTCAGGCTGGTGTTCACGGCCGTGAACCCGATCACGGCCGTAAACCGTTCACGACTGGTGGACACCACCACCGACCATAAACCCAGCCTATATATACATGTTCCTACCCTCTTTTATACTTTTCTGGCCGAAAACACACTTTCTCTCTCTGAAAACCATCACCCGAAAACCCAAGTTTTCTCTTCATATATCACTCAATCTGCCTTAGAACTCGTTTTGGAGCATCAAACACCCGTCTTTTCATCAAATCAAGCATCGTTGTTCTTGAGTTCACGGCCGTAAACCCTTCAAATCTTCAAATCTTCAAGGGCCGAAATCATTTTACGGCCGTGAACACTTCAAATCTTCTGATAGGTCATAATATAGTGGTTTGGGCTACGCATCCATCTTGTATAGGTCTTGGTATGATTTTGGGCTTTGTAATGGTGTTTGTAGCTTATTGTGTGGCTATGTACGGCCGGACTCGTGTGTACGGCCGTACATGGGTGTACGGTTGTGCATGCGTGTACAGCTGGTGGTCGTATAAATAGAGTGTGTCTGTGTCAGTTTTAGGGTGACGTATGTGTGTGTATCCAAGGTGTACCTGACGTTTTTGTGATATTAACGTGTGCATGCTTGGTTTAATCTTTACTCTACTCCATTCTTATTCTGATTGATTGCTATTTGTTTGATCACTGGTTTGGATCATTGAAATCGGGACTTACAATTGGTATCAGAGCCAAATTAGTGTCAAATTGGATCTTCGTGTGTGTACGGCCAGAAAACTTCATCATTTTTAGACTAATTCGAGATTACCTATTGAGTTTCTTCTTCTGATCAACATTCAAAGGCTTAGAGTCAAAACTTACTCGGAAATTCAAGTGTTTTTGGTGTGTACTGTTAAACCCAGTGTGTACGGTTAAGCTTAGTTGAAGCGTGTACGGCCGGACTCGTGTGTACGGCCGTACTCCATTCAAGATCCTTGACTGTAATCGAGTGAACGGTTGGAGTGTACTGTTGAAGTGTACAGTTGAAGTGTACGGTTGATGCGTACGGTTGGAGTGTACGCCTGGAGTGTACGGTTGGCGTGTACGGTTGTGATCCTTTGTACGGCCGTAAACTCCTTAGTTGCTTGAAATTCTTATTTTTAAGCGTTTTTCTTGTTAAGTGTTCGATCTGTTCATTTCTGAAAAGCCAAAAACAACAAACAAAAATGGACTCACAAAACTCAGCAATTCATCATGAACTAGATTCCATAATGGGAACAACCACACGTATTCTGCGTCTGTTGTCTGCCGAAGGTTTCCCAGAATGGAAATATCGGATTGAGAAGTACATCAAGATAAGAGATTTCAAAGTATGGCGTAGCATTCTCAGAGGACCTGTCACGATTACTACCACACTTGCAAATGGAACAATAATTGACAAAGTGTATGCAGACTATACTGATGAGGATTTTGAAAAAGTGGAAGAACAAGAAAGGGATTTGGCTACTCTGACCATGGCTTTATCTCCCGATATAGATCAAGGTTTCAGAAAATATGATTCAGCCAAAGCATTATGGGAAGCTCTAATTGAAGTCTACTGTTGAGTTCAAAAACTCTTAGATCGATTAGATCTTCAACATGTTAAACAGTAAAAGCAAACAAACATAGTAAACACAAGATAGAATCAAATTATGCTTAATGATTCAAATGTAGTCACGCCTCAGCAGAGCACGATGACGAACTTTCACTGTAGAGGCGAGCGAGGGTTTGTAGTACAATGATCAGAATAATAGTTAAAGCCATCACTCCTAAGGATGCATGCATGCACCTTATATACTAAACCCTAATAAAACAATCACGGTTGGACAGGCCCAAACCGGATAACAAAACTGGGCTACGGACCGAGCCTAAGACGCAACACTATATTAGACCCAACAATTTCCCCCTTTGCGTCAAAAGAGGCGAGAGACTATTTCTGTTGAGGGGCCTTCACCTGCTTCACAACCTTGAACAGCCAAGGGATGATCGCAAGAAGTGTCTGCCGAAACTGAATGTACCAATGAAGTATATCGGTGAACAACTTCTTGTCAGCTTCACTGTTCTGTTTACACCTGTGTGTGATTTCCAAAATGTTCTCCAAGCAAGCAGTAGAGAACAGGTGCTTGTCAATAAGAGCGAACAGGCATTTTTGACCTTCTCCCCTAATGAACATCACAGTATGAGACTTAGGGTCAATTTTTCCCTTGACCATCGTATTCACATTGCCAGTCCTTCCAATCGGTTTCATCGTAGTTCGCTTGTGAATGGCACATGCAATTTCTTGATCCATCTTTGCTACTTTGTGAATGTAACAAACAAGCATACGCTTGACATGATCAATGATTGGCTGATACTCCTGAGGATTGGACAATAAAATATTGTTGAGGAGTATCCAGTCGTGCGGGTTCAAGTTCGGTAGATCAGCCAGGGAAAAAGTATGAACCGAGCTATTCGATCCTCGGGTTACTTTGAATCTAACATTGACAAATTTCCCAGCCGAAGTGGGCTTCAATACCTTGACCATAGTAATCTTCTTTAGGCTCCATGTCAAGTATTGTGGCTGAGAAACTCCAGATAAAACTCCAATAAATCCCGATCTACCTTCGGGTCTGGAGAGGGAACGACAGCCGCTGAGTCAAAGCAATGAAAGATAAATGCCTTTCGGGTGATTGGCATATCAAATTGAGCATCCTTCGAGTTCTCAAGACCGAACGACAGAACAGGTTCAAGCCAGTGAGTACTTGGTTCATCAATGACTTCCCTCTGGAGCGACTGAATGGTCCATTCTGGAAACATGAACTTCTTTTTCTCTAAGAGTTCTTTTTCTTTCAACTCTTTCGCCAAAAGATCCATCTTCAGTATCATCATCTTCATCTACATCATCTTCTCCAATCTTCTTCTTGTTCTTTTCCCTTTTACTAGCCGAAGCTACATTATCCTTCGGTCCAGCAGTAGCTTTCGTTTCTAGAGAGGGTTGAGATTGAGCAGCCTTGCCTTGTGGAACCTTTTCTCCCCCTTTTTTCTAAAGAGCACTAGTCTCCGGAACACCCTCAATCCTACTCAAAATATACAAAGCAGGACGTAGTTTCTCAGCTAAGTGGCGGTGAATGGAGATAGTCAACACGGAGTCATGGGCGTCCAGGAGATGCAATAAAATAGAGTGGACATCACCCACGGAGGTTCGAATCACCTCTCTTTCAGACTTTAAATCATCAAGCTCTTGGGTTGCAGTTCTGAGCTTCAAATTTTGAATCTTGAGCTGTGAAGTTCGCTTGTCTAGCTCATCCATGATTTTGTTTTCAACTGCAAGCTCGGCCTCAAGCTGAGTTAAGCGAGAATCAACTTTAGTATGAAGCTCTTCGTTAGCAGCTTCAATAGCTTTTCGAGCCACTTCAAGTTGTGTCTTATCTGCCTCCAGTGAACGTGTGAGATTGTCAACTGATGCGTTCACTGTTTGTGCGTTTTTCTGTGTAGCTGCTTGCAAAGAATCCAGAAAGAGTTGAGCCTCTAATATTAGTTTTTCGACTTTTGCGGTCGCCTCCTTGCAGTCTTTTGTTGAGGCTTCAACAGCAAGCAAAGCCTTCTGGCATTGAGAGGTAGAGGCATCAATAGCCTTTGCAGCATCGGAGAGGGAGGTAGCTTGCTCTTGAACAACTAAAGAGAACAAAGCTTTGAGGGCAGCTTCTGAATAAGCACCAGCAGTGGATGATGAAAGTAACTGATCAAGCTTATCAGCTACGGCCCTGAGATGTCGCGTGGTAAGAGGAGCGTCTTCATCATCATCGCTCTGGACACGATAAGGACTGAAGTAAGTAGAATCAAACTCCAAGTCCTCACCTCCAAGAACGGTATTGGTTTCTGTTGATTTGGTAGGAGACAGAGGTTTGGTGGTAACAGGGGTTTCGGTTGCTGAAGAACGAACCCCCGTATCAGATACGTTGGTTTGAACTCCAGTGGTGGTTGTAGTTGTAGCTTCAGATAAAATAGGTGTTGGAATGGGAATGGTAGAGGAAGGTTGTGATGTGATGATAGGGAAAGTGGGAGGTAAGGAAATTGGAATGGAAACAGGTGGAGGAGAAGGAGCTTTGGAGCGAACAATTACCTCTGGTGTAGGTGAACGAGGTAGGGTATCACCACAAGCCGAACCTTCATCATCAGAGCTTTCGCTCTCATTTTCTCTATAATTGGGGTGTTTATGACCAGTAGGTATGTACTCGGAGTCTGAGTCTGAGTCGCTTGACGATTGAAGAATAAGCCTTCGAGCAGGTTTCTTGGTCTTCTTCTGCTTGGGCTGGAAAGGTGCTGCCTTCTCAGATTTTCGCTTTCTTGGAGTCTGAACTTTTGAAACATGACCTCCTTTATCCTCCTTTTTCGCATCTTGCTTTTTGCCCCGTTTAGCAGGTTTGTCTGCTTCCTCAATCGATTTTATCATGTCAGGAGAAAGTTCTCTTGGACCAGAGGAGGGGAGGTTCTTGTACTCCTGAATAATCTTGCTTTTAGGGGACACACTTGCATACATTGCCTCAGGAATGGATCCAACGAAGAGAAACTTCGACGAATGAGTGACAATAATGTTGGTGGTATGAAATGTGGCAATAGAGGAAAGCAGGGAGTCCACCATGATAGGAACATGATAACGCTCCATAACCCACTGAGTTATAATCGTCCACAACCGGGCACATAAAATTTATGTGTGGCGAGAAGAAGATGACAAACTCTGAACGAGTTGAAGCCACAAGACGAGTCCATAGTCAAGATTGAGACCATGGTACAATCCGTAAAGCAGAGTCATGAAAGACTTGCTAGCACCATCAGATCCTGCACTTCTTTCAGAAAGCCCTTTGAAGAGAAGAGTGAAGAGGATATTCCATTGAGGAGGAAGGCATGACTTTTTGAACTTGGTCACAGTGGTTAGGGTTTTAGTGTAACCCATGTTGTAGAACATCGAGAAAAGCTGACCTGTAGAGATGGAATCAGGATGCACCATGGATTCTTCAAAAGTGAGCCCTAGCAATGAGCAAAATCGATTCTTTGAGATTGAAGCCTTCTGGTTGAGAATGTCGAAGAAAATCTTGTCTGCACCTTTGTCGTATGTGGCCGTACAATAGAGTTGAGAGAGACAAGCCATGGGAACTACTTCCACCGTCGATAGAGCTTGGACGAGTGGGGAATATTTCAGACATTCCACCACTTGATACATGTAAGTATCATAGAGAAATAGTGTAAGATCGATCAGCAAGTTCTGATTGGGCTTGATTGCAAGAAGAGTGGAGCGTGCGGTGGTTTCTTAAACTGAGGAAGATTCTGCCATTGTTGGAGCTTGAAGAAGAAGATGAACAGTGATCGTCTTTATGCTTGAGAGAGATGAAGAAGGGTAAAGAGTAAGATCCCGGTAACTAAAACCCTTATATACGATTTAGTGAAGAGAGAAAAATTCGGAGTAATGATTCCACTAATTTGGGAAACGTCGCCGAAAAAGTTGTGATTTGACAACTTGCAACCCCGATAAAGTAGCAGATGACGCATGAGTGGGTAACGGTTCAGAAGCACACGCCATTCCATACTTATCTTCTTTTCAAATTCCCAATCGATTAGACTTCCTACTGACTCACCGGAATATTTCTCGCCTTGATCCTTTAACAGAATATTTATCGCCATAAGTACCACTGGCGTTATACTGACGCATCCCTTTGATTGAAAATAACTGCATTATATCATTAGGAACCGAAGCTATATATTTCTGAATAGCTTATAAATAACCAAACAAGACTTTTGGAAAATACAAGATTTTCATGCAAGATAGTCTTAAAGATAAAGAAATAAATCAAACTATTTATGGGATTTTGTGATGTCATTTAGGACATAAAGCAGTGGATCCCGGGCACAAATCTCTTCCTTCAAAGTCAAGAGAGACTTCAAAGTGCTTGTTTGGATTCCCGTTGAATTACGATCAAGTACTCGTTGAGAAGCATTGAAAGCCATCATTTATATATAAGGCTATTAAGGGTGGCTTTCGCTTCAATTCTAGAGTTCGGTACTTGACATAAGACCACAATAGAACGAAGTACTTGTGAGACCGGTGTGGTCTGTTAAACAAGTAGGTTAGTAAAATATTTAGTGACTTGTTGATATGTAATAATTCAAATCTCAAAAAAAAATAAAGTTGGATCCTTTGGGAAGAAAAATCTTGGTGAAAGATATTTTCATAAGGATCTCGCAAAAAGAAAAAGGAGATTTCAGGGCACTTTCATAAAAGTGGATTCACTAATTCATAAGGTGAAAGCTAGAACATTTATTTGTTCACCGTCAATTCATGAAAGGTTTTCAATTTTGGGTTTCACTTAGCACGTAGTAGCACGAAACTAAGATCATTAACACAGAGTTTGTGTAACCATAAACCTCAGTGGTAATGCTGAGAGTCTCGAGGGTTACATTTATGAGATGAAATATGATGGAGAATAAATAGGAGGTGGTTAAAGAACTGAATGTACCTCTGCTACAAAAGATAGACAAAGCAGAAAAACCCTTAACTCAATTTTGAGACGAGTAAGGTAGCTCGTGATTAGAGTAAATTTGACAGCCTGATTGGGAAGACTTGATTTGTATGTATCAAGTTATTAAGGCTTCACTGAAAATCTTTTGAGGCTTGGGTCAACATGCAACATCATGCTTCTAGGGACGCTTAGCTAGTACATGGATAAAGAATTATACCTGCCCCAGCTTCATCATGAGAATAAATCTTATACATAAATATTATTAGAAAGAAATTGTAATAAAAGAAAATATTTTTGATGATTTTTTTTTTGAGGTTTCTGAAAAGAAATAAAACAGAAAAGAAAAAATATTTATTGATTTTATAAGATTTTATGAAAAAGAATTAAAACAGAAAGAAAAATATTTTTGGATTTTATGAAAATAAAAGGAAAAGCATAAAATAATTTGCGAGAAAAGAATATACAAAGTATATAACCGATATCATCATTTGGAGTTGAGAGGCGAACTGAGCCCGGTAAGACCGAACCCGAAATAGGCCGAGCGTTCAGTTCATTTCGGTTCCCGGAAGAACCGAACCCGAAATGGACCGAGCGTTCGCTCTATTTCGCTTCCAACTTTTATCGAGACAGAAATGATTTCGGTAAAGATTCAGCCTCCATCATTTCTAAGCCTTGTAGGATTTTATTAAAACTTGCTTCAGGCAAGGCCTTTGTAAATATGTCAGCCAAGTGATCAGTGGTTCTAACGAAATGAATTTCCACGTTACCATCTTCCACATGATCTTTGATAAAGTGATACCTCAGTGCTATGTGTTTCGTCTTTGAGTGTTGCACTGGGTTATGACAAATCCTAATTGCACTCTCTGAGTCACAATATAGTGGGATTTTCTTCATGTTCATGCCATAGTCTCGAAGTTGACTTTGTATCCAAATGACCTGAGATGTGCATGATGTTGCTGCTATGTATTCTGCTTCGGCAGTGGAGAAAGACACACAAGTTTGTTTCTTGGATTGCCAGCTAACGAGTTTACCGTCCAGAAATTGGCATCCTCCAGTGGTACTCTTTCGGTCTAGACCACATCCCCCAAGATCAGCATCTGAGAATGCTTGGACAAAGAACCCGGATTTCGATGGATACCACAAACCGAGAGAAGAGGTTCGCTTCAGGTACCGAAAGATCTTCTTCACAACAAGCAAGTGAGGTTCGCGTGGATTAGCTTGAAACCTGGCACAATAACAAACAGAGAACATTATGTCTGGTTGACTAGCTATTAGATACATTAGAGACCCGATCATTTGACGATAAAGGGTCATGCCAGCAGCCGGTTTGTCTAGTGAAGGTGTTAGCTTTGTGCCAAAGGCCATAGGAACCTTTACTTTCAAATCTCCCATCATTCCAAACTTAGCAAGGAGTGTCTTCGTGTAAGCCTCTTGATTAATGAAAATGCATTCGGGTCCCTGTCTTATATTCAAGCCAAGGAAAATTTAATAGGGCCCATTGAGCTCATTTCAAATTTAGTGTCCATCAACTTCCTAAATTCAGCCGTTAAGCTAGGATTTGTGGAACCGAAGATGATAACATCAACGTAAATCTGAACGATCATAAGGTGGTCACCCTCTTTCTTGCGAAAGAAGGTTGGGTCAACCGTACCTTGTTTAAACTTGGACATTTTCAGAAATCTAGTTAGAGTTTCATATCATGCCCTTGGGGCTTGCTTGAGACCGTAGACTGCCTTGTCCAGAATGTAGCAGTGATCTGGATACTTGTCGTTTATGAAACCTGGTGGTTGCTCTACATACACCGTCTCTTCCAGTTCTCCATTTAGGAAAGCACACTTCACATCCATTTGGAATACTTCAAAATTCTTGTGTGCAGCGTAGGCAAGAAAAATACGAACCGATTCCAGCCTTGCTACTGGAGCGAAGGTTTCTTCGTAATCTATGCCTTCTTCTTGACAGTAACCCTCACAACTAATCTTGCCTTGTTGCAAATAAGGTTTCCTTCCTTATCCATCTTGTTCCTGAAAACCCACTTTAAACCAACCACAGAAGCATCCTTTGGTGTTGGAATCAGTCTCCACACTTTATTTCGCTCGAACTACTGGAGTTCGTCCTACATCTCTTGTACCCAATCAGAATGATCGAGTGCAGTCTTGATCGTCTTTGGTTCGACTTTGGAAACGAACGAGTTAAACATGCAGAATTCCACTTTGGAGAAGAGAGCAGTTTGTTTCGCCTTCAGCTGTGATCGCGTGAGAACCTTTTATGTCGAATCACCAATAATTTGAGTTTGTGGGTGATCTTTGGTCCATTTGGTGAGAGGAGGGTAATTGGAATCGTATGAGGGATCCAATTCTGCATTCACTTCTTCTTCAAATTCTGACTGAGTATCATCATCAATTGCATTTGCATTCTCCCCCTCGAATGATGATATTACCTCAGTATCAGGCTCAGAATCCTCCCCCTGGACTCGACTTTCGTTTGGAATAAAGGATGATGAGCTCTCCCCCTGGAATGATGAATCTTGGTTGTGTGGTGAAGACGAACCCTCCTCCTGAATATGAGAACTATCTTTTGGAGGTTCGCCTGAGTCTGGCTGTTCGGTCGTTACAACTTGTTCTTTTGCCATTTTCTTGACGGCATCATCGATTATCTGCTTCAAGTTATCTACCTTGTTGTCTGCAGCTTTAGATTCAGAGTGAATGGCATTTTCTGGTTCATCGAATAACAACATGTATTGCTCAAATAGATTTGAAATAGGTATCGTGACTTGACCAGAAGCAGGAAAAATTTCCTCCACAGAGCCTTCGGTTGTCTTCAGTTTCTTGACGTAGTTATCATCGAATGTAACATAATAGGTCTCCTCTATTTTCTTTGATCGCTTGTTGAGAACTCTATATGCTTTGGAGGTTAAGGAATAACCCATAAAGATTCCTTCATCTGCTTTGACATCAAACTTGTTTCGGTGCTCCTTTGAATTGAAAATAAAGCATCTTGAACCGAACACGTGGAAAAACTTTACATTGGGCTTTCGGTTGTTCAAGATCTCATAGGGAGTGATGGAGAAACATTTGTTGAGATAAGATATGTTCTGTGTGAAACACGCAGCAGCAATGGCGTCAGCCCAGAAGTATAGAGGTAGGGAAGCGAAGCTCAGGATAGTTCGGGCTGCTTCACATAGAGATCGGTTTCGCCTTTCGACAATACCATTCTGTTGCGGAGTATATGGAGCCGAGAAGTTGTGAGTAGTTCCCTTCACTGCAAGAAATCCTCAAAATCTTTGTTCTTGAACTCCAACCCGTTGTCGCTTCTTATGTTGCGAACTACCTTTCGTAATTGAAATTCTATCTACTTGATAAAGAGTTTAAGTTTGGGAGTGGCCTCTGATTTCTGCTTTAAAAAGAATACCCAAGTAAACCGAGAGAAATCATCTACTATGACAAGCATATACTTGTTACCGCCAATCCTTTCGATTGAAGATGGACCACATAAATCGATGTGCAATAATTCGAGTGGTTCGATAATTTTTGTGTTGACTCGAGAGGGATGACTTTGTCGACTTTGCTTTCCCATTTCACATGCAGCACACATGTGTTCTTTATCGAACTTTAGAACAGGAAGACCTCGAACGTGATCACCAAGCACCAGTTTCTTGATGTCTTTAAAATTGAGATGAGAGAGTCTTCGGTGCCAAAGCCAGCTTTCGTTTGAATGAGCCTTCGTTAGTAAGCAGATTGTTGTTTTCCCTCGTATAGGATTGAGATTCAAAGGATACATCTCTCCCTTTCGCTTCGATTTTAGCAAAATGTTGTTCGACTTCTTTTCAATTATCTCTGAGCCATCGTCATCGAACGAAACCTTTAAACCGGTACCAACCACCAGTTGAGAAACGCTGATAAGAGTATGTTGTAATCCTTCAACATAAGCCACTTTACGAATCAAGAAGTCGCCATTGGTGATCATACCATAACCTTTTACCGTGCCAAAAGAATTATTTCCGTACTTGACACTTCCACCATTTATAAGGGACCGAAACTCCCTCATCTCTTCCCTTCTTCCCGTCATATGACGCGAGCAGCCACTGTCTATGTACCATTCATCGTCAAACAGCTCGTCACGAATAACCTGCAAAAATTAAGCAGATTTAGGAACCCAATGTTTCTTGGGTCCTTGTGAGCCTTTTACAGAACAGGGAATTGTAAGAGTAACATCAACTAAAAAGGTTCTTTTTATTAGAGTTGTATCATTTCTTTTTACGGTAAAGACTTTGATGTTATTGGTGTTGAGAACTTTAGGTGGAGTTTTTGAATTTAAGGATTTGACCTAAATAGACTTTCGGTTCTTATTATCAGGGTTAAGCGACGTCTTCTCTGCCTTTTCTGGAAAGAGCTTTTATTTTCCCTATCGATCATTCTGTGAGTGGCATGGAGAACTAGAGGGATGAGAGTTGGGATTAGAATTAGATTTTTGATCAATACTCTTACATGGTTGAGAGTCGAAACTGCTTTCCCTTCGGTTCCTCTCGCCAGTGGGTCTAGAATCGAAACCACCATTTTGGTTTCTCTCTTCTTGAGGACCGAAACTTCTTGTTTGGTTGTTGTGCCTTTGTAGACCAAAACTCTGTTTTCGGTTATTTTGATTAGGAGGACCGAAACTCTTCTTTCGATTGTTTTCATCTTGTTGAGCACGATAAGTGGAGTTTGCTTTTCCTTCTTCCTTTGACATAGAAGGCTTTTCATAGCGGACGTAATTAGGATTTTGAGATCGCCAGAACTGTTTCCTTTCAGAGATATTCTTCTTGTACCTCAAATTTCGTAGATGTTTTCGTTCTAACACATGTTTTGGCTTTTTGTGGATGTTGGCCATTTTCTCTAGTCTTCGAGCATGAGTCTCGCTTTTTAGCGAAGAGGATTCGCTAGGCATCTTGACTGGTTCACCTAAAGGAATTTTGGTACCGCTTGTGTTGCGCACGTCAAAGCTTGTAGGATCATTAAGTGGTTCTGCTACGTATCTTCCTTTTACTCTCCATGATGTTTTCTGAGATAGACCTACTGTTTCATCAGCATTATCATTTGGTGCTGACCAGAAAACTCATCACAGCCATCAGCATTATCTTCTGCTACTATTGTTGTCAGTTTGGCTGTCTGTTGCTGAGTGACTCCATGAACTGCATAAACTTGATTTGGAGTCATTTGGACCTTTTGATATACAACAGCCTTTTCCTTGAGGACTTTGGTCTTATCTTTGGACAAACGAGCAAACTCAACCGAATTTTCAGAAATAAGATTTTTGTTGGTTTCGGGTTCGCTCTTGACAAATTCGGAACAGTCAACCTCATCTTCTACAGATATTACACTCATATCATCATCCTCATTGAATTCTGAAGTGTTATCAATATCAATTTTGGTTTCTGATCTCAACTTGCCATTCAAAGAGTCAAATTTATGTATCGTTTCGGCTTTGATTTTTAATTTTTCATTTTCATCCAACAAATTTTTGAGCATGTCCTTATGGTCTTTTGACTTAATAAAGGACTCTATTTTGTCAAGACCAATTTTGTAAGCAGGAGAAATATCATCAGAAGAGACAACATTTTCACAGTTATATGCATCAGCATTGATTTCATCCTCCTTTAACTCAAGGAAGGGCAAAATCATACGATGTATCTTCTTCCCTATTTCACAATCAAGATGCAATTGTGTAATATTGGTATATAACCGTTTAGCAATTAAACAGAAAACATTGTGTTGTTTTAAAAGCTTTAAATTATCTCTTTGCAAATAAATAGTTTCATCCCTAGACCTAATCAATTCCTTCTCCTTCAGCTCAATCCACATATGCCTCTCCTCACTCTTCGATGATACCCTGCTGATTTGATCAGTTAGGTTAGAGTTTGTGACACGAGTTTGAGATAAACTACCACTTATATTAGAAAATTTAGATTTTAATCCATTTAGTTCTTTTTCATAGTTTGTGATGGGAATATGTAAGGAAACAAGAATAGATTGTACCTTCTTGATCAACTCATCGCATTCGTTGATCTTCTCACTAACAGGTTTCGTTGCAAAACACCTGTCTTCTCGCTCCTTCGCTTCGTCCAAACCCCCATCAGTGTTATAGCCTCTCATATGTGACACCCCAGAATTCACCATTAGACACTTGCCTCCAACGTCCTCTTCTTTCACCAACAAAGCCCTGCCATGAGTGGGTTTCCTCACTTCTTCGTCTTCTGAATCAGTAGACCAGATTTCAACGCCTCTGAATTCATCATCAACAGTATTTCCCTGCACAACAAGAGCATTCATAGTGTTATTAGATCCAACTTTCTTTTTCTTGATCTCTTCCAATCGACGTGTGAGATTCTCTTCCTCGTCCTCGTCTTCATTCATTTCCGACATCTTTCTCAGCATACAATCTTTAGCGAAGTGATTTTTGCCTCCGCAGTAGTGACAATTAAAGCCCGAGTCACCTCCAAGTTTCATCTCCTTCTTCGATTCTTCGATCTGAGAAACACTCTTCGGTTCCTCCTTTGCTTTCTCGGCACTGTAGCTACCTTGCCAATTTCGGTTCTTATTTGGTGAGAACCTTCTTTTGATCAACTTCTTGGGATTTGACATCATCAAGGCATACTCTTCACTTGTTAGATCATATTCAGAAAGATCCAAATCTTCTTCTTCATCAGCTTCATTCTTTCCTTTGGATATTAGGGCTAAGGAACTCATGCTAGAAACCACGTATGTTTCTTTGGTCACGGCACTCTCATGTGACTTTAATATTCCCACTAGTTTTGCTAGAGAATAAGCCTTAAATTGTTCATGTGCCTTCACAGTAGACACCACAGCCATCCATCTAGGTCTAAGACCATTCATGAATGTCACCTTCTGTTCAGTAACTTTCCTTTCAATTCCATGCTTAATCATCTTACTAAGGAGATGATTAAATCGAGCAAAGGCTTGAATGAGCTTCTCTTCGGGCTTCTGCTTGAAATCACCAAATTCTGAGAGCAACAATGTTTTGATTGAGTGCTCCAGATCTTCATCCGTAGAATACAATTCCTTTAATCTGTTCCATATTTCCTTTGCCGTTGTGCATGAGCTTACTAACCGAAACGTGTCCGATTGAAGAGCAAACCGGATCATTCTTAAAGCTTTGATATTGCACTGAAACTTTTCCTTCTCATCTTGGGGAATATCTTTCACATCACTGACGAGTTGATTGTACTCCTTTTGAGTTTTAACAATTCTTGAAGTGCTTGAGTGAGCGAATGGACCAACGGTAATCGCCTCCCAGATCAAGTAACCATTGTCTTCTGAACCAATCACGTAGTCTTCAAAGTGATGCGTCCAGACCTCATAATCTTGAGTGTACAATATAGGAATCCTTGTCGTCGATCCAATGCTATTGGAGATATTGATTGGGTTTGACTGAGAATCATCCATTGACATGACGATTTTTGTTCAAAAAAAAACCTGCTTAAGATCAGACTTGTAAATAACGTTAAGGTAAGATCGAATAATTAAAGAACAACGTCAATCAGCAAATGACGACTCTAATAATATCAATCAAAGCGGAACAACCCTAATATCTTCTTCAACAGAAGAGATGTGTATGAATTACACAGTCTCCTGCTCTGATACCAATCGTTGAGTTGAAAAACTCTTAGATCGATTAGATCTTCAACAGGTTAAACAGTAAAAGCAAACAAACATAGTAAACACAAGATAGAATCAAATTATACTTAATGATTCAAATGTAGTCACGCCTCCGCAGAGCTCGATGAAGAACTTCCACTGTAGAGGCGAGCTAGGGTTTGTAGTACAATGATCAGAATAATAATTAAAGCCATCACTCCTAAGGATGCATGCATGCACCTTATATACTAAACCCTAATAAAACAATCACGGTTGGACACGCCCAAACCGGATAACAAAACTGGGCTAAGGACCGAGCCCAAGACGCAACACTATATTAGACCCAACATCTACGAAGGAAACGAAGACATGAAACAGAGCCGTCAGGATATGCTAAGACATAAATTCAATATGTTCAATCATATTCTTGGTGAAACCCTGGAAGCTCAGTTACAGCGATTTACCACACTCACTACTGAAATGAGTTCAGCCGGAATTTTTGTGCATAAATCTGAAATAAACAAGAAGCTGCTAAATTCTCTGCTGAGGTCTTGGGATATGAATGTTGCTGTGATCAAGAAAACAAAAGACCTCAATCGTCTAAGTTTAGCTGAAACAATGGCAATCATTAAAGCTTGTGACTTGGATGACAAGCAGAGAGAGATCAACCATGTTAATTCATACTCCACTGCGAATCTGGGGATTCAATCTAACAATGCCTTTTTCATCTTTCACCACTCCTCAAGTTCAACCGTTTGCTGCTTCCCAACCATCATCATATGTCATTCCATCTATGCAAAGTGCTCACTCCTCAGTATCCTATCCACAAGTTGCTTCTTCTTCAAAGGCACCTGCTCCAGCTCCCACACCAACCCTTGTTCCTAAAGAGAATGACGAAAATTTGGCTATTGCAACTGGTTTAGTAAATTGTTATAATGCTTTTGTAGCCGGTGAACTGCCCCCTCAATTGTCATTTGCTGATTTGGACCAAATTCATCCTGAAGATGTTGAATAAATAGATATTACTTGGCAGATTGCAATGGCAGTATTCAGGGCAAAGCAATTTTCAAAGAAAACTGGAAAGAACAATTGGGGAATGAATGCAGAAAAGAAGGTAGCTTTCAACAAGGGAAGGCTTCGTTGCTACAACTGTCACAAGCCGGGTCACTTTGCTCGTGATTGTTCGAAGCCTGAGAGACGAGTAAACACTGTTCGAACGATGGTACCAGTTGGGAACAATCGAGGAAATGCTGTTGTTAACAGTGAGACTGCAAATCTGGCAGTGGTAGCTCAGTCATTTGACTGGGAGGACCATATTCAGGCCTTGAATATTTCAGGATCTAAAAATGCTCACTTGGCTCAAATCAATGACACTCATGACGAGAAAGCTGAATTGGATCCAAAGGAAGAAATGATGGAGCTGCAATTTGCATTCATGGTGTCTACCACTCCAGAGACTGAAAAGAAAGAGGTAAGTCAGACTTCTTATTCTCAAACATGCATTGATAATGTTAAAAATCTACTTGAGCATATAGAATTGTTATGTAGAGAGAACGAGGACCTAAAATACAATAGATATCAACTTAGGAAAGGACAGAAACCTTTGCAAGCACAATAAGAAGCAAAAACAAAAGATTTTAGGAAACTTCAGGAAGAATACAAAAATAAATGTGCTAACTATAGATATGTAACAGAACAACTTGCAGAGTTAACTGCTGAACTTGACGCATTAAAACATAATTTTGAAAATGCGGATTTTAATTTCAGAAAATTTGATGCGTCGAGTGAAGTAGTTGTATCAATGATGGAAAATAGTTTAAGATTTAAAAATAATCAGTCAAAGGGTTTACGGTATGATAAAGTGCCTCCTCCTTTAAATCACATTTATCAGTATAACCCTTTGACAAAAGAGGAAATGGACAGAGAGGCACATCTCAAATATGGCAAACCTGCTGTATTTGTGTCGAGATGTGGTCCTCAAGTTGCGAGTACTAATGTTTCAACTTCTTATGCAGATCAACCATTAAGTCAACTCAAGCAAGAAGCTGAAGAAAATGTGTCTGATAATAAGATTGTTTCTGAACCTGATGTTTTTGTTTCTAATGATGTTACTTTTGTTTCTGATTCCAAAATTAATATTGTGTCTTGTGATGATTATGTGTCAAAGTCTGACAACTCAAATTTCTTTGATATGTTTGATGATTTGTTTGACAATGCTGATGTTCCTGTCTCAAGCACATCCACTTCACCCTCACCCAACACACACACTGACCCTTGCCCATGTACTTGTGGGAAAAATAAGGGCGTCATTAAAGAAAATAAATCAGAGAAAGGCAATACCAGTTTTCGTGATCAAAAGCAAATTTGTTTTAACTGTGGTACTGCTGGTCACATCGCTCGAAATTGTCCCAATAGGGCATTGTGCATTTTTCTTCACCAAGGAGAGAGAACGAGTCTCGAGGAAGGTCTTTAACTAGAAAGTCCTCGAGATATCGCCCTCGAGATGATGATTGGAAGGTTAATCATAACAAGGAAATGGCCGTTTTTCAAATGAACAAACAGGTTTTAAATAAACAAGTCACGAATAATATGCCAAAATCGAATAAGGCTAAGCCAAGGTCGATTTCATCAAAGAGCGAATCTGGATCTTCAACCAATTTTGGTCGAAAATCCACTTTCTCAAAACAAAGAGAAAAGAAAAATATTTCAAAATTACCCGTGATTTTTCAAAAAGCTAAATACCAGTGGGTACCCAAATCTGCTTCCGGCCAATCATCATCACCATCTGAAAGTGTTTCCAAGAATGTTACAAAGTCAAAAGATAAAATGGATAAATCTGTGAGTGTTAAGGGTCAACTCAGGGTTGTAATGACCTGGGTCCCCAAATCTAAATAATCCCGCTCGTTGTGCAGGGACAGTTGCGGAGGAATGTCGTCAGACCTTGGTATGTCGGCAGCGGCTGTTCCCGACACATGACAGGAGACATCTCCCAGCTAAACGATATTCAAACTTTTAATGGGGGATACGTTTCCTTTGCGGGAGGTGAAGGCGGAAAGATCACTCAAAGAGGAACAATGTCTAATGGAGTGTTGAGTTTTGAGAACGTCAATTATGCTCCCGAGTTAAAGCATAGCCTGTTGAGCGTTTCTCAGATTTGTGACAAGGGTTATTCAACTCATTTCACCGATAAGGAGTGTCTGATTTCTGAAGCCAGCCATTGTTATCCCAGAAGACTGGATTCTTGTGAAATCAAAGCGGGATGGAAATGCATACATCATTGACATGAACAGTAATATTCCAGAACAAGTCACTTTCCTCTTCTTAAAAGTCTCCGAACAAAATGCTATGCTGTGGCAGCGAAGACTCGGACATGATAACGCAAAGAACTTGAATCGTCTTGCGAAGAATGATATGGTGTGTGGACTTCCTGTCAGACAGTTCATCACATTTGAAAAGTATGTGTCGTGTGCCCAAGGAAAGCATCACAGAAAACCACACCTGCCAAAACAGGTCAATTCAATCAACCAGGTGCTCTAATTACTGCATATCGACTTATTTGGTCCGATCAATGTCCTTAGCATCAACAAAAATTCATATCGTCTGGTTATGATCGATGATTTGTCGCGTTTTACGTGGGTCTTCTTCTTGTCCAACAAAGCTGGGGTTGCTGATCTGATTTAGAAGTTCATTGTGATGATCGAGAACCAAACCAACCACCGGGTGAAGGCGCTCAGAACCGATAACGGGACTGAATTCAAGAATGCTATCCTTGATCATTTTTGTGCGGAAAAGGGATGGTGCGTCAATATAGTGCTGCTCACACACCGCAACAAAATGGTGTTGCTGAGCGGCAAAATCGAACGTTAAAAGACGCTGCAAGAACGATGTTATGTGACTCCAAACTTCCGGTTTTCTTTTGGGCGGAGGCGATCAACACGGCCTGCTATGTCCAAAATCGTGTCCTGATCAACAAGGCTCAGATGAAGAGTATTTTATGGTTCTATAACACTGCATAGAATTTTTATTAGTACTAACCCTCACAAATGAAAGACTTGCAATTCTTTGTTTATGTTAGTAAACTTTTATTGTAGCTCTCTGTTATCGTCGTAGGATAAGATATATATTGCTCAAAGATATTCAATTCATGATCGTATAGGAGGCTTATTGTCATTTTCCCATTGTATCTTTTTAGAGAAAAGATGCCTCCCAGAAAGAGACCCAACAAGAAGAACAACGATCCTCAGTTCGATCCTGTCATGTTTCGGGCAGCAGTTACAGCCGATGTGGCTGCTGCAATGTCGACAATGAATCAGGGTGGCGCTGGCGGATTAGGAAGTGTACCCAATCCCTGTAATCTTAACGGTGGCCAGGGACACCCGAAGGAGTGTTCCTATAAAGATTTCATGAACGCAAAACCCAAGTCATTTGACGGCAATGGAGGTGTCATTGCCCTGACGCGTTGGTTAGAGAAGATCAAATCAATTTTCGAAATCTGCGCGTGCTCCGAGGCGAGCAAGGTAAAGTTTGCCGCCTGCACCTTCACCGATAGAGCACTAACTTGGTGGAATAGTCGAGTGAAATCCCTAACTCTGCCGGTGGCCAATGCCATGAGTTGGGAAAGTCTAAAGGAATTAATGCTCGCCGAGTACTGCCCAAGGGGCGAGATGCAAAAGCTAGAGCACGAGCTATGGACCCTATAGATGAAAGGTTCCAATATTGCTGCATACACCGCTAGGTTCAATGACCTAGCTCTACTCTGTCCCGGGATGGTCACCCCGAAAAGCAAGAAAATCGAGAGATACATTTAGGGATTAACACCCCCAACTCAAGGGAATGTTTTAGCTGCTAAACCTTCCACTTTCGACAGCGCCAAGTGCCTAGCTCAGACCCTGATTGATCATGGGATCGATCAAGAAACAGTAGCAGCCGTTCCCGAACCACCAAAAGAGAGTGGTGAGAAGAAAAAGTTCTGGAACAAACGCACTAGCAAATTTTTGCAGGAGCCCTCCAAAAAGCAACAAACAGTGGCAGTCCACGCTGCTACCGTTCCTACTGCTGTTCCCACTACTCCAACAACTGCCATCCGTTATGTTGGAAACCTGCCCTTGTGCAACAAATGCAACTTCCATCGTTTGGGAGTTTGTAGAGAGATGCAATGTGACATCTGTGGCAGAAGGGGCACACAGCTCGTTTCTGCAGGACACCAATCCAACCAACCAATCAGGCCTCTGGAGCTGGAGTAAGCCAAGCCTGCTATAGTTGTGGAGAAACCGGGAACTTCAAGAGGAATTGTCCCAAAGCAACAACGGCTGGCAACACAGGAAAGGTGCTAGCAATGGGCCAGGAGGAAGCAGTCGATGATCCTACCGTAGTTACGAGTACGTTCCTCCTCAACAACTCTTATGCATGCATTCTTTTCAATTTTGGTGCGGAGAGAAGTTTTCTAAGTCATTCATTTAAACACCTACTCAATCATAAATCTCAACCTTTAACCGAAACATTCACCATCGAGATGGCTAACGGAAAGAAAGAGAGCACTAACGACGTATTCATAGGTTGTATCCTTACCCTAAATGATCATTCTTTTCCAATCGACCTCATGCCAGTTTCCATAAAAAGCTTCGATGTCATCATTGGCATGGATTGGTTGAGCCCCAATCGTGCTGATATCCTTTGTTATAAAAAATTCATTTGCCTCAATCTGCCATCAGACGAAACCCTCATTATCTATGGTGACAAACTCAGCTCAAACCTTCGCATCATTTCGTGCATCAAAGCCCATATTTATCTGCGAAAGGAGTGCCATGCATTCCTATCCCATGTCATTAGCGAGAAACAGGAAGTTAAAGACCTCGAGAGCATCCCCGAAGTCTGCAACTTTCCTGATGTCTTCCCCGAAGATCTTCCTGAAATTCCTCCCGAGTGTCAAGTCGAGTTCCGAATCGACTTAATCCTCGGAGCTACCCCTGTAGCTAAATCCCCTTACTGTCTAGCGCCGGCAGAAATGCAAGATTTATCCAGCCAACTTAATGAGCTACGCAACAAAGGATTCATCTGACCAAGTTCCTCACCCTGGGGAGCCTCGATCTTATTTGTGAAAAAGAAGGATGGATCCTTTCGGATGTGCATAGATTATCGTGAACTGAACAAACTTACCATCAAAAATCATTACCCACTTCCCCGAATCGAAGACCTTTTCGATCAACTTCAAGGAGCCAACTACTTCTCCAAGATAGACCTAAGGTCAGGGTACCATCAGTTACGAGTCCATGAGGGTGATGTTCCTAAGACAAAATTTCGGACTCGATATGGTCACTATGAGTTTGTAGTGATGCCCTTTGGTCTAACCAACGTACCCGCGGTATTCATGGATCTAATGAATCGGGTGTGCTGCCCCTTCCTAGACAAGTTCGTAATAGTATTCATTGATGACATACTTGTCTATTCACAGAGTGACGCATATCATAAACAGCATTTGAGGCTAGTGCTAGAAACTTTGGGGTCGGAGAAACTATATGAAAAATTCTCAAAGTGTGAATTCTGGATCAAAAAAGTAACTTTCCTCGATCACGTGGTTAGCGAAGAAGGCATACACGTGGACCCTTCCAAAATTAAGGCGATAGAAAGTTGGTCAACACCGAAGACACCCACAGAAATCCGTCAATTCTTAGGTCTTGCTGGCTACTATCGCAGGTTTATCCAAAATTTCTTCAGGATTGCTAAGCCTCTAGCCGCCCTAACTCAGAAAGGTGTAACCTTTAGTTGGGGAGAAAGTCAAGACACTGCGTTCCAAACATTGAAGCAGGCCTTATGCAGCGCACCTATCTTATCCCTGCCAGAAGGGACAGAGGACTTCGTTGTCTACTGTGATGCATCCAATCAGGGCCTAGGCTGTGTGCTCATGCAGCGAGGAAAGGTTATTGCTAATGCCTTGAGACAGCTGAAAGCACACGAAGTTAATTATATAACTTACGACCTGGAGTTGGGAGCAGTGGTATTCGCACTAAAGATTTGGAGACATTATCTCTACGGAACCAAGTGCACTGTCTTCACCGACCATTAGAGCTTACAACATATTTTCGATAAGAAAGAGTTGAACATGAGGCAATGATGATGGGTTGAGCTACTCAGCAACTATGAGTGCGATATACGCTATCATCCCGCTAAGGCCAATGTGGTAGCAGATTCCCTCAGCCGGAAAGAGTATTCAGGTCGCAGAGTGAAGGCACTTACGATGACTATCCATTCCCATCTGTCCACACAAATCAGAGAGGCTCAGTTAGAATCCTTAAAACCAGAGAACGTGGTGGATGAAGCCTTGAGGGGCATGGAAAAGAACTTAGAGCTCAAGGGAGACGGAGTTTATTATTTCATGAACCGGATCTGGAGCCCGACGTTCGGCAGTTACAGAGAGGTTGGTATGAGTGAAGCTCACAATACTTGATACTCCGTTCACCCAGGTTCGGATAAGATGTATCTGGATCTCAAAAAGTTATATTGGTGGCCAATTATGAAAGCATAGATCGTTACCTTCGTGGGCAAGTGTCTGACTTGCGCCAAGGTGAAGGTGGAATATTAAAAGCCCTCAGGTCTACTTCAACATCCAAAAATACCTGAGTGGAAGTGGTAATGAATCACAATGGACTTCATTACCAAGTTGCCAAAGACCCAGAGTGGCCATGACCGTATCTGGGTAATCGTCGACAGATTGACTAAATCCGCCCACTTCCTGCCAATCAAAGAAACATTCAAGATGGATAGACTGACACGAATCTACATCCAAGATATAGTTCGTCTGCATGGTCTGTCTGTCTCCATTATCTCTGATCAGGATAGCAGATTCACCTCGAGATTTTGGCAATCAGTGCAGAAGGCTCTTGGAACTAAGATGGATATGAGCACAGCTTACCATCCACAGACCGATGGGCAAAGCGAGAGGACCATCCAAACTTTAGAAGACATGCTGAGAGCGTGCATTATCGACTTTGGTAAGTCGTGGGATACTCATTTGCCCTTGGTCAAGTTCTCCTATAACAACAACTATCATTCTAGCATCAAGGTTGTGTCGTTTGAAGCCCTCTATGGCCGTAAGTGGAAATCCTCTCTGTGCTGGGTTGAGGTGGGTGACATGCAGCTAGCCAAAGGTCAAGTCCCCGATAACACTCTCACAGGCCCAGAAATCATCTGTGAAACCATAGAAAAGATCGTACAAATCAGAGAACGACTAAAATCTTCAAGAGATAGACAAAAGAGCTACGCCGATAAGAGACGAAAACCTTTGGAGTTCCAGATTGGTGACCGCATCCTGTTGAAGGTCTCACCTTGGAAGGGCATGATACACTTTGAAAAGCATGGAAAGCTAAATCCGAGATACATAGGACCATTCGAGATCCTCTCTAGGATCGGTACCATAGCCTACAACCTTCGTTTACCCCAAGGACTTAGCAACATTCATCCAGTCTTTCACGTGTCGAACCTTAAAAAGTGTCTATCCGACGAAACCCTTGTGATCCCTCTTGATGAGATCGAGATCAACGAGAACCTTAATTTCATGGAAGAACTAGTCGAAATCATGAATCGGGAAGTCAAACGAACTAAGCAAAGTCGCATACCAATAGTGAAGGTCCGTTGGAATGCGAAGCGGGGACCTGAATTCACTTGGGAGCGCGAATATCAAATGAAACAGAAATACCCGCATCTTTTTCCGATTCCATGATTCTATTCTATGTTTGAATTTCAGGATGAAATTCCCTCTATCAGGGGGATGATGTGACAACACGAACCTTTTTCCGTTAAAGTTACTCGTTTTCTGTTAAATAAATTACAAATTATATTTGTTCCGTTAAATTCTTATGGTTTAGAAGATCGTTTTTTATAATAGTCGGAAACAAAATCATGCGAAAACCCGAGCTACTTCGATAATCATTGAAAACCGGCCTGACTAGTGTTCACGGCTGTGAACCCGATCACGGTCGTAAACCCGTTCACGGTGGGTGGACCCCACCACCGACCATGAACCCCCTATATATATGAACTCCTACCCCCCATTTGCACTTTTCTGGCCACGAACACCCTCTCTCTCTCTCTAAAAATCGTCACGCGAAAACACCATATTTCTCTTCATCTAGCACTCTATCCGCCTTGGAACTCGTTTTGGAGCATCAAAACATCCGTTTTTCATCAAATCGAGCTTTGCTGATCTTGAGTTCACGGCCGTGAACCCTTCAAATCTTCATATTCACCAAGAGCAGGCCGTGAACCCTTCAAACCTTCAAAGGCCGTAAACCCTTCAAGGGAAGTAAACAGTTCACGGCCGCAAACCTTCTCAAGTCGTGAACTTGGCTGAAAACACACTTTTTTGATTCAATCAAGTCCAGGTAACATTCCTAAACCAAAAGCAATTGCCCTTCCAACACTATAATTAATGGTTTCACTAATAGAATGCATATAGGTATTTAACTGTTATTAGGATCCCGTTAAGTGTCGCGTACATCAACCCGATGGTCTTCATTTCCAGTTTCGTTGTCCGACACTTTCACGCAAATAACAGTGAGTTCATACCCCTACACTTTTATTTTTTTAACATTTTTAGGGGGAGGATACAAGCAAGACATAAATAAATATTGTGACTTACATAAACAGGATTAAAACTCATGCGATTGAATCAAACCAAAGATTCTCACATTTTATAAAAGTTTTAGATATTCATCCCTTTTGTACAATGCTGAGCATAAGGGAAGTTTTCAACATAATCATATAGATTTCATTGTAAAACATGAATTGAATACATTAATGAACATATAAACTATAATACGTATAGTTTATGGAGCAATTACCTTATCAATGTACGAACCATAGGTTAAATGTGAACAATCATATAAGCTATATAGGGTATAGTTTATGGGTCATAAAAACAGTCATTTAAATTCAATGGATTCATTTTACTCTACACTTAATCGATAGTATAGCATTTTATGAGTGAGCATTTTTTGCGTACTTACTTAAGTACTAACAAAAGTCTTGAGATTATAACCAGAGTCTCCTTGAGGGAGAACGTGAGTTTGTGTATAGATCTATACGGGATTGACAATCCCGCACCACAACTGTTAGCTACACTTATGCCGGCAGGCCTGGGTGACAAAGTCATTTCAATTCTGACACCTGAAGAACTTCGTTCAGACAATTCAATGGTCAACTATGGTTATAACAACTCATAAATTTGGTAGTAAATAATACGATTAATGTATGAATGGTAATAACCTCAATTAGTTTTATTTTAAAGCAATAGAACTACTATACATACTGGAGGATTCCAGAGTTTTTCATAACTTACTATATATACTGGTAATAGACAGGGTTTTCATGTAAAACGGTTTTCCATTCAAAACAACAACACACAACACATCTAGTGGTAACCAGGCATATGAACTAATACATTATGGGATACTGTAACAAAAACACACGTGTTAGAAAATATTGGATTTTCTTGGAAACATACAAACATTTTTCATTCTTTTATTAACAGTTTTTCATTACAAAAACATGCTTATGAACTCACCAGCTTATTGCTGATACTCTTTCAAAAACCGCTTGTATTCTCAGGAAATCAGTAGACAGGTACTCCCGCAGCTTTTGAGAAAACGGAGTGTATAGAGTCACGTCTTTATATTTTACTACTTTTGATGTATATAAATATGAATCAAAAAGATGTAAATACTTTTTATATATTCAATGTAATGGTTGTGTTTACTTTGACTACTATGATGCAATTATTGTGATACTATACATGACGTCCTCCACCCCCGAACGTTTCCACCGTTTCGGTTTGGGGGTGTGACAAGAACTAAATCCTAACACAGTATTACCAGAGTCTCCTGGAGGGATAGCATGAGATTTGTGAATAGATCTATTCGGGACTGACAATCCCACACCTGAACTGCTAGCTACAGTTAGGCAGGCATGCCTGGGGTGACAAATGTCATAATATCCGACACTTGAAGAACGTCGTAAAGGTCAGTAGGTCATATCAAGCATGGTTATACGAACTCACAATAGTATAAACTAACCATTTATTTACGGGATTCAGTTCTTCAATTAGTTTTAGTTTGCTTGATAGAACTATAAACATTACAACTGGAGAGTTCTAGGAAATTTGAATACATGGTTTTACTTTAAATAATACAACTACTATACATACTGGTGTTAGCCAGGGTTTTTCATACAGAACGTTTTATACAAAGGTTTTCATACAGAATGTACCATACAATACATCTGGTAGTAACCAAGCATACAAAGTAACATTTTTCATATACTACAACAGGATACAGTAACAAACATTCATAGTTAATTCTTTAATTCCTTAGTCTATGCATCAGGGTTATGTATCAAGAATATCCGATAGACTGTGGAATGTGTGGTTTCTGCCTCATTTCCTGTTCCTTGTTTGGTTGTGGGCTTAGGGCAGATCCACATAATCAACTGTCTGTTCGATATTGGTTTATACTTGGCTAGTATGAACTAAGTGGTCATGGAATGAACTGGTATTATCATGCTTTTATGAAAGAAAATATTGGATTTTCTTGGAAACATACAAACATTTTCACAGATTCATCAATAGGCTTTCATTACAAAACATTTCTTATGAACCCACCAGCTTTAATGCTGATACTCTTTTCAAAATCGCTCGGATTTTCTGGAAATCAGTAGACAGGTACTCCCGCAGGTTTTTGAGAAGACGAAGCGTATAGAGTCACATCTTTTATATTTTGCTATACTTTTGGTGTATACAAACTATATATCAAACATATGTAAATATTTTACTATTTCAATGTAATGGTTGTGTTTACTTTGATTACTATGATGCAATTGTTAGGATACTATACATGACGTCCTCCACCCCCGAATGTTTCTGCGATTTCAGTTTGGGGTGTGACAATTATTTATAGGGAACAATAAATATATACCATAAATATAAAATCTATGCCTTAATATAAAACCAATGCCTTAGAAGAGCTCGACTAAGAACTTCTACTATAAAGGCACCGTAGGGAATCATAAAATGATTAACCCTAAAAAGGCTTCCCTAAATAACCAAATATGCCATATCAGTTTCAATATCTCAAATACTAAACACTAAGCGCAAGAGATACAAACAATCGGGTAGCACCCGAGTCGAATAGAAGGTGAGCCGACATACCATTGACCAAAAAGGTCCCTATACATGAGAACATATATACACATAAGCAATACAAATCAATATCAAGCAGGAAAGATAAAACACATACCAGCCACGATGTATGGTGTTGCCCAAGCCTCCTCGGTAGTCAACTAAAATGCACGGATCTTCAATGTTGGACCATCCGCCTTAGCAGGGCAGCCATCAATAATACTCATTGTGGCGGGCGCAGGCGCCCCCACTGATCCTCCTCCTTCCTGCAACCTCGAACAACCGGCCCGTTTGTAGCCGGTCTAGTTGCAGTGGAAACAAATCAAGCCCTTCTTGGGGCAATCCATGATCACGTGGACCGACTGGCCACATACGTAGCATCCCGAGCCTGCCACTCGACAAGCCCCACTATGCGATTTACCACACTTGGCACACCGGCCACGGCCCTGCTGGCCTCTACTGGAAGAATCCGAGGTCTTAGGCTTTTTAGCCTGACCTACAGCTGTTTGTGCCTACTTTGGTTTCCGCTTGGTGCGGAACTCCAACTCCATCTCCCACTCACGGGCCTTCTCCATCATCTCGTTGAGGGTTTTGTACCATGTAAAGCTCACAAACTCTCGGATATCATCCCTCAGCATGGAATGATACCTCGTCCTCCTCATATCCTCGTGTGTAGCATACTGTGGGATCAATAGTGCTCGTTCCTGAAACTTGGCGGTGATCTCCGCCACAGTCTCGGTGGTTTGCTGGAGCTCATGAAACTCCCTCACTAATCGTTGCACCTCAATAGATGGTGCAAACTCAAATCAAAATGTCTGACGAACTCTTCCCATATCATCTCTGCCACTCCAGCTGCCCCCACCTGACTGGTCACCTATCCCCACGAGTCCCGAGCTTGATCCCTCAGCATACACGAATCAAATTCCACATTTTCCGCATCCGGGCAAGAACTCGTGCGTTGGGCGTTCTCCATGTCTGCCACCCAGCGTCGACTAACGATGGGGTCCCTGGCCCCGAAAAACTCTGGCGCCCCACACACCTTGAACTCCCGGAACGAGGGAGTTCGGGAACCGACCTGGCCCGCAGTATTCTCGGCTCTTAATGACCTGAGCCTTTCCTCCATAATCTCCATCATCCATTCCTTTACCGTCCCAAAAATCACTGGGGTAGCGTCAAGGAGGCCCCTCGTAACCTTGGCTGCAATGAAGTCGCGCAGCCTCTCGTCAATGGGTGTTGTACCGTCGCCCGACCCAGATCCGGATCCAGATCCCCCTGTTCCCATTCATGTCACCACCATTCTGATCTGAAATACCACAAGACAGAATGATCAAAATGTCCAAAAGGGGATCTTCCCACACTGGTTCTCCTTAGAGCTTCCAGGTCTAACATTAGTTCGGGTACAGGTCCTATGCTTTTAGCAGTACGGGCCCAACACTACCTTCCACACCTACCTGTACCTTCACCAAAGCTCTACCTGATAACCCTAATTCATCCTAGAACAAAACATATCTCACGGGCTACTTCATAACTCAATTCCTAGGCTATCCTAAGATTTGCTCAATCCCATCAAATCAGATCTCAAATCAATAATAACAGGTAGCATGATGCATGCAAATTATACACAGAACAGGATCAAATAGACTTTCGAATAATAGATTCTACCCTAGGACCACAACCAGACAAGGAACAGGAAATAAAGCCAGATCTATCGTTCTAAGGCTATAAGCTCCTAACCGTATGCAATTTTTAAAGCATCCACATAGCAAAATCCATCAGACTATTATAATCCAGATATCAGTATAACATGGCTAACAGATTGGGGAACCACTTATTTGAGCTCGGCCGAACACGCGCATTGCACTCTCCACTTTTTCCATTTTAAGAAATTTTTTATTTTTTTATTTTTGAAAATAATTTTACCATTTCCTTAGTTTGAGTCCTGACACACCCGAGAGTGTGCTCGAATCCCTCAAACCAAGGCTCTAATACCAACTTGAAACGACCCAATTTTGATGTTATGGTAATGTTTATTCTCATCAAAATAAATGATAATTGTCAAAGTTTCAAGACTTGTTTTAGTTTATGTGATTAGCTAAGTTCTTGAAAATTGTTGATATGAATTATCTTCACATATGAGTTTGATCTTCTTCACAGAAAAATTACTTGATTTTTGTGTTAATTGGTAATTTGATCTTAATGTTTTTTATGAAATCCATAACTTCTCCTCAAGTTATGGAAAATGAAGAGTTTTTTTTAAAGTGTCATTAAAAGTCATAGGTTATGAAAATGGAAGAGTCTCGAATTTTAATGTCATCATAAAATATTTTTTATGTCTTCCATAACTTGTCCTCAAGTTATGGAACTTGAAAAGTTTCTCATAAAAACCATATTAAACTCATAAGTTATGGAAACCAAAAGTTTTTGAATTGTTCAAAACTTTCCCTCAAGTTTTGGAATTTGTAAAGTTTCCCCATGAATACTTTAATTCCAAGTTAAACCCTTAGAATTTTAAAAGTTTAAAATTCAACCCTTATACTATTATAATATTATAGGTTTAGTATTTATATATATATGTATAAGAACACAATCGGTCTTACCGTTAGTAGGCCTCATTCACGAAGCCGGTCTATAAGGGGGTATAAGGTTACTACCTATAAAATGGCAGTTTAATGGGTGTCCACTCTCACCCACCGCTTCCTTGACTGGTGGAGGGTCGTTAGCCGAACGGGTTTGACAGGACTATAATTCTCCCTTCATTAAAAGTACAATGATAAATACTAACTAAGTAAACACTTATAAATTCCCAATCTTAGTTACTTAGGAAAATGTGAATTTGGTGTTAACCCATGAAATTACACTTTGTACCTTACCAAGTCGTTGGTGGAGCATGTGTGGGTAACCAGCACACTAACATGGACTAGTAAGAGTGGAAAAGGGTGACTTAATGTTTATCATAGATCGGTGGAGCGCGTGTGGGTAACCGGCACATCGATTAGGTGATAAAATTAAGGGTACCAAGTTAATTTGCATGGTTATTCACACCTTGTTTCTGATCCTCGGCATCCCAGTCACAAACTTGAGAGGGCACAATCGAGATTTAAACATGCCATTGAAAAGTTCAATGAATCTCAAAAGATCTAGGAGTTTCAATCCAATTAAAACCTAATACCTATTTCGTTTTTCATGGTGGAAACTGGTGATCATCATTCGCCTACCTTCAAATATTTTATAGCTTGGATTACGACATCCCTCTACCAAGTTATAAAATATTGTGTCGGGTCCTAGCCTTAATATTTCATATTGGGTGTTATATTAAGGACTTAAATCACTAAACTTGAATTTCTCCCATTGTAGATGTCTGGTTCAGACAGCTATGATCTTCCCAAATCTCTTGGAACAAGCTTTCCTAATGAAGATGATGTCCCGTGATTGGATCATGGAAATCATACTTCACTTCTTCCTCCTCCTCCAATTATTCTCCCTAACCCACAAGTTCAAGGTCACTCAACCCCTATTGGCAAGATGGAAAGTCTATGTGTGCTCACATCTTGGAGATTAAGTCACATATTGACAAGCCGGGAGAGTTGGGTGTCAAAGTCTTGAGGAAGTTGGTTCTTCAATCACTTCCTAAGTCACATAGTGAGTTCCTTTGGGACTACTATGTGACAGACCATGACACGACCCTTAATGATCTTACCTATTTGCTTGATGCTGCTGAACCAGCAATGATTTGGAGCACTGGTAAAGCAAATTTGATTGGAAGATCGACTTCCCAAACTTCCATGGACATTGACAATGGTAACATTGGAAATCCAGAAAAAGCATTCTCTTCCCAATGGAAAGGGTCGGCCATAGTCAACCCGGTTGACCAAATGGTAAAGAAAAAGGCTAAGTCTGAGATAGTCTCATGTACCATTACCAAAGAGTCCATATGTTTCTTTTGCCAAAAGAAGGGACATTGGTTGCGAAACTGCCCTATTTACCTGAAAGTTCACTAGGATGGTAAAAAGTCAATAAATTTGACTATGCTTCAGGTAAAGTCCACTATCTAACTCTATTAAGTTCCTATTTGGAGATTCTTATCACATGATGTGACTAGGTTACATTTTGATGTTTTGAAGAATCAAAGGAAGCTTAAAAGAAGAGTAAGCTGCATCTGATCGTGAAGATCAGAATTTTGAGATGCTGCTTAAGAGTTATGATATATTGCTTAAGAATATATAATAACATGTTTTTCATATGCATTTGCATTCTAAGTATAAGTTTTTCCGCAAGTTTTAAATAAAAGAAAAGTTTTGATTTTATTTATTTTAAGTATCCTTATAATGGAATTTGTGAAAAAAATTGTTGTTTATATGATTCCATTGATAGCAATATTGGAAAATGGATTTGATTCTTACGTTTGTGGTAGTGTCATAATTTACCAAATAAGGAAAGATTCTCATCACCCAAGTTTCAGTTGGATAGAAACTTGGAATCATGCAACCTGTATTGTATGATGAATGAGAATTTTCATCTTTGGGGAATTAAGACTAATTCCTTGTTCACATGTATATGTGATTCAAGTGAAGGACTAGGGGATCGGGTACACTTGGTTGTGCGCTGGTCAAGTCCACCACAAAGATCGATAAGGCTATTCGTCATGATTTACTAAAGTTTAGTATATATGGTTATGCTTACAAGTTTAAGTATAATTCTGAAACGTTGGAAAAGTTTCAATGAAAGGCAGAACGAATAAGAAGAATCAAATTAGGCAGAAAGATAAAAGTTTGTCCAATCTGAAAAGATGGGAGAGTACTTGAGTATCTTGTTTTCTGATTATCTTAGTGATTATGAAACCATATCACAATTGATTCTCTAAGGACATCTTAGTGCATTTGTTTGGCTAAGGAGAGGAATCGTGGATTGTTGAAATTGGTTAAATCAAAAAGATAAATCATACTTCCTTCCAAAATTGAGTTTTAGAGTAATACGCCAAGTATGTAACTTGAGTGACATAATCTTAAGAAGGTTTATAACACTTGTCAAATGTAGAGGAATACTCCAACTAAGACCAATTGAGTGAAGTGTTTATCTTGATAAGAATCTGCACTAACTCTTGAATATTTGTTTTGTCAAATAATGGTTCTTGACAAGAGAATCTTATATGTCAAGAGGTCAGTGGGAGTCTTAAAGATCTTGAAAAGTTTCAAGAACTAATCAAGGGTATTGTTTATCACTAGCACACGACTTGATGCTTATAACCTATCGTGTCGACATATTCTTATTTTTGTGCCCATTCCAGTTAAAGTTGACTATGCATGTGAGTTCTATGAGTTCTCAATTTTTTTGCATAACTACTTGGAAGCAATGATAGGCCCTTGCGCTGCCAAGTGGCAAGAAGTTAAGACTACACAAGTTCAGTTCATATCAGTTTGGATTTGTCACTAACCTTGTCTTGTGATTATGGTTTTGACAAATTCACATGGATAGGAACACATACACCATAAAATCTAAGTTTCATAAGGTTTCTCTCCGATTCATGAAAATGATGGTGAGGAAACACTTTCACTAAGTAGATTTTAAGTAGATAACAGTTGTCATATTTGCATTCTCAAAGTCGTTAGTGGAGCGTGTTGTTGGGTTTTGAGCATTCTAACACTCCTATGGTGTACATGCAACCCTATAAACCTTGGATCTATGTTTTCTCTATTATACATGCAAATATTAACTATTCCAAGGTTTCATCCTAACTAGCATATTATGAAGCACCTATACTACAAAGTTCTAGTTAGATGACATACCTTTTGATGTAGCTTGATGTTTTCAAGCTTTAAGAGCTTAGCCCCAAGAGTGTGGAAGCCTCAAATGGAATCACAAATCACCAAAACACCTTGGAAGAACTTGAGAGAATATGTATGCACACTAAAATCGGCCCACACTTTTTTTCACACACTTGTGCCAATTTTGTGAGCCAAGGACCCCTTTATATATTATGGAGGATTAGGGTTACATCCATGTAAACCCTAATACCCATGACCTTTCATTTACATAGGATCCATGGGTTAAAAGCTCCATGGACCATCCATGAAAGCTTAGCCCAACCTAAATGAACTTGGCCCATTCCATATATATAAGAGTCCATATTTAATTAGTTCTTTTTGACAAACATAGTGTGCATGCTTGGAGCATGGCATGACTACTGTTTCGGTTCAAGTATTAAGTTGATTATTTGAAACATTATACAATGAATAATGAGTAATGAATATGGTGTTTAAATAAAAGGTCTTTTATTTACTCTCAAAGGTGCTTGGGGCCATATTGGATTAGTATCATTCTTGTGTTTCACTTTGCATGTTTTGACTTCCCGAATAACTAGATTATTCAAACTCTCCACAGTCAGTCATATGTTGGAAGTAGGTATGAATCAAGACTGTCATGATTTGGGTTTGTTGACGTCTAAGATGTTAGACATGGAAAAAGTTGCTACAACATTCATGAGTACTCATAAGGTCTGAAGATTGGATTCAACCCACGCTCACTTGTATCACTTCACGGAATTTATCTCGAGTGATCGTGAGACGGTAATATCATATAAGTCTTCAAACCAAGAGATATGAGTTGGTGATTATGAGTTGGTTGTGCATTGATTGTACGAAAACGCATCGGTAACTCGATGTTATAAAACGTGCTTTTGTGTATGATTCAACAAGTAGTTAGTACAAGCATATGAGTCGATGTTTATCTGTTCCTTTTAGTCCTTGGAGGATTAAAAACGATACCTGGGCCCCTCGATGATTTTGTTTTGACCTTTGTACCGGGCCAAGTCAGAACCAAATTGATGTGTTCAGTTTAGTTCTTTGTCAAACAAATCGGAAATCGGGAAACAAACTGCTAGACAATAAGTACGACATTGTTCCATGTATTTGTCAGGCTGATATCTAGAACAGAGGATTATATGATCACTTATCTTAAATGGCGCATCATCATCATAGTTCCTCGAGACTTTGAAAGAGCTACGATTGTTGGTCGGTTCTTGAAGTCATACATATAGTTATTATACTTATCCAAGTGGGAGACTTTTGGATAAGGTGTGTAAGTCCATAACTATATTTAGTATGTAATTGACCCGATTTGAAATGGTCCATTGGGGTTGCATCTTCATCTCAACTGTTGGATAGACAAAATGAGAAAAAGGACACTTACGATTTGTTAATATATTATAAGTTCTAATATATTAATATGAAATCATATTATTTAATTAGTATTGATCAAGAATTAATTTGGAATTAATTTTGTGATCAAAAAGAGAGTAATTAAATATATGGGGATTGATTTGTAAATCATTCATTCTTATATAGTGGGCTGATGGTCCATGATTCACTAGATTGGGCTAGGACGCATTGGGTGCTCCATGGATGCTCCATGGAGGTTAAAACGCATGGATCATGGGGGAAATGAAAAGCCATGCACATTAGGGTTTACATGGTATAACCCTACATGTGGCACACTATATAAGAAAACTCATAAGGAGCAAAATCGGCCACTATTACAAGACAAGGAGGGCTAGCCGATTTTGTGATCAAAGTGTTCTTCTCTCAAGTTATTCCAAGAGTTGTGGTGTTGTGTGAAACATTTGAGGCATCACATTTGAGGTGCTAGGATCACAAAGTCTTAAGGAATCCAAGCAACTACAAAGGTATGTCATTCTACTAGTTTATATATTACAAGTACCACATGCTATGCTAGTTTGGATGAGAACCATGGAAAAATTCTTATTTGCATGTATATTAGAGAAAATATAGATCCAAGGTTTCTAGGGTTTCATGTACACCATAATAGTGTTAGAATGCTAAAAACCCATAAGGTCTTTCATGCAAGTATACCACATATACAACTAGCATACTACCTAGCATATAACCAACTAACATGCCACATAACACTACATCAACTAGTGTATCACATATCATAAAATGGCCCAACCTTGGTGTCTTAGACCCATTGGTATGGTGAGGAGACTCACATCTGTCTGCTGAATCCGAAAGCTGCTCTCCTAACAGTCTGTAACCACCCGTGCTGGACAATAATACCATTAATCCAAGGTTAGGGTTGAATATAATTCAATTAAAGAACCCAAGCCCCAAGTCCTTTCATAATGGCCCAAAAGTCCTCCATTGCTAATGGGCCCAAAATCCATGTCCAAAATCACTAATGGGCCTCATGGCCCAATAAAGCCCAACCATAGTAACCATGGCCCAAAACAGATTAATTGGCCACTAATTCAGAACATGACTAGGCCCAATGACTGATTGAGGCCCAAAGGGCTTACAAGCCCAAAACAAGTCCAAGCCCATATGAGTACGTACGCCCTACGTACCACTCCTGTACGCTCACTGTACTGGGTCCCTAAGTTGTACGCGCTGCGTACGCTAATCTACACCCATCATACAAGCAGATTAAGCACATCTTCCGTTAAGTGCTTAATACTCGATGTTCTAACGTCCAATCTTTAGATCTAAGCCCATTAAGACGTCCTAAGGCATAAAGTTGGCTACGTTATGCCTTTAAATGCTCCATATGTTCCCAACAACCCATTAAGACCTTTCCAAGAGTCTTAATCAACGCATGAGGTCAAAACATCCATCAAGACACCATTTTTATGGCATGAACGAGTCAAAGGACCTTAGATCTACTCTTCTTAAGCTCTGGAGTTACTCTAACTCTCTAGACATGATAGATGAACACAAAAAAGGACAATATAGAAACCCTAACCAGATCTAATGATTAAGATAGCAAGATCAAGACTTTATACCTCCTGAAGCTCTTCAAGGTGAACTAGATGCAGATTCTTGAAGCCCAGTGCCACTCCAAGCTTGCTTAGCAATTCCTTCTTCTTGAATGAACTCTAAAATGGCCACAATACACTCCTTAAACTAAAAAACTCTCTCACAAGGGGTCTTTGGTGTAAAGGGGAGAAAGGAGGCTATGGAGGCTGATTAGGGTTTGGTCCAAGAGGCTTAGGGTGTTTAAATAGGTGTCCAGTTGTCACACCCCCGAACCGGAACGACGGAAACGTCTGGGGGTTTGGGTGACTTCATCTTGTAATATCATCACAGTGTATATATTTGAATCAAAGACACCATCATCATCACACATTCAATAATACAGCATCCAGGGTTTTACATCATTGTATTTGTTTCACAAAAGTTACAGGCCAAGATATTAAATGTATGATGGAAATTACGACAAAAGTCCACATGTCCTTGACGACCGACCTACTTAACGAGTCCCTGAGAATACAAGTTATTTTGAAAACGGTCAACATATATAATGTTGGTGAGTTCATAAGCATGTTTGTAAGATAAGTTTTGTATCATTTGTAAACTTCCATAAAATCCTATATTTTCCGCAAAAATTGTTTGAGCGTTTTGTTTCAAATCTTGTATTATAGCATGTATGTTCATATTTTGAAAATGTATACGAGAGAGTTCCAGAAATTTCTATATTTTCTGTTGTAAGTAAAATATAATGTATCATGTTTGTTCCCCAGAAAATCCGATATTTTCTGTCTAAGCCCATTAAGACGTCCTAAGGCATAAAGTTGGCTACTTTATGCCTTTGAATGCTCCATATGTTCCCAAAAACCCATTAAGACCTTTCCAAGAGTCTTAATCCACGCATGAGGTTAAAACATCCATCAAGACACCATTTTTATGGCATGAACGAGTAAAGGACCTTAGATCTACTCTTCTTAAGCTCTAGAGTTGCTGCAACTCTCTAGACATGATCCATGAACACAAAAAAGGACAATATAGAAACCCTAACCAGATCTAATGAATAAGATAGCAAGATCAAGACTTTATACCTCCTGGAGCTCTTCAAGGTGAACTAGATGCAGATTCTTGAAGCCCAATGCCACTCCAAGCTTGCTTAGCAATTCCTTCTTCTTGAATGAACTCTAAAATGGCCACAATAAACTCCTAAAACTAAAAAACTCTCTCACAAGGGGTCTCTGGTGTAAAGGGGCGAAATGAGGCTATGGAGGTTGATTAGGGTTTGGTCCAAGAGGCTTAGGGTGTTTAAATAGGTGTCAAGTTGTCACACCCCCGAACCGGAACAACGGAAACGTCTGTGGTTTGGGTGACTTCATCTTGTAATATCATCACAGTGTATATATTTGAATCAAAGACAACATCATCATCACACAATCAATAATACAACATCCATGGTTTTACATCATTGTATTTGTTTCACAAAAGTTACATACCAAAATATTAAATGTATGATGAAAATTTCGACAAAAGTCCACATGTCCTTGACGACGGACCTGCTTAACGAGTCCCGAAGAATACAAGTTATTTTGAAAACGGTCAACATATATAATGTTGGTGAGTTCATAAGCATGTTTGTAAGAAAAGTTTTGTATCATTTGTAAACTTCCAGAAAATCCGATATTTTCCGCAAAAATTGTTTGAGCGTTTTGTTTCAAATCTTGTATTATAGCATGTGTGTTCATATTTTGAAAATGTATAAGAGAGAGTTCCAGAAATTTCTATATTTTCTGTTGTAAGTAAAATAAAATGTATCGTGTTTGTTCCCCAGAAAATCCGATATTTTCTGTCTGTAAAAGAGTTGTAGTCTTTACACCATAAGACCCGAGTATTATAGAATTGAATAGCTCGTACGTGTATCAAAAGTATAGTATATGTATTCCGTAAATTTTACAGTGGAGTTAATCTCTATGTGAGTCGTTATAACCATGCTTGATATGACTGATCTGCCTGTCATGACATTTTTCAGGCGTCGACTTGTTTAAGGTAAGACATTTGTCACCCTAGACTGGCCTAGTCTAGCTGTAGCGAACAACTCAGGTGTGGGGCTGTCAAACACGTATAGATGTATACACAAATTCTCGCTCTCCTCCAGGAGACTCTGGTTATAACTACAGGACTTAAGGGTGTACACTAGGTAGGTACGAATGAAAGAACGTCTCATAAGAACCTTAACTAAATTTACGCGAACAGTGTATCACATTGTTTACCGTTTCAAAATAATGTTTTTGTGTATGTATTTAGGTTATAAGGTCCAATAAACATGAAATGAATATACAAGACCTATCAAGCATGTAAATGGGTCACTAAGGCCCAATGACATGTGATGAAAGTATTAGGCCTAATAAGCATGTAACTGGATCACTGAGGCCCAATAAACATGTAATATATATTCCAGGCCCAATAAGCATGTAAATGGACCACTAAGGCCCAATAAACATATAAGGTATATTCCATGCCCAATAAGCATGTAAATGGACCACTAAGGCCCAATAAACATGTAAGGTATATTCCAAGCCCAATAAGCATGTAAATGGACCACTAAGGCCCAATAAACATGTAAGGTATATTTCAGGCCCAATAAAAGTGAAAATGACGTATTTAGTCTGTTTTTTATTACGTTGTTTGTTTTAGCATTATTGTTTACCAAAATGACATAAAAGGCCCACTTTTTGTAATGAAGACATTTTTGGCCCATTAAGCCGAAAATTTACAATTAAGGCACTTTTTTGGCAAAAATGACACTTCAGGTCCCTTAAGACCAAAAGTTTACATTTAAGGGCTTATTTTAAATAAAACAACATTTTTAGCCCACTTTTGTTAGAAATAACATTTTCGGCCCAATCTTTGATGAAAATTGACATTTGCGGCCCAAATGTATAGAAATTTACCTTTTCTGCCCAAGTTTAATAAAATTAACATTTTCAGCCCATTTAACCGAAAATTTACATTTTTGGCTAAAATTTGTTTAAAATGAGAATTTAATCCACAAAGATCAAAAGTTTACAAATTAAGCCCATGAAACTCTGAAGGCCCAAATTTAGGCCCATTTCTAAAAATTAACACTTTTTGCCCCTTTAAAATCATGAATATCATAAAGATCCATTTTTATTTAAAATGACTCTTTTAGTCCCTTAAAACCATGAATTAACATAAAGGTTTTACTTTTTGTATTTTTGTCAAATAAGGCCCCTTTTACGGTTTTGTTTAGCTTTCTACATTCTTAACATGTTTTATCCTTACAATCTCATGGTATGTGCATAAGTGATTTAGTTTGAAAATATCACCAAGTTTTGGTAGTAATTTCGATTTTCATGAAGTTTCAACACAAAATCACAACATATAATATGAAAAACACACATAAACATGCACAAATACATACATCTAACACAAAGCAACTTGTATCCTCCCCCAAAACATAGTAAAAACCGAAAACAAAGGGGTATGAACTCACTTTGGGAGATGGATACGGTTTTGGTGAAGAGATGAGAGGAAATGATGTTTTTTTTGGCCCAGCAAGTTCCTTGAAGAGATTTTTGAATCTTGATGGTTCTAGAGAGCTAGAACACGAAGTGAAGCTAGGTAAGGAAGAGTTCTTAGCATATAATGGAAGATAACAACTTGTATAAGATGACAACTTACTAAGAGGTTGAAACCTTGGTGAGAAGCCCTTGATAGCACACCTAAGATCACGAAAATAACAAGCGATGGAGGAAGGAAATCTTCTTGTGTTTGAGAGGTTAGGAAAACTAAGTGAGAAAATTTGAATGGAGAGTGGTGGTGGTGTATTCTCGGTCGTGAATAAGAAGGGAGAAAAGAGAAGGGTTTGTTGGTTACTACATGATGGATTAGGGTGTCCTAGCTTAGATATACGTGAGGCATAATACCTAGATTACCACTAAATAATAATTAGGTGTTAAGCATTTAAATTATTTTGATTTTTTTCTTACTAATATATAAAACTGAGAATAAGGAGGAAAATGAGAGAATATGGACCATGGGCTTGTTATAGCTTTGGCCCATTAGGGAGTTTTGATCCATGTGGGCCCACATATGTGTTGACGGCCCAACATGACAAAGGAATGGGTTTACAGCCCATTAAGGCCCACCAAAATTGTTTATGGCCCCATGAAGGGTTTTATGGCCCAAAAATCAATTACTTAGTGAATGTGGGTCCAATTAGGGCCCAAATGAAGTATCTTAGCCCAAAATAATCAATTTGTGGTTTTATTGGCCCATTAGGCCCAATAAATGATTCATGGCCCAATAAGGTTTGAACCGGGAAATTAGGGTTACAACCCCAAAGTAGAGTGTATGAAGTGTATCGAATTTAGGTTTTTAGTCTTCACGAGTGAGTTTTGATTTGAACATTTGTTTTTAAAATGAATAACATGTATTGTATCAATCTTAAAGTTACAAGATACATCGAGAGTTGATCATACACAGACAGAATTTCCTAGCCCAAAATGCGAGTTGTGACACAAGTCCGAGAATTAGGGTTTTGGACCTCTGTCTCGTACGTCCCGCGTATGTGGCCACCCTCTGCGTTCATGCATCCTTAGTACGCTAAGCGTACTCTTGGAGTACGCCCCGCGTACTAAGGGACCTTTTATGCCATCTTTTCCATTTCAAGGGTCTAAAGAGTAATACTTGATTTGGAGTGTTACAAATTTTAGGAGAAATGTGATATTCCCTAATGTTTCTAATGTACTATTGAAAAGTTACAATACAAAGTACCTCGGTGGTTGCCATTTATCAAATATAAACCCTAGTTAGGGTTAGTAACGTAACAACTCTATGATTCAACAATATATTATTTGGGGTATAAATAAAATTCATAACACAATGTAGTGGAGTTCATAAACCTTACATTACATGACAATTTCATAACAAAGGTTACATATACAAATTTTTGGTGAAGTCGTCACCAAATACGACAAATACTATACCCGACTTAAACATCCATTTTATTTACGGAATGAATTTAGGAATCAACCTAACTTTCGTGTAACGTATTATTAATTTTGATAATAATTATTTTATTAATAATTTGAATTTTTATAATTCAAATTTAATATTTATACATCCTTTATACCATATTTCTTTATAAAAATACCATTCTTTTTATAAAAATGCCAAGATTTTTATAAAATAAAAGAGAGTTGACTTTAGTTTTATAAAACTTCATAAGAGACATAAGTTGTCTCTTCTTTGCCCCACAAATTTTATTACCCAACATACATCCATGCACTCACACCCACTCCACCCCCCCCCCCCCACCCTCCCTCCCCCTCCCTTTTAAAGTTACTACCCCCTATTTCTTCACTTCAACTTCTTCATCATTTTCATCACTTTATTTTCTCTCAAGAACTCTTCATTTCTCTCAAGGTTAATTCTCCGTAAGTTGGTTCTTCATCTATTGGTAAGCTTTTCTTCACTAATCTAGTGATTCTACACATAAATATACTAGTTTTGTTACAATTACACATATTAATATGTGTTAATATCCAGAGGGTAATTCCATCTTCAAGTGTTCTTCAAGCATCATGATCATGACTAGGTTATGGCACCATTTTTGTGAGTTTGACCTAAAATATTTTGTTTTAAACAAAAAGGGTTAGCTTGACTTAACCTCCATAACAAGGTAAGTATAAACTTTACAATGTTTACAACTAAATTTTTACCAGTTAATGTCGTAAAAAGGCCAAAAACTAGAAAATTTGGCTTTCTCATGCTAAATGTTCATATACTTGGGTTAGATGTAAATTATATGTTATATTTTGAACATCTAAACATGTTAACTTATATATATATATATATATATATATATATATATATATATATATATATATATATATATATATATATATATTTATATGGACACAACAAAAACATTTATGATAAACTATAATGGGTGTAGTTTATGGGTCATTAACACTATTTTATCATTTTGGGACAAACAAATAATTATTTAAAGGTATAATTATTTTATACTATGTATTTACTATGGAAAGGTAATATTTCCACTTACAAAAGGGTTTTCATTAAACTATACGTAAACATGTTGATACAATTACGTGAGACATAGTATTCACCGTACCTACCAGATTACACACTAAAGTCCTGAATTATAACCAGAATCCCGGTAAGATAGCGTGACACTTGTGTATAGATCTATTCGGGACTGACAATCCCGCACCTAAGTTGTTAGTTACAGCTAGACCGGCAGGTCTGCGTGACAATTGTCTAACATTCCAAAGCCTGAAGAACGTCGTAGTCGGCCAACTACGGTTTAGCATGGTTGTAATAACTCACACGGGGAATCGATAATGCATCTGGTTTATGGGAAACATACCTTAAAATGGTTATATATATATATATATATATATATATATATATATATATATATATACATAATACTATTTTTCGAGTATAAAAATACTTATACATTTTTGGTCTTAAGGTTTTTAAGACTGCAACTCATGTTAAGAAAATTTTGGATTTTCTGGAAACATACAGTATCATTTTACAAGGAAAAGTTACAGATTTTTCACATACAAAACTCTTATGAACTCACCAACTTAGTTGTTGACACTTTTCAAAACTACTTGTATTCTCAGGAAATCGTTAAGCAGGTAACCATAAGGTTTTGAGGATGGACATTAAGGCCTCACACTATTTACTTTTGTCATAATGTAATTGATATTGAAACAAACAACATTTAGATACAATGTAATATTCCTAATTATATTTATGATGGTTGTGTTGCTTTTATCACTATTATTCGATATGTTGTGATATTGTTCATGAAGTCATCCACCCCCAGACGTTTCCGCCATCCTGGTTTGGGGGTGTGACAGATTGGTATCAGAGCATTGTTAATAGTGAACTAAGTATATCAAACCATGTAAGATATACAACTATGAATACAATGGGGCTAAGACACTCTGACTAAAACATTTTACATAAGTATACTTTTAAAATATAATGATATTTTAATAAAGTATAAGTACATACCTATATAATAGAACAGTGTCATTACAAAAACAATACAAAAGTATTTTGATGATTTGAACACTACGAGTAAGCCTAGGAAGTATGTAATCATATCTGGGATAAATATAGCATGATCAACTATATTTATCCGCAATGTGACAAACGTATTCTTAGGAATATTCGTAGTGAACAACAAGTCTAAAACTTACCAACACGCCGTACAAAGAAACTCTAGAACCAAACATAATGTTTAAGATAGTATTGGAGTATTTCATGATACCATAGAACCAGACACCTAGACTCTTTATGTGTCTCTTATACCTCTATTTTTGCACAATCGACATGACCAAACATATAGTTAAGACATTCTATTTTGATAATACCCGATTCATAACCATTAACGAGGATTTACCATCATTACATCTCTAATTCCTATAGCAGAAGAATGCCACCAACACCAACTCCACAACTGGACCCCGTTATGTTCCAAGCCACTGTGGCAGCCGCCAGGGCACAAATTAGCGGTAATGGCACAAATGGGAACGAGAATGGAAACGGAAATAGAAACGGGAGCAGGAACAGTGCCAACAGCTCCAATCTTGGTGAAAGTCAAGGGCACCAACGAGTGTGCTCCTACAAGGAATTTATGAACTGCAAGCCCAAGACTTTTCATGGCGATGGCGGTGTCGTCACCTTGACGAGATAGTTTGAGAAAACCGAATCTGTATTTGAAATTTGTTTATGCCCGGACGAATATAAAGTCAAGTACGCGGCTTGTACCTTCGCTGACTCGGCCTTATCCTGGTGGAATGGCCATGTTAAGACACTGACTCTCACTGTGGCCAACTCTACGAGTTGGGAAGACCTGAAAGTCATGATGTTGGAAGAGTACTGCCCAAGAAGCGAAATACAAAAGCTAGAACAAGAGCTTTGGAACCACACCATGACGGTCTCTGATGTGACCAATTACACCGCCAGATTTAACGAATTGGCAGTTTTGTGCCACGGGATGGTCACCCCGGAAGCCAAGAAGGTGGAACGCTACATTTGGGGACTACCCCCCAGATTCAAGGAATGGTCATATCTGCCAACCCAACCACCTACGAAGTGCCAACCATTTGGCACAAATTCTTGTCGACCAGGGAGTCCGCCAGGGCATTATGGCCCCCACACCTGAGCAACCAAAAAGGGGAGATAATAAGCAAAAGTTTGGGAATAAGAAGAAGGGCCAATCGGCCCAAGAGCCTGTCAAAAGACAACAAACTATGATCGTCCATGTCGTCACCATCCCTGCTGCCCCAACATCAGCCAAACAATATGATGGGAATCTGCCAAAATACAACAAGTGCAACTTCCATCACAATGGATCCTGCCGAGAGATGCACTGCAACAATTGCAACAAGAAGGGGCATACCGCCCGTTTCTGTAGGGAGACAGCACAACAGACCACCCAAGCCACTAATGTTGGGGTGAGTCAGGTGTGCTACTGTTGGGTTTTGAGCATTCTAACACTCCTAAGTGTACATGCAACCCTAAATACCTTGGATCTATGTTTTCTCTATTATACATGCAAATATGAATATTCCATGGTATTACCCTAACTAGCATACAATCTTTGATACTTGGGTAATAAACTAGATAGAAATACATACCTTGTTGATGTAGCTTGACTCCATGAAGCTCGAGAGCCTAGTGCCCCAAGTGTGACACCTTAAATGGTTCACACAACATCACCAACAAATGGAATAACCATGAGAAGAAGACACTCATGCTCAAATCAGCTAGCCCTCATATGTGTTTCACTAGTGCCAATTTCTTGAGCTAAAGGTATCCTTATATAGTGTGCACATTAGGGTTACACCATGTAACCCATGACTTTACCCATTCCTTATGCTCCATGGGTTTTAACTGTTGGATTAATGTCTAAGTCCATAACTATAATTGGTAAGACTTGACCCGACCCGGCATGGTCCATTTAGGTTGCATGGCATCATGCATTTGGATAGACTATAATGAGAGAAATAACATTTAAGGTTGGTTAATATATTATAAGTTCTAATATATTAATAAGGTTATTTAATTAGTCTTGATCAAGAATTAATTTGGAATTAATTAAGTGATCAAAAGGAGACTAATTAAATATATGGGTTGATTGTGTAAATCATTCATTCTTATATATGTGGGCTTGTGATCCAAGATTCCTTATGTTGGACTAAGTCCATGGGGTGACCCATGGATATCCATGGAGGTTAAAATCCATGGAGCATAAGGAATGGGTAAAGTTATGAGTTACATGGTGTAACCCTAATAGCCACCATATAAAAGAATCTCATGGCTCAAGAAATCGTGCACTAATGTGTGAGTGTGAGGGCTAGATGATTTCAAGGAGTGTTCAAGTTTCTCTCAAGTTATTCCAAGTGTATTTGGTGTTGTGTGAACCATTTGAGGTGTCACACTTGGGGCACTAGGCACTCAAGCTTCATGAAGACATTCTACATCAAAGAGGTATGTATTATATCTTGTTATATTTATTATTTTGTATGCTAGATTAGGATAATACCTTGGATGTTCATAATTTTATGTATAATAGAGAAAATGTAGATCCAAGGTATTTAGGGTTGCATGTACACTTAGGAGTGTTAGAATGCTCATAACCCAATAGTGGTATCAGAGCCTAGGCTTGTTTTCTTGTTATACTTGCAAAAGTAGCTGAAAAATCGAGTTGGATGCATATATTCGATTGTTTTGGCTGGAATTGGACTAGGAACATTACCCTAAGATGTTTTTGGACTTATAAACTTGTTTTTGATGTGGTAATGTTCATGCTAATCCAATTTCTAAGATAATTGTCATAATTTCAAGATTTGTATTAGTTTGTATGTTCATGCTAATTTCTTGAAGATTGATGATTTGAATTATCTTGTTCTTATGAGGTTCTTAGATTAATAAAAAAGTTGTGTGAAATAGTTGTTTTCAATCTATTTTAATCTAAGAGTTGATTCCAAAGTGTGTTTTTGTAACTTGTCCTCAAGTTATATGAAAAGTCACATTTAAGAATCATAAAACTCATAAAAGTTGGCAAAGGTTACAAAATGAAGAGTCTAGTTCTAATTAAATGGTTTTATGACTCCATAACTTGTCCTCAAGTTATGGAGGTTCAAGAGTCTCTTCATTAAATTAAAAAAAAAAGTGTAACCTTAATTAGTTCCATAAGTTACAATAAAAAAAGTTATTTTTTTTTATTAATTAGTTTAAAGTCTTCCATAACTTGTCCTCAAGTTATGGAACTTGAAGAGTTTTTTTTTTAATTAAAACTACTTTAAACTCATAAGTTATGGAATTAATTAGTTTTGAATAGTTTCAAAACTTGCCCTCAAGTTTTGGAATTTGAAAAGTTTTCACTTATGAATACTTTAATTCCAAGTTAGCCCTTAGAATTTTAAAAGTTAAAATTCAATCCTTATACTTTATAATATTATAAGTTAATAATATTTATATATAAGTATAAGAGTAAAGTCAGTCTTACCGTTAGTAGGCCTCATTCACGAAGCCGGTCTATAAGGGGGGTATAAGGTTACTGCCTATAAAATGACAGTTTAATGGGTGCCCACTCTCACCCACCGCTTCCTTGACTGGTGGAGGGTCGTTAGCCGAACGGGTAGGACAAGGACTATAATTCTCCTTTCATTAAAAGTATTAATGATAAATACTAAGTAACTAAACTCTTATTAATACCCAATCTTAGTTACTTAGGAAAATGTGAATTTGGTGCTAACCCATGAAATTACACTTTGCACTTTGCTTAAGTCGTTAGTGGAGCGTGTGTGGTTAACCGGCACACTAACCTGGACTTAACAAGGTAGGCAAAGGGTAACTTAATATTTATCATAGTATCGGTGGAGCGTGTGTGGTTAACCGGCACACTGATTAAGGGGTAAATATTAAGGGTACCAAGTATATTTGCATGGTTATTCACACCTTGTTTTGTGATCCTCGGCATCCCAGTCACAAAACCTGAAGGGCACACTCGAGATTGAAACATGCCTTTGAACAGTTCAATGAATCTCAAAGATCTACGACTTTCAAATCCAATTAAAACCTAATAAATTATTTCGTTTTTCGTGGTGGAAATTGGTGAATCGTCATTCACCTACCTTCAAATATTTTATAGCTTGGATTACGGCATCCCTCTTCTAAGTTATAAAATAGTTTGTTGGGTCCTAGCCTTAATATTTCATATTGGGTGTCATATTAAGGACTTTAAATCAACTATCTTGAATATCTCCCAAAAAGATGTCTGGTCTAGACATTTATGATCTTCCCAAATCTCTTGAAACAAGCTTTCCTAAATGAAGATGATGTCCCATGGATATCATACTTCTTTCACCTCCTCCAATTATTCTCCCTAACCCACAAGTTCCTAAAAAGTTTAAGGTCACTCAAGCCCTATTGGCAAGGCAAGGTCTAGGTGTGATCACATCTTGGAGATGTAGTCACATATTGACAAGCCGGGAGAGTTGGGTGTCAAAGTCTTGAGAAAGTTGGTGGCTCAACTACTTTCTAAGTCACATAGTGAGTTCTTTTGGGAATCCTATGAAACAGACTAAGACAAGACCCTTAATGATCTTATCTATTTGCTAAGATCAACTTCCTAAAACGCTATGGACATTGACAATGATGACATTGGATATCCAGTAAAGCTCTCTCTTCCCAATGGAAAGGGATGGGCCATAGTCAACTCGGTTGACCCAATGGTAAAGAGAGATGCGAAGTCTGAGATAGTCCCATTATCAAGGGTCCATAGGTAACTATTGCCAAAGGAAGGGGCATTGGTTACGAAGTTGCCAAATTTACCTAAGAATGTTAAAGTCAATAAGTTTGGCTCTACTTCAGGTAAAGTCCATTGTCTAACTCTATTAAGTACATGCTGATTCTGATCGTGAAGATGGATTTCAATCACATGGTTTGGTGATCAGAATTTTGGGCTATTACTTAAGAGTTATGATATTTATATTGCTTAGGAATAGATAACAACAAGGTTTTCATATGGATTGTAAGGATAAGTTTTTCCGCAAAGTTTTAAAATAAAAGAAAAAGGTTTTGATTTTATTTATTTTAAGTATCCTTACAATGGCATTTGTGAAAAGTTGTTGCTTATAAGATTCTATTGATAGCAATATTGGAAAAATGGATTTGATTCTTTCGGTTGTGGTAGTGTCTAATATTACCAAATAAGGAAAGATTCTCATCATCCAAGGTTTAATTGGACCGAAACTTGGAATCATGCAAGTTGTATAGTATGATGAATGAGAACTTTCAGCTTGGAAAATTAAGACTAATTCCTTAGGTGAATAAGGAAAGGACTAAGGGATCGAGTACACATTCTTGTGCACTGGTCAAGTCCACCACAAAAGATCAAGAAGACTATTCGTCATGATTTACTTAAGTTCAGTAAATATGGTTATACTTATAAGTTTAAGTATAAGTCTGTAGCATTGGAGAAGTTTCAATGTGAGACACAACGAATAAGAAGGATCAAAGTATGGCAGAAAGATAAAAGTTTCTCAAATTTGAAAAGATGGGAGAGTACTTTAGTATCATGTTTATGATCATCTTAATGATTAAGATACCATATCACAATTGGTCCTCTAAAGTCAAGAAGAGGAGTCATGAATTGTTGAAATGGTTAAATCAAAAAGATGAGTCATACTTCGTTCCAAAACAATTCTTAGAGTCATACTCCAAGATTGTAACTTGAGTGACATATCTTAAAGAGGGTTTGTTAACACTAGTCAAATGTAAGAGTAAAAGGTTATCTACTCTTGTACATTTGAAATTGGTAAGTTGTGATGTTTTGGATAAAACAGAGACCAACTTAGGCCAATTGTGTAAAGTGTTAGTCTTGATAAAGAATCCGCACTATCTCTTGAATATTTGACAAGGGAGTCTTATATGTCAAGAGGACAGTGGGAGTCGTAAAGCTCTTGAAAGTTTCAAGACTTAATCAAGAATAAAACCTAAAGTCCTTCACTAGCACACGACTTGAGGTTTATAACCTATCGTGTTGAAATTTTTGTGCCTATTGAAGTTGGCTTTGCATAGGAGTTCTGAGAGTTCTCAATTGGTTGCACAACTACTTGGAAGCAATGGCAGGCACCTGAGCTGCCAAATGGCAAGAATTTAAGATTGCACAAGTTTAATCAATATGAGTTTGGATTTGTCACTAACCTTGTCTTGTGATTATGGTTTTGACAAATTCACATGGATAAGAACACATACACTATTAAATCTAAGTGTCATAAGGTTTCTCTCCGATTCATGAAAATGATGGTGAGGAAACACTTTCACTAAGTAGATTTTAGCTAGATAGCAATTGTGATATTTGCATTCTCAAAGTCGTTAGTGGAGCGTGTGTGGTTTACCGGCACACTAACATGGACTTGTGAGAAGTGGCAAAGGTCTAAACAATTGAGACTATGATTACGGCATCCCCTTTCATAGTTCTAAAATTGTTTAGACACATATGTGAGCTATCTAAGAGAGGTGTATGATTTTGATGAAGTTTTAATAAAACAATCTAGTATCAGAAATCTGAACTTTGGTAAGAAAGTCAGCTGATTTCTGAGTACATGTCAAAGCTAGTGGGAGCATAAGTGTTATGCTAATAATCATCATGTTAGTGGGAGCATGATAATTATGACAAAGGTTGCAAGTTAGCAATTTTAATTATAGAAAACAAAAGTTTCAATTCGTGAGGTTGCAGGGGTTGAAAAAGTTGTTTTGCTATAATTAAGGGAGAGGAAATTATACTTCATTTCAATTCTAAAAGCTTAGATTGAGATTTTAATCGTATTTAATCAAGGATATATATATGAATTTCATGTTGGAATGGCTCAACATAAGGAAATTCTATATATGGGTCCATTATTTGCGTTCTAAAATTCGATTATGATTACGGCATCCCTTTTCATAATCTGAATTTTGAGAACTTGGCAAATTGAAATGGAAATATTATAGCAAAAGACTGGTTTAGTCTTTATGTGAGACATCATGAATCGTGTCCCATATGCTTCGGATATAGGATCGATTACATGTGCTATATTCATCCTTTCTAAAATTTTCCAAATGCCTGAGGCATTATGAAGGGAAAAGGTCTAGAATTGGATATGACTAAAATGATTAAGCAATTGTCGAGGATAATCTAAGGTTTACCAAAGATTGGTTGCTCAAGGACAGTTGGAAGTATAATGTTAATTCTGGAAGGACCATATTGACATAATCTGTAAGGAGGCTACTCTTGTTCAAAAGTGATAGTCAAAATGGAATATGGAAATGTTTCAAAGTTAGAAATTATTCAATTTGTGTAAGATTAGGAAACTTAATGAAAGAAGGATGTTTCCAAGGAGCTGATCTCCTTTGGAATGCTCTGTAATGATTGTTGTCAAGTCTTTCTGACTTCGTGCATAATCATTAAGAGGATCAATGCATATAAGTTTAGAATCTAACAGATTTAAGTAAATGGCATGAATTTGGAATTCTTGCATTTACAGTAAGGATTTGGGACTGTGAAAAGAGGATCATTGGAGTGATGTTCAATTGATCTATTTTACAAAGTAAAGATCATAGACAAACATAGTATGCATACTTGGTGTATGGCATGACTAGAGTTTAGAAAACATAGTGTACATGCTTGGAGCATGGGACAACTATTGTTTTAAATTCAAGTATAAAGTTGATAAAACCGAAACAATGAATAATGAGTAATCAGTATGGTGATAAATAAAAGTGTTTATTTATATTCATAGGGTTTGATACCATATTTGATTCATTTATTCTTGCGTTTCACTTTGCATGTTTTGACTTCCAGAATAACTAAGTCGCTCTTCCTGAATGATTAAGTTATTCAAACCATCCACAGTCGGTCATATGTTGGAAGTAGATATGAATCAAGACTGTCATGGGTTGGTTTGTAGAGGTCCAAGTTGGTGGACAAAAGTGGTGCTACAACACTCATGAGTGCTCATAAGTTCTGGGTATTGGATTCAACCCGCGCTCATTTGAATCACTTCATGGATTTTATCACGAGTGATCATGAGACGATAATATCTTATATTCTTCAAACCTAGAGATATGAGTTGTTACTATGAGTTGGTTATACATTGATTGCACGAAAACGCATTGGTAACTCGATGTTATAAAACGTGCCTTTGTGTATGATTCAACAAGTAGTAGAACAAGCCATATGTGTCGAAGTTTATCCATTCCTTTTACCTTCGGGATAAAAGCGATATCTGTCGGCCCCTCGATGATTTAAAGATGATACATGTGAGTGCTTGGCCAAGCCAGGACTGATTTGATTTGTTCAATCAGTTAGTCATCATGAATCGGAAATCGGGAAACAACAAATGGACAGAGAGAATGATTGATAATCCATGTCTCAGTCCATATGATATCTAGAATGGAGGAATATATGATCCCTTATCTAATGGACAAGTCATTGACAAAGGTCAGAGTTCATCGACAAGGTCAGAGTTCGATAGAAGCTTTTGAGAGCTACGATTGCTGATCGGTTCCTGAAGTCATACGCAATAATAGTTTTAGACTTATCCAAGTGGGAGACTGTTGGATTAATGTCTAAGTCCATAATTATAATTGGTAAGACTTGACCCGACCCGGCATGGTCCATTTGGGTTGCATGGCATCATGCATTTGGATAGACTATAATGAGAGAAATAACACTTAAGGTTGGTTAATATATTATAAGTTCTAATATATTAATAAGGTTATTTAATTAGTATTGATCAAGAATTAATTTGGAATTAATTAAGTGATCAAAACGAGACTAATTAAATATATGGGTTGATTGTGTAAATCATTCATTCTTATATATGTGGGCTTGTGATCCAAGATTCCTTATGTTGGACTAAGTCCATGGGGTGACCCATGGATACTCCATGGAGGTTAAAATCCATGGAGCATAAGGAATGGGTAAAGTTATGAGTTACATGGTGTAACCCTAATAGCCACCATATAAAAGAATATCATGGCTCAAGAAATCGTGCACTAATGTGTGAGTGAGAGGGCTAGACGATTTCAAGGAGTGTTCAAGTTTCTCTCAAGTTATTTCAAGTGTATTTGGTGTTGTGTGAACCATTTGAGGTGTCACACTTGGGGCACTAGGCACTCAAGCTTCATGAAGACATTCTACATCAAAGAGGTATGTATTCTATCTTGTTATATTTATTATTTTGTATGCTAGATTAGGATAATACCTTGGATGTTCATAATTGTATGTATAATAGAGAAAACATAGATCCAAGGTATTTAGGGTTGCATGTACACTTAGGAGTGTTAGAATGCTCATAACCCAACATAAACCTCCATGGGTCACCACATGGGTTAAACCCAACATAAGGAATCATGCACCATAAGCCCACATATATAAGAATGAATGATTTACACAATCAATCCCCATATATTTAATTAGTCTCTTTTGGATAACTAAATTAAGTCCAAATTAATTCTTGATCAATACTAATTAAATAACATGATTTCATATTAATATATTAGAACCTATAATATATTAATATGTCACAAATGTCCTCTCCTCACAAACGGTCTATCCAAATGTTTCGATGCCATGCAACCCAAATGGACCATGCCGAATCGGGTCAAGTACATACCAATTATAGTTATGAACTTAGACACTAATCCAACAGTCTCCCACTTGGATAAGTCTAAAACTATTATTGCGCATGACTTCAAAAACCGCTGTCGAACTCTGACCTTGTCGATGAACTCTGACCTTTGTCAATGACTTGTCCATTAGATAAGGGATCATATATTCCTCCATTCTAGATATCATATGGGCTGAGACATGGATTATAAATCATTCTCTCTGTCCATTTGTTGTTTCCCGATTTCCGATTTATGATGACTGATTGATTGAACAAATCAAATCAGTCCTGGCTTGGCTAAGCACTCACATGTGTCATCGCTAAATCATCGAGGGTCCCACGGATATCGCTTTTACCCCTGAAGGTAAAAGGAATGGATAAACTTGGACTCATATGGCTTGTTCTACTTCTTGTTAAATCATACACAAAGGCACGTTTTATAACATCGAGTTACCAATGCGTTTTCGTGCAATCAATGTACAACCAACTCATAGTAACAACTCATATCTCTAGGTTTGAAGAATATAAGATATTATCGTCTCATGATCACTCGTGATAAAATCCATGAAGTGATTCCAATGAGCGTGGGTTGAATACAATACTCATAACTTATGAGCACTCATGAGTGTTGTAGCACCACTTTGTCCAACATCTTAGACCTCTAAAAGCCAACCCATGACAGTCTTGATTCATATCTACTTCCAACATATGACCGACTGTGGATGGTTTAAATAACTTAGTCATTCAGGAAGAACGACCTAGTTATTCTGGAAGTCAAAACATGCAAAGTGAAACACAAGAATAATCGAATCCAATATGGTCTCAGAACTTATGAATATAAATAAAACACCTTTTATTTATCACCATATAGATTACACATTATTCATTGCATACTGTTTCAAACTATCAACTTTATACTTGAATTAAAACAATAGTTGCCTCATGCTCCAAGCATGTACACTATGTTTTCTAAACACTAGTCATGCCATACACCAAGTATGCACACTATGTTTGTCTAAACATTAGTTATGCCATACACCAAGTATGCATACTAAGTTTGTCTATGATCTTTACTTTGTGAAATAGATCGATTGAACATAATTCCAATGATTCTCATTTCACAGTCCCAAATCTTTACCACGAATGCAAGAATTCCAAATTCATGCCATTTACCAAAATATTGTTAGATTTTAAACTTATATGCATTGATCCTCTTGTAATGATTATGCACAAAGTCACAAAGACTTGTCAATAGACATTACAGAGTATTCCAATGGAGATCAACTCCATGGAAACATCCTTCTTGCATTAAGTTTTTCTAATCTTACACAGATTGAATAACTTCCAACTATGAAACATTTCCACATTCTCATTTTGACTGTCACTCCTGAACAAGAGTTGCCTCCTTTCAGAGTATGTCAATATGGTCCTTCCGAAATTTAACACTATACTTCCAACTGTCCCTGAGCAACCAATCCTCGGTAAACCTTAGATTGGTCTCGACAATTGCTTAATCATTTTAGTCATATCCAATTCTAGATTTTTCCCCCTCAATGCCCAAAGCATTTGGAAAATTTAGAAAAGATGAATATTATAGCACATGCAATCGATCCTATATCCAAAGCATATGGGACACAATTCATGATGTCTCACATAAAGACATGATACTAGACCAGTCTTTATGCTATAATATTTCTATGTCTATTTTCCAAGTTCTCATAATTCAGATTATGAAAAGGGATGTTGTAATCATAATCGAATTTTAGAACGCAAATAATGGACCCATATATAGAATTTCCTTATGTTGAGCCACTCCAACATAAAATTCATATATATATATATATATATATATATATATATATATATATATATATATATATATATATATATATATATATATATATATATATATATCCTTGACTAAAGACGATTAAAACCTCAATCTAAGCTTTTAGAATTGAAATGAAGTATAATTTCCTCTCCCTTAATTATAGCAAAACAACTTTTTCCCAATTGAAACTTTTGTTTTTGATAATTAACATTGGTAACTTGCAATACTTACGATAATTATCATGCTCCCACTAACATGAAAATTATTAGCATAACACTTATGCTCCTACTAGCTTGGACATGTATCCAGAAACTAGTTGGACTTCTAGAAATCAATACTTTATTGACTTTCTTACCAAAGTTCAGACTTCTGATATGAGATTGCTTTGATAAGACTTTATCAAAATCATACACCTTATCTTAGATAGCTCACAGATGTGTCTAAACAATTTTAGAACTATGAAAAGGCATGTCGTAATCATAGTCTCGATTGTTTAGACTTTTGCCATTTCTCACAAGTCCATGTTAGTGTGTCGGTTAACCACACACGCTCCACTAACAACTTTGAGAATGCAAATATCACACCTGTTATCTACTTAAAATCTACTTAGTGAAAGTGGTTCCTCACCATCATTTTCATGAATCGGAGAGAAACCTTATGACACTTAGATTTTATGGTGTATGTGTTCTTATCCATGTGAATTTGTCAAAACCATAATCACAAGACAAGGATAATGACAAATCCAAACTCATATGGACTGAACTCAATCTTAATTTCTTGCCACCTGGCAGCAAAAGGGCCTGCCATTGCTTCCAAGTTGTTATGCAACCAATTGAGAATTCTCAGAACTCATATGCAAAGCCAACTTTAACTGGAATGGGCACAGAAATAGAAATATGTCAACACGATAGGTTATAAACCTCACGTCGTGTGCTAGTATCAAACTACAGGTTTTTATTCTTGATTAGATCTTGAAATTCTTTCAGGATCTTTAAGACTCACACTGTCCTCTTGACATATAAGACTATCTTGCCAAATATTCAAGAGATAGTGCAGATTCTTTATCAAGACAAATACTTCACACAATTGGCCTTAGTTGGTCTTTGTTTTATCCAAAACATCACAACTTACCAATTTCAAATGTACAAGAGTAGAAAACATTTTACTCTTACATTTGACAAGTGTTATAAACCTTCTTTAAGATATTTCACTCAACTTACAATCTTGGAGTATAACTCTAAGACTTGTTTTTGGAACGAAGTATAACTTATCTTCTTGATTTAACCATTTCAACAATTCATGACTCATCTTCTTAGCCATAAGAATGCACTAAGATGTTCTTAGAAGACCAATTGTGATATGGTTCTTTAATCATTAAGATGATCACAAAACATGATACTAAAGTAATCTCCCATCTTTTTAGATTTGAGAAACTTTTATCTTCCTGCCTAATTTGATTCTTCCCATTCGTTCTGCCATACATCGAAACTTTTCCAATGCTTCAGAATTATACTTAAACTTGTAAGTATAACCATATTTACTAAACTTTAGTAAATCATGAAGAATAGTCTTAACGATCTTTGTGGTGGACTTGATCAGTGCACAAGAATGTGTACTCGATTCCTTAGTCCTTCACTTGACTCACATATACATGTGTACAAGGAATTAGTCTTAATTTTTCCAAAGATGGAAATTCTCATCCATCATACACTACAACTTGCATGATTCCAAGTTTCTATCCGATTGAAACTTAGGTGATGAGAATCTTTCCTTATTTGGTAAATTATGACATTACCACAAATGAAAGAATTAAATCTTTTTTCCAATATTTCTATCAATGGAAACATATAAACAACAATTTTCCACAAATGCCACTGTAAGGATATTTAAAATAAATAAAATTAAACCTTTTCTTTTATTTTAAAACTTTGCGGAAAAACTTATCCTTACAGTGCAAAAGCATATGAAAAACTTGTTATTATCTATTCCTAAGCAATATATCATAACTCCTAAGCAACAGCTCAAAATTCTGATCACCGAACCATGCGATCGAAATCCATCTTCGCGATCAGAATTAGCATATACTTCCTTTAAGTTTCTTCACTTTTCTTTGATTCTTAAAACATCAACATGTGACCCAGTCACATCATGCAATAACAATCTCATAATAGAAACTTAACAGAGTTAGATAGTGGACCTTACCTGAAGTAGAGTCAAACTTCTTGACTTGATCAACCTTATGATCTTTCAGGTAAATAGGCAGCTTCGCAACCAATGCCCCTTCCTTTGGCAATATGGACTCTTTGGGAATGGTACACAGGACTATCTCAGACTTAGCCTTTCTCTTTACCATTTGGTCAACCGAGTTGACAATGGCCGATCCCTTTCCATTGGGAATACAAATCTTTTCTGGATATCCAATGTTACCATTGTCAATGTCCATTGGGAAGTTGATCTCCTAATCAAATTTACTTTACTAGTCCTCAAATCATTGCTGATTCAGCAGCACCAAGCAAATAGATAAGATCATTAAGGGTCATGCCATTGTCTATTGCATAGTAGTCCCAAAGGAACTCACTATGTGACTTAGAAATTGATTGAACATCCAACTTTGTAAAGACTTTGACACCCAACTCTCCCGGCTTGTCAATATGTGACTTCATCTCCAAGATGCGATCACACATAGACCTTGCTTGCCAATAGGGCTAGAGTGACCTTGAACTTGTGGGTTAGAGAGAATAATTGGAGGAGGTGGAGGAAGTAAAGTTCCAAGAGATTTGGGAAGATCATAGATGTCTGAACTAGACATATTTTGGGAGATATTCAAGATATTTGATTTAAAGTCCTTAATATAACACCCAACATGACATATTAAGGCTAGGACCCAACACAATACTTTTATAACTTGGAAGAGGGATGCCGTAATCCAAGCTATAAAATATTTGAAGGTAGGCGAATGACGATTCACCAATTTCCACCATGAAAACGAAATAATTTATTAGGTTTTAATTGGATTTGAAACTCCTAGATCTTTTGAGATTCATTGAACTCTTCAATGGCATGTTTCAATCTCGAGTGTGCCCTTCAGGTATTGTGACTGGGATACCGAGGATCACAAAAATAGGTTTGAAGTAACCATGCAAATTACTTGGTACTCTTAAATGTTTATCATTCAACCGATGTGCCGGTTAACCATACACGCTCCACCGGCCTATGATAAACTTTAAGAAACCCTTTGCCTACCTTGTTATAACCAATTTGTGTGTCGGTTAACCACACGCGCTCTACTAACGATTTAAGTAAAGTGGAAAGTGTAATTTCATGGGTTAGCACCAAATATGCCATATCAATTTCGTGGGTTAGCATCAAATAACCAAATATGCCATATCAGTTTCAATATCTCAAATACTAAACACTAAGCGCAAGAGATACAAACAATCGGGTAGCACCCGAGTCGAATAGAAGGTGAGCCGACATACCATTGACCAAAAAGGTCCCTATACATGAGAACATATATACACATAAGCAATACAAATCAATATCAAGCTGGAAAGATAAAACACATACCAGCCACGACGTATGGCGTTGCCCGAGCCTCCTCGGTAGTCAACTAAAATGCACGGATCTTCAATGTTGGAGCATCCGCCTTAGCAGGGCAGCCATCAATAATACTCATTGTGGCGGGCGCAGGCGCCACCACTGATCCTCCTCCTTCCTGCAACCTTGTGCAACCGGCCCGTTTGTTGCCGGTCTAGTTGCAGTGGAAACAAATCAAGCCCTTCTTGGGGCAATCCCTGATCACGTGGACCGACTGGCCACATACGTAGCATCCCGATCCTGCCCCTCGACAAGCCCCACTATGCGATTTACCACACTTGGCACACCGGCCACGGCCCTGCTGGCCTCTACTGGAAGAATCCAAGGTCTTAGGCTTTTTAGCCTAACCTACAGCTGTCTGTGCCTACTTTGGTTTCCGCTTGGTGCGGAACTCCAACTCCATCTCCCACTCACGGGCCTTCTCCATCATCTCATTCAGGGTTTTATACCCTGTAAAGCTCACAAACTCTCGGATATCATCCCTCAGCATGGAATGATACCTCGTCCTCCTCATATCCTCGTGTGTAGCATACTGTGGGATCAATAGTGCTCGTTCCCGAAACTTGGCGGTGATCACCGCCACAGTCTCGGTGGTTTGCTGGAGCTCATGAAACTCCCTCACTAATCGTTGCACCTTAATAGATGGTGCAAACTCAAATCAAAATGCCTGACGAACTCTGCCCATATCATCTCTGCCATTCCAGCTGCCCCCACCTGACTGGTCACCTCTCCCCACGAGTCACGAGCTCGATCCCTCAGCATACACGAATCAAATTCCACATTTTCCGCATCAGGGCAAGAACTCGTGCGTTGGGCGTTCTCCATGTCTGCCACCCAGCGTCGACTAACGATGGGGTCCCTGGCCCCGAAAAACTCTGGCGCCCCACACACCTTGAACTCCCGGAACGAGGGAGTTCGGGAACCGACCTGGCCCGCAGCAATCTCGGCTCTTAATGACCTGAGCCTCTCGTCCATAATCTCCATCATCCATTCCTTTACCGTCCTAAAAATCACTGGGGTAGCGTCAAGGATGCCCCTCGTAACCTTGGCTGCAATGAAGTCGCGCAGCCACTCGTCAATGGGTGTTGTACCGTCGCCCGACCCAGATCCGGATCCAGATCCCCCTGCTCCCATTCGTGTCACCACCATTCTGATCTGAAATACCACAAGACAGAATGATCAAAATGTCCAAAAGGGATCTTCCCACACTGGTTCTCCTTAGAGCTTCCAGGTCTAACATTAGTTCGGGTACAGGTCCTATGCTTTTAGTAGTACGGGCCCAACACTACCTTCCACACCTACCTGTACCTTCACCAAAGCTCTACCTGATAACCCTAATTTATCCTAGAACAAAACATATCTCACGGGCTACTTCATAACTCAATTCCTAGGCTATCCTAAGATTTGCTCAATCCCATCAAATCAGATCTCAAATCAATAATAACAGGTAGTATGATGCATGCAAATTATACACAGAACAGGATCAAATAGACTTTCGAATAATAGATTCTACCCTAGGACCACAACCAGACAAGGAACAGGAAATAAAGCCAGATCTATCATTCTAAGGCTATAAGCTCCTAACCGTATGCAATTTTTAAAGCATCCACATAACAAAATCCATCAGACTATTATAATCCAGATATCAGTATAACATGGCTAACAGATTGGGGAACCACTTACTTGAGCTCGGCCGATCACGCGCATTGCACTCTCCACTTTTTCCATTTTAAGAAATTTTTTATTTTTTTATTTTTGAAAATAATTTTACCATTTCCTTAGTTTGAGTCCTGACACACCCGAGAGTGTGCTCGAATCCCTCAAACCAAGGCTCTGATACCAACTTGAAACGACCCAAATTTGCAAATAAATTTTTCATTTTTAATTAATCAAAAAATTCCCATAAAATATGAAATATCAATGACAATTGTTTTTCAAAATCCATAAAATCAACATTTTATTTCAAATATCAGAGTGTCCCATCAAATCAAATGTCTGAGAGTATATGTCGCGCCATCAAGCCTTGCCCTTTCCCTTAAGCTCAGAAGTACCTGAAACAAATCAACAAACTGTAAGCTAATTCTTAGTGAGTTCCCTAGAGCATACCCCACATAATCCACATAATCACATAAACCATATTAGCTATAAAAGCTACATAAACCACATAAGCCATGCATACAACATATAAGGATGTCGTGGGATCCTCCCAGGGTCTTACTCCAGGATGCCATGGGCTCCCCACATGGTCTTACACCTAAGTGTCATGGGCTCCCCCATGGTCTTTAATTGGAAAGCCATGAGCTCCCCACATGGTCTGACATCCAAGTGTCATGGGCTCCCCCATGGTCTTTACGTGAAAAGCCATGGGCTCCCCACATGGTCTTACATCCAAGCGCTATGTGCTCCCCCTTGGTCTTGCTGGATAAGGTGTCTAAGTCCATAACTATATTTAGTATGTACTTGACCCGATTTGGCATGGTCCATTTGGGTTTCATCTTCATCTCAACTGTTGGATAGAAAAAATGAGAAAAAGGACACTTACGATTTGTTAATATATTATAAGTTCTAATATATTAATATGGAATCATATTATTTAATTAATATTGATCAAAAATTAATTTGGAATTAATTTTTTGATAAAAAAGAGACTAATTAAATATATGGGGATTGATTTGTAAATCATTCATTCTTATACAGTAGGCTTATGGTCCATGATTCACTAGATTGGGCTAGGACCCATTGGGTGCTCCATGGATGCTCCATGGAGGTTAAAACCCATGGATCACGGGGGAAATGAAAATCCATGCACATTAGGGTTTACATGGTATAACCCTACATGCGGCACACTATATAAGCAACCTTAAAAGGAGCAAAATCAACCACTATTACAAGACAAGGAGGGCAAGCCGATTTTGTGATCAAAGTGTTCTTCTCTCAAGTTATTCCAAGAGTTATGGTGTTGTGTGAAACATTTGAGGCATCACATTTGAGGTGCTAGGCTCACAAAGTCTTATGGAATCCAAGCAGCTACAAAGGTATGCCATTCTACTAGTTTTTATATTACAAGTACCCCATGCTATGCTAGTTAGGATGAGAACCTTGGAAAAATTCTTATTTTCATGTATATTAGAGAAAACATAGATCCAAGGTTTCTAGGGTTGCATGTACACCATAGGAGTGTTAGAATGCTCAAAACCCATCAGTCGTATCAAAGCCTTGGCTTGTTTTCAATTATACTTGATGCTATTTGCAAGAAAAATTGTTTTTTTGGAATCTGCCAGTTCACCACGAGGTGGTAAAATTTACCACGAGGTGGTGACTGTTCAGTGAAAAAAAATTTAGTGTTTTGGCCTGTTTTGGATTAGAATCATTATCACAAAGTGTTTTTGTTCATAAAATTTGATTTTGATGTTATGGTAATGTTTATTCTCATCAAAATAAATGATAATTGTCAAAGTTTCAAGACTTGTTTTAGTTTATGTGATTAGCTAAGTTCTTGAAAATTGTTGATATGAATTATCTTCACATATGAGTTTGATCTTCTTCACAGAAAAATTACTTGATTTTTGTGTTAATTGGTAATTTGATCTTAATGTTTTTTATGAAATCCATAACTTCTCCTCAAGTTATGGAAAATGAAGAGTTTTTTTTAAAGTGTCATTAAAAGTCATAGGTTATGAAAATGGAAGAGTCTCGAATTTTAATGTCATCATAAAATATTTTTTATGTCTTCCATAACTTGTCCTCAAGTTATGGAACTTGAAAAGTTTCTCATAAAAACCATATTAAACTCATAAGTTATGGAAACCAAAAGTTTTTGAATTGTTCAAAACTTTCCCTCAAGTTTTGGAATTTGTAAAGTTTCCCCATGAATACTTTAATTCCAAGTTAAACCCTTAGAATTTTAAAAGTTTAAAATTCAACCCTTATACTATTATAATATTATAGGTTTAGTATTTATATATATATATGTATAAGAACACAATCGGTCTTACCGTTAGTAGGCCTCATTCACGAAGCCGGTCTATAAGGGGGTATAAGGTTACTACCTATAAAATGGCAGTTTAATGGGTGTCCACTCTCACCCACCGCTTCCTTGACTGGTGGAGGGTCGTTAGCCGAACGGGTTTGACAGGACTATAATTCTCCCTTCATTAAAAGTACAATGATAAATACTAACTAAGTAAACACTTATAAATTCCCAATCTTAGTTACTTAGGAAAATGTGAATTTGGTGTTAACCCATGAAATTACACTTTGTACCTTACCAAGTCGTTGGTGGAGCATGTGTGGGTAACCAGCACACTAACATGGACTAGTAAGAGTGGAAAAGGGTGACTTAATGTTTATCATAGATCGGTGGAGCGCGTGTGGGTAACCGGCACATCGATTAGGTGATAAAATTAAGGGTACCAAGTTAATTTGCATGGTTATTCACACCTTGTTTCTGATCCTCGGCATCCCAGTCACAAACTTGAGAGGGCACAATCGAGATTTAAACATGCCATTGAAAAGTTCAATGAATCTCAAAAGATCTAGGAGTTTCAATCCAATTAAAACCTAATACCTATTTCGTTTTTCATGGTGGAAACTGGTGATCATCATTCGCCTACCTTCAAATATTTTATAGCTTGGATTACGACATCCCTCTACCAAGTTATAAAATATTGTGTCGGGTCCTAGCCTTAATATTTCATATTGGGTGTTATATTAAGGACTTAAATCACTAAACTTGAATTTCTCCCATTGTAGATGTCTGGTTCAGACAGCTATGATCTTCCCAAATCTCTTGGAACAAGCTTTCCTAATGAAGATGATGTCCCGTGATTGGATCATGGAAATCATACTTCACTTCTTCCTCCTCCTCCAATTATTCTCCCTAACCCACAAGTTCAAAGACTTGAAAAGTTCAAGGTCACTCAATCCCTATTGGCAAGATGGAAAGTCTATGTGTGCTCACATCTTGGAGATTAAGTCACATATTGACAAGCCGGGAGAGTTGGGTGTCAAAGTCTTGAGGAAGTTGGTTCTTCAATCACTTCCTAAGTCACATAGTGAGTTCCTTTGGGACTACTATGTGACAGACCATGACACGACCCTTAATAATCTTACCTATTTGCTTGATGCTGCTGAACCAGCAATGATTTGGAGCACTGGTAAAGCAAATTTGATTGGAAGATCGACTTCCCAAACTTCCATGGACATTGACAATGGTAACATTGGAAATCCAGAAAAAGCATTCTCTTCCCAATGGAAAGGGGTCGGCCATAGTCAACCCGGTTGACCAAATGGTAAAGAAAAATGCTAAGTCTGAGATAGTCCCATGTACCATTACAAAGAGTCCATATGTTTCTTTTGCCAAAAGAAGGGACATTGGTTGCGAAACTGCCCTATTTACCTGAAAGTTCACTAGGATGGTAAAAATTCAATAAATTTGACTATACTTCAGGTAAATTCCACTATCTAACTCTATTAAGTTCCTATTTGGAGATTCTTATCACATGATGTGATTAGGTTACATTTTGATGTTTTGAAGAATCAAAGGAAGCTTAAAAGAAGAGTAAGCTGATTCTGATCGTGAAGATCAGAATTTTGAGCAGCTGCTTAAGAGTTATGATATATTGCTTAAGAATAGATAATAACATGTTTTTCATATGCATTTGCATTGTAAGTATAAGTTTTTCCGCAAGTTTTAAATAAAAGAAAAGTTTTGATTTTATTTATTTTAAGTATCCTTACAATGGAATTTGTGAAAAAAAATTGTTGTTTATATGATTTCATTGATAGCAATATTGGAAAATGGATTTGATTCTTTCGTTTGTGGTAGTGTCATAATTTACCAAATAAGGAAAGATTCTCATCACCCAAGTTTCAGTTGGATAGAAACTTGGAATCATGCAACCTGTATTGTATGATGAATGAGAATTTTCATCTTTGGGGAATTAAGACTAATTCCTTGTTCACATGTATATGTGATTCAAGTGAAGGACTAGGGGATCGGGTACACTTGGTTGTGCGCTGGTCAAGTCCACCACAAAGATCGATAAGGCTATTTGTCATGATTTACTAAAGTTTAGTATATATGGTTATACTTACAAGTTTAAGTATAATTCTGAAATTTTGGAAAAGTTTCAATGAAAGGCAGAACGAATAAGAAGAATCAAATTAGGCAGAAAGATAAAAGTTTGTCCAATCTGAAAAGATGGGAGAGTACTTGAGTATCTTGTTTTCTGATTATCTTAGTGATTATGAAACCATATCACAATTGATTCTCTAAGGACATCTTAGTGCATTTGTTTGGCTAAGGAGAGGAATCGTGGATTGTTGAAATTGGTTAAATCAAAAAGATAAATCATACTTCCTTCCAAAATTGAGTTTTAGAGTAATACGCCAAGTTTGTAACTTGAGTGACATAATCTTAAGAAGGTTTATAACACTTGTCAAATGTAGAGTAATACTCCAACTAAGACTAATTGAGTGAAGTGTTTATCTTGATAAGAATCTGCACTAACTCTTGAATATTTGTTTTGTCAAATAATGGTTCTTGACAAGAGAATCTTATATGTCAAGAGATCAGTGGGAGTCTTAAAGATCTTGAAAAGTTTCAAGAACTAATCAAGGGTATTGTTTATCACTAGCACACGACTTGATGCTTATAACCTATCGTGTCGACATATTCTTATTTCTGTGCCCATTCCAGTTAAAGTTGACTATGCATGTGAGTTCTATGAGTTCTCAATTTTTTTGCATAACTACTTGGAAGCAATGATAGGCCCTTGCGCTGCCAAGTGGCAAGAAGTTAAGACTACACAAGTTCAGTTCATATCAGTTTGGATTTGTCACTAACCTTGTCTTGTGATTATGGTTTTGACAAATTCACATGGATAGGAACACATACACCATAAAATCTAAGTTTCATAAGGTTTCTCTCCGATTCATGAAAATGATGGTGAGGAAACACTTTCACTAAGTAGATTTTAAGTAGATAACAGTTGTCATATTTGCATTCTCAAAGTCGTTAGTGGAGCGTGTTGTTGGGTTTTGAGCATTCTAACACTCCTATGGTGTACATGCAACCCTATAAACCTTGGATCTATGTTTTCTCTATTATACATGCAAATATTAACTATTCCAAGGTTTCATCCTAACTAGCATATTATGAAGCACCTATACTACAAAGTTCTAGTTAGATGACATACCTTTTGATGTAGCTTGATGTCTTCAAGCTTTAAGAGCTTAGCCCCAAGAGTGTGGAAGCCTCAAATGGAATCACAAATCACCAAAACACCTTGGAAGAACTTGAGAGAATATGTATGCACACTAAAATCGGCCCACACTTTTTTTCACACACTTGTGCCAATTTTGTGAGCCAAGGACCCCTTTATATATTATGGAGGATTAGGGTTACATCCATGTAAACCCTAATACCCATGACCTTTCATTTACATAGGATCCATGGGTTAAAAGCTCCATGGACCATCCATGAAAGCTTAGCCCAACCTAAATGAACTTGGCCCATTCCATATATATAAGAGTCCATATTTAATTAGTTCTTTTTGATCACTTAATTAATTCTAAATTATTTCTTGATCATTACTAATTAAATAATATGATTCCATATTAATATATTAGAACTTATAATATATTAATATAAATCATAAATATACTATTCTCAAAAGACTATCCATATAAATTGTGCCGGTGAAGTGCAACCCAAATGGACCATGTCGGGTCGGGTCAAGTACATACCAAATATAGTTATGGACTTAGACATTAATCCAACAGTCTCCCACTTGGATAAGTCTAAAACTATTATTGAGTATGACTTCAAAACCTAACTGGCAATCGTAGCTCTTAAAGCCGCTGTCGAACTCTGACCTTGTCAATGACTTGTCCATTAGATAAGGGATCATATATTCCTCCATTCTAGATATCATATGGACAGAGACATCGATTATAATCATTCTCTCTGTCCATTTGTTGTTTCCCGATTTCCGATTTATGATAACTGACTGATTGAACAAATCAAATCAGTCCTGGCTTGGCCAAGCACTCACATGTGTCATTGCTAAATCATCGAGGGGCCCACATATATCGCTTTTATCCCGAAGGTAAAAGGAATGGATAAACTTCGACTCATATGGCTTGTTCTACTACTTGTTGAATCATACACAAAGGCACGTTTTATAACATCGAGTTACCAATGCATTTTCGTGCAATCAATGTATAACTAACTCATAGTAACAACTCATATCTCTAGGTTTTAAGAATATAAGATATTATCGTCTCATGATCACTCGTGATAAAATCCATGAAGTGATTCAAATGAGCGTGAGTTAAATCCAATACTCAGAACTTATGAGCACTCATGAGTGTTGTAGCACCACTTTGTCCACCAACTTGGACCTCTACAAACCAACCCATGACAGTCTTGATTCATATCTACTTCCACCATATGACCGACTGTGGATGGTTTGAATAACTTAATCATTCAGGAAGAGCGACTTAGTTATTCTGGAAGTCAAAACATGCAAAGTGAAACACAAGAATAAATGAATCAAATATGGTATCAAATCCTATGAATATAAATAAACACTTTTATTTATCACCATACTGATTACTCATTATTCATTGTTTCGGTTTTATCAACTTTATACTTGAATTAAAAACACTAGTTGTCCCATGCTCCAAGCATGTACACTATGTTTTTCTTAAACAATAGCTTTGCCATACACCAAGTATGCACTCTATGTTTGTCTATGATCCTTACTTTGTGAAATAAACCAATTGAACATAATTTCAATGATTCTAATTTCACACTCCCAAATCCTTATCGAAAAATGTGAGAATTTCAAATTCCTATCATTTATCGAAATCTGTTTAGATTTTAAACTTATATGCACTGACCCTCCTGTAATGAATATGTACAAAGTCACAAAGACTTGTCAACAATCATTATAAGGTATTCCAATGGAGATTAACTCCATGGAAACTAAGTCTCATATTCAAAGTACATTGCTTTGGACATGCTTCTTGCATTAAGTTTTCTAATCTTACACAGATAACTTCCGCCTATGGAGACAACTCCATATTCTCATTTTGACTATCAGTTCTGAATAAGAGATGCCTCTTTTCAGAATATGTCAATATGGTCCTTCCAAAATTAGCACTATACTTCCAACTGTCCCTGAGCAACCAATCTTTGGTAAACCTCAGATTGTCCTCGACAATTGCTTAATCATTTTAGTCATATCCAATTCTAGACCTTTTCCCTTCTTAATGCCTCTGGGGATTTGGAAAAATTTAGAAATGACAAATATTATAGCACATGCAATCGATCCTGTACCCAAAGCAAATGGTACATGATTCATGATGTCTCACATAAAGACATGATTCTAGACCAGTCTTTTGCTACAATATTTTTATTTGCCATGTTTTCAAAAATTGACTATGAAGAGGGATGTCGTAATCATAATCGAATTTTGAGAACGCAATATATAGAATTTCCTTAAGTTGAACCAATCCAACATGAAATTCATATATATATTCTTGACTAAAGATGATTAAGGTCTCAATCTAAGCCTTTAGAACTGAAATGAAGTATATCCTCTCCCTTAATTAGAGCAAAAACAACTTTTTCAATCCCTGCAGCCTCACGAATTGAAACTTTTGTTTTCTATAATTAACATTGCTAACTTGCAACACTAACAATAATTATCATGCTCCCACTAACATGATGATTATTAGCATAACACTTATGTTCCCACTAGCTTTGACATGTACTCAGAAATCAGCTGGACTTCTAGAAATCAATACTTTATTGACTTTCTTACCAAAGTTCAGATTTCTGATACGAGATGCTTTGATAAAACTTTATCAAAATCATACACCTTTCCTTAGATAGCATGCATGTGGGTCTAAACAATTGAGACTATGAAGAGACCTTTTGCCATCTGCTTCAAATCTACTTGGTGGAAGTGTTTCCTCACCATCATTTTCATGAATCGGAGAGAAACCTTATGACCCTTAGATTTTATGGTGTATGTGTTCTTATCCATGTGAATCGTCAAAACCATAGTCACAAGACAAGGATAATGACAAATCCAAACTCATATGGACTGAACTTATGCAATCTTAACTTCTTGCCACCTGGCAGTACAGGGTCTGCCATTGCTTCCAAGTTGTTATGCAACCAATTGAGAACTTTCAGAACTCCTATGCAAAGCCAACTTTAACTGGAATGGGCACAGAATATGTCAACACGATAGGTTATAAACCTCAAGTCGTGTGCTAGTGAAGAACCTCAGGTTTTATTCTTGATTAGTTCTTGAAATTCTTTTTAGGATCTTTAAGACTCCCACTATCCTCTTGACATATAAGACTATCTTGCCAAATATTTAAGAGATAGTGCGGATTCTTTATCAAGACAAACACTTCACACAATTGGCCTTAGTTGGTCTTTGTTTTATCCAAAACATCATAACTTACCAATTTCAAATGTACAAGAGTAGGACACTTTTACTCTTACATTTGACAAGTGTTTTAAACCTTTCACTAAGATATGTCACTCAAGTTACAATCTTGGAGTATGACTCTAAGAATCGTTTTGGAACGAAGTATGACTCATCTTCCTGATCTAACCATTTCAACAATTCATGACTCCTCTTCTTAGTCATAAGAATGCACTAAGGTGACCTTTAGAGGACTAATTGTGATATGATTTCTAAATCATTAAGATGATCACAAACATGATACTAAAGTACTCTCCCATCTTTTCAGATTTGAGAAACTTTTATCTTTCTGCCTAATTTGATTCTTCCCATTCGTTCTGCCATACATTGAGACTTTTCCAATGTTTTAGAATTATACTTAAACTTGTAAGTATAACCATATTTACTAAACTTTAGTAAATCAAATAGTCTTAATGAGCTTTGTGGTGGACATGACCAGTGCACAAGAATGTGTACTCGAACCCTTTAGTCCTTCACTTGACTCACACATCCATGTGAACAAGTAATTAGTCTTGATTTTCCAATGCTTGAAAGTTCTCATTCATCATACTATTCAACTTGCATGATTCCAAGTTTCGGTCCAATTGAAACTTGGGTGATGAGGAACTTTCCTGATTTGGTAAATTTAGACACTACCACAAATGAAAGAATCAAATCCATTTTCCAATATTGCTGTCAGTGGAATCATATAAGCAACAATTTTCCACAAATGCCATTGTAAGGATACTTCAAATAAATAAAATTAAACAATTTTCTTTTATTTTAAAACTTTGCGGAAAAACTTATCCTTACAATCCACATGGAAAATTGTTGTTATCTATTCCTTAGCAATATATCATAACTTCTTAAGCAACTGCTCAAAATTCTGATGCGATCGAAATCCACCTTCACGATCAGAATCAGCATATACTTCCTTTAAGGTTTCTCTTTATTCTTTGATTCTTAAAACATCAACATGTGACCCAGTCACATATGTAATGAGGATCTCAGAATAGAACTTAACAGAGTTAGATAATGGGCTCTACCTGATGTAGAGTCAAACTTATTGACTTTAACATCCTTAGGTAAATTTGGCAGCTTTGCAATCAACGCCCCTTCCTTTGGCAAAATAAACATATGGACCCTTTGGTAATGGGACTATCTCAGACTTAGCCTTTCTCTTTACCATTTGGTCAACCGGGTTGACTATGGCCAATCCCTTTCCATTGGGAAGAGAATGCTTTTTCTGGATTTCCAGTGTCACCATTGTCACTGTCCATAAAGTTTTTGGGAAGTTGATCTTCTAATCAAATTTGTTTTACTATCGTTCCAAATCATTGCTGATTCAGCAGCACCAAGCAAATAGATATGATCATTAAGGTTCATGTCATAGTCTGTTTCATAGTAGTCCCAAAGGAACTCACTATGTGACTTAGAAAGTGATTGAACATCCAACTTTCTCAAGACTTTGACACCCAACTCTCCCGGCTTGTCAATATGTGACTTCATCTCTAAGATGTGATCACACATAGACCTTGCTTGCCATTAGGGCTTGAGTGACCTTGAACTTGTGGGTTAGGGAGAATAATTGGAGGAGGTGGAGGAAGAGAAGTATGACTTCCATGAGCCAAACTCGGGAAGTCATATTCATTAGGAAAGCTTGGTTTGGGAAGATCATTGTTGTCAAAACCAGACATCAACAATGGGAGAAATTCACGTAAAGTTGATTTAAGTCCTTAATATAACACCCAATATGATATATTAAGGCTATGACCCAACAAACTATTTTATAACTTGTAAGAGGGATGCCGTAATCCAAGCTATAAAATATTTGAAGGTAGGTGAATGACGATTCACCAATTTCCACCAAGATAAACGAAATGTATTATTAGGTTTTAATTGGTTTTGAAACTCCTAGATTCTTTTGAGATTCATTGAACTTTTCAATGGCATGTTTCAATCTCGAGTGTGCCCTTCAGGTTTTGTGACTGGGATGCCGAGGATCACAAAACAAGGTGTGAAGTAACCATGCAAATATACTTGGTACCCTTAATATTTACCCCTCAATCGATGTGCCGGTTAACCACACACGCTCCAACGATACTATGATAAACATTAAGTTACCATTTGCCTACCTTGTTAAGTCCAGGTTAGTGTGCCGGTTAACCACACACGCTCCACTAACAGCTTAAACAAAGTGCAAAGTGTAATTTTATGGATTAGCACCTTATTCACATTTTCCTAAGTAACTAAGATTGGGAATTTATAAAAAGTTTAGTTACTTAGTATTTATCATTAATACTTTTAATGAAGGGAGAATTATAGTCCTTGTCCTACTTGTTCGGCTAACGACCCTCCACCAGTCAACGAAGCGGTGGGTGAGAGTGGACACCCATTAAACTGCCATTTTATAGGCAGTAACCTTATACCCCCCTTATAGACCGGCTTCGTGAATGAGGCCTACTAATGGTAAGACGACTTGCTCTTATATATATAATATATTAAACTTTTAATATTATAATAGTATAAGGGTGTATTTTGGACATTTAAAATACTTGGTGGTTTAATCTATTAATTAAACTATACTCTTAATTTAATTAAATTTAAACCATGTCATTATGGAATTATTAATTCTCTTTTAATTAAACACTTTAATTATCTATTAATAAAGTCCATAAGAGTTAATTGAATTATTCAATAAAAACATCATAATTCCAATTATTAAATTCAAAATTAAAACCATTTAATTAATTGTTTAAGTTATGAACCCAAGAGTTTTAGAATTCAATTCTTTTTTTTTATCATAAAAAAAACTTTTTCCAAATTCCAAAACTTGAGGGCAAGTTTTGTAACTCTTGAAAACTTTTGGATTCCATAACTTATGGAGTTAAATACTTGTTTTATGATGAAACTTTTCATGTTCCATAACTTAAGAACAAGTTATGGAATTCTTTAAAACATTAAGACCAAGTTTTGTAACTCCATAAAAAACTTTGAATCAAATTTTTTTTAAAAAACCTTTTCATATCCATAACTTATGGAGGTTTCAAAAAACTCTTTAGATCAAAATTTTAAAACTAATAAAATAATCATATCATTTTATCTTTTACTAAATTTGACATAATTCAACTCATATAGCAAATGATTCAAATTTTACAAATAATTAGTTTTTCACAAAAACAAGTAATTATCTTAAAATTTGACAAACGTCATGTTTTTTTTTCCAACTTTGAAAATAAAACATTTGCATCAATATAACAGAAAACAACCAGGCTCTGATACCACTGTTGGGTTTTGAGCATTCTAACACTCCTATGGTGTACATGCAACCCTATAAACCTTGGATCTATGTTTTCTCTATTATACATGCAAATATTAACTATTCCAAGGTTTCATCCTAACTAGCATATTATGAAGCACCTATACTACAAAGTTCTAGTTAGATGACATACCTTTTGATGTAGCTTGATGTCTTCAAGCTTTAAGAGCTTAGCCCCAATAGTGTGGAAGCCTCAAATGGAATCACAAATCACCAAAACACCTTGGAAGAACTTGAGAGAATATGTATGCACACTAAAATCGGCCCACACTTTTTTTCACACACTTGTGCCAATTTTGTGAGCCAAGGACCCCTTAATATATTATGGAGGATTAGGGTTACATCAATGTAAACCCTAATACCCATGACCTTTCATTTACATAGGATCCATGGGTTAAAAGCTCCATGGACCATCCATGAAAGCTTAGCCCAACCTAAATGAACTTGGCCCATTCCATATATATAAGAGTCCATATTTAATTAGTTCTTTTTGATCACTTAATTAATTCCAAATTATTTCTTGATCAATACTAATTAAATAATATGATTCCATATTAATATATTAGAACTTATAATATATTAATATAAATCATAAATATACTATTCTCAAAAGACTATCCATATAAATTGTGTCGGTGAAGTGCAACCCAAATGGACCATGCCGGGTCGGGTCAAGTACATACCAAATATAGTTATGGACTTAGACATTAATCCAACACGTGTGTGGTTAACCGGCACACTAACATGGACTTGTGAGAAATGGCAAAAGTCTAAACAATCGAGACTATGATTACGGCATCCCTTTTCATAGTTCTAAAATTGTTTAGACACATCTGTGAGCTATCTAAGATAAGGTGTATGATTTTGATAAAGTCTTATCAAAGCAATCTTGTATCAGAAATCTGAACTTTGGTAAGAAAGTCAATAAAGTATTGATTTCTAGAAGTCCAGCTGATTTCTAGATACATGTCAAAGCTAGTGGGAGCATAAGTGTTATGCTAATAATTATCATGTTAGTGGGAGCATGATTATTATGTTAAGTTTTGCAAGTTAGCAATGTTAATTATAGAAAACAAAAGTTTCAATTTGTAAAGCTGCAGGGGTTTGAAAAGTTGTTTTGCTATAATTAAGGGAGAGGAAATTATACTTCATTTCAATTCTAAAAGCTTAGATTAAGATTTTAATCATCTTTAGTCAAGGATATATATATTAATTTTATATTGGAATGGTTCAACATAAGGAAATTCTATATATATTGTGTTCTCAAATTTCGATTATGATTACGACATCCCTCTTCATAGTCGAATTATGAAAACATGGCAAATAAAAAATATTGTAGCAAAAGGCTGGTCTAGGATCATGTCTTTATGTGAGACATCATGAATCATGTCCCTAATGCTTCAGGTATAGGATCGATTACATGTGCTACAATATTCATCCATTCTAAATTTTCCACACGCCTAGGGTATTAAGAGGGAAAAAGTACATGAACTGGATATGACTAAAATGATTAAGCAGTTGTCAAGGACAATCTGAGATTTACCAAAGATTGGTTGCTCATGGACAGTTGGAAGTATAGTGTTAATTTTGAAATGACCATATTGACAATTCTGAGAGGAGGCAACTCTTGTTCAGAAGTAATAGTAAAAATGGAATAAGGAAATATTTCCATAGGTGGAAGTTATTCATTAAATCTGTATAAGATTAGAAAAACTTGAAGCAGGAAGGATGTTCAAAGGAATGTACTTTGAATTTGAGACTTCGTTTCCGTGGAATTGATCTCCATTGGAATACTCTGTAATGTCTGTTGACAAGTCTTTGTGACTTTGTACATAGTCATTACAAGAGGATCAATGCATATAAGTTTAGAATCTAACAGATTTCGGTAAATGGTAGGAATTTGGAATTCTTACATTTACGATAAGGATTTGGATTGTGAAATGAGCATCATTGGAATCATGTTCAATTGGTCTATTTCACAAAGTAAGGATCATAGACAAACATAGTGTGCATACTTAGCGTATGGTATATATTGTTTGGACAAACATAGTGTGCATGCTTGGAGCATGGCATGACTACTGTTTCGGTTCAAGTATTAAGTTGATTATTTGAAACATTATACAATGAATAATGAGTAATCAATATGGTGTTTAAATAAAAGGTCTTTTATTTACTCTCAAAGGTGCTTGGGGACATATTGGATTAGCATCATTCTTGTGTTTCACTTTGCATGTTTTGACTTCCCGAATAACTAGATTATTCAAACTCTCCACAGTCAGTCATATGTTGGAAGTAGGTATGAATCAAGACTGTCATGAATTGGGTTTGTTGATGTCTAAGATGTTAGACATGGAAAAAGTTGCTACAACATTCATGAGTACTCATAAGGTCTAAAGATTGGATTCAACCCACGCTCACTTGTATCACTTCATGGAATTTATCTCGAGTGATCGTGAGACGGTAATATCATATAAGTCTTCAAACCTAGAGATATGAGTTGGTGATTATGAGTTGGTTGTGCATTGATTGTACGAAAACGCATCGGTAACTCGATGTTATAAAACGTGCTTTTCTGTATGATTCAACAAGTAGTTAGTACAAGCATCTGAGTCGATGTTTATCTGTTCCTTTTAGTCCTTGGAGGATTAAAAGCGATATTTGGGCCCCTCGATGATTTTGTTTTGACCTTTGTACCGGACCAAGTCAGAACCAAATTGATGTGTTCAGTTTAGTTCTTTGTCAAACAAATCGGAAATCGGGAAACAAACTGCTAGACAATAAGTACGACATTGTTCCATGTATTTGTCAGGCTGATATCTAGAACAGAGGATTATATGATCACTTATCTTAAATGGCGCATCATCATCATAGTTCCGCGAGACTTTGAAAGAGCTACGATTGTTGGTCGGTTCTTGAAGTCATACATATAGTTATTATACTTATCCAAGTGGGAGACTTTTGGATAAGGTGTGTAAGTCCATAACTATATTTAGTATGTAATTGACCCGATTTGAAATGGTCCATTTGGGTTGCATCTTCATCTCAACTGTTGGATAGAAAAAATGAGAAAAAGGACACTTATGATTTGTTAATATATTATAAGTTCTAATATATTAATATGAAATCATATTATTTAATTAGTATTGATCAAGAATTAATTTGGAATTAATTTTGTGATCAAAAAGAGACTAATTAAATATATGGGGATTGATTTGTAAATCATTCATTCTTATATAGTGGGCTTATGGTCCATGATTCACTAGATTGGGCTAGGACCCATTGGGTGCTCCATGGATGCTCCATAGAGGTTAAAACGCATGGATCATAGGGGAAATGAAAAGCCATTCACATTAGGGTTTACATGGTATAACCCTACATGTGGCACAATATATAAGAAACCTCATAAGGAGCAAAATCGGCCACTATTACAAGACAAGGAGGGCTAGCCGATTTTGTGATCAAAGTTTTCTTCTCTCAAGTTATTCCAAGAGTTGTGGTGTTGTGTGAAACATTTGAGGCATCACATTTGAGGTGCTAGGATCACAAAGTCTTAACGAATCCAAGCAACTACAAAGGTATGTCATTCTACTAGTTTTTATATTACAAGTACCCCATGCTATGCTAGTTGGGATAAGAACCTTGGAAAAATTCTTATTTGCATGTATATTAGAGAAAATCTAGATCCAAGGTTTCTAGGGTTGCATGTACACCATAATAGTGTTAGAATGCTAAAAACCCATAAGGTCTTTCATGCAAGTATACCACATATACAACTAGCATACTACCTAGCATATAACCAACTAACATGCCACATAACACCACATCAACTAGTGTATCACATATCATAAAATGGCCCAACCTTGGTGTCTAAGACCCATTGGTATGGTGAGGAGACTCACATCTGTCTGCTGAATCCGAAAGCTGCTCTCCTAACAGTCTGTAACCACCCGTGCTGGACAATAATACCATTAATCCAAGGTTAGGGTTGAATATAATTCAATTAAAGAACCCAAGCCCCAAGTCCTTTCATAATGGCCCAAAAGTCCTCCATTGCTAATGGGCCCAAAATCCATGTCCAAAATCACTAATGGGCCTCATGGCCCAATAAAGCCCAACCATAGTAACCATGGTCCAAAACAGATTAATTGGCCACTAATTCAGAACATGACCATGCACAATGACTGATTGAGGCCCAAAGGGCTTACCAGCCCAAAACAAGTCCAAGCCCATATGAGTGCGTACGCCCTACGTACCACTCCTGTACGCTCAGTGTACTGGGTCCCTAAGTTGTACGCGTTGCGTACGCTAATCTACACCCATCATACAAGCAGATTAAGCACCTCTTCCGTTAGGTGCTTAATACTCGATGTTCTAACGTCCAATCTTTAGATCTAAGCCCATTAAGACGTCCTGAGGCATAAAGTTGGCTACTTTATGCCTTTGAATGCTCCATATGTTCCCAACAACCCATTAAGACCTTTCCAAGAGTCTTAATCAACGCATGAGGTCAAAACATCCATCAAGACACCATTTTTATGGCATGAACGAGTCAAAGGACCTTAGATCTACTCTTCTTAAGCTCTGGAGTTGCTCCAACTCTCTAGACATGATGGATGAACACAAAAAAGGACAATATAGAAACCCTAACCAGATCTAATGATTAAGATAGCAAGATCAAGACTTTATACCTCCTGAAGCTCTTCAAGGTGAACTAGATGCAGATTCTTGAAGCCCAGTGCCACTCCAAGCTTGCTTAGCAATTCCTTCTTCTTGAATGAACTCTAAAACGGCCACAATACACTCCTTAAACTAAAAAACTCTCTCACAAGGGGTCTTTGGTGTAAAGGGGAGAAAGGAGGCTATGGAGGCTGATTAGGGTTTGGTCCAAGAGGCTTAGGGTGTTTAAATAGGTGTCAAGTTGTCACACCCCCGAACCGGAACGACGGAAACGTCTGGGGGTTTGGGTGACTTCATCTTGTAATATCATCACAGTGTATATATTTGAATCAAAGACACCATCATCATCACACATTCAATAATACAGCATCCAGGGTTTTACATCATTGTATTTGTTTCACAAAAGTTACAGGCCAAGATATTAAATATATGATGGAAATTACGACAAAAGTCCACATGTCCTTGACGACCGACCTACTTAACGAGTCCCTGAGAATACAAGTTATTTTGAAAACGGTCAACATATATAATGTTGGTGAGTTCATAAGCATGTTTGTAAGATAAGTTTTGTATCATTTGTAAACTTCCATAAAATCCGATTTTTTCCGCAAAAATTGTTTGAGTGTTTCGTTTCAAATCTTGTATTATAGCATGTGTGTTCATATTTTGAAAATGTATACGAGAGAGTTCCAGAAATTTCTATATTTTCTGTTGTAAGTAAAATATAATGTATCATGTTTGTTCCCCAGAAAATCCGATATTTTCTGTCTAAGCCCATTAAGACGTCCTAAGGCATAAAGTTGGCTACTTTATGCCTTTGAATGCTCCATATGTTCCCAAAAACCCATTAAGACCTTTCCAAAAGTCTTAATCCACGCATGAGGTCAAAACATCCATCAAGACACCATTTTTATGGCATGAACGAGTAAAGGACCTTAGATCTACTCTTCTTAAGCTCTAGAGTTGCTGCAACTCTCTAGACATGATCCATGAACACAAAAAAGGACAATATAGAAACCCTAACCAGATCTAATGAATAAGATAGCAAGAGCAAGACTTTATACCTCCTGAAGCTCTTCAAGGTGAACTAGATGCAGATTCTTGAAGCCCAATGCCACTCCAAGCTTGCTTAGCAATTCCTTCTTCTTGAATGAACTCTAAAATGGCCACAATACACTCCTTAAACTAAAAAACTCTCTCACAAGGGGTCTCTGGTGTAAAGGGGCAAAATGAGGCTATGGAGGCTGATTAGGGTTTGGTCCAAGAGGCTTAGGGTGTTTAAATAGGTGTCAAGTTGTCACACCCCCGAACCGGAACAACGGAAACGTCTGTGGTTTGGGTGACTTCATCTTGTAATATCATCACAGTGTATATATTTGAATCAAAGACAACATCATCATCACACAATCAATAATACAACATCCATGGTTTTACATCATTGTATTTGTTTCACAAAAGTTACATACCAAAATATTAAATGTATGATGAAAATTTCGACAAAAGTCCACATGTCCTTGACGACGGACCTGCTTAACGAGTCCCGAAGAATACAAGTTATTTTGAAAACGGTCAACATATATAATGTTGGTGAGTTCATAAGCATGTTTGTAAGAAAAGTTTTGTATCATTTGTAAACTTCCAGAAAATCCGATATTTTCCGCAAAAATTGTTTGAGCGTTTTGTTTCAAATCTTGTATTATAGCATGTGTGTTCATATTTTGAAAATGTATAAGAGAGAGTTCCAGAAATTTCTATATTTTCTGTTGTAAGTAAAATAAAATGTATCGTGTTTGTTCCCCAGAAAATCCGATATTTTCTGTCTGTAAAAGAGTTGTAGTCTTTACACCATAAGACCCGAGTATTATAGAATTGAATAGCTCGTACGTGTATCAAAAGTATAGTATATGTATTCCGTAAATTTTACAGTGGAGTTAATCTCTATGTGAGTCGTTATAACCATGTTTGATATGACTGATCTGCCTGTCATGACGTTTTTCAGGCGTCGACTTGTTTAAGGTAAGACATTTGTCACCCTAGACTGGCCTAGTCTAGCTGTAGCGAACAGCTCAGGTGTGGGGCTGTCAAACACGTATAGATGTATACACAAATTCTCGCTCTCCTCCAGGAGACTCTGGTTATAACTACAGGACTTAAGGGTGTACACTAGGTAGGTACGAATGAAAGAACGTCTCATAAGAACCTTAACTAAATTTACGCGAACAGTGTATCACATTGTTTACCGTTTCAAAATAATGTTTTCGTGTATGTATTTAGGTTATAAGGTCCAATAAACATGAAATGAATATACAAGACCTATCAAGCATGTAAATGGGTCACTAAGGCCCAATGACATGTGATGAAAGTATCAGGCCTAATAAGCATGTAACTGGATCACTGAGGCCCAATAAACCTGTAATATATACTCCAGGCCCAATAAGCATGTAAATGGACCACTAAGGCCCAATAAACATGTAAGGTATATTCCATGCCCAATAAGCATGTAAATGGACCACTAAGGCCCAATAAACATGTAAGGTATATTCCAAGCCCAATAAGCATGTAAATGGACCACTAAGGCCCAATAAACATGTAAGGTATATTCCAGGCCCAATAAAAGTGAAAATGACGTATTTAGTCTGATTTTTATTACGTTGTTTGTTTTAGCATTATTGTTTACCAAAATGACATAAAAGGCCCACTTTTTGTAATGAAGACATTTTTGGCCCATTAAGCCGAAAATTTACAATTAAGGCACATTTTTGGCAAAAATGACACTTCAGGTCCCTTAAGACCAAAAGTTTACATTTAAGGGCTTATTTTAAATAAAACAACATTTTTAGCCCACTTTTGTTAGAAATAACATTTTCGGCCCAATCTTTGATGAAAATTGACATTTGCGGCCCAAATGTATAGAAATTTACCTTTTCTGCCCAAGTTTAATAAAATTAACATTTTCAGCCCATTTAACCGAAAATTTACATTTTTGGCTAAAATTTGTTTAAAATGAGAATTTAATCCACAAAGGTCAAAAGTTTACAAATTAAGCCCATGAAACTGTGAAGGCCCAAATTTAGGCCCATTTCTGAAAATTAACACTTTTTTCCCCTTTAAAATCATGAATATCATAAAGATCCATTTTTATTTAAAATGACTCTTTTAGTCCCTTAAAACCATGAATTAACATAAAGGTTTTACTTTTTGTATTTTTGTCAAATAAGGCCCCTTTTACGGTTTTGTTTAGCTTTCTACATTCTTAACATGTTTTATCCTTACAATCTCATGGTATGTGCATAAGTGATTTAGTTTGAAAATATCACCAAGTTTTGGTAGTAATTTCGAGTTTCATGAAGTTTCAACACAAAATCACAACATATAATATGAAAAACACACATAAACATGCACAAATACATACATCTAACACAAAGCAACTTGTATCCTCCCCCAAAACATAGTAAAAACCGAAAACAAAGGGGTATGAACTCACTTTGGGAGATGGATATGGTTTTGGTGAAGAGATGAGAGGAAATGATGTTTTTTCTGGCCTACCAAGTTCCTTGAAGAGATTTTTGAATCTTGATGGTTCTAGAGAGCTAGAACACGAATTGAAGCTAGGTAAGGAAGAGTTCTTAGCATATAATGGAAGATAACAACTTGTATAAGATGACAACTTACTAAGAGGTTGAAACCTTGGTGAGAAGCCCTTGATAGCACACCTAAGATCACGAAAATAGCAAGCGATGGAGGAAGGAAATCTTCTTGTGTTTGAGAGGTTAGGAAAACTAAGTGAGAAAATTTGAATGGAGAGTGGTGGTGGTGTATTCTCGGTCGTGAATAAGAAGGGAGAAAAGAGAAGGGTTTGTTGGTTACTACATGATGGATTAGGGTGTCCTAGCTTAGATATACGTGAGGCATAATACCTAGATTACCACTAAATAATAATTAGGTGTTAAGCATTTAAATTATTTTGATTTTTTTTCTTACTAATATATAAAACTGAGAATAAGGAGGAAAATGAGAGAATATGGACCATGGGCTTGTTATAGCTTTGGCCCATTAGGGAGTTTTGATCCATGTGGGCCCACATATGTGTTGACGGCCCAACATGACAAAGGAATGGGTTTACAGCCCATTAAGGCCCACCAAAATTGTTTATGGCCCATAAAGGCCCATGAAGGGTTTTATGGCCCAAAAATCAATTACTTAGTGAATGTGGGTCCAATTAGGGCCCAAATGAAGTATCTTAGCCCAAAATAATCAATTTGTGGTTTTATTGGCCCATTAGGCCCAATAAATGATTCATGGCCCAATAAGGTTTGAACCGGGAAATTAGGGTTACAACCCCAAAGTAGAGTGTATGAAATGTATCGAATTTAGGTTTTTGGGCTTCACGACTGAGTTTTGATTTGAACATTTGTTTTTAAAATGAATAACATGTATTGTATCAATCTTAAAGTTACAAGATACATCGAGAGTTGATCATACACAGACAGAATTTCCTAGCCCAAAATGCGAGTTGTGACACAAGTCCGAGAATTAGGGTTTTGGACCTCTGTCTCGTACGTCCCACGTACGTGGCCACCCTCTGCGTTCATGCATCCTTAGTACGCTAAGCGTACTCCTGGAGTACGCCCCGCGTACTAAGGGACCTTTTATGCCATCTTTTCCATTTCAAGGGTCTAAAGAGTAATACTTGATTTGGAGTGTTACAAATTTTAGGAGAAATGTGATATTCCCTAATGTTTCTAATGTACTATTGAAAAGTTACAATACAAAGTACCTCGGTGGTTGCCATTTATGAAATATAAACCCTAATTAGGGTTAGTAACGTAACAACTCTATGATTATTTGGGGTATAAATAATATTCATAACACAATGTAGTGGAGTTCATAAACCTTACATTACATGACAATTTCATAACAAAGGTTGCATATACAAATTTTTGGTGAAGTCGTCACCAAATACGATAAATACTATACCCGACTTAAACATCCATTTTATTTACGGAATGAATTTAGGAATCAACCTAACTTTCGTGTAACGTATTATTAATTTTGATAATAATGATTTTATTAATAATTTGAATTTTTATAATTCAAATTTAATATTTATACATCCTTTATACCATATTTCTTTATAAAAATATCATTCTTTTTATAAAAATGCCAAGATTTTTATAAAATAAAAGAGAGTTGACTTTAGTTTTATAAAACTTCATAAGAGACATAAGTTGTCTCTACTTTGCCCCACAAATTTTATTACCCAACATACATCCATGCACTCACACCCACTCCACCCCCCTCCCCCACCCTCCCTTTTAAAGTTACTACCCCCTATGTCTTCACTTCATCTTCTTCATCATTTTCATCACTTCATTTTCTCTCAAGAACTCTTCATTTCTCTCAAGGTTAATTCTCCGTAAGTTGGTTCTTCATCTATTGGTAAGCTTTTCTTCACTAACCTAGTGATTCTACACATAAATATACTAGTTTTGTTACAATTACACATATTAATATGTGTTAATATCCAGAGGGTAATTCCATCTTCAAGTGTTCTTCAAGCATCATCCAGTGTTCTAAGCTTGAAAACCTACATCTTCACCTCTTTATCCACCAAGAAAGACACACAACGTGAGTTCATACCCTTTCATTTTCTAGTTTTCCAAGTTTTACGGGGGAGTACAAGTAAACTTGTATAATAACACAAGTTGTTATGCATGCTTCTTCTTTATGTTGTTTAAAAGTATTATTTGCATGAAATGATGTTACTTCCTAGTCACTTAAACATTTATATGTGGTGTGTTTGTTTAAAATGCAAAACTATGAAAAATGAGTATAAATATGCTACAAAAAAAGGGTCATAAAAACAAAACTACAAAAATTATGGTTTTATGAACACTCTATGGGTTTTTCTAGCAAAAATGATCATGACTAGGTTATGGCACCATTTTTGTGAGTTTGACCTAAAATATTTTGTTTTAAACAAAAAGGGTTAGCTTGACTTAACCTCCATAAAAAGGTAAGTATAAACTTTACAATGTTTTCAACTAAATTTTTACCAGTTAATGTCGTAAAAAGGCCAAAAACTAGAAAAATTGGCTTTCTCATGCTAAATGTTCATATACTTGGGTTAGATGTAAATTATATGTTATATTTTGAACATCTAAACATGTTAACTTATATATATATATATATATATATATATATATATATATATATATATATATATATATATATATATATATATATATGGACACAACAAAAACATTTATGATAAACTATAATGGGTGTAGTTTATGGGTCATTAACACTATTTTATCATTTTGGGACAAACAAATAATTATTTAAAGGTATAATTCTTTTATACTATGTATTTACTATGGAAAGGTAATATTTCCACTTACAAAAGGGTTTTCATCAAACTATACGTAAACCTGTTGATACAATTACGTGAGACATAGTCTTCACCGTACCTACCAGATTACACACTAAAGTCCTGAATTATAACCAGAATCCCGGTAAGATAGCGTGACACTTGTGTATAGATCTATTCGGGACTGACAATCCCGCACCTAAGTTGTTAGCTACAGCTAGACCGGCAGGTCTGCGTGACAGTTGTCTAACATTCCAAAGCCTGAAGAACGTCGTAGCCGGCCAACTACGGTTTAGCATGGTTGTAATAACTCACACGGGGAATCGATAATGCATCTGGTTTATGGGGAAACATACCTTAAAATGGTTATATATATATATATATATATATATATATATATATATATATATATATATATATATATAACTACATAATACTATTTTTCGAGTACAAAAATACTTATACATTTTTGGTCTTAAGGTTTTTAAGACTGCAACTCATGTTAAGAAAATTTTGGATTTTCTGGAAACATGCACTATCATTTTACAAGGAAAAGTTACAGATTTTTCACATACAAAACTCTTATGAACTCACCAACTTAGTTGTTGACACTTTTCAAAACTACTTGTATTCTCAGGAAATCGTTAAGCAGGTAACCACAAGGTTTTGAGGATGGACATTAAGGCCTCACACTATTTACTTTTGTCATAATGTAATTGATATTGAAACAAACAACATTTAGATACAATGTAATATTCCTAATTATATTTATGATGGTTGTGTTGCTTTTATCACTATTATTCGATATGTTGTGATACTGTTCATGAAGTCATCCACCCCCAGACGTTTCCGCCATCCTGGTTTGGGGGTGTGACAGATTGGTATCAGAGCTTTGTTAATAGTGAACTAAGTATATCAAACCATGTAAGATATACAACTATGAATACAATGGGGCTAAAACACTCTGACTAAAACATTTTACATAAGTATACTTTTAAAATATAATGATATTTCAATAAAGTATAAGTACATACCTACATAATAGAACAGTGTCATTACAAAAACAATACAAAAGTATTTTGATGATTTGAACACTACAAGTAAGCCTAGGAAGTATGTAATCATATCTGGGATAAATATAGCCTGATCAACTATATTTATCCGCGATGTGACAAACGTATTCTTAGGAATAGTCGTAGTGAACAACAAGTCTAAAACTTACCAACACGTCGTACAAAGAAACTCTAGAACCAAACATAATGTTTAAGATAGTATTGGAGTATTTCATGATACCATAGAACCAGACACCTAGACTCTTTATGTGTCTCTTATACCTCTATTTTTGCACAGTCGACATGACCAAACATATAGTTAAGACATTTTATTTTGATAATACCCGATTCATAACCATTAACGAGGATTTACCATCATTACATCTCTAATTCCTATGGCAGAAGAATGCCACCAACACCAACTCCACAAGTGGACCCCGTTATGTTCCAAGCCACTGTGGCAGCCGCCAGGGCACAAATTAGCGGTAATGGCACAAATGGGTACGAGAATGGAAACGGAAATAGAAACGGGAGCAGGAACAGTGCCAACAGCTCCAATCTTGGTGAAAGTCAAGGGCACCAACGAGTGTGCTCCTACAAGGAATTTATGAACTGCAAGCCCAAGACTTTTCATGGCGATGGCGGTGTCGTCACCTTGACGAGATAGTTTGAGAAAACCGAATCTGTATTTGAAATTTGTTTATGCCCGGACGAATATAAAGTCAAGTACGCGGCTTGTACCTTCGCTGACTCGGCCTTATCCTGGTGGAATGGCCATGTTAAGACACTGACTCTCACTGTGGCCAACTCTACGAGTTGGGAAGACCTGAAACTCATGATGTTGGAAGAGTACTACCCAAGAAGCGAAATACAAAAGCTAGAACAAGAGCTTTGGAACCACACCATGACGGGCTCTGATGTGACCAATTACACCGCCAGATATAACGAATTGGCAGTTTTGTGCCACGGGATGGTCACCCCGGAAGCCAAGAAGGTGGAACGCTACATTTGGGGACTACCCCCCCAGATTCAAGGAATGGTCATATCTGCCAACCCAACCACCTACGAAGTGCCAATCATTTGGCACAAATTCTTGTCGACCAGGGAGTCCGCCAGGGCATTATGGCCCCCACACCTGAGCAACTAAAAAGGGGAGATAATAAGCAAAAGTTTGGGAATAAGAAGAAGGGCCAACCGGCCCAAGAGCCTGTCAAATGACAACAAACTATGATCGTCCATGTCGTCATCATCCCTGCTGCCCTAACACCAGCCAAACAATATGATGGGAATCTGCCAAAATGCAACAAGTGCAACTTCCATCACAATGGATCCTGCCGAGAGATGCACTGCAACAATTGCAACAAGAAGGGGCATACCGCCCGTTTCTGTAGGGTGACAGCACAACAGACCACCCAAGCCACTAATGTTCGGGTGAGTCAGGTGTGCTACTGTTGGGTTTTGAGCATTCTAACACTCCTAAGTGTACATGCAACCCTAAATACCTTGGATCTATGTTTTCTCTATTATACATGCAAATATGAATATTCCATGGTATTACCCTAACTAGCATACAATCTTTGATACTTGGGTAATAAACTAGATAGAAATACATACCTTGTTGATGTAGCTTGACTCCATGAAGCTCGAGAGCCTAGTGCCCCAAGTGTGACACCTCAAATGGTTCACACAACATCACCAACAAATGGAATAACCATGAGAAGAAGACACTCATGCTCAAATCGGCTAGCCCTCATATGTGTTTCACTACTGCCAATTTCTTGAGCTAAAGGTGTCCTTATATAGTGTGCACATTAGGGTTACACCATGTAACCCATGACTTTACCCATTCCTTATGCTCCATGGGTTTTAACCTCCATGGGTCAACCACATGGGTTAAACCCAACATAAGGAATCATGCACCATAAACCCACATATACAAGAATGAATGATTTACACAATCAATCCCCATATATTTAATTAGTCTCTTTTGGATAACTAAATTAAGTCCAAATTAATTCTTGATCAATACTAATTAAATAAGATGATTTCATATTAATATATTAGAACTTATAATATATTAATATGTCACAAATGTCCTCTCCTCACAAACGGTCTATCCAAATGTTTCGATGCCATGCAACCCAAATGGACCATGCCAAGTCGGGTCAAGTACATACCAATTATAGTTATGGACTTAGACACTAATCCAACAGTCTCCCACTTGTATAAGTCTAAAACTATTATTGCGCATGACTTCAAAAACCAACTAGCAATCGTAGCTCTCAAAAGCCGCTATCGAACTCTGACCTTGTCGATGAACTCTGACCTTTGTCAATGACTTGTCCATTAGATAAGGGATCATATATTCTTCCATTCTAGATATCATATGGACTGAGACATGGATTATAAATCATTCTCTCTGTCCATTTGTTGTTTCCCGATTTCCAATTTATGATGACTGATTGATTGAACAAATCAAATCAGTCTTGGCTTGGCTAAGCACTCACATGTGTCATCGCTAAATCATCGAGGGTCCCACGGATATCGCTTTTACCCCTGAAGGTAAAAGGAATGGATAAACTTTGACTCATATGGCTTGTTCTACTACTTGTTAAATCATATACAAAGGCACGTTTTATAACATCGTGTTACCAATGCGTTTTCACGCAATCAATGTACAACCAACTCATAGTAACAACTCATATCTCTAGGTTTGAAGAATATAAGATATTATCGTCTCATGATCACTCATGATAAAATCCATGAAGTGATTCCAATGAGCGTGGGTTGAATACAATACTCATAACTTATGAGCACTAATGAGTGTTGTAGCACCACTTTGTCCAACATCTTAGACCTCTAAAAGCCAACCCATGACAGTCTTGATTCATATCTACTTCCAACATATGACCGACTGTGGATGGTTTAAATAACTTAGTCATTCAGGAAGAACGACCTAGTTATTCTGGAAGTCAAAACATGCAAAGTGAAACACAAGAATAATCGAATCCAATATGGGCTCAGAACTTATGAATATAAATAAAACACCTTTTATTTATCACCATATAGATTACACATTATTCATTGCATACTGTTTCAAACTATCAACTTTATACTTGAATTAAAACAATAGTTGCCTCATGCTCCAAGCATGTACACTATGTTTTCTAAACACTAGTCATGCCATACACTAAGTATGCACACTATGTTTGTCTAAACATTAGTTATGCCATACACCAAGTATGCATACTAAGTTTGTCTATGATCTTTACTTTGTGAAATAGATCGATTGAACATAATTCCAATGATTCTCATTTCACAGTCCCAAATCTTTACCGCGAATGCAAGAATTCCAAATTCATGCCATTTACCAAAATATTGTTAGATTTTAAACTTATATGCATTGATCCTCTTGTAATGATTATGCACAAAGTCACAAAGACTTGTCAACAGACATTACAGAGTATTCCAATGGAGATCAACTCCATGGAAATATCCTTCTTGCATTAAGTTTTTCTAATCTTACACAGATTGAATAACTTCCAACTATGAAACATTTCCACATTCTCATTTTGACTGTCACTCCTGAACAAGAGTTGCCTCCTTTCAGAGTATGTCAATATGGTCCTTCCGAAATTTAACACTATACTTCCAACTGTCCCTGAGCAACCAATCATCGGTAAACCTTAGATTGGTCTCGACAATTGCTTAATCATTTTAGTCATATCCAATTCTAGATTTTTCCCCCTTAATGCCCAGAGCATTTGGAAAATTTAGAAAGCATGAATATTATAGCACATCCAATCGATCCTATATCTGAAGCATATGGGACACAATTCATGATGTCTCACATAAAGACATGATACTAGACCAGTCTTTTTGCTATAATATTTCTATGTCTATTTGCCAAGTTCTTATAATTCAGATTATGAAAAGGGATGTTGTAATCATAATCGAATTTTAGAACGCAAATAATGGACCCATATATAGAATTTGCTTATGTTGAGCCACTCCAACATCAAATTCATATATATATATATATATATATATATATATATATATATATATATATATATATATATATATATATATATATATATATATGTATATCCTTGACTAAAGACGATTAAAATCTCAATCTAAGCTTTTAGAATTGAAATGAAGTATAATTTCCTCTCCCTTAATTATAGCAAAACAACTTTTTCCCAATTGAAACTTTTGTTTTTGATAATTAACATTGGTAACTTGCAATACTTACGATAATTATCATGCTCCCACTAACATGAAAATTATTAGCATAACACTTATGCTCCCACTAGCTTTGACATGTATCCAGAAACTAGCTGGACTTCTAGAAATCAATACTTTATTGACTTTCTTACCAAAGTTCAGACTTCTGATATGAGATTGATTTGATAAGACTTTATCAAAATCATACACCTTATCTTAGATAGCTCACAGATGTGTCTAAACAATTTTAGAACTATGAAAAGGGATGTCGTAATCATAGTCTCGATTGTTTAGACTTTTGCCATTTCTCACAAGTCCATGTTAGTGTGCCGATTAACCACACACGCTCCACTAACGACTTTGAGAATGCAAATATCACACCTGTTATCTACTTAAAATCTACTTAGTGAAAGTGGTTCCTCACCATCATTTTCATGAATCGGAGAGAAACCTTATGACACTTAGATTTTATGGTGTATGTGTTCTTATCCATGTGAATTTGTCAAAACCATAATCACAAGACAAGGATAATGACAAATCCAAACTCATATGGACTGAACTCAATCTTAATTTCTTGCCACCTGGCAGCACAAGGGCCTGCCATTGCTTCCAAGTTGTTATGCAACCAATTGAGAATTCTCAGAACTCATATGCAAAGGCAACTTTAACTGGAATGGGCACAGAAATAGAAATATGTCAACACGATAGGTTATAAACCTCACGTCGTGTGCTAGTATCAAACCACAGGTTTTTATTCTTGATTAGATCTTGAAATTCTTTCAGGGTCTTTAAGACTTCCACTGTCCTCTTGACATATAAGACTATCTTGCCAAATATTCAAGAGATAGTGCAGATTCTTTATCAAGACAAATACTTCACACAATTGGCCTTAGTTGGTATTTGTTTTATCCAAAACATCACAACTTACCAATTTCAAATGTACAAGAGTAGAAAACATTTTACTCTTACATTTGACAAGTGTTATAAACCTTCTTTAAGATATTTCACTCAACTTACAATCTTGGAGTATAACTCTAAGACTTGTTTTTGGAACGAAGTATGACTTATCTTCTTGATTTAACCATTTCAACAATTCATGACTCATCTTCTTAGCCATAAGAATGCACTAAGATGTTCTTAGAAGACCAATTGTGATATGGTTCTTTAATCATTAAGATGATCACAAAACATGATACTAAAGTAATCTCCCATCTTTTCAGATTTGAGAAACTTTTAGCTTCCTGCCTAATTTGATTCTTCTCATTCGTTCTGCCATACATCGAAACTTTTCCAATGCTTCAGAATTATACTTAAACTTGTAAGTATAACCATATTTACTAAACTTTAGTAAATCATGAAGAATAGTCTTAACGATCTTTGTGGTGGACTTGATCAGTGCACAAGAATGTGTACTCGATTCCTTAGTCCTTCACTTGACTCACATATACATGTGTACAAGGAATTAGTCTTAATTTTTCCAAAGATGAAAATTCTCATCCATCATACACTACAACTTGCATGATTCCAAGTTTCTATCCAATTGAAACTTAGGTGATGAGAATCTTTCCTTATTTGGTAAATTATGACATTACCACAAATGAAAGAATTAAATCTGTTTTCCAATATTTCTATCAATGGAAACATATAAACAACAATTTTCCACAAATGCCACTGTAAGGATATTTAAAATAAATAAAATTAAACCTTTTCTTTTATTTTAAAACTTTGCGGAAAAACTTATCCTTACAGTGCAAAAGCATATGAAAAACTTGTTATTATCTATTCCTAAGCAATATATCATAACTCCTAAGCAACAGCTCAAAATTCTGATCACCGAACCATGCGATCGAAATCCATCTTCGCGATCAGAATTAGCATATACTTCCTTTAAGTTTCTTCACATTTCTTTGATTCTTAAAACATCAACATGTGACCCAGTCACATCATGCAATAAGAATCTCATAATAGAAACTTAACAGAGTTAGATAGTGGACTTTACCTGAAGTAGAGTCAAACTTCTTGACTTGATCAACCTTATGATCTTTCAGGTAAATAGGCAGCTTCGCAACCAATTCCCCTTCCTTTGGAAATATGGACTCTTTGGGAATGGTACACAGGACTATCTCAGACTTAGCCTTTCTCTTTACCATTTGGTCAACCGAGTTGACAATGGCCGATCCCTTTCCATTGGGAATACAAATCTTTTCTGGATATCCAATGTTACCATTGTCAATGTCCATTGGGAAGTTGATCTCCTAATCAAATTTACTTTACTAGTCCTCAAATCATTGCTGATTCAGCAGCACCAAGCAAATAGATAAGATCATTAAGGGTCATGCCATTGTCTATTTAATAGTAGTCCCAAAGGAACTCACTATGTGAATTAGAAATTGATTGAACATCCAACTTTGTAAAGACTTTGACACCCAACTCTCCCGGCTTGTCAATATGTGACTTCATCCCTAAGATGCGATCACACATAGACCTTGCTTGCCAATAGGGCTAGAGTGACCTTGAACTTGTGGGTTAGAGAGAATAATTGGAGGAGGTGGAGGAAGTAAAGTTCCAAGAGATTTGGGAAGATCATAGATGTCTGAACTAGACATATTTTGGGAGATATTAAAGATATTTGATTTAAATTCCTTAATATAACACCCAATATGACATATTAAGGCTAGGAACCAACACAATACTTTTATAACTTGGAAGAGGGATGCCGTAATCCAAGCTATAAAATATTTGAAGGTAGGCGAATGACGATTCACCAATTTCCACCATGAAAACGAAATAATTTATTAGGTTTTAATTGGATTTGAAACTCCTAGATCTTTTGAGATTCATTGAACTCTTCAATGGCATGTTTCATTGAACCATGCAAATTACTTGGTACTCTTAAATGTTTATCACTCAACCGATGTGCCGGTTAACCATACACGCTCCACCGGCCTATGATAAACTTTAAGAAACCCTTTGCCTACCTTGTTATAACCAATTAGTGTGTCGGTTAACCACACGCGCTCTACTAACGACTTAAGCAAAGTGGAAAGTGTAATTTCATGGGTTAGCACCAAATTCACATTTTCCTAAGTAACTAAGATTGGGAATTTATAAAGGGTTTAGTTACTTAGTATTTATCATTAATACTTTTAATGAAGGGAGAATTATAGTCCTTGTCCTACCCGTTCGGCTAACGACCCTCCACCAGTCAAGGAAGCGGTGGGTGAGAGTGGACACCCATTAAACTGTCATTTTATAGGCAGTAACCTTATACCCCCCATATAGACCGGCTTCGTGAATGAGGCCTACTAACGGTAAGACTGACTTGCTGTTATACATATATATAAATATTATTAACTTATAATATTATAAAGTGTAAGGGTTGAATTTTAACTTTTAAAATTCTAAGGGCTTAACTTGGAATTAAAGTATTCATGGGAAAACTTTACAAATTTCAAAACTCGAGGGCAAGTTTTGAAACAATTCAAAAACTATTCAATTCCATAACTTATGAGTTTAAAGTAGTTTTAATTAAAAAACTCTTCAAGTTCCATAACTTGAGGACAAGTTATGGAAGACTTTAAACCATTAAAAGAATGTGACTCTTCCTTATTCATAACTTATGGAAAACTTTATGAGTTTTATGAATCTTAAATGTGACTTTTCACATAACTTGAGGACAAGTTACAAGAACACATTTTAGAACCAACTCTTAGATTAATTTGGATTGAAAACAACAATTTCACATAACTTTGTCTATTAATCTAAGCAACTCATAAGAACAAGATAATTCAATCAAACTTTTTCATGTAATTAGCCTAACCATTAAACTAATACAAAACATGAATCTATAGACAATTATCTTTGAAATTGGATTAGAATGAACATTACCACATCAAAAACAGGTTTATATGTTCAAAAACAACTTAGGGTAATGATTCTAGTCCAATTCCAGCCTTAAAAGTCGAAAATATGCTGTTAGGGGGTCCTACTCGTCGAGTGTATGAACCTACTCGACGAGTAGGATGAGTTTCCTCATGGACTCAGCGAGTCCATCAGTGGAATCGACGAGTCCAGTGCCCAGACAGCCCGAAAATCGATATTTTTAGCATTTTTCAACACTTTGCATCAAGTAAAATTGAAAACAAGCCTAGGCTCTGATACCACTGTTGGGTTTTGATCATTCTAACACTCCTAAGTGTACATGCAACCCTAAATATCTTGGATCTATGTTTTCTCTATTATACATGTAAATATGAATATTCCATGGTATTACCCTAACTAGCATACAATCTTTGATACTTGGGTAATAAACTAGATAGAAATACATACCTTGTTGATGTAGTTTGACTCCATGAAGCTCGAGAGCCTAGTGCCCCAAGTGTGACACCTCAAATGGTTCACACAACATCACCAACAAATGGAATAACCATGAGAAGAAGACACTCATGCTCAAATCGGCTAGCCCTCATATGTGTTTCACTAGTGCCAATTTCTTGAGCTAAAGGGGTCCTTATATAGTGTGCACATTAGGGTTACACCATGTAACCCATGACTTTACCCATTCCTTATGCTCCATGGGTTTTAACCTCCATGGAGTATCCATGGGTCACCACATGGGTTAAACCCAACATAAGCAATCATGGATCACAAGCCCACATATATAAGAATGAATGATTTACACAATCAATCCCCATATATTTAATTAGTCTCTTTCGATCACTAAATTAAGTCCAAATTAATTCTTGATCAATACTAATTAAATAACATGATTTCATATTAATATATTAGAACTTATAATATATTAATATGTCACAAATATCCTCTCCTCACAAACGGTCTATCCAAATGTTTTGATGCCATGCAACCCAAATGGACCATGCCGAGTCGGGTCAAGTACATACCAATTATAGTTATGGACTTAGACACTAATCCAACAGTTATGGATGTGGTGAAACAGGGCATTTCAAGAGGGACTCCCTAAAGAAAAAGAACAAAAATGTCGGAGGTGTGAGAAGGGTTTTGGCAATAGGGCATGACGAAACAATAACGGACCCCACTGTGGTTAACGGTATGTTGCTACTCAATAATTGTCACAACTGGGAAATTTTGGAACCAACAAGGTCTAAACCCGAACCAAGCACAACATAACTTGATGCAATGGAACTTTGAAAACCAAGAGAGCATTCTTATACAAGTTCATATGTATATACACTTGTGATAGCCAAGTTGTAATGAACCTTTGAAAGGCAAAGGAAGTCAACAAGCCATCAAGGACTCAAAGGAGTCAACACAAGTCCAAGTAATAAGTCTATATGCATATTATTTTATATTACTTAAGGATTTCGATTTTTAGAATGTTGGAACACTATTGAACCGAAAACCACTTCATGGACTCATATAGGACCAAAAACTCAATTTCTAAAGCCCATTAGGGCCGAAAACCCAACCTTTTGGGACCGAAATCCCTTCTTTAAGGTCTATTAGGACCGAAATCACTCTTTTGCTAGTGATTTGGGATGATTTCGGTCATGTGGGCTGCAAACACTTTCTTTTGGCCGAAAACACTCTTAAATATCTTGTTATATTATCCTAATTCAGCTTCCTAATGTGATATGATACAGTTACCAACGAAAATATCACCTCACCTCCTATATTTCCTTCCTATTTAAGTTACCAAATTAAGATCATTGTCCATTTCATATATCCAGTAAACAAAGTCACTCCCAATTCTCTCTCAACTATCAAATCCATTTCCTTCATATTTAAGCTCAAGAAACTCCAGAAGACCATTCGTCTTCAATATAGATATAAGTTTTGGTAAGTCCTCTTCCATTTATTTAGTGGTTATGAAACACTTGTGATATTAGACCATCTTATTCACACATTATTATGTGTATAAACCATTAGGATTACGACATCCTTCCCGTATTCTAGCTCGAAGTCACCGCTTTTGTCTCGTTATCAAACCACGACTACACATAAGGTGATTTCATACCCCCACACTTTTTCAAGCTTTTTCTATGTTTTATGGGGGGGGAATACAAGTAAAACACAAGAAATATTCTGTTTAAATATATAACTCATTTATTATGTTTTCACGCACTTTATGTATATTTTACGCAAAAATGCTAAAATCGTTATTACCAAACTTATAAACTCTTACGTAGAAACTTGTTAAAAAGACAAAGGTTTTACCATTTCATCGAAACATACATTTTTAAACTATAATAGGTATAGTTTGGGGAAACATTCACGTTATTTTACTCTTATGGGTCAAAGGAATGATTATATAAAAATATAGTTATTTTATACATTGTTAACACTATAAAAGGATACATATACTAAAACAAGAAAAAGAAAACTTCAACACACTTTATGTAAACTAGTTAATACAGGATTGTGAGCCACTCCTTCGTTGTACCAAACATTGGTACCCGTTAAAAATCCTGAATTATAACCAGAGTCTCCTGGAGGGAGAGCGTGAGTTTGTGTATAGATCTGTATGGGACTGGCAATCCCGCGCCCTGACTGTTAGCTACAGTTGGAACGAAAGTTCTGGGGTGACAAATGTCATAAAATTTCAGACGCCTGAAGAACGTCGTGCAGGCCATTAGTCATATTAGTATGGTTATAATGAACTCTCACAATAAGCATTAACTAAATATTTACGTAATGATATATTTTCAAACAGTCTTAAAGGGGTATTAACTCTATGATTACTTAGTATATACATCAGGGTTATATAAAATTAATGTCCGGTAGACAGTCGAATGTGTGATTTCCGCCTTATTTCCTGCTCCTTGTTTGGTTGTGGGCTTAGGGCAGAATCACCCATTCGACTGTCTGTTCGATCTCGATTTTATACAACTCGTACGTACTAAGTGATCATAGGAGGGTATTAACATCACATATAGTTTACAGTGCAAATACGTCTTCAGCTAGCTTTACTTATGAATAAAACTACGTATCATCAAATTAAGTATGGCAATTATACTTGTATTTTTCATTCTTGGAACGTTTAAGACTACAATTCGTTTTTATGGAAAATATAGGATTTTCCAGGATAAACATCATTATTTTACAAGCAAATAGTTTACAATTCAACTTTCTGGAAACAAATACGATTACTTACTCTTCGGTTTGGACCATTATTGTTGATACTATGATTTCTTAGTTTATACATCAGGGTTATATATAAATAATATCTAATAGGCAGTGGAATGTGTGATTTCCGCCTTACTTCATGTTCCTTGTTTGGTTGTGGGCATAGGGCAGATTCACACAATCAATTGTCCGTTTGATATTTGTTTATATATAACTAGTATACACTAAGGAACCATAGTAGGAACCTATATGGGTCACCTTACTTACATAAATTCAAAGAGTTATATTTTATTCTTTAAGCATAAGAAACATATATATATATATATATATATATATATATATATATATATATATATACATACATATATATATATATATATATATATATATATATATATATATATGTGTGTGTGTATATATATATATATATATATATATATATGTCTTAAGGCCTAAGACTTCATTCCATATTACTAAGAAAATATAGGATTTTCTGAAGGAACACACTCATCACATCTACAAGGATCATTATTGTTAACTATATGATTACCTAGTGAATACCTTAGGGTTATATATAATGAAGATCCGATAGGCAATGGAATGTGTGATTTCCGCCTTACTTCATGTTCCTTGTTTGGTTGTGGGCTTAGGGCAGATCCACACATTCAACTGTCCATTCGATCTGGATTATATATAACTTGTATTCACTAAGTGATCGTATATGGAACTGGTATGGTCACATTACTTATCATTACTTAATAAGAAAATATAGGATTATCTGGAGGAACACACGAACATTTTCAAGGAACAAAGAACTTATTTTCTAAAACAAAATACTTATAAACTCACCAACTTAAATGTTGATACACTTTCAAAATCACTTGTATTCTTAGGAAACTAGTAGACAGGTACACACACAGGTTTCGAGAAGACGGAGCATAGTAACTTCAAGTCTTTGTTTTGCTATTTACTTTTGGAGTCAATCGTATGTAAATCGAATACAATTTAAACTCTATATTATTAATACAAATGTTGTTGTTGCTTTGATTACTATTATACAATTGTTGTGATACTGTACATGACGTCCTCCGCCCCCGAACGTTTCCGCAGTTCCGGTTTGGGGGTGTGAAAATAGCTCATATGCATGCATACTTTTCGATAGTGGTACGGAGAGGAGTTTCGTGAGCCACAAGTTTAAACACATGTTCAAACAAAAACCCCAATCGCTCAATGAAATATTCACAGTAGAAATGGCAAATGGAAAAACTGAAAGCACTAAAGATATATACATAGGATGCACCCTAACCCTAAACAATCACTCCTTCCAAATCAACCTAATGCCTGTTACAATAGGAAGTTTTGATGTGATTATTGGAATGGATTGCTTAAGCTGTCATCATGCCGATATCATGTGTTATGAAAAAGCCGTCCGACTTAACTTACCAAATAACGAAACACTTGTCATCTATGGTGACAAACCCGGCATGAACCTTCGAATCGTATCTTACATCAAGGCTCAAAAGTACCTACGCAAGAAGTACCACAGATTCCTAGATCACGTCGTTGATGAGAATAGAGAAGTGAAAGGCATCAAGGATATTCCAGAAGTCTGTTACTTTCTTGATGTATTCCCAGAAGACCTTCCGGGAGTAACACCCGTGCGAAAATTCGAGTTCATAATCGACTTGATTCCTGGATCCACCCTCATAGCCAAATCAATATCGATTAACTCTGGCAGAAATGTAGGAATTGTCCATCCAACTGAACGAGTTGCTAAACTAATGATTCATCAGACCAAGCTTCTCAACTTGGGGATCACCAGTCTTGTTCATAAAGAAGAAAGACGGAACATTCTGTATGTGTATTGACTATCGAGAGTTGAACAAACTCACTATCAAGAACCAGTATCCCCTACCCCGAATTGACGACCTGTTCGACCAACTTCAGGGATCGAGCTACTTCTTAAAAATCGATCTGAGGTTGGGGTACCATCAGCTCAGAATCCAGGAGGAAGACATTCCTAAGACGGCGTTTAGGACTTGTTACGACTATTACGAGTTTGTGGTGATGCCCTTTGGGTTGACTAATGCACCTGCAGTGTTCATGGATCTAATGAACTGCATATGCCGACCTTACTTAGATAAGTTCGTGATAGTGTTCATCGATGACATCCTAATCTATTCGCGAAGTAAGGAAGAACATAGTCAACACCTGCGACAAGTCTTGGAGACACTATGGGCAGAAAAGATGTATACAAAGCTTTCAAAATATGGATTTTGGATTCGAAAGGTGGACTTTTTGGGGCACATGGTTAGCGAAGAAGGGATAGATGTGGATCCCTCCAAAATCAAGGCAATTGAAAACTGGGAAGCGTCGAGGATACCGACAGAAATCCGCCAGTTTTTGGGCCTTGCTGGCTACTACCGAAGGTTCATATAGAACTTTTCCAAAATCGCAAAGCCAATTACTAGCCTGACCCAGAAAGAAGTGACCTTCAACTGGGAGGATAAGCAAGAAACTGCCTTCCAGATGCTAAATTAAGCTTTATGCAGTGCTTCGATCTTGTCTCTTCTAGAAGGGACGGACGACTTTGTAGTCTATTGCGATTCATCCAAACAAGGTCTAGGTTGTGTACTCATGCAACGGGGAAAGGTCATTTCCTATGCCTCGAGACAACTCAAGACTCACGAGGTCAACTACACTACACACGACCTGGAATTAGGAGCAGTGGTATTTGCCCTAAAGATCTGGAGACACTACCTTTATGGCACAAAGTGCACAATCTTCACTGACCACAAGAGTCTCCAGCACATTCTAAATCAAAAAGAACTCAATATGAGACAATGACGGTGGGTAGAACTGCTAAATGATTACGAATGCAAAATCCGCTATCATCCGGGCAAGGCCAACGTAGTAGCAGATGCTCTAAGTCGAAAGGAGTACCCGGTGTTGGGTTTTAGTATACTACAACATCCTATGGTGCACATACAACCCTAAATACCTTGGATCTATGTTTTCTCTATTATACATGCAAATGGTTTCCAAGGCATTAAACCTATAACTAGCATGCATTTGACATAAACCATATAATATACTAGTTAGGGAAACATACCTTTTATGTGGCTTGAAGTCTTGATGTATTTGGCCTTAAGAGCTTAGAACAATAGTATGAAATGCCTCAAATGGAATCACAACACACCTAGGACAAAGGTGGCTCTTGAGAGAGAATTCCATGCACCAAAACACCTCCATATTTCTCTAAGAAAATAAGTGGTGATTTTGGCTATGGAGTAACCTATTTATATGTAGGATTCCAAGGGTCATGGGTATAACCCATAATCCATACCCATGGGTTTTATGATCCATGGTTCATGTGGCCCAACTCTTTATGTATCCATACATAAACTTGGTCCAACATGGATCATAAGCCCAACACATATAAATATAACTAATTATCATAATTAGTCCCCATAGATTTAATTAGTCTCTTTTGATCACTAAATTAAATCCAAATTAATTCCAAATTAATTCTTGATCGATACTAATTAAAACATATGATTTCATATTAATATATTATAACTTATAATATATTAATAAACCATAAATAACCTTCTCTCAAAAGTCCATCCTAACAAATTGTCCTGATGATATGCAGCCCAAATGGACCATGCTACTCTCGGGTCAAGTACATACCAACAATATTTATGGGCTTAGACATCTAATCCAACAGTCTCCCACTTGGATAAGTCTAAAACTATTATTGCAAGTACGACTTCATAACCCGACTAGCAATCATAGCTCTTATAGCCGCTGTCGAACTCTAAACAAATCAATGACGCGTCCATTAGATAAGGGATCGTATATTCCTCCATTCTAGATATCATATGGACTGAGACATGGATTATAATCATTCTCTCTGTCCATTTGTTGTTTCCCGATTTTCGATTTATGATGACTGACTGATTGAACAAATCAATCAGTCCTGGCTTGGCCAAGCACTCACATGTGTCATCGCTAAATCATCGAGGGGCCCACAGATATCGCTTTTATCCCGAAGGTAAAAGGAATGGATAAAGCTCGACTCATATGGCTTGTTCTACTACTTGTTGAATCATACACAAAGGCACGTTTTATAACATCGAGTTACCAAATGCATTTTCGTGCAATCAATGTATAACCAACTCATAGTAACAACTCATATCTCTAGGTTTGAAGAATATAAGATATTATCGTCTCATGATCACTCGTGATAAAATCCATGAAGTGATTCAAATGAGCGCGGGTTGAATCCAATACTCAGAACTTATGAGCACTCATGAGTGTTGTAGCACCACTTTGTCCACCAACTTGGACCTCTACAAACCAACCCATGACAGTCTTGATTCATATCTACTTCCAACATATGACCGACTGTGGATGGTTTGAATAACTTAATCATTCAGGAAGAGCGACTTAGTTATTCTGGAAGTCAAAACATGCAAAGTGAAACACAAGAATAAATGAATCAAATATGGTATCAAACCCTATGAATATAAATAAACACATTTATTTATCACCATACTGATTACTCATTATTCATTGTTTCGGTTTTATCAACTTTATACTTGAATTAAAAACACTAGTTGTCCCATGCTCCAAGCATGTACACTATGTTTTTCTTAAACAATAGCTTTGCCATACACCAAGTATGCACTCTATGTTTGTCTATGATCCTTACTTTGTGAAATAAACCAATTGAACATAATTTCAATGATTCTAATTTCACACTCCCAAATCCTTATCGAAAAATGTGAGAATTTCAAATTCCTATCATTTATTGAAATCTGTTTAGATTTTAAACTTATATGCATTGACCCTCCTATAATGAATATGTACAAAGTCACAAAGACTTGTCAACAGTCATTATAAGGTATTCCAATGGAGATCAACTCCATGGAAACTAAGTCTCATATTCAAAGTACATTGCTTTGGACATGCTTCTTGCATTAAGTTTTCTAATCTTACACAGATAACTTCCACCTATGGAGACAACTCCATATTCTCATTTTGACTATCAGTTCTGAATAAGAGATGCCTCTTTTCAGAATATGTCAATATGGTCCTTCCAAAATTAGCACTATACTTCCAACTGTCCCTGAGCAACCAATCTTTCTTAAACCTCAGCTTGTCCTCGACAATTGCTTAATCATTTTAGTCATATCCAATTCTAGACCTTTTCCCTTCTTAATGCCTCTGGGGATTTGGAAAAATTTAGAAATGACAAATATTATAGCACATGCAATCGATCCTGAACCCAAAGAAAATGGTACATGATTCATGATGTCTCACATAAAGACATGATTCTAGACCAGTCTTTTGCTACAATATTTTTATTTGCCATGTTTTCAAAAATTGACTATGAAGAGGGATGTCGTAATCATAATCGAATTTTGAGAACGCAATATATAGAATTTCCTTAAGTTGAACCAATCCAACATGAAATTCATACATATATTCTTGACTAAAGATGATTAAGGTCTCAATCTAAGCCTTTAGAACTGAAATGAAGTATATCCTATCCCTTAATTAGAGCAAAACAACTTTTTCAATCCCTGCAGCCTCACGAATTGAAACTTTTGTTTTCTATAATTAACATTGCTAACTTGCAACACTAACAATAATTATCATGCTCCCACTAACATGATGATTATTAGCATAACACTTATGTTCCCACTAGCTTTGACATGTACTCAGAAATCAGCTGGACTTCTAGAAATCAATACTTTATTGACTTTCTTACCAAAGTTCAGATTTCTGATACGAGATGCTTTGATAAAACTTTATCAAAATCATACACCTTTCCTTAGATAGCATGCATGTGGGTCTAAACAATTGAGACTATGAAGAGACCTTTTGCCATCTGCTTCAAATCTACTTGGTGGAAGTGTTTCCTCACCATCATTTTCATGAATCGGAGAGAAACCTTATGACCCTTAGATTTTATGGTGTATGTGTTCTTATCCATGTGAATCGTCAAAACCATAGTCACAAGACAAGGATAATGGCAAATCCAAACTCATATGGACTGAACTTATGCAATCTTAACTTCTTGCCACCTAGCAGTACAGGGTCTGCCATTGCTTCCAAGTTGTTATGCAACCAATTGAGAACTTTCAGAACTCCTATGCAAAGCCAACTTTAACTGGAATGGGCACAGAATATGTCAACACGATAGGTTATAAACCTCAAGTCGTGTGCTAGTGAAGAACCTCAGGTTTTATTCTTGATTAGTTCTTGAAATTCTTTTTAGGATCTTTAAGACTCCCACTATCCTCTTGACATATAAGACTATCTTGCCAAATATTTAAGAGATAGTGCGGATTCTTTATCAAGACAAACACTTCACACAATTGGCCTTAGTTGGTCTTTGTTTTATCCAAAACATCATAACTTACCAATTTCAAATGTACAAGAGTAGGACACTTTTACTCTTACATTTGACAAGTGTTTTAAACCTATCATTAAGATATGTCACTCAAGTTACAATCTTGGAGTATGACTCTAAGAATTGTTTTGGAACGAAGTATGACTCATCTTCCTGATCTAACCATTTCAACAATTCATGACTCCTCTTCTTAGTCATAAGAATGCACTAAGGTGACCTTTAGAGGACTAATTGTGATATGATTTCTAAATCATTAAGATGATCACAAACATGATACTAAAGTACTCTCCCATCTTTTCAGATTTGAGAAACTTTTATCTTTCTGCCTAATTTGATTCTTCCCATTCATTCTGCCATACATTGAGACTTTTCCAATGTTTTAGAATTATACTTAAACTTGTAAGTATAACCATATTTACTAAACTTTAGTAAATCAAATAGTCTTAACGAGCTTTGTGGTGGACATGACCAGTGCACAAGAATGTGTACTCGAACCCTTTAGTCCTTCACTTGACTCACACATCCATGTGAACAAGTAATTAGTCTTGATTTTCCAATGCTTGAAAGTTCTCATTCATCATACTATTCAACTTGCATGATTCCAAGTTTCGGTCCAACTGAAACTTGGGTGATGAGGAACTTTCCTGATTTGGTAAATTTAGACACTACCACAAATGAAAGAATCAAATCCATTTTCCAATATTGCTGTCAGTGGAATCATATAAGCAACAATTTTCCACAAATGCCATTGTAAGGATACTTCAAATAAATAAAATTAAACAATTTTCTTTTATTTTAAAACTTTGCGGAAAAACTTATCCTTACAATCCACATGAAAAATTGTTGTTATCTATTCCTTAGCAATATATCATAACTTCTTAAGCAACTGCTCAAAATTCTGATGCGATCGAAATCCACCTTCACGATCAGAATCAGCATATACTTCCTTTAAGATTTCTCTCTATTCTTTGATTCTTAAAACATCAACATGTGACCCAGTCACATCATGTAATGAGGATCTCAAAATAGAACTTAACAGAGTTAGATAATGGGCTCTACCTGATGTAGAGTCAAACTTATTGACTTTAACATCCTTAGGTAAATTTGGCAGCTTTGCAATCAATGCCCCTTCCTTTGGCAAAATAAACATATGGACCCTTTGGTAATGGGACTATCTCAGATTTAGCCTTTCTCTTTACCATTTGGTCAACCGGGTTGACTATGGCCAATCCCTTTCCATTGGCAAGAGAATGTTTTTTCTGGATTTCCAGTGTCACCATTGTCACTGTCCATAAAGTTTTTGGGAAGTTGATCTTCTAATCAAATTTTCTTTACTATCGTTCCAAATCATTGCTGATTCAGCAGCACCAAGCAAATAGATATGATCATTAAGGTTCATGTCATAGTCTGTTTCATAGTAGTCCCAAAGGAACTCACTATGTGACTTAGAAAGTGATTGAACATCCAACTTTCTCAAGACTTTGACACCCAACTCTCCCGGCTTGTCAATATGTGACTTCATCTCTAAGATGTGATCACACATACACCTTGCTTGCCATTAGGGCTTGAGTGACCTTGAACTTGTGGGTTAGGGAGAATAATTGGAGGAGGTGGAGGAAGAGAAGTATGACTTCCATGAGCCAAACTCGGGAAGTCATATTCATTAGGAAAGCTTGGTTTGGGAAGATCATTGTTGTCTAAACCAGACATCAACAATGGGAGAAATTCACGTAAAGTTGATTTAAGTCCTTAATATAACACCCAATATGATATATTAAGGCTAGGACCCAACAAACTATTTTATAACTTGGAAGAGGGATGCCGTAATCCAAGCTATAAAATATTTGAAGGTAGGTGAATGACGATTCACCAATTTCCACCAAGATAAACGAAATGTATTATTAGGTTTTAATTGTTTTTGAAACTCCTAGATTCTTTTGAGATTCATTGAACTTTTCAATGGCATGTTTCAATCTCGAGTGTGCCCTTCAGGTTTTGTGACTGGGATGCCGAGGATCACAAAACAAGGTGTGAAGTAACCATGCAAATATACTTGGTACCCTTAATATTTACCCCTCAATCGATGTGCCGGTTAACCACACACGCTCCAACGATACTATGATAAACATTATGTTACCCTTTGCCTACCTTGTTAAGTCCAGGTTAGTGTGCCGGTTAACCACACACGCTCCACTAACAGCTTAAACAAAGTGCAAAGTGTAATTTCATGGATTAGCAACTTATTCACATTTTCCTAAGTAACTAAGATTGGGAATTTATAAGTGTTTAGTTACTTAGTATTTATCATTATACTTATAATGAAGGGAGAATTATAGTCCTTGTCCTACCTGTTTGGCTAACGACCCTCCACCGGTCAAGGAAGCGGTGAGTGAGAGTGGACACCCATTAAACTGCCATTTTATAGGCAGTAACCTTATACCCCCCCCCCCTTATAGACCGGCTTCGTGAATAAGGCCTACTAATGGTAAGACGACTTTATCTTATACATATCTATATAATTAAAATTATAATAATAGTATAAGGGTTGAATTTTAAACTTTTAAAATTCTAAGGTCTAGTTTGGAATTAAAGTATACATGGGGGGTAACTTTACAAATTCCAAAACTTGAGGACAAGTTTTGAAACCTTTCAAAACTCTTGGATTTTTCATAACTTATGAGTTTAATTAAGGTTTAATGAAAAAAAAATTCAAGTTCCATAACTTGAGGACAAGTTATGGAAGACATTAAATCATTTAATGATGACATTAAAAATAGTGACTCTTCTATTTTCATAACCTATGAGACTTAATGACACTTTAAAAAGAAAAACTCTTCACTTTCCATAACTTGAGGACAAGTTATGGAGTTCATAAAAACCATTAAGATCAAATATTCCAATTAACACAATAATCAAATAATTTTTCTATGATCTAGATTAAACTCATAAGTAAAGATAATTCACATCAACAATTTTCAAGAAATTAGATAATCATATAAACTAATACAAATCTTGAAACTTTGACAATTATCCTTTGAAGACTCTTGGAATTCATAACCTAAAGAGTTAATAAATGAGACATTTCACATCCATAACTTATGGAAGTTTCAAAACTCTTAAGATCATAACTTTAAAAAAAACTTTTGAGTTCCAAAATTTTATGACAAAATTTGTAACTCCTTAAAACCATTTAGATCAAACTTTTAAAACAAATAAAATAATCATATCATTCTATCTTTTAATAAATTGACCTAATTCAACTCTTGTAGTAAAGTGACTCAAATTTTATAAATAATTAGTTTTTCATAAAATCAAGTAATTATCATAAAATTTGACAAACTTCATGTTTTTTTTTCTTTTTTTTTCCTTCAAATTGGAAAAAAAAATACATTTGCATCAAATATAATAGAAAACAACTCATGGCTCTGATACCACTGTTGGGTTTTAGTATACTACAACATCCTATGGTGCACATACAACCCTAAATACCTTGGATCTATGTTTTCTCTATTATACATGCAAATGGTTTCCAAGGCATTAAACCTATAGCTAGCATGCATTTGACATAAACCATATAATATACTAGTTAGGGAAACATACATTTTATGTGGCTTGAAGTCTTGATGTATTTGGCCTTAAGAGCTTAGCACCAATAGTATGAAATGCCTCAAATGGAATCACAACACACCTAGGACAAAGGTGGCTCTTGAGAGAGAATTCCATGCACCAAAACACCTCCATATTTCTCTAAGAAAAGAAGTGGTGATTTTGGCTATGGAGTAACCTATTTATATGTAGGATTCCAAGGGTCATGGGTATAACCCATAATCCATACCCATGGGTTTTATGATCCATGGTTCATGTGGCCCAACTCTTTATGTATCCATACATAAACTTGGTCCAACATGGATCATAAGCCCAACACATATAAATATAACTAATTATCATAATTAGTCCCCATAGATTTAATTAGTCTCTCTTGATCACTAAATTAATTCCAAATTAATTCTTGATCGATACTAATTAAAACATATGATTTCATATTAATATATTATAACTTATAATATATTAATAAACCATAAATAACCTTCTCTTAAAAGTCCATCCTAACAAATTGTCCTGATGATATGCAACCCAAATGGACCATGCTACTCTCGGGTCAAGTACATACCAATAATATTTATGGGCTTAGACATCTAATCCAACACCCGGGCCGCCGAGTAAAATCATTAACAATGACTATCCATTCACATATGTCTACCTAGATCAAGGAGGTGCAAATTGAAGCCTTGAAACCTGAGAATGTCACAAGTGAAGCCTTGCAGGGAATGGATAAAAACCATGAGGTCAAGGATGATGGAGCTCATTACCTCATGAACTGAATCTGGACACCGAGATTCGGCGGTTACAGAGACATTATCATGGACGTGGCTCACAAGACCAAGTACTCCGTTCATCCTGGGTCAGATAAGATGTATCTAGACCTCAAGAAGCTATATTGGTGGCCAAACATGAAAGCGGAAATCGCTACTTATGTGGGCAAGTGCTTGACTTGTGCTAAGGTCAAGATAGAATACCAAAAGCCCTCGGGTTTGCTACAACAATCGGATATACCCTAGTGGAAGTGGGAGCGGATAACCATGGAATTCATAACTAAATTGCCCAACATAGCTGGTGGGTATGACACCATATGGGTGATCGTCGATAGGTTAACCAAATCCGCACACTTCCTACCAATAAAGAAGACAGACAAAATGAAGAAACTAACAAGGACGTACATCAAGGAGATTGTACGATTACATGGTGTGCCAATTTCCATTATCTCTGACAGAGATATCAGTTTTACCTCGCGATTTTGGCAATCACTACAAAAGTCCTTAGGAACCAGGCTTGACATGACTACAACCTATCACCCACAAATCGACGGGCAAAGCGAGAGGACTATTCAAATGTTGGATGATATGTTGAAAGCTTGTGTGATGGACTTCGGTAAAGATTGGGATACCCACTTATCACTTATCGAGTTCTCATACAACAATAGTTATCATTCTAGCATTAAAGTTTCTCCATTTGAAGCCCTCTATGGGCGTAAATACAGAACACCCCTGTGTTGGGCCAAGGTGGGTGACACGCAGCTAGCAAGAGGACAAGTGCCTAACAGCACACCCTGGAAGGGAATGATATGTTTTGGAAAACAAGGGAAACTAAATCCAAGGTACATTGGGCCATTCGAGATCCTTTCCAGGATCGGCCTGGTAGCTTATAAACTTCGACTACCACAGGATCTCAGCAACGTGCACCCGACATTTCATGTCTCCAACTAAAGAGCTGCCTATCTGATGAGACCCACACCATTTCACTTGACGATATTGAAGTATACGAGAGTCTCCAATTCTTCGAGGAACCTATGGAAATCAGGAATAGGGAAGTCAAAAGAACAAAGCAAAGTCACACACCAATAGTAAAGGTCCGTCGGAATGCCAAGCGACGACCTGAATTTACTTGGGAACGTGAGGACCAAATGAAACAGAAATACCCACATCTTTTCCCTAACCCTTGAGGACCCACTCAGAATGCTAATTTCGGGACAAAATTCCTTCTAACTGGGATGATGTGACAACAGTCAATTTTGGTCAAACAAAGTTAACAAAATTAAACCAGGTAAACTGAACTCGTATTAGAATTTTAGGAGAAATGTGATATTCCCTAATGTTTCTAATGTACTATTGACAAGTTATAATACAAAGTACCTCTCCGGTTGCCAATTATGAAATATAAACCCTAATTAGGGTTAGTAACGTAACAACTCGATGATTCAACTATATATTATTTGGGGTATAAATAATATTCATAACACAATGTAATGGAGTTCATAAACCTTACATAACATGACAAATTCATAGCAAATGTTACATATACAAATTTTTGGTGAAGTCGTCACCAAATACGACAAATTCTATACCCGGCTTAAACACCCAACTTTTTTATGGAAAGAATTTAGGAATCAACCTAACTTTTGTGTAACGTATTATTATTTTTGATAATAATGATTTTATTAATAATTTGAATTTTTATAATTCAAATTAAATATTTATAAATCCTTTATACCATATTTCTTTATAAAAATACCACTCTTTTTATAAAAATGCCAAAGATTTTTATAAAAAAAAAAAGAGAGTTGACTTTAGTTTTATCAAACTTCATAAGAGACAAAAGTTGTCTCTTCTTTTCCCCACAAAGTTTATTACCCAACATACATCCATGCACTCACACCCACCCCACCCCCAGCCTCCACTACCATCCCTCCCCCTCCCCCTTAAACCACCCCCACCCCCGTTCTTTCTTCACTTCATCTTCTTCATCATTTTCATCACTTCATTTTCTCTCAAGAACTCTTCATTTCTCTCAAGGTTAATTCTCCATAAGTTAGATCTTCATCTCTTGGTAAGTTTTTCTTCAATAATCTAGTGATTCTACACATAAATATACTAATTTTTTTTTACAATTACACACATTAATATGTGTTAATATCCATAGGGTAATTCCATCTTCAAGTCTTCTTCAAGCATCTTCAAGTGTTCTAAGCTTGAAAACCTTCATCTTCACTTCTCTATACACCAAGAAACACACTCAAGGTGAGTTCATACCCCTTCATTTTCGAGTTTTCCAAGTTTTAGGGGGGGTGGGGGGAATACAAGTAAACTTGTATAATAACACAAGTTGTTATGTATGCTTCTTCTTTATGTTGTTTGAAAGTATTATTTGCATGAAATGATGTTACTTCCTAGTCACTTAGACATTTATAGGTGGTGTGTTTGTTTAAAATGCAAAACTATGAAAAATGAGTATAAATATGCTACATAAAAAGGGTCATAAAACAAAACTACAAAAATTATGGTTTTTATGAACACTATATGGGTTTTTTCTAGCAAAATTTGTCATGACTAGGTTATGACACCATTTTTGTGAGTTTGACCTAAAATATGTTGTTTTAAACAAAAAGGGTTAGCTTGACTTAACCTCCATAAAAAGGTAAATATAAACTTTACAAAGTTTACAACTAAATTTTACCGGTTAATGTCGTAAAAAGGCCAAAAACTAGAAAAATTGGCTTTATATATATATATATATATATATATATATATATATATATATATATATATATATATATATATATATATATATAGACACAACAAAAACATTTATGATAGACTATAATGGGTGTAGTTTATGGGTCATTAACACTATTTTATCATTTTGGGACAAACAAATAATTATTTAAAGGTATAATTATTTTACACTATGTATTTACTATAGAAATGTAATATTTCCACTTACAAAAGGGTTTTCATTACACTATATGTAAACATGTTAATACAATTATGTGAGACATAGTCTTCACCGTACCTACGAGGGTACACACTAAAGTCCTGAATTATAACCAGAATCTCGGTAAGACAGTGTGACACTTGTGTATAGATCTGTACGGGACTGACAATCCCGCACCTAAGTTGTTAGGTACAGCTAGACCGGCAGGTCTGAGGTGACAATTGTCTAACATTCTGACGCCTAAAGAACGTCTTAGCAAGACAACTACGGTTTTAACATGGTTTTAAAAACTCACATGGGGAATCAACAATACATTTGGTTTACGGGGCAACATACCTTCAAATGGTTTTCTATATATAAAACTACATAATACTATTTTTCAAGTTCAAAAATACTTATACATTTTTTGTCTTAGGGTTTTTAAGACTACAACTCATTTTAAGAAGATATTGGATTTTTGGAAACATACACTATCATTTTACAAGGAAAAGTTACAAATTTTTCACATACAAAACTCTTATGAACTCACCAACTTAATTGTTGACACTTTTCAAAACTACTTGTATTCTTAGGAAATCATTAAATAGGTAACCACAAGATTTTGTGGATGGACGTTAAGGCATCACACTATTTACTTTTGTGATAATGTAATTGGTATTGAAACAAACAACATTTGGATACAATGTAATATTCCTAATTATATTTATGATGGTTGTGTTGCTTTGATCACTATTGTTCGATATGCTATGATACTGTTCATGAAGTCGTCGACCCCAGACGTTTCCGCCATCCTGATTTGGGGGTGTAACAACTAATTTAGTCAGGGAGCAAGCCAGATATAAGTTGTGGGCCCCGAGGGCAAGTCAGACTTATGTTATAGGCTCGGGAGTAAGCCATATATGAGTTGTGGGCCCGATAGGCAAGCCAAACTCATACTGTGGGCTCAAGGGTAATCCAGTCTTTAGCTGTGAACCCAATACATGTTTTTATTTGAATATGTTATCTGTTGTGTGTTGGTACTTTGGGGGAACTCACTAAGCTTTATGCTTATAGTTTTGTTTATGGATTCAGGTTCTTCAGAGGACCGTGACAAGGTGAAGGCGTGAGCGTACACATCCTTGGTTTTACTATTGATTGGATTTTGGGAGACTCTGATTTTAAAGAATGTTTTGGAAACAATGATTTTGTAAACACTTTTATTAGTAATGGGTTGTTTTGAAATGTTTAAATTGGTTGTGAATTTTTATGGATGTTAAAACATCCTCAGAGCAGGTGGTCGGAGCTAAGGTCGCATCATGTGGCGCCATCCCGGACTTGAACGAGCAGTCCATCTCGTTCTTGCCTAGATCTGTTCAGCTCTGTTGCGTTTCAGCTCAGGTTTGCTCAGATCTGTTCATATCTAGCACCATTTGTTCATATATGTTTGGCTCTTGCCAAGATCTGCTTCACCATTGTTCAGATCTCTTGATCTGGTTAGTTTTTTCATTAAAATCTTTAGATCTGCTTTGTTTTTGCTCAGATATCTAATTTTGCTTCGTTTTAGTTCATCTGAGCATCTCTTAAGTTTAAAAAGGCTTTGGACCTATGTTAATTTTTTTCGTTTGTACTTTGATGGGTTGTTCAATAAGTCATGAATAAAGAAGCTCTTATGAGTTTGTAACGCATCTTTGTTTATATTTTGGTGTTTTATCAAGCAACTTGAGAAGAAGAGAAATTTTTGTGGTTATTTACTCTATCTCTATTCGCTTTCATCAAGAAATCACCCTTAGTTTGCAATTTTCTATGTTCAAGTTCATTTAAATTGTTTATTTGGTGTTTCCTTTAGAAGCTTAGAAAAGAAAAACAAAGATTTTTTCAGATCTGTTTCTTGTTCATGTTTTGATGGCTTGTTGAGCAAGTTGAAGAGAGAAGAAAGTTTTATGAGGAGAAAACCCTATTAGATTCATTTTTGTTTATATCTTGGGGGGTTTTTTTAGCAAGTTTGAGAATAAAATAAATTTTATTTGTTTATTTGGTGTTTTCTTTAGAAGTTTGAAAAAAGAAAAGAAGTTTTTATCGGTTTTAGCTTACCTCGGTTTATTTTGATGATTTATTGAGCAAGATGATGAGAAAATAAATCTCTATAAGCTTTTATCTTATTTTATGTTCATGTTACCAATAAAATCTTTTTGTTGACGATTTTCTATGTATAACACCCTCTAAGATATATTTTGTTTATATTTGATGTTTACTTTAGAATGTTTGAGGAAGAAAGAAATTTTCATGAGTTTTATTTTTTACCTTCATAACTTGATTTGCTATGTTTTTAGCTCAGATCTCTAAATCTGCTTTAGTTTTTGTTTATTCAAACACTTTTTAAGATCACAAAGACACTTCGATCAGTGTCATCGTCCTTTTTGGCGATTTATTGAGAAAGTTAAGAAGAAATAAGTTTTTATGAGTTTTGACCTCAAATTTGCAAAAATCTTATCATATACGTTTTTCTTTTAGCTCTAAGTTTATTCATCAAAGGGGAATGAAAATATTTTTTTTATGAGTTTTTATCCTATTTTCAGTCCATATATTACACAAAATCGTTATCTAGTTGAGCATTTTTCACATCTGTTTGTAAACATTGTTGTGTTGCTTGTACATTCACCAAAACCACCACTAACAAAAAAATATATATAAATAAATAATATTTTGATACTTTATTTACTTTACCCATTTACAATTTACTGCACGAAAAAAAGGGGGTAAACGAGAAGTGATTGGTCAACAAGATGTATGTATTTGTTTGCTTCCAACAAACAACAAGGAAAAGGAAAAAGGGATAGTCGGGCCCAGTAGTCATGTATTGGTCATGTATTGGGTGCATACATCTCAAGTGGGTCCCTTGGTAAAAGCTAGAAGACAAGAGCATCTGCAGCGAGACCACCTCGTCCAATTCTTAATGCACACAAAGTAAAAAACTACAGTTGGCCCGACCATTTGCTGCTAATCTTCCAATATTAAAAGGCATGTGGGCCCAACACAGTCAAGAAAGCTGGCAGAAAAGTCAAAAGGTGGGCCCCGCATGGTCACCTCCTTTTTTGGAAGTTCACATATTCATGCTTGCTTCATCCGCCTGCAATAATCCTCCAACCACCACCAATTGCTTTCGAATCTGGTGGGTAGAAACTGATCACTACCGTCAACCACCTCCAACAAACTAACCGTTTCAACGGTGACAACCATTGCCAACAGGAACTAGTAAAAAAACATATTGCCAGCAGCGGCTCCGCCGACCTGATCTAAAACACCTCTGCATCCTCTGGTCGGTCGAAGACCATCACCTCACTATAGTAACCATTGGCACAGCGCAAGTTCCAGTTCCTAGGGCCACCACCGTTAAATGAAACCAAAACATCATCTTTGTTGCAAAAACTACCATCACCAGCCAACAACCAAGCTAAAATCAGACCATTGACGGTCATTGCTCTCCATGAAGCTGCCACTCCGACGAAGCCGATGACAGCAAGTATCGTCGGTCGCCGCCTACTTATCCTTCACTAACCATTGACCCAGCGAACCAAGAACTTGTAAACCTCCAATTATTGAGCCATCCGTGAACAACATTTCTAAAACCCCACCAGTTACAACCCGACTGCAATCTTTGTTTCCAAGAAGCAACCATCGACCTCTATTTCCCAATTGTCACTACCGACTAAAACTAAAACCGCCAATCGATACCTGATAATAGCAGCTCCAACGCCATTGTCACTCACTGCTCCGATAAATCACAGCTTCGTTTACCTCTACACCCGACCATCTACGGCCCCTATGTTTTTGTTTAGTCGTCGTTGGGTGGAAGTACAACACCGCCACTCAACCACAGCCCGTCGATCTTCCTGTAACACCAGCACCACCAGCCCTCCATATCCTCTATTTAACGCTAACATATAGAACCAAAGAACACCCGACCTACTCCCAACACAGGCGCTGCTGGTGGAGTCATAACTCCGATTTCTTTACCCTCGTTCTCAGGAGTTGATCCAAAAGGATCATTCGACATTTGCAATAAGATGCCATCCTTCGTTCTATCTGTTTGACGTCGATCACCAATTGAAGGGTCCCAAATTTTCCCCAAATTTGAACAAGAAAAAATAATGGGTCAAAGATGTACCCTCCGTACCTGGATGCAACCCACAAAAAAAGAACTCGGGCCTATAGATTAAAAATGGATTGCATGTCTTAAATTGGGCTCCCTGTTATATTGGCTTTCATGTTGGGTTATATTAACAATAATAAATTAGACCAATATTACATGACAATAGTCAACAATTTAACGTTGGCATACCGCAAACTCCACTCAACAAAAAATGTTTTTAGAATATGCGTTACGGTCCGACTAGCTCGACATTTTCAGGAAAAAAAAAGTAATTGCGGGCCTAGTTAAACATTCCGTTTCAAAAAATAGAAGAAGAAAATCAGCATTGGGCCTATAGCTCGAAAATGGATTGCAACATTTAATTTGGGCTCCTTTTAAAATTGGCTTCATATTTTTGGAATCCCTCCACAACACTAACATTGTCTAATTTTACAAGACAAAAGTCAGGCAATTATGCTCTCGTGTTGCAAGCCTCGCTCAACATAATACATTTTCAGAATATGCCTTGCGACTCGCACTCACTCGACAATTTCAAAAAAAAAAGGAGGGAGAAAAGTAGTACGCTACTACTACTCGTGCAACATTTTGAAATAACCCTCATCAACCGCGCGGCCCGGCTATCAACAACTGTATTGACCAACTTTACGCAGTCTCGCTACTCAGCTCTCACCATTCATGTTGACCGGCCCCCGCTAGTCTCACTGCTCAGCTCCCAACAGTCGCGCTACCTGGATCTCAGCGGTCGTGCAACCCTGCCCTCAACAGCCATGCGACCCAGCTCAGCAGCCGCAAAGCCCAGTCATCAGCAGTTACGTTGTCTGACTCCAAGCAGTCATGATGCCCAGCTCTCGGCATCCACGCTACCCAGTTCTTGTTAGTACTTGTGCTTCCTAGCTTTTTCAGCAGTCGTGTCACCCAGTTTCCAGCAATTATGCATCCATCTTTCCCTTTCTTCACCTCTTCTAAGAAAGATGGGGGGTGGGGGGGCGAAGGGTTGATACGACACTATGCATAAGTGATTTTTATTCCGAAGGGGCAGAGTTAAAATACATGAAGAGCTGATACAATGTATGATAGTGCATTCTCGAGGTGACATTAGTATCCCGGATTGAAAGAGCAGGCTTTGCCAACTCTCAATGACCTTGCTGCATAGCTCTCGATAAAGTCATTAGAAGACGAGGCATTGACTATCACTATGACTAATGATGCAGCAAAGCATCAAGTACCATTACGATCCATCCCAGACTGATCACCCAGGCCATGCACAAAGATTGCAGGCTACTATGCCCAATCTTGCAAGGTTCAGCACCCTTGCCTCGAGTCGCTTGGCTTCTCAGCCTGAGTCCGTTATAGCGGCAAGCTCCTCCAGCAAGGTTCAACATCCTTGCCTCGAGTCGCTTGGCTTTTTAGACTGGCTCCATTATAGCGGCAAGCTCCGCCTGCAAGGTTCAGTGTCCTTGCCTCGAGTCGTTTGGCTTCTCAGCTCGACTCTATTATAGCGGCAAGCTCCGCCTGCAAGGTTCAACATCCTTGCCTCGAGTGGGGTGGCTTCCCAGCCCGACTCTATTATAGCGGCAAGCTCTTCCTGCAAGGTTCAGCATCCTTTCCTTGAGTCGTCTGGCTTCTCTGCCCGACCCCATTATAGCGGCAAGTTCCGCCTACAAGGTACAACATCCTTTCCTTGAGTCGCTTGACTTTTCAGACTGACTCCATCAGCGGCATGCTCTGCCAACAAAGCTCAAAGGCTCGCAACCTTTGCCTACATGATTCCACGCGATGCTCTCCCGCGTGATGTATTTACGATTGCTGGCTGTTAAGCCCGGTCTGCATGCGATGCTCTCCCGCGTCATGTATCTACGATCGTTGGCTGCTAAGCCCGATCTACATGTGATGCTCTCCCGCGTGATGTATCTACGATTGCTGGCTGCTAAGCCCAATATGCATGCGATGCTCTCCCACATAACATCTCCATGATCGTTGGCTGCTAAACCCAAGCTATTCTTCTAAGCCGCGCAACATAAGTCACACATTGTCGCACACAGTAAGCCACGCATCTTAAGCTTATACTACGCCTAACACCACGCCCTTGGTGTTTCTTATCCCACAATCATCAGAGTTTTCTTGTGCTCGGACGATCAATAAAGCGTTTTCTATGTTACATCCTACAATAATGAGGTTACCTCTCAACAATCATCATGGTTTTCTTGGCTCTCGGCAACGGTCTTGTTATGCAAACCCCGCATATAGCCTTGCCGCTTATCCCTCAGCATCTCTGTTTCCTGGCTCTCGACAATAGTCTCGTTGCGCATCCCCTACCTATAGCCTCACCGCTTATCCCTCACCATCTCTATTGTTTGGCTCTCGGCAACAGTCTCACTGCGTATCCTCTACCCATTGCCTCGCCGCTTATCCCTGAGCATCTCTGTTGCCTGGCTCTCGGAAATAGTCTTGCTGCGCAACCCCTACCTATAGCCTCGCCGCCTATCCCTCAGCATCTCTGTTTCCTGGCTCTCGGCAACCATCTCGATGCGTAACCCCCACTAGCAGCCTAATCGCCCAGCTCCTGGAACCTCTGCCACCTATCATATGGTCGACAACTTTACGACTTATTGGTTTGACAACATAGTCTGATGCGGCTACCTACACTACCCACATCAGACTAGGGGGAATCCAGCTAGGTATAGCCCAAGCAGGAAGCACCTTTAGGAAGACTATTAACGTTCATGCAAAGCAGACTATGTAGATGGTTATCGGTGACATTCCACATGCGCGTGACTATAACAACAACGGTGTCAGATAACAGTCTTTGGGACTGAATGGCGAGCCTACACTTGTTATCTACCTTGTCCCGATGCCTTACCGACTTCATTGTCGCATAGCAACCCTGCTCCGCACAACACATCAACAACCTTGCTCTGAATGATCACAACAACAGCTACATTACATCTCACCGACCGAATCGTATACCTAGGATGGAAAGATCATTTAGCCAACCCATGCTTGGCTCATTGCACATCACCACAACTCTCGTGGGCGAGGTGTGATCATTTCTCTTTATTATTTGATGCATTGGGGCTTTGTCTTGTCCGATCCGATTGTCAGCAATCCAATCACAACGGACTAGGGGGACTTGATGACACACGGTTTACATGAATGAGTCCAGTCCAATGTCATTGGCCGCGTACCAGTAACATCAGACTGGGGTGACTTGATGATATTAGGCCCATTAGCATGGTCCAGACAGCTCTGGCACGCCAGCCTTGCCTGGCTCTCTCTTGTTAGCCCTGCCTGGCGCTCCTTTTCCAGCCCTTGCCTGGCACTCCCTTTTCGGCCTTGCCAGGTACTCTCCTGTTAGCCCGGCCTAGCTCTCCCTTTCCTGGCACTTTCCTGCTGGTCTAGCCTGCCGCTCCCTTGCTAGCCTTTCCTGGTGTGCGCCCGCCAGCCTCGTCGGGCGCCCCCGGGCGGCGTTGCCCAACTCTTTGCTAGCTGGACCTGAATTAGGCTGGCCAAAGGTCTGACCCAATTATTCTTGACCAAGTTGTCCCCAATAAAGTGAAGAGTATCTCCTCCATTGAGAGGGATCTTCCCCTTGGCTCAGTTGCCGCCCTACACTCCGACGGGGTGCCTCAGCCGTCACCCTTCACTTTCAGCCACCATACACTACCCCCAACACCAAGATGGTTCTCTCCAGCTAAGGAGAACCATCTCATCTCTACCAACCGATCTAACTTGATCGTTAGAGCCTGCTCCCGAGACACATACCCTGGGCGGTTCTAATGGCCTTGGCTGTTGTGACCTCGCAGATTCCCTCCGACGTAGGAGCACATCCTCATAGCAGGTGGTCGGAGCTAAGGTCGCATCAATTATATATATGAAAATACATATATGATTAAAGAAAGTAAATCATATTATCTATCACAGATACCAAGTAAATCAGATAGTAAGCACACATAACATTTAAGATTCTAGATACTTTATATCTATGTGTAAGCTAAAAGTAACTATGCACTCACTTGATAAAGTAGATGACTGGAAAGTCGGGAAACGCTTCGTTTCAACACTTAGCTTTTCCTTTGATGTCAGTTATGTTCAATTATCACTAAGTCTCAGTTTAGTATTTCTTATGACTAATTTAGTAGTCTAGATTCGTCAACAATCCTAACGTCTACATAAAGATCTATCTAGTAAGGAGCGACCAGTTAACATCATATCGGAGGAAGGGTCCGTTTGGTATACAGAGTACTCTGTATGAAAATCCCACTTTAAACACCTCATTGTATCTAGCCTAGGCATCACCCTCGTAAGTAGATCAATCACTATAATGACTTGGAATCACTGATAAATATTATTTATAAATTCATAATAATGGCTATGAATATAAATATATGTTACAATGAAAACAAAAAAAGTGTAGCTTAAGTTACAAAGATTTTCATGTCAAAAGTCCAGAAATTGCACTAACATAACTCCGACTCAATAGCTCCTAATTACCGGGCTTACAGGTACCTCAAAGCTTTGCTAAAATACCCTAATCACTAATATTTGTTGGGCTAAAGAAGAAGAAAATCAAGAGAGAATAATAGGAGAGGTGTGGAGAAAGAATGAGTTGAAAAAGGCTATTTATAGACAAAATTTGCCATAGGCGTGTCATGCCTCTTCGAGGTGCGCACCGCCCCCCTCGAACATATCATTCCATTTGCTTGTTGACACATGTCGTTCGTCGGCTGGTGCTGCATGACATCTTCTAGGAGCTCGCGTCGCGCCTTTATGCGCATGGCAAACTCGGGAAAACTTCAAAAATTCGTAACTTCTTCCTACAAACTTTTCTTTTGATGTTCTTTATATCCACACATAACTATCGACAAGATCTACAACTTTCGTTTAGAATTCTTCGGCTAATTCTGAATTTATTTTTTATTTATTATTTTAGAAGGCTTAGGTCTCGTTTGATAGTTGTTGTCTGGGAAAGTGTTGTCCGGGAAAGTTTTTTGACTAGAAAAGAAACTATGTTGTTTGATTGTACATCTGACTGACTGTGCTGACTGATGAAAAATGACCATATTACCCTGATGTTCTATTCTTTGATGGATGAAGTTGCTGCATAATTATAAAAACATACAAATTGTCATACGAAATCAAAATTACACAATAATCATTTAAAAATCCAAATACAAATTGACTGTAATTAAACATAAATCAATTAAAATCCAAATAGAAACATACTGAAATTGAAAATAACATATTAATTTGCATACAACTCTAAAGTAAACCAGGTGAAAGTAGTTGATTAGCAATTTACTCACGCAAAGTACCCATGTATTCAACGGGATCTGAACCCCATTCTATGCCTTGTGTGTTTTCGCCCTCAATTCATCCATCGTGCATATCAGGATTAACCATAACGTTCTCTTCAAAATTTGCAAATAACTCATCTTGGATATTGTATTTCCTTATAAAATTATGGACCGCGACACAAGCACTGACTATGTCTCTTTGTATCGAAAAAGGATAAGGAGCCATTTGTATTAAGATTGGGAATCACGCCTTCAATACACCATAAGCACGCTCAATAACATTTCTAATTTGTGCATGAGCATGATTGAACCTTTCTTCTTTAGTTAAAGGTCGACGTCTTTGAAAATCGGCTAACCAATACCTAGTATCATGGTACGGAGCCATGAACCCGCGAGTGTTGGTATATGCAACGTCACAAAAGTAATATTTATATGTAGGTGAGTGACATTTATTATATAAAGAATATAGATAATTAAACTTATATAAAGAATATAGATAAACTTATATAAAGATTAGAAACGTGGTGGACGGAATGGAAATCTGGAAGTCGGATTGAATGCAACTTCTTTCAAAACTCTTGAATCATGTGCTATGCCCTCCCATCCAGCCCATACAAAGGTGAATATCATATCAAAATCACAAATTCCTAATACATTTTGATAACATTCACATTTTCCTCTTCCTCTATACCGTGTTTGTTGATCAAAGGGCACAATTGCATGTACGAGAGTTCCATCTAGTGCACCTACTACTCCGGAAAATATAGCTTTTAACCGTCTTTGTCGTTCTGAGGCATGTCTTGTTGGATTAGGAGTTGTTGGTACTATAATTTCTTTTGCAAATCACATCATTGCAGTTAGGACCTCGTGGAAACATTGATGAATGGTTTGTGTGGAGTGATGAAATCTTCCTTTAACTGCTTGAAAACGTTCATTATGTCCTATAACATGCAAAAACATAGTCATTTTCTCTTCAATGCTTATTGTCCTACTAGCTTGCAACCAACTTCTTTGCGTAAAATGATTGCATAATAATACAAATGCCTCTTGTGTAAGACGCATCATATCGTAACATTCTATAGGGTCTCCATGTATCAAATCTTGTGTATACGCATACTCGCTCGAATAGTTATCTCTTATTCTATGAATTGTTTTAGCCTTGGCCAGTTTAACCTCAACAATACAACACAAGTAAAAGAAAAGCTAAAGTTTCACCATTAGAAATGATACTTGACCGGTAAAAAACAATTACATATAACATGTCAAATATAAAATAAATAACAACCAAAATATTTATCTAATAACAAAATTCATGCACCAAAAATTATCCAATAACAAAATTCATGCATATAAAAGTCATCAAATGTAACATAACAAAAGTCATACAAAAAGTCATCAAACCTAACATCCAAAAGTCATGCAACAAAGAACTAGTAAAAGTCATCAAACATAACATCTAAAAAGTCATCAAAGGTAACCAAACTTCATTCCTACACTCCTCACCCACGAGTCACAAGTAGTAGGCATAAGTCGTAACCAAACTTTTCTAACATCGACACTTTCAGCAAATAGCAAAAGAGCGATCTTGTGTCTTTTATCTTCTTCTCCCCATCCCATTTTTGTTAATTTCTCTATACATACATCTATTTCCTTATCCATTTCACTTCATTGATTTTGTTCACTTCTTTGATTTTGTTCCACCAATGTCCTTGCAAACTTGATGATTTCCTCCTCAACTTCAAGTGCCCTTGTGTTTCTCTTGTTTCCACTAGCTCTTTTGTTTCCACCTACTCTCTTATTTTTTGAATGACCCGAGGATTCTTAACTTGCAGCTACGTGTTGGGTTGAGTCGTGGGTTTCCGTTTAGGTCTACTGAACCTCATCAAAGTCATGCTCAGTATATTCAAGAGTAGGAAAAAGGAGTGTAGAAGATAGCCCCAAACTATCAAAGCCGGTAGAGGTTGACCCTTCAAATAATTGGGCGCACAGATCAAGGAAAAGGAGGGGTACATTTTTCAAAGTTCATACAATCGTGTTCAACTGTTTAAAATTTTGGAATAATCAAACCATTAAAACAAAATAATCATATTTCTACTGTTTGTTTTAAAATTATACGAGTATATATTACCTTCGTCTCCGTCTCCCATTGTTCGTAAGTGAAATAAAATTTATTTGTTATAGGATCATATATATTTCCGGTTTTGTTTTTATGTTTCACCCAAGCTTGATACTTTCTTTGTAGTAGTCGTAGTGGTTTTTCATTTGTTTTTGGTCAATGACTAAACCGTTTTCCTTTACCAATTTTTCGGCTACAACCTTCCATGAGTTTGGTTTGAGGGCACTAACCTCACGGCCATTAGTTGTTACTTCATAAATACATGCATCAAGAAAAGTTTTGTCTAAACTTTGGTCCCAAATGATTCTAGATTTCCTTTGCGACATGTCTATAATAAAAAAACAACATAATATATATATATATATATATATATATATGTATAATTCAGCATGTATGTATAAAAAACAACATATATAACCAAAATTCAGCATGTATATTAAAAAATAAATCATATATAACCAAAATTCAACATATATATTCAAAAAAGCAGCATATATAACCAAAATTCAGCATGTGTGTACAATAAACATCATATATATAACCAGAATTTTGCATGTATATACAAAAACAACATATATGTTCATAAATTCAACATGTATGTTAAAAAAAAAAGCATATATGTTCATAATTTCCGCATATATGTTCAAAAAACAACATATATGTTCATAATTTCAGCATGTATGTCCAAAAATCAGCATATTTGAACAAAAATCAACATCTTTGAACAACCCACAACATGTATGTTTGCTTCAATAACCACAAAACAAGTTCTGATATTAATTTTAACCACAAAACAAGTTAACAAATTCTGAAAAAAAAAAGATGATGGATCAATTAAGAAATTAGGAAAAAAGAACTTGTTCACAAAACAAGTTCTGATTTTGATTTCTCTCAAAATTTTGAAAATCAGGAAAAAAGAAAGATGAAACACATAGCTGATGTTGGATCGAAAAAAGCATGTTGTTGGATCCAAAAAAAGATGAAAAGGTTGCTGATGGATTGAAAAGAAGAAGAAGTAGATGAAACCTGTGGGGCGGAGCTGTGGGGCCGCGTTGGGCTACTTGGCTGGAGGAGGCTAGCCAGCGACGAAAGAAAACCGAAGATGGAGAAGGCCGATGATGGCTGATGGAATATGGGAAGATGGAGGCGTGCATTTTTTTTTGTTAGGGCACAAATGTCCAACGCGTCTTTTTTTTCCATCCAGACTTGTTTTGTGGCTTTGTGGGAAAGACCAATCTTATCCGGAAAGATGAAGTTTTTTGTGCAAATCAAACGGTCTTTCCGGCCCATTCAGCCAGAAAGATCTTTTTGCGGCTAAAAAGACATTTATCAAACAGGACCTTAGACTGCTAAACTCCGTTTAATATTCATATCTTTTTCATACGACGTCTGTTCTCAACTGTCTTTATATGGAATGACTTCTCTTAATGCAATATTCGACTCTCGTTTACATTGTTTCAGCTAAAATCAACCGATCAAATATTCGATTTCTGTGTCCGCACTGTTGCGCTAAAACTTTAAAAAAAATCATAACTTTCTTATATGAAGCTTGATTTAGACGTTCTCTATTAGGGGTTAAGATCCTCAAACCTATCTAGGATTCCAGATCTTAAAGGAGTCTTAGGATCCCAAAACATACATCAAGATCCTGACCACCACCATTATTCTTCTTTCCTAATGAAATTAACAGATATATTTCTTAATTATTCTTCACGTGTGTAGAATTAGTCAATAAATGAGTCATCAAATCTGATGTAACACTCCCAAAAATCACAATAAATTTAAAATTTTCAAAACCAACCACGAATCAATATTGTATACATAAAGAGACATTGTTTCAAAAGCATTATTTCAAATCAGAGTTTTCCCAAGACCCGGTGACATAAAACAGGAAGTTGTGTACGATCACGCCTTTGGTGCCTTCGACCTACGGGTACGGTGAGGAAAACTCACTTCTTAGTCTGAATGCAGTCTGAAATAAATCCCTGCTCCGATAACCGGCTCTACCCGACTCCTAATTATTAAAAAAAATTCCCATTCTCAATTAATAACAATTTCCTCAAAATACCCTTGGTCAAAACTGGTCAAAATCAACAAAGTCAACCGAGTCATACCTGGCAAGTCAACTCAGCTGAGTCAACTCAGGACTCATATGCGGGGCGTACTTTAGGTGTACGTGGGGCGTACTCGAAGAGCGTACCATTCGGTACGCCCATCGTACCATTCGGTACGCATCGGGGATCAACCTGCATACGCACAGCGTACCATTCGGTACGCCCATCGTATGCGTAGGTTCATTCTTAACCCCTTAAGAGCTTATTACTATGATTTTTATGTCCAAGTACATATCCAGGGCTAAAATACCATAGAGAGTCATAAATTTTCCAACTTTATGACATTGCATGCTCATTAAGTGCTTAATACACAAAATCCCAACTTCTTAACACCTTAAGACCTTCTAGAGCATGCATAGGGAAGAACTAAGCATCAAGACCACATTTTTATGACTCAAGACCCCTCATGGGGTCTGACAGGACAACTTATTTGATCAAGAGCATGCCATGCTCAAGAATCACAAAGGTTGGGACCAAAAATGACCTAAATGGAGGAATATCTAGATCTACATGAAAGGATCATCAAGCTAGGAGCTTTTTACCTCCTGGAGGTTGCTAGCAAGAAGGGAATCCCATATCCAAGCTTCTTCCAAGCTACAAAGTCCTTCTACCACGTTTTTCTTCTTTAATAACACCACCAAAACACACAAATGAGCTCAAAATGCACTCTTCTCACTTAGGGTTAGCTAGAGGGACGAACTTTGGATGGAGGCTGATTAGAGTGAAGGTCTTGAGGCCATAAAGATGTTTAAATAGGGTCCAAATCCTAAATTTTAGGGTTTACAACCCTCACACGTACGCCCCGCGTACGAGATGTATGCCTAGCATACAACGCCCCGCACAGGTACGCCTTGCGTACGAAGCGTACGCCCAACGTACTAAGGCTTCAGCCAAATTTACCAAAATGCCAATATGGGCCATTTTGCGATCCTCCTCATGCACAAGGGAAAAAAATGCCATATTCTTCACATAAAGGGTTTATTTCGAAGTTACATCATCAACTGGATGCTACAATTCTCCCCCACTTGGACTAGAATTCGTCCTCAAATTCCGCTACTGTGAACAACTCTGGGTAGTGCTCCCGCATCTTAAACTCGGGATCCCAGGTCCACTCGGAGCCTCTCCGATGTTGCCACTGAACCTTCACTAACGGTATCTCGTTGTTGCGTAGGACCTTCATCTTTCTCTCCACCACTGCTACTGGCCTCTCAACATAATTGAGGCACTCATCGACCTGAATATCATCCAAAAGGACCACTGCTTCTTCATCCAATACGCACTTCTGCAACTGTGAAACATGGAAAGTGTTGTGGATCTGACTGAGCTCACTTGGTAAATCGAACCGGTATGCCACCCTGCCCACCCTGGCGATCACACAGAACGGTCCAACATACCAGGGACCCAATTTTCCCCTCTTCCTGAAGTGTTTCACACCCTTCCAGGGTGAGACCTTCCGTAGTACCAGATCGCTGTCCTGGAACTCCAAATTTGATCGACGTCGGTCGGTATAGCTCTTATGCTTACTCTGAGTCGTCTGCAATCTCTGCCTGATCTTCTGGATGAGCTTTGTGGTTTGGAGGACCAACTCGGTCCTCCCCCTGACTCTGTGACCAACCTCCCCCCCAACAAACTAGGGTACGACATCTCCGACCATACAGAAGCTCGAAGCGCGGTGGACCAATGCGGGAGTGATAGTTGTTGGTGTAGGATAACTCCGTAATAGCTAGGTAGAAATCCCAACTCCTACCAAAATCTATAACACAAGCCCGCAACATATCCTCCAGTGTCTAGATGGTCCAATCACTCTGGGCGTCGGTTTACGAATGGTAAGCAATGCTGAAATATAGCCTTGTACCCAGTTCCTCGTGGAACTTCTGCCAGAATCGGGAAGTAAACCGAACATCTTGATCCGATATAATGGAAAACGGAACACCATGACGAGCAACAATCTCACGAACATACACATCAGCCAACGTTTCGGCCGAGGAGCTCTCCTGGATGGCCAAAAAGTGGGAACTCTTGGTCAATCAATCCACGATGACCCATATAGCATCAAAATCATTAGTAGTTTTCGGTAGCTTGGTGATAAAATCAATGGTGATTTGTTCCCACTTCCACATGGGAACCACCAAAGGCTACAGCTTGCCATGCGGCCTCCAGATACATCTTGGTGGCTCCTGGGTGAATCCAGACCCGACCACACCGGGTCAACAATCCCTGACTATCGGTGAGATCTCTATCGATCTAGCCCCTAATTATATCATGTTTCCAGTTCTCCTTCTTGACTCCTTCTGCCTGTGCCCCTATGATCAAATCAAAAAGTAAAGAATCAATGGATATCCACATACACATATCCCCAACGGAAGATCCAGCTGACTTGCGGCTCAAAGCATCCGTGACCACATTCTCTTTACCCGGATGGTAAAGGATCTCGCACTCATAATCCTTGACCACGTCACGCCACCTGCGCTACCTCATGTTCAGGTTCGTCTGGTCCATAAGATATCGCAAACTCTTGTGATCCAAGTAAACACTACACTGGACCCCATACAGATAATGTCTTTAAATCTTGAGGGCAAACACTATTGCCCCCAACTCCAGATCGCGAGTAGGATATTGTGCCTCATGCAGCTTCAGCTCAAGAGAAGCATATACAATCACTCGCCCCTCTGCATAAGAACTGCCCCAAACCAGTGATGGATGCATCACAAAATACAACGAGGTCCTCAACGCCCTCTAGAAGGGTAAACATTGGGGCCTCGCATAGTCTCTGTCGTAGTGTCTGAAATGACGTCTGCTGCTTAGGGCCCCATTAGAAATCCACGCACTTCCTTGTCAGACAAGTGAGGGGTATAACAATCTTGGAGAAATCCTGGATAAATCTTCGATAATATCCTGCTAAACCCAAGAAACTCCTGATCTCTAAAGGATACTTCGGAATCTCCCATTGCATCACAACCTCAATCTTGTCGGGATCGACCAAAATACCTTTTTGGTTAACGAGATGCCATAGGAACTGGACCTCTCATAACCAAAAATCACACTTTGAGAACTTGTCATACAACCGTTCCCGCCTCAATACTCCTAAAAGCTCTCGGAGATGCTCCTCGTATTGCTCTCTGGTCTTGGAACACACCAAGATATCATCAATAAAAATAATAATTGATCAATCAAGCATCAGACTACATTCCTGAGTCATCAAGTCCATAAACACTATAGGCGCATTGGTGAGCCCAAATGGCATCACCACGAACTCTTAATGACCATAATGAGTCTGAAATACGGTCTTCTCCACATCCTCCTCTCTCACCCTCATCTGATGATACCGCGACCTCAGATCGATCTTGGAGAACCAAGATGCACCCTACATTTGATCAAAGAGGTCGTCAATATGAACATCCGGTGTGAACTATCCGTCTTTTTGACGAACAATATTGGTGGTCCCCACGGCGAACTGATCGGTCTCATGAATTGCTTGCCTAACAGCTCCTGAATCTGAGAGGATAAGTCTTGCATCTCAGGCGGTGCCAAATAGTACGACGCCTTGGCAATCGGAGCCGCACCTGGCACCGGGTAACTCCTCTAGAGACACATCAGCAAACTCCCTAACAACTGGCACATCTGAAACTAATGCCTACTCCTCCACACACGTATCAACCATATAGGCGAGGTAACCCATACAACCGTGCTGAATATACTGCCGAACCCTAGCCGCCAAAAAAAAGTCTGATCCAACCCTAGTACCCTCTCCATAGATGACCAATTCTCCCCCACTTAGGGTTCGAACTATTACTTGCTGACCCTCACATTCAATCATAGCACCAAACCTGCTCAGGCAATCCATCCTTACTATAACGCATTTATCCCCCATAGGGATAGGGATCAAATCAATCGGATAAGGAACCCCGAAGATCTCCACTACATAACCCTAATACACTTTTGATGCAGAAATCCCATGTTCGTTGGCGATAGAAACCCGCAACGGACACTTCAAATCGCCTAGGGTCATACTGAAATCCCTACTAAAAGACTGGGCTACAAAGGACCGACTCGCGCCCGAGTCGAATAGCACAAGAGAAGGCAAATAATTCACCAACAATGTACCTACCAGAAACATAAACATAAGCATACCATAAAATAGAAGACATAATGATAAATAGAAACATACCAGTAATGACGTATGGCGCCGCCTTGGCCTCCTCTTCCGTAAGATGAAAAGCAGGACCCCTGTCACACCCCAAAACCGGAACGGCGGAAACGTTCTGGGGTGGAGGACGTCATGTCAAGTATCACAACACATGCAATATAGTAATCAAAGTATAACAACCATTGCATTAACAGTATAAGTTTTACATAGGTTACATTTAACAACAACATCAAAGTAGATATAGAAAATAACATAAGATGCAGCTCGGTACAAGGCTGTCTTCACAAAAGCTTCCGGAGTGTACCTGTCTACTGACGACCTGAGAATACAAGTTATTTTGAAAGAGAGTATCAACATTTTAATGCTGGTGAGCTCATAAGTATTTTAATGACATTGATGCAAATACATGTTTTTCCTCAAAATAATTTCATTAGATGATGGTGATAAGGGTTTATAAAGTATTTGAGTTCTTTCCAGAAAATCCTATATTTTCTAACAAAGTAGTCTTCTACCAAGACCCGACTGTTTTGAGTTTAAAGAGCATTTTTCCCCAAACGTTACTATCATTTATCAAAATATAGTTTTACATTAATGAGTATGTGAGAAGATCACAATTAAATGTAATAGGGAAGATAATGCTTTACTTTAGCAGTGACATTTCTGTTTATAAAGTAATAAAAATGCAGACTCCAGGTAGTATTAAATGACAATACACCCCGGGGAGTCTAAAGTAGTAAAATACAGACTCCAGGTAGTATTAAATGACAATACGCATCGGGGAGTCTAAAGTAGTATTTAGTCCTAATTCGGTTAATTTAAAGGTTTAACTGGAACCAGTATTTAATTAGGAAGATATAATATTAACTTTATATATATAGAAACTACCGTAGTACTAATTACCTTAAAGCCATGAATTATAAGGTAGATGTAAAGATACTCGTAACCATACTGATTGACGGATATAAACACGACGACCTGCTGCCGTCGAAAATAGATGTGACATTTGTCACCCCTTGGCTTGGTCGGCCTGGACTGTAGCTAGCAGTCAGGATGTGGGATGGTCTGTCCCGTATAGATCTATACATATAATGCCCGCTCTCCCTCCAGAAGACTCTGGTTACCAACTTGACAACGATGAAATCCGCGTCATGAGGATGTATCTAGTGTTTTGATTTCTGTATACTTTTCTTTTTACTAAAAGTATGAGTTTTTAGAGTATTGATATAGCTAAGTTCTCCTTCATGAAAGTTATTGTTGGTTTCTAAACTACACCTATTATAGTTTACTCGAGAGGCTATATAGGTACCTTTGCTACCCAAAGGTATTGAACTGGAGTAAGAGTTTTATTATCTATCCAGATATACATAATATATAAGTAGGACTTCAACGACACTCGGACAAATAACCGGATGCTCTAAGTCCACAACCAAACAAGGAACAGGAAGTAAAGCGTGCTATCAGTCCTAAGTCCTTCAAACCCTACTTATATAACTATATCTATATAGACATGAATCTATCAAGAATATAAGTTTAGAAGACTTTGATAAAAGCTTAGTAATTTAAAAATAGATTTTAGTGTTTTAAAAGAGATTCGAAAACGAGAATTGAAAACCTTTAGCTGAATAAAACAGTTTAACATGCAAAAATCTATTTGCTTGACAGTTATTAATCACATGTGATTGATATAATAACTTAATAGTTCAACTTGTATTCCCCCCCATAAAAGCATTTAAAATCATTTCAAAGGTTGATTAAGGAGGTATGAACTCACCTGTAGTGGGTGATTCGGATGAACGAATGGTATAGGATGCCAAGTGTTAAGTGAGGACTTGAACACACACGCGGATCCTATATTAGCATGTAATGACACATATATGCATCTAATTAGTCCTTTTAACAACTAATTAATTAACTTAAGATGCCCTAATACGTGGATAACACTTTGATTCAAGTGCTAGGGGTGTTGAAGGGTTGTATCTAAAGAGAGTATGGCCTCACATTGGAGTTTACTTCCCATTTGGTAACAACACATGAGTTTACGGCCCATGGTCATTACCCCCATGAGTTTACGGCCGTAAACTCATGATAATTTGTATCATTGTGTGATTTAAGGTCTTATACCCCTCAAGGAAGTGTTCTAAACTTGAATCCAAGGCTTAGGAAGGGACTAGGGCTCAAAATGGCCCTTCATTTGAGTTTACGGTTCTTGGACCACCCCCATGGAGTTTACGGTCGTAAACCCATGAGTTTACGGCCGTAAACTCATGGTCACTTCTACCATTTCATGATTTGGGGTTTTTAGCTAATGCATGCAAGGTTCTAGTCCAATATTCAAGCCCTAGAAAGTGTTGGTGGCACTTAAACACCACTTGATGGTGTTTACGGTTCAAGGAGATGCCTTGACCGTAAACCCATATGTTCTTGAGGGTTTTTGATGTTTTTCAATGGATTAACAAGTATTCTAAGTAAGAAACTAGTTAGGAGGAGTGTACTTACTTATAGGAAGCTTGCAAGAGTGTTTAAGGTCCAAGAACACTAGTGTGTGTTCTTGGTGTTCTTGGTGTTTTGAAGAACACTTGAAGATCTATGAAAAAGACAAGATTTCATGGATGAAATCATGTATAAACACTAGATAAAGTGTTATATAAACAAATCTAGGGAAGAAACACTTACATTTTTGGAAGATTGGAAGAAATGTGTTATGATACTTGAGAGAGAATTGTGGGTGTTCTTGAGCTAGGAAGTGAAAAATGAGTCAAAAATGACTAAGTGTCATATTTATACTCTTTAGAGTTTACGGCCGTAAACTCCATGTTTGGGCCGTAAACTCCAAACTCTTGGAGTTTTGAGACTTAAGTGATGCATGACAACCTCTAAAGTATACTTCCTATAATTATTTATCGAAGTACTCGGCTTTTGAACACTCAAAATGACTCCAAACAGCTTAGAATTTAGAGAAAACAAATATGACTTCTAATGAGGTGAATAGTTGTACCAGGTAGAAATTTCGAGTTGTCACAACCCCGAGCCCTTGGGGGCTCCGACCTACCCTAGCGCCCATCGGTGATCCTCAAAGTAGTTGGCGCTGGAGCCTGCACCAGTCCCGTAGTGAGCAAATGACAATTGGCCTTAATATGGCCAACCAGCTTATAGTGATAACATATCCTAGTGGTCGGTGTGGGGACCTGCTGGCGAGAGTCCTTAGCATAATGCCCATCCTTTACACATGTGTGGCATCCAGAAGATCGAAAATAACCCTCATCAACCTTGCCACATTTGCCACAAGTGTGGACCCTCTGGCTCCGAGATCTCACATTAGCAGCCTTGAACCGTTTCGCTGCAGGCTGCGACTGCATCAAAGTCTGCCTTCGCTCCTTCGTCTGGAGCTCCAACTCGATCTCCCGCCTCCTAGCGGCCTCCTGTAACTCCACAAGTGTACCATAGATCTGAGTAGATACAAACAGGCGGATATCCATCTTGTGCATGCTCAAGTACCGGGTCATTTGAGCTTTCTCAGAAGCAATAAAATCAGGACAAAACAATGCTCTCTCAGTAAACATCTTGGTGATCTCCGTTACCGACTCAGTCCCCTGCCTCAAGTCCAAATACTCCTGGGCCAATCTCTCTGTCTCTCTCAACCAATGTAATGTATTTCGTGAGGAACATCTCTGAGAACTGCTCCCATGAAACAACAACCCTATGCTCCGGAGTGTAAGAGCTGGTAACCAACCTCAACCAATCCTTCGCCCCCAACCTGAGAAGGATCAGGGCGCACTTGACCTTCTGGTCAGCTGGGTAGGAGCAAGTAAAGAAACATCCCTCAACATCGAACAACCACCTCATAATAATGATCGGATCCTGAACCCCATCGAACACCAGGGGCTTCGTATTGTCAAAGTCCCGGTATTGGAAAGCTCTCTCTCCACGAAACCCAGTGGCCGCAACGGCCGTGGTAGCTGCAACAACAACATCCTCAATAAGAGCAGCGTGTATGTCATCAAAGTAATCAATCATAGTGGTCTTGATAGACCCGAATAGCTCTAGTATCTACCCTAAGATAGCAGTCACAACCTTAGAAGAAATCAATGCCCAAATCTCATCATCTGACAATCCCGGCCTATCCTGGCCACTCGACCCAGCTTTTGTCTCGAATCTCCCCGTGACCACCACACTAAAAATAAAATAGAAAATAAAAAATGAGGCACATTTCATACCATATGATCTATTATAAACAACAAACCTAGGGGTTGTGACTTCCCTGCTACGCATACGGGTCCTGTGCTTCCGGTAGTACGGGCCCATACTACCTTCCACACCTACCCGTATTTGTCTTAGAAAATCATCACAGCGACCCTAAAAACACCGACTAGAATACGCATACACCCTATTCTCACTCCCTAGAGAAAGGCTAGACATTCCTCAACTCGCTGGCTGCTCACACATAACCCATCCATGAAACTTCCACCAACCCTGAAGCACTTGTATATGCTAATCATACATAACACTGGATCTTATAGACAGTCGAATACTTGACTCTACCCTAAGCCCTTCATCAAAGAATAACATGAAATAAGGCTAAACCAAACATTCTCAAGCTATAGAATCTTAGTTATGTACAACTATGGTGAATACACTAAGAAACTATAGTAATGATGTCAATTCCATATAAGAAAGAATCCTAGGCTATCATGCATCAATTATCAGGCAATTTTATCATGTCATTCCTCAAGATCCCTAGCCTATCACTAGCATGTTGTTTGTAACGCCCGTGTTTCTAGGCTAGGCATTAATGATGATGTAATAGGCTAGGTTAACCTTTGAAACTCGTTTTAAAATAATAAAAATGTATTATTTGAGTATTATGTGTTTTATGCTCAATTGTGTGACTTAAATCAATTAAGGATAAAAATAAGCGTTAAAATAAAATATTAGATAAACCCAATATCCATGAAGGAAGTTGTAGTGGACGTGACAAGGATTTCGGATATATAAAGAATGCTGAAATCCGAGTTATAACGAATAAGTTATGACATGTCGAAGTTTTGCGACAGAACCGGTAATATACTGCGTGATGTAAATAGTGAATTTACGATAGAGCGATTTTTAGCCTTAGCGATCTAAACGAAAGTCGTAGAATACGTTAAACCGAGAGCATGCATGAAAAGAACGTCTAAATCTGACTTTGTATGAGGAATTTTTGATTTTTCGAAGTTTCGACTTAGTAGTATGCAGCCCAAAGTTCGAATATGAGATCGAGTGATTTCTAGCCGAAACAATCTAAACGAGAATCGAAGATCTCGTTAATAGTAGTGCAACGGTAAAAAGACAGACGAAAACGGACGTCAGATGAAGAAGTTATGAATTTATAATGGACTTTTCATGTCCCGGCCTAATAAAAATATAATAATAAAAATAAATTCAAAATTAGTCGACAGAGTCTAAACAAAAGTCGTAGAGCATAATCTCACCTACGCGTGGATATAAAGAACATCGAAAATGGAGCTCGTATGCAAAAGATATGAATTTCTGAAGTTCGGGGCACAAACTTCAACATCTCTTAGACCTCACGACGTGAACAGGAGATTCACGACGTGAACTAGTGATTGACGTCTCCCAGAGCCTGACAGACTGACGTTGCGACTACGAACTGATCATGACCAAGTTCACGACGTGAACACTTGTGGTTCACGACGTGAATCCAGAAATTTCACCCTATAAATAGAAAGCAAGGGCAACCGGTTTTGGTTGCTAATTTCTAAACGTCTCTCCTGCTTTTCTCATCTTTAAGCCCCCCCATACTGCCCCGAAGTCCCGGTATCAGCCCGACACCCGAAGCAAGTTTCGAAGCCCCGAATATCCCGAGAAAAAGAGTTTTCAAGCCGAAACTCTGCCCGCGTGAAGCCCGGTTTTTTAGAAAACATCCCGGTTTCATCGAAGAATATTACTTTAAAGAGTCGTAGTGCTGTCCGATCATCGTCTTATAAAGTGAGTGTATAGTCATTTTCTTCTAACACATAGATATGAATTATTCGCTATAAAATACGTGCTACGTGTTTATATATTATTTGTTTATTTGAAATTAGTATTGAAGGAATGTCTTATACAGGTTTTAAGCTGTAAGGCATAATATCATAGCTTACAATTAGGCATAGTATCTATACATATATTATTACTAAGGTTTCATGTTTTATAAAACGATTGATATTTATAAATACAAATATATTTTAATAAAACAGTTTGATAAGCATCTATTCCCCCCTATAAAGCTTTTAAAACAGTAAAATGGGGCTGTGAACTCACCTTAGTCATGAGAGACCCTTGGTGTAATTTTGAATCGGGCTCGGGACTCTGGGGACTGCTCCAAGGGCAGCAACTTCGAGAGATATAGAGACAGTGAGAGAATGGAAGGTATTCATAAGTGATCTACAATTCCTTCTATTTATAGGCATGGATTTGGGATGCGCGCGGTACAAATATCGGGGCGCGTCACACATCGTCATCGTGGATCTATCTAGAGAAGGCCACATGTCACTTCCCTAATTGGCCATGTCACTCACAATCTACTTGAATCCGGTGTCAGGTGCCAGACGGGCATAGGCGCGCACCTCGTGCACATGAAAATATTTTGTAAAATCATAACTTTTTCATGCGAGCTCCGATCTAAGCCCTCTTTATATCTATGTGATGATCTCAAGGGGTACTACAACTCTCCTTTAGGTTGCTTTAGCTAGTTTTGACTTTCATTTTTGTGCCTAACGGGGGTAAAAATAAATGATTTTACAAAAATCATATATCTCTCATATGGATCCTGTTTTCAACACTCTTTGTCTTAAATTTTTTTATCTTAAGGAGTATTACGAATATCCTTTTTGCACTTTTAGTCAAAACTCAACCAATCTCTAAGTACCGTTTTGACATAATTATTTTAATTACGCGATTGATTTTTATTTTTATAAAATCCGTAACTCTTTCATTTGGATCGGATTTTTACAAATCTTATATCCTTGGGATCACTTTAGTGAGTACTTTCCAAGTATGTTAACCAATTTAGAAGATGGTACAACTCTTTGGACGCTTAATTTTAGGTCTAACAGTCCTTTTAACAATAAATGTAACGACATATTTGATTTTTATTATCTCAAAATCAAAATATTACAATATTATCTATTACATCTATTTTCCTACTCTTTCCCAACGGTGATTAGAGATGGAATCCTCTCGATTCTCACATTCTCCCACTGTTTAGGAAATTTCATCCCAAAATTTTATCTTATCGTCGGGCTTCCTTCGAACAAGTGAGGGTACTTGTCCTTCATTTGGTCCTCTCGTTCCTATGTGTACCCTGGTCCTTTCTTAGAGTTCCATCATACCTTGACAATGGGAATCCAACTCTGCTTAATTTGTTTGACCTCTTTGTCCATGATTTCGACTGGCTCTTCGATGAAGTTCAATTTGAGGTTAATCTGAATTTCATCAAGTGGAATGACAAGTGTATCGTCGGAAAGGTAATTTTTAATATTAGACACATGGAAGACATCGTGTACATTATTAAGCTCTTGGGGTAACTTAAGTCGATAGGCAACTGGACCTATATTTTCAAGGATTTTGAATAGTCCTATATACCTCAGATTCAGTTTTCCTTACTTTTCGAACCTTATAACTCCTTTCCAAGGAGATACTTTGAGCATCACCCTATCTCCTACTTGGACCTTTGAGGGTTTGCGCCTTACATCGGCGTAGCTCTTCTGACGGTCATTTGTTGCCTTCATGCGCTCTCATATGTGCACTATTTTTTTAGTCATTTCATGGATAATCTCTAGGCCTATTCATAGGGTATCCCCTATGAATTTCTTAACCAGTTGGGTATCACCAACTTCTATCCAAAAAAAGAGATCCAAAATTTCAGCTGTATAGTGCTTCGAACGGTTCAACTTTAGTGCTCGTGTGATGGCTATTATTGTATGAGAACTCAACTAGAGGAAGGTGAGTATCCTAAGCACTTCTGAAATCTATCACACATGCTGTGAGCATGTCTTCCAACGTTTATATGGTCCTTTCAATTTGGTCATCGGTTTGAGGATGGTAGGTTGTACTCATATCCAGGCAAGTATTAAGGGACTTTAGCAAACTCTGCCAGAAGCGGGAGGTAAATTTGTTATCTCTATCAGAGATAATAGATGTGGGTACCCCATGCAATCTGGCAATGTCTCTAAGGTACGTCCTGGTCAGCTTCTCCATCTTATCTGTCTCTTTTATTGGTATGAAGTGAGCAGACTTGGTTAATTATCGACAGCTACCCAAATAGTGCCATAACAAGTAGTAGTCTTTGGTAATTTGGTAACAAATTCCATTGCGATCTGGTCCCACTACCACTCGGGTTGTTGCAAAAATCCTGAGGCTCGTTTATGTTCTGTCTTGACCTTGGAACATGTTAGGCATTTACCTATGTAAGTTGCAATCTCAACCTTCATTTTTAGCCACCAATAATGAGCTTTTAGGACAAGATAAATCTTGTCTGGTCCAAGATGGATGGAATATCTAGTTCTGTGGGCTTTATTTAGAACTAGCTCTTTGACTTTTTCAAATTTCGGAACCGATACTCGGTTCATGAAATATCTCGTTCCATCATCCTTATTCTCTAGTTGTCTTTCCATTCCTCTGAGACCTTCTTCATTAACGTTTTCTTCCGTTAAAGCCTCGAGTTGAGCACTTCTAATCTGCAAGATTAGGTTAGACTGAATAGTCATCATAAGTGCTTTTACTCTATGAGGTTTAACTCGTTCTTTACGGCTCAAGGCGTCAGCTACGACATTATCCTTTCCTGGGTGATAACGAATCTCATAGTCATAGTCGTGTCGCAACTCTTACCATCTTCTTTGTCTCATGTTGAGCTCTTTCTGATTGAATATGTGCTGCAGACTCTTGTGGTCCTTGTAGACTCTACACTTTGTTCGATAAACATAATGACGCCAAATCTTCAAGGAAAAAGCTACCGGTCCTAATTTTAAGTCGTGTGTGGCGTAGTTGTTTTCATGCACCTTCAGTTGTCTTGAGGCATAGGTTATGACCTTCTCCCTTTGTATTAATACGCATCCCAACCCCTGATGCAAAGCATTGCCGTAACACCCTGTTTCGAGTCGTTTCATAATTCGGGGCCGTGACCCGAATATCAAGTATCATAAGGCAATGGTCCTTGGGGAAGGAGAGATTTAGACCCCTTAGATGTGGATAACATAGATTAGGTGATCCGAGAGTTTGGTTTGTGTTTTGGAGCCCAAGGGTATAACCGTAAGCGATAGTTTGGGACTTTTATGAATTTTGGATTTAAGCTAAGGAAGTTTTAAGGAAAAGGAGATTTGGTACAATTGTAGAGCTTCTCATTACCTTTCCATGGATATAAAGAATGTTGAAATCGGAATTACAACAAAGAAGTTATGGCCTTCGGAAGATTAGTGATTTTAGTCCCTGGCCGAGTACGTTGGGCGTACGCTATGAGTCCACTGGGCGTACTGGGTCGAAGTTGGTCATGGATGAAACCCACGTATACTGGGCATACGTGGAGGTACGCGGGGCGTACGGTCATCAGGGGCAAACCCTAATTTTTAGGGTTTGTGCCCTATTTAAACACCTTAATATACTTTTGGACATTCCTATGACCAACCTCCACCTCCCCTAACCCTAAGAACGAAACCCTAATTGCCCTTTGAGTGTTTTGAGCTTAAAAGCGAACTTTGAGGGTTTTTTTGGTGATTTTAAAGGAAGAGGAACTCTTGGAAGTTGCATTAGTGTGGCAAGAGCTTGTGGATCAAGAATCATCATCAACTTGGAATGCTTTTTGAGGTATAAAGCTCTTAAGTTGATGGTTCATTTTGTTAGATCTAGTTAGGGCTTGTTTTTGTGCTCTTTATGGTCCTTTAAGTCATGCATCAGAGTATAAGCTACTCAAGAAGATAAGGATGATAGATCTTAGCATTTTTGAGGTCCATTGTTGATAAAAATGCAATCTTGATGAGTTATATTGGACCATGCATGAGTTAGGGTGGTTATTATGGATTTTATTGAGTAGTGGGTCCCATTAAGACATGCAAAGTAGTAAAGTTGCCAACTTTACGTATTAAGACATCATTTAGGATCAGATCTAAGAGTTTGACAAATGGCTTAACTTATTTAGCACTTAATGGTGATAGGGATTGGCTGTGGAGTACGTTGGGCGTAACCAGCTCTTACGCTGTGCGTACTGGCCAAAGATGGCATACGCTGGGCGTAAGTCTGAGTACGATGGGCGTACTCAGCGGCCATTGACTTTTGTTGACTTTTGAGTTTTGGGCCATTTTTGGACTATTACGGTTTTGGGCCTTATAGGGTCACTACTCTTTCTGACGTTGGGTCATAGATAGGCCTTAGGTCTTCATGGATTTGGGCCCATAATGGGCTTTGGGCAGCATTTAGGAATTTAGGCCATTTTAGGCTTTTGGGTGTCTTTGGGTATGGCCCAGTTATGGTTTTTGACCATATTATTAATTAGGATATTATTTGATGATATTTAGTGTGGAGGTTTTCCGGATCAGCAGTCCGAGCATTTATCTGGTTGTTTCAGTAGTTTGAGGTGAGTGTCCTCCCTGTGCTTGTGAGTTGAAGGCACCAATGTCGGCTCACTAAATTGTGTATGTAGGATGCTAGCTGTCTTTGTGACTCTTGCATGTTCGTATCAGCCTATGTGGTAATATATATATATATATATATATATATATATATATATATATATATATATATATATATATATATATATATATATATGTGTGTGTGTGTGTGTGTGTGTGTATGTGTGTGTGCTGACCAGCTGGGTCTCGCTTGTTGTTAATGTGATATGTGCTACTGTGTACTGAGACTTTGGGTAGTCTCCAGGGTTGCTGATAACCCACCAAGCTTGTTTTTTTTCCCACTGAGACTTCGGGTAGTCTCTGGGGTTGCTGATAACCCATCGGGTGTGCTATTTGCCCACTCAGACTTCGGGTAGTCTCCAGGTTGCAAATAGCCCATAGATATTTATTTGTGATGTGTTGTGTGCGGTTCTTAGGGAACTCACTAAACTTTGTGCTTACGATTTGTGGTTTACATGTTTCAGGTTTTCTTATATTAAAGGAGGGGAACAACTCGATTGCATGGCATCAATGGGGGACTTGTGCACATGATAACTTTTCAATGATACTTTGAAAAATGTTTTAAGATCTTGTAGTTGTGATTTGAATAAACGTTTAATGTTTTAATTGAAAATTTTGGGTTGAAATTTGGGGCATTACAAGTTGGTATCGGAGCCTTGGTTTGAGGGATTCAAGCATACTCTCGGGTGTGCCTGAACTCAAACTAAGGAATTGGTAAAAATTTCTAAAAGGAAATGATTTTCTAAAAAGGTTTATAAAATAAAAGGGGGTGTGATGCGTGCAATCAGCCAAGCTCAAGTAAGTAATTCCCAAAATACACATATGTGTTTTATGATTGATGTTTGATGTGAGTATATGAGAATTGCATGTTAAATTAGGGCTAATGATCTTCTCAGTGTTGCATAGTAGGATGCCTGATTGGGAGAGATGCCTTTATGCCTGTTGTGTGAGATGGTAGTGATGCATGCTTGTGACTAGAGATCTTTAGGAGCTTTTGAGGTAGGATTGCCTGTTTATGTGATGCTTTTAGTTCTAGATGCTTGAATGATGCTTGCTTTGTGCTTTGTAGGACTCATATTGATGTAAGTTAACTATCACATGAATATGTTAAGTTACATGCAGTGAAGGTTAAATAATCTTAGAGTGGTTGACTTGGCCTTACCGCACAACTCTCGTTTGAGTCTAACCGTTATAGGGTTGGGTCTTTTAGTTGAAGGATTATCTAAGCTTTGTTTCGTGTAAATGTATTCGAGAAGTAGTTAACTGAAATTAGTAGAGGTCCTTCAGCAGCTGATGGCAGGGTGAGGTGGTAATCCGATGAGAGCCTAGGAAGCACTTTAGTGCGAGTGGTGTGCTCTATAGCAGATTTTGGAAGGTATCATTATGAGGTAGTGAATTAGAGGATCCGGGATGATTCAAAAGAAAGTACGGATAGTTGTGGAAGATAGTATTAGACTCGTACTACTGGATGGATAGGATTCATACTCAAATCAAGGAAAGTTCCGGGAAATTATAAGGAGCTGGTTGAGGGTAGGAACATGGTTGTAGGGTTCAAAGTATTCCATTGATTATGACAATGGGCACCTTGATGAAGTGTAGGTTATTGGCCCAAGATTTGTTTTATTCCCTATAAATAGGCATGTAATATTCATTATTAGGGTTAAGAGTGAGGTAAGATGTAGCCGCCAATCATAATGAGGTTTCTTAGGTAGAAAAGATTTAATTTAATCTTTTCTTATAGTGTAATTTCCTCATGTTCTTGAATAAAATATTTTGTTCATCAATCACATCTTCATTATTGTGTTCGTTCTTATATTCTGCATTATCATCACCAAATCGTTCTTGTGATTTCCCCAACAAGTGGTATCAGAGCAGATCTTTGAAGATCTAATTGCTTTTTGAAGTATCAGTTCTAGATTTGATGATTTTCTACACAAGTTATTAAAGATTTTTGGTGTTTTGGCGTTTTGGAATCAAGATTGTTGTTCAAGCTACTGTTCATGAAGATTTATGATGCATTCTACTGTTCATCGTTGTATTTTTCTGTTCTTTGGATCTGATTTGTTTTGAGATCAAAGTCTTTTAATTCATTTATTTTCTATAGATCCACGTTTGAGGCCAAATCATCGAGTCTTATTTTTTTTAATAACTATTGATTCTGCCGATCCAATATTGTTCATGTATTCTTGAGCCCATAGTTTTCGTTTACTGTTCATGGTTTGACCAGGCCCATAGATCTTGTTCTTTGAAATCGTTTACTGCATCGACTCATCTTGAACTTGTAATTGTCGTTCCTTCAAATTCTTCTGTTCTTGAGCATCAAGATCGATTTTGATTTTATATTCAGATTGAGTCAATCTATTCATTCATGTTCCAACATCGATTTTTCCTCTTGATGCATCGTTCTGTGAAGTTAAGGATGAACAGAGTTGAATTTCGATTTGGATGGTCAAACCAGAAAAGTCAAATTCAGTATTCTTTGGTTTTTGGTTTCTGATGAAGGTTTTATGATAAATCTGTGAAGTCTTAATCCACGAAATCGATGACTTAGGGTTTTTGTGTGTACCGGTATTTGTTAGAAGTCACGAACAGATGAAGATAGTGATGAATTTAATTGAAAGAGGCCTTTGATCTGAAATCGATTTAAAGATAATGATTTTGATGTTTCTCGAGCATTGTAATGAGTCTCGCAATCGGAATTGATTAACTCACAAATCGGAAAAGAAATATGGAACTGAATTCAGAATTTCTATGAACACTGGCATGTATCGAAACTCGGATCTTCGATTGGAAAAAAAATATGTATTCGAAATAGAACCATGTTCGGAATTTATCCATCGGAATCGGAATCTTGTAAATCATCATATTCAGAAACCGAATCCAGAGGTTTCAATCGGAATCGTAATATGGCCTTCGGAATTGGTATATCGATCGGAAAATTCATTCGGAATCGAAACTCAAATCACCAATCTCAATTGAAATACTGGACTCGGAATCGGAATTGAACACGTTGCTCAGAACGGAAAGGGTTGATCGGAACCAATTTGTATTTGGAATTTTGTTTGACTTTGGAATCGGTCTTCAAGTTACGAGTCCTTGTCATTGTTGTTCATTTAATTAGATCAAATAGAAATAGGGAAGAAGACTGCAGATTTACACATTTGGTCCCCAAAGATTTGATAAAGTGACAGTTTTAGTCCAATTTCTGAAATTATTACAAATTAAAGGGAAAATGATGCAGTGTTACCATTTAAGTCCCATGACTTTCAGCTAAGTGACAGTTTCGGCCCAATATTCTGAAATGTTTACAAATTTAAGGGCTGATGAACATAATTGGGTTTTCAGTGCATATAATTTCGTGAATAGTAAATAATGGATTGCAACAAGTCTTGGCGGTCCGGAAGGTCGTATTTCGCAAAAACGTCAATTTTTTTCGACTATTTCGGATTTTAAACTTCAATGTTTATTCCATTTTGTTGAGGGGAAGCATAGTAACTGTTTATCCAATTCAAGATCATTCTCATGACAATTTGAAGGTTTTATAATCATGTTTTTTATTATAAAAAGGGGGAGAATTTGATATGGCCATTCGAAAGTGGATTGTGACTTTTCAAATTTAAAGATTTTTTATGAAGCTTGTGATAGCGATATGAAGGTAGCTTTTACAGAGAATTTCTCATTGAACTCTTCTAAATCTTTTACAAAGAAGTAGCTGTTACAAAGAAGTTCACATCGAACTATTCTAAAGCTTTTCAATATATCTGACTTTTAGTGATTTCTCGATCAAGTGACGTTACGAATCTTAAATTTGGTTTGTTACATGATATTTTTTGGTGGCTTATATCATTAGCATATTTGAAGATCATTGTGACTTCAAGGGGGAGTTCTTCAAAGACAAGAAGTGATTTTGTTTCTTAATTCTGAAATGGGTTTTTATGGCGGGTTTGGCTTTCTAGAAAATCTTTGGGATTACATTAGAAGATGGAGTTTAAAAACATTACTTCAGTGCTTGGTTTTGTATTTATATATCCTAGAACCCGGTTTGAAGACTATTGAAGAATCAAGATTCGTGGATCGCTTTTGATATTCCTCGTCACGAGATACTTTCTTATGTACTAGATGCTTGTTTTGGAAGTTGAAGCCTTGTCATCCATTCCATACTTTGAGGGGGAGAATGTAGGGTTCAAAGTATTCCATGGATTATGACAATGGGCCCCCTTGATGAAGTGTAGGTTATTGGCCCAAGATTTGTTTTATTCACTATAAATAGTCATGTAACATTCATTATTAGGGTTAAGAGTGAGGCAAGATGTAGCAGCCAATCATAATGAGGTTTCTTAGGCAGAATAGATTTACTTTAATCTTTTCTTATAGTGTAATTTCCTCATGTTCTTGAATAAACTATTTTGTTCATCAATCACATCTTCATTATTGTGTTCATTCTTATATTCCGCATTATCATCATCAAATTGTTCTAGTGATTTTCCCCAACAATGGTTTGGAACCATGAAGTCGTTGCGGTATTTTGGGTATGATCAGCTTTTCGGTTATGGTTGTTTGGGAAGAAGACGGGTCGGGTGATTGTTCGAGCCTTAGTGGCCATGTCGGTTTGGATTGAATGGTGCAGACCTGGATGAGTAGTTAATTTCAAGTTATTGTGGGCCTTACCTGAGGGAGTGACAGTCGGAGTCGCGGCACTCAGGAAGGTAATGATTAGGATGAGCGGCTTGAGGATTGCAAGCTTGAGGTTGAGTGATCGGCCGAAGGCTTATGATGTTATTTTTTATGACGAGGATTTTTTTTCTTCCAATTTTCTGTGTTGGGGAAAAGAGAGAGCGGGCATATGATTTCAGAGATTAGAGTATGACCCAGTGGGGGAAACCGGACGGTTACGGTTTCCGCGACAAAGGTGGAAATGCACTAGAGGATTCGTTTGGTTTGATCGCCTCGAGAAAATTTCATGTGCGGAAAGAGAGTCATTTTCATGGAGATTGTATAAGATAAGGACCAGGGGTGTGCTTTCCTAGAGTTCAGTTACAACGTGTTCTGGAAGGTTGTTCCGGGTGATCAAGAGAAGTGAATATGGAACGAAAACTTTTGTTGTCTATCTTATATCTCGACTATGGGGATGATGCCTCATGTTTTTATGATTGTGTCTCGCAATGGAGTGAAGGTCAGAGCTTTAGAGGCGAAGTGTGTGGTAGTCCACTTATTCTTAGATGGAAAATCGGTGTTATGAATGGGCTATCAGAGTTTTTGCTTGTGCATTTGCTTAGGATTCTTGATGATAGAGGCGGTTATGACTGGGAAGTTTCTGAGGTCTCCATCTGAGATTCGGAATGTCTTCGAGTTGCTGGGTCTTTATCTGGTAGATTATCTTGCATTGTGTTAAGCATTCCAAGACTCAGGGATGGTTTGTATCTTGGGAAAAGCTTGGAACATCACGCTGATCTTCTTAAAAATAGTGAGAAGATTAACCTCATGGATCTCAAGTCCTTGTTTGGAAATATATGGAATTACGAAGAAACTAAAGCTCTTCGTAAAGACATGATGAAGGACTCCAAAAAAGAAAAGTTTATAGTCCTGGTCTCCTGGAAAGAAGCAATCAATCTCCAGCGACTCTGATAACACTGATCAGAGTGAAGCAAGGAATGATGAATACTGATGAACTAGTTGCAAGTGTTGCACTCATTGTTCAACGCTATGAAGAAAGCATATCAAATGGAGTCCATAGAGCTCAGTCCAAGGGAGGTAGTTCAACAAGAAGGCTCAACTCAGTGAAAAGAAACTCAGGTAACAGTTTTAAACTGTGGAACCCCTGGCCATTTTTATAGGGAATGTAAAGAGAAGAAAGAAGCTTAAAGCTCGGAGAATTATGAAGTCTTGTACAAGAAGCTGCTAGCCCACATGAAGAAAGAGAACATCTCTCTGCCAAAAGCTTTTCTTGCAAAGCAAGAGGAATTCGAGGAATGGGTTGAAGGATAAGAGACCTCTGAAGACAAAGGACTAAATGTTAAAGGTCTTATGGCTCTTATCAATGATGCCCCTGATGGTAGTCGCAACTGGAGTAACGCTGATACTTTTTAAGTTGTGAAAGATTCAAGGATGGAAGGCTGGAATGTCTCCTCTATTGGTCAGGTTCAGGAGAATACTTAGTACCTTCACAATGGATGCTCTAGACACATGACCGGACTCAAGTTCCTCTTGGCAGATTTTGTGGAGAAAGATGGTCCCATTGTCATTTTTGGAGATAGAAGTGAAGGAGAAGTCAAAGGCATGGGGTACAATTAAGTGCAAATCAGTTGATCTGAAGGATGTGTTCTATGTTAAGGGACCTAAAAACAATCTTATCTCCATCAGTCAACTATGTGACGCTGGTTACAGAGTTCTTTTCGACTGCAATGAAGGAAAGGTCATCGACTCAAAGAACACAATTATGCTCACTATACTCAGGGACAATAACATTTACATGCTTTAATTTTATTTGTGTTGGACAAATCTGCTTTATGACTTTACATTATTCTTTTCTATCTCAAAATTTTGATCATACGCTGCTGATTTTTATTTTATTGTAAGACTTTTATGCTTCAAAATTTCTTTCTAATTTACATTTTACCAAAGAAGTATACATTGTATATTATGGCACTGGCATTGCCTATGTGTGTTCTTCTCTTTCACTTTCTATGTTTCAGGATCTTATGCCTTTATCTCGAATATGATCTTAACTGATTTGTTCCTTTGGAAAAGATTAACATGTCATTCCTTCAGTGCAGCATCTTCTGAGTAGAGCTGTTTGAAGTTGGCTACGCATCCTTTCTTCAACGCCAATTTCTCTCTCCCTGACGCTGATGCTCACGTTGATGGACATGAAGTATCCTGCTGATGAGTCCAGATAAGAGAGAACTATGTTTGAGCTTGTTTTTCTGGACACATATCTCCCCTTTCTCTGTTGGCCTATCTATGTTGCAACAGGATGAAGTGAAGCTAGGTAAATTGGCATGTCTAATTTCCATAGACGCTCTCACAACTACACCAATTCCCATCTGAGATCCAAAGATCTCTTCAACAATATGGTGCTCCTCATCTATTATGTCATGTATCACAATGAATGAAACCTTCGAGTCTTGTATTGGTGACCCTCATAACTCGAAGCTTACAAATATTGGATCTTTTTAACTTATTGATTACAAAGACCGGTTCATGCTCTTCACTTGTTTTTGGTGAACATGAAGCTCGGAATCAATCTGCAATACTTCAACGAGTAAACGCATCTTCTCTCTTTGTTTGCTATGAATTGTGTCTTAAAATGATACATTTGATCTTGCTTGCTTATTCTTTTATAGACTATGTTGAGGGGCAGATATCTCGGAAAAATGAATCTCATTTATGTCCTTTCGATTTAAAAGATTTGCTGAATCGGGTCTTTATTCCATTTATGAAAAAGTTGCACAAATTTCGCTTTTACAATACTTCCTTGTTTGACTAACTCTTTGCTTTTATGCTCTTATTACTGTTGTATTTTTTATTATTTTATTGACTTGCACCATAATAAATGAAATGATGGTGAATTCTAATTTTTAGAATGAAACATAACTTAATGATACATAAGATAAATCACTTCTCCTTGACAAGTTTACACTGTTTATGATTCACGTTGATTCCACCTCAACATGATTGAAACATTCCATTCTCTCCTCAAACTCTTCTTGATAAAACTTAATGATTCACTGTGATATACCACACACTGATAAAAGTTTGAAACTCTATGATGATGGTTAGTCTATGTACCATAGGCTATCACACACACCAATCCCTTCTTGCGCATAAAATCTTCTTAAAAGCTTTATGATTCAGCATAACATACCATACACTGATGAGAGCTTGAAAAATTATGTTGATGGTTAGGCTATGTACCATTGCTTATCACATGCACCAATCCATTCTCGCCATACATTCTTCTTTAGAACTTTATGATTCAGCGTATCAAGCCAGACACTGTTGAGAATTCGAAAAATTTATGCTGATGGGTATATCATTGTCCATGATGTATTACACGTACCTACCCATTCTTTCCCGAGAAATATTCTATTAAAGAAGTTAATGATTCATTTTATTTTCCATACACTGATAAAACTTTGACACTCTTTGTTGATGGATACATTTCATACCAGAAATTATTACACGCATCATTCCATTCTCACCTTTTATTCTTTTAATAAAAGTAGTTGATGATTCGGCATATAAAACCATATGATGATGAGAGCTCACAATACTATGTTAGTGAATGATAGTTCAAACCTACACTATCAGGAGACATCACAATCTCACTTGATTAACAGCTGCAACTCTGATACATTGATAGGAGAATTCTGATACATTGATTACTTTCGCTGATGATTATTGCCACTGATGCTATGTCTCGCTGATACATAATTCACTTGTCTCAACAGTAACATTTGGATGATGATTAAAAGATGTAAAAATATATTGGAATACGATATTTTTACGATGCTTCTTTCTCCAATCATGATTATGAAAAAAGAAAGAAAATTCACGGATAAATTAGGAAAACTCTCTCTCTTAGGTCACTTTTAAAACTATTCAAGCAATCGAATTTCTCTCTCAAAAAAGGCTCTCTCGATCATCATCTTCCTCAACTTTTCATTATGTCGAAGGTTCTCTATGTGTTCACTCTTGATTCTAATGTGATTAAAGGCCCCTATGCTCCCGATTCTCACAGTGTCCTTCAAGCAAACAACGTGGAATTCTATGATGTTATCCCAAATCAGTACAAGAACTCAGGGATTGAAGACATTGTCAACTACGTAAAAAGCTTCCATCTTTAAAATGCATTTTGTGACTTCCTAGAGCTATTCTAACCTAAGAAAGTGTGTGAGTTCTACTATTCTTACTCTGTCGACTCTAATGATCAAGCCATTATCGGAACCAGTGGAGATGGTCAATCTAGGGTTATTTTCGAACTGCTTTTCGTCATCCCCAATAAAAAAACTATTCTGAAACCCCCTCTGAAGATAGATGAAATTTTATTCTTTCAAGATTAGGGTATAACTTCTCTCCTCAGGGCACTACTCATGACCCAAACAAATACACCCTTCGTCAATGCTATTGTGCAGGGTGGAAGTACTTATTAGGGGTGATTGTAAAATATCTTGGACATAATATTGGAAGCTTGGATCAGTTAAACTTATTTAATCAACAAATCTTGTACGCTATGACTTGCAACAAAAGATTGGATTTTTCTTAACTCTTCTTCGATCAACTTGTTGAGTGTGTCACTAGGAACAAGAAGTCAACATATGTTCCTTATCCTCATTGGCTTACATTTATTCTGGATCGTAATGGATAGGGTTATAATTTCAATCATGGAGTCTCTTTACCAATTTCAGTCCTTTCATTAATTATCATCAATGTTGGTCCCTATGATGGAGATACACATCTTACCCGCAGTATGGAGAAGTGGATTGAAAATCACTATGTTGTTAAAACTTATGACATTGAAGAAGAGGATAATAGAGGAAATAATGAAGATGATATTGATGGTGATGATGATGAAGAAGATGTTGATGATAAAGAAGAGGTTGATGAAAAAGAAGATGAATTAGACGTTGATATAGGAGAAGCCTTTGTTTGGGGAATGACTAATTCTCCTCCAATACTGAACCAACATATTCGCTTCTCCTTGACTTCAACTTCATCAACTCCTTCTACAGAAGATTTAATACAGTGCGAATCAACCCTACCTCAAGTGGAAACTACTGATCCAATGATCCAAGATCTGAATTCTCCAAAATCAACATCTTCTTCCCCTTAAGCTGCAGTTGTTCCCCACATGCCAATTCCTATACTGACTTCTGCTATCTTTCAGAGGGAGTCTAGTTCCAAATTTCAAACTACTATGCTCTCCCATCTCTCCTTATTAGTTCAGATGACTCAATCTCCTGGATAAAGATTGTCCAAAGTGGAGAAAGATGTGGCTGACATCAAATGCATAATGAATTTGGGTGATGATGATGATGATATGATGATTGAAGACACTCCTCCTAGTTCTCCAGGTGTTGATCAACCTCGTTTTCCTCCTCCTAGGAATAACCCTCCTCCACCTCCAAAGAGTCCTCTTCCTCGCACTCCCTCTCCACCTGATAATACTCAATTATAGCGTGATCCGTCTGAAGCAGAAAGGGAGGATAATTAAGGAAGAATGGTTGTCTTTCAGTCAGAAGCAACAAATGATGATCAGCCTATTCCAGACGTTGATGCAATGAATGACAAACAACCTATTCCAAACGTTGATGATTATTCTGAGACTGGTGAGTATGAAGGGTTTCTTCATTTTGGTTTTATGGAACAAATTGTTGTTCCTCTAAGTGTTGTTTATCTAGATACATATTTTGAGGGGGAGATTCCTCAAGGAACCCACAACAACATTGGGTCTTAGACGATCATGATCAGCTCGATCCTAGAAAAAGGAAGGGTTCCTTCTTAGGCGGAGCAAATGACGCTGAAGTTGGAAGATCCTCAGCCGCTAGTGGTGCTTCAGTTCCTCCTCCCAAGAAATGCAAGTTAATTGTATATTTGGAAGATTTAGTTGAAGACTGTAAAATGACCGTTGAGGAGGTTAAAGAAATTATGTTGGAACATAAGGCTACAGTTTGAATAAGAATAGATGAATGTCGATCTATCAAACTTGCTCAGAACCGTGCATCAGTTGATGCTCAAGGGACTAATATTCAACGCTTTCTTATTGATGTGACCAAGCGAAAGAGATTATCTAAGCTAAATGGTCGAATCAATCGAAAGAAATTTGGGAATATTCTAGGTCAGATGCACCAAACCGAAGAATGAATCTCTCAAATTGCATCTGGTCAGGAAAAAGGTTGAGCATGAATATACTGAAGTTATATTTGCTCGTGATTTGGTTAAATATGGCTTCAGCGAGTGGATACAAAATCAAGAGATAATTTCTAAACACAAAGGTGTTCATGCTCAAGCGGTAAAGTTGGCAATTCAACACCTAATCAACAAAGTCAAGAAGCTTAACTTAGTGCCTTCGGTTGGTTCTTCTCAACCATCTACCTCGAAAAGAACTAGCAAGCCCATAACATCCAAATATACTAAGTTCCATCTTTTGTATGGCACTCCCTACATCAACAACAAGCTGCCAGTAGTTGTTGAGCCAGTTCAGCACATGTTCATCTGGGAACCAGTACATGGTATTTTCTATCTTGATAGTCAGAACCAAATGTGCTTTCAACAAACTTAAGATCGTCCTGATGCTCCCAGTGAGCATTTATTTAATCTTCGTCTGTAGAGTATGAGACATAGAGAAATAGAAATAGGATATTGTGTGTTGATCTCTTTTGAACTCAGTAAGCGTCTAGCTGATCTTTAACTTGATGACTTTAAGTGGTTGATGCCGGAGATCTAGACTGATGTTGAAAAGTTCTCTAATCATGACCTTGATGACTTTTGTGAAGATTAGTTTTCACATCATCAGATATGGGGAGATTGTAAGGTCATACCTTATGATCTGATGAGTCAAACTCTACACGTTGACCACCAGCATCAGCACCAGTGCCAACGCCAACTCCGGAATGATCAGCGTCAGCGTGAAGTGCATGATAATGGTGATAATATGTATATTAGGCAGTTATATGTATATAGAGAATAAATATATGATCTGTAATCTTAGTGATTAGGATTAGACCTTTACTTAGATAGGTATACATGCCTTAATTAGAGGGATATTAGTTATTGTAATCTTATATAATCAACATAAGGTGAAACCCTAATGTAGTCTTGGTGACCGTCTTTGTGTCATCGTTCTCTTTATGAAAATCCTCTTTCTTAGTGAAAGTATCTTTGTGATTATTCATGTTCTTTCATTTTCTATTTGATCTTTACTTAGTTTGTTTGTTCTTTGTTATTCATACTTGAGTGTATCCAATTGATACAAACCTTCAAAGTGCCCACCTGACGTATAAAAGAAAAGGATATTTGCATCCCTATAAGTATGTGTACATTGTGTGTAAGTGTTTACCTATCTTATCGACACTTGTCGAAACCCTATAAGTGTGAGTATGTGCTTACTTGATTTGTATATTAATTAAATATATACTTGTAAACCTTTCATTGTAATAATCTTGATTATAAGTTATTACCTAACTTATGTGAATGCGTGCTTGTAACCCCGTACAAGTGTGTGTGTGTGTGTGTGTGTTATTCATAATTATTTACTTATAAAATGTAAGTTTATTAACACCAAACGTTCATGTGATTCGTATATTTATAATCATTTATTTCACTTATGAAGTATACCGATACTTATCTATCATTCTAAGGATGTGAACATGCTACATATAGTCCTATTTCAAATCATATAAGTGTGTTTATAATGTATTCTAGGCTATCATGAGCCTATAACCAAGTTATTTTACTAGATCAGTCCTATGTATGGCACTAACAGGGGGTGTGCCGATAAGCATCACCAATGCTTCATCAACGTCATGGAAGAGATAGAAAATGAATAGTTATCTCCCGATTTGACTCTTCACGTGGAGGTTGTAGTTAGCAACCACAGGCGGGGGTGTCAACCCGTATAGATTTATACACAATGCTCCTCACTCATTTAACAATAACGGTTATAACACAGGGGGCTTCACTAAGTTTTTATTATTATTTGATGAAGATACACTCATATTGTAATTCCATGTTTAAAAAATTCTAAAAGTGTGTGACTTCATCTCCTACACGTTTACTAGACTTATTATTCATTCGTTCTATAAAAACTATAATAAGTTTTCTAATGAAATTTTAGCAATGTAACGACTTTATTTTCACCAAATGTAAAATCAACATTACCAAAATATGTATAAATGCTCGAGTCAGAGCATTTGTGAATGGAACAAGAGATGCGATCTGGGAACTAATAGTGACAAGTGAATCTAGTAGACTGGAGGAAACTTGTAGAGTATAGACAACTAATGAATCGTCAAAAATCTACTTACGAATTCTTAATAAATTACGTTTTACCACATAACAATCAAACGCCTATTACAAAAATCTTATGGATGCGAATTTTGGAAGTATTGATGTCATTATTGGTATGAATTAATTTTCTTCGTTTCACACTAAGTTATTGTGTTATGAAAAAGTCGTACAACCCCCTTGATTGATAGAGGAACCCTAATCATTTATAGAGACAAGTCAGGATAAAACCTCAAACTCACATTTTGTACAATGTCTCAGAAGTATCTACACAAGAAGTACCACACTTTCTTGGTGCATGTTGTAGATAAAATAGCAAATAAAAGGAGATAAAATACAGATCTCAGGTATACGACCTATCCTGACGTATTTCTTAAATATATACCAGAGATACCACCAATTCGAAAAGTCGAGTTCCGAATTGACTTAGTCGCAGGAGCAACACCAGTAGCAAAGTCTCCTTATCGGTTGGCTCTATCAGCGATGTGAGAACTATCTAGCAAACTAGAAGAACTTTTTGACAACGGATTTATCAGAACAAGTTTCTCACCTTCGGGAGCACCAGTTCTATTTTTAAAGAAGAAGGATGGATCCTTTCGAAGGTGTATCGATTATCGAGAGTTGAACAAATTAACGATCAATAGTCGTTACCCACTCCCAAGAATCGATGAATTATTTAATAAATTACAATGATATAGCTACTACTCCAAGATACATCTAAGGTCATGATATCATCAACTAATGATACTGGAAAGTGATGTATCAAAAATTGCATTTAGGACTCTGTATGGCCATTATGAGTTCCTAGTTATGCCTTTGGATTGACAAATGTTCTTGCAATCTTCATAGATTTCATGAACTTGTGTTAGAAAACCATACTTCGAAAAATTCGTGATCATGATTATTAATGAAAAATTGATAAACTCTTGAACCAATGAAGAACACTGCCAACACTTACAGCTAATCCTGGATCTGTAGAGAAAAGAAAAGGTGTAAGCCAAATTCTCTAAACATGAGTTATGAATTAGAGAAGTACACTTTCTAGGGCAAGTGTCCAGCAACAAAGGGATGGATGTCTACCTATCTAAGATTGAAGCAATTAATAATTGGGAAGCACCAAAAACTCCAACAAAAGTGCACAAACTCTTAGTCCTTGCTGGCTACTATCAAGAGGTTTTATTAAGAAATTCTATAAGATAGCCAAACCATATACATCATAATGTTGGACTAGGAAGACTAGCAAGAGGTTTCATTCCAGAATGTGGAACACGTGTTGTATAACGCACCAATCCTATCCTTTCCATAAGAAACATATGACTTTGTCGTGTACTTCGACGCATCTTGTCAAGGATTTGTGGTGTGTGTTGATGCAAAGGGACAAGGTGATTGCTTATGCTTCCTGTCAAGGTATTCCATCCATCCAGGGTATGACAACATGTACTTAGATGTGAAGAAACAATATTGGCAGCCTAACATGAAAGCTAAGATTGCCACTTGTGTAGAAAAATGCCTAAAATACTCTAAAAGTTAAGGAAAATATAAAAAGCCATTGGGTTCACTGTAACAACCAGAAATACCCGAGTAAATGTGTGAACAAGTCTTAATGGTCTTCTTAATGAAACTGCCCAAGAAATGTAGTGGTTTCGATACTAATTAGGTAGTAGTCAATAGACTGATAAAGTCCACCCACTTCATGCCAATCAAAGAAACAAACAAGATCAAAAATCTGACAAGAACCTATCTCAAGGATATTTTCAGGTTACAAAAGGTGTTGATTTCTATAATCTCTAACGGAGATAGTATATTCGCCTTGTGACTTTGGTAATCACCGCAAAAATATGTGGGAACATACCTGGATATGAGCACAACTTACCATCCTCAAACAAATGGTCAAAGGAAAAGGACCACCCAAACATTGGAAGATATACTTTAAGTCTGTGTCATAGACTTGTGAAGTGCATGGGATACTTATTTACCATTCATTAAGTTTTCCTACAGATGGGATACTTATTTACCATTAATTAAATTTTCCTACAACAACAATTATCACACCAGCATTAATGTCACACTATTTCAGGCTCTTTAAGGACGAAAATAGTGTTCCCTAGTGTGCTGAACGAGGATTGGCGATACACAACTAGGAAGAAAAGATGTAAGTGATAAACTGCTCACTGGTCCAGAGATAATTTGTAAGACTACATGAAAATTGTACAAACCAAGGAACGATTAAAGGTTGCACACGAGCGTCAAGGGAATTATGCTAATGTAAGGCGCAAGACTTTCGAATTCCAGGTCGGAGATCGTATACTATTGAAAGTGTATCATTGGAAGAGAAGCATTCAGTTCAGAAGACGAGGAAAGAAACCCATGATACATAGGACATTTTAAAATTCTTGCAAGGAATTGATCATGTCGCATATCAACTCAAAGTACCTCAAGAGCTAAACAATGTGCGCGATGTGTTTCACATGTGAAATCTCAAGAAGTGTATGTTCGGTGACATTCTTGCTATCCTTCTCAATGAAGTTTATGAAAGAACTCTATAAAACTAAGTCAGTATAAACTAAGAAACCATACTGACATTTCATACTCGTTAAATATATGTGTTAGAGTTGTATATAACCTTGGAAGGTTTGATTTAGCCTTTCGTTATTTGGTTGTGGGCTTATAATGGAATCATTTATTCAATGACTATCCAATCTTGGATTCTATACGAATTGCATACGCAATGCGACTATAGAAGGATCACATGAGGATCAAAAGAACCGTAAATACCCCAAAACTTTTCAAAGTTACCCTGACTAGGAGCTGAATTTCGGGATGAAGTTCTTTTAACGAGGTGATAATGTAACAAACGAGAAAATTAGGTCATTGTTCACTGGTCTCAGTCATCGTGAACACCCCTTGTAATTGACTTAATGGATTGTATTCCATCCTTTTTAAAGAAAATGAAGTTTAACACTTAGAATTTCATACGAAATACCCTTTTGTCTCCGATGAATGTTGATCGTTAACGAACAAAACACTATTCATAATATATAAGTATTTTATTAATGCATTGAAAATAAGATTTACGTGTCAGATATACTTATGAACAATAATACTCTAAATAGATAGAGCCTAAGGATACAATTATGTAAATCTAAATAACGAAGAAAACGAAGATCATACGAGAAAGTTACACCCTTTCGAGAAAACAAATAAGTTATATTACTAAGTTTCCCGTAAACAAATGATGAATCGATTCGTTGGGTTAGCTACACAACCCGTTAAGTATTTTTTAGCACGTTTTTGAACTATTACTATACCATATTATTTCATTCTATTGTCGGAATAATTTTAAGATGAAGTTATAGTCGTTTACAAAATTAGTCATAACGATAAAACTAAAAGTATAACTGAATTGAATCTTCGAACACATTTTTGACATAGTTTCGCATTTCATTCAGAAATTTCTATTACATATTCGGAATCACCACATTCAGGATATTTGGCGGGTGTGTTCGGAAAATTACACGAAATCATTTTTCGAAACGTTTTGGCACGCGGTTAGAGGAAATGCCATGTATCACCAACTAGTGGTGACACTTGTCAAGAGGGTGTTGGTTCCACGTGTCCCAAGAAGAGTGATCAAACCAACCCTCTCCTCCTATAAATAGATAGCTCATTCTCGTCTTCCTCTACCCCTCTCTCTTCTCAGCCTCTCTCTCTCTCTCTCTCTCTCTCTCTCTCTCTCTCTATATATATATATATATATATATATATATATATATATATATATATATATATATATATATATATATATACTTTTCTGATGACCGGACCACCTTCAGTCACAACCCCGGCCGCCTTGCACCACCACCACCTACCACCTCCCACCTCCAAGGTACGGCAACCCTCCCCTCCATACCAGTAGTTTCGGTAACCCAAAACAGCAGCAAAAACCGTCAGAAACAACCACCGGGTGTTGCTCAGCCGCTGTCAACCACCACCAACAGCCCCCCAATTCAACCCACAGAACACCATCCACCCCCTTGACCAGCGACAACTACTACCACTCCTTTCTGACACCGTAAAACCAGTTTTCCGACCATCTTTTTGTTCAACGACTAGTTTTCCGGTGAAGCTCCGAAAACTTTCGACGAACCCGACAACCACGAAAAGGAGTTTTCCAACTTTTTTTTCCAATCTACAACCCTTGAGTGTCATTCTGTGAAAAGGAGGTGTTGTTCATTAAATCCAAAGTCACAGTTCGAATCCCGTCTTCCGATCTGAACAACGCAATGGTAAAGCACGCAACGAAAGTGAGTTCTACGACCCGTTTTAAGTTTTTAATGTTTTCGAGGGAGAATACATGCATCACTTGTCATTATTTTTGTATAAACACTATATCGTTTTTTTAAAGGTTTATATAATTTAATGTTTTTGTTATATATATATATATATATATATATATATATATTGTGTAATATATGATAGATTTATATATTTGATAGATAACGACAAATATATTTATTATAATCATAAACAATGATGGTTTATTTTGTAGTTTATAATTATAAATGTTAAGATATTTGTTATCGTCATTTATTCACTTGAAATGATATATTTACTTCTATTTTATGCATATTTTGGTAATGTTGGTCTTGCATTAGGTCAAAATAAAGTCGTTACATTGCCAAATTTTCGTTAGAAAACTTATAATAGTTTTTATACAACGAATGAAAAATAATTCTAGTAAACTTTTTAACTTAAGGGGTAGGACATGAAGTCACACACTTTTAGAATTGGTTAAACATGGAATTACTATATGAGTGTCTCTTCATCAACTAATAATAAAAACTTAGTGAAGCAGTTTTTATTATTAGGTGATGAAGAGACACTAATATAGTAATTACATGTTTAAAAATTTCTAAAAGTGTGTGACTTCATGTCCTACACATTAAGTTAAAAAGTTTACTAGACTTATTATTCATTCGTTGTATAAACACTATAATTAGTAACTTCCCTAGCATATCACATATTCCATCATACATACAATGCATCCACAAAATATATCGCCACTAGCACCGAGCAATCAAATCTCCTATCCACATAGATATCAGTGTTGTGATCCAACCACAGTCTTTGATATCAGTGTTGTGATCTAAGCACAACATTTCATATAAATTCATAAAGTCGTATGTAGTCAAGGATCAGATAGAAAGTCAAACTAATGACCCACCCAAGAGTGAACAATCAGACAAGAACATCACAATCAGGCACAATAACACTCTCACACCTTGCACTGCTCAAACTCGCGAACTGACTAATCACCAAAAGAGATAAATCCTCAATCAACAACCCAAATCATCCAAGTTTAACCCTAAGTCAAATGGGTCAAAAGTCAATGGCAAACATAGTCAAATTCAATGCCACGTCATGGGCCCTCCTTAACCACGTCATGGAAAAATAAGGACAAAGTAGTCGTGATTTTGAGCACCGCTACATTGTTACAAACCCTAGGCCACGTCGTGGCTTCTGGCAGAATGCCAAAATCTCCATTAAGTGCTTAATTCCTTCATATCAAGGCCCATAACTTCAGATATACTTCTTTTTATTGACTTAATGGATAAATTTTCCAACTTTATCCATTAGGACCCCATCCCAAAGCTATATCTACAACCCTATGTACTTAATAGAATAAAACCTTTCCCAAAACATGCATGGCTTCAAGAACGATATCAAGATACAAACTTTCTCAATCCAACAAGATTATTGTAAGGTCCTTGGTGGAAGGATCTATACCAATGATCAATCAAGCAAATGAAATAATAAAGAAGATGAGAAGAAGAATGATTAAAATTGAGCTTGCATACGATTAGATCTGAAAATCGTCTAATACAACTCAATGGACCGAAAACACACTAAAACCCGACCTGACAAATGACATCTGACAACCTATTTATACCAATAGACATTGACCGAAAACAGGTTTTCGGTCACACCTTGACCGAAAACCTTCCTAGACCGAAAACTCTAAAACATACCAAAAGACTCCAACTAACAATCTCAAATGCCCTAACTCATCTATACATGTAATGTCTAGCCCAAACCATATAGTATGACCTTTCAATCTCCCCCTTGGTTTGCGGCTAGCATGAGTTAGTCTTTATCAACCAGCATCACATCGGTCCCCTCCATCGATCCACTCCACATTCCCTTTTGGATGATTTCTGCCACCATCGAAGTGAACTCCTTTGCAGCATGCTCAAAAATCTCCTCAGCGACTTTAATTTGAAACATAGACAAGTGATGGATATCCCACTTTCCAAACTGAAGCAGGTCATTTTTGTCATAGAGACGAAGACTGTCATTTGGAAGTTTGATGATAGCGGTAGCTGTTGTTTCATCATAAATCTAGTAGAGCATGTTTTCAAGTGACCTATCTCCGAAGTTTTGTAGCACAGGAACTTGCCTCACTTGGTTAGTGGGAGGCCACATCACAATTCTGAAAGGTTTGTCTGTCTTTGGATCGATAACTTTTGGGTATAGCTTGATGATAGAATTGGCACTCTTCATAGTAGGAAATCCCTTCTTTGTCTGATTTTCCAGAAATAACCTGAATTGAGTTGCTTCAGGATTGCCTGACGGATTCGCAAACGGAGCGTTAACAAGTTCAGTGAGATCAACTCTTGTTCAAGATTTGAAATCATGAACATTCTTGTAGTATTCAACATTATTGCTCTTCCGTCTCACGACCCACATGTTCAAACCGTCGTGGAATCCCCATGATCTGATTCCAGATCGGTCACCATAACAATGAACAAATTTCTTCTTTTCAAGATCAGTACGAGTGATTTTTGGTTGACCTGGAGGCACGTTGTCATCTGAACTTCTCTTGAACATGATTTGCGGTTTCTTGGAGGATTCATTCAGCTTTGCTTTCTTGATGGCTATTATATGAGGAGCTTGGACAGGTTCTGTGGGAAATTTATCATAGATCATAGTTTTCTTGGATGAGGAGGAGTCACCAGGATGGGTTCCAGATGGAGGGTCAACTCGAAGGATTTCCACTGAAGACTTGAATTTGTCACCAAGTTCCTCTGTCAGTTTTTGTTTCATGTCAAAGTAGCATGCTGACAGAGCACCAAGGTGAGACTCAAGAGTTGAAATTTTCTCAGTCTTTAGTGACTTATCTGCCTCAAGATCATCAATACGAATAATGAGTTGCGCATTGGAGGCCTCAAGATCAGCAATTCGGGACGAATGCTGACTGATCACAAGGTCTTTCTTAATAAGCTTTTGGTTTAGCACACCAATCTCTTTTCTCAGCTCAGGCACCAAGGAATCATCATCTCCAGATAAACATTCCTCAAAAGATATTCCTTTTCCGCGAGAGGAATAAGTTGGACTTAATTGCTGGGCCATATGCATAGCTAGCCTCTCAGATGCAGCATCATGATCTGACCTTAGAGGGGATGATCCCTGGCCAGCAGACGAACCACCAGCTTTATGGATTGAGCTGGGACCTTCTTGAGTGGGTACAAATGAGGATGGGGCAAATGTTGAAGATGGAGGAGTCACGGTAGTTTGAGTCAGGTCAGGAAAAAGTACTCCCATCCTTGGATCATTTCTGCGTCTCTTCAAAGGAGGCTGGGAGGTCAGATTTGTCAGGGAATCACTTACAATGGGCTCGATTGTCGGAACAACATTGTCAAGGGTAGGAATCCCTGATGATGTGTCCATAGGAATTGATGAATCAGCCATCTGAATGGTAGACGGAGGCACAGTCTCTTGAGCATCAGCTTTCTCCCTTATCTCCGGTGTTTGATTAGCACCATCATGGATGCAGTCAAAGAAGTCATCAAGGTCTTCGTTTGACAAAAGATTCTCATTCACACCACAATTCACCGCTACATCATCTCTGTCGTAACCGGATAGGTCAAGATCCTCATAATCATCATTTTCTCCTCCTTCACTGAAATCATTTTGAACTGTCACATTCTCAAGATCATGCTCTTCAGTAACAATGGTGGACGGAGAAACATCTTCAATCTCATGGTCTGAAACGGTGATGACATCATCATTTACATTTGCATGATCTGATGATGCTTGATCTGTAGACTCTTGTTCCGGGGACCCATGAGATTCTGACGAGTCGGCCAGTTCCATAAACTTTCCAAATTTCACGAGTGGATACTTTCCCTGAAACATGATTTTCCCTTTTCGATTTTGCTTGATGAGGCTTATAGTGTTGGGACCAAATGCTTTCATGTCTATTATCTCTCCTGTCTTGACCAACTCAAGGTATTGCTTGTTGATAAAGATTTGAATGAATCTTGGGTACAATAGAAATTGATCTTTTGACTTCTTGTTGGCATTTGTAACCATTTCTTCCAAAATGAACTTTGAAAAATTAAAGTCAATCCCCGAAGCCAGAGCAACAATTGCCTGAGTATTCCTTGAAGATATCTCATCTGAGCCACCCTTCCTTCCAGAAATGCAGTTAACGAATACGTGAGCTAGAAACCTCCAGTAAGGAGGTAACAGCTTTTTCAAAGTGGGTGGGAAGTCACCTTCATATCCCATCTTCTCGAGATACCCATCAACAATTCTCAGATCGATGTCAGTCGGGTAAGCAGCTTTGTCATCAATCTTCAAGATATCTCTGATGAATTGCTCAGAGATAACAATTTTGCATCCCCTGACAGAAGCTTCAATTGTCACTGATCCATTGTCTCCATTCTTCACACTTGCAGATCTCCAGAATTCGTTGATCGGGTTCAGATAAACAATGGGGTTCCAGGTAAGTGCGGTTGAAATGCAGCATTCCCTTAGCCTGTACATCATCGATTTGAACTCGTTATGTGCTACTGGAGGATCGTCAAGAAGGATGGACACATTGTGACTATCTGCAATTTTTAGAGTTGCCATTTTACCTGCACAAAACTGGCCAGGTGAGAAAACATTTGATAATAACAAATTAAAAATTATTTTCTCAATTAATTCCATTTATTTTGGCCATTTAAAATAAATTTCATTTGTCAAAAATTTGGTTCTCGGTCAAGACAGTTAGACCGAAAACCCTAGGACCGAACACATGTTGACCGGAAGCTAATTAGGGAACCGAAAATGGCTTAAGTGAGCCGATTTGACCGAACACGGCTTCGACCGAAAGCTGTCTAAGCTGTTTTGACCGAAAACGGCTCGGCTTAACCGAAAGTCGGTTTTCGGCCGAAAGCATGGACCGAAAGCCTAGAAGACCGAAAACTCCGACATTTCAGTTTTTCGCGATTTTGCTATGTTTTCGTGGTCGATTCTCTGCAATAAGGGCATATCCAGGGTCGGAATCTTCATACCTGTAGGAAAATCAAGTCGATTTGAAGAAATAACACAAAAAAATTTCGGAGATTTAGAGAGGATCTTTGGGGTTTTCGGTCAGAGAAGAGAAAATGAGGAAAGGAGCCGAAATCGGTGGAATCTTTTCCCTTATATATCCGGTTCATACCCGGATTCAAACCGGTGGGTTGCACCTCTTTTTAAAATATAAGGCCCAATACCCAAAACAATTTTAAAAATAAAACTCTTGGAGGATTAATTTCAAAATAAAATAAAATAAAATAAAAACATTTTCTAAAAATTTATCAAACCTAAAAATGAAAATAAAATAAAATAAAATAATACTAAAACTTTAATTCAAACTAAATTTAATCCTCTATCTTGAAATTGATTAACCTTTTTGTGATAAGGGATCAAAGTTGTTAGACAATCATTTTCCATTTATCAGTACCTCTCCTTTCAAGAATAGATCTGGTCGATCGCCGGTATTGTGATCCACTTAAGCACGAAAAATTGTGACAAATTTTAGGAATGCTATCAGTGACATGACAGATTGATCCTAAGTTACTAGATAAAAATACCTAAGGACCATTTATCTGACGACGACCAAGGATATTGTTGTCCACCTAAATTGAGCAGCGAGATCTACAGACAATCTAGAATTGTTCAATTTTAGATGTACAAGAACATGTTTCCCGCTTCCTGACATACCCCAATAATCAAGAACTTCCGAAATACTCCTTACTTTAGGTGAGCAGACAATTATTAATAGAAAGGATAGATTTAGAATGCATATGCTGTACACTCAGGTCGGATCTTTCAATCACGCAGACAGTGAAACATATGACTGACTAGAATTTTAGAGGGATTGAGAAGTAGAAGGTTGCATATGCTGTGTACCAGGTCGGATTGTTAATCACGCAAAGGAGACAGCATATGGCTAACAGATAGGAAGAATTGCATAGATAGAAGATGCAGAGAAATAAAGTTGCATATGCTGCAGTCCAGGTCGGATCTTTCGATCACACAGAGGAGGGAACATATGACTAACAGTAGGAGAGAAAGAAAATAATTTCCTACAGACCTACTTTATCGGAATTCCCCAGTCGCTCCGTCAATACCGGAATTAAGGACATAATCCGTACATTGAGGAAAAGTTAAACCACAGTTCTAGATACGGGTTCTTTAATGTGACTGGTGGATTCTCCTGTATATCTCTCTGCTCAACCTATCCGAGAGTCGTATTGTCAGGCTAAATAGAACTATCTAGATAAGAAATTGTCATTCCTTAAGTTCATTTGCACCTAGTCAAGACCATTAAATTTTTCGTGCCTACCAGCGCATCGAACACAGAGCCTAGACAATTTAGCTTTGGTACTTTACACATACTCAGATTGCCTGTTATCACAAGCTGATATCACTTCCCATCACATCACTTCTCAGTAATATTTTTGAATTTTTTTGTTTTTCTAATGTTTTTGGATTTTCTGATTTTCTAATGTTTTTGGATTTTTTTAATTTTCTAATTTTTGTTTGGTTTTTGTTTATTTCACCCCCTAAATTTGTGCATGGGTGAGAATGAGATATAAATGCGCAAATTTAAACTAACCTAAACAAAAATTAATCCTCAAAGCGAATCAATTTCAAACAGTTTACCAGCACATCGAATCGAGCTTTGTTAAACGGCTTGGTGAACAGATCTGCCACATTATTAGCAGTGGGAACCTGTTCTGGCCGAATGAGCGAGCGCTCATAACAATCTCTGATAAAATGAACTTTGATGTCGATGTGCTTGGTTTTTGAGTGCTGGACCGGATTTTTAGCAATTTGGATCGCAGCCTCATTATCACAGAAGATAGGGGTTTCATGAAAATTCAAACCGTAGTCCAACAGCTGATGTTGGATCCATATGACTTGAGAACAACAGGCAGATGCAGCTACGTATTCTGCTTCTGCTGTTGAGGTCGAGACAGTATTCTGCTTCTTGCACTGCCAGGACACCAGCCTATCTCCGAGAAATTGATATCCGCCTGAAGTCGATTTCCTGTCAAGCTCGCAGCCTCCATAATTGCTGTCAGCAAAAGCATACAGATCAAATTCAGAATTTTTCGGATACCAAAGACCCAGTTTTGGGCTGCCTTTGAGGTACCGAAAAATCCTTTTAACGGCAATAAGATGAGACAGTTTAGGATTAGCCTAGTAGTGCGCGCATTGACAGACCGCAAACATAATGTCTGGGCGACTTGCAGTCAGATACATCAATGATCCGATCATCGATCTGTAGTACGTTTGATCTACGGATTCGCCTTCAAGATCAGGAGTCAGAAGTGGTCTCTCCGCCATGAGTGTCAAGGCAGGTTTGGCGTCTCTGAACCCGAACTTCTCGAGCATATCATCCACATATTTGGCTTGATGAATCAGGATTCCGACTGAACATTGTTTGACCTAAAGCCCTAAAAACGTGGTCATCTCCCCCAAATAACTCATCTCGAACCGCTTTTTCATAACGTCCTCGAACTCCTTGCATAGTTGTGAACACGTCGACCCGAAAATGATATCGTCCACGTATATTTGGACAAGAATCTGGTCTGCACCGACATGCTTGATGAATAGGGTCTGATTGATAGTGCCGCGGGAATAGCCATGATCGAGCAAGTGCTGTGTTAGGGTAGCATATCAGGCTCTAGGAGCTTGATGCAGCCCATACAAAGCCTTGTCTAACTTGTAGACATGGTTGGGAAGTTTTGAGTTAACAAACCCAGGAGGTTGGTCAACATAAATCTCCTCCTTCACCTTGCCGTACAAGAAAGCCGTCTCGACGTCCATTTGATATACGGTGAAGTTCATGTAGGAAGCATAGGCAAGGAAGATACGAATAGCCTCCAAGCGTGCCACCGGAGCATAGACCTCTGTATAATCAAGACCCTCTATTTGTCTGAACCCACGGACCACCAATCTCGCCTTATTACGTACAATTACACCCGAATCATCTTGCTTGTTCCGAAACACCCATCTAGTGTCGAGAGATTTCTTGCCTTTAGGCAGCTCCACCAACTTCCAAACCCCGAGCTTTTCGAATTGATTGAGCTCGTCATGCATGGCATCCACCCAGCTGGGCTCATTCAAATCCATTTCTACGTTCTTGGGCTCTATTTGAGAGATAAAGCAAGAATAGAGACATGTGTTGACGTCTCCACTATGGCTTCTAGTTCGAACTCCGTCACCCAGCTGGCCAATGATGTTTTCTATCGGATGATCGCGCTGTATGCGAGAGGGGATTGCGTGACTGATGTCATTGATTGAAACGGGAAGATTATGGATATTAATAGCTCCGTCATGTGCTGAAGAATCCACGGTAGATGTACCAACTTCGTTTGGTGGATTTGCTACAAACTCATCAGCGATTCTTTCGGGAAAGAGAAGTTCCATCAAATTATGAGTGACAACGGAAGTATCTTGGTTCATGAACTCTCTTTCGACCGGAGTAAGAGGAGTAGCATCAGCATCTGGAGTAGGTTGTTGCGTTGATGACTCAGGAGAAGCGATTGGAACAGTAGACTCCACCGGAGGATCAGTAGCAGAAACCAATGGTGGTCTGTAGACAACCTCTTCATCTTCGTCTTCAATGATATTCTTCGAGCCAGAGGTAGACCCAGCTTGGTTATCAGTCGACACACTAAAAGATTTGAATAATGATGTGTAGTCAAATAGCCAATCAGGACACACCCTAGCGTCCGTCTCATTCTCTTCAAGCCAGCGAACATCGAAAGACTCCACGATTTGCTTCGTCTTCTTGTTGTATACCCTGTAAGCAGTATGAGCAGCGTATCCGACAAAGTAGCAATCATCAGCTTTTGCATTGAACCTTGGCTTGGATTTCAAGTGGAGAAGGGTGCAAGGGCAACCAAATACTCGAAAATGGCTGACAGATGGCTTGTGTCCATATAGAATCTCGTACGGGGTTTTCATCTGGGCTTTGTTGATCAGGACACGATTTTGAACGTAGCAAGCCGTGTTAATCGCCTCCGCCCAAAAGAAAACTGGAAGTTTAGAATCACACAGCATCGTCCTTGCGGCATTTTGTAATGTCCGATTCCTCCGCTCAGCAACACCATTTTGTTGCGGTGTCCGAACAGAACTGAATTGACGCACAATACCCTTCTCAGCGCAGAAATGATCAAGAACATCATTCTTAAATTCTGTTCCATTGTCTGTACGAAGCGCTTTCACTCGGTTGTTGGTTTGGTTCTCGATCATTACAATGAACTTCTTGAAGAGGTCAGGGATCCCAGCTTTGTTGGACAGAAAGAAGACCCACGTGAAACGAGAGAAATCGTCTATCACAACGAGACAATACGAATTTCGGTTGATGCTGAGGACGTTGACCGGACCAAACAAATCCATATGCAACAATTGGAGCACCTGACTGATGGAGTTGACCTGCTTTGGCAGATGTGGTTTCCGATGATGTTTGCATTGAGCACAGGAAGCACATTTTTTAAAAGTAATAAAATCTCTGACAGGTAGACCGCGAACCATTTCGTTATTGGCAAGACGGTTCAGATTCTTTGCATTTGCATGGCCGATTCGACGATGCCACAGCATTGCGTTTTGTTCTAAGACCTTTGAAAAGAGACAAGTGACTTCATTGGTTACATTGTTGTTCATGTCGATAATGTAGGCATTCCCATCCCGCTTAGATTTGACGAGAATCCACTCCTCCGGAATGACAATGCCCGGCTTTAAGATTAGACATTCTTTATCGGTGAAGTGTGTTGAGTAACCATTGTCGCAGATTTGAGAAACACTCACCAGACTGTGCTTCAGCTTAGGAGCATAGTTGACATTTTCAAAACTGAGCACTCCATTGGTCACCGGTCCCTTTTGCGTGATTTTTCGGCCTTCTCCGCCCACAAAGGAGACATATCCCCCATTAAATGTCTGAATGTCGCGCAGTTGGGAGATATCTCCAGTCATGTGCCGGGAGCAGCCGCTGTCGACATACCACGGTCTGACGACACTCCTCCGCAACTGTCCCTGCACCATGAGCGGAATCATTTAGATTTGGGAACCCAGGTCATTACAGTCCTGGGTTGACCCTTAACTTTCACAGATTCATCTTTTAATTTCTCTTTTGATTTTTCTTTTTCAATAGATACAGAGGAGGATGATGACTGATCAGAGTTCACGCTCCAATTATTTTTCCTAGTTTTCTTGGAGAACTGCTTTGGCCTAAAACCAGCCGTGGCCATTTGCCAGGTGATGTCCATCTCCTCCATATCCTCTGGATGGATCTGGTCTAGGTCAGCAAAAGACAGTTGTGGGGAAAGCTCTCCGGCCACAAAAGCGTTGTAGCATTTTACCAAACCAGTGGCGAGGGCCAGATTTTATTCCTTCTCTTTTAAAGATGAAGCTTGAGAACTGATTCCATGAGATTGAACGGGTGCAGCTGTGGATGAACCAACACTATAACCAACTTGTTGAGCTAAAGTTTGAGGTTGAGGAACTTGAATGTGTTGCATTTGAGGGATCACGTATGAGGTAGGCTGATGAGTCACATAGGGTTGAACTTGTGGAACATGAGAAACTAGAGGAGCTTGAGGGATAGAAAAGCTTGAGAAAGCAGTGTTGTTGGTGGTTTGGATCCCAAGATTTGCTGTGGAGTATGAATTAACATGATTAATCTCCCTTTGCTTATCATCGAGATCGCAAGCCTTGATGATCGCCATTGTTTCAGCTAAACTCAACCTGTTCAAATCTTTGGTATTTTTGATCACTGAGACATTCATGTCCCAGGATTTTGGTAGAGAGTTCAGCAGCTTCTTGTTTATCTCTGATCTTGTCACCATAACACCGACAGAGCTCATTTCTATGGTAAGTGTGATAAACCTCTGTAACAGATTTTCAAGTGTTTCTCCCAAGACATGGTTAAACATATTGAATTTCTGTCGCAGCATGTCTTGGCGACTCTGTTTCATGTCTTCATTGCCTTCATAGACTTCAATCAGTGCTTCCCATAAGGCCTTTGCTGATGTACACTCACGGAAACCTTGAGCAATTTCCGGAGATAATGCCATGGTAAGTGTGGCAAGAGCCTTTTCCTGCTCCTCGACTCTCTCAAAATTATCATCCGTGTAACATTGAGAATTCAACCGAAAACACTGAGAATTCAACCGAAAACACTGAGAATTCAACCGAAAAGCTGAATTCCAAGTTGATTTCAACTCCAAACGATGCAGATTCTGATCTGGTCTTCAAAACTCGAGCAAACAGTACACTTCAAGATACCGAGAACGTGAAGAACAAAGACTGTGAAAACCGAGAACTGATGAACAAGCTTAATTGACACCGGTGAGGCTCTGATACCAATTGTAAGGTCCTTGATGGAAGGATCTATACCAATGATCAATCAAGGAAATGAAATAATAAAGAAGATGAGAAGAAGAATGATTAAAATTGAGCTTGCATACGATTAGATCTGAAAATCGTCTAATACAACTCAATGGACCGAAAACACACTAAAACCCGACCTGACAAATGACATCTGACAACCTATTTATACCAATAGACATTGACCGAAAAAAGGTTTTCGGTCACACCTTGACCGAAAACCTTCCTAGACCGAAAACTCTAAAACATACCAAAAGACTCCAACTAACAATCTGAAATGCCCTAACTCATCTATACATGTAATGCCTAGCCCAAACCATATACTATGACCTTTCAATTATGAGATAATAAAATAAGCTCAAGAATTGTTGGCTCTCACTCTACTCCAAAGCACAAGCTCACAAGGACCAAAAAGGGACATACATGATCAAACTACAAGATCTAGCAAACTAAAGACCAAGATGGAAGCTTTTTACTCATAATGGTCGGAAATAAAGTCCCTTCGCTATATGTACACTTGATCTCTTCACCAAAACACTTTGCAAGAAACTTGGTCTTCAAGCTCCACACCAAAATATGAGACATGAGCCTTCAAACGGCTAGGAACACCATGAACACTCAAAGGGGCTAGGTGCAACGACCGAAAATTATGAGGTAAAATTTCATTTTTAATTCAACCAAAACATTAATTATCTTTAAGTCAACATTCAATATCCTTTTTCTAATTATTCAAAAGTACTTTATACGAAAACAGTTATCAAAGTACAATCCCAAAATCATCATAATAATGTGGAAACATGGGTGGATGCGTTGCGATCAAGTCGAGTCCTTCCCTTTCGAACCGAAAGTACCTAAAACCATAACCATAAAAATCGTAAGCACAAAGCTTAGTGAGTTCCCTAAAATACCACATGTCATTGGACCTAACCCTCATATTGGGCCCAACCCGCATATTGGGCCCAGCCCACCGTAATTGGCCTAGCCCCGCCAAACCATTGGGCCTAGCCCGATCATACAAATGTGAAAAGTCACAAAGACAATTAGCACCTACATAACATACAATGGGCCTAGGCCTTCTTGTTCAATAGGCCTAGCCCAACATACAAATGGGCCTAGCCCGTCAAACAATGGGCCTAGCCTACCATACAAATGGGCCTAGCCCAACATACCATGCAAGAGTAACAAAGACATCTAATATAACAGAACCTAGTAGACCGGCATTGGTACCTTCGACCCACGAGTACGGTGAGAAGACTCACCTCAATCTGCTGATAATCAAATGACTGCTCGGGTCGTTGAACCGGATAATATCGCACCAAATAACAATAAATACAAAACTAAATGAATAATTATCCCGAAACAAAAAATATGAGGCCCACTCCATAAACCAACTTCCTAAAGGGTAAAATACCATTTTACCCTTTTCTTACTTGGCCCAAAACCAAGGCCCAACCCAATTGCACAAAAACCCCAAAATGGCAACCCAAAGCCCTTTACAGCCCAGACTTCCTAAATGGGACCAAAACCAAGAAAGCCCACGGCCTAACCATGGACCAAAATCAGAAGACCAATGGCCCAACAACGCCCAAACTCAAAAAGACCCAAAGTGGCTGAATTGAAGAATGTGCTCTACGTACTCGAGACGCACACCTCGCATACTCGGCCTTGATGCACAATGTACAAACGCCTTATGCATAACTTAGCATTACGCTGAGCGTACCTCCACGTACGCCCAACGTACTCGTCAGAAGCCCAAAACCCAAATTTAGCTCTATGTTTGTTAAGCCAAGATGTCCAAAACATAGATCTGGTCCCTAGACAAGGTCTTAACCAATAAAGTAGCCAACTTTACTCACATACACGCCTAAATGGGACTTAACACTCAAAAAGGAACTTAATAAGTGTCTTAATACTTGCATGGACCAAAACCTTCCATAAACTTTCCATTTATGAATAAGGAACCTTATTGGAGCTTAGATCTAACATCCACTACTTCTGGAGTAGATCAAAAGCTCACGTTTACTTCAAGGGACTCAAAATGCCAAAGAAACATCATAAAGTGGATCCAACCAAAATGATCATTAAGGTATAAGATTTTTACCTTAGAAAGCTTGAAAATAGGAAGATACTACTGGATCTACAACCTCAAGCCATTCCTCCAAATGCTTCTCTTCTTCTTCTTCACCACAAAACACATTACAAGCTCAAAATCATCAAAATGCACTTAGGTTTCGAATCTAGGGTTAAAAAGGGAAGGAGGCTGAACTTATTAGGGTTTGATGATGAGATAAAGAGCTTAAATAGGGTCCAAGACCCTAAATTAGGGTTTACATGAATCTGGAGTACCCCCAGCGTACTCCCATTACGCTTAGCATACTCCTCTGAAGTGTCGTGACCAATATCCCTAGTACGCCCTGCATACTCCCTATGTACGCCCCGCGTACTCCCTATGTACGCCCCGCGTACTAGGGTTAGCCCTAAACCCTACAATCTTCCGAAGGCCATAACTTCTTCGTTATAAGTTCGTTTCCGACAATCCTTATATCCACAAAGAGGTAACAAGAAGCTATACACTTCTATAAACTCACACTTGCCATAAAACTATTGGATTAGGTGTCTAAGCCGATAACTATAGTTGGTATGTACTCGACCTGAGAGTAGCATGGTCCATTTGGGTTGCCTTCACCAGAACAATCTGATAGGATGGATATTTGAGAAAGAGGTTATTTATGATTTATTAATATATTACAAGTATAATATATTAATTGTGAAATCATATTATTTAATTAGTATTGATCAAGAATTAATTTGGAACTAATTTAGTGATCAAAAGAGACTAATTAAATTAAAGGGGACTGATTATGTAAATCAGTGACATATATATTGTTTGGGTTATTGATCCATGATGGGCTAAGTTTGTGTAAGTATCCATGAAGAGTTATCCCACATGAGATATGGATCATAACCGAAGTGTATGAATTAGGGTTTACCCATGAATCTTGGAATCCTACACTATATATGAGTTATTTCTTAGCCAAAATCGGTTTCCCTAAGTATTCTAAGAGCTATAACCGATTTTAGTGTGCTCCATACTCTCTCTCAAATTCCTCCATTGTTCATGGTGTTTGTGAGCCATTTGAGGCATCACACTTGAGGTGCTAAGCTCTTGAAGGCCAAAACTACAAGCTACAATAAAGAGGTATTCTTCTAACTTGATTTTATGATTCATGTACCAAAATTGTATGCTATTTGTAGGCTTCATGCTTTAGAGTTTTATTGCATGTATAACTAGATACAACTTAGATCCAAAGCTATTAGGGTTTTATGTGCACCATAGGAGTGTTATAGTACACAAAACCCAACAGTGGTATCAGAGCTTAGGGTAGTTTTCTGTTATATTGTTGCATTGTTCATTGTTCAAAGTTGAAGCAAACTAAAAATAGCTTGCTGCCAGACTGGACTCGCCGAGTCCATAGATGAACTCGAAGAGTTCATGATGAACTCGACGAGTACAAAGCCTGGCTCAACGAGTTGCACTGGCAGATGGGAGATTTTCGGGTTTTTTGGTCTATATTGGATTAGGATCACTACCACAAAATGTTTTGCATCATAAAATCTGTTTTTTCTGATATGGTAGTGATTATACTCATCCAATGAAAAGATAATTGTTAAAGTGTTAAGATAATTGTTGGTTATATGATAAACAAAGTTACTTCTAAATTGTTGATTTGATATTATCTTGCTTTATGAGTTTGGTTAGATCAATCTTGAATTATATGATAATTTTATTTGTTGAAATTGATCTAAATGTTTTTAATGAGTTCCATAACTTGTCCTCAAGTTATGGAACATGAAAAGTCTCATCCATTAAAATAACATTGAACTCATAAGTTATGGAAATGAAGGGTTTTGAAGAGTTTCAAAACTTGCCCTCAAGTTTTGGAATTTGAAAAGTTTAATTTAAAAGTTTTAAGTTGACATATTGAATTCTAAAACATCTAGTAATTGAAAGGTTTCAAAAGATGCAACTCTTGGGTTCATAACTTAAAAATTAATTAAATAGTTTTAATTTTGAATTTTTAATAACCTAGATGCTTTGAATAGTTTAATTACACCTTATGGACTTTATTAAATTGATGAAAGTGTTTAATTAAAAGAGAATTAATAATTTCATAATGACATGGTTTAAGTTTAATTAAATTAAGAGTATAATTTATTAATAGATTAAACCATCTAGTATTTTAAAAGTTTAAAATACACCCTTATACTATATAAAATTAAAATTTTAATATATTATATATGTATAAGTAAAAGGTCAGTCTTACCGTTAGTAGGCCTCATTCACGAAGCCGGTCTATAAGGGGGGTATAAGGTTACTGCCTATAAAATGGTGGTTTAATGGGTGTCCACTCTCACCCACCGCTTCCTTGACTGGTGGAGGATCGTTAGCCGAACGGGTAGGATAGGACATTAATTCTCATTAAAGGTATAATGAAATACCAAGTAACTAAATACTTTTATAAATTCCCAATCTTAGTTACAATGTGAATTTGATGCTAACCCAAGAAATTGCACATTGCACCTTATTAGTCGTTAGTGGAGCGTGTGTGGTTAACCGTCACATTGATTAGGTGATAATTGACTTCGAGAGTACCAAGCTACTTTGCATGGTTATTCACACTTTGTTTGTGATCCTCGGCATCCCAGTCACAAACTTGAGAGGTCATAATAGATTTAAAGATGCCATTGAAAAGTTTAATGAATCTCAAAGAATCTAGGAATTTCAATTCATTTAAAACCTAAAATTCATTTTCGTTTTTCATAGTGGAAATTGGTAAATTATCATTTACCTACCTTCAAATAATTTGCAATTGGATTATGGCATCCCTCTTCCGAATTGTAAATTATTGTGTTGGGTCCTAGCCTTAATATTTCATTTGGGTGTTATATTAAGGACTTAAATCAACTAAACTTGAATTTCTCCCTCATAGATGTCTAGTGTTGACAACTATGGTCCTCCCGAACCATTTGGAAAAAGCTTTCCTCATGAAGATGATGTTCCCAGAGATCATACTTCACTTCCTCCACCTCTTCCAGTAATTCTCCCTAACTCACAAGTTCAAAGACTTGAAAGGTTCAAAGTCACTCAAGCCCTATTGGCTAGCAAACACCAAGATGGAAGGTCTGTGTGTGCACATGTCTTGGAGATGAAGTCACACATTGACAGGATGGAAATGTTAGGAGCCGTTGTGTCAAGGAAGTTGGTTGTTGACTGGGTTGTTCAATCACTTCCTGAGTCATATGGTGAGTTCATTAAAGATTACTATATGACATACCGCGACATGTCCCTTATCGATCTTACATATTTGCTAATTGTTGCTGAATCAACAATGACTTGGCGCACTGGTAATGCAAATTTGATTGGAAGATCTACTTCCCAAACTTCCATGGACATTAACAATGGAAACATTGGAAGTCCAGAAAATATTTCTCTTTCCAAAGGAAAGGGAACGGCTAAGTCTGAGATTGTCTCGTTTACCATTCCAAAAGAGTATGTTTGTTTCTATTTCCAAGAGAAGGGGCATTGATTGCGAAGCTGCCCTGACTACCTGAGAGATCTAAGAGATGGTAAAGTCAAAATGTATGACTCTGCTTCAGGTAAGTTCACTATCTAACTCTATTGTGTTCCTACTTATAGATTCTTAATACATGATGTGATAAGTTTGCATTTTGATGTTTTGTAGGATCAAAGAAGAGAAAGGAAGCTTGAAAGAAGAGTAAGTTGATTATGATTGCGAAGAGATGGATTTCGATCGCATAGTTCGATGTTCAGAATTTTGAGCTGCTGCTTAGGAGTTATGATAGATTGCTTAGAAATATGTAGCGACAAAGTTTTCATATGTACTTGCATTGTCAGGACAAGATTTTCCGCGTTTTATAAAGAAAATTTTTTGATTTTATCTTATTTATATTTCCTTGCAATGGCATTTGTGAAAATTGATGTTTGTATGTTTCTATTTTAGCGATATGGATTTGATTCTTTCGTTTGTGGTAGTGTCATAATTTACCAAATAAAGAAAGATTCTCATCACCAAGTTTCAGTTTGATAGAAACTTGGAATCATGCAACTTGTATTGTATGATGAATGAGAACTTTCATCTTTGGGAAATTAAGACTAATTCCTTGTTCACATAAATATGTAAGTCAAGTGAAGGACTAGGGGATCAGTTACACTTGGTTGTGCGCTGATCAGCTCCACCAAAATGAACGATAAGACTATTCGTCATGATTTACTAAAGTTTAGTAAATATGGTTATGCTTAAAAGATTAAGTATAATTCTAAGTCATTGGAAAAGTTTCAATGTAAAGAAGAACGAATAAGAAGAATCAAATTAGGCAGAAAGATAAACGTTTCTCCAATCTGAAAGGAAGGGAGATTACTTTAGTATCGTGTTTTATAATCATCCTTATGATTATGGAACCATGTCATAATTGATCCTCTGAGGATACCTTAGTGCATTTGTATGGCTAAGAAGAGGAATCGTGAATTGTTGAAATGGTTAAATCAAAAAGGTGAATCATACTTCGTTCCAAAATCAAGTCTTAGAGTCATACTCTAAGATTTTGCCTTGAGTGACATAATCTTAAGAAAGGTTTATCAAATGTAGAGTAAAATGTTTTCTACTCTTGAACATTTGAAGTTGGTAAGTTGTGATGTTTTGGATAAAACAAAGATCAACTAAGACCGATTGTCAGAAGTGTTTGTCTTGATAAGAAACCGCACTAACTCTTGAATATTTGTTTGTCAATTAATGTTTCTTGACAAAGAGAGTGTTATATGTCAAGAGGTCAGTGGGAGTCTTAAGGATCTTGAAAGTTTCAAGAACTAATCAAGAGTAAGCCTATTGTTAATCACTAGCACATGACTTGAGGTTTGTAACCTAACATGTTGACATATTCTTATTTTTGTGCCATTTCAAGTTGGTTGACTATGGATGGGAGTTCTATGAGTACTCAGTTGTTTGCATAACAACTTGGAAGCAATGGTAGGCCCCCGTGTTACCAAGTGGCAAGAAATTAAGATTGAACAAGTTCAGTCCATATGAGTTTAGATTTGTTACTAACATTGTCTTATGATTATGGTTATGACAAATTCACATGGATAGGAACACATACACCATAAAATCTAAGTGTTATAAGGTTTCTCTCCAATTCATAAAAATGATTGTGAGGAAACGCTTTCACTAAGTAGATTTTAAGGAGATAGCATTTGTGATATTTGCATTCTCAAATTCGATTATGATTACGGCATCCCTCTTCATAATTCGAATTGTGAGAAATCGAAAAAGGTCTAAACTGATGGGTTTTGAGCATTCTGACACTCCTATGGTGTGCATGCAACCCTAGAAACCTTGGATCGATGTTTTCTCTATTATACATGCAAACTTTCATTTTTCCAAGGTTTCATCCTAACTAGCATATGATTGGGGTATATGTAATATAAAACTAGTAGAATGACATACCTTTCTTGTTGCTTGGATTCCTTAAGACTTTGTGAGCCTAGCACCCCAAATGTGATGCCTCAAATGCTTCACACAACACCACCAACTTTTGGAATAACTTGAGAGAAGATTACTATGCACCAAAATCGGCTATCCCTCACTAGTATCCCTTAAGTGCCGATTTTACAAGGATGAGGCTTCTTTATATAGTGTGCATATTATGGTTACACCATGTAACTCATGCTTTTCCATATTCCTCATAATCCATGGGTTTTAACCTCCATGGATTATCCATGGGTCACCACATGGGTTTAGCCCAACATGAAGAACTATGGATCATAAGCCCACTATATAAGAAACAATGATTTACCAAATCAATCCTCATTTATTTAATTAGTCTCTTTTGATCACAAAATTAATTCCAAACTAATTCTTGATCAATACTAATTAAATAATTCATATTAATATATTACAACTTATAATATATTAATAAATCATAAATATCCTCTTCTCACAAAAGTCTATCCAAATGTTCCGATGTCATGCAACCCAAATGGACCATGCCAAATCGGGTCAAGTACATACCAAATATAGTTATGGACTTAGACACTTTATCCAACAGTCTCCCACTTGGATAAGTCTAATAACTATAGCTGCAAGTACGACTTCAGGATCCGACTAGCAATTGTAGCTCTTCAAATTCTTGTGGAGCTAAATTGTGCCATTTTAGATAAGTGATCATATACTCCTCTGTTCTCAAGATATCAGTCGGACAAATACATGGAACAACGTCGTACTTATTGTCCAGCAGTTTGTTTCCCGATTTTCGATTTGTTTGACATAGAACTTAATCGAACACATCAATTCAGTTCTGACCGGGCCCAGCACATAAGTCAAAACAAAATCATCGAGGGGCCCAAGATATCTCTTCTAATCCTCCAAGGACTAAAAGGAACAGATAAACTTCGACTCATATGCTTGTACTGACTAATCATCAAATTGTACACAACACGTTTTATAACATCATGTTACTGATGCGTTTTTGTACTATCAATGTATAACCAACTCATAGTTAACAACTCATATCTCTTTGTTTTAAGACTTATATGATATTACCATCTCACGATCACTCGAGATAAATTCCATGAAGTGATACAAGTCAGCATGGGTTGATTCCAATACTCAGAACTTATGAGCACTCATGAATGTTGCACCAACAATTGCTATGTCTAATACAATTCAGAAAAATCTACAAACCCAATTCATGACAGTCTTATTTCAATACCTACTTCCAAAGTATGATCGACTGTGGATAGTTTGAATAATATGATATACCATAACATAATTATTCTGGAAGTCAAAACATGCAAAATGAAGCAATAGTAAATGATTGACACAAGACAGTACCATACTAGTAAATAAAAACATCTTTTATTTAAACATCAAATGTCAATTACATTTCAACTATTACAAGTTTCAAAAGCTATCTAATTACTAAATCTAATATCATCCTTCAGCCCAATGCGCCACACATGCTGTAAATGCTTAACCCTACACAGTCCCTTCGTGAGGGGATCTGCTGGGTTCTCATCCGATGATACCCTCTTTGCCACGAGGAATCCTTCTTCTATTCGATGTCTAATGAAGTGGTATTTTCTATCGATGTGTCTGGATCTGCCGTGATCCCTTGGTTCCTTGGCTAAGGCAACTGCACTCTCGTTCTCACATAAAATCTCCATAGGCTCCTTAATAGATGGTACAACTCCAAGGTCTCCAATGAAGTTCTTCAGCCATATTTTCTCCTTCGCCGCCTCGCTTGCTGCTATATACTCTGATTTGCAAGTTGCATCAGCTACTCTCTCCTACTTGGAACTTTTCCAAGTAATTTCTCCTCCATTTAGGGTAAAGACCCAGCCTGACTGAGAGCGGAAATTATCCCTGTCTGCCTGAAAGCTGGCATCACTACACCCCACTACTCTTAACTCATCACTCCCACCAAGGGTAAGGACCCAGTCCTTAGTCCTCCGCAAGTACTTGAGAATGTTCTTTACCGCAGTCCAATGGCTAGCATAACCCTAATAGACTTAATATTCGCTACTGGTGAGAAGGTCTCATTATAGTCAACTCCTGGAGTTTGAGTAAAGCCCTTCGCAACCAGTCGCGCCTTATAAGTGTGTACTTTCCCATCCATGTCGGTCTTTTTATTGAAGATCGATTTCCACCCGACTGTCTTACGACTCGGTACATTGTCAACCAAGTTCCAACTTGATTGTCATACATGGACTGAATCTCGTTGTCCATAGCCTCTTTCCATTTGGTAGATTCAGGGCCTGCCATGGCTTCCTTGAAGTTGTTAGGTTCATCCAAATTTATCAATGTACTATCACTGAAAAATGCATCACCTTCTATAGTAATATGGAAACCATAATAAAACTCAGGTGTGTTCCTAACCCTTGTGGAATGCCTTAGAGGTACGGACTCATCAATCGGCTCAACAGGAGTTTCCTCCTCAGGTTGATTGCAAGTGTTTGAGGTTCCTTCACCCTTTGACTCTTGAAGTTCTTCAAGGTCAATTTGCGTCCCAGTGTTTCCTTGGCTTATGAATTCTCTCTCACGAAAGACTCCTCTCCTAGCCACGAAGACAACGTTGTCACTCGGTCTGTAGAAGAGATAACCAAAAGATTTATGTGGGTAGCCGTTGAAAATACACCGCTCACGTCGAGGTTCGAGCTTATCATGAGTCTCGTGTCTCACAAAACCCTCGCAACCCCAAATCTTGATGTGGTCTAAAGTAGGAACTTTCCCAGTCCACATCTCGTGAGGTGTTTTGGCAACCTTCTTGGTAGGGACTAGATTAAGGATATGGGTGGCAGTCTCTAAGGCATACCCCTAAAATGAGATTGGTAACGAAGCTCAACTCATCATGGAACGAACCATGTCCAAAAAGGTTCGATTGCGCCTCTCAGCCACACCATTCAGTTGTGTTGTCCTAGGAGGTGTCAATTGTGAAACAATTCCACATTCCTTAAGATAGTCAATGAACTCGATACTAAGATACTCACCACCCCGATCGGATCGGAGCATCTTTATCGTCCTGCCCAACTGATTCTCCACTTCTTGTTTAAACTCTTTGAATTTCTCAAAGGTTTCTGACTTATGCTTGATTAAGTAGACATAACCATATCTACAATAATCATCAGTAAAATTCACATAGAAGCGGTTAGCATCCCTTGTGGCGGTTCTGAAGGGTCCACACACATCTATGTGTATGAGATCCAACAAAGCTTCACCCCAAGCACAAGTACCAATGAAGGGTGACTTTGTCATTTTTCCAAGTAAACAAGATTCGCAACTATCATCTGACTTTAAGTCAAATGACTCCAAGACTCCAGCCTTTTGGAATTGGCCTATGCGCTTCTTGTTAACATGTCCAAGACGACAATGCCACAAGGATGCCTTATCCAAACTAGGGGAATAATCGATATGCAATAAATTATTTCCTAAGTTGTCTACAACCGACACAGTTTCATATACACCATTACAAGGTAATGCTTCAAAATAAAGAACACCATTATAAAAAGCATTAATACCACCACATTCATTATCAAATGAAAAAGTAAATCCTTGTTTGTACAAACCATGAAAGGAAATAATATTTCTCGCCATTTCAGACGAGTAACAAAATTTATTCAAATCTAATACTAATCCACTACTAAGCAATAAAGAATAAGCTCCAATCTCGGTGACAGGTGAAACTTTCCTATTCCCCATGATCAAGTTTATCTTACCGTGCTCCACATCCTCACTTCTTTTTAGGCCCTGCAAATCAAAACAAATGTGAATTCTACACCCTGTATCAAGGACCCAAGAATTAGTATGTGGTGAGTTATTAGACAATATAGTGTAAATACCTGCATGGGTGGGTTTCACTTTCCCATCCTTAAGATCCTGCAAGTACTTGGGGCAGCTTCGCTTCCAGTGCCCTTTTTCCTGACAGTAGAAGCATTGTGCATCCTTCGGGTTGGGGGAGGGAGTGGCAGAACCACCTTTGGTTCCACTCGAAGAGGAACCATCAAGAGACTTTCCATTGGTACCCTTCGAAGGGGTCTTCCTCTTTTTCCCTTTACCTTGCCCGATTGCCAGAACAGGGGCGGTGGTAGGAGTGGTAACAACATTCTTACCTTTGAGACTACTTTCAGCAGTCCTCAAAAGTCCTTGAAGTTTGCTAAGTGTGACCTCTTCCTTGTCCATATGATAGGTCAGGCGGAACTGATCATAACAGGAGGGTAAGGAGTGTAGAATGATATCTATTGTTAACTCCTCATCAAAGTTCATATTTAACTTTAGCAAACGGTCCATAAATCCTTGCATTTTCTGCAGGTGGCCCGTGATGGATTCTCCATCCTTCATTTTCATTGTTATCATGGAGGTGATGATTTCATACCTTTCCTGACGAGCACTCTGATGGTATCTTTCCATCAGGTCCTGGTGCATCTCATAAGGGTAGAAATCTTCATAGGATTTCTGGAGTTCAACTGTCATGGTAGCCAACATGATACAAGATACCATAGTGGCATCCTTCTCATGGGTAGTGTACTCAGCAATCTCCTCTGGAATAGCAGAAGACTCATCAATAACCTTTAGCTCCTTATCAAGGACATGCTCCTTGTCTTCATAGCGAGTGACCATCCTTATGTTCCTAATCCAATCATTGAAATTAGTTCCATCAAAGATGACTCTCCCACAAAGGTTCATGAGAGAGAAGGAGTCGGTAGGGTTTGAGCCAGAAGCATTGTTGGAAGACATCTGAAAAGGAAGAAAGACAAGTTTAGATTAGATAAAGAGTCCTTAATTAGACACCCAAAATGAAATATTAAGGCTAGGACCCAACACAAAATTTTATAACTTGAAAGAGGGATGCCGTAATCCAAGCTACAAAATATTTGAAGGTAGGTAAATGACAATTTACCAATTTCCACCATGAAAAACGAAATAGATTATTAAGTTTTAATTGGATTGAAACTCCTAGATCTTTTGAGATTCATTGAACAATTCAATGGCATATTTAAATCTCGATTATGCCCTTCAAGTTTGTGACTGGGATACCAAGGATCACAAACAAGGTGTGAATAACCATGCAAATTAACTTGGTACTCTTAATTTTATCACCTAACCGATGTGCCAGTTAACCACACACGCTCAACCGATCTATGATAAACCTTAAGCCACCCTTTGCCACCCTTGATAGTCCAAGTTAGTGTGCCAGTTAACCACACACGCTCCACTAATGACTTAGCAAGGTGCAAAGTGTAATTTCATGGGTTAGCATCAATTTCACATTTTCCTAAAGTAACTAAGATTGGCAATTTATAAAAGATTTAGTTACTTTATATTTATCATTATACTTTTAATGAGAATTATAGTCCTTGTCCTACCCGTTCGGCTAACGACCCTCCACCAGTCAAGGAAGCGGTGGGTGAGAGTGGACACCCATTAAGCTGTCATTTTATAGGCAACAACCTTATACCCACCTTATAGACCGGTTTCGTGAATGAGGCCTACTAACGGTAAGACTGACTTGTTCTTATATATATATATATATATATATATATATATATATATATATATATATATATATATATATATATATATATATATTATTAACTTATAATACTATAAAGTATAATAATTGAATTTTAAACTTTTAAAGTTCTAGGGTTTGGAATTAAAGTATTAATGTGTGACTTTACAAATTTCAAAACTTGAGGGCAAGTTTTGAAACTATTCAAAACCTTTCATTTCTATAACTTATGAGTTTTAATGATTTTAATGAAAAAACTCTTGGAATTCCATAACTTGAGGACAAGTTATGGAGTCCATTAAAATGCATTTAGATCAACAATTAAACTAACAAGCATTTCAAATAATTTCTATGATCTAACAAAACTCATAAGCATGTATAATTCATATCAACAATTTTCAAGAATCATATGAACTTAATATAAAACTTGAAACTTTGACAATTATCTTTCAATTGGCAAGCAAGAACATTACCCTCTTGGAAAACAGATTTCTAGGTTTAAAAGTCAGTTTAGGGTAGTGATCCTCATCCAATAGCAAGCAAAAACCCGAAATTTTGCACACAGGTGCATCACCACGTCGTGGTAAAGACTGTCACGTCGTGGTGAGCAGTCAGATGCAAAAATGGCAGAATTTCAACTTTGGAAAAAACATGTAGCATTAAGTATAATTGAAAACAAGCCTAGGCTCTAATACCACTGATGGGTTTTGAGCATTCTAACACTCCTATGGTGTGCACGCAACCCTAGAAACCATGGATCTATATTTTCTCTATTATACATGCAAACTTTCATTTTTCCAAGGTTTCATCCTAACTAGCATATGATTGGGGTATATGTAATATAAAACTAGTAGAATGACATACCTTTCTTGTTGCTTGGATTCCTTAAGACTTTGTGAGCCTAGCAGCCCAAATGTGATGCCTCAAATGCATCACACAACACCACCAACTTTTGGAAAAACTTGAGAGAAGATTACTATGCACCAAAATCGGCTAGCCCTCACTAGTATCTCTTAAGTGCTGATTTTACAAGGATGAGGCTTCTTTATATAGTGTGCATATTACGGTTACACCATGTAACTCATGCCTTTCTATATTCCTCATGATCCATGGGTTTTAACCTCCATGGAGTATCCATGGGTCACCACATGGGTTTAGCCCAACATGAAGAACTATGGATCATAAGCACACTATATAAGAATGAATGATTTACCAAATCAATCCTCATTTATTTAATTAGTCTCTTTTGATTGCAAAATTAATTCCAAACTTATTCTTGTTCAATACTAATTAAATAATTCATATTAATATATTAGAACTTATAATATATTAATAAATCATAAATATCCTCTTCTCACAAAAGTCTATTCAAATGTTTTGATGCCATGCAACCCAAATGGACCATGCCAAATCGGGTCAAGTACATACCAAATATAGTTATGGACTTAGACACCTTATCCAATATAAACATTTGAGACTTATTGTTATAAGTTCTAAAATTGTTTAGACACACATGTGAGCTATCTAAGGAAAAGGTGTATGAGGTTGAGAAGCCTAGATAAAGTCTTATCGAAACGTCTTGTATCAGAAATCTGAACTTTGGTCAGAAAGTCAACAAGTATTGATTTCTAGAAGTCCAACTTATTTCTGATTACATGTCAAACCTAGTGGTAGCATAAGTGTTATGCTAGTAAGATAATAATTATTTTGCTAGTGAGAGTATAATCATAATGGTAAGTGTTGCGAGTTAGCAATGTTAATTATAGAAAACAAAGGTTTCAATTTGCAAAGTTACAGAGTTTGAAAAGTTGTTTTGCTATAATTAAGGCAGAGGAATTCATACTTCATTTCAAATCTAAAATATTAGATTGTGAGATTTTAATCAAATTTAGTCAAGGATATATATGAATGTTATGTTGGAATAGTTCAACATAAGGAAATTCTATATATGGAAATGTTATAGCAAGTGACTGGTAAAGTATCAGGTATGTATGTATGACATTATGAATCGTGTCCCATATGCTTCGGATATAGGATCGATTGCATGTGCTATAATATTCTTTTGTTCTAATTTTCCAAATGCCTAAGGCATTAAGAGGGAAAATGGACCATAATTGTATATGACTAAAGTTGTTAAACAATTGCTAAGAACAATCCAAAGTTCGCCAAAGATTGGTTGCTTGTGGACAATTGGAAGTATAGTAATGGATGGACCATATTGACATGATTTTGAATAGATAAGATTCTATTAAAAAATGGGTTGTCATATGGAAAATATGGAAATGTTTCCATAATGGACTTGGATATCAAGAATCTATGAGTAAGTTAGAAACTTTTATGCAAGAAGGATGTTCAAAACAATGTGCTTTGAATATGAGACTTCGTATCTATGGAATTGTCTTGTAATAATCTCCAATGGAAAGTTTTGTAATTAGCAAAGTCTCTGTGACTTGTGTACATAGTCATTACAAAAGGATCACTGCATATAAGCTTAGAATCTAACAGATTAAAGTAAGTGGCAAGGACTTGGTATTCTCACACTTACGATAAGGATTTGGAATTGTGAAATGAGTGTCATTGGAAATGTTTACAATTGATCTATTTCACAAAGTAAGGACCAGAGGTAAACATAGTGTGCATGCTTGGAGCATGGGATGACTATTGTTTTAATTCAAGTATTAAGTTGATTAATCGAAACATTATACAGTGAATAATGTGTTATCAATATGGTAATTACATAAAAGGTGTTTTATTTATATTCAAAAGTTTTGAGACCATATTGGATTCGATTATTCTTGTGTTTCACTTCGCATGTTTTGACTTCCCGAATAATAAGATTATTCAAACTATCCACATTTGATCATACTTTGGAAGTAGGTATTAAGGCAAGACTGTCATGAATCCGTCTGTAGATTGTCTAAAGTGTTAGACATAGCACAAGTTTGATGCAATATTCATGAGTACTCTTGTAATAAGATTTGAGTATTGGATTAAACCCACGCTCATCTGAATCACTTCATGGATTTTATCAAGAGTGACTGTGAGATGATAATATCTTATATTCTTGAAACGGAGAGATATGAGTTGCAGTTTACAAGTCGGTTGCACATTGATGATATGAAAACGCACCATTAACTTGGTGTTATAAAACGTATCGTTGTGTGCGATTTGATGAGTAAATAGAGCAAGCATATGAGTTGAAGTATATCCGTTCCTTTTACCCTAATATGGATAAAAGCGATATATGTGGGCCCCTCGATGAGTTAGTGATGACAACCCTAAGTGTTTGGCCAAGCCTGGACTGATTTGATTTGTTCAATTAGTCGGTCGTCATAAATCGAAAATCGGGAAACAACACATGAATGGAGAGAATGATTATAATCCATGTCTCAGTTCATACGATATCTAGAATGGAGGAATATATGATCCCTTATCTAATGGACGAGTTATTGACTAGGTCAGAGTTCGACAGCGGCTTTTAAGAGCTACGATTGCTAGTCGGGATTTTAGAGTCGTACTTTCAATAATAGTTATTAGACTTATCCAAGTGGGAGACTGTTGGATTAGGTGTCTAAGCTCATAACTATAATTGGTATGTACTCGACCCGAGAGTAGCATGGTCCCTTTGGGTTGCCTTCACCAGAACAATCTGATAGGATGGATCTTTGAGAAAGAGGTTATTTATGATTTAATAATATATTACAAGTATAATATATTAAATGTGAAATCATATTATTTAATTATTATTGATCAAGAATTAATTTGGAATTAATTTAGTGATCAAAAGAGACTAATTAAATTAAAGGGGACTGATTATGTAAATCAGTGACATATATATTGTTTAGGCTATTGATCCATGATAGGCTAAGTTTGTGTAAGTATCCATGAAGAGTTAGCCCACATGAGATATGGATCATAACCTAAGTGTATGGATTAGGGTTTACCCATTACTCTTGAAATCCTACACTATATATGAGTTATCCCTTAGCCAAAATCGGTTGCCCTAAGTATTTTAAGAGCTATAACTGATTTTAGTGTGCTCCATACTCTCTCTCAAAGTCCTCCTTTGTTCATGGTGTTTGTGAACCATTTGAGGCATCATGCTTGAGGTGCTAAGCTCTTGAAGGCCAAAACTACATGCTACAATAAAGAGGTATTCTTCTAACTTGATTTTATGATTCATGTACCAAAATTGTATGCTAGTTGTAGGCTTCATGCTTTGGAGTTTTATTGCATGTATAACTAGAAAAAACTTAGATCCAAAGCTATTAGGGTTGTATGTGCACCATAGGAGTGTTATAGTACACAAAACCCAACAAAAACTTCCTGAACAAAAATCTAATTTGCATAAAAGCCCAAACTGACACTTTACCGAAATACCCCTTGGCTCCAAGACACAAACCGATCTCCCGGATCATCCAAATTACATTAACCAAACCCGAATGGGTGTAAATCTCTTTTACTCAAAGGCCCTAAGCCTGATAATACCAGATCTTCGGGTCACTACCCCGCATTAGGAAACCATTCGGAACAAGGTGTTAAACTAGGGTTTTCAAACTAGAGAGGTTAGAGGCTGAAAAGGATGCCCTAACTTGAAGTTAAGGTGCTTAAATATGGAGAAAGCCCTAAAAGTTCATAGTTTTGGGCTGCAAGGCATAGGAGGGTTTATATAGGTTACAAAGGGAAGTAGGATAAGGTAGGTTTCCTTAGATAAGTCTTATCCCCTTTCCTTGCTCCTTAAGGACTCCTAGGCTTCCTTATTGCCAATGAAAACCCCTAAAGACCATCTAGAATTTATCCCCCCTCAATATCCTATTGAAATCGACTAAGGCATTGGAGGGTTTATATAGGTTACAAAGGGAACTAGGATAAGGCAGGTTTCCTTAGATAAGTCTTATCCCCTTTCCTTGCTCCTTAAGGACTCCTAGGCTTCCTTATTGCCAAAGAAAACCCCTAAAGACCATCTAGAATTTATCCCCCCTCCTAGGGAGGTTCTAGAATCGGTCAATGTCTAACTTTTAAACATTTTCCCCGTTATTCCTTCCACTTTTAATTAATCCAATTAGTCCCAAAATTAGTTCTAGTTAATTTTTTATTATTTCTTAATTAAATAATACTATTTCTAATTAATATATTAATAAATCATTTATTTTAATTTCTAATTACTTTATTAACTATATAATATATTAATAAACCAATCTCTTTCTCTCTCTCTCTATCTATCTATCTATCTCTCTCTCTCTCCCTCTCTCTCTCTCTCTCCAAAAAGCATTCTAGTCAATTACTAGGTTTGAAGGCAACCCAAAATGACTTTGCTAATAATTCAAGACTATATTAATTTAGGTATTATCTTAGACACCTAATCTAATAGTAACATCTCGGAAATTACAAAGAGATTTTTCATTTTTGAAATATAATAACCAATTAAAACCACTGTTTCGGAAACCATTGAGTAACATTCATTTGATTAAACTATACAATATCATAGTTAAGTTTACAAAACTATGGAAATGAATATCTTCGATGTGTGTGTCGAGTCCCGCCAAGCTCCTCTCACGAATGACCTACAAAATGTTTAATCCACAACTGTAAGTATAAAGCTTAGTAAGTTCCCTAGTATATCACATATTCCAACATACATACAATGCATCCACAAAATATCTCGGCTCTAGCGCCGAGAAATAAAATATCCTATTCATATATACATATCATTCGTAACAGGCCCAGTCCTAGGGAGAGTACGGGACCAACCCTAACTCCATTGACAGGGGCCAAACCCTGGTCTTACATACAATTGATGCGATCTAACCACAGTCTTTCATATTAGTGTTGTGATCCACCCACAGTCTTTCATATCAGTGTTTTTATCCAACCACAGTCTTTCATATCAGTGTTGTGATCCAACCACGGTCTTTCATATAAATCCATGAAGTCATATGTAGACATGGATCAGATAGACAGTCGAAATAATGACCCACCCGAGAGTGAACAATGAGACAAGAACATCACAATCAGGTATTAGACCACGAGTTCTCATGCTATCCAACAAAAACTACATAGAACCCAAGTTATCATTGTCACATAGCCATGTATCATAAGCACATATCAAAATACTAGCATATCCCTACCTAGCCTTCCCTAGTTACCTAACCTATGACCGCTTCTCATGTAAGTCATTTGTTGGTCAGTCATACATAATCCTGATAATTGGCCTACCCCAGTTACCCTAAGCAATCATAACTCCTAACAGTACCATACGATCAACATGCAAGACCTTACCCATCTAGCATACCAAGACACCAAGTGTCCTAAACTGCACATTCATACAAACGAGTTATCCTAGCCAACGAGCATACTTGTGCTCTAATAATACTTATATCCTACCATGCAAATGTTGGATTAGCTGTCTAAGCACATAACTATGATTGGGATATACTTGAATTGATGGTAGCACAATCCTTTTGGGTTGCCCTCAAACTTAGCATATGAATAGGATAACTTTTAGAGAGAGAGAGAGGGAGAGAGAGATTTATTAATTTATTATATGGTTAATAAATTAATTAGAAATCAAATAAATAGTTTTGTTAATATATTAAGAGAATAATAGATGAATTGGAAATAGTAATATTTAATTAAGAATTAATCAGAAATTAATTGGAATTAATTTTGGGATTAATTGGATTAATTAAAAGTGTAGGGGCTATACTGTAATTGTTCAATCGTTGAGCAAGAGACATTCTAGAACCATCCTATGCCTTGGACGATTTCAATAGGATATTAGAGCATCTAGAATTATCCTTGGAGGATAATTTGGAATCCAGATAAATACCAAAAGTAAGATAATGTTATTTTATTGTTTTGGGACTTATCTAGGGTTTCTTGGTACACTATAAAAAGGCCATATACCTCATATTTTCGTCCAAACTTCCTTTAGAAGGCTAGGGCCGAAAATCTCATCTCTCTCCTCTCTCTCATCAAGCTCCTTGGTTGCTAGGGTTTGGGTGTGAACCATTAGAGGCACGTCACTTGTGGTGCTTGCTTCCAAGATTTTTCAAGAAGGTTTTGATTAGTTATTTACTACAATAACTAAAAGGTAAGTAAACCCTAATTTGTTCTTGTGATTTTCGAAAATTAGCCTAGGGTTTAAAGTTTTGTTGTTCAATAGAATATTACTTCAATAGTTGTTATGACATAGATCCTTAGGTTGCATGTACCCTTTAGTGTTAAGGATTTATCCGCGTTACTGTATGTAAAACCCATCAATGATATCAGAGAGTAAGTTGTCTAACAGTTGAATATATATTGTTTGAACCTGAACAAGGAGGAAAACATAATCATCATTCTATTCTGTCACCACGACGTGGTATCTTCCACCAGAACATGGTGATCTGTAAATTCATGGTCTTTTCTCGTTCGACCACGACGTGGTAATTGCTTACCACGATGTGGTGGACGATCAGATCCAAAAAAATCTGATTTTGGTTAATCTCATGATTTGATTAGATAATTACCTTAAATAATGTTTTAATTATGTAAAACTGAATAATTATCTAAGTAATTGGATATCCTTATCTTGAATTCATGAACTATCCTTATGGGTCTTATTATTAATTTAATTAAATGATTCATTAAAAGATAATTAATAAATCCATAAAATGGTTTAAATTTAATTAAATTAAAAGTTTAATTTATTAAAAGATTAAACGCTTGCAATTTAAAAAAATAAAATAAAATACACCTTATACTATATATATAATTAAAGGTTTAATATATACTACCTTCGTCCCAAATTAATTGTCCATTTTTTACTTTTGAATTCTTTACTCTTCAACTTTGACCTTAAATATTTTTTTGTTTTTATAGATAATACTTGATGCAAAATATATGAATGGGTTGTATTTTAAATGTCTTTCCATTGTTATAAGTTTTATCAAGTAATATATAACACAAATAAAATTATTTAAGGTCAAAGTTGAAGAAAAAAGACTTCAAAAGTCAAAAAAAGACAATTAATTTGGGACAGAGGGAGTATTATATGTATAAGAAAAGTCATTCGAACCGCTAGTACGCTTCATTTACGAAACCATACTATAAGGGGAGTTTAAGGAAGCGGCCTACAAAATGACCGTCATTAGGTATCCATTCTTACCCACCGCTCTCTTGTATGGTGGAAGGTCGTTAGCCGACCGGGTTTGATAGGACCAAATTAATTCTCATTAATAAGTATAATGTGATTAAAAGTTAACTAAACTATTTTTTTTAAATCCCACTCTTAGTTACTTTAGGAAAAATGTCAATTTATATGCTAATCCATGAAATTGGACATTAAACTTTATAAGTCGTTAGTGGGGCGTGTGCGGTTAACCGGCACACTAATGGGGGACTAATAAAGAGTGGTAATAGGTGTCTCAAAAATTATCGTTAATTAATGGAGCGCGTGTGGCTACCCAGAACATTAAAACGAGATGATAAATGATATCGAGAGTACCAAGTTGATTTGCATGCTTATTCACATCTCGTTTGTGATCCTCGGCATCCCAGTCACAAAAGTGAGAGCATAATCGAGATTAAACATGCCATTTATTATATACAATGAATCTCAAAAGATCTTGGAGTTTCATAATATTTAAACTAGTAAAGGCCTTACCTACCTAAAATAGATTTGAATTTGATTACGGCATCCCTCTTCAAAGTTCGAATCGAAAATATGGATCTTAGCCTTAATTTAAATTTATGGGTTAATAATTAAGGATTAAAATCAACTAACTTGAATTATCTTTCCTCATTTTATAGATGTCAAATCAAGACAACAATGGTCTTCCTCGTTCTTTTGGAAATGGTTTTCCTCTTTCATCAGAAGATGATCTTCCACTTTCTGATCATGGTGAAAATAATTTCTCTTCTTTGGAAATTGGTGGAACTGTACGTCATGCTTCTCAAACTCTTCTGCCTCCTTCTCTAGTGACTCTCCCCATGTCACGATTCACTCGAGTCGAAAGATACGAAATTACTCAAGCCCTATTGACATGTAAACATCGATATGGAAATTTTGTGTGTACGTATGTTCTGAAAATAAAATCGTACATTGACAAATTGGATAGAATGGGTTTCGTTTTCCCAAGGGATCAAGCCTTTTATTTGGCTCTACTTTCGCTTCCTGAGTCATATAGTAAGTTCGTTGAGGACTTTTATATGAGCGACCACAACGTGACCCTAATTGATCTGACACATATGTTGATTGTTACTGAAGCAGAAATGCATAAGAGCACAAGTGAAGCAAAAGTGTTTGAAGGATCTGATTCCAAAGTTTCCATGGACATAGACAATGGTGACAATGGTGGTCCAGAAAAGATTTCTCTTCCCAATGGAAAGGGATCGGCCAAGGTCAAACCGTTTGATCATATGGTAAAGAGAAAGGCTAGTTCTGAGATAGTTCCATGTGTTAGTCCTAAAGTGTCCATATGTTTCTATTTCTAGTTGAAGGGACATTGGTTGCGAAGCTGCCCAGACTACCTGAAAGATCTTAGAGATGGTAAAGTCAAGACGTGTGACTCTACTTCAGGTACATCCATTGTCTAAATTCATTATTTAAATAAGTTCTTATTCATAGACTCTTAATACATGATGTGATGATCACATTTTGATGGTATTGCAGGATCTAAGAGAAAGAAGGAATCTTAAGAAGAATGAGCTAATTCTGATCGTGAGAGATGGATTTTGGTCACGTGGTTCGATGATAAGAATTTGGAGCTTCTGCTTAGGAGTTATGATAATTTAATAGATTGCTTAGGAAATGTCTAGAAACATTGTTTTCATTTATGCATTGTAAGGACAAGTTCCAATTTTTCGTTTATTATCAATAAAAGTGAAATTTTGGTTTATATAGTTGGCTTACATTATATTTTCTTGCAATGGCATCTTGTGTTGGTTACATTTCTATTATTAGCAATATTAATCATGGATTTGATTCTTATTTCACTTGTGTTAAACATTATAATTAACTAAGTGATAAAGAATTCTCATCACCCAAGTTCCAATTGGATAGAAACTTGGAGTCATACAATTCGAATTGTGTGATGTATGAGAATCTTTATATTTGGAAGATTATGACTAATTCATTGGTCACATGTTTTATGTGAGTCAAAGTGAAGGACTAATCAATCTAGTCCATTGATATGGACGATTCAAATCTACCACAAAGGATGAAATTCTATTCGTCATGATTTAATGATGATTCAGTAAATGTGGTTGTAAGATTGAGCATAATTCTAACATTTTGAAAAGGGTTTTCAAAGAGTGACAGAACGAATAAGAAGAATTTATTAGACAGAAAGATAAAGGTTTCTTCAATCTGAGAGAAAAGGAGAGTACTTTACTATCGTGTTTTTTAATCATCTTAATGATTGTGGAACTATGTCTCAGTTGATCCTCGAAGAATACCTTAGTGCAATTGTTTAACTAAGAAGAGGAATCAGATATTGTTGAAATGGTTCTTTCGAGAGATGGGTCATACTTCATTTCTAATCAAGTTTTAGAGCCATGCTCTAGTTACTTCAAATCGTATCTTGAAACTTATTTCTTACTAAGCAGGTTTATAACCCCTCATGAAATGTGTAGTATTAATGTTTTCTTACACTAGCACATTTGGAATTGGAGGTTGTGATGTTTTGGTTAAAACAAAGGATAAACTAAGATAAATTCCATGAAGTGTTTCTTGTCAGGAATCCACACTAACTTTTGAATATTTGTTTTAGCTCGTCAAGGAATGTTCCTTGAAAGAGAAACTTATATTTCAAGATGTTAGTGGGAGTCTTATTGATCTTGAAAAGTTTCAAGAGTAAATCGACAATGAATCTTTTAGTTATTAGTAGCACACGACCTGAGGTTGGTAACCTATCGTGTTAAGCTGACACATTCTTGTTTCTGTGCACCTTCCAGTTGAGTTGGGAATGCTTAAGAGTTTTATGGTTCTCATTTGGCTGCAAAAGGCAAAGTACGTTGGTCAAGGGAAGTACATTGATCAATATGGGTGAGCTGCTTAACAACATGGAAGCACTGGTAGGCCCTTGTGCTACCAGAAGGCAAGAAATTAAGAATTAGCAAAGTTCAGCCCATGAAATGGAAGCTAAATTTGAATTTGGTTTTGTCATAAACCTTGTCTTATGATTGCAGGTTGAAAAATGATAGATTCACATGGATGGGAACGAATACACCATAAAATCTAGGGGTCAAAAGGTTTTGCTATAATTCATGAGAATTATTATGAGGAAACACTTACGCTAACAGATTTTAAAGATCTAATAAGTATCATTATGGTTAGTAGTTGTTATAATTGCATTCTCAAATTCTCAATATGTTTACGGAATCCCTTTTCATAGTTCGAATTGTGAGAGATGGCAAGGAATTGTTTGAACTTTCAAGACATATGGTTATAATTTTTGAAACGGTTTGAACACACATTCATATGCTATCTAATGAAGGTGTATAAGCTTATGAAGTCTAGTTGGAGACTTATCGAAGCATCACGTATCATAAATCTGTACTTTACTAAGAAAGTCAAGAGTATTGATTTCTAGGAGTCCAACTGATTTCTGGATACATGCCAAAGCTAGTGGGAGCATAATTCTTATGCAAGTGAGAGCATTAGTGTTATGATAGTGGGAGCATAATTGTTATGCTAGTATTGCAAGTTCGCAATACTATTCTTAGGAAACAAAGATTTCAATTTGCAATTTATAAAGTTTGGAAATTGTTTCGCTATAGTAAGGCTTAAGGGAGAGGGCACTGATACTTTGTTTCAAATCTAAAATTTTAGATTGAAGGGTTTAATAGAACTTAGTCTTGGACATATATGAATATCATGTTGAAATGATTCAACATAGGAATTTCGATGTATGGAAATAATATAGAAAGAGACTGATCAGATATCAGGTCTTTATGATATCATGAATCGAGTCCCATATGCTTCGGATATAGGATCGATTACATATTCTATAATATTCACTTATTCTGATTTTTCCAAATGCCTTGTGCATTGAGAGGGAAAAGGACTAGGACTTTGTGTGACTAAAGTTGTTAAACAACTGTTAAGAACATTTTGAGGTTATACCAAAGGGTTTCTTGTGGACAGTTGGAAGTATAGTATTGTTTGGAAGGAACATGGCGACATGTTTTAGATTGAGATGATTCTTGATCATAATTGATGGTCATATGGGAATATGGAAATGTTTCCATAATGGGAGTTAATTATTAAAATCTACATGTGAGTTAGAAACTTTAATGCAAGAAAGGTGTTCAAGGAGTGTATCTTGAATTTGAGACTTCATTACCATGGAATTGTTTTTATTAACAAAGTTCCAAGGGAACATTCTGTAATATCGTTGGCTAAGTCTCTGTGACTTTGAAGCTTCGACATCACAGAAGGACAATGTATGTAAGGTTGGAACTCTAACACATTATAGTAATGACAAGATTTTGGAATTATGAAATGAGCATCATTGGAGTAGTGTCCAATCGATATGTTTGCAAAGGAAGGACCATAGAGAGACATAGTATGCATGTTTATAACATGGCATGACTGATGTTTAGTTCAAGTGTTTAGTTGATTACTTGAAACAATATACAATGAATAAAGTATTAATTAATATGGTGATTAAATAATAAAGGTTTTATTTATATTCAATAGTTTTGAGACCATAGTTAATTAGGCTATTATTGTGTTTCACTTTGCATGTTTTTTACTTCCAGAATAATTTGATTATTCGAAATTCCATAATCACTCGTACTTTTGGAAGTAAGTAACGAATTAAGACGGTCATGAATTGAATTGTAGATTGTCTATGGAGATTAGACATATCAATAGTTTTGCTGCAATGTTCATGAGTACTTTGAAAATGGGGATTTTGAGTATTCGATAAACCCATGCTCAGAGAATTACTTCATGGATTTTATCACGAGTAATTTTGAGAAAATAATATCATATATTATTGAAATGGATATATATGAGTTGTTGTTTTCAAGTCAGTTGTGCATTGATAATATGTAAACGCATCAGTAACTCAATGTTATAAAACATATTGTTGTGCATGATTTGATGAGTAAATAGTACAAGCATATAAGCCAAAGTTTATTCGTTTCTTTTTCCCTAACGAGCAAAGCGATATCTTTGGGCCCCTCGGTTATTTGGTGTTGACTTACAAGTTCTTGGCCGATCCTTGACTAAATTGATGTGTTCAAATAGCAGTCTGAATTTTGTCGTCACAAATCAGAAATCGGGAAACAAAAACTTGGACAATAAGATTGATTATAATCCATGTCTCATGTCCTTACGATATCTTGTAGAACGGAGGAATATTTGATCACTTATCTTAGGACACATAACTGACTAGGTCAAAGTTCAACAACGGCATTTGGAAGCTACACTTTGCTGATGAGTTTGGAAGTTATACTGGCAATTATAGTTATTAGACTTATCTAAGTGGGAGACTGCTGGATTAGGTGTCTAAGACCATAACTATGATTGGTATATACTTGAATTCATGGTAGCACAATCCTTTTGGGTTGCCCTTAAACCTAGCAATTGAATATGATAGCTTTTAGAGAGAGAGAGAGAGATTGATTTATTAATTTATTATATGGTTAATAAATTAATTAGAATTTAAACTAAATAGTTCGTTAATATATTATGAGAATAATATATTAATTGGAAATAAGAATATTTAATTAAGAATTAATCAGAAATTAATTGGAATTAATTCTAGGATTAATTTGATTAACTAAAAGTGGAAGGGTTATAGTGTAATTGTTCAATAGTTGAGCAAGAGGCATTCTAGAACCATCCTATGCCTTGCATGGTTTTAATAGGATTTTAGAGGATCTAGAATTATCCATAGAGGATAATTAGGAAGCCAGATAAATACCAAAAGTAAAATAATGTTATTTTATTGTTTTGGGACTTATCTAAGGTTTCCTAGTACACTATAAAAAGGCCCTATACCTCATATTTTTGCCTAGGCTTCCTTTAGAAGGCTAGGGCCGAAAATCTCATCTCTCTCCTCACTCTCTTCAAGCTCTTTGGTTGCTAGGGTTTGGGTGTGAACCATTAGAGGCACGACACTTGTGGTGCTTGCTTCCATGAGTTTTCAAGAAGGTCTTGATTAGTTATTTACTACAATAACTAAAAGGTAAGTAAACCCTAATTTGTTCTTTTGATATTCGAAAATTAGCCTAGGGTTTAAAGTTTTGTTGTTCAATAGAATATTACTTCAATAGTTGTTATGACATAGATCCTTAGGTTGCATGTACCCTTAAGTGTTAAGGATTTATCCACGTTAGTGCATGTAAAACCTATCAGCAAAGGACATACAATGGGATACGTGACATAGTGAGAAATGCACTTGAACTAAAGAACCGAATAGGCACAGTAATACTCTCACACCTTACACTGCTCAATCTCGCGAACCGACTAATCACCAAAAGCGATAAATCTTCAATCAACAACCCAAATCCTCCAAGTTTGACCCTAATTCAAACGGGTCAAAGTCAATAGTCGTAGGCCCACAAATTCAACGGTCACCATAGTCAAAGTCAACGCCACATTGTGGGCCCTCCTTGGCCACGTCGTGGAAAAACAAGGACAAAGCAGTCAAGATTCTGAGCACTACCACTTCATGGCAAATCGTAGGTCACGTCGTGGCTTCGGGCAGAATGCCAAGATCTCCATTAAGTGCTTAATTCCTTCAAATCAAGGCCCATAACTTCAGATCTAGTTCAGTTTACTGACTTGGTGGATAAAGTTTCCAATTTTATCCATTTGGACTCCATCCTAAAGCTAGATCTACAACCCTAATTTCTTAATAGCATAAAACCTTTTCCCAAAACATGCATGGCTTCAAGAAAAAGATCATGATGCAAACTTTCCCAATCCATCAAGATTATGAGAATATAAAATAAGCTCAAGAGGTGTTGGAGTTCAGTCAAATCTAAAGCACAAGCACACAAGGACCAAAAAGGGACACACATCATCAAACTACAAGATCTATCAAACTAAAGATCAAGAGGGAAGCTTTTTACTCACTATGGTCTAGAAATGAAATCCCTTTGCTAAATCTACACTTGAGCTCTTCATCAAAACACTTTTCAAGAAACGTGGTCTTCATGCTCCACACCAAAATATTAGAAATGAGCATTCAAATGGCTAAGAACACCATGAACACTCAAAGGGGCTAGGGTTTTCAAAATGGAGAGGTTGGAGGCTGAAAAGGATGCCCTAACTTGAAGTTAAGGTTCTTAAATATGGAAACAAAACCCTAAAAATCCATGGACTTTGCTTGCAGTGCTCGCCAGGACGTAGCAAGAGAATGGCCACAATGTGGCGATTAACCAATACACGAATTCTTCATCTTGCATAACATGTCGTGACACTCCATGCGTCACGTCATGACATATAGTTTTCCTCAAAACCATGCCTTAGACTCCCTTATATCATCCATTAATCCATACTGAAAAACGACTCTTGCATTATCTTTCTTGTTTCTTTGGTCCGTACAAGAAACATATGTAATAAATAAGGGGTTTTTAGTCCCGGACATAAAAATTAGAGTTGAATTAAGGCTAGTTGTCACATAATTTTCTTACCCATCCTACCTTCCTAATCATGCAGCTTTGAAATTTCCTAAATCATTGTTCAACCCACAACTATCCTAGTCGGCCTCATAAAGTTGTAGTCGTCGGCCAAATGCAATTGACAGTAGAAGAACAAACTAAATGAATCTGCAACAATAAATAAAATAAAATTAGGAATAAGAGAATATTAAGAGAAAGAAAAGGATCGAGGGAGTGGAAGGTCTTTCTTATACTACAATAAAAAAAACAGCCACACACAATCGTGTATAGAAGAGAGAAATAAGGGGGAGATCGTAGGACGAGTTACAGAGAAGCGGAGGAACATGAGAGGTGGGGGAGTCATTGACCGGAAGCGAAGACAACCGCCAAAAGCTACAAACACATGGAGAAGGGGGGGGAGGCAAATGTCGTGAAATGCTCAAAAACTATAAATAGGGAATTAAGACGGTTGAGATTGAAAGTTGAGATAATCCAACGGTTGAAAATAAGAGAGCAGTTATCCACTGGCCTCCATTAATAGTATATAATTTATAAACGATAACAAATAGTTTCTGTAAAGAAAAACAAATACTATTAACATTTATGTTCTATCTACTATCTACTATATTAATATGTCAAAAATACTAAAAAAAAAGTTTACGAAGAATTAGGATAGTTCTGCAAATTGAACATTACGTTTGGACATTACGTTTCGGGTTTTCATAGTATGCTATTTTTTTGTCTCAAATTGGACATTACGTTTCAAGTTTGTTAAAATTCTAATCACTTGACCAATCAATACGGTTGTCTGACGTAAAATAATGACATGTCAGATTTGATGACGTAATATATTGAAACTTTTATATTTCATTTATTTTCTTATATATATACTTCTTGATTTCCATTATATTTATCTTAAATTTATTTACTTCCATCAATAACTACGTAAAGAATATTGTCCAACACAAATTTAATTAAATGACCAATATAAATCATGTTTATATTTCTCGACCAATTTTCCTTAATTTTCATTTTTGCCTCAAGTTCAACTTTATCTTATTTAATAATTCTGACATGCTAAATCCTTAAATTTTAAATGTTATAATTTTTTTCCAACAAATCAAAGAAATATATTATGTTTTAAAAATACGGTTATAATATAATTAATATATATTTATACATGACATTATGGTTTGAATAATAATAAAAAAAAAAAAAAAAAAAAAAAAAACTAGTATTTATACAAAAAAAAGTATGGGTTTTAAATGGAAAAATGTATTTATACGGTTACAAATGTAAAAAATTATTTATACGGTTTCGAATAGAACATAAAAATGATGTCCGACTTTAAACAAAAAAATATATATATAGTCACAATATTAAAACTAAACAAAATTGGAAAAACTGATACTCGATTTGGAACAAAAAAATGGAGTGTCAAAATTGAAAGAAAAAAAAGTAAAATAATATAAAAAACTTAGTGCCAAATTTGAATTTTTTTTTGAAAAGTTAGTGTCTTTTGTACAAATTTTTTTTAATTTTGACACATCAACATGCTCTGTCAGCATGCCTCTTCATCAAAATTAACACGTCATAAGGTCACGTCAGCAGCCAATTGGGTTGACCGGTCAAACGGATAGAATTATAACAGATTGGAAACACAATGTCCAATTTGAGACAAAAAATAACTTAACGTTAAAATCAAATTTTCATATAAATTTAATGACTTTTGTAGAATTAATAATAATAATAATAATAATAATAATAATTTGTTTTATCTATTTGATACATACAAAAAGTGGTCGTACTTATTTTGTAGCAGGTTAGTAACTGACATATTGTTTGTTATAAAAGGCCATACACGTATTTAAACCGTATATTTACAAATTAAGAAATTATTATCACATCAAGTATTTTACTTGCATAACATCTTGGAATCAAAACTTAAAATTAGTATTTGAATTTCAAAAATTAAATTGGAAGGTCCTTGAAAGTATTTTTCATAACTCATGATCAAATTTCTAGGAGTAATGATTCCATTTATTTTTATCTATATTTAAATAAAAGTAAAGTTTTTATGATGTCTTCAAAATAATATAATACTTTACTTTTATGGTAAAGTTTAATCTAAAACTAACTTTGTATATAACTTTTTTCGTGGTTATTATAAAATATAAATAATATTAATTTGATTTGTTCATTTTCTATTAATAATTTACTTATACAAGTAATAGTTGGATATATGTATCAAAATGCATGTTGATGTTGTGTAAATGGATAGAAATGTAAAATCTGAAAGAATAAGGGAGACATGATGAAGCTTAAGTGGAAAGCAATAATGCATAAGCCAAGACCAAGGGTCAAGTTCAAAAGTAATTCACTTTTTGTATTTCTAAAAGAAAAAAAAAATCATCCAAGAGAGAATGAGCTTAAAGCTTATCTTTTGTGAATAAATGCTCTTAACGTAATTATAACTAAAGATCACATTGTTTACCAACTTCAAACTTACAATAATGGTCTTGGTTTGGTTAAAGCTCGAAGGTGTCGGAACCAGAGACAGATATATGATTTTTTTTTCTCATTGAGTGCTTAATATTTTTTTATATGATCGGGCAAGATTAAAATGTTTAAAGTCAAATTGGATTAAAATGTTTAAGTCGACTATATACTATATAGTAATATCTTTGTACTTTTTTAAAAGTTAATAGAAAACCAACTACTATCGAAATATCGAAATACATAGTTACTATTAGAATGATCAACTTAAAGTTTAAGCAAAAGTTACACTACTAACATCAGATTCTGAGATAAAGAATCGATGTGTATTTCTTTTCATTTTGAAACATCTGGAGCAACTAATTGGAGAAATAAACAAGACTTTGCACCACAACTAAGTGTAAATGCAAAAATCATGACTTCAAAGTAATCATGTTTTGTGTAGTTTATACTATAGAATTTATAACGATATGTAAATTAAATAAGTATATATAACAACATATTTGTTAGGAAGTAAAACAGACAACTCACGAAACCATACACACAAAGACAGAGTATTTACGTGGTTCGGTCAAAAAGACATACATCCATGGGGAGGATGGAGAATTCATATTCAAGAATTCTCAAACAGAGATTACAAGTTCATTTCAATATAGATTCGCCCTGCTCACTAAAAATTTAAGACACTAGACAAGACCATCAAATGACAACCACAAGGATCCCTATTTATAAACTGAGGATGTGACCTAAAATCCAAATGGCGAAGCCCACCCATTCAAAGGTCCAAATAGATATGAACCAATCACATCGTGCCATGCAGCCACTTCTAGAGACTTCCACCTTGAGAAATGTACATGACCACCAACCATGGACATGTGATGCATTCACCATGCATAGAGCACTTTCTCATTAAGAGAGCGCATTTGTCCAACCAGGAGCACCTTTCGATAGAGACAACGCCTTCTGGAGGTGCCAACACATCCATAGGGCACCTACACACTCTATTGGGCACATCCTCCAACCATATCACTTCTCTAGGGCGCATTTTCGGCCTTAGCACAGCTTTGGGCATATCTTCAGCCTTGGCACACCTCTAGGGCGCATCATCAGTCTCCGACACGCCATTATAGCGCATTTCAACTTTGGAATACCTTAAGGGAGCATCATTTTTATGGACACAATCATTGACTACATCAACAACACATCATGAGCACACTTTGATAAGCTAGACCACACTTTGGTCACATAGAGCACCTTTGCTCACCAAGAGCACACTTTGATCACCTAGCGCACCTTTTCTCACCAAGAGCACACTTTGATCACCAAGAGCACACCTTGATCACCTAAAGCACCTTTGCTCACCAAGAGCACGCCTTGATAACCAAGAGCACACTTTGATCTCAAATGCTCAAGTCACATTTTAACAATATCAACCTTGACTTGAGTATTCTCATAATGACTCTAGAAACCAAGAACTTCCTTTCTCTCTTGCCAATTTGCTTCGAATGGACTTAACACCTACATAATTCAACCATGTCCAAGCAAAGCTTGAACTTCTCCATGGGAAATGACTTATTCAACATGTCTGCTAAAGTCTGATGGGTTTTGAGACACTAAAAATGATTTTTTTAAACAACAAATTTAAGCGGAAACGGAAGCAATCTTAAAAAATAACTATTATTTAGATCATTTTAACAACACCACCAAGGATCCATTTACATTATTAGAAAGATTATGACAACCATAGGGCGTTAAGAAGACACCTTTGAAGACTTTGATCCCACTTGGTTTTGGGGAGTTGATGAAGATGGCAAAAACTTAAGATAAAGTTTCTCTATAATGCATCTACCAACAAGTATATGACACCAAGAATGCTACTTCTCATCTTGTGTAAAGTGCATCTTAAGCCTTTAAGAACTTATCACAGTTAAGAACTAAATGAGAAGTACTTCTAAGTAGAAACACCTGCAACTAGTCTTCAAAAAAGAGCAAGAGAGGGAGAGAAAGAGTGCCTATGGTTTTAGCATGGAAAGAGATCAAGCAACCAACATTTGGAAGCCTTGGGCTCCTTTATATACACATACATATGTCTTAGAGCCCATACTTTCAATTAATGTAAAGGTATGGCAACTAAGGGATATGGCATATATAAAGAATGTCAAAACAAGCAACCTACGCCATGTCTTGCATGGTGTGGCCATAGGTAAGGAACGGAGAGGGGAAGGTGTGTCTTTCACTCCATCATTATTCCATACACGTATGATTGTTGGCTAGTAGACTTCTAAGTGTCAAAAAACTTGCACACAACATATTTAATCACACCATGTGATTAAATAGCTATTTATACTCTAAAAAATATTATTTTCATAATATAATAATTTCCTAAAATTATTTTCACAAAATAATAATTTCTCCAAATTAAAATACAAGAGTTGAACATATTTTATTAATAATCGAATTACTTAATAAATAATCAATAAGTGACAACTTGCTAAAGGTGTGACCCTATAGAATCATATGTTATTGGAAAACATCATTCTAAAATGTTTTTTGAGCAAATAAATCCAACAATCTCCTACTTGCACAAAATTCATTATATATTGACATAGACATTGATTGACATCTAGCAACAGACTAATGCCCCCAACAACATATACAAAGGTGTCATCTAAAAACTACCAATTTCCAAGTTCTCTAAAGCCACAATTGGTTATAATGTGTAATATCATTTATTCATTTGCCAGAGACATCATGTTGAACATGAGACATGGATCACAATCAGTCTCATATGGTGTTGAACTTTTAGTAAGGCATTAGATGTATAAATCTCAGCTAATAAGAGGAATAAATCCCTTCTTGACTACATAATCCTCTTGTATAGTTCGTATTGTACGCATCGATGGTCTTATAGCTACACGGTTATGAACAACGTTAAACCATGTCAAAACAAAATATTTTCGTATACTTAAGTCCCCAATATGTATCTCGTGTCAAAGAATAAAAAGATACAACCTTTATCAAACATCACTCACGACTACGATCCATAAAGTGATCTTCATACGGGTCATGTCCAATACATATTCTCCAATCAATTACCTATGAAGTTGGTTGCAACTCTTTTTTATTTTCATCTTTATGAAAATCAACCAATCCATTCATATTAGTCTTACCTCATAGGTGCTCCCACAACTATCAATGACTATGAACATTTAGAATAACCATGCTATTCAAGGATTAAACATGTTAATACAAAATACACCTATTAATTAATGAAAATACTATATCCAATATATCATGCCATTACAATATATGTTGCTTATACTGTTCCAATATCCAAATACTAAATTTCAATCAAATTTATTCACTTAGAACAACAAGGTCCTATAACATTAGCGTGACTATCATACTTTAGCTAATGAAGGAACTTTGTTAAGTAGATTTGACGAACTTGATTTGTATAAACTTTGCGAACACTAACATTTTATTTTTCATATATATATATATATATATATATATATATATATATATATATATATATATATATATATATATATATATATATATATATATATATATATATATATAAATAGTGAAAGCTCTTGAGAATGTTTTAAATGCTTAAATATGACTTAGATATCAATACTTAGGTAATGGGATTACTCATAGTCATAAATGAATTGATCATTTAAGTATCTCCATATGTGGTTCCCTGAACAACAATGTATTCTGACTCTATAGTGTAAATGCAGTTAAAATCTACATTGAAATCATATTCATGTACCTTTTTTTCATTCATAATGAGGACACTACCGATTATGATCGAGGATCATCTCAATCTATTTTGGAATTTTATCATATGTGTAACCGTTTAAATATAGCTTTTTTTTTTCAGGTACTCCGTAGATCAGGAATATTTCTTTTTTTCATTGTAAGCACCTTAGAATGTTCCTATCAGTCATACCATGACTTATTCTCATATTATATTGGTATTTATTCATCATGCTCCAAGCATACGATATATCTGGCCTTCATGCATAACATGACATATATAAGTAATCTTATTGCACTAGCACATGGAATCCACTCATGCTAACTAGATCAACCATTGTATTAGGATTCTGAGGCATGCTCAAAATCATGTCATGTGTTATTGACAAGTTAAACTCTCAGAGTCGTAGATCTTAAACTCTTCAAGATCTTGACAAGTAATGTAATTCTACTTAATATTTTAAGTTTCCATGATCTATCTATATAGATCTTTATTCCAAGAATTGGTATGTCTACTACATACAAGACTAGGAATGTTACTACTCTCCCACTAGATTTTTAGAAAAAACTCAAGAGTCATCTTGATTTATAAAGAAATCACACTATGTAATTTTCTTATAAGAAAGAAGATTCTTACCTTGAGATGTTAGCTTTAAATCTGAAAAGATTTTTACCCATGTATGTTTTCTTATTTTAAAACTAACTTACTCATTTTAGTCATGTTAAGTTTTATTCAAAATCTGGTTTCTAAAAACATTAATAATGACAATGGAAGCTTTAAAATCGTGAATAAACTTAAACTTGTTTTAACCCAACAAAGATCATTTTGCAAAGCATGTGAAGATTAAATTAACCGTTGAAAAAAAAAGATTACAACCTTTGAAGACTTTGATTCTCATGGGAGATTGGAATTTGATGAAGTGAGGCAAGAAGCTCCAATGTAGAAGCTCTCTAGAGGTATCCACCAAGCAAGGATCAACTACTTCAAGATGCTAGTCTTCACTTGTATTTTTGTTGTTCTTAAGCCTTAACACATATACCAAATGAGTCTTAAGGAGAAGCAACTAATAACCACTTGAATCACGCACCTAGTTTCAAGACAAAGAGAAGGGAAAGAGAGAACTTTGCTCTTGATTTTGGCAGCCAAAGAAGAAAAGAAAATAGTTCCAAAACTAGCTAGTTTTTGTCACTTACTCTCCTTTATATACTATCATGCATGGAGTAAGGTCCACACCTTCATTAAATGCAAGAGTAAGGCTTGTAATAAAGTATGGAAGTAACCAAAAGCTAAACAAGCAATCCTATTTACTCCATTAAGCAACCTACAGTTTTGGTACAAGGATGGGAGAGTTAGTGTCTTTTTCGCTCAAGTTTGTAACTAGCTAGTTATATGTGCAAACTAGATGGTTACTCAAAGTGCTCAAATAAATATACATGACTTATATATTCATGTCTGATAAATGTAACAAGTTAATGTTTCTCTTTTATTAGTATTTCCTAGAAACAATAATTCTCTATATGTTGGTAATTATTATATTCATAAAATAATAATTTTTCAATTTAATACAAGTGTTTATAATATATATTAATAATCAAATTACTCTAATAATAATAATCAATAAGTAGTAACTTGCTATAAGGTGTGACCCTAAAGGATCCATATTGAAAGATCTTTATGCCCAAGAGACATTATAAAATGATATTGCTCGATAAAATATGATCTTAAAAGGGTCACACTAACAACAACTTGATGCTATTATATTATTTATAAGAATTTGGTTCTTAATAAATACTTATATTAATATATATATATATATATATATATATATATATATATATATATATATATATATATATATATATATATTATTTTTAAGAGCTTGATTTTTGATAAATATTTATATTTCTTGTAATTATTTGGAAAATAATTATTTTATGAAAATAATAATTTTCAATAAAAAGTATCAAATAAAATCATTAGATATGATTTATTAAAGTTGTGTATTTTTTATATAAACTAAAAGGGATTTAGTTTTATAAAATATATACTTGAATTTATAAAAATGAGAAAGAGAGTAACACATTTTTTCTTTTCTTTTTCCTTCAAAAACCAAGGACATCCCTCTTTTGTGGGGTATGGGCTTTGCTTGTTGCTTCTTCCATAAACTTGTCCTCCATATCTTGTTTTGAAGCCATACATTTTCCATAAATACAATAATATGTTAAGGGTTGACTTATGTATAATATGGTAAGGATGAGACTAGTTTTGTTGGTTGTTTCTCCTCTCAAAACCACCCCTCTCTCCATCTCTTACAAAAAGGTTATTAAAGACTTAATAAAACATAAGAAGAAAGATTAATAATTACTTACTATTTTTAAGTTAATACTTGGTATTAAATAAAAGCTTAAGAGTTTTCTATAACAACAAGATCAAGACTAACATCTTTATCAAGTTGAGTTATTGTTGGTGTACCAGACAACAATGAGCTTTGCTCTACATTATACATCAACTTCCTAATTTCCAAAATGAATCAAAGTCTTCAAAGGTTGTAACACATTCCCTTTCCATGGTTGTTTTAATATTTCCTAGCTTTGCAAAATGATTATTGGTGGGTAAAATGGTTTTAATTTATTCAAATCTAAAATTTCTTTTGTTGCTAATCATGTCATTTTTTACACTAAAATTAGAATATTTTTAAATTAAACCCAACACATATGTCATTAGCAAATATCATTATATAATGACTCTTGGACATAAAGATTTTTCAATCAACCAATTCTATAAGATTCATCATTGATTAATATAGTATAACACCCTGTTTCAAATCGTTTCCTAATTTGGGGTCGTGACCCGAAGATCAGTTATCATAAGGCTGTGGGCCTTTTTAAAGGAGAGATTTAAACCCCTTAGATGGGGATAATACAGATTAGGTGATCCGAGAATTCAGTTTGTGTTTTGGAGCCCAAGGGTATAACCGTAAAGTGATAGTTTGGGGCTTTTATGAATTTTAGATTTAAACTCGGGAATTTTTAAGGAAAAGGAGAGTTTATAGAGTTATAGAGCTTCTCATTACCTTTCCGTGGATATAAAGAACATCGAAATCGGACTTAGAACGAAGAAGTTATGGCCTTTGGAAGATTGGTGGTTTTGGTCCCTAGCCGAGTACGCTGGGCTAACTTGCTCGATGGTTTGGTCGCGGAGGTGCCTACGTACGTGGGGCGTACGTGGGAGTATGCAGGGCATACGGCCAGCAGGGGAAAACCCTAATTTTTAGGGTTTATGCCCTATTTAAACACCTTAAGTTTCTTTGCGAGTTTCTTCTGACTAGCCTCCACCTCTCCAAACCCTGAGAACGAAACCCTAATTTCTTTTTGAGTGTTTTGAGCTTCGAAGTGATTTTTGAGAGGTTTTTTCGTAATCTTGAAGGAAGAAGAGCTCATGGAAGTTGCATTGGAGTGGTTGAAGCTTGTGGATCCAGAATCATCATCAACTTTGCAAGCTTTCTGAGGTATAAAGCTTCTACCTTGGTAACTCCAATTGCTAGATCTAGTTTAGGGCTTTGTTTTGGTATGTTTTGGACCCATAATTCCTCTTTATGAGTATGAGTCACTCCAGGAGTTGGAAATGCTAGATCTTAGCCTCTCTAATGTTCCTTATGCATAAAAATGCAATCTGATGAGTTATATTGGACCATGCATGAGTTTGGGTGCTTTTATGGATTTTATTGAGTATTGGGTCCCATTAATACATGCAAAGGAGTAAAGTTGCCTACTTTACGTGTTAAGACATCATTTAGGGTCAGATATATAAATTAGACATAGTAGCTTAACCGATTAAGAACTTAATGGTCAGTTGGGTGGGAAGTGAAGTACGTGGGGTGTACCCAGCTTGTACACAACGCGTACTTTCCAAAGAAGGAATACATGGGGCGTAAGCCTGAGTACGTGGGGTGTACTCAGCTGCCATTGACTTTTGTTGACTTTTGTGATTTGGCCCACATTTAAACTATTAGGTTTTTGGGCCTTGTTGGGCCAATAGTCTTTCTGACGTTGGGTCATTGTTAGGCTTTGTGCCTTCTTGGATTTGGACCCATAATGGGCTTTGGGTGTCATTTAGGAATTTGGGCCATATTGGGCTTTTGGAGCCATTGGGTGGGCCTCGGTTATTGAGCCAAGTGAGGAAAGGGTAAAATGGTCTTTTACCCGATTTGGACAAATGAATCAGATTCCTAGTTATGGTTTATGGCCCAATTATTAATTGGGGTTTTATTTGATTGATTAGCACGAGGATTATCCGGATCAACAGTCCGAGCATTTATCTGATTTTCAGCGGTTTGAGGTGAGTCTCCTCACTATGCTTGACGGGTCGAAGGCACCAATGTCGGCCCATGATTTATTACGATTAGGACGCTAGTTGACTGTGTGACTCTTGCATGTGTAGTATGTGATATGTATACCGAGCGGGACCCGATGCTAGGCGAGGCCTGATGAGTGTATGTTATGCTATTTTTCTTATTGATTCTTGCATGTGTTTTATGTGAATGTCAGGTGGGACCCGATGTCAGGCGGGACCTGAAGAATGTGATGGGCGGGGCCCATCTCATGTTACGACAGGTCTGTTTCGAGCGGGGCTCGATGTCGGGCGGAGCCCGATGGTTGTTGGGCATAGCCCATTGTATGTTTGATATGTATAGTATGGGGTATTTTGGGCAACGCACTCACACACACACCATGACTTCCGTTTTATTATTATTAAAATGAGATTTTTGGTCTTAAACTGTGGGATGTTACATATAGACAGTGATAAACGTCTAGAAACATTTCACTATCCCCAATAACACATTACGAAGAATCCCATTCATCAATATCCAATTCCCAAAAAGCTCAAAGCTACAATTGATGTAGAAGGTAAGTTTATCAGTTATCCTTTTGTTACATACATCCTGTCAAACATGAGAATTTGATCGCAATCAATCTCATTTGGTGTTCAAATTTGGGTAACGAGCGTTAAATGTCTAGCTCTTAACACATAAGAGGAACAAATCACGTCTTGACTACATCAGCCCATTGTATAGTTCATACCACACTTGATAATAACCTTTATAACTGCTTTTTTAAAGATCAACATTTGACCAAATCAAAGTATAACATTCCCTACACTCAAGTCTCACTATGTATCTTAGGTATTAAGGATACAAATGCAGTACCTTTGATCAAGTATCACTCAAAACAACGATCTATGATGTGATGTTGATGCGGGTCATGTTTGATACTAGTTCTCTGACAAGTACCCATGAATCTTGGTTACAACCTATTGCTTACTTTCATCTTATGAGAGTTAACCAATCCAATTCATATTAGTCTTACTTCATAATTATTCCCACAATTATAACCGACTATGAACTTTTAGAATAATTATATTATTCATGGATTAAACATGTTAATATAGAACACAACTAGTATTGATGTGAAGATCATGTCCTAATATATGTAAACAACATCATAGGTTTTGTTACAATGTTCCAATATCCAAATACTAAATCTAAATCAAATCTCATTTCTAGAATAATAAAATCTTATAACTAGAGTTTGACCTTTCATGCTTAGTTTACAGGAAGGACTTTATTAATGGATCTGACTAAATTTAATTTGTGTGAATTATGCAAATACGAGCATCTCTAAATTTGACGTCATTCTAAGTATAGTTGAATATCTTGGAGAATATGATTGGTGTTCTGATGTGATTTAGAACCTATCATCTTGATTAAGTATACTCTTGAACTCACAAAAGATTTCTAGGTTATCCTCAAATGGAAGGACTCAACTTAGTTTTTCAATGAACTCATTCATCCAATCATATTTGATCGTATCTTCTAAAGTAGAAGTGTATTATTATTTTTAGTAGGCTGTGCTATTGTGTTTTTCTTGGACCTCATTCCAACCAAACTTACTCTTCATTCCATAATGAAAGCCTAATCCAGTTATAACTCATAATTATATCTATATATTTTGAAGTCAGCATCTTGTGTGTCTCCTTACACAAAGTTCTTCTTCAAATTTGATTATCTCATATACATTCTCTTAGTTCTTCTTAAGTACTCTTTAATGTCCTTATAGTCATCTAGTGACTTACCCATGTCTCCATTTCGTATCTTATGATATGTTCTTAGCACGATCATATACCTAGTCTTGTGTATAATACAGCATAAACGATGGATTCATTTTCCAAGCAAATAGAATGTAAATCATTTTATCTAGCTCAAACCAATGTGCTAGGTCCTTTTGAAGTTGTCTCAAAATGGTGCCATGTGGGAATTCCAAGAGTCCTCCAAAGGAATCTTGTATCTTGATCTCTTTCAAGATATTATCGACTTATGCATAAAGATTTAAAACTTTTAGCATTCATATTTATCTATCTACATAGATTTTACATTCAAAGAATGTATCTTGTCTTTCCTAAGTCTTTCATCTTAGAAATACTTTTTCGAGTCAAGGCGAAAGGGCCTTACATAGTCACACTTAATTGCTCAAGATTAAGTATGTATTATTCATACAAGATTTTGCTCCCACTAGTTTTTAGTAAACATAGATGTTATCTTCATTTTGATGTATAAATATAATATATGTTTTCATATAAAATGACGATTCCAACCTTGAGATGTTTGCTTTATATTCAGAAATGGATCTTAAGGCTTACACATATTGTTAGGATAACTTGGATTAAGAAAACCTCCAGGCTAAGCTATATAGACATCTCCAAGAAGGTTTCTATTAAGAAAAGCGATTTTTTCATGAAATCTATTTGCTATATCTCATAATCACAATATGTAGTTATGGTAAATAATATCATTGCTGATATAATCATAGCTACTTGAGAAAAAGATTGATCGTAGTCATTGACATTAGTGTAGTTAAATTTTTTAACAAGTCTTGCTAAATGTATATCGATCTCCATGTTTATATTCTTTCTAAAAGAATTACTTAGTTCTTTTAGCCTTGCTATAGGGAAGAAGATTAATCAAGCTCATACTTGATTATTATACATGGATTATATCTCAATGTTCATGATTCTAAGTCATTTATCAGGATCAGGGTCTGATATAGCATTTTGTTAGTTAATGTGTTTACCTGAAACCATCAAGAAGAACTCATCAATGAGAGATTCCATATTTCTCATGTTATAGATGATTTCTACCATATATGTGAACAATTTGTGTTTATGAATAGCTAATATTCATCTTTAATAATTCCTTGTTGAAACTAGTATCAACCTTTGCTACATCAGGCATAGTTCTTGAGCTGCTTTAAGTTCCATGTGCCTTCTACTTGCTTTGGCATTAGAAGCTTGCTTTATGATAACTCAATTATCAGAGGAATAATAGAACCTATTCTTGGTTGGTTTGTATAGATATGCATTTAGTAGATTTTAGGTTTAGAAGATTTAGACTAACACAGGCTTCAAATCCTTTAATGATTAAGTAAGATAAGGATGTATCCTTTCCATACTAAATCTTGAAAAGTGTTTTATCTACTCATTATTTGGTGTTTGTATTCAAGATAAGTAATAGTGATTAAGGAATAATCCCAAAAGAATAAAGAAAGATAATTTTTACCGATTAGAAAGTAAACTATATATAGTAAGGTTTAATTCATCCATATTATCACTAAGGCTTCATATGGTTCTACTGATCTGTAGATCAACTTGATATTCGAAAACTTCAACAAAGGTTTCCCAATTATCTTTTAACATGTAAAATATAATTCCAAAGACTATAGTTGTTAACAAAAAAAAATGATTAGGTATCTTGTGTTAAATCTAAACTTTCATTAGAAAGGAAGTTATACATCACATCAATGTTGCAAAACTCGTTAGGCGCTCCCAGGGCGGCCGACTAGCGCCTAACGAGTATCTGATCTAGGTGGAGAGTACTCGGGGAGTACTCGAATTGGATAAATTATATGAAATTAAATTTAGGAATATTATATATATATATATATATATATATATATATATATATATATATATATATATATAACAAATATAACAAGTTTATTAAAATTTATAACAAAATAGATGAATATTAATAACAATTATAGATTTTCTAAAAAAAATCAAAATTTCTGAGTTTTTCCGATTTTGACAGATTCTGAATTTTTCCGATTTTGACCGAATTGGAGCCGATTTTTGACTGATTTTGACCGATTCCAGTTTTTTCGTCAATTCCTAATTAGGCGCCTCGGCCCCTAGCCGATTTCGATTAATCGACAGCCTAGGCCGAGTTTTGCAACACTGCATCACATTGTACACTTCCTTAATAATGATTTTCTCTATAATTTAGTGAAAATATAATTTGTAATCTTTTATACATAAATACGATATGTCAAATAAGCCATATTATATGTCTTCAAAAATCCATTTCTTGAAGTTGGAATATGTAAATTTTGTTTATATAATAAAGATGACTATGTCATAGATAAGTTTGATTCAAATAATGTTTGATTCAAAAGTGTTTGGAAATAAAAATTATTATTTAGAAAATATTGATATTTACTTTATAATTATATTAAGAGATCTAGTTCTCAAAAAACAGAATTTTAATCATTTTATAATATGAAGGTGATCGTTATGAATAACGATTAAGTAAATAATCAATCATTAATAAATTAACCGAGAAATATATTTAGACATGGTAAATTCAACATATTTTTCCAAAACAAATATTGTTTTATAATACAAGTACTTTATGTTTTAAGCATAAATAATAAAATCCACCAGTGAAGCTCCATCTTGTTTATGCTCAGATACTTACAATTCTTAAATATCTACAAGCCATTTAAAAATATTAGATTAACATTAAGTACCAAGTACTTGAGTGGTAAATGAAAAGTATAAGTTCTATTTAGTATATACTTGAAGCACTAGTCTCTCCAGAATTTCTTCTCAGATAAGATTGACAGTTCCTCACCCAGTGTGTTGAAGCATAAAAGTGACCCTCTTAAACTTGACAAAACCGAAGCCATCACAGATCCGCAGTCAGTATTTCAACTGCAATCAAGAACCGCATCCGCAGTCGACATCATCAGTCTTAGTTTTAGTTTTATCTGTTATCTTATGTCTTTACATTTCTTTACCCAGTGTGCCTTGCATGGCCACCTTAGACAGATTTAACTTTGTAATCTTCGAGACTCTATAAATAGAGCTCTCATTTTTTGAATGAAACACTTCTATTACAACTCATCTCTTGAATCTTATATCTTACTCTTTCATCTCTCTCTTACTCTCTAAGTTCTTCATAACCCAAACAGTTACATTAAGATCGTAATTTCTCCTTCGGAGCAAGTCAATCTTGACTTAATCACTCTAAGTCTGATCTCATTTACTAACTTGGTTTGATTGCAATCCTTGTTAAGAATCAGCTTAAGTGTATACTTGATATAATACTTGTTGTCATTTATATTTCCGCACCTAATTATCTAACTATCTAACTCTAACTTATTATTATTGTTGAGCTTTATGATCCTTTGAGTTAAACTTTAATTCCACAATATTACTTGTACTAACGTTTGTTCAAGTGTGTTACTCAAGTTTCTCTTTCAACAATTGGTATCAGAGCCAAAGTGGTTGCTTTTTAAACAAGAACTTTGATTTTAAAAGGCCTTCTATACCACTCGAGCTCATTTCCTTTAAATAAAAAATAAAACAAAAAAACTTTTCAAAACAAGGAAATATGGCTCAAGCATTATCTCTAAATGTTTCCAACAATGTTGGAGGTTCGAATAGAGCTCCAATACTGGTGGCAAACGAATATCATCACTGGTCTCAAAGAATGGAGAGGTATCTAAGAAGACTTGGAAGAAATGTATGGAGATCTGTAGAAGAAGGACCTCATGTCCCTGCTCTTACTCCAGTTCAAACCGACGGTGCTCAAACCAGACTGGGAGGAGGTCAACCAGCCATGAATCGTCCCACCAAAGATGATCTTGATAAGATGGAAAATGATGTTGTTGCTTTTTATGAGATATCTTGCGGAGTTGCTCCTGACAACTTCGACATCATCATAACCTGCAAGTCAGCCAAAGAAATTTGGGATGTTCTCAAGAACTTGTATGAAGGTATAGAACAAGCTCAAGATAAGAAACTTACAACGGCACTCAACGAGTTCAACAACTTCAAAGCTCATGCTGGTGAAAGTCTGGAAGACTCCGTCAAGAGGTTCAATCTAATTGTCAAAAAGTTATCAAATGTTGGCACTGTCCGAAGTAACCATGAGACAAATCTTCAGTTTCTCAATGGTTTGGGTAGACATTGGACTACGGCTAAGATGATCGTCCAATGAGATAGAAAAATTCATTCTTTATCTCTCTACAAGCTTTATGGTGAACTACAAGCACAAGAATCAACCGTACTCAAAGATTGTGCCGACTTCGGAGGACCACTCGCTCTCGTAGCACAAGCACCTCACACTCAATCTTACTCTCCCTCGTATGACAATCGTCCGCAGTCATACGAAGCTGACTCAGAATACGATGATGAAGAGGAATTCCTAAACACCATTGCTCTAGTTAGCCAACAATTCAACAGGCTACCACCCTCATCTTTCCGCAAAAATTAGCAGTTTACTAAACCTCCCTTCAACCGCAACTTCAATCCTCAGAATAATCACTCTCGATATCCCAAAAACCCTCACCCATCACCGCAACATCAAAACACTCAATCCAAAGAGGCACCGCAGCCTGTCAAGACAAGCGACTCCGGTACCTCAGCAGAAGACAAAACTGATGTTGTAATTTGTCACAAGTGCAACAAGGAAAACCACTTTGCAAAAGATTGCAAAGCCAATATAGTGAAAGACAGAGCATTCTACCTTAGAATGGCTCAAGAAATGAAAGAAAAAGAGAAGCAAGGGCATACGTAGCCCAAGTCAAGAGAGACCATCAAGTGTGGTCATCTGGAGATGAGGATGAAGATATCAACAACATCAAGGGTAAAGGCAAAATCTGCATGATGGCAACTGCGGATGAGGATGGATCAACCAAGATGGAAAAGAACTACTGCTATATGGCAAAGGATGGAACTCTGAGCATCATTGAGCAGGTAAAACTCATGATCCAAACTAATAATTATAGCATGCATGATTGTTAACCATTCATAGACAACCTAAATGATACTTGTGCTGCCGTCCTTTCAGACTATAACAAAGCCATAGATGAGAAGAATATAGCGTCCCAAGAGATGTTTCATGTGATAGGACGATTGGAGGACAAGAGACTCAAATTAGCTTTGTTAGAAAAATATCTAGTATTAGAAAAGGATGCTAGAATGTTATGTGAAACACAGTTAGGAATAGCCTTGAATCAAAGAGATTTAGCTCAAAATGAAAATGTACGTTTAAATCTTCTAATAGAAAAGTTGTTTAACGAAAGCGAACCTATTGAGAATCTTGTGAATTATGGAACCATAGATAACACATATAATTGGGGTTGGTCCAATGGGTACATCACCCCAGTCAATGGGTTCATCACCTCGATTTAACAAACACCGTCCCTATGTTCCTCCGGACCGAGAGTTCCATTTCCCAGTCAACGACAAAACCTTTCCCAAGGACATCAGAGCTCATTTTGGTCGACTTCATAATCTGAGTAATAATTGTGTTATTGAGGAAATTCTTCCTGAATTTTCTGGTCACTCAAGTGATCAAAATCCTATCTCTGGCACCATTTATCCCAACTCTCAGACTTCATCGGTTCTTGATGAAGAAATTATTGTGGAAGGACCCGAAGTTCTTATGAACTTTCCACCTCTACCTTCGGATCGCAGTGTCTCTCACTGCAATCCTAAACCGCAGTCTGACTAACTGCCTCTCATCAAATGTCCCACAAAGAAATCAACTCAGACTTACTCTGCGGTAGTCCAATCTTCTTTACCGCATACCGCAGTTAAGAGTTCAGTGACCATTCAACCAATTCATCATGACTTGCCTATAGAAAACTTTGAGTATGGTCAATGTTCACAGAATCCTGAACTTTCTAGTTCAGACGAATCAAGTCCTCGTTTTCAAAAACAATCTAAGGATTCTAAGAAACCGCAGCTGAATCTCAATAATTGCGGTTCTCCAAAAACACAGGCAAAAATGGCCTTCAAAGAGGAACTTCAATCTCGTGGTAAAAAACAGGAACTATTTTCAAAAAACAAAAAACATATCAAAATTTCAAAACCCAAGAGTCCAGAAAAAATTGTTTTCTCAAACTATTTTTCTAAAAACACGGGAGTCAAGAAAACGAGCAAAAAGGAATGTATAGTTCCTAAAACCTTTTCAAGGTCTTGTGAGAAAACCCAAAAGCAAGTAAAGTCTTTTCGAAGTAATGGTTTTCAGATCTATTCCTCAGATGATCCAAAATGGAAGGGGATTTTACCAACTCCAACACATTTTAAGTCACCTCAACCTTTCAGAAAGGCACAACCTAGGAGATTTGCACGTACTCACACTTTTTCAAACCGTACTTTTTCAAATCCCAAGGGTATCAATGTCAAGTCTCGGTCTAGGACTAGTCACAAGACTAATCCCACACCCTCCGGACCGCTGATCAATCGTCAAAAGGGTTCATCTCGAGCCCCACCTCGCTCTTTTCAAAAAACTCACAATTTCCAAAAACCTTGTACCTGTCAAAAACCTCGTACTTTTCAAAAACCTCGTACTGTTCAAAAATATCATAACTCTTCAAAATCTCACAACACTCCAAAATTTCACAAACACCCAGGTCTAGGATTCAAAGCTGACACGACATCTGTTCCTGCAACCTCGGTTCATGCATCTATGAAAAATCCACCTGTAGCCCCGGGCACCAAACTAGTTTGGATGCCCAAACTAACAGTGTAATTTTCAGGCAATGTGCAAGGAAGATCAAGAAGAGGAGTGGTTAATAGATAGTGCCTGCTCCTTGCACATGACCGGAAGGTTAGAGTACCTTCGGGATTTCAAGCCAATATGCAACGGTGGAAATGTTACATTCGGCAACAATGCGAATGGAATAATCCGAGGTTATGGTGTTCTTACTACAAGGAACTTCTCTATTCAAAAGGTTGCTTACGTGGAAAGCCTCAAACACAATCTCATCAGTGTAGGTCAACTATGTAAAGCAGGCCACAGAGTTGAATTTGATAACGAATACTGCTACATAATGACAAGTGATAGAAGCACCTGCTTAATCAAATCCAAGTCGGAAGGGACCATGTATCCTTTGGACGTCTCTCTGATCATTGGGAAACCGCAACTGTGCTTTCTGTCCAAAGCAGTATCCGAAGTCAGATGGTTATGGCATCGCAAACTAGCTCATCTGAACTTCCGATATATCAACAACCTTGTCACCGGAGAACTCGTCCGAGGTCTCCCCATTCTGAAGTTCAACAATGATACCCTCTGCTCAGCCTGTGAATGTGGCAAACAGTCAAAAGCGAGCCATCCTATGGTGATTGATTCTTCAATTTCTGAACCACTGGAACTTTTACATATTGAGCTCTGCGGTCCATCTACCGCAACCAGTCTCCATCACAAAAAATACATACTGGTTATAGTTGATGACTTCACTCGTTTCACATGGGTCTTTTTCTTGAGACTCAAGTCTGAAACACCGCAGGTTCTGATCAATTTCATCAAAGAAATCGAACTTCAAATCAAGTTACCAGTGCGCTGAATCCGAAGTGATAATGGAACTGAGTTCACTAATCATCTCCTGAACAATTTCTTGGTTTCAAACGGTATCACTCACAACTTCTCAGCTCCTTACACACCGCAACATAATGGAGTAGTAGAGCGAAGAAACCGTACTCTGGTGGAAGCAGCCAGATCTATGCTCAACTTCGCAGACCTTCCTATCTACTTCTGGGCCGAATCAGTGGCCACAGCATGCTTTGTTCAAAACCGAAGCATTGTCTACAAGCGTCTCAACAAAACTCCGTATGAGGGCCTTAACAACCGCAAACCAAATTTTAGATTCTTTCACATCTTTGGATGTAGATGTTTTGTGATCAATAACAACGATCATCTTAACAAATTTGCACCAAAGTCAGATGAAGGCATTTTCCTTGGCTACTCAACAAACAAGGTAGCCTATAGGGTTCTCATCAGACACACTAGACTAATAGTTGAGAGCTTCGACGTCAAATTCAATGACTATTACGTCCGCAACACTGCTCCTTCAAATGAAACAAAAGAAATCCTGGAAAGTGATATCCCAGCCTCCTCGGGTCCCTTAAACATATTTGAAATTAACTATGATGATCTCTTTGACCCCGTAGAGACTGCTCAATTATCCGAAGTTCTTGTGTCTCTGGAAGCTCAAAAGCAGCATGCCGAAGTTTCTGGTCCTACTCTATCAAATGAAGTATCACTCAATACTTCCACCTCGCCGGTTGAGGGGGAAAGATCAACTCTGGATCAAGTGACAACCATCGAGGTTCCAGTAATTGAGGAGTAGCTCCGGTCCCTACTCGTAGAGTCACTCTCCCATCAACTATTTCCTTAGACTCAGACGATAAAGATATAGAAAACATTGACACAAGAACCGATCCAAGGATTATCACTTTCTCAACAATCCAGGGGGAACCATCTCAGATTCAGGGGGAACTCTCATCCGCAATCCAGGGGAAACGTCTCTCAATTGCTCAAGTACATGTTGATCAAGCTCCCTTAGTCCAAGACAATTTTGCGGGCTGCTCTCAAGTCCAGCGGGAACTGCAGTCTCCAACCGTAGAATCTTCTAATATTGAAGACGTTCCATCCACCGCAGCCGCTGACCATTTGCAACCCCGTCTTCATGTATGGACGAAGGACCACCCACCGGGTCAAATCATCGGCAACCCGTCCGCAGGTATTCAAGCTCGATCCTCAAGAGATTTATTTGTCCATTGTCACTATGCAGCATTTATGTCCTCGGTCGAACCTCGAACCATAAAAGAAGCATTAATGGAGCCCGACTGGATAGCTACAATGCAAGAGGAACTTGAAGAGTTTAAAAGAAACAAAGTATGGCAACTCGTTCCAAAGCCAAAAGGTCACATTGTTGTTGGTACAAGATGGTTGTACAAGAATAAATTGGATGAATCGGGTGCGGTCGTCAGAAACAAAGCGAGACTAGTCACTAATGGGTATAGTCAACTTGAAGGTGTTGATTATGATGAAACATACGCCCCCGTAGCCAGGATGGAGGCCATACGCATCTTCTTAGCGTATGCTGCTCACAAGAATATCAATGTACATCAAATGGATGTAAAGAGTGCCTTCCTAAATGGTGAATTGAAAGAGGAGGTTTATCTTCACCAACCTCTGGGCTTCGAATGTCTTGAATTCCCAGATCACTGTTACAAGCTTGAGAAAGCAGTTTATGGTCTAAAGCAAGCACCAAGAGCATGGTACGAGACTCTCTCAGAATTTCTTGTCTCATCCGGTTACAAAAGAGGAGTGATTGACCCCACTTTATTTAGAAAGGCAAACGGCAATCACCTTATGCGTGTACAAATATATGTGGATGATATCATCTTCCGATCAATGGATCAGGGGATGGTGGATGAATTTTCAAAGCTCATGACCAACAAGTTCCAAATGAGCATGAATAGAGAGATTAATTTCTTTCTAGGACTTTAAGTGAAACAAGTCCCTCAACAGATATTCATCCATCAAGAGAAATACACCTTTGAATTGCTGAAGAAATACTCAATGGACAACTGTTCCTCTGCCAAGGTTCCTATGGCCTTCGGATATAAGATTTCTGCTGATCCTTCCGAAGAATCAGTAGACCACAAAACTTATAGAGGAATGATTGGCTCGTTGATGTACCTCACCGCAAGCCGACCAGACATCGTCTTCACAACAGGTGTATGCGCAAGATACCAAGCCGATCCGAAAGTATCTCACATGACCGCAGTTAAGCAAAATCTCAGATACTTAAAGGGCAGCAAGGCTCTAGGGCTCTGGTATCCCGCAGGGAATGACTTCATTCTGCAAGCATTCACAGATGCGGATCATGCTGGGTGTAGATTGGATAGAAAAAGCACTTCCGGTGGTTGTCAATTTCTAGGTGGAAGACTCGTCAGCTGGTCATCAAGGAAACAAAATTGTGTCTCATTGTCTACCGTAGAAGCTGAATATGTGGCCGCAGCCAGCTGTTGTTCACAAGTCTTGTGGATGAAAACACAACTTATGGACTACAGATACAGGATGTTGCGGATACCAATTTACTGTGACTCAGAGAGTGCTATAGCGATCTCCCATAATCCTATTCATCACTCTAAGACGAAGCATATTGAACTACAGTATCATTTTATCAAAGACCACATTCTAAAAGGCAACATTGAACTAATTTTTGTTAACACTCATGAAGATAAAGCTGATGTATTCACAAAGGCAATTGACTCTACAAAACTCAACAGTTTCTTGAAAATGTTAGGAATGATGAATCCGGACCTGCAATTATTTTTGAATTGATAGGTACCGCGGACCATCTCTGGTCCCCGTTGCGGTCCTAACAAAATATATCTATCATACATGGTTTCAGTATACTTTGTGTATTGCAGTATACCCTGTGTACCGCAACCATATATCATACCTATATTTCTAAGGTCCCTGTTGTTTGTTATTTCTGATTTTGTTCAAGTGTTTCTCTCAGTTCCTTCTACCGCAGTCTTATATCCATCCACCGCAACGACGAATCTATCCGCAATGATGTATCAATCCGCAATGACTGATCAATCCGTAGTCACATTGAATGAACCTTCAACTACTTCATAAATTCCAAAGAACTTTGTGTACTATTTAATGATCCTTCATTAAATAAGAAAAACATTTTCAAAAACATTCGTTGTGTAGCACATCACCGTTTCATTTCTTCTTTTTCAAATAATCCTTTTGTCATACCTATTTTGGGTTTGATACCAAATAAAACAGTTTCCCAATAAAAGAAATCTTTTAGAAATCTTTTTCCTTAAACTGTCTAATCCCCCTTGCCCCAAGATGTCAAATCCGTTACAAATTCCACCTTTATTCAACGAACTTTTGCTTCTCACCACACGATCTTCAGACGTGTGATATTGGGCCTGACACTTCATTAAATGCTACATTTTTGGAAAATCAAAACATTAAGAATTTTCTTTTCTTTAATCTTATTTGTGGCTGTTATTCACTTTTCTTAAAAAAATAAAAACTCAAGGGTTTTTATCTTTAACCGCCACATATAGGGTAAAAACAATAAACTTTTGAGATCCGCCCCTATAAAAACCTTTTTTTTCACCCAAGAAAGCTTTACACTTTCTGAACCTTCTTAGACGATCTTCATCTTCTTCACCCTCTTGCACTCAAGTTTTTCTACAAGTTCTTCAAAGTTTTTCTCAAAATGGTGAAGTCTGGAATTTCGAAGAAGCAATCCAAAGCTTCTGGTTCCGCTCAACCTACTGGTTCTGATTCTGCTACAAGAAACCAATCGCCTTCAATTTCTTCGAGCAATTTTAGGGCTATCTTTAACGATCACACTGTTTACAATGAATCCATTCGACTCATGATCAAGCTCATCTCTAATCACCCTCTGTTTGGACCATTTGATTCTTTCACCGATATGGTTCCAATTTCAACTCTTTTCAAGTGTGCGTTCTCGGCATACCGTCCCCTCAACAACCTGCAAGAAGTTCATCTGAACTTAATGGATCATTCCCTGGTCATCTTGACCAAAGACAAATTTCTGAATGCGATCAATCTATTGGTACATCCTTCTACACAGTTCTTCTCTCCAAGTGTGACGGGCATCATCACTTCACTTTGCCAAATGGGATACCAGAAGAAGCTCAAAGGGATAGGAGAGTTCAAGAAAAATCAACTCCCTGCGGTCTGGCAGTTCGTCTGTCACTTCGTGATCTGCAGTCTGTCAGGAAGAACCGGAGGCACCGATAACATGGGCCTCAAGCTATTGGAGCTAGTGTGGAGCATTTTCACTGGCCACGATGTCAACTACGGCCAGATCTTATGGGATGACTTCCTTCAGTACATCCCTAAGGAGAATCCGAGAGCAAATCCCACAGAGCTCACTTTTGCAAGATTTTGGTCCTTATGCATTTCAGACCTTCACCGCGATGCAAAGATCAGCATGGGCAACGACATCAACTTCTTTGTCACACGTGATCTCAAAAGGTACCCTCCCTCTAAAGATCAATCTATCTTTGGACCTCTAAGACGCTTACCTATACACATTTTGACTACTGTTGGACTTGAGACTAAAGAAGTTACATATCACATAGAGGCTATGGAAGGTATTGACCCATACCTTTCTACCCTGCCTCTACCCAGTCAGACTATACTAGACTCTACAGCACCCCGTGATCCGGAACATACCGTAGCTCCATCTTCCACTATACTGTCTAACATTCCTTTAGCAAGACGGCTTAAGAAGCTTTCTTCAAGAAAAACCTCCCGTGGAAAGTCCAAGAAAAGTGAACCATCCAAGAAAGAAGAACCATCCAAAAAACGCAAACTTAGGGATGTTGTATCTTCTGATGAAGATTCTGATCCAATTCAGACCCCGACAGTCAATGTTGAAAATGAGTTTGATGATGACTCTATCCCAATTCTCATTCTCAAGAAACGCAAAACCAAACCAAGTTCTAGCCAAATGCGTGACCGGACTGATACCGTAGTCTCTCAAAATACTCTGGTAGTCCTTGGGGTCCCCGCAGACCCATTAGTCTCAACCCTCCCCAGCCACTCAGACACAGTAAGTGTGTCTGCTTAATCAAAATATGGAGACTCGCCCCCAACTAAATCCCAAGAGGATTTAATTGGTTCTTCTCGCCCTAAGGTCTCCAGGGCTTCCCGGCTTCATTTCTTTGAGGAACAGGAGTTGCGCTCCATACTTGATTCTGTAATCCAAACACTTGATACACCTTCCCAACCGCAGGGCAATTCTTCAGCTCATGCCAGAACTGAGCCGAGGCCAAACTTGACTACGGGTCAAGGAGACCAAGGAAGCTCAAGAAATCCTACTCTGCTTACCTTACATACAGGTGGTTTAGGCACGGTGAGCACCAATGTGCAAGGATCCGTAAACCCGAGGGACACCTCGGTGCAAAATCAAGGATTTGACGGATATAACTCTGATGATACCTTCACTCGGGAACGTCCTACTACCGATTATGGTATCAAAAAGTATGAAGCTTTTCGCAGGGCATTTCAGGCTCGAAAAGATCAGAAAACAAAGCAGCTTCAACAAAAGGAGAAGGAAATTCAAACCGTGGCAAAGTACTGGGCATATGCAATTAACAATGCAAACACCGTAGCCACCATCCTCAAGATTCAAGATTGGATGACCGCAATGGCTGAGACCATCCGCAACGCACAGTCCATTCACGATGGTACTAGTCCATCCCAGCCCCCTCCAACACAAGCTGTTCAAGACTCCCAAGATGACGGAACCGCAATCGAAGTCAGTTCCGGACCTACATTTGGTTTTGATGACTTTGACATGAATGAAGTCAATCAACCGGAGCAATCAGATGATATGGTGATGATCTTCTACTAAGAAGATGAATCAAGCGGATCCCAACACTCTACATCAAAGCCCAAGGAAAAGAAAAAGAAGAAGAAAGTGGTCGTATCAAGAAAGGAATTTCTAAGTCTCCAAGACAAGGTCGATCAGATTCTGGCTGCAGTGAAATCTAGCCAACCGCAACCAGAAGATGCACCTGGTCCGCAATCTCTCATTGAAAGAATCGAGCGTCTTGAAGCCAGAGAAAGATTAGCTGCTGAAAGAATCTCTCTCAAAGTCGAAATGTGTATTCGAGCCCTGGACAAAAACCGCAAAGTTGATCACCAACAATTCCTTGCCACTGCGGAGCAACTAATCACTGAAGTATCGGCAATCAAGATTGAACTCCTATCCACCATTGCGGATCAATCTACTTAGTCAAAGAAGCTTTTCGAGGAAACTCACAATGCCTATGAGTCCACAATCTCTATACTGCAATCAACCATCAACAGCCTTCGTCGTTCTTTATCTTCAAATTTTCATGGCCAAGAGATTTTACAACTTACCAAGGAGATCCACAGACTTCTCTTTAACACCATCATCCCCAACAATCAGCAGCTTGCTGATGCACTCAAAGCCCAATTTAATGACGTCTGTGCAAAGATAGACGGTCTTAAACAATGGCTTGAGGAGGAACCAGGTGTTCCTTCCTCAAGAGGGGGAAGTGAGGAACGCAATTCGGACCGTATTTCTCATCAACACTCACATCCGCATCAACACTTACAAACTCCCATCCGATTCGGTCAGCATCCAATCATATCTCAACCCATCATTCATCAAAAAGTTCCTACTCCACAACCTTCTTCGCAATCCTCTCCACAAAATAAAACTCCTGTGCCCTCTCCTCAGAAAAGTCCAATTCAATCTCCCCATCAATCTCCACCGCAATCTTCTCCGTAATTATCTCCCCCAAACGCCGACGACTCACCCGCAACCAAGCAAAAGAAAACTGACAGGAAATCAGCTAACTTTGCAGAGATGATGTGGAAGGAGCATGGCTTTGATATCATAATTGATGAATCCCTCATCAATTCCTGGATCAATCCTACCCGAAGATTACTTGATGACGACTACAGACCTTATCTCACCTATACAGAACCCCCATCTGATGGTTATTGGGACATTCCCATCTCTCCCAATGCAAAATTCTTCACCGTCTTCGATTCGTTTGACAGCAGCCTCCCCGATGATCAGAGGGTGCCACTGGAATTTGAAAGACTTAACAGATTCCATGCCAAGCATGGATTTGCAATTGAAAACATATGGTCAAATGAAAGACCCACCACAGTCAAGAACTACAAGCCCAGAAAGTTTATGAAAGCATAATTCATCCAGTATACTCTCACAAGAAGTAATTCTGACTATATCCGAACCCAAGCTGATTTTCCTTGCATGAACCCGGAGGAAATCTTTCTGATTGCTAAGGTTTTTCAAAACAAGTGTGAGAAGAATCCAAAAATGAAGATTGCGTATGAAATTGATTGTACGTTTCTAAAAGAAACTGTTTGTAATTTTGCAAAGATTGACGCGGACATCCACCCAGTAATTGCTTAGAAGTTCAACCTCCCTCCTCTTGAACCAGCTCCGGTGCTTACCGAAGGTTTTCAAGAAATATCCCTTGGAGCAACTAACTTCCCAGATCTTGGAGTCATTTTCAAACGCATAAATGATGATACAAAATATTTCATTCCAATGACTGCCATAAACCGCATGACCTGGAAGCAACTAGAGATCACTCAAACTGCAGTCAACATGTCAAAACACACAACTGCTAAAGTAAAGTGTGAAATCTCCAGGAGAATCGTTTGCCTCAGAGAAGTCAGGAAGTTCTGGTGGATTCTCATCAAATTCCTGAAGCTTGACAAATGAAAGGAAAGTTGAAGAGGTCACTTAGGGGGAAATTGTTAAAGCATAAAAGTGACCCTCTTAAAATTGACAAATCCGAAGCCATCACAGATCTGCAGTCAGTATCTCAACCGCAATCAAGAACTGCATCCGCAGTCAACATCATCAATCTTAGTTTTAGTTTTATCTGTTATCTTATGTCTTTACATTTCTTTACCCAGTGTGCCTTGCATGGCCACCTTAGACGGATTTAACTTTGTAATCTTCGAGACTCTATAAATAGAGCTCTCATTTTCTGAATGAAACACATCTATCACAACTGATCTCTTGAATCTTATATCTAACTCTTTCATCTCTCTCTTACTCTCTAAGTTTTTCATAACCCAAACAGTTACATTAAGATCGTAATTTCTTCTTCGGAGCAAGTCAATATTGACTTAATCACTCTAAGTCTGATCTCATTTACTAACTTGGTTTGATTGCAATCCTTGTTAAGAATCAGCTTAAGTGTATACTTGATATAATACTTGTTGTCATTTATATTTCCGCACCTAATTATCTAACTATCTAACCCTAACTTATTATTATTGTTGAGCTTTATGATCCTTTGAGTTAAACTTTAATTCCGCAATATTACTTGTACTAACGTTTGTTCAAGTGTGTTACTCAAGTTTTTCTCTCAACATAGTGTCTTGTTTCTTTAAAAAAGAAGCAAAATCCATCTCTATAGGTCTTCTTGGATTTCTTGGGCCTAAATGTATTCTTTTCATGAACTAAGGGCCTCCTATAGCAATATATATATATATATATATATATATATATATATATATATATATATATATATATATATATATATATATATATATATATATATATATATATATATATATATATATATATAATTTTATAATGCTTTGAGAGGTTTTTTTATGAAATTTATGAAGTTGCTCTTTTTGGTTGCATAACACTTACATTTACCAAATTTGATACAATAAGTGGATTATGCATCAACATCTTATGCCCTCCAATATTTAGTAAGATTGTATTTATAGTTTCCTTTTTCATGTTTCTTGGAGTACATGACATGTTTAATTTATGTACTTTACATCATAGGTGATGGAGAAGAGCAAGGAGTTGTAAAACTTATTGATCTGTTCCATTCCATAACATCCAACAAAACATACCCTATAGTACATTAAAATTTTGAAATCTACCTTATCCTAGGGTCACTTATGAAGTATAAAATAGATTGATCTGATCACTACCTGATATGCATATCTTACTATAACACCACGTTTTCACTTTACAATAAAATTTAAAATAAATGCTTGTTTATAAAATTCGAAGTAAAAATATATTAGTTTTTAGCCAAAGTAATTATTTGAAAAGTTGCAGTAGTTGTGATGGTGATTCCGTAGGTATAAAGAACACCCAAATCAGACTTCGTATGTGGAAGTTATGATTTTTTATAGTTTCAGTGCAACACAATACAACAGTGTGCGACACAGAAATCAAAATTAATAAATTGGTTGATTATTAGCCAAAACTATATAAACAAGAGTTGAAGATCTCTTAAATACGAATTTGTCGATATACAGATAGTCGAGAACGGAGTTGGTATGAAGGAGTTAAAACTTTTTCACGGATTTTAATTGTGTAATCTCTATAAAACATGAATTTAAAATGGAATGATTTTTGCATGGATTTTAATAGTGAAATTTGTAGTACTCGTAAATGCCTACATGTAGATATAAATAACGTCGAAAACGGAGCTTGTATGCAAAAGTTATAATTTTTCGAAGCTTATAAAAAATACATGTGAGACGATGACATAGCAGCACTAGAGTGCGCCATGTGGCAGCGCCGGAGGCCACATCTCGGAGGCAACATGGCACCACAAAAATACGACATATGGCACCATAAGACGTGGACACATGGCGCCATAATATCTTGATATGTGGCACATTTGAAGCCAAGGTTCTTAGAAGATGCGGCTCCACCCAACGCCAGCCACGTAGGTCACGTTGCGCCCACAGCTAAGATGCAACATGTCTCCCAGTAGTTTAAATAAGTGTGATAGGTTTGGCTCATTTCAATCAAAAAATGCAACCCTTTTTCTCTCAAGCTTCAGCCACCCTTATAGCCTAGATATTTGCCTGTTATGTACAACCTAAAACCTATATTGATATTAATTATATATTTGTTAAATACGTTAGGTTACATGCTCCCAAAATTAAATAGTTTTAGATTTCTTGATTTCGCGTTATTGCGCAACTCTTGTATGAGTCTAACTGTTGTAATGCTAGATCTTTTAGTTGAAAATTTGTTTAATTTTAGCGTCATGTAATTGCATTTGTCCGATAATTAGTTAATATTGGTAGAAGTTCTTCCTCGGCTGTTAGCAGGGTGAAGTGGGGGGAATCCTAAAAGGAGAGTGGGAAGTATTATATGTTCTTAGTAAGCCATATATTCATGGGGTAGAGCGTCGGTAGAGATGAAAAATCATATTAGAGTCTAGGAAGATGTGTTGTATGTTCTCGTTTGCACACCTACATATATATGGTTGTCATGTGTAGTGTTGAGAAGTGACTTGGAAATTCGGGAAAAATTATTGCGATGAATATGAATAGGTGTAAAATGTAGTAAGGGCCTATTCTACTCGAAGCACAGGATTTGTACTTGGATCAGGAATAGTTACAAAGTTACTAAGGCTCTGGTAGTTGGGTAGGTAGTGTGGCTAACACTATAAATTCATTTTGCGTTGTTACCTATTGTATGGTAATGTATAGGAGAGTGGCTCTAAGTTCATGTCTAAGGGGCCATGAAGGACTGATTCTGAGTAATATAGGTTTGCGTAAGAAAGTGATTGGTTCGAAGAACCTTGTTCGATGTAGTAACCGACTTTAGTCGTAAGATTTAAGAAGAATGTGATTAAGGTGATCGACATAAGGATTGCAGCCTTCGTTAGGGGCTGAGCAGTCAATGGTTAAAGTTGGTACCTGTTGTGATGTGGTTGTGTGTCAACCTCCCATAATCAATAGAAGGAGGATCATATTTTTAGTACGGGGAGGAAAGAAAGATGGAAGATGTCTTCGGTGTTAGTGTGTGTTTCATAGAGACAAATATTTAGTTCACTATGGACCTTTCTGCAACAATAGGTTATTAGAATATATGGTGACATCTCTGTGATATTTAAACAGAATGAGGACCCCTACGAAGCATAGTTCTGGATCATGATCAGGTTTGGATGACGTAGAGCTATGTGACTGGATTTTGGCCGAGGTTTCTCCAGACATCATAAAGGAGATACCTAGCATGATTGATCAGAACACTGGCAGGTTGATTATCATATTTAGCTACTTTGGCTATTGGGTAAGGAACAAAAACAACACCAAATCATAGTTTGGAGACACAACCATGGAAGAGGAAGCGGGCGCAAGACCCAGCTCCACTGACAAACGCCAAAGAGTTTGGTATTGTTGAGGCAAGCGTTTGTGGTCCGGAGGACCACACCATCTGTGCTAACTGTGTAGGAACCCACAGGTTTTCATGTCACAAGTTCAAGTGCTTCAAGTGCAGATAAAAAGGGCATGTATTGAGAGAATGTATCAATAAAGAATTGTGTTTTAACTGCTATCAACTTGGCCACAACAAATCTCACTGTCCTGAATTGATGGTAGAGGCGATGTAGACCCCGACACTTACAGTTTTATAGGAAGCGAAAGGGACAATTTTGACCCCAACACCTAAAGTTTTGCATTCTTTAGCAAGAAGCCCTATAGCTGAGAAGGGATTTGTTTTGCTTCCAGTTAAAAAAGAATAAACCAACGCTCAAAGAGGCTTCGGATATGTTTTCTAATATGTTGTTAGGATCAGTTTCTATTCAAATATATTAGTAGGTAATCCAGCAACTGTCGTTGTTGCTTTGCTGCAATTCTAAAACCACTTTTCTACTTGTCATGATCTTGTTCGATTTCGATTGTGTTATGTGAAAAGATCACTTGCAGTGGGCAAAAGCAGTAATACTGCGTTAGGAACGTCAAAATAATTTGATATGACAATCATGAGTTTCTTCAAAGTCAAAGGGATACAAATCACATAGAGAGAGAGAGACAGTTTGGGATCTGATTGGTTATGAGTAGCAGCAGGTGATGGGTAGAACCTAAGTGTGAAAGACCCGACCTTTAAAGCGAAAGTTCGAAGAGTAGTTTGACTTTCGGTTTCTACGTTAATGTTCCAATTAATTGCGGCACAAGTAGGTGGAGGTAGCCAGTTTTGTTTTTTTTCATAAGGGGTGAAAGAAGAATGGAGTCTTCTACTAAATATATCCATAGGCTATAAGTACTTCTCAAGGAAAGGTTGGTCTTCCCTCCCAAGTGTCTGGTAGGATTTAGAAATTGTCCAAACTCTTGGGTGTGACTCAAATAGCCAAGAGAACCATATAGGTTTATGCCTTCACAGATGTGGGATTTATCCTCGAAGCATAGGAGCTGCTAGACAAGGAATTCAGTGGGTCATTTAGTTCACCATAGGGAGCGTCGAGTGCTTTTGTGTAGAAAAAGGAAGGACCACTCAAGGTATACATCATACTTAGAGAATGGGTTAAGCAATTAGTAAGGATTTAATTATCCCATGCCAAAGAATTACAACAGTAGGATCGATGTGAAAAGAGAGGGTGTTTCTATCGTATGATCGTTCCAAGTCATCATATGATGTGCGTATAGGTAAAATAAGAGACTCCTAGAAGGGGATCATTCGGGTGGGACTATGTCCATTAAGAAAGGTGGTACCAAGGGTTGTAGATGTATCAGCACTATACATGATAGGATTGGTGGATCGAGATGTTCATCCATGTTTGACCAGTTGGTCCTATTGTATCCGTAGCAATTGAAGTTAAATAAGTCCCTAACATGAATTAGTAAAGGTTCAGTATAAGAGTAACGCCTTGTTAAAACCTTCATAAACAATTATCGTTATTGGAGATCCTGGCGTGGAGAAGCCTTATCAGTTAAGGTGATGTCGTAGTGATGTCAGTGAAAGTTCAAGCTGCAAAGTAGTAAGAGGATCTAAGGACTCCCACTGGGATTAAGAATTGCAGTAAGATGGTAGGGTATCGTTAGTGACCTGTTCAAGCTTCTCAAGTTGTAGGGTGCAAGGTTTCGGTTGGCAAGGAACACAAAAGTGTAACGACCAAAATTTCAACCCAAAATTTTCAATTAAAACTTTAAGTGTTTATTCAAATCCAACTACAATATCTTAAAATATTTATCAAAGTATCATTTAAAAGTTATCATGTACACAAGTCCCCATTAATGCGATGCAATTGAGCCGTGCCCCTCCTTTATTATAAGAAAACCTGAAACGTTTAAACCATAAATCGTAAGAACAAAGCTTAGTGAGTTCCCCAAAATACCACACACAACACAACACAAATAAACAGATATGGATTATTAACAACCGCGGGGACTATCAATAGTCCCAGTGGGCTAACAGCACTCTCGGTGGGTTATCAGCAACCCTGGAGACCATAAGCAATCTCAGTCACATATAAATAGCATAACACAATAATAACAGCTAGACCCAGCTGGTCATCACAGATACAACTATTCTACCACACAGGCTCATATAAACATGCAAGATTCACAAAGACAACTAGCATACTACATACATAATTTAATGAGCCGGCATTAGTGCCTTCGACTCATGAGCACCGAGAGAAGACTTATCAGAATCGAAGAACCGTGAAACACTACGACACGATCCCCTTCTCTACACTGCTTGAACCCACAAATCCACTAATACCAAAACCAGGTAAAATATTAATTAATAGCACAAAACCCTCAAGTTTGACACAAGGTCAAACTTGGTCAAAAAGTCAACGGTCAACGAAAGTCAAAGTCAACAAGTCAAACTTCAGGCTGAGTACGCCCAGCGTACTCAGCTCGTACGCTTGGTGTACTCACCATCCAGGGACAGGACTCCTCACGACTACGTGCAGCGTACCTACAGGTACGTCCAACGTACACGGCCAAACGACACTTTTCCATTAATTGCTTAATCTCTTAAGCCCTTTCATCCAACACTTAGATCTAGTCCCACAACAACATTCTAAGTCATAATGGACAAAGTTTCCAACTTTATCCATTAGAATGGTTCAAACCACCAAGATCTAGCCTTTAAGTATCAAAGGGGCCAAAAGAGCATCTTTTTCAACTAAATCCATTAAGTCCAAGTCTCTAACCTGCAGATCTGAATCAAAATGATGTTTAGATGGATAAAGTTTCCAACTTTATCCATAAAAAGATAAAAAAAACTTTCAAGATCTAAGATTTATGCACTAAAATGACCAAAAGCTCATAACATCGAAAAAATCTAGATCTAACAAATGCATCATCAAGATTCAACCTTTATACCTATAGAAGAGAGATCAAGGTGAACAAAGTTTGGATCTACAAGCTCGAATACAACCAACACTTCTCCAAAGAGTTCATTCTTCTCCAACGTGCACCATGCACACTCCAAAGCACTCAAAAACACCTTCTTTTAGCTCACAAGGCTCAAACTAGGGTTAAGGTTTCATGGGAGGGTGTTGGAGAGGTGGAGTCTGAGAATGGAATGGTTGTGGGGGAGTTAAGGATCTTAAATATTGCTCAAACTACAAAAATAGGGTTTGGGCACTGATTGTGTATGCCCAATGTACTCCTGGTACGCCCAGTGTACTCAGGACGCCCCAGTACGCCCAACGTACCCCCCCTCCCCCCTATACGCCCAACGTACTCAGCATAACCCAAATCCGTCCAAACTTCAAACGTTCATAACTTCTTCGTTTCAGTTCCGATTTGGACGATCTTTATATCCACTGAAAGGTATTGAGCAGCTCTACATCTTTATCTAATTATTTTTTTACTTAAAACACGTCCCACTAAAATCCATAATTCATAAAAGAAGTCTGAAACACTACTTTCCCATTTTACCCTTTGACTCCAAAGCACAAACCGAACTATTGGATCACATATCTACAACACCCACATCCAAACGGGCCTAAACCTCTCTTCCCTAAAGCCCGAAGCATTATGATACTTGATCCTTTGGGTCACGGCCCCGGATTGTGAAACAAATCGAAACATGGTGTTACAACTCTTTCCCCACTTAAATTAGATTTTATCCTTAAAATCATTCCTTAATATCTTCTCTGCCGAACCAAACGCTCCTTACTGAACTCCCTGAATCAAGAAGATGAATGGGGAAGTCACATAGCTCCGAGCTATCACCAAGTCCCCTTAACCCCAGTGATGGCTATAAATCGAATCAAGTACTCACATCACATTTGGCCCCAACCCAGCCTATGATTTCCCAAGTATTACATATGTTGAGGCCCACTCACAACCCTTCACCCAACCCTATGATGATCTAAATCACCCTAGAGAATGCCACGAGCCAAGTTATAGACTTCCATCACTCTTAGCACCGTCTACCAACGTAGTGAATACTACGGCTTCTCTGCAGTTTTATAACACTTCCACAACCGCATCCTATCCTAGTGAATGTTATAGCTACTCCGTAGTCCTACATCACTCCCACAACTACACTCTAACCTAGTGAATGCTACGGCTGCTCCGCAATCTTACATCACTCCCACAATCGCACACCAACCAAAAACACTGCAAGTCAAAACCCCGCCTACTGGACTCTATCAGGTGTTCAGGTCGTGCTTCAGACCCCAAGGCCTTCATCAGACAAGAACAGGCAGAGAGGTCCTAACACAACCCTCGACTTGAACCTATCCATGATTCCATATCATTTGCTCTGATGCTCATCACCGACCAAATAACAATATTCCTTGCTTAACCCTGAACCCTCTCGTAACCAGAACTGGCTCCTTAGTTGACTTAGGATGATACCATGTTGACTGACCTTCCCAATTAATCATTAATCAAACTATATCTTATCTGCACCACCCGATTATCCATTCAAGACCCCGCCGGCCAAATGGTAGTCTGCTCCACACTCACGATCCAAATCCATGACATGGGTACAAATTCTAAAATAGCTCGCACTTGGAACTATCCCCGGTGGTCCCAAGTGACCATCCCTTACTTGGATTCATCTATATTCTTGATAAACTCGTGATCATGGGATTACCAAGCCATCCCACACACTCATTATCCAACCACTACCATACTGAGCTTGTTGAACCAAGATCCCATGACAAAACATTATCGGGTGCTCACACCCCAACCAAATGAAGCACTTTACTATTCTCGACACAGATTTCCATATCCAAAGTGCCTTCCCTTGATACAATTCCACATCCTTCTACAATCCCAACTGACAACAAGGAACCCAAATGACCCACAATTGGAACAGATAGATAATCACTTCAATGTTCTATCTACTACCGAAACAAACCCGCGTCTGCTATAGACCATAATTTCACAATCCAACAATTCATGGCAACGTACCAAGAAGCCATGATATACCATAAACAGAACATGAGGATAGGTTGTCATGATCATTGACCTCCAATTATACGACTCAAAACCTTCGAAGCATCCCCACCCATTGACGATAAATGGAAACATTCAACGATCGAGGGTGCACTGGTAACTACCCAACAATCCAATCTGCTATTGAACTAACCCATGCGGAACTACACATGCCAAATTCTGAAGTTGATTAACAGACCAACGAAAGCAACAATCTATACCCTGAGCTGACGAATTCTTTAACAACGGACACTCGACCCGAGCAACTTAACCACCTCTTAACCAGTTCATCAGCATCCCCGAAAGGGACTACTGGCTACAACGAGCTCCCTAACCAACAGATTCCTGTTGTGAAGACAACTCGTGCCTTCCTGAGCACATACAACAAATGTTAAGTTTCTTTGCACCTCGTCTTGACCACATCTTGAACCACAGCCTCGCATATCCAAACTACAGATCCCTATAACCCATTCTTCTTAAATCGTGAACTCAACAAATCAATGACCTTTCAAGTAGCATGCCCAGTTCTCCCCCACTTGGGTTCGAACTATCACCAACTGACGTTGCAGATAAACCACACTTCAAACCGACTCAGCCAGATACATACCATACCTGACTCTTGGAATGTATTACACAAAACAAGATAATCTCCCAGATAAAGACCTAGCAACTCAAAAACATTCTGAATCTCAGATGGAGACCTCAGAAATTTCCCAGTCATAACCGCCTCTATCATCAAGAATCCCATGCAAATGCACAAGCAATAACTCTAATAGCCCATTCATAGCACTGATACTCCATTTAAGAAAAATTAGACTACCACACACTTCGCCTCTAAATCTCTGACCTTCACTCCATCCGGAGACACAATCATTAAAACATAAGGGATCATCCTCATAGTCGAGATATAACATAGACAGCGAAAGTTGTCGTTCCTGATTCACTTATCCTGACCACCTGGAACAATCTGCCAGGACATGCTCAAACTGAACTCAAGGAAAGCATACCCCTGGCCCTCATCTTGTATAGTCTCTACGAAAATGACTCGCTTTCCACACATGAAACTTTCTCGAGGCGATCAAACCACATGAATCCTCTCGTGCATTTCCACCTTTGTCGCAGTTACCACAACCATCCGCTTTCCCCCACTGGGTCGTCCTCCAATCTCTGAAATCATATGCTCGCTCTCTCTTTTCCCCAACACAGAAAACTGGAAGAAAAGAATCCTCTTCATAGAAAATGACATCATAAGCCATCGGCCAATCACTCAACCTCAAGGCTACAATCCTCAAGTCGCTCATCCCAATCGTTCCCTAGTTGTTCCCTTCTTTAGTCTTGCGACTCCGAATGTCACTTCCTCGGGTAAGGCCCCCAAGACCTTGAAATTAACTACTCATCCAGGTCTGCACCATTCAACTCCAACTGACATGGCGAATAAAGCCCAAAAAATCACCCGGCCCGTCTTCTTCCCATACAGCTATAACCGAAAAGCTGAGAATACCCAAAATGTTGCAACGGATTCATGGAGCCAAACCATATTCCTACCCTCAACCAGATCCATAGTATTTTCCGGGACTTTCCTTGATTCAAGTACGGATCCTGTGCTTCCAGTAGTACGGGCCCAATACTACCTTCCACACCTATCCGTACTTTCCTCAAAATCATTCGAATCCTCTAAGTCACTCCCCCATTGTTACCTTCCAAAATCTACTAAACAACACACCAATCGCACTAAAGCGCTTCCTAGGCTCTCCTAGGATTATCACCTCACCCTGCCATCAGATGCTGAAGGACCTCTACTAATGTCAGTTAACTACTTCACGAATACAATTACATGCAACAAAGCTTAGATAATACTTCGACTAAAAGACATAGCCCTACAACAGTTAGACCCAAACAAGAGTTGTGCAATAAGGACAAGTCAACCACTCTAAGAATATTTAACCTTCACTGCTTGTAACTTAACATATTTGTGTGATAGCTAACTTACATCAATATAGGTCCTACAAAGCACAAAGCAAGCAACATTCGAGCATCTAGAACTAAAAGCATCACATAAACCAGTAGTCTTACCTGAAAAGCTCCTGAATATCTCGTCACTAGCATGCATCACTACCAGCTCACACAACAGACAGAAAAACATCTCTCCAAATTAGGCATCCTACCATGCAACACTGAGCAGATCCTTAGAACTAATCTAGCATGCAATTCTCATATACTCACATCAAAAATCAATCATAAAACACGTATGGGTATTTTGAGAATACTTACTTGAGCTCGGCTGATTGCACGCATCACATCCCCTTTTATTTTATAAATCTTTTTAAAAAAATCATTTTCTTTTAGAAAATTTTACTAGTTCCTCAGTTTAAGTTCGGGTATACCCGAGAGTATGCATGAATCCCATAAACCAAATCTCTAATACCAACATGTAACACCCCAAACTTCAACCCAAAATTTTCAATTAAAACTTTAAGTGTTTATTAAAATCACAACTACAATATCCTAAAAAATTTATCATAGTATCATTTAAAAGTTATCATGTACACAAGCCCCATTGATGCAATGCAATCGAGCCGTGCCCCTCCTTTATTATAAGAAAACCGTAAACATTTAAACCATAAATCGTAAGCACAAAGCTTAGTGAGTTACCCAAAATACCACACACAACACAACACAAATAAACAGTTATGGGTTATCAATAACCCTGGGGACTATCAACAGTCCCACTTGGCTAACAGCACGCCCGGTGGGTTATCAGCAACCCTGGAGACTATCAACAATCTCAGTCATATATAAATAACATAACACAATAATAATAGCTAGACCCAGGTGGTCATCACAGATACAACTATTCTACCACACAGGCTCATACAAACATGCAAGAGTCACAAAGACAGCTAGCATCCTACATAAATAATTTAGTGAGCCGATATTGGTGCCTTCGACTCACGAGCACCAGGAGAAGACTCACTTGAATCGAAGAACCCTGAAACACTACGACACGATCCCCTTATCTACACTGCTTGCACCGAAAATCCACTAATACCAGAACCAGGTAAGATCTTAATTAATAGCCCAAAACCCTCAAGTTTGACCCAAGGTCAAACTTAGTCAAAAAGTCAACGGTCAATGGAAGTCAGAGTCAACAAGTCAAACTTCAGGCTGAGTACGCCCAACGTACTCAGCTCATACGCTTGGCGTACTCACCATCCAGAGATAGGACTCCTCACGAGTACATACAGCGTACCTAAAGGTACGCCCAACGTACACGACCAAACGACACTTTTCCATTAAGTGCTTAATCTCTTAAGCCCTTTCATCCAACACTTAGATCTAGTCCCAAAACATCATTCTAAGTCATAAAGTTTCCATCTTTATAACTTTCCATGTCTAGAAAAGGTTCAAAAGCCAAAACCTTAACTTATTAACCCATTAAGACATCATGACACTTTCATGGAAGGAAGAGAAGGATCAAGATCACATTTTTATGGATCCTAAAAGCTCCATAATGGACAAAGTTTCTAACTTTATCCATTAGAATGGTTCAAACCACCAAGATCTAGCCTTTAAGTATCAAAGGGACCAAAAGTGCATCCTTTTCAACTAAATCCATTAAGTCCAAGTCTCCAACCTTCAGATCTGAATCAAAATGAAGTTTAAATGGATAAAGTTTCCAACTTTATCCATAAAAAGGTAAGAAACTTTCAAGATCTAAGATTTATGCACTAAAATGACCAAAAGTTCATAACATCCAAAAAAAAGCTAGATCTAACAAATGCATCATCAAGATTCAACCTTTATACCTCTAGAAGAGCGATCAAGGTGAACAAAGTCCGAATCTACAAGCTCCAATACAACCAACACTTCTCCAAAGAGTTCCTTCTTCTCCAAGGTGCACCATGCACACTCCAAAGCACTCAAAACACCTTATTTTAGCTCACAAGGCTCACAATAGGGTTAGGGTTTCATGGGAGGGTGTTGGAGAGGTGGAGACTAAGAATGGAATGGTTTTGGGGGAGTTAAGGAGCTTAAATAGGGTTCAAATCACAAAAATAGGGTTTAGGCACTGATTGTATATGTCCAATCTACTCTTGGTACGCCCAGTGTACTCAGGATTCCCTAGTACGCCCAACGTACTCCACCTGTACGCCCAGCTTACGCAGCTTAACCCAAAACCATCCAAAGTTCAAACGGTCATAAATTCTTCGTTTCAACTCTGATTTCGACGATATTTATATCTACAGAAATGTATTAAGGAGCTCTACAAGCCTATCTAATTTCTTTTTACTTAAAACACATCGAACTAAAATCCATAATTCATAAAAGAAGTCTGAAACACTACTTTCCCATTTTACCCTTTGAATCCAAAGCACAAACCGAACTATTGGATCACATATCTACATCACCCACATCCAAATGGGCCTAAAACTCTCTTCCCCAAAGAACGAAGCCTTATGATACTTAATATTCAAGTCACGGCCCCTAAGTGTGAAACGACTCGAAACAGGTTATTACAAAAAGGATCATAAGCGACTAGTATAAGTTTCCTAGATATGTTCGTTCAGTTAATGGTTACGTTAGATAGATCGTAAAGTGTGACTACATATGCGTCAAGTGATGTGTTAGTTCCATTTTAGACTTCAGGATATACTACATGTTTTGTTTAGTATTTTCTTATAGGTATTCATGTGAGTTAACCTGGGATTGTATTCAATCTATAACATTCGTAAGTTAATATAAGACAACAATTAGACTTTCGAATCCATGCTACCATGTAATAATCTATTAATGCATCATTGTTATCATAGGTTTTCGGGGTAAGCTACATGTTGGGTTTAGTTATTCCTTTTGTTGATAATCGTGAGAGCTAATATAAAACTATGACACAATTTTAGCATTCATAAGTTGACGATTAGACTTTAGCATCCGTACGATGTAAATTAAGGACCTCGGGTCGATTGTAGCCTCAAAGGTTTAAGTAGCGCATATATTTTGTGATAAATAGATATCAAGGAAGGATGCTGATTGGATTCGTTCAGGAAAGTGGGATAATGGTCGTAATTCTTTAAGACCACCGAGGGGTTTATTGTGAGTCTTCAGGCCCGATAGGGATGATGATCATCTCGATCTGGCATCATAATCCCAATAGTTGGATAGTATCATGACCTGTCGTGAGCAGGCATAGGAACGAATTGCTCGAGCAGTATTTGTAACTTGACATAGGTAAAGTAGTTAGAGCCTTACGAGAAGGCTATTAGTAACCTAGTGTTCATTATAATCTAGTAGGTTGGAAGACGAGCAAGCCTTATAATGATTTTGTCACCAGTACTGGAGTATTGGTTCCAGAGTTTTCGAACCAGTAAACCCGTTATAGTAGCTTTGGTTAAATTTCAGGATGTTGAAACACATGAACTAGGTAGAGAGACTACTTGTAATCTATATTTGTGTTTGTTTCCATAGAAAGATTTTTTGGGACACAAAGTCATAACGATATACCATAAGCCTTTTATAGGGGCATGTTTTGGAATGAGGGTCGAAAGTGTTCCTAGTCAAAGGAATAAATCGACATTTTACGTCTGAAAGCGATCGTCATTCGTAGAGTACAAATTCTAGAAATCCAAGCCGACGAGTTCCCGATTTTGGGAGACTTCGCAAGGAGTTCAGGGATAGATTTAAGGTAGAAAATGAAATTTTATATTTAAATAAGTGCAGATAGGTGAAATTAATGCGGAGGCATTGGCTTGGTACCAAATTAACCACGAGTACCCTAATAGGATGGTGTTTGAGCTTATCTCAAGGTGCGCTAGGAGTAGGATTTCGAGGACGAAATATCTGTAAGTAGGGGAGAGCTGTAACACCTCAATTTCACTTTACAGTAAAATTTAATATAAATGCTTGTTTATAAAATTTGAAGTAGAAATATATTATTTTTTAGCCAAAGTAATCATTGCGAAAGTTGTAGTAGTCGTGATGACGATTTGGTAGGTATGAAGAATGCCCAAATCTAAGTTCGTACGAGGAAGTTATGATTTTTTGAAGTTTCAATGCGACATGATACAATAGTATGCGAAACAGAAATCTAAATTAAAAGTCGGTTGATTGTTAGCCAAAACAATTTAAACAAGAGTTGAAGATCTTGTAAATATGAATTTGTCGATATAGAGACAGTCGAGAACGAAGTTTGTATGAAGGAGTTATGATTTCTTTCATGGATTTTAACAGTGTAATCTCTATAAAACATGAATTTTAAAATAGAACGTGAATTAGCTATTGAAATCTAAAGGAAAGTTGTAGTACTTGGAAATACCTACGAATGGATATAAATAACGTCGAAAACGGAGCTCGTATGCATTTTCGAAGATTACTAATAATACCCGTGAGACTATGACGTGGCAGCACCAGAATGCGCCACGTGGCAGCGCTGGAGGCCACATCTCGGAGGCGGCGTGGCACCACAAAAAGACGTCATGTGGCACCAGAGGACGTGGACACGTGGCACCACAATATCTTGACATGTAGCACATTTGAAGCCAAGGTTCTTAGACGAAGCAACTCCACCCAACGCCAGACACGTAGGGCGTGGCACGCCCAGAGCAAAGATGCGGCGCGCCTCCCTGTACTATAAATAGGTGAGGCCGGTTTGGCTCATTCCACTAAAAAAATCCAACCCTTTTTCTCTCAAGCTTCTGCCCACCCTTGAGTCCGGTTTTCCTAGTTTTTGGAGTACTTTAGCGATGCTCTGAGGTATCTAGGAGCCCAATGAAAAGAAGAATTTGTAACAAAGTTCTGCCTATGAGTTTCCAACTTTTCACTAAAAATATTTTCTTTAATACTTGTTAGACACGTTTCCTGCCAGTTGGATCGCTAGTTGGATAGCTAATAGTCGTCGAAATAATTGTCCATGTGAGTTACCTCACTATACTATGTATTAAAATATATATCCATGTATGTTAGCATATAAGAGATAGTAGAGTAGAGCCGAAACTGTAGTTTCTATGTGCTTAATGCTATTATACTTGACTTATTGAGTAGAGCCGAAAGCATAGTATCTATGTGCTTAAATGTTATTGTACTTAAATTATTGTTATGGTTAATTGAGGGGTTGACAGCTGAACGACGATAGGTCGCGAGCCTATAGGCTCGTGTTGACGACGAAATGGCAGGTAGGCCGTCAGTCTAGATACATATATTATTGGTGGATCAGCGAAAGGTCGTGAGTCAACTGGTGGATCGACGAAAGGTCGTGAGCAATTGTTTGTGTGCAGGTATATATATTGCGATATATGGTATGTTAGACAACTCACTAATCTTCGTGCTTACCCATTTGATTACAAATGATTTCAGGTATTACTTCGGATTGTGAGAAGGCAAGGTTTGACTGTACATGCGCATTATGTGTTACACATAGATTAATTATACTATGATTTAAATGAAATTCTGCCAAATAAAAATGAAAAAAAAAATTAATATGAAAATTGGGAAGTTACAGTTAGTGTGTTGTTTGTAGCCGATACTTCATCAATATTAAAAATAGAAGCTGAAAACGATGTGTTAAAAGCCTTATCTCATATTATTGATCTAGACTCTGGGACGGACAAAGTCTCATGTCGATTTGTGAAGGACTTGCATATTGACGATGTTTCAAGAGAGATGTTTTAGAAAAGAGTGTAATGAGTCCTATAGACTATACATAAAGATTTTTAACCTCACTCAATATTTAACTTTATATCTGGAATTTTCATTTATGTTGGAACTCACAACACCAACATATCTAGTCAAGGATATGGTAATTGCAACGGAAGCATCATTATTTATGAAAATATAATGTATGTTTTAAATTTGTGAAATATTAAGTTTTTGTTGAAATGTAATGAGTGAAATTGAAAACATTCTTACGAGCAAATTTTAGAATTATTATATTTTCCAGTAATAAGAATCAAGTGACGTATCTTTTCTAATTGTAGTTTCAACAAATGGCTAATGAGGTTGTGGCGGCTCTTCTTTGGGTCAAAAACGCCAATGTCACAATGTCAGCACAACCTGAAAAGTAGATTTATACAGCACAACTTCCTCGTGGGTTACAGACAATATCAAACATAATTGCAGTTTCAAGTTGCAATGTAACAAATTTTCTAATATAGACTTTTTTTGTGAGCTACATTTTTGGCCCGATTATTTAGGGCATCTGATTTATCCTTTGACGTTCAACATCTTACATAAAAGCCACCATTTAAGCATCTTTCTATACATAAGACACTTTTCCTTCCTATTGCATTTCCTTCAGCAACATAGATTTGTTAGCATGTAAATTCTTTTCGATAGAACATTTCATTGTGAGAAAAAAAATTCAATATTTGTCTTTTCATGTGTTCCGTAACAAAGGAGGCCTTTGACTTTATTGTTGTACCATTTTGTAGTGACAAAGGCAAAAAGACATACTATTTGATAAGCAATTATATAAGCACTAATGTGACTTGTAACTAAATTAGTTCAAGGAATTCACCTTGAACACATTATGCTTAACCATTCTACAACGACTAAGGAGCCAAATCATTTAATGTTTGGCATATCAACTATACCGTGTTTTAGTGTCGTACACACTCCCGATGAGTGTCCGGCTTCACAACGCAAGGTTCGTAAACCCCGTTAAACAGTGTTTTAGTGTCGTACACACTCCCGATGAGTGTGCAATAATGTTTTATCATTTTGGTTCAGTGTTTACTACATTTGAGACTTAGGAAATTCAACACACGAACTTTCCAAATGATGTTTCTCTCATTAAAATATTGCATTGTACAGTAATTACATAGTGTAAACCCTAATATACAAGGGTTAATTGAATTGATTGGTTTTGACTTGTTGACTTTGTTTGACTTTGACTTGACTCAATTTTTGACGGTTGTCACATCATCCCCCCATTAGAAGGAATTTCGTCCCGAAATTTGCATTTGACTGGGACATCAAGAGTTTGGGAAAAGATGTGGGTATTTTTGTTTCATTTGATCTTTGCGTTCCCAGGTGAACTCAGGCCCTCGTTTAGCATTCCAACGGACCTTCACGATGGGAATACGACTTAGCTTTGTTCTTTTGATCTCTCGATCCATAATTTCTACCGGTTCTTCCACGAAGTGGAGACTCTCGTTGATTTCAATTTCGTCAAAAGGTATCACGAGGGTCTCGTCGGATAGATTTTGTCAATCATATTTTCGGGGTTAAAAAATAAAGTTTTATTAGTTACCTATAGCGACGACTTGTCGTCACCACAGGTTTAATCTATTACGATGACTTGTTGTCGCTATAGGTTTTTAACAAGAGCCAACGACATACATATAGCGACACACAAGTCATAATTTGCATGTGTGAAGACTTGGAGTACTTTCTAACTGGTTCATGTGTGAAGACTTGGAGTACTTTCTAATGAAAACTATGCTACTGGGGAAATTGAAAACTGGTACGTAGCTTCAAAGTCAAGAATATGCAGTAGGCATGTGATGCATTAAATGCATGAGGCACACAAGTCATAATTTGCAGCAACATATACGTATATGTGTGTGAATTGAAGAAGAAGGTTACGGCTCAAAGAATATATATATATTCATTTTCTCTTCATTTGTTAGATACACAATAACCATAACATCATAGACTATATATATTCAATTTCATTTGTAATTTTCACTAGTTTATATTCCGCGAGTGTTACCGAAATCATTTATCAATTTTTCAGAAGTGCTTAACTTGTTTTGTTGCATTCCCAACAATTTGCTATTAATTACTTCTCCCACTTTACTTATATAAATCATCACATTCTTACCGCGACTTTTAACTTCTCCCTCACAAATGGATCCACCTGCAGATCATCAAAACCCCATAGATGACCTCGATTGGTTTCAGTACTTTGATCATCAAGATCTTTTCAGGTATATATAAACGTCACTCATTACACCATCTTACGCACAGAAAAGTGATTTTGTCGACATTGATCAAAACATGGTTTGGATTTGTAGTGATCAAAAAGAGTCTTTCATCGTGTTGGATTTGATTATCTTGAGTTTTTTTTTGGATTTTTGCAGTGGTGACATGCTCAACCATCATGATTACGAGTTGTCGGAAAAATTGCATGAAGTGCTCGATCAGAACGTTTCCACAGTACTTAACAAAGAACAAAACATCATTTCTAGAAATGAGTTTCACGATATTGATCCCCTTGAAGATATAAGCTTATGGGATTGTTGGGAGGATGGTAATTTACCATTGGTTAGTTTCAGTGAAGACTGTAAATCCGGTGGTGAGGCTACATGTAGTTCTAGTGCTGCCACCACTGATCACGGTGGCCGGAAGGTGGCAAAGAGGTTGAGACCATTGGAGTTTGAAGAGATAGAGAAGTACTTTGAGATGCCGATAATCATGGCAGCAAAGGAACTAGGGATAAGTTTAACAGTGTTGAAGAAAAGATGCAGAGAGCTAAACATAAACAGATGGCCTCATAGAAAACTTAAGAGCCTTCAATCCCTCATTGAAAATGGCAAGGTAAATTATGATAATAACCTTCTATACATTACTCATGCACTTGGTAACCAAAGTAGTTTTGGTATTTTCTAAAATTTTAATTGTTAGTTTCTTTATAACTAAACATAGGTCCTAGGCATATGCCACATCAAATCAATTGATTTACTACGATTTCCTGATTTATATTTATATAAACTTAACTCATTGTAAATTTTGTGAACTCACATGAAAAATATATTGCATCTACCTTTTTAAAAAAAAATTAGGAGTTGGGATTAAAGGAGGAGATAGAGACGTTAGAAGGGCACAAGAAGATGATGGAGAAATTGCCAGGTATGGAATTGACAGAAAGAACAAAGAAGCTTAGGCAAGCTTGCTTCAAAGCTATTTATAAGAAGAGAGGACTTAACAATCCTTAGCCATTTTGTTATAATTAGTGGATTTTAATCTACATTGTATGTGTTTTTCTCTTGATAGTTTGATACCCTTTTTAGTTTCATTTTATGTATTTGTCTATTGATTTTTAATGCAGAAAATTTTGTATAATTTGGGTATTATAGTTTGTATTATGTATTTAGCCATATTCTAGATTGCCGACACGACTACGCCGACGACTCTATACCAGAGGTCTATATAAATAGACTTATGAATTTAGTAGGAATAACTTGATTATAACCTTGTGATTTGTTCCATGTCTGATCCACCCCTAAGATTCACTTGACATGCCCCCAGTTATGTGTAATTAAAATTTTATTAGACTGTTGATCCTAATGAGTCTACCCTAAGTCCACAACCAAACAAGGAACAGGTCCTAAGGCGGACTCACCATTTCTAGGTCAATCATTTCTTAATTACACATAACTTCGAGGTACACCTAAAGAATCTTAGAGTTACCAGTTGTAAATTGTTTGTAATACCAAGTAGTGAGATTCAATGAAATGAAATGCATGCCTATTTCATTGATAAACCTTTTAGTAAATATCCTTACCATTTATATACACATGTATAATTTTGCACTTTAGTGAACTATTCTTGGTGTTTCTGTTAACGTCTTGGAGACGGAGTTATGGTAGTGGGTACAAGTAGGTTTTGTACGGGCGTTAAAATTTACACATCATGTTGCTCGTGCGAGAATAGGGGTAGAAGAGATAATTAATAGACGCCTAATCCTATAATTACTTATGGGGGTGATCCTTATTAGTTACGTCTATAATCACGTAGTGCATATCAGTTATACATAATTTGAGATAGAATAGACTTTCGAATAAATGACTCTACTCTAAGTCCACAACCAAACAAGGAACAGGAAGTAGAGCAATAGTCATAGATTCTGAGTCTATAATATCTTTAATTATGTATAACCTTGGCGTATGCACTCAGTTATCATAGGCCTACTAATAGAGGTCTTTAGTTTTCACATAAGTTGGTTATAGTATCACCAAATACTCCTATAGTATTTTTAGTTGTTTAGATTCGATTCTTAAAGTATTCCTTGTAGGGTGTAGTTAGGTTGTTAGATTTGTTGCCCATTATGACTATCCCCCAGTATATGCAAGTCACTCCTCGGACAGATATAGTTGATCAGGTTATATCCTTCCCAGACTTGATTTACATATACCAAGGCATACCCATAATGTACAACTCCTCTTCTTTTACTTTATGTTCTTCTAGTTATGACACTATATGAGCATGTATGCATGTATTTATACTTTTAATAAGAAACCATTCACTTTCTAAAAGTATAGTCATTTGAAAACGTTCAATCAGAGACTTTTAGTCCCAAAGGTGTTTGTAGTTTGTATATCTTATGTGGTTCGATATACTGAGTTCACTATAAACATTGCTCTGATACCAATCTGTCACACCCCCAAACCAAGGATGGCGGAAACGTCCGAGGGTGGAGGACTTCATGTATAGTATCATAACAACAATTTCAATAGTGATCAAAGTAAACATAACCAACATAAATATAATTGAAAAAGTTACATCATTGTATGAATTACATGTTTATGAATCAATTACATTATGTTGATAAAATATGAAATGTTTGACGCCTTAACGTCCCATCCTCAAAAGCACTTGTTTACCTGTTTAGTGATTTCCTGAGAATACAAGTAGTTTTGAAAGAGTGTCAACAATTAAGTTGGTGAGTGCATAAGCTTTTGTATGTAGTTATGAAACCTTTTCTTGTAAAAGTAGTGTTCGTTCCAGAAAATCCAATATTTTCCTTAATGTGTAAATGTAGTCTTAAAACCCAAAGACCGAAATGTACAAGTAATTTGTCATATTTATAGTAAAACAATGCAAGTTTAAATCGACATAAACTCGTTTGATTTTAGTGAAATCCCCGTAAATTCTATGTTTGTTTATATTTAATGTGAGTTTATGAAAGCCTTTTCTTGTAAAAGTAGTGTTCGTTCTACAAAATCCAATATTTTCCTTAATGTGTAAATGTAGTCTTAAAACCCAAAGACCGAAATGTACAAGTAGTGTTCGTTCCTTATAGTAAAACAATGCAAGTTTAAATCGACATAAACTCGTTTGATTTTAGTGAAATCCCCGTAAATTCTATGTTTGTTAATATTTAATGTGAGTTTATGAAAGCCTTTTCTTGTAAAAGTAGTGTTCGTTCCAGAAAATCCAATATTTTCCTTAATGTGTAAATGTAGTCTTAAAACCCAAAGACCGAAATGTACAAGTAGTGTTCGTTCCTTATAGTAAAACAATGCAAGTTTAAATCGACATAAACTCGTTTGATTTTACTGAAATCCCCGTAAATTCTATGTTTGTTAATATTTAATGTGAGTTTATGAAAGCCTTTTCTTGTAAAAGTAGTGTTCGTTCCAGAAAATCCAATATTTTCCTTAATGTGTAAATGTAGTCTTAAAACCCAAAGACCGAAATGTACAAGTAGTGTTCGTTCCTTATAGTAAAACAATGCAAGTTTAAATCGACATAAACTCGTTTGATTTTAGTGAAATCCCCGTAAATTCTATGTTTGTTAATACCACATGTGAGTTATTATAACCATGCTATGACCTAGTTGGCCTGAAACGACGTTCTGCAGGCGTCGGAAATGTTATGACATTTGTCACCCCAGACCTATCGGTCTAACTGTTGCATGCAGTTTAGGTGTGGGTTTGTCAAACCCAATATAGATCTATACACAACTATCACGCTCTCCCTCAAGGAGACTCTGGTTACAATACATGACTTAATGGTAATTTGAAGTAAATGTCTCACAAAGTCATTAACGGAATTACGTGTTATGAAAACTTGGTACCGTATGGCCGTACCTTGCTTAATGAAAATATCCTTTGTATAAATGTACCCTTTTTAAATGTATGTGTTATGTAATGTTTCATAAACTATACCTATTATAGTTTATCAACCAAGGGTAGTACGTAGTAATGTATGCAAACTATATTCAAAATAGTTTATTAAATGTTTGAATGTATTGGTTGTACTATGATTATAATCACTTGTTATTCTTTATATTTTATATGTCCAAATCCATTTGTAAACTGATGTGTGTCTAAATATTAAGAAAAAAAAATGTCATATATTGCAATAACATATAATCACATAAAGATATACACCTTGCTCACATGTTACAAGGTGAAATGAAATTGACATCAACTTTTTGTTGTATACAGTTTCTGTTACTGTTCTTAGAAAATTTATAGAAAAATCATCAAAGCTCCAAATCCAAATCCACAAATTGTGAGAGTTTGGAATATGAGTCTAGTTTGTTCATAAATTTTATCATGATTTTTAGTGATCTCTAACAAAGGTCAAAATGTCCATAATCACAGACTGGTCCGGGTTTGCCTCTGAAATGATAGGCAGTTTTGTAAAAATCACCATAAATTGTAGAAACATCATATGGAGATGTGAAAGTAGCCATTTTAAAGCTAAGAGTTTGAACTACTTTCACCTGGAACAGTTTTGAAAACTAAAATATTTAAGTTGACCAAAACAGTCCGTGATTAAAGTCCATCTTTTCTGATGTAATCTGTTAGAAAAAGTTTAATTGTGTTCTTGATGATTTAACTTGTATCCCCCCCCCCCCCCCCCTTAAAACTTAAGAAAACATGTAAATGTAGGGGTATGAACTCACCCTATGTGGTTTCAATAGATGAAAGTAAGAGAGAGGAAGTGTTCAACCCAAGAACACTAAGAAGATATCTTGATGATTCAAGAATCTAACACCGAATAAGATGGAATTTGTGTAAGATATCAATGATTTGAGTAGAATGGAGTGTAATAATTATATGAATGATGAAGATACTTACTAATTGAAGAAAGAAATCCCTGGAGAAAGCCTTGAAGTTCTTGAAGTTGAGAGAAAAGATGAGAGAATTTTGGAGAGTGTCCTTTGGTTGCTAAGTGTAGAATGAAAGAACTTTATGGAGAATGAGGAGAGAGGATCAATCCTCCAGCTCTTAGAACGTGGGAAGAGTTGGAGATTGGGTGTAAAGGTCCACTAAGGTGACAAGGAGTAGTGGGAAAGAGTGGCTGATCATAGAGTGAGGTGGTGGTGGTTTGCTTTTGCCATAAATTAAGGAAAAGCAAATATTCCCTCAATAATTAGTTCAACCACTAATTCTTTTAATATATTTTTATAAAAACCCTGGAGATTTATATATTTTGGGGCCTTAGTTTATAAAATAAAGTTTTGGGTGAAAATCCCACGTTAAAATAATGAAAAACGGAGTTAAAACGAAGTCGTAGTCGAAAAACCGGTAAAAAGGGGCCGTCTGCGAGACCTCTCGCATGGGCTGTCTGAGAGTCTTCTCATGCGAGGCTTCAGTCCTGAGAGGCTCCTCATGAGAGGCTTCGGTCCTGAGAGGCTTCTCATGAGAGTTTTCGCTTCTAATAGGAGGGTTTTGGTTCCTTAAGGTTATTTTACCCGTTTTTACCCCGTTTCAAGTGGTTTTTGACCCGGTTAAGGGTCGGGATGGCCCGAATGATTACAAAAAGTTAAAGTAACTTTTGAGAGAGATTTGGGAGAGATTTGGGAGAGATTTCAAATAGGAAGAGATAGAGTGAAAACGATTTAGAGAGGTTTCGTTTGTGATTAATTTGAGTGTCCGGCTTCACAACGCAAGGTTCGTAAACCCCTTTAAATCGTGTCTTAGTGTCGTACACACTCCCGATGAGTGTGCAATAATGTTTTATCATTTTGGTTCAGTGTTTACTACATTTGAGACTTAGGAAATTCAACACACGAACTTTCCAAATGATGTTTCTCTCATTAAAATATTGCATTGTACAGTAATTACATAGTGTAAACCCTAATATACAAGGGTTAATTGAATTGATTGGTTTTGACTTGTTGACTTTGTTTGACTTTGACTTGACTCAATTTTTGACGGTTGTCACAGCACACACCACCTCAGTCTGCATTTTGTGATTTACTTTGATTTGATATGATGATTGATACATTTGTTTTGAAAGGTCTTATCTTTGTGGTTTGGGCTAGGAAATCATATGTATAGGTCTTAATGTGTTCATGGTCATGTTTTGTTGATGTTTGCAGTGTTTACGGCTAGGTATGTGTGTACGGCCGTAAACAGGTTTACGGCCAAACCTGTTTACGGCCAACTATTTCCTATATATAGGGTTTGTCAGAGTCTGTCAGGGTTGTTGACGAATCGAAGTAACGTGTCTTATAGTTTACGGTCAGAGTGTATGTAACCAAGGTGTATTTGACGTTTTTATGATATAAACATGTGCATGCTTGGCTTAATTCTTCTTCTACTCCATTCTCATTGTGTTTGATTGCTATTTGTTTGATCACTGGTTCGGATCCTTAGTTTTAGGGACCTTACAATTGGTATCAGAGCAATCCGGTGTCAAAACAAATTTCAGTTGTGTTCACGGTTAAAAGATATTCAGTTTCTTCATTGTTCAAGGCTTGATTCTGTGTTTTCATAGCTAAGGGGATCAAAACTGCTAGAAAAACTCGTGTTTTCATCACTTCTGGAAGTTTTCGGTTGAAATTGTTGAAGAGAGTACAGCCGTAAACTCCTTTCACGGCTGTAATCTATTGATCTTCATAGACCGTAAACAACACATCTTATTGGCCGTAAGCTTCAGATATTCAAGAACCGGAAACTCATGTACGGTTACGACCGTAAACAAGCTTCCGGTCGTAAACTCCTCCAGCTGCAAACTGATTACGACCGTAAACGTTGGCCGTGAACAGTCTCTTTGATTTAACTTTCGTTTTTAACTCCTGGTTCTTTCAAGTTAATAAAAAAAATTTTAAAAAAATAATTAAAAATCAGAAAATTAAAAAAAATGGATTCACAAAATTCTCATCATGAACTCGATTCAGTTATGGGCACTACCACTCGCATACCCCGTTTGTTATCAGCTGAGGGGTTTCCGGAATGGAAGTATCGTATGGAGAAATATAGCAAGGTGAAAGATTTCAAAATTTGGAGATGTATTTTGAAGGGTCCCATCAGAATCACCACGCCACTTCCGGATAAAACAATCATTGACAAGGCTATCGAAGAGTACACTGATGAAGAAGTCGATAAGATTGAACAACAAGAAAGAGCTCTTGCTACCCTTACTATGGCTCTTTCTCCTGAAATTGCCCAGGGTTTTCGGGAATACAAATCTGCAAAAGCTCTGTGGGAAGCTTTGATTGAAGTGTATGAAGGAAATGAGGACATGAAACAAAGCCGTCAAGACACGTTGAGACAGAAATTCAATATGTTTAATCATGTTCTTGGAGAAACTTTGGAAGCTCAACTTCAACGCTTTATCACACTCACCACTGAGATGAGTTCAGCTGGTGTCTCAGTGCCAAGATCAGAAGTCAACAAGAAGTTGCTTAACTCTCCGCCAAAGACATGGGATATGAATGTTGCTATCATCAAGAAAACAAAAGATATTAATCGACTTAGTTTGGCTGAAATCATGGCCATCATTAGAGCTTGTGATCTGGATGACAAACAAAGAGAGATCAATCACATTAACTCATATTCTTCTGCGAATCTTGGAATTCAGTCAAACAATGCTTTCTCATCTTTCACCAATCCTCAAGTTCAACCATTTGCTGCTCCTCGGTCATCATTTTCTGCTCCTCAGTCATCATTTGTTGCTCCTCAATCATCATTTGTTGCTCCCCAACCTTATCCCCAAGTTGCTTCTTCTTCAAAGACACATGCTCCAGTTCCTGCTCCAATTCTTGCTTCCAAAGAGAATGAAGAAAACTTGGCTCTTGCAACCGGTCTTGTCAATTGTTATAATGCTTTTGTGGCGGGTGAACTACCTCCTCAATTGTCATTTGCTGATTTGGATCAAATTCATCCTGAAGATGTGGAGGAAATGGATATAACTTGGCAAATCGCTATGGCAGTGTTCCGTGCAAAACAGTTCTCCAAGAAGACTGGCAAGAATAACTGGGGAATGAATGCAGAGAAGAAGGTGGGATTCAGCAAAAGCAAACTCCGGTGCTTTAACTGCGACGAACCTGGCCATTTTGCCAGAGATTGCCCAAAGTCTGACAGAAGAGAAAACACTAAAAGAACAATGGTGTCAGTTGGTAACAACAGGGGAGCTACAACCAGCAACCAGACTACAAATCTTGTTGTGGTAGCACAGTCATTTGATTGGGATGACCAAATTCAAGCCTTGAACATCTCAGGATCTGAAAATGTGCATCTTACTCAAATCAACGACAGTGCAAAAGGAGAAGCTGAGATAGATCCAGAGGAGGAAATGATGAATCTACAGTTTGCATTCATGGTTCAAACCACATCAGAGCCTGAAAAATATGAGGTCAGTGAAATCACTTGCTCTCCATCTTGTATTAAAACTATCAACTTTTAACGTGAACAGGCAGATTTAGTGCATAGAGAGATTGAGGAACTCAAGTATGAAGGATACCAACTGAGAAAAGGCCAAAAACCATTAAAAGATCAGTTAGAGGCCAAATCAAATGACTATAAGAAATTACAAGCAGACTATAGTGACAAGTGTGTTCATTATAGATATCTTAAAAAGGATTTTGATGTTGTAACTGCGGAGCTTGACACATTGAAGACTCGTTTTGAAAATGTTGAGTTTAACTTCAAAAAATTCGATGTGTCAAGTGAAAGAGTTGCAACAATAATTGAACACCAAATGAAATGGAAGGACCAGAAACAAGTAGGAATAGGTTATGAGAGAGTCCCTCCTCCATTCAATCACAATTATACTGCTTCTCCATTAACTCAAGATGAGATTGATCGTGAACCATTTATGGTTTATGGTAAATCAACTGCTGAACAGGCAATCGAATGTAGTGCTAGGAATTTAGATACTAACGTTTCTACTTCCGATGTAGATTCATCAGTAAGCCAAGAAAAGCAGGAGAATGGAAGAATTGAGTCTAATAATAAGTTTGTGTCAAAATTTGGTATCCCTATCTCAAGAGATGATAACTCTATTTTTGATGTTAAGACTGATGTTTTAATTTGTGATGAAGTGGTGTCAAACATTAATGTTTCTGATGATTATGGTGTTGTTTTTGTGAATCATACTAAACCTGAATCTGTCACTAGCACATTTACACCTGTTACACATTCTGAATCATGCACTTGTACGTGTGGGAATAGTAGAAAGGTCAATAAGAGCATGAAAACTGTTAACAGTAGTACCAGGTCTTATGATAATAAGCAAATTTGTTTCAACTGTGGTACTGCCGGTCATATTGCTCGAAATTGTTCCAACCGTGTATTTGTGCATTTTTCAACACCGAGGAAAGAAAATAAATCTCGAGGAAGGTCTTTAACGAGAAAGTCCTCGAGATCTCGTCTTCGTGATGATGATCGAAAAACTCATAATAATAAGAAAAGGGCCGATCTTAAACCGAACAAACATGTTTTCTTTAAACCAGCCACAGGTACTTTGCCGAAATCGACTGTGGCTGAGCCAAGGTCAATTTTGTCAAATGGTGCGTCTGGATCTTCGACTAATTGTAGCCGAAAATCTAAACGCTCAAAGAAGAAGAAAGATGTTTCTAATTCACCTGTGCATACTTTAAAACCTAATGGGTGCCCAAATCTACAATTGTCCGATCATCGTCGTCCTCTGAAAATGCATATGATATGAATGAAAATCTGAAAAAGCAAAAAGATAAATTTGTCAAAGTCAAGGGTATACCCAGGACTGTAATGACCTGGGTTCCCAAAACTAAATAATCTTGCTCATTGTGCAGGAACAGCTGCGGAGGAATGTCGCCAGACCTTGGTATGTCGACAGCGGTTGTTCCAGGCACATGACAGGAGACATCTCCCAACTGCACAACATTCAGAATTTTAATGGGGGATACGTTTCCTTTGCGGGAGGAGATGGTGGCAAAATCACTTAGAAACGAACAGTTTCAAATGGAGTGCTAAGTTTCGAGAATGTCAACTACGCGCCCGAGTTGAAGCATAGTTTGTTGAGCGTCTCGCAGATATGTGACAAGGGATACTCAACACATTTCACGGATAAAGAATGTCTAGTTCTGAAGCCAGGCTTTGTCATCCCAGATGAATGGATTCTAGTTAAATCAAAACGGGACGACAATGCATATATTATTGACATGAACAACAATCTTCCTGAACAAGTCACTCGCCTCTTCTCCAAAGTTTCTGAAAACAATGCTATGTTATGGCATCGAAGACTTGGACATACTAATGCAAAGAACTTGAATCGACTTGCTAAAAATGAAATAGTACGCGGGCTTCCTGTCAAAGATTTCATCACCTTTGAAAAGTGTGTGTCATGCGCCCAAGGAAAACATCACAGAAGGTCACACCTACCTAAACAGGTCAATTCAATCAGACAGGTGCTCCAATTGTTGCATATGGACTTATTTGGTCCGGTCAACGTCCTCAGTATCAACAAAAATTCATATTGTCTAGTTGTGACCGATGACTTCTCGCGGTTCACGTGGGTTTTCTTTTTGTCCAACAAGGCTGGGGTTGCTGACTTGATTAAGAAGTTTATTGTGATGATAGAGAACCAGACAAACGACCGGATGAAGGCCCTCAGAACCGACAACTGGACAGAGTTCAAGAATGTTGTTCTCAATCATTTTTGTGCTAAAAAGGGGATTGTGCGTCAATACAGTGCTGCTCGCACTCCACAACAAAATGGTGTTGTTGAGCAACGAAACAGAACTCTTCAAGACACTGCGAGTACGATGTTATGTGACTCCAAACTTCCGGTTTTCTTTTGGGCCGAGGCGACCAACACATCATGTTATGTTCAAAATCGTGTTCTGATCAACAAAGCTCAGATGAAAACTCCATATGAAATTCTCTACGGCCACAAAGCATCTGTTAGTCATTTTCGTATCTTTGGCTGTCCTTGCACCCTCCTTCATTTGGAATCCAACCCCAAATTCAATGCCAAAGCCGATGATTGTTACTTTGTGGGGTATGCTGCCCGCACGGCGTACAGGGTCTACAATAATAAAACAAAAGCAGATCGTGGAATCCTTCGACGTGCGCTGGTTGGAGGAGAATGAGACGGATGCTAGAGTTAGTCCAGATTGGTTATTTGACTACACATCGCTTTTCAAATCATTCACTGGGTTTTCAAATGATTCATCTGGTTCCAGTTCTAGTTCGAAGACTGTGATTGAAGGTGAAGAAGAAGAAGGTGTCTACAGACCGTCGGTGGTGTCCTCTAAGACTCCTTCAGTGGATACATATGTTCCACGTAATTTTTCTGACTCTCAAAGTCAAGAAAACAATCCAGATGTTGATGCCACTCCTCTTACTCCTGATGAAAGAGAGTTCATGTCCAAAGATGCTTCCGCTGCTACTCAAACATTTATGAAACTTCTCTTTCCCGGTCCAATCGATAACAAGTTCGTGGCAAGCCCCTCTCACGATTCTAGACCGTCTGAGGCGGATCATTCAGCAAATGATGGATTTGTAAATATTCACAATCTTCCCATAACGCTCAATGACATCAGCCAAGAGCTACCTTCCAGAATTCAACGTGATCACCCGATCGAAAACGTCATTGGTCAGTTGGGCGATGGTGTTCGAACGCGGAGTCAGAGTGGGGATGTAAATGCATGTCTCTATTCTTGCTTCATATCTCAAATAGAGCCAAAGAATGTAGAAATGGCTTTGAATGAGCCCAGCTGGGTGGATGCTATGCATGAGGAATTGAATCAATTTGAGAAGCTTGGGGTTTGGAAGCTGGTTGAGTTACCTAAGGGAAAGAAGTCACTCGACACGTGCTGGGTTTATCGAAACAAGCAAGATGATTCAGGGGTCATTGTGCGAAATAAGGCCCGATTGGTTGTGCGTGGATTTAGTAAAATTGAGGGTCTTGACTGTACCGAAGTTTTTGCTCCGGTAGCTCGCTTGGAGGCTATTCGTATCTTCCTTGCGTATGCTTCTTACATGAATTTTACGGTTTACCAGATGGATGTCAAGATTGCCTTCTTGTACGGCACTGTGAAGGAAGAAATTTATGTTGATCAACCTCCTGGGTTTGTCAATTCAAAGTTTCCAAATCACGTCTATAAGTTGGAGAAAGCTTTATATGGGTTACACCAAGCTCCAAGGGCGTGGTATGCTACTCTTACGAAGCATTTGCTCGAGCATGGCTATTCACGGGGGACAATCGATCAAACCTTATTCATTAAGCATGTTGGTACCGATCAGATTCTTGTTCAAATTTACGTCGATGATATCATTTTCGGGTCAACGAGTTCAAAGTTGTGCAAAGAGTTCGAAAGCGTTATGAAGAAGAGGTTCGAGAAGAGTTCTTTGGGGGAGATAACCATGTTTTTGGGGCTTCAAGTCAAACAAGAATCAACCGGAATCCTGCTACATCAAGCCAAGTATGTTGAAGATATGCTAGAGAAGTTCGGGTTTCGAGATGCAAAACCTGCACTGATGCCAATGGCTGAGAGACCACTATTGATTCCAGATATTGAAGGCGAATCCGTAGATCAGACTGCCTACAGATCAATGATCGGATCATTGATGTATTTAACCGCAAGCAGGCCAGACATCATGTTTGTGGTTTGTCAATGCGCACGATATCAGGCTAATCCTAAACTTTCACATCTTATTGTTGTCAAAAGAATCTTTCGGTATCTCAAAGGCAGCCCAAAATTGGGTCTTTGGTATCCGAAAAATTCTGAATTTGATTTATATGCTTTTGTTGACAGTAATTATGGAGGCTGTGAGCTTGACAGGAAATCAACGTATGGAGGATGTCAATATCTTGGTGATCGGTTGGTGTCATGGCAGTGCAAGAAACAACATACAGTCTCCACCTCAACAGCAGAGGTGGAATACGTAGCCGCTTCTGCTTGTTGTTCTCAAGTTATCTGGATACAACATCATCGCATGGATTACGGTTTGAATTTTCCAGAAACCCCCATTTTTTGCGATAATGAGGCTGCAAAACAAATTGCTAAAAATCCTGTCCAACACTCGAAAACCAAGCACATCGATATCAAAGTGTATTTTATCAGAGATTGTTATGAGCGTTCGCTCATTCGGTTAGAACAAGTTCCCACTGCTGATAATGTGGCGGATTTGTTCACAAAACCATTTAACAAAGCTCGATTCGATGTGTTTGTCGGATTTTTGAAAATGATACGCTTTGAGGACTAGCTTTTGTTTTTTTGGTTAGTTTAAATTTGCTCATTTAGTTTTCATTCTCTCCCATGCACAAATTTAGGGGGAGAAATAAACAAAAACCAAAACAAAAAATTAGAAAATTCAAAAATCCAAAATTATTTTGTTTCTGTTTTATTTTTTTTCTGTTGTATTTTTTTTTCAGATAATATGAAAAACCCAAAAATATTGTGTGCTAACTTTGTTATGTTGATGTTGTGATGGGAAGTGATATAAACTTGGTGATAACAGGTAATTTGAATTTGTGTAAAGTATCAAAGTTGAATTGTCTAGGCTCTGTGTTCGATGCGCTGGTAGGCACGAAAGATTTATATTGGACTTGACTAGGCATAGATGAACTTAAGGAATCAAATGACTTGACAAATCTTGACCTAGATAGATCCGTTTAGCTTGACAATACGACGCTCGGGTGGGTTGAGCAGGGAGATATACAAGATAATCCACCGATCACACTAAAGTAATCTGTATCTAGAACCATGGTTTAACTCTTCCTCGATGTACGGACTCTGTCCTTAATTCCGGTATTGATGGGGCGACTGGGGAATTCCGATAAAGTAGGTCTGTAGGAAATTATTTTCTTGCTTTCTTTCTGTTAGTCATATGTTGTCTCCTCTGTGTGATTGAAATACATCCGACCTGGACTGCAACATATGCAATTCTATTTCTCTGCATCTTTTATCTATGCAATTCTTCATATATGTTAGCCATATGCTGTCTCCTTTGCGTGACTGATAATCCGACCTGGTACACAGCATATGCACCATTCTACTTCTCAATCCCTCTAAATCTGGTCAGTCATATGTTTCACCCTCTGCGTGATCGGAAGATCCGACCTGGGTGTACAGCATATGCATTCTAAATCTGTCTTCTCCCATAATAATTGTCTGCTCACCTAATGTAAGGAGTATTTCGGAAGTTCTTGATTATTGGGGTATATCAGGAAGCGGGAAACATGTTCTAGTACATCTAAAATCAAACAATTAATAGGTTGTCTGTAGATCTCGCTGCTTAATTTAAGTGGACAAAAATATCATTGGTCGTCGTCAGATGAATGGTCCTTAGGAATTTTGTTTAGAATTGCAAAGTCACAATGTCTTGTCACTTGTAGTATATCCTAATTTTGTCACAATCTTTCGTGTTTAAGTGGACCACAATACCGGCGATTGACCAGATCTATTCATGAAGGAGAAGGTACTGATAAACGGATGCAGGCTGTCTAAGAACTTTGATCCCAAACTCACAATATACTATTAGCATTGGTAAAAGAGAAATTAGTGTTAATTTTTTATTAATTTCAATTTTATTTTTGTTTTATTTTATTTTATTTTGCTAAAAATTAAAAAAATTAAATTCTTTATTATTTTAGTTTAAAATTTTTAGTTTTTATTTTTATTTTTTTATTTTTTTATTTTATTTTTTATTTTTAAAATCCTCAAAATGTATTATTTTTAAAATGATTTGTGGTATTGGACTTGAAGTTGAAGTGGTGCAGCCCATGGGTTATGGACCGGGTCATGGATCCGGGTATATATGCTACAGTTTCCGGCTGTAAAAACTTTATGCTCACTTTTCGAATTTACGGCCGTAAACTCATCCCAATCCTCTCATCAACTGTTCATCGATCGATCAAAATTTGTGTTTGTATCTCAAAATTGGTTGTTTGATCTTGTAGGTATGCACATTCCGACCATCAGAAAGGCATTTTAACATGAAATCGACTTTGAATCGAAGGATTAATAAAAAAACGAACCGTCGGCGTTTACGGTTGTTGAGTCGTTTACGGCCATTGAAGAGTTTATGGCGGTAAACAAGCTTACGGCCGTAAACCCCTTGTCTGACCGTAAACTCAAACTTTTGGTCAATTAAATCTGTTTTCTAACACTTATTTATTAATTAAGAGCCTAATTAAATTGTTTAATGATTTTCTCACTTGGCTCGGTTTGTGTAGGTCACAATGGCTGAACTTAAATTTGCTGAAAGTCACAATCTGGCGATCTTGTTGGTTGACCCTCCTGTTGCACATGGTGAATTCAAGTCCATGATTCATGGCTTGAAGGAATGCTGCTTAGCTACCGCTCTAACCCTAAATCCAACAATTTATCAAAGTCTGATTAAAGAATTCTGGAAGTCTGCATAAGTGAAGAAAGGGAATGATGACTTTGTGTCTATTGAAGCTCTTGTTAAAGGATACAAGGTCATTGTAACAGAGCAAATTATCAGGAATATTCTGAATATTGAAGATCAATCAAGTTTCCCAACCGAGATCGGAGTAGACCAAGCTCAGGAACTCCTCAGTAAAATGGGTTATGAAGGTGAATTTCCTCCAACCCTAAAGAAGTTGTTTCCACCATATTGGAGGTTTCTAGCTCATGTTTTTGTGAGCTGTATCTCTGGGAGAAGATCTGGTGCGGATGAAATCTCATTACGGAACACATGAGCTATCGCCGCTCTTGCTGCAGGCCTTGACTTTAATTTCTCCAAGTTCATTCTGGACGAGCTCGTTGTGAATATCAAAGGAAAGACAAGAGAAAAGTTTCTAATGTATCCTAGGTTTCTCCAAGTGATTATCAATGAGCAATTTCCATAGATCGTAAAAGAAGGAGAAACTTTGGACATGAAGTCTCTAGGATCAAACACCATTGGGTTAATTAAGCAAAATCGTAGGGGTAAAGTCACATTTCAAGGCAAATACCCTCTGGTGAAGTTTGGTATGTTTGCTGAATCAAGTGAAGCATCTGAGTCTTTCGAGTCTTCTGACCGTATGACATCAGAAGATGATGTGATAACAGTTTCGGATCATGAAGAAAACAGAGTTCCTCCAGTCGCAATCGTGGCCGAGGAACATGATTTAACATCTGTGCATGTTCAAAGTGATTTTAGTGAGAGTATGATGGAAGATGTAACTGTGAATGATGATAAAGAAGATGAGGATGATTCTTTTCATGATATTGATCTCTCAGGTTTTGATAAGGACGACATTACGTTAAACTTTGAAAGTAATGAGGGTTTCCTGTCAAATGCAGACCTCGACATTTTCTTTGACAATATCAATGATGTTGCTCAACAAGCAACGGATATATGGGAAGCTGAAGATGTTCAAGAAACGACGCCTCCTACCTCAAAACAGATGGTTGTTATCTCAAGTTATATGGATGAAACATCAGGGATTCCTCCCCTTGATGGTCCTATTCCGACTATTGCGCCATCTGTGAGTGATCCTCTGACGACTCAAACCTCCCAGCCTCCGTTAAAAAGGAGAAGATATGATCCAAGGTCGGGAGTACCTATTCTGGAACAAGCCCCGCCAACACAATCAACAACAACAACAACTACTGCTACATCACTCGAACCAACCCAAGAAGGTCCAAGCACTATGTATGAAACTGGAGGCCCATCAGCTGCTCAGGGATCGTCTCCTCCAAGGCCTTCGCATGATGCTTCCTCTGTGAGGCTTGCAATGCACTTGGCACAGCAACAAAGTTCAGTGCCTTCCTCTCGTGCCAAAGGAATATCTATTGAGGAAAGCCATTCAGGGGATGATGATCCTTTAGTGTCCAAGCTTAGAGAAGAAGTCAGTGTTCTCAACTAGAAAAACATAGAGAAAGACCTCCTAATTGGACAACATGACATTCGAATCGCTGAGCTTGAAGCAGATGTTGCTCAGAAGTCAGAGCAAATTTCAGATCTGCGGACACATCTTGGAACTCTAACTGCATGTTACTATGATTTGAAAAGAAAATTGGCAGAGGAACTTGGAGACAAGTTCAAATCATCAGTTGAAGAGTTCAGAGCTGGCCAGTCTTCTCAAGAACCCCTTATTGACCCTCCCACTGTGAGAAAAACTCAAATTGTTGATAGATTTGAAAAAGAACCAATTCAAGCTCCTCACATAGTTTCTTTAAAACGTGCCAAATTGGCAGCATCTGCTAAGAAACCATAACTGTTATTCAAGAAGAGTTCGGATCAAAATGCTCGTGGAGATCAACCCAAAATCACTGTAACTGATCTTGAAAAGAAACAATTTGGTCACAAGTATGGTGATAGAATTGTATCATGGGGCTTTCATGACAGATTGAATATGTGGGTTGTAAAACGTAAAAGTTCAAATGTGGAGTATTACAGGGACTTTCATGATTTCAACTCATGGAAAAGAGTTGATCTCTCTGAACTTGCTAATGCTCCCTTTGTTAATCCATCCAATGATCCACGAGCAACTCATTTCAAGCTTTTCCTGGAGAATCAAGTAAAGAAAGGATTTACTAATATGAAGACTGCTGAGTCCATCATCAAAACACACCGTCACATATTGGATCCAAGTACTAACGAGCCTTTCAAGATGGTGTTGTGGCCACCTACCAACCAAGTGAGACAGATTCCTGTGTTGCAAAATTTTTGCTATGGTTCTCTGAGAAATATGCTCTACTGGGTTTATGATGAATCCACAGCTTCTGCTGTCATCAAATTTCTAGATGGTTTCTTTCGCCTGTTTGACAAGAGAGATCTACTTCAATTTGGAAGGTGGGATATTCACCAGCTGGCTCAACATCAAATCAAGGTAGCTGAAGAGATTTTTGAGAATGCAACTAAAGAATACACTGGAATGGTTGCAAAGATCATCCAAAAGGAGATGTGGTTTGGTGCCATGGGGGGTCAGATGTGCTTATCATTGAAAAAGACTGAGTCAATGCTAGCCTCAAACCAAGGGGGAGATTGAAAGATCTTATCTTTGTGGTTTGGGCTAGGCAATCATATGTATAGGTCTTAATGGGTTCATGGTCATGTTTTGTTGATGTTTGCAGTGTTTACGGCTAGGTATGTGTATACGGCCGTAAACAGGTTTACGGCCGTAAACCTGTTTACGGCCAACTATTTCCTATATATAGGGCTTGTCAGAGTCTGTCAGGGTTGTTGACGAATCGGAGTAACGTGTCTTATAGTTTACGGTCAGAGTGTGTGTAACCAAGGTGTATTTGACGTTTTTATGATATAAACGTGTGCATGCTTGGCTTAATTCTTCTTCTACTCCATTCTCATTGTGTTTGATTGCTATTTGTTTGATCACTGGTTCGGATCCTCAGTTTTAGGGACCTTACATGTTTTATCTGGATTTTTATGATGATGTTTTTGGAATACTGGTTTTATTAATTTAAAGATGAAATTTTTGGGTCTTATTTTCAGGACGTTACAAGTTGGTATCAGAGCCTTGGTTTGAGGGATTCGGACATACTCTCGGATGTGTCTGAACTCAAACTAAAGGTTGGGAAAGTTTTTCAAAAAGAAATGTATTTTTAAGAAAAGAGTTTTCTAAGACAAGAAAGGGTGTAGTGCATGTAATCAGCCGAGCTCAAGTAATTGTATAAACACATTTCAAAAAGAAATGTATTTTTAAGAAAAGAACCTTGGTTAGAGTACTGACACACCCGGGAGCGTGCCCGAATCTCTCAAACCAAGGCTCTGATACCAACTTCCCATAACCCATAAAATCTTAATGACAATTGTTTTCAAATTCATAACATCAACATTTTATTTCAAATATCAGAGTGTCCCCATAAAAATACCTGAGAGAGTGCATGACGTGCCATCAAACCTTGCCCTTGCCCTTAGGCTCTGAAGTATCTGCAACAATCATCAAACTGTAAGTTAATGCTTAGTGAGTTCCCCAGAGCATACCCCACACAATCCACATAATCACATAATCCATACTAGCTATATAAGCTATATAAACCACAAGCCATGCATACAAACATATAAGGATGACGTGGGCTCCTCCCAGGGTCTTACTCCAGGATGTCATGGGCTCGTCTACATGGTCTTACACCTAGGTGCAATGGGCTCCCCCATGGTCTTTAATTGGAAAGCCATGGGCTCCCCCCACATGGTCTAACATCCAAGTGTCATGGGCTTCCCCCATGGTCTTTACCTGAAAAGCCATGGGCTCCCTTACATGGTCTTACATCCAAGCGCCATGAGCTCCCCCCATGGTCTTTCCTGCAAGTATCACATATACAACTAGCATACCACCTAGCATATAACCAACTAACATACCACGTATCACTACATCAACTAGTGTACCACATATCATAAAATGGGCCGGCCTTGGTGCCTTAGACCCATTGGTATGGTGAGGAGACTCACCTCTCAAGAATGCTGAACTGATAAGATATGATAAGTCCCAACGCCCAGCTCCAACTCAACTGCCTACAACTATCAGGTGACTAACTTTGTCAAAATCCAGAAATACCAAAAATACCCTCAAAGTCAAACTTAGTCAACCATGGTCAAAGTCAGGTCAACAGTCCATGTTGACCCAACTCATCGAGTGCATCTAGCAACTCATCGAGTTCCTTCAGTGTTCAGAAAACCGGGGAAAAACCCTAACCAACTTGCCGAGTTATCTTATCAACTCGCCGAGTTTACTCTGCATACAGAAAACGGGAAAACTCGATCCAACTCATCGAGTTGTCAGGGAAACTCGTCGAGTTGTCCCTTGTCTTAACATATTCAGTCCTTCCAGTCGAATCCAAAGCCCCAAACTACATATCCAGTCCCTTAGGATTGAAATACCACGTAAAGTTCCAGACTTTACGTGCATGCAAGGCCTCAAGAGGCTAAAACACTAAAACTATGTCTCATACAAGTTTTAGGGCATGGAGAAGGGCCTAGACTAGATAAAGTGAGCAACTTTATATCCATGGAGGCCTAGAGGTGTCCAGATCTGAAACCATATCCTCATGACCAGTTCAAATACGAGAATGACACCATTATGCACCAAAAGTGACCATATACTTTCATAAGATGAGATCTAAGCAAATAAAGGTCAAGGTAGCAACTTTATACCTCAAGATGGTTGCCAAAACAGAGTAAATGCCCGGATCTACTGCCTCTCTCTTTGCTCCAACCTCTTCAAGCTCCAAATTCCTTCACAACCACACCAAAATACTCTCCAAAGCTCTCTCACACACTCAAGAAGGTATAAGGCTCGAACTAGGGTTTCTCTGGGCTGTAAGGACGATGAGGGAGGCTACAAATGAGCCATAAGTTCTTTATATAGGGTACAAAACCTGGAAAATTAGGGTTTTCCTTTCCAGCGTCTACTCGTCGAGTCGGGGCCTTCCAACTCGTCGAGTAGACCCTAAGTCTCGCATCCAAAAATATTTCTACTCGTCGAGTTGGGGCTCCCCAACTCGTCGAGTCCTAGTGCAAAACCCTAAAAAATTAAGAAATAAATGATACCTGGAACAAGCGTTACAAATCCCCCGCACTTGAACTAGACTTCGTCCTCGAAGTCTCCTGATGTAAACAAATCCGGGTAATGGTCTCGCATCTCATCTTCCGGCTCCCATGTCCATTCGGAGCCTCTTCGGTGCGGCCATTGCACCTTCACTAGCTTCACTTCCTTATTGCGAAGGACTTTAGTCTTCCTATCCAGAACCGTAACGGGCCTCTCAATGTAGTTCAGGCTCTCATCCACCTGAATGTCGTCTAGAGAAATAATTGCGGCCTTGTCTGTGACACACTTCCGGAGTTGAGACACATGGAAGGTGTTGTGTATCTGGCTAAGCTTGTCGGGCAGATCCAAGCGATAAGCCACCTTACCCACTCGGGCAGAAATCCTGAACGGTCTAATATATCGGGGCCCTAGCTTGCCCCTCTTCCGCAACCTAATGACACCCTTCCATGGTGACACTTTCAGCAAGACGAAATCCCCCACCTGAAACTCGAGGTCCTATCGGCGTCGGTCAGCATAGCTTTTCTGACGGATCTGTGCAACTCGCAGCCTTTTGCGCACTTACTGAATCAACTCAGTAGTCTTGAGCACCACCTCGGTGCTCCCCATGACTCGATGCCCTACCTCACCCCAGCAAACAGGGGTCGTACACCTCCGACCATACAACATCTCAAACGGGGGTCGGTCGATACTAGCATGATAACTATTGTTATATGAAAACTCTGCTAGTGGGAGGTATGTATCCCAACTCCCTCCAAAATCCAACATGCATGCACGTAGCATATCCTCAAGTGTCTGGATTGTCCTATCACTGTGGCCGTCTGTCTGGGGTGGTAAGTAGTGTTGAAATGTAACTGGGTGCCCAGTTCCTCGTGAAACTTTCTCCAGAATCTGGATGTAAATCGGACATCCCGGTCAGAGACCACTGACACTGGCACCCCGTGCCTAGCCACCACCTCTCGCATATAAATATATGTTAATTTCTCAGCAGAGATGCTCTCGGAGATCGGAATAAAGTTGGCACTCTTCGTCAATCTATCCACAATGACCCATATGACATCCACACCCCTCGCCGTCCTCGGTAACTTCGTGATGAAGTTCATGATGTAATATAATTAAGTAAAAACTCCATGATATAAACTTTAAAAGTGGTTGGCTCAATCATTTTAATTTATCATGATTAATAGATAAATTAATACAATCTTTAAAATTCAAACTTACAAAATGGATGTGTCCGTCCAACAATTAATTGACAAAATACTAATTATAATATAATTAAGTAAAAACTGATATAAACTTTGAAAGTGGTTGGCTCAATCATTTCAGTTTACCATGATTAATAGATACAAAATTTTTAGTGCATACTTCAGATTTTCATGTATAAAATGTATTGACATGGCTTCCTTATTCATTTCAATGAATGATGGTGGGGTTGGTGTGGATTGATTGTGGGGTTGGTGTGTTTTCTTCTTTTTGTAAAATTTTTGGAACCCGCAAGAAATATATAAACAAAACACTACATCTATCAAGTAGCTAGATGAAGCCAAAAGGTACAAGGTGAATTTTCTTTTTGTAAATATTTAAAGGAAAAATACAACATAACTATTTTTATTGTTTTATTTGGTGAGCGGTGACAGGAAATATCAATTACGACTAATTTAATTAAAAAGAGATAAAGTTTACTATAACAAAAAAAACGTTTTTCTATAAAAATGTTAATTAGTTATTTAAAGAATCTCATTTTACTTTTTTAGTTATGATTTTGCAAATCCTTGTAAAACAATTGTGTGACAAGTGAATTCTGAATTTGGTTTAAATAGCATATCTGAAGATGGAATTTGATAATTCTATTTCACTGTATAGCTGACTTCACCAAACCAATCTTGGCTTAAGTGGCAATGCTACAATACCTTTGAAGTAAGCATTGCTATATGTATAAACAATATGTTATTTCATTTTAATTTTTATTATTTTCTGGTTATTATTTAATAAAAGTGTTTTCATCGGGTCTATTTTATTTTTTTAAAAGCTTTACATTTTATTATATTGGAATCTAGGAATACAAATTATATGTAAGTAATTTTAAGTAAAACTAGTAATATATGTTTATTTATTTTTAATTCGTGTCCTTTAACTTTCTTCAAGTATGGAAAAGACAATTTTTCTTATATAAATATTATTTTATTATAAAAAATGTTAAAAAAGAGTGGAAGGAAAGACATAATAATTATGGAATCAACTTGAAAGTAATAAATTCATTAGGATACCAAACACGTGTGTGATATTTGTTTGGAACTTAACAAGTGACTTTTTTTTTGGAATAGTTTTGCATTAAAAACTATAGCAAGATGCTTTAAAAGAGTAGTAAAACGGAAATTACAAAGAAAAAGCATTGATCGATTTTTTTTAATCAATCAACCGAACAGTTTTGAATACCAAATAGCTTGTAGCCCAGCGGTATCAGGTGGTGTCCTCCCTCTTTGAGGTCGATGGTTCAAGTCCCGTCGTGGACATATGTGGAATAGGTGTTGTTAGCTTAGAAGTAGATTAGATGTGCCGGTAAAAAAAAAAAATTGGATTTCTATATTTTTGAACCAAGTGAAAGAAAACACTTTAATAGAGTTAAGAATAATTTGTTTCCTATACTTATTAACTTATTGTTTCTAGACATCTTATCATTTCTAAAACTTCAAATGATCCAAAAAGTACTATCATTAATTATGGATTTCATAATATCCTTTCGCTTAGTATTGCACGGGAACAACTCCAACCAATTGAACCATTCCGTAACCGAGAGAATAAAGAGGCCTTTTCAAATCCATCCATCTACAAATTTCATCCCAAAGGCTTGTGGCGATTTCACATCGTAAAAAAGATGCTCTACAATTTCCGGATCACCAACACAAATAAGACATAAAGAATCTGGCATGTCGATACCTTTGTCAATAAGATTTACTCTTAACTAGAAATTGTCTCAAACGGGACCAAGATTGCGTAACTATGAAAGTGTATGGAACAAACCTGCAATGCAAATATACAAAACTCATGTGGCTAAAGTGTGAAAACAAAAAAAAATGTAGAGACGAAACATGACAATATATTGTGGGGGAGTAATCTGCAAATTTTGTATTAGGTATGTACTATTTTTGTAATTTTTTTAAACGCGTGGACTGTTTCTATAAAAAGGAAATGCATAGGTACATTTTCTGTAAATTACGGGACAATCTTTGTAAGTTATTTTCTACATCGAAGCTAAACATACAACATACGAAAATCTTAAATATATGGACTGTTTTTAAAAAAAATAAACTCACAGTGACCTTTTTGTAAATTACAAAATTATAAGGACTAAATGTACCAAAAATGAAAAGATGTGTGGCAAAAATTTAAAATGTATAAAGGTTACTATTCCTAAGCCCATTTTCTATTTAATGTATAGTATAATAAATGAATTAATATAATATAATATATTATATTTTTCTTTATCAATCATTCTTGTTCAAAAATAAATAAACAAATAAACAAATAAACAAACAAATAAGTAAACCAACAAGGCCAACAACATTACCGGTGGTTCCCTACCCGTGAATCCATCGTTTCCAACCATTCTGCTATCTTCGGCGATTAAAGTTACCTCTGGCAGTTGGGGTGGGGTGGGGTTCAATTATGTGATTTTCTCTTGGTATGACTAGGGTTGATCCGCGATGTTTTATACTACAATATGAAAGGATGACGACTCTTGGAATACGACAACAAGAAAGAATGAAGCACACAGGAGAGATTCAAATTCTACAAGTGATAATTCTCATAACATATGTAACACTACTCATTTGTTTTTGTCATGAATTTTGTAACGACCAAAAATTTCAACCAATTTAAAACATTTTAAATCATTCAAAAACCATTACGTTCATACATTTCGTTTTCAAAATAGTTTAAACATCAGAGTATCCCCCAGAACCATATCACATAAATCATAAAACATGAGGAGTGGTACGATCACCCCTTCGCCTTGCCACGTTCTCCTGAAGTACCTGAAACAATACAATGAAACTGTAAGCCCGAAAGCTTAGTGAGTTACCCCCAAATTACCAACCACACATATCATACTCATAACATATCACAAATAGAACAGCCATGCACATCGGGTCTACTGTGTGACTGGTCCGCCCGCACCGGGCCTTCAGTCCACCTGGTCCACCCTCCGAGTCTGACCATATACATCGAGTCTACAGTGTGATTGTTCCGCCCGCACCGGGCCTTCAATCCACCTGGTCCACTCTCTGAGTCTACAGTATGACTGGTCCGCCCGCACCGGGCCTTCAGTCGGCCTGGTCCACTCTCCGAGCCTCGGCACGTCTGGTCCGCCCTCTTGGCGCCTTCAGCATATCCGGACCGCTAGATGGGCCTTCGGAATATCCGGTCCGCCCTGGGTATGTTGGCCTACAGCACAAAGCAAGACCCGCCTCAACCCAACCCCCGTCAAACAACCATGTGCACATAACAATCCTTAACCAGACAAACAGTCTAACAGATCACATAGCATATCAACATCCTAACCAGGATTCCAACCTAACCGGTCACTAGCATAACATTACCCTATATACCGGGTACCGACCTTAACCAGGTCACTAACATAACACCATCCTAAATACCAGGATGCAGATCTAGCAAAGCAATAACATAACAAACAATACTCGGATTTCCATCCGATAAAGGGCCGGCCTTGGTGTCGTAGACCCTGTCGATATAGTGAGGATAACTCACCTGCAATTGCCGACTAAAGAGATACGACCAAGCTGCTCCGACCACCGACACGAACTTCACCACAGCACACTACCAAAGGACCAAAACCAAAATTACCAAAATACCCTTGGAAGTCAAACTGGTCAACTCTTGGTCAAAGTCAAAGTCCTCAGTCAAAGTCAACTTCCTGACTGACCCTACTCGCCGAGTCAACCCGTTGACTCGTCGAGTCCTTATACTCTGAAAACTCTTAGAGCACGACTCCACTCGCCGAGTCACCCCAAGACTCGTCGAGTCCAACGGTCTCCGAGTCCCATCCTGTCCAACTCACTGAGTCACCCCTCGACTCACTGATCTGCGTCTTAACCAGAAGAGGTTAGGGGTTCTGCGACCTGACTCGCCGAGTCCAAGAACAGACTCGCCGAGTCCAAGGCAATCTTCAACAGACTCGCCGAGTTGTTCTTCAACTCGCCGAGTCCATGCCTATCTTCATGTGACTCGCCGAGTCCACCCATGTGACTCGTCGAGTCCCTTCAGTACTTTATCCATACAAAGGCTTTTTGAGCCATGCAGGGGCTCCAAACTATAGATCCACTCTTCTAGGGCATAACTCCCTCGTAAAGTTGCAAACTTTACGTGAAACCAAGGGTTAAAGGTCCAAAATCACTCTAGGGCTAGGGTTTAAGACAAAGGGGCTTCACCAACAACTCATTGACTGATGCTTTATGACATTCCAGACCAACACAAGTCTAGATCTGGAGTAGCAACTTTAGATCTATAATGTCCCTCTCTCCCACACTTGCAGCACGCACCACCGGACCTACAAACTCCGGTATGACCCTTCCCACACTTCTCACAAGTGTGGCTGCTCTGACCCCCAATCCTGGAGTCAACGGTTTTGAACCGTTTCGGCGCCGGCTGCGACTGCACCGGGGCCTGCCTCTGCTCTCGCAACTGCAACTCAATCTCCAACTCACGCCGCCTGGCGGCCTCCTGCAACTCTAACAAGGTATCGCACCTCTGTGTGGACACAAACTGACGGATATCCCTCTTGAGCATACTCAGATATCGGGACATCTGAGCCTGCTCCGAAGCAAACTCCGGGTAAAACATCGCCCTTTCCGTAAACATCCGGGTGATCTCCGTCACCGACTCTGAATCCTGCTTCAGCTCCAGGAACTCCTGAGCCAACCTCTCTCTCTCAACCTGCGGAACATAACGAGTACTGAACATCTCCCGGAACTGATCCCACGTAACCGCAGCCCGCTGCGCATCAGAGTAAGATCCCGTAGTCAACCTCCACCAATCCTTCGCCCCGAGCCTCAAAAGGTTCAGAGCACACCTCACCCTCTGATCTGCATGGCATGAACACGTGAAGAAACAACCCTCCACGTCTGACAACCATCTCATAGCAACGATCGGATCCTGAAGTGCATCGAAAGTAGGGGGCTTCGTATTATCGAAGTCCCGATACTGAAAACCTCGACCGGTTCCTCCCCCTGCCGCTGTTATAGCCGTTGTAGCTGCCGCGGCAGCCGTCTCAGTAAGAGCTGCATAACGATCATCGAAGTACTCCCTCATAGCGGACTTAATAGTCCCAAACAACTTCGGAATCTGACCCCGGACAATCTCGACCACCTCCTCGCGGATGATCTCCCTGACCCGACCCTCTGTCAACATTGGCCCCTCCTGGCCGATAATCTCAGGTGCCACTGGGGCCTCCTGCTCACCTTGTCCTGATCCCGATCCGGATCCAGTCACGACACGCCTCGCATCCGCCATACTCCAATACACCAACAAGATCCTCAGATACCTCGCATAACCTCCGAGAACTAACCTCTAACCAACAACCTAGGGGTTGTGACTTCCTTGACACGCGTATGGGTCCTGTGCTTTCAGTAGTACGGGCCCATACTACCTTCCACACCTACCCATATTTGTCTCAAGTATCACCACAACACCCTAATAATATACATCACACAACGAATGCTCAATATCTCATAACTGGCCTCCCGGCCTCACACAACCCACCCATCCATGAAACTTTCACCAACCCTGCAGCACTAGTGTATGCTAGTCATACATAACGCTGGACCCTATAGACTTTCGAATATCCAATCCTACCTTAAGCTCCCAATCAGACAAGAACAGAACATAAGGCCAAATCAAACATTCTCAGGCTATAAGATCTTAGTTATGTATAACTGTGATGCCTACACTAAATAACTACAGTAATGATGTCAATTTCATATAAGGAAAACCCTAGGCTAACAGGCATCATGTAATCAGGCAATTATATCATGCAATTCGTAAAGATCCCTAGCCTAGTACTAGCATGCTGTTCTAACATATCACAATATCAAATAACTTGTATGGTATTTTGGGGTCTACTTACTGGCTCCGGCTAATCGTACCCTCTGCATCCTCCTTTACTTATTTCGAAAACCTTTTGAAAGCCATTTTGAAAAATCCCTCCTTGATTTGAGACTGGATTCACACGAATGTTCCTCCACTTCACTCAAACCAAGGCTCTGATACCAACTTGTAACGACCAAAAATTTCAACCAATTTAAAACATTTTAAATCATTCAAAAACCATTACGTTCATACAATTCGTTTTCAAAATAGTTTAAACATCAGAGTATCCCCCAGAACCATATCACATAAATCATAAAACATGAGGAGCGGTACGATCACGCCTTCGCCTTGCCACGTTCTCCTGAAGTACCTGAAACAATACACTGAAACTGTAAGCCCGAAAGCTTAGTGAGTTACCCCCAAAATACCAACCACACATATCATACTCATAACATATCACAAATAGAACAGCCATGCACATCGGGTCTACTGTGTGACTGGTCCGCCCGCACCGGGCCTTCAGTCCACCTGGTCCACCCTCCGAGTCTGACCATATACATCGAGTCTACAGTGTGATTGTTCCGCCCGCACCGGGCCTTCAATCCACCTGGTCCACTCTCTGAGTCTACAGTATGACTGGTCCGCCCGCACCGGGCCTTCAGTCGGCCTGGTCTACTCTCCGAGCCTCGGCACGTCTGGTCCGCCCTCTTGGCGCCTTCAGCCTATCCGGACCGCTCGCTGGGCCTACGGAATATCTGGTCCGCCCTGGGTATGTTGGCCTACAGCACAAAGCAGGACCCGCCTCAACCCAACCCCCGTCAAACAACCATGTGCACATAACAATTAATCACATAACAATCCTTAACCAGACAAACAGTCTAACAGATCACATAGCATATCAACATCCTAACCAGGATTCCGACCTAACCGATCACTAGCATAACATTACCCTATATACCAGGTACCGATCTTAACCAGGTCACTAACATAACACCATCCTAAATACCAGGATGCAGATCTAGCAAAGCAATAACATAACAAACAATACCCGGATTTCCATCCGATAAAGGGCCGGCCTTGGTGCCGTAGACCCTGTCGATATAGTGAGGATAACTCACCTGCAATTGTCGACTAAAGAGATACGACCAAGCTGCTCCGACCACCGACACGAACTTCACCACAGCACACTACCAAAGGACCAAAACCAAAATTACCAAAATACCCTTGGAAGTCAAACTGGTCAACTCTTGGTCAAAGTCAAAGTCCTCAGTCAAAGTCAACTTCCTGACTGACCCTACTCGCCGAGTCAACCCGTTGACTCGTCGAGTCCTTATACTCTGAAAACTCTTAGAGCACGACTCCACTCGCCGAGTCACCCCAAGACTCGTCGAGTCCAACGGTCTCCGAGTCCCATCCTGTCCAACTCACTGAGTCACCCCTCGACTCACTGATCTGCGTCTTAACCAGAAGAGGTTAGGGGTTCTATCGCCGAGTCCAAGAACAGACTCGCCGAGTCCAAGGCAATCTTCAACAGACTCGCTGAGTTGTTCTTCAACTCGCCGATTCCATGCCTATCTTCATGTGACTCGCCGAGTCCACCCATGTGACTCGCCGAGTCCCTTCAGTACTTTGTCCATATAGAGGCTTTTTGAGCCATGCAGGGGCTCCAAACTATAGATCCACTCTTCTAGGGCATAACTCCCTCGTAAAGTTGCAAACTTTACGTGAAACCAAGGGTTAAAGGTCCAAAATCACTCTAGGGCTAGGGTTTAAGACAAAGGGGCTTCACCAACAACTCATTGACTGATGCTTTATGACATTCCAGACCAACACAAGTCTAGATCTGGAGTAGCAACTTTAGATCTAAGCTCCAAACCCGAAATAGATCTTAAACACACCAAAATGGCCCCAAATCTCCTACATGAATAGATCTAGATGCAAAAGAGTGAAGGTAACAGCTTATTACCTCCAAGATGTGCCCAAACTTCAGTAGATTCTGGATCTACACCACTCTCTTGATGCAAGCCCTTTTGATCTTCAAGTTTCTTCCACTAGAAACAACTTCCAAGCTTCAATATCCCTCCAAAGGCCTCACACACACGTGCTTAGGGTTTTCTGGTTCTCAAGGGCAATAAGGAGGCTGAGAGAAGGACATAAAGTCCTTTAAATAGGGTGCAACCCCCGAGATTAGGGTTTTCTCATTCCAGCACCAGCTCGTCGAGTCCAAGCTGCCGACTCGGCGAGTTGGCCACTTAAACCGCGACCCAAACCCGCTCCGACTCGGCGAGTAAGCGTACCTACTCGTCGAGTCCCTTCTTCGAGATTACACTTTGCACCCTTCAACTTCTTGCTTCTGAACTTGGGATGTTACAAATTTTCCACTGTCAGTGTAAGAAAATGACTTTGGGGGATTATATATGAAAGATATTTATGCTCGAGGATCATTATGAAATGATATTTGCTAATAACAGATGATCATATAGGGTCACACCATATAACAAGTAAAGACTAAATGATTATTTATTAATTAATATGATTATTAATAAATTAAATCATCAATTGTATTTAATTGGACGATTATTGTTTTATGAAAATAATAATTAAAGAGAGTATAACTAGTTACAGTTAATCACATAGTATGCTTTAAATGTCACGTACAACATTATCGACTTATAGAAGACCAGGAGTATAAGTTGTGTACATAATATATGAGATGATGATGTGGAATGCACTCACTCTCTTTCACTCTGTTGAAATCGTCCATACAAGGACAAGTATGGAAGGTTACTTGCTTTGACTTCTTTCTTACATATCATAGATTGCTTACAAGTCTTATGTTCATTTAATGAAAGCACGGGCTTTCACATGTGTGTGTTAGTATATAAGGAATGGAAACCAAATATTCTTTTTTGTTTCTAAAAGTCGAGAGCTCAAAGCCATCCCCTCTCATCTCTCTCTAGCAAAGTTAGTTGTCTATTTTTTGGTGTTCTGGTTGTATCTCCTTTGAAGACTTATTTGATATAAGTATTGAAGTCTTAAGAAGAACTATATTCAAATGAAGGACTAGCATCAAATGGTGGTTTGGTGACTTGTTTGGTGGATACACATACTGTTAGATTAGGTGTCTAAGTCATTACCTAAATTATTATAAACTTAAATTATTAGCAAACTCCTTTTGGGTTGCTCTCAAACCTAGTAAGAGACTGGAATGTTATTTGGAGAGAGAGACTAATTGATTAATTTATTATATGATTAATAGATTACTTAGAAATCAAAATAAATAATTTATTAATATTTTTTGAGAAAAATATATTAATTCGAAATTACGTTGTTTAATTATAAATTAATCAGAAATTAATTGGAATTCATTGGATTAATTAAAAGTAGAAGGACTAAAAGTGCCAATGTCCAAATATTGAACAATGACTGATTCTAGAACCTCCCTAGGAGAGGGGACAGTTCTAGAGGGGATTAAGGAGCTTTTCTAGGAGTTCTAGTAAGCTTAGGGTTGCTTGGGGGGAAAGAAAAGTGTTAGGGTTATTCATAAGGAAACCTGCATTTTATGCACCTCCTTAAGCACTATAAATACCCCAAGGCTAAGGGTTTCAAATTTCACCTCTTCTAAGAAACTCTTAGAGCCAATAGTTATATCCCCCCCCCCCTCTCTTCAATAAGCTTCCAGCTGCTAGTGTTTGGGTGTGAGCCATCAGAGACACGAGATTTCTGGTGCTGGCTTTTTGAAGTTCTACAAAGAAGGATTTCTAGTTTATTTACAACAATAAACTAAAAGTTATGTTTTCTAATCTCCCTTCTCCTAAATCGATAATAGCAATGTACTTTAGGGTTCTTGAATTCAAATTGTTGTTTGCATATCATAATGAGAACATAGATCTTTTAGGGTGTGTGTGAATTTAGGGTTTTATGTTTTACGCCAAAAATATGATTTTTGTAATCTATAAAACTCATCAGTGGTATTAGAGAGTATGTTCTCTGTCATCTTGCACAAAGTTGAATAAGATCAAAAAACCCTTTTGATGGTTTTCGATTTGGGCAAGGGTTTTAGAAACCCTAGCCTCCTCCTTTATTTTTCGAAATTGCTAGGGTTTTGGTAGGGTTTACTTGTTTTTGATAATTATTAGTTTTAAATGCCTTTAAATTGGCTAATTATTACTTGGTAAATCCCAAACCCTAATTTCAAAATTAGAAGGTATTGGATTAGGATTAAAATTTATTTGATTAATTTATTAATAGTAAATAAATTGTTTAATCATTATTGGCTTAACTTAAATTGAATTAATTTTATTAATTTCAAATTTGTAATTAAACTTAGTATTTTTGAAAAAAGTTTTCAAATACACATTATATATATATATATAACATTAAAAGTTAATTATTATATGTATAAGACTAAGTCAGTCGGATCTCTAGTATGCCTCATTCACGAAGCTGAACTATAAGGGGATATAAGGAAACTGCCTATAAAATGGTAGTTGAATGGGTGTCCACTCTCACCCACCGCTTCCTTGTTTAGTGGAAGGTCGTTAACAGAACGGATCTGATAGGGCATTAACTTCATTAAAAGTATAATGCTATTAAAGTAACTAAAACACCTTTTATAAAATCTCACTCCTAGTTACTTTAGGAAAATGTGAAAAGCATGCTAATCCATAAAATTGCACATTGTACTTTATAGTAGTTAGTGGAGCGCATGTGGTTAACCGACACACTAATAGTGAATATAAAGAGTAATAATGGGCATCTCGAAAATTATCATTGATTAATGGGGTGTGTGTGGTTAACCGACATGTTAAAATGAGATAATAAATGACATCGAGAGTGCCAAATACATTTGTATGGTTATTCACATCTTGTTTGTGATCCTCGGTATCCCAGTTATAAATAGAAGATCATAATCTGAGATTAAACATGTCATTGATAGATTTAAGGAATATCAAAAGATCTAGGAATTTCATAGTTCGAAATTTAAAAATTGCTTTTACCTACCTTTATAAATTCGCAATAAGATTACGACATCCCTCTTCTTAGTTGTGAATTGTTATTTAGGATCCTTCTCTATTATGGGTTAAAATATTAAGGATTATTGTCATCTAACTAAAACTATACTTTTCTCTATATATGTCTACTCCTGGTGATGCTTCTGCTCCATCTTCGTCTACCCACCACTCGGGTTTTTCACTACTTTCTATTGTGTCCAATGTGACCTTTGATGACACCAACTACAATTATTGGATGTGTAATACCAAGATGGCTCTTCGATTCGAGGGAAAATAATATGTTCTTGAAGAAAAACTCATTGAAATCGATGAAGCCAAAGCTACTCCTGAACAACTAGCCTCATACAAGAAACACTATGATGATGCAACAAAAGTTGTTTGCATCATGGTCGCTACACTGATACCCGGATTGCAGAGGTTCTATTAAGTCTACTGGCCATATGAGAAGAACAACGTCCTTGTCCAAAAGTACCACAAGAGAGCTCGTCAAGAGAAATATGAAGAGTTCAAAGCTCTCATGGCTTGAAAGATGAAAGAGGGAGAATCTGTGTGCAACCACGTGCAGAGAATGCAAAGGTACGTGGAACGTCTTGTTAGCCTTAATGTGTGGTTCGATGAGGAGTTGGCCATTGACATGGTCTTGAACCCCTTACCAAGTTGTTATGATTAGTTCATCTTGGCCTATCATTTGAACAACACAAAAACCACATTGTGTTGGAAAGAGTGTCCAAGGTCATTAACTATTGGTGATATTTCAAATAATAATAGGATCCTCTTGGCTTGCCCTCAAGAATCAAATTAAGTAGAATAAATAAAGGAGGAATTAGTTTATTAATTATTATGGTTTAATAATTAATTAGAAACTAATTGGAAAACAATTTGGGAATTAATTAACAGTTTATCTAATAGAAGGGTTGAATATCAATTAATCAATAGTTGGTTGATCAGGAGTATTCCAGAACCCTAGGAAGAAGGGTGGTGGACGAAAATTCCCTTTGGATAAGTGAAATTTCTTTCATAGGGTTATCCCATCCCACATGGTCTTAAGGATAAAACCCTAGGAGGCATCCAAGGCTATAAATAGGGCCTTAGGGATTCATTCCTCCTTGCTTATTCGTTGGCTTGATTTTTCGCCACTTCTTTCTCCCTCTTTGTGGAAGAACTCTCCTTATAGTTCATCCCCTCCTAGTTATTTTTTATTCTACTCTTTTGATTTCATTGGTTGTGAACCAAGAGAGGGATTCTGGTTTGGGTCCTCATCATCCAAACAAGGTGGAACGCACAAGGAGTCAGGCGTGAAGATCTTTGGCTGTAAAAGAGGTATGTGATTCTTCCTTTGTATTTCGTTTTTCCTAGGGTAGATGTAATAGTATGAAACCATAAATCCATGTTGCATTTACACTTAGGTATATCGTTGTTTCGATTTTTCCGTTACCTAGTTTAGAGTGTATTTGATGCGTAGAAAACCTAACAGTGGTATCATAGCCATTGGTTCACGATTACATTCACCCTAGATCTATATTCTCAGAAAATACTTGTTTGAAATTGAATGAAAGAAGAATGATTGAAAAATTCGTAATTGATAAAACCTTCAATCGCAGCTCACGACGTGAGATCTTGATGCTCACGACGTGAGCTTGGCATATTAGGGTTCCCATAATTTTTTCATTTTTCAAATTTGAATTTTTATTAAATATGGATAAATGCCAAATTTAAAATGTTTTTAAATCTGGAAAATTGATAAATATTATTTAAATATGATTATTTGAATTTGAATATTTATTTATTATTTAAATAGTGAATTTAAATGTTTAATATTGTTTATAATAGAGATTTATGAATTTGAATATTAACTCATGATGTTTTATTAATTGTTATAGTGCATCCTTGAAATTAATTGGAATTAATAATAGACAACTAAATTTAAAGAGTTTTAAATTTACCCCTTATATATGTAAGATTCATATCTATTGTATGTATAAGAGAATTACAATATGCGTCATCGCATGTTTTAAATATTAACATTGTCAGTCTTACCATGACTAGGCTCACCCATTCTTATGTAGGGATTTAAGGAGGTCTCTATGATTCCTAATGGGGTTGGTTTTTAATATGTTTCGCGCTTACCACCCTCACCGCCCTATTGCATTTTGAGAACGGAGTTACCGAAAGGGTTTGATGGTGATAATGGTCAATCTAAAAGTATTCTAAATACAAGTATAAAACAATAGCCCGTTATATTAATTAAAAGTGAATCTTATGTTATCCATAAATATTGTACATTCTCTTTATAACTTGTTGATGGAGCTCGCGTGGTTAACCGGCACGTCAATTTGAGAGTATAGGTAGAGAATGATATCGAACTCGCGAATCTCAAGCGTAACTTGAGTTGGGGACCATGCAATTTTGTATGGGTGATTCACCATCTGTTCAATGATTCGCGACATCCTCATCATTGAATTTGAGATGAACATAATCTGAGATTAACATGCCATTGATAGTCAATGAATCTCAAAGATCTAGGAATTCCGTGGTGATCGAAATTGACAAAGAGTTTTGTCTACCTAAATAACTTTGTGATGTGTTTACGACATCCCTTTACACATCATGAAACCAAATATGGATCCTAGCCTTGATTTATTAATTTGATATATGGTGATTATTTATTAAGGATTTTATATATCGAACTAACTGGAATCTTATCTTTTGTATATGTCGATCCCAGTCAACAACAACAACAATCCTCCTCTTCCCCCTCCTCCTCCTCCTTCAACTCAAAACTCTAAAATTTCCTCCAATCCTCTCAATGTGAGAATTGAAAAGTTTGAGACAACCAAATCTCTTTTGGACTGCCAATACAAACTTGGGGAATCTATAAGTGTGCCTTTTCATAAGATGAAAACATACTTTGATAGAATGACTGATCTGGGTTTTGGGATTACGAAGGAGCTGATCATGGATTGGATCTTGTGCTCTCTTCCCACTTCATTTTGTTGAGTTCCTTATGGACAAAATGGATGATCCCAATATGACCCTCATGGAGCTTCATGACTTGTTAATAGTAGTTGAAGCTAGTATACAAGAGACTGTTCAGCTCGTCAACCCTACTTTGGCCATTGACCGTGGTTCTGCTAAAAACAAAACGGTTTCTCATCCCAAAGGAAAGGGAAAGGGTAAGGTCGGACAGTTTGACCAAGGCCCTAAGAGAAAGGTAGAAGCTGAGATAGCTCCTTCTTCTGATCCAAGTGAAGTTGTTAGTTTTTATTTCCAGTCAAAGGGACACTGGAAGCGTAGTTGCCCTAAATACCTAGAGGACCTTAAGAAAGGCGAAGTCAAGGTGGATGGCACCTCAGTTATGTTTATGATAGAACTCCATAACACATCTACTTCTAACTCTTTGATTCTTAATACAGGATGTGGTACTCACATTTTCTCTAATATGCAGAGACTAACACAAAGTAGGAAGTTGAGGCACGGTGAGCTCAACCTGATCATGGGAAACAGACACAAGTCAGCTGTTACAAGGATTGAGAACTATGAGCTCATGCTTGGTGGTGGTGTTTATGTTAGTTTATTAAATTGTTGTTATTCGCCTGATATGGCACGAAACATTATTTCCTTTCATGCAATTTATAAGGATGGATGTCGTTTTTCTTTTGATAATGATAATGGTGACATTTTGGTTTATAAGAATGGTTGTTTTATTTTCAAAGCTAGTCCTTGTAAAGGTGTGTATGAAAGTGTTGTTTGCGTAGGTGAAGTTGATAAACTATTAATGAATGTTGGTTCTTCTAAAATTGAATTAGATAAATCATGTTTGTGGCATTGTCGACTTGGCTATATAAACAAGAAGCGCATCGCCAAGCTCCAATCAGTTAGGATCTTGGAATCTTTTGACCTCAAATCAAATGATGTATGCGAATCTTGCTTACTTGGCAAGATGGCAAAGGCGCCATTCATAGGTCAATGTGAAAGAGGCAAGGATTTGTTGGATCTCATCCACATAGATATTTATGGACCAATCAAATCCGCCACAAGACATGGAGAAAGATACTTTGTGACTTTTACTGACGTTTTAAGCATATATGGATATATCTATCTAACCAAGCATAAGTCGGAAACCTTTGAGGTGTTCAAAGATTTTCAGAATGAAGTAGAGAACCAATTGGACAGAATGATAAAGATGCCATGATCTGATAGGGGTGGAGAATATTAAGTCTTGAATTCTACGATCATCTTAGGAATTCTGGAATAGTTTCACAATTGTCTCCTCCTAGAACACCACAGTTAAATGGTGTGGCTGAGAGAAGAAATCGAACGTTGTTAGACATGGTTCGATTTATGATGAGTCAAGCTACACTTTTGATATCTTTTTGGGGGTATGCCTTAGAGACATCCGCCCACATCCTAAACCTCGTACCCACTAAGAAGGTTGCTAAAACACCCTCTCAGATGTCTAGTAGGATATGTCCCTCTCTAGCACATATAAAAGTTAGGGGTTGCGAGGATTTTGTTCGTCGCGAGGTGAATGATAAGCTCGAGCCCAGATCATAGAAGTGTTACTTCATTGGTTATCCACAAAAGTCCTTTGGATACTTGTTCTACAAGACTTCTGAGAACAAGGTGTTTGTTTCTCGAAGAGGATTCTTCCTCGAGAGGGATCACATTTCCAAAGAGGACAGTGGGAGCGATATTGACCTAGAAGAGCTTCAAGAGTCAAGTGAAAAAGAACCTTTGCTTTCATGAAAGGTCCATATATGGACTAAAACAAGCGTCTTGCAGTTGGAACCTTTGCTTTCATGAAAATGTCAAAGAAGGCGAGTCCTACGTATATATCAAAGCTAGTAGGAGTATTGTAGTCTTCCTAGTGTTGTATGTGGATGACATACTCCTTATAGGAAATGATATCCCGATGTTGCGAGGTGTTAAGACATGGATTGGGAGTTGTTTCGCTATGAAGGATCTAGGAGAGACTGTGTACATACTTAGTATAAGGATCTATAGAGATAGATCGAAACGTATAATATGACTGAGCCAGAGTACATACTTGGATAAGATCTTGAAGAGGTTCAAGATACAAGACTCCAAGAAAGGTTTTCTACCTATGCAACATGGCACCAAATTGAGTAAAAATCAATATCTTAGTTCTAGTGATGAACAGGAAAGAATGATTCGAGTCCCATATGCTTCCGCTATAGGATCGATCATGTATGCCATGACATGTACTCAACTTGAAGTCTCATTTGCTCTAAGCATGGTGAGTCATTTTCAGGACAACCCAGGCGACAGTCATTGGACAGCAGTAAAGAACATTTTGAAATACCTAATAAGAATAAAGGACATGTTCTTGGTATATGGGGGTAAAGATGAGTTAAGAGTTACAGGTTATACAGATGCGAGTTTCCAAACTGATAGGGACAACTCATGTTCATAGTCAGGATGGGTATTCTTGCTTAATGGAGGAGCGATCACTTGGAAGAGTTCCAAGCAGTCAACAGTGGCAGACTCTACGTGTGAGTCAGAGTATATAGCGGCTAGTAAAGCTGCAAAAGAAGCTACATAGTTGCAGAATTTCATTGATGATCTTGATGTCATTCTGTGCATCAAGGATCCTTTGGAAATCTTTTATGACAACGAGGGTGCAGTCGCACTGACTAAAGAACCCAAGGACCATGGTAACCCAAGGCATATACTTAGAAAATTCCACTATGTAAGACATCGAGTCGAATATGGAGACATTTTCGTGAATATAGTATCGTCAGACGAGAATCCAACCGATCTGTTCACAAAGCCATCATCAAGGATCAAGCATGATAGTCATACTAGATCTATAGGCATTATATTTGCTGATGATATGGTGTGATTGTTTAGTTTTTTATTTTGATAATCTTTAAAACATTTGATAATATGAATTGTAACTGAATTGATGTTTATTTTGTGGAGACTTAATAAAGTGCTAGTGATGATATCATTTCTATTAATTTAGTACGGTGTTTCACTTTTTCATGTTTGGAACCCACTTCCTAAATATTAATTTACTCAAACTTCCACACTCGCTCATACTCTTCGAAGTAAGTAGTGATTCATGATTTTCATGAGTATTGTTGGATTGACCATACTGATTGGGCATAGCATAGTGACTGTGCCAACACTCATGAGTGCTTAATGGAGATTTAAGTATTGGAACAACCTGCACTTAGAGATTACTTCATGGATATAGTCACGAGTAGTTCTAAGATGATAATATCTTATGTCCTTCAAACCGAGATACATGTAGGGTTTTGCTCTATGATTATGTTATGTATTGGTCTACTCCAACGCTATCCATAACAGGTAGCTATAACAGGTATATCCATGTATAACATGATGAAATAGACAAAAACTATGTAGTCAAAGTTTATCCGTCCCTTCTGCCTTAACAGGAGAAGCGATATCTATGGGCCCCTCGATGATTGGGTGTTGACATCATAAATACATGGTCGGGTCTTGACTGAAATTGATGTGTTCAATTTAGTAGTCAAATACAGTCACCACAAGTCTTTATCCGGAAACAAAATCTTGAATTCTGAGATTGACCATTATCCATGTCTCGAATTCATACAGATATCATGAGGATGAAGGAACAGTTGATCACTTATCTGAGGGATGAAACTGATTAGATCAGAGTTCGGAAGATGCATTGGATGTCATTCTCTCTGTTGATTATTAGTAAAATATTGGACCACATATATAGTTGATGACTTGTCCAAGTGGGAGATTTTTGGAAAGAGTGTCCAAGTCATTAACTATTGGTGATATTTCTAATAATAACATGGTCCTCTTGGGTTGCCCTCAAGACTCAAATTAAGTAGAATAAATAAAAGAGGAATTAGTTTATTAATTATTATAGTTTAATAATTAATTAGAAAGTAATTGGAAAACGATTTGTGAATTAATTAACAGTTTAATTAATAGAAAGGTTGAATATCAATTAATCAATAGTTGGTTGATCAGGATTATATTCCAGAACCCTAGGAAGAAGGGTGCTGAACAAAAATTCCCTTTGGATAAGGGAAATTTCGTTCATAGGGTTATCCCATCCCAAATGGGCTTGAGGATAAAACTCTAGGAGGTATCTAAGGCTATAGGCCTTAGGGATTCATTCCTCCTTCTTCATTCTTTGGCTTGATTTTCGCCACTTCTTTCTCCCTCCTTGTGGAAGAACTCTCCTTATAGTTCATCCCCTCCTAGTTATTTTTGATTCTACTCTTTTTAGTTCACTGGGTGTGAACCAAGAGAGGGATTGTGGTTTGGGTCCACATCATCCAAACAAGGTGGCATGCACAAGGAGTCAAGTGCAAAGATCTTTAGCTACAAAAGAGGTATGTGATTCTTCATTTGTATTTCATTTTTCCTAGGGTAGATATAATAGTATGAAACCATAGATCCATAGGTTGCATGTACACTTAGGTATATTGTAACGTCCCAAAAATTAAGACTAAAAATTTCGATTTTTAAATTAATAAAACCATTATCCAAAACAACACTATAGCAACCGTAGTGAGTCAGAGTGTATCAATAAACATCCAAGTACATCAGAGTAATATAAAATGTGGAACAATGTGGTGTGTACACTGCAATCATCCCCGACTCTTCCCCTTCGAACCAGAAGTACCCAAAACATAAACTAAAAACCGTAAGTACAAAGCTTAGTGAGTTCCCCAAAATACCACATACCATAAATATCAAACATATAATGGGCTCCGCCCGGCATCGAGCCCCGCTCAGAACAGATAAGTCAGTCATCGGGCCTCGCCCGGTATACATAAAAACACATAAATACATACAAAAATCACAAAGATAAATAGCATGCAATATAATCATTAGGCCCCGTCCAGCATCGGGCGCCGCCAAGTAAACATATCATAAAACATACATGCAGAGTCACACAGACAAGTAGCATCCTAATCATAATAAGCCATAGGTTGGCATTGGTTCCTTCGACCTGCTAAACATAGTGAGGAAACCCACCTCAAATTGCTGAATCTCTCAGATAAAATCTTGGTCTGCTGATCTGGAAAAAATCCCCGCGCTATCATCATCAATAATATCCCATTAATAATTGGATCTAAATCCAAAATCAGAATCTAGATCCCTTGTCCAACATCCAGGGTAAAAGACCATTTTACCTTTTTCTTATTTGGCCCAAAACAAGGCCCAACCCCATTTGCTCCTTAAAGGCCCAATTTCCTAAATGACACCCAAAGCCCAATATGGCCCAATATAAGAAAGCCCAAAGTCCAGAAATTATCCATAGGAGTTAAGGGGCCAAGCCCAAACGAAACATAGCCCAAAAACCAAAGCCCGCAACTCCTTCGGACCATAGTCTAGCGTATGCTCGGCGTACCAGGCTCATACGCCCTGCTTACGCGATCGAATCATTAATACGTTTGCAGCCAGTGCGATCAGCGTACTAAGGAGTACCCCCCACATACTGGCATGATCCCAAACCTTTGGCCAAATGACTTAATCACTTCAGAACTTATCATCCGATCCACAAAATGTCATCATATTAAAGTCCTAATTTGTAAAGTCGAAGGCTTTAAGCCTTTGCATGGCTAAAAACACCCCAAGGTCCCATTTTAGCATTTTAGCCCCATTAAGTGAAACATCAACTTTGCATGGATGCAATTAAGAACACTAAAATGGTGGCTAAGGGTTGAGATTAGGGTTTAGGAGATATGGAGGCTGATAAAAGGCAAGGCTGAAGGGACATAATGAGCTTATATAGGGGTAAAACCCTAAAGATTAGGGTTTCAAGCTGGTCGAGGTACACTTCGCGTTCTCCCACTTACGCCCATCATACGTAGGTACATCCACGATGCATCAAAGAGCCAGTATGCTTAGTGTACCCATGGGGTACGCCCTGCATACTGAGCTAGGGACCAAAATGAAAGGTTTTTGCATAAAGGGTGAAAAACAAAACATACCAATAATTTGAATGTTATAATTCTCCCCCACTTGAATCAAACTTCATCCTCGCAGTCCGCTGCCACAAATAACTCAGGGTAATGCTCCTTCATCTCATCCTCCGGCTCCCACGTCCATTATGAACCTTTGTGACAACTCGAACCCTTTTCTAGTTTCCGTTAATTAATTTCCGTTAATAAAATTTTATTTTATTGGGTTCCGTCAACTTCCTTCGGTTTGGAAAATCATTTAATTATATATTTTGAGTTCTATATTCGAGTCGGAACCAAAACCACGTGAAATTTCAGGAATTCCTTCGAACAAGACCGAGTTCACGGCCTAACTTGAGTTCACGGCCGTACACCCGTGTACGGTCGTACACTCGTTTACGGCCAGTGTTCGGTGGACCCCACCACCGACCAATGAAAACCCCTAAAAATACGAGACCCAACCCCCTCCTTTACACTTTTCTGACCGGACACTCTCTCCTTTTTTTCTCTAGACTATCGACCGTACACCCCTAAAAGCACCTTTCTTCTTTCGGAAAACATCGTAAGCACCATTGGGGGTCATTTCGTAGCATCTAGAGCACGTTTCTCGTCGAAATCGACATCTTTGTTCTTGAGTGTACGGCCGTACACCTTCAAGTTCATTGACCGCACACCAGTCTACGGCCGTACACCTTCAAAGGCCGAACACCCTGTTCACGGCCGTACACTCCCTTCACGGCCATACACACTTTTTAAGTGGTGCATTTGACTGAAAACCCACTTTCCCCGATTCAATCAAGTCCCGGTAACATTCCTTAACCAAAAGCAAGTGTTTTCCTAACACTTTATCTAACGAAATCGCTAATTTAGATACATTATGTATTTAATTGTTAATAGGGTTCCGTTAGGTGCCACACTACAACTCGAGGGTCTTCATTTCAGTTCATTGATTCAACACTTGTACACAACTAACTGTGAGTTCATACCCCTACGCTTTTATGATTTTTAATGTTTTCGGGGGGGGGGGGGGGGGATACAAGCCAAACACAAATGATTTTTGTGAAACAAAACAAAGGGTTTTAACAAACTTAAAACTTATGCAATTTATACAGTCAAACGATTTCCACGTTTTATAAAATATTTAGATATTTTATCCCTTTGTATTATGTTGAGGATAAGGGGCACTTTCAACTTAGAAACATAATTGCATAGTTTTCGGAACAAGTTACAAACTAAGTTCATAACATTTCAAGCAAACTATAATGGGTATAGTTTGGGGAATTCAATACACAACTCTTACCGATTCAGATTTCATACATGGGTAAACATATAAACTATGACAGATTTAGTTTATGATATACATTACTACAAGAGTACAACATTTAATGATTATTTAAGTATAATTATTACCTTACACAGTATACAACGGATTCAAATACAAGGGAACAATACAGAGTTACACGTAAACTAGATTATACATAATTGTGAGACTCTACTTCAAAAATTGTACCCTTAGGCGTACTGAATTAAATCCTATCATAGTATAACTAGAGTCTCCTGGAGGGAGAGCGTGAGATTTGTGAATAGATCTATTCGGGACTGACAATCCCACACCTGAACTGTTAGCTACAGTTAGGCAGGCATGCCTGGGTTGACAAATGTCATTTAACCGACACTTGAAGAATGTCGTAAAGGTCACTAGGTCATATCAAGCATGGTTATACGACTCTAAAATAAGTATAAACTAACCTTTGTTTACAAGATTTCATTCTTCATTAGTTTTATTTTAATTAATAGAACTATTATACATTACATTGGGAGATTCCAGAGATACAATACACGGTTTTATTAAATAATAAAACTACTATACATACTGGTGGTAGCCAGGGTTTTCAAACAGAACATACTATATGTACCAGTGATAGCTAGTGTTTTCAAACAGAACATTCTACACAGAGGTTTTCATACAAAATTCATCATACAATACATCTAGTAGTAACCAAGCATACAAACTAATATATTTTACATATTACAACCGGATACAATAACAAACATTCATAGTTAGTTCTATAACTCTTTAGTTTATGCATCAGGGTTATGTATGAAGAATACTCGATAGACTATGGGATATGTGGTTTCTGCCTCATTTCCTGTTCCTTGTTTGGTTGTGGGCTTAGGGCAGATCCATATAACCAACTGTCTGTTCGATATTGGTTTATACGTGACTAGCATGAACTAAGTGGTTATAGAAGGAACTGGTATTACCATACTTTTACTAAAGAAAATATTGGATTTTCTTGGAAAACATACGAACATTTTTACAGAGTCATCAACAGGTTTTCATTACAAAAACATCGCTTATGAACTCACCAGCTTTATGCTGATACTCTTTCAAAACTGCTTGTATTCTCAGGAAACTAGTAGACAGGTACCTTCTGGAGTTTTGGGAAGACGGAGCATATAGAGTCACATCTTTTTCTTTTGATTATACTTTTGATGTATAAAAAGAAGAATCAAACAGATGTAAACTCTTTTTCATATATTATCAATGTAATGGTTGCATTTACTATGATTACTATGATGCAATGGTTGTGGTACTACATATGACGTCATCCACCCCCGAACGTTTCCTTCGTTCCGGTTTGGGCGTGTGACAGATTTGTATCAGAGCTCTTGTTTATAGTGAACTAAGTATACCGAACCTTAAATGGTATACAACTATAAACACTAAGGGGCCGAAGTGCTCTGAACTAAAAGTATACTTTTAAAAAAATATAAGTATTTTATAAGAAGTATACATACATACATACATACCAGAAACAGTATCATAAGTAGAACAAAACAAAAGTATTTGGATGTTGGACGCTGCGGTTAAACCTGGATAGTTATGTAATCATGTCTGGGATCAATATAGCATGATCAACTATATTTATTTGAGACATGACCAACATGTGTCTGGGAGTGATCATCGTGTTGCAGCAAGCCTAAAACTTACTAAGCTACATACATCAAGATATCGATAGAACAGAGCATACAACTTAAAATACTATAGGAGTATTTTAGCTAGAGCCGAATACAGTATAGAGATTCATTCCAAGTGTTGCTACATATTTCTTCTTAGTGATAGTTTACTTGCGTTAGTAACCATTCTCTATTTATCGCTTAGTAGAACACTTTATCTATCAGGATGAGATATATCTTGTTTCATATCTCTTGATTTAAAATCTAGGGGACTTACCATCCTCTTCTTCCTGATTATTTTTAGAAAAAGATGCCTCCCAGAAAGAGACCCAACAGGAAGAACAACGACCCTTCGCCGCCACCACCTCCTCAGTTCGATCCTGCCATGTTCCAGGCAGCAGTTACAGCCGTCGTGACTGCAGCAATGGCGCAAATGAACCCCGGTGGGGCTAGCGGATCCAGAGGTGGTACTCATCCCCAGAATCTCGGTGATCAGGGACATCAAAAGGAGTGTTCCTATAAGGACTTCATGAACGCGAAACCCAAATCCTTCGACGGCAATGGAGGAGTCATTGCCCTAACCCGATGGTTCGAGAAGATCGAATCCATTTTCGAGATTTGTGTGTGTTCAAAGGCAAACAAAGTGAAGTTTGCCGCATGCACCTTCACTGACAGAGCGTTGACTTGGTGGAATAGCCGGGTCAAATCCCTAACCCTGCCGGTAGCAAATGCAATGGGTTGGGAGAGTTTAAAGGAACTCATGCTCGCTGAGTACTGCCCAAGGGGCGAGATGCAGAAGTAGGAGCATGAGCTCTGGAACCTGAAGATGAAGGGTTTTGACATTGCTGCTTACACCGCTAGATTCTGCGATCTGGCTCTTCTCTGTCCGGGGATGGTCACCCCGGAAAGCAAGAAAATAAAGAGATACATTTGGGGATTGACGCCCCCAACTCAAGGAAATGTCTTGACTGCTAAGCCTTCTACATTTGATAGCGCTAAGTGCCTGGCGCAGACTCTGATAGATCACGGAGTTGGTCTAGATGAAGTGACAGCTGCTCCCGAACCACCAAAGGCGAGTGGTGGAAAGAAAAAGTTCTAGAACAAACGAAAGGGCCAGTCTTCGCAGGAGCCCTCAGAGAAAACAACAAACAGTGACAGTCCACGCTGCTACTACTCCTGCTGCTGTTCCAACCACCCAAGCACCTGCCAGTAGGTATGCTGGTACTCTTCCAAAGTGCGAAAAGTGCAACTTCCATCATCACGGGCAGTGTCGGGAGTTGTTGTGCAACAGCTGTGGTAATAAGGGACACACAACTCGATTCTACAAGACACCAGTCCAACCAACCAATCAGGCTCCTGGAGCGGGCGCCGGTCAAGCCTGTTATGGATGTGGGGAGGTTGGGCACTTCAAGAGATATTGCCCCAAGGCAACAACATCTGGCAACATAGGGAGAGTGCTAGCTATGGGCCAAGAGGAAGCTGTTGCTGATCCTACCGTTGTTACGGGTACGTTCCTCCTTGACAACTCGTATGCATGCATTCTTTTCGATTCTGGTGCAGTGATGAGTTTTGTTAGTCATGCATTCAAACATCAACTCAAGTGTAAATCCCAACCTTTAACCGAAACATTTACCGTCGAGATGGCTAACGGAAAGAAAGAGAGCACTAACGACGTATTCATAGGTTGTACTCTTACCTTAAACGATCATTCCTTCCCAATCGATCTTATGCCGGTTTCCATAAAAAGCTTCGATGTCATCATTGGTATGGATTGGTTGATCCCCAATCGTGCCGATATCCTTTGTTATGAAAAAGCCATCTGTTTCAATCTTCCCCCTGGCGAAGCCCTCACTATTTACGGTGATAAACTCAGTTCGAACCTTCGTATCATTTCCTGCATTCAGGCTCAGAAATATCTACGAAAGGAGTGTCATGCATTCCTAGCCCATGTTTTTGACGAAAAGCAGAAAGTTAAGGACCTCGAGAGCATCCCCGAAGTCTGCAACTTTCCTGATGTTTTCCCCGAAGATCTTCCAGGAATCCCTCCCGAGTGCCAAGTCGAGTTCCGTATCGACTTAATCACCGGAGCTACTCCCGTAGCTAAATCCCCATACCGTCTAGCGCCAGCAGAAATGCAATAGTTATCCAGCCAGCTCAATGAGCTGCTCAGCAAAGGATTCATAAGACCAAGTTCATCACCCTGGGGAACCCCAATCTTATTCGTGAAAAAGAAAGATGGATCCTTCTGGATGTGTATAGATTATCGGGAACTGAACAAGCTTACCATCAAGAACCGTTATCCCTTACCTAGAATCGACAACCTCTTCGATCAACTTCAGGGAGCCAGTTACTTCTCGAAAATAGACCTAAGATCAGGGTACGATCAGTTGCGAGTTCATGAGAATGATGTTCCCAAAACAGCATTCCGAACTCGTTATGGACACTACGAGTTTGTAGTAATGCCCTTTGGTCTAACCAACGCACCCGCGGTATTCATGGATCTGATGAATCGGGTGCCGCCCTTTCCTAGAAAAGTTCGTGATAGTATTCATTGATGATATACTTATCTATTCCCGAAGCGAGGAAGATCATAGTCAGCACTTGAGGCTAGTGTTAGAAACACTAAGGGCGGAGAAACTTTATGCAAAGTTTTCAATGTGCGAATTCTGGATCAGGAAAGTAACATTCCTCTGTTACGTGGTTAGTAAGGAAGGCATACACGTGGACCCTTCCAAAACCACAGCGATTGAGAATTGGTCAGCACCGAAGACGCCCACAGAAATCCGTCAATTCTTGGGTCTCGCTGGCTATTATCGCAGATTTATCCAGAACTTCTCCATAATTGCTAAGCCCTTAACCACCCTGACTCAGAAAGGTGTACCCTTTTGTTGGGGAGAAAAGCAAGACACTGTGTTTCAAACATTGAAGCAGCCCTATGCAGCGCACCTATCTTTTCCCTGCCCGAAGGGACGGAGGACTTCGTTGTCTATTGTGATGCATCCAGTCAGGGCTTAGGTTGTGTGCTCATGCAACGAGGAAAGGTTACTGCCTATGCCTCGAGACAGCTGAAAACACATGAAGTCAATTATACAACTCACGATCTAGAGTTAGGAGCAGTGGTCTTTGTGTTAAAGATTTGGAGACATTATCTCTACGGAACCAAGTGCACTGTCTTCACCGACCATAAGAGCCTACAACATATCTTTGATCAGAAAGAGTTAAACATGAGACAACGGCGATGGGTAGAGCTACTCAGTGATTACGAGTGCGAAATACGCTATCATCCCGGCAAGGCCAATGTAGTAGTCGATGCCCTTAGCCAAAAAGAGTATTCAGGTCGTAGAGTGAAGGCGCTGACAATGACTATCCATTCCCATTTATCCGCTCAAATCAGAGAGGCTCAGCTGGAAGCCTTAAAACCAGAGAACATGTCGGATGAAGCCTTGAGAGGAATGAAAAAGAACTTAGAGGTCAAGGGAGACAGAGTTTACTATTTCATGAACCGGATCTGGACCCTGAAGTACGGCGGTTTCAGGGAGGTTGTCATGAACGAAGCTCACAAGACTAGATACTCCGTTCACCCAGGTTCAGATAAGATGTATCTGGATCTCAAACAACTCTATTGGTGGCCGAACATGGAAGCAGAGATCGCTAGCTTCGTGGGCAAGTGCCTGACTTGCGCCAAGGTGAAGGTAGAATATCAAAAGCCCTCAGGTCTACTCCAGCAACCAGAAATACCTTAGTGGAAGTGGAAAAGGATTACAATGGATTTCATCACAAAGATGCCCAAGTCTCTAAGTCGGCACGACGCCATCTGGGTAATTGTAGACCGACTGACTAAATCCGCCCACTTCCTACCAATCAAGGAAAACTTCAAAATGGAGAAACTTACACGAATCTACATACAAGAGATAGTTCGTCTGCATGGTGTGCCTGTGTCCATTATCTCTGATTGAGATAGCAGATTCACCTCGAGATTTTGGCAGTCACTGTAGAAGGCTCTTGGAACTAAACTGGATATGAGCACAGTTTATCATCCACAAACAGACGGGTAGAGTGAGAGGACCATTCAAACGTTGGAAGACATGTTGAGAGCATGTGTCATAGATTTTGGTAATTCGTGGGACATCCATCTACCCTTAGTCAAATTTTCCTACAACAACAGCTACCATACCAACCTCAAGGTTGCGCCGTTCGAAGCCCTCTATGGCCGTAAGTGCAGATCCCCTCTGTGTTGGGATGAGGTGGGTGACACGCAACTAGTCATGGGTCAAGTCCCCGATAGTACTCTCACAGGCCCAGAAATCATCCGAGAGACTACTGAAAGGATCTTACAAATCCGGGAATGATTAAAGGCTTCAAGAGATAGACAAAAAAGCTACGCCGATAAGAGACGAAAACCCTTGAAGTTCCAGGTTGGTGACCGTGTGGTTTTGAAGGTCTCACCCTGGAAAGGCATGATACGCTTCGGAAAGCGTGGAAAGCTGAATCCAAGATACATTGGACCATTCGAGATCCTCGCTAGGATCGGTCCCGTAGCATACAAACTTCGTTTACCCTGAGAACTTAGTAACATTCATCCTGTCTTTCACGTCTCGAACCTGAAGAAGTGTCTGTCCGATGAGACACTTGTGATTCCCCTCGGTGAGATCGAACTAGACGAGAACTTACACTTCGTAGAGGAACCCGTAGAAATCATGGATAGGGAAGTAAAGCGAATAAAACAAAGTCGTATCCTGATAGTGAAGGTTCACTGGAATGCCAAGCGGGGACCTGAATTCACCTGGGAGCGCGAAGATTCAATGAAACATAAGTACCCTCATCTATTTCCGAGTCCATGATTTGTATTCTGTGTCTGAATTTCGGGACGAAATTCCCTCTAACGGGGGGATGATGTGACAACCCGAACCCTTTTCTAGTTTCCGTTAATTAATTTCTGTTAATAAAATTTTATTTTATTGGGTTCCGTCAACTTCCTTTGGTTTGGAAAATCATTTAATTATATATTTTGAGTTCTATATTCGAGTCGGAACCAAAACCACGTGAAATTTCGGGAATTCCTTCGAACAAGACCGAGTTCACGGCTGTACACCCGTGTATGGCTGTATACTCGTTTACGGCCAGTGTTCGGTGGGCCCCACCACCGACCAATGAAAACCCCTATAAATACGAGACCCAACCCCCTCATTTACACTTTTCTGACCGGACACTCTCTCCTTTTCTCTCTAGACTATCGACCGTACACCCCTAAAAGCACCTTTCTTCTTCCGGAAACAATCGAAAAACACCATTGGGGGTCATTTCGGAGCATCTAGAGCACGTTTCTCGTCGAAATCAGCATCTTATTTCTTGAGTGTACGGTCGTACACCTTAAAGTTCATTGACCGCACACCAGTCTACGGCCGTACACCTTCAAAGGCCGAACACCCTGTTCACGGCCGTACACTCCCTTCACGGCTGTACACACTTTTTAAGTGGTGCATTTGACTGAAAACCCACTTTTGCTCGATTCAATCAAGTCCTGGTAACATTCCTTAACCAAAAGCAAGTGTTTTTCTAACACTTTATCTAACGAAATCGCTAATTTAGATACATTATGTATTTAATTGTTAATAGGGTTCCGTTAGGTGCCACACTACAACTCGAGGGTCTTCATTTCAGTTCATTGATTCAACACTTGTACACAACTAACTGTGAGTTCATACCCCTATGCTTTTATGATTTTTAATGTTTTCAGGGGGGAATACAAGCCAAACACAAATGATTTTTGTGAAACAAAACAAAGGGTTTTAACAAACTTAAAACTTATGCAATTTATACAGTCAAACGATTTCCACGTTTTATAAAATATTTAGATATTTTATCCCTTTTGTATTATGTTGAGCATAAGGGACACTTTCAACTTAGAAACATAATTGCATAGTTTTCGGAACAAGTTACAAACTAAGTTCATAACATTTCAAGCAAACTATAATGGGTATAGTTTGGGGAATTCAATACACAGCTCTTACCGATTCAGATTTCATACATGGGTAAACATATAAACTATGACATATTTAGTTTATGGTATACATTACTACAAGAGTACAACATTTAATGATTATTTAAGTATAATTATTACCTTACACAGTATACAACGGATTCAAATACAAGGGAACAATACAGAGTTACACGTAAACTAGATTATACATAATTGTGAGACTCTACTTCAAAAATTGTACCCTTAGGTGTACTGAATTAAATCCTATCATAGTATAACCAGAGTCTCCTAGAGGGAGAGCGTGAGATTTATGAATAGATCTATTCGGGACTGACAATCCCACACCTGAACTGTTAGCTACAGTTAGGCAGGCATGCCTGGGTTGACAAATGTCATTTAACCGACACTTGAAGAATGTCGTAAAGGTCACTAGGTCATATCAAGCATGGTTATACGACTCACAATAAGTATAAACTAACCTTTGTTTACAAGATTTCATTCTTCATTAGTTTTATTTTAATTAATAGAACTATTATACATTACATTGGGGGATTCCAGAGATACAATACACGGTTTTATTAAATAATAAAACTACTATACATACTGGTGGCAGCCAGGGTTTTCAAACAGAACATACTATATGTACCAGTGATAGCCAGGGTTTTCAAACAGAACATTCTACACAGAGGTTTTCATACAAAATTCATCATACAATACATCTAGTAGTAACCAAGCATACAAACTAATATATTTTACATACTACAACCGGATACAATAACAAACATTCATAGTTAGTTCTATAACTCTTTAGTTTATGCATCAGGGTTACGTATGAATAATACTCGATAGACTGTGGGATATGTGGTTTCCGCCTCATTTCCTGTTCCTTGTTTGTTTGTGGGCTTAGGGCAGATCCATATAACCAACTGTCTGTTCGATATTGGTTTATACGTGACTAGCATGAAGTAAGTGGTTATACAAGGAACTGGTATTACCATACTTTTACTAAAGAAAATATTGGATTTTCTTGGAAAGCATACAAACATTTTTACAGAGTCATCAACAGGTTTTCATTACAAAAACATCGCTTATGAACTCACTATCTTTATGCTGATACTCTTTCAAAACTGCTTGTATTCTCAGGAAACCAGTAGACATGTACCTTCTGGAGTTTTGGGAAGACGGAGCATGTAGAGTCACGTTTTTTTCTTTTGATTATACTTTTGATGTATAAAAACAAGAATCAAACAGATGTAAACTCTTTTTCATATATTATCAATGTAATGGTTGTGTTTACTATGATTACCTTGATGCAATGGTTGTGATACTACATATGACGTCATCCACCCCCGAACGTTTCTGCCGTTCCGGTTTGGGGGTGTGACAACCTTTGCGATGTTGCCACTGAACTTTCACCAACTCAACAACCTTGTTCCTGAAGGTTTTCATCTTTCTGTCAAGAATCGCCATCGGTCTCTCAATATAATTCACGCGATCATCCACCTGAATATCCTCCAATGGAACCACCGTGGAATCATCCTCTAAATATTTACGCAACTGAGAAACGTGGAACGTGCTATGGATCTGACGAAGATCCTCAAGAAGATCCAAGCGATAAGCAACCCAGCCCACCCGAGCTAAAACCCTGAAAGGACCGATGTACCCGGGGCCCTACTTGCCCCTCTTCCTGAATCGGATGACGCATTTCCAATGTCACACCTTCAGGAGAACCATATCCCTAACCTGAAACTCTAGATCTGATCGATGCTTGTCAGCATGTTGGACTAGGTGTCTAAGCCCATAACTATAATTGGTATGTACTTGACCCGATAGTAGCATGGTCCATTTCGGGTTGCCTTCACCAGAACAATTTGATAGATGGATATTTAAGTAAGAGGTTATTTATGATTTATTAATATATTATAAGTATAATATATTAATTGAGAAATCATATTATTTAATTAGTATTGATCAAGAATTAATTTAGAATTAATTTAGTGATCAAAAGAGACTAATTAAATTGAAACATATGAGTTGGGCTAATGATCCATGGTTTGGTTTGTGATGGGCTTATGGATTAATCCATGGAGCATTTATCCAAATCAAATGGATGGGTCATGGGATAATGTGTATGGATTAGGGTTACACATGACCCTTGATATTCCACACACACACACACACATATATATATATATATATATATATATATATATATATATGTTGTGCTAAGAAGAAAAATCACACTACTTGCATTCCAACAAGAAATCGATTTTCTAGTCTCCTTAGCCTCTCTGATATCCATCTAATTGTTACTTGGTGTTTGTGACTTGTTTGAGGCACAACACTTGGGGTGATAAATTCTCATAAGGCCAAAGTGTTACTAGCAACATCAACAACATTAAGAGGTAACTCCACATCTTGCTTTATGATTCATATGTTAAATTTTTGTATGCTAGATTAGGCTTCATGCTTTGCAACCAATGTTGCATGTATAATTAGAGAAAACTTAGATCCAAAGCATTAGGGTTGTATGTGCACCATAGGGATGTTAAAGTACATAAAACCCAACAGTGGTATCAGAGCCATGGGTGTTTTCTATTGTATTGATGCAATTGTATAATTTTCAAATCTAAAAAATTGCATTTCGGGAATCTTCCAGGGCCAACTCGCCGATTCCATGATTGAACTCGACAAGTTGGATGAAGTTTATCTTGAACTCGAAGAGTCCTTTATGGCACTCGACGAGTTGATACATCTGATGGCAGAATCTTCGAATTTTTGGCCTGTTTTGGATTAGGAACATTACCACAAACTGTTTTGGTTCATAAAAAATTGTTTTTAATGATATGGTAATGTTAATCCCCATCCAATAACATGATATTTGTCAAATTCTAAGATAACTACTTGTTTTATGTAATACTAGTTATTTATATATTTTGGAGCTATCATGAAATATGAATCAAATTAGGTCAAATTGGTAAATAATCATCATATGATAACTGGATTAGTTAATTTGATCTATAAGTGTTTCTTGAAGAGTTCCATAAGTTGTCCTCAAGTTATGGAATGTGAAAAGTCACATCATTCATGAAACATTAATTTTCATAAGTTATGAAATACCAAAGGTCTTGTAAAGTTCATAACTTGTTCTCAAGTTATGGAATTGGAAAGGTCTCATTTATGCATCTTTAAAATACATAAGTTATGAATTTCAAAAGTCTTGACAAGTTACAAAACTTGCCCTCAAGTTTTGGAACTTGAAAAGTTACATTAATGAAACTTTAATTCCAAACACTAGAATTTTAAAAGTTTAGAATTCAACCCTTATACTATTATAATATTAAAGTTTAATACTTATATATGTATAAGACAAGTCAGTCTTACCGTTAGTAGGCCTCATTCACGAAGCCGGTCTATAAGGGGGTATAAGGTTACTGCCTATAAAATGGTGGTTTAATGGGTGTCCACTCTCACCCACCGCTTCCTTGACTGGTGGAGGGTCGTTAGCCGAACGGGTAGGATAGGACATTAATCTTCATTAATAAGTATAATGATTATTATTAAAGTAACTAAACTTTTATAAATTCCCAATCTTAGTTACTTTAGGAAAAATGTGAAAATGGTGCTATTCCATGAAATTGCACTTTGCACCTTGTTAAGTCGTTAGTGGAGCGTGTGTGATTAACCGACACACTAATTTGGGACTGAAAAGGGTGGCAAAGGGTAGCTTGGTGTTAATCTTGGATCAATAGAGCGTGTGTGGTTAACCGGCACATTGATTAGGTGATTTGTAACATTGAGAGTACCAAGCACATTTGCATGGTTATTCACACCTTGTTTGTGATCCTCGGTATCCCAGTCACAAACTTGAAGGGCATAATCGAGATTTAAACATGTCATTGAAAAGTTCAATGAATCTCAAAAGAAACTAGGAATTTCAATTCATTTAAAACTTAATTATCAATTTCGTTTTTCATGGTGGAAATTGGTAAATCGTCATTTACCTACCTTCAAATATTTTGCAATTGGATTACGACATCCCTCTTCCGAATTGTGAAATATTGTGTTGGATCCTAGCCTTAATATTCCATTTTGGGTGTTATATTAAGGATCATTATCTAATCTAAACTTTGTCTTTCTTTTCAAATGTCTACTTCCAACAATGCTTCAAACCCAAACCATTCAGGCTCTTTCTCCCTCATGAACTTATGTGGGAGGGTCATTTTTTATGGTTCGAACTTCAATGATTGGATTCGAAACATCTGAATGGCCATTCGCTACGAGGACAAAGAACATGTTCTCGACAAAGAGCTGAAGGAGATTGATGTAAACACCGATACTCCTGAACAGATTGCTGAACACAACACTCATGAGAGGGACGCGACAAAGGTTTCGTGCATCATGATTGCTACCATGACTGTTGAGCTACAAAAGTCCTATGAGGACTATTATCCTTATGAAATGTACCAAGATTTGATGGAAAGGTACCATCAAAGTTCTAGGCAGGAAAGGTATGAAATCATCGCCTCCATGATTACAGCCAAAATGAAGGATGGAGAGTCCATCGTGGCCCACTTGCAAAAGATGCAATGGTTTGTGGACCGCTTGCTAAAGCTGAATGTCAATTTCGATGAAGAATTGGCAATTGACATTATCCTACACTCTTTACCTCCTTGTTATTATCAGTTTCGTATGACTTATCATATGAACAAGGAGGAGGTGACTTTAAGCAAGCTTCAAGGCCTTTTTAGGACTGTTGAAAGTAGTCTAAAAGGAAAATCTGTTGTTTCTACTCCTACTGCTACTGCCCCTGTCCTGGCAATTAGACAAGGAAAGAGAAAGAAGAGGAAGACTCCTTCCAAGAGTCATAAGGGAAAGTCCCATGCTGGATCCTCCTCTAGTGGAACCAAAGTTGGTTCTGTCACACCCTCTTCCAATCCAAAGGAAGCCGAGTGCTTCCATTGTCATGATAAAGGGCACTGGAAGCGAAGCTGCCCCAAGTACTTGCAGGACATAAAGGATGGGAAGATTAAGCCCTCCTTTGCAGGTATTTATACTATTCTGTCTAATAACTCATCACATGCTAATTCTTGGGTCCTTGATACAGGATGTGGCTTACACATTTGTCTGATTTGCATGGTCTAAAAAGAAGTAGGGATGTGGAGCACGGGAAGATGAACTTAATCATGGGGAATAGGGGAAAATCGCTTGTCACCAAGATTGGAGTTTATTATTTATTGCTTAGTATTGGTTTAAAATTAGATTTAAATAATTGTTGCTACTCGTCTGAGCTACAATAATTGTAATGATGCTCCGGTTGATAGGGGAAGAGAGTATCTAAGTATCTAGTTCCACAACTACCTCAAGGAATGTGGAATAGTTTCACAACTGACTCCTCCTAGAACACCACAACTTAATGGTGTGGCTGAGAGGCGCAATCGAACCTTTTTGGACATGGTTCGTTCCATGATGAGTCGAGCCATTCTTCCCATTTCCTTCTGGGGGGATGCCTTAGAAACAGCTGCCCATATCCTCATACTTGTCCCTACTAAAAAGGTTGCCAAAACACCTCACGAGATATGGACAGGGAAAGTTCCCTCGTTAGCACATATCAAAGTCTGAGGTTGTGAAGCTATCGTTAGACGAGAGACTCATGACAAACTGGAAGCCAGAAGTGAGAAGTGTATTCTCATTGCCTATCCACAAAAGTCTTTTGGATATTTGATCTACAGTCCTAGTGAAAACATGGTCTTTGTAGTACGAAGAAGAGTCTTTTGCGAGAGAGAACTCATATGTAAAGAGGACGGTGGGAGCATAATTGTGAAGCTATCGTTAGACGAGAGACTCATGACAAACTGGAAGCCAGAAGTGAGAAGTGTATTCTCATTGCCTATCCACAAAAGTCTTTTGGATATTTGATCTACAGTCCTAGTGAAAACATGGTCTTTGTAGTACGAAGAAGAGTCTTTTGCGAGAGAGAACTCATATGTAAAGAGGACGGTGGGAGCATAATTGACCTTGAAGAGATTCAAGAGTCAACCAATGAAGGAAGAAATTCTAGTTGAGCCAATTGACAATTCATTACCTCTTCGTCGTTACAGTAGAGTTAGCATGTCACCTGAGTTCTATGGTTTCTATATAACTACAGATGGTGATACATTTATCAGTGATCGTACACTGGTAAATTTGGAAGAACCAGCTAACTACAATGAAGCAATGGCGGTCCATGAGGCTTCAAAGTGGAAAAAGGCAATGGACAGCGAGATCAAGTTCATGTATGACAACCAAGTTTGGAATTTGTTTGATCAAGAACATGGTCGAAAGACAGTTAGTTGCAAATGGATCTTCAATAAGAAGACCGACATGGATGGAAATGTGCACACATTCAAAGTACGATTGGTTGCGAAGGGCTTTACTCAAACCCAAGGTATTGACTATGATGAGACCTTATCACCAATGACTAAGATTAAATCTATTAGGATAATGCTCGCCATAGTTTCTTTTCATGATTATGAAATTTGGCAAATGGATGTCAAAACCGCTTTCCTTAATGGGAATTTGGATGAAGATGTTTACATGAGTCAGCCAGGGGGTTTTGTTGATGCAAAGTTTCTCAATAGAGTGTGTAAGCTTGAGAAGTCCATCTATGGTTGAAACAAGCTTCTCACAGCTGGAATCTTTGCTTCCATGAAAAGGTCAATGGGTTTGGGTTTTCTAAAAGTGAGGATGAGTCATGTGTATATGTCAAGGCTAGTGGGAGTATAGTAACTTTTCTAGTATTATATGTTGATGACATACTACGTATGGGAAACGCCATTCCAACTTTGCAAGAAGTGAAATATTGGTTTGGAAAGTGTTACACTATGAAGGATCTAGGAATGGTTGCCTATATTCTTGGGATTAGAATTTTGAGAGATAGAAAGAGAAGACTAGTTGGACTTAGTCAAAGTACATACTTGGACAAGGTACTTAAACGGTTTACTATGGAAAATTCCAAGAAAGGAGAGCCACATATTCAAAGCAATGCTATATTGAGTAAGACTCAAAGCCCTAGTACGGATGAAGAAATAGCTTATATGAGTCAAGCCCCATATGCTTTGGCTGTAGGAGATCATGTATGCTACGACACGTACTCACCCTGATGTGTCTTTGCCTTGAGCATGGTCAGTCGCTATCAAGGAAATCCTGGCAGAGCTCATTGGATAGTAGTTACGAACATTTTCAAGTATCTCCGAAGGAAAAAGGATATGATTATAGTCTTTGGAGGCAGTGATACGTTGAGAGAGAATAGGTACAGTTACGCCAGCTTTCAGACAGACATGGATAACTTTCGTTCTCAGTCAGGTTGGGTGTTTCTATAAAATGGTGGAGCAGTTACTTGGAAAAGTTCCAAGCAAGACATAGTGGCTGATTCTACTTGTGAATCAGAGTATATAGCGGCAAGTGAAGCATCAAAGGAGGAAGCTTGGTTGCAGAACTTCATCGGAGATCTTGGAGTAGTTCCAACCATTCAGGAACCAATGGAACTTTTCTGCGATAATGAAGGTGCAGTTGCTTTGACTAAAGAACCGAGAGACCATGGCAAGTCAAGACATATCGATAGAAAGTACCATTATATCAGACATAGAGTAGAAGAAGGTTGCCTCATTGTAAAGAGGGTATCATCAGAATAGAATCATGCAAATCCTTGGACAAAGGCTCTGAGTAGGGTTAAGCACACTCAACATGCTAGGAACATTGGATTGAGAGATGATATTAGTTTTAGTAGTTAGATGAATAGTTTGAACCTTGTAACAAAATAAATGTGATTGATTTTTGGTGATTAAATAATAGAGATTATTTATAAGTTTGTTATTGCCTTTGTCAATTATTTATTCTTGAGCATGTTTTAGTTCCAGAATAATTTAATTATTCAAATTCCACAGTCGCTCATACTGTGGGAAGTAAGTAGTGAATTAAGACTTTCATGAACTGGATTGTAGATTTTCTAAGGGAGTTAGACATAGCAACTGTATTGCTACAACATTCATGAGTACTTAGAAATGGAGATTTAAGTATTCGATAAACACACGCTCAGAGAAATACTTCATGGATTACATCATGAGTAATTCTGAGACGATAATATCTTATATTCTTGAAACGGAGATATATGAGTTGTAATTTACAAGTCGGTTGTGCATTGCTACTGTGAAACCACATCAGCAACATGACGTTATAAAATGCAATGTCATGTACGATTTGGTGAGTAAAGGATACAAGCATATAAGTCAAAGTTTGTTCATTCCTTTTACCCTAACGGGAAAAATGATATCTTTGGGCCCCTCGGTGATTTGGTGTTGACTTATAGTGTTGGGCCCAGTCAGGACTCAACTGATGTGTTCAGTTTTTAAGTCTTAAGTCGTCATCCCAAATCAGAAATTGGGAAACAAAACTTGGACAATGAGATTGATTCTAATCCATGTCTCATGTATGTATGATATCTAGTAGAACGGATGAATATTTGATCACTTATCTAAGGACTAATGTATATTTAGATCAAATTTCGATAGTTACTTCGAAAAGCACACTTTGTTGTTTAATTTGGAAGTTGTAATTTAGTTATAGACTTATCCAAGTAGGAGACTGTTGGATTAGGTGTCGAAGTCATTATATAAATTATTATAAACTTAAATTATTAGCAAAGTCCTTTTGGGTTGCCCTCAAACCTAGTAAGAGACTAGAATGCTATTTGGAGAGAGAGAGAGGGAGATTGATTTATTAATTTATTATATGATTAATAAATTAATTAGAAATCAAAATAAATAATTTATTAATATGTTTTGAGAAAAATATATTAATTCAAAATTATGTTGTTTAATTATAAATTAATCAGAAATTAATTGGAATTAATTTTGGGATTAACTGGATTAATTAAAAATGGAAGGATTATAAGTGTCAATGTCCAAAAGTTGAATATTGAGTGATTCTAGAACCTCCCTAGGAGAAGGGACGGTTATAGATGGGATCAAGGAGCTTTTCTAGGAGTTCTAGGAAGCTTAAGGTTGCTGGGGGGGGGGGGGGGGGGGGAAGAAAAGGGTTAGGGTTATCCATAAGGAAACATGTCTTTTATGCACCTCCTTAAGCCCTATAAATACCCTAATGGCTAAGGGTTTCAGATTTCACCTCTTCTAAAAAACTCTTATAGCCAAAAAATTTATCCTCTCCTTCTCTCTTCAATAAGCTTCCAACTGCTAGTGTTTGGGTGTGAGCCATCAGAGGCACGAGATTTCTGGTGATGGCTTTCTGAAGTTCTACAAAGAAGGATTTCTAGTTTATTTACAACAATAAACTAAAAGGTATGTTTTATAATATCCCTTCTCCTAAATCGAAAACAACAATGTACTTTAGGGTTATTGAATTCAAATTGTTGTTCGCATATTATAGTGAGAACATAGATCCTTTAGGGTGTACGCGAATTTAGGGTTTTATGTTTTCCGCCAAAAATATGATTTTTGTTATCTATAAAACCCATCACATAGATAGATTCTTGCTTGGATCTTTGCTTTCTCCATCAACATTCTAGCATCCCCTTGAGGATTTAAAGGACTACAAAGATTGTGATACTTTTACCTCATCTATGGTTGTTGTTTTACTTTCTAATCTTTTCAAGTAGATCATTTGGTGGGAATAAAACTAGTTTTATGTTGTTTAAATCTTAAGTCTTTAGTTACTAATCTTGTGTTTTAGAAAGATTTTTTCAATAAAATCCCAACAATTAGTATCAAATCAATCATGCAAGTTCATACATATTTTCTATGATTATTTGATTATTTGGATAATCAAATCAATCATGCCTGGTTAGATTTTATGATTATTTGGATAATCTTGGTTTTTGGGAAATATGGATAGTTTGGTTTTTGTTAGATACAAGTTCATACATATTTTCTATGACAATTTTATAAATGTTATTTTATGTGACAAAAGTTTACATGTCTATCTTGTCATTTAAAGTTTTCTTTGAAAATCAAAGGTTGTTTTATGTGTTAATGTATTTTAGAGTGCATAAACAAGCAACGGGCCTTATTGTGTTGTTGTTTGTGATGATTCATTAAAATGGTTGTAATATTCTTTTATTCATCTGGTATGTAATAATAAATAGCTACTTTTCCTCTTTTTTATTTTGCAAGTAATAGATTAGTATTAGACTAGTTTCATTTTATATAAAATGTAACAAGATGAAGATGATGACCATTTTATTTATATGGTATGTAATAATAAATAGTTACTTTTCATCTTTGTTATTTTGTAAGTAATAAATTAGTTTTGGAATAGTTTTATTTTTTATAAAATGTAACAAGATTAAGATGATGACCATTGTGAAGATCCATGGAGGTACCCATGGTTTTATGAGAGTTTTATAAAAGGTCATAACTTTTATAAAATTCTTATAAAAATTCTACAAAGTATATTGTCAAAGCAAGTGTAACATCCCTTGTATTTATTTAATCAAAAAATTTATAAAATAAATATTAAAAATGAAAGTCGAAGGGCAAATTGGGAGGACAGAAAATCAAGTTCTCGGGGAAATGGAAAAAGGACAAAAGCAGCGTACTGGTCAATACTCAATACTACTCATAATCCTTATGGGCCTGCCGATGTGGAAATTTAAAAAAAAAAAAAAAAAAAAAAAAAAAAAAAAAAAAAAAAAAATCAAGGGAGAAAATGTTAACCCAATTTCATTTTCCCCTCTTCTGTAGTCTCTACGGAAAAATAGAAAAACAAAATCCCCCGCACACACACAAATAGATACAAACATATAGATATAGAGAGAGAAAGTGTATTCTAGAGAGAGAAAGGGGGTGGAGGTGGGGTATTATGATGATGGCGGAGGGATGATTATGATGAACAAGAAGGAGGTGATATGTAGATGTTGTTTGTAGAAGGGCTGGCCATGTTGAGGCAGCTCATCGGTCAAGTTCAAGAGCTCTTAGACCTCTACGGCACTCCTCTTCCTCCTCCGCTGCCGACCGCTCCTCTACCGTATATCTTCCATCATCAACCTCCGACGATACTCGCACCGCCGCCGCAACTTCATAACGACAGGTGATTGTCTTTATGCCCTTGTTTTACCTAGCTATTCAGATCGATTCCCATACTTTACCTATGTGTATAATTTCAGTTTCAATTCCTTTGCAATTTGGTTTGTTTTGACTTCGAATTTGTTTGTTTCATTGAAATTGTTCCTTCCTAAGTCGACCTGTTGCTTTTGATTGAGAATCGATCAATTGTATTGAAATTTTATAAATTTGGAATTTGTTCTCCCTACTTTGTATCTCTTTCTATGTGGGTGAGTACTTTTGACCTTTTGTTATGAATTATGTTTAATTTGCCCGAAATAACGAATTCATGGTAATATGAGTTTGAACTTTTGGTTTAATGGACTTGTTGCTCGAATCTGCCTTTCCAAACTGAGTATTGTCAAAGTAATATCAATCTTGAATACCTTTTATCAATTGTCTCTATTGCAGTGGCTGTGTTCAGATTATGTATAGTAAACTAAGAATTGACCATGAAAATTTTCACAGGGGGCATCTCCTACACAACTAAGCAATAGATCTGCCCTGATTACATGTGTATGTCATGAAATCTATATAAAAGGGATACTGGTTGGAACTTGGAAGCATGTTCCTGGAACTTGATCCCTTTTTTATGTTGTATGTTTTTTGTTTTTGTGTTATTGAATTCTTTCCCTTTTTTGTGGCTTATTTATGGTAAGTTAAGTGCTTTTCAGCCTCAAAAAATATGGTTTCCTAGTTGACATTGAAATAGACAACAAAATTGGGGCAAAGTTTAGGGTTCAACCCACGCACTGATTCTTATAGAATATTTTATTTCAAATCATCAAATGTGGATGTATTGGCGTCCCTTTTCTATTTTTTTTGAGTGGACAATAAGCTGAAGCATGTATGTATGTAAACATGGACTACATAGAGAACCAATGGGTGAACAACATATGGAATTGTTGGAGATTGAAACTTCACATATTCAAATTTATTCTTGTCAAAATCTTTACTATTTAAACCTCAAACTCCTATTCTAATACAATCACACACTCAACCTTAGAGATTTGTCTGTTTGCTGAGTTGATTCATAAAAAGTAAGTCTGTGCATTATATCTCATGAGGATAGATTGCAGTTTTAATGTTAAATAATATCTCTCTACAAATTGTATTTCTGTTTTCTCTTTCCTTTTCCTTCTAATTCCTTTTTAGTGGTAGTAATGGCTAATTATGATATTCATTGTGTACCTATGTGTGTGTGCTTGCTTTCATCTTTCTTTATGCGTTTTAGTCTTCTAATGGCAAAAGGAACTCTAATCAATTATAAAAGTTTGAAAACTTGAGCTGATGAAACTTTCAACAAGTTTCTTGATTTGAAATCTTTCTTTCTTTGTGCATATTGATCATCTTCCACTAAAAACAATTTTGGCATGAATTAAATGTTCGTGATTACTTAATACAGTGGATCTTAAAGGAACATCATTAAATTGATGATTACTTTATTTTGTTTGCAGATGGTGTTATATGAACCTTGAAGAAAAGGCTTCAGAAGATGATTGCTATGATCTTGTAATGAGAGGCGGAAAGTTCAAAATGTTGGGCCCACCTTCAAAGAGATCTCGGAAGGAAAGAAAATTACCAGAAAGCCCTTCAAACAAGACAATGGAAGAAGAAATCTGGAAAGAGTTTCCGGAAGATTTACACGAGGCGGTGATTGCTCGACTTCCGGTAGCGGCCTTCTTCCGGTTCCGGTCAGTTTGCCAGAAATGGAACTCTTTACTAACCTCAAACAGCTTCTCCCTTCAATGCTCCCAACTCCCACAACCACCCCAACCATGGTTCTACACAAGAACTCACGAAAACGTAAACACCGGAGCCATGTACGATCCGGTCGCCGGAAAATGGCACCACCCCACCGCTCCGGCCATCCCGACAAAGATGATTGTTCTTCCGGTGGCTGCCGCCGGTGGTCTCGTGTGTTTTCTTGACATCGGTCACCGGAGCTTCTACGTGTGTAACCCTTTAACCAAATCGTTCAAAGAGTTGAAGGGTAGATCGGTCAAAGTCTGGTCAAGGGTAGCCGTAGGGATGATGAGTCTGAATCAGAGTGGCTACCGGATTATGTGGGTGGGGTCGGACGGTGAGTATGAGGTGTATGACTCCAAGACCGACACGTGGACATGTCCGGGGAATATTCCGGCGAGTGTGAAACTCCCGCTGTCGTTGAACTTTAGGTCACAGGCGGTGACTGTAGACGGGTGGATGTATTTTCTAAGGTCGGATCCGGATGGGATAGTGGGGTATGACGTGGCGAATGGAATTTGGAAGCAATTTACAGTTCCGGCCCCTGTTCACCTGAGTGACCAGAGCCTGGCGGAATGTGGCGGCCGGATTATGTTGGTGGGGTTGCTGACAAAAAACGCGGCCACGTGTGTATGCATATGGGAGCTTCAGAAGATGACTCTCTTGTGGAAGGAGGTTGACAGAATGCCAAATGTATGGTGCTTGGAGTTTTATGGAAAGCACATTAAGATGTCTTGTTTGGGTAACCGAGGTTTGCTTATGTTATCTTTGAGATCTAAGATGATGAATCGGTTGGTTACTTATGATGTTTTCAGGAAGGAATGGTTTAAGGTTCCCAATTGTGTGCTCCCACATAGTAGGAAGCGACAATGGATTGCTTGTGGGACCGCCTTTCATCCGTGTCTTACTGCGAAGGCTTAGAGTGAAGGCCAAGGCCTTGTTTTAATCTTGATCGTTTGTTTTTGTGTAATGTTAAATATAATATGTTTACGATGCTCTTTTGGATTATGTTTCTAGTGCCACGAATGTGTAATATTAATGAATGACGTTTGTTTTAATACATCCAACTTCCATCCATAAGGTGATGCGATTAAACTTGTAAGCAAATCAAGTTCAATCGTAGAAACAGCCTTTAAATCTCATACAAAATCATATTACTCGTGAAACATATCATCTTTCATGACGTAGATGGTACTTTGATTGTCGTGATGAACAATGTCAACCCTTAACTCATCACTATGCTTTAGTAAATAGCCTTATATCAACTAAATATTAAAAACCAACATCGATGAATCGACATTGGCACCTCTTAGTTTTCATGATATTTTCCATCCTTATTAAAATAACTTGTAAAATTTTCCCTTTCTATTTTTCAAAGTGTCATTTTAACCTTCTCTATTTTGAATTTTGAACTATGTAGCTGACATCATCTTTCATGGTGTGAAAGATGGCTCCTCCACCTAATTTGAATTGAGTTTTATCATCACGATGGGAGTGAGGATTATTGGTACATGACATCCTTCCTCCATAGATTTTCAAATGTCCTTACTAAGTATTTTTAAATATATTTTCATTATTTGAGACCAGTGATGATATTCACTTGCAACAAGTAGTGGAGTTCGATTAGAACCCCCAACATTATCAGAAATGCTTAACGATTTTTCTTAAGAACAAGATTAATGTTTTTAGAAAAGTTAAAAAGAAACCAGTATGGCTTTGATACCAATTGTAGAGAGAAGAACTTTAAGATGTAAGGTAATGTTGCAGAATGTAAGTTAATCTCAATGGATCTTTAATCGGCTCAACGATAAATTAAGATGTGGAATGTTATAACAGTTTATACAAAAATATAAGAACAGGAGTTACAAGATAAACATAAAGCAAGTAAAGATACTTCGTTGAATCTTAACCAAACTTGCTTGCAAGCTTGAAGTTAATAAGCGATGAACAACAAAAGTAGAAATGGATAAGGAGACTTGTATTCAGATAATGTTTTGTTTACAAGATAGATAAGATAATGTTTTGTTTACAAGATAGATACAGACACACTTTTGAACTAAAACCAAAGCCCTTTATATATAGCAAAGAAAAGTACAACATATAGACCAGACCATGCTAAGTTATGGTGTACAGACGACCATGCCTCCCATGCTTGACTGCATAATCTATATAAAAGATATGGTCTGAAAAGTAACCAAAAGCACTTTCTTCTTCGGTGAGCAAAACGACAAGGGGCTTGGTAACTTTGCATCCACTCTTCAACTGATCTTCCCATCTCCACAAATCATATCTTTGTATCACCCGGACTTCATTTTTTGCATAACATCCATAAACACTTAGCCATTTTGCTTAGCTACCGATGGTCACTTCATGCTTCAACACTTTTGTATCGGTTGTCATAACAACAGATGGCGCCAATGATGCAAAGTGGTATTCTCAGATTGCTCTGATGGAATGGTCGCTAGAAATCGAGCCTTGGAACATTAGAGACGATTTCGTCAGCCGTACTCCGGGAGGAGATCCCGGGAGGACGCTTCGACGATCAAGTTAGTATATTCCGAGAGGGTATTAACCTTATAAAACTTACCATTAGTCGTATGTCGTTGGCCTTATATTGTAAGGCCTGGGTGAAGGCTCCTTCTTAGGGAGACACGAACGTCAGTCCTGATTCGGGACAATGACGTTTCTTGGCGAAGGTGCCCTTTGTTTCCTACTATAAGCTACGATTGGTTTAGAGAGGATGTTGGTGGTAGTGCGTGCACTACTTAGGTTGTCTGTTGGTATTGTTTTGTAGCTAGGCAAATTTCTCATCGCTATGTTGGGAAGGACTTTGGGGTGGAAAGCCATCCCAGGGTCATTATTTGTCGGGTCGGTGCAGGATTGTAACATCCGGATCCTCGGTGTATGAAATTTAAAGTAAATTATGAGTTTTGTGTTGGCCACAACGTGATGAAGGTATCATCACGACGTGGCATGGCCATATGAGGTGTGTATCTCGTTTAGGTGTCACGACGTGACATCTGATCAGGTGAAAACCCTAATTTTCGGACTTGGACCCTATTTAAAGGAAGTGAGGGCTAGGGATTTCTCCACCCTCAGCCTCCATCACCTCCTAACCCCTTGAAGAAAAACCTAATCTCTCTTCTCCATTTTTGAGCTCATTTTGTTGTTCTTGGTGGCTTTTGAAGGAAGAAGAAGGATTTTGTAGTGTAGAGAGCATATTGGTCAGCCTTGAGGCTTCATTGAGCATACCCTGGACCATTTGTGGATTGTAGCACCTGTTCCATGACTTGAGTTGTGATTTGTCTGACTTTGTTAGGAAGGTGAGTCTTCTCACTATACTGTGTAGGATTCTAGTTGTCTTTGTGACTCTTACATTGTATGTTGGTGGGTGCCCGTTTGTATGCTAGGTGTGCCCCGCTTGTATAATGGGCGGATCCCGTTATATGGACAAGGCCCGTTACGATCGGCAGGGCCCGATGTTATGAATAGTATGTAGTATTTTGGGGAACTCACTAAGCTTTGTGCTTGCGGTTTTGTGGTTTAAATATTTTCAGGTACTTCCAGTTCCAAAGGGAAGGGCCTAACTTAACTGCACAGTATCCCCCCCTACATGGCTTTTTCCGCATTGATTTTTATCATTTTACTTTGATGTTTGAGAGATACATTTTATCATGATTGGTTTTGAACAAATTTTTATATGGTTTTGATGGTTTGAAAATGAAACTTTTTATTAGTATTTTTGGGACGTTATAAGTTTATATCAGAGCCTTGGTTTGAGGGATTCGGACCCACTCTCGAGTGTGTCTGAACTCAAATTGAGGAATTGATAATGTTTGTTTGAAAGAAAATAAATTTTCAAAAAAAAAATTTCTAAAAAGAAAGGGTGCTATGCGTGCAATTAGCTGAGCTCAAATAAGTGATTCCCAAAATACTCATACACGAGTATTATGCATTTATGTGAATTGCATGCTAGAATAGGGCTAAGGATACCTTCAAGAATTGCATGATAGAATTTTCTGATTTGTGTGGTTCCTTGTAGCCTATGAGGAATTGGATGTTATGCATCACCTGAAGTCTATTTTGGAAAAGTTAATTGCTAAGTTGTAACATCCCGATTCCCAGGTATGAGATTTATTATTCAAAAGGCAATTTTTCCTTGGACTCGTCGAGTTGATGGCCTCAACTCGACGTGTTGAAGGCTTTTAGAACACATATCTTTTTGGACCAACTCGACGAGTTGGTGAGGAAAACTCGACGAGTTGGCGGTTGAATGGGAAACCCTAAATTTTAGGGTTTGCACCCTATATAACATCCTTAAGTCCTTGAGGCTGATCTTTTATCAGCCTCCAAACCCTAATATCGGCCTTGTAAACCCTAATCTTCATTTCACCTTATTGTGTGAGTTAGTGTGTGGCTTTTTGGAGCAAAGAGGGAGAATATTGAAGGAAGGAGGCAAGGATCTAGCAAGCTAAGCTCACATTTACAGTTTGGCACTCTTTGGACCATTGTAAGTATTCTAGATCTGAACTTTTATCTATCTATGTAGCTAGATCTTGAGTTTGGTCTCTTTTTCTCCTTATTCTTGGGTGTTGGAATGGATGGGCTTCATAAAGTTTGCAACTTTATGAATCTCCAGGTCAAGGTGACCTTGGAGTGGGTTAGATCTGGTCCTTTACCAAGTTTTGATGCCATGCATGGATTTTAGGTCACATTTCCTCTTTTTGGCTCATTTTTGGTTCAAGACATGCATTGGACATGCATGTCTATAAAGCACCCACCTTTGGGACGTTTTTTAGGCTGGAGTCTCTCTTGGTTAAAGTTGGGTTCTAGATCTCAAGGATTTGTGCTTAATGGTTAAGCTTTTGAGTTTTCAAGCCTTATGGATCGGTTTTTGAGCATTTGGAGTAGTCCCAAAGGATAAAGTTGGAAACTTTATCCTTTTAGACACATTTGGAGTTTAGATCTGAGCCTTAGAGTCTCTAGAATCGAAGAATTAGTTGTATGTGTTAAGTCTGGGAAAACTCGGCGAGTTGTTCAGCCAACTCAGCGAGTTGCCTAGGGTTTTCCCCGACTTTCTGAGTTCTGTAGAACTCGACGAGTCCAAGAGGTGCACTCGATGAGTTGTGTCAACATGGACTGTTGACCTTGACCGTTGATTTCTGAATTTGATCGTGGTTGACGAACTTTGACTTTTGAGTGCATTTTGGGTATTTCGAGATGTTGATAGATTTGGTCACATGGTGTTTGTAGGCATTTGAGTCAGGAGTCGAGATTCGGAGTTAGATCTTATCAGTTCAGCTACTTGAGAGGTGATTCTTCCTCACTATACTTTCTGGTCGAAGGCACCAAAGTCGGCCCATTGGTTTGATAACCTGATATTGTTGACATGTTGAGTATGATGTAGATATGCATGCTAGAATTGATATGCTAGCCTAGTAGATCTGTATGATTACCTGTGATACTGTCTGTTTATATGTATATGAAATTATATGTTATATGTCGACATATTATGTGCGTTGGGTTGAGGTTGTACTGCTCCTTGTTATAGCCAACAAATCCTGGAGTATGCCAGATATGAGTTGAGGGCCAGGGAGGGCATGCCAGACTCATACTGAGGACTCATGAGCATACCAGATACGAGCTGAGGGTCGGGAAGGGCATGCCAGAATCGTACTGAGGGCTTAGTGGTATTCAGTCCAAGGACTGATTAGGTCGGGGAGCAAGCCAGACATAAGTTGTGGGCCGAGGGCAATCTAGACTTATGAAGTGGGCTTAGGGGTAATCCAGTCTGTTAAGTTGTGGACCTATTGCATGTTGTTATTATGTTTTGTGCTATTTATTATGTATCGGTATTTTGGGGGAACTCATTAAGTTTTGGGCTTACAGTTTTGGATTATGTTTTCAGGTACCTCAGAGGATCGCGGGAAGGCGAAGGCATGATCATGCACCTCCTCATATTTTTGTTCTTGCGATTTTGGGATTTCTCTTATGTGAAACTTATTTTGAAAACAATTTGTAAACAATGATGGTTTTGGGTATTTTAAAAAGTTTAAAATTTTTATGAATTTTGTGAATGTTACATAAGTTTATGTTTAAAAAGTTCTATACGATTAGGATCATATAGCCTTAAATGATTGATTTAGCCTTATTTCATGTTCCATGTCTGGTTGTGAGCTTAGGGTAGAATCATTTATTTGATAGTCTATTTGATCCTGTATTGTGTATAATTTGCATGCATAAGGCAACTGGCGATGTTGGTAGAGGTTCCTAGTATTGTAGAAGCAAGTGAGACGAGGATTCCTAGGAGAGCCTAGGGAGTGTTATAACATGATATGTATGATGTTTATCATAGGGCTCATCGGAGTTTCCATAGTTAAGTGACTTGTAGGATTCAGGATGATTCTTGAGGAAAGTACGGATAAGTGTGGAATGGTAGATTGGGCCCGTACTACTGAAAGCACAGGATCCGTACTTGAATCAAGGAAAATCACGGAGATCCTAAAGAGCATGTAGTGCGAGAGTTCCCTCGTGTATGTTCTGATTGTCTATATGTTTGCATCGTAGTATGGTGGTGAGTACTCGAGGAGGGGGGTCTGGTTTAGGTTCTGGTTCAGGCTCTGGTGTTGAACCGATTGATGAGAGGATATGCGGTTTCATTACGTCAGAGATCACTCATAGCACTTTGGATGCGACTCCTATGATGTTTGGTACCTTCAAAGAGGGGATCATGGAGCTACTGGATGATCGCTTAGGGGCCTTTTGCACCGAGATTGCAGGTGGTCAGTTAGGGGAACGACCTCTCTCTTTTTCGAAGTTCAAGGCTTGTGGAGCCCCAAAGTTCTTCGGGATGAAGGATCTTATTGCCAGAAGACGATGGATCGTTGATATGGAGAGTGCTCAATGGACAATTTTCTGCCCCGAGGGATCGAATGTGGGATTTGTATCTTCCCTTCTGAGGGACCGAGCTCGCAACTGGTGGGAGGAGGTTGGCCACGCTTTGGGAGCTGAGGTTGTGATGACCATGACCTGGACCAATTTTGTGATGAGATTCAAGGCGGAGTTTGCACCTGCTATTGAGGTGCAACATTTGGCGAGGGAGTTTTAGGACCTACGCCAGACAACGGAGACTGTGGCGGAGATCACCGCCAAGTTCAGGGAGAGGGCTCTACTGGTACTGTAATATGCTACTGATGAGGAGATGAGGAAAACAAGGTATCGTGACATGCTCAGGGTTGACATTCGAGAGTTTGTGAGCATGTCGAGCTATAGGACCTTGGATGACATGATTGTTAGAGCTTGGGAACGAGAGATTGAGTTGGAGCTTCGGATGAAGCGCAAGCTAGATCATGTTCAGACAGCGGTGGGCCCGACGAAGAGGCCCAAGACTTTTGATTCGCGGTCGAGAGGCCAGCAGGGATGGGGGCCTTATGCCAAGTGTGGGAGGTCTCACGAGGGGATCTGTCATGAGGAGGGATGGAGTTGTCTCAATTACGGTCAGACTAGTCATTTCAGCAGTGATTATGCTTCCATTGCAATCAGACGAGCCATAAGAAGGCCGATTGTCCAAGATTATCAAGTGGAGCGGCGAAGGTGCCCGCTCCAACTACGCTTATGATGGCCGAAAGGTTAAGGCAGAGGGTCTGTGGTGAGGAGCAGAGCTTTTCAGTTGATAGCGGAGGAGGCCCGATCAGTGCCAGATGTTGTCACTAGTATGTATATTTATCATGTTCTGATCGATTCATGTGCTACCCGATTGTTCATCTCGGTTGCATCCTCAAGTTGTTCCATAGGAAGTATTTGATTGATTTAGTCCCTATTCCTCTACGATGTACTAATATTATTGTGGGCATGGACTGGTTGATCCAGAATGGAGCTATGATTGATTGTGAGCATCAACCGGTGAGAGTTCGAACCCAAAGTGGGGGAGAACTGGTTATTCATGGTGATGACATTCGGCAAGTACCGACCTTCTATTCATTATGAGGGCTACAAGGTATTTACATCAGGGATGCTCCGGTTTTATGGATTATATTATGGATACATGGGTTGTGGATAAGAAGACATTGAGTGATGTCCCTGTTGTTTGAGATTTTCCATATGTGTTTCTTGAGGATTTACCAGGGGTGCCTCCCGAGAGGCAAGTTGAGTTTAGGATTGATCTGATTCTGGGTGCGGTGTCAATAATCAAAGCTCCCTATCGCCTAGCACCACCGGAGATGCAGGAGTTGTCTACACAGCTTCAGGAGTTGTTAGAAAAAGGGTTCATCAGTCCGAGTAGTACACCGTGGGGAACAGTGATTCTGTTCGTGAGAAAAAATGATGGGTTGGACAAGATGTGCATTGATTACCAGTAGTTGAACAAGTTGACGTTGAAGAACCGTTATCCACTTTCGTTTATTGATGATTTATTTGACTAACTTCAGGGTGCGTCTTGGTTCTCCAAGATTGATTTGAGATCGGGCTATCATCAGATGAGGTTTAGAGGTGAGGATGTGTAGAATACATCCTTCAAGACTCGTTATGGCCATTATGAGTTTGTGGTGATGTCATTCGGGCTAACCAACACACCGACAGTGTTCATGGATCTCATGAATCAGGTGTGCAGGCCGATCTTGGATCGGTCAGTGATAGTGTTTATTGATGATATCTTGGTCTACTCTATGACCAAGGAGTAGCATGAGGAGCACCTACGGGAAGTTTTGGAGCCTTTAGGTGGGAGAGGCTTTATGTTAAGTTCTACATGTGAGTTCTAGTTGTGCGAGGTGTAGTTTTTAGGGCACATTGTCAACCAGAAGGGTATATTGGTCGATCCGGCCAAGATCTTTCAAGGACACCATCTAAGGTTTGGAGTTTCCATGGCTTAGCAGGTTATTACCGGAGATTCATTCAGGATTTCTCCAAGATTGTTGTCCCTTTGACTCGATTGATGAAGAAGAATGTTACTTTTCAGTGGGGGCTCGAGGAACAGGCAACATTCGAGACCTTGAGACATATATTGTGTGAGGCTCCGATTCTGACCCTTCCCGAGGGTATGGATGACTTTGTGGTTTATTGAGATGCATCGATTTTGGGTCTGGGAATAGTGCTTATGCATAGGGGCCATGTGATTTCTTACACATCGAGGCAGTTGAAGCCTCGTGAGGCAAATTACCACACACATGATCTGGAGCTGGGGGATGTGGTTTTTACCCTCAAGATTTGGAGACATTATTTGTACGGGGTCAGGTGCACTATTTATACGGGTCATAAGAGTCTGAGGTATCTGATGGATCAGCCGGACTTGAACACAAGGCAGCGCAGATGGTTAGACGTGGTGAAGGATTATGACTGCGAGATTATGTACCATCCTCGGAAGGCCAATGTTGTGGCCGATGCCTTGAATCGCAAGGCAGAGAGTGCACCCATTAGAGAATTTATGTTTGAGGATGGTTATTATTTCACCACTGTTGGACTTGATCAAGAAAGCATAGGTAGAGGGGTTAAAGAGGGAGAATTGGAAGGAAAAGAAAACCAGGGGCCTGATTCTGTTATTTTTCAGGGATAGACGTGAGTTATTGACTCAGTGCGACATGGTATGGGTTTCGGTTGTTGGCGGGGGTTAGGCAGACATTGTTGGAGGAAGCACACAAGTCTAAGTTTTCGATTCATTCGGGAGCCACAAATATTTACAAGGATTTGAGACTGAACTACTGGTGGCCCTGCATGAAGAAGGAGATAGCATGGTATGTTTAGCGGTGCCTGACTTGCCGGAACATCAAGGTTGAACATCAGAGATCCCACATAAGGATGCAGTAGTTGCCCATTCTCATGTGGAAGTGGGAAGAGATCACTATGGACTTTATTACGAAGTTTCCGAGGACGGCACGTGGGGTGGATTCTATCTGGGTCATTGTTGACAGGTTGACCAAGAGTGCTCATTCCATCCCCATTTCAGAGAGCATTTCCGCTGAGAAGTTGGCCGACATCTACATCAGGGAGGTAGTTGCTCGTCACGGGGTTCCAGTTTCAGTGGTCTCTGACTGCGATGTCCGTTTCACCTCCATGTTTTTGAGGAAGTTTCTTAAGGAGTTGGGTACTCAACTGCATTTTAGCAAATCATATCACCCCATACCGACATACAGAGTGATCAGACTATTCAGACGCTTGAAGATATGCTCAAGGTGTCACACCCCCAAACCGAGATGGACGAAACATTCGGGGGCGGAGGACGTCATGTACAGTATCATAACAATGCACAATAGTAAAACAAGCAACAACATCCATTGCATTAATAATATAGTTAATAAATGTGTGTTCTTTGTATAGTTGTATGACACCAAAAATGTATAGCAAAAATGTCACACCCCAAAACCTAGAACGGCGGAATACGTTCTGGGGTGGAGGACGTCATGTACAGTATCATAACAAAGCATAATAGTAAAGACAAGCAACAACATCCATTGCATTAAGATAATAATTGTAATACAAACGTGTTCAGTACAAATGTTAGACACCAAAAATACAATCAAAATAAAGTGGAGTCTTATGTGTGCTCCGTCTTCTCAAAAGCTGCATCCGTACCTGTCTACTGATGACCTGAGAATACAAGTTATTTTGAAAACGTTTATCAGCATAAAGCTGGTGAGTTCATAAGTATTTAGTGTCATTTTCTGTATAAAATATTCACAATTATACATTGTAAAAGTAAGTTTCGGTGTTCGAAAATAGCACGGGCCCTAGAAAACCCTATGTTTTCCAGAAAAAAAGTAGTCTTCACCAAGACCCGATGGTTTTTTCGTTCCTTTGATAATGTACAAGTTTTCCCAGTAGTTATTAGTTTGAAAATATAGTTTGACTTTATCCATGTATAGTAATGAGAAAAATGTTTTACCCCAACAGTATCACTGTCGGCCATATGTAATGAAATGCAGGCTCCAGGTAGTATTAAATGTACAATACTCCTCAGGGAGTCTGTTGCCTTTAATTTTTAAAGTATTAATTAAAGGTTTGAATGTGAACTCGTACGTAACCATGCTGATTGACGATCGAATCCCTTTGACCCTCCGAGTCATATGTAGTGATGTGACATTTTGTCACCCCTGGGCCTAGACGGCTCGGACTGTAGCTAGCAGTCGGGATGTGGGAGTGTCTGTCCCGTATAGATCTATACACATAATGCCCGCTCTCCCTCCAGGAGACTCTGGTTACGCGGTGATAGCACAAAGATGTGTCGTATCGAGAAATAGTATGTCACATTCTATTTTAGTAAGTTCTCTTGTATAGTATGTAGTGTTCTCTTTGTATAGTACATAATGTTCTCCTTGTATAGTATATAGTGTTCTCTTGTATAGTATATAGTGTTCTCTTGTATAGTACATAGCATATATTGACTCACAACTGAACTGACTCTAGTAGTTGTCATGGCAATAGTAGTATTGAGTAGTATCCCTTAACTATACCTATTATAGTTAAATAGTATTGTTGGTTGCATGTCTTTGATATCCAAAGGCATTGAACTGATATGAAAATTTTTATATCTGACACAAATATATGAGATATATAACTAAGAATTCAACGAGAGTCGGACTAATAACAAAATACCCTAAGCCCACAATCAAACAAGAACAGGAAGTAAGGTGAGTTATTAGTCCTAAGTCCTTCAAGTCTTACTTATATAAATATATTGGTGTAGATATGGTTTGGGAATAAAATAGTTTAAAAGAATTTTCGAAAATAGTTTTATAGTGATTTAACACGAAAATGAATTCGGTAAGCATTTGAAAACAGTTTAATTGGCTATATAGTTGAAAATATAGAAAATCCCTTTTTGGTGGTAAAAACAGTTAATAGTGTAGAAAATCCTTTTGGTTGCAAGTTATAATTCACATGCGATTGTTACTATAACTTATTTGGTTCAACTTGTATTCCCCCCCATAAAACAGTTAAAAACATTTTAAAAGGTTCATTTAGGGGTATGAACTCACCTGTAGTGAGTGAAATGGATGGAAACGCCGGGTAGGATGCTAGGTGTCAAGTGAGGACTTGAACACACACACGGATCCTATGTAACATGTAGTGATGTATAAAGTATCTAATTAGTTGTGTAATCACTAATTAAGTGAGTAAAGGCACTTTAATGTATGAAAACACTTTGTTTCAAGTGTTAGGAGTGCTAAAGGTGGCATCTAAGGAGTGTATGGCCTCACTATGGAGTTTACACTTCACTTGGCCACACTTAAGTGTGTTTACGGTTGGGAGGCCATATCCCCCATGAGTTTACGGCCGTAAACTCATGGAAATGGTGAGTTTGTGTGTCTAAAGGTCTCATGCATCACAAGGAAGGTTCCTAGGATCAATTCAAGGGCTTGGGAAGTGATTAGGGTTCAATTGGGTACTCCCTTGGAGTTTACGGTCCTTGGACCACTCCTTGGGAGTTTACGGTCGTAAACTCTAGGGTTTACGGCCGTAAACCCTTGACCACTTCAACCATTTCATGTTTCAAGGTCCTAAGCTCATTTACACTAGTTTCTAGTTCATCAAACAAGCTAAGGAAGGGTTTAGGGGCATCAAAACACCATTTGAGGTGTTTACGGTTTTGGGTTTACGGTTCTTGAATGTTCAAGAACCGTAAACTCAAGTTTATGGCCAAAAAGTCATGATCTTGGGTTCCTTAGTCCATGCATGCAAGTATCTAAGCTATATCTAAGCATTAGAGAAGGTTTGGAAGTGTTTTGGGGCTTCAAAACCCTCATATAGGAGTTTACGGTTTTGGGAGGCTCCCCAAAACGTAAACACATGCATGTTGGGGTGCTTGGACGATCCAACTCGAAATAGCATGAATACCAAGCTAGAAAATCAAGTTAGGAAGATTACCTTTGATTTTTGAGGCTTGAAAGTGGTGTTCTTGAGCCAAACCCGATTTTAGAGAGAGAAAGTAGAGAGAGAAAGCTCCAAGGTGGGGAAAAGACTCTAAAGGTGGACACTCCTCCTTTATATATGGCTGCCTAGTGGGGACCCACCATACACTGTCGTTTAAACGGATCTAAATGTTTTTACCCGGTAAACTAACCGTAACCCGACTTAGATGCTTTTATTCCGTCATTAAATATATATTATTTTAATAACTCAAAATGAATTATTTTAATAAATAAGAGTTAAAGGAAAATTTTAATAGAACTAACTTTTATTAACGGAAATGGGTTACAGTGACGGAGTAAATTTCGGGTTGTCACATCATCCCCCCGTTAGAGGGAATTTCGTCCCGAAATTCAGAATTCAAGTGGTTACGTTATTACAACACAACTAAGCAAAGAGATGAGGATAATTAAGTTTCATTTGATCCTCGCGCTCCCAAGTGAACTCTGGTCCTCGTTTGGCGTTCCAACGAACCTTCACAATCGGGATGCGGCTTTGCTTCGTTCGTTTGACCTCTCGGTCCATGATCTCCACAGGTTCTTCCACGAAGTTGAGGCTCTCATTGATCTCGATTTCATCGAGTGGAATTATGAGAGTCTCTTCGGATAGACACTTTTTCAAGTTCGAGACGTGGAAGGTAGGATGCACATTACTAAGTTCGCGGGGTAGATTGAGTTTGTAAGCTACGGGGCCGATTCTAGCGAGAATCTCAAAAGGCCCTATGTATCTTGGATTCAGCTTTCCGCGCTTTCCGAAGCGTATCAAGCCTTTCCAGGGTGAGACTTTCAAAAGGACTCGGTCTCCCACCTGGAATTCCAAGGGTTTCCTCCGTTTGTCTGCGTAGCTTTTCTGTCGGTCTCTTGAGGCTTTAAGTCGTGCTCGGATTTGCATGATCTTTTCGGTGGTTTCGCGGATGATTTCTGGACCGGTGAGAGTGCTGTCAGGAACTCGTCCCTTAGCTAATTGAGTGTCGCCTACCTCGGCCCAGCACAGAGGGGATCTGCACTTCCGGCCGTATAGGGCTTCGAATGGGGCAGCTTTGATGCTTGTGTGATAACTGTTGTTGTAGGAAAACTCGACTAGGGGTAAGTGGGTATCCCACGCCTTACCAAAGTCGATTACACAGGCTCGCAGCATATCCTCCAAGGCTTGAATAGTTCTCTCACTTTGTCCATCGGTTTGAGGATGGTATGCTGTGCTCATATCCAGCTTAGTTCCAAGAGCCTTCTGTAGTGACTGCCAGAACCTCGAGGTGAACCTGCTATCCCGATCGGAAATAATGGACACAGGTACACCGTGCAGTTGGACTACCTCTTGGATGTAAATTCGCGTAAGTCTCTCCATTTTGAAATTTTCCTTGATAGGAAGGAAGTGGGCGGATTTGGTTAGCCGGTCGACAATTACCCAAATGGTGTCGTACCCACTCGGAGATTTGGGCAATTTGGTAATGAAATCCATAGTAATTCTCTCCCACTTCCATTCAGGTATCTCTGGCTGTTGGAGAAGACCCGAGGGTTTCTGGTATTCGACCTTGACCTTAGCGCAAGTGAGGCACTTATTCACGAAGGTAGCGATTTCCGCTTTCATGTTAGGCCACCAGTACGATTTCTTGAGATCCAGGTACATCTTATCTGAACCTGGGTGAATGGAATATTGAGTGTTGTGCGCTTCTTTCATGACCAAGTCTCTGAAGCCACCGTGTCGCGGTGTCCAGATCCGGTCCATGAGGTAGTAAGCTCCGTCATCCTTGACTACCAGATTTTTATCCATTCCTCGCAGGGACTCTCCCGCCACATTTTCCGGTTTCAAAGCTTCAAGCTGTGCTCCCTTAATTTGTGCGGGTAGATGCGAATGGATAGTCATGGTTAGGGACTTGACTCTTCGCCCAGAATATTCCTTCCGACTTAGGGCGTCTGCTACTACATTGGCTTTACCCGGGTGATAACGAATTTCACATTCGTAGTCATTGAGTAGCTCGACCCACCGTCGTTGTCTCATGTTGAGCTCCTTCTGGTTGAAGATGTGCTGGAGGCTTTTGTGGTCGGTATAGATGGTGCTCTTTGTACCGTACAGATAGTGTCTCCATATCTTTAGGGCGAACACAACCGCTCCTAGCTCGAGGTCGTGCGTGGTGTAGTTGACTTCGTGTGTCTTCAGCTGTCTTGAGGCGTAGGCAATAACCTTACCTCGTTGCATCAGAACACAGTCGAGCCCCTGATTGGATGCATCGCAATATACTACGAAGTCTTCTGTCCCTTCGGGGAGGGACAGTATCGGCGCGGTGCACAAGGCTCGCTTCAGGGTTCGGAATGCCTTCTCTTGAATTTCTTCCCAGTCAAAGGCCACGCCTTTCTGGGTCAATGTCGTAAGAGGCTTCGCAATCCGAGAGAAATTCTGAATGAATCTTCGGTAGTAGCCAGCGAGGCCTAGAAATTGGCGAATTTCTGTAGGCGTCTTCGGTGCTGACCAGTTCTCAATAGCTTTAATCTTGGATGGGTCCACGTGGATTCCTTCTTTGCTAACCACGTGTCCTAAGAATTCGACTCTTCGGATCCAAAATTCGCACTTTGAGAACTTTGCGTAAAGCTTCTCCGATCGTAGGGTTTCCAGGACCTGTCGCAGATGATCGCTATGCTCTTCCTCACTTCTAGAGTAGATAAGTATATCATCAATGAAGACGATGACGAACTGATCCAAGTAAGGACGGCATACTCTATTCATCAAGTCCATGAAGACTGCGGGCGCATTGGTTAGTCCGAACGGCATCACTACGAACTCGTAGTGCCCGTAACGAGTCCGGAAGGCTGTCTTCGGAACATCCTCCTCGAGCACTCGCAACTGGTGATACCCGGACCTTAGATCAATTTTGGAAAAGTAACTCGCCCCTTGCAGTTGATCAAATAAATCATATATACGAGGAAGGGGATAACGGTTCTTGATTGTCAGCTTGTTGAGTTCTCTGTAGTCGATGCACATGCGGAACGATCCGTCTTTCTTCTTTACGAACAAGACTGGTGCTCCCCAGGGTGATAAGCTTGGTCTTATAAAGCCCTTGCTGAGCAGTTCGTTAAGTTGGCCGGATAGTTCTTGCATCTCAGCAGGCGCTAGACGATAGGGCGCCTTTGCGACGGGGGTTGCTCCTGGGATTAAGTCGATTTGGAACTCGACTTGACGTTTGGGAGGTAGGCCTGGCAGTTCCTCTGGAAAGATGTCAGGGAAGTCGCACACGATGGGGAAATCTTTGAGTTCTTTGGTTTTCCGGCTCGTGTCGACAACGTGTGCAAGGAATGCGCGATATTCCTTGCGCAAGTATTTCTGAGCTTGAATGCTCGAGATGATGCGAAGGATCGTACTGGGTTTGTCTCCGTAGATCATCAATGTTTCATTGTTGGGCAGGTTCAGACGGATGGCTTTGTCGAAACACAGGATGTCGGTATGATGGAGACTCAACCAGTCCATGCCTATGATGGCATCAAAGCTCTTGATCGCTACTGGTATGAGATCGATAGGAAACGAATGATTTTCTAGCGTGAGGGTACAACCTATGTAGATTTCGTTAGAACTTCCGTCTTGCCGTTAGCCATTTCTACGACGAAGGTTTCTTTCAGTGATTGCGGTGATTGTTTGAGTAAGTGTTTAAAGTTTTGATTTACGAAACTTCTTTCTGCCCCACTATCGAATAGAATACAAGCATAAGAGTTATCAAGAAGGAACGTACCCGTGACTACGGTGGGGTCTGCTACAGCCTCATTATGGCCGATAGCAAGTAGTCTACCTGCTCCTCCCGCGTTGCCAGACTTTGGACAATTTCTTTTGAAATGTCCGACTTCGCCACAGCCATAGCAGGCCTGGCTCGCTCCCGAACTGGGAATTTGGGAAATGGGTTTGGGAGGTGATCTGCAAAACCGAATGGTGTGGCCCTTCCGGTCGCAATTGGTGCAGCGCATTTCACGGCAGGGGCCGTTATGATGGAAGGCGCACTTATCGCACTTGGGTAGATTCCCCGCATATGTTTTGGTGGGCACAGGGGCAGTAGGAGTAGTGGCAGCATGGACAGCCACTATTTGCTGGTTACTGGAAGAGGATTTGACTGATTTCCTCTTCTTTCGATCTCCCCGTTTTCTCTTGTTGTCGGAGGCGTGAGTTGGAGCAGTAGTGATGGTTGTGGTTGTTGATGGAGCACGGGGAACTTCATGATCGATAAGCATTTGGTCCAACTCCTTGGCACTTTCAAAGGTCGTTGGTCTTGATGATAGAACGTTCCCACGATACGGAGGCACTATGCCCCCGATGTATCGCTCAATCTTCTTGGCTTCCGAGGGGATCATGTTAGGGCATAGGGCTACCAGCTCGCAGTACCGGGTTGTGTAAGCTACTATATCAGAACCCTGCATTTTGAGACTCCAGAGTTCCTCCTCCAATTTCTGAATCTCTCCCTTTGGGCAGTACTCTGTCATCATTAGGTCTTTCAGTGTATCCCAACCCATGGCGTTAGCTGCTACCAGGGAGAGGGCTTTGACATGGCCATTCCACCATGTTAGGGCCCTTTGGGTAAGGGTACAAGTAGCAAACTTTATCTTGCTCCCTTCGGGGCAGGAGCACATTTCGAATACTGCTTCGGTTCTTTCGAACCATTGGGTTAGGGCAAGGATTCCCCCGGTCCCGTTGAAGTAGGTAGGCTTGCAACTGATGAAATCTTTGTAGGTGCATTCCCAAGCACGGGGGTGGGTTTCACCCTGGCTAGAGTTTGTGCCCAGTCCACCTCCACTGGCACCACCAGAATTGACTTGCGCCAGAGCGGCGGTCACGGCTGCAGTCACGACTGTTTGGAACAACACTGGGTCGAACTGCGGAGGAACCGGCGGTGTAGGTGGTGGTGGTGGAGCTTGAGTTGCGGGAGTTCTACTGGTTGGACGCTTGCGAGGCGGCATCCTGTACTGAAAGGTTACAAAAACGATGACAATAGTCAGAATCGATTTGTAAACATGATAAGAGTGTTTCTTGGACTAACTCTCTATAGTCTAACAAACAAATGGAAATGTACTGCTAGGTTAGGGACACCCAAAAGTACAGCTTCCCCATCGATTAGATACTGCCAATAGTACTGGTATTACTGATGCATAATGAGTTCGGGAAAGAAAATGACCTAGCAGTAGGTCTTACATCAAACCATCAGGGAAAATGTTGGCAGTTTAGTAGTCTAGCTAGAGTACTTCCAAAGTTAGGAATGTTTACAGGCATGTACTCTATTGACTATAGAAAAGAAGGCTATTCCTTAATCAAAAGAGAGGGATGAGTTGGCATCTCTTACTGGCGACGGGGATCCTTTGGGGCAAACCCTAAGATCAGCCCGTTGGCGCACAACTCCCTGAAGATGTCGCTCGTGCGTCCTCTGACGTGCTCGGAGTTCCATAACTTCCGCTCGGGATGCGGTTATGCCATTTACGCGAGAATGGGGAAAGAAAATTGATAGGGGCGCTAATCTATGATACTTATAAGATGATCGTTATTAGTCGACCCAATATTTGCATAGTTCATACCAATTACACGTAATCGAAGCAGAATAGACCTTCGAATAAGTGACCCTAACTCCAAGCCCACAATCAAACAAGAACAGGAAATGAAGCAAAGGTCACAGATTCTAAGTCTATAACGCCTTAGTCACATATAACCGTGGTGTATCCACTCAGCAACTATTGCCCTACTAGTAACGACCCTTTTAGTTCTCACATATGTTGTAACTAGAATGCAGAATACTCCTATAGTATTCTTGTTCTGATGTTCTTGTAGCAGTATTGGTAAGTTTTAGACTTGTTGCAACACCACAACCATTCTTAGGCACATGCTAGCCACTCCTAGGAAAATGTAGTTGATCAGGCTACATCCGCCTAGTTTTGGCCATATGTCTCTAAGTCTAACTGTGTTGTTCAACAATCTTAATACTTTTGTTCTGTTCTAGTATGATACTGACCCTTTGTATGAATGAATGTATATATATACTTAGTTAAATATTTTATTATTTAAAAGTATATATTCTTGTTCAGAGTGTTTTAGTCCCGATGTGTTTATAGTTTGTATATCTTTTATGGGTTGATATACTTGATTCACTATAAACAGTGCTCTGATACCAATCTGTCACACCCCAAAACCTAGAACGGCGGAATACGTTCTGGGGTGGAGGACGTCATGTACAGTATCATAACAAAGCATAATAGTAAAGACAAGCAACAACATCCATTGCATTAAGATAATAATTGTAATACAAACGTGTTCAGTACAAATGTTAGACACCAAAAATACAATCAAAATAAAGTGGAGTCTTATGTGTGCTCCGTCTTCTCAAAAGCTGCATCCGTACCTGTCTACTGATGACCTGAGAATACAAGTTATTTTGAAAACGTTTATCAGCATAAAGCTGGTGAGTTCATAAGTATTTAGTGTCATTTTCTGTATAAAATATTCACAATTATACATTGTAAAAGTAAGTTTCGGTGTTCGAAAATAGCACGGGCCCTAGAAAACCCTATGTTTTCCAGAAAAAAAGTAGTCTTCACCAAGACCCGATGGTTTGTTCGTTCCTTTGATAATGTACAAGTTTTCCCAGTAGTTATTAGTTTGAAAATATAGTTTGACTTTATCCATGTATAGTAATGAGAAAAATGTTTTACCCCAACAGTATCACTGTCGGCCATATGTAATGAAATGCAGGCTCCAGGTAGTATTAAATGTACAATACTCCTCAGGGAGTCTGTTGCCTTTAATTTTTAAAGTATTAATTAAAGGTTTGAATGTGAACTCGTACGTAACCATGCTGATTGACGATCGAATCCCTTTGACCCTCCGAGTCATATGTAGTGATGTGACATTTTGTCACCCCTGGGCCTAGACGGCTCGGACTGTAGCTAGCAGTCGGGATGTGGGAGTGTCTGTCCCGTATAGATCTATACATATAATGCCCGCTCTCCTTCCAGGAGACTCTGGTTACGTGGTGATAGCACAAAGATGTGTCGTATCGAGAAATAGTATGTCACATTCTATTTTAGTAAGTTCTCTTGTATAGTATGTAGTGTTCTCTTTGTATAGTACATAATGTTCTCCTTGTATAGTATATAGTGTTCTCTTGTATAGTATATAGTGTTCTCTTGTATAGTACATAACATATATTGACTCACAATTGAACTGACTCTAGTAGTTGTCATGGCAATAGTAGTATTGAGTAGTATCCCTTAACTATACCTATTATAGTTAAATAGTATTGTTGGTTGCATGTCTTTGATATCCAAAGGCATTGAACTGATATGAAAATTTTTATATCTGACACAAATATATGAGATATATAACTAAGAATTCAACGAGAGTCGGACTAATAACAAAATACCCTAAGCCCACAATCAAACAAGAACAGGAAGTAAGGTGTGTTATTAGTCCTAAGTCCTTCAAGTCTTACTTATATAAATATATTGGTGTAGATATGGTTTGGGAATAAAATAGTTTAAAAGAATTTTCGAAAATAGTTTTATAGTGATTTAACACGAAAATGAATTCGGTAAGCATTTGAAAACAGTTTAATTGGCTATATAGTTGAAAATATAGAAAATTCCTTTTTGGTGGTAAAAACAGTTAATAGTGTAGAAAATCCTTTTGGTTGCAAGTTATAATTCACATGCGATTGTTACTATAACTTATTTGGTTCAACTTGTATTCCCCCCCATAAAACAGTTAAAAACATTTTAAAAGGTTCATTTAGGGGTATGAACTCACCTGTAGTGAGTGAAGTGGATGGAAACGCCGGGTAGGATGCTAGGTGTCAAGTGAGGACTTGAACACACACACGGATCCTATGTAACATGTAGTGATGTATAAAGTATCTAATTAGTTGTGTAATCACTAATTAAGTGAGTAAAGGCACTTTAATGTATGAAAACACTTTGTTTCAAGTGTTAGGAGTGCTAAAGGTGGCATCTAAGGAGTGTATGGCCTCACTATGGAGTTTACACTTCACTTGGCCACACTTAAGTGTGTTTACGGTTGGGAGGCCATATCCCCCATGAATTTACGGCCGTAAACTCATGGAAATGGTGAGTTTGTGTGTCTAAAGGTCTCATGCATCACAAGGAAGGTTCCTAGGATCAATTCAAGGGCTTGGGAAGTGATTAGGGTTCAATTGGGTACTCCCTTGGAGTTTACGGTCCTTGGACCACTCCTTGGGAGTTTACGGTCGTAAACTCTAGGGTTTACGGCCGTAAACCCTTGACCACTTCAACCATTTCATGTTTCAAGGTCCTAAGCTCATTTACACTAGTTTCTAGTTCATCAAACAAGCTAAGGAAGGGTTTAGGGGCATCAAAACACCATTTGAGGTGTTTACGGTTTTGGGTTTACGGTTCTTGAATGTTCAAGAACCGTAAACTCAAGTTTATGGCCAACAAGTCATGATCTTGGGTTCCTTAGTCCATGCATGCAAGTATCTAAGCTATATCTAAGCATTAGAGAAGGTTTGGAAGTGTTTTGGGGCTTCAAAACCCTCATATAGGAGTTTACGGTTTTGGGAGGCTCCCCAAAACGTAAACACATGCATGTTGGGGTGCTTGGACGATCCAACTCGAAATAGCATGAATACCAAGCTAGAAAATCAAGTTAGGAAGATTACCTTTGATTTTTTAGGCTTGAAAGTGGTGTTCTTGAGCCAAACCCGATTTTAGAGAGAGAAAGTAGAGAGAGAAAGCTCCAAGGTGGAGAAAAGACTCTAAAGGTGGACACTCCTCCTTTATATATGGCTGCCTAGTGGGGACCCACCATACACTGTCGTTTAAACGGAGCTAAATGTTTTTACCCGGTAAACTAACCGTAACCCGACTTAGATGCTTTTATTCCGTCATTAAATATATATTATTTAATAACTCAAAATGAATTATTTTAATAAATAAGAGTTAACGGAAAATTTTAATAGAACTAACTTTTATTAACGGAAATGGGTTACAGTGACGGAGTAAATTTCGGGTTGTCACAAAAAATAAAAGACGAGTCTTGAACATGCTCTGTCTTCTCAAAATCTGTGCTAGCGTACCTGTCTACTGGTTCCCTGAGAATACACTTTATTTTGAAAGAGAGTGTCAACATGTAAGTTGGTGAGTTCATAAGTATTTAGTGTCAAATGTTTGTATTTGTTTCATGAAAATGTTAGTATACTTACAAGAAAATCCTATATTTTCTATTAAAAATGAAAAGTAGTCTTTTACCCAAGACCCCACTGTTGGTGTGTTTCGTTCTCTTGAAATGGTGTAAAAGTTTATGTTTGTACTTGTAAGCCAAATTGTTTAGTTAATACTTAATGTGAACGAGGTTATAACCATACTTAATTGACTAGTATAAAACACGACGTTCTCCAGGCGTCGAAAAAGAAATGACATTTGTCACCCGTAGACCTGCCGGTCCCAACTGTAGCTAGCAGTAAGGTGTGATATTTTCAGTCCCGTATAGATCTATACACAAACTCACGCTCTCCCTCCAGGAGACTCTGGTTATAAAACATGACTTAGCATGAATGTTGCTAAGTACCATGAAGTAGTATATCACATTCTAGTTAACTTGTTTTCGTATAGTATGTATATGTTTCTTGTTCTTGTAAATGAATAATGTACTTTGTAATGAAAAGTAATAGTATGTGTGTATTGATTCATGTATTGTTTCCCTGAACTAGAAAGTAGTATGAATTGATTCTCTAAATTATACCTATTATAGTTTACTAGTATGTTTGTGTGAACTGTAAATGATTTGGAGAAAAGACTCATTTGCCCAGCATATGCAATTGAGTTAAGTATGTTCTTAAAAATGAGATTTAATATTCATGTATATATTTAGTATATGTAATTAGGATTTAACCGACAGTCGGACCGGTGATCCCACCCTAAGCCCACAACCAAACAAGGAACAGGAGTTAAGGTATTAGCAATAGTCCTAAGTCCGTTAAAGCATGATTATACATAAATATACAAATGAATATGATTTTGATAATAGATAGAAATCTAAAATAGTTTAAAAAGAGTTTGAAAATGATTTTTAACAATATTTATAAGCATAAGAATTTCTTTGTTTGTTTGTTTTCACATGTAAGAGTTAACACAATTCTATTGTGTTTGACTTGTATTCCCCCCCCCCTAAAAACATTGAAAAAGGTAAATTGTAGGGGTATGAACTCACCTTATGTGAGTGATTCGATTGAAGGTTCGGTATAGGAAGTTTTTCCACAAGTTAGATCTCGAGACAAAAACGAGTCCTAAAAGAATTTCACATAATATATATGTATACTATTAGTGAATATAATCACAAGTATGATAAGGTAATGGACTAATTTGTAAGTTTCACTTACAAATAAGAGTGTTAGAAGCTAATTTGGAAGGCTGAAATGAGTTTTCGGCCAACCCCTTGGGTTTTCGGCCCAATGAAGATCTTGGTGTTCTTGGTGAAACCAAGGAGATTCAAGGGTTTTCGGCTGAGGATCTTGATGAAATAAAGAACACTTGGTGTTCTAAGCAAGATCCGAAGGAGATACAAAGGATTTTCGATGATATTTGAGAGAGAATGAGGGGTTTTCGGTTGGTTTTTTTTTAGAGAGAAAGGTGTGTTTTCGGCTGGAAGTGTAGAAGTGAGGGAGTGTTTTCAGTTTGGTCTCCATATAGGGTCAAAGCTGATGGGACACATACAATTGTTCTCGCACCGAGTGGATAGGACCGAGGTTTGCGGCTGCGAACCGAGGATTTGCGGCCGAACAGGGTTTGCGGCCGAACATGGTTTGCGACTGCGAGGTGTTTACGGTCCGAAGGCTTCAAGCCTTGCGAGGGTTTTCGGATCTAAGCAATTTACATCCAATTTTGTAACACTTCTAATAAAAGGCTTTTAAACACATATAGATTATCAATCTAACCCTAATAAGTAAATCAAAACAATAAGTTTGACTTTGTTTGACCCAAGTTTGTCTTTGGTTGACTTTTATAATAACGAAAACAACGGGTTGTCACACAAGGCAAGTGTGCTAGATTTTGGTTGGAGTTGGGACACTTCTCCTACAACAATAGTTATCATGCCAGTATTGATCGACCTCCCTTCGAGATGTTTTACGGGAGGAAGTGTCAAACCCCGGTTGTTGGGGTGAGGTCGCGCATCGAGTTATGGGGAGAACTGAGGTAGTACTCAAGACTACTGAGTTGATACAACAGGTGCACAATTGGTTGCAGACCGCACATAGTCGTTAGAAGAGTTATGCTGATCAGCGGTGTTCGTACCACGAGTAGGGTGTTATCCGATTCAGGAAGTGGGGAAAGTTGGGCCCTAGATTCATTGGTCCTTTCATGGTTATTGTCCGGGTGGGCAAACTTGCGTATTGATTGGATTTACCTGCTGAGCTTAGCCAGGTTCACAACACTTTCCATGTCTCTCGGCTGCGGAAGTGTGTATCCGATGAATCCGCAATAGTACCCTTGTATGACATTCAAATTAATGAGTGTCTGAATTATGTAGAGAGACCGACTGCGATACTCGACAGGAAGATGAATATCTTGCTCAACAAGGTGGTGAGCTTGGTAAAGGTGTAATGGTAGCACCGAAAGGGTTCCGAGTGGACTTGGGAACCCGAGGAGGAGATGAGCGAGCACTACCCCGAGTTGTTTGTGGCAGCAGACTTCGAGGACGAAGTCTGATTCAAATGGGGGAGAGTTGTAACATCCGGATCCTCAAGGTATGGAATTTAAAGTAAATCATGAGTTGTGTATTGGTCACGACATTATGAAGGTATCATCACGATGTGGCATGTCCATATGAGGAACGCATTTCATTTAGGTGTCATGACATGATACTCTATTGGTCACGACGTGACATCTGATCAGGGGCAAACCCTAACTTTTGGACTTGGGTCCTATTTAAAGGAAGTGAGGGTTAGGGTTTTCTCCACCCTCAGCCTCTATTACCTCCTAGCCCCCTTAAAGAAAACCTTAATCCATCTCCTCCATTTTTGAGCTCATCTTGTTGTTCTTGGTGACTTTTGAAGGAAGAAGAAGGCTTTTGTAGTGTAGAGAGAGCATCTTGGCCAGCCTTGAGACTTCATTGAGCACTTCCTGGACTTTTTGTGGATTGTAGCACTTGTTCCGTGACTTGAGTTGTGGTTTGTCTGACTTCGTGAGGAAGGTGAGTCTTCTCACTATACTATGTATGATGCTAGTTGTCTTTATGACTCTTGCATTAAATACTGGGCGCGACCCGTTTGTTTGTTGGGCGGGGCCCGCTTGTATGATGGGAGAGGCCCGTTATAATGGGTGGGGCCTGATGTTATGTATGGTATGTAGTATTTTGGGGAACTTACTAAATTTTGTGCTTACGATTTTGTGGTTTAAATATTTTTCAAGTACTTTTAGTTCCAAAGGGAAATGGCAAAACTTGACTATACAGTTTCCCTTGATGGCTTTCCGAAGTGATTATTATCATTTTACTCTGATGTTTGAGAGATACATTTTACTATGATTGGTTTTGAACAAATGTTTGTATGGTTTTGATGGTTTGAAAATGAAATTTTTTATTAGTATTTTTGGGACATTACAAGGATTGCTCCTGCCCAATCTCTAGAGCATAGTTTGAGGCATTGTTGTCATTTGCAGTTTTGGCGTAGCCCGATGGGTCGTTATCAATGCACAAGTCGTACTAGGGTGCAAGCAAAGACAAGATGAAACAATCAAAACATGCTTAAGTAGATTCATTATAGCAACACTAAACCCACTAGAACGAGCATACAATATGATCATTGTAGACTTCATCCCAAACCATTATTCAGAAAATTGACATGGAAGCCATCTAGATCCAGGAAAGAGCTCATGGATTGAGTATACAATATCGGATTACATAGAGACTAACTGGTTTGACTTAAATCAGGAACTAGATAGGCATAACATGCATTCGTTTCGAGAACCTTCAATGTCCAACTGATACTTCAACCAAAATACCCAATATATAATTCAAATCCACTTGTGAACGTATTTCCATATGGATTTTATACATACATCGGGCACATTAAATATGTAAAAGAAGATAGAAATTATGGATTTCGGGGTATTGCTCTTTTTCTTGGCCATAATGAAAATTGTTAGCATTAGATTCGATCAGATTTATACGTCAAACTAATAACACACCCTGGAGAGTACGCAGTGACTTACAGCGAATATTTTAACACACTGAGTCACTCGTTGAATTCCGCTGGATCGGATTTTGCGACATCTGAATATTGGTTTATTATGTCGGTCGTCCGACACTGTTTTTCTCATTGTTAAAAGATATGATGTTATTTTTCATTATCTGAGCAAAGAATGGTTTACAACGTGGTTCCCACTTTAATATGGACCGCAAGACATCCCAAATCATACATCTATTATGATCACTCACGTTTACGGTAACTATTATGTGATTGTTGATTTACCGGACCTTGACTGAACCGGAATTACCTATAACCGGGTCAGTTCCCGGTACCAATGTTTTTCATATTTCAGTGTTCGGGTAGAACCCTGACCCGGAAAGTGTTGGCGCATTCTCTACATTTGTTCGCTTTTTTTGGTCGCTCCCTCCCCTTTTGTTCTTGATCGTCGGCAACAGGCAAGACCAAAAAGTTTTAATATTGTTATTTAGTATATTTCTATTTTGACAAAAAAAAAAAAAAAAAAAAAACACAACTGTTCATATATTCAGCACTTTCTCAGTATGTGGCCTATCAACTAAAAGTGTTAGGCAATCATCTATTTATACGTTTTGTTGTAGTGGGAAACAATTATGAAATTCATATGTTTCGAAATTTTGAGAAGTGTTGATATAATTTTACGAAAAAAAATCGCAACTCAAAGGTATTGCAACATAAGCAAATTCCAGAATTTGTAATCACTTTTATGATCTATATAAATAATTAATCAAATTGTATATTTTTGTAAGAAGTGGTCATTTTCAGTTCATATATCTTTATTATTTATTATGTAAATTTGGTCAAAGGCAATATACAACAGTTTTATGCGTTAAAAAATATTGGATCTCATACGGTCAACAAGTTATTTGAGTTACGCCATTTTGAATAAGTCTCCTGCTCTCATCTTCAAGTTGAATAGGTCAAAGACCAAGAAGCATTCATCACGTTCGGCTATTAGACCTAACCCCTTTAATTCCCCAATATTTCTCTTTTTCTGTTGTGATAATCAATTTTGAATTCCAGCTTCACCTCTCAAATATCGCCTCCTTCTCCTATATATCGTGCCTTGCGTCCCTTATGCTCCCCCATTCTCCAGAAACCCTACACTCCACTGCCGCCACCACTCAATCTTACCGTCATGTCGACCCTTGGTAGGCTCTACTACCTCTGTTGGATGGTTCACTTCCCGACCACCCTTCTTATCTTGTTTCCGATCACATATGAACTTGCAAGAGGTATATCTCCTTCTCTTTCTGTTTTTTAATCACATACAAACGCACACTTCTATTATGTGTTTAACTTCAATTTCTTCTCACGATCATGTCAACCCCAGTTTGGGGTTTTTTTTTTCTTCTGAAGCACAGATGGTGGCCAAGGATTTGAAGGTTTAGTGGAAGAGGTAATCCCGTCCCCAATTTAAGGTATGACTGCTCCTTCTTCTTTCCCATTCTTTCATATGACTGCTCCTTCTTCTTTACCAAATCAAAGACATATCACAAACCAACCCAACACCAGCATCACATCGTCAAGAACAAATCCATGGCATAATCTCCTGATTTCATGATTTCAAAGTGCCTTACATATTCATAATGATTTCGATGACTACTATGAGGTAGTTTCGTATTAATACTCATAAAGTTTGCTGATTTTTGTTCTAGGTACCCTTTTCGGTAAAATGATTGTTAAATACCATCATTATCTTTTGGATGTTATTCCTTTTCACCAGGTATGTTTAATGGTTACCTATTTTTCATTTTCGGGATTTGAAGATCTACTGCTATTTGAGTTTCTTGGTCAGGTTTGGTTCTTTCTGTAATTTCTTTTAATATGTGGTGCTCTCTCAAGAATGTATCTTATTCTTTGGAGGATATAAGATAAACAGATCATGTTTTATTTGGATACCTCACCCTTTTCTGATGGTTTAAAGAACTTTTCAACTGCTAGGAATTTTTTAGTAATTTTTGTCAAAATGTAAGCTCTTATTTTCATTTTCATAGACCTGGTGTGTGTACTCTTTGTGTTTCCACTTTTGGGCTCTTCAGGTATGACTCTTCATGTTTGCAAACTTTGTGATCTACCATATATACCCTTGGATTGATGATCTTACTGTTTTTTAGGAGTAATTGCAGAACGATCTGAAATGGTTGATGTTCGACAGCCAAACTCTTTTGAGTGTTCTTTTGTCCAACAAATTCCAACTGTTGATTCTGTTTCGATCTAAGGAAATGCAATATGATCTCTCCACTACATGGTCGATCATATTTATATTATGGCATTATTATCAAGCATCCAAATAAACTAATTGTTGAAAACCATGTCATTTATAGTAGATTTCTTTTAATCTGCGAGGAACTAAGAAGAAGAATTCAAACTGGAAGTATTTTTGAACTATTATCTCTTCTCCTTTAAGATTTTTATGTTTGGTTAATTTTTTGACTTTGGGTTTTTTTTTTGCAGTAGTAGAGGACGTATATATTGAAGAAGAATGACGTATGAGATCCATGTTTTGGATTTTCATTGTTTCTCTGTCACACCATCAACCATCAGATAACCCTTTTTTGGTACATATACGCAGATAGACCTCTCTCATCTTGTAAGTTTGAGACCTATATCCAAAAATTGGGCTTTGTTTCTTCTAGAAAAGCTATTTTCATTTTTGTTTTGATTTTTTTAATTTGTGAGAAATAGGAAAGGAAGGTTCATGTTATCTCGGTGCATGTAAGTGTAAGGTGTACCTTTCTTGCAGATTTGGCAGCCATTATGCCTTAACCATGTTTTTGGTCCCTAAGGTAAAACTCAGATCTTATTATTCCTTTTACTTTTCCGTTTCCTCTTTTTAAAACTCAAATATCGACTCTAAATACTTTATTTTGGTACACTGTATTATTGAAAAAAGATGTGTATCATTACATTTATTTATTTCTTGGAAAGCTATCTATCATCCATTATTAGATGGGAGATTAAAAGAAAGTGATAGATTTGTTGGAATCACTTGAAACAATATGATTCAATTCCTCTGGCTAAAAGGAGTTTAACTATTTGCTGTTAGGATTAAACTATTATATTTTTCATGTACAATAAAAACTATTTTTTTTGTTTGATCTGGTGTTAGTTTTTTCGTCGCTTTCTAGGGCTATGAGAATCAACAATTAGAGAAGACTGCATCTCCTTCTATACCATCACTTCCACTAAAAATGAACCATCTGGTTGTTTATTTTCTTATATTATGGTCTTTTTTCTTCTAGATTTTTTTAATGATTTTATGCTCAATGTGGATTTATGTGTGGTATTATCACATGTTTTGGTTTCATAGGTTCGAATCTAAGTTTAAGGCTTCAATTATCATTTTTTTTAAGGAATGCACTTTTTACAAGTCTTTGATTAAATTTTATAAAGACAGTAATGGATTTCTATCAAGTCTTTAAATTTGATCAAAAATCAAATGTTGTCCCCTACTTAGCCTCATGTCTGAATCTTTATGGAACTGAAAAAGAACGTCAATGTTAGTTTTTGGAAAGGACTTGACGTTAATACACTTGATTTTTCGTAAAATATTGCATTTTTCTTTTCTTAGGTTAAATACAAAGAGATAAACTTTCATTGATTCGTTTTTATAGTATCATAATTTTATTTTTTTGAATTATAGAATTGCAATTCATTATAGAAATGCCATTCAACCTTTATCTTCTTTCAAATCTAGACTAACATGAAATTTTGGTCTTCTTTTAGTTTGATGACGACTTAACTAAAGTTCATTCTCTTTTAAAAGCTTTGGTTTATTTTTTTTTTCCTATAGAAGTCCTTTTTATTATCTTTCAAATAAGAAATATGGATTGTTCATGGTATGTACTAATGTATTTGTGATGTATGATTTTGCATGATTCTTAAATTGTAGGAAAATGCACCTTATGGATGATTCTGACATAGAAAACCTAATGAAGCATTTTATGGATGATTCTGACATAGAAAACCTAATGGAGCATTTCATGATTCTTAAATTGTAACCGTTTCATTTACATTATTTTTGTCATTCAGATAAATTTTAGTCAAATGTTTCACAAGAGTTTAAGTATTATCAATTTTTGTAATGTTTTTATCATTCTCATGTATAATAAATAAAGCATGGATGCTTTGATTTTAGCATGCAATCATTATCGTTTTTGCTCTTAATACCTTTGATCAGCTTGACGTGATTTGATTTTTTTTTTTTTTTTGAGAAAGATGCTTCATGTATGGTGTTTCTTGGGTGTATTATATGATATTGGATTTTTGTCCTTAAACAAAAAGTTGTAGAACACTTGATTCTTTATTTGCATATAAGATAAATGGAGGTGGTGGTGAGTCATTTCAAAGACCAAGGTTAAAGGTTGGATCCTGGTTAATGTTAATAGCTATATTGCATATGTGAAATAAAGGAGTAAAAATTATTTATCATTAGATGTCATGGAAAAGGCGATTGAGATAGTGTAAGAAATTGGTGTAAAATTGATGTCATTGTGTAAAAGGGTAGTTTTGGAAATATGACAATATTATTATGAAATTTTTGTCATTTGCATCCCAATAATAAGCTACCATACATTAAGGGGGTGTTTGGATTAGCTTATTAGCTTATTGCTTATTAGTTTATTTGTGGTGGGAATAAACAATAAGCAAGGGGGAGATGCTTATTAAAATTAGCTTATTTAGCTTATTCCTAACACAATATGCTGATTTTTAAGAATTTTATCTAAACACTTAAAATTAGCTGATTGTGGTGGGAATAAGCAATAAGCAACAAGCACCCTTTTTTTTTCCTATCCAAACACCCCCTAAGTATGGACACAAAATTTATTTTTGAAGTTAACAAGGACAACACAACATAACAAAATGTATTATGATCAATAACAAAAGTTATAAAAAAGATTATCCAAATCGTAAAAATCACATTCCCGTCATGATAAATGCTTGTGTGGGCATGGTTTATCAGATACTATACTGTTATAATTATAATTATGGTGATTAGATTAAAATTTTAAATACTATTAAAATTTTAAAAACTCTAATGAAATGCAAGAGACAAAATTAAGAAAAGAGAATTAAGTTTGTGTTTGGCTGTAGGGTTTGCTTGTAGGAACGAGGTATACATCAAAATACTATCATTGAAAATACCTTTGGGCTATCAAGATTTTTGTAGTGGTTTCACGAATTAACTATTTTTGTATTTTTAATTCAACAAGTTAATGATTTATTGAATTTTCATGGTAATAACGACACACGACTATCATTAGAATAGTAACTACTCATTCAATTACCTACAACCACATAGAATCTATAATCCGAATCCACTGGAAAATGTTCGCTTAAAAACTTCAACAATTACAATCAAATCTGCATCTGTAATAAGTCATGTTACAAAAAAAATAGTGTCGCAAAGATACAAACTAGACCGATAACGTTATGTATCTTCATTGTATTCTTTGAAATATCATGTTTCCGAATCGAACTTACTGCCAAAAGAATCTATTTTGTTGTCGCTTACAAGAAACAAAATATAGTAACACTCTGGTCCAATCTATTTATCTCACTAAAATTACTTTTGGAAACAAACCAATAATAGCATTGCACTTTCAGTTAGTTTTACAAACTGGCAAATTATAGCATTATTTCAATTATTTGAAAAACTAACGAATTGTAGCATTCCACTCTCATATAAAAATTAATCGGTTATAGTATTGTACTTCCAATTTTCTTCAAAAACTAATCGTCTCTAGAAACTAATTTGCGAAAGAAATTTTTTGCACCCGTCGCTTGGCGCGGGTAAACGGCTAGTCTTTTCTTAAGCCAATTTGGTCAGAAGTGGTCTTAAGCTTTTTTAATTCGTGTATTATTCTTAATTTCTTTAAGTAGATTTCATCATTATAATTGTTCTTATTTCTTTAATTACAGCTATAAAAATTTAAAAAAACAAAAAAAACTAAAAAAAAAAAAAAAAAACTAAAAAAAAGAAACGAACAAACTAAAAAAAATGCCAATTGCAAACGCGCTTGAGCCTCTTCAAAGTCATTCGATACCTTGAATCCAATCCCAATGTGCCATCTGCCTTTTCTTTCTTAAATTCATATGTTCCCTCAAGTTTTATGGATAAGCTAGAACACCACTTAACATGATCATTTATTCCATTTGTCCCAAAAAAAACAGACTCCTAAGGTCTAACTAATAATGGGCCGGAGAAAAATGAAATGGACCAGAAATGTGATTGGATAAATCCGGTGTTAGACCCAAAAACTGGTGTCGGAACTAGAATGGGTCCGGAACCAATATCTCTAATCCGCTTCAGTTTTCGATTTACATTTTCAAGCTATCTGTTGCTCATCCCTAATTTATATTATTGTAATCTATAATAATTTTCTAATAATAATAATGAATAACTCAAATAATTCAAATAATATTATAAATAATAAAAAACAACAGACAAAATAAACTAAAGTTAAAAAAAAATAGAAAAAAAAAACAAAAAATTAAATTAGTAACCAAAGAGGTACATCTAAAATAACCCATTAAGAACTACGACAATTTACATCATGTAACTCTTCAAACCCAAAACAAAACAAGGTTCTAAGAGTATTCGATCTTTATATATTTTCACACCACAAGAAGCATTCCGAGCAAACCACCAAAACTTCCATTTTAAATTCTTCATTTAAATGAGATTCTACAATCTGGATATAATTCTTACTCTTTATTATAATGATAATATTACCCACGTGTAAAAATCACGTCTTAAATATAAAGAGCTATCACAGGAATTCTGACATTTAGAAAAAAGCATAACATGTAATATCATGAATAAGTCAAATATGTTGCACCATTGTCGCCGAGAATGCTTATTAAAAAATTCATGTCTTTGTTTATGTGTTGATTAGTAACAGGTCAAAAGTTAAAAACAGGTAAAAACCAGTTGCAGCATAGAATACATGAACCCAAGAGATGAATAAAACAATAATTAAATGTCACAATCAGACTAAAAGATATCTTTAAATACATCCTTCCTCCTTGTATTCATCTCTCACATTTTGACCTCAAATCACAAAGTCAAAACTAGCATTTTACACTCTTCTTCAGGTACATTAACAAGCATAAACAAATGGACTTTATATCCAGTATAAAAACAGGGACAAACTATTATGCACAGTGTCCAACTGCCTAATGCACTCTCTCTCTCTCTCTCTCTCTCTCTCTCTCTCTCTCTCTCTCTCTCTCTCTCTCTCTCTCTCTCTCTCTCAACTTCAAACAACAAAACTTTATGTCATGAATTAGACCACTACCTCATCATCCAAGTTCACCACTTCCTTAACATCCGCTAAAACTGCTGACTCATCATCATGATCATGGATGTTTTCTTCCTCTTCTTCTTGTTGTACTGCTATAACTTGAAGAAACTCATCAGGAACAGCTGCAGGATCCAGCTCACAACAACCCTTTGGAGCATTCAAAGATTCTTGACCAGTTAGAAAGTAAGATGGGATTTGATGCGAAAACCGCGTTATTTCACTTTCCGGAATTACCCTTCTGTCCTTGACATTTATCTGCCTATGAAACACAGTTTTAAAGCCTGCAACTTTCACAAGTTGGGTAACCTTAAACCCTTCTTCTTCTTCATCACACTCATCAACTTGAACAATTTCATACTTATGTTTGAATTCATTCCGGGTTTCCTGATTCCATTCTCTGTATAAAGCCCAAACCTCTCCTTTCCTTGGATAAACTTCAAAACTCCCATTTTCCATTTTCTTAAAATTAACTTTATGTGAAAAATAATTAGGAAAACAGAGACTCTGGTGTTTGCCTATTCTAAACTCCCCAAATGCTTTCTTCAAAGGAAAAACATCCATAATTTCGTTATTATTTGTTGTTGAATTAAGAAGCCAACATACCTTTATTTTGAACGGATCGATTGATTTCACCTTGTGGATAAAAGCGTAATTTCTTGGCATCCCATCATCATCATCATACACTGCCCATATTTCACCTTCCCGAAAACGCCCTTCGCTTCTTTCCCGATCAAAGTTGTGAAAATCCGGATCCTGGACATCAATCAGGAGTGGTGTCATTGTCATTGTGTTCTTTCTTGACAGCGAGTCTTGTTTTTGTTCTTCTTCTTGTTTCCGGTCAACCTTATAGTTGACCAAAGTTTCTGACTTCCATTGACTCAATCTTTTCTTGATTTCGGTTCTTGCCTTATGAACAAGTAGAGAATTGACATCATTACTCAAAACACCTTTCTTCAAATCAACCACTGTATGATGCCCAGATGATGAAAGATTACCTGATCTTTTCTTTTTTCTTTTTAAAGCTTCCTCTCGTTTAATGGCAGCCTGAGCTTCTTCTCTTTCCCTTTTTACCCTTTCATAAGCACGTTGAACCAAGGTTGCAGCTTGAACTGAAGAAGCGGGAGTGGTTGTTGTTGTTGTTGTTTTGGAAAACGGGCCCCACTGGTGGGTTGTGTAATCACTAACATTTTCCCCTTTCTTATGCCTTGCTTGATTCTTGGTTGATATTTTGGAGCTTTTAAAACCTTTTGTAGAAACTTTTGTATTTGGGGCAGGAGTCTCAATTGCTAAAAAGGGTTCATGGCAATTTGGGCATAGGAGATTTTGATGAAGATACATTCTTAAATACTCGTATTGCATCTTGCATGCATGACATACAGTCCAAAATGTCTTTAAATTTGTTTGTGAAGTGGTTGCATTTGGAGTTTTATTTGTAGTTGTAGTTGTACTCTTTGTGAAATTGTAGAAACCATTTTGGTTAGTGTTTGTGTTTCTCTTTTGGTCATAAGCTTTTCTTCTTGCTTTATCAGACAACAGACTCCATGCTTCTGAGATATACTTAAATGCCCCATCTGCCCCTATGGATTTGTTCTTGTCCGGATGAAGAGACAAAGCTAAATTACGGTAATGCCCTCTCACGGTTTTATCATCAGCTACTGGGCTTACACCAAGAATCCCATAAAAATCAGATTCACCGTTTATTTTATTTTCTGCAGCAAGATAAATATCTAGAGTTGCTATCATTTGAGTAATACCCTCAAGTTCAGGAAACAAAGTTTGGGCCTTTAAAGCAAACTTTTTTGCCCCTGGAATGTCCTTTGTTAAAAATTTCCTCTCTGCTATTCCTTTTGCCCTTAAAGCTTCATCTCTATTGCACTCCATTTGTTAGTGTTTTTGCCAATTCAATTACTTGAAAAAATAACAATTACTGCTTCTCCATTTGACTTTCAAAGCAATATGATTTGACCTGATTCAAGATAATGACATGCATACATTAGGTTGGATCAAGATTTTCAGAATCTAAATTCTAGATTTTATGCCAAAACAAACAGACTGAGTGGATGTGGATGAGGATCATAATATCTATAGCAAGAAACAATTACCATGTAAAATATTTCTTAATGGATTCCCTAATTTTACAACCAACTTTGTTGCATCATCTACACTTAAAAGTGATATAGACAAAAGCTTAAGTTGAAAACAATGGCTTCCATAATGACTTTGAAGGAAGGAAACTAGAAGCTAATAAACACTAGAAAAGACTACTAATATTCTTTAACTTCTAGATCAACTAATGCAAGTAATGGAGACAAGAATGTAGAATCAAGGATCCCAATCTGTTTGCCACTTGTAATAACTGTATTGACTACTCTGTACACATTAATTGTATTGTAATTATAATGAAACAAGAATAGACAAAGAACATTGTAATGAAAAAGAAGCCAATTTCCCCATTTTATTTCATTTTTCTACAGTTAGACTAATGGCAAAAGTTTCATAAATCATAACGTGATACAATTAACGTTTCAAATATATATATATATATATATATATATATATATATATATATATAGAGAGAGAGAGAGAGAGAGAGAGAGAGAGATTCTAAAAATTAATTCAAGTTGCATTAGAAGATTCAATGCCTAGAGAGTTCAAAGGAGAACTTCATAGAAAAACAGGAAAACCATAGATTACAAAAGCTATTAGTGTTGGGCAACTTCAATTCCATGGCTCAGAATTGGATTACAGGACAAACATGTTTGAAGTTGGTGTTTAACTCCAAATCGGATTTTAAACCTTAAATTCAATGCACTGGAAAATGTCTTACATCCCTCAACATATTAGTTATTTATATGATTACAGAATACTACACACCATTAATTCGATATATAAACAAAGCGCGTTGCATTTAAAAGATCACCCTAAATCTTAGATGAGACTAGGGTTACAAAGTGGTAAAAGACATTCATAAATCGCTTTAATTCAGCAAATCATAGATGAAACTAGGGTTCAATCGTCGATCTGTGTAGAATTTCAACATCCAAATAAGCTCATAAATCACCCATCACAGCCTTATACGAATCGAGGAGTTTAGCAAAATAAAAAAAACCTAATCAAGCAATTGAATTAAAATAGCAAAACAATCCACGCACGTATAGCAAAAAACAGTATGAAGAACTAACCAGAAAGAAGAACTGATAGCAAAAAGCGTAAAACTCGGTTGATTTTGATTTACCAGCAGGGCACAATCTACGAGCCTCCGATGAAATAATTTGTGGTTTTAGCCCTTGTTTTCTCACTCGACGCTACAAAATCCCCAAAATAATAATACTTCTACCCTTATTGAGTTTTGACGGTGACTACAATTTTCATATTAACCCTAACCCAACTTCAACTTTAAATAACCACCAACCTAACCATGGTTAATTTTAAACCAAAGGACAAATTAGTCTAATCATATTTATCATTTTTTTTAAAACTAAAAATAGTTTGATCATCAAAACAACTATTATTTCCGTTGATGGAATCTACGAAATCATCAAAATCACGTCATTTTAGTGAGATTTGCAGATCGCAAATTTCGTAAAAAATGTACGAAATCATTAAAATGATGTCGTTTTTTCTTCATTTTACAAAAAAAAAAAAATAGAAAATCAAAAATCTTTAAAAAAAAAAAACAATCACAAAGACATAGCTCTTAATGTTACTCCTAAGCATCGATTTCGTTTCAAATATCATATTTTATGCTATTGAAAGTTTATTTTAAGGTTATTGATTCATTGTAGATTTTTAATGTACTTTTAAAGATACATGTTATTGTTGATTTTCTGAATATTTACGTACGTATATGTAGCGAATATTTATTTCTAAAGGAAAATTTAACTAGGAAAATTTGTTGGGGGTTATTAACATCAAGTACACTATCCAAAGGTAGCGGAATTATCAAAAGATATACCTAAGTGCACACACATCCTAGAATCTATGTTTTATTAGTTATAGCAACATACTTTCAAAAACAACAAAAGTTAAGAATTACCAACCTCAAGTTCATTTGCTTGTGATATCGTACATGCCAGCTTGTTGCAAAGATGAAGGATCCAAAAGAGCACCCCTCCAATGGAATCAAACCCACAACACCAAAAGCAAAATGATTAAACCCAAGTTAGGGTTTATTCGAAAATCACCAAACCCAGGAGAGAGGTTATGATTTCATCCAGAGAGAGAGAGAGAGAGAGAGAGAGAGAGGCAGAGGTTGGACGATTTTGTTAAAAGGGATAACTAGCTCAAGGGTTTACCCTAGCAGTCTATTTATAGTTAGGCAAAGAGTATTCCAGAATGATACAAACTCTAGGGTTTATCTTTATCTGAATTAAACATGCCACTGTTGGAGAAAGACAATGAAAACATGAAGACAAAAAATGGAAACAAAAAATATTTCTTGGTAATTACACAATCAACAACCTTGTATGTTCCATAGACACACACACACACACACACACACACACATATATATATATATATATATATATATATATATATATATATATATAATGATGTATAAAATAGCAATCAATGCAACCCTTGGAGGAACCGTTGCATCCCTTTAAGAATTGACACCCCCTTTAAATCTTCAAGGCACCAATTCAAGGCAACCTTTCAACACATTGGTCCATAGAACATTAACTGCCACATAATAACTATATTTAATAGTTATTGATCATTTTACCCTTGTCTAGCTTATATCTTTCAACATTCCCCCTTAAGCTAGACAAGGAAAATACCATGATTTTTCTTCAACTGCTTGAAATCATGAACAGTTAAGTTCTTCATACATATTTCTGTCACTTGTTTTGCATAAACAATTTCAAAGATCTTTTAAACATCACAACCTCTTAGGTTTAATCTGAAACTTCATGAACTTTTTTTGTAACAAAGAAGATGATAGCATGGACTGTTCTTCGCTAAAAACAACCTTTTCATTAATTTCACACATAAAACAAACAACCATTATCCTTACCAAGATCTTTTCGCTTGGTTGCATACTTCACACACATAAAATCAATGTCCACAAGATCTTTTCATTTGGTTTCATACATCACACCACACACAAAACAACAATCTTACCAAGATCTGTTCACTTGGTTACTAGGCTTCACATCACACCTGTAACACATTCAGGTATCATTTAATTTTCTTAAGTTTTAGGGTTTTATGCTAGGACTCAACGAGTTGGGGAGCTCCAAATCGTCGAGTAGAGATCATTTATGAGGACGCGGGATTCAGATCCTACTCGACGAGTCGGAAGGCCCCGACTCGACGAGTAGGTGCTGTAAAGGACAACCCTAATTTTTAGGGTTTGCACCCTATATAAAGAACTTAATCTGCCTCTTGTGGCCTCCCTTACCACTTCATTACCCAGAGAAGAAACCCTATCTGTTCTTTGTTGCTTCCTTATGCTTGTGAGACTAAAAGGGTGCTTTTGGTGTATTTTGTTGAAGGAGTTTGAAGGTTGAGAAGCTTGGAACGGGAAGGAGATTGTAGATCAAGCATCTACAATGCTTGGGCATCCATTTGAAGGTAACAAGCTGTTACCTTGGTCATCCTAGCATTAGATCCCCTTTTTCGTAGGTTTAAGCTCATTTTTAGTACATTTGTAGAGCATTTCGGGTATTAGGCATGATCTGAAGTTGTAACTTCAGATCTGGACTCCTCTAAGTCCTTAGAGTTATAAAGTCACTGAATTTATCAAGCATTGGCCCTTCTCTTTGGCTAAAACCTCTCCCTTAGCTTGGTTTTGGCATTTAAGAGCTTGCATGCACGTAAAGTTTGCAACTTTACGTGGAAACCATGCCTTAGGAGGCTAGATCTGCAATCTGGAGCTTTGGGGTAGCTTAAAAACGTCTGAACACAAAAAGGACTGAAGGAACTCGTCGAGTCCCTTAGCCAACTCGACGAGTCGGGTAGGGTTTACCCGTTTTCGGGAATACGAGTGAATCCGGTGAGGGATTAGCGTTTTCGGTCGGCATGAGTTATTGGTCTTCTGGACATTGAAGGAACTCGACGAGTTACTCAAGTGACTCGGTGAGTTGGCATGAGATTTCGGTTGTATGGACTCGGAAGGAACTCGACGAGTTGTTGGATGCACTCGACGAGTTGAGGTCAACATGGACTGTTGACCTTGACTTTGACCAGGGATGACTTTGAGGGTATTTATGATATTTCGGGATTGTGACAAGTTAATCACATGATAATTATAGGCAGTTGAGTTGGAGTTGTGCGTGGGATTTATCTGATCTTATCTTGTCAGTTCAGCATTCACGAGAGGTGAGTCTCCTCACCATACCAATGGGTCGAAGGCACCAAGGCCGGCCCATTTTACGATATGTGGTACACTAGCTGGAGTTATATTATGAGGCATGATAGTTGGTTATGTGCTAGGAGGTATGCTAGTTGTATATGTGGTATGCTTGTATGGAAGACCATGGGAGAGACCATGACACCTAGATGTAAGACCATGTGGAGAGCCCATGGCTTTCCTACTAAAGACCATGGGAGAACCCATGGCAACCGAATGTAAGACCATGTGGATGGTAGGTTTTGAGCAAAAGAACATCCTATGTGCACATGCAAAACCCTAAAGCTTTGGATCTAAGTTTCTCTATTGTACATGCAAATTAATCCAAAGCTTGTAAACCCTAATATAGCATACTATGAAAAAGAAATCTGAAATAAAACAAGTTTAGATGATACCTTTCGATAGTTGCAAGAATCTTCAATCTTCAAGAGCTTAGTATCACAAGTGTAATACCTCTAATGGCTTACAAACACCAAAGCAAGAAGATGATTTAGAAGAGAGGGAGGAGGAGGCACAATTTCGGCTATAGCAACTTTAGGGTTTCTTGGTGTAGTCGAAACTGAAGCCCTGGGGTCCCTTAAATAGCTGAGCTGCTAGGGTTTCAGTCCAAACCCTAATTGGATGACTTAGGCCCTAAGCAGCTTAAGAACCTTCTGGAATAAGGCCCCTTGGACGAAATTAGAGTGGGCTTCCACTCCAAATTTCGTCCCCCTTATGCCCATGAGGATTCACATCCCAAATTCAACTATCTTATAATTGACAGTTTCAGTCCACTTTATTTAATTAATTTCTTTTAGCCACAAAATTAATTCTTAATTAATTCTTGACTAATATTAATTAAACTATATGATTTCTCTTTTAATATATTATTCATATAATATATTAATAAACCATAATAACCTCTCTCTCTCTCTCTCTCTTCATAAATCATCTTGTCCAGTTGCTGCGGTGAAGGCAACCCAAAAAGACCATGCACAACCGGGTCAAGTACATACCAAATATAGTTATAGGCTTATACACTAATCCAACAGTCTCCCACTTGGATAAGTCTAGTAACTATAAATGCAAGTACGACTTTAGGATCCGATTAGCAATCGTAGCTCTCAAAGACGCTGTCGAACTCTGATCTTATCAGTAACCTGTCCTTTAGATAAGGGATCGTATAATCCTCCGTTCTAGATATCCTACGGACAAATACATGGAACATAGTTGTAACATGCACGTTCAGTTATCGTGTTATGTAATTTTAAAAGTGAATAATATTATGAAATATTATATAATTATGAGTATTGAGTTCCAACAGATAGTTTTTTCTAGAAATGAAGTAAAACTATGTTTAGAATCAATCGGAAAATATTGGAAGTCTTATGAGATTTCAATTAAAAGACAAATATCGAAATTTAACGAAAATATAAAATTTGAAATAAGTAAAATTTTATTATTGAAAGTTGTAAAGAATCTCGTTAGAAACATTTAGGCGAAAACCTCATCGAAATCCGAGTTATAACGAAGAAGTTATGACTAATCGAAGATCCGCGACAAAACCGGCACGACGCCGAATGACGTAAAAAGTGAGTTTTTGATAAACTACTTTTTAGCCTTAGTGATCTAAATGAAAGTCGTAGTATTTGTTAAACCGAAAATTTTCATAAAAAGAACGCCCAAATCTGACTTCGTATGAGGAAGTTATGATTTTTTTAAGTTTCAGCTTAGCAGTAGACATCTAAAAACTCGAATTTTAGATCGAGTGATTTTTAGCCGACACAACCTAAACGAGAATCGAAGGTCTCGTTAATAGTAGTACAACGGTAAGAAGACTGACGAAAACGGACGTCGGATGAAGAAGTTATGAATTTTTAACGGATTTTCATGTCTCGGTCTGTTAAAAATAATAATATTAAAAATAAAGTCAAAATTAGCCGACGAAGTCTAAACGGAAGTTGTAGAGCGTAATTTTACCTACGCGTGCATATAAAGAACGTCAAAAAACGCAGCCCGTATGCGAAAGTTATGGATTTTAGAAGTTTTGGCTCAAAAATCGAGAAAAACACGAAATCCGAGGAATTTCGCATGCATGGCTCGGAATCGGCCACGTACAAGCTTCGCATGCCTTCCGCGTATCCGATTCATGGCGCGTCCGAAGACCCTCGCTGATGACACGTGCCTCGCAAGTCCGACGCGTGTAGCGTCTCTCCCTCTGTCCGAAGCGCGGCCCTATCTGCCTCTGACGCGTGTCCGAGCCGCGTGTCAGTTCCTCGCAACCCCACCAGTCTCGCTTCGCTACCGACGTGTGGCTTCTCCTTCCTCGGATCCAAGGGTCTCGCACCCTATATAAAGGGGGGTGCGAACCCTCCCGGCTAATGTTGGAAATTCTCACATTTTTACACCCTAAACCCATTTTTAACCTATTTCAACTTCCCCCGAAGCCCCGAGATTATTTCCAACGCCCGAAATACGTTCCGAAGTGCCCGAAGACCCCGAAAAATTTATCTTTTCGGTTTTGAAGCCCAACCCTTGCAAGGCCCGGTTTTCAAGAAAACTCCCGGTTTTCATTGAAGAAAGTCAATTATAGTAACGAAGTGCTGCCCAAATTACTATTTTAACCCCCGGTTATTTCACGGTGAGTTCAATATATAGGAACAATTGTATGTTATGTGTTATGTGCTTTTCAGTGATATCATTCCGGGTTATTTTCCCATGTTATTTTTATTTCCACTATTTATGATAGCAAAGTTATACCTTTGACCATGTGACCAGTGAAAGGACTTAGATTCACGGTGGTACTGGTACGTAGCCTCTGGCCATGTAGAGCATGTCTCCGTAAGAGAATGACTTCTATTCTATGGCATTGGCAGATGGTTAGACAGGGCTATAAGCCTGAAATATACCGAAATGTTTAAATCAGAAAGTGTATGTCTTCTGTGCCATTTGGTCCGAAGCTTTATTGATCGTATATCTTTGTACCAAATCATTGATTGATATGGAAAGTTTGTCACATGATTCACATATGCCTTTGTTGTTTCTTGTTCCTCTTTGCTTCTGCCATATTGAAGTATATATATGACATAACGTTATATTGTATCTATTATTGAACTCACTAAGCGTCACCGCTTACCCCTCTCAGTGTTTAACGATTGCAGGAGATAAGTAACCAGTATGGTTATATACTGTCGGAAGATGTAGAATAGTTTTTACTATTACTTTTGTATTTCGGTTTATGTTTGTATAAAATTACAATATCCTGGGTAGTTATGTAAAATATTAAAACATAGTCGGTTTGTATCCAATCTTTTGTAATCACTTTATCAATGTAAGACATTGTTTTATAAATATGCATGTAGCATGTTTTGGAGTAACAATTGTCAAGTATGAAAGTTTGGGTCTTTCAGAAATACGAAAGATTAGAAATGGGTTCTTTCAATCATGGTATCAGAGCGGTGGTTTAAGTGAACTAAATTCCACGGATTGGTATTTAGACTTAAACTGTCAGAAGTTCAATATATGAACGGATTCATTAGGAATATATGGATACAAACCATAGGAAAGATTTAAGTGGGGTATTGGGTAGTGATAAACCCTAGTATTTTAAATATTAAGTTACTTCAAAAATTTTAGAGAATTAGTTTAAGTGAACTAGGAATTTTGAGAAATTCTAGACTTAAACATGAATTGCTAAGTAATGATGATACAATGTGTATCTGGTATATTTTAGGTTAAACACCTAAATAGACACAAGCACTAGAATATTAAGAGGAGATAAGCCTTATATTCTAATATGTGCTAAATGATAAATGAATATAGCACGCCTTAGGTTGTTTGCTTATATTGCTATTACTTGAGAAAGTTTAAGGTTATTTGCCGACCATAGTATGTGAAAGGAAATTTTATGTATTCCAGATTTAAAAATTTCTATATTATAACTGATAAGAAACTTTTCGAAGTGATAAAAAGACTTATGATAGTCGACATCGATAATGTTTATAGATAAACGATCGAGGGATATCGTAAAATAATATTTATAAAGTGTTATCGTAAATAGTGTATTAATACCTATAAAGTGGTATTATACATTTAAAGTATGTTTGATAATATAATAACATCTTTGGAAGAAAGATGTGCGTTTGAAACACATTCAGACGAGATAAATGTTTTGGCATAACCGATGAAGTTGTTCCACCGCTGTCCAGAATGAAGCAATGATTGCTTATAGAGTAAGAAGAACCGAAGATGGTGATCGATACTTCGGCAGTATCGCAATTGATGTTGTACAAGATTTAGAAGATTTAAAGATCAAAGGAAAGGCTAATGAAGTTTTCAGACTCAATAGGCCAAGGCTTTACCTAAATATTTTGATATAGTGTGTAGTTCATGTAGTAATCCTATACAAGATGTTCAGACTTAGTATTTAATAATACTGAGTGACTTCTATCACATCCTTATGGAAATTCCATTGTGTGTTAAGCCGACGTTAACATACATGATTAGGATGGTGAAATAGGTTATTTGGTTGTGAAAAGGCTGAGTGGCTTACTTGTTAGAGTAAGGTAGAGTACTTAGTTGAAGAAGATATACACTCATATTATTATATGAGAAGAGATGTTGTAGTTAGGAATGACAGAGAATCAAGTTGAAGCTAGTAAAACATGCTGAGATGCAGCTATAATGCGGATTTCCCAGGATAGATTCCTATGAAGTAGACTTAAAAGATACACTCATGAGAAGAAGACTTACTCATATACAGAAATGAACAAATGTGCATGGTGACTTGCATGAATTAGAAGATGAGGCAGATAGTTAAAGACTGTTTGTCTCCACGATACTAGAGTAAATTCTGGCATAGTGTGTCTTGCAAAGTAGACACTACCCGAGAAAGAATTTATATGAAGAATTAGAAGTGAAATTTCTACCGACCTATGAAAAAGTATTAGGATATACTAAATCGAGCATATGCATGAAAAGAATCTTAGAAGGCGAGTATAGGAAATCTAAGATATGTTTGATAGAAATGTGAAATCCCTAATTGAGTCTAGGAGAAATTGTCATAAGTACTTGTTTGAACACATTCATGTGTGATAAGTTGCTTTGTGATTTTGAATGGTGACTTGGAAACTGCGAGACAATACTTGGGACGAGTATGAGTAGGTGTGAATAGTAGTAGAGGCCTATACTACTGGAAGCACAAGACTCACACTTGGATCAGGGAAAGTCACAAGGTTACCAAGAAGCTAATAATTGATTCTGTTCTTGTTCAAGTATGTCATTACCTTTGTTTCGGTGATGACTAAGGAGACAATTTCCATTCGAACCTTAGTGGTCGTAAAGAATCGAGTCCGACTAAAATAGATATGCGAAGTGAGGTGATTAGTTCAGAGAACCATGTCTCGTGTAGTGACCAAATTTTAGTAAGAGAATTTAAGAATGAGATGGTCAGACGGAGAGAAAAATCCAAACAGTAGAAGATATGCTTTGTGCATATGTCTTGAAGTTGGTGCACGTCAAGTGGAAACACCATCGAGGCCCAAATTATAATCAGGAAAATAAGAATGAGATAAGAGCGAAATATTCCCAGTCATTTTTATTGTTATGATTTCGGGGACGAAATCCTCAAAAGGAGGAGGTATTTGTAACATACACGTTCAGTTATCGTGTTATGTAATTTTAAAAGTGAATAATATTATGAAATATTATATAATTATGAGTATTGAGTTCTAACGGATAGTTTTTACTAGAAATGAAGTAAAACTATGTTTAGAATCAATCGGAAAATATTGGAAGTCTTATGAGATTCCAATTAAAAGACAAATATCGAAATTTAACGAAAATATAAAATTTGAAATAAGTAAAATTTTATTATTGAAAGTTGTAAAGAATCTCGTTAGAAACATTTAGGCGAAAACCTCATCGAAATCCGAGTTATAACGAAGAAGTTATGACCAATCAAAGATCCGTGACAAAACCGACACGACGCCGAATGACATAAAAAGTGAGTTTTTGATAAACTACTTTTTAGCCTTAGTGATCTAAATGAAAGTCGTAGTATTTGTTAAACCGAGAATTTTCATAAAAAGAACGCCCAAATCCGACTTCGTATGAGGAAGTTATGATTTTTTTAAGTTTCAGCGAGACAACTAAAAACTCGAATTTTAGATCGAGTGATTTTTAGCCGACACAACCTAAACGAGAATCGAAGGTCTCGTTAATAGTAGTACAACGGTAAAAAGACTGACGAAAACGGACGTCGGATGAACAAGTTATGAATTTTTAACGGATTTTCCATTCCCGGTTTGTTAAAAATAATAATATTAAAAATAAAGTCAAAATTAGCCGACGAAGTCTAAATGGAAGTTGTAGAGCGTAATTTTATCTACGCGTGCATATAAAGAACGTCAAAAACGCAGCCCGTATGCGAACGTTATGGATTTTAGAAGTTTTGGCTCAAAAATCGAGAAAAACACGAAATCCGAGGAATTTCGCATGCATGGCTCGGAATCAGCCACGTACAAGCTTCGCATGCCTGCCACGTGTCCGAGTCGTGGTGCGTCCGAAGACCCTCGCTGATGACACGTGCCTCGCAAGTCCGACGCGTGTAGCGTCTCTCCCTCTGTCCGAAGCGCGGCCCTATCAGCCTCCGACGCGTGTCTGAGCCGCGTGTCAGTTCCTCGCAACCCCACCAGTCTCCCTTCGCTACCGACGTGTGGCTTCTCCTTCCTCGGATCCAAGGGTCTCGCACCCTATATAAAGGCGGGTGCGAACCCTCCCGGCTAATGTTGGAAATTCTCACATTTTTACACCCTAAACCCATTTTTAACCTATTTCAACTTCCCCCGAAGCCCCGGGATTATTTTCAACGCCCGAAATACGTTTCGAAGTGCCCGAAGACCCCGAAAAATTTATCTTTTCGGTTTTGAAGCCCAACCTTCGCAAGGCCCGGTTTTCAAGAAAACTCCCGGTTTTCATTGAAGAAAGTCAATTATAGTAACGAAGTGCTGCCCGAATTACTATTTTAACCCCCGATTATTTCACGGTGAGTTCAATATATAGGAACAATTGTATGTTATGTGTTATGTGCTTTTCAGTGATATCATTCCGGGTTATTTTCCCGTGTTATTTTTATTTCCACTATTTATGATAGCAAAGTTATACCTTTGACCATGTGACCAGTGAAAGGACTTAGATTCACGGTGGTACTGGTACGTAGCCTCTGGCCATGTAGAGCATGTCTCCGTAAGAGAATGACTTCTATTCTATGGCATTGACAGATGGTTAGACAGGGCTATAAGCCTGAAATCTACCGAAATGTTTAAATCAGAAAGTGTATGTCTTCTGTGCCATTTGGTCCGAAGCTTTATTGATCGTATATCTTTGTATCAAATCATTGATTGATATGGAAAGTTTGTCACATGATTCACATATGCCTTTGTTGTTTCTTGTTCCTCTTTGCTTCTGCTATATTGAAGTATATATATGGCATAACGTTATATTGTATCTATTATTGAACTCACTAAGCGTCACCGCTTACCCCTCTCAGTGTTTAACAATTACAGGAGATAAGTAACCAGTATGGTTATATACTGTCGGAAGATGTAGAATAGTTTTTACTATTACTTTTGTATTTCGGTTTATGTTTGTATAAAATTACAATATCCTGGGTAGTTATGTAAAATATTAAAACGTAGTCGGTTTGTATCCAATCTTTTGTAATCACTTTATCAATGTAAGATATTGTTTTATAAATATGCATGTAGCATGTTTTGGAGTAACAATTGTCAAGTATGAAAGTTTGGGTCTTTCAGAAATATGAAAGTTTAGAAAGGGGTTCTTTCAATAGTCATACTTATTGTCCAACAGTTTGTTTCTCGATCTCTGATCCGTCTGACATAGAACTTAATTGAACACATCAATTCAATCCTAACCGGGCCCGACACATAAGTCAAGACAAATCATCGAGGGGCCCAGATATCGCTATTACCCTCTTAGGATAAAAGGAACAGATAATCTTCGACTTATATGCATTTATCATTCACTCATCAAATCATGCACAACAATGCGTTTTATAACATCAAGTTACTGATGCGTTTACGCATTATCAATGCATAACCAACTTGCAAACAATAAACCATATATCTAGGTTTAAAGACTATATGATATTATCGTCTTGCGATCACTCGTGATAAATTCCATGAAGCGATACCAGCAAGTGTGGGTTTATTCCAATGCTTAAATCTTAGTTCATAAGCACTCATGAACGTTGTAGCAAACTTTTGCTATGTCTAATACACTTTAGACAATCTACAAGCCAATTCATGACAATCTTCTTTCATACCTACTTCCAAAGTATAAGCGACCGTGGACTGTTCGAATAATCTTATTATTCAGGAAGTCAAAACATGCAAGGTGAAACAATAGGTAAATGATTAACACAAGACAGTAACTTTACTTATAAATAATACACCTTTATTTAATTTTGAAATGTTAATTACAATTTATCTATTACATGTTTCAAAGCTATCTAATCTAAACTAATATCGTCCTTCAGCCCAATGCTCCTAGCGTGCTGCAAGTGATTAACCCTACTCAGTCCCTTCGTAAGGGGATCTACTGGGTTATCCTGTGACGATACGCTCTTCACTATGAGGAGTCCCTCTTCCACCCGATGTATAATAAAATGATATTTCCTGTTGATATGTCGAGATCTGTCATGATCCCTTGGTTCCTTGGTCAAGGAAACCGCCCCTTCACTATCGCAGAAAATCTCCATAGGCTCCTTTATGGCTGGCACAACTCCAAGGTCTCCAATGAAGTTCTTCAACCATATTGCCTCCTTTGACGCTTCGCTCGCCGCTATATACTCTGATTCGCACGTTGAATCAACTACGGTCTCTTGCTTGGAACTTTTCCAAGTCGCTGCTCCTCCATTTAAGGTAAAGACCCAGCCTGATTGAGATCGATAATTATCTCGGTCTGTCTGAAAACTGGCATCACTATACCCTCGCACCCTTAAGTCATCACTCCCACTGAGGACTAGAAACCATTCCTTGGTCCTTCGAAGGTACTTAAGAATATTCTTGACTACGGTCCAATGTGCTCTGCCAGGGTTCCCTTGATATCTGGTGACCATGCTCAAAGCGAAGGCCACATCAGGGCGAGTACAAGTCATATCATATATGATTGAGCCAATTGCAGAAGCGTAAGGGATTCGACTCATCTCTGCACTCGGGCTTTGAGTCTTACTCAGTTTGGTGTTGCTCTGGATTGGTAACTCCCCTTTCTTAGAATTCTCCATACTAAAACGTTTTAGTACTTTATCCAAGTATGTATTCTGACTAAGTTTTGTTAGTCTCTTACTCCTATTTCTCACTATCTTTATTCCCAGAATATAGGCAGCCTCTCCGAGGTCCTTCATAGCGAAACACTTCCTAAGCCAGGACTTAACTTCCTACAGGGTCGGGATGTCGTTTCCTATGAGTAGTATGTCATCGACATACAATACGAGGAAGCTTACTATACTGCCACTGGCCTTGAAATATACACATGATTCATCCTCGCTTCGCAGGAATCCAAACTCTTTGACTTTCTCATCGAAACAAAGATTCCATCTGCGAGACGCTTGTTTCAATCCATAAATGGATTTCTCAAGCTTACACACTCTATTAGGATGCTTCGCATCGATAAAACCCTCTGGCTGACTCATGTAAACATCCTCAGCCAACTTCCCATTAAGGAAAGCGGTTTTGACATCCATTTGCCATATTTCATAGTCATGAAATGCAGCAGTGGCTAGCATCACCCTAATAGACTTTATCTTCGCAACTGGTGAGAAGGTCTCATCATAGTCAACTCCTGGAGTTTGAGTAAAGCCCTTCGCAACTAATTGCGCCTTATAAGTGTGTACCTTCCCATCCATTTCGGTCTTCTTCTTGAAGATCCATTTGCACCCTACCGTCTTATGACCTGGCACATTGTCAACCAAATCCCAGACTTGATTGTTGTACACGGACTGAATCTCGCTGTCCATAGCCTCTTTCCATTTCGCAGACTCTGGGCCTGCCATGGCTTCCTTGGAGCTGTTAGGTTCATCCAAATTTATTAGTGTAATGTCACTAATAAACGTATCGCCTTCACTTGTTATATGAAAACCATATAACACAGGTGGAACACTAACTCTACTGGAACGTCTAAGAGGTAAGGACTCGTCAATCGCTTCAACAGGAGTTTCCTCCTCAGGTTGAGCGTCGGTGTTAGAGGTTCCTTCATCGTTTGATTCTTGAATCTCTTCAAGATCGATTTGCCTCCCACTGTCTCCTTGGCTTATGAGTTCTCGCTCTCAGAAAACCCCTCTCTTCACAACGAAAACAACATTGTCACTCGGTCTATAGAAGAGATATCCAAAGGACTTCTGCGGGTAGCCGATGAAAATACATCGCTCACTACGAGGTTCGAGCTTGTCGTGAGTCTATCGTCTTACGAAAGCCTCGCAACCCCAAACATTGATATGTGCCAACGAGGGAGCTTTCCCTGTCCACATCTCGTGAGGTGTTTTGGAAACCTTTTTTGTAGGGACTAAGTTAAGGATATGGGCGACAGTCTCTAAGGCATACCCCCAGAATGAGATAAGTAGTGAAGCACGACTCATCATGGAACGAACCATGTCTAGAAAGGTTCGATTACGCCTCTCAGCTACACCATTCAATTGTGGTGTCCTAGGTGGCGTCAATTGCGAAGCGATTCCGCATTCCTTGAGCTAGTCGTGGAATTCAAGACTAAGGTACTCTATACCTTGATCGGATCGAAGCATCTTGATATTCCTGCCCAACTGATTCTCCATTTCCTGCTTAAACTCTTTGAACTTTTCAAAGGTTTCTAACTTGTGCTTGATTAAGTAGATATAGCCATATCTGCTATAATCATCAGTGAAAGTCACGTAGAAGCGGCTTGCATCCCTTGTGATGGATCTAAAGGGCCCACATACATCTGTATGTATGAGATCCAATAAACCCTCACCCCTTTTACAAGTACCAGTGAAGGGTGACTTGGTCATCTTTCCAAGTAAACAAGACTCGCACATGTCATCATCCCTAAGGTCGAATGACTCCAACACTCCATCCTTTTGGAGTTGGGCTATACGTTTCTTGTTGACAAGTCCAAGACGACAATGCCACAAGCATGCTTTATCCAAATCATTGGAAGAATCGATATGCAATACATCATTTCCTAAATTGTCTACAACCATCACAATTTCATATATTCCATTACAAGGCAATGCTTCAAAATAGAAAACATCATTAAGATAAGCATTAATAGAACCCTTTTCATTATCAAATGAATATCTTGTTGGGTTTTGTATACTACAACATCCTATGGTGCACATACAACCTTAAGTACCTTGGATCTATGTTTTCACTAATTATACATGCAATGATGTTTCCAAAGTATTAAGCCTATAACTAGCATGCAATTGACATATACCATACAAGATACTAGTTAGGGTAACATACCTTTTATGTAGCTTGAAGTCTTGATGTATTTGGCCTTAAGAGCTTAGCCCCAATAGTGTGGAAGCCTCAAATGAAGTCACAACACATCATGAACAAAGGTGGAACTTGAGAGAGAACCTCCATGCACCAAAACACCTCCATGAACTCCAAGTACATGAGTAACCACAAGTCACGATTTTGGGCAAAGGAACACATATCTATATGTGATGGATTCCAAGGGTCATGGGTATAACCCAAATCCATACCCATGGGTTTTATGATCCATGGTTCATATGGCCCAACTCTTTATGTATCCATACATAAACTTGGTCCAACATGGATCATAAGCCCAACACATATAAATATAACTAATTACCATAATTAGTCCCCGTAGATTTAATTAGTCTCTTTTAATCACAAAATTAATTCTTGATCAATACTAATTAAAACATATGATTTCATATTAATATATTATAACTTATAATATATTAACAAATCATATATAACCTTCTCTCAAGAATCCATCCTAACAAATTGTCCTGATGATATGCAACCCAAATGGTCAATGCTACTCTCGGGTCGAGTACATACCAATAATAGTTATGGGCTTAGACATCTAATCCAACATATCTAAATCCTTGTCTATACAAACCATGAAAATAAATGATGTTTCTAGCTATTTCTGGCAAATAGCAACAATTATTCAACTCTAGTCCTAACCCACTACTAAGCACTAAAGAGTAAAGTCCAATCTTGGTGACGGGAGACAATCTTCTTTTTCCCATGATCAGGTTTATCTTCCTATGCTCCACATCCCTATTTCTTCTTAGGCCCTGCAAATCAGAACAAATGTGAAAACCACATCCTGTATCAAGAACCCAAGAAATAGCATGCGATGAGTCATTAGATTGAATAGTATAAATACCTACGTAGGATGGTTTTATCTTTCCATCCTTGATGTCCTGCAGATACTTCGGGCAGCTTCGTTTCCAGTGCCCTTTGTCGTGGCAGTGATAACACTATGCATCCTTTGGGTTGGAGGAGGGTGCAGTGGTACCAACTTCGGTTCCACTAGAAGAGGTGCCATCATGAGACTTTCCCTTATGGTGGCTCTTTGAAGGAGCTTTCCTCTTCTTACCCTTTCCTTGCCCAATAGCTAAGACTGGGGCAGCAGTAGGAGTAGGAGTTGGTGCAACGGATTTATCCTTGAGGTTGCTCTCAGTGGTCCCTTGCTCAAGCTGACCTCTTCTTTGTTCATGTGGTAGGTCATGCGAAATTGGTTGAAGTAGGGTGGCAGTGAATGAAGAATGATGTCAATTTGTAACATACACATTTTGAAATTGTGTTTTAAGTAAATAATATTATGTGATATTGAGTATTGAGTTCTAATGGATAGTTTTTACTAGAAATGAAGTAAAACTACGTTTGTTATCATCCATAATGTTTTGGAAGTCTTATGAGATTCCGAACATTAGGCAAATATCGAAATTTAACGAAAATATAAAATTTGAAATAAGTAAAATTTTATTATGGAGAGTTGTAAAGAATCTCGTTAGAAACATTTAGGCGAAAACCTCATCGAAATCCGAGTTATAACGAAGAAGTTATGACCAATCGAAGATCCGCGACAAAACCGGCACGGCACTGAATGACGTAAAAAGTGAGTTTTTGATAAACTACTTTTTAGCCTTCGTGATCTAAATGAAAGTCGTGTATTTGTTAAACCGAGAATCTTGATAAAAAGAACGCCAAAATCTGACTTCGTATGAGGAAGTTATGATTTTTCTAAGTTTCAGCTTTGCAGTAGACAACTAAAAACTCGAATTTTAGATCGAGTGATTTTTAGCCGACACAACCTAAACGAGAATTGAAGGTCTTGTCATTAGTAGTACAACGGTAAAAAGACAGACGAAAACGGATGTCGGATGAAGAAGTTATGAATTTTTAACGGATTTATCAGTCTCGGTCTGTTAAAAATAATAAAATTAAAAATAAAGTCAAAGTTAGCCGACGAAGTCTAAACGAAAGTTGTAGAATATATTCCCGCCTACGTGTGCATATAAAGAACGTCAAAAACGGATCCCGTATGCAAAAGTTATGGATTTTAGAAGATTTGGGCTCATTTTCCGAGGAATCTCGCAAGGATAAGGCCGATTTTGGTGAATCAGCAGCCACGTGTCGCGTTCATCCCGGGTCCGAGCTCGGTCCAATAGGCGTCCGACGCGTGTCGCGGTGACTCCTCGCTTCCAAAGCCGTGGCGCGTCCGAGGAGCGACGCGTGTGCAGCCTCGTCCGAGCCTCGCTCTCCCTGCCGCGTGTCCGACCTTCGCACCATCTGTCCTCCTTACCTCTCGCTTCGGATCCGAACCTCGGCCCTATAAAAGGGAGGCTGCGAGACCTCCCGAGTATTTTTGAGATAATGCCCCTTTTTCACCCCTAAACTCATATTTCTACTATTTCAACTTCCCTCGAATCCCCGGGATTATTTCCAACGCCCGAAACACGCCCCGAAGTGCCCGAGAAGCCTGATAAATTTATCTTTTCGGTTTGAAGCCCAACCCTCGTAGGGCCCGGTTTTCAATAAATCTCCCAGTTTTCAACGACGAAACTTTATTATTATAACGAAGTGCTGCACAAATTACTATTTTAACCCCTGGTTATTTCACGGTGAGTTCAATATATAGGAACAATTATATGTTATGTGTTATATGTGCTATGTGCTTTTCAGTGTTATTATTTCAGGTTATTTTCCCGTGTTATTTTTATTTCTGCTATTTATGATAGCAAAGTTATACCTTTGACCATGTGATCAGTGAAAGGACTTAGATTCACGGTGGTACTGGTATGTAGCCTCTGGCCATGTAGAGCATTTCTCCGTAAGAGAATGACTTCTATTCTATGGCATTGGCAGATGGTTAGACAGGGCTATAAGCCTGAAATCTACCTAAATGTTTAAATCTGAAAGTGTATGTCTTCTGTGCCATTTGGGTCGAAGCTTTATTGATCGTATATCTTTGTATCAAATCATTAATTGATGTGGAAAGTTTGTCACATGATTCGCATATGCCTTTGTTGTTCCTTGTTCCTCTTTGCTTCTGCCATATTGAAGTATATATATATATATATATATATATATATATATATATATATATATATATATATATATATATATATATATGGCATAACGTTATATTGTATCTATTATTGAACTCACTAAGCGTCACCGCTTACCCCTCTCAGTGTTTAACAATTGCAGGAGATAAGTAACCAGTATGGTTATATACTGTCGGAAGATGTAGAATAGTTTTTACTATTACTTTTGTATTTCGGTTTATGTTTGTATAAAATTACAATATCCTGGGTAGCTATGTAAAATATTAAAACATAGTCGGTTTGTATCCAGTAGTTTGTAATCACTTTATCAATATAAAATATTGTTTTTATGAACATGCATGTAGCATGTTTCGGAGTAACAATTGTCAAGTATGAAAGTTTGGGACTTTCAGAAATACGAAAGTTTAGAAAGGGGTTCTTTCACAATTGCCAGCTCTTCATCGAAGTTAACATTTAACTTTTGCAGGCGGTCGACATATCTCTGCATTTTCTGCAGATGAGCAGTGACAGACTCTCCGTCTCTCATCTTGGTCGTGATCATCAAAGTGATGATCTCGTATCTTTCCTGCCTGGCACTCTAGTGGTACCTGTCCAGTAAATCCTGGTGCATCTCATAGGGATAGTAGTCCTCGTAGGACTTTTGGAGTTCTGCAGTCATAGTCGCGAGCATGATGCAATGGACTTTCGTAACATCTCGGTCGTTGGCCTCAAAGGCAGCAATCTCCTCTGGAGTAGCAGTGTTGACATTCACCTCCTTCAGTTCCTTGTCGAGGACATATTCCTTGTCCTCGTAGCGGGTGACCATTCAAATATTGTGGACCCAATCATTGAAATTGGTCCAATCGAAAATCACCCTCCCACACAAATTCATGAGTGAGAACGAGCCTGAAGAGGTTGAGCCTGAAGCGTTGTTGTTGTTCGAGTTAGACATCTGAAAAGAAAAGAGACAAAGTTTGATTAGATACGAATTCCCAATTAAACACCCAAATGAGAAATTAGGGCTAGGATCCAACAACATTATTTGCAATTTAGAAGAGGGATGCCGTAATTGTAACATACACGTTTTGAGATCGTGTTTTATATAAATAATATTATGAAATATTATGTGATATTGAGTATTGAGTTCTAACAGATAGTTTTTACTAGAAATAAGGTAAAACTATGTTTAGAATCACTCATAAATTATTGGAAGTCTTATGAGATTCCAATTAAAAGCTAAATAGTGAAATTTAGCGAAAATATAAAACTTGAAATAAGTAAAATTTTATTGTTGAAAGTTGTAGATAATCTCGTTAGAAACACGCAGGCGAAAACCTCGTCGAAATCCGAGTTATAACGAAGAAGTTATGACTAATCGAAGATCCGCGATAAAACCGGCACGGTGCCGAATGACGTAAAAAGTGAGTTTTTGATAAACTACTTTTTAGCCTTAGTGATCTAAATGAAAGTCGTAGTATTCGTTCAACCGAGAAGTTCGATAAAAAGAACGCCAAAATTTGACTTCGTATGAGGAAGTTATGATTTTTACAAGTTTCAGCTTAGCAGTAGACAGCTAAAAACTCGAATTTTAGATCGAGTGATTTTTAGCCGACACAACCTAAACGAGAATCGAAGGTCTCGTCATTAGCAGTACAATGGTAAAAAGTCTGACGAAAACGGACGTCGGATGAAGAAGCTATGAATTTTTAACGGATTTACCAGTCCCGGTCTGTTAAAAATAATAATATAAAAATAAAGTCAAAATTTTCCGACGAAGTTTAAACGAAAGTTGTAGAGCATAATTTTCTCTACGCGTGCATATAAAGAACGTAAAAAACGGAGCCCGTATGAGAAAGTTGTGGATTTTACAAGATTGGACACATTTTCATTTAATTTTCGCATGAATAGTGTTGATCCACGTGACATTTTCTGATTGGACCGCAGCCTCGCTGGCACCCTCTGATTGGTCCGATGCCGTGTCCACCTCGTTTCCGACGTCGTGACTCACCCTTGCCCGGATCCGACGCGTGTCGCGATGAGTCGTCCGAAGCTGCTTAGTCACCCGGTGACTCCTCGCATCCGAAGACGCCTGTCGCGTCCGAACCGAGCCACCTGGAGCCCTCGCATGCGCGCCATCTGGTCCTCTCGCGAGCCGCCAGCTGCCCCTCCTCCCTTCGGCCGAAGACCTTCGCCTCCTATAAATAGGAGGGTGCGAACCCTCTCGGCTAACTTTGGAAATTTCACACTTTTTCACCATTTTTCAATACTTTTACTATCCCGACATCCCCCGAAGCACCGATACTTATTCCAAAGCCCGAAACGCACCCCGAGATTCCCGAGAAGCCCGAAAAATTTATCTTTTCGGTTTCGAAGCTCTACCTTCGCAGAGCCCGATTTTCAAGAAAACTCCCGGTTTTCAAGAAAACTCCCGGTTTTCAAGAAAAACTCCCGGTTTTCAAGAAAACTCCCGGTTTTCAAGAAAACTCCCGGTTTTCAACGAAGAAAGTCATATTTAGAGCCGAAGTGCTGCCCGAATTACTATTTTGACCCCCGGTTATTTCTCGGTGAGTTTAATATATAGGAACAATTGTATGTTATGTGTTATATGTGCTATGTACTTTTCCATGTTATCATCTCGAGTTGTTGTATCTGCTATTTTATAGCAAGGCTGTACCTCTGACTTGAAGTGTATGACATAAGCATCACTTGGGTATTGGTATGAACCGTTGACCATGAAGTGTATGAAATAAGCATCACTTTGGCTTCAGTAGTATGCTAATATAAGGCTGAAAGCCTAAATATTCTAGCAAAATGATATTCCTGAGTATTTATTGTGCCAGTTGTGCTGAAACTTTATTGATTTTATATCAAGTATGAAATTTGTTATGCCTCATTGATTAATATGGAAAGCTTTTCGCATTATGCCTTTGTTGTTCCTTGTTCCTCTTTGCTTCTGGCATATTACAGTATATATATGGCATAACGTTATATTGTATCTATTATTGAACTCACTAAGCGTCACCGCTTACCCCTCTCAATGTTTAACTAATTCGCAGGAGATAAGCACCCAGTATAGTGATATACTGGTAGAAGATTTTTGAATAGTTTGAAACTACTGTTTTGATAGAAGATTTTCAAATAGTTTGAAACTATTGTATTTTGCACTCCCATATGTATAAATAAAACTTTAGTATCCTGGGGAGTTATGTAATATATAACACTATGAAATAGTGAGTTTGTATCCAGTAGTTTGTAACCGTTTTATCAATATAAAATATTGTTTTATGAAGATGCATGTAGCATGTTTCGGAATAACAATTATCAAATATGAAAATTTGGGTCTTTCATAAATATGAAAGTATAGAAAGGGGTTCTTTCAATCATGGTATCAGAGCAGTGATTTAAGTGAACTAAATTCCACTGATTGGTATTTAGTCTTAAACTATTGGAAGTTCAATATATGAACTTAATTATTATAAGTATAGGGATACAAACCATAGGAAATATATATATAAAAGTATTAGGTAATAGTAAACCCTAATATTCTAAAATACAATATTACTCCCTATTTCAGAGCAATGGCTGAACATGTTAGTAGCCATACCCCCGAGGTTGGTGAAGGTCCTCAACCTGAGGAAGTGAATACTCCAGTATCTCCTCGTGAGGAGTGACTCTTGGGTAAACTTACCGGTGTTATTCGACAGACTCTCGAAGAACACAAAAAGAGTGGTGATAAAGGAAAAGAGAAAGCCACTGGAGAATCTTCGAGAGGAGAGGTGAAGCGTCCCTCGTTTAAAGATTTCAAGAGTAGCAGTGCTACAGAGTTTTTTGGTGTTCTTAACCCAATTGTTGTTCTTACTTGGATCCAGAACACTGAAAAACTGTTTCGTATTTCTCATGTAGATGCTGAAGACAAGGCTAACTATACTTCGGCAATGCTCATCGGAGAAGCCTTGGTCTGGTGGGAAGCAACCTATGAAGCTCTCAGCAAGTTTGACCAGGAGAATTTATCCTGGGAAATGTTCAAAACTCGTGTGCTAGAGAAGTATTGTCCTCTAGACATGAGGAGGAGGTTGGAGAAAGAATTCCTCGAGCTTAAAGAGGGAGGAATGACTGTGAATGAGTATGAAACTCAGTTCAATCAAAAAGCACGGTTTACCGTAAAGTATATTCCAACTGAAGATGAGAAAATTCAGTTATTCTTAGAAGGACTACGACACGAAATTCACGATTTCGTTGCCAATCGGGAAGTACTGTCGTTTGATAAAGTTGTTGAGTATGCTCGAAAGCGTGAGCATGACTTAGAAATACGTGGTGCCACTCTTACTGTTCCGAAACATCCACGTACTGAAAGGACTGCTCCTGCTTCCCCTATTCTACCAACTCAATCCGTTCGATCTGAACCTAGCAAGCAAGTACAATCTCAGAGTGCTTTTCGTGGCCGCGGCAGGTCACAATCTTTTTCTCTTCAGTCGCTAGCTTGTCGAAATTATGGAAAGAATCATCTGGGCGAATGCGGACTACAGGAAAGAACTGTGGTCTGTTTTGGATGTGGAGAAGTAGGACACAAGAGGCCCGTGTGTCCAATGAAAGGTGTTACATGCTTTGCATGTGGTGTTACTGGCCACAGGAAGCGTTTTTGCCCCACTCTTACTAGTCAGATGACGGGAAGTCAAGCTTCCGTTCAACAACCGGCGAAAAGTCAAGCTTTCGTTCAACAACCGGCGAAAAGTCAAGCTTTCGTTCAACAACCGGCGAAAAGTCAAGCTCCTGTTCAACAATCAAGGGGTACTCCAACTAAAAAGGAGGAGGTTCCAAAAGCTAAGGGTCGTGCATTCCAGATCACCACAGAAGAGGCACGCGAGGACCCGAATGTTGTGACGGGTACATTTCTTGTTAACTCTAGACCTGCTCACATCTTATTTGATTCTGGTGCCTCAGATTCTTTTGTGTCTTATGAATTTGCGCATTCTTTTCAAATTGCTTGCTATGCACTCGCGCAACCCTTTCACGTAGAGACTGCTGGAAGTATATCATTACTTGCCGATAAAGTCTATAGGAATTGTGTTATAGAAATTGAAGGCTACAATTTTCTTGCTAATCTAATTCCTATCTCCTTGCCCAACTTTGACATTATTCTCGACATGGATTGGTTGTCGAAGAACCACGTAGACCTCTTGTGTTATGAAAAGATAGTACGTATTCCCATTGAAGGGGAGAATCCTATCTATGTCTATGGTGAACAAGGAACCTTAAAAATAATATTTTTCCTCAAAGCCCGTAAATTCATATCGAAAGGGTGTTCTATCTATCTGGCCTACACAGTCGATATCTCGAAAGAAGATAAGAAAACGGTGAATGATGTTCCCATTGCTAAGGAATATCCAGATGTTTTTCCCGAAGAATTGCCTGGACTTCCTCCGGATAGGCAAGTAGAATTCCGAATTGACCTTATGCCTGGTGCTGCTCCGATTGCTAAGACTCCTTATCGTCTTGCGCCAGCTGAGATGAAAGAAATGATGATCCAACTGCATGAATTACTTGACAAAGGCTTTATCCGACCAAGTACCTCTCCCTGGGGTGCTCCGGTATTGTTTGTCAAGAAGAAGGACGGATCGATGCGAATGTGCATTGATTATCGTGAGCTGAATAAGGTGACTATCAAGAACAAATACCCACTACCTCGCATCGACGATTTGTTCGATCAACTTCAGGGTGTTAGCTATTTCTCAAAGATTGATCTAAGATCTGGCTATCATCAGTTGAAAGTTCACGAGTAGGATGTACCGAAGACTGCTTTTCGTACACGATATGGGCATTACGAATTCCTTGTTATGCCGTTTGGTTTAACGAATACTCCTGTTGTATTCATGGATATGATGAATCGGGTATGCCGCCCAATGCTCCATAAATCTGTCATCGTATTCATAGACGATATTCTAATATATTCCAAGTCTGAAGCTGATCATGCCATTCATATTCGTGCGGTGTTAGAACTTCTTCGAAAGGAGAAGCTTTATGCTAAATTCTCGAAATGTGAATTTTGGCTTCGCCAAGTTCAATTTCTCGGCCATGTTATTTCTGGTGACGGTGTATCCGTAGATCCTACTAAAATTGAAGCTATTCAAAATTGGGAAGTGCCCCGTAATGCTTCCGAAATTCGTAGTTTCTTGGGTCTCGCGGGATATTACCGGAGATTTATTAAAGACTTTTCTCGTATAGCCGTACCTCTCACGAGTCTTACACAAAAGGAAGTGAAGTTCGAATGGGGTGAAGCCCAAGAAAAAGCTTTCTCGACTCTAAAAGATCTTTTGACCCATGCTCCAATCTTATCACTTCCAGAAGGTGATGATGATTTCTCTGTATATAGCGATGCTTCAAGATTAGGACTCGGCTGTGTGTTGATGCAACGTGGTAAAGTGATAGCCTATGCCTCAAGACAACTGAAAGATTATGAAAAGAATTATCCCACTCATGATCTCGAACTCGCTGCAGTGGTATTTGCCCTAAAACTTTGGAGACATTACCTCTTTGGTACAAAATGTCAATTGTATACCGACCACAAGAGTCTCAAGTATATATTCAGTTAGCAAACTCTGAATATGAGACAACAACGAGCCATGGAGCTGATCAAAGACTATGACTGTGAAATCCTATATCATCCTGGAAAGGCTAATGTAGTTGCCGATGCACTTAGCAGAAAGGTTTATCGTAATAGTATGCTATTACTCACACCACAGTAAAGTTCACTATCCTAGATGAACTAGAGAAATGGCAAGTAGAAGCCCTAAAGCCAGAAAATGTGAAGAAATAAGGGATGGTACATTACACCGATGTTTTACTTGATGATCCCCAAGGACTGAAGGTATTCAAGAATCGGCTGTGGATTCCGAAGATTGGTGGATTAAGAAAGAAGATTTTAGATGAAGCCCATAAGTCTAAACTGCAATACATCCTGGTACAAGTAAAATGTACTACATGTAAGAGCTGATTATTGGTGGCCTGGATTAAAGAGAGACATTGGAAGATATGTACAAGAATGCTTAGTATGCTTACAAGTCAAAACAGAACACCAAAAGCCTTACGGAACCCCAGAAAGCCTTAGTGTACCTGTATGGAAATGGGAAGAACTGTCCATGGATTTTATTACCAAATTGCCAAAGACTGCTAGACAGCATGATAGCATTTGGGTAATCGTTGACCGCCTGACTAAAAGCGCTCATTTTCTTGCCATGCGTGAAACGGCTCCAATGGAGAAATACGCACAAGTATACTTGGATGAAATTGTTGCAAGACATGGTGTGCCACAAAAGATCGTTTCCGATCGTGATACTCGCTTCACTTCTCACTTTTGGGCGAGTATGCAACGTGAATTGGGATCTCGAGTTGCTCTCAGCACAACCTATCATCGCCAGACAGATGGTCAGACGGAGAGAACAATCCAAACTGTAGAAGATATGCTTCGTGCATGTGTCTTGGAGTTCGGTGGTAACTGGGATAAATACTTACCTCTTATCGAATTCTCGTATAATAACAGTTACCACGCTTCAATTAAAATGCCACCATATGAGGCATTATATGGTCGCAAGTGTCGTACTCCATTATGTTGGCGTGAAATAGGACAGAAAATCCTTGGAGGCCCTGAAATGATTCAAGACACCACCGACAAGATTCAAATTGTACGAGAAAGAATGAAAGCCGCCCAGGATCGACAAAAGTCCTATACGGAAAAGAGGAGACGACCAATAGAATTCCAGGTGGGGGATTTCGTAATGTTGAAGGTATCCCCATGGAAAGGTCTTATGCGATTTGGAAAGAAAGGAAAACTAAGTCCTAGATTTGTTGGTCCTTTCAAAATCCTCCAGAGGATTGGTAAACAAGCATACCGCTTGGAATTGCCTGAAGATTTGGCAGGTATTCATGATGTCTTCCATGTGAGTTATCTGCGTAAATGCTTGAGCATCTATAATGAAGCAGTTCCATTATCCGAGGTGAAACTGGATAATAAGTTAACTTATGTAGAAGAGCCTGAAGAGATCGTAAACGAAAGAACGACTAAGCTACGTAATAAAGAAGTAGAGTTGGTGCTTGTCAAGTGGAAACACCATCAAGGCCCGAACTATACTTGGGAGAATAAGAATGAGATAAGAGCGAAATATCCCCATTTATTTTAATCGATGTAATTTCGGGGACGAAATTCTCAAAAGGAGGAGGTATTTGTAACATACACGTTTTGAGATCGTGTTTTATATAAATAATATTATGAAATATTATGTGATATTGAGTACTGAGTTCTAACAGATAGTTTTTACTAGAAATAAGGTAAAACTATGTTTAGAATCACTCATAAATTATTGGAAGTCTTATGATATTCCAATTAAAAGCTAAATAGTGAAATTTAGCGAAAATATAAAACTTGAAATAAGTAAAATTTTATTGTTGAAAGTTGTAGATAATCTCGTTAGAAACACGCAGGCGAAAACCTCGTCGAAATCCGAGTTATAACGAAGAAGTTATGACCAATCGAAGATCCGCGATAAAACCGGCACGGTGCCGAATGACGTAAAAAGTGAGTTTTTGATAAACTACTTTTTAGCCTTAGTGATCTAAATGAAAGTCGTAGTATTCGTTCAACCGAGAAGTTCGATAAAAAGAACGCCAAAATTTGACTTCGTATGAGGAAGTTATGATTTTTACAAGTTTCAGCTTAGCAGTAGACAGCTAAAAACTCGAATTTTAGATCGAGTGATTTTTAGCCGACACAACCTAAACGGGAATTCGAAGGTCTCGTCATTAGCAGTACAATGGTAAAAAGTCTGACGAAAACGGACGTCGGATGAAGAAGTTATGAATTTTTAACGGATTTACCAGTCCCGGTCTGTTAAAAATAATTATATAAAAATTAAGTCAAAATTTTCCGACGAAGTCTAAACGAAAGTTGTAGAGCATAATTTTCTCTACGCGTGCATATAAAGAACGTCAAAAACGAAGCCCGTATGAGAAAGTTATGGATTTTACAAGATTGGGCACATTTTCATTTAATTTTAGCATGAATAGTGTTGATCCACGTGGCATTTTCTGATTGGACCGCAGCCTCGCTGGCATCCTCTGATTGGTCCGATGCCGTGTCCACCTCGTTTCCGACGTCGTGACTCACCCTTGCCCGGATCCGACGCGTGTCGCGATGAGTCGTCCGAAGCTGCTTAGTCACCCGGTGACTCCTCGCATCCGAAGACGCCTGTCGCGTCCGAACCGAGCCACCTGGAGCCCTCGCATGCGCGCCATCTGGTCCTCTCGCGAGCCGCCAGCTGCCCCTCCTCCCTTCGGCCGAAGACCTTTGCCTCCTATAAATAGGAGGGTGCGAACCCTCTTGGCTAACTTTGGAAATTTCACACTTTTTCACCATTTTTCAATACTTTTACTATCCCGACATCCCCCGAAGCCCCGGTACTTATTCCAAAGCCCGAAACGCGCCCCGAGATTCCCGAGAAGCCCGGAAAATTTATCTTTTCGGTTTCGAAGCTCTACCTTCGCAGAGCCCGGTTTTCAAGAAAACTCCAGGTTTTCAACGAAGAAAGTCATATTTAGAGCCGAAGTGCTGCCCGAATTACTATTTTGACCCCCGGTTATTTCTCGGTGAGTTTAATATATAGGAACAATTGTATGTTATGTGTTATATGTGCTATGTACTTTTCCATGTTATCATCTCGAGTTGTTGTATCTGCTATTTTATAGCAAGGCTGTACCTCTGACTTGAAGTGTATGGCATAAGCATCACTTGGGTATTGGTATGAACCGTTGACCATGAAGTGTATGAAATAAGCATCACTTTGGCTTCGGTAGTATGCTAAGATAAGGCTGAAAGCCTAAATATTCTAGCAATATGATATTCCTGAGTATTTATTGTGCCATTTGTGCTGAAACTTTATTGATTTTATATCAAGTATGGAATTTGTTATGTCTCATTGATTAATATGGAAAGCTTTTCGCATTATGCCTTTGTTGTTCCTTGTTCCTCTTTGCTTCTGGCATATTACAGTATATATATGGCATAACGTTATATTGTATCTATTATTGAACTCACTAAGCGTCACCGCTTACCCCTCTCAATGTTTAACTAATTCGCAGGAGATAAGCACCCAGTATAGTGATATACTGGTAGAAGATTTTTGAATAGTTTGAAACTACTGTTTTGATAGAAGATTTTCAAATAGTTTGAAACTATTGTATTTTGCACTCCCAAATTTATAAAACTTTAGTATCCTGGGGAGTTATGTAATATATAACACTATGAAATAGTGGGTTTGTATCCAGTAGTTTGTAACCGTTTTATCAATATAAAATATTGTTTTATGAATATGCATGTAGCATGTTTCGGAATAACAATTATCAAATATGAAAATTTGGGTCTTTCATAAATATGAAAGTATAGAAAGGGGTTCTTTCAATCATGGTATCAGAGCAGTGATTTAAGTGAACTAAATTCCACTGATTGGTATTTAGTCTTAAACTATTGGAAGTTCAATATATGAACTTAATTATTATAAGTATAGGGATACAAACCATAGGAAATATATATATATAAAAGTATTAGGTAATAGTAAACCCTAATATTCTAAAATACAATATTACTCCCTATTTCAGAGCAATGGCTGAACATGTTAGTAGCCATACCCCCGAGGTTGGTGAAGGTCCTCAACCTGAGGAAGTGAATACTCCAGTATCTCCTCGTGAGGAGTGACTCTTGGGTAAACTTACCGGTGTTATTCGACAGACTCTCGAAGAACACAAAAAGAGTGGTGATAAAGGAAAAGAGAAAGCCACTGGAGAATCTTCGAGAGGAGAGGTGAAGCGTCCCTCGTTTAAAGATTTCAAGAGTAGCGGTGCTACAGAGTTTTCTAGTGTTCTTAATCCAATTGTTGTTCTTACTTGGATCCAGAACATTGAAAAATTGTTTCGTATTTCTCATGTAGATGCTGAAGACAAGGCTAACTATACTTCGGCAATGCTCATCGGAGAAGCCTTGGTCTGGTGGGAAGCAACCTATGAAGCTCTCAGCAAGTTTGACCAGGAGAATTTATCCTGGGAAATGTTCAAAACTCGTGTGCTAGAGAAGTATTGTCCTCTAGACATGAGGAGGAGGTTGGAGAAAGAATTCCTCGAGCTTAAAGAGGGAGGAATGACTGTGAATGAGTATGAAACTCAGTTCAATCAAAAAGCACGGTTTGCCGTAAAGTATATTCCAACTGAAGATGAGAAAATTAAGTTATTCTTAGAAGGACTACAACACGAAATTCACGATTTCGTTGCCAATCGGGAAGTACTGTCGTTTGATAAAGTTGTTGAGTATGCTCGAGCTTAAACAGGGAGGAAAGCGTTGACTGAAATGAAGATCCTCGAGTTGTTGCACGTGACACTTAACGGAATCTTATTATCAAATAAATACGTATATGTATCTAAATTAGTGATTTCGTTAGATAAAGTGTTAGAGGAACACTTGTATTCGGTTGAGGAATGTTACCGGAACTTGATCGAATCGATGATAGTGGGTTTTTCAGCCAATTGCACCACTTAAAATGTGTTTACGGCCGTGAACAAGAGTTTACGGTCAACAGACAGTTTACGGCCGTGAACGGGGTTTACGGTCGTAAACTGGGGTTTACGGTTTCTGAAGGCTAGGTGAGTTTACGGTTTCTGAAGGCTTGGTGAGTTTACGGCCGTAGACTCAAGAACAGAGTTTACGGTCTTTGAAGGCTTGGACCGTAAACTCAAGAACAAGGTTTACGGTCTTTGAAGACGGACCGTAAACTCAAGAACGATGGTGCTGATTTCGAAGAGATAACCGTTTCCAGACGTTCCAAAGTGACTCCAAACGGTGTTTCTCTATGTTTCCCGAAGGTTGAAGGTGTTTTTAGGTGTTTACGGTCAAGGTTCTTAGAGAGAGAAGGAGAGAGTTTTTGGCCAGAAATGTTCAAATGAAGGTGGAGGTCTTGTATTTATAGGGGTTTTGTGGTCGGTGGTGGGGGTCCACTCTTTACTGACCGTAAACAGGTATACGGTCGTAAACGAGTTTACGGTTGTAAACGAGTTTACGGTCGTAAACTAGTTTACGGTTGTAAACTCGCTTAGGCCAGATTTGATTGATTTTTCGAGATATTCGGGTTTCCGCTCGATTTTTGGTTCCGACTCGTAAATAATTTAATTATATATAACTACATTATTTTCCAAACCAAGAAGTTTGTCGGAAAAGTTAATGAATTCGAAATTTTATTAACGTAAATCGCATAACGGAAACGGACAAAGTTTCGGGTTGTCACAATATACCTTATATATTTTTATATTCTAGGGTACCCATCTCGGGATATAAGGTGGCAAGGTCATTGAAACGACTTGTATAGGTGGCAACATCAGCTTTATGCATCATCAGATCCCACAGCTCTTGCTCTAGCATCTTCATTCCTCGCGTGGAAAGTATTCCTAAATCATTTTTAGCTTTAACTCACTCCATGACATGGCATTTGCTACAATAATGCCCATGGTCTTTGTGTAGCTGGTCCACCAGCTTAGGGCTGCATCTGCCAGGGTGCAGGCGACGAACTTGACTTTACAGTCCTCCGGACAGAAGCTAAAATCAATGTCACACCCCTCTAAAGCGGAAATATGGGGTGTGGCGGTATAAAAGGTTTCATAGCAAAAGCTAAAAGACAAAACCAACCATAGAATTAAAAATCATTACAAATTTACAATGAGTTTGAACAAATTTTTTAAAAGAAATTACAATGTATTTAAAAGAATACACATGCAAATGCTCCTACAAGTGTTGTGTCTCTACGTGCCTCTTACTAGATGATTCCTGAAAAAGCATGTAAAACGAGCGTCAACTATAAAAATAGTTGGTGAGTACTCACAAGTTTATAACATAATATAATTTGAAGTCATGATAATCAGAATATTGATAACAGTTTCCATAAACATATGTTCATTGCTAAAATAAGTAAATAAGTTTTCATGAATAGAAGTTCGTTGCTAAAGCGAGTAATAAAGTTCCATAAATAGAAATATATTGCAAAAATGAGTAAAAACAAAGTTCGTTGTCACCATGAGAAATAAAGTATGTTGCCCAAATGAGATGCAACGTTCAAATTCTCATGGGAAATAAAGTTTGTTGCTAAAACGAGATACAAGGTTCGTTGTCATCATGAGAGATAAAGTATGTTGCCCAAATGAGATGCAACGTTCATATTCTCATGGGAAATAAATTTTGTTGCTAAAACGAGTAATAAAGTTTCCATAAATAGAAATATATTGCAGAAATGAGTAAATAAGTTTGCATAAACAAAGTTCGTTTTCATCATGAGAGATAAAGTATGTTGCCCAAATGATATGAAACGTTCAAATTCTCATGGGAAATAAAGTTTGTTGCTAAAACGAGATACAAGGTTCGTTGTGATCATAAGATATAAAGTATGTTGCCCAAATGAGATGCAACGTTCATATTCTCGTGGGAAATAAAGTTTGTTGCTAAAACGAGATACAAGGTTCGTTGTCATCATGAGAGATAAAGTATGTTGCCCAAATGAGATGCAACGTTCATATTCTCATGGGAAATAAAGTTTGTTGCTAAAACGAGATACAAGGTTCGTATGTGCATAATAATTATACCATGAGTTTACAACCCAAGCCTAATGACCGAGGGTGCCCTCTTCTATGTCTATCGCTAACATAGGGAAATAAGGTAAAATGCACTCAAGCGAATCGTGCGAGTGAGGAGTTGTCTACCTCCTAATAGCGCTATCCATAATGACCATTGGCTCAAATGAGTTAATGAGTTGTGTGAACTGATTCCATGGACTTAAATGCGATAAGGCCTGATGAATTAACAATAGCATATACATACACAACAAAATATAGCAACCAAGTTTGATACAAGTCAAATAAAGTACAACGAATAATAAACAATTTTTGTACCTGCTTTTCCACCCCAAAACATAAAAGCTGAAAATAGGGGGGGCGTGAATACTCACAATGCATTGAGACGATGCAAATGATGTCTCGAACTACGTTCCAGTTGTACCACTATCGATTACTACAACGATGTTACACACTGATGAGTCTCTAATCGAAATCTAATACTAGTACACTTACTACTACAATAGAATTATGCCAATATTGTGTAAAAATTTAATATTGTTAAATTACAAACATTTTTCTATGAAATTTAGATTTATATGAATCAATTTGTTGTATAACAAATTCAAGTGAAAAATCCTATTTTTGGCAATGTTAATTGAAGTGTAACTATAACATTTTGGAAAGTGTTTCAAATGGTGAAATATTTAAAACTAAATCAAATAAGTTATAAAATTTCCCAAACTTTGTATTTCAGTTTTAACTGAAGTCAAAGACATTAAAATAATTTTTCTTGAATTTTTTATTTGTCTAACTATTTTTCGTCAATTTAATCCCTTGAAAACATCATAAAATTTGGGGAAAATAGTAAATGATCATGGAAAATTAATATATTTGTTGTGTTACTTCTTCATAATGTCCTTAAACTGAGAAAATTATTAATTGTCAATTTTGATCAATAAAACCTAGTTTTATAATTTAATAATCTTTTGCACCAAAAATTTTTAATTAAATGCAAAAAAGAAGTGAAAAATCACCAAAACATTTATTTATACAATTCACCAAACATTTTGTGCCACTGGTACTTAACTTATCTAAGCTTGTAAAAATATCAAAGTTGGTTTTCAAACAAATTAACTATTTTTCTTTGTTTTATTCATTTAAATAAGCATTAATTCGTGAATAATTATCAAACAGTTAAGTAAAATTACCAAAAACTGTTTAGACTTCATATAAAGTGTATATAAGCTGGGAAAAAAAAATACCAAATTTGATTTTTATATACTGGAGTCCGATTTTTGGATTTATGTGTATTTAATCTTTTGAAAATAGAAACAAAATAGCATACAGAAGAGAAAAATAGTCCAACTTTTTATATAGCATCGTAATGTGATATACGATGTTCTGGTAAAGTTTCATAATTTTTGGATAAGTGTAGCTATTTTTCATCAATTCAATCTCTTAAACATTCATTAAATCGGGAAAAATAAGAAATTGTTTTGGGAAAATCTGGAAAAATTTTCATGGAGTCTCTATGATGTCTAGAAGATGTGAAAATTATGAAATATGGCTTTGGACGTTCACATCTGTATTTTGCTATTTATTTCTCTTCAACAAAAATAAATTGGAATTCAATAGAAAACCGCCTTAGAAATGCGTGCAACTTCATGAAACGTCTTTACTCAGTGCGTAGGTGATATCCGAAATTTACAGAATTTATTGACCATCAAAAGTATTTTATATGAATTATTGCTCTATTTTCTTGCAAAAATAACAATAAATCGAGAAAAATGACTTGTTTTCTAAAAATTTCCAGATCATCTTGTTTTGTTGTCTAGAATCTGGGAAAAATCGGATTTGATCAGAAAAGAAGGTTTAGATATTTATTTGTGAATAAATCTTTTATGACATATTTGAAAGCTTTTTAACAACATACTTTGATCATCAATCATCTAAGCTTGAAGATCATCACATGCATGTTGGTTTTTGGGTGAAATACTACCACCATCATTATAAAAATCGTGGTTATGAACATATGATTCATAATCCATCCATAGAATGGTGTAGAAGAAGAAAATATGCAAGAAAACTTGAGATTTTGAAGGAATATTGAAGGGGGAGTGGAAGATTTTCGTTTTTACCTGAAGAACAACTTCAAATGTTGAAGTTTTTTAGTAGAAATGGTTGAACTTTGCTGAGATTTTTGTGGTTTGAGAGAGGGTGAGAGAGAATTTGGGTGGTGGTGATGATGGAAAATGAAAGAAAATGAGAGAAATAGTGTAAGAGTGGCTTAAATGATTTCTACTTTGGAAAGAAAGATAGTGGGAGAGAGAGAACGGATTTTAGGGGATATAATGCCCCCCCTCTCTTTTATTTTTATAAGATTCAACCTTTTATAAATATATCTAAGTTGTTTTTATAAATTGTGCATCATAACCTAGTTTTAACTTATAAAACCTTGATTTTTGGCTTATAAATTAAGGGTAAATGTTAATGATTTAATTTTTATTTTTCTTGATTATATTTTCCTGAATTTAATTATTTTAAATTGATATTGTAAGTTTCATAACAATTTTATGGAGTTTTAGGTGTTAAAGTTTATAAATTTGAGATTATAGGGCTTTTAGGGTTTTTCGGATTTTGCTAAACTTTAAATATCAAGATAGATTGAACTTTGGAGGCATCAAATTATTTTTGAGTCTTATAACTATTTTATAGTTATAAATAATGTTTGTAATTCCTTTTTGTCGGTTTATTGGCATTTCTATGTAGTGGTCCGAGATTCAAGTGAAATTGAGGAATCAAGTATACTAGTCCTAATTTTCAACTTTGACTCAAGATACTATGCGACTCTGACCTACTTTCTACTTCTAGGTCAAGTTCATTATGTGTGTATATGATTCATGAAAAGGTGTTCAAGTCAAGGAATGAACCGAATTTGAATCGGTGTTACAGTTAAAGTAACTATAGAAGTCACGTATCAATGTGAAATCTAAGTACACTATCCATCGTTTCTAATCATTTCCAAGTTTCTAGTAGGTTATAACATAGCTCCTAGTTACAAAGTCTAGTGTGTGTTGTGTCTATATGTGCAACTAAGTTTATTCAAATCTAGAACTGTCTCAAATTTTGACGGTTGTCACAGTCTCCCCCGGTTGAAAGAATTTCATCCTGAAATTCAATTCGTTATTAGAACTTTGCAGAATACAATTGTATAGTTGGAGAGGTGGTGACTTTGAGAGTTCTTTGATTATTTTGGGTTAATTCCTCAAGGGAAGTGCCCAATTTTTTAGCTATAATCAAATTAGTGTTTCCCTAATTTGAGTTCTGTCGTCTGGATTGTGGGGAATTAGAATCATGGATATTATGATCCAACCATGGTGACCTAGTTGAAAAATATTATCTAGTTTGATATTATCTAACTTAAAAGAGCGTTATAAGTTTTTCTGAAGCATCAACTGCATTGAGTTCTAACTCCGCATTGATCCTGAAGTCGTATTCTAAATCAACACTAAGTGTAAATTCGCCGTCTAATAAAGAAGAGATTAGGAACATTTGTTCACTTCCGGGCTGGCTACTAAATCTGGAAAAGATATGTCCCGAAATAAGAAAGGGTACCACAAATGAAAGAGAAGCGATCGAGGGTAAGTTCCTAAAGATGCGTATTAAGGGTAGGCAACAAAGTTTTTGTGCATTTCAAATGTGAAGATTATACAAGTTTCGTCTTACAAAATAAATTACGAAATGATCAAGGATCTTAGAGGCTATATTTACTACTGCTGTTACTCTTGCTACAATAAAACCATATTCGAAGAATATATATATTTAGAGAGTCATTGTTGCAAATGGAGGCGATGAAAGTTTATGATAAATTAAATCACATTGTGTAGATAACATTTTGAGCGTTTAGGAATGATAAGAAATCCAATTATTATTATCAAATTTGTGTAATAATTCCAAAAGAATGAAGATACATGAGTGACGATCAATCGAAGTAGTAAAATAATATAAAGATAAATTAAAGTTTAAGGTTTAGGTCATAAATAAAGGAATTTATACATAAATATTTTGATTACTCTTTTGAGAAAAAAAATTGTCTAATTGTCTAAGTCAAAACAAATACAAGTTTAAGAGGAGTCAGAGTATTTATGAAAACAAGTTTGAGAGTTTAGGAATTCACCGGAGATTTAAAGAAAAGAAGAAACATAAGAAAATGTATTTTTTTCACACATATTTTCTGGATTTAGAAAAATGATAAGAACATGGGTATTCATCTTGTGTATTAATTGTAGGGGAAATACAATGAAAATTGCATTTTAAATCAAGTTTTCGAATTTAGAACGAAAGAACAAATGTAAATAAGGATTACTTGTTTACAGTAGATTTTAAAATAAAAACAAAATGTATATGATAAAAGGCGTATCTGAATATATCAAAGTTGACTAAATCAAAATTATGCCACATGATTATACACATATTAATCACTCAGATTGATAAGGGTGGACTTCTAGTCTTTATGTGTATGAACATGATACCAAGAGAAGCAAAACAGACAAAAACAAAGTTAGACAATGTATTATGTTATTATGGGTGTGTGAGATCTAAAATCAGAAGGAGAGCGAGAAATCAAGTTCGGGGGAAAAAAGGAAGGTAGCAACAATGATTGTTATTGTTAAAATGTTAAGAACGATACATATCGGTAGATAAAAAAATAGGTTGAGAAATACTTCAAACTTCAATCTTTGATGTATGTTGATGAATAAATAGACATGTGGAAGTTGTAAAGTGTTTGCCAATAATTCGTGAGTTATCAATTAAGTTAAACTCCATTTGTGAAAAAGAAGAAGCACTATGACTGGTAATTGAAAATCTGACAGTTTTGACCTTTTAGGCTAGAGTCCAACAATGGTTAAAACGAATAAAGTAAAACTCAATATATTTAAAAGAATAATTACATTTTGTTAAAAGTGCATCACTTGGAAATTTAAAAGTGAATACTAAGTTCTGAAATGCTGTAAATTTTAGAAACTCTATAGATTATAAAACTATATCGAAGCAAAGTATACAAATGAGGTATGTTTTGAAATGTAAGCATTTGAGATGTCTTATAAACTTGTTTGAAGTAGAAATTTGTAAAAATATCATGTTGGGCTTCGGGAAAATACATTTAAATAAAGTACAATGGCTAAATGAGAAAGTGGTCAAAAGAGTCAAAACAAAAATGGTTTTGAAAGATCTGATGAAGCTTTTACACATAATATGAGCTTCAATGTCATATGTTTAAGTTTTATAGCATAGAGTTTAAACACTTTTTTAAAAGAAAATTTTTCTAAGTTTTTCGAAAACGTGCCAAAATGGTAAGCAATGTTTAAAATAATTTATATGCCCTTAAAAAGAGCATCTTTCCACTGAAATGGGTTTGAAATGAAACTGAAATAGCAAGGTTAAAACCAATATTGGTTAAACTGAGTTTTGAAGGAAAATGTTAAGTTAAAGCAAGTTGTCAAAAGTAAAGTTGGTTGTTTTTAGCGAGAAATATGGCTTATATTGTTAGGAAAGGTCTAGTAAGTTGTATGAAGTGGTTATAAAATATTTTATCGATGATAAATAAAACCGATGAAGCGAAATAACTTTTCGATGGAAGATTAAGAAGTAAGGAATAAGTATATTAGTATAGCTGATCGTACCTAAATACTAAGGCGAGTACAAGGCAAGTATAAGGTGAGTATCGATGTCTTTTTCCCCAAGATAAAGGACAATAAAAAAAATTGTTTGTAAAACGTTTTATGGTGCCAATGCAGTTTCACGGCCTTTTATAGAGGTCAAAGGGATATCCTATGTTAAATTTTTAAGCTCAGGGTGGAAACAACTTAGAGCTAAATCGTAGCGTAGAAAGAAGGTCTTACATATTAGTAATAATAAACCTCCGTGTCTCCTCGTGAGTCGAATCGGGAATGCTCGCCAATGGTATCCAAGTGATTACTAGTGGCGACTCATCTACCTCCTTACACGATGCTCCAATTCTCATCCATGTCGGTATCAGAACGTTTTTCCTATTTGTAACTCTAGTACAAAGATGACGAATAGGTATTGAGGTATAATGGGTATCGGTTTCCACTTAAGATTTTTACTAGTGTCTATCTAGCTACTAACCTTACGTCTAAAGTCAACAGCTACCAAGAAATACTCATTCTCAGTACTAAGTGGATTGTTCCTAGAATGGCTAGTGATATAACCTAATTGGTTAACCTAGCACTTGATAAGGGATAAGAATATTTCTATATAAGACATTATGGTAAAAGTGCACTTAGTTTCTAAGTGTACCTAGATGAATGCCTATAATATGCAATGCCCGTACGCACACCGAAAAATTTTGTTTTTCAAAAGTTCAAGTTGAAAATCATTTTGAACATAATTCTACTATAACCGTTTCCAGCCTCACATTAATTTTCCTTAATTAAGCATAGTTGGCCAGGCTATACTTAATTAAAGTCCAATAATGCGTACTCAAATTAGTTATACCAATAGTATGCTAAGTATTTTAAAAATGTTTTGAAAATTTTTGGCTATATTTGTGGTTCTCCAAAGCAAAACCAGTATTCTCTATAACCTTCGACTCTGATATCGTTTCTGTCACACCCCGCTAAAGCGGAAATCCGGGGCGTCGCAGTACAAAGGGTTTCATAGCAAAAGTTAAAAGACAACACCAACCATAGTATTAAAAATCATTACAAATTTGCAATGAGTTTGAACAGTTTTTTTAAAAGAAATTACAATTTATTTGAAAGTCAACACATGCAAATGCTCCTACAAGTGTTGTGTCTCTACGTGCCTCTTACTAGATGATTCTTGAAAAATCATGTAAAACGAGCGTCAACTATAAAATTAGTTGGTGAGTACTCACATGTTTATAACATAATATAGTTTGAAGTCATGATAATCAGAATATTGATAACAGTTTCTATAAACATATGTTTATTGCTAAAATAAGTAAATAAGTTTTCATGAATAGAAGTTCCTTGCTAAAGCGAGTAATAAAGTTTCCATAAATAGAAATATATTGCAAAAATGAGTAAATATGTTTGCATAAACAAAGTTCGTTGTCACCGTGAGAGATAAAGTATGTTGCCCAAATAAGATGCAACGTTCAAATTCTCATTGGAAATAAAGTTTGTTGCTAAAACGAGATACAATGTTCGTTGTCATCATAAGAGATAAAGTATGTTGCCCAAATGAGATGCAACGTTCATATTCTCGTGGGAAATAAAGTTTGTTGCTAAAACGAGATACAAGGTTCGTTGTCATCATGAGGGATAAAGTATGTTGCCCAAATGAGATGCAACGTTCATATTCTCATGGGAAATAAAGTTTGTTGCTAAAACGGGATACAAGTTTCGTATGTGCATAATGATTATACCATGAGTTCACAACCCAAGCCTAATGACCGAGGGTGCCCTCTTCTATGTCTATCGCTAACAAAGGGAAATATGGTAAAATGCCCTCAAGCGAATCGTGTGAGTGAGGAGTTGTCTACCTCCTAATAGCGCTATCCATAATGACAATTGGCTCAAATGAGTTAATGAGTTGTGTGAACTGATTCCAGGGACTTAAATGCGATAAGGCCTCATGAATTAACAATAACATATACATACACAACAAAATATAACAACCAAGTTTGATACAAGTTAAATAAAGTACAACGAATAATAAATAGTTTTTGTACCTGCTTTTCCACCCCAAAACGTAAAAACTGAAAATACGGGGGAGGCGTGAATACTCACAATGCATTGAGACGATGCAAATGATGTCTTGAACTACGTTCCAGTTGTACCACTATCGATTCCTACAACGATGTTACACACTGATGAGTCTCTAATCGAAATCTAATACTAGTATACTTACTACTACAATAGAATTATGCCAATATTGTGTCAAAATTTAATATTTTGAAGTTACAAACATTTTTCTGTGAAATTTAGATTTATATGAATCAATTTGTTGTATAACAAATTCAAGTGAAAAATCCCATTTTTGGAAATGTTAATTGAAGTGTAACTATAACATTTTGGAAAGTGTTTCAAATGGTTAAATATTTAAAACTAAATCAAATAAGTTATAAAATTTCCCAAACTTTGTATTTCAGTTTTAACTGAAGTCAAAGACATTAAAATAAATTTTCTTGAATTTTTGATTTGTCTAACTATTTTTCACTAATTTAATTCCTTGAAAACATCATAAAATTTGGGGAAGATAGTAAATGATCATGGAAAATTATTATATTTGTTGTGTTACTGCTTTATAATGTCCTTAAACTGGAAAAATTATTAATTGCTAATTTTGATCAATAAAACCCAGTTTTATAATTTAATAATCTTTTGCACCAAGAAATTTTAATTAAATACAAAAAAGTAGTAAAAATCACCAAACTTTTTATTTGTGTTCTAACTAAAGTTAAGAACTTCCATCAAAATTTCCATGAAATTTATATATTGTATAGATATTTTTCCTTTATTTAAAATGCCCAAATCAACACAAATTCGAAATAAATAGGAAACAGTTTATAAATTTCACCAAACATTTTGTGCCACTGGTACCTAACATATCTATATTGGTAAAAATATCAAAGTTGGGTTTTAAACAATTTAACTATTTTTCTTTGTTTTATTCATTTAAATAAGCATTAATTCGTGAATAATTATACAAAAGTTAGGTAAAATTACCAAAAATTGTTTAGACTTCATATACAGTGTACATAAGCTGAAAAAAAAAATACTAAATTTGATTTTTATATACTGGAGTCAAATTTTTGGATTTATATGTATTTAATCTTAGGAAAATAGAAACAAAATAGTATACAAAAGAGAAATATCATCAAACTTTTTATATAGCATCGTAATGTCATATAAGATGTTCTGGTAAAGTTTCATATTTTTTGGATAAGAGTAGCTATTTTTCATCAATTTAATCTCTTAAACATTCATTAAATCGGGAAAAATAAGAAATTGTCTTGGGAAAATCTGGAAAACTTTTCATGGAGTCTCTCTGGTGTCTAGAAGATGCAAAAATTATGAAATATTGCTTTGGACATTCATAACTGTATTTTGCTATTTATTTCTCATCGACAAAAATAAATTAGAATTCAACCGAAAACAGCCTTAGAAATGCATGTAACTCCATGAAACGTCTTTACTCAATGCATAGGTGATATCTGAAATTTACAGAATTTATTGACCATCAAAATTATTTTATATGAATTATTGCTCTATTTTCTTGCAAAAATAACAATAAATCGAGAAAATGACTTATTTTCTAAAAATTTCCAAATCATCTTGCTTTGTTGTCTAGAATCTGGAAAAAAATCGGATTTGATCAGAAAAGAAGGTTTAGATATTTATTTGTGAATAAATCTTTTATGACATATTTGAAAGCTTTTTAACAACATACTTTGATCATCAAGCATCTAAGCTTGAAGATCATCACATGCATGTTGGTTTTTGGGTGAAATACTACCACGATCATTACAAAAATTGTGGTTATGAAAATATGATTCATAATCCATCCATAGAATGGTTTAGAAGAAGAAGATATTCAAGAAAACTTGAGATTTTGAAGGAAGATTGAAGGGGGAGTGGAGGATTATCGTTTTTACCTCAAGAACAACTTCAAATGTTGAAGTTCTTGAGTAGAAATGACTGAACTTTGCTGAGATTTTCGTGGTTTGAGAGAGGGTGAGAGAGACTTTGGGTGGTGGTGATGATGGAAAATGAAAGAAAGTGAGAGAAAGAGTGTAAGAGTGGCTTAAATGATTTCTACTTTGGAAAGAGAGATAGTGCGAGAGAGAGAGAGAACATATTTTAGGGGATAAAATGGCCCCCCTCTCTCTCTCTTATGTTTATAAAATTTAACCTTTTATAAATATATCTAAGTTGTTTTTATAAATTGTGCATCATAACCTAGTTTTAACTCATAAAACCTTGATTTTTGGCTTATAAATTAAGGGTAGATGTTAATGATTTAATTTTTATTTTCCTTGATTATATTTTCCTGAATTTAATTATTTTAAATTGATATTGTAAGTTTCATAACAATTTTATGGAGTTTTAGGTGTTAAAGTTTATAAATTTGAGATTTTAGGGCTTTTAGGGTATTTCGGATTTTGCTAAACTTTAGATATCAAGATAGATTGAACTTTGGAGGCATCAAATTATTTTTGAATCTTATAACTCTTTTATTGTTATAAATATTGTTTGTAATTCCTTTTTGTCGATTTATTGGCATTTCTATGTAGTGGTTCCGAGAATCAAGTGAAATTGAGGAATCAAGTATACTAGTCCTAGTTTTCAACTTTGACTCAAGATACTATGAGACTCTGACCTAATTTCTACTTCTCGATCAAGTGCATTATGTGTGTATATGATTCATGAAAAGGTGTTCAAGTCAAGGAAGGACCCGAATTTGAATAGGTGTTACAGTTAAAGTAACTATAGAAGTCGCATATCAATGTGAAATCTAAGTACACTATCCATCGTTTATAATCATTTCCAAGTTTCTAGTAGGTTATAACATAGCTCCTAGTTACAAAGTCTAGTGTGTGTCGTGCCTATATGTGCAACTAAGTTTATTCAAATCTAGAACTGTCTCAAATTTTGACGGTTGTCACAGTCTCCCCCGGTTGAAAGAATTTCATCCTGAAATTCAATTCGTTATTAGAACTTTGCAGAATACAATTGTATAGTTGGAGAGGTGGTGACTTTGAGAGTTCTTTGATTATTTTGGGTTAATTCCTCAAGGGAAGAGCCCAATTCTTTAGCTATAATCAAATTAGTGTTTACCAAATTCGAGTTCTGTCGTCTAGATTATGGGGAATTAGAATCACTGATATTATGATCCAACCATGGTGACCTAGTTGAAAAATATTATCTAGTTAGATATTTTCTATCTTAAAAGAGCGTTATAAGTTTTTCTGAAGCATCAACTGCATTGAGTTCTAAGTCCGCATTGATCATTAAGTCGCATTCTAAATCAACACTAAGTGTAAATTCGTCTTCTAATAAAGAAGAGATAAGGAACAATTTGTTCACTTCCGGGTTGGCTACTAAATCTGGAAAAGATATGTCCCGAAATAAGAAGGGGTAGCACGAATGAAAGAGAAGCGATCAAGGGTAAGTTCTTAAAGATGCGTATTAAGGGTAGGCAACAAAGTTTTTGTGCATTTCAAATGTGAAGATTATACAAGTTTCGTATTACACAATAAATTATGAAATGATCAAGGATCTTAGAGGCTATATTTACTACTACTGTTACTCTTGCTACAATAAAACCATATTCGAAGAATATATATATTTAGAGAGTCATTGTTGCAAATGAAGGCGATGAAAGTTTATGATAAATTAAATCACATTGTGTAGATAACATTTTGAGCGTTTAGGAATGATAAGAAATCCAATTATTATTATCAAATTTGTGTAATAATTCCAAAAGAATGAAGATACATGAGTGACGATCAATCGAAGTAGTAAAATAATATAAAGATAAATTAAAGTTAAAGGTTTACGTCATAAATAAGGGAATTTATACATAAATATTTTGATTACTCTTTCGAGAAAAAAAATTGTCTAATTGTCTAAGTCAAGACAAATACAAGTTTAAGTGGAGTCAGAGTATTTATGAAAACAAGTTTGAGAGTTTAGGAATTCACCGGAGATTGCAAAGTAGAATACTATTTTAAGAAATGTGTAAAAATGTCGATCATTGAAAATATTTCATTCTTTATTTAGTGATTCTACCAAAAACAATCATTTGAAGGATAGATAATCCTAACATTTAAATCTTTTTATATTTTTAAAGAAAAGAAGAAACATAAGAAAATGTATTTTTTTCACACATATTTTCTGGATTTAGAAAAATGATAAGAACATAGGTATTCATCTTGTGTATTAACTGTAGGGAAAATACAACGAAAATTGCATTTTAAATCAAGTTTCCGAATTTAGAACGAAAGAACAAATGTAAATAAGGATTACTTGTTTACAGTAGATTTTAAAATAAAAACAAACTGTATATGATAAAAGGCGTATCTGAATATATCAAAGTTGACTAACTCAAAATTATGTCACATGATTATACACATATTAATCACTCAGATTGATAAGGGCAGACTTCTAGTCTTTATGCGTATGAACATGATACCAAGAGAAGCAAAACAGACAGAAACAAAGTTAGACAATGTATTATGTTATTGTTATGGGCGTGCGAGATCTAAAATCAGAAGGAGAGTGAGAAATCAAGTTCAGGGGAAAGAAAAGGAAAGTAGCAACAATGATTACTATTGTTAATATTTTAAGAACGATACATATAGGGAGATAAAAAAAATAGGTTGAGAAATACTTCAAACTTCAATCTCTGATGTATGTTGATGATTAAATAGACATGTGGAAGTTTTAAAGTGTCTTCCAATATTTCATGAGTTATCAATTAAGTTAAACTCCGTTTGTGAAAAAGAAGAAACGCTACGACTGGTAATTGAAAATCTGACAGTTTTGACCTTTTAGGCTAGAGTCCAACAATGGTTAAAATGGATAAAGTAAAACTCAATATATTTTACAGAATAATTACATTTTGTTAAAAGTGCATCACTTGGAAATTTAAAAGTGAATACTAAGTTCTGAAATGCTGTAAATTTTAGAAACTCTATAGATTATAAAACTATATCGAAGCAAAGTATACAAATGAGGTATGTTTTGAAATGTAAGCATTTGAGATGTCTTATAAACTTGTTTGAAGTAGAAATTTGTAAAAATATCATGTTGGGCTTCGGGAAAATACATTTAAATAAAGTACAATGGCTAAATGAGAAAGTGGTCAAAAGAGTCAAAACAAAAATGGTTTTGAAAGATCTGATGAAGCTTTTACACATAATATGAGCTTCAATGTCATATGTTTAAGTTTTATATCAGAGTTTAAACACTTTTGTAAAAGAAATTTTTTCTAAGTTTTTCGAAAACGTGCCAAAATGGTAAGCAATGTTTAAAATAATTTATATGCCCTTAAAAAGAGCATCTTTCCATTGAAATGGGTTTGAAATGAAACTGAAATAGCAAGGTTAAAACCAATATTGGTTAAACTGAGTTTTGAAGGAAAATGTTAAGTTAAAGCAAGTTGTTAAAAGTAAAGTTGGTTGTTTTTAGCGAGAAATATGGCTTATATTGTTAGGAAATGTCTAGTAAGTTGTATGAAGTGGTTATAAAATATTTTATCGATGATAAATAAAACCGATGAAGCGAAATAATTTTTCGATGGAAGATTAATAAGTAAGGAATAAGTATATTAGTGTAGCTGATCGTACCTAAATACTAAGGCGAGTACAAGGCAAGTATAAGGTGAGTATCGATGTCTTTTTCCCCAAGATAAAGGACAGTAAAAAAATTGTTTGTAAAACGTTTTATGGTGCCAATGCAGTTTCACGGCCTTTTATAGAGGTCAAAGGGATATCATATGTTAAGTTTTAAGCTTAGGGTTGAAACTGTTGGGTTATGAGCAAAACAACAGTCCTATGGTTCACATGCAAACCCTAAAGCTTTGGATCTAGTTTTTCTATTTGTACATGCAATAATCATCCAAATCTTGTAAACCCTAATCTATCATTACAATATCAGTCCCCTTAATTCAATTAACCTCTTTTGACCACGAAATTAATCCTAAATTAATTCTTGGCCAGTATTAATTAAATAATATGACTTCTCTTTTAATATATTATTCACATAATATATTAATAAATCATATTTATCCTCTTTCTCAATTATTCTTCCAGTTAAGTTGCTTTGGTGAAGGCAACCCAAAAGGACCATGCTACAATCGGGTCAAGTACATACCAAATATAGTTATGGGCTTAGACACCTAATCCAACAGTCTCCCACTTGGATAAGTCTAATAAATATAAGTGCAAGTACAACTTCAAAATCCGATTAGCAATCGTAGCTCTCAAAAGCCACTTTCGAACTCTGACACGTCCTTTAGATAAGGGATCGTATAGTCCTCCGTTCTCAAAATATCGTGTGGACAATTACATGGAACATAGTCATACTTATTGTCCATCAGTTTGTTTCTCGATCTCTAATTTTTCTGACATAGAACTTAATTAAACACATCAATTCAGTCCTGACCGGACCCGACACATAAGTCAAAACAAAATTATCGAGGGGCCTAAGATATCGCTTTTAACCTTGTAGGATAAAAGGAACATATAAACTTCGACTTATATGCTTGTACTATTTACTCATCTAATTATACACAACAATGCATTTTATAACATCAAGTTATTGATGCGTTCACGCATTATCAATGCACAACCGACTCGTAAACAACAACTCATATATCTATGTTTAAAGACTATATGATATTATCGTCTCACAATCACTCGTGATTAAATTCCATGAAGTGATTCATGTGAGCGCGAGTTTAATCCAATACTCAAATCTTATTTCAGGAGCACTCGTGAACGTTGCAGCAAACCTTTGCTATGTCTAAACGCTTAGACAATCTACAAGCCAATTCATGACAGTCTTCTTTTATACTTACTTCCAACATATAATCGACAGTGGATGGTTTAAATAATCTTATTATTTAGGAAGTCAAAAATTGCAAAGTGAAACAATAGTAAATAATTAACACAAGATAGTAACTTTACTTATAAATAAAACTCCTTTATTTAATCATCAAATGTTAATTACAATTTATCTATTACAAGTTTCTAAAAGCTATCTAATCACTAAAACTAATATCGTCCTTCAGCCCAATGCTCCTAGCGTGCTGCAATTGCTTAACCCTACTCAGTCCCTTCGTAAGGGAATCTGATGGGTTATCCTCTGACGATATCCTTTTCACTACGAGGAGTCCCTCTTCTACCCGATGTTTAATGAAATGATATTTTCTGTCGATATGCCTGGATCTGCCCTGATCCCATGGTTCCTTGGTCAAGGCAACTGCACCTTTGTTATCGCAAAAAATATCCATAGGATCCTTTATGGCAGGTACAACTCCAAGGTCTCCAATGAAGTTCTTTAGCCATATTGCCTCCTTCGACGCTTCGCTCTCTGCTATGTACTCTGATTCGCACGTTGAATCAGCTACGGTCTCCTGCTTGGAACTTTTCCATGTCACAGCTCCTCCATTCAGGGTAAAGACCCAACCCGACAGAGAGTGGAAATTATCTCGGCCGGTCTGAAAAATGGCGTCACTATACCCTTGCACTCTCAAGTCATCACTCCCACCGAGGATAAGAAACCAGTCCTTAGTCCTCCGTAGGTACTTAAGAATGTTCTTTACCGCAGTCCAATGAGCTCTACCAGGATTCCCTTGATATCTGTTGACCATGCTCAAAGCGAAGGCCACATCAGGGCGAGTACACGTCATGTCATACATGATCGAGCCAACTGCGGAAGCATAAGATACTCGAATCATCTCTACTATCTCGACTTCGGTACTCGTGCTTTGAGTCTTACTCAACTTGGTATTTCTTTGGATTGGTAACTCCCCTTTCTTGGAATTCTCCATGCTAAAACGTTTTAACACTTTGTCCAAGTAAGTACTTTGACTAAGTCCTATTAGTCTCTTACTCCTATTTTTTCAATATCCTTATCCCTAGAATATAAGCAGCTTCTCCGAGGTCCTTCACAGCGAAGCACTTCCCAAGCCAGGACTTAACCTCCTGCAAGGTTGGGATGTCGTTTCCTATGAGCAGTATGTCATCCACATACAAAACGAGAAAGCTAACTATACTCCCACTGGATTTGACATATACACAGGACTAATCCTCGCTTCTCGAGAAACCAAACTCTTTGACTTTCTCATCAAAGCAAAAATTCCATCTGCGAGATGCTTGTTTCAATCCATAGATGGATTTCTCAAGCTTACACACTCTATTAGGGTGCTTCACATCGACAAAACCCTCTGGATGACTCATGTAAACATCTTCAGCCAACTTCCCATTTAGGAAAGCGGTTTTGACATCCATCTGCCATATTTCATAATCATGAAACGCAACTATGGCTAGCATAAACCATATAGATTTGATCTTCGCTACTGGTGAGAAGGTCTCATCATAGTCAACTCCGGGAGTTTGAGTGAAGCCCTTCGCAACCAATCGTGCCTTATATGTGTGTACTTTCCCATCTATGTTGGTCTTCTTCTTGAAGATCCACTTGCACCCGACCGTCTTACGACCTGGCACATTGTCAACCAAGTTTCAAACTTGATTGTCATACATGGACTGAATCTCGCTGTCCATAGCCTCTTTCCATTTTGTAGACTCTGGGCCTGCCATGGCTTCCTTGTAGGTGTTAGGTTCATCCAAATTTATCAGTGTACTATCACTAATAAACGTATCACCCTCAGCAGTTATATGGAAACCATATAATACGGGTGGAACACTAACTCTACTGGAATGTCTAAGAGGTAAGGACTCATCAATTGGTTCAACAGGAGTTTCCTCCTCGGGTTGAGCGCCAGTGTTAGAGGTTCCTTCATCGTTTGATTCTTGAGGCTCTTCAAGATCAATTTGCCTCCCACTGTCCTCTTGGTATATGAGTTCTCTTTCTTGGAAAACCCCTCTCCTCGCAACGAAGATAACATTGTCACTCGGTCTATAGAAGAGATATTCAAAGGACTTCTGTGGATAGACGATGAAAATACACCGCTCACTTCGAGGTTTGAGCTTGTCGTGAGTCTCTCGTCTTACGAAAGTCTCGCAACCCCAAACCTTGATATGTGCAAACGAGGGAACCTTCCTTGTCCACATCTCGTGCGGTGTTTTGGCAACCTTCTTAGTTGGGACTAGATTAAGGATATGGGTGGCAGTCTCTAAGGCATACCCCCAGAATGAGATAGATAACGAATCTCGACTCATCACGGAACGAACCATGTCGAACAAGGTTCGATTGCGCCTCTTAGCCACACCATTAAACTGCGGTGTCCTAGGTGGCGTCAATTGTGAAACAATTCCGCATTCCTTGAGGTAGTCGTGGAATTCAATACTAAGGTACTCACCTCCTCGATCGGATCGAAGCATCTTAATTTTCCTGCCCAGCTGATTCTCCACTTCTTGCTTAAACTCTTTGAACTTTTCAAAGGTTTCTGACTTGTGCTTGATTAAGTAGATATACCCATTTCTGCTATAATCATCGGTAAAAGTCACATAGAAGCGGTTCGCATCCCTTGTGGTGGATCTAAAAGGCCCACATACATCGGTATGTATGAGATCTAATAAACCCTCACCCCTTTCACAAGTACCAGTGAAGGGTGACTTGGTTATCTTTCCAAGTAAACAAGACTCGCACGTGTCATCATCCCTAAGGTCGAATGACTCCAACACTCCATCCTTTTGGAGTTGGGCTATGTGCTTCATGTTGACATGTCCAAGACGATAATGCCACAAGCATCACAGTTTCATATATTCCATTACAAGGAAATGCTTCAAAATATAAAGTACCATTAAAGAAAGAATTAATAGAACTATTTTGATTATTAAACGAAAATCTAAAACCGTGTTTATACAAACCATGAAAAGAAATAATGTTTCGTGTCATTTCTGACGAGTAGCAAAAATTATTCAAATCTAAACCTAACCCACTACTAAGCACTAAAGAGTAAACTCCAAACTTGGTGACCGACGACACTTTCCTATTCCTCATGATCAAGTTTATCTTCCAATGCTCCATATCCCTACTTCTTCGTAGACCCTTCAAATCAGAACAAATATGAAAACCACATCCTGTATCGAGGACCCAAGACATAGCATGTGATGAGTTATTAGATTGAATAGTATAAATACCTGCGAAGGTGGGCTTCATCTTCCCATCCTTGATATCTTGCAGATACTTCGGGCAGCTTCATTTCTAATGCCTTTTGTCATGGCAGCAGAAGCACTTTGCGTCCTTCGGGTTGGAAGAGGGAGCAACAGGACCAGCTTTGGTTCCACTAGAAGAGGTACCATCATGAGAATTTCCCTTGTGGCTCTTAGAAGGAGCCTTCCTCTTCTTTCCTTTTCCTTGCCCAATAGCCAAGATAGGGGCAGCAGTAGTAGGAGTAGACGCAACAGATTTGCCTTTCAAACTACTCTTAGCAGTTCGCAGAAGGCCTTGGAGCTTGGCAAGAGTGACCTCCTCCTTGTTCATATGATAGGTCATACAAAACTGATCATAACAGGGAGGCAAAGAGTGTAGAATAATATCTATGGCCAATTCTTCTTCGAAGTTTACATTTAACTTCAGCAAGCGGTCCACGTACCTTTGCATCTTTTGTAGATGGGCGGTGATGGACTCTCCATCCTTCGTCTTGGTGGTGATCATGGAGGCGATGATCTCGTACCTTTCCTTCCTTTCACTTTGATGGTACCTTTCCATCAAATCTTGATGCATTTCATAAGCATAGTAGTCCTCATAGGACTTTTGGAGTTCGGCAGTCATGGTGGTGAGCATGATACACGACACCTTTGTCGTGTCCCTCTCATGAGTATCATATTGATCAATTTACTTGGCAGTAGCAGTGTTTTGATCAATCTCCTTCAACTTCTCGTCGAGAACATACTCTTTGTCCTCGTAGCGGGTGAGCATTCAAATGTTGCGAATCCAATCATTAAAATTGGATCCATCAGAGATCACCCTCCCACAAAAGTTCATGAGGGAGAAAGAGCCAGACGGGTTCGAGCCAGAAGTGTTGTTGTTGTTGGTAGACATCTTAAAAAGAAAAGGAACAAAGTTTAGATTAGATAAGAATCACCAATTAAACACCCAAATGAGAAATTAGGGCTAGGACCCAACACAATTATTTACAATTCAGAAGAGGGATGCCGTAATCTAATTGCAAATAACATGAAGGTAGGTAAATGACGATTTACCAATTTTCACCATGAAAAACGGAAAGGATTTTAAGTTTTAAATGAATTGAAATTCCTAGATTCTTTTGAGATTCATTGAACTTTTCAATGGCATGTTTAAATCTTGATTATGCCCTTCAAGTTTGTGACTGGGATACTGAGGATCACAAACAAGGTGTGAATAACCATGCAAATGTACGTGGTACTCTCGATGTCATTTACCACCTAATCAATGTGCCGGTTAACCACACACGCTCCATTGATCTATGATAAACATCGAGCTACCCTTTTCCACCCTTGCTAGTCCCAAATTAGTGTGTCGGTTAACCACACACACTCCACTAACGACTTGGCAATGTGCAAAGTGTAATTTCATGGAATAGCATACATTTTCACATTTTTCCTAAAGTAACTAAGATTGGGAATTTATAAAAACATTTAGTTACTTTATTAAATTATTATACTTATTAATGAGGAATTAGTTGTCCTATCCTACCCGTTCGGCTAACGACCCTCCACCAATCAAGGAAGCGGTGGGTGAGAGTGGACACCCATTAAACCACCATTTTATAGGCAGTAACCTTATACCCCCTTATAAACCGGCTTCGTGAATGAGGCCTACTAACGGTAAGACTGACTCGTCTTATACATATATATAATTATTAATCTTATTATATTATAATGGTATAAGGGTTGAATGCAGGTATGTATACTTGGTTAAATATTTTATTATTTAAAAGTATAAACTCTTTATCAGAGTATTTTAATCCCGCTGTGTTTATAGTTCGTATATCTTTTATGGGTTGATACACTCGATTCACTATAAACAAAGCTCTGATACCAATCTGTCACACCCCAAAACCGGAACGGCGGAAACGTTCGGGGGTGGAGGACGTCATGTACAGTATCACAACAATGCAAAGTAGTAAACAAGCAACAACATCATCCATTGCATTAATAATATAATTTAATACAGGTGTGTTCTGTCAAGTTTTATAGACACCAAAAAATATACATCAAAATAAAAGATGAGTCTTGAACGAGCTCCATCTTCTCAAAAACCTAGCTCCGGTACCTATCTACTGGCGACCTGAGAATACAAGTTATTTTGAAAGCGTAGATCAGCTTTAAAGCTGGTGAGATCATAAGTATATTAGTGTCTTGATTTGTATGAAAGTGTTTGTAAGTCTGTAATGTATAAGTTTTGTAAAAGTTTGTAATTGTTTGAACTCTCCTAGAAAACACTATGTTTCCTACTAAAAGTAGCCTTCTACCAAGGCATCTAGTATCTGTGTGTGTGTCTCTTGTAAGAGTGTGTATTTTCCCAAATCTGACTATCATTAACCAAAAATATAGTTTTTACATTATTGTTTATTGTGTGAATATCACAAAGTAAATGTAAAGGGAAAATGAAATAGTACTGTAGTGTCGTATTAAGTAACTACTGCTGTACTAATTACTTTAAACCAATTGTTATTTAAAGTACCATGTGATCGGCCAGTATCCTGCTACCGACTCTATAGAAAAACGATGATGTAAGACGTCGTAAGAAATGACGTTTGGCACCCGTAGACTTGCAAGTCCCACTGTAGCGAGCAGCAAGGTGTAGGATAGTCAATCCAGTATAGATCTATACACAAACTCATACCCTCTCCACTTAAGGAGATTCTGGATACAAAACAGGTCATGACAGGTAGTGCCATGCCCCCGTTAAGTGGCTCACATAACTGTAAGTAATGTATATGTATATGTATATGTATATGTATGTGCTAGCTGTATTGTGTGTTCTTTCTCTGTCTAGCATGTATGTTTTGTTCCTCATCACTGTGTATTACGTTTGTTTCTCATTACTATGTATTATGTTTGTTTCTCATCACTATGTATTATGTTTGTTTCTCATCACTATGTATTATGTTTGTTTCTCATCACTATGTATTATGTTTGTTTCTCATCACTATGTATTACTCATGAATGAACTGACTCATTGTATGTTTCATTGTTCTAGTAATAGTATCTTCCTAAACTATACCTATTATAGTTTACTAGTAATGTTGTTTGTGTATATGAACATGTTTGTATACCTTTGCTACCCAAAGGCATTGAACTGAATGAAAGAAGTAACCTTTTATATCTACACACATATACATGATATATAACTAGGATTCAAACGACCTTCGGACAAATAACCTGAATACCCTAAGTCCACAACCAAACAAGGAACAGGAAGTAAGGTGAGCTATCAGTCCTAAGTCCTTTCAATCCTACTTATATAACTATATCTATATAGATACACAGAATATAAGTTAAAAGAGTTTAAGTAAAAGTATTTAACATTTAAAAGAGTTTGATAAAAGCATTTGGTATGTAAAAGAGTTTGTAAGACAGTTTGAAGTAAAACAGCTTGGTAACACAGTTTGAAAAGTAAGAAATCCACTTGTTTGGTAGTTATTAATCACATGTGATTGATATAATAACTATAATTGTTCAACTTGTATTCCCCCCCCCCCATAAAAGCATTTAAAAACATTTAAAAGGTTAATTAAGGGGTATGAACTCACCTGTAGTGAGTGGCTTGGATGAACAGGTGATATAGGATTGCTAGGTGTCAAGTGAAGACTTGTACACACACAATGATCCTAGTTAACATATAATAACACATATATGTATCCAATTAGTCTTTAAACAACTAATTAACAAAGTTAAGACATCCTAGGACATGTAAAACACCTTATTTAAGTGCTATAAGTCCTAAGGCTTGCATCTAAGTGTTGTAGGACATTGCTATTGAGTTTAGGGTTCAAGGGGACCCTTTATTGGAGTTTACGGTTTTGTGACCATAACTCATTGAGTTTACGGTCGTAAAACCATGAGTTTACGGCCGTAAACTCATGTTTCTTTGACCATTTTGTGTTTTGAAGCCTTAAAGATCACAAGAAGCATTCCTACTTCATGTTTAAGCATTAGGAAGAGATTAGGGCACCATTTCACTCCTTTTAGGAGTTTACGGTCCTTGGACCATTTCCCTTTGGGTTTACGGCCGTAAACCCAAATGGTTTATGGTCTTTTGATGCTTTCAAGTACTAAGCACATCAAGGAATGGATCTAGGCTAGTTTCCAAGGCTTAGAAGGGACTAGGGCACACTTTGGCACCCTTTTTGGGGTTTACGATCCAAGAACATCTTGGACCGTAAACACCTTTGATCCCTGGTTTCTTGGGTGTTTTCTTGATGATTAGAAGTGTAACAAGCTCTATAATACTCTAGGATAGAAGTACTTACTAGGTAGAAGCTTGAAAAGGTGCTAAAAGTCCAAGAACACTAGTGTGTGTTCTTGGTGTTCTTGGTGAAACTTGAAGATCTACACTTTTGGAATGATTTCACGGATGGAATCATGTTAGATCACTAGATTAAGGTATATATCAACTTATTAGGGTAAGAAACACTTACAAGTTGAAGATCTTGAAGAAATGTTGGATGATACTTGAGAGAGAATTGAGATTTGGATCTTGAAAATGTGAAAAATGGTAAAATATGACTAAGTGTCATATTTCTACCCCCTTTTAGGGTTTACGGACGTAAACACCTTTGTTTAGGCCGTAAACTCCAAACTCTTGGAGTTTTGGAATAATATTGTTGCACAATAAACCCTAGGGCATCCTGTCTCCTGCTATCTCCTAAAGTACTAATCTTAAAATACTCAAACTTATTCCAAAAAGCTTGAAAATTAGCAGAAACAGTTTTGACTCCTATTGAAGTGAATGGTTGTACAGAATAGAAATTTCGGGTTGTCACATCATCCCCCCGTTAGAAGGGCTTTCGTCCCGAAATTAGAATTTAAGCAAATAAGTAGTTACAAATAACTAAGTAAAAAGACGAGGATATTTCAGTTTCATCCGATCCTCTCGTTCCCAAGTGAATTTAGGTCCTCGCTTGGCGTTCCAGCGAACCTTCACTATCGGGATACGACTTTGTTTCGTTTGCTTGACCTCCCGGTCCATGATCTCTACAGGTTCTTCCACGAAGTTGAGGCTCTCGTTGATCTCGATCTCGTCGAGTGGGATTACAAGAGTCTCGTCGGACAGACACTTTTTCAAGTTCGAGACGTGGAAAGTAGAATGTACGTTACTGAGTTCGCGCGGTAAGTTAAGTTTGTAAGCTACAGGGCCGATTCTTGCGAGAATCTCGAAAGGCCCTATGTACCTTGGATTTAGCTTTCCACGCTTTCCAAAGCGTATCAAGCCCTTCCAGGGTGAGACCTTCAATAGAACACGGTCGCCCACCTGGAATTCCAACGGTTTCCTTCGTTTATCAGCGTAGCTTTTCTGTCGGTCTCTAGAGGCTTTCAATCGTTCACGAATCTGAACGATCTTCTCTGTCGTTTCCCGTATGATCTCCGGGCCCGTGAGAGTGCTTTCAGGAACTCGTCCTTTAGCTAACTGGGTATCACCCACCTCAGCCCAGCACAGAGGGGATCTGCACTTTCGGCCATAGAGGGCCTCGAATGGAGCATCCTTTATGCTCGTGTGATAACTGTTGTTGTAGAAAAATTCGACAAGGGGTAAATGAGTATCCCATGCTTTCCCAAAGTCGATCACACAGGCTCGCAGCATATCTTCCAAGGTTTGGATAGTCCTATCACTTTGCCCGTCTGTCTGTGGATGGTAGGCTTTACTCATGTCCAGCCTAGTTCCTAGGGAACTTTGTAACGACTGCCAGAACCTCGAAGTGAATCTACTATCTCTGTCTGAGATAATGGATATGGGAACACCGTGCAGTCATACAATCTCCCTAATGTAAGTTCTTGTAAGCTTCTCCATCTTGTCTGTTTCCTTGATAGGCAGGAAGTGTGCGGACTTGGTCAATCTGTCGACGATGACCCATATGGTATCAAGTCCACCCGTTGCCTTGGGCAACTTGGTTATGAAATCCATAGTGATCCGCTCCCACTTCCATTCCGGTATCTCTGGCTGTTGTAGTAGACCGGAGGGTTTCTGGTATTCGACCTTGACCTTGGCGCAAGTAAGGCATTTACTCACGAAGGTAGCAATCTCTGCTTTCATGTTAGGCCACCAGTATAGCTTTTTAAGATCCAAATACATCTTATCTGAACCTGGGTGGACGGAGTAACGAGTGTTGTGCGCCTCGTTCATGACCAAGTCTCTGAAACCACCAAGTTTCGGGGTCCAGATCCGATCCATGAAATAATAAGCTCCGCCACCCTTAACCTCCAAGTTCTTATCCATCCCTCTCAAGGATTCACCCGCCACGTTTTCAGGTTTCAAAGCTTCGAGCTGAGCCTCCTTAATCTATGTGGACAAGTGCGAATGGATAGTCATAGTCAATGATTTGACTCTACGACCAGAATATTCTTTCTGACTTAGGGCATCGGCTACTACGTTGGCTTTACCCGGATGATAACGAATTTCGCATTCGTAATCACTGAGTAGCTCGACCCACCGTCGTTGTCTCATGTTGAGCTCCTTCTAGTCAAATATGTGTTGTAGGCTTTTGTGGTCTGTAAAGATAGTGCTTTTTGTACCGTACAGGTAGTGTCTCCAGATCTTCAGAGCAAACACAACTGCTCCTAGCTCAAGATCGTGGGTAGTGTAGTTGACCTCATGTGTCTTTAGCTGTCTCGAGGCATAGACGATGACCTTACCTCGCTGCATCAGAACACATCCGAGTCCTTGATTTGACGCATCGCAATAGACAACGAAGTCTTCTATCCCTTCGGGGGGGGATAGTATTGGTGCGGTGCACAAGGCTCGCTTGAGCGTTTGGAACGCTCTCTCCTGCTTCTCTTCCCAGTCAAAGGCCACGCCCTTCTGGGTCAGTGTCGTAAGAGGTTTCGCAATGCGGGAGAAGTTCTGAATGAACCTGCGATAGTAGCCAGCGAGGCCTAGAAATTGACGAATTTCTGTAGGCGTCTTCGGTGCTGACCAGCTCTCAATGGCTTTAATTTTGGAAGGGTCCACGTGTATTCCCTCTTTGCTAACCACGTGCCCTAAGAATTCGACTCTTCGGATCCAAAATTCGCATTTCGAGAACTTCGCATAAAGCTTCTCCGCACGTAGGGTTTCTAAGACTAGTCGCAGATGTTGACTATGCTCCTCCTCACTACGAGAGTAGATAAGTATGTCATCGATGAAGACGATGACGAACTGATCCAAGTAAGGATGACACACGCTATTCATTAAGTCCATGAATACTGCGGGCGCGTTTGTTAATCCGAACGGCATCACTACGAATTCGTAGTTCCCATAACGAGTTCGGAAGGCTGTCTTCGGAACATCCTCCCCTAGCACTCGTAGTTGGTGATATCCGGACCTTAAGTCGGTTTTTGAAAAGAAGTTCGCCCCTTGAAGTTGATCAAATAAATCGTCAATACGAGGCAGAGGGTAACGATTTTTGACTGTCAGTTTGTTGAGCTCCCTATAGTCGATGCACATACGAAACGATCCGTCTTTCTTCTTGACGAACAAGACTGGAGCTCCCCAGGGTGAGAAGCTTGGTCTTATAAAGCCCTTGCTGAGCAGTTCGTTAAGTTGACAGGACAGTTCTTGCATCTCTGCGGGTGCTAGACGATAGGGCGATTTGGCTACGGGGGTAGCCCCTGGAACTAAGTCGATTCTGAACTCGACTTGACGTTGCGGAGGTAATCCTGGGAGTTCTTCTGGAAAGATGTCGGGAAAGTCGCGTACTACTGGAATGTTCTGAATGTCTTTCGTTTCTTGACTCACATCGACCACATGAGCAAGGAATGCGCGACATTCCTTTCGCAAGAATTTCTGAGCTTGAATGCTCGAGATGATACGAAAGTTCGTGCCGGGTTTGTCGCCATATACTACTAGAGTTTCGCCAGACGACAGATTAAGGCGTACATCCTTTTCGTAACACATGATGTCAGCACGATGAAGACTTAACCAATCCATGCCGATAATGACGTCGAAACTTTTAATAGAAACCGGCATGAGGTCGATCGAAAATGAATGGCTATCTAGTGTTAGGGTACACCCTATGAATATACTGCTAGTGCTCTCTGTCTTTCCATTAGCCATTTCTACAGTGAACGGTTCTTTAAGTGCTCGTGATTTTTGCTTAAGTAAATGAGCAAATTTTTGATTCACGAAACTCCTCTCCGCTCCACTATCAAACAGAATGCATGCATAAGAGTTATCAAGGAGAAACGTACCAGTGACCACTGTGGGGTCGGCAACCACTTCCTCGTGGCCTATGGCCAGAACTCTTCCCACTCCACCGGCATTCCCTGCCTTCGGGAAGTTCCTTTTGTAGTGGCCTACCTCGCCACAACCGTAGCAAGTTTGGCTTACACCAGCGCCGGGGACTTGGGTGATTGGCCTCGCCGGAGCTTTGCAGAAACGGGCAGTGTGCCCCTTTCTGTTGCAGTTCAAACACTGCATTTCCCGGCAGGCTCCTACATGGTGGAAGTTGTACTTGTTGCACTTGGGCAAACTTCCAGCGTACTGCTTTACTGGAGCAGCAGCAGTGGCAGGTGCTATCGCACTATGAACTGCCACGATCTGCTGCTTTTTGGCAGCCTTCTTCTTTTTCTTGTCATCCCAGAATTTCCGCTTGGAATCAGCGGTTCTGGCGGGTTCCGAGATGGCCAGGGTTGTTGTTGCGGCCGGGATACGAATCCCATGGTCTATAAGCCGCTGTGCCAATCGCTTGGCACTATCGAATGTAGTGGGGTTTGAAGCCAAAACATTTCCCTGGAATGGAGGCACCAGCCCCCATATGTATCTTTCAATCTTCTTCCCCTCTGTATAAACCATGTTGGGACAGAGGGCCACCAGTTCACAGAACCTGGCGGTGTAGGAGACTATGTTGGAGCCCTTCATGGTTAGGCTCCACAGTTCTTCCTCCAATTTTTGGATTTCGCCCCTCGGGCAGTACTCTTCAACCATTAGCTCTCTCAGGGCTTCCCAGCCCATAGCATTTGCCACTATAAGGGATAGTGACTTGATATGGCTATTCCACCATGTCAAGGCTTTTGACTCGAAGGTACAAGCAGCAAATTTGACTTTGCTTCCCTCCGGGCATGAGCAGATCTCAAAGACCGACTCTGTCTTTTCGAACCATTGCGAGAGGGCAATGACTCCGCCAGTCCCCTTAAAGGACAATGGCTTGCAGTTTGTGAAGTCCTTGTAGGAGCACTCTCTGGAGCGCACAGGGATTTCACCATGAGTAGATAGGACAGGGGTTCCTCCTCCAGTGGAACCAGAAGAATGATATTGTGCCATGGCTGTAGCCATACCCGCAACTACAGCAGCATTTAGAGCTGCCGTATCGAATTGAGGAGCAGGTGGTGTTGGTGCAGGAGGATCGCGTCTTGTTGATCGGCGTGGAGGCATCTTTCAACTATAAGTTTAGAAAGATGAAGATATTGATAAGAATTTAATAGGAATTTGATGAGAGTGACTCATGGACTAACTCTCCATAGTCCAACAGCACAAATGAATAGCACGAGTGATTGTAAATGAAAGCATTTAGATATAATTTCCATGAGATTAGATATCTGTCAATAATACTGGAATTACAGATGTAATGAGTTCGGGAAAAATGACCTAGATGTAGGTCTTACATCAACCAAGATGGGAAAATTTTGACAGACTACTACCTAATCAAGACCTTACGGGTCTAAGATTTACAAAGATAGGAAATTAGACTAGAGTTTTTACACAAACTAGGTTATATCCAAAAGAGAAGTCGATGAGACTCTAACGGCGACGAGAACTACTAGAGTGAGTTCTTGACACCGACAGAAGACGTTCTATGTCCCTCACGCGCCTATCAGATCTTGCTTGTTGAGCTCGAAGTTCCCTGACTTCAGCATGGGTTTCAGCAAGTTCCCTCTGTAGAACTGCATTGCGGACCTGAGTCCTTTCATGAGCAGACTCTAGTTGGCGAATGCGGACAGTGTTAACGCCAGAGTTGGCGTCAATCTCCACGACTCGGTCGATAGTCGCTCGACCTTGCTCGGTGTTCCGAGCAATCCTACGAATTATGATGGGTAGGACCCTGTTAGCTGAACCTCCCTCGGTGAGGTTGTAGAAGCTTTTGTCTCCATTGTAGGGAAAAGGTTGACCCTGTTCCTGACTCCGTCTGTTCAAGTTTGTGGCCTACAGAGGTGTGGGTCCTTGAAATGCTGGACGAGGGTTCAGGTTTGGGTCTTGAGCAGCTGGGGGTAGGTTGTTGACTTCAGGCTCTGAGTCAGAACCATCAAAAAAGCCTTTAGCTTCGTGATCATCCAAAGGGATTGGGTGATCATCTTCTGGTTCTTCTCCCAGCCATCCTGCATTGCCGTGGTTGGGATAGTACGGGTCTCCGCGAAGATGGAATCCAGCCATTATATCTACGCGAGAAAAGGGATAAGGAAATAATTAATAGACGAACTAACTAGATAATTATAAGATGATCTTTATCAGTTACTCCAACATTTGCGTAGTGCATACCAGTCATATGTAACCTAGACAGGACAGACCTTTGAATAAGTGACCCTAACTCTAAGCCCACAACCAAACAAGGAACAGGAAGTAGAGCAAAGATCACAGATTCTAAGTCTATGTCATCCTAGTTACCTATAACCTTAATGTATCCACCCCGCAACTATTGACATACTAATAAAGACCTTTTTATTTCTCAGATAAGTAATTAATAGTCACACAAAATACTCCTATAGTATTTTAAGTTTATGTTCTGTTCTGCTGTTCTCGTTGTAGTAGTGTTGGTAAGTTTTTAGACTTGTTGCAACCTCACAACCACACTTAGGCACATGCTAATCACTCCTCGGATAATGTAGTTGATCAGGCTACATCTTCCCAGGGTTGACCGTATGTCTCTAAGTCTACTTGTGCTGCCCAACAATCGTAATACTTTTGTTCTGTCCTAGTGACACTGATTTTAGTATGAATGCAGGTATGTATACTTGGTTAAATATTTTATTATCTAAAAGTATAAACTCTTTATCAGAGTATTTTAATCCCGCTGTGTTTATAGTTCGTATATCTTTTATGGGTTGATACACTCGATTCACTATAAACAAAGCTCTGATACCAATCTGTCACACCCCAAAACCGGAATGGCGGAAACGTTCGGGGGTGGAGGACGTCATGTATAGTATCACAACAATGCAAAGTAGTAAACAAGCAACAACATCATCCATTGCATTAATAATATAATTTAATACATGTGTGTTCTGTCAAGTTTTATAGACACCAAAAAATATACATCAAAATAAAAGATGAGTCTTCAACGAGCTCCATATTCTCAAAAACCTGGCTCCGGTACCTGTCTACTGGCGACCTGAGAATACAAGTTATTTTGAAAGCGTAGATCAGCTTTAAAGCTGGTGAGATCATAAGTATATTAGTGTCTTGATTTGTATGAAAGTGTTTGTAAGTCTGTAATGTATAAGTTTTGTAAAAGTTTGTAATTGTTTGAACTCTCCTAGAAAACCCTATGTTTCCTACTAAAAGTAGCCTTCTACCAAGGCATCTAGTATCTGTGTGTGTGTCTCTTGTAAGAGTGTGTATTTTCCCAAATCTGACTATCATTAACCAAAAATATAGTTTTTACATTATTGTTTATTGTGTGAATATCACAAAGTAAATGTACAGGGAAAATGAAATAGTACTGTAGTGTTGTATTAAGTAACTACTGTTGTACTAATTACTTTAAACCAATTGTTATTTAAAGTACCATGTGATCGGCCTGTATCCTGCTACCGACTCTATAGAAAAACGACGATGTAAGACGTCGTAAGAAATGACGTTTGGCACCCGTAGACTTGCAAGTCCCACTGTAGCGAGCAGCAAGGTGTAGGATAGTCAATCCAGTATAGATCTATACACAAACTCATACCCTCTCCACTTAAGGAGATTCTGGATACAAAACGGGTCATGACAGGTAGTGCCATGCCCCCGTTAAGTGGCTCACATAACTGTAAGTAATGTATATGTATATGTATATGTATGTGCTAGCTGTATTGTGTGTTCTTTCTCTGTCTAGCCTGTATGTTTTATTTCTCATCACTATGTATTATGTTTGTTTCTCATCACTATGCATTATGTTTGTTTCTCATCACTATGTACTATGTTTGTTTCTCATCACTATGTATTATGTTTGTTTCTCATCACTATGTATTATGTTTGTTTCTCATCACTATGTATTATGTTTGTTTCTCATCACTATGTATTACTCATGAATGAACTGACTCATTGTATGTTTCACTGTTCTAGTAATAGTATCTTCCTAAACTATACCTATTATAGTTTACTAGTAATGTTGTTTGTGTATATGAACATGTTTGTATACCTTTGCTACCCAAAGGCATTGAACTGAATGAAAGAAGTAACCTTTTATATCTACACACATATATATGATATATAACTAGGATTCAAACGACCTTCGGACAAATAACCTGAATACCCTAAGTCCACAACCAAACAAGGAACAGGAAGTAAGGTGAGCTATCAGTCCTAAGTCCTTTCAATCCTACTTATATAACTATATCTATATAGATACACAGAATATAAGTTAAAAGAGTTTAAGTAAAAGTATTTAACATGTAAAAGAGTTTGATAAAAGCATTTGGTATGTAAAAGAGTTTGTAAGACAGTTTGTAGTAAAACAGTTTGGTAACACAGTTTGAAAAGTAAGAAATCCACTTGTTTGGTAGTTATTAATCACATGTGATTGATATAATAACTATAATTGTTCAACTTGTATTCTCCCCCCCATAAAAGCATTTAAAAACACTTAAAAGGTTAATTAAGGGGTATGAACTCACCTGTAGTGAGTGGTTTGGATGAACTGATGATATAGGATTGCTAGGTGTCAAGTGAAGACTTGTACACACACAATGATCCTAGTTAACATATAATAACACATATATGTATCCAATTAGTCTTTAAACAACTAATTAACAAAGTTAAGACATCCTAGGACATGTAAAACACCTTATTTAAGTGCTATAAGTCCCAAGGCTTGCATCTAAGTGTTGTAGGACATTGCTATTGAGTTTAGGGTTCAAGGGGACCCTTTATTGGAGTTTACGGTTTTGTGACCATAACTCATTGAGTTTACGGTCGTAAAACCATGAGTTTACGGCCGTAAACTCATGTTTCTTTGACCATTTTGTGTTTTGAAGCCTTAAAGATCACAAGAAGCATTCCTACTTCATGTTTAAGCATTAGGAAGAGATTAGGGCACCATTTCACTCCTTTTAGGAGTTTACGGTCCTTGGACCATTTCCCTTTGGGTTTACGGCCGTAAACCCAAATGGTTTATGGTCTTTTGATGCTTTCAAGTACTAAGCACATCAAGGAATGGATCTAGGCTACTTTCCAAGGCTTAGAAGGGACTAGGGCACACTTTGGCACCCTTTTTGGGGTTTACGATCCAAGAACATCTTGGACCGTAAACACCTTTGATCCCTGGTTTCTTGGGTGTTTTCTTGATGTTTAGAAGTGTAACAAGCTCTATAATACTCTAGGATAGAAGTACTTACTAGGTAGAAGCTTGAAAAGGTGCTAAAAGTCCAAGAACACTAGTGTGTGTTCTTGGTGTTCTTGGTGAAACTTGAAGATCTACACTTTTGGAATGATTTCACGGATGGAATCATGTTAGATCACTAGATTAAGGTATATATCAACTTATTAGGGTAAGAAACACTTACAAGTTGAAGATCTTGAAGAAATGTTGGATGATACTTGAGAGAGAATTGAGATTTGGATCTTGAAAATGTGAAAAATGGTAAAATATGACTAAGTGTCATATTTCTACCCCCTTTTAGGGTTTACGGACGTAAACACCTTTGTTTAGGCCGTAAACTCCAAACTCTTGGAGTTTTGGAATAATATTGTTGCACAATAAACCCTAGGGCATCCTGTCTCCTGCTATCTCCTAAAGTACTAATCTTAAAATACTCAAACTTATTCCAAAAAGCTTGAAAATTAGCAGAAACAGTTTTGACTCCTATTGAAGTGAATGGTTGTACAGAATAGAAATTTCGGGTTGTCACATCATCCCCCCGTTAGAAGGGCTTTCGTCCCGAAATTAGAATTTAAGCAAATAAGTAGTTACAAATAACTAAGTAAAAAGACGAGGATATTTCAGTTTCATCCGATCCTCTCGTTCCCAAGTGAATTCAGGTCCTCGCTTGGCGTTCCAGCGAACCTTCACTATCGGGATACGACTTTGTTTCGTTTGCTTGACTTCCTGGTCCATGATCTCTACAGGTTCTTCCACGAAGTTGAGGCTCTCGTTGATCTCGATCTCGTCGAGTGGGATTACAAGAGTCTCGTCGGACAGACACTTTTTCAAGTTCGAGACGTGGAAAGTAGAATGTACGTTACTGAGTTCGCGCGGTAAGTTAAGTTTGTAAGCTACAGGGCCGATTCTTGCGAGAATCTCGAAAGGCCCTATGTACCTTGGATTTAGCTTTCCACGCTTTCCAAAGCGTATCAAGCCCTTCCAAGGTGAGACCTTCAATAGAACACGGTCGCCCACCTGGAATTCCAACGGTTTCCTTCGTTTATCAGCGTAGCTTTTCTGTCGGTCTCTAGAGGCTTTCAATCGTTCACGAATCTGAACGATCTTCTCTGTCGTTTCCCGTATGATCTCCGGGCCCGTGAGAGTGCTTTCAGGAACTCGTCCTTTAGCTAACTGGGTATCACCCACCTCAGCCCAGCACAGAGGGGATCTGCACTTTCGGCCATAGAGGGCCTCGAATGGAGCATCCTTTATGCTCGTGTGATAACTGTTGTTGTAGGAAAATTCGACAAGGGGTAAATGAGTATCCCATGCTTTCCCAAAGTCGATCACACAGGCTCGCAGCATATCTTCCAAGGTTTGGATAGTCCTCTCACTTTGCCCGTCTGTCTGTGGATGGTAGGCTGTACTCATGTCCAGCCTAGTTCCTAGGGAACTTTGTAACGACTGCCAGAACCTCGAAGTGAATCTACTATCTCTGTCTGAGATAATAGATATGGGAACACCGTGCAGTCGTACAATCTCCCTAATGTAAGTTCTTGTAAGCTTCTCCATCTTGTCTGTTTCCTTGATAGGCAGGAAGTGTGCGGACTTGGTCAATCTGTCGACGATGACCCATATGGTATCAAGTCCACCCGTTGCCTTGGGCAACTTGGTTATGAAATCCATAGTGATCCGCTCCCACTTCCATTCCGGTATCTCTGGCTGTTGTAGTAGACCGGAGGGTTTCTGGTATTCGACCTTGACCTTGGCGCAAGTAAGGCATTTACTCACGAAGGTAGCAATCTCTGCTTTCATGTTAGGCCACCAGTATAGCTTTTTAAGATCCAAATACATCTTATCTGAACCTGGGTGGACGGAGTAACGAGTGTTGTGCGCCTCGTTCATGACCAAGTCTCTGAAACCACCAAGTTTCGGGGTCCAGATCCGATCCATGAAATAATAAGCTCCGCCACCCTTAACCTCCAAGTTCTTATCCATCCCTCTCAAGGATTCACCCGCCACGTTTTCAGGTTTCAAAGCTTCGAGCTGAGCCTCCTTAATCTGTGTGGACAAGTGCGAATGGATAGTCATAGTCAATGATTTGACTCTACGACCAGAATATTCTTTCTGACTTAGGGCATCGGCTACTACGTTGGCTTTACCCGGATGATAACGAATTTCGCATTCGTAATCACTGAGTAGCTCGACCCACCGTCGTTGTCTCATGTTGAGCTCCTTCTAGTCGAATATGTGTTGTAGGCTTTTGTGGCCTGTAAAGATAGTGCTTTTTGTACCGTACAGGTAGTGTCTCCAGATCTTCAGAGCAAACACAACTGCTCCTAGCTCAAGATCGTGGGTAGTGTAGTTGACCTCATGTGTCTTTAGCTGTCTCGAGGCATAGACGATGACCTTACCTCGCTGCATCAGAACACATCCGAGTCCTTGATTTGACGCATCGCAATAGACAACGAAGTCTTCTATCCCTTCGGGGAGGGATAGTATTGGTGCGGTGTACAAGGCTCGCTTGAGCGTTTGGAACGCTCTCTCCTGCTTCTCTTCCCAGTCAAAGGCCACGCCCTTCTGGGTCAGTGTCGTAAGAGGTTTCGCAATGCGGGAGAAGTTCTGAATGAACCTGCGATAGTAGCCAGCGAGGCCTAGAAATTGACGAATTTCTATAGGCGTCTTCGGTGCTGACCAGCTCTCAATGGCTTTAATTTTGGAAGGGTCCACGTGTATTCCCTCTTTGCTAACCACGTGCCCTAAGAATTCGACTCTTCGGATCCAAAATTCGCATTTCGAGAACTTCGCATAAAGCTTCTCCGCACGCAGGGTTTCTAAGACTAGTCGCAGATGTTGACTATGCTCCTCCTCACTACGAGAGTAGATAAGTATGTCATCGATGAAGACGATGACGAACTGATCCAAGTAAGGATGACACACGCTATTCATTAAGTCCATGAATACTGCGGGCGCGTTTGTTAATCCGAACGGCATCACTACGAATTCGTAGTTCCCATAACGAGTTCGGAAGGCTGTCTTCGGAACATCCTCCCCTAGCACTCGTAGTTGGTGATATCCGGACCTTAAGTCGGTTTTTGAAAAGAAGTTCGCCCCTTGAAGTTGATCAAATAAATCGTCAATACGAGGCAGAGGGTAACGATTTTTGACTGTCAGTTTGTTGAGCTCCCTATAGTCGATGCACATACGAAACGATCCGTCTTTCTTCTTGACGAACAAGACTGGAGCTCCCCAGGGTGAGAAGCTTGGTCTTATAAAGCCCTTGCTGAGCAGTTCGTTAAGTTGACAGGATAGTTCTTGCATCTCTGCGGGTGCTAGACGATAGGGCGATTTGGCTACGGGGGTAGCCCCTGGAACTAAGTCGATTCTGAACTCGACTTGACGTTGCGGAGGTAATCCTGGGAGTTCTTCTGGAAAGATGTCGGGAAAGTCGCGTACTACTGGAATGTTCTGAATGTCTTTCGTTTCTTGACTCACATCGACCACATGAGCAAGGAATGCGCGACATTCCTTTCGCAAGAATTTCTGAGCTTGAATGCTCGAGATGATACGAAAATTCGTGCCGGGTTTGTCGCCATATACTACTAGAGTTTCGCCAGACGACAGATTAAGGCGTACAACCTTTTCGTAACACATGATGTCAGCACGATGAAGACTTAACCAATCCATGCCGATAATGACGTCGAAACTTTTAATAGAAACCGGCATGAGGTCGATCGAAAATGAATGGCTATCTAGCGTTAGGGTACACCCTATGAATATACTGCTAGTGCTCTCTGTCTTTCCATTAGCCATTTCTACAGTGAACGGTTCTTTAAGTGCTCGTGATTTTTGCTTAAGTAAATGAGCAAATTTTTGATTCACGAAACTCCTCTCCGCTCCACTATCAAACAGAATGCATGCATAAGAGTTATCAAGGAGAAACGTACCAGTGACCACTGTGGGGTCGGCAACCGCTTCCTCGTGGCCTATGGCCAGAACTCTTCCCACTCCACCGGCATTCCCTGCCTTCGGGAAGTTCCTTTTGTAGTGGCCTACCTCGCCACAACCGTAGCAAGTTTGGCTTACACCAGCGCCGGGGACTTGGGTGATTGGCCTCGCCGGAGCTTTGCAGAAACGGGCAGTGTGCCCCTTCCTGTTGCAGTTCAAACACTGCATTTCCCGGCAGGCTCCTACGTGGTGGAAGTTGTACTTGTTGCACTTGGGCAAACTTCCAGCGTACTGCTTTACTGGAGCAGCAGCAGTGGCAGGTGCTATCGCACTATGAACTGCCACGATCTGCTGCTTTTTGGCAGCCTTCTTCTTTTTCTTGTCATCCCAGAATTTCCGCTTGGAATCAGCGGTTCTGGCGGGTTCCGAGATGGCCAGGGTTGTTGTTGCGGCCGGGATACGAATCCCATGGTCTATAAGCCGCTGTGCCAATCGCTTGGCACTATCGAATGTAGTGGGGTTTGAAGCCAAAACATTTCCCTGGAATGGAGGCACCAGCCCCCATATGTATCTTTCAATCTTCTTCCCCTCTGTATGAACCATGTTGGGACAGAGGGCCACCAGTTCACAGAACCTGGCGGTGTAGGAGACTATGTTGGAGCCCTTCATGGTTAGGCTCCACAGTTCTTCCTCCAATTTTTGGATTTTGCCCCTCGGGCAGTACTCTTCAACCATTAGCTCTCTCAGGGCTTCCCAGCCCATAGCATTTGCCACTATAAGGGATAGTGACTTGATATGGCTATTCCACCATGTCAAGGCTTTTGACTCGAAGGTACAAGCAGCAAATTTGACTTTGCTTCCCTCCGGGCATGAGCAGATCTCAAAGACCGACTCTGTCTTTTCGAACCATTGCGAGAGGGCAATGACTCCGCCAGTCCCCTTAAAGGACAATGGCTTGCAGTTTGTGAAGTCCTTGTAGGAGCACTCTCTGGAGCGCACAGGGATTTCACCATGTGTAGATAGGACAGGGGTTCCTCCTCCAGTGGAACCAGAAGAATGATATTGTGCCATGGCTGTAGCCACACCCGCAACTACAGCAGCATTTAGAGCTGCTGTATCGAATTGAGGAGCAGGTGGTGTTGGTGCAGGAGGATCGCGTCTTGTTGATCGGCGTGGAGGCATCTTTCAACTATAAGTTTAGAAAGATGAAGATATTGATAAGAATTTAATAGGAATTTGATGAGAGTGACTCATGGACTAACTCTCCATAGTCCAACAGCACAAATGAATAGCACGAGTGATTGTAAATGAAAGCATTTAGATATAATTTCCATGAGATTAGATATCTGTCAATAATACTGGAATTACAGATGTAATGAGTTCGGGAAAAATGACCTAGATGTAGGTCTTACATCAACCAAGATGGGAAAATTTTGACAGACTACTACCTAATCAAGACCTAACGGGTCTAAGATTTACAAAGATAGGAAATTAGACTAGAGTTTTTACACAAACTAGGTTATATCCAAAAGAGAAGTCGATGAGACTCTAACGGCGACGAGAACTACTAGAGTGAGTTCTTGACACCGACAGAAGAAGTTCTATGTCCCTCACGCGCCTATCAGATCTTGCTTGTTGAGCTCGAAGTTCCCTGACTTCAGCTTGGGTTTCAGCAAGTTCCCTCTGTAGAACTGCATTGCGGACCTGAGTCCTTTCATGAGCAGACTCTAGTTGGCGAATGCGGACAGTGTTAACGCCAGAGTTGGCGTCAATCTCCACGACTCGGTCGATAGTCGCTCGACCTTGCTCGGTGTTCCGAGCAATCCTACGAATCATGATGGGTAGGACCCTGTCAGCTGAACCTCCCTCGGTGAGGTTGTAGAAGCTTTTGTCTCCATTGTAGGGAAAAGGTTGACCCTGTTCCTGACTCCGTCTGTTCAAGTTTGTGGCCTACAGAGGTGTGGGTCCTTGAAATGCTGGACGAGGGTTCAGGTTTGGGTCTTGAGCAGCTGGGGGTAGGTTGTTGACTTCAGGCTCTGAGTCAGAACCATCAGAAAAGCCTTTAGCTTCGTGATCATCCAAAGGGATTGGGTGATCATCTTCTGGTTCTTCTCCCAGCCATCCTGCATTGCCGTGGTTGGGATAGTACGGGTCTCCGCGAAGATGGAATCCAGCCATTATATCTACGCGAGAAAAGGGATAAGGAAATAATTAATAGACGAACTAACTAGATAATTATAAGATGATCTTTATCAGTTACTCCAACATTTGCGTAGTGCATACCAGTCATATGTAACCTAGACAGGACAGACCTTTGAATAAGTGACCCTAACTCTAAGCCCACAACCAAACAAGGAACAGGAAGTAGAGCAAAGATCACAGATTCTAAGTCTATGTCATCCTAGTTACCTATAACCTTAATGTATCCACCCCGCAACTATTGACATACTAATAAAGACCTTTTTATTTCTCAGATAAGTAATTAATAGTCACACAAAATACTCCTATAGTATTTTAAGTTTATGTTCTGTTCTGCTGTTCTCGTTGTAGTAGTGTTGGTAAGTTTTTAGACTTGTTGCAACCTCACAACCACACTTAGGCACATGCTAATCACTCCTCGGATAATGTAGTTGATCAGGCTACATCTTCCCAGGGTTGACCGTATGTCTCTAAGTCTACTTGTGCTGCCCAACAATCGTAATACTTTTGTTCTGTCCTAGTGACACTGATTTTAGTATGAATGCAGGTATGTATACTTGGTTAAATATTTTATTATCTAAAAGTATAAACTCTTTATCAGAGTATTTTAATCCCGCTGTGTTTATAGTTCGTATATCTTTTATGGGTTGATACACTCGATTCACTATAAACAAAGCTCTGATACCAATCTGTCACACCCCAAAACCGGAACGGCGGAAACGTTCGGGGGTGGAGGACGTCATGTACAGTATCACAACAATGCAAAGTAGTAAACAAGCAACAACATCATCCATTGCATTAATAATATAATTTAATACATGTGTGTTCTGTCAAGTTTTATAGACACCAAAAAATATACATCAAAATAAAAGATGAGTCTTCAACGAGCTCCATCTTCTCAAAAACCTGGCTCCGGTACCTGTCTACTGGCGACCTGAGAATACAAGTTATTTTGAAAGCGTAGATCAGCTTTAAAGCTGGTGAGATCATAAGTATATTAGTGTCTTGATTTGTATGAAAGTGTTTGTAAGTCTGTAATGTATAAGTTTTGTAAAAGTTTGTAATTGTTTGAACTCTCCTAGAAAACCCTATGTTTCCTACTAAAAGTAGCCTTCTACCAAGGCATCTAGTATCTGTGTGTGTGTCTCTTGTAAGAGTGTGTATTTTCCCAAATCTGACTATCATTAACCAAAAATATAGTTTTTACATTATTGTTTATTGTGTGAATATCACAAAGTAAATGTACAGGGAAAATGAAATAGTACTGTAGTGTTGTATTAAGTAACTACTGTTGTACTAATTACTTTAAACCAATTGTTATTTAAAGTACCATGTGATCGGCCTGTATCCTGCTACCGACTCTATAGAAAAACGACGATGTAAGACGTCGTAAGAAATGACGTTTGGCACCCGTAGACTTGCAAGTCCCACTGTAGCGAGCAGCAAGGTGTAGGATAGTCAATCCAGTATAGATCTATACACAAACTCATACCCTCTCCACTTAAGGAGATTCTGGATACAAAACAGGTCATGACAGGTAGTGCCATGCCCCCGTTAAGTGGCTCACATAACTGTAAGTAATGTATATGTATATGTATATGTATGTGCTAGCTGTATTGTGTGTTCTTTCTCTGTCTAGCCTGTATGTTTTATTTCTCATCACTATGTATTATGTTTGTTTCTCATCACTATGCATTATGTTTGTTTCTCATCACTATGTACTATGTTTGTTTCTCATCACTATGTATTATGTTTGTTTCTCATCACTATGTATTATGTTTGTTTCTCATCACTATGTATTATGTTTGTTTCTCATCACTATGTATTACTCATGAATGAACTGACTCATTGTATGTTTCACTGTTCTAGTAATAGTATCTTCCTAAACTATACCTATTATAGTTTACTAGTAATGTTGTTTGTGTATATGAACATGTTTGTATACCTTTGCTACCCAAAGGCATTGAACTGAATGAAAGAAGTAACCTTTTATATCTACACACATATAGCCAAGATCACAACAATGCAAAGTAGTAAACAAGCAACAACATCATCCATTGCATTAATAATATAATTTAATTCCGCATTCCTTGAGGTAGTCGTGGAATTCAATACTAAGGTACTCACCTCCTCGATCGGATCGAAGCATCTTAATTTTCCTGCCCAGCTGATTCTCCACTTCTTGCTTAAACTCTTTGAACTTTTCAAAGGTTTCTGACTTGTGCTTGATTAAGTAGATATACCCATTTCTGCTATAATCATCGGTAAAAGTCACATAGAAGCGGTTCGCATCCCTTGTGGTGGATCTAAAAGGCCCACATACATCGGTATGTATGAGATCTAATAAACCCTCACCCCTTTCACAAGTACCAGTGAAGGGTGACTTGGTTATCTTTCCAAGTAAACAAGACTCGCACGTGTCATCATCCCTAAGGTCGAATGACTCCAACACTCCATCCTTTTGGAGTTGGGCTATGTGCTTCATGTTGACATGTCCAAGACGATAATGCCACAAGCATCACAGTTTCATATATTCCATTACAAGGAAATGCTTCAAAATATAAAGTACCATTAAAGAAAGAATTAATAGAACTATTTTGATTATTAAACGAAAATCTAAAACCGTGTTTATACAAACCATGAAAAGAAATAATGTTTCGTGTCATTTCTGACGAGTAGCAAAAATTATTCAAATCTAAACCTAACCCACTACTAAGCACTAAAGAGTAAACTCCAAACTTGGTGACCGACGACACTTTCCTATTCCTCATGATCAAGTTTATCTTCCAATGCTCCATATCCCTACTTCTTCGTAGACCCTTCAAATCAGAACAAATATGAAAACCACATCCTGTATCGAGGACCCAAGACATAGCATGTGATGAGTTATTAGATTGAATAGTATAAATACCTGCGAAGGTGGGCTTCATCTTCCCATCCTTGATATCTTGCAGATACTTCGGGCAGCTTCATTTCTAATGCCTTTTGTCATGGCAGCAGAAGCACTTTGCGTCCTTCGGGTTGGAAGAGGGAGCAACAGGACCAGCTTTGGTTCCACTAGAAGAGGTACCATCATGAGAATTTCCCTTGTGGCTCTTAGAAGGAGCCTTCCTCTTCTTTCCTTTTCCTTGCCCAATAGCCAAGATAGGGGCAGCAGTAGTAGGAGTAGACGCAACAGATTTGCCTTTCAAACTACTCTTAGCAGTTCGCAGAAGGCCTTGGAGCTTGGCAAGAGTGACCTCCTCCTTGTTCATATGATAGGTCATACAAAACTGATCATAACAGGGAGGCAAAGAGTGTAGAATAATATCTATGGCCAATTCTTCTTCGAAGTTTACATTTAACTTCAGCAAGCGGTCCACGTACCTTTGCATCTTTTGTAGATGGGCGGTGATGGACTCTCCATCCTTCGTCTTGGTGGTGATCATGGAGGCGATGATCTCGTACCTTTCCTTCCTTTCACTTTGATGGTACCTTTCCATCAAATCTTGATGCATTTCATAAGCATAGTAGTCCTCATAGGACTTTTGGAGTTCGGCAGTCATGGTGGTGAGCATGATACACGACACCTTTGTCGTGTCCCTCTCATGAGTATCATATTGATCAATTTACTTGGCAGTAGCAGTGTTTTGATCAATCTCCTTCAACTTCTCGTCGAGAACATACTCTTTGTCCTCGTAGCGGGTGAGCATTCAAATGTTGCGAATCCAATCATTAAAATTGGATCCATCAGAGATCACCCTCCCACAAAAGTTCATGAGGGAGAAAGAGCCAGACGGGTTCGAGCCAGAAGTGTTGTTGTTGTTGGTAGACATCTTAAAAAGAAAAGGAACAAAGTTTAGATTAGATAAGAATCACCAATTAAACACCCAAATGAGAAATTAGGGCTAGGACCCAACACAATTATTTACAATTCAGAAGAGGGATGCCGTAATCTAATTGCAAATAACATGAAGGTAGGTAAATGACGATTTACCAATTTTCACCATGAAAAACGGAAAGGATTTTAAGTTTTAAATGAATTGAAATTCCTAGATTCTTTTGAGATTCATTGAACTTTTCAATGGCATGTTTAAATCTTGATTATGCCCTTCAAGTTTGTGACTGGGATACTGAGGATCACAAACAAGGTGTGAATAACCATGCAAATGTACGTGGTACTCTCGATGTCATTTACCACCTAATCAATGTGCCGGTTAACCACACACGCTCCATTGATCTATGATAAACATCGAGCTACCCTTTTCCACCCTTGCTAGTCCCAAATTAGTGTGTCGGTTAACCACACACACTCCACTAACGACTTGGCAATGTGCAAAGTGTAATTTCATGGAATAGCATACATTTTCACATTTTTCCTAAAGTAACTAAGATTGGGAATTTATAAAAACATTTAGTTACTTTATTAAATTATTATACTTATTAATGAGGAATTAGTTGTCCTATCCTACCCGTTCGGCTAACGACCCTCCACCAATCAAGGAAGCGGTGGGTGAGAGTGGACACCCATTAAACCACCATTTTATAGGCAGTAACCTTATACCCCCTTATAAACCGGCTTCGTGAATGAGGCCTACTAACGGTAAGACTGACTCGTCTTATACATATATATAATTATTAATCTTATTATATTATAATGGTATAAGGGTTGAATGCAGGTATGTATACTTGGTTAAATATTTTATTATTTAAAAGTATAAACTCTTTATCAGAGTATTTTAATCCCGCTGTGTTTATAGTTCGTATATCTTTTATGGGTTGATACACTCGATTCACTATAAACAAAGCTCTGATACCAATCTGTCACACCCCAAAACCGGAACGGCGGAAACGTTCGGGGGTGGAGGACGTCATGTACAGTATCACAACAATGCAAAGTAGTAAACAAGCAACAACATCATCCATTGCATTAATAATATAATTTAATACAGGTGTGTTCTGTCAAGTTTTATAGACACCAAAAAATATACATCAAAATAAAAGATGAGTCTTGAACGAGCTCCATCTTCTCAAAAACCTAGCTCCGGTACCTATCTACTGGCGACCTGAGAATACAAGTTATTTTGAAAGCGTAGATCAGCTTTAAAGCTGGTGAGATCATAAGTATATTAGTGTCTTGATTTGTATGAAAGTGTTTGTAAGTCTGTAATGTATAAGTTTTGTAAAAGTTTGTAATTGTTTGAACTCTCCTAGAAAACACTATGTTTCCTACTAAAAGTAGCCTTCTACCAAGGCATCTAGTATCTGTGTGTGTGTCTCTTGTAAGAGTGTGTATTTTCCCAAATCTGACTATCATTAACCAAAAATATAGTTTTTACATTATTGTTTATTGTGTGAATATCACAAAGTAAATGTAAAGGGAAAATGAAATAGTACTGTAGTGTCGTATTAAGTAACTACTGCTGTACTAATTACTTTAAACCAATTGTTATTTAAAGTACCATGTGATCGGCCAGTATCCTGCTACCGACTCTATAGAAAAACGATGATGTAAGACGTCGTAAGAAATGACGTTTGGCACCCGTAGACTTGCAAGTCCCACTGTAGCGAGCAGCAAGGTGTAGGATAGTCAATCCAGTATAGATCTATACACAAACTCATACCCTCTCCACTTAAGGAGATTCTGGATACAAAACAGGTCATGACAGGTAGTGCCATGCCCCCGTTAAGTGGCTCACATAACTGTAAGTAATGTATATGTATATGTATATGTATATGTATGTGCTAGCTGTATTGTGTGTTCTTTCTCTGTCTAGCATGTATGTTTTGTTCCTCATCACTGTGTATTACGTTTGTTTCTCATTACTATGTATTATGTTTGTTTCTCATCACTATGTATTATGTTTGTTTCTCATCACTATGTATTATGTTTGTTTCTCATCACTATGTATTATGTTTGTTTCTCATCACTATGTATTACTCATGAATGAACTGACTCATTGTATGTTTCATTGTTCTAGTAATAGTATCTTCCTAAACTATACCTATTATAGTTTACTAGTAATGTTGTTTGTGTATATGAACATGTTTGTATACCTTTGCTACCCAAAGGCATTGAACTGAATGAAAGAAGTAACCTTTTATATCTACACACATATACATGATATATAACTAGGATTCAAACGACCTTCGGACAAATAACCTGAATACCCTAAGTCCACAACCAAACAAGGAACAGGAAGTAAGGTGAGCTATCAGTCCTAAGTCCTTTCAATCCTACTTATATAACTATATCTATATAGATACACAGAATATAAGTTAAAAGAGTTTAAGTAAAAGTATTTAACATTTAAAAGAGTTTGATAAAAGCATTTGGTATGTAAAAGAGTTTGTAAGACAGTTTGAAGTAAAACAGCTTGGTAACACAGTTTGAAAAGTAAGAAATCCACTTGTTTGGTAGTTATTAATCACATGTGATTGATATAATAACTATAATTGTTCAACTTGTATTCCCCCCCCCCCCATAAAAGCATTTAAAAACATTTAAAAGGTTAATTAAGGGGTATGAACTCACCTGTAGTGAGTGGCTTGGATGAACAGGTGATATAGGATTGCTAGGTGTCAAGTGAAGACTTGTACACACACAATGATCCTAGTTAACATATAATAACACATATATGTATCCAATTAGTCTTTAAACAACTAATTAACAAAGTTAAGACATCCTAGGACATGTAAAACACCTTATTTAAGTGCTATAAGTCCTAAGGCTTGCATCTAAGTGTTGTAGGACATTGCTATTGAGTTTAGGGTTCAAGGGGACCCTTTATTGGAGTTTACGGTTTTGTGACCATAACTCATTGAGTTTACGGTCGTAAAACCATGAGTTTACGGCCGTAAACTCATGTTTCTTTGACCATTTTGTGTTTTGAAGCCTTAAAGATCACAAGAAGCATTCCTACTTCATGTTTAAGCATTAGGAAGAGATTAGGGCACCATTTCACTCCTTTTAGGAGTTTACGGTCCTTGGACCATTTCCCTTTGGGTTTACGGCCGTAAACCCAAATGGTTTATGGTCTTTTGATGCTTTCAAGTACTAAGCACATCAAGGAATGGATCTAGGCTAGTTTCCAAGGCTTAGAAGGGACTAGGGCACACTTTGGCACCCTTTTTGGGGTTTACGATCCAAGAACATCTTGGACCGTAAACACCTTTGATCCCTGGTTTCTTGGGTGTTTTCTTGATGATTAGAAGTGTAACAAGCTCTATAATACTCTAGGATAGAAGTACTTACTAGGTAGAAGCTTGAAAAGGTGCTAAAAGTCCAAGAACACTAGTGTGTGTTCTTGGTGTTCTTGGTGAAACTTGAAGATCTACACTTTTGGAATGATTTCACGGATGGAATCATGTTAGATCACTAGATTAAGGTATATATCAACTTATTAGGGTAAGAAACACTTACAAGTTGAAGATCTTGAAGAAATGTTGGATGATACTTGAGAGAGAATTGAGATTTGGATCTTGAAAATGTGAAAAATGGTAAAATATGACTAAGTGTCATATTTCTACCCCCTTTTAGGGTTTACGGACGTAAACACCTTTGTTTAGGCCGTAAACTCCAAACTCTTGGAGTTTTGGAATAATATTGTTGCACAATAAACCCTAGGGCATCCTGTCTCCTGCTATCTCCTAAAGTACTAATCTTAAAATACTCAAACTTATTCCAAAAAGCTTGAAAATTAGCAGAAACAGTTTTGACTCCTATTGAAGTGAATGGTTGTACAAAATAGAAATTTCGGGTTGTCACAATACCATATTGAAAAAATCGGATTTTATCAGTTAAAAATGTTTATGGTAATTATCCCAACCCAGTTCTAGTCAAAATCCCCAAAAATCTTCTAACAGACGAGCCGACTCGCCGAGTCACAGAATGGACTCGTCGAGTTCATCAGGGGACTCGACGAGTTCATGAGGCAGAAGCAGATTTTTCAACTTAGTCAGCTTTGAACAATTTAGCTATTCATCATATTTATCATCTTTCTCAATTATTCATCCATTCAAGTTGCTTTGGTGAAGGCAACCCAAAAGGACCATGCTACAATCGGGTCAAGTACATACCAAATATAGTTATAGGCTTAGACACCTAATCCAACAGAAACACCCTAGAGCTAAATCATAGTGTAGAAAGAAGGTCTCACATATTAGTAATAATGGGTTAAACCTCCGTGTCTCTTCGTGAGTCGAATCAAGAATGCTCGCTAATGGTATCCAAGTGATTACTAGTAGCGACTCATCTACCTCCTTACACGATGCTCCAATTCTCATCCGTGTCGATATCAGAACGTTTTTCCTATTTGTAACTCTAGTACGAAGATGACGAAGAGGTATTGAGGTATAATTGGTATAGGTTTCGACTTAAGATTATTACTAGTGTCTATCTAGCTACTAACCTTACGTCTAAAGTCAATAGCTACCAAGAAATACTCATTCTCAGTACTAAGTGGATTGCTCCTAGAGTGGCTAGTGATATAACCTAATTGGTTAACCTAGCACTTAACCTAGCACTTGATAAGGGATAAGAATATTTTTAAATAAGACATTGTGGTAAAAGTGCACTTAGTTTCTAAGTGTACATACATGAATGCCTATAATATGCAATGCCCGTACGTACACCGACAAATTTTCTTTTTCAAAAGTTCAAGTTGAAAATCGTTTTGAGCATAATTCTACTGTAACCGTTTTCAGCCTCGCATTAATTTTCCTTAATTAAGCATAGTTGGCCAGGCTATACTTAATTAAAGTCCAATAATGCATATTTGAATTTGTTATACCAGTAGTATGTTCAATATCTTAAAAATGTTTTGAAATTTTTTGGCTATAGTTGTGGTTCTCCAAAGGAAAACCGGCATTCTCTATAACCTTCGACTCTGATACCATTTCTGTCACACCCCGCTAAAGCAAAAATACGGGGTGTGGCAGTACAAAGGGTTTCATAGCAAAAGTTAAAAGACAACACCAACCATAGTAGTAAAAATCATTATAAATTTACAATGAGTTTGAACAAATTTTTTAAAAGAAATTACAATGTTTTTAAAAGCCAACACATGCAAATGCTCCTACAAGTGTTGTGTCTCTACGTGCCTCTTGCTAGATGATTCCTGAAAAAGCATGTAAAACGAGCGTAAACTATAAAGTATGTTGCCTAAATGAGATGCAACGTTCATATTCTCATGGGAAATAAAGTTTGTTGCTAAAACGAGATACAAGGTTCGTATGTGCATAATCATTATACCATGAGTTCACAACCCAAGCCTAATGACAGAGGGTGACCTCTTTTATGTCTATCGCTAACATAGGAAAATATGGTAAAATGCACTCAAGCAAATCGTGCGAGTGAGGAGTTGTCTACCTCCTAATAGCGTTATCCATAATGACCATGGGCTCAAATGAGTTAATGAGTTGTGTGAACTGATTCCAGGGACTTAAACGCGATAAGGCCTCATGAATTAACAATAGCATACACATACATAGGAAAATATAGCAACCAAGTTTGATACAAGTACAGTAAAATACAACGAATAATAAACAGTTTTTGGACATGCTTTTCCACCCAAAACGTAAAAACTGAAAATAAGGGGAGGCGTGAATACTCACAATGCATTGAGACGATGCAAATGATGTCTTGAACTGCGTTCCAGTTGTACCACTATCGGTTCCTACAACGATGTTACACACTAATGAGTTTGTAATCGAAATATAATACTAGTATACTTACTACTACAATAGAATTATGCCAATATTGGGTCAAAATTTAATATTGTTAAGTTACAAACATTTTTCCTGTGAAATTTAGATTTATATGAATCAATTTGTTGTTTAACAAATTCAAGTAAAAATCCCATTTTTGGCAATGTTAATTGAAGTGTAACTATAACATTTTAGAAAGTGTTTCAAATGGTTAAATATTTAAAACTAAATCAAATAAGTTATAAAATTTCCCAAACTTTGTATTTCAGTTTTAACTGAAGTCAAAGACATTAAAATAAATTTTCTTGAATTTTTGATTTGTCTAACTATTTTTCACCAATTTAATTTCTTGAAAACATCATAAAATTTGGGGGAAATAGTAAATGATCATGGAAAATTAATATATTTGTTGTGTTACTGCTTCATAATGTCCGTAAATAGAGAAAATTATTAATTGCCAATTGTGATCAATAAAACCTAGTTTTATAATTTAATAATCTTTTGCACCAAGAAATTTTAATTAAATACAAAACAGTAGTTAAAAATCACCAAACTTTTTATTTGTGTTCCAACTGAAGTTAAGGACTTCCATTAAATTTTCCATGAATTTTATATATGTATAGATATTTTTTCATTATTTAAATTCTCAAATCGACACAAATTCAAAATAAAAGGGAAACAATTTATAAAATTCACCAAACATTTTGTGCCACTAGTAGTTAACAGATATAAGCTACAAAAAATATCAAAGTTGGTTTTCAAACAATTTAACTATTTTTATTTGTTTTATTCATTTAAATAAGCATTAATTCGTGAATAATTATGAAACAGTTAAGGAAAATTACCAAACATTTTTTATACTTCATATACAATGTACATAAGTTGGGAAAGATACCAAATTTGATTTTTATATACCGGAGTCTGATTTTTGGATTTATGTCTATTTAATCTTAGGAAAATAGAAAAAAATAGCATACAGAAGAGAAAAATCATCCAAATTTTTATATAGCATCCTAATGCTATTTAAGATATTCTGGTAACGTTTCATAAGTTTTGGTTAAGTGTAGCTGTTTTTCATCAATTTAATATCTTAAACATTCATTAAATCGGAAAAAATAAGAAACTGTCTTGAAAAAATCTGGAAAATGTTTCATGGAGTCTCTATGATGTCTAGAAGATGAAAAAATTATGAAATATGGCTTTGGACATTCATAACTGTATTTTGCTGATTATTTCTCTTCAACAAAAATAAATTAGAATTCAATAGAAAATAGCCTTAGAAATGCATGAAAATTCCAGAAACGTCTTTACTCAGTGCATAGGTGATATCCAAAATTTACAGAATTTATTGACCATCAAAAGTATTTTATATTATTTATTTCTCTATTTTCTTGCAAAAATAACAATAAATCGAGAAAAATGACTTATTTTCTGAAAATTTCCAGATCATCTTTTTTTTTTCTAGGTTCTGGGTAAAATCGGATTTGAGAAGAAAGAAGGTTTAGATATTTATTTGTGAATAAATCTTTTATGACATATTTGAAAGCTTTTTAACAACATACTTTGATCATCAAGCATCTAAGTTTGAAGATCATCACATGCATGTTGGTTTTTGGGTGAAATACTATCACCATCACTATAAAAATCGTGGTTATGAACATATGATTCATAATCCATCCATAGAATGGTGTAGAAGAAGAAGATATGCAAGAAAACTTGAGATTTTGAAGGAAGATTGAAGGGAGAGTGGAGAATTTTCGTTTTTACCTCAAGAACAACATCAAATGTTGAAGTTTTTGAGTAGAAATGGCTGAACTTTGCTGAGATTTTCGTGGTTTGAGAGAATTTGGGTGGTGGTGATGATGGAAAATGAAATAAAGCGAGAGAAAGAGTGTAAGAGTGGTTTAAATGATTTCTACTTTGAAAAAGAGAGATAGTGGGAGAGAGAGAGAGAGAGAGAGAGAGAGAGAGAGAATGAATTTTAGGGGATATAATGCCCTCTCTCTCCCTCTCCCTCTTTTATTTTTATAAAATTCAACCTTTTATATATATATATATATATATATATATATATATATATATATATATATATATATATATAAGTTGTTTTTATAAATTATGCATCATAACCTAGTTTTAACTCATAAAACCTTGATTTTTGGCTTATAAATTAAGGGTAAATGTTAATGATTTAATTTTTATTTTCTCTGATTATATTTTCCTGAATTTAATTATTTTAAATTGATATTGTAAGTTTCATAACAATTTTATGGAGTTTTAGGTATTAAAGTTTATAAATTTGAGATTTTAGGGCTTTTAGGGATTTTCGGATTTTGCTAAACTTTAGATATCAAGATAGATTGAAATTTGGAGACATCAAATCATTTTTGAGTCTTATAAATCTTCTATAGTTGTAAATAATGTTTGTAATTCCTTTTTGTCGGTTTATTGGCATTTATATGTAGTGGTTCCGAGATTCAAGTGAAATTGAGGAATCAAGTATACTAGTCTTAGTTTTCAACTTTGACTCAAGATACTATGAGACTCTGACCTAATATCTACTTCTAGGTCAAGTGCATTATGTGTGTATATGATTCATGAAAAGGTGTTCAACTCAAGGAATGACCCAAATTTGAATAGTTGTTACAGTTAAAGTAACTATAGAAGTCACGTATCAATGTGAAATCTAAGTACATTATCCATCGTTTCTAATTGTTTCCAAGTTTCTAGTAGGTTATAACATAGCTCCTAGTTACAAAGTCTAGTACTTTTTGTGCCTATCTGTGCAACTAAGTTTATTCAAATCCAGAACCGTCTCAAATTTTCACGGTTGTCACAATCAAAAACAAACTATATCTTTTATATCCACCTGGTCAACCCAACTACGCATTCATTTCCATGGAAAGGTTTTGGCTTACAATTCATAAAATATTTATATTAACAGACCCTGGTTGGACCTCGATTATCTCGTTGCGAACTCTCATCTTCGTTGCCTCCTGATCCTATGTTCCTAGGGGTTTCTAGGTTTATTATTGCATCATCAACGCGTTGGGCTACTAATGCCTCAATCACGGCTGGGCTCATAAGCTCAAGATTGGGTTCTGGTTGTCTTGATTTTCTTCTGGTGCGAGGCATGATTCCAAATTTATGTCATATATTAGTTGTTATCATAAATTTTGAGTTTTTCTTTGATAATTTAGTTAAGAGAATTAACTATATCAAGAAAACAAATCAAACAAATAACACAATATACAATAAGATCACATAATTTTCATTAACCACCACAAGATTTTACATCAATTTATCCAAAAAGAGTGTACAATGGTGTGGTTTGAATAGGAAAAGTATCTATTTTTACAAGCAAAATACACTGCTATACTACTTTTCCTTCCCTCAAACCCAAAAATCATAGTTCCTAGCTTTCCTTGCCTAGAACTATCTACCATAACCCATAACAAACTATCATCCAAGCCACTATCTGTGCTAACTAGTGCTGAAGGCAACTATTCATCACATCCATAGTGGTTGTACCTATCTCTGACACTACCAACCTCAACTCCGTCTCCCTCACATACTGCTCAAGACTCTCAATCACGATCTACTGATATTGTACTAGAGAATGAGTCTCCTCTAGATGATCATATGCTTGGAGGATCCTCATCTCGTCATAATCTCTCCCTTGCTCTAACTCCCTAACAACCTGACCTCCCTCCTCAATGAGTCGTGATCCTCCTCCACTTGATGTATGTAATCCTCGTGTCATGCTACTCGCGAGACTAACACTGGGATCACTCATTGGCGCCTGAGAGGACTCTCCAACCTCATAAAACCCAATACTATCCTCTTGGATCCACTCGTCCATATGGGGTGTCCAATTGTTGGTGGGGCAAGGCTTCTTTGATCACATGGGTGATGATGGTGGTGAGGATGCCCTCTTGTGGGATGACATGGGAAAGGATTTTCTGAGGGTAGTGATAATCTTGCGTCCTTAAGCATAAATATTGAGAGAGGATGGGGAAAGTGGAGCAACAGTGTCTAGGGATGACTCCGAATCAATAGGGCCCTCCTCCTAAGTCTCCTCACGATCCTGGTGGGAAGATGAATATGGGTAAGGTGTACTATCTGTAAGTACTCCACCGATCTCATCACCAAACTACTCCTCCTCCTTAATTGGCTCTTCCTCATCTCCAAATGGCTCCCCGTTAGCTAATACTGGGGTAGGCGGTAGGGGATTCATCGAATCGTAATCTCTCTCTTCCTCAGGCGTGCATGGCACCACTTGATATTCTTTCGGATAAGGATGCGACACCCAGTCCCATATATCGTCCATATCGCTCCGAGTTCTTGCATAAGACATAAAACAGGAAGATGTTTATGAGAAATAATATATAATACATATAATTTCCTAATATAGTATATATATATATATATATATATATATATATATATATATATATATATATATATATATATATATAGAGAGAGAGAGAGAGAAAAAGAAAGAGAGTAGATAGTATCGTATCTTAGGTAACTTTCTATTTGGGAAGGACGTCGTATGCCTGTCTCTATTCCAAATTTCCTCAAGGTGTACCATCCTCTTGCACTAGGTCTTGATCTGAGGCTCTAGTCTTCAGGAAGTTGATCTATGCTACTGATCCGAAGATCCACTAGTTGTAGACCTCGTCCTAATCTCTTAACTAGGCGTACTAAACTACTGATCCATAAATCCTCAAGAGTTCAGATTGTGAACTACGACATCCAGGTTAAGGCTTGCGTCGGTCGGACCATAATAAAATTTACGTGCGCTTTCTAGGTCTAGTTGTGGTACGGACACAGTACTAGACTAACCCTAGGATTCGTTTTTGACCTAAAACCTTATGTTGTGATTTGAATGGATAGTTTTTATAATATATGGGTGTTCTATAAGAGTTTATATAACTTTTTATCTGAGTAGTGTTTGATTAGGGTATTTTGTTATTTCTATGTTTATGCACTTCAAGACCACTAAGCAAGGATCGGCCATGTAGGAAAAGTCGGAGGGCATGACCATTTTATCATATAGCCATTCTGAAATCCATCAACCTAAACGACAATTTTCCAGCCTAGACACCTTTCCTGTAAGTAATCTATCCGTACAACTAATTAATAATAATACTTTTATTATGTTTAACTAACTCAGAGTTTTATGCCCTAGGATATAGTCGTAGTTCCTAAGGAATTACTAGTTCGCTATAACCTGTAGGTCTGATACCAATTTGTCACATCCCCGGCCGGCGGCAGAAACGTCGGGTGGTACAAACGTGGGGAAATTGGATCGATGCATACAAATGTATATAGAACGTAACACAAAAGTATATCACAAACATTACTTTTATTTATTATAAATTATTTGGGGATACACTTTTTAAAAGTCAAGCACATATCCTAAACATTGCTAGAAAAGATAAACAGACGGAACTAAACTCCAACAACCTTCCTTAAAAATCTCCTCGACCTCAGCATGACTATCCTGCACACTCATCTCCCTGAGAATACATGTATTTTGAAAACGTCAACATAATCTTGGTGAGTGCACAATTTTTTATAGTTTTCGGATTTTATTTGGTTGTATTAATTTAAGAATCCTTTTTCTATTTAGAAAAACCTTTCCTAATGTATTTTATCAACCCTAGCTTACTATCTATTTAGGATATCTAACGATCATATCTTATTATCCTTTAGGATATTTTATTAATCATAATTTTCTACCTTTGTAGGATATCTAACAATCCTAACGTATTTTATCTACCACTCTAAGGCGTCCCTAATGGTAGTCGGATTTCTAAGGTGTTTGTAATGTATTACCATGAGCCTCCATAATCGACGCTGTTTGACAAATAATTACCCTGCCACAACACTTCATCGGATGTCGAATAGTGATTAATAAGAAAGTTATCCTTCCGAGATTGTAGCTAGAAATCGCAGGTGAGGGTGTCAATCCCCGTATAGATTTATACATATCTTCCTAGCTCTCGCAAGATTAACAATTATAGGTATGGGGGAAGCTGAATTTAATGAAGGCTATTGGATGAATATTAACAACTCACTAATGCATTAACCTTAGGTATTTTATCTTTTGTCATTTATCTTCTATCTTTTATCTTTCCTATTATTATCCTAATATAAACACCTTTAATTTTATATATGATAATTATAACTTTTGATCTCATAATTTTTGTATATATATATATATATATATATATATATATATATATATATATATATATATATAAAAGTTAAAAGAGTTCCACTTATGTTCACGTCGATGATCTGCTTCCTCCTCCAATAAGAGTGTTTTGAGCGGCTAATTTTAGCATATTCTGTGGATATGGAAGCAGCTTGGCTGCATGTCTCACCTCTTTAACCAATTGGAAGCTGGCCACTGCCCGCTACCCATAAAAGACTTCGCTGGTGGATTTTTCTCCTAGCCTTGCCACCAGCTGCTTCTAGCTTTTCTAGTTGCCATTATCGGTGGCTGAGTCACTCTGGCGGACATCTCTCCATGTTTTTCTCTATTTTTTACACCGAATTGAAAATAGAGCTTCCTATTAAGGTTGGTGTCTTCTGTCTTCCTCTCTCTCTCTCTCTCTCTCTCTCTCTCTCTCTCTCTATATATATATATATATATATATATATATATATATATATATATATATATATATATATATAGAAGACCTGTATAACCATCGACATGGAGAATTTTCATTGTTTAATTGCAAGCATCCGCGTATCATCATACACCTTCTTCTTACATCTTACACCTTTTTCCGTTTACTGATTTCATCATCGGTATATGTTCTTCATCAATTTACAAAAAAAAAAATCCCCCAATTTGTCCTCCATCGAACCAAGCAAGACAATGGTCGCCATACTGTTACCTTATTTCTTTGAAATCATTATTAATCTCAACGATTGTTCTTCATCTTCATATGCTGTTTAATCATCTTCTGATTCATTCAGGTACTCTTGTGTTTTAATTTGTTAAGTTGGAGGCGAGGAGACCACGTCGATAAGGGCTCTGTCACCTTTTTCTTTTTCTCTTTGATTTTGTTGTTAATCCTTCTTCTTCTTTAGGTTGATAATTATGTGTTTACGTGGTTGCAAAACCTCCTAGCCTTTCACTCACATACTCTTACAGGCATCTACTTGAAGGTAAAAAGGATCTATCATTTAGTAGCTTTAATAGTTTGTTCTTGTTGCTTTTGTTGAATAGCTTAATGCCAATTTCTGTTTATCCTGATTTTTTTTAGAGACTTGGAGCTTTGGAATTGATATTGAGATTAAAGAAAATAAATGATAGTAGGAATAAGGTAGAAAAGATAATGATATCTTGTTAATTTGTGACAAGCTTGATGATGCACACCCAGTGGTCGATGAAATGCTACAACCAAGTCTTATTTCTTATTCGTTGTGTGAAAAAACCTAATGTAAGAATGAAGGGGATGAAGTAAGTGTTTGTTAAGATGTAGTACATAAAATGGTCAAACAATGGGATACTGACAGAAGGTTTCGACAGTACCTAAAGTTTCTTTTAACTTGCAAGCACCAAAAATTTATGAAAGGTTGTTACTGCTGCTTCTCAGTTCTCATCGATTTCAGGGGTAATTACAGAGTCAGTTTTCTCTTTGATCGAGTTTGGCAAACTAAGACAACAATGAAGTATAAAAAGGAAATCTGATAGCCTTTAAGTAAGCGTACATATGCTTTCAACACTCATTTCAACTATCTTCAAATAGAAGTTAAATAGAACACACATACATAGGATTTGAAGAAAATGTTCGAGAAGCTAGACCATGATGTAATTACGTAGACCTTTTGATGCAACATCTTATTATAGTTTTTTTTTTTCTGTTTGCAGCAATGAAACAGAGCTACTAAGAGGCAGGTACTCGTGGTGTTAATTAATCTTTAAAAACTCATATGTCAAAATGTTTTTAATCAGCTAGTTATTGTTTGTGGTACACTAGTTTGACTAATTTACATTGCAATATCCCATTTTTTTGGAGACAACAGAAGAAAAGTTATCATAAGTATTTTTGATTATTCATGTCAAGTAATATATTAAACGAGAACAAATTATATGTTTTAAAAGGTATAAGAATGTAATACAACAAAAAAATAGAATAAAAATATACTAACGATCATTTCTTGAGTTTAAAATTGTTCGGAATTCCTTTTTTCTTATACTGTTTTGTTTCTATGCAGCTTGAATGGATATACCAATATACAAAGATAAATGGATTCCTACTCTTCAAATTCGCACTATACTCTTTGCTAATTAGAATCTTTTCATAAACTTTGGAAATTATGTTTGTCATGAGGGTATGATTGTGACTTTACATCTTTATTTAATGGTGCTTTCCCTTCTTTCTCTTTTTTCTTTTCATTCAATTGTGTCTCCATTTATATGTCTTCATTCAATGATGATTGCATAATTCTATCCATGTTCGAATTGGGTGACATATATCTGGCTTTAGAACTTATAACTTCCTGGTTTTCATTTTCACTTTGGTCATCATGTAACACTTGTTGATTTGGGATCCTAATCTTTACAACAAGAGATAAACAATGACTCTGAATTTGGAATCAAGTCATCTGTTATAACAACGCAACAAACTACTCTGCATAACACCCACAGAGTTGCATTACCTTTGTCATCAATTTCAGCCCAATCGAGACACAATTCATTATGTCTACTCTACTCTACTCCTCTTTTTATTTACTGGTAAAACTTTAATCTGACATGACATAGTTGCTAAATGCTCTAAATGTATGACATGCAGTATGGGCCGCAAATACTTCTTGGTCAACCAAACTATGTTTCATGCACTATTGAAGGTGTGAAGGGCTGGAAATTATCTGAAATAAAGAAGAAAACCACTATTTAGATTATTGGTTGCAAATTTATCACTTTGTTCGAATCTTCTTTTTTTTTTTTTTTTACTTATTTCCAATTATGGACAACTCCAAAAAACTCTATTAATGGCATCATCTGGAGGTGCAGAGGTACACTGATGAATATCAAGTCATTTACAAGAATGTCGACATACGAAACTCATTAAAGATTAAAGTCGTTCTAAAAAAATAAGCTTAAGAGAAAGAAACCATTGCCTCTACAACATTGACTAATGTCTTAGTCTACAACATTGATTGATGTCTTAGGTCAGAAAAAGGTAAATACAACCACTTATCACTCGTCAGCATACAAAAACAACTCCTTTACAAGGTTATATAAAGTGTAAATATATGTTCATAAATTATAATTAATAACTGTATCTTTAGGAAATATGGAAAATTCGATACCATTGTTAATCTCCATTTAAAAAATACACAAGTCTCTCATGTTGTTACGAACAATAGCAAAGATGTTTCCAGTTGTACGTCAAACAACTTCATAATCTTTTCAGGCTAATCAATACTTACTTTACTCGATCAAAAATTATATTCTGAGTCTAAATCTTGTTTCCACTGGAATCACTTAAACATAGTTTTTTGATCAATTCTCTAGGGCCGTGATTATCACGGCCCTTGCAACGTTTCCTAGTATATATATATATATATATATATATATATATATATATATATATATATATATATATATATATATATATATATATATATATATATATATATGGATAATTTGATAACTGGATATTTGGACAGAGTAACGATTAGGTACAGTGTATATCCCTATATTTGACCAACATTACTTTTAGGTACTATGTTATCTTTGGGATTTGATCATTGTAACATCTAGGTATTATCTCTTCCTAAACTATCGAGCATCATAACTCTTAGGCATAACATCATAGCTTACAACTAGGCATAATATTTATATCTATATTATCGTCAGGCTTTAAGCTTTATAAAACGATTGATATTTATAGATATAAATGTATTTTTATAAAAACCATTTGATAAGAATGTATTCCCCCCCCCCCCCCCCCCCCCCCCCCCGTAAAACATTTAAAATAGTGAAATTGGGGCCGTGAACTCACCCTAGTCACGTGAGACCTTTGATGTAGGGTTGGATCGGGCTTGGGACTCTGAGGACCGCTCCAAGGGTCTTAGCTTCGAGATAGAGAGAGTGGATGATGATTGACTGTGTGATAAATGAGTTCTACACAGCCTCTATTTATAGTCATAGATTTGGGGTGCGCACGACGCAAATATCTGCGAGCGTCGCGCATGATCATCGTGGCACCATCCAGAGAAGGCCACATGTCACTTCCCAAATTAGTCATGCCACTCGCAATCTATTCAAATCTGGTGTCAGGTGCGCGATGGGCATAGATGCGCACCTCACGCGCACGAAATGATTTTGTAAAAATCATAACTCTTTCGTGCGAGCTTCGATCTAAGCCCTCTCTATATCTATGTGATGATTTGAATGGGTACTACAACTCTCCTTTAGGTTGTTTTAGCTAGTTTTGACTTTCATTTTTGTGCCTAACGGAGGTCAAATTGAATGCTTTTTCAAAAATCATATTTGTCTCATACAAATCATATTTTCGGCACTCTTTGTCGTAAAGTTTATATCTTAAGGAGTACTATGAAACTCCTTTTTGACTTTTAGTCAAAACTCAACCAATCTCTAACTAACGATTTGACGTAATTAATTTTAATTACACAGTTGGTTTTTATTTCTATAAAATCCATAAATCTTTCCTTGGAGTCGGATTTTTACATATCTTACATCATTGAGATCACGTTAACGTGTACTATCCAAGTATGTTAACCAGATTAGAAAACGGTACAACTTTTCGGTCGTTAATTTTTTAGCCTAATGGATGTTTTAACAAATAAATGTAATGGCACATTTGATTTTTATTATCTCTAAAATCAACTATTACAATACCAAGCTATTACATATATTTTTTCCTACTCTTTCCTAATGACGATCAGTGATGGAAACCTCTCGGTTGTCACAGAAAATAATATAGTTTATTTGACATATATGAATCTTATTTATATAAAAATGATTCCTAATGATATTTTCACTAAACTATGAGAAAATCAGTATTAAGAAACTAGACATTATGACGTATGACTTCTTTTCTAGTGAATGTCTAGATTTAGTACAAGATACCTAATCGAATTTATTAACAACTATAGCCGTTGTAATTATATTTACATGTTAAAAGATAATTATGAAAACTCTTAAAGTTTTCAAATATAAAGTTGAAATGCAAATTAGTAGAACCATCTAAAGCCTTACAAATAATATAGGATGAACTAAACCTTATTTGATATGGTTAATTTCTAATCGGTATAAATTATCTTTCTGTATTCTTTTGGGATTAGGCCTTAATCACGATCGCTTGTATTTAGAATACAACCACCAACTAATGAGTTGATAAAACACTTTATAAGAATTAGTATGAATATGCGTCTTCCTTTTCTTACTTAATGTTTTGAGGATTTGAAGCCTATGTTAGACTAAACCTTCTAAACTTAAAATCTACTAAATACATATTTGTAGAATATCTCTAAAAGGTTGCTTAGATTATTTTGTAGAAACCCACCAAGAATAACTTATGTTATATTCCTCTGAAATTTGAGTTGTCATAAAGTAAGCTTCTAATGACAAAGATAGTGGGAGGCACACGGAACTTGAAGTAGCTAAAGAACCATAACATGATGTTGTAAAAGTTGGAAATAGTTTCAACAGTGAATTTATAAACATGAATAATAGTTATTTAGAAAAGAAAATTGTTCACATATTTGGTAGATATCGTCTATAACATGAGAAATATGGAATCTCTCATTGATGAGTTCTTCTTGATGATTTCTGGCATATCCATCAACTACAAAAATGCTATATCAGACTTTGAACCTGATTAATGACATAGATTCATGAACATTGAGATGTAATCCATGTTTAATAATCAAGTATGGGCTTGATTAATCTTCCTCCCTATAGCAAGGACAGAAGGAGTAAGTGACACTTTTATAAAGAAAACAAACATGGAGATCTATACACATTTAGCAAGAGTTGTTATAACATGCTTTACTCATGATCATGTCATTGACTATGATCAAACCTTTTCTAAAGTATCTTTGATTAGATCCACAAAGTAGCTATGATTAGATCTACATATTGCGATATGAGATATAGCAAATATATTTCAAGAAAAACCATTTTTCTTAATAAACACCCACCTGAAGATGTCTATATGGCTTAGCATGGAGGTTTTCTTAATCCAAGTTATCCTAACAAAATGTATAAGCCTTAAGATCCATTTGTTGATATAAAGCAAACATCTTAAGGTTGGAATTGTCATTTTAAAATGAAAAACACAAGGTATGCTTTTATATCAAAAAGAAGACAACATATGCGTTTACTAAGAACTAGTGGGAGCAAGAGTGATATTCCTAATCTTGTATGAATGAGACATACTTAATCATGGAAAATTACATTCCAACTATGTAAGGCTATTTCGTCTTGACTATAAAAGTGTTTCTAAAATGAAAGAATTCGGAAAGACAAGATACATTCTTGGAATGAAAAATCTATAGATATAGATAAAAGATGAATGTTAAAGTTTTAAAATCTTTTGCATATGTTGACAATATCTTGAAAGAGATCAAGATACAAGATTCCTTTGGAGGACTCTTGGCATTGCCACATGGCACCATTTTGAGCTTGCCTCAAAAGGACCTAGCACATAGGTTTGCTGCTAGATAAAATGATTCATATTCTATTTGCTTTGACAAATGAATCCAATATTTATGCCATATTATAAACAAGACTAGATATATGATTATGCTATCAATATATTATAATATACCAATTAGATACATGGGTAATTCATTGGATGACTATCAGGCCTATTAATAAATCGCTTTCGTTAAACTAAGCATGAAAGGTCAAGCTTGAGTTATAGGACTTTGTTAATCTAGAAATGGGATTTGATTTGGATATTGGATCATAAAGACTACAACAATTATATTGTTTTGATATATCTTCACATTAATACTTATTGTGTTATATATTAACATGTTTAATCCATGAATAATATAATTATTCTAAAAGTACATAGTCGGCTATAATTGTGGAAGCAATTATGAAGTAAGACTAATATAATACGGATTGGTTGATTCTCATAAGATGAAGATAGACAATAAGTTGTAACCAAGATTCATAGGTACTTGTCAGAGAATAAGTATTGGACATGACCCGTATCAGTATCACCTAATTGATCGCTATCAGGAATGATACTTCATAGAAGGCACTATCTTTGTGTCCTTAATAACTGAGATACATAGTGGGACGTAAGTGTAGGGAGTATTATACTTTGATATGGTTATATGTTATTCTTTGACCAGGAAATTATAAAGGTTGCTATCAGGTGTGGTATGAACTATACAAGAGACTTATGTAGTCAAGATGAGATTTGTTCATCTTATGTGTCGCGGGCTAAACATGTAATTTGTGTTACCCAATGTTCAACAAGATTTTTGTAACAAATGGATAACTGATAAAGTTACCTTATACATCAATTACAACTTTGAGCTTCTCGGGATTGGATGTTGATGAACAATATTCTTCTTCATGTGTTATTGGGAGCAATGAAATGTTTTTAGATGTTCACTACTCTCTATATCAATGTTTGATGAGTCTTGTTCAAGTGGGGGATTGAAATATCTTGATGGCCAATAGTCATTATAGAATGATATTTGCTAATGACGTATGATCCTATAGGGCACACCGTATAGAAAGTTAATACTAATTGATTATTTATTAAAGTAATTTGATTATTGATAAATATAATCAATACTTATATTTTTAATTGGAGAATTATTATTTTATGAGAATAATATTTTAACAACAAATTGGGACATTATTATTTCTTGGAAATGATAATAAAAAAGAACAAAATTAGTTTTATTCATAATGTATAAATATATATGTTATGTACAGATTAAATGGGCACTTTTAGTAACCATCTAGTTAGCATATGTAACTAGTAGTTATAAGCTTGAGTGGAAGACACATCATGACTCCACTAACTCTCTCATTGTCGTGGATATGCATGAGAAGCTAGAGATCGAGTGTTATCTTTCATTTAAGCTCCCATTCTTCTACTAGACAATGTTTGAATTAGTAGAAAGGTATGGTCCTTATGTGATTATGTGATAGTGTATATAAAACATATTACTAGTAAGTTTTTGGTTATTTTCTCCCTCCCCCCCCCCCCTCTTGGCTTCAAAAATAAAGAGCACTTTCGTGCTTTTCCTTCTCCTCTCCTGCCTTATGTGGTGTAGCGTTTAAGGGTTCATAAGTTGTTTCTCATTATGACTTATTTGGAATTGTCTTAACGCTTAAGTGCAACTTATAAACAAGTGAAGACTAGCATGTTTTAGTGGTTTAATATTGCTTGGTGGATACCTCTAGAGAGCTTCTACGTTGGAGCTTCTTTCCATCTTCATCAACTTCCAATCACCCATGATAATCAAAGACCTCAATGGTTGTAATATTTTTCCTTTCTATGGTTGATTTAATCATTCCATGATTGAAAAATGATCCTTGGTGGGTTAAAATGGTTTTGAGCTTGTTTAAATCTTAAAAAGTTTTTGTTACTAATTTTATAGTTTTAACTATATAATTAGACTATTATTTTTTCTAATAAAACCTAACATATATAAAATTTGAATCCACATTTTGATCTTCAAACACAAGCTTCAAATGTGTTCTTCAGTTTCAAACACAAACTTCATATCTTATCTTTTCGACTAGGTTAGAGATAACTCTCTTAATAAAGGTTAAAAATCACATATGTGTGTGTATGTGTGTATATATATATATATATATATATATATATATATAGCGAGAGAGAGAGAGAAAGAGATGAATACACGCCATGACGATGGCATTTGTCGCGTCATGAGCTCGAAATTTTTTGTGATGTACTCAAACTCTTTAGCTGGGATACGGCACATTTATGAGGTTGGCGCGTTGCGTTTTTTCCATTTTTCCTTTCCTTCAATTTTGTCCTTACAACCCCATTCTTGTCATAATCTTCCCCTCTTTCTCATCCGTTATGATTTTTCCTATATTTATCCAATTCAAAGCATTATCAATATCATTTATGTTTAAGTATATCAATTAAGCTCATAAATATTAAGACAATGGCCTAAAATATATGTATAAATATGTTCCTATCAAAATAGCCCACACTTATTCTTTACTTGTCCCCAAGAAAACATAGAATCATTATAGTCAAAACTAAGAATTAACTTCAATATCATAACATCAAAACTTTATCTTTATCTTATGTACTGCAGCAGACTTTTGCTGAGTTGTTGGAATTTAACATCTTTATTCCCGATATGTAACATAAATCTGGTTTTAGTTCGCATATTTAGCTAAAATCTGAAAAATTGAAATATAGAATTAACCACAAGAAACACGGTGCGCTTCTTATGTGCGCAACACACTCAGGTCCATGGGAAGAATGAGTTTTTAGATTTTTGGTGTCTATTTAAGCACCATTAACCCCTAGGCTTAGCTCATTCTCAACCTCTATCATCCCCTAAAGAGATCCCACGCAACCCTAGCCTTATCTAACTTGTTTTGAGCCATAGAATCATTTTGGGAAGCTTATTTCTTCATTTTGTGGTTAAAGCTCGAAGATCAAGAGTTCGTTTTGGTGCAAACAAGAAAGGATCAAGTGAAGATCCAGCTGATTTGTAAAAAGATACTCGTTTTATGTTTATAAATTGCACTTATTATCCACTAAAATTGATACACAATTAGGCAAATGTACCTATTCGTTTGACAATATGGAGATGGTAAGTATGGGTTGTTGAACACTTGGGGAACAAAAATAATTATAGATTAAAATACCTGCCAAAAGTTAACTAATTAAATAAGCAAATTAGTGGATGTTCTGATTTTACAAGTTCAGAAAACTTAAAACATCTACTTTTGAATAGCTATTAAAGTCAAACAATTACTTCAACTAAAAACAAGCAAATAAAGATTGTTGAAACAAGATTTTAAGAGAACTTTCGTTTAGGTTAGTTTCACTTATTCCCTATAGTTGATTCTAATGATAATGTAATGGATTTAACTTTGTTAATTACCGATTCCTATTATGACAGGTAATAATCATCAAATTACCAATCCTTTGATTTGACACACTTATTAACTTAGTGATCAAGTGAACAAATAATCATATAAATCGGTACTTAGTTCGAATTATTCAAGACTTTAATTCTAAACTGATATTAATTATCATAATACCAATTATATACATGAATGGTCATCATATATAAGCTCACACATTAAAGTTACCAAATTTTCTATTTAACCCTAGGTTTATGGTCAAAATCCAAGTCATACAAATCTAACGTTCATAAATTTATATGATTCAAGCACATCAAGATGATCATATAATCCTAATAATACTTGCCAATAAATAGAAAAGATTGAAACTTTAACATATAAGGATCTTTATCAAGAAAACAAAATTGATAATCAATTAGATTAAAATCCTAAATCATAGAATCGACACATAGGTTCAAAGCTTCTCTACCACAAACAAAAGCTAAGGTTTTAGCCCATAACTATTGCATAAAAACAAGTGAAAACTAAATAAACTTTGCACTTCATGATTGGAACAAAGCAAACTGAGTAATTAGATGTGATTGTGCCTTCAATCTCCTCAAACCAAGCTCTCTAATCGAACTCTAGTCTCCACAAACTCCTTGAGGTGTCTATGATCGTCAAAAGTCGGAAGATACTAGTTGCATAAGTTAGGTTAAGAGGCAAAGACAATCTATTTATATTTTGCAAAAAATAGCTTCCACGTTGTGGAGAATAAACGTCAATGCCATGGAAAAGTCTTTCACGCATGCCCTCCAAGTCTTCCTTCGTGATCCTTCTGAGAAGTTGTAGACATGCAAAAACAATCTGCCATGCCGTAGCATACATATGTCCACATCGTGGTGCTATCATAATCCTCATCCTTTGACTTATGTTGATTGTATCCAGCAATCCCGCTTCAGTTCCACATTTTCATTCCTTTTGCTCCTGAGCATGTCTTTGTTGTTACAAAACAAATTTTAAACTTTATAAACACCTTTTATCTATAATTAAGACCAAATGTAGCTAAAAATACCAAGATATTGCATGAATTATATGAATAAATAGAGCAATATCACCAGCAAAGTTGCCTCATTTTTAGGACCTTTGTGAGTATACAGTTTCAAACTTTCCTTTTAGTTTGCTAGATCTTGCTTATCATTATAAAATGCATTGTTGGTCTCTTTTGTTGGTGAGCTTGGAATTGTGATGACTTGAACTCCTTTTAAGAACTTAGAATTATGTAATGGATCTCTTGGACTTGAAAAGTTGGTGTTTTGTGCATGTTCTCTAAGCCATGCAAGTTATGTGGAATATTTAGGTCATTTAGAGGTACAAAAGTTTACATCTTGCGTCATTCGAGTGACTTAATGAGTAAAGTTTGAAACTTTATACATTAAGACATTGTTAAGAATCAGATCTGGAATTTGGGTTTTAGACTCAATGGATTAAGTCATTTGACTTTAAGAAAGAAGCCTAGACGCGTCGTGATTTTCCCTGGCACGACGCGCTTTTAGGGTTTTCTTGAACATGCTTGTTTTAGCCCAAAACCCCAAGTGTTTTGTCTTTCTATGGGTGCACGGCACCCAGAAGAAAACGTGCCACGCTTGTTGACGTATTTACTTTTTAACTATATTTGACCTTGGATCAAACTTTAGGGTTTTAGTCATAGTTGTGGTTGACCTTTGATTTAATATCTAAGTGGGGTTTGAGAATGGTCTATTAGTATTCACGTACGGTGGTGGTTATCCAGTCTATCTGTGAGGTGAGTTTTCTCAATATACTTTACACTATAATATGTATCCTTGTACGTTAGGATGATTTTATGTTTTCTTAATATACTTTAGACCGTTAAATGTGTTGTTGATTTTCTGGCATTATATATATATATATATATATATATATATATATATATATATATATATATATATGTGTGTGTGTGTGTGTGTGTGTGTGTCAACATATCTTGTGACGAGTTGAGGACTATCTAGCTCTATGTTGAAGGCCAGGGGCGGACCAGCTTTGTGCTGAAGGCTGAAGGGGGCAGACCAACCTTGGGCTGAAGGACAATGTTGTATGATTGCATGAATTGTGTGGTGCATGGTATTTTGAGGAACTCACTAAGCTTTGGTTTACAGTTGTAGATTAAATATTTGAGGTACTTTGGAGGATTGTGGTAAGGTGAAGGCATGATTGTACACATCCATCAGCAAATTTTATGTTTGAGAGTCCACAATGTTATGATACTATGATTTTATTTTTGGGTTTATGTTTTGAAAGATTGGTTTTATGGAAGGTTGATTTATGAAAATTACTTTTATCTTATTTTAAAATTTGAAAATTTATATTGAAGATTAGGACGTTACAAATTGGTATCAGAGCCCTAGTTTGAGGGATTTTGATGAACGCTCATGCGATTCCAAACTCAAACTAAGGATATGAATTTTTTTACAAATTCTATTAAAAAAGAATGAACTTAAAAAGGGAAAAGAAGATGTGATGTTTACAATCATCTAAAGCTCAAGGAAAGTTATCTCCGAAAATATCCATACTTGTGATATATATATATATATATATATATATATATATATGTTGATATGTGAACTATTAGAAACGCATGATAGTGTTAGGCTAAGTATCCCCTCAAGAATTTCATGACTTTATGATGCCTTGTAGCCTAGGAGATTGATTGCTTTCTATTACTTGGAGTTTAAATTGATAATGCTAGTTGCTAAGTGGATGCTTTATAATGGTACATGATTAGGATCATATAGCCTTAGAATGCTTGATTTAGTCTTACTTTTTGTTCCTTGTTTGGTTGTAGGATTAGGGTACAATCACTTATTCGACCATCTATCTGAACCTATATTATGTACGACTTGCATACACAAGGCGACCAGTGGCGTTGGTAGAAACTTCTAGCAGTACAGGAGCATGGTTAAGGAGAATCATAAGATTAGTATCTTGGAAGTTTAGTTGTATCTCTTCGGAGTGTATAGGTGTGTGTTAGTACTGTTGGATTAAGGTGTCTAAAGTGTTAACTAAATTGGTATAATTGAGTGAATGATAGTAAAGTCCTTTTTGGGTTACCCTCATAAGTAGGAAATAGCTTGGATTGTTATTAATAAAGAGATAAATGATTTAGTAGTATATTATATGATTGATATATTAATTAGAAATTGTAAATAATTAATTAAAAATTAATCAAAATTAATTTAATTAATGGTTCTAGATTAATTAGTATTAATTAAAGGTACAAGGGTTAGAATGTAATTGTTCAATAGTTGAGCAAGGAAGGCATTCTAGAACCTCCCTATAGGGGGTGGTTTTGAGAATCTCTTCTAGGGTTTCTGGAAGCCTCCTTTAGTTGATATGGAAAGTAATTTGAATTGGATTAAAATATTATTATTTTAAATTCAAAGTAGGGTTTCCTATAGCTATAAATAGGGATCTTTAGAAGGCTTGAAAAACTAGCAATATTCTGAGAACAAGGATCTGATTGCGCAAGGACAAGGCTTGAAAACTCAAACCTTAAGTTAATGCTTAAGTTCAATGTCTGCTTCTGATTATAAGTTCTAGTCAAGTCTGGTAAGACCAGTCGAGACTTGAAGATGAAGATCAACAAAGTACTTCAAGTATTTAATAGAGAATAATGAGTATAATCAAAGTAAAGAAAATAAATGAACAAGTAGAATGTTTGAAAGAGTTTGATATGAGAGAAAGATGCAAGTGAAGTAAATTCAAATATATCTATCTTTGGAGGAACAATCTGTCTACTATTCTTGTCATTAAATACTCCTTATATAGGAGAAAGAGTTACATCGTATAGGCCAAGTTACTTACATAGGACCGGATAAAGTGGTTACTCCTGACACTTCTGATTATCCATTTTGACATAATAAACTAAGTCCTATGAAATTTTACATCAAGTAAAATACAAGAATAATAAATGCAACACAGAAAGATAATCTCTGAAAAACTTCTTCACTTCGTACAGAATCTCCACTCCGGACACCAACATCACTTCAGACCACAGACTGACTCTGGACCATATTCCACTTCGGAACTAAGACTGACTTCGGAACATACAAGGGTTAGAGATTGCTAGAGGTTCACTTTCGGGTTCCAACAATCTCCCCCTAAGTGAACTTATCAATCCAGTCAGCTTAGCTCGAATCTTCCTTGATGAACACGTATGCCCTATACAACCATTCTCTAACTCTGATGTACCATTGCAGCTGACTTATGAACTTCGTCTTCACGTGCTCAGGTGCTTCGAACTTTGATTCTCGATTGATGAACTTCTGAAGGGCCTTGGTGGGAACCAGGTGTTTGTCTAGGACTCGGAAGAAGTCCTTTTGATTTGTTTTTTCTTTGGAGATAGAAAAAACCTAGTAATGGTTCATCAATGGGTCCTTCTGCTAAAGAGAAAAAAAATATAGCAAAATAAAAGATAAGTACCTGACTAGCGAAAATTTGAAAAATAGCAAAAGTAACGAAGATTTTTGTCAAACCATTGTGCATGATGTCAAAAGCGAAGCATGTCGAAGCGTTGACTATGAACAGTAACTGCTGAATCATGAACAATAACTGTTGAATCGAAATTTTTCCTCTACTTTGGCTTGTTAGTCTAACGAAAGCTGTCCAGGAACAGAATTCGCATCCCTCATTCCTAAGCCATTCATAATTCTCACGAAAGCTTTTTCATCTAAAGGTTTTATTAAAGATATTAGCAAGCTGATCAGTGGTCTTTACAAAATGAACTTCTATGTTTCCATCTTCAACGTGATCTTTTATAAAATGGTAACGAAGAGCAATGTGTTTGGTTTTCGAATGTTGCACAGGGTTATGGCAGATGCGAATGGCACTTTGTGAGTCACAATACAACAGAATTTTCTTCATGTTAATTGCATAATCATGCAGTTGACTTTGTATCCATATGATTTGTGAAGTGCAAGCTGCATCAACAACATATTCTGCTTCTGTTGTGGAAATCAAAACACATGTTTGCTTTTTCGATTGCCAGCTTATGAGCTTTCCATCCAGTAGTTGACATCCGTCACTTGTGATTTTTCGATGAAGATTACAACCACCCAAATCAGCATCTGAGAATGCTTGTATGAAAAAGCCTGTCTTCGAAGGATACCACAGTCCTAACGAAGTTTTTCCTTTGAGATAACGAAATATGTTCTTGACAGCAGTTAGATGAGGTTCCCTAGGATTCGATTGGTACCTAGCACAATTTCACACAGAAAACATAATATCAGGTCAACTTGCCGTGAGGTAAAGTAACAAACCTATCATGCTTCGATACAATATGAGGTCAACAACTGGTTTATCCAATGATGGACTAAGCCTTGTTCCAACAGCCATCGGTACTCTCAGCTTTGTGCTATTCGTCATTCCTAACTTTTCAAGCAGATTTCTTGTATACTTCTCTTGGTTGATAAATATTCCTTCTCTGCTCTGATGAATGTTTAATCCCAAAAAATTGTTTATTTTCCCCATCATGCTCATCTCAAATTGACTTTTCATTAAATTTTCGAATTCCTTGACAAAGCAGGGTCAGTAGAGCCAGAAATAATATCATCGACATAAATTTTAACAAGCATGAGATGATTCCCAACTTTCTTTCGAAAGAGAGTGAGATCAACTGATCCTTGTTTAAATTTCCATTTCTTTAAGAAATTGGTAAGTGTTGCATACTAGGCTCTTGGTGGTTGGTTTAACCCATAAACAGCTTTTTCTAATATATAAAAATGATCAGGAAATTCTTCGTTAATAAAACCTGGAGGTTGTTCAATGTACACCGTCTCTTCAAGTTCACCATTGAGAAATGCACACTTGACATCCATCTGGTAGACATCAAAATCCTTGTGCGCTGCATAGGCTAAAAATATTCGAACAGCCTCGAGTCTTGCGACAGGGGCAAAGGTTTCCTCATAGTCTATACCTTCTTGTTGCGAATAACCTTTAACTACAAGCCTAGCTTTGTTTCGAACAACATTACCATCTTTATCAGTTTTATTTTTAAAGATCCATTTTAAACCCACAATGGAAACATCTTTTGGTTTGGGAACTAATCTCCATACCTTGTTTCTTTCGAATTCAGCAAGCTCAGTTTGCATAAAAACAACCCAATCAGGATGTTCCATAGCAGCCTTGACTGGTTTCAGTTCAATTTTCGAAATAAAAACATTGAACATGCAAAATTCTTGATGTACATTTAGTACCTCATTATTTGCACGGAGTTGAGCTCGTGTTAATACTCCTTCATGAGGATCACCAAGAACTTGTTCCTTTGGATGACTTTTTGTCCACCTATCCATTGGAGGATATGTTGGATCAAAGTCCAAAGTTGCATCTTCGAACATTTCCTCAGTCTCAAATCCTTCACCTGCATTTGACAAATTATCATTACTATCATGAAATTCTTCAGTTTGAACATTCGAAACATTTGTATTATTTCCAACTTGCTCCCCCTCAACAATTGGATTAATATTAGGATGCTCCCCCTCAACTTGAGTAGACGAATTCAAGTGCTCCCCCTCAACTTGAACATTTGTTACATTAGGCAGACGTTCGTCATTTCTTGAAGAATTTGTTGATGAAGATGTATCATCGTTATCTTGTGTGAGAGTTGATTCATCTGAATGTTTCGATGCTTAGGCACTCTATTGTCCTCAGCATTAACTTTTGCATCAATAGCACGATCTGGAACACCAACAATCAAATCATAATCAATATCTAACGAATTCAAAGATTGAGATTCATTATTTGATTCATTCATTATTGGTTGTTGTTCGAAGAGCTTATCAACTTGTTTAACATAATAATCATCAAAAGTGAGATTAAATGTTTCTTCGATTTTCCTCGTTTGTTTGTTTAACACCCTGTAAGCAACCGAATTGTGTGAATATCCCAAGAATATCCCTTCATCAACTTTTGACTGAAATTTCGAAAGATTATCCTTGAGATTCAATATGATGCACCTGTAACCAAAAACATGAAAACATTTCACATTCGGTTTTCGATTGTTAATAATTTCATAAGGAGTAATGTTAAAACGACGATGGATAAAAGATCGATTTTGAGTAAAACATGCAGTGGATACTACTTCAGCCCAAAGATACTGAGGAAGATTCGCATATGTGAGCATTGTTCTTGCAGATTCACAAAGTGAACGATTTCTCCTTTCTACGACACCATTTTGTTGAGGTGTGTAAGGTGAAGAGAAATTATGCGAAATTCCTTTGTCAGTTAAAAACAAATCAAGAACATAGTTCTTAAATTCAGAGTCGTTATCACTCTTGATCTTTCGAACCTTTTTCTTCAAACTTAGTTCAATATGCTTGATGAAGTCGATCATTGCTTGAGCAGTTTCAGATTTTAATCTGAGAAAATATACCCAAGTAAACCGTGAAAAGTCATCAACAATGACTAATATGTATCTCTTCTTGTTGAGAGTCTCAACAGTCGAGGGTCCACATAGGTCAATGTGAAGAATTTCCAGAGGTTCAACAATCTTTGAATCAATAATGATCGAATGACCTTTTCTATGATGCTTTCCTTGTTCGCAAGCTACACACAAAGTATCATTATCAAATTTTAACACAGGTAAACCCCTCACAAGATCATTTACCACTAATTTATTCAAATTCCGAAAATTCGAATGAGATAGTCTTCGATGCCAGAGCCAGCTAACATCAGATGAAGCTTTCGAAAGTAAGCACACTGAGGGTATCCCAACTATTGGTTTGACGTCGAGAGTAAACCTATCGCCTTTCGTTTTGATTTGAGTAATACTTCATTTGTTTCAATGTTCGAAATTATACTTCCTTCTTCATTAAACACCACTTGATTGCCAGTGCCCACAACAAGTTGCGAAACACTTATCAAGTTATGTGGAAGACCTTCGACATAAGCGACCCTCTTCACCGTGAAGTTAATGCTGAGGACAATAGAGTGCCTAAGCATTTCATGAGGTGTTTTCAAAACCTACTTTGATGTAGAGTGCCTAAGTATGGTGGTAACAACCAACTCAACATTTCATGAGGTGTTTTCAAAACCTACTTTGTTGGATACAAGGTTCAAAATAGGCTCTATATTTTAGGTGTATATTCCCGAAATGTAATTGGTAGCAAAGCATAATTCATCATATATTGAATCATGTAGCATTCGATTATCCTTTTTGTAACATCATTACATTATGGTGTCCTTGAGAAGCCAATTATGGAAACCATTACATAGTATCTATGATGATTGTAAAACCCTATACTAAGGCATTATCCTTTCCTTTGAGATTGGAGATCCTTTATCTTCATGCCCAATTGATTCCCTACTTAGTTCTGGTACTCTTTGAAACTTTTCAAAGTATACGAATTATGTTTAATCATATAAACATAATCACATCCATTGAACCTATCCATAAATATGATATCATACTATATGTGGTCCCTTGTGGTGGATCCTATGGGCCTACACACAATAGTGTGTACAAGATCCAACAATCCTTTATCGCCATTACATTTCCATGTAAATGATGACTAAGTCATCTTACTAACATACAAGATTCACATACATCATCCAACTCAAGGTCGAATGATTCCAAGTCATCTTACATAACAGTAGGTATGGAGTCCCTGTAAAAAATAGGATTTTTGGATGTTTTAACTATTTATTACAATTTATATCTTTAAGGATCTAATAAAATTTGATTAAATAGTAAAAAAAAAAGTCATGAAAATCGATAATATTTTTTTTTCCTAAGACATTTTGACCATTATATGGCTTGTATAAAATTTTAAAGATTTTTAGGAACTGAAGAACTCAAGTTTTATGAATTTATCATGATTAATAACACATAAATCAAAATAATTATCAAAAAATATCCAAAATTTTCCAAAAACTATTTTTATGACTTGACAGAATATATGGTCCTCCTGTTAAAATATGAGAATTTTTGGACATGTAGTCCATTTATTTTTATTTTTAGTTTAATTAATCAATAAAAATATGATTAAATATCAAACAGTTTTGTAACATCCTAAAATTTTTATTACGATCATATCTAACCCAAATTGTGATGCTTGTAAATTTTTAAGTTATTTGGATGAGCATAACTTGGTTTTCAAATTTTATAGTGATTAAAGGAACAAAAATCGAAATACCCAAAAAATGTAAAAATGGAAAGTGGTGTGAATACATAACTTGATCATCATTGGTATATGTTTGACCTTTATATTATAGAGTTTAAACAATTTTATACACGAAATTCACTAAGTGTTCAAACATAGGATATATGGGTAAAAATGTCCAAAATGGTTTATAGACCTTTATAAAGTATATATCAATATATTTATATAGGCTTGAATTTATAATGGGGTTATAAAACTTATATAGGTACTACTTAAATTACATTTTCGAAGCAAGTGTTAAATTAAGGTAAGTTAGCATAAATAGATTTGGTTGTTACCACCTATTTTATAAATGTCAAAGATTAGGTTACGTTATTAATCTATCATGTACGTAAGAGTATTTAATATTGAAAAAATAATAGAAATGTGATACTTGTGTGGAAGTGACAAATTCTGAAAATGAGAATGGAAAGATACTTGCCAAATGAGATGGTGATGTGGCAAGAGGTATTATGGCTAACTTTGTTTGCATGGTGACTTGGATGAATTAAGGGATACATTTTAAGACTTCTTAAAGTGCTCAACCATTACTTTTGGCTTCATAACACATCCTAGACGTTTTTGGTGACATTTGGTGGAATATGGTTACATCTTGATGGCTTCTTAACTCATTCTTTAAGATTCTAGCCATTACTTTCGTGGTTCTTGAAGTCTTAGACATTATTTTTGTGTTTTGAGGAGTGACTTTTAGCTTCATTTACTAGCTTTAATAAGTGGTTGGTTGGTTTGCTTGTAACCACTACATTTGTAATAAGGATTCATATAAGCCAAGTTTTTACATGGAAAAAATATATACACGAATTTTTAAGAAAAGAAAATTTATTCAATTGGAATTATTGTTATAATTCACTAATTATCTTGTTGGGACGTGTTCTTGACTTGATACGAACTCAATCCAATAGGTCTTGGATTTTTTTTAACCGGTATACAACTTAATAGGTCTTGAGTTGTTACTAATATATCCATTTCTTTCCATACACGTATCATTTGTGGGTGTCATTCTCTTTTAATTTACCTAAACACTACCTTACTCACTAAATCAAGCCCATACACGCATCAATGTGGTATCAGAGCGCCATATTCCATCATAAGTGGTATCAGAGACCAGTTCCGATTGGGTGTTGTTGAGTTCTTGTTCAAAAAAAAATCTTACTAAGTTTGCTTGATTTCAGTTCTTGTTCAGAAGTTGTTATCCAAACATGTTGCGTAAGTTATATGATGAAGAAGAAATAGAGGAAGATATAATTGATGAAAAAGAGGAAGAAGATTTCGGTCCCATCTACGACATCGATGCGGAAGGGGAATTTTGTGAAAGAACAAATTGCTTGGTTGAAGAGGAATTTATTGAAGAAATTGAAGAACAAATTAATTTCATGGCCAGAGACGAAACTGTTGAAGCGATTGTGGAAGAAATCAATTTTATTGATATGGATAAAATTGTTGAAGAAATGATGATTTTTGTTGAACAACAAATTTCATTCCAAAAGCTCACAACCACGAGAACTAATGACTATAAGTGCCACAAAAATTCAAGTTCTCATATCTTTTATGAATATAATTCCTTTTCTAAAGATCTTAAAGAAATCCAAATTGGAAGCTTCATTGATCAAGAATGTTTATTTTTTTTTCATCTTCGTGTTCGTTTCAAAGTGTGGGAAATTTTTACACTTTTGGAGGCCATGGAATGCTTATATTTTGCATTTTGAAGGCCTTGACGAGAGGAGGGAGTATGATGAGAGGTTGGATTTTACTAATTATGATCTTACCAATGATGTTTTTATTTTGTCTTCATTCATTGATCAAAAGGAGAAAAAAGACTTGCATATTACTTTTGATAAAAAGTTTTGTGCAATTGGAGATGGAGACTTTTCATTCATGACTCAAAAACAGCAAGACCAATTATTTTTGGATGATGGAACAATTTTGTACCCTCCAAAAGACGATATGGAGATTTCCAAAAAAAAATATGTTTTCATGGTGGTAGCAATCAGTCACAAAAAGAGGCATTGTGTGGCAATTCTTATACCAATTTTTTGTGTTGTCCACAAACAAAACATATTTTTATTAATTCTTCATTGATTGTTCAAAAACACCAAGACCGATGGTGTGAAGTTTGTGGTGAAAGCAAGAAGAAGAAGGACGGTATCCATCTTTTTACAAACTAACTTTCTAAGAGAAAAGAAGGAATTAATCAAGATGAAGATCCGAGTCCCAAGTATTTACATGGGAGGGAGCTCATGATGTTTGGACTCATATTATTTTGGTGTGCCTTAAATTGGGAAGCGCTGATATTGGGGCGTGTTGCTCGTCAACTTACAAATACAAACCATGATCCATTCTTTCAAATGACTGTTATTAATCATTTAAATTATTGCAAGGTTAATTTGTAGGGTCCTAATCTTGTTCATGGAAATATACAAAGGTGGATCTTGATCCATAAATGGAAGGCACTATTAGAATTGAATTCGGCGAGTTCTTTGAGTTGTTTGAAGAAGAGCATGTGTATGTGGAGAAGAGACCAACATGGAGTAAAGAAAATGGCACATTCTGCAATAAAAATTTGTTTTCAAGACCTGCTATCATGGAAGGTTTGTATGGGAGAACAACACAATTTGGTTCTTACTGAATTGAAGACAATTCCTTTCGAAGAATGAGGGAATGATACATGTGTGGAAGTGACAAATTCTGAAAATTGAGAATAGAATGATACTTGCCAAGTGGGATGGTGATGTGGCAAGTGGTATTATGGCTAACTTTATTTGCATGGTGACTTGGATGAAATAAGGGCTACATTTTAAGACTTCTTAAATTGCTCAACCGTTACTTTTGGCTTCATAACTCCTCCTAGACGTTTTTGGCGATCTTTGGCGGATTAGGTGTAACGACGTAAATTTTCAAACAAATTTTTCATTTTAAAATCGCCTACTTTTCATAGCATATTGTATAAAAATCTCATTTATTCAAATTACAAAACACAACTCCATTAATAATCCAGGATCCTCAAAACATAACTCTTTCTCTGGTGTGTACAATCAAGTCGGTGCCGTCCCGCGATCCTGATAAACCTGAAACACATAACACATAACACGGTAAGCATGAAGCTTAGTGAGTTCCCCAAAATACCACATACAACAATGCGCCACTCGAGGCTATACTATATACGACCCTCTGGTCACTGTGTCTCAGCGGAACCCTCCTGTCCCGTAGCTCGTTGAACCCTTAGGTCCGGTCTAGCTCGTTGGACCCTCTGGTCCGGTCTGGTTGAGCCTTCCGGCCTCGTAAATCGTTGGACCTTCCGGTCCGGTCTGGTTGAGCCTTCCGGCCTCATAAATCGTTGGACCTTCCGGTCCGGTCTAAATAACTCATAGCATAATATCACATAGATAAGATGCACAACTCAAGCAAGCACATAAGACCTTCCGGTCACATATAAATACCACTCTAGGTAACGTATAGTGAGAAGACTCACTTCGACTAGCAGGTAACCGACAAGCACTCAGAAATCTTGGGCTAGCCTCCGCCTAACACATAAGACAAGCATTTCAATCATTATCCGCTTTATTACTCATTTACTCTTTAAGTCCTCTTTTCCCTTTTCTTACCCTCGAGATGGGTAAAAGTCTATTTTACCCCTCCTCGGTCCTTCCTGCCTCTTATTGACCCACCTAGGAAGTCAACAGAAAACCAGACTGAGTGAACAGTCAAGGTTGACCTGACTCGCCGAGTGCACATCTGTGACTCGTCGATTCCACTCGTATTCTCCATGTTCATCCTAGGGTTCACTCAGCTCACTGATTTGACTCCCAACTCGATGAGTTAACACTGGGTCCATGCTACTAGGTCACACCCGCTACGACTCGTCGAGTCATCCCATGGACTCGGTGAGTTGGCTCCATCAGATTTCTCATTTAACCACCTGAGGTCAGATCTGTAACTCTAACTCATAGATCTGACCTCCTAATACCCAAAAGTCACATAAAGGTCCGATCTTGATATCCATGCATAGCATATTTTGCTCTATATGCCATTTATACTTCATTAAAGCTTCCTAACTTCAAAACCTCATGTTTGCACAACAATGGCTTCCTACCTTCTGACTCTCTGGATCATACAAGATCCAGATCTATAGCATACTCAGAAGAGGGGGTTTGATGCACCCAAAACTCCACCAAAAGTGATATGAGCCCTAATTTCTCATACTCAAAGGATCTATTTAATAAAACAGGAAATGTAAGGGCTTCATACCTTGATCTGAAGCTGAAGATGGTGATGAAATAGATCAACAAGCTCTCTTCTTGATCCTTGCAACACCCTTGATCTTCTCCCCAAGGAATGACCTCCAATGAGTCCCTTTCCCTCTCTTGCTCACCAATAACTCTAGGGTTTCTCTCAAGTGACGAATGACACTGATGGGGGGTGTCAAGGAGGCTATAAGTGCCTTTAAATAGGCCCAGGCCCGAGAGAATTAGGGTTTCTGCCAACAGCGCTGACTCGGCGAGTCATCTCTCCGACTCGTCGAGTCCATTCATTAACCACGTCACCAAGTCGCGACCCTACTCGACGAGTTGAGGCACCGAATCGTCGAGTCCCTCCTAAGTCCTTGAATTAAATACTCAAAACAATATACCTGGTAAACCGGATGTTACAATTCTCCCCCACTTGAATTAGATTTTGCCCTCAAAATTGCTCCTTAACCACACATGGATTGAATCCAACCACCCGAAAGCACTACCGAAATGATCTCCTACCACCCCGATATCTTTTTCCATGGACACCTGAATCCACACAGAAATTCCCAAGTCCAGAACCAAACCAACCGTTCTGTCGCTAAGTTACCCCTTTCTGACATTCCCAAACTCTAGAAACTTTAGTGGCCTGGCCCGCCGCCATACCGCCCATTCAAGCTATCACCATGATATATGCTCCTCGAACACCAACCTTGATAACTCACAGCTCCACTGATTCACACAAGACAAAGTCCAAAAATCGGCGACTGATCACTAATACCAGACGATCCGAATCACGCCCCACGGAACGAAAGGGCTCACCTCCCACCAGGGGCTCATCCACTGAACTATAATCAGAACCCATCCGAACAATAAACTCTCATCACCCTGATCTCAGACACAAGAGAAATAATCATGCTCGCTCGGAAGTCCTCAACCTCTAGAATCGTAATCCTTTACTTTCTCACAGATATCTCTTTTATCATTTAGCACCTGGTCTACTCTCGACCCTACAGTCGGACCTCCAAAGGTTACCCACTACATGTCTCAAAACGTCCCGCCGCCTTCCCCTTCTCAACAACTATCTCGGTCCATTGTGACACACCAGCCACGAAATTCTCGCTATCCCAAGCGAATACTAAAATCCCCGCTGAAGATTGGCTCACCCCTGACCTTTGTCGTCTACGGCTCATTAGTTCCATGCATCCCGCGGTACCTCCCAAACCAAACACTGACCTATATTGGTATAAGACGCCAGATGACAACCAATACCCTTCAACATGGAACTCACCTCTGAATCTGGTATCTCATCTCGCCTACCTGACGCACTACCTGAGCCAAACTCAAACTCGAGAGTTTGGTCTGACCTAGAGTTGGAACCAATCATCCCAATGAACCACTCAACTAATGACTCATGACCCGCAACCCATGCGTACCTCACTGATCCACTTCCCTTTGGTTGCGACAACCACTACTCAATTCAGAATATAACGACTACCGACAAATATGGAGACCCCAGTCTCGCCCCTGGTTCGACCACCAGGCTCCCACAAACTCAAATAATAGGGTTACCCAAGCCTAAAACTCTTTTGTGTCATGCTCTGATCAGAGAGTACTTCATCACAACATTCTCTCGCTGACTAGTGGGTACTACGGCTCCCCGCAGTATCACAGTGACCTCTAACTGAATAGTGAGTACTACGGCTCCCCGTAGCATCACCACACCCTCTCACTGAATAGTGAGTACTACGGCTCACCGTAGCATCACCACAACCTCTCACTGAATAGTGAGTACTACGACTCCCCGTAGCATCACCACACCCTCTCACTGAATAGTGAGTACTACGGCTCCCCGTAGCATCACCACAACCTCTCACTGAATAGTGAGTACTACGGCTCCCCGTAGCATCACCACACCCTCTCACTGGATAGTGAGTACTACGACTCCCCGTAGCATCACCACAACCTCTCACTGAATAGTGAGTACTACGCCTCCCTGTGGTCTTACCGCACTTGCTCTTACCACTTCACAATCTCGTCCTCAGGTCGACGCCACACTGCGAACATTAACTCATGCCCTGCGGACCAACCATAGATAGGTGTACACACTTACCCAAATTATGCATTGCTATTTCTGATGACATCCATCATAATAAAACATCTTTCCCTGCTGCAATCCACATTCTCGAATAATCTCGCTTGATGTATGTCAATTGGCCGAAGGGCCCCCACTGGAGCCATAGATACTTGATACACCGCTTGCCATCTCAAACTCAAAACTCAAAATAATCTAAGACTTAGGACGTTAAACTCGGATACCCCGGTACACCATCACAGTGCCTCGCAGTGTCTTGACTCTACCACTGATCTCACACTCATGGCATCATACTCAGATACTGCATTGCTTCCTCGGAATCTTGCAACCGGTCTTACTCTCGTGCCACTTGTAATCCCAGAATACTCCACCTCCCAAATTGAAACACGGAGAAATCGCCAACGACTCAGAACAAGAAGGTGACCCTCCTAAACTCTTTCCTCTATTGCTCAAAATCGAGCGAGATTACGCATGCCGACCCGGAAATTGGATGCCCGATCACCTCTTACCCTTTCCAAGGAGCATATAATAATCCATTCATCGAACCAAAATTTCCCAACTGCCGAAGTATCCCAACGAACCAACCACCTCGAAAAATTCTTATCTACCACAAGGCCTCTGACCAACGGCTACCTGCCGTGCATACACTCATCCTTTCTTGAACGCGTACGACATGCATTAACTCCCTCTGCAACTCACCTCGACCACCAATAACCCTGGTCTCATGAATCCATAGTGCATGTCTCTATCCAGCTCTCTAACCGCTCTTGAACAATTCTTTGATCCTCTCGATAGAATACCCGGTTCTCCCCCACTCAGGGTTCGAACCATCACCAATTGGCGCACCAATAATCTATTCCACAGACTGTTTCCACCAGGAACATCATACTTACTCTTGGAAGGTACTACACAATGCTCGGTGGTCTCCCCGATAGAGACCCCGCGACTCCAAATACCCCGAATTTCGGATGAAATCCTCAGAAACTTCTCATCATGATTGCCTCTAATCATACAGAATCTCATACCATCCCATTACCGGACATCTCAACTGTCCAGTAGTAACTATGACTCTTAATCTGAAAATAATAAACTATCATACTCCTCATCCTCGACTCCTCAACCAACGTTCCATCACGTGGGTTGTAATAAGAGCGGAGACCTCATTACCACGCCCGATACTCATCATAGACAATAAGAGCCACCGCCCCAATATCCTCTTCTTGATCGTCCGCCACTGTAGCTAATACATGACCTACTATGCTCAAATAGGGTGTATCATTGTCCTTAACCATCTCAGTCCCCACTGACAACCTGCTCATGTTCTATCATTACCTCTCGGCAGACGTACTGCCCAAATACTCTGATGGAAGGTCGCCATCAATGCTAACCCGTAGGGTTTTACCCCCAATCTCAGAAACCGAAATCTCAACACCTCTTAGGTATTCCCACAGGAACGAAAATAGCACCACTCAGGTCACAGAAGGTGACATCTCCATTGATGAATCATTGAATCAAGTATTAATCAAAATCAGAGTAAGACGAATGCAGATTGAACAACCGATGTAAATAAGATCTGGTTTCTGCTCATTTATGCTTTCAATATTTACAGAGAAAAATAGACAGGTTCTGTAAAGGACTCATATCTAACTCTAGTAAAGTTCCATATTTATAGGAACAGTGAAAGCATACAAAAAATACTAAGGCATTGACACTTAAGCTTCGTACGAAATACACCTTGGTAAATAAACATAACAAACATACGAAGGGTACAAAAGACTTCGACATATTACAACTAAATTCAATCCTTACAATCTCCCCCTTTGTAATGTCGACCTTCGTCAGTTCAAGAGTATCTGTATAGCATACAACATAACCCTTCGAATCTCAGTGTACCACGAGATAATCTTCTTCAGCTCCTTCTTATCTCCTTCGTTATTCTTCTTACAGCTATTCATATGAACAATGAAATTCGTATATTGGGATGTTGTGTATCTTTCCACTTCGGAAGCTTGAAATAAAAATCTTTTAGACTTTCCATTTTTATCCTTCCCAGCAAAGACTAAGCCAAACGGCTTTAAACAAATTTCCCCATCTGCATACTTCTTCAACTCAGGTTGAGTTAAAGGAAGTTCCATTGGCACTTTTACTGTCAATCCCTTTGCAGTAGCTAACTCAACATCTGTAAGTGCTAAACACTCATAATAGTTGTCAATAAAAATCTTGATGTGAGCCAACCCAAGTCGAAAAACTTCAGGACCAGTTTCTCTAAGATATGAAACATCTTTATCCTTTAACAACAATGCAACTTGTATCAGATCATACAAGTTCATCAAAGGAAAATCTGCCACTGAGAAATCACAAACTTGCCCATTTGCCCTCGAAACAATGAAGCGAAGATTCTGCATCATATTTTCGAATAACACATTCCACTTTATACTTATCACCTTCTTTATCTTCACTAGTGACCAAATCTCCTCTGGAAGCTTTCCAAGTACAGCATGAAATCTGATCTTCATGTATGTGTACTCATCATCATTGTCAAATTTCTCAGCAATTTTGTACTGAGCCATAATAAACATCATTTCATTAACAGGAAAATCCAATTGACTCATGTCTGTGTTGAGAACAACATAACTTTGCTTTGGCTTCTTTTTGAAAGCATACGTATGATTATATGCAACTTTCGACTCTATCGTTTCATAGTTGTAATGCTTTGAAGGATCACCCTTGTTCATTCCAGGTGGATCGTTCGCATGAAGTCGCATAATGCTTTGTACAATTCGTAGCTTTTCAACCTCAGCCTCTGCTTCAGCTTTCTTTTCCTCCTTTGACTTTTCGACCACAATCGTTTTGCCTTTGTCTTTAACTGAGAAATTATCCACAACTTCCTTAGGCTTCGAACTACTGCCACCTTCCCCAATCATAATTCCTTTGGAAATTGGTCTTGAAATTGACTTCGTTGAAATTGGCATTGTTGTTACAATAGTCGAAGTAACTGGCCCAGCTGTTAACATGATTGGTTTTGTTATTGGAATTTTCGAAGAAAACACCGTTCCAACAACCTTTGCATCTGCATGCAAATCTTCACCACAGCCTTCGTGCCACCAACATTCTTCTCTCCCCCTTGCACCCCTGTGAAAACAGGTGGGGAATTCGTTGGAAGAAGGCTCGAAATATGAGAAAGAGGAGCTAATTGTTTGTTTAAAATAGCTTCAAAATGAACGAACTTCTGAGACAAAAATTCCGCAGTAATCATCGAAGATGAAACTGGTTTAACAGTTAAATCTTTTAGCTCCTTCAGCAGCTTTAGCACTTCCATCAAACTTTGATTTTCCATTGTAGAAATTTGAGTAAGTTGAGGACTCAAATCTTCGTACAACTTGACATATTTGGTAACAGCATCACAAATAATGTCAACTTTTTGATTGATCGAAGCATAATCCCTTTGCACAATTGTAATCTCCTTTTGCATATCCTGACGAAGCTCCTGAATTTGCAAATTCACATCCTCCCTAACTTTCTTGACATCCTGAACAAATAACACATGTCGTTCCTTTACCAAATTCTTGAATTCTTTCACCTCCCCTCTAAACATCGAAGTTAGAGAATTCACTCTTAACTCATCATTTTGATCATTGTGATCAATCTTCGCCAAGAGTCTAATCTTTGAGTCTCGAACCATTCCAGAAACTTTACTCACCACTTTTGCTTCGAAGGTTTTCAACAAATCATCAACTTCCATAGTAGACACAGACGAACTACTCCCCAAATATGCTTGAGATTGAAGAATAGAATTCAATTTCTTGTTGAGAATCTTGAATTGTTTCATCGTCATCAACATATGATCAGGAAAGTTATCTTCTTCATCATCAAACTGCAAATCTTCAAACATGCCTCCAAAACCTTCGTTGTCAGTTTCAACAACAGGTGGACTTTTAACAGGTGAATCGATTTTGGGTGAATCAGTGGATTGAGATGGAAAAAGAGTTGTAAAAGGTTGATGAAGAATGTTTTCAAAGGTAGGTGAATTTGTAGTATTTGGAACAATAAAAGGAGGTAATGACACAAAAGTATCTGTTATCGAAGATACAGGAATACCTTGAGTTGTAGCACCAACGTCTTTGTTAGACTCTCCCTCACCCATATTGACATTTACATCTGTATCAGATACGTGTGTAGAAATGTCTGAAGTTCGAACCTCCTCAGTATGTGATTCAGTTAATGAAACTTCGGGTGGTATGATAGTAGTCTTCTCAGGAGTAGATATAGATTGAAAAATAGTTGTTGATGGTGTTTCAGGAACAATCTCTTCTTCGGATGACTCCTCTTGTATAACCAATTTTCGTTGCCTTTTCTTCTTCTTTGAAATATGTTTAGCCACGTCTTCAACTCTACGTTTCTTTGACAAAGGCGAAACTAGAGTTGGAACCTCACGAAAAATGACTCCTTGATGAGAAAGTTGTGGTTTACGAACATTTGAAGGAGAAGATTTTCGTGAACCCCTAGACCTCTTCTTGAATCTTCGAAAAACACCAGATTTGGAAGGAATTTTCTCTGTAACTATAGTATCATCAACAGGTTCCACTGGTTTTATAACAACTGTCGAAACATTCACTTCTGCAGTCTCAGGCTTCTTTGGGGACATCTTGGATTCGTGCACAAGCTTCTCAGAAGACTTCTTAGTTTCGTGCACTGGCTTCTCAGGTGTAGCCTTTGCATTCTTCTTAGAACGTTTTGATTTCTTTGAAGGACCAGCCTCTTCTCTCAACAATAACTTTCCAGTCTCAACATCAGGATTGATGGTTTTCAAGTACTCAACCAACACCGAATTTGTTGGCTCAACCCTTTTTAGCATTGCATCAGGAATCCTGGCAATGGGTGTGAATACTTCCATATCATCCGAAACTTCCTTTGGGAAGTGATACTTCATAAACTCAGCTTTTTCTTCATCAGCAGGTACATCAATTCCTTCTTTTTTATAGAAATAACCAAGTATCAAACTCCAATACCTAGCACACGAAATACCTTGAACCACATTCGTGTTTTCGACACTCTTTTGGAATTCCTTCCATAGTTATGTAGAGTAGTCGACAGAAATATCATAGTACAAGCCTGCCACCTTCGCATAAACCTCCATGCGACCTTTGTCTAATCCAACACTTCGACCAGTCAAGCATCGAAGAAAAATTCCAAAAAATAAATTCCAAACAGTTGGAAGAGATGACTTCTTGAAATCACTAATCTTCGTGAGTAGGGGTTGATGACCCATCTCATTAAACATATGAACAACTTGTGCATAAGTAAGAGCAGTAACAAGTTGAGAATTGGGAATTTCCAGAATCTGGCAAAAGATCTTCTTGGACAAACGAATTTTCTTGTCATTCACCAGTTGAAAGGTGATGATATCCATTGCTTTGCTATACGTAGCAGTAGATCCTGCCTGTGAAAGCCATGAGAGAGGAACTGCAAACGAGTTGAACATCGCCTTCGAAAGAACAGAACTCTTCAATGCGACAATTAACATCTTCAATTCTTTAGGATAGAGAGACACATCCCCTTTCACTTGATAATTGGTGCTTTGAATCTTCATTATGGGTTGAGAAGTGATGTCTTCAGTTGTGCGAGAAGCAGAATCAACGCCAACCATGATTAGGGTTTTGAAGCTTTGAAGAACAGAGAGAATTTGGGTATTTGTTTTCTTTTATGAGCGTAAAGAGACAAAGAACCCATAAATACCCTTTTTATATGTAACCCTGAATTTGAATGGAACGCGGGATAAGCAATAATTTAGATCTGACGTAGCACCTTGAAAGTCGCACCAGTCTGCCATTAAAGTTGTCATGCGTCAAAAAGTAACTGTCACATCGCCTTGAAACCATGATTGAATACAAAACGTCTCATCAGACAGTCTGTTCGTGTCACCTCAAGGAATAGTAACTGTCATCAACCTTCGGATGGAGGTTAAGCTCTTTCGTCTTTGGGTTTAGAGACGAAGTCATTTTCTAGACTGTCAAAATCATCAGCCTGAGTTGGTATTACTCAGAACCTCAAGGATTTCGTGTGTGCAGTGTGCCAAAGAAAAGATAAGAAACAAATTTAACGAAAATTTGGATCTGTGATGTCAAAAAAAAATTCTACACAAAAGCAGAGAAACCCTAGGCAAAGGTTACTTCATTAATTATCAAGAGAGATAATCAAGTGCTTGTGTATGTTCCCGTGAATTACAATCGAATACTTATAGAGAAGTATCGAAGGGCTTCTTTTATGAGGCTTATTGGGTGGTTTATAATTTCATTACATATCATCCTAAACATAAGGTGAGTAATTGTAACAGAAATTACCTGTTTGACCATTGTAGTCAGTGACAAGTATGCTTTGAATTAAATTTGTCAGTGACTTCGAAAGCAAATGAAACTCACACGGAAATCATATTCATGAAAGAATTGATACTGAATCCTGTTGGGTAACAAACATCGTGGGCTTCGATAGTTTGATCAAGATTACTCATAAGAAATGAATATGATTTGGAGTTTCGAAAAGTGGTACTGAAACAAATGTTTCGTCAAAACTGGAACAAAGTTCCCCGTCAATTCCTTACTAAGATAGAAAGTTGGGTTTCACTTTCATCACGGCCTCATGATTTCAGATCATTAACACAAAATTTTGATATATCTAAATCTTGATGGGTCGAATCAAAGATCTCTTGGATATATGTCCTTATGTGTGCAAGTGTAAGAAATTTGGTGATGAAAAAGATTGGTTTTGAGTAACAAATTATACCTCTGTTATTTTCGAACAAAACAGATAACTCTTAACTCATGTGAGAAGAGTAAGGTAGCTCAATCGACTAATGTGAATATAAGCCTGACTTGGGAAGAAATTTCCGTATGAAAAAATTTCATTAAGGCTTTCATAAACACACATTGAGTCTACAGAGTCTTGGGTCAACATGCTGCAACATGCTTCTAGGGACAGTCTAACTAGTACATAGTTGTCAAAAGTTTACCTTCCCATAGAAACACAAGCATGACCCTTGAAGAATTTTCATGTTATCTGCACAAAGAAAGAGAAACAAAGAAAATAACAAAAATCTTTTTGATATTTTTGATTTTTCTCTGAATGAAAAGATAACAACAAAACGAAAATAAAATCTTTTTGGAGTTTTTGATTTTTCGAAAATAAAACTAAGATACAAACTTACGAAAAACATTTTTATAAACAAACGAAAATTTTTAAACAAACTACAATTTGTCATTCTTACGAAAATTTGGCAAACTAATGAAAATTTTGTACCACACAACCATCATGCAAATTGTCGAATTCGAAGCGTGTCGAAGCGTTGACTGTGACAACCGTCAAAATTCGAGTCGGTTCTAGATTTGACTAGAATTAGTTGCACATATAGGCACAACACATATTAGACTTAGTAATTAGAAGCTAAGTTATAACCTAGTAGAAACTTGGAAACAGATAGAAACAATGGATGGTGTACTTAGATTTCACATTGATATGTGAATTCTACAACTACTTAACTGTAGTGACTATCCATATATGGGTCGCTCTTTGAATCGAACACCTTTTTATGAATCATATACACACATCATGCACTTGACCTAGTGGTATAAATTAGGTCCGCTTTTAAGGGCATATAAACCATTTTAAACCTTGCTTACCATTTTGACACGTTTTCGAAAAACTTAGAAACAATTTCTTTTATAAAAGTGTTTAGACTCTATGCTATAAAACTTAAACATATGACATTGAAGTTCATATTACGTGTAAAAGCTTCACTGTGTCTTTCAAACCACTTTTGTTTTGGTTGACCACTTCCTCATTTAGGCATTATGTTTTACTTAAATGTGTTTTCTTGAAACCCAACATGATATTTTTACAACTTTCTAATCCAAATGTGTTTACAAGACATCACTGGTTCCTACATTTAAAAACACACCTTATTTGTTTATTTCATTTCAAATTAGTTTTATAATTTGTGTTTATAAAACTTACAACATTGCAAAACTTAGTGTTCACTTTTAAACTTTCAGTGACGTACTTTTGACAATGCACAATTATTCATCTAAATATGTTAAGTCTTTACCTTATCCGTTTTAACCATTGTTGGACCCCAGTCAAAAGATCAAAACTGTAAAATTTTCAATTACGAGTTTTAGTGTTTCTTCTTTTTCACAAATGGAGTTTAACTTAATAGATAACTCGTGGATTTTTAGCAAAACTTAGAAAACACTTTAGAACTTCTACATTTCTATTTAGTCATCAATATACATCAAATATTGAAGTTTGAAATATATCTCAACGTGGTTTTAAGTCTACCTATAGGTATTGTTCTTATAATTTTAACAATAACAATCATTGTCGCTGCTACCTTCCTTTTTCTTTCCCCCAAACTTTATTTCTCGCTCTCCTTCTGATTTTAGATCTCGCACACCATAATATTAACATAATACATTGTCTAACTTTGTTTCTGTCTATTTTGCTTCTCGTGGTATCATGTTCGTATACATAAAGACTAGAAGTCTACCCTTTCGTTTTGAGCGATTAATACGTGTATAGTCATGAGGCATACTTTAATTTTAGTCAACTTTGATATATTCAATTACGCCTTTTACCATATACATCTTGTTTTTATTTTGAAATCTACTATAAACAAGTGATCCTTATTTACATTTACTCTTTCGTTCTAAATTCAAAAACTTGATATAAAATGCAATCTTCATTGTATTTTTCCTTATAAGTAATACACAAGATGAATACATTTATGCTTATAATTTTTCTATATCTGAAAAATATATGTGAAGGATATGTATCCTTATGTTTCTTCTTTTCTTTAAATACATCAAAAGTTTTGAATTTTACGATTATCTATTCTCTAAATGATTGTTTTGTAGAAACACTAAACTATGAATGCACTATTTTCAAAGATTGACATTTTTACACCTTTCTTAAAATAGTATTTTACTTTGCAATTTTCAGTGAGTTCCTAAAACTCTCAAACTTGTTTTCATAAGTATTCTGACTCCTCTTAAACGTGTATTTGTTTTGACTTAGACAATTAGTCAATTTTACAAAAAGCGTAATGTCAATATTTCTAAAAAAAAATCCCTTAATAACGACTTAAACATTTAACTTTAATTAATCTTTATATTATTTTACTACTTCGTTTGATCGCCACACATGTATTTTCATTATCTTGGAATTATTACACATTTTGATAACAGTGAGATTTCTATCACTTCTAAACACTTAAAATGCTATCTACACAATGTGATTTAAAATATCATAAACTTTCACCGCCTTCATTAGAAACAATGACTCTCTAATTATATATATTCTTCGAGTATAGTTCCATTATTGTAAGAGTAACCGTAGTAGTAATTATAGCATCGGAGATCCTCAATCATTTCGTAACTTATTTTGTAGACGACACTTAAAAAGCCTTTACATTCGAGAGGTACCAAAACTTCGTTGCCTACCCTTAGTACGTATCTTTAGGAACTTACCCTTGATCATTTATTTTCATTCGTGCTACCCCTTCTTATTTCAAAATATATCTTTTCCAGATGTAGTAGCCAACCCGGAAGTGAACAAATTGTTCCTAATCTCTTCTTTATTAAGCGGCGAAGTTACACTTAGTGCAAATTTAGAATGCAACTTAAAGATCAATGCGGATTTAATGCTCAGTGCAATTGGTGCATCATCGAAACTTATACCGCTCTCTTAATTCAGATAATATCTAACTAGATAATCTGTTCAACTAGGTCGCCATGGTCGGATCATGATTTCCATGATCCTAATTTCTTGCAATCTAGATTGTAGAACTCGAATTAAGGAAACATTACTTTGATTATAGATAAAGAACTGGGCTCTTCCCTTGGAGAATTAACCCAAAATAATCAAAGAGTTCCCAAAGTCACCACCTCTCCAATTATACAATTGCATCCGGTTTAGTTCTAATAGAATTCGTCACAAATTAAATTTCCGGACGAAATTCTTTCAACCGGGGGAGACTGTGACAACCGTCAAAATTCGAGTCGGTTCTAGATTTGACTAGAATTAGTTGCACATATAGGCACAACACATATTAGACTTAGTAATTAGAAGCTAAGTTATAACCTAGTAGAAACTTGGAAACAGATAGAAACAATGGATGGTGTACTTAGATTTCACATTGATATGTGAATTCTACAACTACTTAACTGTAGTGACTATCCATATACGGGTCGCTCTTTGAATCGAACACCTTTTTATGAATCATATACACACATCATGCACTTGACCTAGTGGTATAAATTAGGTCCGAGTCTCGTAGGAACTTAAGTCAAAGTTGAAGACTAGGACTAGTATACTCGATTCCTCAATTTCGCTTGAATCTCGGAATCACTACATAGAATGCCAATAAACCGATAAAAATAAATTACAAACATTATTTATAACTATAAAAGAGTTATAATACCATAAGATAATTTAAAGTCTCAAATATTCTATTTATTTTGATATTCAAAGTTTATGAAACTCCAAAACCCTAAAAGCCCTAAAAACTCATATTTATAAACTTTAACCTTAAAAACCCTATAAAAACAATTATGAACCTTATAATATTATCTTATCATAATAATTATTATGAAATACAATTCAATGAAAAATAAAGATTTAGTTATTAACATTTACCCTTGATTTATAAGTCAAAAATCAAGAGTTTTATGCATAAAAACTAGGTTAAGGTGCACATTTTATAAAAAGTTGGATATTTTTATAAAAGATTTGAATTTTTATAAAAGAAACAAGAGAGAGAGAGCCTCTCCTCCCCTAAAATCGGATCCCTCTCTCCCCATATCTCTCTCTCACACTCTCATTCTCCAAACACACACATCTCTCTTCTTTCTCTCTCTAGAAAACTCTCTCTACCTTCTCTCTACTTTTTCTCTCCAAACACCACTCCATTCTCTCTTCCTCCCTCTAAGAACCAAGAAATATTCCAGAAAACAAACCCAAGAACACTCCTCAAATTCGAAATCTTCATCATCTTGTGGTATTCTTGAAGGTAAAATCGATTTCTACTTCACTTTTCCTTCAAGTTTTGCTCTTTTTCTTACACTTTCTCCTTCTTCATCTTCTTCAAACTTGTTTTCTTTTTGTTAAAATGGTTTTTAGAACATGATGGATGTGTTTTAACACCATGCATGTATGATAAACAAGGTTGCATGTTCACGATCTTAGTGCAAAAATCGATTTTAAGGATTAAAACATCAAACTCAAGTTAAGAGTTTTTGAGAAACAAAATTTTCTTCATAAATGCATGTATACATTTTGATAAGTTTTAATCTTTTGATCTCTGGAAACATGACCAAAATATGAGGTTATCATGATATATTTAAAATACCTCAAAAGATTTACTCAAGGAAATGATGAAAACCCACTTTTCTAACCAATCATCATGCATGCAATCTGCCAGATTTCTTTACCTGACTTTAAACTGTCATATCTCACTCATTTCTTAGCCAAAATTCGTGATTCTTTTTCTGAAATATAATATTTTGAGTTAGCTTTCAAACCCATCTGACCTCACTAAAAAATTCCAATATTTCGATTTTTACCAATTTTTACAAAACTGTTGCTCAAACAGCACTTTCCTTATGAACATTTGTTTTGTGTTGCATGTTCAAAGGACTTATTCATCACTAAAAATCATTCAAAAATTATTTTGAACTCTTAACATCATATATTAAGAGGTACAAAAATATCTTGATTTAAACGTCTTTGGAACATGTTGCAAAAATTCTCAAAGTAACATCAATAATCTTTACCAAAATCACAAGAACCACGTTTTCTCTATAATTCATTGAGCCTTTAGGCATGTTTTTCAACATCAAAAATAAGAAAACAATTTTTCATTGTTATTAAATTGTATGAAGATGTGTTCTGGAAATTTTCAGCTCAATATATATTTTCTTTATTTTTACATGAAAATAATAAGAAAATAGAGTGTTAAATCATATAAAATACTTAAACTAGTAAATAAATTCTGGAAAAATTCTTGGATATTCCTTTAAGTTAATAAACATCTTCCATTAAGTTTCATCGATTTTTGTTACTATTTAATATGGTTTTGAATTTTCTTTTTGTTTAGCTCTAATAAATCATAAAACCACATTAGGGAATATAAAAATGGTATCTAATAATTTTCGCAGCTTATACTCTCTGTGGAAGACTTAGAAAAATATTTCCAGAATTTTTCATAATGTATCCCTATTTTTCTCCGATTTTTGTATTTATAATGGACTAAAAACAGGAAAAATAGTTTTACTCATCCAAAAATTATGAAAATTTACCAGAACACCTTGTGGTACATTAGGATGCTACATAAAAATTTTGATGATTTTTCTCTTCTGTATACTATTTTTCTTCTATTTTCCCAAGATTAAATACACTTAAACCCAATTTTTATTAGAATACATACACAAAAATCATAAAATTGGGATAAACAGTTTAGAAATTCATTTTTATATTTTTCCTAGCTTAATAATGACTAATAACAGCGTTACAAAAATTTTGGGCAATTTTGGAAACTATTTTCTATTTATTTCAATTTTTATTAGAATAAATGCTCAAAAATCATAAAATTGGGTTAAATTGTCTGGAAATCTATTTTTATATTTTTCCCAGGTTAAGTACGTGTAATGACATTACTATAAAAAGTTTGGGGCATTTTCTTAACCGATTTTTATTTTTCATGAATTTTTATATATTTAGAGAATTAAATATATGAAAAATGGTTATGCATATCCATAATCCATGAAAATTTATCTAGAAGTCTTTTAACATATTTAGAACCAAAATCTGAAGTTTGGTAATTTTTATTAATTGTTTAGTATTTTTCATGATTTTATGGTTATTCAAGAAACTAAAATGGTGAAAAATAGTTAGACAAATAAAAAATTCAAGAAAATTTATCTTGAGGTCTTTGACTTCAATTAAAACTGAAATGCAAAGTTTGGGAACTTTTAGAACTAAATTGATTTAGTTTTGAATATTTAATCATTGGAACACCTCTAAAATGTTAAATATTAACATTTCAATAATGGAAATTTTCCACTTAAATTGTTATATAACAATTGATTCATTGAAATTAAATTTTCATAGAAAAATGTTTGTAACTTATCTATATTAAATTTTGACACAATATTGGCATAATTCTATTGTAGTAGTATGTATACTTGTGTTAGATTTCGATTAGAGACTCATTAGTGTGTAACATCGTTGTAGGAAAACGATAGTGGTATGAGTGGAGCGTAGTTCAAGGCACCATTTGCATCATCTCAATGCATTGTGAGTATTCACGCACTCCCCTATTTTCAGTTTTTTTTTTGTTTTGGGGTGGAAAAGGATGTCTCGAAAAACTATTATTTGAATGTTGTATTTAAATTGATTTGTATCAAACATGATTGCTATTTTATTGCTATGTCTCTCTATGTATGTCTATGCAACACGGAACATGAGAACTTATCGTATTAAGGCCCTTCCCTTATCTCTAACCATTAACTCTTTGAGCCAATGGTCATTATGGATAGCGCTATTAGGAATCGACAACTCCTCACTCGCCCTATTGCTGGAGTGCATGATACCATATTCATCTATGGAACGATAAGCATAGATCTTGATAGGGCTTCAGTCATAGGTTTGGTTGAGACTCATTGTTTGCTCATACACATACAAACTCGTTACTTATTATAGCAATAAACTTGTTTATTAATTATAGCAATGAACTTTGTTTCTCATTACAACAACGAACTGTTATTACTGAAAACTTATATACATGTTTTAGCAATGAAATTGTTTGCTCCTTGTAGCAACGAAATTGATTGCTCATTTTAGCAGTGAAACTTGTTTACTCGTTTGAGTAACGAACTTTATCTTCCATGAGAATATGAATGTTGCATCTTATTTGGGCAACATACCTTATCTCTCATGATGACAAAGAACTTTGTTTTTACAAACTTATTTACTCATCTTAACAATATACTTTTATTATTGGAAACTTTTATCAAAACTTTGATTTCAATTCATGGAACCAGTATCATTTTGTTTATCTGTGAGTACTCACCAACTATTTTTATAGTTGACGCTCGTTTTACATGCTTTTTCAGGAATCATCGAGTAAGTGACACTTAGGGACACTTCACCTTTAGGAGCATTCGCATGTGTTGTATTTCAATTTACATTGTAATTTCTTTTAAAAGTTGTTCAAACCCATTGTGAATTTGTAATGATTTTTAATACTATGGTTGGTGTTGTCTTTTAACTTTTGCGATGAAACCCTTTGTACTGCCACGCCCTGTGTTTCCGCTTTAGCGGGGTGTGACATTGACTATGAACAGTAACCGTTGAATGACATCTCATTGCCTCTGAATCGACACATTTGTATAGTCCTCCTTTGCTATATAGTCGAAATCCTTCTTGGAACAGAACTCGCTTCAATCATTCCCAAACCTGTCAAAATTCGAACAAAAGATTTTTCATCCAAAGCTTTTGTAAAAATATCAGCAAGCTGATCAGTTGTTTTTACAAAGTGAACTTCAATGTTTCCATCTTCCACATGATCTTTGATAAAGTGATAACGAAGAGCTATATGTTTTGTTTTCGAATGTTGTACTGGATTATGACAAATGCGTATAGCACTTTGAGAATCACAGTACAATGGAATCTTTTTCATATTTACAGCATAATCTCTCAACTGACTTTGAATCCAAATAATTTGTGATGTACAAGCAGCAGATGCTACATATTCGGCTTCAGCAGTAGAAATCGAAACACACGTTTGCTTCTTTGACTGCCAACTAACCAACTTTCCATCCAAAAATTGACAACCACCGCTTGTACTTTTTCAATCCAAAGTACACTCTCCTAGATCTGCATCTGAAAATGCCTGAATGAAAAACCCTGTTTTCGAAGGATACCACAATCCTAACGAAATTGTTCCCTTGAGATAACGAAAGATATTCTTCACAGCTGTTAAATGTGGTTCTCGAGGATTTGCTTGATACCTAGCACAATTACATACAGAAAACATGATATCATGTCTACTTGCAGTAAGATAAAGCAATGAACCTATCATGCTCCTGTATAAAGTAAGATCAACCGCAGGCATTTCTAACGAAGGTGTTAGCCTTGTGCCAACAGCCATTGGTACTCTTAACTTCGTGCTATTTGTCAATCCAAACTTTTCGAGCAAATTCCTTGTATATTTCTCTTGATTGATGAATATGCCTTCTCTGTTTTGACATATATTTAAGCCAAGAAAATTATTGATTTTACCCATCATGCTCATTTCGAATTGGCTTTTCATCAAATTTTAAAATTCATTAGATAAAGCAGGATCAGTAGAGCCAAAAATAATATCATCGACATAAATTTGAACAAGCATCAGATGATTCCCAACTTTCTTTCGAAATAATGTAGGTTCAACTGATCCTTGCTTATATTTCGACTGTTTTAAGAAACTGGTAAGAGTTGCATACCATGCTCTTGGTGCTTGTTTTAACCCATAGACATCTTTATCTAAAATATATACATGATCAGGATGCATTTCATTTATGAAACCTGGAGGTTGTTCTATGTAAACAGTTTCTTCGAGTTCCCCATTGAGAAAAGCACATTTCACATCCATTTGAAAGACATCAAAATCCTTATGAGCTGCATATGCTAAGAATATTCGAGCAGCCTCGAGTCTTGCAACAGGGGCAAAAGTTTCTTCATAATCAATCCCTTCTTGTTGCGAATATCCTTTTACAACTAGGCGTGCTTTATTTCGTACAATATTTCCATCTTTGTCGGTTTTGTTTTTGAAAATCCATTTTAACCCGATAATCGAAACATTTTCAGGTTTAGGAATTAATCTCCAAACCTTGTTTCTTTCGAATTCAGCCAGTTCGTATTGCATTGCAACAACCCAATCTGAGTGTTCCATTGCCATCTTAACTGTCTTTGGTTCAATTTTAGAAATGAAAACATTGAACATGCAAAATTCTTGATGAGTATTTAATACCTCATTCTTCGCACGAATCTGAGCTCTTGTTAATACTCAATCTTGAGGATTTCCAATGACTTGATCTATAGGATGTGTCTTTGTCCATTTTTCTAACGGAGGGTATGCCGGATCGAATTCCAAAGGTGCATCTTCGTACATCTCTTCATTTTCAGATCCTACAACAGAAACATTATCATTTAGATCATGAAAATCATCGTTTTGATTAAAATTTATTGTATCATTTTCCTCCTCAACATGATTATCATTTTGATGCTCCCCCTCAACTAGATGCTCCCTCTCAACATCATCCATTCTCCCATTCTCCCCCTCGAAAGAATGCTCCACCTCAACCAGAGTATTCGAATCCAAGTGCTCTCCTTCCACTGGATTATTAAGCATACTTTCGCCAACTCCAGGAGAATTTGTTGTTGAATTAACATCTATTATGTTTTGAGGAATTTCCAAGTCATCATTATGCTTCGAAGATTCAGAGTGATGATTATCATTCGCATGAACTTCAGCATCCACAGCCCTGTTAGGAATACCAAAAATTAAATCATAATCAAAGTCAGATGAATTTGATTCTTCAGTTTCATCAGATGATTCATTAATAATTGGTTTTTGTTCAAATTTCTTTTCAACTTGTTTGGCATAATAATCATCGAAAGTAAGATTAAAGGTCTCTTCGACTTTTCTTGTGCGCTTATTTAACACTCTGTATGCAACCGAATTGTGCGAATATCCCAAAAATATGCCTTCGTCAGCTTTAGCTTGAAATTTTGAAAGGCTATCTTTAAGATTCATTATAAAACACCTGCAACCAAAAACATGAAAGAATTTGACATTAGGTTTTCGGTTATTGATAATTTCATAAGGAGTGATATTGAATCGGCGATGAATGAAAGATCGATTTTTAGTGAAACAAGCTGTCGAAACTGCTTCAGCCCATAGATATTGAGGAAGATTCGCATATGTCAACATAATTCTCACTGCTTCACAAAGTGACCTATTTCGTCTTTCAACCACACCATTTTGCTGCGGTGTATAGGGCGAAGAGAAGTTATGCGAAATTCCTTTTTCTGTTAAGTACGAATCCAACACTTTGTTCTTAAACTCAGATCCATTATCACTTTTGAACTTTCGAACATTTTTCTTCAGACTTATCTCAATCTTCTTAATAAAATCGATCATTGTTTGAGCAACTTCAGATTTTAACCTGAGAAAATATACCCAAGTAAATCGTGAAAAATCATCAACAATTACCAAAACGTACCGTTTCTTGTTGAGAGTTGCAACAGTCGATGGTCCACAAAGGTCAATGTGTAGAAGTTCCAACGGTTCCACAATTTTCGAATCTATCACAATTGGATGTCCTTTCCTGTGCTGTTTCCCTTGTTCACAAGCTGCACATAATGTATCATTGTCAAATTTTAGTACAGGTAAACCACGAACAAGATCATCAACAACCAATTTATTCAAATTTCGAAAGTTTAAATGCGATAAACGTCGATGCCATAACCAGCTGATGTTAGAGGAAGCTTTCGAAAGTAAGCACACTGAGGGTTTGCCGATGATTGGTTTGATATCAAGAGTAAACATGTCACCATGCCGTTTGGATTTGAGCAAGACTTCGTTAGTTTCAACATTTGAAATGATGCTGCCTTCTTCGTTAAACACCACTTGATTGCCAGTGCCCACAACAAGTTGAGAAACACTTATCAAGTTATGTTGAAGACCTTCGACATAAGCAACGTGATTAACAGTAAACGTTCCATTCGTTACTTTGCCATAACCTTTCACTTGGCATTTGTGATTATTGCCAAACTTCACAACTCCTGCATTTTCCAAGCTTCGAAAATCTCTCAGATTTTCCTTTCGGCCAGTCATGTGACGTGAGCAACCACTATCAATATACCATTTCTCATCATATTGCTCGTCACATAGTACCTGCGATCAATGAAAGAATTTAGGTACCCAAGGCTGTTTGGGTCCTTGGAAATTATTTTTGAAAACAGAATGAAATGAAGAACTTTTAACCCAATCACAAACTTTAGTTTTGAGACTATCAATTAAGTCCACATCATTATTTAAAGAAACAGAAACATAAGTTTTTGTTAGTTTGGGATTGTCATTGACACATGCCTTCGTCTTTTTAGATTGAGTATGATGAAGATTTTCTTTCGAAACCGGTTGCCAAGTTTTTACCGAAACTTTCGAATCTTTTGAAGATGAGCTTTCAGTTGACGAAGAATTCACATAATTCTCATAGGCTTCGTGAATTTGTTGTTGAGAATATTTCCTTGATTGATATTTTCGTCCTTTTCCTTCAAGCCAATGATCAAAGTTTTTGTCACGAGACAACCCTTTTGTGTACAAAACTTTTAAGGTTGGTTTTCCTGTAGGATTTGGAAAATTCGGTTTTTGTGGAAAGAAATCAACATTTGATTTAGGTCGAAATGCCATAGAGTATAGACTTCTATCATTGTTTCCAACACTTTGATTTTGAGAAAATCGATTTGGAGATTTTTGTTTTTGAGAAAACCTTGTTTGTTGATTAGAATAAAATCGTTGTTGTGATGGTTGATTTTGAATGGTCTTTGATGTATTTTTGTTATCTTTTGAAAATGATGAGTTTGAAACTTTCGAAGAATTTGTTTTTGGCTGAAATTCAGATGTAGATGTATTTGTTTGAGCGAGATTTTGCTTTTGATCTGAATGAATTGCTGAATGAGAAGACTTGTTCTCAACAGATTTAGTCTTTGTATTTTCAGTTGTTTTCAAATTCAAATCATTTTGTTGTTTTCGAAGTTCTATGGTTTGCCAAAAAATCTTCTTTCAAGCTTGTCTTTTTGAAATTGCATTTTCTTTTGAAAACTTGTCAATTTGTTCTTTAAATTCTTTGGAATTTAATTTGATAACAGTTTCTTTTTCCACAACAACTTCTTTTGTAACTTCTTTCACAATTTTCGATTTTTCAACCCATTTGCGTTGTGGTTTTTGTTTTTGAAAAACATACGAATTCTTTGTTAAAGTATTTTCGACTGTGCTTTGATTTGAAAAGAATCCTTCGTCTGTTGTCTTCTTGTTGTCATCTTCGACCATTTTGTTGAATTCTGGTTTAATGTTCTCAACATTTCCAGTAGTAACAAACACTTGATTGGGAAAGACAACATCATCAGTACATTTGAAATTAGGATACACCACTTGATTCGTTTCCAAATAATGGGCTCCTTTTTCGGACAACACTTTATCGAAATTTTCAGTGTCTCCAAATACTTGATCAACAACAACACGAGGAATTTCTTTTTCTTTCGAATCTTTGTTTGATGAGACCTTTTTGTCCGATTCGTCATCATCATTTTCATCAACACTGCTATCCGTTTGACTATCTCGGATATCCACAAACTCAGAATCACAAACTTTGGAAGTTGAAGGTTTGTCAATGTCAATCTTAACTTCCAAATCCTTAAGTTTTTCTTTTCCTTTAGATTTTGATGCAAAATTTATGACAGACAACTGAGAACAATCAACATCCTCAATTTCACTAATTTCGCTAATATTGTCAGAGTTATCTTCAATATCGGCAAAATTAGATTGGGAATCAGATGTCGAATTCTCAGTCTTTTTCAAAATTTTGATTTGTTCTGATTTTGTCAAAGTATCATTTACAATGTTAACTAATTCATTTGTATCAAGACACTCATCAATTTTAAGAATTCCATAAGCATATCTATCATCAGGAATTTTGTCAAACTCAGCAATATTTTTCTCACAATCATACGAAATATTATCTACCTTCGCTCTTTCATATGCTAGAAAAAGGTAATAATTTCCTATGTTGTTCCTTGCTAATATCACACGAATGATGCAATGCAGTTAATTTGCCATATAGACGTTTAGCAGAATTGCAGTAGATATTTTGTTGAGATAACAAAAGTTTTACATCACTAGATAATGAATCTCGATCACACATTATGTTTGTTATTTGCAATTCTAAACATTCTATCTTGACAACTTTCGAATCTAACTTCTTCTGTGTCTCTAACAACTGATTGCTTAATTTCTTAGTTTCATTGCTAGCAGAAACAACCAAATTATCGAAATAAGCAACAATATCATCAAAAGCAACAATTTCAGAATCATATGCACTTAAAGGAATATTAAAAGATTGAAGAATATTACGTACCTTTGTTGTTATTGGAGACTTATCATCAGATTTTGACACAAAGCAACGGCCCTTGACCTCTTCGTCTGAATCTTCCTCCAGCTTCGCATACATAGCCCCATGCGTAGGATTACGCATTTCCTCATCATCGGAGCCCGAAGACCAGATTTGATACGTGTCATCATTCTCCTGTTCACCTTGAGCCACCAAAGACAAATTTTTCGCCTTCGTACGTACCTCTTCCAACCTCTCCACATAATACGCCTCATCCTTCACTCTATTCTTCTTCTCATCTTTCTTTTGAAGCATGCAATCATTTGCTAGATGATTTTCTCCATTGCAATAATGACAATCCATACCAGAATCTCCTTTCAATTTCTTCTCTTTCCTCTCCTCAGCACCCTTTGCATCATTCTTCTCATACTTCTTCTTTTCCTCTCCAGCAGTTTTATTCACGAAATTTCCTTTTCCATCATTCTTCATCTTCGAAACAAACGATTTCTTAAAAAACTTTTTGACTCTATTGTTTGAATAAAATGCTACTGCCTCATCATCTGAATTCATGAAAACCCTTCTTCGTCATCAGAATCACCTTTTTCCACTCCTTCCTTTTCAGTTACTTTAGAGACAAGTGCTAATGGACCTCCAAGACTAAGCTTCGACTCTTCAGCAATTTCATTTACTTCATTTTCGTGTGTTTTCAGTTGATTGTACAAATCAGTTAGAGAAGATGTGTCGAAACTTTGCTGATTCTTCACCATCATACTAACACTCCTCCATTCTTTACGGAGTCCCATAACAAAGATGAGATTGAATTCCATAGCAGTCCTCCTGATTCCATAACAATTGCATTTGTAAATCAGTTCATTCAGCCTATCATAGTAACTTTCAATCGTTTCACCATCTTTTTGCTTGAAATCCTTCAATTCAATCAAACATTGCTTAACTAAATTGATTTTCGTTTTCTCGCTGCCTTGAAACTTTTCTTTGAGATTATTCCAGATTTCCTTTGCAGTTGTACAACTTCTGACATATTTATACACCACTGGAGGCAATGCACCACGCAACTCCCTTATGCATCGTTTTTCAAGTTTCTTCATACGATCAGTTTGATTTTCCACACTCGTAGTACTAGATGATGATCCAATTGGTTGAAGATTCGTTGGAAGAGTAACATTCCCTGAAATACATGACCAAAGCTCTTCATTGATTCCATTCAAGTAATCTTGCATCCGATCCGCCTATTGATCATAGTATTCAGGAATAAGCATAGGAATCTTAGTTGAAGATCCTAGCAAGTGAGAGAATGAAGTCATCGAGTTGAGATTGAAGTTCGCCATTGTTGTACGGAAGAACAAAAAAATTTTGAAATTTTTTGAGAAATCAAAGAGAATTTGAAAGCAAATCGCTGAATTGAACAGAGAAACAAAGTAGAATACTCGATTCAACAAATCTGTTGCAGAATCAAATCACAACTTAAGATCTAGAAAGCTTTTTCACGTCAAAAGATGTGGAACTTTTTGAACCAGAATTTTGATTCAAAAACCTTTTGAAACAGAGTGAAAATTAGATCTGAGATCATGATTCCTGCTCTGATACCAATTGATGAATCATTGAATCAAGTATTAATCAAAATCAGAGTAAGACGAATGCAGATTGAACAACCGATGTAAATAAGATCTGGTTTCTGCTCATTTATGCTTTCAACATTTACAGAGAAAAATAGACAGAATCTGTAAAGGACTCGTATCTAACTCTAGTAAAGTTCCATATTTATAGGAACAGTGAAAGCATACAAAAAATACTAAGGCATTGACACTTAAGCTTCATACGAAATACACTTTAGTAAATAAACATAACAAACATACGAAGGCTACAAAAGACTTCGACATATTACAACTAAATTCGACCCTTACACTCCACTATCGGCTGATCGCTCAACTCATACCACAATCCTCCATAAACGTCATCTCTACTCATCCTTGAGTCTCACGACTTCGTCTGACATCTCGCTCAAAAATACCTTGGAATCATCTCGACTTCCCTCACAAGGGATGCTTCGTGGAAACTCGTTCAACATGGCCCTCTGACCTCATACTCTATCGCATCCGATCTCCACCTAATCAATCACGACGGAATAACTGAAAAACACAAGCATTAACTGCTATGAATCATGGTACTCGAACCACTACACCACCTCTCAATCTGCCACAAAGCATGGTACTCAAACCATGACATTACTTCTCAATCTGCTACTTAGCATGGTACTCGAACCATGACATCACCTCTCGATCTGCCACAAATCATGGTACTCAAACCATGACATCACCTCTCAAACTGCTACTTAGCATGGTACTCGAACCATGACGTCACTACTCAATCTGCTACTTATCATGGTACTCGAACCATGACATCACCTCTCAAACTGCTACTTAGCATGGTACTCGAACCATGACATCACTACTCAATCTGCTACTTATCATGGTACTCGAACCATGACATCACCTCTCAAACTGCTACTTAGCATGGTACTCGAACCATGACATCACTACTCAATCTGCTACTTAGATCCTCCAGAATACTCCCTGCATCAAGTATGGGTCCTCTGCTTTCAGTAGTACGGGCCCATACTACCTGCCACATCTACCCATACTTTCTACACGGACCATCCCAGAGTTCCTAAGTAGCTGCTCAACCTTCTCAATCACCAATCCCGTTGTGCGTGCTCGCTCCCCATCGAAATGCTCTACTCTGTCAGCGCACTCATCTGACCATGGTCACTCCCTAGGCTCTTCCTAGGTTCTCACACTTCTCCGCCATCAGTGTAGTGACTAAAGAACATGGTTTGGCATGCGGAATTAAAGATTGCACAATGAACATGGTGATTTGGGTGTTCAAGAGATGTATTGATTATGTATTGTGTTACAAAAAAGGACATAGATCTAGTCTACATAAATAACACACACTTACACACTCAACTTTTACACCTCTCAAGCACACCTCTACAAGTGGACTAAACCCACCTTATATAGAGGTGTTTACATGTCTCTCTCTCACTCTCTATCACATGCCACAAGGCTAATGCACCACATGCAAGTGGGTTTTACAAAAGTCAAACATTACAAAGTCATTCATGGAAAACTTTGTACCCCAACATTCTTCTCCTCAAAGTTAGGAATGAATGACCCACTTCAAATCTTCCAAAATCGAGCAACTACGCGATCCGAGCCTCAAGGGTGACACATGTCGAAACGAACTTCAATCTTCAATTCTTCCATGATTCTTCAATTTGGGCTCTAGGATGTGAGACCATACAAACCGAGCATCAACGAATGATCACGAGCTTCTCAAACTCCAAATTGATCACCCAAAAGTTGAGAATAAAAACACACCCCGAAAATCTTCAATAAAACCAAACCCATTTCGAAATGAAATCACTTCCAAACTTCCAATTGCTTCATTTCGTATACTTCAAAAATTCAAGGTCACTTTGGTCGTCAAATCCGCGTAATATGAAAAATTCAAGTTCGAATTTCCATATAAATTTCTCCCCCTTTTTATAATCTAAATTTGATTATAAAACCTTCAAGGAAAGAGAACGTGCTCTATTCGGAATTTTTCGTGTCAAAACTCCCCCCTTAACATGTGACAAAAACTTTGTGCTTTAATCCGGAAAAACCAAAAAATCTTCAATTTTTAGCTTTCTCACAAATGGGTAGAAATTGTCAATTTCAAAATTCTGTAGGGACCCAGTGCACCCAAAACAGCCAAAAATGCAAAACTCTCCCCCTTTTCCAAAGCTGGGTAGAAAGCGTCAATTTGCACAAACTGCAGGGGTCTGAAATGTATTTTCTTCAATTTCTCAGCAAAATCAGTCCTTTTTCGAAATTGGTCGAAAACTGCCAAACTTACGAAAGTTGCAGGGACTAATTTCGACAATTCTGTCCACATCTTCAAAATTTTGAAAGTATACCCCAAAATTCGAATTTGGGTATGAGCTGCCAAAATGTCGAAATTTCAGGGGTCAAATATGAAAATTCTGCCCACTTGTTCAAAACATACGAAATTTTGCCTATTCGTACAAAAGTTTGGAAAGGTGTTATCCCTTTCGTACGAAATTATCAACACCATTTTCTCTCTCCCCTTCGTTATAAATCTATAACACCAAATTAACGAAATTTTTTCTTCCCCAATTTCGTTTCCCAGGCAATTGTTCCAATCGTACGAACTCATCTACCCCATTTTAACGAAAAATTTTCATTCTAACGAAAACGAAACATGTCCAATGCTTAACGGTGAACAGTTCCTCTTAATCATTCATTCACTGAATCGACATCCATACTTTGCATTAAAATCCAAAGAAAACCATCTTCAAAACAAACTAACGAACAACTGATTTCGTTATGTCGTGCATTCCCAAACTATCGAAATCAAAATGGAGACAATCGATTTTTGACAATAATATCAAATTCATTCGACTGTAAAACCATTAACCCATTTCGTTATTACAATCCAAACACAAGCAATCGTTCGTTCTCCAGTAACTCAACATCCGGTCTTCGTACGAAATTAAATCCTTTGATTCTTCGTTTTTATACATCATCAATCATCCAGTTCATTAACATCAACCAAAACTTGATTCTTCGTTCATTATCAGTTGACCACATACCCTTCGTTCATCCACTCTTCCATTCGATTTTTCCCAGTTCAATCCAAAACAAATCAAACTATCAACTTCGTTTTTCAGGTCGTTTTCCAGTTCACCAAACCCAAAATCAAATAACAGATCCTTCGATCAAAATCGATATCAATCAATTAAGATCAGCCTGTCCCAGACTTCAAAACATCGATTCCCAGTCAAGTCAATGGATCGAACAAAACTTTTGCTTTTTGATACAGGTACCCCAAAAATATCAAAACCTTTGAAATCGATTCCATAATCAGTCATTAAGAAGCCTTTCGTTAACAAACAATCGACTCTAAACCATCGTCCATTCGAATCTTGACCCAAAAATCACCGACTCTAAAAAGTTATCCCAAATCGAAATCAATTTTTGACTTTTCGAATTCGTCATTAACAAACACAAATCGAAAACTTTTCAGATCAAATTCAGATCAAACACCCTATTCGAACTGTTCTTCATTGTTGTCCATAATGTTCTTGACCATATTCATCCAAATCAAAAATCCAATTTTCGATTTCTCAAATATAGCTCTAACATAATCGATATCATCATATCACAAATCATATGAAATCGATTTATAACCTCGGATTATCAAAGAATATTGATTGATTAAACGACACGAGAAACGAAAACTAGAACACAAGAACAATCGATCATGAAGAACAATGAGTCAATAGTACAAAAACAAGATGCGTGTGTATAAGTCAAAATGATGAACAAAAACGCGTAGACTCATACAAACTGGATCTTACTTGAGACTTTGGGCTAAAACGTGTTTGATAAACAAATGTGAAATCAATTTTGGGCTCAACCGAGATCATGAACAGTAAGTAGATATTGCATTTGACACGAATTGATGAACAGTAAAGGATTTATGAATTTGGATAAAAGCTTTGGGTTTAAAAACTATTTGAATCAAATTTGAAGGTTGGGCTTAGATATTGGATCAATGAACAGTAGACGCAAATTTGATTTTGTTTTTAGTTAGAATTGATCTTAAAAAAAATTATTGGATCATCAATGGGGTTTTTCAAGAAAAATTTAATCCAACGAATCAAACGATCAAAAATCAAAAACGCAACGCACGATTCAACAAAATTAAGAGAGATCATAGAGAGAGACTCACCAAAAATTTCTCCAATTGTGACAAATGTTGCCAAACCGAGAATCGTTCTTCAAAAATCACGTTGATCTTGAAGACCCGCTCTGATACCAATTGTTGTGACTAAAGAACATGGTTTGGCATGCGGAATTAAAGATTGCACAATGAACATGGTGATTTGGGTGTTCAAGAGATGTATTGATTATGTATTGTGTTACAAAAAAGGACATAGATCTAGTCTACATAAATAACACACACTTACACACTCAACTTTTACACCTCTCAAGCACACCTCTACAAGTGGACTAAACCCACCTTATATAGAGGTGTTTACATGTCTCTCTCTCACTCTCTATCTCATGCCACAAGGCTAATGCACCACATGCAAGTGGGTTTTACAAAAGTCAAACATTACAAAGTCATTCATGGAAAACTTTGTACCCCAACAATCAGCTGCTGAGAAACTTCTATGATGCCAGTCATCTACCTCCTGAATATCGTCACATTCACTTGGTAGCTGACTCCCATCATCGGGAGTTCCACAAAGCACGAAGCAAGCAGCATTCGGGCATCGACTAAACACATAAAACCCACTCTAGGTTACAACTCTATTGCTCTGCTCACACTCAACAGGTGTCACCGAACTCCGGCAACTCTACCCCACGCGGGCATCTAGCTACTCTCTCAGTAGGTTCCTCCAATGCTCATCTAGGTGTCTCTTCTAGATTACTCCTCTACTCGAAACTCTATCTCTGTAATATTCCTGCTGGATACTCTCACTCAGCACATACTTGGAAGCACATCCTGCTGGATACTCTCTGTAATATTCCAGTCTGGTTTGGTTGAGCCTTCCGGCCTCGTAAATCGTTGGACTTTCCGGTCCGGTCTGGTTGAGCCTTCCGACCTCGTAAATCATTGGACCTTCCGGTCCGGTCTAAATAACTCATAGCATAATATCACATAGACAAGATGCACAACTCAAGCAAGCACATAAGACCTTCCAGTCACACATAAATACCACTCTAGGTAACGTATAGTGAGAAGACTCACCTCGACTAGCAGGTAACCGACAAGCACTCGAAAATCTTGGACTAGCCTCCGCCTAACACATAAGACAATCATTTCAATCATTATCCGCTTTATTACTCATTTACTCTTTAAGTCCTCTTTTCCCCTTTCTTACCCTCGGGATGGGTAAAAGTCTATTTTACCCCTCCTTGGTCCTTCCTGCCTCTTATTGACCCACTAAGGAAGTCAACAGAAAACCAGACTGATTCAACAGTCAAGGTTGACCTGACTCGCCGCGTGCACATCTGTGACTCGCCGAGTCCACTCGTATTCTCCACGTTCATCCTAGGGTTCACTCAGCTCACTGAGTTGACTCCCAACTCGATGAGTTAACACTGGGTCCAGGCTACTAGGTCACACCCGCTACGACTCGTCGAGTCATCCCATGGACTCGGCGAGTTGTCTTCATCGGATTTCTCATTTAACCACCTGAGGTCAGATCTGTAACTCTAACTCATAGATCTGACCTCCTAATAACCAAAAGTCACATAAAGGTCCGATCTTGATATCCATGCATAGCATATTTTGCTCTATATGCCTTTTATACTTCATTAAAGCTTCCTAACTTCAAAACCTCAAGTTTGCACAACAATGGCTTCCTACTTTCTGACTCTCTGGATCATACAAGATCCAGATCTATGGCATACTCAGAAGAGGGGGTTTGATGCACCCAAAACTCCACCAAAAGTGATATGAGCCCTAATTTCTCATACTCAAAGGATCTATTCAATAAAACAGGAAAGGTAAGGGCTTCATACCTTGATCTGAAGCTGAAGATGGGGATGAAATAGATCCACAAGCTCTCTTCTTGATCCTTGCAACACCCTTGATCTTCTCCCCAAGGAATGACCTCCACTGAGTCCCTTTCCCTCTCTTGCTCACCAATAACTCTAGGGTTTCTCTCAAGCGACGAATGACACTGATGGGGGTGTCAAGGAGGCTATAAGTGCCTTTAAATAGGCCCAGACCCGAGAGAATTAGGGTTTCTGCCAATAGCGCTGACTCGACGAGTCATCTCTCCGACTCGTCGATTCCATTCATTAACCACGTCACCAAGTCGCGACCCTACTCAACGAGTTGAGGCACCAACTCGTCGAGTCCCTCCTAAGTCCTTGAATTAAATACTCAAAACAATATACCTGGTAAACCGGATGTTACATTAGGGTTACATCTTTATGGCTTCTTAACTCCTTCTTTAAGATTCTAGCCATTACTCGTGTGGTTCTTCAAGTCTTAGACATTTTTTTGTGTTTTGAGGAGTTACTCTTAACTTCATTTACTAGCTTTAATACTAGCTTTAATAAGGGGTTGGTTGGTTTGTTTGTAACCACTATATTTATAATAAGGATTCATATAAGCCAAGTTTTTGCATGGAACAAATATATACATGAATTTTTAAGATAATAACCTTTGCTCAATTGGAATTATTGTTATAATTCACTAATTATCTTGTTGGGACGTGTTCTTTGTTGGGTTTTAGTATACTACAACATCTTATGGTGCACATACAACCCTAAATACCTTGGATCTATGTTTTCTCTATTATACATGCAAATGGTTTCCAAGGCATTAAACCTATAACTAGCATGCATTTGACATAAACCATATAATATACTAGTTAGGGAAACATACCTTTTATGTGGCTTGAAGTCTTGATGTATTTGGCCTTAAGAGCTTAGCACCAATAGTATGAAATGCCTCAAATGGAATCACAACACACCTAGGACAAAGGTGGCTCTTGAGAGAGAATTCTATGCACCAAAACACATCCATATTTCTCTAAGAAAAGAAGTGGTGATTTTGGCTATGGAGTAACTTATTTATATGTAGGATTCCAAGGGTCATGGGTATAACCCATAATCCATACCCATGGGTTTTATGATCCATGGTTCATGTGGCCCAACTCTTTATGTATCCATACATAAACTTGGTCCAACATGGATCATAAGCCCAACACATATAAATATAACTAATTATCATAATTAGTCCCCATAGATTTAATTAGTCTCTTTTGATCACTAAATTAATTCCAAATTAATTCTTGATCGATACTAATTAAAACATATGATTTCATATTAATATATTATAACTTATAATATATTAATAAACCATAAATAACCTTCTCTCAAAAGTCCATCCTAACAAATTGTCCTGATGATATGCAACCCAAATGGACCATGCTACTCTCGGGTCAAGTACATACCAATAATAGTTATGGGCTTAGACATCTAATCCAACAGTCTCCCACTTGGATAAGTCTAAAACTATTATTGCCAGTACGACTTCATAACCCGACTAGCAATCGTAGCTCTTAAAGTCGCTGTCGACTCTAAACAAATTAATGACGCGTCCATTAGATAAGGGATCATATATTCCTCCATTCTAGATATCATATGGACTGAGACATGGATTATAATCATTCTCTCTGTCCATTTGTTGTTTCCCGATTTTCGATTTATGATGACTGACTGATTGAACAAATCAAATCAGTCCTGGCTTGGCCAAGCACTCACATGTGTCATCGCTAAATCATCGAGGGGCCCACAGATATCGCTTTTATCCCGAAGGTAAAAGGAATGGATAAACTTCGACTCATATGGCTTGTTCTACTACTTGTTGAATCATACACAAAGGCACGTTTTATAACATCGAGTTACCAATTGCGTTTTCGTGCAATCAATGTATAACCAACTCATAGTAACAACTCATATCTCTAGGTTTGAAGAATATAAGATATTATCGTCTCATGATCACTCGTGATAAAATCCATGAAGTGATTCAAATGAGCGCGGGTTGAATCCAAAACTCAGAACTTATGAGCACTCATGAGTGTTGTAGCACCACTTTGTCCACCAACTTGGACCTCTACAAACCAACCCATGACAGTCTTGATTCATATCTACTTCCAACATATGACCGACTGTGGATGGTTTGAATAACTTAATCATTCAGGAAGAGCGACTTAGTTATTCTGGTAGTCAAAACATGCAAAGTGAAACACAAGAATAAATGAATCAAATATGGTATCAAACCCTATGAATATAAATAAACAATTTTATTTATCACCATACTGGTTACTCATTATTCATTGTTTTGGTTTTATCAACTTTATACTTGAATTAAAAACACTAGTTGTCCCATGCTCTAAGCATGTACACTATGTTTTTCTTAAACAATAGCTTTGCCATACACCAAGTATGCACTCTATGTTTGTCTATGATCCTTACTTTGTGAAATAAACCAATTGAACATAATTTCAATGATTCTAATTTCACACTCCTAAATCCTTATCGAAAAATGTGAGAATTTCAAATTCCTATCATTTATCGAAATCTGTTTAGATTTTAAACTTATATGCACTGACCCTCCTATAATGAATATGTACAAAGTCACAAAGACTTGTCAACAGTCATTATAAGGTATTCCAATGGAGATCAACTCCATGGAAACTAAGTCTCATATTCAAAGTACATTGCTTTGGACATGCTTCTTGCATTAAGTTTTCTAATCTTACACAGATAACTTCCACCTATGGAGACAACTCCATATTCTCATTTTGACTATCACTTCTGAATAAGAGATGCATCTTTTCAGAATATGTCAATATGGTCCTTCCAAAATTAGCACAATACTTCCAACTGTCCCTGAGCAACCAATCTTTGGTAAACCTCAGATTGTCCTCGACAATTGCTTAATCATTTTAGTCAAATCCAATTCTAGACCTTTTCCCTTCTTAATGCCTCTGGGCATTTGGAAAAATTTAGAAATGACAAATGTTATAGCACATGCAATCGATCCTGTACCCAAAGCAAATGGTACACGATTCATGATGTCTCACATAAAGACATGATTCTAGACCAGTCTTTTGCTACAATATTTTTATTTGCCATGTTTTCAAATTTTGACTATGAAAAGGGATGCCGTAATCATAATCGAATTTTGAGAACACAATATATAGAATTTCCTTAAGTTGAACCAATCCAACATGAAATTCATATATATATTCTTGACTAAAGATGATTAAGGTCTCAATCTAAGCCTTTAGAACTGAAATGAAGTATATCCTCTCCCTTAATTATAGCAAAACAACTTTTTCAATCCCTGCAGCCTCACGAATTGAAACTTTTGTTTTCTATAATTAACATTGCTAACTTGCAACACTAACAATAATTATCATGCTCCCACTAACATGATGATTATTAGCATAACACTTATGCTCCCACTAGCTTTGACATGTACTCAGAAATCAGCTGCACTTCTAGAAATCAATACTTTATTGACTTTCTTACCAAAGTTCAGATTTCTGATACAAGATGCTTTGATAAAACTTTATCAAAATCATACACCTTTCCTTAGATAGCATGCATGTGTGTCTAAACAATTTCAGAACTATGAAAAGGGATGTCGTAATCATAGTCTCAATTGTTTAGACCTTTTGCCATCTGTTTCAAATCTACTTGGTGGAAGTGTTTCCTCACCATCATTTTCATGAATCGGAGAGAAACCTTATGACCCTTAGATTTTATGGTGCATGTGTTCTTATCCATGTGAATCGTCAAAACCATAGTCACGAGACAAGGATAATGACAAATCCAAACTCATATGGACTGAACTTATGCAATCTTAACTTCTTGCCACCTGGCAGTACAGGGCCTGCCATTGCTTCCAAGTTGTTATGCAACCAATTGAGAACTTTCAGAACTCCTATGCAAAGGCAACTTTAACTGGAATGGGCACAGAATATGTCAACATGATAGGTTATAAACCTCAAGTCGTGTGCTAGTGAAGAACCTCAGGTTTTATTCTTGATTAGTTCTTGAAATTCTTTTTAGGATCTTTAAGACTCCTACTATCCTCTTGACATATAAGACTATCTTGCCAAATATTCAAGAGATAGTGCGGATTCTTTATCAAGATAAACACTTCACACAATTGGCCTTAGTTGGTCTTTGTTTTATCCAAAACATCACAACTTACCAATTTCAAATGTACAAGAGTAGGACACTTTTACTCTTACATTTGACAAGTGTTTTAAACCTTTCTCTAAGATATGTCACTCAAGTTACAATCTTGGAGTATGACTCTAAGAATTGTTTTGGAACGAAGTATGACTCATCTTCCTGATCTAACCATTTCAACAATTCATGACTCCTCTTCTTAGTCATAAGAATGCACTAAGATGACCTTTAGAGGACTAATTGTGATATGATTTCTAAATCATTAAGATGATCACAAACATGATACTAAAGTACTCTCCTATCTTTTCAGATTTGAGAAACTTTTATCTTTCTGCCTAATTTGATTCTTCCCATTCGTTCTGCCATACATTGAGACTTTTCCAATGTTTCAGAATTATACTTAAACTTGTAAGTATAACCATATTTACTAAACTTTAGTAAATCAAATAGTCTTAACGAGCTTTGTGGTGGACATGACCAGTGCACAAGAATGTGTACTCGATCCCTTTAGTCCTTCACTTGACTCACACATCCATGTGAACAAGTAATTAGTCTTGATTTTCCAATGCTTGAAAGTTCTCATTCATCATACTATTCAACTTGCATGATTCCAAGTTTCGGTCCAATTGAAACTTGGGCAATGAGGAACTTTCCTGATTTGGTAAATTTAGACACTACCACAAATGAAAGAATCAAATCCATTTTCCAATATTGCTGTCAGTGGAATCATATAAGCAACAATTTTCCACAAATGCCATTGTAAGGATACTTCAACTAAATAAAATTAAACAATTTTCTTTTATTTTAAAACTTTGCGGAAAAACTTATCCTTACAATCCACATGGAAAATTGTTGTTATCTATTCCTTAGCAATATATCATAACTTCTTAAGCAACTGCTCAAAATTCTGATGCGATCGAAATCCACCTTCGCGATCAGAATCAGCATATACTTCCTTTAAGATTTCTCTCTATTCTTTGATTCTTAAAACATCAACATGTGACCCAGTCACATCATGTAATGAGGATCTCAGAATAGAACTTAACAGAGTTAGATAATGGGCTCTACCTGATGTAGAGTCAAACTTATTGACTTTAACATCCTTAGGTAAATTTGGCAGCTTTGCAATCAACGCCCCTTCCTTTGGCAAAATAAACATATGGACCCTTTGGTAATGAGACTATCTCAGACTTAGCCTTTCTCTTTACCATTTGGTCAACCGGGTTGACTATGGCCAATCCCTTTCCATTGGGAAGAGAATGCTTTTTCTGGATTTCCAGTGTCACCATTGTCACTGTCCATAAATTTTTTTGGAAGTTGATCTTCTAATCAAATTTGCTTTACTATCGTTCCAAATCATTGTTGATTCAGCATCACCAAGCAAATAGATATGATCATTAAGGTTCATGTCATAGTCTGTTTCATAGTAGTCCCAAAGGAACTCACTATGTGACTTAGAAAGTGATTGAACATCCAACTTTCTCAAGACTTTGACACCCAACTCTCCCGGCTTGTCAATATGTGACTTCATCTCTAAGATGTGATCACACATAGACCTTGCTTGCCATTAGGGCTTGAGTGACCTTAAACTTGTGGGTTAGGGAGAATAATTGGAGGAGGTGGAGGAAGAGAAGTATGACTTCCATGAGCCAAACTCGGGAAGTCATATTCATTAGGAAAGCTTGGTTTGGGAAGATCATTGTTGTCTAAACCAGACATCAACAATGGGAGAAATTCACGTAAAGTTGATTTAAGTCCTTAATATAACACCCAATATGATATATTAAGGCTAGGACCCAACAAACTATTTTATAACTTGGAAGAGGGATGCCGTAATCCAAGCTATAAAATATTTGAAGGTAGGTGAATGACGATTCACCAATTTCCACCAAGATAAACGAAATGTATTATTAGGTTTTAATTTGTTTTGAAACTCCTAGATTCTTTTGAGATTTATTGAACTTTTCAATGGCATGTTTCAATCTCGAGTGTGCCCTTCAGGTTTTGTGACTGGGATGCCGAGGATCACAAAACAAGGTGTGAAGTAACCATGCAAATATACTTGGTACCCTTAATATTTACCCCTCAATCGATGTGCCGGTTAACCACACACGCTCCAACGATACTATGATAAACATTAAGTTACCCTTTGCCTACCTTGTTAAGTCCAGATTAGTGTGCCGGTTAACCACACACGCTCCACTAACAGCTTAAACAAAGTGCAAAGTGTAATTTCATGGATTAGCACCTTATTCACATTTTCCTAAGTAACTAAGATTGGGAATTTATAAGTGTTTAGTTACTTAGTATTTATCATTATACTTATAATGAAGGGAGAATTATAGTCCTTGTCCTACCTGTTCGGCTAACGACCCTCCACCGGTCAAGGAAGCGCTGAGTGAGAGTGGACACCCATTAAACTGCCATTTTATAGGCAGTAACCTTATACCCCCCTTATAGACCGGCTTCGTGAATGAGGCCTACTAATGGTAAGACGACTTTATCTTATACATATCTATATAATTAAAATTATAAAATAAGGGTTGAATTTTAAACTTTTAAAATTCTAAGGTCTAGTTTGGAATTAAAGTATACATGGGGGGTAACTTTACAAATTCCAAAACTTGAGGACAAGTTTTGAAACCTTTCAAAACTCTTGGATTTTTCATAACTTATGAGTTTAATTAAGGTTTAATGAAAAAAAAAATTCAAGTTCCATAACTTGAGGACAAGTTATGGAAGACATTAAATCATTTAATGATGACATTAAAAATAGTGACTCTTCTATTTTCATAACCTATGAGACTTAATGACACTTTAAAAAGAAAAACTTTTCACTTTCCATAACTTGAGAACAAGTTATGGAGTTCATAAAAACCATTAAGATCAAATATTCCAATTAACACAATAATCAAATAATTTTTCTATGATCTAGATTAAACTCATAAGTAAAGATAATTCACATCAACAATTTTCAAGAAATTAGATAATCATATAAACTAATACAAATCTTGAAACTTTGACAATTATCCTTTGAAGACTCTTGGAATTCATAACCTAAAGAGTTAATAAATGAGACATTTCACATCCATAACTTATGGAAGTTTCAAAACTCTTAAGATCATAACTAAAAAAAACTTTTGAGTTCCAAAATTTTATGACAAAATTTGTAACTCCTTAAAACCATTTAGATCAAACTTTTAAAACAAATAAAATAATCATATCATTCTATCTTTTAATAAATTGACCTAATTCAACTCTTGTAGTAAAGTGACTCAAATTTTATAAATAATTAGTTTTTCATAAAATCAAGTAATTATCATAAAATTTGACAAACTTCATGTTTTTTTTTCCTTCAACTTGAAAAAAAAATACATTTGCATCAAATATAATAGAAAACAACCCATGGCTCTGACACCACTGTTGGGTTTTAGTATACTACAACATCTTATGGTGCACATACAACCCTAAATACATTGGATCTATGTTTTCTCTATTATACATGCAAATGGTTTCCAAGGCATTAAACCTATAACTAGCATGCATTTGACATAAACCATATAATATACTAGTTAGGGAAACATACCTTTTATGTGGCTTGAAGTCTTGATGTATTTGGCCTTAAGAGCTTAGCACCAATAGTATGAAATGCCTCAAATGGAATCACAACACACCTAGGACAAATGTGGCTCTTGAGAGAGAATTCTATGCACCAAAACACCTCCATATTTCTCTAAGAAAAGAAGTGGTGATTTTGGCTATGGAGTAACCTATTTATATGTAGGATTCCAAGGGTCATGGGTATAACCCATAATCCATACCCATGGGTTTTATGATCCATGGTTCATGTGGCCCAACTCTTTATGTATCCATACATAAACTTGGTCCAACATGGATCATAAGCCCAACACATATAAATATAACTAATTATCATAATTAGTCCCCATAGATTTAATTAGTCTCTTTTGATCACTAAATTAATTCCAAATTAATTCTTGATCGATACTAATTAAAACATATGATTTCATATTAATATATTATAACTTATAATATATTAATAAACCATAAATAACCATCTCTCAAAAGTCCATCCTAACAAATTGTCCTGATGATATGCAACCCAAATGGACCATGCTACTCTCGGGTCAAGTACATACCAATAATAGTTATGGGCTTAGACATCTAATCCAACATTCTTGACTTGATACGAACTCAATCCAATAGGTCGTGGATTGTTTTCACATGTATACAACTTAATAGGTCTTGAGTTGTTACTAATCTATCATTTTGTTTCCATACACGTATCATTTGTGGGTGTTATTCTCTCTTTATTTACCTAAACACTACCCTACTCACTAAATCAAGCCCATACACGCATCAAAATGACCCCGAAGATCGATAAATACTCGATGGATTGCATGAAAATGTCTAAGTTCAAGGGAGAATTTAACATTTTAGAAAAAATTTGTACAACGAAGAAGTGTGATGTTGGACCGAGAATGAAAACCGTAAGGTCGAGAATTGTTCGAGAAACGTGTAACTTAACAATGCATCCTTGAACATCGAACCAAGACTTGGAATTTTTGTTTGTATATGAATTAATGGAGACGAAGTTTCGATGATAGGGTAAGAACTACCAAAAAAGAAAATTTAGAATCAATGAGAAATATTTTATTAGATTTTAATCTCAAGATGGAGAGAACCGCCAAACGAGATCGCAACATAGAATTAAGGTCTCATGTATATCGACAGCCATGGGTTGTACCTAGTGACTACACATGGGGACTTATTCGTTTCATGATGTGATACTTTAATCGCAACCCTACTCGGTATCAGAACGCTCTCCAAAGTCGTTACTCTAGTATGCAGACGATAAAGAGTTATTGAGGTAAAGTTGATATTAGTGTTGACTTATTATTGTCACTAATAGCTATTTAGTTGCTAACCTTATGTCCAAAATCAGTATCTATCGAGGCATCCTCATCCACAGTTCTAGGTGAGTTGTTCCTAGAGCGGCAAGTGATATAACCTAACTTCTTAGCCTAACATTTGATATCAGACGAAAAATATTTCTAAATAAAGATATTATGATAAAAGTGTACTTAGTTTATAAATGTACCTAAATGAATGCCTATCATATACAATGCCTATATACACAACGAAAAATTTTGCTTTTCAAAAAGTTTAAGTTGAAAATCGTTTTAAACATAATTTTACTATAACCATTTCCAATTTCGCATAAATTTTTCCTTAATTAAACATACTTGGTCAAGCTATACCTAATTAAGTTCCAATAATGCCTACGCGATTTAGTCATATCAGTAATATGTTCAATATTTTTTAAAGTTATTTTGAATTTTTTTGCTATAGTTTTGGTTCTCCAAAGGAAAACCGGTGTTCTCCATAACTTTCGGCTTTCATACCATTTTCTGTCACACCTCGCTAAAGCGGAAACACGAGGTATGACAGCATAAAAGGTCTCATAGCATAAGGTAAAAGACAACACCAACCATAGTATTAAAAACATTAAAATTTACTATAAGTTTTGAACAACTTTTAAAGAAGTTACAATGCAATAAAAAAAATACACATGTGTAATGCTTCTACAAGTTATGTGTCTCTAGGTGCCACTTAGTAGATGATTCCTGAAAAAGAATGTAAAATGAGAGGTCAACTATTGAAATAGTTGGTGAGTTCACAGGTTTAGAAAATAAAAGATTTATAAGACAAAATTTGATTATTGATAATTTTTTATATAAATAGAAGTTCATTGCTAAAATGAGTATTTAAGTTTTTTATGTGCATAATGTTTAAGAAATGATTTCACAACCAAGCCTGATGACCAAAAGATTCCATATCAAGATCTATGTTTATCGGTAACATATATAGAATATGGTAATATGCACTCTACGATCAGGGTGAGCGAGGAGTTGTCAATTCCTAATAGCGCTATCCATAATGACCATCAGATCAAAGAGTTAATGAGTTGTAAAAAGTTCCAAGGACTTGATGCGATAAGGTCTCATGAATCAACATTAGCATATACATATATACGATTACAACAATCAAATTTGATACAATTTAAATTGAGTACAACGAACATAAATGAATATATATATATATATATATATATATATATATAACATGCTTTTTTACCCCAAAACTTAAAAATTGTAAAAAGGGTTGTGAATACTCACTATGATGGGCGTAGTCAATCTACATTTGATCCACATACAATCTACAGTTGATCCACTGACAATAATCTGAATGTCTAATCCTACGTTGATCATACGAAACATAAAGATTCAAGTAAGCTTTGTGCCTAGATCTCGAATTCAAGTAATACTTGGATACCAACTTTTATTAAATGCCTTAATTATTATATTTGTTTTTGATAATTTAACCATATTTTATATAGTCCCCATATTCAGTATCAATAGCTTTTATATAAATTATAAAGTTTTCTATATTATTTGTCATGTAAATTGATCATTTAGTATATACGAAAGGGTTTTATTATACATTTTAAGTCTCATAAATCGCAAATATTACCAAAACAGTTCCAAAATTAACCAAAATTTATACTTACTACCTATTAGTAGGTATGGAGTCCCTCTAAAAATTTTGGATTTTTGGATGTTTTAACTATTTATTACAATTTATATCTTAAAGGAAGCAATAAAATTTGATTAAATAGTAAAAAATCTCATGAAAATTTATAAAATTTTTGTCCTAACACATTCTGATCATTATATGGTTTGTGTAAACTTGTAAAGATTTATTGTAATCGTAGAACACAAGTTTTATAAATTTATCAAGATTATTAACACATAAATCAAAATAATTATCAAACAACATCCAAATAGTATCAAAATATTTCTAAAAATTATTTTTTGACTTAACATAATATATGGTTTCCCTGTTAAAATATGAGAATTTTTCGACGTGTATTACATTTATTTTTATTTTTACTTTAAATAAATGATATAAATATTATTAAATATCAAATTGAAGAATCTTGAAAATTTTATTAAGATCATATCTAACCAAAATTGTGATGTTTGTAAATTTTCAAGTTCTTTGGATGAGCATAACCTGTTTATCAATTTTTATAGTGATTAAAGGAATAAAAATCTAAATAAATATCGAACAGTATCCAAAAACTGTTAAACTTTTGTTTTTGGTTCTAATAGTAATCAAAAACTTCGTGGTAAATTTTCATGATCTTTAAATAAGCATAATTACATTTTCATCATTTAATCCCTTGAATAATCATTAAATCATGGAAAATAGCAAATAGTCATGAAGAATTTTCAAAAAGTTTCTATAATTGTTATATCGTGTCATGAAGTTGAGAAAAATATTAAACGCTGTTTTTAAGTAGCAGAACCTGATTTTATAATTTTCTTGTGTTTAATAACAAGAAAATCGAAATAAATATTAAACAGTACTAGAAATTCTTCAAACTTTATGGAGGGTGTTTATTTACAGTATAGGTCATCCATAATTTTTCTAGAATTTATTTATCTTTGTAAGTATTTTATATGATTTATGCTCCTTATTTTCTTGTCAAAATTATAATAAACCGAGAAAAATGATTTAATACTTCAAAATTTCCAGATCATCATATTATATCACTGAGATTGTGGGAAAATTGAGTTTGAACAGAAACGGAGTTTTGATTATATTTGTGAATAAATCTCTTTATACCCATATTTTCAAGATTTAACAACAAACTTTAAGTATCAAGCACTCAAACTATAAGTTCATCACATACGTTATGCTTTGAAGGCCTTGTGTGGGTTTGATGTGTTCAAAATGACATTTTTGAAAGAAAAACCCAAGTTCATGTGGGTGATGATCATGAAAGTTGTAGCAATGTCCATTTCTTTGGTTTTGACATAGGTTTGGTCATGGGATCTTCACTATCTTGTAACATGCAAGATGTTTTTTATGAAGATCTACCACTATCATCATCGAATCCAAAATGTAAGATGAACATACACATGCTCTCAACATGGAGAAAGATGAAGATGAAGATGACACTTAAAAATTCAAAAAATAAAACGTGAAAATGACAAGAAAACTCGTAAAAATTGTTATGGAACTTCAATAGATGTATATGATTTACCTTTTTCTATGATTTGTGGCTTCAAAAACACCATCTAATGTTGTAAATTTCGTGTCTTTTGGGGCTGATTTTCAGAGAGAGAGAGATAGACAATGGGGGTTTTAGAGAGAAGAAAATCGAGAAAAGAGAGATTTTGTCTCTCTGGATATCATATCTCCCTCTTCGCTTCTTTGGGGTTTTACTCCACCAAAATATGTCATCAAACCCATAAATCTATCTAAAGTAATGAAGAATGGAATGGCTAAATCTCTCCCACAAATTTTGCTTCCAAGTTCATCATTTCTAGAGAGAAGGAAGCAAGCAATTTTAGAAAAATAAGAGTGTGGAGAATGATGAAATGATTTTGAAAATGCGAGAGAGAGGGTGGTGGGGTGTGTATGGATGAATTTTTGGGGTGAAAAAGAGGTTTTATGAAGCTCTTTGAAGGCTGCATCTCCAATTAATATGGCCTCTTAATCATTTTTATAAAATTGGGCTTAAACTTTTATAAATTTTTTGGTTCAATTTTATAAATTTCATGGTTTATTTGTTGGTTTTTATTTAAGTACTTTGTGTTTAGAAAGGAATCCATGGCTTCTTGTATTCTAATTCATTAGTTTGATAAATAAATTAACTTGTAATTTATATTTTATAAACATAAGTTTTATATTTCACATAATGAAATAAGAGTTTATAAAATGAGAATCTATGGTTAGATGAATGTTTGAATTATGTTTTTGATTCATAATTTGAATTAGATGTGCGAATAATATTTCTAACTTGTAATTAAATCATATTATGATTTAATTAATTTGATTTTGTTAAGTACTTAAACTAGTTAAGCACTTCATAAATTCCAATTAACAAGTTAGGGTATTTAACCTACCCTTGAGCTTTGATCTACTGGGCTTGATTTTTGCATTAAGTTTTCAGATAGAGCTTTGGCATTTTATAATATAGTTGGATAATTCACACACCAATGTGAATATTGAGTATAGTTTCTTTCATTTCTAATTGGATCTAAGTTTCTAGCAGATCACAACTTAGCTTCTAACTACTAACTCTAAAGTGTGTCGTGTCTACACGTGGAAATGGGGCCATTGACGTCTAGAAAGAAACTGAATTTTTACGGTTGTTACACTTTAGGAAAAATGTGAATTTGTATGCTAATTTATGAAAACACACATCATTTCTTTGTGATTCGTTAGTGGAGCGTGTGTGGTTAACTGACACACTAATTTGTGACTACAAAGATGAAATGATGGCACAAATCGAGTTTATGGTTGTTAATGGAGCGTATGTGGTTAACCGACACATCAATATGAGATCATAAATGAGAAAAAGGTTGTCAAGCCGTTTTTAATGGCTATTCACATCTTGTTTGTGATCCTCGGTATCCTAGTCACAAATCGAAGAGCATAATCTGAGATTAAACATGCGATTGAAAAGTTAGTTGAATCTCGAAAGATCTAGGAATTTCATATTAGATTGAAATTATTAAATTGCTTTATAATTTCGCAATTAGATTACGGCATCCCTTCGTGACACTTACTGTTATGCCTATATGTGCTTGTTGTCTTTGTGACTCTTACTGATATGATTGTATTCTTAGCTGTAGGGGTGAAAATAGACTCGATACTGGTTGAAATAGACGGAAGGGGTGAAATTGACCCAGTACCGGTTGAAAAAGACCGAATGGAGGGTGAAATAGACCCAATGTAGGTTGAAAGAGACTAAAGGGGGTGAAAGAGACCAAATACTGGTTGAAAGAGACCGAAGGGGGGTGAAATAGACCCTGTTACATTTTGACTGTTATGTATGTATGGTATGGGATCTTTTGGGGAAACTCACTAAGCTTTGTGCTTATAGTTTTATGTTTATGGTTTCAGGTACTTCCAATTCGAAAGGGAGGGGCCCCACATGATCACACCGCATCCACTAACATTCTGCATTTTATGACCTAATTTGTACTCTGATAACTATTTTATACATTATCACGTTTGATGGGTTTTGGAATGAATGAATGATGTTCTGTTGGTTTTTAAAATGAAATATTCTACTTAGTAAAATTTTGGGGACGTTACAAGTTGGTACCAGAGCCTTGGTATGAGGGATTCATGCACACTTTCGGGTGTGATTGAACTCAAACTGAGGAATTGGTAATCTTTTTAAAAGAAAAAGAGTCTTCTAAATAATTTTTTATAAAGAAAAGGGTTGCAATGCGTGCAATCAGCCGTGCTCAAGTAAGTATTCCTAAAATACCCATACATGTTATTGTTTCAGTATTTGTATATGCGTATAACATGCTAGATTAGGGATATGGATTTGCTCAGAATTGCATAGTAGGATGCTAGGAGGGAAGCCTTTGTATGCCTTAGAACTGCATGCTAGTATGGATTTTAGATGATTAGATAGAGTAACATGGTTAGGTAGTGCTCTGGTTTAGAACTCAATGCTCGAACGATGCTTGCTTTGTGCTTCTAGGGACTCCACTAGTGTCGGCTAATTATTAAGCGAATATTTTAAATTACATGTTGTGGTGATTAGATAGATCCCAAAGGTTAGGTTCAACTCAATTACGTAGCTCTTGTTTGAGTCCAACCGTTGTACAGTGGGACCTAGCAGGAGAAAATTATCTAGTGTTGGTAACATGTAGTAGTATTCATGAGATAGTAGAAGGCATTGGAAGGGAGTCTCTTCTACAGCTGATAGCAGAGAGTGGTGTAGAAAGGAACCCTAGGAAAGCCTAGGAAATGTTTTTATGCGTAAGGTGCTCTATAGTATGAGTGAAGTAATAAATAGTAGGAAAGTGGCTTGGAGGATTTGAGAGAGTCCTTGAGGAAGGTATAGATAGGTGCGGAAGGTAGTATTGGCCCATACTATTGAAATCACATGATCTATCCCCGTGACAAGGAAGGACTTGATGAATTCAAGAAACTTCGGGAGTATGAACCTCTTCGTGTGTATATTGATTGTTTCCGTATTATGTTTCAACATGGTGATGACACGTGGCAGAGTAGGAGGTTCAGGATTTGGATCTCATTCGGGCTCGGGCATCGAACCACTTAACAAGGGATTGTACGATTTCATCGCGTCTGAGATTACGAGAGGCATCCTTGATGTGACCCCAATGATGTTTGGGTCGATCAAGGAGGGTATCATCGATTTGATAGAGGATCGTCTATGGTCCTTTAGGGCCGAGTTGGCTGCTAGTCAGTATGGAGCCCGCTCTCTCTCTCCTTCAAGGATTTCAGGGGATGTGGGGTGTTGGAGTTCTTTGGGGCAAAGGACCCTATTGCCGACTGACGATGGATAGCAGACATGAAGTGTACTCAGATGACTAGATTCTTCCCGAGGGGTCGAAGGTGATGTTCGTTGTAGGCTGCCTGAGGGATCAACCCCAGTAGTGGTGGGAGGAGGTTAGCTATGCCCTGTCTTCCCAAGCCATTGATGCCATGACCTGGTCGGATTTTGTGACTCGTTTTTTAGCGGAGTTTGCACCGGTTGTTGAGGTGCAATAGCTGGCGAGGGAGTTCATGGACATGTGGCAGACGACTGAGACTGTGACGGAGATCACCACCAAGTCTCTGAGAAAGAGCTTTATTGGTACCCCAATATGCTGCAGACGAGGAGATGAGGAAGACTCTGTACTATGACATGATTAGATCAAATATCAGGGAGTTTGTTAGTTTTTCAGCATGTCCGACATTAGAGGACATGATATCTAGGGCCCAGGAGCGGGAAATTGATTTGGAGCACACCGGGAAGAGGAAAGTAGAGCAAGTGCAGACGAATGGAGTTTTAGCAAAGAAACCCAAGGGTTTTGACTCTAGATCGAGGGGCCTGCAGGGCCGGGGCCACTGTGGTAAGTGCGGAAAGATGCATGATGGAGTTTGCAGGGCGTGTGGTTCGGGCTGCTATAAGTGTGACCAGACATGGCACTTAAGCAGGGATTGCACTGCCACCGTCATCACCCATGTTTCAGGTATGATATGCCTTTATTGAAATCAGAGGGGCCACAAGAACGCCGATTGCCCGACTCCTGACATGGTTACGAATATGTTTTCCATTGGTTTATGTGCTTTCATTATTGTTTATGCTTATGTTTCATGTTGTAATGTTTAGGGAAGTTCTTAGTGAACGGATTGACAGAGTAATCTCTTGCAAGGCCTTTTCAATCGTCTGAAAGCGGAAAAATATTAAATGTGTGTGTGTGTTTTGGGTATTTATACGTAGTAGAATAGCAATCGTCAAGTTTTGAGTATGAAAAGTTTGGGTTTCTTAGAGAGATAAACTGCCAAATACATGTCATTATTACCCATCCAATCTCATGCCATACTTGAGTACCACGCCTATCATCACGTTAAAGAAGTCCAATAAGAACATGCTAGCTCATCCTACTTCAACTGAACGAAAACAACTGTCTTCCATTGTTTTTGCATAAGCTTTTTCGCATAACAATCATAAAAGATCCGTTTGCATCAGAGAAACATGCCATTTCGGTTTACAGTAGTTTCATAATCATTGAGTCCACCCTTCAATATTGCATATTTTGAAATAGTATCCATTGGAATTACGACCAGTGTTACCTTCATAAAATGCCATAATGTAACTAGAACCAGGTAAACAATAGTCTCATCCAATCACGGGAAGAATTATTAGAATCATCAACTAGAAGTTGTGAAATATTGGTTCAAGTTGGTTGTACTTGAGACCTCAAGGATCCCAAGTGAAAGTGTGCGAATTGTACGAGAGAAACTTAGAAAGAAAAAATGTGTTAGTAGGAATCTCATACATACGATGGTGAAAATGATAAACAATCATAAATTAGGACTTTGTAGAACCGTGGCTCGAGTTGTTTTATACTCGAAAACCTTATGGGTCTTAAATGATGTGTATGTATGTTCTAGAGAATTAAGATTTTGGAAAGTAGGTAGAGTTTGTAGATTTTGGAAAGTAGGTACATTGAAACATAGGTCGTTTCTGCTGTCAATTCATAGTTGCATTCTAGAATGTAAACAAATTCACTATCAATTCATAAAGGTTTAGAAATTATGAAACCTATGTTCAAGTTGGTTTAAACCCGAGACATCATTGGTTTCAATATTGGTTAATAAGAGACATAATACCTCTGCTATAATAACAAGTAACCTAGCAGTCATCTCTAAACTCCAAACATTAGTAGAGAAATGTAGCCCAATGATTTTTGCTAATACAACCTATTGGGAAGAGATTCGTAGAAACAAGAAATTTCATTAAGGCTTCACAAATAGAGAATCTATGAGGTTTTGGACAACATGTTGCATCATACTTCTATGGACACTTAACTAGTTAATGGCATTACGAAACATAAAATGTTTCCCTTTAATTCCTTATTTGCACACTTGAACAACATGTGTTCACCGTCAATTCCTTGTAGCATACAAGAACAAATTAATGTTCCAAGAAAAATATTTTTGGGTTTTCAAAATTTTAAAGAAAAAGAAAATATTTTTGGATTTTTCAAAAAAATGAAAATACAAAATCTTTTCAGATTTTTGAAAGTTTTTAAAAAAGAAAAATATTTTTGGATTTTTGAAATTTTTTAATAAAGAAAACCTTAAACTACAATAGGTTACGATGATCGCAGTACATCACATGCAAACTAAAATAAAGAAAACAAACTAGTTGTGACCATGGCATGTTGCGAACGTTCGCAGCTAGTCGCAGTTGAACAATAACAATTAGAAATGAAATGAATGTGAAGAACAAAAATGAGAATACATACCTGACGCAATAGTCTGCGGACAAACCTGTTGCGACTGCAACGTGGTGCGAACATTCACATCACGTCGCAAGTGAACGATAACATTTCACAGTTTCATTTTGAATTTGTACTAGAAACTGATTATGCTTCCATCATTCCCAATCCTTGAAGAATTCTATTAAAAGTTCCTCCGGTAAAGCTTTTGTGAATATATTTTCCAATTGATCAACATATCTAAAAATGTGAACTTCTATATTCCTATATCCAACATGATCCTTTATAAAATGATATCGTAATGTGATATACTTTGTATTTGAATGTTGTATTGGATTGTGACATATAGCACTCTATGAATCATAGTACAATGGATTCTTCGTCATGCTTAAACCATAATATCGCAGTTGGCTTTGAATCTAAATAACTTGCGACGTGCAAGAAGCAGCAACAATATATTCAACTTCAGCAGTAGATAATAAAACACATGTTTGTTTCTTTGATTGCCAACTAACAACCTTTCCATCAAGAAAATGGCATCCACTAGTAGTACTGTTGCGATCAAGTCTACACCCACCAAGATCTACATTAGAATAAGCTTGCACAAAGAACCTAGTATTATAAGGATACCATAACCCTAAAAAGTAGTTATGTGAAGATATCTAAAAATATTTTTCACTACAGTCATGTGAGGTTTCTCGTGGATTTTATTGATATCTAGAACAATAACAAACAAAAAACATTATGTCAAGTCTACTAGATGTTAAATACAGCAAATACCCAATCATCTATCGATACAAAGTAAGATCAGTTGTTGGTTTATCAAGTGAGGGTGTCAACTTGGTACCGAACGCCATTGGTGTTATGATTTTCGTATCTCCATTCATGCCAAATTTTGTAACCAAGGACTTTGTGAAAGCTTCCTAGTTTATGAAAATCCCCTCATTGCCCTGTCTAATATTCAATCCAAGGAAAAATTTAATCGGACCCGTTAAGTTCATCTCAAATTTAGTTTCCATTACTTTTTAGAATTTAGCAGTCAATGCGAGATTTGTTGATCTGAGAATAATATCATCAACATAAATTTAGACAAACATCAAATGATCACCATCTTTCTTGTGAAAGAAAGTGGGGTCTACAGAACCTTGTTTAAACTTAGAATGTTTAAGAAAATGAGTAAGAGATTCATACCATGGATGATGAGCTTTCTTAAGACCATATACAACTTTATAAAGAATATAGCAATGAGTTGGATACTTTTTATTAACAAAACCTGGTGGTTGTTCAACATAAATTGTCACTTCAAGTTATCCGTTGAGAAATGTGCACTTTATGTCCATTTAGAAAACTTCAAAATTCTTGTGAGTAACATATGACAAGAAAAAGCGAACGAATTCCAATCTCTCAATAGGAGCAAATGTCTCTCTGTAGTCAATTCCTTCCTCCTGGTAATATCCTTTCGCAACGAGACTTGCCTTATTTCACACAACATTACCTTCTTTGTCTAACTTATGCTAAAATACCTATTTTAAACTGACAACTGAAGCATTTGGAGGTGTTGGAATCAATCTCCAAACCTTATTTATTTCAAATTCACTTAGCTCAGCTTGTATTGCTTCAACCCAATCTGCATGATCAAGAGCAATTTTCACAGTTTTATGTTCGATTTTGGATATGAAAGAATTAAACATACAAAGTTCTTGATTTTTATTTAATGAAGCTTTTTATCTTTTTGTTGAGCTCGTGTAAGAACACCAGTTGATGTTTCTCCTATCACTTATGATTTCAGATTATCCCTTGTCTATTTTGTTAATGGGGGATAATTCAAATCATAATTAGGAATAATTTTAGAATTAACTTCTTCGAATTCCAAATGGCCATCATTATCATTATTTTCTTATCTCTCCCCCGAACATCAGTATCAAGTGAGGAATCATCCCCCTGAAAATGATCACCATTAGTTAAATTCTCCCCCTGAGAAGGAGTATCAACTATCCTCTGAAGATGCTTTTGCAAGCAATCAAACATAAGGTTTTCTTCAATAGGCTTCATGTTAAGAGGATACATTTCACCTTTCCTCTTAGATTTCAAAATCACTTTCTCTGATTCCTTATGAGTTATTTCTAAACCTTCCTTATTAAATGAAACTTGTAATCCAATACCTACAACAAGTTGAAAAATGTTGATCAAATTATGTTGTAAACCGTCAACATATGCTACCTTACGAATTGTAAATTCGTCATTGGTTATCATTCCATAGCCTTTGATTTCTCCAGTCGCATTATTTCTAAATTTAACTCTTCATGCATCCTTCAGACTTCGAAATTCTCTTAATTGTGATTTCCTTCCAATCATGTGATGACAACAACCACTGTTAATATACCATTTCGAACCTTACTGCTCATCATGAATCAATTACAAAATCACACCAATTTAGGAATCCAAACTAGTGCAATAAGCTCTTAAGGAGATTTTAAGAAAGCTGGGCGTACGCCCTACGTAATTTGAGTACGCATCGCATATGTGGTCAAGTCAATTGATGGCGGTCAACGCTGGAGTACGCCCCACGTACGTGCACTGTGTCGACTTGGCTGAATTGACTCGACTAGGTTGACTCAGCTGGGTTGACTCAGTTGACTTATGGATTTTGATCAGTTTGACTTTTACCAAGTTTGAGCCAGGGGTATTTTGGGTATTTTGGTTGGTGTTTGAGAAATTGGTCTTTTGGATGGTGATTTAGAATTGGTATATTGGTTGGATAGGTGTTGGTTAAAGCTAAGTTTCGGATTTGGGACCTCATCAGCTATTGATCAGATCGAGTGGTGAGTTTTCCTCACTGTACTACAGGTCAAAGGCACCAAGGCCGACCCATTAGATTGATATTCTGCTATACAGTGATATGTTGAGTATGGAATAGATCTGCATGATTATATGCTAGTTGCTGATATGTTGGCCTGTTAGATCTGTAGGACTACCTGTGATTCCGTCTGCATGATTATCTGTATATGTTTGTTATCTGTTATATGTCGACATATTGTGAGGGGTTGAGGTTGTACTGCTTTGTGTCGTAGTCAACAAACTCCGAAGCACTCCAGATATGAGCTGAGGGCCGGATAGGGCAAGTTAGACTCATACTGAGGGCTTCGTAGCATTCCAGATACGAGCTGAGGACCGGTTGGTATGCCAGACTCGTACTGAGGACTGAACATTTGTATTTCAGTCTGATGACTGATTAGGTCAGGGAGCAAGCCAACCATAAGCTGTGGGCCCCGAGGGCAAGCCAGACTTGTGTTGTGGGCTCAAGAGCAAGCCAGCTATGATTTGTGGGCCCGATAGGCAAGCCAAACTCATACTGTGGGCCCAAGTGTAATCCAGTCTTTTAGTTGTGGACCCAATACATGTTATTGGTATATGTTATTTGTTTGTGCGCTGGTATTTGGGGGAACTCACTAAGCTTTGTGTTTACAGTTTTGGTTTATGGTTTCAGGTACTTCAGAGGACCGTGGCAAGGCAAAGGCGTGACCATACACATCCTTGGTTTTACAACTGATTGGATCTTGAGAGACTCTGATTTTAAATAATGTTTTGGAAACAATGGTTTTGTAAACACTTTTATTAGTAAATGGGCTGTTTTGAAAGGTTTAAACTTGTTGAAGTTTTTGGGATGTTACACGGTGTTATCAATTATATCATTAAATTGTTTTTGAGTTTAACAACTTCCTTCGTTTTTGAGTATGAATACAAAGCTTTAGTAATAATGTGCCAGATGCTATTGTAGTCTTCAAACGAAGAACCCAAACCTTATAATCCTTCAGGAAAAGAATTAGAATCCTAGTAGTAGAACGAATACTACTAGGGAGATTGAAAGAAATCAAATGAGAATCGTCTTTTTACATATTTTATAGAAGAATTTGAATAATGAAATCTATGAGCGAAGAACATATTTCAAATCGAAATAAGAGATTCAAACAAAGAGTGTAAGATCAAATTGCAAACAAATTTTGCAAAATGCGGAATCGTTCAAAGATTCAAAGTAAAAACCTAAGAACTTGAATAAATTTGAACAAATTGAAGATTTGAAAAACAACTAACAGAAAACCTACTATGTTGGAACGATAAGATTCTAAACCAAAGAAATGATCAAAGACATGACGTAACTGCAAGAACAGAAAGATGTAAACAAATATGGTTTTCCATTCAGAGAGTAAAGGTATGAAATTACAATGATGTAAGACACCTTCAAAAGATACTCTCTACTACCAATTACCAGCCCTTATATAGTGAATACAAAGGAGTCAGTTAGGCTCTAACCAATGAGGTTATGACACATAGACAAACACATCTGTCAAAATAACGGAACATAAAATTGTGAAGTCTAAGTTAACAAAAACTATGAACACTAACAAACAGTTTGCATCTATAAGATAAGACCTGTAACAAATCTCTACGAACACTCTTTCGCATTAAAACTCAAACACAATACACTTAAACTGTGAAATCCAATAGGATCTTGATTAATTCACTATGTTTCCATCATGATTGAAGAATACGAAAATGTAAAAAGAATGTGATTTTCTCTAACTCTGAAATCTTTGTCTGGTGATGCATAATATATATAGGCTGCCAAATGATAGTTATTAACTACATTCCTTCAAATAACTTCTAAAAACAATTAAACTGAATTTATCGGATTTAATAAAAAGTAAAAATCAATATATATATATATATATATATATATATATATATATATAAGTTTAATTAGTCAATGAGACCTCAAGAGCCCTAAAGCCCATGGACAATCTTTTGACCATTATATATATATATATATATATATATATATATATATATATATATATATATATATATATATCAATCCAAGTCTTCAATGACCAATCTTACTAGCCCAATCACCATATCCAACCCAATCCCTTTAGCCCAAAATTTTGTTCTAATTAGTAAGCTACTATCATAAAGCTTTATAAATGAGTAAATGTTTATTCTTTATTCCAATGTAGGACAGGTCCCATAAGGCATTTTTCACTAACAAAGTTCCAACAGATCAAGAGTTCATTTTGGTGCACAAAAGAAAGGATCAAGTGTAGATCCAACAAAGTTGCCTCATTAAGTGGACCTTTGTGAGTATAAAGCTTTAAACTTTCCTTCTAGTTTGCTAGATCTTCCTTATTGTCATAAAATGCACTTTTGGTCCCTTTTTGGTGGTGAGCTTGGAGTTGTGATGACTTGTCTTATGGACCTCTTGGACTTTGAAAGTTGGTGTTTTGTACATCTCATATAAGACATGCAAGCTATATGGAATATTTAGGTTATTTGGAGTACAAAAGTTTAGATCTTGCTTCATTGGAGTGACTTAATAAGTAAAGTTGGAAACTTATTCATTAAGACAATATTAATGATCATATATGGAAGTTTGGGGTTTATACTTAATGGATTAAGTCTTTTCACTTTGAAAAAAAAAAGCATGGAAGCAACATGCTTTTCCCTGGTGCAACGCACTTTTAAGGTTTTCTTAACATGCTTATTTTTAGCCAAAAATCCTGATTGTTTTGTCCCTTTGTGGGCGTGGGGCACCCAGAAGAAAGCCTAGCGCGCCTGTTGACCAGAATGTTGACCTGTTGACTTTATGACAAAGTTTGACCATGGGTTAAACACTAGGGTTTTAGGTCATAGTTGAGGTTAACCTTTGATTTCATGTCTATGTGGTGTGTGATACCAGTCTATTAGTATTTGCATGTAGTGGTGGTTATTCGGTCTATCTACAAGGTAAATTTTCGCACTATACTTTACACTAAAGTATGTATCATTTTACGTTAGGATGATGTTATGTTGTAACGAGTTGTTAGACATGTAGGCTAGTTTAGATAGTTACATACGTTGTTGGATTGTGGTTGATTGCTTGGTATTATATATATATATATATATATATATATATATATATATATATATATATATATATATATATATATATATATATCTTGTAGCGAGTTGAGGACGGTCCAACTTTGTTCTAAAGGTCAAGATATTCGATGCATACCAACTTTATAATGAAGGCCAGGGGCAGACCAACTTTATGCTGAAGGCTGAAGGGGGAGGACCAACCTTACGTTGAAGGCCAATGTTGTATGCTTGCATGTATTGTGTGGTGTATGGTGTTTTTGGGAACTCACCAAGTTCTGGCTTACAGTTGTGTACTAATTAGGTTAAATTTGAGGTTCGTAGGAAAGAGAAGACATGATTGTACACATCCATCAACAACTTTTATGTTTGAGATTTCGTAATGTTATGATGCTCAAATTTTCTTTTTGGGTTTATGTTTTGAAACAATGGTTTTATGGATGGTTGATTTATGAAAATGGTTTTTATATTATTTATAAAATTGAAAATTTATTGTGAAAATTGGGACGTTACACGGAAGCTCCACATTTCAAGCCTCATGGCATGTCTAATAGGGAGCTATTTGCGAAAAATAGCTTTTGGTAAGAGATCGTTTTTCGACATGTCTATCCATTGGGAGAGAGTTTTTGATGGGAGGTGGTTACGAGATCTTGTGGGTGCTATTTTGAGGTTTTCATATGTCTTTCAATTTATTGTGCCTTGAAATTATATTGTAATCAATTGGGTTGTTTAGATGCTCAAGAGCTGATTCTAATGTTTGTTGTCTATATAAATGACGCATGGGGTATGCCAATTGTAGGTATAACTGTTGTTAGATATAACTGTTAAAACTGTTGTAGTGTTTTAGATGGGTTCATAATATAAGTTGATAAGTGATTTGAATACTACTATAAATGGTTTGATGTTCAAGGGATGTGTTGTTCGTTTATAGAAGCAACATGTTTACTTGAATCTGGCTGAATTGAACAATATTGATATGGTATGAATGGATGAGAAGTTATTGATTTTTCATGGATAAGTTATCTTTATTTTGTTTGCTTTGGTATAGTTTTTAAGGTTTTTTGTTGTGATAATTTCTAGGAAACCGTATCTCAGCTACCATAAAGAATGTTTTAGTTCACAAGTTTGAAGGACTATTGAAGGAGGGGAGTGTGTATGCTTTTTCTAATTTCTTTGTTATTGATAATCTTGCTGTTTGAAAATGATAGATCACAAATTTAAATTAAATTTTCACAAAAACATGTCTGTTAAGGCCATTACATATGACTTCTCCCCTAGTGTAAGCTCTTTTTTTTGCCAAGTTTGGAGACATTATTTCAGGCCGTGTTGGGGGAGGAGTGTGCAATAGGTAAGTAGGCTTTTGTATCGAAAACAAAGTTGGTCTTATACTTGTGTTGTGTGTCTTGGCATTTCTGAATTACTTGGTGTGACAACCGTCAAATTTCGGTCAATTCAAAGTCAACAAGTCAAACCGGTCAACTCCAATAACCCTTGTATGCTAGGGTTTACGTTATGTAATCACTATACAATTCGCTATTTTAATGAGAAATCCTCATTTGGAAAGTTCATGTGTTTGATTTTCCTTAGCCTTAACAGTGCTAAACAACGAACCAAAGCGATAAAACACTATTGCACAATCATCGGGATTGTGTACGACACTAAAACACTGTTTAATGGGGTTTACGAACCTTGCGTTGTGAAGCCGGACACTCAAATTAATCACAAACGAAACCTCTCTAAATCGTTTTCACTCTATCTCTTTCTATTTGAAATCTCTCCCAAATCTCTCCCAAATCTCTCTCAAAAGTTACTTTAACTTTTTGTAATCATTTGGGTCATCTCGACCCTTAACCGGGTCAAAAATCGCTTGAAACGGGGTAAAAACGAGTAAAATAGCTTTAAGGATCCGAAACCGAAACCTCTGGTCCGAACTCCGAAGTGTCCGAAGCCAGGGTCCGAAGTCCGAAGTGTCCGAAGTGTCCGAAGCCAGGGTCCGAAGTCCGAAGTCCGAAGAGCCCGTGTCCGAAGTCCGAAGGTCCGAAGCCGTGTCCGAAGTCCGAAGGTCCGAAGGTCCGAAGTCTCGCAGACAGGCCCTTTTTACCGGTTTTTCGACTACGACTTCGTTTTAACTCCGTTTTTCATTATTTTAACGTGGGATTTTCACCCAAAACTTTATTTTATAAACTAAGGCCCCAAAATATATAAATCTCCAGGGTTTTTATAAAATATATTAAAAGAATTGGTGATTGAACTAATTATTGAGGGAATATTTGATTTTCCTTAATTTATGGCAAAAGCAACCCACTACCACCTCACTCTATGATCAGCCACTCTTTCCCACTACCCCTTGTCTCCTTAGTGGACCTTTACAGCCAATCTCCAGCTCTTCCCACGTTCTAAGAGCTGGAGGATTGATCCTCTCTCCTCATTCTCCATAAAACTCTTTCATTCTACACTTAGCAACCAAGAACACTCTCCAAAATTCTCTCATCTTTTCTCTCAACTTCAAGAACTTCAAGGCTTTCTCCAGGGATTTCTTGCTTCAATTAGTAAGTATCTTCATCATTCACATAATTATTAAACTCCATTCTACTCAAATCATTGATATCTTACACAAGTTCCATCTTATTCGGTGCTAGATTCTCGAATCATCAAGACATCTTCTTAGTGTTCTTGAGTTGAACACTTCCTCTCTCTCACTTTCATCTACTGAAACCACATAAGGTGAGTTCATACCCATACATTTACATGTTTTTCTTAAGTTTTAAGGGGAGAATACAAGTAAAATCATCAAGAACACAATTAAACTTTTTCTAACAGATTACATCAGAAAAGATGGACGTTAATCACGGACTGTTTTGGTCAACTTAAATATTTTAGTTTTCAAAACTGTTTCAGGTGCAAGTAGTTCAAACTCTTAGCTTTAAAATGGCTACTTGCACATCTTCAAATGATTTTTCTACAATTAATGGTGATTTTTACAAAACTGTCTGTCATTTCAGAGGCAAACCCGGACCAGTCTGTGATTATGAACATTTTCACCTCTGTTAGAGATCACTAAAAATCATGATAAAATTTACGAACAAACTAGACTCATATTCCAAACTCTCAAAATTTGCGGATTTGGATTTAGAGCTGTGATGATTTTTCTATAAATTTTATAAGAACGGTAACAGAAACTGTTTTTAACGAAAAGTTGTTGTTAATTTCATTTCACCTTGTAACATGTTGAGCAAGGTGTATATCTTTATGTGACTGTATGTTACTACAATATATGACATTTTATCTTAATATTTAGACACACATCAGTTACAAATGGATTTGGTCATATAAAATATAAAGAATAACAAGTGATTATAATCAAAGTACAATCGATACATTCAAACATTAAATAAACTATTTTGAATATAGTTTGCATACATTACCACGTACTACCCTTGGTTGATAAACTATAATAGGTATAGTTTATGATACATTACATAACACATACATTTAAAAAGGGTACATTTATACAAAGAATATTTTCATTAAGCAAGGTACGGCCTTACGGTACCAAGTTTTCATAACACGTAATTCCGTTAATGACTTTGTGAGACATTTACTTCAAATTACCATTAAGTCCTGTATTGTAACCAGAGTCTCCTTGAGGGAGAGCGTGATACTTGTGTATAGATCTATATTGGGTTTGACAAACCCACACCTAAACTGCATGCAACAGTTAGACCGATAGGTCTGGGGTGACAAATGTCATAACATTTCCGACGCCTGAAGAACGTCGTTTTAGGCAACCTTGGTCATAGTATGGTTATAATAAACTCACATAAAGTATTAACAAACATTGGAATTTACGGGAACTTCATTAAAATTTAACGAGTTTATGTCGATTTAAACTTGCATTGTTTTACTATAAATATGATAAATTACTTGTACATTTCGGTCTTTGGGTTTTAAGACTACATTTACACATTAAGGAAAATATTGGATTTTTCTAACACAAATACTACTTTTACAAACGAAAGGCTTTTAATAATACCAAACAAAAGCTTATGAACTCACCAACCTTTGTGTTGACACTTTTTCAAACAACTTGTATTCTCAGGAAATCATTAAACAGGTAATCAAGTGCTTTTGAGGATGGGACGCTAAGGCGTCTACTATTTCATATTTTATCAACATATTGTAATTGATTCGTAAACATGTAATTCATACAATGATGTAACTTTTTTTTCAATTATATATATGTTGGTTGTGTTTGCTTGAATTACTATTACAATTGCTGTTATGATACTATACATGAAGTCCTCCACCCCCGGACGTTTCCGCCATCCTTGGTTTGGGGGTGTGACAGATTGGTATCAGAGCGCAGTTTATAGTGAATTAAGTATATCAAACCACATAAGATATACAAACTATAAACACAATTGGGACTAATAGTCTCTGATTTGTGCATTTTTCAAATAAATATACTTTTACAAAATAAATGATTTTTTTTTTAAAAGTATAAATACATGCATACATGCTCACATAGTGTCATAACTAGAAGAACATAAAATAAAAGAAGAGGAGTTGTACATTATGGGTATGCCTTGGTATATGTAAATCAAGTCTGGGAAGGATATAGCCTGATCAACTATATCTGTCCGAGAATTGACTTGCATATACCGGGGGATGGTCAGGATGGACAACAAATCTAACAAACCTAATAACATACTACAAAGGATACTTTAAGGACTCAAAACTAAACATTTACAAATACTATAGGAGTATTTTGTGTTACTATAATAAATTATCTGATAATTAAATAGATCTTTATTTATAAATTAATAGCTGCTAAGTGGATGCGCTAAGGTCATATGTAACTAAGATGCTATAGACTTAGAATTTATGTATCTTTGTTTCACTTCCTGTCCTTGTTTGGTTGTGGTCTTGGAGTTAGGGTCATCTATTCGAAGGACTATTATATCTTAATCACATATGACTGGTATGCACTTTGCAACTAATTAAGTAACCGATAAAGATCATTTTAAAATATAATATATTAATTATGTCCCGACTAAATTAGTATGCACTTTGCAACTTATGACAGAACCATGCCGCCAAGAAGAAGACCAAGACCTTCCAGCAACACAGCAACACCTCCTCCGCCGCCGCCTCCACAGTTTGATCCCGCAATGTTCCAGGCTGCAGTAACAGCAGCCGTAGCGGCCGCAATGTCGCAGATAGGGACCAACGGAGCTGGTGGTTCGGGATCGGGAGCTACACACTCTAACCACGGAGACAGTACGTGGCGTGCAAAAGAGTGTTCATACAAAGACTTCACAAATGGCAAACCCGACAACTTCAATGGAAGCGGGGGAGTCATCGCATTGATGCAATGGTTTGAAAAGACCGAAGTAGTCTTTCAGGTGTGCTCTTGCCCCGAAGCGAGCAAAGTTAAGTTCGCAGCCTTCACCTTCACCGGCCGGGCCCTTACTTGGTGGAACTGCCGGGTTAAGTCACTTACTCTCGAAGTGGCTAGATCCATAACCTGGGCAGAACTAAAAACGTTGATGATGAAGGAGTACTGCCCGAGAGGTGAAATTCAAAAGCTGGAACAAGAACTCTGGAACCTCAGGATGACGGGCTCTGACCTTGAAACCTACACCACCCGATTCAATGAATTGGCTCTCCTCTGCCCAACAATGGTTACTCCGGAGGAGAAAAAGGTGGAGCGATACCTTTGGGGACTGTCTCTCCACGTGCAAAGTAGTGTCCTGGCTTCAAGGCCAACTACTTTTGACAGTGCCAGGGAGCTGGCACAACAACTTGTTGACCACCGAGCCGGTCATAATACTACAACCACCACCACTGATAAATCAAAAGGGGGAAACAACAAAAGGAAGTTCTGGAACGAAAAGAAGAGCCAACCAGCACAGGACCCCGCTAAGAAGCAACAAATTGTTGCTGTCCATGCTACCACTAATGCTGCCACTACTGCTACCACTCCAGCACCACCGAAGCCATATGCGGGAAAACTACCTAAGTGCAACAAGTGCAACTTTCACCACAATGGTGCTTGTAGGGAGATGCACTGTAACAACTGCGACAGGAAGGGGCACACTGCTCGTTTCTGTAAAGCGTCGGCTCAACCAATCAACCAAGTCGCCAGTACGGGGGCAACCCGGACCTGCTACAACTGTGGAGACGCAGGTCACTTCAAAAGAGACTGCCCCAAAGCACTAGCCCCTAATGCTGGTGGAGTAGGAAGAGTCCTGGCAATAGGACATGGGGAAGCAGTCGAGGATCCCACGGTGGTTACCGGTACGTTTCTCCTCAATAACTCTTATGCATGCGTACTATTCGATAGTGGAGCGGAGAGGAGTTTCGTGAGCCACCAATATAAACATTTACTTGAACAAAATCCCCAATCACTAAAGGATACTTATGTAGTAGAAATGGCAAATGGGAAAGTAGAACGCACTAGCGATATATACTCATAATGTACTCTCACTCTAGACAACCATACATTTAAAATTGACCTGATGCCAGTCACCATAAAAAGCTTCGACGTAATCATCGGGATGGATTGGTTAGTTCCTCACCGTGCCGACATTCTATGTTACGAAAGGGCCGTTCGCCTCAATCTACCAAATGACGAAACCCTTCTCATCTATGGTGACAAACCTAGTGCGAATTTACAAATCATCTCATGCATCAAAGCCCAAAAGTATCTCCGGAAGGAGTACCACGCCTTCTTAGCCCATGTAGTAGACAAGAAACAAGACGTGAAAGACATCAAAGACATCCCCGAAGTGTGTAACTTCCCGGATGTGTTCCCAGAAGATCTTCCTGGTGTACCACTCGCACGACAAGTCGATTTCAGAATTGACTTAATACCCGGAGCTACCCCCGTAGCCAGAGCTCCATACCGCCTCGCACCATCAGAAATGCAGGAGTTGTCCAGTCAGTTGACCGAGCTTTTGAACAAAGGGTTCATCAGACCAAGCTTCTCACCTTGGGGAGCACCAGTCCTTTTTGTAAAGAAGAAGGACGGATCCTTTCGCATGTGCATCGACTATCGGGAACTAAACAAGCTCACCATCAAAAACCGATATCCTCTGCCCCGAATCGACGACCTTTTCGACCAACTCCAAGGAGCAAATTTCTTCTCAAAGATCGACCTAAGGTCAGGCTACCATCAGCTACGAGTTCAAGAAGAAGATATTCCCAAAACTGCATTCAGAACTCGCTATGGGCACTACGAGTTTGTGGTGATGTCCTTCGGTTTAACAAACGCACCTGCGGTATTCATGTACCTAATGAATAGAGTGTGTCGAACCTACCTAGACAAGTTTGTAATCGTATTCATCGACGATATCTTGATCTACTCGCGAAGCGAAGAAGAGCATCGCCTACATCTACGCCAAGTGCTAGAGACGCTAAGAGCGGAGAAGCTTTATGTTAAGTTCTCTAAGTGTGAATTCTGGATTAGAGAAGTGGATTTCCTTGGACATGTGGTAAGTGAGAAAGGCATACATGTGGACCCCTCCAAGATCAAGGCAATCGAGAATTGGTCAGCACCCAAGACGCCAACCGAAATTCGACAATTCCTTGGGCTTGCTGGCTACTACCGAAGATTTATACAAAACTTCTCCAAGATTGCGAAACCACTCACCACCTTGACGCAGAAAGGTGTGATATTCAAGTGGGAAAATAAACAAGAAACTGCTTTCCAAACGTTAAAACAAGCCCTATGCAGCGCACCGATCTTGTCTCTCCCAGAGGGAACCGAGGACTTCGTAGTGTACTGTGATGCTTCGAATCAAGGCCTCGGATGTGTGCTCATGCAGAGAGGGAAGGTTATCGCGTATGCATCAAGACAGCTTAAGACGCACGAGGTTAATTATACTACGCACGACCTGGAATTAGGAGCAGTGGTATTCGCTTTGAAGATCTGGAGACACTACCTCTACGGCACGAAATGCACTATCTTCACTGATCACAAAAGTCTTCAGCATATCCTCAATCAGAAAGAGCTCAACATGCGACAGAGGAGATGGGTGGAGTTGCTGAATGACTACGAGTGCGAAATTCGTTATCATCCGGGCAAGGCCAATGTAGTGGCCGATGCTCTAAGCAGGAAGGAGTACTCGGGCCGCCAAGTAAAATCCTTAACAATGACAATCCATTCCCACCTGACCATACAAATCAAGGAAGCTCAACTGGAAGCTTTGAAACCAGAAAAGGTGGCAGGAGAGACATTAAGGGGAATGGATAAAAACTTAGAAGTCAAGGATGATGGAGCACGTTATATCATGAACCGGATTTGGACACCGAAGTTCGGTGGACTCCGAGATGTCGTCATGAATGAAGCACACAAGACTCGATACTCCATCCATCCCGGGTCGGATAAGATGTATCTGGACCTCAAGAAATTATACTGGTGGCCGAACATGAAAGCTGAGATTGCTACCTATGTGAGCAAGTGCCTAACTTGCGCTAAGGTCAAAACCGAATACCAGAAACCATCCGGGCTATTACAACAGCCGGATATACCTGAGTGGAAGTGGGAGCGAATAACAATGGACTTCATAACCAAGCTGCCTAAGACATCGGGCGGTCTTGACACAATATGGGTAATTGTAGACAGATTGACCAAATCAGCACACTTTCTACCAATAAAAGAAACCGACAAGATGGAGAAGCTGACTAGAACGTACATCAGAGAGATTGTACGACTCCATGGTGTGCCGATATCCATTATCTCCGATAGAGATAGTAGATTTACCTCACGGTTTTGGCAGTCTCTACAAAAATCATTGGGAACTAGGCTTGACATGAGTACGGCCTACCACCCACAAACCGACGGACATAGCGAACGAACCATTCAAACGTTGGAAGACATGTTAAGAGCTTGTGTGATAGACTTCGGTAAAGCATGGGATACCCATCTACCGCTTATCGAATTCTCCTACAATAACAGCTATCATACTAGCATCAAAGTCGCTCCATTCGAAGCTCTTTACGGTCGCAAATGCAGATCACCCCTGTGTTGGGCTGAGGTGGGGGATACACAGCTAGCTAGAGGGCAAGTCTCTAATAGCACCCTCACTGGCCCTGAAATCATAAGGGAAACCACAGAAAAGATCGTTCAAATTCGAGAGAGACTGAAAGCGTCTCGCGATCGGCAAAAGAGTTACGCAGACAAACGACGCAAACCCTTGGAATTCCAGGTGGGTGATCGAGTACTACTAAAAGTTTCCCCTTGGAAAGGAATGATACGATTCGGCAAACGCGGGAAACTAAATCCAAGGTACATCGGGCCATTCGAAATCCTTGCTAGGATTGGGCCAGTAGCATACAAACTTCGATTACCTCAGGAACTCGACAAAGTACATCCCACGTTTCACGTGTCGAACCTAAAGAAGTGTTTGTCTGATGAGACACTCGTAATACCACTCGACGAAATCAAAGTTAACGAAAATCTCCACTTCGTGGAGGAACCAGTCGAAATCATGGATCGGGAATTCAAACGAACGAAACAAAGTCGTATTCCCATCGTGAAGGTACGTTGGAACGCTAAACGAGGACCCGAATTCACCTGGGAACGCGAGGATCAGATGAAACAAAAGTATCCACATCTCTTCCCAAACTCTTGAAAATCCCAGTCAAAATGAAAATTTCGGGACGAAATTCCTTCTAACGGGGGGATGATGTGACAACCGTCAAATTTCGGTCAATTCAAAGTCAACAAGTCAAACCGGTCAACTCCAATAACCCTTGTATGCTAGGGTTTACGTTATGTAATCACTATACAATTCGCTATTTTAATGAGAAATCCTCATTTGGAAAGTTCATGTGTTTGATTTTCCTTAGCCTTAACAGTGCTAAACAACGAACCAAAGCGATAAAACACTATTGCACAATCATCGGGATTGTGTACGACACTAAAACACGGTTTAATGGGGTTTACGAACCTTGCGTTGTGAAGCCGGACACTCAAATTAATCACAAACGAAACCTCTCTAAATCGTTTTCACTCTATCTCTTTCTATTTGAAATCTCTCCCAAATCTCTCCCAAATCTCTCCCAAATCTCTCCCAAAAGTTACTTTAACTTTTTGTAATCATTTGGGTCATCTCGACCCTTAACCGGGTCAAAAATCGCTTGAAACGGGGTAAAAACGAGTAAAATAGCTTTAAGGATCCGAAACCGAAACCTCTGGTCCGAAGTCCGAAGTGTCCGAAGCCAGGGTCCGAAGTCCGAAGTGTCCGAAGTGTCCGAAGCCAGGGTCCGAAGTCCGAAGTCCGAAGTGCCCGTGTCCGAAGTCCGAAGGTCCGAAGCCGTGTCCGAAGTCTCGCAGACAGGCCCTTTTTACCGGTTTTTCGACTACGACTTCGTTTTAACTCCGTTTTTCATTATTTTAACGTGGGATTTTCACCCAAAACTTTATTTTATAAACTAAGGCCCCAAAATATATAAATCTCCAGGGTTTTTATAAAATATATTAAAAGAATTGGTGATTGAACTAATTATTGAGGGAATATTTGATTTTCCTTAATTTATGGCAAAAGCAACCCACTACCACCTCACTCTATGATCAGCCACTCTTTCCCACTACCCCTTGTCTCCTTAGTGGACCTTTACAGCCAATCTCCAGCTCTTCCCACGTTCTAAGAGCTGGAGGATTGATCCTCTCTCCTCATTCTCCATAAAACTCTTTCATTCTACACTTAGCAACCAAGAACACTCTCCAAAATTCTCTCATCTTTTCTCTCAACTTCAAGAACTTCAAGGCTTTCTCCAGGGATTTCTTGCTTCAATTAGTAAGTATCTTCATCATTCACATAATTATTAAACTCCATTCTACTCAAATCATTGATATCTTACACAAGTTCCATCTTATTCGGTGCTAGATTCTCGAATCATCAAGACATCTTCTTAGTGTTCTTGAGTTGAACACTTCCTCTCTCTCACTTTCATCTACTGAAACCACATAAGGTGAGTTCATACCCATACATTTACATGTTTTTCTTAAGTTTTAAGGGGAGAATACAAGTAAAATCATCAAGAACACAATTAAACTTTTTCTAACAGATTACATCAGAAAAGATGGACGTTAATCACGGACTGTTTTGGTCAACTTAAATATTTTAGTTTTCAAAACTGTTTCAGGTGCAAGTATTTCAAACTCTTAGCTTTAAAATGGCTACTTGCACATCTCCAAATGATTTTTCTACAATTAATGGTGATTTTTACAAAACTGTCTGTCATTTCAGAGGCAAACCCGGACCAGTCTGTGATTATGAACATTTTCACCTCTGTTAGAGATCACTAAAAATCATGATAAAATTTACGAACAAACTAGACTCATATTCCAAACTCTCAAAATTTGCGGATTTGGATTTAGAGCTGTGATGATTTTTCTATAAATTTTATAAGAACGGTAACAGAAACTGTTTTTAACGAAAAGTTGCTGTTAATTTCATTTCACCTTGTAACATGTTGAGCAAGGTGTATATCTTTATGTGACTGTATGTTACTGCAATATATGACATTTTATCTTAATATTTAGACACACATCAGTTACAAATGGATTTGGTCATATAAAATATAAAGAATAACAAGTGATTATAATCAAAGTACAATCGATACATTCAAACATTAAATAAACTATTTTGAATATAGTTTGCATACATTACCACGTACTACCCTTGGTTGATAAACTATAATAGGTATAGTTTATGATACATTACATAACACATACATTTAAAAAGGGTACATTTATACAAAAAATATTTTCATTAAGCAAGGTACGGCCTTACGGTACCAAGTTTTCATAACACGTAATTCCGTTAATGACTTTGTGAGACATTTACTTCAAATTACCATTAAGTCCTGTATTGTAACCAGAGTCTCCTTGAGGGAGAGCGTGATACTTGTGTATAGATCTATATTGGGTTTGACAAACCCACACCTAAACTGCATGCAACAGTTAGACCGATAGGTTTGGGGTGACAAATGTCATAACATTTCCGACGCCTGAAGAACGTCGTTTTAGGCAACATTGGTCATAGTATGGTTATAATAAACTCACATAAAGTATTAACAAACATTGGAATTTACGGGAACTTCATTAAAATTTAACGAGTTTATGTCGATTTAAACTTGCATTGTTTTACTATAAATATGATAAATTACTTGTACATTTCGGTCTTTGGGTTTTAAGACTACATTTACACATTAAGGAAAATATTGGATTTTTCTAACACAAATACTACTTTTACAAACGAAAGGCTTTTAATAATACCAAACAAAAGCTTATGAACTCACCAACCTTTGTGTTGACACTTTTTCAAACAACTTGTATTCTCAGGAAATCATTAAACAGGTAATCAAGTGCTTTTGAGGATGGGACGCTAAGGCGTCTACTATTTCATATTTTATCAACATATTGTAATTGATTCGTAAACATGTAATTCATACAATGATGTAACTTTTTTTTCAATTATATATATGTTGGTTGTGTTTGCTTGAATTACTATTACAATTGCTGTTATGATACTATACATGAAGTCCTCCACCCCCGGACGTTTCCGCCATCCTTGGTTTGGGGGTGTGACACTTGGTGTTTTGTTTTGTAGATGTCATTGGTCTATTTATAGGGTATACCTATTGGGTTTTATTCAAAAATTCAGTTTCTAAAACAACATTGGCAACAAAAGCTTTATAAATTTAAATAACATAAGCACATTTTATTCCCACCGAGGATCATTTTGCATATATAAAAAGATTAACACAATCACAGGAAGAAAAAATAACAACCTTTGAAGTCTTTGATTCCTCACGGGGAGGCTGGAAGTTGATGGAATGATGACAGGAGCATGGAAGAGAGCTCATCTAGAACTATCCACCAATAATTACCAAATTGACTTGGATGCTAGTCCTTATTCTTGGAAAATAATGGCCAAACTACTTGACTTTGTTTTTCTTTAGATCTTACAAGTATTTGGGCAGCTACATTTTGAATGTCCTTTCTGTTGGTAGTAAAAACAGATGGCCTCATTGGGGTCAGTGGTAGGAACTATGTCAGATTTGACTTTTGTCTTAAGATCATGGTTAGACTGTTCAATCTTTGTCTTTCCTTTTTCCTTTTAGCAATGTTATTTCCAATGGCCAAGACATGAGTAGTAGGAGTGGAGCTACGAGTTTTCAACAAACTCGCTTTGGCAGTTTTCAACATGCCATGTAGAGCCATTATGGTTTTTTCCAGATTGTTCATATTGTAGTTCATAATGAACTAATGGTATGAACTAGAAAGCGAGTTGTGTCAACGACCGACTCCTTTAGGAACTCGAAACCTAGATTCCCCAGTCTGTTTATGTATAACTTCATCTTTTGAACGTGCATACATACAAATGCTCCTTCTTGATGTTTACACGACATGAGGGACTTAATGATCTCAAATCGTTCTTGCCTAGCTTGCTTTTGGAACATTTCATTGAGCTGGTAGTTTATATCATATGCACCAACATGAAACAAACCCCAATCCGAGGTGGTGAAACTGATCCTAAAGAAGAAAGGCATGTACATTCCTCCATGAGGGAATCCGAGTGCGGTGACGCTTTTGACTCTTCGACGACGGGGATATGAAAGCCACCTACGATTTAGGGTTGATTTCCTTATTTTGTTCACCTATGATGAAACATAAATGATAAAACAAAGATGTTTCTCTATGTATATGGGAAATACAATGGCCGGAGGGGAGAGGGAAAGGATGATGACAAGCAGAGGATGAGATATAATGTCGATGGTGCCGATGATGATGTTCACATGATATATATATGAGATGCGCTGACAATCAAATTGAGATCTAGACGAGGTGAAGTTATGATAAGATTTTATCATTTTTGTAATTTAATTACTCATGTAAAAAATAAAAATAAAAAAATAAATATAAGAGATAAATAGTCAACGGTAAATAAGTAAAACCGATTTAATAGACTAATGACCAACCAATGTAAGTTTTAAAAATTATAAAGATACAACATGTCATTCTATAAAGATAAGAACGAATTTATTAAATCAGAGGGACCGTTTCTGTAATAAACTAACTCTTAACGTAACAAAATATTTTGACTAAAAGCATAATAATTTGTTTTAGAGGGTGGATGGAGATTGGAAGTAAGGATAGAGATAATGGGTTATGCCAAGGACATTTTTACAACCATATTCTTCTCATCTTTGCTTTTACAGATGCTTTACAACTCTCTCTCTCTCTCTCTCTCTCTCTCTCTCTCTCTCTCTCTCTCTCTCCATTCCTTCGATCATTTTCTTCCGGCATTCATTGATTACTCACTCGAGATCTTAGAGTAAAACCCCCTTCAAATAATTACTCACGTTCCTTGGTTTTTAGCTCATAATTATACCAACCCCAGTTCATTAATTAGGGTTTAACCCTCTTTTCTCATCAGGCTTTTTTTTTTCTTGGTTTTGAATAAGTAGACTTTAAAGAATCTTTCTTTCGGTTGATTCCTCCATCTGGGTTTATAGTAGTTAGTAGAACATGATAACATAATCCGTATTCCCCCTTTCGAATTTTGGTCTATTCCTTGATTCTCTTTGTATGTGAACCTTTTCGCTCTTAACACCTACTGTATTCTTATAAAATTCGGAGGAATTTAGGGTTCGGATAAGATAGAATCATCACCCGTATTTTGAGTTTAGAGATTGGTGGTGAAATCTTGCTCTTCCAAGTTTGAACTTTTTTTTTCCTTTCATGTTGGATCCTTTGATTGGACAGTTTATAAAGATTTGATAGAAGTTTTTTCCTTTTTATTGTTCTCCAATATTTTAGTTTAGTTTATGTATATATTCTTCTCAAACCAGCTGTTATAAGTGGAACCCTGTTCATATTTATACATATACTGTTTGGGAACTTAACTTTTTCTCTTTGAGTTACTTCTGTGGATGAGTTTTATCCATCTAATTGGATTTGGCTTAAAAGTGGGACACCTTCTTCTGATGCTATGTTGCTCGTTTCTATCAGTGATCTCCGTGAATCGTTTCACTAATTGTATAGAGATGAAGCCTAAAAGTGGTGTGAAGATTTGGATGAAATTTCTTGAGATCTTTTCAGGGAACGCTTGCAAGATCCATCATCACTACTATCAATATATTGGTTCAAGGGAAGTTAGAAAAGCATGGTCGAGGAAGCTCTTGATCTTATGGTTTGTATTTGGTACAATTCTTTCTTTGTGGTTCTTTTGGTATCTGAGATCTCAAGCTATGGAAAAGAGGAAAGAAACATTAGCGAATATGTGCGATGAAAGAGCTAGAATGCTTCAAGATCAGTTCAATGTCAGCATGAATCATGTTCAAGCTATGTCGATTTTGATCTCAACTTTTCACCATGGTAAAAACCCTTCAGCAATTGATCAGGTACCTTTTTTATTCGTTACTCCATATACATATACATAGTATTAGGCATACGCATAATAAGTGAAAATTTTCATTTTTAGTGCTTAATTCCCCCTTATCCCATCTGGGTTTTCCATTTACTCGAATTAGGGTTTCGTAATTAGACAGTTTTAATCAAACACCACCATATGATTACACAACAGGATACGTTTGCAAGGTACACGGAAAGAACTGCTTTTGAGAGGCCACTTACAAGTGGGGTGGCGTATGCAGTAAGAGTACTTCATTCAGAAAGAGAAGAATTTGAGAAGCAACACGGATGGAGCATAAAAAAGATGACCCCAGTTAATAAAGACGAGTATAACCCTGAAGAATTGGAGCCATCACCCATTCAACAAGAATATGCCCCTGTTATCTTTGCACAAGATACTGTTGCTCATGTCATTTCTCTTGATATGATGTCTGGCAAGGTATACACATTACACACCATATATACATGTCATCATGAAACACAAAAAATAAAAAAAACAAATTGTATAATTAATTTTTTTAATTTTATTTTATTTACAGGAAGATCGTGAAAACGTATTGCGTGCAAGGGCATTAGGAAAAGGTGTCCTGACAGCCCCTTTGGATCTTATAAAGTCAAACCGTCTTGGAGTTATATTGACTTTTGCGGTTTATAAACGCGATCTTCCCTCCAACGCGACACCAGAGGAAAGAATCGAAGCAACTGATGGGTAAATTTTTATCAAATTTATGACAAAAATTTCATGAGATCTCGAGTGAATCTTTTTTATATGCAGGTATCTTGGTGGAGTTTTTGATATTGAATCGTTGGTGGAGAAGTTACTTCAACAACTTGCAAGCAAGCAAACGATTTATGTGAATGTTTTTGATACGACTAATATATCAAATCCTATTAGTATGTATGGTACCAATGTTTTAGACACTGGTTTGCAACATGTTAGCCCTCTCAACTTTGGTGACCCCTCAAGAAAGCATGAGATGCGTTGCAGGTAAAACTCAAGAAATAGAATTTTGAAAGCATAAATTATGAAATTACACTTCTATAATAGGTTAGGATTCTTATAGTATAATGTGCATTTAGAAAGTAAATAGAATTAACATAAAGTGTGATGTTTTGTTTTTGGTCATACAGATTCAAACAAAAACCACCATGGCAAATCTTGGCAATATCAACTGCTTTTGGAATCATTGTGATCACATTACTTGTTGGACATATCTTTCATGCAACTGTAAATAGAATAGCCAAAGTTGAAGATGATTATCACGAGATGTCAGAGCTCAAAATACGCGCTGAGGCTGCTGACGTGGCAAAATCACAGGTATTTTCATTCACCCATTTGTTTACTCGTATGTCTTAATGATTAACAAACGTTCTAAATCTTTTTTTTTTAAACATTTCAATTTATTGTAGTTTCTCGCTACTGTTTCCCACGAGATTAGAACTCCAATGAACGGTGTTCTTGGTAAGTTAAGTTATATTTCACAAAAAAAATTCTGTATAAGGAAAAAAAGCCCATAAATTTAAGTAAACGGTTTTTCTTGTTTGGAAATTAGGGATGTTGGATATGCTGATGGACACTGTTCTTGATGTAACACAACAAGATTATGTTAGAACAGCTCAAGCAAGTGGAAAAGCTCTTGTTTCACTCATAAATGCAGTTCTTGATCAAGCCAAAATTGAATCTGGTAAACTGGAGCTTGAGGCTGTCTGCTTTGATCTTCGAGCTATATTGGATGATGTTTTGTCATTGTTTTCAGGCAAGTCTCAAGAAAAGGGAATCGAGGTCAGCATTTTTTATGTTTTATATTTTCTTCCACATATTTTAATGGGTTAATCTCATAAAAGACTTATATTTTGTGTTTTTTCCGGATTAAACCTCAAGTTTATTTTTTTTCCTCAAAAAGACATTTTTTCATTTGTTCCGAAAAACCCTCAACTTCATCTTATTTTCCCAAAAAAACCCTCAACTTTCAAACTATTTCTGAAAAGACCCTCAACTTTTTTATTTTTCCCCGAAAACCCTCACATTTTACTAGTTTTTTCGGAAAAAAAAATGACTAAAAGGGTCGGACGAAAAAAAATGAAAAAATGCAAGGTCTTTTTTAAGAAAAAAAAAACAAAAGTTCATGTTTAATCTGGAAAAGACACAAAATATAAGGTCTTTTATGAGATTAACCCTATTTTAATCGTTTAAAACAATATTTGACTCGTTTTCTATTTTCGGCTACTTGTAGTTGGCGGTTTACATATCCGAGAAGGTTCCGGAAACTTTGATCGGTGATCCAGGGCGATTTCGTCAAATCATCACAAATCTCATGGGGAATTCTATTAAGGTAGGATGCATTTTGTTAAAGAGAAAATCACAACAATGACCACAGTGGGGGACAAATTACCGCATATTTCACAACAAAATTAGTTTTTGCTGCAAAATTGCTTTTTGAATAATGAATGGCCCCCGTCACAAACAACAAATTCTATGAAAAATCAATGTATAAAAATTGAAAAACAGTTTTTATTTAATTTTTTGTGGTTTTAATATGGTCATTTGTGTGAAAATTGAAAAAAATATGGTGAGGTTGGTAAAAATCCTTTCCCCATTTGAGGTCATTTTTGTTATAATAATCTATTATAATAAGTTGATTTATGAGATGAGTAATTGTGGTTTTAATAAATATGTGAACTAGTTCACGGAGAAAGGGCACATCTTTGTAACGGTGCATCTTGTTGAAGAAGTAATGGAGTCGATAGGAGTAGAAACGGAACCATCAAAAAAAGACACATTGAGTGGACTGCCTGTAGCCGATAGAAACCGAAGCTGGGAGGGGTTCAGACCTGCAATGGGAATATCCGATTCCATTACTTTGATCGTATCAGTCGAGGACACCGGCATCGGAATCCCAACCGAAGCCCAACCTCGGATCTTTACTCCATTTATGCAAGTGGGCCCCTCCATTTCCCGTATACATGGAGGAACCGGAATCGGGTTAAGCATCAGCAAGTGTTTAGTCAACTTAATGAACGGTGAGATCGGGTTCCATAGCATCCCCAAGATCGGGTCTACTTTCACCTTCACCGCTGTTTTCGGGTTCGATAGCATCCCAAAAGTCAACGGCCAGTCAAAATCAGAGTTTCGTGGCATGAAAGCAATCATTGTCGACCCGAGACACGTACGGGCCGAGGTATCAAGATATCACATCCAACGGTTAGGAATGAAAGTAGAAATCATCCCGAGTTTGATCAACAACTCGGTGTCCACAAACGCAAGTAAAGTCATTTTTTTAATCGAAGAGGATGTTTTGGATCAAGATTCAAGAACAACAACTGTAAACCACAAGATTCCGGCGAAGATGTTTCTGTTAACGAATTCAATCGGTGGGTCCTGGAAAACCGGGCTCCCGGTGATCACGAAGCCGTTGAGGGTGAGCATGTTGGCGGCGGCGTTACAGCGGGCGATGGGCGGCGGAAGCAGTGTGAGAAACGGGGAGGTCCCGAAGGTGTCTTTGTCAAAGTTGTTGGTTGGCCGGAAAATATTGGTGGTGGATGATAATAATGTCAACCTTCGGGTGGCGGCAGGGGCGTTGAAGAAGTATGGGGCGGAGGTGGTGTGTGCTGATAGCGGGAGGAAGGCTATCTCGCTGCTAGAACCGCCTCATTCCTTTGATGCTTGTTTCATGGATATTCAAATGCCGGAAATGGATGGGTAATATATAATATATAGCAATGTACTTTTTTTGTTTATTTGTTTATTACTATAGATTTATTGTTACTTATAGCATTCTATTTTGGTTGCAGGTTTGAAGCAACAAGAATGATTCGGGAGGTGGAATACAGCATTAATAATCGTATGCAAAACGGGAATATATCCAAGTGGCATGTCCCGATTTTGGCTATGACTGCTGATGTGATTCAAGCTACACATGAACAATGCATTAACTCTGGAATGGATGGCTATGTTTCTAAGCCATTTGAAGCCAATCAACTTTATCAAGAAGTTTCTAGATTTTTCCTATAGTTGGATGAACCTCAACCCCACACACAAAATTAACGTGCGCCTGTTTTTTGAGGTGTTTTGGAAACGGGGTTCAAATTCTTCACGAAGGTAAGTTTCGTTATTATCATCAAGATTTGATCTTGTTATATTTGAGTTTTCCATGATTTACATCTCACATGATGGTTCTTGGCTTTGTAGATTGAATTTTATTGAATTTTGTATTTCAGGAAACTAGATGTGGTGACGATATAGTGTGTACATATGGAAGTCATTTATTGGTGGAGATTTGTATGTTTTGTAGAGCAAGTTAGATACAGAAACCAATTCATTTTCCTCCACGTTGTTTTGATCTATTCGGTGGTTGACTTTGTGTAGTCAACTCATGGACTCCGGTTGTTGTAGAGTTTGAATTAGTCATATGGCATCCCCACAAGAGAGGGTGAAGGAAGGAAGAAAGGAAGGAATGTATTGTGGTATATATTTGTTGTAAGTTGAAAATAAATACGGTTACATGTATTTAGTAGTAATATATACGTATGGAGTACAAGTTTCAGGTTGAAGGTGGTTTTAGGACACGCCGAAAGTTTATTTGATACACTTTGGTAAATTTGTGTAAATAAATATGCGAGCGAATTCGGTTGTCATTTTGAATTTGGAACAGTATGTAATGTTTTTCGTGGTCATTGTATGTAAATAGATTCCCTCATTAATGATGATGGCATCATATAGTAGGATGATTTGTCACTTCGCTACGTGTGCTTAGTTCTATCATCAAAGTGAATAATGACTCGCATATAATTGATTTAGAGAAAACTATTTATGTTGCAATTAGTTACACAACCCCATACCAAAACCAAAAGCAAAGTAAACGACAAGTTTATATACACAACCTCAATCGTAACACTAGAAATTAGTTAGACCAATTCACCATCGATTATACATATACTGATTCAACTCCTTGGATCACGTATTCATTACATCATTTTGAGAAGTTGACCCTCCTTGTAAACCTTCGCGTTCAGCCTGCAACATTGACAAACAATACCAATAAGAAATGAGTACAAAACTAGTCCCGTGTTGGTTGAAAGGTTAGCAATATTTCTTATAACATATCCCATGACAACTCCACAGTTAAGAATGTATAGATGAGAACAATAACAAGATTAATATATATATATATATATATATATATATATATATATATATATATATAGAGAGAGAGAGAGAGAGAGAGAGAGAGAGAGAGAGGCCCACCTTTGCTTGGCGGTATTTAAGAAGCATGCGGCGATATTGCTGACGCGCCTGTTGAGAGTCCACCATCGAAAGCACCCTAGAAACGGCTTCATCGATAGAAACATCCACTTTCTCTTTCCTAAACGCCTTCACAATATCTTCGTCTTCAGTTTCATCGCCCCCTTGTTTATATCCACGCAACCCCACTCCTTTGCGCCGCCACCTCAGCACAACTTTCTCAACAACCCCAACTGCCCAACAGAAAACCATATAGTTTTTCCTCACCTGATGACCCCGCACATGAGCCTAGAGACACACACACACCCAAACACAAAAACTGTAAAATGATGAATGAGAAATACAAATAAAAGTATTTTGACAACTTTTTTGACAACTTTTTGGCGAAATACATAACATAATAATGCAAATGCACCTGTATTTTGACAACTTTTTGGCGAAGTGCAAGGAAATCCTTACGCCCTTTCCAGCCACGGTATTTCTTCTGAATGGATAACGCGGCATTATAGTCATTTCCATTTTTGAGAAAAGTGGAAAGGGTTTCAATGTGACTTGGAAGCATTCCATACTCATCTTCTTCTTCGAGTTGGAATGATTCCTTTTGTTGTCTTTTTCTGAAGGAATGTGCCCTGAAAGCGGACTGTATACATGCAGCAGCCTGTGTTGCATTTCTAACAGCAGCTAATGTGTCCTTAAGTGAAAGATCTTCGTTTGAGATATTATTTGGATTTAGTGATGTTGTTTGTGGTTGGATATTATGAGATATTTGAGTTTGTAGGGATGGGTGGGTGGTTAGTGAGACCTCTGAGAGGTAGCCCGCAAGTCCTTTGTGTCCAGATGTTGCAGCTATTGAAGCTGGGGTTTTACCCTTTGGGTCTTCATGACTGGGATCCGTTACTGCTCCCGTAAAAGCACCCGCAGCTACCAGTTCAGCCACCATTTTTTCCCTGTTGAAATTCAACTCACAAAAGATTAATTAGGCTGGTGTTTTGTATGCTGGAATTGGAGAAAGAATGGTTGGAATGATTTTGTGTGATGGAAAACTTGTAATATATGACATGTTTATTTATAAAACTTTTAGGGGTTTAAATACCGAAACTACCAAAATGGGAGGCGTTAGAACACTATATAACCACCTTTTGGCAAACTATGTCTATCATAACGCAAAATGGATTTTGCAAAATTCTCAAAAATATTAATAATTTTGCAAAATAATAGCAAAAGGGGTGGTTATTTTGTAACATTTCCCTAAAGACGCCTCCCATGTTGATCAGTTAGTAATTTAAACCAATTTTTAGCGACAGATTTTTTTACAGCTAATGAGATTTTAATTAAATTATATTTTTATAAAATATTTTTTGTTATTATAAAATCTTATTTGGGTTTTCATGAGATTTTATAATGTTTTACCTTTTTAGTATCGTAAATAATAAATTTCATAATTAGGGAGTTATAGTTAAATATTATACCTGGTATTTAGTATTAGTATTTACAAATGATATAAAAATTCCAACCAAACAAGAATTATGAAATATAATGACTTATTTCATTTCATTTATATAAAGATAAGGATAAGGGCAAAGACCTTCCAAATCGAGCAGCCCAGTGAAGCGCTGTCCAGCCATTAATGTCGCGAAAGTTGACACCAACTCCAGAGTTAAGAATCGGGGTCAAGGCCCATCCAAAGCCCAATCCAGAAACCATATGTATAATCCCTTGTTCTCTTTTAGACAACAATCCAGAAGAAGAAGAAGAAGAAGAAGAAGAAAAAAGCCATTGTTTTAACTTCTCTTTTAGAAGGTGTTCCAGAAGACAATCAATTGCATCATATGACGCCAAACTTCCATCTAAAACACCCTCTATCAATTGAGACCACGACTCTTCTACTTCCTCACCACCTTCTTTCTCAGATAATAACATTTGAACAAATCTCACAAGTAATAATAATTCTTCTGAACTTCTCCAAGATTTTTTGCCTCCTCTATGTTTTTCAAGGTATTCGAATTCACGGGTTTCACTGCATGATTCTCGATTGCCAGATGTAATACAAACAGTAACTTTTCCAGGTGGCAAAGGAGGAGCATAGCAACAAAGGACTCCCTCTTGAATAATCTCAATTGGGACTTCAGTCTCACCAAACATACAGTACCATTTGTTTTTGGATGTATCACTATCACATGTGAATTCCCCAATGATGAGCACCTGTGTATTAGTTAATTAATTAATTAAAAAAATATTATGGAAAGAGATAGTTGATATTCATTGCATCATGGAACGAGATTAATCAAAAAATATTACCTTTGTTGACTCAGATGCAGATCCCGATTCAGGTGCTATATCACGAATATTAAATTTCTGCTCTTGTGAAATGGTTAAACCTAAATTTGATTCGAGGGGCATTTCCGTCTGTCCTTGGTCAAAAAATGTTGAGTAAAAATCTGGGTATCTGTCAGACAAATTGCTAGCAGGGGTATATGCAGGAAATTTGAAATCTTCAATTTCTTGTGGCAGAGATGCTGCAGATGAGAATCGAATTGTTACATATTTCAAAGCTCGATGCCTGTAAAAAATGTATTGTATATAAAAATAAAAACATAATGGATAAAATACTAGACTTACGGTTATTATTTGCACCTTTCTCTTCAACTGGATTCCCACCATATTGTATGACATCATCCCAAATTAAAGTTTGTTGATTTGTAATAGAAACATCACCATAATCCTGGTCGTCAATTGAAAATCCTGAATCATTTGAAATCTCATTCTTGCTGTAATATAAACTCAGATCTTTCAAATTCTCTTCACCCAAACTCAACTGTTCTTCTATTCTTCTCAACGCCACATCAATTTCAAAGTTGTCAGTTCCTTCTATCAGACTCAAGGGACTTGTCCCATTTGACCTGGTGACCACATCTGAACTGACTTCTACAGAACTTGGACTAGAGGTGCTCTGACTAAAACCACCACCAGATCGACTTAGTGGAGTTGCATATGAATCAGGACTCTGAATAAGTGAAGAAGATCCTGTAGACAATGTTGAAATTGATCCACCACTATTCCCAGTCTGCAAATTATAATAATAGCAACTCGTATTTTATATGTCTATAAGTATAACATGTATATTATGTATTTATTGGTCAGTAGAAAGACTTACCATGGTTATATCTCTGTAATGAACAAGTACAATGTGGTCCATTGTCCTGTCACCATAAGATCAATCGTTAAAAGTTAAAACTAAGTCTAAGTTGCCATAAGGGAAAACTAAAAGAGATGAAAGAGACTCACGGATCCAACATCCAATAACTACGCCTTTGGAAGTTTGGATTCTGTTCACCATGTGCATAATAGCAATTTAGAGCTTCAACATTTCCAACCTATACAAAAAAATTGAATCAGAAAAATGATTATAAGCATGTATGAGAAGGAAGAAATGAATAGAAAAAACCTTTAGACGTTCATGGGCTTCCCCAACAGTTCTTCCATCCTTTTTTCTCCTCCAGTTATGACCGTCTTTACGGAAAAACCTAAGCACCCTTTTGTTAAAGAGAAACAAGGAGCCACCTGTACAAGCATTCAATCAAATTATACAAAACTGACATATCACTTGCACAAAAGTAAAAATGATGAGCATTACTGGGTGGCTTTTGAGGGGGCGCATGGGTAAGCTGCTTTTCCTCAAAATTCTGCAGTATGAAGAGCACCTCCCCCGGCTTTAACCACCGGATATGTGCTTCTCTAACAAGATCCCTGATGTTATACCCTGGGAATTGTATCAAAAAAGCAAGATGTAGAACCTCAAAGTCAGGAAAACTGCTTCATATTCATACATCCCAAAGACTGATTGGTACATATTAGCATCAACAACTCTACGATAAATAAATTATGTGTTCTAAATTCTAATTGCGTGTGATTAAGGATGTGATACCATTTAATGCGTTCAACAGTGGATAAACTAAATCAATTACATTCACATAATTTTCAACGACTCAGCATACGAATGTAAGCTCAATTCACGAAGCTTATTCATACAAGCAGCATTCAACAAGTTACGCAGATGAAAATCCTTTTAACTAAATTGGGGAAATCAAAATCTCACCTGACGTCATCATTCCTATACACTTCGAAGGACAGAAAAGAAGAGAGTCAGAGATTCTAATTCGTCAAGTAAATACCAAGCTTCGGAGTAAGTTGGTGTAACACTAGACAACTGCAGAGTACACCGGAAAGAGATCTGATGGCGACGTAGGACCTAAGATCGCTGCTTCCGACAAAGTATTTAAGTTGAAAACGTCAGATAACGCCCACGATTGACACCGGCACAAAAGCACAAACAAATACACATAGTATTTGTTTATTAGAATCCAGAAGAGGTGGTTGGTGGTGGTACGACGGAGGCACGAAAGCCCGGCGAAATGACCAGGTAGCAACGCCGGAACGGAGTTACGGTTTCATCATTTAAAATAGTAACTTTTTGTTGAATTTTATAAGTAAATTCTGTTTTTTTTGGGTCGACATACATGAAGTCAAGTCGACTACTAATTAACTATTTTCCTAGGAAAATATAAACAAAGAAATTAAATGCAATTATTTAACTTTTTTTGTAGGAAATAATAAACAAATAATATGAATTAGTGCACGGGTCACATTATATATATATATATATATATATATATATATATATATATATATATATATATATATATATATATATATATATATATATAATCTAAAGATCTACATGACCATATCATGATATTAGTAATGGGACATTAAAAATTAAAAATTTTGAAATAAAAGAGATTGGTGAGTTATGCGAGTCAATGAGTAAAAATGCCCTAAAACAGCACTGTGGCCACAATAGCGGGCTAAAACACGACTTTGCCATTTTTCTCCAGACTTTTTTTTTACTCATATCTGATTATGATTTGCTGATCATAATACTGCTTCCATGATAATACTATGTGATATTATTTCATTTTACTGTTTATGAGTATATTCAGTAAATTCAAAAATAGTAATAAACAACTGATTAAAAATCAATTAATAGAAGAATATGAAGTACCAAAGAATCTAGACCTTCTTAATAAATGGACAATTCCTGGTATAACCCTAAATTAATATATGAATTAGGAACCTTTGAAGAACTAGGTTTATTCAAACTGTTAAAACTACAGAAGAGAATTTAACTATGAATGAAGATGATATGACAGTTCAATTAATAACCCCACAAGATATTGATAGATATAAATATATTTATAATTACTTACATATTGGTTTAGTACAAATTGCTTTTAAACCATTAACATTACAGGGGTTACCTGAAAGCTTTTTAGCAGTCCTTAGGGATGCTAGAAATAAAAATTGGAAACAATCTTTAATGGGTATAATAGAATCTAGTTTATCTCATGGACCGGTGTATTTTAATGTTTACCCAAATTTACAACTTTCCTTGTCTGATAAAAATATTTTTCAAGCTCTGACATTAAATGTCAAAACTCATGGTTATAATTATTTACCAGGTTCAGAAGTAATATGTATATGTTATCGTATATATTTTAAACCATTAAAAACTATGAATCCTAAATGTAAGAGAGTTAATAAACCTATAAATGAAACAACTTTGATAGAAAGTAATTTTGATATGTCAAAAATTACAACCAGAAAATCTATAAAATGGGATGGAATAAAATTTCCGCAACACTGTGTTTTAGAAAATAATGTACCACCCACACCTTTAGTAAATAATAATATAGAAAATATTATACAAACTTCTGATGACATCGTTACTATTGAGTTTAACAAAGAAATAGAAAATGAAAACGATCTAATAAAACGAACAAGATCTGCAAGATCTTCACATTCATACATATCACCACTAGATTATAAGGTAGAAGTCCCTTCTACTCGTGCTTCTGTTGATATTAGAAAAAATAAATAATTTAAATATACATGATGATATTGTGTATGAGGCGGAGACATCTACTCCTTCTGAAATGAATTTTACAGTTTAATGGATTTAAAAGAAAAAATAGATTTTAGCCCTGGTTCTCAGGCAAGAAAAATTATTTCAGAAGAATTTTATTCAACTAAATGAACATTTTTTAAAGAATGGTTATTTAAAAATTATTCTAAAGAGGAGTTACAAGAAATACAAAATAAATTTTATGAATATTTATCCTCTATAAATCGAATTATACATTTTATTCCTTGGTTTACTTATACTTTTTTACATAATATTCACAACATAGAAAGAGATTATACTCTATCAGGAGACAAGATAATAACAAGTATATTTCCACCTCAAATCCCTTTTACAATCACAAATAACAATGTTACTATAAAATTTACGGCTTATCAAAAACTTTTTGAAGAAAAAACTCTTACAGTAGATATAAATCATATTAACAGTATGATTCAACAGCTAAATTTCCATAATTTATATTCTATAATATTGGGAGAACAGTTAATGGATTTAAATAAAAAATAGAAAAAATAAATAGTCAAAAAGATATAATAATACAGAAAAAAGACAAAGAAAAAATAAATGCCACTATTCAACCACCACCAAATATTACTGGTTATAAATTAAAAAATTACGATTATATGCTAGACATTATACAAGAACAAATGAAAAAATTACATATTAATACCATAAATAAAGACTCGGATAATGACTCAGATATAAATGATTCCCAAATAAATAAAATTAATAATTACGACAGTAAATTTGCTAGAAAGCCTGTTCAAAGAATGTATTATCATCCAAGGCCAAGCCCTCAAGATGTCCTACATGAGGAACAATAATATGAAATTAACAATAGTTATAGTGGTAAAAATGTCTATGAATGGAACTTAGATGGTTATACTGAAAGACAGATATATAATATGATTCATAGAATGTTAATGTATAGTACAATCGCTAAAAATACAGGAAATAGTGATAGACAAGTAGCTAATATGCTAATTGCTGGATTTACTGGCCAATTAAAAGGTTGGTGGGACAACTATGTGGATGAAAAAACTCAACAAGGTATTCTTAATACAGTTAAAATAGAAAATGGGATTACTACTTCTAATGTAGTTTATACCCTTACTTGTACTATAATAGAACATTTCACAGGAAGATGGTCAGACAATTCTGAAAACATTCGTACTCTATTAAACGGATTATTTTGTAAAACTCTTACATCCTTTAGATGGTATAAGGATACTTTTTTAAGCAGGGTAATGGAGCTCAATGATTGTAATAGTGTTTATTGGAAAATCTAAATTCATAGATGGCTTGCCAAATCTTTTTGCTGAAAGAGTAAAAAACCAATTAAGAATAGATAATACAATTCCTTACGAAGATTATACGTATGGAAAATTAATAGGAACCTGTATACAGGAAGGCTCAGCCTTATGTAGTGAAATAAAACTTAATCATCATATTAAGACCCAACATCTTAATGAAAAACGACAACTAGGAGAATTTTGTGATCAATTCGGAATAGAAACTAATAGAAGTAAGAAAAAACAGAAAAAAGATTTTCAACAAAAGAAAAAATTTTACAAAAGAAAATATAATGATCCTAACAAAAATGATAAACACATAAAAAAGAAATTTATTAGAAAAGAAAACATTAATAAAAACCCCCTACTTGTTTTTCGTGTGGAAAAACAGCGCACTATGCTAATAAATGCAAAAATAAAAAGATAAAAAAACAAATTAATAACATGGACTTAAGTGAAGATATAAAGCTGCAATTAATAAATTTGATTGATAATTCTTCTTCTGAAGAAGAAATTTCAGATAATAATTCTGATAATATAATAGACTACCATTCTGATTATTCTTCAAAGTCTGAAGAAGATGAATGTCATTGTGATAATTTAGAACAATGTTCATGTAACATAGACCATCAGTTATACTTACTTCAATCTCAATTTAAAGAAAATTTAACCATAAATGTGATTAGCAATGATATAGCAAACTTATTAAAAGAAATTGATGATCCAGAAATAAGGCAAAAAATAATAGAAAATTTGAATACTAGGGAACAGAGTATTAAAGAAGAAGGGATCTATTCCATGAAAAACGTACAGGATATGCTAAAAGAAAGAAGAAATAAAAGTTGTGCTAATAAACCCACAGTACAGGATTTACAAGATGAAATTCAATCATTAAAACAGGACATATCTAAAATAAAAAATGACCAATTGATAAACAATCAACGAATTAATAGATTAGAAAAGCTACAAAATAAACATGACATTGGTACTAGTAATAATAATGATAATAGTTTCCTTCAGTCCATGGAACTAGTAATCTCTAGAAAATGGCATGTCACAGTCAGCTTATTTATTACTTACAATTATCAAAGAAATTTTGTTGCTTTAATAGATAGTGGTGCAGATCTAAACTGCATACGAGAAGGAATAATACCTACTAAATATTTTCAAAAATCAACACATACGTTGAGAGAAGTATCAGGTTCAAAATTGGATATTAGATATAAATTGACAGATGCAAAAATTTGTACAGAAAATACTTGTATACCTATTAATTTCACAGTAATTAAAAATATGACCAGCAATACAATGATTTTAGGAAATCCTTTTCTGGAAATGATACTTCCACTAACTATTGATAAAAATAAAATAATAGGATCTTATAAGAATCAACCTGTTATTTTAAATTTTGTCTCTGACCCTTATTCTATTTGGGTAAATGAGTTGGATTTAAAGAAAAACCAGATAAATTTTCTTAAAGAAGAAATTAGGACTGTTCAAATAGATGAACAGTTAGAACAACCTAGATTACAGGAAAAAATTAAACTTTTAACAAACCAATTTTCTTTAAAAATTTGTAATGAGCATCCTAATGCCTTTTAGGAAAGAAAAAAACATATAGTCATGCTTCCCTATGAGGAGGATTTCAATGAAAAACAGATTCCTACCAAGGCAAGACCTTGTCAGATGAATTTCGAATACTTAAATATATGTAAAAAGGAAATAGCTTCTTTATTAGATAAAAATTTAATACAGCCTTCTAAATCTCCATGGTCATGTACGGCGTTTTATGTTAACAAACATTCAGAACAAGAAAGAGGAATACCAAGACTAGTTATAAATTATAAGCCACTTAATAAGGTTTTAAAATGGATCAGATATCCTATTCCTAATAAAAAAGATTTATTAGATCGTTTACATGATTCTCTAATATTTTCAAAGTTTGATTTAAAATCAGGATATTGGCAAATCCAGATTGATAAAAAGGATAGATATAAGACTGCCTTTAATGTTCCTTTTGGGCAATATGAATGGAATGTTATGCCATTTGGCTTAAAAAATGCCCCTTCAGAATTTCAAAATATAATGAATGATATATTCAATCCTTATAGTAATTTTATTATAGTATATATAGATGATATCTTAGTATTTTCAAAAAATATTCAAGAACATTTTGATCATTTACATACTTTTGAAGCAATAATATTAAAAAATGGTTTAGTAATTTCACAATCTAAGATGTCTTTATTCCAAACAAATGTGAGATTTTTAGGTCATAATATTGAAAAAGGACAGGTCATTCCTATACAAAGAAGTATAGAGTTTGCTGAAAATTCCCAGATGAGATAAAAGATAAAACTCAGCTACAAAGATTTTTGGGTAGCCTAAACTATATATCACCTTTTTATAAAGATTTATCATCCGATAGTGCAATTTTATATGATAGATTAAAGAAGAATCCTTGTGCTTGGACTAATAATCATACCCAAGCAGTCAAAAGAATAAAAAATAAAGTAAAAAATCTACCATGTTTATCTTTGGCTAATCCAAATTGGGAAAAAATAGTTGAAACAGATGCCTCTGAAATAGGTTTTGGAGGAATCTTGAAACAAATTCACCCATAAATAGACAAGAATTCCTAGTTAGGTTCCATTCTGGAAAATGGATTCCTAGTCAAAAGAATTATTCTACTACTGCTAAAGAAATTTTGGCATTAGTAAAATGTATTCTTAAATTTCAAGATGATTTATATAATCAACATTTCATTATAAAAACAGATTGCCAAGCAGCTAAATTTATGTTTAATAAAGACTTTAAACATGATGTTTCCAAAAAAATGTTTACTAGATGCCAAGCTACCTTAGCATGTTTTGATTTTGAAATTCAATATAAAAAAGGAAGTGATAATAGTCTTCCAGATTTTTTAACTAGAGAATTTCTAAATGAGTCTCAACCATCTAAGACAATTATATCATGATATTATCGAAATAAAAAATTCAATTAAAGAGGCAGAAGTTAAATTAGCCAACCTAACTAATGAACCATATTATAGAAGAACAGTAATTAAACTAAGACTGATAGGATTAAGAATTCATCTTAACAATCTTGAAAACAAACTTATATTACTCTTGAATTAATATTATGAGTGACTCAAAATTACAAGTAAAGAATAATCTTCATTGTAAACAAATAAAGGCCTTAGATTCCTTTATCAAACGAAATAAAAAGGATAATAGGCCAATCACAAAAATTGACATACAAAGGTATAACATTATGTTCAAATATCTTCATAAGAAAATTTCTGAAACAACATGCTAACTTGCAGGATGAATCCCAATCGGGGAAGAGGCCATCCTTTATATAGGGGTGGTTATAATAGAGGTCGAGGAAATCCTACGGCTTCAAGCAGTTCTTATAGAGCTGGAACTTCATCGCAAGCAAACAATCAGCCCCTTCCAGTTCCTGGAAGCCCATTATATGAGGAATTTAAAGCATTTCTAGAAACAAAAAAGGAAAATATTCCTAGCTTCGCGCAAATGATTACAGATGGTGAAACCATCAATGATAATTTTGAATATAAAGAGTCATCTCATAAAGATAATATCATAATTTTAGAAAATAAAGATATCATGCTTTATTTTGAAAATAATGAAGATCCATGGTTTTTAATGACAAGATATTTAGATACAGCAACATACGCAGGGTATTCTTATAAACAAAGATTATATTATGAGAATATTTTAAAAATAACCGGATCGGTTGAATTTTCTCATTTTACATCCGGAGGTAATACCAACGTTTATAATTTTAGCAAAACTATTATCAAAAAGATTATATCTGCTGATGAATGGGGTCTGAGTACTCTCAAGGAGAAAGAATTTATAATTCCACCTTCAAAAATACCAATGAAATTTACATATTGGGATTATATTGAAAGTTTTCATAAAGCTTTCTTATATGAGAACCCTCAAAGAAAGCATACTTGGTTCTTTAAAGTATGTGAAAAGGTTTATAACCAAAACAAAGATATACCAAATTGGTTTACTAATTGGTGGATCTCATATGGTCCAAGTATAGATATTCTCCCGGAAGAACCATTCAGAAAATTATATGGTGAATGGCTACCAGTCTCTCCAAGATACCTGAAACAATCCATTCCTTTGAAATCAGAAGGACTAGAAGCAATATCTTCTATGCATTTTTTCATGGAATTTTCTATTCCTTGGATATGGAAATGGTCCCCACATGTGGATTATACTCCCACTAAATTTCCCTCTCTACAAAGATTATATTTTACAAAATTTTGGCCTAAAATGCTTCATAAAGATCCAGAAACAAAAGTTCTTAATGCCCAGGAAACAATTGATCATATCAAACAACAAACCAAAAAATACCAAGATCAGAAAAATTTCTCGGATATAACCCCCTCAACCCTCAAAATGTTAATCTAACTAAAGAAGAAATGATCAAATCATTCCGATTATATTGTTCTGAGATGAAGGAAACCTTAAACGCCTTGCAGAACATGATAATGTAAAAGATGGAGGTTCAAGTGATGAAATTTCAGATAACATGTCAATTGAAAACCAAAGCCAATCACAATGCTTAACAGGGGAATCCCAGGCAGAGGATGAGGAAATTCCAGATGGAGAACTTCCCATTGATTGCATGATTGACATGATCGAGGAGTCAATCACTCAAAGAAAGAATCTTTTCAAAAACAAGAGGACATCATCACAATAGACTCAAGATGCCAAATGTGTGATCCAAAATAAAAGAAGATAAAATTTCTCAGAAATTATTGAAGACAAAGGACAATATTCGTCAGAAATTATTAAAGACGGAGGATCCAAACAAAAAGTCATTTCTACTTTTTAAAAAAAAAGTTGTCTGCCAATGCTCAATGTAATAATTTATGTTTTGTTCGTTTTTGAGTTCTCCTAGTCTATTTAAGGAGACCCCTTCTTATGCTTAAGGGAGGCTTTGAGCCATTCTATCTTTCTCTCTTGTAATCTCCCCCCTGTAAAAATTTCTTTGCAATAAAAGTTCAGAAATATATTTGGAGTATACATCAATCTTGGATCCACCTTTCTGGTTAGTCTACTTCTTTAAACTTAATTTTATCTTTAAGCCTAATGCAAGGCTAACTTGTTAATATCACATAGTACTATCATGGAAGCAGTATTATGATCAGCAAATCATAATCAGATATGAGTAAAAAAAAAAAAAAAGTCTGGAGAAAAATGGCAAAGTCGTGTTTTAGCCCGCTATTGTGGCCACAGTGCTGTTTTAGGGCATTTTTACTCATTGACTCGCCTAACTCACCAAACTCTTTTATTTCAAAATTTTTAATTTTTAATGTCCCATTACTCATATCATGATATGGTCCTGTAGATCTTGGTATATATATATATATATATATATATATATATATATATATATATATATATATATATATATATATAATCTAACCTAATAAATGAAAATCAATTTTGCCAAATGTCATGTTCTCATTGATTTTGCCACATGTCATTTTTTAAAATTTTTTGAATTATTTTTTTTCCACTTGTCCTTTTCTTGTAATTTTCATTTTCTTAAATTTAAAATCCATATTTTAGTGAGATTTATATATGTAAAGTAATCATTCTATTAAATTTCATAATAAATGCTTTACAATCTTTCAAATATCTTACATTATATATTAAATTACTTACTTGATTTATTATATTCTTTGTATTTATATAAACTTATTATTTTAAAAAATATGTAATTCTTATAATTTTATATTAAACTTTTTTTCTAAACTCATGTAATACATGGGATTCACACCTAGTATATATATATATATATATATATATATATATATATATATATATATATATATATATATATATATATATATATATAGGGGTGAGATCGGTTGAGAACTCATAGTTTCCCGAGAACTAAAAGTGGAGCGTTAGATCAAAACTAATTCATTAAGGGCATGATCGTAATTTTACCAATCTCATTTAATGTTTAATTTTGTGTGTTATTGGAAATATTAATAGAAATGTCTAAAAGTTTACATAATAATCAAATTTTCGGATTTAAAAAAAAAAATAGTATTTTTCATATTTTTTTAAAAAAAGTTGCAGATTTTTTAATTTTTTATAGAAAATATGAATTTTTGAAAAAAAATTGAATTTTTTTTTTACATAAACTACATTTTTTTTAAAAACATTTAAAAATCATTAAAATTAAAAAAAAAACTGGAAAGTTTAAAAAAACTGAAAAATTTAAAAAATACTATAATTTTTTAACCAAAAAAATCAACATTTTAGGTACATATATGCATATTTTTACAAATGCATATATGTATATTTCATATGCCATAATATTTGTAAGGAAATCATAACAAAACTCATTTTATTTACTAATCTATAAACACAATAGAATAAATATTTTATTCGATACAAAATAAAATATAAAAAAATGCTACAAAATTTCAAAGCGTTTTCATGTCTTCGTGTCAATATTTTCATATTTTCTTCAATTTATCATTTTTCACCTCTTCAATATTCACCACAATTTCTTCCAAATCTACAAGAAAATTAAAAAAATCTGATTGATGCAAAAACACTCACAAAAATACATATGTGATTAACATATGAATCACAGACGATTCACATATGAATTACATGTGAATCACATATAATTCATATGTGAATTATATGTGATTCATATGTGAATTACATATGATTTACATGTGAATCACATGTAATTCATATGTGAATTACATGTGAATCACATGTAATTCATATGTGATTTACATGTGAATCACATGTAATTCATATGTAATTTAGATGTGATGCACATGTAATTCATATGTGATTCACTTGTGATTTACATTTGAATAACATGTGATTTAAATGTGAATTACATGTGATTCATATGTGAATTACATGTGATTTACATGTGAATCACATGTAATTCATATGTGATTCACTTGTGATTTACATGTAAATCACTAGACACTTATAGAAAATATGGAAATCTTGACAAAGAATGGATATACCTCTAGAAAGGTGATTTGAGGTTGTTTTCATTGCTGAGAGAGAGTAATTATATCTTTGAAGAATTTTTACAGCTAAAGCATCTGCAAGTTCTAATTTGTTTTCTATTTCTTCCTGCAGAAATAACCAACAACTATAACATTGTCTAAATTTATGGAAGTTTTTGATTTGATGTGAAGGAGTCTTTACTAGACATGAATGATTTGATCAAAAAGGTCAAAAAATGTGCTCTTTCAAACATGGATTTACTATTATAAAAAGCATACCTGTCTTTGTTGATGTTTTGAGCCTGTTTTTCTTTCCATTCTTGATACATTGAGAATAATTCCAGTAGCACTTTCCGATCTATAATAACTATTTCAAGCACAAGAAAAAAGATCAATAAAAAGTATGTAAAGGTGTTAATTATTGTTCGATGAAGATAAATGATTGTAACACAGTAACACCAATACCTGAATCAGAAGAAGATGATGGCTTCCTGACTAAAATTTCTGTCAAGCTGCTCTCTGTTGATGCAGATGTCGATATTGGAGTTGCCTGATCGAGCAGTATCACATAAAAGAAAGATCAATTTATGAATTAACAGCTATAATAACAGATAGTTTCGGATTATTCCCAATTTGTAACAAAATTGACCTCGGTGTTGCGTCAATTTTGAACTGATAGATAAAACTCTTAATGAAGTAATACAAATTGATTACTTGTAGCGATGAATTTATGATTTTGGCAACAGAAGAAATAGACACACATTGATTATACATCTGAGTTCTTATACTCGTATAACACTTGTAGGATTTATGGAAAGAAGGAATTGAAGAAGCTCAAGTCAATTAGTTCTAGTGTTCGTCAATAGAAAGAAAAAGGACTCACAATTTTTAGGGATCTAAGCTTCTCTAGCATGGGATCCAGGTCTTCGAATCGCTAGGAGATGGTGGTGATTCCATCTTCAATCTTCCTCACAGAAACAGATACAATGATGAAAATGATTCAATTTCTGATAAATAGTGTTTAATTGATTAGGTTAAAGATTGGCGTACCTGTAATTGTGAATTTGAAAGAGTAGATTCCGATGATCCCATGGTCAAGCGCCTTGCCTTCTGATATTATTCCGATGAGCCCATGGCGCTATGATTATCAACAAATCTCAAAGTCATGAATCTTGACATTATGTTTCTCAGTCATAATCAATCCATCGCATTTTATCGGTGATGAGATCTCGAAAAATTGTAAATGATTATTTCTAGATCTCAACAAAATTATAGAAGAGCAGAGTCGGTGCATTCAAAATCGGTCGGAGATGAAATATCGATGAGGAACAAGAACTCCATATTTGGACGACTTGACGCTGATTTTAGGGGAAACCGATTGACTTGATGAGCAAATCATCTACATTGGAGGTGGAGATGAAGAGAAACAGTATATGATCCGGTGCCGGAGAAGAAGTTGATCAGGGGAATCATTAGAGAAGAAACTCGCTGCGAGGATGAGAGTAGATCGTAGGTTAGAGAGAAAGAGAGGAGAGAGAGATGATATTTTAGTTTATCAGTATATTTAGGATATAATGTAATTAAATGTTTGTTTTCTATAATACCCTTGTTTAATTTAATTAAGATACCCATGCCATTTTAGTTTTCTATCTATTTACAAAAATGCCACTTTACATCTTGACCCTCGTTTTTTTTGATCTAACGCTCCACCTTTAGTTCTCGGGTTCTCAGGAAACTATAAGTTCTCAAATGATCATTCCTCTCTCTCTCTCTCTCTCTCTATATATATATATATATATATATATATATATATATATATATATATATATATATATATATATATATATATATAGTCAAGATCAAATAAGAAGGAAATTTTTGGTAGGAAGGTAAGAAGTTTTTTTTCTACATATTTTTTTCGCGAACAAACAAAATGAATCATTAGATGATTCATTTGTAAGATGATTCACAAGAAAAAATTCTCAAAAAAACATCTCGATGATTCATTTATACAATGATTTTGTTGTTATTCACTAAAATTGTCATAAAAGTGAATTTTTTTCTTAATTTACTTAAAAATGAATCATAAAGATGTTTTTTTGGGAATTTTTTTATTGTGAATCATCTTACAAATGAATCATCTAGTGATTCATTTATTTTGTTCGTCAAAAAAATATGTAGAAAAAAAACTTCTTACCTTCCTACCAAAAATAATTTCTTACCGGATATATATATATATATATATATATATATATATATATATATATATATATATATATATAGGCTTAGATTATTTTGTTTTTACTAACTATTGTGTGCCAGAATGCATAGATATGGACCAACGGATGGAATTAATCAATGGACATGATTTGAGGGTGTATGATATAACAATGGGATCACATGTACCATATAATCACACAAATTTTAGCAAAATGGTATTTTGGACAATTCACTACATTTATAAAAGGAAATTTTCGGATTTTTAGGGATAATTAATTCTCCTAATTTTAAAAATCTGAATTTTTTAATTAGTTCAATTTTAATTCTAACGTAATTTTATTCTGTCAGAATATTTTTAATTAGTTCAATTTTAATTCTAACGTAATATACATAACCGATTTTATTCTGTCAGAATATTTTTTTGTTAGAATGATGTTCTTTCAGAATTTTATTCTATTAGAATATTATTGAAGAATAACAACATTCTTGAATCCGAGGTTGAAAAATAACAACATTCTAATATATTCTTATATATCCGAACTTAAATACAAATTCATACATATTTTTACAGATTAAAACCCTTATACATTTTAATATAATTATACATATTCTAAAAGAATATAAACAAAAATGAATAAAATTCTTAAAAATAACAACATTCTAAAATTGTGAGTACGATCAAACTTTATTCATTCTTCAATTTATTACTATAAGGTCTTCAACACATTCTTCCAGCCATTCATATCACAAATACAACAAAAACCAATAATGGTTAAAAACATGTTACTTGCAATTAACTATCACTTTATATATTCTGGTAGAATACATGGAATATGACAGAATACATAGAATACATTATGGCAGAATACATAGATTTTATTATGGCAGAATACATAGAATACATTCAAAAGTATCGTATTTACTGGTAATATAATTTTAGATTCCAAATATACAATAAAGAGGGACAATAGAAATTGGAATTCAAAATCACAAATTGAACCAAAATAATACACAGACAAATTAATTACCTTTTTAAACAATTACATAAAACATGTGTTGCTAGTAATTCTGACAGAATGCATACCACAAGGTTAAATTCTGTAGATTCTCAATTCCAAGTCTTTCTCTTGTTTGATCAATATTTGATTCCTTCTTCAAGCCATTCTGAAAGAATAACACGCATCACTCGTTAGTATTACTAGTTAACCAAATATACTTATTGTTAACAAACATTCTTAAAGACATTATGAAAAAATGCACCCTTGATCATAATATTTTATAAGAATAACTGCCATGAAATTTATATTTTGTCAGAATAAGTGGCATTTCGAGAGAAACATCTATTACTAAAAAAAAGAATAATAGGCAATCCAAGAGAAATATCTATTACAAAAAAAAGAATGATTAACAGGTAAACAAAGATTCTAAAAGAATCATTAAATCTTAAGTGTAGTTACCATTTAATTCTGATAGAATATATATGCAATTACCATTTATAGCATCATACAATTACGCATTACTATTGTGCAACCAAAATATATTATAAGATTTTTAACAAACATTCTTAAAGAATCATTAAACCTAAAGTGTAATTATTATTTTAAATTCTAACCGAGTGTATTCTAACATAATACACTATACAAAGCATAATGTATTCTTACAGAATCTACTATATTGTGTATTTGATTTTCCTAAAAAAACCAGTATTCTGTTAGAATACATTGTATAATAGTTTCTTTTTATTAGTATATGTAATGAAACCATGAAAACTTATCATCTATAATCAAGTTGCAGCATAAATTAATAAAATAAATAAAATTACCTAGATGAGTATATTTGTGTGTGAAGGTCCAGGAGCAATTCGAGTATTTCTCAGAAGTTGGGATGAAATATCAATGTTTTAATCATCCTTTTCTCTATTTTAGTTATATAAACATTATCACCAACCTGGAAGGTGTTAGAAAGACATCAAAAGTATTCTAAGCATGAAAAGATCTTCAAGCATAAGGTACTCATGGCGTCATTTAAAAACCTTTTGAATTTGCTATTTTATATTGCATTTCTGTATTAACACTAAAGATACATCACGTAATAAAAAAGGAATAAGGAATGTATTTCCTAAGAAAAAATATTAACCACCCATTTGTATCAAGATTTCTATGTGATTACATCTTTTTTAAACAAAAAATATTGTGATAAAAAATGAAATCCACCCACATCTTTTCTACTAGACATTTCGTCAAACACATTTAGGGCACACATAAATCATCACGATTTGTAGAATATTACTACTGAAATGAACAACTAAATGCACAAACATCAAATATATTTAAAAATAAAGATGCATTGAACACCATTACCTAATTACATATCAAAATTTCGCTAAAAAGGATATAAGAATATGATTACCTCTGATTAGAAGTAGAGAGGATGAGTGTATGATGTTTTAAGAATATGTTTACCTGATCAAATAGAGTAGTGGCAGAAAATGGTGATGAAGATGATGCTGGTGTAGGAAGATGAATAATAGAGATGTAACGAGCCAGGAATGCAAGATGAAACTGAAAGTTTTGATTTCGAGGTGGTGATGGTAGAGTTGGGGCCGATCGTTTGAAGATAAAGAGGGGAAAAGACTAGATTTTAGGAAGTTAATGAATTACCATTATTAAATATGCAAAGATTACTATAATAGCCTTACATGATTTATTATTTCCTCAATTCTCATTGGTGCATACATGCACACAATAGTTGCTAGAAACATTTGAACCTAGCTCTCTCTCTCTCTCTATATATATATATATATATATATATATATATATATATATATATATATATATATATATATATATATATATATATATATATATATATATATATATATATATATATATATATATATATATATATATTAGCCGTTTACCCGCGCAAAGTGACGGGTGTGAATTGTTTTCTCGAAAATTAGTTTCTGGAGGCAATTAGTTATTTTACACAGATAGTTTACTACATCTTAACAATTATCAATAAGAGTCATGCTAGCAGAGACGAAATCAATAAGAATTAAAAATAAAAATTTGGGATTATTTACAAATATACATGAATACATGACTGATTGCACATTATTAATCGTGCAACACTTTTTTATACACCACATTTGATGTATAGACTTCACTGTCATTGAATTGTTCGTCAGAGTTTACTAATACTTTGTATTGACACGTTATATCCCTCTAAATAATGCCGAATAAAGTTGGCCATAGGAGAAAGCCAATTATGGAAGATAAATACCTACATCCGAAATTGTTTTTCCCTGAGCTTTATTGATTTTCATCGTGAAGCATAATCGAATCATAAAATATTTTCTCTTCGGCTTGAAAGGGAACATATCATCTTCAGACGGACATAGAGAAATCATTTGAAAAAATATCATCTTTCCAACATGTAGACCAACAACTATTTTTGCGTCAATGATATTGTGCTGAAACTTTTACATATCAATCGTGTGTCATTACACAATTCATTTGATGGGTCAAGATTTCATAACAGCATTATCAAGCATCAAAATTTCAGTCGTAGGTAAAGAGGGGTTAAACAACAAACACCGAGTGTGTTCAAGAATTCCACTAATGAAGATGTAAACCACTAATAGTATATCGTCTATGGCTTTATCAAAACTGTAGTAAATTCTCTATTCTCCACGGAATCGACTGATGATGATTACTTTCAATTCAACAATTAGGGTGCTTCAGGAAACATGTAATATTAAAAATATGACATATTATATTGTCAAGTATCACGAAACATTAGTTTCAAATACAGAGATCCATTATTATTTTTTCGACGAACAATATATTCTTTAATGTATTCATCGTTTTTGTATATGTTGGATAGGGTTTAAGAACCACTGCATTGGAAGTACTTTACGGGCATGCAGAGATGATGTGGTTAGCATCATTAGTTGCAATGTTTTAGTGGTGCGGTCTATGTCATAATATCTCCAATGATGATTTCTATATAAATATTATGAAATTTAATAAGAAATTAGACCTTTAAAAAAAATTATACAATATATTAAATACTTTAGAAATTTATTGACAAACCAATATATTTTGATAATTTATTTTTTGATTTAAAAACCATCAAGATTGACTATTAACTTTTTATTTAACCACTGTGTTTTAGTTTTATTATAAAAACCAACAAGATTGACCATTCTTTCCATGTCTACCATTTTGATGCGCAATAGTGCTATTATAGTGTTCAGAGTAATTTCTTTTGTGAAAGGTTTTTAATTGAAATGTTAAAACTAAATTGTTAAAATGAGTTTTTTTACCATTAAACTTTGGTAAAGTTAACTACTATAATAAAGATCAAGATGGATATTGGCTATGTTAATTGCATTCTCAAATTCATAATATGATTATGACATCCCTTTTCATATTTCGAATTATGATTAATGGCAATGAGTTGTTTGAACTTTCATGAAATATATCTACAAGATTTGAAAGGGTTTAAAGACACACAATGCTATCTAATGAAGGTGTATAAGCTTAAGAATTCTAGTTGGAGACTTATCGAAGCATCGCATAACAAAAATATGTACTTCAGTAAGAAAGTCAAGAGTATTGATTTCTAGAAGTCCATTTGATTTTATGGGTCCATGTCAAAGCTAGTGGGAGCATAATTGTTATGCTAGTATTGCATGTTGACAATACTGTTAATAGGGAACAATGTTTCCAATTTGCAAATTACACATTTTGGAAATTGTTTCACTATAGTAGACTTTAGGGAGAGGGCACTCATACTTTTTCGAATCTAAAGGTTTAGATCCTATAGTTTAACAGAACTTAGTCATAGACATATGTGAATATCATGTTGAAATGGTTCAACATAGGAAATTCCATATACGAAACTATTATAGCAAGAGATTGAACATATATCAGATATAATGAATCGAGTCCCATATGCTTCGGATATAGGATCGATTACATATGCTATAATATTCACATATTCTGATTTTTCCAACTGCCTTGAGGATTGAGAGGAAAAGGATTAGAATTTTTGCGTGACTAGAGTTGTTAAACACCTGTCAAGAATATTCTGAGGTTTACAGAAGATTGGTTGCTTGTGGACATGTAACATCCATAAAAATCATGCCAAATTTAAACTTTTTAAAACATTTAGAAACCAACAGTTATTACAAATTTGTTTTCAAATAGTTCTATATCAGAGTATCACAGAAACATAGTCATAAAATGTGAGGATCGGTACGATCACGTCTTCGCCTTCCCGCGATCGTCAGAAGTACCTGAAACAATAATCGATAAATGTAAGCTCGAAGGCTTAGTAAGTTACCCCCAAAATACTAAAATCATACAAATATAACCATATCATATAAACATATAAGCAAACAACATGCATAATGAGCCTTCAGCCTGAGTGGACCGCCTCGCAAGCCTTCATCCTATCTGGACCGCTATCTGAGCCTTCGACACGTCTGGACCGCCTCGCAGGGCCTACAGCCTATCCGGACCGCTCGCCGGGCCTTTGGTCTGACTGACATGCCCTCCTGGGCCTGTAGTATATCTGGACCGCCCTGGGTATGTTGGCCTTCAGCACAAAGCAGGTCTGCCTCAACCCAAACCCCAATCAAACAACCATGTGCACATAATATCATACGCTAGCATATATAACAGTCAAACCGATATAACAGATCATCAATCATAGCAACATCCTATAACCAGGATACAGACCTAACCGGTCACTAACATAGCCTCATCCTATATACCAGGATACCGACCTATCCAGGTCACTAAGCATATCACCATCCTAACTACCAGGATGTAAATCAATAAGCATATCATGCAATAAACCCAAATACAAATCCGATAAGGGCCGTCATTGGTGCCTTAGACCCTGTTGATATAGTGAGGATAACTCACCTCGCAATGTCGCTCTGAACTGAAGAATCAAACTCCGAATCGCTGGCTCACCAAAAATCCCGAACTATCCAAATAATAAACATTATGTCAATACATGGAATATCAATCTTGACTAAGGGTCCACATAATCCATTTTGTCCTTCCTCTTTATTGGGCCAAGGCCCAATTGCCAAATCCATGATCTTAAAAGCCCATATATCCAAGCCCATTAACGGCCCAAATTTCCCAATTTGGGCCTAACTTCCTAATTGGGCATTATTATAGGATCCCTTATCAGAACTGGCCCAACCTCAATTATTCAGAGGGCCCAACAAGGCCCAAGTCCAATTAGTCCAAAAGCAGCCCCAATCCCGAAGCCCACTTTGTCAAAAGCCCAACAGAGGACGTAGACGGGGCGTACTCCTCTGGTACGCTGGGCGTACTCTGCCTGACGTTGACCACCATCTGGGTGGTTGACCGAGTACGTTAGGCGTACAGAATTTACGCGGGGTGTATGCGGGGTTTTTCCAAAACCCTAATAAGTGCTTAATGGCTTAAGAACTCAAGTCCAAACTCCAGATCCATCGACCAAAAGTGCCTTAGAACCATAAAGTCTTGAACTTTATCACTTTGGACGTCCAGAAAGTTCTTAACACATGGTCTTAATCCATTAAGACCTTCCTACTCCATGCAAGAGACACATCTAGCTATTGGGACATCATTTTTGTCACTTAGGACCTCTTCTAGGGTCTGAAAGGACAATTTATTTCGTCCAAATCATAACATGCACCAACTTTGGGACTTTTGGGACAAGAAATGGTTCCATAAAGCTAAAATGGCTAGATCTATATCATACAAGCATAAAGTTTGAAGCTTTTTACCTTCTGGAGCTTCTAGGGCACAAAACAACTTCAGATCTACAAGCTTGCCTTCCTTCTCCAACTATTTGATGCAATGTCTTCACCTTCAAGAGCTCAAAACACACACCAACTCACTCTCACACATAAAACTAGGGTTTGGGACGTTTTCTGGAATATGGAGGCTAAGAGTGATGAGAGAAAAATGAACCATAAGGATGTTTATATAGCCCCCAACCCTAAATATTAGGGTTTTTTCCTGACATAAGTACACCCAGCGTACTAAGGCGCGCCTTAGTACGCCTAGCGTACCCTTATGTACGCTCAGCGTACTCCTTCCTGATCCACGGTTGCAGCCTTGGCCCTTAGACTTGTCTTGGCTCTACACTTCCAACCTCAAGGACTAAAAATTACAATAATGATAGAAGAGAGGATTCGGAAATACCTACAAAATCTCGGGATGTTACAATTCTCCCCCACTTGACCTAGACTTCGTCCCTAAAGTCTGCTGTGGCAAATAGATCCAGGTAGTGCTCCCGCATCTCGGACTCTGGCTCCCAAGTCCACTCGGATCCCCTCTGATGTTCCCACTGTACCTTTACCAAAGGTATCTCCTTGTTTCGCAGAATCTTCACATTCCTCTCAAGAATGGCCACATGCCTCTCCACATAATTCAGGCGCTCATCGACCTGAATGCCATCTAATGATACCACTGCCTCCTCGTACAGAATACACTTTCGCAACTGCGACACATGGAAATTGCTATGTATCTGACGAAGCTCCTCCGGAAGGTCCAATCTATATGCAACCTTGCCAACCCTGGCAATAACCCGAAATGGTCCAATGTATCGGGGACCCAACTTTCCCCCTCTTTCTGAAGCGAATTACACCCTTCCAGGGTGAAACCTTCAGTAATACCATGTCACCTACCTGGAACTCCAACTTAGATCGACGTCTGTCGGCGTAACTCTTCTGCCGACTCTGAGCGGTCTGCAATCGCTGTCTAATCTGCTGAATCTTCTCGATAGTTTACCAGACTACCTCTGTCCATCCCATCACTCTGTGACCAACCTCACCCCAACAGACCGGGGTGCGACATCTCCACCCATAAAACAACTCAAAAGGTGGGGCGCCAATGCTGGAATGATAGTGGTTGTTGTAGGCGAACTCTGCAAGAGGTAGGTGGGAATCCCAGCTCCCACCGAAATCGATGACACAAGCCCTCAACATTTCCTCGAGGGTATGTATGGTCCGCTCACTCTTGCCTTCGGTCTGTGGATGGTAAGTTGTGCTAAAGTACAACCACATGCCCAGTTCCTCGTGGAACTTCTGCCAAAAACAGGAGGTGAACCTAACATCACGGTCGGAAACAATAGAGACCGGAACTCCGTGGCGAGCAACGATCTCGCAGACATACACGTCGGCCAGCTTCTCGGCCGATGAGCTCTCCCGTATGGCCAAGAAATGGGCACTCTTAGTCAATCGATCCACAATGACCCATATAACATCAAATCCCTTCGCCGTCCTCGGCAACTTCGTAATGAAGTCCATCGTGATCTATTCCCATTTCCACATGGGAATCTCTAGAGGCTGTAGCTTGCCATGCGGCCTCTGATGCTCGGCCTTGACCATCCTGCAGGTCAAGCACCTCTCGACGTACCAAACGATTTCTCGCTTCATGCACGGCCACCAGTAGCTCAAACTCAAATCCCGGTACATCTTAGTGGCCCCCGAGTGAATAGAGAAGTGAGACTTATGAGGCTCCTCCATAACCATTTGTCTGACCCCACCAGACATTGGAACCCACACCCGATCGCATCGGGTCAATAATCCCTGTCTATCCTGAACAAACAGGGTGTTCTCACCCCTAATTCTCTCCAGCTTCCAAGTCTCCTGACGTATACCCTTTACATGGGCTTCCCTGATCAAACCCACAAGTTAGAATCCACTGATATCCTCATACATATTGCTGGAGTGGAAGACCCAGCTGACTTGCGGCTCAGAGCATCCGCAACCACGTTCGCTTTACCTGTGTGGTAAATGATCTCACAGTCGTAGTCCTTGACTACATCCAGCCACCTGCACTGTCTCATGTTCAGGTTCGGCTGATCCATGATGTGTCTCAAACTCTTGTGGTCCGTGTAGATGGTACAACGGACCCCGTAGAGATAACGCCTCCATATCTTGAGAGTGAATACCACCACTCCCAACTCCAGATCATGTGTAGGGTATTTCGTCTCGTGCGGCTTCAGCTGCCGAGATGCATAGGCTATCACCCATCCTCTCTGCATGAGGACTGCTCCCAGACATGTGATGGATGCATTACAGTAAACCACAAAATCCTTCACTCCCTCGGGGAGGGTCAAGACTGTAGCCTCGTACAACCGCTGTATGAGGGTCTCAAACGCCCTCTGCTGCTCAGGGCCCTACCGGAAATCGACCCCCTTCCTCGTCAGACGAGTGAAGGGTACTGCAATCTTGGAGAAATCCTGTATGAATCTCCGGTAGTACCCTGCCAATCCCAGGAAACTCCTGATATCCGAGGGAGCTTTCAGAACCTCCCACTGCATGACCGCCTCGATTTTGTCCGGATCGACCAAAATCCCCTCCTGGTTAACGAGATGTCCCAGGAACTGGACCTTTCGTAACCAAAACTCGCACTTAGAGAACTTGACATAAAGTCTTTCTTGCCTCAAAACTCCTAATAACTCCCGCATATGCTCCTCATGCTGCTCTCGGGTCTTGGAGTACACCAAGATATCGTCGATGAATACTATGATCGAGCATCGGTCTGCAGACCTGATTCATCAGGTCCATAAACACTGCTGGTGCGTTGGTGAGCCTAAACGGCATCACCACGAACTCGTAATGTCCATAACGAGTTCGGAACGCGGTCTTCTCCACGTCCTCCTCTCCGACCCTGACCTGATGGTACCCCGACTTCAGGTCTATCTTGGAGAACCAAGATGCACCCTGCAACTAATCAAATAAATCATCTATCCTCGGGAGAGGATAACGGTTCTTCACTGTCAACTTGTTCAACTCCCGGTAGTCGATTCACATCCGGTGTGAACCATCCTTCTTCCTGACAAAGAGTATCGACGCTCCCCACGGGGAACTGCTCGGACGAATGAACTGCTTTCCCAGCAGTTCCTGCAGCTGTGATGACAACTTCTGCATCTTTGGCGGTGCCAACCGGTATGGCGCCTTGGCGATAGGGGCCGCACCTGGCACTAGGTCGATCCTAAACTCGACCTGGCTCTCCGGAGGCAGTCCGGGTAACTCCTCCGGAAACACATCAGCAAACTCCCTGACCACTGGAACCTCTGAAACTGGAATCTGATCTTTGACCCGCGTATCTACCACATATGCTAGATAACCCGCACACCCATGCTGAATGTAATGCCGAGCCCTGGCAGCTGAACAAAACCTTGATCCCAATCTGGTATCCTCGCCGTAGACAATCAGTTCTCCCCCACTTAGGGTTCGAACTACCACTCGCTGACCCTCGCAATCGATCATAGCTCCAAAGCGACTAAGCCAGTCCATACCCACAATCACACATACATCCCCTATGGGAATCAGGATCAGGTCTATCGGAAAATACACTCCGAAAATCTCCAATACGCAACCCGGTAGACCGAAGAAGCGGAAATCCCGTGTTCGTTGGCGATGGAGACTTGCAACAGACACTCTAACTCTCCTACTGGTAAGCCGAACTCCCTACTGAAAGTCTGAGAAACAAACGACCGACTCGCCCCTAAGTCAAATAATACCAAAGCAGGTAAGGAGTTCACTAAAAACGTACCTAATCACAGGTACAAACATATAAGCATAAAACAGATATAATCAGTAAGATAAGGGATAAACATATACCAGCAAGCACATCCGGTGCTGCTCTGGCCTCCTCTGCTGTAAGCTGGAAGGCGCGTCCCCGGGCCCTCGGGGCCGCTGCTCGACCCTGACTCCCGTCAGTAATCCTCAGTGTAGCCGGCGCTAGAGCCTGCGCCGGCCTGGCTGCGAGCTGTGGACAGTTGGTCTTCACGTGACCAACCTGGTGACAGTGGTAGCAGATACTTATATCCTGAACTGGGGCCATCTGACGACAATCCTTTGCATAATACCCCTCCCTGCCGCATTTGCGGCACGCGCTGCTAAACCTGCAAACCCCCGAGTGACCCTTCCCGCACTTGCCACAAGTGCGACCCTGTTGTCCCCCTGACCTGGAATCAGCGGTCTTAGACCGCTTCGGCGCCGGATGTGACTGTGCCGGGGCCTGCCGTTGCTCCCTCAACTGCAGTTCAATCTCCAACTCACACCGCCTAGCGGCCTCCTGTAAATCCAAAAGCGTATCACAATGATGGGTCACCACAAACTGCCGAGTATCAGTCTTGAGCATGCTCAGATAACGAGTCATCTGAGCCTGCTCAGAAGCAAACTCCGGGCAAAGCATCGCCCTCTCCGTGAACATGCGGGTGATCTCCGTCACCGTCTCACCATCCTGTCTCAGATCCAGAAACTCCTGAGCCAACCGTTCCCGCTCGATTCGTGGAATGTAGTGAGTGCGGAACATATCCCTAAACTGCTCCCAAGTAACCGCAGCTCTATGATCATCAGTGTAAGACCCAATCATCAACCTCCACCAGTCCTTTGCCCCAGACCTCAGCAGGTTCAGGGCACATCTGACCTTCTGGTCAGTAGGACATGAACATGTGAAAAAGCACCCCTCCAAATTAGATAAGCATCTCATAGCCTTGATGGGATCCTGAGTCCCATCAAAAGTAGGGGGCTTCGTGTTGTCGAAGTCCCGATACTGAAAAGCCCGACCGGCTCCCAACCCTGCCGCCGATACAGCTGCTGTGGCTGCTGCCGCAGCCGCCTCAGTGAGGGTTGCATATCGATCATCAAAGTACTCCACCATAGCAGCCTTGATAGACCCACACATCTCCAACAACTAAGCCCGAAACATAGCAACAACCTCATCATGCAGGATCTCTCGGATCCTGTCGTCCATGTCGTCTGGCCTCATCTGGCCGATAGTCTCAGGCGCTGTCGGCGCCTCCTGTCCGCCCTCTCTTGATCCTGACCCGGATCCAGTCACGAATCATCGTGTAACCACCATGCTGAAAACATACCAAAAAGATATCAGATATTCCACATAACAATCCGGGAACCAACTCCCATCCAAAACCCTAGGGGTTGTGACTTCCTTGCTACACGTATAGGTCATGTGCTTTCAGTAGTAAGGGCCCATACTACCTTCCACACCTACCCATATTTGTCTCAAGTATCATCACAACGCCCTAAAACTACACATAAGCATGGCATGCGCTCAGTCCTCACTCCTAGAGGAAGGCTAAAATCTCATAACCAGCAGCCTCATCCAAACAACCCATCTATCCATGAAACTTCCACCAACCCTGCAGCACTCGTGTATGCTAACCATACATTATGCTGGACCCTATAGAATTTCGAATACCTGATCCTAACCTAAGCCCTTCATCAAACAAGAACAGGAAATAAGGCCAAACCAAACATTCTCAGGCTATAAGATCTTAATTATGTACGACCGTGATGCATAGACTAAGTAACAACAGTAATGATGTCAATCTCATATAAGGAAAACCCTAGGCTACCAGGCATCATATAATCATGCAATATTATCATGCAATTCCTGAAGATCCCTAGCCTAGTACTAGCATGCTGTTCTAACATATCACATAAATCAAATAATCCGTAAGGTATTTTGGGGTCTATCCACGAGCTCCGGCTGATCGTACACTTGCATCCTCCTTTTATTATTTTGAAAACCTTTTTAAGAAAATCGTTTTAAAACCTCGTCCTCAGTTTGAGACTGGAGACATACGAGTGTTTCCTCCAATTCACTCAAACCAAGGCTTTGATACCAACTTGTAACATCCATAAAAAATCATGCCAAATTTAAACTTTTTAAAACATTTAGAAACCAACAGTTATTACAAATTTGTTTTCAAAATAGTTCTATATTAGAGTATCCCAGAAACATAGTCATAAAATGTGAGGAGCGGTACGATCACGCCTTCGCCTTCCCGTGATCTTCAGAAGTACTTGAAACAATAATCGATAAATGTAAGCTCAAAGGCTTAGTGAGTTACCCCTAAAATACCAACGCCATACAGATATTACCATATCATATAAACTATGCAAACAACATGGATAATGAGCCTTCAGCCTGACTGGACCGCCTCGCAGGCCTTTAGCCTATCTGGACCGCTCTCCGAGCCTTCGACACGTCTGGACCACCTCGCAGGGCCTACAGCCTATCCGGACCGCTCGCTGGGCCTTCGGTCTGACTGACATGCCCTCCTGGGCCTGTAGTCTATGCAGACCGCCCTGGGTATGTTGGCCTTCAGCACAAAGCAGGTCTGCCTCAACCCAAACCCCAAGCAAACAAACATGTGCACATCATATTATATGCTAGAATATATAACAGTCAAACCGATCTAACAGATCATCAATCATAGCAACATCCTATAACCAGGATACAGAACTAACCGGTCACTAACATAGCCTCATCCTATATACCAGGATACCGACCTATCCTATCTAGGTCACTAGGCATATCATGATCCTAACTACCAGGATGTAAATCAATAAACATATCATGCAATAAACCCGTATACTAATCTGATAAGGGCCGACATTAGTGCCTTAGACCTTGTTGATATAGTGAGGATAACTCACCTCGCAATGTCGCTCTGAACTGAAGAATCAAACTCCGAATCGCTGGCTCACCAAAAATCCCAAACTATCTAAATAATAAACATTATGTCAATACAGGGAATATCAATCTTGACTAAGGGTCCACATAATCCATTTTGTCCTTCCTCTTTATTGGGCCAAGGCCCAATTGCCAAATCCATGATCTTAAAAGCCCATATATCCAAGATCATTAATGGCCCAAATTTCCCAATTTGGGCCTAACGTCCTAACTGGGCCTTATTATAGGATCCCTTATCAAAACTGGCCCAACCTCAATTATTCAGAGGGCCCAACAAGGACCAAGTCCAATTAGTCCAAAAGCAGCCCCAATCCCGAAGCCCACTTTGTCAAAAGCCCAACAGAGGACGTAGACGGGGCGTAATCCTCTGGTACGCTGGGCGTATTCTGCCTGACGTTGACCACAATCGGGGTGGTTGACCCAATACGCTGGGCGTACATAATTTACGCGGGGTTTTGCCAAAACCCTAATAAGTTCTTAATGGCTTAAGCACTTAAGTCCAAACTCCAGATCCATCGACCAAAAGTGCCTTAGAACCATAAAGTCTTGAACTTTATCACTTTGGACGTCCGAAAAGTTCTTGAGACATAGTCTTAATCCATTAAGACCTTCCTACTCCATGCATGAGACACATCTAGCTATTGGGAAATCATTTTTATCACTTAGGACCTCTTCTAGGGTATGAAAGGAGAACTTATTTCGTCCAAATCATAACATGCACCAACTTGGGGACTTTTGGGACAAGAAATGGTTCCATAAAGCTATAATGGCTAGATCTATATCATATAAGCATAAAGTTTGAAGCTTTTTACCTTATGGAGCTTCTAGGGCACAAAACAACTTCAGATCTACAAGCTTGCCTTCCTTCTCCAACTATTTGATGCAATGTCTTCACCTTCAAGAGCTCAAAACACACACCAACTCACTCTCACACACAAAACTAGGGTTTGGGACGTTTTCTGGAATATGGAGGCTAAGAGTGATGAGAGAAAATGAACCATAAGGATGTTTATATAGCCCACAACCCTAAATATTAGGGTTTTCTCCTGGCATAAGTACGCCCAACGTACTAAAGTGCACCTTAGTATGCCTAACGTACCCTTATGTACGCTCAGCGTACTCCTTCCTGATCCAAGGTTGCAACCTTGGCCCTTAGACTTGTGTTGGCTCTACACTTCCAACCTCAAGGACTACAAATGAAAATAATGATAGAAGAGAGGATTCTGACATACCTGCAAAATCTCGGGATGTTACAGGACAAATAGAAGTATGGTATTAATTTGGATGGACCATAGTGACATGATTCTAGATTAAGATGATTCTTGATTAGAATTGATGGTCATATGGGAATATGGAAATGTTTCCATAATGGGGGTTGATTATTAAATCTACATATGAGTTGGAAACTTTAATGAGAGAAAAGTGTTCAAGGAGTGTACCTTGAACTTGAAGCTTCATTATCATGTTATTGTTTCTAGTAACAAATTTCCAAATTGTTCAAGGAGTGTACCTTGAACTTGAACCTTAATTATCATGGAATTGTTTCTAGTAACAAATTTCCAATGGGAAATTTTGTAATATCGTTGGCTCAGTCTCTGTGACTTTGAAGCCTCGACATCACAGAAGGTCAATGCATGTAAGGTTGGAATTCTAATACATTTTAGACAGTGACAAGAATTTGGAATTATGAAATGAGCATCTTTGGAATAGTATCTAGTCGATCTGTTCACAAAGGAAGGACCATAGAGATACATAGTATGCATGTTTATAACATGGCATGACTGATATTATTTAATTCAAATGGTTAGTTGATTGCTCGAAATATTATACAATAAATAAAGTCTTAATTATTATGGTGATTAAATAATAAGAGTTTTATTTATATTTAATAAGTTTTGAGATCATAGTTAATTAGTTTATTATTGTGTTTCACTTTGCATGTTTTACATCTTGAATAATTTGATAATTCAAAATTTCACAGCCGCTCGTACTTTTGGAAGTAAGTAGTGAATTAAGACTGTCATGAATTGGATTGTAGATTGTCTAAGGGAATTAGACATAACAATAGAATTGCTGCAATGTTCATGAGTGCTTAGAAATGGAGATTTAAGTATTGGATAAACCCACGCCTAGAGAATTACTTCATGGAATTTATGACGAGTAATTATGAAATGATAATATCTTATGATCTCGAAACGGAGATATTTGAGTTGTAATTTACAAGTCGGTTGTACATTGGTAATGCGTAAACGCATCAGTAACTTAATGTTACAAAATGTATTTTCATGCATGATTTGATGAGTAAAAGATGCAAGCATACGAGTAAAAGTTTATTCGTTCCTTTTTCCCTAACCGGGAAAGCGATATCTTTGGGCCCATTGGTGATTTGGTGTTGACTTATAGTACTGGGCCCAACCAGGACTAAATTGACGTGTTCAATTAGAAGTCCTATATCATCACAAATCAAAAATCGGGAAACAAAGTCTTGGACAATGTGATTGATTCTATTCCATGTGTCATGTCCAAATGATATCTTGTAGAATGGAGGATTATATGACGACTTATCTTAGGACACGTAACTAACAGAGTCAGAGTTCGGCAGCAGCTTTTGGAAGATACAATTTGCTGTTCGATTCAAAAGTTATACTGACATTTATAGTTACAAACTTATCCAAGTGGGAGACTATTGGATTAGGTGTCTAAGCCCATAACTATAATTGGTATATACTTGAATGGATAGTAGCACAACCCTTTTGGGTTGCCCTCCAACCTAACAATTGGACATGATGACTTTTAGAGAGAGAGAGAGAGAGAGAGAGATTAATTTATTATGTGAATAATAAATTAAATAAATGGTTTACTAATGTGTTATAAAAATAATATATTAAATCATATTATTTAATTAATAATTAATCAGAAATTAATTGGAATTAATTGGATTAATTAAAAGTATAGGGACTGTTTGGTTATTTATTGATAGTTGAGGAAGGAAGACTGTAGAACCTCATGGAATGAGGTGGATGAAAATCTAGGGTAAGGCCTATATATTTTCGTCCAAGGCCCCTTGGATAAGGGGATTGGGCTGCTTGGTCACCAAGTAAGGGAATCTAGGGCTTATCTGTTAAACCCTAGCTTTGGCCCCAAGTATCTTCAATTATATAAGGAAGCCCTATCCGCTTGATTTCATCCACTCCTTCACTCTACAAGCCTTGGACAAAAATTGCTTATCCCCTCTCCTATCTCTTAAGTTATCCTCTTGCTAGCTTGGGTGTGATTCTATTAGAGGCAAGACATTTGTGGTGCTAGCTTCCAAGAGATTTTTCAAAGTGAATTTCTAGTTGTTTTCTATAAAAACTATAAGGGATGTAATCCTAAAACCCTCTCCTCTATTTTTCGAAAGTATCCTAGGGTTTCTAGGGTTCCTTTTTGATGTTCTTAGTTATAGGTTCAATAGAGAAAACATAGATCTTATTTAGGTTGCATGCAAACTTAAGGTTTTTATTTTTGTTTGTTTACCTAAATCCTGTCACCAAGATCCTCAATTCTATCCAGGATACCAGATCTCAAAGATATTTAAGGATCCTTAAACCCTTCTAGGATCTAGGATCTTAAAGGAGTCTCAAGATCCTGAACAGGATCCAAAACATTGCCATCATTACTTCCTAACAAGTTTAACGGATATATTTCTTGTTTATTTCTCACATGTGCAGAAATGGTCAACATAAGACTCATTCCCAACGAAGAAACATTCCAATCAGGCTGAAGACCTGAAAATACCAAGTCATAGCACGTGCAAATACTAGTTCAGCAGTATCCCAGATATATCGTACTTTTAGTTAGATAACCTAGACTATATATACACCTGTAAAACACACACAACGGGCACAATCTTTTGACACCTTATAGACCTAGAGATAGGCAAACACTTGTAATTGTATTTCTATCATCATCTCTACAATTTACATTCAAATCAATAAGATAATACAAGGCAGGTGATCATTATCAACTCCCAAGGTTTTATGCCAGAGATCCTAGCCAGGATCAAAGGCTTTCCTTGTAAACTACCGAAGTTATTTTTATCTCAATTTAATACTCACATTATTCACAACACCACAGCCTCTCATACACCTTGTTTGATATCCACTTAGTTGATTTTTAACCAAAACAATAATAAAGTATATTATATGAGATAAAATAGTATAACTTAAAATTAACAGGTTGAATATGTAAAATTTACAATCTTATGTGCTGAATTGTAGGCTCTATTTACAAAATCATCACATTTTTACAAAGTAATATAAAACTACCCTATTTCTACAAATAATTCTTTAAAATACCCTAAATTTACAAATAAAACTCTCCATATAAGCCCTACACCATTTTAGGTCAAAATGGGCAAAAATGTGACTTATTTCTTTGCATGGACCCAAAACACTCTTTGACTCTAGATCTAAAAGATAAAACTCATTAGGAACACATGAAATTGATAAAGTTGCAAGCTTTATCTGAAGTCCTTCTCTTTACTTCCACCCAATACATAAAAAAAAGACTAAAATGCGAAAACCAAGCTAGATCTATGAAGTTAAACAATCAAGGTGGATATTTGGACACTTACAAAGGTCCAAGGAATGCACAAGTTGATGATCCTCTTTAAGAATCACTCCACAAACTCCAAATGATGATGTTCTTGTAGCATCTGATTACCAGGTATCTCCATTTTAGCCCTTAACCTATTTAAGTTTGCACATTTGGTCCTATTTAATTGAGTTTCGCATTTCATCTCGTACACTGGGCGTACATATGGGTACGCGCAGCGTACTCATGTGATCTGATCGTGGAAGCCTTGCTAGTATGTTGGGCATACGTGAGGTACGTCGTGCGTACTAGCTCAGCCTCAAAACCCTAATTTTAAGGGTTTGTTCCCCTATTTAATCCACCTTATGCCTCCCTTGGACATTCCTTATCAGCCACCTTCCCTCAAAAACCCTAATCTAGAGTTAAGCCTTGTTTGTGAGAGTTTGGAGCTTATTAGTGACTTTTGGTGCTTATTTGTTGAAGAAGAAGACCATTGAAGAAGGAGGTGTTGCTTGAAAGCTTATAGATCCAATAACTCCTCCTTGTGCATCTTTTGAAGGTATAAAGTCTATACCTTGATGTGTTTCCTTTTTGATCTCTATAGTTGGGTTTTATGAGCTTTTTGTCCCAAAGTTTGGAACTTTATGAGTTTGGGACACTCCAGAGCATATTAGCCGTCCTTTCATGCATATTAGGTCTTGTAGATTCATAAAAATGGTTTCTTGATGGTCCTTTTCTAGCCATGCAAGAGTTTGGTGGTGATGAGTGTAGATTAAGTTAGAGTTTTAAGGTTCAAGCCCTTTTCAGCAATGCAAAGGCTTAAAGTTTTAGACTTTATGGATTAAGACGTTCTAAGAAGGTCAGATCTATGTTTGGATGCATGTCTTAATGATTAAGACCATTTTGGTATGGTTTTTGGGGTCAGACGGAGTACGCCCTGCGTACTAATGGCTACGCGCTGAGACCCCGATCACGCCTGATTTCCTAGTACTCCCCGCGTAGGAAGACAGTACGCCCAACGTATGCGCTGGGCAGCGGAATTTTATTGACTTTTGGTAAAGATTTAGGTTTTTGGACCATGGGAGGGGAAAAATGGTCTTTTTGACTTTAAGGGGTTTAGTTGTGGGACTTGGACTCATGAGCTGAGTAATGGACGTTAAATATTAATTAGGGTTAAGTAGTATGTTATTAGGCGGAGTCTAGTTCCAGCAGTTCGAGTGCGAGATTTAGCTATCTTAAGTATCAAGTGAGCTTCATTTACTGTATCTGTGGGTCGAAGGTACCAATGCCAGCCCACTAGTTTATGTTGTAATATGACGGTTGACTTCGTGACAACTCTCAGTTATGCATGTGTTTGCTTGATGGCTCTGTGATTCTTTGTTATGATGTTATATGGTAGTAGAGGGGGTGAAATTGACCCGATATCCAGTTGAAATAGACCTATGGATATTGCAAGCACCCAGATATGCTTGATGGTATTCGGTTGAAATAGACCGAAGGGGATTTCAAGCAACCAGATATGCTTGACTGTATCCGGTTGAAATAGACCGAAGGGGATTTGAAGCACCCATATATGGTTGGATGTATGTTTGGATCATGGCAGGAAAGACTACAACTACGCTGTATGGAAGACCATGGTTGGATCATGACAAGAAATACTGCAGCTAGGCTATAGCAACAAAAGTGATTATAAGACTACAGTTGGATGGTATGTGGTATTTTGGGGAACTTACTAAGCTTTGTGCTTATGATTTTATGTTTAAATGTTTTAGGTACATTTGGTTCCAAGGGGAAGGGCCCGACATGATTGCATCGCATCCACTGGATTTTCCGCACTTATGATTTTGTTATTTCTTTGATGTTATTTTGAAATATTATTGATACTCTGATTGTCTTTTGTACGTAAAGAATGAATACTTTGGTTGATTTAAAAATGAAAATTTTACATGTTATTTTTGGGATTGCAAGCACCCAGATATGCTTAGCTGTATGTTTGTATGGTATGGGGTATTTTGGGGGAACTCACTAAGCTTTGTGCTTACGGTTTTCAGTTTATGTTTAAGGTACTTCCAGTTCGAAGGCGATGGGTCCTGCCTGATCGCACCGCATCACCCTATGATTTCCGCATTTTGAGATTTTGGGAATTTGTACTCTGATAATATGTTTCTATGATACACTTTTGATTGATTTAATATGAGTATCATATGTTTTGAATGATTTTAAAAAAACAAAGTTTTATCTGTATTTTTGGGATGTTACAGTTCTTCTTCCAAAAATGCTACCAAACACACTAAAAAGGCTTAGAGAAGAGAAAAGGGCTAGGGTTTTAGAGGAAAATTTCTTAAGGAATGATGTTTAAGCCCTAGGATTTTGGGCTCATGACGGCGCCACATTGTGGCACAAATGGTCTCCACGCCGGTGACAAGGCAAACACCACACTGTGGTGAGCCTATCACCACGTCGTAGTTAGGGATAAAAGGTCAAAACCAGCTCTTTGACTTATTATTGAAGATATAATTCATACCAGAATTCAGATGCTACACTAAGGATTAATGGCCTTTAACTATCATCAAAACCCTAAAATAATCATGCAACTCATGGTGCAGGCGTGTCGCGCCCAATAAGAAGCGGCTCACCCCCCCCCCCCCCAAGATCTCAAATTTTCAGATTTCAGCGAATTAAATAGAATAAAGTCAGAATAATATACGTACCAAGAAAAATGGGTGTTACATTTATAATCTTTCTAACTCATGTAATTGGATCTTTGGTGGTTTTGTTTTAAAATGGTCTTAAAATAATAGTTATTTTAAAATTGCTTAACTTTCCCTTATAAGAAAAAGTATTGTTTTTTGTTATCAAAACTCATTAGTAGCATCCGAGTCTCTTTTACATGTTAGAAATATTTATTTTTATGTCTGATAATATTTGGTTTTGGAAAACATGTATGCTATTTCTTTTAGTAAATAAATGACCATATATGTTTTCTATGACAACTCGTAGTTTTAAAATTGTTTATGTTATGCAACCAAAAGTTTCATACATTTTGGTTGTATTAAGTTGTCTTAGAAAAAAAGTGTTTGTTTTATGTTTCATATGATGATGTTATGTATGAACAAGCCATTAGGACCATTATGTTGTCGTGGTTTATATTTATTTATTTATGAAGATGCAAGAGATAAATAGGTTATTACTCATTTGTTTATTTTGTTTGTAATAAATTAGTTTAGACTAGTTTATTCTTTTTCCAAATGTAACAAAATTGAAGAAATTACCAAGATGGGAAGCTTGTTCTTTTTCTTAACCACTTAAGACTATAATCCCAACCTTAAGTTTGAACTCATGGTTTTGATCTTAATTATGGTCTTAATGGTTTAAGTCTCATACCCTCTACAACTCATGGTGTTTTTAAGTCTCTTTTGGCAACTAAGAGTTGTTTGGCAAGTGAGAGCTAGAAGACCTTTTGAAGTGTCCCTTAAGTTTGTATAAAAATTACTTTATAATTCTTATGTTGACTCACAAAAATTATTACTAGTAAATGACTTGTTTTATATATTTTTTGATACATGCTTGTGATGTTTATTTTATGTTTGTATATATCATGTTATGTGTATGAAAATTGGGTTTTTATTCTAGATAACAGTTTATCACAAATTAACATCATTTGGAGTTTCGAAATTATATATTATATTTTTGAACTCTACATAGCTAAATTTAAAATATTTAAAATTGTTTAAAATATGTTTTAGACTAAATATAAAACCCATATCTTTATAATAAAATAAAATTTTATTACAAGACTAAAATTTTAACGTCCAAAAAACCATAATATTTTTTTTTCACTTTTAAAGGAGATTAAGTCATTTTCCATATAATCATATGTCACCAAAATCTTTGTTTCATAACTTAACATAAAATCAAAGTATCAAAATAATAACATCTTTCACAACATAATGACCATTGGATGATGTGTACAATCATGCCTTCATCTTGCCTCGATCCTCAGAAGTACCTGAAACATTTAAATCCACAACTGTAAGCCAAAACTTAGTGAGTCCCTAAAATACCCCACACAACAATACACATACAATGCATGCACACCAGGCCTATAGCCCAAGGTTGGACACCATTAGAGCCTTATATACAAGACTGGACCACTATCCTGAGCCTACAACGCAAGGCTGGACCGCTCTTTAGAGCCTTCAGCATTAAGCTAGACTGCATTCCTTGGGCCTACAGTATAAACTGGATCGCATGGGCCTCTTGGCATTCAACACATAGCTGGAGCGCCTCAACCTACCCACAATATGTTGACATATGCAAATAAAGAATAACCAGCAAACATAGGTAATCATAACAGAGCTACCAGTCTAACAGATTGCTACAACATATCAACATCTTAACATACAAGGACACATACTACAGTACAAAGTATAGTGAGAAAAATCACCTCACAAACGAGTAGACAAGTACCACGACTCATACGAAATTAAAGATTGGTACTACGAACCACCTTTACATCAATTAGAGGCAAACCCTCAATCTACAACCTAAAACCCTCAAGTTGACCAAAAAGTCAACCTGGTCAAAAGTCAAAAGTCATCGTTAGCTAGCCACCATGTCGTCGTGAAGCATAGACCAAGTCGTGTCAGCCTCACGACAAAACAATCGAGAGAAGTCCCGTCACCACATCGTGGTGAGCATACCACCACGTCGTGGGATCTGTTCTAAACAACTTAATAGATTAAGCCCTTAATTCATTAAGCCTCATACTCATACTTTTCAAAAAGCATCCTTACACTCAAAAGCATCATAAAAATTCTTGATTTATGGACATGCATTTCGAATACATGTCACAGACTCAAGTTAGGTCAAAATGAGAAGAATGAGGTCAAAATCCCATGCATGAAATCAAAACTTCATAAAACTTCAAAGCTGTAGCATATGACCACATTGGGACCTCAAGGATCCATAAAAGTTGTCAACTTTATCAGATCCATGCACTCAAACCAACATAAACATGAAGAAATATGCTTCAAAACTTAGATCTATAAAGGTTGGAGCATTCTCATGGAGCACTTGGTACTCAATGGAACACTTGGGACTCATGGAGCATATAACAAAGGAACGAATCATCTGAGAAGGGAATGGAACATCTAAAAAAGGAATGGATCAAGTGACAAAGGAACAAATGTTTTTTTAAAGAGGGGGGGGGGTATGGAGCACCTGGGAGTGAAATGGAGCACCTTGGTGCTCGGATGTGTCTTAAATGCTCAAGGTTTGCCACTCTTGGCGTAGGTGCGCCACTTTTGTGACAAGGTTAGCCATTTGGAAGGATGATGTGCTATTGGGGAAAAAGGTATGCCATTTTTGAAGGAGGACGCACCACTTAGAAGCAGGATGCGCCACTCAGAAGCCTTATGTGTCGTTTTTGAGGAATGTGCGCCATTCTCGTAGAAGATGAGCCAACCCTTGCATAATTTGTTCCATCATCATGCTAGACGCACCATTAAGGTGTAAGGTGCACCATTTAGATCCCTGATGAGGCATTGTATCCCTTGATGAGCCATGCATGCTATTAAGTCCTTTATGATGCTCAAGATTCTTCAAGGATGCTCAGAAGTTGAAGATGCTCATGGAATACACCATGATGCACCATTATGAGGGATGATGTGCCACTAGTGTTCATGACGAGCCACTTATGCATCATGATGCTCCACTATGGCTCATGGTGCTCCATCATGTGTGTTGTTGATGCTCATGTGTTATTTGTCATGGATGAATGTTCTAGAAGTTGCTGCATGGCGAATTATGATTGTATGACACCATTCATAGGCCTACGGACCAATGGTTTTGGTCCATTAAGGGTTTAATTGTAATCCTTTCAGTATAAATACGGATGTCTACTAGTCATTTGAAGTGTCGTTCATGCTAGAGTGATAGGTGAATCTCTACTGAAATTGTTTTCTGTTTGCGAGATCATAAAGAAAGAATACCCCCTCCTGCTTGTGGACGTAGGTCACCTTGTTATCCGCTTTGGTTCCTAACAAGTGGTATCAGAGTTGCGGTTTGTGTTCCTGTGATTGAAGATGTCTACTCCTAAGTTTGATTTGGAAAGTTTAACGGTTGAAATGACTTCACTTTGTGGAAGGCGAAGATGAGGGCTCTTCTAGTTCAACAAGGATGTGCAATGGCAGTGGATGGAGAATCAAAATTACCAAAGGACATGGAGGCTGAAAAGAAGATGTACATTCTGACGAAGGCACATAGTGTCATTCTGTTGAGTTTGACTGATGAAGTACCGAAGGAGATCATGGATCAAAAAGCTGCTTCTAGGCTCTTGGATAAACTTTGTGACAAGTACCAAAACAACTCTTTGACGAACATGTTGTATCAGAAGCAACGTTTGTACACTCTCAGAATGTATGAAAGTATCCAAGTTAAAGATCATCTGGATAACTTCAATTGCATCATCTTGGATCAACAAGAGGTTAACGTGAAGATTGAAGATGAAGATCAGGCACTCATTCTCTTATGTTCTCTTTTAAACTCATATGAGAATTTCGTTGATACCATGCTATATGGTAGGAAAACACTCATTGTGAATGATATGAAGGATTCTTTGATGTATAAGGAACTGAAAAGAAAAGTTTTAGTTGGATAAGAAGTTTCTAGTTTCGGGTTGTTAACAGGGAGTGGAAGGACAAAGATGAAAAGGGGAAAAAGAGGGAGGTCACGTTAAAAATCGAAGTCTAAAGGTTCATCGAATGCTAAATGTTATAACTGCAAGGAGATGGGGCACTTCAAGCGAAATTGTCCACAACTGAAGAATTGAACGTTCAAGAGTGAATCAAGCAGTAATAGCATTGTTAATGTGGTTTAGGAAAGTTATGATTAAGGGGATGATGGTGATGTACTGAATGTAAGTACATCTAGTTCTACAAATGCTTCGGTCTTGACTTCTGGAGCATCATATCACATTGGGTACAATCATGACTGGTTTGACTCCTTCAAAGAGTGGAATGACACAGTGAAGATGGGTTATGATTGGGTGATCAATATCAAGGGTAGTGCTATATGCAGATCAAGATATATGATGATATGGTCAGAAATTCAAATTGCTAGTACATTTCGAAAATTTAGAAGAATCTAATTTCTCTTGGCACTTTAGTTAAGAATAGAATGAGATATGTTGGTGAGAGTTATTGGGTTAAAGTCTCCAAAGGTACTCTGGTTATAATGAAGGGAAATATGAATCGTAGAGGGATTTATATCCTAAAAAGGAAGTACAATTATATAGGAACGATGGTTATTTCCCAATGCTTGAATGAAGGTGATGATAAGACAGAGTTGTGGCATCGTAGGTTGGGACACATGAATGAAAAGGACATGTTAGTTCTAAGTAAATAAGGACTACTTGGTGGAGAGGTTACTGGGAAGATAAAGTTTTGTGAAGCTTGCATCAAGGGAAAGCATCTCAAAGTGAAGTTCGGTACCGGTCAACATACAATAAAGGAAATCTGTTCACTCATATCAGTGGGATCTAGCTCCAGTGAAGTCTCGTGGTGGATGCTTATACTTTGTGACATTCATTGGCGATTACTCAAGGAAGTTTTGGGTGTACTTTCTAAATACTAAATATGAGGTGTTTGGGAAGTTCAAAGAGTGGAAAACCATGGTTGAGAAAAGGACTAGAAACAGGTCAAGACTCTAAGGACTGACAATAGGTTGGAGTTACGCAATGCTCCATTTGATAACTTCTGCAAGATAGAAGGTATAGTAAGGCACTAAACTGTACGACACACCCCACAACAAAATGGAGTGGCAGAGTAGATGAACAAAACACTCATGCAACCTGCACGATACATGTAGATATTTGCTAACTCATCTAAGAAATTATCTGAGAAAGCAGTTAACACTGCTTGCAATATGGTGAACAGATCACCATCAACTGCTATAGGCTTGAAGACTCCTCAAGAGGTATGGTTTGAGAAACCCACTGACTATTATAGCTTACGTATATTCGGGATGCCCCGTGTATGCTTATTTAAATGATGGTAAACTTGAGCCAATGGAAATGAAGTGAAGAAATCCTAATTTTATCATGAGCAGAGATGTAACCTTTGATGAATCTTCCATGGGTAACCAGAGAGGAAGTGATACAAGTCAAACATGGAACAAAGATCAGGGTGCTAACCAGAAGGTAGAGTTTTCATCTCAAACTCCAGACATAGTTGTGATATGTGATGAAGAGATTGGCAACAGTGAACAACCTAGACAAGATGAAACCCAATAGCAACCCATGGGATCTTCGTCTAGTGGTGCTAATGTCGGAAGGGATGATGGGTCTTAATATGTAGCAAGGAGGAGATCAAAGAGGGTTATTCGACAACCTGATAGATATGTGGGATGTGTCAATTATGGTGAACTTGAATCCATTCCTTTTGCTTTAGAAACTAGAGAAGACATTGACACCGAGGAGCCTCAATTGTATAAAGATGAAATGGCGAGTAAAAAAGCATCAAATTAGTTGATGGCCATGAATGAATAAATTCAATCTGTGGAGAAGAATGAAACATTGGATCTAGTTCCATTACCAAAAGGAGCAAAACTAGTAGGATGCTAATAGATCTTTAAAAGAAGGATGGGATACCAAGAGTTGAACCAACTAGATTCAAGGCAAGGTTGCTGAAGGAAGGGTTTTCTCAGAAAGAAAGATTTGATTATCACGAGGTGTTCTAACCGTTCGTAAAGAACAAGACAATTCAGGTTCTTATGGCCATAGTGAGTTCTTTTGATCTGGAGCTTGAACAACTTGATGTGAAAATTTCATTTCTTCATGGGAACTTACAAGAGAAGATTTACATGTCCCAACCAGAAGGGTTCCTTGATTCTAAGAAGGACCATGTATGTTTGCTGAAGTAATCTTTGTATGGTTTGAAGCGATCTCCAAGGCAATGGTACAAGAAATTTGATTCATTCATGATCTCACAAGGCTACACTCGGAACCAGTTTGACAACTATGTTTACTCAAAGGAATTGTCACCGGATTCCTACACACACACACACACACACACATATATATATATATATATATATATATATATATATATATATATATATATATATATGTTGCTATATGTTGATGACATGCTCATCATAACCAAGGACATCACTAGAATAAATGATTTGGAGGCGACCCTGAAGAATGACTTTTAAATGAAGGATTTGGGAGCACAAAGAAGACACTTGGAATGGAGATTCAAAAGGATAGAAGAGCAGGGCAGTTGTGTATTTCTTAACAAAAGTACATTGAAAAATTTATGTAGTCATTCTATTGTGACTAGTCTAAACAAGTTGGAACTCCTTTGACAGCTCACTTTAAACTTGGTTCAGATACTATACCCACAACTAATGAAGAAAGGAAGTACATGAGTAGAGTTCCATACTCAAGTGTTGTTGGACGTATCATGTATGCAATGGACTATACTAGACCTAATTTGGCTCATTCAATTACTATGGTAAGCAGGTTTATGAGGAATCTAGGAAAAGATCATTGGGAAGCAGTCATGTGGATCTTGCGATACTTGAAGAGAACGACAAATGTTTTCTTTGTTTATGGAGCTAATACTAAAAGTGACTTGGTTGGATATGCTAACTCTGATCATATAGGTGATTTGTTAAAGCGTAGGTCACAGACATGTTACATATTCACTTTGTTCGGATGAGCCATCAGTTGGAAGTCAACATTACAAGATACTGTCACTTTTTCTACAACTAAATCCGAGTACTTGTTTATTATAAAAGTAGTACAATGTGACAACCATCAATTTCCGGTCAAGTCAAAGTCAACTAAAGTCAACGAGTCAAACCGGTCAACTCATCTAACCCTTGTATATTAGGGTTTCCATTAAGTTTCTTATTGTACAACTCGCAATCTTAATACAAAGTATCACTTAGAGTTTTCACGTGTTCGGAAATTCTAGACCCTAATCAGGGCAAGTGATGAAACTACTCGATAAAACATTATTACATACCCCTCGGGGGCGTATAACATTCATAACGAGACTTAACGGGATGTACAAACCTTGCGTTACGAAGCCAAATACTCATAAAGGTCGCAAACGAAACTTCTCTCAAATCTCTCCCAAATATCTCTAAGTATGTGAAATCTCTCCCAAATCTCTCTAAGTATGAGAAATCTCTCCAAGAATGTGAAATCTCTCCCAAATATCTCTAAGTATGAGAAATCTCTCCAAGAATGTGAAATCTCTCCCAAATCTCTCTAAGTATGAGAAATCTCTCCAAGTATGTGAAATCTCTCTCAAATCTCTCTAAGTATGAGAAATCTCTCCAAGTATGTGAAATCTCTCCCAAATCTCTCCCAAATCTCCCTCAAAATCTCTCTCAACTTTTTATAATCACTCGGGGCATCCTGACCCTTAATTTAGTCGAAAACCGCTCGAAAACGGAAGTTTACGCGAAAAACATCTTTAAGGAGCCGAACCCTCTTAAGGAACCGAAACCTCTAAAGGAGCCGAACCCTCTTAAGGAGCCGAAACCTCTTAGGAACCGAACCTCCCTTAAGGAACCGAAACCTCCTAGACCCGAAACCTCTTAGAACCGAACTCCTCTTATAGGGCCGAACTCACCTTCGGTTCAGTGCACCTTCGGTCCCTCTTCTGATGGTTCGCATGCGAGACCTGCTCGGACCGAAACCTCCCCCTCTCGGTTCCAATACACCAACCGAACCAGCCTTCGGTTCTAACCCTCTCAAGACCAAAGCTTCGGCCAGACTACGGATTTTCCCATTTTCTTCCCGGTTTTTGACCCAATCTTCGTTTTAAGCCCGTTTTTCGTGATTTTAACGCGGGATTTTCACCCAAACTCGTATTTTAACATAAGAGACCCTAAATATTCATTTTTAATCATATTTTTGGGGGAAATCCTTGTACAAGAATAAAATCTATTAAGTTAGATTTTGGGGTAGAGTGTTGACTTTACCTTTGAGTTATGACACAAGCAACCCACCACACCCACTCCAAGACCATACTCATTCAATATTCACCCATACCTAGTCAATTATTGTCTTTTTTTACACTCATTTCCAGCCATAATCTTGATCAAAGGCTAGAAGGATCCTTATCTCTCCTCCCATTTCACTCACTTTTCACCAAAAAGCAAAACCCATTCTCTCTCACTTCCTCTCACCAAGAATTCGAGATTCAAGGCTGATCTTGAGCTCTTCACACACCTTTGGTAAGTAAATCTCTTCCCACACTTGATTTCCTTACACTTCTTCACTCAAATCATGAGTTCCTTACACAAATATCGTCATATTTGTTGTTAGATCTTCGAATCTTCAAGCATCTTCTAAGTGTTCTTGAGTTGAACACTTCTTTTCTCCATCATCCATCTACTGAAATCACTCAAGGTGAGTTCATACCCCTACATTTTCATGTTTTCTTCAAGTTTTAGGGGGGGGGGAATACAAGTTAAAATACCAAAAACTTAACTAAACTCAAACAACAGCTTTCATTAGAAAAGTTGAGTCTTATTCACGGACTGTTTTGACTATCTTAAACTTAATATCTTTCAAAACTGTTTAATATGCAAATATTTTAGGTTCATACCATTAAAATTACTACTTGCACATCTCCATACGAGTTTTCTACGATTTATGGTGATTTTTACAAAACTGCCTATCATTTCAGAAACGAATTCGGACCAGCCTGTGAATATGAACACTTTAACACAAGTTAAAGACTTCTAAAAATCATAATAAAAATTATGAATAAACTAGATACATTTTATGAACTCTCAGAATTTACGGATTCAGTTTTCGACTTCGTATGATTTTTCTAAAACAGTGTAGAAAGGTCAAAAACTAGTTAACAACTTACAACTTTCATAACACTTTGTAGTATGTTGAGCAAAGTGCATAACAATAAGTTCTAAATATTGAATGTATTTTCTTGTTATTTATCATCATAAACTGAAATTTAGTCATTCATGATAAGGATTCTTCATTTATTTCGAACACATATAATAAACTACAATAAGCATAGTTTATGGATTTTTACTACATGAAGAAGGTTTTACTCTCAAAACAAATGGGTTTTTCATATACTACATGATAAACTATAATAGTAATAGTTTAAGGATTTCATATCACTAATTTATTCATAAAAGGTGATTTCACTTCCACCACGGAAGAGGTTTTATAATCAAACTATGTGTAAACTAGTTAACGTAAGTTGTGAGACAATTCTCTCCCCGTACGCCTAGAGTACAGGATTCCAATTCTTGTAAGTTATAACCAGAGTCTCTTGTAGGGAGAGCGTGATAATTGTATATAGATCTATATTGGGATTGACACCCCACACCTCGCTGCTAGCTACAGCCGGACCGGCAGGTCTACGGGTGACAAGAATCATAGGATCTTAACGTCTGAAAAACGTTGTGCAGGTTATTTCTCGTCATAGTATGGTTATAACGACTCACATAGGGAGTTAACAATCTTTCAAGTTTACAGGGAAAATTCTACTTTGAAAAGGGGTTTTACTTCTAAATTAAACGAGATTATGTCGATTTAAACTTGCATGAATTACTTTAAGTATGGAAAAATACTTGTACATTTCGGTCTTGACATTTAAGACTACATGACTTTTATAAGGAAAATATTGGATTTTCTTTGGAAACACATTACCATTATGGACATTATAAGTACAAAACACACACATATTCTCGGTCTTGACATTTAAGACTACATGACTTTTATAAGGAAAATATTGGATTTTCTTTGGAAACATATTTCTATTAAAACTACATTTCATCTAGAATTGTTAGACTTCAGCTATAATTGCTAAGTGTATATGTTAGAGTTATGTAAGAATCTAGTCACAATCGACTTAGAATTGGTGGACCCGCCTTACTTCCTGTTCCTTGTTTGGTTGTGGATCTAGGGCAGATCCATTATATTCGACGATTTATTTAACTTAAATTTTATATAACTTATATACACTGGGTGATTATAGAAGGAATCTACGGGTCTTTCTAGGGGACATTATCGCATAACATAGGAGCATTCATTTCACACTTAATAAAGAAAATATTGGATTTTCTGGAAACATACTCTGTCGCTTTTACAAGGAAAACGGTTTCTTCCTCAAACAAAACTCTTATGAACTCACCAACTTAATTGTTGACACTTTTCAAAACTACTTGTATTATCAGGAAATCAGTGAAACAGGAAACCAACAGCATTTTGAGGATGGGACGTTAAATCGTCAAACAATTCATTTTGTCATCATAATGTAATTGAGTTTGAAACATGTAAACATACACTATGGTGTAACCTTTTCAATTATATTTATGATGGTTGTATTTACTTTGAGCACTATTATACTCGTTGTTGTGATACTATACATGAAGTCCTCTACCCCCGGACGTTTCCGCCATCCTTGGTTTGGGGGTGTGACATACAAGAAGAGTTATGGTTACACAGGCTTATTCAGAGTCTTGGTATGAAGGTGGAGACCTGTCTTGTATTGTGACAGTTGAAGTGCATTGAGTCTTGCAAATAACTCTGTGTATCATGAGAAGAAAAATCACATTGATGTCAAACTGAATTTCATTTGGTTTATTCTGGAAGAAGACAAGTTTTCAATAATGAAGACTGATACCAAGGTAAACCCAGTAGGCATGTTGAAAAATTCGTTGCCCACAGAGGAGTTCAAGCTTTTCTTAGACTTGGTTGATGTTCGCAGGTTGTAAGCCCCTTCAAGGCTTAATGGTAGGAAGGGAGAGGAAGTTCTTGTTTAAGGTGGAGCTCATAGGATGCTCAAGTCAATGTGGAGCTTGTTAAATGTGACTTGAGCATTTGGAGTATTCTCATGGAGCATTTAAGTTTAATTTAGCACTTGGAACTCAATGGAGCACTTGGGACTCATGTAACATGTAACAAAGGAACGAATCATATGAGAAGGGAATGGATTATCTATAAAAGGAACATATCAAGTGACAAATGAACGAATCTTCTAAAAGGGTGTACGGAGCACCTAGAAGAGGTATGGATCACCTTGGTGCAGTGATGCACCATCATGATCAAGGTGCATCATGCTTGGCATAGTTACGCCACTTTGGTGTCAAGGTATGACATTTGGAAGGATGGCGCACCATTGGGGAACAAGGTGTGCCACTTGTGAAGGGGAATGCACCACTCATAAGTCTCATGCACCATTTGTTACGAAGGTGCGTCATTCTTGGAGGATATGGGCCAAACCTTTCATAAAATGTTCCATCTTCATGCTAGATACACCATCTTGGTGCAAGGTATGCCGTTTGGTTCCCTGGTGAGCCATGGTATCCCTTGATCAGCCACGTGTGACATCCCAGAATTTAGGTCAAAGACTGTGAACAGTCAATTCAAAGTAAATCTCTCTGTAGTTTGACTCATTGAGTTTTAGTGCATCTTGGATGTGACTCCTGTAATGTTTGGCACCATTAAGGAAGGGATCATGGTGATTTTGGATGAGCATATGAGAGCTTTTCGTGTAGAGACTGCGGTTGGTCAGTTTAGGGCTTGGATTCTCTTATTCTGGGAGTTCAAGGCATGCAGAGCCCCAAATTTCTTTAGGAAGAAAGACCCTATTTACAGCAGATGGTGGATTGAGGATACAGAGGGTGCTCATCGGACAAGTGTATGTACTGAGGCCATGACTTGGCCTAATTTCGTTATGAGATTCAGATGAGAGTTTGCACCTGCTATTAAGGTACAATAGTTGGCAAAGGATTTTCAAGACCTTCGCCAGACGATGGAGACTGTGGCGAAGGTCGCCGCCAAGTTTAGGGAGAGACCTTTGTTGTTTCTGTAGTATGTTGCAGACGAGGAGATGAATAATACAATATACCATGACATGTTGAGGGATGAAATTAGGGAGTTTGTTAGCATATCGGGATGCAAGACATTGGAGGATATTGTTGGATTAGGTGTCTAAGCCCATAACTATTTTTGGTATGTACTTGATTTGATTATGAGCATGGTCCTTTTGGGTTGCCTTCACCATAGCAATTTGATAGGAATAATTATGTGAAAGAGGTTAATTGTGATTTATTAATATATTATAAGAATAATATATTAATTGAGAAATCATATTATTTAATTAGTATTGATCAAGAATTAATTTAAAATTAATTTAGTGATCAAAAGAGATTAATTAAATAAACGGGGACTGATTATGAAAATTAGTAATAGTTCTAGTTTGGGCTCATGGACCCCATTGGTATAGGGTGGACGAAATATCTATGAGAGTCCATAAAGATTTCATCCAAGGCTTGCCAAATTGGATCTATATGTTGCTTAGGGCCTAAGCAAGGGAATTAGGGTTTCCAAGTTGTAAACCCTAAGAGCCTCAACTATAAAAGGAACCCATTAGCTCCCAAAATCGGCACCTATGAAATCATAGAGAATCCTAGCTGATTTTAGGATTCCTTAACCACTCTCTCATAATTCCACATTGCTACTTGGTGTTTGTGACTCCATTAGAGGTGCAACAATTAGGGCACTAAGCTTTTAAAGGTCAAGGAGTTCTTGTTATTGCTACATAACAAGTAAGGTAATGTTCCAAACCCTATTCTACATATGAATTTCGAAATTGTGTATGCTAGTATTAGGGTTTATGTATTGGATGATTATTTGCATGTATAACTTGAGAAAAACCTAGATCCAAAGCATTACGGTTGCATGTACACCATATGATGTTTTAGTGCTCAAAACCCATCACTGCCATCAGAGCCCAGGTCGTTTTTTGGTTATATGTGATGCTAATGTGAATTGTTCAAAGCTGGAAAATTTTCGTTTTTGCTTTCTGCCTGATGACCACGAGGTGGTAAAAGTCACCACGAGGTGGTAAAAATCACCACGAGGTGGTGGGCCATCACGAGGTGGTAGAAATCACCACGAGGTGGTGTCGGGTCTGATGAATATTTTTTTCCGGATTTTTGGCCAAAATTAGATTAGGATAATTACCATAAGTTGTTTTAACTGTTAAAATTCGATTTTCATAATATGGTAATTGATATCCTCATCTAATTGAAGGATAATTGTCAAATTTTAAGATAATTACCAGATTATATGATAAATTAATTATTTGTAAAATTTGATTTGTATTTATCTTGCCAAAATTATAAGATTAGATCAAATTATGTGATAAGGATAATTTATGTGATTAATTTAATTATTTTTCAAATTTGATGTAAATGTTTTGAAAAGTTTCAAAATTTTCCCTCAAGTTTTGGAATTTAAAATTTGATTAAAAGTTTTAATTTTGAAATATTAAATTCTTAAACCCTAGTAATTTGAAAAGTTTCAAAAGTGCACCTCTTGGTTTTGTAATTTGAAATTTAATTAAATAGCTTTAATTTTGAAATCTTAAATTTAGAACCTTGATAGTTTGAATAGTTCAAATTACACCCTTATGGTTTTATTAAATTAATTAAATGTTTAATTAAAAGAGAGAATTAATAAATCCATAATGACATGGTTTAAATTTAATTAAATTAAAAGTATAATTTATCAATAGATTAAACCGTCTAGTATTTTAAAAGTTTAAAATACACCCTTATACTATATAAAATTGGAAATCTAATATATTATATATGTATAAGTAAAAGGTCAGTCTTACCGTTAGTAGGCCTCATTCACGAATCTGGTCTATAATGGGTGTTTAAGGAAGCGGCCTGTAAAATGACCGTCATTGGGTATCCACTCTTACCCACCGCACCCTTGACCAGTGGAGGGTCGTTAGTCGAACGGGTAGGATAGGACACAAACTCTCATTAATAAGTATAATGAAATACGAAGTAAGTAAACCTTTTATAAATTCCCAATCTTAGTTACTTTAGAAAAATGTGAATTTGGTGCTAATCCATGAAATTACACATTGAACCTCATTGGTCGTTAGTGGTGGTGTATGGTTAACCGGCACACTAATATGGGACTAATGAAGGATGGCAATGGGTAGCTCGTAGATTATCATAGATCAATGTAGCATGTGTGGTTAACCGACACATTGATTAGGTGATAAACGTCTTCGAGAGTACCAAGCTAATTTGCATGGTTATTCACACCTTGTATGTGATCCTCGGTATCCTAGTCACAAACTTGAAGGGCATAATCGAGATTAAACATGCCATTGAGAAGTTCAATGAATCTCAGAAGATCTAGGAGTTTCAATTCATTTAAAACTTAATATTCTTTTTCGTTTTTCGTGGTGGAATTGGTAAATCGTCATTTACCTACCAACAAATAGTTTGCAATTGGATTACGACATCCCTCTTCCGAATTGTAAATTATTGTGTTGGGTCCTAGCCTTGATATTTCATTTGGGTGATATATTAAGGATTTAATCAACTAACTTGAATTTTCTCCCCTTGTAGATGTCTAGTTCTGACAACTATGGTCTTCTCGAATCTTTTGGAAAAAGCTTTCCACATGAAGATGATGTTCCACGATTAGATCATAGAAACAGAAATCATACTTATCTTCCTCCACCTCCTCCAATAGTTCTCCCGACCCACGTGTTCGAAGACTTGAAAAGTTCAAGGTCACTCAAGCCCTATTGGAAAGCAAACACGAAGATGGAAAGTCTGTGTGTGCACACGTCTTGGAGATGAAGTCACACATTGATAGACTAGGAATGTTGGGTGTCGTTGTCTCAAAGAAGCTGGATATTGACTTGGTTCTTCAATCACTTCCCGAATCATATAGTGAGTTCATTAAAGACTACTATATGATGGACCACGACGTGGCCCTCATTGATCTTACATATTTGCTACTTGCTACTGAATCAACAATGATTTGGCGCACTGGTAAAGAAACTTTGACTGGTAGATCAACCTCCCATACTTCCATGGACATTGACAATGACAACATTGGAAGTTCAGAAAAGTTTTCTCTTCCCAATGGAAAAGGGATCAGCCAAGGTCAAACCGTTTGACCAAATGGTAAAGAGAAAGGCTAAATTTGTGATTGTCCCGTGTACCATTCCGAGAGAGTCTGTTTGTTTCTATTGCCAAGAGAAGGGGCATTGTTTACGAAGCAACCATGTCTACCTGAAGGATCGAAAGGATGGGAGAGTAAAGATGTATGACTCTGCTTCAGGTAAATCCAATATCTAACTCTATTAAGTTCGTATTTGTAGATTCTTAATACATGATGTGATAAGATTGCATTTTGATGTTTTGTAGGATCGAATAAAAGAAAGGGAGCTTCAAGGAAGAGTGAGTTGAGTCCGATCACGAAGAAATGGATATCGATCGCATGGTTCGATGATTAGATTTTTGAGCTGCTACTTAGGAGTTATGATAGATTGCTTAGGAATATTTAGTGACATAGTTTTCATTTGTAATTGCATTGTAAGGACAAGTTTTTCCGCACTTTTATGAATAAAGAAAAAAATTTGATTTATCTTGTTTTGTATTTCCTTGCAATGACTTTTGTGAAAATTGATGTTTGTATGTTTCTATTGTTAGCAATATTGAAAATGGATGTGATTCTTAGTTATGTTGTTTATGGTAGTGTCGAAAATTTACCAAATAAGGAATGATTCTCATCACCCAAGTTTCAATTGGACAGAAACTTGGAATCATGCAACTTGTATAGCATGATGAATGAGAACCTTCATCTTTGGGAAATCAAGATTAATTTCTTGTTCACATATAGATGTGAGTCAAATGAAGGACAGGAAGATCTAGTACACATTGTTGTGCACTGGTCAAGTGCACCACGAAGAACGATAAGACTATTCGTCATTATTTATTAAAAGTTTAGTAAACATGGTTATACTTACAATATTAAGTGTAATTCTGAATCATTTGAAAACTTTCAATGTATGGCAGAACGAATAAGAAGAATCATTTAGGCAGAAAGATAAAAGTTTCTCCAATCTGAAAAAGAAAGGAGAGTACTTAAGTATCGTGTTTTATGATCATCTTAGTGATTATGAAACCGTGTCACAATTGATCCTCTAAGGACACCTTGGTAAATTTATATGACCAAGAAGAGGTAGCGGGAAATTGCTGAAAAGGTTAAATCAAAAGGTGAATCATACTTCGTTCCAAAATCAAGTCTTAGAGTCGTACTCCAAGATTGTGCCTTGAGTGACACATCTTTAGTAGGTTTATAACACTCATCAAATGTGGAGTAGAAATGTTTCTTACTCTTGCACATTTGAATTTGGTAAGTTGTGATGTCTTGGATAAGACAAAGACCAACTAAGACCAATTGTGTGAAGTGTTTGTCTTGATAAGAACCCGCACTAACTCTTGAATATTTGTTTGTCAAGAAATGTTTCTTGACAAGAGAATCTCATTTGTCAAGAGGTTAGTGGGAGTCTTAAAGATCTTGAAAAGTTTCAAGAATAAACCTATTGTTTATCACTAGCACATGACTTGAGGTTTGTAACCTATCGTGTTGACACACTCTTATTTCGTTGCTCATTCCAGTTGACTATGCATGTGAGTTCTATGAGTTCTCATTTGATTGCATAAGGCAAAGTACCTTGATTAGTGAAAGTTCATTGATCAATATGGGTGGGCTGCTCAACAACTTGGAAGACATGGTAGGCCCTTGTGCTGCCAAGTGGCAATAAATTAAGATTGAATAGGTTCAGTCCATATGAGTTTGGATTTGTCACAAACATTATCTTGTGATTACGGTTATGACAAATGCACATGGATAGGAACGCATACGCCATAAAATCTAAGTGGCAAAGGTTTCTCTCCACTTCATGAAAATGATTGTGAGGAAACGCTTTCACTAAGTAGATTTTAATGAGATAGAAGTTGTGTAAATTGCATTCTCAAATTCGATTATGATTACGACATCCCTCTTCATAGTTTGAATTGTGAGAAATGGCAAATGATTTAAACATTTGGAACTTATTACTGTAAGTTCAGAAATAGTTTAGACACACAAATGAGCTTTCTAATAAAAGGTGTATGGGCTTAGATAAAGGTTTATCAAAGCATATCGTGTCAGAAATCTGAACTTTGGAAAGAAAGTCAATATATATTGATTTCTAGAAGTCCAGTTGTTTTCTGGGTACGTGTCAAAGCTAGTGGGAGCATAAGTGTTATGCTGGTAATTATTATGCTAGTGGGAGAATAATTATTATGATAAGTATGGCAAAGTGTCCTGATTTTGGACTGCTGAAACTGTTTTGGCTGATTTTGGTTTTGGTAATTCCCTTGACGGTTGTTGTTGTTTAAATTCCCATTGTTGTTGTAGTTCCCGCCTTGGTTGTAGTTCCGATTGAATGATCGTGGATTATTTTGGAATTGACCATAGCCGTGCACTTGACTGATTTCCTCTTGACTTCTCATGCACTCATCTGCAATGTGTCCTGAATCTCCACAGCTTACACATATCTTCTGTCCCTGCGAAAAAAACACACCTTTCTCTTTGCCTAGACTAGAGAGTAGTAAGTCAAATTTTTTATTTAAAGAATTAATATCAGATTTGACTTTATTTTTCCAGTTTTTGTCTAGTCTAACTGAAGCAGCAGATGAAACTGGGTTGTCCCGTTTCTTAGCTGAGTAATTGGTTTTTGAACCATGACTCAACTGCTCCAAGAATCGCCAAGCGTCTTCACTATCTTGCATCATAATAGTGCCGCCAGATGAGGCATTAATCATGGTTTGATTGGCAGTGTCGACTCCATCATAAAAGAAACGTACAAGTTGCCAACGGGGAAATTCATGATGGGGACATGAACGCAACAATTCCTTGAGGCGTTCAAATGCATCATGAAATTCTTCCTTGGGTTTTTGTGCAAAATCTTGTATAGCTTTTCTAGCAGGGTAAAACTCTTGCAAAAATTTAGTTTTTAATTGCTCCCAAGTAGTAATACTATGGGGGGCAAGAGAAGTGAACCAATACTTAGCTTTTTCTTTTAAAGTGAACGGAAATAAGTGAAGTCTAAATGAATCTCTATTAGTTCCTCGCGGAGTATTCGCGTTAGCAATTGCAAGGAACTCATAGAGGTGATTGTATGGATCATCAGTTTTATGGCCTCTAAAGACGGGTAAGACACTAATTAGTTGTGGTCTTACTTCCACATGATGCTCATTTCCTTCCGCGAAGAGTATAGGTGAAGCATCATCATACTCTCCCGGCTGAAAATGAGATGCCACAGATTGTCTATTAGGCTGCGGAAAGTAAAGATGAGGGAATTGGTTACCTTCGTTGTAGTATCCTCCATTTGCATTGTTGAATCCACCATTTGGATTCCTTCGATATTGATTCCCAAAGCCTTGATTTCCGAACCCATCGTTGTAGTCATTGTTGCCACCATTGGGGAAATTCTGGTTGTTCCAGTTATTGTTGTAGTTCCCGTTTCCACCCCGATTGCCTTGATTCCGCCTATTACCACCATTGTGGTTCTGATTCCAACCAAGTCCGTTGTCACTTCCATCATCAAAATCCCAGTCATCCTCGTTACCACCATTACCGAATTGAGGACCAACATTTCTAGGATTTTGGTTTTGATTTCTAACATTACCACCATTGTGGTTTCCTACATTGCCTCCCATATTTTGTGCCCAATTTCCTCCGTTCCCACCATTTTGGCCACGGTTGTTTCTATTCGGTTGTGGTTGCACTGGTTGGATGATTGGTGCACCGGCATTGTTGTTATTTCCATTATTCCCATTGTTGTTGTTTGGGAATTGAGGAGCTGGTGGTGGAACTAGTGGTGGAGGATTGTTGGCTGCATCCTCATGCCCCTCGACCACATCTTCCACGACAACGTTATCTACACTCATAGTGTTGATGTTCCTTCTGGCGACCCGATTTGAGCGAGCTGTTCGTTCGATTTCCGGATCAAATGCAAGCGGTGAAGAGCGTCCGCTATGTCTTGTATGCATGCACCGGTGTGCCTGCACCACACAAATAAAAGAAAACGTGAACTGCAAACGAGAATTGAAAATGTAAGTAAAAGACTATAACTACTTAAACACAATAGCTCAAGCGCACAATCTCCCCGGCAACGGCGCCAAATTTTGATCGAGGTCGTTATATCAATCAAAAATAAACCAACTAACCTAAGTAGATAGGGTAAGTCGGGTCGAATCCACAAGGAGTTCGTGGTTAAACATTGTGTCAAAGTAATAAATAAAGAGAAAAGTATTACTAGCAATTGTCACGGAAAAGATTAAAGTAAAAATCAAACAAAAACTTGGAGATTTATTAATTAAAATGAGAAAACTAGAGTACTCCCGGTTCAGTTATAGACAGTTTAGATTCACACACTTTCTTCCCTAGAATCCTAATTCAATTACTTAGATGCAATTGGGGTTTATTAACTTGTAATACATAGTTTGGATACACAATATGTTCATTCAACTAGTTGTCTTACTCCTTTATGTCTAAGTGAATTGGGAACAATTAGTGAACTAGCAATAAAATGTCTTACGACTACCTATTACCATATTAAGATTCAATATCATAAATTGGAATAATATATGTTGATTCAATCACTTGTCTTTATTCCTAAACTAATTGAACTTGGAACAAATGATGAATTGACAATAGACTATCTGAATTATGACATCAAACAATTCATACAACCCAATTTCACTTATCATTACCAAAGATCATCATATGAAGCATAAAATAACAATTGAAATTAATTAGAATTAAGTAATAATCAAGTGTGTTCACCCAAAAGTCTTAAACATCCCCGGAAGTAACCCTAATGATTTAACCTTCCATTAAATTCATAAAAAAAATAACTTTGGTGAAATGATTGAACTGCATAATAGAATTCATAAACAAACTTAAAATCATCAAACAATTGTAACCTAATGATTATCAAAATATGAAACAAATAAATCTTGGGAAGAAGTAATCGTTTCTGAAAGTTACTAAAATTGATGAGAATCACCGGTTGAATGATCTTCAAATGTTGCTTGATGATGAATTGAATCGAATCTTGCCTTGAATCCGGATTGAAATGGAATGGATTTGTGTTTCCAAATGTTTCCAAGGGTTTAGAAGCCTCAAAAACGCAGGAAAAAGGTCTCAAAATCGGAGGTTGGAACCCTCCAAATTGCAGGAAAATCGTCGGGGCTAGGATGGAATCCAATTAGTTTTTTTTTTCTTTAAATAGGATAAGATTGACACATAAAAACGTCTCGACGTCCTGGGACGCTAACCGGGACGCTAAGAGTGCCAGACGACGCTGATGCGGGACGCTAAGTAGGACGCTGAACTCCCATTCTACCAAAAATCCCTATTAAGAAAGGGCGTCCTATGCATGGGTCAGAGTCCCAGGACGCTTATGTGGGACGTTGACGAAAGATTATTTTGTCATTCTTCCTTCCGCAAACTTCCAAGTTCGATTCTTTCGTCCGCACCTTCCCACATAGTATCTTGCTTCATTTTCCATGCATTTTCTATTAATTTCTTCTAGATTTCATTCCTGAAAACTTCATCCAAAACATAATCAAAGTAGGCCCATTCTTGGACAATTATACATCAATTCAACAGATTTATGACAATTTAGTATATTCACAAAATAGACTTAATAAACCTCCCCAACTTTATTCCAAACTCGTCCCGAGATTGGCCTGAAATAATCAGCGTAGTCTTACTCTCTTATCCTAAGAAAAACTCAATGGAATCACGAATTCCATAAATTTTATCACAATATTTTCAATAGCACAATACATTGATTTTGGGGATTATTAGTTTCTTATCCAGACTTTTAAATTCAAAACACATGTTATGCTTATTTTACTTTGTTGTTTGAAACCCTTCACTTTTTGAATTCTTTCCAATAATCAACCTCATGAGTAATCAGTTGAACTCATTGCCAAAGTCCCCTTTTCAAGGTTCACTAACATAGTTAGCGCGGTCGGTAACACTTAATGGACCAACCCATACACTCCCGCTATCGAGGGGTCACATATTGTTTCACACAATATCTTCAACTTTCAACTTGAACTTTTCTTCGTATTTGTCTTGATTGTGCATTCTTCAAGTTCTTTGATGCTTCATCGGATTTGATCATCTTTGTATTTGACTTTAGCTTGAATATATATACTTTGAAGTTCTTCAATGTCTTATGATGCTTTTTGGTTGTGTGAAAACAATAATAGACCCCTCCCAACCCCAAAGGTGCAGGAGTAAGTAAGACTAAGTACTCAGAGCGTGATGACACATATTGTTCGGTTGGGTCCTCAATTGAAAGATCGTAGGCTCGAGCCAAAAACCTTCATTTTTCAAACACTTGGGTATTTCACATAACAATTTTTAAATATATATATATATATATATATATATATATATATATATATATATATATATATATATATATATATATATATATATATATATATATATATATATATATAAATTTTCCAAACCGGCTGAGCAACCCACAAAATCAATATTAAATAGATATTATGACTCGATGTACGAAACTCCTATCATTTTCCATCTTGATGAGTCACATTCAAGATATAGAGATGCTACTAACTCATCATATATTTCATAGAACCAACCCTAAGAGAGAATAATAATAATAATAAGAAGAATAAGTTTAATAGCAGTACATTCATCACAAATAAAGACATGAAAATCAAAAGAAAAAAAAAATTAATAAAAAGAACAAGTCTTCATCACACAACCATAAAAATAAAAATCAAAAGAGGGTCTCACCAAAGTTCACTGCGGAGGCGGCTGTGGAGTGTATCATGGTTACGGTGGGGGTTGTTGCCCGAAGATCCCGTAAAAGAAAGATTGAAACGGTCCTTGATCTTCATTCCTGGGGGGTAGAGGTACCTGCATACGAGGGCCAACTTGTTGTGACGAGTAATCATGGGGGTAATATGCAGGTGTTACCGGTGGTGGGTATTGTGGCCTATCTGTCTGCATGAGGTCTAGGTTAACCCATCTTTGAAGTTCTTCGTTCCGGTAACATTCACCTAAGTATGTCTGAGCCCGCTGACCGATACGTATCTCCCTAAGTTCTTCTCTCGTCTCTTCTCGAAAGTCATGAATATCCCCTCGAATCTCTTGTAATGCTCTAGCCATGTCTTCACAATCCAAGGTCACAGAAGAAGATGTTCCTTCTCCCGGTTGTTGATTGTGTTTTGCATTTTTCTTCCACTTATATCGAATATCATAACGATGCATACGATCTTTCTCTAATGGCAGTGTTTCTTCATCAAAATCCAATGGGTGGATATATTTCAAGCCTGTATCATTATCCTTTATCACTCCTCCCTCCCGAGTCTTTTTGAATTTTAATTTCGAGAAGCTACCAAGTGTTATCCCTTGAGCTCGTCTATCTATCAATACTGGAGAAATGCTTTCAGAAATTGCTCCCAAGTGATGGAGGGCAACAGATAGGAGATATGCATGGGGGATAGATGTCCTTTCCTGATTGGTAAATGCACTCCATATGTTGTTCATGACAATGTATGCATATGATAGCTCAAGTTCTCCTGTCATAAGGTCGTAAATGACTGTGACATCGCGGTGCCGAACCTTACTTTGATCGCCCATACGGGGGTTTACATTTGTCACCACAATTCTGTAAAGGACCTTGGCTAAAGGCTTGAGTTCAATCCTTTTATATTTGTGATACGAACCTGCTTGAGTCTCAGTGAGGTTGAAGATGGTAGCTAGGCAGTGATGCCATATATCTGAATTCAATATCCCATCACCCGCTATGGTAGCGTCTTCAAGACAATCATAGAAGGTCCTCTCATCTCTAGAGTTTTTCTCCTCTGTTCCTGTGTCAATGTTGAATAGATCTCGCAACAAATCTACTGTGAGCACATACTCCCGTCCATTCACGCTTCCAATTAGTTGAACATCTGCTTTTCTTCTTTTATTCACCCTTCTCACACTTGCCATCCACTGTCTAACTGCATCTGCATAAATCTCGTGTCCTGAAAAGTCCAATACTCCGCTCCATCCAAGTTGATCGAAGCATTCTGTCACTCCATATCCTTCAAAGACTTCCCTGTTTACCTTCTTCTCAACTATAAGCCCTTCCAAACTCATTGTTTCCTGTAAACAAAACTAAAACGCCCAAACGTTTTTCTATTTGATTTATGAGTACTTTTTTTTTAACCCTCAATAATTTTCAGGGAGAGTTTTAGGTAGAAGAAAAATGAATTTCTAAAAGATTTATACGTAAATGCTCCCGGTATTTTAAGAAAGTAGATGAATTTATGATAGATTTAAACTAATAAAACAAAGGAGGATTCTTACAGTCAAAATGGTTGGCAGCTTTAACTTTTCTGAAAAGTTGAAGAGGGTTTGTATTTATGCTGCATGAGGAATGAGTTTTCTGACAATAAGTAAAGTGGATAGTAATTCTAGCTTTGACATATGATGACAAATTATTCAACCCACCACCACCGTGTCATTTCCTATGTAGGATTAAATAACATAAGAGAAAAATATATATATATATATATATATATTTCTTTTCCTTTTTTTTTTTTTTAACTACCGTTGAAGGTGACAACAATTAAAATGAAAAATTTATTTCCCATTTGCTTTGTTTCGCTTCTAATCACCCATCGTCTAATTTTTTTTTATATAACAAATTATCATATCTTTCTATTCCCCTCCCCAACTTAGAACGTTGGATCGTCCTCGATACAAAAATAGTTTAGAAAAAAAAATTAATAATAATAATAATAACATAAGATAAAAATAATAAAAATAAAAATAAATAAATAAATAAAAATAAATAAATAAAAATAGAAATAAATAAAACACATTAAATCACGGGTTGCCTCCCGTAAAGCGCTAAGTTTTACGTCTTCAGCCGGACGGTATACCTCGACTAAGTTGTTTCTGAATATTGAGGTACCTCGAGTGTTGTTTTCTCAACAAGTATCGTTTCACCATCTACCATTCGAATGTAAGGTTTGAGTCTTTGTCCGTTTACCTTGAATGGTTCACCGCCTTTCGTGTCCTTGATTTCAATGGTTGCATGATCTGCCACATTTGTCACCACAAAAGGTCCACTCCATTTACTCCGAAGCTTCCCGGGGAAGAGTTTGAGACGAGAGTTAAATAACCACACCAATTGCCCTTCAAAAAATTGTTTTCGGACAATATGTCGATCGTTAAATGCTTTCGTCTTTTCTTTATAGATCCTTGAGCTTTCATAAGCTTCTTTTCGAATCTCTTCCAATTCAACAAGTTGGAGTTTTCTTTCCGTACCTGCATCACTCAATTCAAAGTTAGCATTTTTTATGGCCCACATGGCACGGTGTTCCAACTCCACCGGAAGATGGCATGGCTTTCCATAAACAAGCCGATACGGGGACATGCCAATGGGCGTCTTATAGGCTGTTCGATATGCCCATAATGCATCATCTAATCTTAATGACCAATCTTTTCGGTTGGGACAAACAGTCTTTTCCAAGATTCGTTTTATTCCCTATTTGACACTTCTACTTGTCCACTTGTTTGTGGGTGATATGGAGTGGCTATCCTATGTGTGACACCATAGTGTTTTAGTAACTTTGCAAAATGCCAATTTTTAAAATGGGAACCCCCGTCACTAATAATAGTTCGAGGGATTCCATGTCTAGAAAAGATGTTCTTTTTGACAAATTTACAAACAACACTATGGTCATTCGTGCGTGTAGCCTCGGCTTCGACCCATTTTGATACATAATCAACGGCTACAAGAATGTATAGATTGCCAAAAGAAACGGGGAACGGGCCCATGAAATCAATGCCCCATACATCAAAAATTTCAACTACTAAAATTGGGGTCATTGGCATCATGTCCCGTCGTGAGATCCCCCCAACTTGTTGGCAACGAATACAAGCTTTAACGAATGTATGTGCATCTTTAAAAATAGAGGGCCAGAAAAAACCGCTTTGTAGAACCCGGTGCCCTGTCTTTTTGGCACTAAAATGCCCTCCACATGCATATGAATGGCAGTGTCGAAGAATGTCTTCTTGCTCCGTAAGTGGTACGCATCTCCTAATCACTTGATCCGCTCCAATTTTGAAAAGATCCGGGTCCTCCCATATGTAGTATTTTGTTTGAGAGTGGAAGAACCTCCTTTGTTGAGCCGTCCAATATGATGGAGTTTCCCCTGTCACAAAGTAATTCACTAAATTAGCAAACCATGGTATAGTTTTGACAGCAAGAATATGCTCCTCCGGAAAGTTTTCTTGAATAACTTCCGTTGAGTTATCATTATTAATTATTCTAGATAAATGATCCGCCACAACATTTTCGGAACCCTTTTTGTCCCGAATTTCAAGATCAAACTCTTGAAGAAGAAGGATCCATCTTATGAGACATGGTTTGGCATCCTTCTTTTCCAAGAGGTGGCGAATGGCACTATGGTCTGTAAAAATTACAACTTTAGATCCCCATATGTAAGATCTAAATTTGTCAAGTGCAAACACGACCGCAAGCAACTCTTTTTCGGTAGTAGTGTAATTCAATTGTGCATCCGAAAAAGTTTTGCTCGCATAACAAATTGCAACGGGTTTTTTATTCACCCGTTGTCCCAAAACTGCCCCTACCGCGTAATCACTCGCATCACACATAATTTCGAAAGGTAAAGTCCTATCGGGTGATTGCAAGATAGGGGCTTCAACAAGTTTGTTCTTTAATGTGGTAAAAGATTCAAGACATGCTTTATCAAAGGAAACTGGTGCGTCTTTTAAAAGTAAATTACAAAGAGGTTTTGAGATTGCACTAAAATCCTTGATAAATCTTCGATAAAAGCCGGCATGCCCAAGAAAAGAACGGACACCTTTTACCGAAGTGGGTGGGGGAAGAGTAGAAATAATTTGTACTTTGGCCCGGTCGACTTCAAAACCACGCTCGGAGACAACATGACCAAGTACAATTCCCTCCTTTACCATGAAATGACTCTTCTCCCAACTTAAAACCAAATTAGACTCGATACAACGTTTTAAAACTTTTTCTAGTTGGTTTAAGCATGTCTCAAAAGAAGATCCAAAAATTGAAAAATCATCCATGAAAATTTCTAATGAGTCCCCCACCATGTCTGAAAAAATAGCCATCATACATCTTTGGAATGTGGTGGGGGCATTACACAAGCCAAATGGCATCCTTCGGAAAGCAAAGGTGCCATAGGGACATGTGAATGTGGTTTTGGATTGATCCTCGGGGTGGATGGCAATTTGATTATACCCCGAGTATCCATCCAAAAAGCAATAAAACTTTTTCCCGGACAATTTTTCAATAATCTGATCAATAAAAGGGAGAGGGAAATGGTCCTTTGATGTTGCAGCATTGAGCTTGCGATAATCGATGCAAACTGTCCATCCGGTGACCGGTCTTGTTGAGATCTTCTCTCCATCTTCTGTATCCACCACTGTAATGCCCGACTTCTTTGGCACTGTCTGTGTCGGGCTCACCCAATCACTATCAGATATTGGGTAGATAATACCCGCATCAAGCCATTTCAGCACCTCCTTTTTAACAACTTCTCGCAGATTTGGGTTGAGCCTTCGTTGTGCATCTCGAGATGGCTTTGCTCCAGCTTCAGTGATGATTCGATGCATACATGTGGCTGGACTAATTCCCTTTAAGTCTGCTATGGTCCATCCAGTTGCTCCCTTGTACTTGGAAAGCACCTTCAGTAATGCTTCCTCCTGTGGACCTGTCAAATCAGAAGATATGATAATTGGTAAGTTCTCATTAGATCCTAAAAAAGAGTATTTAAGATGTGAAGGAAGAGTTTTAAGTTCAAGAGTGGGTGGCTCCTCCAAAGATGGCTTAAGTGGGTCTGAAAAACTTGTTGGCAATTTTTCAACTTGATAACTCCATGGTGGCCTCTCTTGCTCAATAGCATTTTCAAATGCCTCCTCAACCATCTTGATGTCATCTAACTCTAAAACTTCGTCCCTGTCATTAGAAAGAAAAAACTCCAACGGATCGGGGTGTAAGATTTTAGGAGTGAATTGATGCACTAAGTCATCAACCACATCCACACGATAACATTCATAATCTGATGGTGAGTTAGGAAACGTATTAAAAATATTAATTCTAAGTTTCCTATTTCCAAAAGAGATATCCATGGCACCCGTTCTACAATTAATTTGTGCATTTATTGTTGCCAAAAACGGGCGACCCAAAATAATAGAAGGTTGACTTTCTTTATAGGTGCTTTCAGTGTCAAGAACAAGAAAATCAATTGGGTAATAAAAATCTTCCACCTTAATGATGACATCTGATAATATACCCCGGGGAATTTTTGTTCACTTATCGGCCAATCGTAAAATAATATAAGTTTGTTCTAGAGTGCCTAAGTCATGTTGATCAAAAAGATTTCCCGGGATTATATTAACACTAGCTCCAAGATCAAGGAGCGCCTTTTTGATATTAATATTACCTAGGGTAACAGAAATTAAAGGTGTTCCGGGATCTTTAAGCTTTGGTGGAAGTTTATTTGATATTATGGAACTTGCATGCTCGGTTAAGTCAATCTTTTTAGGGAGGTGTGCTTGGAGTTTGCGTTTTTGAACACACAAATCCTTCAAAAATTTAGCATAAGAAGGTACCTCCTTAATAAGTTTGACTAACGGGATATTTATTTTAACTTGACTAAATAGATCCCACATGTCTTCCATTTTCGGCCCTCGCTTCCCAAAAGGGAAGGATGCCGGTTTCTCTAAAGCCGAAGGGTATGGTGCGGTATTAACCTCCACACCATGCTCCCCAACTTTAGAGTCATCTTTACCCTTAACTACTTTTTGTTTCTCAGATTTGAAACCTTTCTCAAACTCTTCTTTTTCATCAAAAACAACCTCAGTGTCACTGTCGTTATCTAAAGTAGGAGCACTTACCTTGTTGTCAACCTTTTTCCCACTACGCAAGGTGATTACTTCATTCACTTGATGCTCTTTTCCAGGTCTTTGGGTGTGAGATGGGTTGACTGTTGTAGTGCTTGGAAACTTGCCATCTTCTCTTTTCCCAATTTGCTCCACCAGTTGAGCAATCTGCTTTTCGATAGCAGCTATGGACTTGGAGTTAGTGTCGGCTTTCTGATATGTTTGGGTTATGAACTCCATGATTTTGTCCAACTTGTTGCCATCCGTTTCCTCCTTCTTTGATGTTCCACCCTGGTTAAAGTTGGACTGCTGGAACTGTTTTGGCTGATTTTGGTTTTGGTAATTCCCTTGACGGTTGTTGTTGTTTAAATTCCCATTGTTGTTGTAGTTCCCGCCTTGGTTGTAGTTCCGATTGAATGATCGTGGATTATTTTGGAATTGACCATAGCCGTGCACTTGACTGATTTCCTCTTGACTTCTCATGCACTCATCTGCAATGTGTCCTGAATCTCCACAGCTTACACATATCTTCTGTCCCTGCGAAAAAAACACACCTTTCTCTTTGCCTAGACTAGAGAGTAGTAAGTCAAATTTTTTATTTAAAGAATTAATATCAGATTTGACTTCATTTTTCCAGTTTTTGTCTAGTCTAACTGAAGCAGCAGATGAAACTGGGTTGTCCCGTTTCTTAGCTGAGTAATTGGTTTTTGAACCATGACTCAACTGCTCCAAGAATCGCCAAGCGTCTTCACTATCTTGCATCATAATAGTGCCGCCAGATGAGGCATTAATCATGGTTTGATTGGCAGTGTCGACTCCATCATAAAAGAAACGTACAAGTTGCCAACGGGGAAATTCATGATGGGGACATGAACACAACAATTCCTTGAGGCGTTCAAATGCATCATGAAATTCTTCATTGGGTTTTTGTGCAAAATCTTGTATAGCTTTTCTTATTTCCGTTGTTTTACTAGCAGGGTAAAACTCTTGCAAAAATTTAGTTTTTAATTGCTCCCAAGTAGTAATACTATGGGGGGCAAGAGAAGTGAACCAATACTTAGCTTTTTCTTTTAAAGTGAACGGAAATAAGTGAAGTCTAAATGAATCTCTATTAGTTCCTCGCGGAGTATTCGCGTTAGCAATTGCAAGGAACTCATAGAGGTGATTGTGGATCATCAGTTTTATGGCCTCTAAAGACGGGTAAGACACTAATTAGTTGTGGTCTTACTTCCACATGATGCTCATTTCCTTCCGCGAAGAGTATAGGTGAAGCATCATCATACTCTCCCGGCTGAAAATGAGATGCCACAGATTGTCTATTAGGCTGCGGAAAGTAAAGATGAGGGAATTGGTTACCTTCGTTGTAGTATCCTCCATTTGCATTGTTGAATCCACCATTTGGATTCCTTCGATATTGATTCCCAAAGCCTTGATTTCCGAACCCATCGTTGTAGTCATTGTTGCCACCATTGGGGAAATTCTGGTTGTTCCAGTTATTGTTGTAGTTCCCGTTTCCACCCCGATTGCCTTGATTCCGCCTATTACCACCATTGTGGTTCTGATTCCAACCAAGTCCGTTGTCACTTCCATCATCAAAATCCCAGTCATCCTCGTTACCACCATTACCGAATTGAGGACCAACATTTCTAGGATTTTGGTTTTGATTTCTAACATTACCACCATTGTGGTTTCCTACATTGCCTCCCATATTTTGTGCCCAATTTCCTCCGTTCCCACCATTTTGGCCACGGTTGTTTCTATTCGGTTGTGGTTGCACTGGTTGGATGATTGGTGCACCGGCATTGTTGTTATTTCCATTATTCCCATTGTTGTTGTTTGGGAATTGAGGAGCTGGTGGTGGAACTAGTGGTGGAGGATTGTTGGCTGCATCCTCATGCCCCTCGACCACATCTTCCACGACAACGTTATCTACACTCATAGTGTTGATGTTCCTTCTGGCGACCCGATTTGAGCGAGCTGTTCGTTCGATTTCCGGATCAAATGCAAGCGGTGAAGAGCGTCCGCTATGTCTTGTATGCATGCACCGGTGTGCCTGCACCACACAAATAAAAGAAAACGTGAACTGCAAACGAGAATTGAAAATGTAAGTAAAAGACTATAACTACTTAAACACAATAGCTCAAGCGCACAATCTCCCCGGCAACGGCGCCAAATTTTGATCGAGGTCGTTATATCAATCAAAAATAAACCAACTAACCTAAGTAGATAGGGTAAGTCGGGTCGAATCCACAAGGAGTTCGTGGTTAAACATTGTGTCAAAGTAATAAATAAAGAGAAAAGTATTACTAGCAATTGTCACGGAAAAGATTAAAGTAAAAATCAAACAAAAACTTGGAGATTTATTAATTAAAATGAGAAAACTAGAGTACTCCCGGTTCAGTTATAGACAGTTTAGAGTCACACACTTTCTTCCCTAGAATCCTAATTCAATTACTTAGATGCAATTGGGGTTTATTAACTTGTAATACATAGTTTGGATACACAATATGTTCATTCAACTAGTTGTCTTACTCCTTTATGTCTAAGTGAATTGGGAACAATTAGTGAACTAGCAATAAAATGTCTTACGACTACCTATTACCATATTAAGATTCAATATCATAAATTGGAATAATATATGTTGATTCAATCACTTGTCTTTATTCCTAAACTAATTGAACTTGGAACAAATGATAAATTGACAATAGACTATCTGAATTATGACATCAAACAATTCATACAACCCAATTTCACTTATCATTACCAAAGATCATCATATGAAGCATAAAATAACAATTGAAATTAATTAGAATTAAGTAATAATCAAGTGTGTTCATCCAAAAGTCTTAAACATCCCCGGAAGTAACCCTAATGATTTAACCTTCCATTAAATTCATAAAAAAAATAACTTTGATGAAATGATTGAACTGCATAATAGAATTCATAAACAAACTTAAAATCATCCAAAAATTGTAACCTAATGATTATCAAAATATGAAACAAATAAATCTTGGGAAGAAGTAATCGTTTCTGAAAGTTACTAAAATTGATGAGAATCACCGGTTGAATGATCTTCAAATGTTGCTTGATGATGAATTGAATCGAATCTTGCCTTGAATCCGGATTGAAATGGAATGGATTTGTGTTTCCAAATGTTTCCAAGGGTTTAGAAGCCTCAAAAACGCAGGAAAAAGGTCTCAAAATCGGAGGTTGGAACCCTCCAAATTGCAGGAAAATTGTCGGGGCTAGGATGGAATCCGATTAGGTTTTTTTTTCTTTAAATAGGATAAGATTAGGTTTTTTTTTTCTTTAAATAGAGCACTTTGTAATATAATTGGCGAAGTCTTTGTGACCTTGGTGCTATGAAATTACAAAAGCGTAATTGCATAAAATGTTAGAATATAACATATTCTAAAAGTAGGAAGAATTTGGTATTCTTACACTTGTAATAAGGATTGGGAAATGTGAAATGAGTGTCATTGGAAATGTGTTCATTTGATCTATTTCACAAAGAAAGGACTATAGGCAAACATAGTATGCATGCTTGGAGCATGGGATAACTGATGTTATAATTCAAGTATTAAGTTGATTATCCGAAACATTATACAATGAATAATGTGTAATCAATATGGTGATTAAGTAATAAGTGTTTTATTTATACTCAAAAGTTTTGAGGCCATATTGGATTCGATTATTTTTGTGTTTCACTTCGCATGTTTTGACTTCCAAAATAACTAGGTTATTCAAACATCCATAGTCAATCATACTTTGGAAGTAGGTAATGAGGTAAGACTGTCATGAATCCGACTGTAAATTGTCTAAAGCGTTTAGACATAGCAAAAGTCTGCTGCAGTGTTCATGAGTGCTCATGAAATAAGATTTGACTATTGGATTAAACCCACGCTCACGTGAATCACTTCATGGATTTTATCACGAGTGATTGTGAGATGATAATATCTTATATTCTTGAAACGAAGACATATAGTTGTTGTTTACGAGTGGGTTGCACATTGATAATATGTAAACACATCAGTAACTTGATGTTATAAAACGTATTGTTGTATGTGATTTGATGAGTAAATAATACAAGCATATGAGTCAAAGTTTATCCATTCCTTTTACACAAAGTGGGATAAAACAATATCTGTGGTCCCCTCCATGATTTAGTGATGACACCTAAGCGCTTGGCCAAGCCTGGACTAATTTGATGTGTTCAATTGTAGTCTATTGTCGGTCGTCATAAATCGAAAATCGAGAAACAACACATGGACAGAGAGAATGATTATAATCCATGTCTCATGTCCATACGATATCTATATTGGAGGAATATTTGATCCCTTATCTAAAGGACGTGTTACTGATAAGATCAGAATTTGACAACGGCTTTTGAGAGCTACGATTGCTAATCGAATTCTGAATTCGTTCTTGCAATAATAGTTATTAGACTTATCCAAGTGAGAGACTGTTGGATTAGGTGTCTAAGCCCATAACTATTTTTGCTATGTACTTGATTTGATTATGAGCATGGTCCTTTTGGGTTGCCTTCACCATAGCAATTTGATAGGATGAATTATGTGAAAGAGGTTAATTGTGATTTATTAATATATTATAAGAATAATATATTAATTGAGAAATCATATTATTTAATTAGTATTGATCAAGAATTAATTTAATGATCAAAAGAGATTAATTAAATAAACGAGGACTGATTATTTAAATTAGTAATATTTGTAGTTTGGGCTCATGGACCCGATTGGTATAGGGTGGACGGAATCTCTATGAGAGTCCATAACGATTTCGTCCAAGGCTTGCCAAATTGGATCCATATGTTGCTTAGGGCCTAAGCAGGGGAATTCGGGTTTCCAAGTTGTAAACCCTAAGAGCCTCAACTATAAAAGGAACCCATTAGCTCCCAAAATCGGCACCTATGAAATCATAGAGAACCCTAGCCGATTTTAGGATTCCTTAACCACTCTCTCATAATTCCCCATTGCTACTTGGTGTTTGTGACTCCATTAGAGGTGCAACAATTAGGGCACTAAGCTTTTAAAGGTCAAGGAGTTCTTGTTATTGCTACATAACAAGTAAGGTAATGTTCCAAACCCTATTTTACATATGAATTTCGAAATTGTGTATGCTAGTATTAGGGTTTATGCTTTGGATGATTATTTGCATGTATAACATGAGAAAAACCTAGATCCAAAGCATTAGGGTTGCATGTACACCATAGGATGTTGTAGTGCTCAAAACCCATCACTGGCATCAGAGCGCAGGTCATTTTTCTGTTATATGTGATGCTAATGTCAATTGTTCAAAGCTAGAAAATTTTCGTTTTTTCTTTTTGCCTGATGACCACGAGGTGGTAAAAGTCACCACGAGGTGGTAAAAATCACCACGAGGTGGTGGGCCATCACGAGGTGGTAGAAATCACCACGAGGTGGTGTCGGGTCTGATGAATATTTTTTTCCGGATTTTTGGCCAAAATTAGATTAGGATAATTACCATAAGTTGTTTTAACTGTTAAAATTCGATTTTCATAATATGGTAATTGATATCCTCATCTAATTGAAGGATAATTGTCAAATTTTAAGATAATTACCAGATTATATGATAAATTAATTATTTGTAAAATTTGATTTGTATTTATCTTGCCAAAATTATAAGATTAGATCAAATTATGTGATAAGGATAATTTATGTGATTATTTTAATTGTTTTTCAAATTTGATGTAAATGTTTTGAAAAGTTTCAAAATTTGCCCTCAAGTTTTGGAATTTAAAATTTGATTAAAAGTTTTAATTTTGAAATATTAAATTATTAAACCCTAGTAATTTGAAAAGTTTCAAAAGTGCACCTCTTGGTTTTGTAATTTGAAATTTAATTAAATAGCTTTAATTTTGAAATCTTAAATTTAGAACCTTGATAGTTTGAATAGTTCAAATTACACCCTTATGGTTTTATTAAATTAATTAAATGTTTAATTAAAAGAGAGAATTAATAAATCCATAATGACATGGTTTAAATTTAATTAAATTAAAAGTATAATTTATCAATAGATTAAACCGTCTAGTATTTTAAAAGTTTAAAATACACCCTTATACTATATAAAATTGGAAATCTAATATATTATATATGTATAAGTAAAAGGTCAGTCTTACCGTTAGTAGGCCTCATTCACGAATCTGGTCTATAATGGGTGTTTAAGGAAGCGACCTGTAAAATGACCGTCATTGGGTATCCACTCTTACCCACCGCACCCTTGACCAGTGGAGGGTCGTTAGTCGAACGGGTAGGATAGGACACAAACTCTCATTAATAAGTATAATGAAATACGAAGTAAGTAAACTTTTTATAAATTCCCAATCTTAGTTACTTTAGAAAAATGTGAATTTGGTGCTAATCCATGAAATTACACATTGCACCTCATTGGTCGTTTGTGGAGCGTGTATGGTTAACCGGCACACTAATATGGGACTAATGAAGGATGGCAATGGGTAGCTCGTAGATTATCATAGATCAATGTAGCATGTGTGGTTAACCGACACATTGATTAGGTGATAAACGTCTTCGAGAGTACCAAACTAATTTGCATGGTTATTCACACCTTGTATGTGATCCTCGGTATCCTAGTCACAAACTTGAAGGGCATAATCGAGATTAAACATGCCATTGAGAAGTTCAATGAATCTCAGAAGATCTAGGAGTTTCAATTCATTTAAAACTTAATATTCTTTTTCGTTTTTCGTGGTGGAATTGGTAAATCGTCATTTACCTACCAACAAATAGTTTGCAATTGGATTACGACATCCCTCTTCCGAATTGTAAATTATTGTGTTGGGTCCTAGCCTTGATATTTCATTTGGGTGATATATTAAGGATTTAATCAACTAACTTGAATTTTCTCCCCTTGTAGATGTCTAGTTCTGACAACTATGGTCTTCTCGAATCTTTTGGAAAAAGCTTTCCACATGAAGATGATGTTCCACGATTAGATCATAGAAACAGAAATCATACTTATCTTCCTCCACCTCTTCCAATAGTTCTCCCGACCCACGTGTTCGAAGACTTGAAAAGTTCAAGGTCACTCAAGCCCTATTGGCAAGCAAACACGAAGATGGAAAGTCTGTGTGTGCACACGTCTTGGAGATGAAGTCACACATTGATAGACTAGGAATGTTGGGTGTCGTTGTCTCAAAGAAGCTGGATGTTGACTTGGTTCTTCAATCACTTCCCGAATCATATAGTGAGTTCATTAAAGACTACTATATGATGGACCACGACGTGGCCCTCATTGATCTTACATATTTGCTACTTGCTACTGAATCAACAATGATTTGGCGCACTGGTAAAGAAACTTTGACTGGTAGATCAACCTCCCATACTTCCATGGACATTGACAATGACAACATTGGAAGTTCAGAAAAGTTTTCTCTTCCCAATGGAAAAGGGATCAGCCAAGGTCAAACCGTTTGACCAAATGGTAAAGAGAAAGGCTAAATTTGTGATTGTCCTGTGTACCATTCCGAGAGAGTCTGTTTGTTTCTATTGCCAAGAGAAGGGGCATTGTTTACGAAGCAACCATGTCTACCTGAAGGATCGAAAGGATGGGAGAGTAAAGATGTATGACTCTGCTTCAGGTAAATCCAATATCTAACTCTATTAAGTTCGTATTTGTAGATTCTTAATACATGATGTGATAAGATTGCATTTTGATGTTTTGTAGGATCGAATAAAAGAAAGGGAGCTTCAAGGAAGAGTGAGTTGAGTCCGATCACGAAGAAATGGATATCGATCGCATGGTTCGATGATTAGATTTTTGAGCTGCTACTTAGGAGTTATGATAGATTGCTTAGGAATATTTAGTGACATAGTTTTCATTTGTAATTGCATTGTAAGGACAAGTTTTTCCGCACTTTTATGAATAAAGAAATTTTTTTGATTTATCTTGTTTTGTATTTCCTTGCAATGACTTTTGTGAAAATTGATGTTTGTATGTTTCTATTGTTAGCAATATTGAAAATGGATGTGATTCTTAGGTATGTTGTTTATAGTAGTGTCGAAAATTTACCAAATAAGGAATGATTCTCATCACCCAAGTTTCAATTGGACAGAAACTTGGAATCATGCAACTTGTATAGCATGATGAATGAGTACCTTCATCTTTGGGAAATCAAGATTAATTTCTTGTTCACATATAGATGTGAGTCAAATGAAGGACAGGAAGATCTAGTACACATTGTTGTGCACTGGTCAAGTGCACCACGAAGAACGATAAGACTATTCGTCATTATTTACTAAAAGTTTAGTAAACATGGTTATACTTACAATATTAAGTGTAATTCTGAATCATTTGAAAACTTTCAATGTATGGCAGAACGAATAAGAAGAATCATTTAGGTAGAAAGATAAAAGTTTCTCCAATCTGAAAAAGAAAGGAGAGTACTTAAGTATCGTGTTTTATGATCATCTTAGTGATTATGAAACCGTGTCACAATTGATCCTCTAAGGACATCTTGGTACATTTATATGACCAAGAAGAGGTAGCGGGAAATTGCTGAAAAGGTTAAATCAAAAGGTGAATCATACTTCGTTCCAAAATCAAGTCTTAGAGTCGTACTCCAAGATTGTGCCTTGAGTGACACATCTTTAGTAGGTTTATAACACTCATCAAATGTGGAGTAGAAATGTTTCTTACTCTTGCACGTTTGAATTTGGTAAGTTGTGATGTCTTGGATAAGACAAAGACCAACTAAGACCAATTGTGTGAAGTGTTTGTCTTGATAAGAACCCGCACTAACTCTTGAATATTTGTTTGTCAAGAAATGTTTCTTGACAAGAGAATCTCATTTGTCAAGAGGTTAGTGGGAGTCTTAAAGATCTTGAAAAGTTTCAAGAATAAACCTATTGTTTATCACTAGCACATGACTTGAGGTTTGTAACCTATCGTGTTGACACACTCTTATTTCGTTGCTCATTCCAGTTGACTATGCATGTGAGTTCTATGAGTTCTCATTTGATTGCATAAGGCAAAGTACCTTGATTAGTGAAAGTTCATTGATCAATATGGGTGGGCTGCTCAACAACTTGGAAGACATGGTAGGCCCTTGTGCTGCCAAGTGGCAATAAATTAAGATTGAATAGGTTCAGTCCATATGAGTTTGGATTTGTCACAAACATTATCTTGTGATTACGGTTATGACAAATGCACATGGATAGGAACGCACACGCCATAAAATCTAAGTGGCAAAGGTTTCTCTCCACTTCATGAAAATGATTGTGAGGAAACGCTTTCACTAAGTAGATTTTAATGAGATAGAAGTTGTGTAAATTGCATTCTCAAATTCGATTATGATTACGACATCCCTCTTCATAGTTTGAATTGTGAGAAATGGCAAATGATTTAAACATTTGGAACTTGTTACTGTAAGTTCAGAAATAGTTTAGACACACAAATGAGTTTTCTAATAAAAGGTGTATGGGCTTAGATAAACGTTTATCAAAGCATATCGTGTCAGAAATCTGAACTTTGGAAAGAAAGTCAATAAGTATTGATTTCTAGAAGTCCAGTTGTTTTCTGGGTACGTGTCAAAGCTAGTGGGAGCATAAGTGTTATGCTGGTAATTATTATGCTAGTGGGAGAATAATTATTATGATAAGTATTGCAAAGTAGCAATACCATTTATAGGAAACCAAGTTTTTATTTGCAAAGTTGCAAAGTTTGAAAAAGTTGTTTTACTATAGTAAGGGTGATGATACTTATACTTTATTTCGAATCTAAAAGCATAGATTGAAGTATTAATCAAACTTAGTCATGTGAATATATGAATAGCAAGTTGAAATGTTTCAACGTTGGAAATTATATATATGGAAATGTCATAGCAAAAGGCTGGTAAAGTATCATGTTTTTATGTAAGACATTATGAATCGTATCCCATATGCTTCGGGTATAGGATCGATTGCATATGCTATAATATTCGCGTGTTCTAATTTTTCAAATGCCTAGGGCATTTAGAGGGAAAAAGGACTAGAACCGGATATGACTAAACGCATCAGTAACTTGATAATATGTAAACGCATCAGTAACTTGATGTTATAAAACGTATTGTTGTGTGTGATTTGATGAGTAAATGGTACAAGCATATGAGTCGAAGTTTATCCGTTCCTTTTACCCAAAGTGGGATAAATGCGATATCTGTGGGCCCCTCGATGATTTAGTGATGACACCTCAGCGCTTGGCCATACCTGGACTAAGTTGATGTGTTTAATTGTAGTCTATTGTCGGTCGACATAAATTGGAAATCGGGAAACAACACATGGACAGAGAGAATGATTATAATCCATGTCTTATGTCCATACGGTATCTAGAATGGAGGAATATTTGATCCCTTATCTAAAGGACGCGTTACTGATAAGATCAGAGTTTGACAGCGGCTTTTGAGAGCTACGATTTCTAATCGAATTCTGAAGTCGTACTTGCAATAATAGTTATTAGACTTATTCAAGTGGGTGACTGTTGGATTAGGTCTCTAAGCCCATAACTATTTTTGGTGTGTACTTGATTTGATTATGAGCATGGTCCTTTTTGGTTGCCTTCACCATAGCAATTTGATAGGATGAATTATGTGAAAGAGGTTAGTTGTGATTTAATAATATATCATAAGAATAATATATTAATTGAGAAATCATATTATTTAATTAGTATTGATCAAGAATTAATTTAGAATTAATTTAGTGATAAAAAAAGATTAATTAAATAAAAGGGGACTGATTATGTAAATCAGTAATAGTTGTAGTTTGGGCTCATGGACCCCATTGGTATAGGGTGGACGAAATCTCTATGACATTCCATAAAGATTTCGTCCAAGGCTTGCAAAATTGGATCCATATGTTGCTTAGGGCCTAAGCAAGGGAATTAGGGTTTCCAAGTTGTAAACCCTAAGAGCCTCAACTATAAAAGGAACCCATTAGCTCCCAAAATTGACACCTACGAAATCATAGAGAACCCTAGCCGATTTTAGGAGTCCTTAACCACTCTCTCATAATTCTCCATTGCTACTTGGTGTTTGTGACTCCATTAGAGGTGCAATAATTGGGGCACTAAGCTTTTAAAGGTCAAGGAGTTCTTGTTATTGCTACATAACAAGTGAGGTAATGTTCCAAACCATATTTTACATATGAATTTCGAAATTGTGTATGCTAGTATTAGGGTTTATGCTTTGGATGATTATTTGCATGTATAACTTGAGAAAAACCTAGATCCAAAGCATTAGGGTTGCATGTACACCATAGGATGTTGTAGTGCTCAAAACCCATCAGATATGATAGACATGGATCAGGAGAGGGAGATTAAGTTGGAGCTTTGGACGATGTGGAAGCCAACTCAGGTTCATGTAGTTGAGGGACTGATGAAGAAGCCTAATACTTTTGATTCACTATCTAGAGTTGTTCCAAGTATGGGAAACCACACGATGGAGTATGTCGATCAGTAGGTTCAGGCTATTACAGGTACGAAAAGACCAATCATGTTAGTGTAGTTCTTATGAATCGAGTATGAAGAACGAAATCAAGAACATAATGCGTTAAGAACACCGATGTAAATAAATTCTGTTTGGCTCGTTGATTGCATCTGAACAGTACAAGAACACAATAGAGTAAAAGCACAAAAGCTCAAAACCTTACTCTCGACTCCTATACTTACCCTATTTATAGGGTGATACAGACGCGTACAAAAAATACAAAATGACTAAACATTCAAGATTCGGCCACCAAAAATGCCTTACATAATACATACATTTGAAGTGCAGGACTTCGACATCGACACTACCCTGGCCTAAATGTACTTCAACACCTCACTACATATTTCGATGTGACAACCCGAAACTTTTATCCTGTACAATCGATCAATTTTATCAATGTTAAACTCGATTTTATCATCATTTAACACCGTTTAATGGTGTAATGATACTTTCTAAGCCTCGTACAATCAAAGGTTGAGTTCTAGGTCGAGTAATACCAAGTCGTAGTACAACATTTGGGCCATACACTCTCTCAGGAGGAGTGTACGGCCGTACACATGAGTGTGTGGCCGCACACCCACTCCTCAACCGCATACCCACTCCTCAACCGCACACCCACTCCTCAACCGCACACCCATCTTCCAGCCGCACACCCATCCCTATATATAGGGTGACCCATTCATTCATTCCTTTCATTTGGCTGAACTCTACTTTCTCTCTCTACTTTTTCTCTCTACTTTCTCTCTCTAAAAACTTCATCCAAGAACACTCTAAGGGCCTCAAAAACGTGAAGTACTCCATCATTCAGCTTGTTATATTGGTAAGACACCTTGATCTAAGCTTAAAACTCTTCATGTTCTTCATGTTCTTCGTGTTCTTCATCACTTGAAGGTGTACGGCCGCACACCTTCATAAGGTGGCCGTACACACCTCAAAAACCCTCCAAAGTGAGAGTTTGATCCCCTATCTGCTAGTTGGACTTGGTATTGGCCTTGAAACACCTAAAAATCGACATTTTGAGCATGAATGAAGAGTGTACGGCCACAAACCCCTCTGTACGGCCGCACACTCGCTTGTATGACCGCACACGCCCTCTGTACGGCCGCACACTCCTTTGTGCAACCGCACACACATGCTGACCGCACACCCTGGCCGCACACACACTGTTTTGGCCGTACACCTCTTTTGTTTGATCATATAGGGTCCCGACAAGCATTTCCAAGTCTTTGGGGTGGTTTCCCCGTCGTGTTTAGTCATGGAACACCTTAATCTAATACATATATGTGTTAATATATGTTAATAGGATCCACTTGCATACGAAACGTCAGTTGACACTCAGCATCCATACCTTCAGATCCTACGTTAAACTGTGAGTTCATACCCCTACGTTTTTTCGAGTTTTCATGTTTTCAGGGGGAGAATACAAGCAAAAGTACAAGGAAACTTGTGCTCAAGTTATCTTATTTTGCATAAAATAATTATATGTTCAACATGCTTTTAACACAGAAAACCGTTTTACCAAACAATTAAGAAATCAACTCGTAGAAACAGTTTTCAAAACTAAAGCAAGGAACTTGTAAATCTGGTCATAAAATGTGATATTTTATAAAGGATTTATACAAAACATAAACAGGAATTTCGGTATTATTACTTGTAAATTTGTTATTTTAAGTTGGAGACACGTCCTTGGTAACACTCCACCGGATTCGAGAGTGTAGGACTAACCCTTGTAACCAGAATCTCTTGGAGGGAGAGCGTGACTATTGTGTATAGATCTATACGGGACTGACTATCCCGCACCTCGCTGCTGGCTACAGTTGGACCGTCAGGTCTACGGGTGACAAAGTCATAAAAGATACTGGCCCCGTTACGTGCCATATCAAGTCTATTGTATGGTTATAAAACTCGCAACCTAGATAACAAAGATTTACTTTTGTAATAATGAAACAAGTGAACTAACCTCAAAGTAATAACCGATTTTATTACTAGAGGGTATTAATAATACCCTTAGGATTTAGTTCACTACCTATTTATTAGTTTTATTTACGTAATAAGGCTAATACACCTCATAGGGAACAAACAGGGTTTTTCAAGGAAACTACATCTAACGATACAAGTATGGTAGATACTTGTACACCTCAGATAAGAACAGATAACCAACTATCAACTTTTAAGGAAAATATAGGATTTTCCTGGGATAACTCAACCTTACATAAACAAGCTGTTTAACATATAACTAATGGATAATCAAACATCTTTCATAAGAAAATATAGGATTTTCTTGGGAAACACTTTTCAAAGGATCAAAGAAACATTTCTTTCACCAGAACTAAACGCTTATGAACTCACCAGCTTTATGCTGATATTTTAAAACTGCTTGTATTCTCAGGGCAACAATAGACAGGTACTCTTGCCAACTTTTGGAGAAGACGGAGCATTTTGGAGTCACGTCTTTTACTTTTGTTATATTTTGATATGAACAAACTATGTAAATGTTTTTATTATAATGTAATGGTTGCGTTTACTGTGCTTACTATGTGACAACTGTTGTGATACTACGCATGACGTCAACCACCCCCGAACGTTTCCGCCGTTCCGGTTTGGGGGTGTGACAGATTGGTATCAGAGCTATTGTTTATAGTGAACTTAGTATACCGAACCTTATATGATATACAACTATAAACACTAAGGGGCCGAAGTGCTCTGAACTAAAAGTATACTTTTAAAATACAAGTATTTTTTCAAAAAGTATACAAGTATACCTACATACCAGAAACAGTATCATGAGTAGAACAAAACAAAAGTATTTTGGATGTTGAACACTGCGGTTAAACCTGGACAGTTATGTAATCATGTCTAGGGTCAATATAGCCTGATCAACTATATTTATTCGAGACATGACCAACATGTGCTTGGGAGTGACTTTGGTGTTGCAACAGGCCTAAAACTTACCCAGTATCCATACAACTTAAAATACTATAGAAGTATTTTAGTCAGAGCCGAATACATTGTAGAAATTCAGTCCTAGTGTTGCTACCTATTTGTTTCTTAGCGATAACTTATTTGCATTGGTAGCTTTCCTTTGTTTATCGCTTAGTAGAACACTCTAGCCATCATATTAAGATACATCTTTATGTCTCTTGATTCGATTCCAGAGGACTTACCATCCTCTTCTTCCTGGTTGTTTCTAGAACAAGATGCGTCCCCGAAAAAGACCTATCAGAAGGAATGATGATGCTCCACCACCACCACCGCCCCCTCAGTTCGATCCTATTATGTTCCAAGCAGCTGTTACTGCTGCTGTGGCTGCCGCGATGTCACAAGTTAATCCTGGCGGATCTGGTGGGCAGGGAGGTCGTACTCATCCCCAAAATCATGAAGGTGGTCAGGGACACCAAAAGGAGTGCTCTTATAAGGACTTCATGAACGCAAAACCCACATCTTTCGACGGCAAATGAGGGGTTATTGCCCTGACTCAATGGATCAAGAAAATTGAGTCCATTTTCGAAATCTGTTCCTGTTATGAAGCCAACAAAGTAAAGTTCGCCGCTTGCACTTTCGCCAACAGAGCACTGACCTGGTGGAATGGTCGAGTCAAATCCCTAACCCTGCCAGTGGCGAATGCTATGGGTTGGGAAAGTTTAAAGGAACTCATGCTAGCTGAGTACTGCCCACGGGGCGAGATGTAGAAACTGGAGCACGAACTCTGGAACCTAAAGATGAAGGGTTCCGACATTGCTGCCTACACATCTAGGTTTGAAGACCTAGCACTTCTTTGTCCGGGAATGGTCACCCCGGAAAGCAAAAAGGTTGAAAGATACATTTGGGGGCTGACACAACCGACCAAAGGAAATGTCTTGGCTGCTCGGCCAACTACATTTGATAGCGCCAAGTGTCTGACACAGACTCTCATAGATCATGGAGTCGATCTTGATGAAGTGACAGCCACTCCCGAACCGGCTAAGGGGAGTGGTGAGAAAAGAAAGTTCTGGAAACAGAAAAAGGGCCAGCCTTCGCAGGAACCCTCAAAGAAGCAACACACGGTAGCAGTCCACGCTGCTACTACTCCTGCTACTACTCCTGTTGCTGCTCCTGCAACTCAAACACCTACCAGCAAATATGCTGGTACCCTTCCTCGGTGTGACAAGTGTAACTATCACCATAATCCCGGCCTATGCCGAGAAATGTCATGCACCAGCTGTGGCAAAAAGGGTCACACAACTCGAGTTTGCAAAACACCAGTCCAACCAACCAATCAGGCATCTGGAGCAGGCGTCGGTCAAGCCTGTTATGGTTGTGGAGAAGTCGGGCACTATACGAGAAACTACCCCAAGGCAACAACAGTAGGTGGCACGGGGAGAGTGCTAACGATGGGTTAAGAAGAGGCAGTTGCAGATCCCACCGTTGTTTCAGGTACGTTCCTCCTCGACAACTCTTATGCATGCATTCTTTTCGATTCTGGTGCGGAGAGAAGTTTTATTAGCCATGCATTCAAACATCTCCTCAAACATAAACCTCAACCACTAACTAAAACATTTACCGTCGAGATGGCTAACGGTGAGAAAGAGAGCACTAATGATATATACATAGGCTGTACCCTTACCTTGAACGATCATTCTTTCCTATCGACCTTATGCCAGTTTCCATAAAAAGCTTCGATGTCATCATCGACATGGATTGGTTGAGCCCCAATCATGCTGATATCCTTTGTTATGAAAAAGCTATCCGTCTCAATCTTTCCTCTGATGAAACTCTCATGATTTACGGCGATAAACTCAGTTCAAACCTCCGTATCATTTTGTGCATCAAAGCCCAGAAACTCCTGCAAAAGGAGTGTCATGCATTCCTAGCCCACGTCATTAACGAGAAGCAGGAAGTTAAAGACCTCGAGAGCATCCCCGAAGTCTGCAACTTTCCTGATGTTTTTCCCGAAGATCTCCCGGGAATCCCTCCCGAACGCCAAGTCGAGTTTCACATCGACTTAGTCCCCAGAGCTACCCCCGTGGCCAAATCCCCATATAGATTAGTGCCGGAAGAAATGCAGGAGTTATCCAGTCAGCTCAATGAGCTGCTCAACAAAGGGTTCATCAGACCGAGTTCCTCACCCTGGGGAGCCCCGATCTTATTTGTGAAAAAGAAAGATGGATCCTTTCGGATGTGCATTGACTATCGAGAGCTGAACAAGCTCACAGTCAAAAACCGTTACCCTCTTCCTCGAATCGACGACCTCTTCGATCAACTTCAAGGAGCCAGTTACTTTTCCACAATAGACCTAAGATCAGGGTACCATCAGCTGCGAGTCCATGAGAGTGATGTTCCTAAGACAACATTTCAGACTCGGTATGGTCACTACGAATTTGTAGTGATGCCCTTCAGTCTAACTAACGCACCGGCGGTATTCATGGACCTGATGAATCGGGTGTGCCGTTCTTTTCTGGACAAGTTCGTAATCGTGTTCATCGACGATATACTTGTCTATTCCAGAAGTGAGGAAGATCATCGACAGCACTTGAGATCGGTGCTGGAAACCTTAAGGACGGAGAAGCTGTACGCGAAATTCTCCAAGTGCGAATTCTGGATTCGAAAAGTAACATTCCTAGGTCACGTGGTAAGCGAGGAAGGCATACACGTGGACCCCTCCAAAATCAAAGCGATAGAGAACTGGTCAGCACGGAAGACGCCCACAAAAATCCGTCAATTCTTGGGTCTCGCTGGCTACTATCGCCGATTTATCCAGAATTTCTCCAGAATTGCTAAACCCTTAACCACTCTGACTCAGAAAGGCGTACCCTTTTGTTGGAATGAAAAGCAAGAAACTGCGTTCCAAACATTGAAGCAGGCCCTGTGAAGCGTGCCTATCTTGTCTCTGCCCGAAGGGACGAAGGACTTCGTTGTCTACTATGATGCATCCAATCAGGGCCTACGCTGTGTGCTCATGCAACGGGGAAAAGCCATTGCTTATGCCTCAAGACAGCTGAAAGCACACGAAGTCAACTACACAACGCACGACCTGGAATTAGGAGCTGTAGTCTTCGCATTGAAGATATGGAGACATTATCTCTACGGAACCAAGTGCACTATCTTCACTGACCATAAAAGCCTGCAACATATTTTCGACCAGAAGGAACTGAACATGAGATAACGGCGATGGGTTGAGCTACTCAGCGATTACGAGTGCGAAATCCGCTACCATCCTTGTTGAGTCTTATTGTGTTGCGTCATGGGCTTGTGTTTTGTATCCGGATTGGGCCTGTCCATCCGTGATTAGCTAGTAGGGTTAGACTATAAATAATGCATGCATGTATGCATTAAAAGGTTAACATTCCTGATTATTATTGTTTTAGTTTTGTAAACCTAAACACCTCTACAGTTGAAGTTCTTAATCGAGCTCTTCTGAGGTGTTAAAGCATTAATCATACAACACATTCAAAGCCATTCTTGTGTTCATAATTACGTTCTTAATTGTTTGTCTGCATAGAATCTATCGATCCTAATTGAACTTTGTTTCAACAATTGGTATCAGAGCAGGAGACTGTGTGACTAATACTCATTCCTTCTGTATTCAGAATTCTTTAGGGTTTCCGCTTTTATCGTATAACTAGAAGCCGTCTTCTTCATATCAACGACAACTCTGTTTCTGATAAAACCCTAACCTCAAGTTTACAGGTCTGATTCTAGCAGCTCACCATGTCTCACGAAGATTCGCAAACAAATCCCATCAACATCTCAAACAGCATTGGATCCACAACCAGGATTCCCATTCTTTACACTCAAGACTATGAAGTATGGGCGCATCACTTTGAATATTACGTGGAAGGATCAGAAGACAATGGCTATCTCATCTGGGAAGCTATCACGCTTGGGCCGTTTGTTCACTCAGGAACGAACACAACAGTTAAGTCCCAAAAGGAATATAACAAGCTGGTGGCGGATGTAGAGAACATGCCACTGGATGAGAAAGACAAGTTACTGTGTAATGTGAAGGCCATGAGAATGATCAGATTCGCCTTGCAATCTGACACTTTTCGGTTGGTTGGTTTATGCACGACGACCAAAGAAATCTGGGATAGGTTGAAAGAACTTTATTCAACCGATGAAGATCTAGAACACTCCATTCAAACCTTGCTGCTGTCAGAATTTGGAGTTTTCGAACAGAAACCAGAAGAAAAACTCATACAAACTTTCGATCGGTTCAATCATCTCCTAAGTAAGATGATTAAGCATGGAATAGAAAGAAAGTTGATCAAGCAGAAGGTGACCTTCATGAACGGTCTGAGACCAGAATGGATGGCTGTGGTTTCAACCGTGAAAGCACATGAACAGTTTAAATCTTACTCACTAGCGAAACTTGTGGGAATACTTAAGTCCCATGAGAGTGTAGTAACCAAAGAAGCGAAGGTAGTTTCTGGTGTGGGATCGCTGGCCCTTGTCTCAAAAGGAAAAAGCATTGCAGAAGAAGAAGAAGAGTCTGATATGTCTAAGTGTGACCTTACAAGCGAGGAGTATGCTATGATGGTCACCAATCCAAAGAAGTTTGCACAAAGAAAATTTCCTGTCAACAAGAACCGAAACTGGCAGGGAAGTTACAGTTCTGAGAAGGTGAAGGATGAAGCGAAAAATTCTTCTCAAAAGGATGAAGACAAGAGGAGAGCAAGCTTTCAGGAGACTCTGGGTTCGACTGCAATTACTGTCACGACAAGAACCACTTTGCCAAAGATTGCATGCTGAGGAAAATGGCTGAGAAAAGAGATGGTGAAGATGATGAGGCGTACTACATGCGTAAGTTGGAAGAGATCAAGAAAAAGAAGGCAACTCACAGTTCTATGAATGCCTTGATTGTACAGGAGAATGCAGATGTAGATGAGTTCGGTGGCGTTGAAGTTTGGTCAACCGATTCTAAAGATGAAGAAGTGAGAAAGCCCACTCATGGAAGAGTTTATGTGGCAAAGGATGTAGGTTCGGATGGAAGATGTTTGATGGTCACATCTAGTGCATCAACCGAAAGTGCAAGTGAGGAACCGAACCTGATTGAGGACAAATGTTTTGCAGCCAAGCCCGTGAGTGAGAAGATCAACGACTGCGATCGGCTGATCAAAAAGGTACAATCCATCCTTGAATCACTTAAAGTTCCATTAATAGATTATGAAGAAGAATTAAAAGAATTAAAATTTAAATTTTCTAACTTAAGTGGTAGTCTCATGCAAACTCGCTTAGCGAATTCTAACCTAACTGACCAACTCAGCAGGGTGTCTTCAAAAAGTGAGGAGAGAAGGATGTGGATTGAGCTGAAGGAGGAAGAATTAAATAGAGCTAGGGATGAAAGTATTTATTTGCAAAGAGACAATTTAAAGTTTTTAAAACAAAGGAATGTTTTTTGTTTAATTGCTAAGCGCCTATATACTAATATTGCTCAATTGCACTTAAGTTGTGAAACAGGAAAGAAGATTCACAAGATCATCTTGCCCTTCCTTGAATTTAAGGAGGATGAGGTCATCGCTGAGTGTAAATCAATAGTGTCCTCAGAAGAGACATCCATGTCTTACAAAATTGGACTGGACAAGATAGAGACCTTCATTGACTCTAAGGAACATAAATGTATGCTTAAAAATCTTTTGGATGAAAATGATAGGTTAAATATTAAGTTTGAAACTATTAAATCTTTTGACTCTTCAAACGCAAAATTAATTTCTGAAAATAAAATGAACTTAGATAATACGTCTGAATTTGATGAGGAAAGTGAGATGAGCGAAATCTCAGTGGAAGACGTAGTTGATTGCTCTGAGTTTATGAAGAGCGAAACCGAAATTGAGAAACCCCTAATATCTGAAAATTCGGTTGAATTCGCTCGCCAGTCAAGAGACAAGCCACAGAAACTCAAAGAGAAAGCCATGGTTTATCAAAAAGTACAAACTGTGCCGAATCAGGTCTATGCAGTTACCAGCGTCACTGCAAAACAAACATCAGAGTTGAAAATCTTGGTCGATAAAGACATTGCTGAAGGGTGTGACGATTACTTCTGGTCAGCCCCTATTGACAACGCGGACGAAACCGTATGCTTATCTGAGCAAACTTCATTGAGGGTTAAAGGAAGATACGTTGCTGAACCCATCAACAAACCCTCAAGTTTCGACAAACCAAGCACAAGTGGAACTAAAGAAATCCCTGAAGAACCAAAGAAAGAACCGATAGTTCCAACTAGGACAACCGAAACTCAAAAGGTGAAGCCAAAGGCTAGCTTCAATATCCACAAATCGGAGAAGGAGTTAGCTGAACAGAAACGCTTAAGAAACCAAAGATACATGAAGAATCTGAATGAGCGAAAACGTCATTAGCAATCTCAAAATCCCAACTACGTTCCTCCAAAGAAAGAATCAATTGATAAAGGAAAGGAAAAACTGAAAGGAAAAGAAAATTCCAGTCCAAATTCCTACTATTCCAAATCTCAGAACCGAACATCTACTTTCGGTTCCAAAACTAGCGCGCAGAACCGAACGTCTAGTTTCCGTCAAAACGTCAAGGCTAACAACCGAACATCTACTTTCGGTCCCAACAACGACACTCAGAACCGAAAGTCAAGTTTCGGTCCTAAGTCAAGTTTCGGTTCTAAGTCTAGTTTCGGTCCTTCCAATTCACAAAGCAAATTAAATTCAATAAAGGATATCAAAGGCAAGGGAAAGCTTGATTCTGAGTTCAATAATAAGAAAAAGTCAGCATCTAACAACACACCATCTAATACACCAAAGTTTAAACAAGATAAAACTAAAATCAAGGTGTATACCATCAAAAGAAAAGATCAAACCACTCTAGTAAAACGAACATATTTGGTTGATGTTTCTACTGCAATTCCTCTTTCTGTAAAAGTCTCACCAGGACCCAAGAAACTTTGGGTTCCTAAATCTGCTTGAATTTGCAGGTAATCAGTGACGAGCAGTTCGATGATGAATGGTATATAGACAGTGGCTGCTCGCGTCACATGACAGGAAGGAAGGAAGAGCTGAGGGAGTTTCGGTCCCTAAAGGATGGTGGATGTGTGAAGTATGGCAATAACTCGTATGGAACAATCAAAGGATATGGGATGATAACCAACAGAGATTTCTCGATTCGAAAAGTAGCGTATGTGGAAGGATTGCAGCATAACCTCATCAGTGTATCACAATTAGTTGTGGGAACATGCTTGAAAGTTTCATTTGATGATGAGGGCTCAGAAATAATTGAGAAACAATCCAAAAAGGTTCTGTTGAAGTATGAACGCAAGGGAGAGATGTATCCTTTAAATCTCAACCCGATTCGAGGAAAACTAGCTATATGTCTGCTATCAAAGGCGAACACTAATGAAAGCTGGTTGTGGCATCGACGACTATCACACCTGAACTTCAAAGACATTAATAAGTTGGTGCTTGGTGATCATGTTCGAGGCCTTCCTCTTCTTAAGTTTGACAAGGAACATCTGTGTGCAGCGTGTGAGATGGGCAAACAAAGCAGAAAGAGTCATCCTACACGAATCAATATAAAGATTGTTGAAGCTCTTGAACTTCTGCACATTGACTTATGTGGACCTTCGGCTATCGAAAGCTTCGGTGGTAGTAAGTTCATTCTTGTCATAGTAGATGATTTTTCTCGCTTCACCTGGGTTTTCTTTCTTAAACAGAAATCAGATGCAACTCCCAAGCTGAAGACGTTCATCAAGCAAGTGGAAGTACAGCTGCGAAAGACAGTGAGGAATATCAGAAGCGACAATGGGCTGGAATTCAAGAATAAAGATTTTGAGGACTTTCTAGCTGACAAGGGGATATCTCACAACTTTTCGGCACCTTATACACCACAACAGAATGGGATTGTTGAAAGACGAAATCGTTCTTTATGTGAGGCAGCCAGATCAGCTTCGCTTCCCTTCCGTTATACTTCTAGGCTGATGCTGTTGCAACCGCGTGCTACACTCAGAACCGATCCTTGCTCAACAAAAGATTCTCAATCACTCCATATGAGATTCTGAACAATAGAAAGCCCAACGTCAAATTTTTCCACGTATTCGGTTCACGGTGCTTTATTTTCAATTCTAAAGAGAACCGAAACAAGTTTGACGTCAAAGCCGATGAGGGAATCTTTCTAGGTTATTAACTAACGTCAAAGGCATACAGAGTGTTGAACAAACGCTCCAAAAGACTTGAAGAAACATATTATGTAACCTTTGATGATCAGTACATGAAGAAAGTTCAAAGAAGCGAAAGTGCCTTGGGGGAAATATTTCCTGAATCAGGACAAGTCTCGGTTCCGATATCCAACTTGTTTGATGAGTACATTCGGTTATTCGATGAACCAGAGAAAGCAGCACACTCAGAGGCGAAAGCAGCAGACAACAAAATTGACAATCTCAAAAAGATCATAGATGAAGCTGCCAAAGAAATGGAAAGTGAACCTCCTAAACCGACAGGTGGTCAACCCTCAACTGACTCTCCAAACAACGACTCAATGTTCAAAGGGGAGAGTTCATCAGCACCAAAGACAACCGAAATGTCTTTCAAGGGGGAGAATCCTATTCCATCCCCAACTCATAAAGGTCCAGGCGAGGGGGAGCATACAACTCCAAACCCACCCAATAACAGTCCAATCGAGGGGGAGAATCCGACTCCCACAGAGGATGACAACTCTGAGCCTGACACAGGTTATGCTTCGCCAGTCGAGGGGGAGAAAAAAAATACAACTGACGAAGGTGATCAATCAGAACTTGAAGAGGAAGTAAATGCAGAGTTGGATCCAGCCTATGACCCAAATTATCCTCCATTAGTGAAATGGACCAAGGATCATCCCAAAGCACAAATCATTGGTGAATCTTCTGAGAAAGTTCTCACTCGTTCTCAATTAAAAGCGAAACAAACTGCATTATTCTCTAAAGTTGAATTCTGTATGTTTAATTCGTTTATCTCCAAAGTCGAACCAAAAACAGTTAATGCTGCACTTGATCATTCTGATTGGGTTCAAGCAATGCAAGATGAGCTTGATGAGTTCGAACGAAATCGAGTTTGGAGGCTGATTCCCACACCAAAGGATGCTTCAGTGGTTGGCTTGAAATGGGTCTTTAGGAATAAATTGGACAGAGAGGGGAACGTTTTTAGAAACAAGGCTCGGTTAGTAGTTAAAGGATATTGCCAAGAGGAAGGAATAGATTATGAGGAAACCTTCGCTCCAGTAGCTAGGTTGGAATCAGTTAGAATCTTCCTGGCATATGCTGCTCATAAAAACTTCGAAGTTTTCCAAATGGATGTAAAATGCGCTTTCTTGAATGGAGAACTAGAAGAAACAGTGTATGTTGAGCAACCTCCCGGGTTCGTGAACGAGAAATTCCCTGATTACTGCTATGTGTTGGATAAAGCTGTATATGGTTTGAAGCAAGCACCGAGGGCCTGGTATGAAACTTTAACTCGCTTTCTGAAAATGTCGAAATTTAAGCAAGGTTCGGTTGACCCAACCTTCTTCCGAAAGAAAGAAGGCGAACATCTAATGATAGTTCAAATTTATGTCGATGACATCATCTTCGGCTCCACGAATCCTAGCTTAACGGCTGAATTCAGGAAGTTGATGGAGACTAAATTTGAAATGAGCGCAATGGGTCCGATTAATTTTTTCCTTGGTTTGAATATTAGACAGGGACCAGAAGGTATCTTTATCAACCAGGAGGCATACACAAAGAACTTGCTGACAAAATTTGGTATGACGGGAGATTCAAAAGTGAAGGTTCCTATGGCGTTTGGCACTAAGTTAACACCTTCTCTGGAAAAACCTACTGTTGACATAACACTATATCGACAAATGATAGGGTCCCTTATGTATCTAACAGCTAGTAGACCGGACATTATGTTTTCTGTTTGTTATTGTGCCAGGTTTCAAGCTAATCCAAGAGAACCTCACATGGTGGCGGTGAAAAATATTTTCCGTTACCTGAAGCGAACCTCATCTCTCGGTCTCTGGTACCCTGCTAGATCTGGATTCTTCATTCAAGCTTTTTCTGATGCTGATCTTGGAGGATGTGGTCTAGACCGAAAGAGCACTACAGGTGGATGCCAATTTCTTGACGGTAAACTTGTTAGCTGGCAGTCCAAGAAGCAAACCTGCATGTCACTTTCAACAGCCGAAGCTGAGTATATAGCTGCAGCATCTTGTACCTCTCAAGTAATATGGATTCAAAGTCAACTAAGAGATTATGGGCTGAGTATGAAGAAGATTCCTCTCTATTGTGACTCAGAAAGTGCAATAAGGATTTGTCACAATCCAGTGCAACACTCTAAGACTAAGCATATTGCACTTAGATATAATTTTATCAAGGACCACGTAGAAGATGGAAATGTGGAAGTACATTTCGTTCGGTCCTCTGATCAACTGGCTGACATATTCACTAAAGCATTACCTGAAGCGAGTTTCAATAAAATTTTACAAGACTTGGGAATGATGGAAGCAGAGTCGGTACCGAATCCTCAAATCTATTACTAAAAATTAGACAAGCGAAATAGAGCGAACGCTCGATCTATTTCGGCTCCATAATTTTTGGGAACCGAAATGAACCGAACGCTCGGTCTATTTCGGCTCTGGAATTTTAAGGAACCGAAATGAACCGAACGCTCAGTCTATTTCGGCTCCATAATTTTCGGGAACCGAAATGAACCGAACGCTCGGTCTATTTCGGCTCTAGAATTTTAAGGAACCGAAATGAACCGAACGCTCGGCTTATTTCGCTTCATTCTTTTAAGATAAGGTTTCGGTTGTACATTTTGTTTATTATTTTAATTTTTTTTGAGTGTTTTCTGCTACTTTATTTTTCTCTTTCTATTTTTATTATTTCTCAGAAAACTTCAAAAATCCAAAAATATTTTCTTTTTCTGTTTTTATTATTTTTCAGAAAATCTCAAAACTTCAAAAGTATTTTTTTCTTTGTTTGGTTTGTTTGTTTATTTTGTTTGTGTGGAGTGTTTGTTTGCTTGTTCTTTTAATTAGGTCTCAAGTATACCAGAACAACAGAATTTGGAGCTAAGGCAGGTATGATTATTTCTATCTGAACTAGTTAAGGGTCCCTAGAAGCATGCTGCTGCATGTTGACTAAAGCCTCTATGACTTAGAGCAAGGCCTTAATGATTCGATCTCTACCTATCGTTTCTTCCCAATCAGGCTGTTAAAATCAACTCAAGTCAAGAGCTACCTTACTCTTCTCTAATGAGTTACGAGTTTTTCTGCTTAGTCATGTCTTTATAGCAGAAGGTACTTTCGGTTCTTTAGCCACCCTCCTTATATTCTCCATCAACTTTCGGTTCACCACTATAACCCTTGAGACTCTCGGGCTTTACCACTGAGGTTTATGGTTGCATAAAATTTGTGTTTGTGATCTTAGATACGTACACCACGTGCTGATTGAAACCCACAATCCAACACCAACAATGAATTGACGGTGAATTCTTATATTCAAGATCTTACTGGTTATCTAATGAAATCTCATTTTTATTTTTGAGTGATCTTTTATGAAATTGTCTAACACCAAGGTTTTTCTTCCCAAAAAGATCCAATTTATTTTTGTTTTTGAGATTTCCATCTCTTGTATAGTCACTAAATCTTATATCCAACCTACTTGTTCAACAGACCACATCGGTCTCACAAGTACTTCTTCCAACTTTCGGTCTTATGTTAAGAATGGATGTTCGGTTGAAGATAAGCCACCCTAAGCCTATAAATTAAAAAGAAGCCTTTCAATGTTTCTCTACAAACACTTGATCGTTATTTCACGGGAACCCACTCAAGCACTTCAAGTCTCTCTTGATTTTGAAGGAAGCGATTCTTGCTCGGAATCACCTGCTTTCTGTCTTCTAATAGACATCACTCACATCCAATACACATTTTGCTTTATTTCTTTATCTTTTGTCACTCTATTGCACGAAAATTTTTATTTTCCAACATTCTGGTTGCTGTTGGTTCTCTTTTTGTTTATCTTTTGGAGCAACAGGGGTTATCCTGAATCTTAGAGCGAAACTGAATTTCAAACGACGAATTGAGGATAAAATTTTGGGCGCGTGAATTTGAACGGTCTCTATACCCACTTGTGCTGACGTATACCTGGGAGTAACCAACCTGTCACATCGCGCTTTTTCAGGCGACGTTTCAGTGATCTCAGCTTTATGATGACGATTCTTTCTCTCTCCTAGCAACGGTATATAAAGGGTTTCTAATCTTATTTGTCTTTTACCAGCAACAAATTCTCTCAAATTACAAGGCAATCTGAAACTGTTCATCTTCTTTCTTCAATCAACAATGGCGACTTCTTCATCGGCTCATGATCAAACTGCTTCGTCCACATTGCTTTCGATCAAGCCAAATCAGAACATGATTATTGAACTCAATCCTTTTCTGTACGATTAGTATATGCTACATGTGGTTGAGTGTTTGAAGTATTCACCACTGGTTCTAGCCCTAACACAGGTGGAAGCCGTCCCTATGTCACTTCTATCACAGGTTTACTCTACTGCCTCATATGACAAGAACAAGGAAAGAATCTACTTCCAAATCCATTCTCATAAGGCTTCTATTTCAAAAGTGAAATTTTGTTCCCAGTTGCAACTTGCTGTAGATGCGTCTGTAATCTCACCAGACTTCATCACCACTACCCAACTGTTCTCGATGCTTTACGAGATGGGCTATACTGACGTGCTTACCATGGTTACGAAGGTTAAGAAGTCTTGCTTACCACCCCAATGGAATGGATTGCTAACTCTCCTCATCAAGGGTTTGGCGGAGAGGAGTGGTGGATCTGATGGCACCAGCAAGGGTTTTCTGACCCTTCTATACGGTCTTTACAATGGTATCAATCTCGACTATGGGTCGCTTATCTGGTCCCAAGTGGTGCAAAGCCTCAACACTTCTACGAGGTATTCGGAAATTTCGTGTGGTCGATTCTGGACTCTCATTACACGAAGGGCGATTAATTCTTTGGATATTCCGGTAATGAAGGATGCCCTAGTCGCGTCTATTACTACGTTCCACACCAAGAAAATCATTATCTCTGATCCTGGAAAGTTTCCTCACATTGGCTCTATTCCTGAAACAATGTACAGATGTGTGACAGCCGAGACTAAACTCATGGCTGACTATCAGAAACTTCCTCCCAAGGAACCGAGAGTCTTATCTCCCGAACAACAGGCTGCCTTGGATGCTGTGGACAAGCCTGGGAACCGAGGGAAACGGGCTACTACCAAGAAAGAGCCAAAAGAGGATGATAAGTCTAAGTCTGTCAAGTCCAAGAAGTGAAAGTCTGAGAAAGGGGATTCTTCTAAATCAAAGAAGATTAAGAAGATGGCGAAGAGGTCCAAGAGTCCCACTCCTCCCAGTTCAGAACATGATCAAGAGGATGAAGAAGAGGAAATTCATCATGAATCACCGAGAGGTAACACTCCTCCCCGATCTCCTACTCCAACCGAATCTCTTCATAACAAACTTCCTACACCACCTCCATCACCGGAACAAACAGTTCCAGTTTCGGTTGCTCCTGTTCCCCCACCTACCACTTCTCAAACAACAACTTCTGTTCCCCCACCTACCACTTCTCAAACAACAACTTCTTTACCACCACCTCCACCAGTTTCTTCTATTCCTATTTCTACAACTCCCTTACCACCTCCTATTATTTCTCAATCAACTACCACTACTATTCCTGAACCGACAGTAAGAGTCAACGTATCTGATACGGGGGCGACTACTGAAACAGAACCTCCAGTTACTTCCACACCACTTTTACCCTCACCCTCAACCGATTCCGGTGCCACTCTCGGTGGTGCTAATGATGAGTTTGATTCAACATACTACAGTCCCTATCGGCTTCCTACAGATGAGGATGATGATGCTCCAGTCACACGCCAACACTTGCAGAGCATTAATGAGAAACTGAATAAATTGCTTGATGACAACAAGTCCTACAGTGGTGTTGTGCTCAAAGCCTTTTTAGACACAGCTCTTAAGCAATACACTGACTCCATTGACAAATCCACTAAGGCTGTTAATGAGTCTACTTCCTCTTGCAAAAAGGCCACTGATGATGTTGCTGATATTGTTCATACTACTCAGATCTTTCTCGAGTCACTTAAAGGGCATGCTGATACAACTGCAGCCAAGGTGCAAGCCTCTGTGGATTCATTTTCCAAGACCCTTCAAGAGGAGCACACAAAGTTTGAGGATGTTCGTTCTTCCATCCAAGCAGAGAACACTTCACTTATCAGTTCTGTGTCTTCTCGGCTGGAATCTCTTCACGCTGATTTAGCAAAAGAAAGTGCTCTCAAGGAAGATCTTGCCCGACAAGCATCCATAATTGAAGTTCAGAAGGTTCAGCTCGCTCAAGCTGAAAAGGTAATTGCTTTGTTGAAGACGGAGAGAGCTGTTTTTCGAAGCTGTGCAGGGGATGTCAAGGACATGCTGACCAACATTCTTGGTGCTCATGATCCTATCCTTACTTTGACCATAAGGAATCATCTAACTACAAAACTTCTTCCTGCCCTTGCATTGTTACACGAGATGAAGGGTGTTTCGGAGAGATTCATTGCTCCAAAACAAGGGGGAGAAGGTGCTCATCAACCGAAAGTTAAAACCGAAACCGAATCTGCTCAACCGAAAGTCAAAGTTACAACTGAACCGAAGGGTAATAAAGCTCCGGGTTTTGGTTCTCAAGCCAAGCAGAAGGAGGTTGATGATGACAGTGATGACGATGTTGAAGAAACTATTACTGATGCTCTTAAACGAAAGAAGAGGGATAAAGAGCTGGATGAAACCTTGAGGATTGCAAAGGAAGCAGAGGAGAGGGAAAGGAGAAACAAGGAAGAAGAAGAAGCCTTAATTTGCAAGAAGGACTTGTTTCCCCTATGGACAAAAGAGACACTTATCAATCAAGATATAGAGTTTCCAAGTGTTTTCTGGTTGGAACCTGTTGCTTCGTTTGATTGTGACAATTCTAAGGACTCACAGTTCGACATGCCGATAACACGAAAGGCATTCACGTTTCATTGTTTCGATTCGACTGCTGAAGTTCCTTTCCCTCATCCGAAAGTTGATCGTGAGCTTATAGACTTTTATCTGAAGTGTGGTCAACCGCAGTACTTGACATGGAGCGCACAGAAAATAGTTACTATCAAGGTACTAAAACCTACACCTGCTGGGAAGTTCATCAATGTTAATTTTAAAATCACACGACGATCAGCAAACTCGGTGTCGATTATTTCCCTGGCAGACCTTCCAAATCTAGATCCTCATGACTGGATCCTATTGTTTAACATTCTGCTCACCAATCCGAAGGAATATGAGCCGATACTGGATCACTTGAAGAGGATGTTGGCTTCTTACATCCATGAGGTTGCTGCTATGGATCAGGAGATAGCGAAAGTAATGAACAAGAAACCAACTATCAAGCCAACACCGAAACCAGGAGATGTGAATAAGATGAAGATGGGCCAAATCGATTCAACACATCTTACTGTGATGTTTACAAGAGGCGAAGCTCACAGATTTCTATTCTCTCTTGTTGACAAACATCTGTTTTCAACAGACTGCTTGGAGCACATCATCAATATCATTCATCGGTGCAAGCAGAACTCAGAAGCAGACAAGAAGAACTTTACAGACATGCTTCGGTGGTACATAACGTTTCGTCATCATCTTTTGGCCATCATACCGAAGGTGTTCAAAACAATAAAGAAGTCTTCTGCAGCTCAACCGAAGTGAGCTTTCGGCTCCATTGACGCAAAGGGGGAGATTGTTGAGTCTTATTGTGTTGCGTCATGGGCTTGTGTTTTGTATCCGGATTGGGGCTGTCCATCCGTGATTAGCTAGTAGGGTTCGACTATAAATAATGCATGCATGTATGCATTAAAAGGTTAACGTTCCTGATTATTATCGTTTTAGTTTTGTAACCCTAAACACCTCTACAGTCGAAGTTCTTAATCGAGCTCTTCTGAGGTGTTAAAGCGTTAATCATACGACACATTCAAAGCCATTTTTGTGTTCATAATTACGTTCTTAATTGTTTGTCTGCATAGAATCTATCGATCCTAATTGAACTTTGTTTCAACAATCCCGGCAAGGCCAATGTGGTGGCAGATGCCCTCAGCCGGAAGGAGTACTCAGGTCGTAGGGTGAAGGCACTGACCATGACTATCCATTCCCATTTATCCGCGTAAATCAAGGAGGCTCAGCTGGAAGCCTTAAAACCAGAGAACATGCCGGGTGAAACCTTGAGAGGAATGGATAAGAACCTAGAGATCAAGGGAGACGGAGTCTGTTATTTCATGGACCGGATCTGGTCCCCAAAGTTCGGTGGTTACAGAGAGGTTGTAATGAACGAAGCTCACAAGACTAGATACTCCGTTCATCCAGGCTCGGACAAGATGTACCTCGATCTCAAGAAACTGTATTGGTGGCCAAACATGAAAGCAGAGATCGCTACCTTCGTGGGCAAGTGCCTGACTTGCGCCAAGGTGAAGGTCGAATATCAAAAGCCCTCAGGTCTACTCCACCAGCCGGAGATACCGGAGTGGAAGTGGGAGAGAATTGCTATGGATTATATCACCAAATTACCCAAGTCTCCGAGTGGGCACGACGCCATCTAGGTAATTGTCGACCGACTGACTAAATCCGCCCACTTCCTGCCGATCAAGGAAAACTTCAAAATGGAGAAACTCACGCGAATCTACATCTGAGAGATAGTTCGACTGCATGGTGTGCCTGTGTCCATTATCTCTGATCGAGATAGCAGCTTCACTTCTAGGTTCTTGCAGTCACTGCAGAAAGCTCTTGGGACTAAGCTGGACATGAGTACAGCTTACCATCCTCAGACTGATGGACAGAGTGAGAGAACAATTCAGACATTGGAAGATATGTTGAGAGCCTACGCCATCGATTTTGGCGCGTCATGGGACACTCATCTTCCTTTGGTTGAATTTTCCTACAACAACAGTTACCATACTAGCATCAAGGCTGCGCCTTTCGAAGCCCTATATGGTCGCAAGTGCAGATCCCCTCTGTGGTGGGCTGAGGTGGGCGACACGCAACTAGCCAAGGGGCAAGTCCCTGACAGCACTCTCACTGGTCCAGAAATGATCCGCGAAACCACAGAAAAGATCGTACAAATCCGAGAATGACTGAAAGCCTCACGAGATAGACAAAAGAGCTACGCCGATAAACGACGAAAACCCTTGGAGTTCCAGGTTGAAGACCGTGTTCTGTTGAAGGTCTCGCCCTGGAAAGGCATGATACGCTTCGGAAAGCGTGGAAAGCTAAATCCAAGATACATAGGACCTTTCAAGATCCTCGCTAGGATCGGTCCGGTAGCCTACAAACTTCGTTTACCGCAAGAACTTAGCAACATTCATCCTGTATTCCACGTTTCGAATCTTAAGAAATGCGTATCCGACGAAACCCTTACGATTCCTCTCGACGAGATTGAAATCAACGAGAACCTAAATTTCGTGGAAGAACCAGTCGAAATCATGGGTAGAGAGATCAAACGAACGAAACAAAGTCGCATCCCAATAGTGAAGGTTCGCTGGAATGCCAAGCGGGGACCTGAATTCACTTGGGAGCGAGAAGATCAGATGAAACAGAAATATCCGCATCTCTTTCCTAATTCATGATTTGTATTCTATGTCCGAATTTCGGGACGAAATTCCCTATAACGGGGGGATGATGTGACAACCCGAAACTTTTATCCTGTACAATCGATCAATTTTATCAATGTTAAACTCGATTTTATCATCATTTAACACCGTTTAATGGTGTAATGATACTTTCTAAGCCTCGTACAATCAATGGTTGAGTTCTAGGTTGAGTAATACCAAGTCGTAGTACAACATTCGAGCCATACACTCTCTCAGGAGGAGTGTACGGCCGTACACAGGAGTGTGCGGCTGCACACCCACTCCTCAACCGCACACCCACTCCTCAACCGAACACCCATCTTCCAGCCGCACACTCATCCCTATATATATAGGGTGACCTCTTCATTCATTCCTTTCATTTGGCTGCACTCTACTTTCTCTCTCTATTTTTTCTCTCTACTTTCTCTCTCTAAAAACTTCATCCAAGAACACTCTAAGGGCCTCAAAAAACATGAAGTAATCCATCATTCAACTTGTTATATTGGTAAGACACCTTGATCTAAGCTTAAAACTCTTCATGTTCTTCATGTTCTTCGTGTTCTTCATCACTTGAAGGTGTACGACCGCACACCTTCATAAGGTGGCCGTACACACCTCAAAAACCCTCCAAAGTGAGAGTTTGATCCCCTATCTGCTAGTTGGACTTGGTATTGGCCTTGAAACACCTAAAAATCGACATTTTCAGCATGAATGAAGAGTGTACAGCCGCACACCCCTCTGTACGGCCGCACACTCGCTTGTACGACCGCACACACCCTCTGTACGGCCGCACACTCCTGTGTGCAACCGCACACACATGCTGACCGCACACCCTGGCCGTACACACACTCTTTTGGCCGTACACCTCTTTTGTTTGATCATATAGGGTCCCGACAAGCATTTCCAAGTCTTTGGGGTGGTTTCCCCGTCGTGTTTAGTCATGGAACACCTTAATCTAATACATATATGTGTTAATATATGTTAATAGGATCCACTTGCATACGAAACGTCAGTTGACACTCAGCATCCATACCTTCAGATCCTACGTTAAACTATGAGTTTTCATGTTTTCAGGGGGAGAATACAAGCAAAAGTACAGGGAAACTTGTGCTCAAGTTATCTTATTTTGCATAAAATAATTATATGTTCAGCATGCTTTTAACACAGAAAACCGTTTTACCAAACAATTAAGAAATCAACTCGTAGAAACAGTTTTCAAAACTAAAGCAAGGAACTTGTAAATCTTGTCATAAAATGTGATATTTTATAAAGGATTTATACAAAACATAAACAGGAGTTTCGGTATTATTACTTGTAAATTTGTTATTTTAAGTTGGAGACACGTCCTTGGTAACACTCCACCGGATTTGAGAGTGTAGGACTAACCCTTGTAACCAGAATCTCTTGGAGGGAGAGCGTGACTATTGTGTATAGATCTATACGGGACTGACTATCCCGCACCTTGCTGCTGGCTACAGTTGGACCGTCAGGTCTACGGGTGACAAAGTCATAAAAGATACTGGCCCCGTTACGTGCCATATCAAGTCTACTGTATGGTTATAAAACTCACAACCTAGATAACAGAGATTTACTTTTGTAATAATGAAACAAGTGAACTAACCTCAAAGTAATAACCGATTTTATTACTAGAGGGTATTAATAATACCCTTAGGATTTAGTTCACTACCTATTTATTAGTTTTATTTACGTAATAAGGCTAATACACATCATAGGGAACAAACAGGGTTTTTCAAGGAAACTACATCTAACGATACAAGTATGGTAGATACTTGTACACCTCAAACAAGAACAGATAACCAACTATCATCTTTTAAGGAAAATATAGGATTTTCCTGGGATAACTCAACCTTACATAAACAGGCTGTTTAACATATAACTAATGGATAATCAAACATCTTTCATAATAAAATATAGGATTTTCTTGGGAAACACTTTTCAAAGGATCAAAGAAACATTTCTTTCACCAGAACTAAACGCTTATGAACTCACCAGCTTTATGCTAATATTTTAAAACTGCTTGTATTCTCAGGGCAACAATAGACAGGTACTCTTGCCAACTTTTGGAGAAGACGGAGCATTTTGGAATCACGTCTTTTACTTTTGTTATATTTTGATATGAACAAACTATGTTTTCAAACAATGTAAATGTTTTTATTATAATGTAATGGTTGCGTTTACTGTGCTTACTATGATATAACTGTTGTGATACTACGCATGATGTCAACCACCCCCGAACGTTTCCGCCGTTCCGGTTTGGGGGTGTGACATTCGAACCTTACAATCTCCCCCTTAGTGAGAAGTGTCGAACCTATGTCCTCATCATCTTCATGGCCTGGTGAAATACTCGGCGAACCTCCGTATACCAAATGCTTATCTTTCGAACTTTAGGTTTATCTTCTACAGTATTCCTCTTACAATTGCCAAGACGAACCAAAAGACTTGTATACTGAGAGTTTGTGTACCTCTCCATATCAAAAACTTGAAACAGAAATTTGGTCATCTTTCCATTCTTGTTCTTTCTGAGAAAAACAACTCGTAAAGGTTTATGAACAATCTCCCTATCAACATAGTATTTAAGACTAACCTTCCCCTTCAGCATTGATTGAGGAACCTTCGAAGTCCTATTCACCGCCATTGCTAGTTCGATATTTGTCACTGCCAAGCAATCATAGTAGTTATCTATGAAAACTTTGGTATGAGCAAACCCAATCAAGAAATTATCCTTGTTGTTTTCTTGAAGCTTCGACACATCAACAATGCTTAAAATCTTTGCCACATTGATAAGATCATTTAAGTTCATCAGAGGGAAGTCTGCAAACGAGAAGTCACATGCTACATTATTTGCTCTAACCACATAAAAGCGAAAATTTTGCAGCAAACCTTCGAAAAAACTTTCTCTTGAAATGTTCAACACTTTAACAATCTTAACCGAAGACCAAACTTCCTCCTCCTTCTTCCCCAAAACAGCATGTAATCTTATCTTCAATCTCTTATACTCATCTTTGTCTTCGAACCTTTCAACCAGCTGATACTGAGCAGAGATAAACATCATGTGATTTATTGGAAAATCCACTTGGTTAAAGTCAGAGTTTTCGATCTCATAACTTTTCTTTGGAAAATTTCCAAAATCATGCATCTTTCCTGAAGAAATGACTTGCTCAATTGTTTCATAACACCAATGTTTACTGGGACCACCCTTGTTTAAACCTGGTGGATCGTTTTGTCGTTGTCTCATAATGCTGTTAATCTGTCATTGTCTTTCGATTTCCTTCTCCACATTTATCTTCTTTTCTTTTTCAGAAGGATTAACCTCAACACCCTTCCCTTTGTCACCTTTATCATCATTTGCAGGAGGTGGTTTCGAACTTGAACTTGATCCCCCAACACTTTGTCCAATGACAATGCCTTTCGTTATTGGTCTCGAGGTTGTAGTAATAGAAGATGTTGTTAGAGAAACAGGAAGTAATGTAGGAAGTTGAGTCGAAATCACCTTCCCTACAACTTTACCTTGATCAGGATCTTTCGAAGAGCCAACACTTGATTATTTCGAACCTTACAGTTAGCCAGTATTTCCCTCCGGGATCGGGTCTGATTTGCTTTCAGTGTAATCAGATGGGCCACAAGAAGTTCAATTGTCCGAGGTTTTTAGTAAGAGCGGTAGCGGCACCCGTTTCATCCATGTTGAGGATCACCGAAGGCCGCCAGGGCAAGGCGGAGGCTCCCATGGTGATGAGTCGGACTTTTCAGTTGACTGCCGAGGAGGCCCGAGTAGCGCCAGATGTTGCCAATGGTATGTATCTATCTTAAATGTTTCCTGCTTTAATTATTTATGCTTATATTTTATTTTCGTATATCTACAGATGTTCTTAGTCAATGTGATGTCTTCTCATGTTCTTTTTCGATTCGGGGCCTACCCGATATTTCGTCTCTCTTATGCTCAAGAAGAAGTTCGATGATTCTCCAGGAGCATTGGATTACCCTTTAGAGGTAGAAATTGGTCATGATCATATTGTGAGTGATCTGAGGGTTCATCGGGGTTGCATTATCGACTTGTTACATGAGAAGTATTTGGTTGATCTACTCCCTATTCCACTAATAGGGATAAAGATAATTGTGGGCATGGTGTCACACCCCCGGCCTGGCGGCGGAAATGTCGGGCAGCGTGATGTTAGGATTTTGGATCACAAATAAGGATTTCATCTGTCATTGATGACATAAATATGACTTCCATTTAACAATCGATAACTTACAAGAAGACTATAATTTTATTACATTGAGTTTTATCTTGATAGACTGCGATTCGCTTCATAATATTTTGCTGAAAAATCTTCTGCCTCCGTGGGTGACCTACGAATACATGTGAGTTTTGAAAGGTCAAAATAATGTTGGTGAGTTCATAGGTTTTGTAAAAAAATACTTTGTCGAGTTTTTTAGGTTAGCGCTTGTTGTATTCTTCACTTATGTCAGTATGTATTAAACTGTTCCTAAATATTCTGGTAGTGGGATTCATTTAGTTTAGTAACTAGATCTGATCCTGGATTTTTTTTGGATAGAACGATGTATCATGTTACTTTCTGAAATTTTTGTTAAAATGTCTAAAATCCATTATCTTTAATAGGGAAGTATTATCCTAGTATTCTTTTATCGTCTTTCGTGTACTACTACTCTTCTCGAGGTGTCCCTTAAAGAGCAGCAGATTAAGTTTAATAAGGATAATCTGAACTTGTTTCCTCGAGTTTAAGTATACTATCACTACTTGTTTAACTACTAGTCTTTGATAGTTAGTTTTAGTTTAAAAAAGTTACGATGAGTTCCAAGAATCAAGCTATGACTGTTGAGTGTTCCCCGATAATCCACGACGCTCCATCGGGCGTCACAGATGTGTTTAGAAAGTTATGCATGCTTCGACTTGCTGTCAGGTTGTAACTAGCGACCAAATGTGGAAGTGTCAATCCCGTACAGATCTATACATATTTTTCTGCTAACTTAATATTTAACGATTATAGAACGGGGGGCTACCTGAAAGTCTTTCAGTGTGTTGATGAATTGTGTCTCATCTAACTCTTGTTGTGGGGGCCTCCCCTGGTCAGTTGAGTTGTTATTCTTTGTTGTATTTATGCGAGTTACTTATTATATATTATTCGTCTTATATACAGACACACATATATAAATATATATATATATATATATATATATATATATATATATATATATATATATATATATATATATATATATATATATATATATATATAGTGTTTTGCGTAGACGAGTATTTAGGCAGAGTAACCACTAGGTACTAAGCTTATCCAAAGGGTGGCTATGATAACGACTAGAGTATCTACGTTTCCTGTCAACTAGATAGCGTAACAACTAGATATGATATTTTCTATCAGTGTGAACCAGTATAACAACTAGGCATAATATTAACTTTAAAAGTTGGGTAGAGTATCCACCGAGCGTAATATCATCCTAATGTTTTGAGAATAATTATCTAACTAATACTGTATAAGTAGTAATAAATATGTAATAGTTTCAATTTAACATGTATTCCCCCCGAAAAGGTTTAGAAAATGGGGCCGTGAACTTACCTGTGAAGCGTGAAACCGTTGATGTAGAATTTCGGAGTCTGGGATTTAAGAGGCGTTTTTGAGTCAGTGGCACGGAAATCAAGAGAGAGTGAGGTGTGTGTTGAGGTATGAGAAAGGATCAGCTTGAGCTTACTATTTACAGGGAATTTTAGGGTGCACACTGCACAGTGCACGCCGCACAAGTGGTTTTCCTGAGAATACAAGTGTTTTTGAAAAGAGAGTGTCAACAATTAAGTTGGTGAGTTCATAAGCATTTTGTATGAAAATATGTATCTTTGTTCCTTGAAAATGATAGTATATATTCTTTCAGAAAATCCAATATTTTCTTTTTTTTAAAGTGAACATGTAATGTAGTCTTAAATGTTCCAAGACCTAAAATGTATATGTAACACCCTGCGTTCCATCTGTCTATTTCAAATTAGGGTTATTAAATAATTGAAATAATGATTTCATTCAAGGATAACTTGTAAGGTGAAATAAGTGGAGTTAAATAAGTAATTATAAGAATTTTTACCATTTAAGGGTCAAGTATTTATTTACATAAATAAGTAAAGTTTAATAGTAATGATAACATATTTATGATAACCTTAATGCAGGAAAAATAAGTTAGCAGGGTCTAAAGGTGTATTTTAGAAACTTAATTCGAATAGAATCTGGTGTTAGGAGTAAAATAGGTTAAAGGTTGGAATTCAAGGGGTCATTCCTGCAATCTTTAGAAAAATCGAACAGATTCTGTCTCCTTCTTCCCGACACAGCGTTATGGAGACTCCACTCCATTTTCCTTGAGCATACCTCACCCGTATCATACTATTTAGAAGGGAAAATGACCTTTTAGGGTAATAAAGTCTTCTACAAATATTCATTTGGTCATCTTTCTTTTTTTTGTATTCTATTTACCATTGATCTTGTCGTAGATGTTCAAAAGATACCATTATTACCGGGTATTGAAGGTTTCCGACGAGTATGTCACTCTGGTCGTCTTCTCCGGCGAGTTTCCGGCCAAATGCTTTTAACAACAATTTCCGATCTACAAACGATTTCAAGAACACTCACTTCCATCTGTTCGTTTGTTTCTGTGAACGATTTTAGTTTTCATGTTCTTTGTTCATGTTTAATTTATGGGTTCATGTTCAAGAACACACAAAAAATGATTGTGTGTGCTCATCAGTGAGTTTGAATGTCAAGAAAGCAAAGGATTGAAAGTGTGTTTCGGATCTAAGAGGTGTTCATCTTCATCGTGTCCAACAAAACCCAAAAATCAAAATTCTCAAGTTCAATAAATCGATTTGTCTCAGCAATGTTTATGTGTTCTTCATATTCACCTGTTCAGAAACACTTTGGTTTGCACACAAATCTTCAAAGATCCCAACGATTTCAGATCAAAAAAATGATTTCAAGAAAAATATGGCATAGATCTGAGATCAAGCAAAATATGGCATCTTCATCTAGTTCATCTGAAATCAAACGATCCCAACGATCTGAGAGGTGTTCATCTTTATCTTGTAACAACGTGAATTTCCAAAACAATTTTTCATTTTTAAAACATAATTTTATTCATAAGGTAATATCAAAACATAATGTATCCAATGTTATCATGACAAAACATATCCCAGAATCACAAGACATAAACTCCATGAGTGTGTACGGATCATGCCGGCGCCTCCCCGCGATCCTCGCTAGTACCTGAAACACATAACACAACAACTATAAGCATAAATGCTTAGTGAGTTCCCCAAAATACCACATACAACACATACGCCTTTCCAGGCCATAACTCTGTGGGACCTTCCGGTCCAAGTGTCTCAGGGGACTTCCGTCCCAAATCCCGGTAGACCTTCCGGTCCTACCCGTATCGACCTTCCGGTCCGTAACCTCTTGACCTTCCGGTCCATATCATCTTGACCTTCCGGTCCTTATCATACATAACATACATAGCACATACATATCACATAACAACATACAGCACATACATCTCATAGCATATAAGACCTTCCGGTCACACATAGGTACCCTTCCAGGTACAGTATAGTGAGAAGACTCACCTCAATGAATTCGGATAAACTCTCGTGCTCAACGTCCCGACCTATCCTCTTCCTATTATTCAAATAACATTCGCGATCAATATAATCTCATAGCCCCATTTCTAAAGATTGGGTAGAAGGCCATTCTACCCCTCCCTGAGCTCCCTTGAATCAGTCTTGACCAGAACCCTAAGGTCAACAAAAGTCAACGGTCAAACTTTGACCCGATTCGTCGAGTGCACATGGGCGACTCGGCGAGTCCATGCAGGTCCTCTGAATCCTTCTAGCCTCTCTTGGCTCGTCGAGTCATCCTTCCACTCGACGGGTTCCTCCTGTCACGAATCGCGGGGCAACCCCGACTCGACTCGTCGAGTCCACTTATGAACTTGGCGAGTTGCTTCCATGCTCACACTCAAATAACCTTCTAAGGTCAGATCTGCTTCTCTAATCTATAGATCTAACCTTCCTAAGCATGATAATCACGTAAAGGTCGAATCTTGGTACACATGCAACACACCCAAAGGTCCTTTTGGTGAAATAACCTCCAAAATGGCCTCCTAGGCTCCTAACTCAAAAGGTATGGCATAAAGCAGAGTGGTAAGGACTCTCTGGACCTCTTAAGGTCCAGATCTATGAACCAACTCGCCTTGGACCTCACATACTCCAGATTCAACTAAAAGAGGCATAAAGAAAACCCTAGATTCCACTAGAATCATTATAAACACGAGAATGGCACAGATTGTTACCTGCAACAGATTCCTCTGATCAAATAGAAGTGGATCCAAGCTCCTCCACCCGCTTAGCTTCTTCTACCTCCTTCCTTCTTGCTAAAACACACAAGAAATGGTGAATTAACCTTCTTCTTGCACCACAAACGATCTCTCTGCTCTCTAGGGTTTCTCAGGGGTGAAGTGGCCACGAATGGAGGCCATAAAGGCCTTTAAATAGGACACAGACCCCGAGAATTAGGGTTTCAACCCACAGCGCTGACTCGTCGAGTCCATCCTTTCCGACTCGTCGAGTCCGTTCATTAATCCAGTGAGCACACGCGATCCTACTCGACGAGTCTACGCCTCAACTCGTCGAGTCCCTCCCTTTTACTCAAAAGAATAAATGATCAAACATAATACCTGGAAATCCGGATGTTACACATCTAGTTCATCTGAAATCAAGCAAAATATGGCATAGATCGAACGTTTTTCAAGAACAAACCCAGAAATCGACGAGTGTGTGTGTATGTTTATAAGTCTTCGAAATTCAAGAATACCAACCAAAAAGCTACATAGATCGAACGATTTCTTATTGTTCTTGAAAACCCAGAAATGCAACACTTGAAATCGAAGGTATCAGTTCTTTGGGTTTGAGCTCCAGAAATAAAAACAGATGAAGAGCTTCAGGTTTTAGGTTTGAAATCGATTAACACAACACATTTGGAATCGTTTTCTGGGTAAGAGCTTCAAGAAATTAAGATCTTCATTTCTTCAGTTCTTGAGTCGTGAGTTCCAGAAATAAACGAACCCTAGATTTTAGGGATTCTGATTTTCAAGTTTTGGGTTTGGATCTAGATTCTTGTGAGTTCTTCGACCCTTGGTATTGAAATCGATTTTAAGAAGCACACCACAAAAAAATCTAGATTTCAGATTTGTGTATATGTGTGTTTGTTCAAATTGCCCAGAAAATTCATAGTGTTCATCGGAAATTTTATGTTTGGCCGGAAAATTCATAGGCTTACCGGAAAATTAATTTTGACCGGCTAAACTTATGTTAGCCGGTTATAATGGTATATTAAGACGACAACAACAAGTTAAATGGTAAATGTAATACAAAAAAAAGAAAAGTGGCCAAATGAATACTTGTTGGAGACTTTATTACCTTAAAAGGTCATTTTCCCTATTTACAACGAGCCAAATCCTAACTTAAATTATCAGTGTGAGTGTGTGTATTACGTGCGTCTGAGAGAGAGAGAGAGAGAGAGAGAGAGAGAGAGAGAGAGAGAGAGAGAGAGAGAGAGAGAGAGAGAGAGAGAGAGAGAGAGAGAGAGAGAGAGAGAGAGAGAGAGAGAGAGAGAGAGAGAGAGAGAGAGAGAGAGAGAGAGAGAGAGAGAGAGAGAGAGAGAGAGAGAGAGAGAGAGAGAGAGAGAGAGAGAGAGAGAGAGAGAGAGGGAGGGAGGGAGAGAGGGAGGGAGGGAGAGAGGGAAAGAGATAGAGTGAGAGAGAGAGAGAGAGAGAACGGAGGGTAAAAGAGATAAAAGCCATGGATGCTTGACTGTATGGATGTATTAAGGGAGGTATCAGTTAATATATCATATTGGAGTTTCTATGAGTGTTTTCTTTTAAGGTCCAGTTGATGTGGTGGTTCCAGGATTCGATGCCATCGTTTCCAGCATCCTCGAGTGGGTCAAGTATCAGGTGGTTCAATGGAGATGCAGCCACAACTTTGCAGGTCCGAGTTCGAGCTCGTGGTGACAGTGATATATCTAGTCAATCTCGTATGTGTTCAAAAACAAAGTTCTGGTAGGAACATTCAAATTGGGTTGAGTCCCGGTGGTGATTAAGGTAGCGTGCAATCAATGGATGTGCTCATGGTCGGCACCAGGTCCATGCTGGGACTCCTACACCGTCACTGGGAGGTTTGGTCGCCGGAGGAGATGCATCGTTGGGAAGAAACAAGCAGTTATCGCAACTGCATCATGATGCTAAAAGGGAAAACCTGTGTGAGGTCAGGGTCGCTGGAAAAAAAGGATGAAATGGAGATGAACTATGGTTACTGTTTTGATATTCCCTGGTAAATCTTTGTCTTCTTCTAAACTTTTGATGAGATACAGAAAAGAGATGGAGAACGAAAATGTAAGAAGGGCGTCTGGGTGGGTATGCGCCATCGAACCGCCAGAAGCTAGACATCGGTCGGAGATGGGAGCTTCGCCGGAGGAGGAGCACTTGCCGGCCACCGGAGTTAGAAAATTTATGTGCGTGTACGACGATTGTGTGAGGTACTATCTTTTAACCTAATGGAACCTATCACTTGTTAGGTTGGGCTGTGGATTATTAAGCTAAATCATATGGATTAAATCATTGTGTTTTTTTGGATTAATCAAATAGACATATGATTATTAAGATGTCAATAAGATAGAAAATATTTATAAAATTATGATTTTGTTTAATTATTGATAAGATGAATTTATTGATTAATTACGTAATATAATATAGATTATTATTATAAATATAAGATAGTAGTTGGGTAATATTAGAAAACGATATTTAAAGATTATTTATATAATTAATTAGTTGTTTGATTACAAGTAATGTACCTTATCTAAGGGATATGCTATTTTTATGGTTAAGAGTGAGAAAAGCTTAACCTAATAACTAAGACACATAATTAAGTGTAAAATGATTGTTATAAAGGTAATAGAAGGGAACAAGGAAATTATTATGCATATTATATAAGCATGACCTAAGTAGAGTTATTGCTATGAAGTGTAGGTGTTCAGGAAGCTGGACAATCCATCTAATCCACTTCAATGGTTTTATTATGTATTTGCTGCTTCAGGTGAGTTCTCCTTACTATATCAACATGGTCTAAGGCAGCAATGCCGACCCTTATCGGATTTGTATCCGGGTTTATTGCATGATATGCTTATTAATTTACATCCTGGTTGTTAGGATGGTGATATGCTTAGTGACCTGGTTAGGTCGGTATCCTGATATATAGGATGATGCTATGTTAGTGACCGGTTAGGTCTGTATCCTGGTTATAGGATGTTGCCATGATTGATGATATTTTAGATCAGTTTGACTGTTATATATATGCTAGGGTATGATATTATGTGCACATGTTTATTTGATTGGGGATTTGGGTTGAGGCGGTTCTGCTTTGTGCTGAAGGCCAACATACCCAGGGCGGTCTGGATAGACTACAGGCCAAGGAGGGCATGTTAGTTAGACCGAAGTCCCGACGAGCGGTCCGAATAGGCTGTAGGCCCTGCGAGGCGGTCCAGACGTGCCGAAGGCTCGAAAAGCGGTCCAGATAGGCTGAAGGCCTGCGAGGCAGTCCAGTCAGGCTTAAGGCTCATTATACATGCTGTTTGCTTATTTGTTTATATGATATGGTTATATCTGTAAGGCGTTGGTATTTTGGGGGTAACTCACTAAGCCTTCGAGCTTACATTTATTGATTATTGTTTCAGGTACTTCTGATGATCGCGGGAAGGCGAAGGCATGATCGTGCACCTCCTTATATTTTCATGATTTGATTCTGGGGATACTCTGATGTCTAAACTATTTTGAAAACAAATTGTAATAACTTAATGGTTTGAAATGTTTTAAAAAGTTTTAAATTGGCTTGAATTTTATGGGTGTTACAAGTTGGTATCAGAGCCTTGGTTTGAGTGAATTAGAGGAGACACTCGCGTGCCTCCAGTCTCAAACTGAGGACAAGATTTTAAAACGATTTTCTTAAAATGTTTTCAAAATAATAGAGCAGGATGCAAGTATACGATCAGCCGGAGCTCGCAGATAGACCCCAAAATACCTTACAGATTATTTGGTTTTGTGATATGTAGAACAGCATGCTAGTACTAGGCTAGGGATCTTCATGAATTGCATGATAGAATTGTCTGATTATATGATGCCTGATAGCCTAGGGTTTTCCTTATATGAAATTGACATCATTACTGTAGTTGCTTAGTGTATGCATCACAGGTGTACATAATTAAGATCTTATAGCTTGAGAGTGTTTGGTTTGGCCTTATTTCGTGTTCTTGTTTGATGAAGGGCTTAGGGTAGGATCAGGCATTCGAAAGTTTATAGGGTCCATGGTTATGTATGGTGTAACGCCCGTAGATCCGGGCTAGTCAATTTAGAGACGATAAGCATCAAAAAATGACTTTTTGATGGAAGATTATTTAGAAGGATTAATCTTAACCAAGTTGTAGTATATGTCTCAAGGTTTCCGGATATATAAAGAATGTCGAAATCCGAGTTATAACGAAGAAGTTATGACCTGTCGAAGTTTTGCGACAAACCGGCACGGTGCTGAATGTCGTAAAAAGTGAGTTTTTGATAAACTACTTTTTAGCCTTAGTGATCTAAACGAAACTTGTAGTGTTCGTTAAACCGAGAGTATGTATAAAAAGAACGCCCAAATCTGACTTCGTATGAGGAAGTTATGATTTTTCGAAGTTTCAGCTTAGCAATAGACAGCTACAAACTCGAATTTTAGATCGAGTGGTTTTTAGCCGACACGACCTAAACGAGAATCGAAGGTCTCGTAAATAGTAGTACAACGGTAAAAAGACAGACGAAAACGGACGTCAGATGAAGAAATTATGAATTTTTAACGGATTTCCTGTCCCGGTCTGTTAAAAATAATAATATAAAAATTAAATTCAAAATTAGCCGACGAAGTCTAAACGAAAGTTGTAGAGCATAATTTTACCTACGCGTGCATATAAAGAATGTCAAAAACGGAGCTCGTATGCGAAAGGTATGGATTTTAGAAGTTTTGGCGCGAAAACCGATAAATTTCGCATAGGTGGCTTCGGCCACGTCACCCTCGCTTAGAATGTGCCACGTGTCCGAAAAAGTGCTGAGTCATCCGAGCTTTTGAGCTGATCCGAAGTGGTCCAATGCCTGTCCGACGCGTGTCCTCTTTCACGTGACCGAGCCCTCGCAGCGAGCCACGAACCCTCTACCTCGGACCACTAGGCCTCGGTCCAATCAGGAGCTGCCAGCAGCCACTTCGCACGCGCAGCCCATGTGCGAGCACCTGCATACCCTTGCCTGCGGACCCCACCTTCCCTAGCCGACTTCGGACCCTATAAATATAAGGGGTATGCGAGCCTTCCCGGGTAACTTTGGGATTTTGCCCTTTTTCACCCCTAAACTCATATTTTTAGTATTAACATCCCCCGAAGCCCCGATATCATTTCTAAAGCCCGAAACACGCCCCGAAGTGCCCGAAAGCCCGGAAAATTTATCTTTTCGGTTTCGAAGCCCGACCCTCGCAGAGCCCGGTTTCTCAATAAAACTCCCGATTTTATTAGAAACAATCGTTTTAGGAAACGAATTGCTGCCCGATTTTCATTAAATCAGGTGAGTGTGTAGTTACTTTCACTTTACACATAGATATGAAGTATTTAGCTTAAAATACGTGCTATGTGTAAATATGTTAATTGTTTATTTGAGGTGACTGTTGAATGAATGTTTTATACATGTTTAAAATGATTTAAAATGTATATATATTTTATCTTCAAATATGTTGTCACCCAGGTGTTTGTTTTATTTGACATAAATTGCTGAAGGAAAGCAATGTTGTCACCCCCGGTGATCGTTTTATTTGACATAAATTGCTGAGGGAAAGCAATGTTGTCACCCCGGTGTTTGTTTTATTTGACATAAATTTGTAACATCCGGATTTACAGGAATGACGATTTGAGTATTTCTTTTTGAGTTTTGAGGAGGGACTCGACGAGTTGACGCCTCAACTCGTCGAATAGGATCGCGCTTTTTGCTGACTGGATTAATGAAGGGACTCGACGAGTCGATGGGTGGACTCGACGAGTCCGCGCTGTGGACGGAAACCCTAAATCTCAGGGTCTGTGCCCTATTTAAAGGCCTTTATGGCCTTCATTTGCGGCCATTACACCCCTGAGAAACCCTAGAGAGCAGAGAGAACGTTTGTAGTATAAGAGGAGGGCTAATACATCATTATTTGGTGTGTTTTAGCAAAGGGAAGGGAGGATTTCGAGCTAGGCAGTCTTGTGGGACTCAAATCTTCCATCATTTGGTGCAGAGCTGCAATGGGAGGTAAGGATTCATGTCCATTTTCATTGAGTAATAGATTTCATGAATATAGGGTTTTTTTCTCTTCTTTTTGGTAAGAGATCTAGTGTATGTGATGTCCCCTTGTGCCAACATCATCAGATCTGGACCTTGAGAGGTCCAGAGAGTCCCTATTCTCCAGCTTTATGCAGTCCTTTATGAGTTTGGGGCTTAGGTTATCATATTAAGGGTCATTTTGGCATATAGAGGTGATAATGTGATGCATGGGCCTAAAGTTCAAACCTTTACGTGATTATCATGCTTGGGAAGGTCAGATCTATAGATTAGAGAAGCAGATCTGACCTCAGAAGGTCATTTGAGTGTTGCCATGGAAGGAACTCGCCGAGTCCATTAGTGTACTCGACGAGTCGAGTCGGGATTGCCCCGCGATTCGTGACAGGTGTAAACCGTCGAGTGGAGGGATGACTCGACGTGCCAAGTGAGGTTAGAAGGATTCAGAGGGCCCGCATGGACTCGCCGAGTCGCCCACGTGCACTCGACGAGTCGGGTCAAAGTTTGACCGTTGACTTCAGTTGACCTTATGGTTTTGGTCAAGCTGATTCAGGAGAGTTCAGGGAGGGGTAGAATGGCCTTCTACCCAATATTTAGAGATGAGGCTATGAGAGGGTATTGATCAGGAATGTTATTCGGATGATAGGAGGAGGCTAGGTCGGGATGTCAAGCACGAGAGTTTATCCGACTTCGTACAAGGTGAGTCTTCTCACTCTACTGTACCTGGAAGGGTACCTATGTGTGACCGGAAGGTCTTATATGCTATGAGATGTATGTGATGTATGTTGTTATGTGATATGTATGTGCTATGTATGTTATGTATGATAAGGACCGGAAGGTCAAGATGATATGGACCGGAAGGTCAAGAGGTTACGGACCGGAAGATCGATACGGGTAGGGCCGGAAGGTCTATCGGGATTTGGGACGGAAGTCCCCTGAGACACTTGGATCGGAAGGTCCCACAGAGTTATGGCCTAGAAATGCGTATGTGTTGTATGTGGTATTTTGGGGAACTCACTAAGCATTTATGCTTACAGTTGTTGTGTTATGTGTTTCAGGTACTAGCGAGGATCGCGGGAAGGCGCCGACATGATCCGTACACACTCATGGAGTTTATGTCTTGAGATTCTGGGATATGTTTTGTTATGATAACATTGGATACATTGTGTTTTGATATTACCTTATGAAAAAAAGTATGTTTTAAAAATGAAAAATTGTTTTGGAAGTTTACGTCGTTACAAGTTGGTATCAGAGCCTTGGTTTGAGGGATTCGGATGCACCTTCGGGCGTATCTGAACTCAAACTGAGGATTTCAGAAAGTTTTTCATAAAAAGGAAATTTTTTCTAAAAGAGTAAAAGACTTTGAGAAAAGCAGAAAGGAGCAGTGTGTACGATTAGCCAGCGCCCGAACGGTGATTTCCCAAAATACCCTTACTTTATGTATTATGAGATATGATATGATATGTTATGCATGCTAGAGTAGGCTAGGTATTCATATTAGGACTAGAGTGGCCTGATTTGTGATGCCTTAGCCTAAGAAGATTTCTGCTGCTATGTGATGCTTGAGAGTGAGTAGGTAGCAGTGAGGAGCTTTTGAGAGGTCTACCGAAGGGTAGCCTATGCCAGCGAGATGTAGAGTACTTGTGATCTGGGATCCTAGGAGGAGGACTTGGGGTGAATACTGATGCGGTGTGGACGGTAGTATAGGGCCCGTACTACTGAACACACCGGATCAGTGAGTAGTCCAAGTAAGAATCCTTAGGGTACCAAGGAGCAAGTAGGGTTGGGTGATCGAGTGCAAGTATAATCGATCGAGTCTCTGGTATCTTTGTGTTGTGTTTCAGAGACATCATGGTTGGTACACCACACACACCGAAGAGCAGCGGTGTTAGCGATGATGAGATTTGCCGTATGATTCATGACGAGATGACCGCGACGATCCGGAAGGCTAATCCGGAGGATGATAAGTAGCGGATTGAGAAGTGATGACATGGTTCGAGTACCATGATAAGTAGCGGATTGAGAAGTGGCATCATGGTTCGAGTACCATGAGTTGTAGCAGGTCGAGAGGTGATGTCATGGTTCGAGTGCCATGATGTGAGGAGGAATGCGAAGAGGGAACATGGTTCGAGTACCATGATTCGTAGAAGACTAAGAGGAGATAACATGGTGCAGGTACCATGATTCATAGCAGAGCGAGAGGTGGCCACGCGGTTTGAGTACCATGACATGTGGCAGTTAGTGTTTCTGGTTTTTACCGGATATTCCGTGGGGATTGTCTAGACTGAGATCAGAGGTGAATGAGTATGGGGCCAGAAGGCCACGATGAACAAGTTTTAGTGGAGCATCCCTTGAAAAGGGAAATCGAGTGAGCTCCGAGGAATTGTGGGTGATATGCCAGTTGGAGTCGCAAGACTCAGGAATGAGTAGGGATGGTGCATTATGGGAGAATACGGTCTGGTCTGGGCGACATGCCGATAGTGGAGAGGTCACTTTCAGTGACCCGAGTGGTGCTATTTCTGTTTCCTGTGGGAGACGTAAGAGGTGTTGAGATTTCGGTTTTTGAGTTTGGGGGTGAGCCCTGAGGGATTGCACGGATGGTGATCTTCAACCAGAGTATATGGCAGTAGGTCTGCCACGAGGTAAAGATATAGCTTGAACAGGTCGTCAGTGGGGACTGAGATGGGTCAAGGACCATGATACACCCTAATTGAGTATAGTAGGGCATGTGATAGCTGCAGCGTCGGACGATCAAGAGGAGTATATCAGGGCAGTGGCCCTTATTGTCTTTGATGGGTATTAAGAGTGGAAATATGGTTTCTGCTCTTATGATAAGTGACGTGATGGAACGTTGATTGCAGAGTCAAGGATGAGGAATATGTTAGTTCGTTATTTTCAGACTGAGAGTCAGGGCTACGACTGGACAGTTGAGATGTCCGATAGTGGGATAGTACGAGATTCGAAATGACTAGAGGCAGTCATGATGAGAGGTTCTGAGAATTTCATCGGAGATTCGGGGTATTTGGAATTGCTCGATCTCCATCAGGGAGATCATCGAGCATTGCGTATCACCTTCCAAGAGTAGGTGCGATGTTATCGGTAAAAACAGTCTGTGGGTTAGATTGTTGGCGAATCAATTGGTGATGGTTCGAACCCTGAGTGGGGGAGAGCCGAGTACTTTTGAGGAGATCCGAGATTTGTTCAAGAGTGGTTAGAGAACTGGATAGAGAGGTATGCAGTGCGGATTCCTGAGACCAGGGTTTTTTGGTGGTCAAGGAGAGGTGCAGAGTGAAATAGTGCATGTGGCACGTGTTTGAAAAAGGATGAGTGTCTCCACAGAAAGTGGCCGTTGGCCGGAGACCCTGTGGTGGTTAGGAATCCTTCAAGTTAAAATGGTGAATTCGAGGTGGTTGGCTTGTGAGGTTAGTTCGGTGGTTGAGAAATTCTAGTTCAATCATGGGGCTGTTATTCAGCGTGGGAAGAGCAGAAGTTGATTAGACAACCAATTTCAGGTTGTGGAATAGGAAGATCAGTAGATGAGACGAGACGTCGTGAGGTTCTATGTGGTGTATCGAGGAATCCGGGTTTAATGTCCTAAAATCTCGGATTATTTTGAAGTTTAAGTTTGAGATGGCGAGTGGTGTATCAAGTGTCTATGGTTCCGGTGGGGGCCCTTCAGCTAATTGACATCAAATGGATTTATTTGAGAATGTAAATTGTAGCGAGAAAAAGACGTTTTGTCACGACGGTGGTCGTCCGAAGTAGTGATGCTTAGCCTGGATGGGTGTGTGTGTACCTATCTATGCTGGGCCGCAGAGCATGAGTCAATGATCGCAGGGTGGTGTCATCCTGAGGATAAGATTATGAAATGGTAAGAGTAAGTGCGGTAAGACTGCGGGGAGTTGCAGTTTCAATGAGTCAGAGGTTGTTGTTATGCTACGGGAAGCCGTAGTACTCACTAGTCAGAGGTTGTTGTGATGATACGGGAAGCCCTAGTACTCACTAGTCAGTGGTTGTTGTGATGTTATGGGAAGACGTAGTACTTGATGGGTTTTGAGCATTCTAACACTCCTATGGTGTACATGCAACCCTAGAAACCTTGGATCTATGTTTGACTACGATACATGCAAATAATTATTTTTCCAAGGTTCTTATCCTAACTAGCATGGCATGGGGTACTTGAATCAAATAAAACTAGTAGAATTACTTACCTTGTAGTATTGCTTGGAGTTTGAGAGCCTAGCACCAATAATGTGGATGCCTCAAATGGAAGTCACAAATCACCACAAACTTGGAAACTTGAGAGAATAGTCACAAACTTCTTGAAATCGGCCCTCTTAGTTTACACACATCAACTAGTGCAATTTCAAGAACCAAAGCCTCCTTTATATAGTGTGGTGGATTAGGGTTACATCCATGTAAACCCTAATACCCATGTCTTTTCATTTCCATGAGATCCATGGGTTAAAGCTCCATGGAGTATCCATGGACTTTCCATGCAAGCCTAGCCCATTCCAAATAAGCATTAGCCCACACTATATAAATACAAGAGCCCATATTTAATTAGTCATACTTTTGATCTCTAAATTAATTCTAAATTAATTATAGATCAATACTAATTAAATAATATGATTTTATATTAATATATTAGGACTTATAATATATTAATAAATCATAACTTATACTATTCTCAAACGATTATCCATAAATTGTTCGGGTGAAGTGCAACCCAAATGGACCATGCCGGGTCGGGTCAAGTACATACCAAATATAGTTATGGACTTAGACACTATATCCAACAGTCTCCCACTTGGATAAGTCTAATAACTATAGTTGCAAGTATGACTTAAGGAACCGATCAGCAATCGTAGCTCTTTAAACTCTGTTGAACTATGAAGCGCCATTTTAAATAAGTGATCATATAATCCTCTGTTCTAGATATCAGCCGGACAAATACATGGAACATGGTCTTGCTTATTGTCCAACATTTGTTTCCCGATTTCCGATTTGTTTGACATAGAACTTAACTGAACACATCAATTTAGTTCTGACCGGGCCCGGTACATAGGTCAAAACAAAATCATCAAGGGGCCCATATATCGCTTCTAATCCTAGAAGGAACAGATAAACTTCGACTCATATGTTTGCTCTACTACTTGTTGAACTACACACAAAGGCACGGTTTATAACATCGAGTTACCAATGCGTTTTCGTGCAATCAATGCATAACCAACTCATAGGCAACAAATCATATCTCTAGGTTTGAAGACTTATATGATATTACCGTCTCACGATCACTCGAGATAAATTCCATGAAGTGATACAAGTGAGCGTGGGTTGAATCCAATACTCAGAACTTATGAGCACTCATGAGTGCTGTAGCCCCGCTTTGTCTAACATCTTAGACCTCTACAAGCCAACCCATGACAGTCTTGATTCATATCTACTTCCAACATATGACCGACTGTGGAGAGTTTGAATAATATGATATAAACCATAACATAATTATTCTGGAAGTCAAAACATGCAAAAAGAAATAATAGTAAACGATTGACAAGAGATAGCAACACTTTACTCATAAATAACAGCTTTTATTTATCATCAAATGTTAATTACATTTTACAAATTTCAAGATTATCTAACTACTAAAACTAATATCATCCTTCAGCCCTATGCTCCGAGCATGCTGGAGATGCTTAGCCCGAGTCAGTCCCTTCGTGAGGGGATCTGCTGGGTTCTCATCCGATGATACCCTCTTTGCCACGAGGATTCCTTCTTCTATTCGATGTCTGATGAAGTTATATTTTCTGTCAATGTGTCTGGATCTCCCATGATCTCTTGGTTCCTTGGCTAAGGCAACCGCACTATTGCTGTCACAGAAAATCTCCATTGGCTCCTTTATAGCTGGTACAACTCCAAGGTCTCCGATGAAGTCCTTTAGCCATATAGCCTCCTTTGCTGCCTCGCTTGCTGCTATATACTCTGATTCACAAGTGGAATCAGCCACTGTCTCCTGCTTGGAACTTTTCCAAGTAATTGCCCCTCCGTTTAGAGTAAAGACCCAGCCCGACTGAGAGCGGAAATTATCCCTGTCAGTCTCAAAGCTAGCATCACTGTACCCTACAACTCTCAAGTGCTCACTGCCACCGAGGGTAAGGACCCAGTCCTTCGTCCTCCGTAGGTACTTGTGTTGGATATAGTGTCTAAGTCCATAACTTTATTTGGTATGTACTTGACCCGACCCGGCATGGTCCATTTGGCTTGCATGGCATTGCAATACTTGGATAGACTAAATGAGAGAATAAGGCACTTATGATTATTAATATATTATAAGTTCTAATATATTAATAATAGTATTATTTAATTAGTATTGATCAAGTATTAATCTAGTATTAATTTGGTGATCAAAGTGAGACTAATTAAATATATAGGGTTGATTATGACAATCATCAATTCTTTTATGGTGGATTAATGATCCATGGTTTATGGGTTATGGATGTAACCATATGGAGCTCCATGGATAGTCCATGGGAGTTACAAATCCATGGGTCATGGGAAATCAAGAGTCATGACAATTAAGGGCATTCATGTGTAAACCCTAATTATGACAACACTATAAAAGGAACCCTATGGCTAGCAAAATCATGACCTAGTGGACCTAGTGTTACTAGAGAGGGCATAACCGATTTTGAGTGCTAGAAGTATTCTCTCAAGTTATTCCAAGTCTTGTGGTGTTGTGTGAAGCATTTGAGGCACAACATTTGGGGTGCTAGGCTCACAAAGTCTTGAAGGAATCCAAGCAACAACAAGGTATGTATTTCTACTAGTTTTTATGTTTCATATATTCCCCATGCCATGCTAGTTAGGAAATAACCTTGGAAATGAAATTTGCATGTATATAGAGAAAACATAGATTCAAGGTTATTAGGGTTGCATGTACACTTAGGAAGTGTTAGAATGCTCAAAACCCATCAGTGGTATCAGAGCCTAGGATTGTTTTCTGTATACTTGATGCAAAACTGCTTAAAAATCGAAAATTTTGCACTCTGACGACTGGGCTCGCCGAGTCCATGGGGAGGACTCGCCGAGTCCATGAACAAATTCATCCTACTCGACGAGTAGAATAATGCACTCGGCGAGTAGGAGCGTGCTGGGCAGTTTTTTCGAGTTTTGTTGCTGGAAATGGATTAAGATCATTATCCCAATCTGTTTTGGACTTGTAAAATCTGTTTTTCAAAATGATAATGATTATGTTAACCCATTTTACATGACTTTATCAATTTTCAAGTATTGTATATGTTTATATGATTTTCTTGAAATTGTTTGATATGAATATTTGTTCTTATGAGTTTTTAGAAGATCATAGGAATTTTGTGTAACTTACATGCTTGTTTAATTCATGATCTTAATGCTAATGATGGTGTCCATAACTTGTCCTCAAGTTATGGATAACCAAAAGTCACTTCTTTTAATTATGATTAAAGAACTAAAGAGGTTTCATGAAATGAAGAGTCTTCATTTTATGAACCATTAAAACTCATAAGTTACAAATTGAAGAGACTTGGAATAGTTTCAATTCTTGCCCTCAAGTTTTGGAATTTGAAAAGCCTTACACTTTAATTCCAAATTGAACTCTTAGAATTTTTAAAGGTAAAATTCAAGCTTTATGGACTTCATTAAATTAATTAAAGTGTTTAATTAAAAGAGTTAATAATTCCATAAAGACATGATTTAAGTTTAATTAAATTAAGTATAGTTTAATTAATAGATTAAACCACCAAGTATTTTAAATGTTTAAAATACACCCTTATACTATTATTATAATTTTAATTATATAGATATGTATAAGAATATGTCATTCTTACCGTTAGTAGGCCTCATTCACGAAGCCGGTCTATAAGGGGGGTATAAGGTTGTTGCCTATAAAATGGTGACTTAATGGGTGTCCACTCTCACCCACCGCTTCCTTGATCGGTGGAGGGTCGTTAGCCGAACGGGTAGGATACGACTTTAAATACTCGTTAAAAGTATAATGAATTATAAAGTAACTATACATTATAAATTCCCAATCTTAGTTACTTTAGGAAAATGTGAAATTGGTGCTAGCCCATAAAATTACACTTTGTACCTTACCAAGTCGTTAGTGGAGCGTGTGTGGTTAACCGGCACACTAACATGGACTAGTAAGAGTGGCAAATGGTAACTTGACTTTATTATAGATCGGTGGAGCGTGTGTGGTTAACCGGCACATCGATTAGGTAATATTGTTGAGGGTACCAAGTCAATTTGTATGGTTATTCACACCTTGTTTGTGATCCTCGGCATCCCAGTCACAAACTTGAGAGGGCACAATCGAGATTCAAACATGCCATTGAAAGTTCAATGTATCTCAAAAGATCTAGGAGTTTCAAATCCAATTAAAACTTAATTATGTTTCGTTTTTCATGGTGGAAATTGGTAAATCGTCATTTACCTACCTTTAACTATTTTATAATTTGGATTACGGCATCCCTCTTCCGGTTATAAATAGGTTATTGGGTCATAGCCTTGATATTTCATATTGGGTGTTATATTAAGGACTTTAAATCAACTAACTTGAATTTCTCCCATTATAGATGTCTAGTTTAGACAGTTATGGTCTTCCCAAATCTTTAGGAAGAAGTTTTCTAATGAAGATGATATCTCGAATGGCAATCAAGGTGAAAGATCAATCCCTTTGTTATGTATTAGTGGGACTGGAAATCATACTTCACTTCCTCCACCTCCTCCAATAAATCTCCTTATCCCACAAGTTTCAAGACATGATAAGTTCTAAGTCACTCAATCCCTATTGGCAAACAAAGTCTATATGTGCTTAGGTCACATATTGACAAGCCGGGAGAGTAGGGTGTCGAAGTCTCAAGGTAGCTGGCTGTTGACTTGGTCACTCCCTGATAACAGATCACGACATGACCCTTAATGATCTTACCTATTTGCTTGATGATGTTGAATCAGCAATGATTTGGAGCATTGGTAAAGCAAAATTTGATTGGAAGATCAACTTCCCAAACTTCCATGGACATTGACAATGGTAACATTGGAAGTCCAGAAAAACTTTCTCTTCCTAATTGAAAGGGATTGGTCATAGTCAACTCGGTTGACCAAATGGTAAAGAGAAAGGCTAAGTCTGTGATAGTCCCGTGTACCATTTCCAAAGAGTCCATATGTTTCTGTTGCCAAAGGAAGGGCATTGGTTGCGAAGCTGCCAAATTTACCTAAAGTCCATAAGGATAGTAAAGTCAAATGTTTGACTCTACTTCAGGTAAAGTCCATTGTCTAACTCTATTAAGTTTCTATTCTGAGATTCTTATTGCATGATGTGACTGGCTCACATGTTGATGTTTTAAGAATCAAAGAAAAGTAAAGAAACTTAAAGGAAGTATATGCTGATTCTGATCGCGAAAAGGGATTTTGATCGCATGGTTCGGTGATCAGAATTTTGAGCTATTACTTAAGAGTTGAGACATATTGCTTAGGAATAGATAACAACAAGGTTTTCATATGAGTTGTAAGGATAAGTTTTCCGCAAAGTTTTAAAATAAAGAAAAGTTTTGATTTTATTTATTTTAAGTATCCTTACAATGGCATTTGTGAAAAATTGTTGATTATATGTTTCCATTAATAGCAATATTTGAAAATGGATTTGATTCTTTCATTTGTGGTAGTATCATAATTTACCAAATAAGGAAAGATTCTCATCGCCCAAGTTTCAGTTAGATAAAAACTTGGAATCATGCAACTTGTATTGTATGATGAATGAGAAGTTTTCGACTTTGGGGAATTAAGACTAATTCCTTGTTCACATGTACATGTGAGTCAAGTGAAGGACTAAAAGATTGGGTACACTTGGTTGTGTGTTGGTCAGGTCCACCACAAAGGTAGATAAGATTATTCGTTATGATTTACTAAAGTTTAGTAAATATGGTTATGCTTACGAGTTTAAGTGTAATTCTGAAACATTGGAAAAGTTTCAATGTATGGCAGAATGAATAAGAAGAATCAAATAAGGCAGAAAGATAAAATTTTCTCCAATCTGAAGAGATGGGAGAGTACTTGTGTATTTTGTTTTATGATTATCTTAGTGATTATGGATCCATATCACAATTGATCCTCTAAGGACACCTTAGTGTGTTTGTTGCCTGAGGAGAGGAATCGTGAATTGTTGAAATGGTTAAATCAAAAGATAATTCATACTTCGTGCCAAAAACAAATCCTGGAGTTATACTCCAAGATTGTAACTTGAGTGATATAGTCTTTAGAAAGTTCATAACACTTGTCAAATGTAGAGTAAGATGTTTCCTATTCTTGTACATTTGAGATTGGTAAGTTGTGATGTTTTGGATAAAACAAAGACCAGCTAAGACCAATAGTGAGAAGTGTTTAACTTGATAAGAATCCGCACTAGATCTTGAATATTTGTTTTGTCAAGGAATGGTTCTTGACAAAGAGAAGTCTTATATGTCAAGAGGATAGTGGGAGTCTAAATGATTCTGAAATAGTTTCAAGAACTAAATCAATAGTTTTGTTAATCACTAGCCCACGACTTGAGGTTTGTAACCTATCGTGTTGACATATTCTTGTTTCTGTGTCTATTCCAGTTGAAAGTTGATTATGCTTGTGAGTTCTATGAGTTCTCAATTGTTTGCATAACAACCCGGAAGCAATGGTGGGCATTGTGCTACCAGGTGGCAAGAAATTAAGATTGCACAAGTTCAGTCCATATGAATTTGGAAGTGTCACTAACCTAGTCCTGTGATTATGGTTATGACAAATTCACATGGATAGGAACACATACACCATAAAATCTAAGTGTCATAAGGTTTCTCTTCGATTCATGAAAATGATGGTGAGGAAACGCTTCCACTAAGAAGATTTTAAGTAGATAGCGGTTGTGATATTTGCATTCTCATATAGTTAGTGGAGCGTGTGTGGTTAACCGGCACACTAACTAGTGAGAATTGCAAAAGGTCTAGACAAACATGTGAGCTATCTAAGGAAAGGTGTATGTTTTTGATAAAGTCTTATCAAAGCAATCTACTATCAGAAATATGAACTTTGGTAAGAAAGTCAATAAAGTATTGATTTCTAGAAGTCCAGTTGATTTCTGAGTACATGTCAAAGCTAGTGGGAGCATAAAGTGTTATGCTGGTAATCATTATGCTAGTGGGAGCATGACGATTATGTTAAATATTGCAGGTTAGCAATGTTAATTATAGAAAACAAAAGTTTCAATTCGCCTTGAAAAAGTTGTTTTGCTATAATTAAGGGAGAGGATTTTATACTTCACTCCAATTCTACAAGCTTAGATTGAGAATTTAATCTACCTTAGTCAAGAATATATATGAATGTTATGTTGGAATGGTTTAACATAAGGAAATTCTATATATGTTGCGTTCTCAAAATTCGATTATGATTACGGCATCCCTCTTCATAATTCGAATTATGAAAACATGGCAAATAAAAAATTTTATAGCATAAATCATGTCCCATATGCTTTGGGTATAGGTTTGATTACATGTGCTATAATATTCATCCATTCTAAATTTTCCAAATGCCTAGGGCATTAAGATGGAAAAAGGAATAGAACTGGAAATGACTAAAATGATTAAGCAAAGTTGTCGAGGACAATCTGAGGTTTACCAAAGATTGGTTGCTCATGGACAATTAGAAGTATAAAGTAAGGACCATATTGACATATTTTGAAAAGAGGCAACTCTTGTTCAGAAGTGATGGTCAAAATGGTAATATGGAATTGTCTCCATAGGTGGAAGTTATTCTTTGAATCTGTGTAAGATTAAAGAACTTAATGCTAAGAAGGATGTTCAAAGGAATGTACTTTGAATTTGAGACTTCATTTCCATGGAATTGTTTTCCATTGGAATACTTTGTAATTTCTGTTGCCAAGTCTTTATGACTTCTGTGCATAGTCATTACAAGGGGATCATTGCATATAAGTTTAGAATCTAACAGATTACAGAAAATGGCAAGAGTTTGGTATTCTTTCATTTACAACAAGGATTGGAATTGTGAAATGAGCATCATTGGAATATTGTCAATTGATCTATTTCACAAAGAGAGGACCATATGTAAACATAGTATGCATACTTGGAGTATGGCATAATTGTTGTTTGGAAAACCATAGTGTACATGCTTGGAGCATGGGACAACTAATGTTTTAATTCAAGCATAAAGTTGATTAATCGAAACATAAATAATGAGTAATCAATATGGTGCTTAAATAAAAGGTGTTTTATTTACACTCAAAGTGTTGGGGCCATATAAGATTAGTATTATTCTTGTGTTTCACTTTGCATGTTTTGACTTCCAGAATAATTATGTTATGGTATATATCATATTATTCAAACCATCCACAGTCAGTCATATGTTGGAAGTAGATATGAATCAAGACTGTCATGAATTTGGCTTGTATGATTTGTCTAAAGTGCTTTGGACAATGCAATGGTTGCTACAACATTCATGAGTACTCATAAGGGCTGAGTATTGGATTCAACCCACGCTCACTTGCATCACTTCATGGAATTTATCTCGAGTGATCGTGAGACGGTAATATCATATAAATCTTCAAACCTAGAGATATGAGTTGTTGACTATGACTTGGTTATTCATTGATTGTACGAAAACGCATTGGTAACTCGATGTTATAAAACGTGCCTTTGTGAATAATTCAACAAGTAGTTAGTACAAGCATATCAGTCGAAGTTTATCTATTCCTTCTAGAAATAGAAGCGATATCTGGGCCCCTCGATGATTTGGTTTTGACTTATGTACCGGGCCCGGTCAGAACCTAATTGATGTGTTCAATTTAGTTCTATGTCGAAACAAATCAGAGATCGAGAAACAAATGTTGGACAATAAGTAAGACCATGTTCCATGTGTTTGTCCGGCTGATATCATGAGAACAGAGGATTATATGATCACTTATCTTAAATGGCGTATCATCATCATCTCAGTTCCGAGAGACTTTGAAAGAGCTACGATTGCTAGTCGGATTTTGAAGTCATATTTGCAAATATAGTTATTAGACTTATCCAAGTGGGAGACTGTTGGATATAGTGTCTAAGTCCATAACTTTATTTGGTATGTACTTGACCCGACCCGGCATGGTCCATTTGGGTTGCATGGCATTGCAATACTTGGATAGACTAAATGAGAGAATAAGGCACTTATGATTATTAATATATTATAAGTTCTAATATATTAATAATAGTATTATTTAATTAGTATTGATCAAGTATTAATCTAGTATTAATTTGGTGATCAAAGTAAGACTAATTAAATATATAGGGTTGATTATGACAATCATCAATTCTTTTATGGTGGATTAATGATCCATGGTTTATGGGTTATGGATGTAACCATATGGAGCTCCATGGATAGTCCATGGGAGTTACAAATCCATGGGTCATGGGAAATCAAGAGTCATGACAATTAAGGGCATTCATGTGTAAACCCTAATTATGACAACACTATAAAAGGAACCCTATGGCTAGCAAAATCATGACCTAGTGGACCTAGTGTTACTAGAGAGGGCATAACCGATTTTGAGTGCTAGAAGTATTCTCTCAAGTTATTCCAAGTCTTGTGGTGTTGTGTGAAGCATTTGAGGCACAACATTTGGGGTGCTAGGCTCACAAAGTCTTGAAGGAATCCAAGCAACAACAAGGTATGTATTTCTACTAGTTTTTATGTTTCATATATTCCCCATGCCATGCTAGTTAGGAAATAACCTTGGAAATGAAATTTGCATGTATATAGAGAAAACATAGATTCAAGGTTATTAGGGTTGCATGTACACTTAGGAAGTGTTAGAATGCTCAAAACCCATCAACTTGAGGATATTCTTTACCACAGTCCAGTGTGCCTTGCCAGGGTTCCCCTGATACCTGCTAACCATGCTCAAAGCAAAGGCTACATCAGGTCGAGTACACGTCATAGCATACATGATCGATCCTACAGCTGAAGCATAAGGTATTCGACTCATTTCTGCTATCTCAGCCTCAGTACTAGGGCTTTGTGTCTTACTCAATCTGGCGTTACTCTGGATGGGTAACTCTCCTTTCTTGGAGTTATGCATGTTGAACCTTTTCAACACTTTGTCCACATAGGTGCTTTGACTAAGTCCAATTAGTCTTTTACTCCTGTTTCTCAAAATCCTTATCCCTAGGATATAGGCAGCTTCTCCAAGCTCCTTCATAGCGAAACACTTCCCAAGCCAGGACTTTACTTCCTGCAGGGTTGGGATGTCATTTCCTATGAGTAGTATGTCATCCACATACGGTACCAAAAAGCTGACTATACTCCCACTAGCCTTGATATAGACACAAGATTCATCTTCACTCCTTGAAAAGCCAAATTCTTTGACTTTCTCATCAAAGCAAAGATTCCATCTGCGAGGTGCCTGTTTTAATCCATAAATGGATTTCTCGAGCTTACACACTCTACTGGGGTACTCTGTACTGACAAAACCCTCTGGCTGAACCATGTAAACATCTTCAGCCAAGTTTCCATTAAGGAAAGCGGTTTTGACATCCATTTGCCATATTTCATAATCATGAAGTGCAGCAATGGCTAACAGAACCCTAATAGACTTAATCTTGGCCACTGGTGAAAAGGTCTCATCATAATCAACTCCCGGAGTTTGAGAATAACCCTTTGCAACCAGTCGTGCCTTATAAGTGTGTACATTACCATCCATGTCGGTCTTCTTCTTGAAGATCCATTTGCACCCAACTATCTTACGATCAGGTACATTGTCTACCAAGTTCCAAACTTGATTGTCATACATGGACTGTATCTCGCTATCCATAGCCTCTTTCCATTTAGCAGCCTCAGGGCCTGCCATGGCTTCCGTGTAGCTGTTAGGCTCATCCAGATTTACCAGTGTGTTATCACTGATAAGTGTCTCACCTTCTGCAGTAATATGAAAACCATAATAATGCTCAGGTGCATTCCTAACTCTGGTGGAACGCCTCAGAGGTATAGATTCTTCAGTCGGCTCAACAGGAGTTTCCTCCTCAGGTTGAGGGATAGGGTTTGAGGTTCCTTCACCACTTGACTCTTGAATTTCCTCACGGTCAATTTGCCTCCCACTGTCTCCTTGGCTCATGAATTCTCTCTCTCGAAAGAATCCTCTTCTTGCTACAAAGACCACATTATCATTGGGTCTGTAGAAGATGTAACCAAAGGATTTCTGTGGGTAGCCGATGAAAATACACCTTTCGCTTCGGGGTTCGAGCTTATCGTGAGTCTCGCGTCTCACGAAAGCCTCGTAACCCCAAATCTTGATGTGGTCTAGATTGGGAACGTTTCCAGTCCACACCTCGTGAGGTGTTTTGGCAACCTTCTTTGTAGGGACTAGATTAAGGATATGGGCGGCAGTCTCTAAGGCATACCCCCAAAATGAGATTGGTAGCGAAGCTCGACTCATCATGGATCGAACCATGTCCAACAAGGTCTGATTGTGCCTCTCAACTACACCATTGAACTGTGGTGTCCTAGGAGGTGTCAATTGTGAGACAATCCCACATTCCGTAAGATAATCAAGGAACTCAGTACTAAGATACTCACCACTACGATCGGATCGAAGCATCTTAATGTTCCTGCCCAACTGATTCTCCACTTCTTGCTTAAACTGTTTGAATTTCTCCAAGGTTTCTGACTTATGCTTGATTAGGTAGACATATCCATATCTACTAAAATCATAAGTAAAAGTCACATAGAACCGATTAGCATCTCTTGTGGCGGTTCTGAAGGGTCCACACACATCCGTGTGTATGAGGTCCAACAAACCTTCACCCCTAGCACAAGTGCCAGTAAAAGGTGACTTTGTCATTTTACCAAGCAAACAAGATTCACAACTATCATCTGACTTTAGGTCAAATGACTCCAAGACTCCATCCTTTTGGAGTTGGCCTATGCGTTTCTTGCTTACATGTCCAAGATGACAATGCCATAAGGATGCTTTATCTAAGCTAGTGGAAGAGTTAATACACAATACATTATTTCCTAGATTATCTACAACATATACAGTTTCATACACGCCATCACAAGGTAATGCTTTAAAATAAAGAACATTATTAAAGAAAGCATCAATACTACCATTATTATTATCAAAATAAAAGGTAAAACCTTGTTTATACAATGCATGAAAGGAAATAACATTTCTTGCCATTTCTGGCGAATAATAATATTTATTCAAATCTAATGTAAACCCACTATTTAGCACTAAGGAATAAACTCCTATCTTGGTGACAGGTGAAGCTACCCTGTTTCCCACGATCAAGTTTATCTTTCCCTACTCCACATTCTCACTTCTTTTTAGTCCCTGCAAATCACAACATATGTGAATACCACAACCTGTATCAAGGACCCGAGACTTAGAATGAGGTGAGTTATTAGACAATATAGTGTATATACCTGCATGGTTGGGTTTTACTTTCCCATCCTTCAAATCTTGCTGGTTCTTTGGGCAGTTTCGCTTCCAGTGCGACTTTTCATGGCAATAGAAGCATTCAGCCTCATTAGGGTTAGCAGAAGGAGTGGCAAAACCTTTCTTGGTTTTGCTTGAAGAGGAGCCTTCAAGGGTCTTACCCTTGGTACCCTTAGAAGGGTTCTTTCTCTTCTTCCCTTTGCCATGCCCGATTGCCAAGACATTGGCCGCAGTTGGAGTAGGAGTAGGAGTAGTAACAACCGACTTACCCTTTAGACCACTTTCGGCGGTCTTCAAGAGTCCTTGAAGTTTGCTGAGGGTGACTTCTTCCTTGTTCATGTGATATGTCATGCGGAATTGATCATAACACGATGGCAAGGAGTGCAAAATGATGTCTATTGCTAACTCCTCAGGGAAGTTCACATTCAGCTTCAGTAAACGGTCCACATACCTTTGCAATTTCTGCATGTGGCCTGTGATGGGTTCACCATCCTTCATTCGGGTTGTTATCATGGAGGAGATTATTTCATATCGCTCTTGACGAGCACTTTGATGGTAGCGGTCCATCAAGTCCTGGTGCATCTCAAAAGGATAATAGTCCTCATAGGACTTTTGGAGCTCAGTTGTCATGGTGGCCATCATGATGCATGCCACTTTTGTAGCATCTCTTTCATGTACCTCATATTCAGCAAGCTCTTCAGGAGTAGCAGTTGGCTCGGGTACCTTCAGCTCCTTGCCGAGAACATATTCTTTGTTCTCATACCGAGTGACCATCCTGATGTTTCTAATCCAATCTGTAAAGTTGGACCCATCAAAGATGACTCTCCCACAAAGATTCATGAGAGAGAAGGAGCTAGTAGGGTTTGAGCCAAAAGCATTGTTATTGGAAGACATCTGAAAAGAAGAGGGAATAGATTAGATTAGATATAGAGACAGTCCTTAACAAAACACCCAAATGTAATATTAAGGCTAGGACCCAACACAATATTTTATAACTTAGAAGAGGGATGCCGTAATCTAAGCTATAAGATATTTGAAGGTAGGTGAATGACGATTCACCAATTTCCACCATGAAAAACGAAATATTTAATTAGGTTTTAATTGGTTTAGAAACTCCTAGATTCTTTGAGATTCATTGAACTTTCTTCAATGGCATGTTTCAATCTCGAGTGTGCCCTTCAAGTTTTGTGACTGGGATGCCGAGGATCACAAAACAAGGTGTGAAGTAACCATGCAAATTACTTGGTACCCTTAATGTATTACCCCTCAATCGATGTGCCGGTTAGCCACACACGCTCCATCGATACTATGATAAACATTCAGTCACCCTTTACCTACCTTGTTAAGTTCAAGTTAGTGTGCCGATTAACCACACACGCTCCACTAACGACTTAAACAAAGTGTAAAGTGTAATTTCATGGATTAGCACCTTATTCACATTTTCCTAAAATAACTAAGATTGGGAATTCAATAAAGTTTAGTTACTTTAGTATTATCATTATACTTTTAATGAGAATTTATAAGTCCTTGTCCTACCCGTTCGGCTAACGACCCTCCACCGATCAAGAAAGCGGTGGGTGAGAGTGGACACCCATTAAGTTGCCATTTATAGGCAACAACCTTATACCCCCCTTATAGACCGGCTTCGTGAATGAGGCGTACTAGCGGTAAGACGACTTGATCTTATACATATATTAAGATTATTAAACTTATAATATTATAAAGTATAAGGGTTGAATTTTAACTTTTAAAATTCTAGGGGTTGGAACTAAAGTTTTTAATATGACTTTACATGTTCCAAAACTTGAGGGCAAGTTTTGTAAACTTTCAAAACTTTTCATTTCTCATAACTTATGAGTTAATGGTTATTAAAAATGAAGACTCTTCATTTTTTTTAACCTATGTGTTCTTTTAATGGTTATTTATAAATGTGACTTTTGGTTATCCATAACTTAAGAACTAGTTATGGACTCCATTAAAACACATAAAGATCAAGAATTAATCTAATCAATTATTAGCACATAATTTCTATGATCTTCTAAACTCATATGTTTATGAGTGTTCATATCAAAAATTTCAAGAATCGTAAGTACATATACAAAACTTGAAATTTTGATACGAGTTTTTGAACAAAACTTCGATTTTTCAAGTTTTTTTTTATTTTTTATTTTGCATCAAGTATCAAATAAACCAACCTGGCTCTGATACCACTGATGGGTTTTGAGCATTCTAACACTCCTATGGTGTACATGCAACCCTAGAAACCTTGGATCTATGTTTGACTAAGATACATGCAAATAATTATTTTTCCAAGGTTCTTATCCTAACTAGCATGGCATGGGGTACTTGAATCAAATAAAACTAGTAGAATTACTTACCTTGTAGTATTGCTTGGAGTTTGAGAGCCTAGCACCAATAATGTGGATGCCTCAAATGGAAGTCACAAATCACCACAAACTTGGAAACTTGAGAGAATAGTCACAAACTTCTTGAAATCGGCCCTCTTAGTTTACACACATCAACTAGTGCAATTTCAAGAACCAAAGCCTCCTTTATATAGTGTGGTGGATTAGGGTTACATCCATGTAAACCTTAATACCCATGTCTTTTCATTTCCATGAGATCGATGGGTTAAAGCTCCATGGAGTATCCATGGACTTTCCATGCAAGCCTAGCCCATTCCAAATAAGCATTAGCCCACACTATATAAATACAAGAGCCCATATTTAATTAGTCATACTTTTGATCTCTAAATTAATTATAGATCAATACTAATTAAATAATATGATTTTATATTAATATATTAGGACTTATAATATATTAATAAATCATAACTTATACTATTCTCAAACGATTCTCCATAAATTGTTCGGGTGAAGTGCAACCCAAATGGACCATGCCGGGTCGGGTCAAGTACATACCAAATATAGTTATGGACTTAGACACTATATCCAACAGTACTCACTAGTCAGAGGTTGTTGTGATGCTACGGGAAGCCGTAGTACTCACTAGTCAGAGGTTGTTGTGATGCTACGGGAAGCCGTAGTACTCACTAGTCAGAGGTTGTTGTGATGCTATGGGAAGCCGTAGTACTCACTAGTCAGAGGTTGTTGTGATGCTACGGGAAGCCTAGTACTCACAAGTCAGTGAGAGGTTGTTGTGATGCTACAGGAAGACGTAGTACACACTAGTCAGCGAGAAGTTGTCATGATAAAGTACCCTTTGATCAGAGTGTGGCGCAGAAGAGTTTTAGGCATGGGGTGGCCCTAATTTATGAGTTTTTGGGAACCTGGTGGTCGGACCAGGGGCGAGACCGGGGTCTCCTTAATGATAGGGAGTCATTATGTTCTGAGTAAGGTGTGGTCATCGCATTCCGAAAGAATGGGATAAGTGAGGTACGCATGGGTTGCGGGAAATGAGTTCTGAGTTGAGTGCTTCGTTGGGTCGAGTGGTTCCAACTCTGGGTCGGACCAAACTCTCGAGTTTGAGTTTGGCTCTGGTGGTGCGTTGGATAGGCGAGATGAGATTCTGGATTCGGAGGTGAGTTCCATGTTGAGGAGTATTGTCTGTCAGTTGATGTCTTAGACTTGTGTGGGTCAGTACTCGGGTACGGGAGGTACCGCAAGTTGCATGGAACGATGAGTAACAGAGGACAGAGGTCGAGGTTGAGTCGATCCCCAGTTGGGAAGGTAGCATTCGCTTAGGGTTAAGCGAACTTCGTTACTCGTGTGTCACATTGGGTCGATATGGTTATAGTAAGAAGGAATCCATGGAGGCGGTTGGGATAATGCAACAGATGACCCTGGAGGTTCAACTGTTGGGTCGAGATCAGATCTGGGACTCAGTGTTAAAAAGGGATGCGAGGGATGCAGCCGAGGCTTATGATTTTATATGTCTGAGGACTTCTGAGCGAGCATGATGCTCTTGTGTCAGAGAACAGGATGTTGAAAGTTTATTGTTCGGATGGATTCTGATAGTAGTTCAGTGGATGAGCCCTGGTGGGATGTAAACTCTTTCGTTCCTTGGGGCGTGATTCGGTCTGTTTTGGTACGTTGGTATGAGCGATCGGTAGCCGATTGTCGGATTTTGTCTTGTGAGAATCAGAGGAGCAGGGAGTTATCAGGGTTTGATGTTCGAAGAGCGAATATCATGGTGATAGCGTGAGTGGAGGGTCTGGCGGCCGGCCAGGCCACTAGAGTTTCCCGATTCTAGGAAGGTCAGGAAGGGGTATTTTAGCAACAGAGGGGCCGGTTTTGTTCCAAATTTGGAGTTCCTGGTCGGATCCAGGTATTCATGGGGAAGGATATCGTTTTGGTGTGAGAACCTCTTAGTGGTGCTTTTCGAGTGTTTGGTTTCCATCTATGTGGGTGAGGAGCGATTTAGAGGGCGAAATCTATTTCAAGTGGGGGAGAATTGTAACATCCTGATTTCCAGGCATGACGATTTGAGTATTTCTTTTTGAGTTTTGAGGAGGGACTCGACGAGTTGACGTATGAACTCGTCGAGTAGGATCACGCTTTTTGCTGACTGGATTAATGAAGGGACTCGACGAGTCGATGGGTGGACTCGACGAGTCCGAGCTGTGGACGGAAACCCTAAATCTCGGGGTCTGTGCCCTATTTAAAGGCCTTTATGGCCTTCATTTGCGGCCATTACACCCCTGAGAAACCCTAGAGAGCAGAGAGAACGTTTGTAGTGTAAGAGGAGGGCTAATTCATCATTATTTGGTGTGTTTTAGAAAAAAGGAAGGGAGGATTTCGAGCTAGGCAGTCTTGTGGGACTCAAATCTTCCATCATTTGGTGCAGAGCTGCTGTGGGAGGTAAGGATTCATGTCCATTTTCATTGAGTAATAGATTTCATGAATCTAGGGTTTTTTTTCTCTTCTTTTTGGTAAGAGATCTAGTGTATGTGATGTCCCCTTGTTCCAACATCATCAGATCTGGACCTTGAGAGGTCCAGAGAGTCCCTATTCTCCAGCTTTATGCAGTCCTTTATGAGTTTGGGGCTTAGGTTATCATATTAAGGGTCATTTTGGCATATAGAGGTGATAGTGTGATGCATGGGCCTAAAGTTCAAACCTTTACGTGATTATCATGCTTGGGAAGGTCAGAACTATAGATTAGAGAAGAAGATCTGACCTTAGAAGGTCATTTGAGTGTTGCCATGGAAGGAACTCGCCGAGTCCATTAGTGTACTCGACGAGTCGAGTCGGGGTTGCCCCGCGATTCGTGACAGGTGTAACCCGTCGAGTGGAGGGATGAATCGACGTGCCAAGTGAGGTTAGAAGGATTCAGAGGGCCCGCATGGACTCGCCGAGTCGCCCATGTGCACTCGACGAGTCGGGTCAAAGTTTGACCGTTGACTTCAGTTGACCTTAAGTTTTTGGTCAAGCTGATTCAGGAGAGTTCAGGGAGGGGTAGAATGGCCTTCTACCCAATCTTTAGAGATGAGGCTATGAGAGGGTATTGATCAGGAATGTTATTCGGATGATAGGAGGAGGCTAGGTCGGGACGTCAAGCACGAGAGTTTATCTGATTTCGTACAAGGTGAGTCTTCTCACTATACTGTACCTGGAAGGGTACCTATGTGTGACCGGAAGGTCTTATATGCTATGAGATGTATGTGCTGTATGTTGTTATGTGATATGTATGTGCTATGTATGTTATGTATGATAAGGACCGGAAGGTCAAGAGGTTACGGACCGGAAGGTCGATACGGGTAGGGCCGGAAGGTCTACCGGGATTTGGGATGGAAGTCCCCTGAGACACTTGGACCGGAAGGTCCCACAGAGTTATGGCCTGGAAAGGCGTATGTGTTGTATGTAGTATTGTGGGGAACTCACTAAGCATTTATGCTTACAGTTGTTGTGTTATGTGTTTCAGGTACTAGCGAGGATCGCGGGAAGGCGCCGGCATGATCCGTACACACTCATGGAGTTTATGTCTTGAGATTCTGGGATATGTTTTGTTATGATAACATTGGATACATTGTGTTTCGATATTACCTTATGAATAAAAGTATGTTTTAAAAATGAAAAATTGTTTCAGGTACTAACAGAATGTTTAGAGGGGTACGGTACGTCTGAAGTACACCTTCGATTGGCAGGATGATGGAATGATTGGTGTAATTCTTGAAGTTATCCCATCGTCTGGAATTTCCATCACCAACCAAGTTGAAGTAGAATTGATGAATGAAGATACGCATAGAAGAAGTCCTAAATTTTATGATTAATTGGACACATTTGTATGTGTTAAATTGTTTTGTGATTTTAGGACTTGGGGACTGCGAGACAGTACGTGGGACGAGTATGAGTAGGTGTGAATAGTAGTAGAGATCTATACTACTGGAAGCACAGGAGTCACGCTTGGATCAGGGAAAGTCACAAGGTTACCAAGAAACTAGTAATTGATTCCGTTTTATTCGGATATGTGATTACCCTTGTTTCGGTAATGACTAGTAAGTTGGTTGTTATTCCGACCCTAGTGGTCATATCAAATTGAGTCCGACTACGATGAGTTTGTTACATGGTTCGGAGGACCAAGTTCGATGCAACATCTGACTAAAGTCAGAAGGTTGAAATTAATGCGATCGATAGCATCGCGCTCGTTGTTAATGAAGCTTGTAGCTGGAAATGTTATATGCTAAAATGTGATTATATCACATTAAGATATGAACGAAGGTATATTCCATTCTGGAATTTGACTCAAAGAGACTTGAGTCTAGGCGTTGCATCATCCGATGAAAGGTCATTAGAATATGACCCATTGATCTGGTACAATAGATAAGGGGAAGTACTTATCCTAAGAAGAAGAAGGAGTCCTCAGTATGGTATTATTTTGTAACTTGTAGGTTACGATTGAAAGTCCAACCTAGTACGAAGAGCAGGTGTAAGATTGAGCATCATGGTTATTACTTAGGATGGAAAGATAACGTATGGAATCATTATACAAGTCCTATTTTCGTTGATGATTCCGGGACGTAATCATCCTAAGGGGGAGATAATTGTAACGCCCGTAGATCCGGGCTAGTCAATTTAGAGACGATAAGCATCAAAAAATGACTTTTTGATGGAAGATTATTTAGAAGGATTACTCTTAACCAAGTTGTATTATATGTCTCATGGTCTCCGGATATATAAAGAATGCCGAAATCCGAGTTATAACGAAGAAGTTATGACCTGTCGAAGTTTTGCGACAAACCGGTACGGTGCTGAATGTCGTAAAAAGTGAGTTTTTGATAAACTACTTTTTAGCCTTAGTGATCTAAACGAAACTCGTAGTTTTCGTTAAACCGAGAGTATGTATAAAAAGAACGCCCAAATCTGACTTCGTATGAGGAAGTTATGATTTTTCGAAGTTTCAGCTTAGCAGTAGACAGCTAAAAACTCGAATTTTAGATCGAGTGATTTTTAGCCGACACGGCCTAAACGAGAATCAAAGGTCTCGTAAATAGTAGTACAACGGTAAAAAGACAGACGAAATAGGACGTCGGATGAAGAAGTTATGAATTTTTAACGGATTTCTTGTCCCGGTCTGTTAAAAATAATAATATAAAAATTAAAGTCAAAATTAGCCGACGAAGTCTAAACAAAAGTTGTAGAGCGTAATTTTACCTACACGTGCATATAAAGAACGTAAAAAACGGAGCTCGTATGCGAAAGTTATGGATTTTAGAAGTTTTTGCGCGAAAACCGAGAAATTTCGCATAGGTGGCTTCGGCCACGTCACCCTCGCTTAGAATGTGCCACGTGTCCGAAAAAGTGCTGAGTCATCCGAGCTTCTGAGCTGATCCGAAGTGGTCCAATGCCTGTCCGACGCGTGTCCTCTTTCACGTGACCGAGCCCTCGCAGCAAGCCACGAACCCTCTACCTCGGACCACTAGGCCTCGGTCCAATCAGGAGCTGCCAGCAGCCACTTCGCACACGCAGCCCATGTGCGAGCACCTGCGCACCCTCGCCTGCGGACCCCACCTTCCCTAGCCGACTTCGGACCCTATAAATAGAAGGGGTATGCGAGCCTTCCCGGGTAACTTTGGGATTTTGCCCTTTTTCACCCCTAAACTCATATTTTTAGCATTTTAACATCCCCCGAAGCCCCGGTATCATTTCTAAAGCCCGAAACACGCCCCGAAGTGCCCGAAAGCCCGGAAAATTTATCTTTTCGGTTTCGAAGCCTGACCCTCGCAGAGCCCGGTTTCTCAATAAAACTCTCGGTTTTATTAGAAACGATCGTTTTAGGAAACGAATTGCTGCCCGATTTTCATTAAATCAGGTGAGTGTGTAGTTACTTTCACTTTACACATAGATATGAAGTATTTAACTTAAAATACGTGCTATGTGTAAATATGTTAATTGTTTATTTGAGGTGACTGTTGAATGAATGTTTTATACATGTTTAAAATGATTTAAAATGTATATATATTTTATCTTCAAATATGTTGTCACCCATGTGTTTGTTTTATTTGACATAAATTGCTGAAGGAAAGCAATGTTGTCACCCCGGTGATCGTTTTATTTGACATAAATGGCTGAGGGAAAGCAATGTTGTCACCCCGGTGTTTGTTTTATTTGACATAAATTGCTGAGGGAAAGCAATGTTGTCACCCATGTGTTTGTTTTATTTGACATAAATTGCAGAGGAAAGCAATGTTGTCACCCTATTGGTTGTCTTATTTGACATAAGTTGCTGAGGAAAGCAATGTTGTCACCTTATTGGTTGTTTTATGTTAGGTTGTCTTGATTGACATAATTTGCTGAGGAAAGCAAAGTTGTCACCCCGATGGTTGTCTTATTTGACATAAATTGCTGAGAAACCCCGAAGCAATGTTGTCACCCCTAATGAAAATCCTTAGGCTAGGTCCCTTGTGATAGTTGTTTTAGGGACGTAAGGTGAGGATAACGAGAATGGGTAATTAGGGTTGTTTTTGGTTGATGAAATTAATAAATTATTTGTTGATTGATAAACTTAAAGAGTTTATTATTTATTGTGGGTTGAAAACCCTATATGCTCACCAGGCTTCCAAGCCTGACCCACTCATCTTTTTATATTACAGGTAGTGGACCCTGAGCATAGTCGGATGATGAAAATGAGTGATTTTTGGATTATAGGCCAGTAGTTATAAATAACTGTTGCAAGGCTTATAATGTCTTGTTTATGCTTTTGATCTGTATCGGAACATGACATCCCGATGTTTTGATATAAAAGGAAATTATATATTTCTTAAAGAAAGGTTTTGGGGACCAATTCCGCAACATCTTTTAAAAAGATTTCTCTGATTTTATTTTAAAAAGCATAAACGAAATCGGTCTTTTCTGGCCGTGAAATTGGGGATGTCACATATGGTTAGCCTACACTAGTGATGTAGGGTTGGTGGAAGTTTCATGGGTGGGTTGTGAGAGGCTGAGAGGCCAGTTATGAGATATTTGGCATTCCTCTAGGAGTAAGGATTTAGCGCTTGCTATATTTATGTATATTGTTAGGGTGTTGTGGTGATAGTTGAGACAAATGTGGGTAGGTGTGGAAGGTAGTATGGGCTCGTACTACTGAAAGCACATGACCCATATGCGTAGCAAGGAAGTCACAACCCCTGGGGTTTAGTTGGGAGTTGGTTCCATGTTATTATATGGGTTATCTGAGATCTCTGTGGCGTATTATCAGAATGGTGGTTACGAGACGTTTTGAGACCGGATCCGGATCAGGATCGGGAGCTGGCAGCCAGGATAGGCCAGTATTGTCATAGGATCGTGTCAGTGAGATCATCTGGGAGGAGGTGATCAAGATTCTCCGGGGTCAATTGCCGGAAATGTTTGGGTCTATTAAGACTGCCATGGTTGAGCATTTTTACGAGCGCTATGCAGCCCTTGCTGAGACGGCTACCTCATCAGCTACAACAGCTGTAACGACGACAGGAGGAGGAGCCAATCGAGCTTTCCAGTACCAAGACTTGTTACTGGATGTATTCTATTAAGCAGAGAGCTGCAGTTACTTGGATTAGTTCAGAGAGATGGTCCGTATTCGTTACATTCCGCGGGTTGAGAGGGAGAGGCTGGCACATGAGTTTCTAGATTTGAGGCTTCGAGGGTTTTGCTCAAGGCTGGAATATGAGTCGCGGTGAATCCGGAAAGGAGTGATGATTATGTTCAGCTGAGGTTTTGCAACTGGAAGTAGAATGGTTAATTGATGGATTGGAATGTCGTTTTATAGGGCAAGGATTGTGCCCTTTCAATTTTTCGAGCTCGAAGGAGTGAGCAGGCTTGTGACCCCAGGATCAGGTTGTATTCCAGCTCGGGGTCATTTAGTCGGGTTGGAGACATCATTTCAGCGCTGGTGAGCACAAGTGTGTTGATACGACATGAGTATCTTGTGAGGCGTACGCGATTACCAACCCGACCCATAGGAGCTAAGATCCGATTCACCTTGGATCTCTTGTATCGGGCGGTAAGGATTGATTGTGCTATCTATTGCACTTTTGGGGATTGGAGACTATCTCTTGCGAGTAGTTTGTATCCCGGTATAGGGCAGAGGTTGCTTCAGCTACCATAGTTCAGCTGTGGACGACTGAGCTGGTGAGTGAGTCGGGGTGCGAGACCCTGAATGATATGATTTCTAGAGCCCGAAAGTGGGAGATTTGTTTGGAGCACCTTGGGAAGAGGGGTATTATGTGGGAGGTCTACGGACAGGGTCCCACATGATGGCTATTCAGCATTGTCAGGATTCAGTGGTTTTAGTAACCGTTATTGATTGGCGGATAAGAGCGCCAAGGGAAGTAGCGCGTTGCTGAGATATTAGTAGGAGCACCTATCTTTAGGTCTTCAAGATTTGAGTGTGGGATCATTCAAGTATTAGGGACTGTCGGTTTCACTGGGATTCAGGAGGTGTTCAACTAGTTCTTAGAAGTGTGTGATCACTTGGGATTGGCTGGTAATGGAGCACTAGTTGGAAAGAGTTGGTTGTCATCGGATCGATCGTTGGAAAGTGAGAACAATTGGGAATTCTCCAACTTTCATGTATTGTGAAGACTTAGTCGAATCTAAGTGGGGGAGAATTATCCCGGGACTCAGAAGCAGGAGCGGTTTTGGAACTGGGATAAGTTTCGCATTTTCGCCAGGGAGGAAGCCGGCCCAAGTGGCTGTTTAGTTTGAGAGCTGTGTGAGTCGAGAGTTCGGTAAAACTCCCCATCATGTGTATCGCGTCTTCTCGGTGCTTGATAGCAGAATTTGGGGAATTAGGTTGGGGTTCCAATCGTGAATTGGGTTCATTTCAGGTGTTCGGTCGACAGTGTGCTCGACTCTGCGGGTTTTTGGATTGATAGATTAAGGTAAGGTATCGGGTTGTGGTTGTGTAAGAGCGAAAGTGTTGTAAGACTGCGGGGGTAACCGTTGCATTCACAGATTCTTTCAGATGATTAGGCCAGGGTGGGCCAGTTCGCAAGATTGTGTGTAGACCACAACACGATTGGAATCAGGAAACGGTAGGTCGTTGGATAACAGACACGATTTAAGACTACCGTATTCTGGTAGCGTTCACTTTTCGCAATTGATTCGATGGCAACAGGTCGTCAGGCTGTTATGATCAGATGGATCGGAAGGATTGGTGGAGCCATGAGTGGCGATATAGCTAGGACAATTATTACTAGCCGAAGTTCATTCAGGAGTCATGTGGGGTGACTGTGAGATTACTTTTGGCTCAGCAACTAGACAGGACTTAGGTATTCCAGATAGGTTGGGACCAGGGAGGTCTCAGTTGACTTCGGAAGCAACCAGAAGGCAACCTATTGTTTCAGACAGTTTCTATGTTTACGGCGGTACTGACGAATTGGGTTTTCAGGTGTATGAGAAGTATCTGGATGTTGGAGCCCCTCAGGCGTTATTCATTTGGGTTGTTTGGTGCAGACCTAGTGAGCTTTGGTTTGAGGGCCGGGAAGGGAATTCCAGACTCATACTGCGGGCCCAATGATCATGATTGTTGATTTCTTCTGCTTTTAGTACTTTCGGTGTTAGCGCATTGATGTGTTGGGTTTTGAGCATTCTAACACTCCTATGGTGTACATGCAACCCTAGAAACCTTGGATCTATGTTTTCTCCAAAATACATGCAAATTTGATTTCCAAGGTTTACAACCAAACTAGCATGTTATGGGGTACTTGTAATACAAAACTTTAAGTAGAATAACATACCTTTCTTTTGTGGTTGATTGCTTGGAGTTTTTAGACCCTAGCACTAATAGTGTGGATGCCTCAAGTGGTGTCACAAATCACCCAAAACAACTTGGAAATACTTGAGAGAATATGATGCTCTCTAAAATCGGCCCACTCTTGTTTCTCACACACACTAGTGCCAATTCTAGAACCAAGGACCTCTTTATATAGTATGGAGGATTAGGGTTACACCCTAATACCCATGACTCTTCATTTACCTAGGATCCATGGGTTAAAAGCTCCATGGACAATCCATGGACTTCCATATACTCTTAGCCCATCCTAAATAAATCTTAGCCCAATCCATATATATGTAAGAGTCCATATTTAATTAGCCTCTATTGATCTTTAAATTAATCCCAAAATCAATTCTTGATCAACACTAATTAAATAATATGATTTCATATTAATATATTATAACTTATAATATATTAATAGATCATAAACATCTTATTCTCAAAAGTATATCCATACAAATTGTTAGGTGAAGTGCAACCCAAATGGACCATGCCGGGTCGGGTCAAGTTCATACCAAATATAGTTACGGACTTAGACACCTTATCCAACAGTCTCCCACTTGGATAAGTCTGATAACTATAGTTGCAAGTATAACTTCAGGAACCAACCAGCAATCGTAGCTCTTTAAAACTCTGTTGAACTATGAAGTGCCATTTTAGATAAGTGATCATATAATCCTCTGTTCTCAATATATCAGCTGGACAAATACATGGAACAATGTCATACTTGTTGTCCAGCAGTTGTTTCTCGATCTCTGATTTATTTGACATAGAACTAAATTGAACACATCAATCAGGTTCTGACCGGGGCCGACACATAAGTCAAAACCAAATCATCGAGGGGCCCAAATATCGCTTCTATTGCTAGAAGGAACAGATAAACTTCGACTCATATGCTTGTACTAACTACTAGTTGAATTATGCACAAAAGCACGTTTTATGACATCACGTTACTGATGCGTTTTCATATAATCAATGGACAACCAACTGATAGTCAACAACTCACATCTCTAGGTTTGAAGATATATATGATATTACCGTCTCACGATCACTCGAGATAAATTCCATGAAGTGATACAAGTGAGTGTGGGTTTAATCCAATGCTCTGACCTTGTGAGTACTCATGAATGTTGTAGCAACCATTTCAATGTCTAATGCACCTTAGACAAATCATACAAGTCAAATTCATGACAGTCTTAATTCAATACCTACTTCCAACGTATGACCGAATGTGGAGAGTTTTGAATAAAATAATTATTCTGGAAGTCAAAACATGCAAAATTGAAACAATAGTAAACGATTAACATAAGATAGTAACACCTTCCTTATAAATAAACAACAACTTTTATTTAATCATCAAATGTCAACTACATTTTACAAGTTTCAGAAACAACTATCTAATTATTAAAACTAATATCGTCTCTCAGCCTGATGCTCCTCTCATGCTGCAAATGTCTAACCCTAGTCAGTCCCTTGGTGAGGGGATCTGTAGGGTTCTCTTCTAACGATACCCTCTTTGCCACGAGGAGTCCTTCTTCTATCTTGTGTCTTATGAAGTGATATTTTCTGTCAATATGTCTGGATCTGACATGATCTCTTGGTTCCTTGGCTAAGGCAACCGCACTATTGCTGTCACAGAAAATCTCCATAGGCTCCTGTATAGCTGGTACAACTCCAAGGTCTCCAATGAAGTTCTTCAGCCACATCGCCTCCTTTGCCGCTTCACTTACTGTTATGTACTCTGATTCACAAGTAGAATAAGCTACTGTCTCCTGCTTGGAACTTTTCCAAGTAATTGCTCCTCCATTTAGGGTAAAGACCCAGCCTGAATAAGAGCGGAAATTATCCCGATCAGTCTGAAAACTAGCATCGCTATACCCTACTACTCTCAAGTCATCACTCCCACCAAGGGTAAGAACCCAGTCCTTAGTCCTCCGTAGGTACTTGAGAATATTCTTTACCGCAGTCCAGTGAGCCTTGCCAGGGTTTCCCTGATATCTGCAGACCATGCTCAAAGCAAAGGCCACATCAGGACGGATACAAGTCATAGCATACATGATCGAGCCAACAACGGAAGCATATGGTAATCGACTCATCTCAGATATCTCAGTCTCTGTACTCGGACTCTGAGTTTTACTCAGTCTGGCATTATGCTGGATCAGTAACTCCCCTTTCTTGGAATTCTCCATGTTGAACCTCTTCAACACTTTATCCAAGTAGGTACTCTGACTAAGTCCAATTAGTCTTTTACTCCTGTCTCTCAGTATCCTTATCCCTAGGATATAGGCAGCTTCTCCAAGGTCCTTCATAGAGAAACACTTCCCAAGCCAGGACTTAACCTCCTGCAAAGTTAGGATGTCATTTCCTATGAGTAGTATTTCATCCACATACAGTACCAAAAAACTAACTATACTCCCACTAGCCTTGACATATACACATGACTCATCCTCGCTCCTCGAAAAGCTAAACTCTTTGACTTTCTCATCGATGCAAAGATTCCATCTGCGAGGTGCTTGTTTCAATCAATAGATGGATTTCTCAAGCTTACACACCCTATTAGGGTATTTAGCATCGACAAAACCCTCTGGCTGATTCATGTAAACATCCTCAGCCAACTTTCCATTAAGGAAAGAGGTTTTGACATCCATTTGCCATATTTCATAATCATGAAATGCAACAATGGATAGCATAACCCTAATAGACTTAATCTTTGCTACTGGTGAAAAGGTCTCATCATAATCAACTCCCGGAGTTTGAGAAAAGCCCTTTGCAACTAGTCGCACCTTATACGTGTGTAAATTACCATCCATGTCGGTCTTCTTCTTGAAGATCCATTTGCACCCGACTGTCTTACGACCTGGTACATTGTCAACCAAGTTCTAAACTTGATTGTCATACATGGACTGTATCTCGCTGTCCATAGCCTCTTTCCATTTAGCAGCCTCAGGGCCTGGCATGGCTTCCGTGTACCTTTTAGGATCATCCAGACTTACCAGTGTACTATCACTGATAAGCGTATCACCTTCCTCAGTAATATGGAAACCATAGTAATGCTCAGGTGAATTCCTAACTCTCGTGGAACGCCTCAGAGGTATGGGCTCGTCAGTCGGATCAACTGGAGTTTCCTCCTCAGGTTGATTACTAGGGTTTGAGGTTCCTTCACCACTTGACTCTTGAATTTCTTCAAGGTCAATTTGCCTCCCACTGTTTCCTTAGCTTATGAACTCTCTCTCACGAAAGACTCCTCTTCTAGCTACAAAGACCAGATTCTCATTGGGTCTGTAGAAGAGGTAACCAAAGGATTTATGTGGGTAGCCGATGAAAATACACCTCTCACTTCGAGGTTCGAGCTTGTCGTGAGACTCGCGCCTCACGAAAGCCTAGCAACCCCAAATCTTGATGTGGTCTAAGTTAGGAAATTTCACATTCCACATCTCATGAGGTGTTTTGGCAACCTTTTTGGTAGGGACTAGATTAAGGATATGGGCGGCAGTCTCTAAGGCATACCCCCAGAATGAGTTTGGTAACGAAGCTCGACTCATCATGGAACGAACCATGTACAACAAGGTTCGATTGCGCCTCTCAGCCACACCTTTCAGCTGTGGTGTCCTAGGAGGTGTCAATTGTGAGACAATCCCACATTCCTTAAGATAGTCAAGGAACTCAATACTAAGATACTCTCCTCCACGATCGGATCGGAGCATCATGATGTTCCTGCCCAGTTGATTCTCCACTTCCTACTTGAACTCTTTGAACTTTTCAAAGGTTTCTGACTTATGCTTGATTAAGTAGATATATCCATATCTACTATAATCATCAGTAAAAGTCACATAGATTAGCATCCCTAGTGACGGTTTTGAAGGGTCCACACACATCTGTGTGTATGAGGTCCAACAAACCTTCACCCCTCTCACAAGAACGAGTGAATGGTGACTTTGTCATTTTTCCAAGTAAACAAGACTCACAATTATCATCTGATTTTAGGTCAAATGATTCCAAAACTCCAGCCTTTTGGAGTTGGCCTATGCACTTCTTGTTGACATGTCCAAGACGACAATGCCACAAGGATGCTTTATCCAAAGTAATAGAAGAATCAATATGAAAAACATTATTTCCTAAGTTGTCTACAATCGACACAGTTTCATATACACCATCACAAGGTAATGCTTTAAAATAAAACACATCATTATAAAAAGCATCAATAGCACCAATTTTATTATCAAATGAAAATGTGAATCCTTGCTTGTACAAACTATGAAGGGAAATAATATTTCTCGCCATTTCTGACGAGTAACAACATTTATTCAAATCTAAAGTTAACCCATTATTAAGCAATACAGAATAAACTCCAATCTTGGTCATAGGTGATGCTTTCCTATTGCCCATGATCAAGTTTATCTTCCCGTGCTCCAATTCTTCACTACTTCTTAGGCCCTGCAAATCAGTACAAATGTGAATACCACAACCTGTATCAAGCACCCAAGAGTTAGTATGCAATGAGTTATTAGACAATATAGTATAAATACCTGCATGGGTGGGTTTAACTTTCCCATCCTTTACATCCTGCAAGTACTTAGGGCAGCTTCGCTTCCAGTGCCCTTTTTCGTAGCAGTAGAAGCATTGTGCTTCCTTTGGGTTTGAAGAAGGAGGAATGGGACCTTTCTTGGTTCCACTTGAAGAGGAGCCATCAAGAGACTTTCCCTTGGTACCCTTCGAAGGGGTCTTCCTGTTCTTCCCCTTTCCCTGCCCAATTGCCAGAACAGGGGCTGTTGTAGGAGTAGGAGTAGAAGTAACAACCAATTTACCTTTAAGGCCACTCTCAGCGGTCCTTAAAAGTCCTTAAAGTTTGCTAAGTGTGACTTCCTCCTTGTTTATATGATAAGTCATACGAAACTGATCATAACTTGGAGGTAAGGAATGGAGAATGATATCAATCGCCATGTCCTCAGGGAAGTTCACATTAAGCTTCAACAACCGATCCACGAACCTTTGCATTTTCTGTAAGTGGCCGGTGATGGGTTCACAATCCTTCATCCTGGCTGTTATCATGGAGGAGATGATTTCACACCTCTCTTGACACGCGCTCTGATGGTACCTTTCCATCAGATCCAGGTGCATCCCATAGGAGTAGAAATCTTCATAGGATTTCTGGAGTTCGGGAGTCATAGTAGCCAACATAATGCAAGACACTTTAGTAGCATCCCTGTCATGAGCAGCATACTCCACAATCTCCTCAGGAGTAGCAGTGTACTCATTGATCACCTTAAGCTCCGTGTCAAGGACATATTCCTTGTCCTCATAGCGGGTAATCATTCTGATGTTCCGAATCCATTCATTGAAATTAGGACCATCAAAAGTGACTTTCCCACACAAGCTCATGAGGGAAAAAGAGCCTGTAGGGTTTGAGCCTGCATCATTGTTGGAAGACATCTGAAAGAAAAGAAAGACAAGTTTTAATTAGATAAAGAGTCCTTAATAAGTCACCCAAATGAAATATTAAGGCTAGGATCCTACAAAATATTTCATAACTTGGAAGAGGGATGCCGTAATCCAAGCTATAAAATATTTGAAGGTAGGTAAATGACGATTTACCAATTTCCACCATTATAAACAGAATAATTATTAAGTTTTAATTGGATTTGAAACTCCTAGATCTTTTGAGATACATTGAACTTTCAATGGCATGTTTAAATATCGATTGTGTCCTCTCAAGTTTGTGACTGGGATGCCGAGGATCACAAACAAGGTGTGAATAACCATGCAAATTGACTTGGTACCCTTAATTTTATCACCCAATTGATGTGCCGGTTAACCACATGCGCTCCACCGATCTATGATAAAACTTAAGCCACCCTTTGCGACTGTTACTAGTCCTTGTTAGTATGCCGGTTAACCACACACGCTCCACTAACGACTTGGTAAGGTACAAAGTGTAATTTCATGGGTTAGCACCTGTTTCACATTTTCCTAAAGTAACTAAGATTGGGGTTTTATAAAGGTTTAGTTACTTTATAATTTCATTATACTTTTAATGAGGATTAAAGTCCTATCCTAGCCGTTCGCCTAACGACCCTCCACCAGTCAAGGAAGCGGTGGGTGAGAGTTGACACCCATTAAACCGCCATTTTATAGGCAGTAACCTTATACCCCCCTTATAGACCGGCTTCGTGAATGAGGCCTACTAATGGTAAGACCGACTTATTCTTATACATATATATAATAATTAAACTTTTAATATTATAGAAGTATAAGGGTTGAATTTTAAACATTTAAAATTCTAAGGTTCAATTTGGAATTTAAAGTATTAATGTGTGAGACTTTACTAATTCCAAACTTGAGGGCAAGTTTTGAAACTATTCAAGACTTTTCAACTTCATAACTTATGAGTTAATGGTTTATTAAAATGAGAGACTTTTCATTTTATGTAACCTATGTGTTTTTAATATGGACTTTAAAAGAGTGACTTTTGGTAATCCATAACTTGAGGACAAATTATAGATTCCATTAAACACATAATTGATCAAGAATTAATCATTAAACAATTCAGCAAATAATTCCTATGATCTAACAATAACTCATAAGAACTTGAACATTCATATCAAAATTTCAAGAATCATATTCACATATATAAAACATGGAAATTTGATATTAGCCATTGTAAATGGATTAGCATAAGCATTACACCATCTAAAACAAGTTTTAAAACACCAAAACAGTTTAGGGTAATGTTTCTAGTCCATTTCCAGCAGCAAAACTCGAAAATCTGCATTCATGGGCTCCTACTCGTCGAGTGCAAGAACCTACTCGACGAGTAGGATGGATTATCACATGGATTCGTCGAGTCCCCCCATGGACTAGGCGAGTTCATGCAGCAGATAGCCGATTTTTGAGCTTTTTCAACAAGTTTGCATCAAGTATCAAGAAAACAAGCCTAGGCTCTGATACCACTGTTGGGTTTTGAGCATTCTAACACTCCTATGGTGTACATGCAACCCTAGAAACCTTGGATCTATGTTTTCTCTAAAATACATGCAATTTTGATTTCCAAGGTTTACAACCTAACTAGCATGTTATGGGGTACTTGTAATACAAAACTTTAAGTAGAATAACATACCTTTCTTTTGTGGTTGATTGCTTGGAGTTTTTAGAGCCTAGCACCAATAGTGTGGATGCCTCAAGTGGTGTCACAAATCACCCAAAACAACTTGGAAATACTTGAGAGAATATGATGCTCTCTAAAATCGGCCCACTCTTGTTTCTCACACACACTAGTGCCAATTCTAAAACCAAGGACCTCTTTATATAGTATGGAGGATCAAGGTTACACCCTAATACCCATGAATCTTCATTTACCTAGGATCCATGGGTTAAAAGCTCCATGGACAATCCATGGACTTCCATATACTCTTAGCCCATCCTAAAGAAATCTTAGCCTAATCCATATATATGTAAGAGTCCATATTTAATTAGCCTCTTTTGATCTTTAAATTAATTCCAAAATCAATTCTTGATCAACACTAATTAAATAATATGATTTCATATTAATATATTATAACTTATAATATATTAATAGATCATAAACATCTTATTCTCAAAAGTATATCCATACAAATTGTTAGGTGAAGTGCAACCCAAATGGACCATGCCGGGTCGAGTCAAGTTCATACCAAATATAGTTACGGACTTAGACACCTTATCCAACATGATGGAGATCGAGGGACTCACGAATGAGCTGGTTGGATAAAGTGAGTCGTTAAGGATTGTTGGGAGTATCAGTCATGTATCCGAAAGTCTCCGCGGAATGTATGCATTATATGTCCCATTTGGTCGCAAGCTAACATTAGGGGTTTGATTATCAAGGGTTGGGAATCGGTTATCAAGCCTCAAATCATAGAGTTCTTGGTGAATATCTCGAGTGATTTTCCAGGTGGGGGTACACCTCAGCTGATAGGGGTTGGATGCAATGTGAAAATTCTTGGATTGATCATTTTTGATCGTAGGAGTAATGGTTGGTAATGACATGTCATGGAGTCAAGGGTTTATTTAAGATCTTTGGTACATATTTTGGATTTAGATGAAGTTTGGTGATTGTAGTAGAGAGTCCCCAGCCCTATGGTTCTCACTAGAAGTTCGGTTTAATAGCTAGGAGATTCTAGAACATGTTAGCATTGTATGTGCTTCTTTGCAGCGTTTAAATAGATAAGGCTCGCATTGGGATGTTAAAAGTTGGTGACATTCTGTTCAGTTTTATAGCACTGTACTTTCAGGTCAAAGGCTTTTTATTTAGGTCAACCTGCATGGAGATCATGCAAGTTATGGGCTTCAGATTCATAACAGTAACATTCTGGTTCATCGGTTAAAGGATCAATGTTTTGTTCCCGGTTAGAAGGAGTGGGCCGGAGTACTTGGTTTCTAGGTGGATGGTAAGGAATGATTTCGAGGACGAAATCCAGTTTAAGTGGGGGAGAGTTGTAACACCTTGTGTTCCATCTGTCTATTTCAAATTAGGGTTATTAAATAATTGAAATAATGATTTCATTCAAGGATAACTTGTAAGGTGAAATAAGTGGATTTAAATAAGTAATTATAAGAATTTTTACCATTTAAGGGTCAAGTATTTATTTACATAAATAAGTAAAGTTTAATAGTAATAATAACATATTTATGATAACCTTAATGCAGGAAAAATAAGTTAGCAGGGTCTAAAGGTGTATTTTAGAAACTTAATTCGAATAGAATGTGGTGTTAGGAGTAAAATATGTTAAAGGTTGGAATGCAAGGCGTCATTCCTTCCATCTTTAGAAAAATCGAACAGATTCTGTCTCCTTCTTCCCGACACAACGCTATGGAGACTCCACTCCATTTCCCTTGAGCATACCTCACCCGCATCATACTATTTAGAACGAGCCAAATCCTAACTTCAATTATCAGTGTGAGTGTGTGTGTATTGCATGCGTCTGGGAGAGAGAGAGAGAGAGAGAGAGAGAGAGAGAGAGAAAGAGAGAACGGAGGGCAAAAGAGATAAATGCCATGGATGCTTGAGTGTATGGATGTATTAAGGGAGGTATCAGTTAATAGATCATATTGGAGTTTCTATGAGTGTTTTCTTTTTAGCTCCAGTTAAAGTGGTAGTTCCAGGATTCGATGCCATCGTTTCCAGCATCCTTGAGTGGGTCATGTATCAGGTGGTTCAATGGAGATGTAGCCACAACTTTGCAGGTCCGAGCTCGAGCTCGTGGTGATAGTGATATATCTGGTCAATCTCGTATGTGTTCAAAAACAAAGTTCCGGTAGGAACATTCAAATTGGGTTGAGTTCCGGTGGTGATTAAGGTAGCGTGCAGTCAATGGATGTGCTAATGGTCGACACCAGGTCCATGCTGGGACTGCTACACCGTCACTGGGAGTTTGGGTCGCCGGAGGAGATGCATTGCTGGTAAGAAGCAACCAGTTATTGCAACTGCGTCATGATGCTAGAAGGGAAAACCTGTATGAGGTCAGGGTCGCTGGAAAATAAGGATGAAATGGAGATGAACTTCGGTTACTGTTTTGATATTCCCTGGTAAATATTTGTCTTATTGTAAAGTTTTGATGAGATACAGAAAAGAGATGGAGAACGAAAAAGTAAGAAAGGCGTCTGGGTAGGTATGCGCCATCGGACCGCCAGAAGCTAGGCATCAGTCGGAGATGGGAGCTTCGCCGGAGGAGGAGCACTTGCCGGCCACCGGAGTTAGAAAATAGACATATGATTATTAAGATGTCAATAAGATAGAAAATATTTATAAAATTAAGATTTTGTTTAATTATTGATAATATGAATTTATTGATTAATTACGTAATATAATATAGATTAATATTATAAATATACGATAGTAGTTGGTTAATATTAGAAAACGATATTTAAAGATTATTTATATAATTAATGAGTTTTTTTATTCCAAGTAATGTACCTTATCTAAGGGATATGCTATTTTGATGGTTAAGAGTGAGAAAAGCTTAACCTAATAACTAAGACACATAATTAAGTGTAAAACGATTGTTATAAAGGTAATACAAGGGAATAAGGAAATTATTATGCATATTATATAAGCATGACCTAAATACAGTTATTGCTATGAAGTGTAGGTGTTTAGGAAGCTGGACAATCCATCTAATCCACTTCAATGATTTTATTCTGTATTTGCTGCTTCAGGTGAGTTCTCCTCACTATATCAACAGGGTCTAAGGCAGCAATGTCGGCCCTTATCGGATTTGTATCCGGGTTTATTGCATGATATGCTTATTGATTTATATCCTGGTAGTTAGGATGGTGATATGCTTAGTGACCTGTTTAGGTCGGTATCCTGATATATAGGATGATGCTATGTTAGTGACCGGTTAGGTCTGTTTCCTAGTTATAGGATGTTGCCATGATTAATGATCTGTTAGATCGGTTTTACTGTTATATATGGTAGCGTATGATATTATGTGCACATGTTTATTTGATTGTGGATTTGGGTTGAGGCGGTTCTGCTTTGTGCTGAAGGCCAAAATACCCAGGGCGGTCCGGATAGACTACAGGTCGAGGAGGGCATGTTAGTAAGACCGAAGTCCCGACGAGCGGTCCAGATAGGTTGTAGGCCCTGCGAGGCGGTCCAGACGTGCCGAAGGCGCGAAGAGCGGTACAAATAGGTTGAAGGCCTGCGAGGCGGTCCAGTCAGGCTGAAGGCTCATTATGCATGCTGTTTGCAAATTTGTTTATATGATATGGTTATATCTGTATGGCGTTGGTATTTTGGGGGTAACTCACTAAGATTTCGAGCTTATATTTATCGATTATTGTTTTAGGTACTTTTGATGATCGCGGGAAGGCGAAGGCATGATCGTGCACCTCCTTATATTTTCATGATTTGATTCTGGGGATACTCTGATGTCTAAACTATTTTGAAAACAAATTGTAATAACTTAATGGTTTTAAATGTTTTAAAAACTTTTAAATTGGCTTGACTTTTATGAGTGTTACAGTATAAGTCTCTTTGTAATTTGTAGTGGTATAGTGTAGTTTTTTATCTTTATAAAACTGTTTGAATGTATGTTTCCAAAATGTAAACTGTATTGTACTGGAAAATAATGTACTATAATCGTATATGTGTAAAACCCTTTGAATGTGTGTTTCTAGAAATATAAACTGTGGTGTACTGGAAAATAGTGTAACGTAGTTTTATATAAATAAAACCATTTGAAGACATGTATGAATTTGTAAACCAAACGTATTGTTAATACCCATTGTGAGTTATTATAACCATGTTAATGACGTAGATGGCCTGCTACGACATTCTTCAGGCCTCGGAATAGTACGACATTTGTCACCCCAGACCTGCTGGTCTAACTGTAGCTAATAGTTTAGGTGCGGGATTGTCAGTCCCGTATCGATCTATACTGAAGTGTCACGCTCTCCCTCCTGGAGACTCTGGTTATAATATAGGGACCTTAGTAAGTAATGTGGTAAGTACGGTGAATGAATGTCTCACAAAACTATATTAACGGTTTACGTGTAATGTAATGAAACTCGTTTTTCTTGTAATGTTTGTATGTAAATGTTTACATAGTATGATAAATAATTTTTCTTATAAATAATTATTTTCTGTGCCCCCAACCGGGTAACATAGTGTGTATGGTCCATAAACTATATGTATTATAGTTTATATATATATATATATATATATATATATATATATATATATATATATATATATATATATATCATTAAAATGTGAATCCTTTGTATAATATTATCAAATTTGACATGATAATAAGTTGGAATAAAATAATTATATATGTTCGTTTATATAATTATACCCTTTTTGCTCGACATGTTACAAAAGGGTTAAAGTTTTACTATATCAAATTTGTACCCATATGTATATTTATATTTAGTAAAAATATAAATGTAACGATTTGTATATTAACACAGTTTATCTTGTGTTTTACTTGTATCCCCCCCCCCTAAAACATATAAAAATCATGAAAACTGTAGGGGTATGAACTCACCTCGGGTGTGTTCTTGGCTGGGTAACGGTGTGAGTGGCGATGTGCTTCGCGTTAAAACACGTGAATATAGTCTTATCCTAATTTATTTTAATACATGATATCATGTATAAATTAGATAAACTATTAATAAAGTGTTATTTAAAACAAAATGATATAAGTAAACTTATGAATTAATTCTAAGAATTAATTGAAAGGTTTGATCTTCCTGGGAATATTTGATGAAGATATGAAATGTTCTTGAGGATGTACTTGAAGATGTATTGGAAAGACCCTTGAAGATATGAAGATGTGAAAGAAACTCTTATGAACTTTGAGAGAACTTGGGAATAAAAAGCGACGTAAATGAGGGAATAATGGGGTTGTTTTCGGTTGATCATATTCATATGGGATAAAATGTGATGTGACACATGTATTGGGAGGTGTATTTTATCATCTTGAATTGTATGCCACCGCTTAAGAATCAAGGATTTCGGCTTATCCCAACAAATTTCGGTCTAAAACTTCAACTAAGAACTGTGGTTTTCGGTCTAGAGAGGTTTGCGGTCAAAAGGAGTTTTCGGTGCAAAAGGTGGGTTTTCGATCCGAAGGGTTCTCGGTCTCGCATGCTGATTTCGGTGGCGAGGGTTCTCGGTCAAAAAGAGGATTTCGGTCCTCATTTCTTTTTTAAAGGGATTTCAATGTTGGTGGATTTTTGATTCCAAAAACCGAAAACACATAAAGTGGGGCATAATTTACCATATTTTGGAGTATAATATTTAACTATTAAATTCTTTGACTTGTGTTTGACTTCCTTTGACTTTCATTGACTTTCTTTGACTTGAAATAATTGGTTGTTACATAACTTGTGCGTGAAGCAACGAAGCGTTGACACATGTCCTCTTCTCATTGTGCCACTTCATCCATATCTTGACGAATCAGGGTGTAAGAGTGCACACCGTGTGCTACACGCGGGTGCACACAAGGTTATTTTATAAACTTTGAAAAATTGTAACTCTCGCATACGAACTCGATTTTCAACGACTCATATATCTGCGTATGTCTCGACGTACACTACAACTTTCCTTTTGGTCGTTTTGGCTAATTCTGACTTTCATTTTTAGTCTGTATTTTATAACCTTTATGATTTTATAAAAATCATAACTCTCTCATATAGGTTCCGTTTTAGGCGTTCTTTTTCTCAAAATTGCTACTTTGAGTAGTACTACGATTGTCCTTTTGGTGACTTTTTCCAAAAGTCAACCATTCTCCTTGTAGTTTTCGTCGTTGTAAACTCTTACGTACGGTAGATATTTATTTACTACAAAAGTCATATCTCACCCATTATGAGTTAGATTTTTGCAAAATTTATATTTCTGGGATCGTGGTAGCTTATAAAATCAAAAACATGCTAACCTGCTCTCAAAGTGACGCGACATTTCGTGCACCTATTTTTGAGCCTAAAGGTTGAAATAATTAAGGACGAAAAATTGAATATATTGAAATATATTGGGTGATGACAAGATTTTCCTTATTACATTTTCGTGTTTTATCGTTAAATACTAACGGATGTCGATGATATATTTTCCAGGTTGTCACACATGGATTGGTTGAGTCAAAATGGGGTTATCATTGATTGGAGCATCAGCTAGTGGGAGTTCGAACCCCAAGTGGGGGAGAGCTGGTTATTGATGGCGAGGGCACTGAACAAGGGCCAAATATTTTTTCGGATGCAAGAGCGAGGAGGTATCTTCATCATGGATGCTTTGGATTTTTAGCATATGTTATGGATACCCTAATTGTAGAAAAGAAGAATGTGGGTGATGTACCTATTGTTCGAGAGTTCCCTAATATGTTTCTCGAGGATTTTCCAAGAGTTCCTCCTCAGAGGCAGATAAAGTCAGATTGATTTGGTTCCGGTTGCGGCCCCAACAGCCAATGCACCATACCACTTAGCACCACCGGAGATGCAGAAGTTGGCCACACACTGCATGAGCTGTTGGAAAAAGGGTTTATCAGGCACAATAGTTTGTAGTGGAGAGAACTGATTCTGTTTGTGAAGAAAAAGGATGGGTGTCATCACATGTGTATCGATTATTGAGAATGAAACAAGGTAATGGTGAAGAACCGTTATCCACTCCCGAGGATTGATGATCCATTTGATCAGTTTCAGGGTGCATCTTGGTTTTCCAAGATTGATTTGAGGCCGGGGAGGAGGATGTGCAGAATATAGCCTTCTGGACTCGTTATGACCATTTTGAGTTTGTGGTGATGCCTTTTGGGCTCACCAACATACCGACAACTTTCATGGATATACTGAACCGGGTGTGCAAGCTGATATTGGACAGGTCAATTATTGTGTTTATTGATGATATATTGGTCTATTCCAACACCACGGAGTAGCACGGGGAGCACTTGTGAGAGGTTCTGGAGACTTTGAGGAGGGAGAGAATTTTTGCAAAGTTCTCCAAGTGTGAGTTTTGGCTGCGCGAGGTACAGTTATTGGGTCACCTCTTCAACCATAATGGTATATTGGTCGATCCGACCAAGATCATGGCTGTGATGCAGTGGGAGTACCCGAGATCTCCATCTGAGATTAGGAGTTTCCTGGGTTTGGCAGGGTATTATTGGAGATTCATACAAGATTTCTCCAATATTGTTGTTCCTTTGACCCGGTTGACGAAGAAGAATGTCACTTTTTGATGGCGGGTCGATCAGCAGGCGGCATTTGAGACATTGAGGTAGAAGCTGTGCGAGGTTTCGATTCTGACACTTCCCAAGGGTATGAATGACTTTGTGGTATATTGTGATGCATCTATTATGGAGTTGGGTGCAGTTCTCATGCTTCGAGGCAGCTGAAGCCTCATGAGGTGAATTATCCTACTCATGACCTAGAGTCGGGGCGGTGGTTTTCTCCTTCAATATTTGGCAACACTATTTATATGTTTTCCGGTGTATCATCTACACAAACCACAAGAGTCTGAGGTATTTGATGGATCAACCGAACCTGAATATGAGGCAGCGTAGATGGTTAGATGTAATGAAGGATTACCACTACAATATTTTGTATCATCCTGGGAAGGCCAATGTAGTGGCCGATGCTTTGAGTTGCAAGGCAACCAATACACCTATTCGAGACTTATGTTTGAGGATGACTATCACTTCACCTTTGTTGCATTTGATCAAGGAGGTGCAAGTTGAGGGATTGAAGAGGGATAATAGGAAGGAAAAGAGGACCATGGGTCAAATTCTATTATATGTTAGGGATAATAGGAGGTTATTGACTCAATGTGGCAAAGTATGGGTTCTGGCAGGTGCGGGATATGTTGCTTACCACATAAAGCAGGCAGAAGAGTTACATTGACCAACACTACTTTGACCTTGAGTTTCAGGTTGGAGACTATGCGCTTCAGAAGATGTCACCTTGGAAGAGTGTTATCTGGTTTTGGAAGCAAAAAAGGTTAGGTTGTAGATTTATTGGCCTATTCAGAGTTATCGCCCGGGTGGGCAAGGTAGCATATTGACTGGACTTACCCGCCGAGCTTATCTATATACACAAATCATTTCATGTCTCACAGTTACGAAAGTGTTTGGATGATGATTCCATAGTGGTTCCTTTGGATGACATTCACGTTGATCACCTCCTAAATTATGTAGAGATACCAGTTTTAATCATTAACAGGAAGACGAAGACCTTACGTAACAAGATAGTGGGTTTATTGAAGGTGCAATGCAGCACCGAAAGGATTCTGAGTAGACATGGAAACACGAGGAGGAGATATCTGAGCATTACCCTGAGATATTTATGGCAGCGGACTTCGAGGACGAAGTCTAATTTAAGGGGTGGAGATTTGTAACATCCGAACTTTCAGGTATAATTTTTTCTAAGTAATTTATGAATTTTGGATGGCCATGAAGTCGGTGAGGCATCACCACGACATAGCGTGACCTACATAAAACATGTATCTCAATTAGCCGCTACGACATGGAAAATATTTTAGCCATGACATGGCGACTGTTTTTTAGCGAATCCTAAATTTCGGGCTTAAGGCCCTATTTAAAGGAAGTGATAGCTAGGGTTTCCTCCACCCCCAACCTCCATCACCTTCAAGAGCCTTGAAGAAAACCCTAATCCTTTCTCTCCCATATTTGAGCTTTTCTTTGGTGTTTTGGTGCACTTTGAAGGAAAAAGAAGATGTGGTGCAAGGATCAAGCAAGCAACACATTCCCATCTTTAAGATCACATTCTGGACCATTTGTAAAGTTTCAAGATCTAATCCTTTTGATTTCATCTTAGTAGATATAGGATTATTTTATTTGTTTGGGTCCCTTGATGTGTTTTGAATGATCCAATGAGATTAAGTATGCATATTTATGACTCACCAAGGTCCCTTGAGCTTGTTACCTTCTGGATCTATAAGATGGTTGGGTTTTTGGAGTCATACATGTGTCGGATGACACTTTTCTCATATTTTGACCTAGTTGGGTTGAGAGTTATAAAATTTAACGGACTTTAATAGTCTAAACCTGCTAAAAATATAACTAGAAAATCAAAGTAAAAATTAGCCGACAAAGTCTAAATGAAAATTGTAGATCTCGTCAATAGCTACGTGTGGATATAAAGCACGTCGGAAACGAAGCTCGTACGGAAAAGATATGAATTTTTAAGGAAATAAGAATTCTCCGGGCACACTTGCGCGCCCCGACCACAGTCGTAACGTGCATCTAACATACCACAAGAATTCGATATGTGTCACCACTCAGAAGCTACCATGTCACCTCTTCCAATAATTTACGCGCCACACATAGTCAGGGTGTGCGGCATGCACTATATTTTATCCTATAAATACCTTCGATTTCCAGCATTCTCCTCACACAGTTTCCGCTCAAATCCTCTGGAATACCTTCCAACCTTTAGTCCCGATACTTTCTAGTTTTCGGCTACTTTAGAAAGGCCCTGAAATGTCTGAGATATAGAGCTTTCAGATCAAGATTCTACCCGTGTAATTTCCAAGTTTTCTTTAGAAACTCTGTAAGTTAGGCTACACTTTTTTTTATCCTAGTGTAACTTTTAATTATAGTCATAGTCGTTATTATTAAACCTATAATTAAGATTTATCAGTGATTCCAAGTCATTATACTGATTTATATACTTATGGGGATGATTTCTAGGATGGATTTAGTGAGGTGTTTAAAGTGAGATTTCCAAACACTAAACTCTGTATACCATACGGACCATACCTCCAATATGATCCTACCTGGTTATTCCTTACTTGATAGATCTTGATGTAGACATTAGGATTGTTGAGGGATCTAGATTATCATTAGTCATAAGGAATATCAGACTAAGACTTAGTAATAATCTTATCTACGTCACGTCAAGGGAAACGTCAAAGTGCTAAGGAAAAACACTGCCAAAATTTTGAGGCGTCCACTTTAACAGTGAGTGCATAGTTACTTTCAGCTTACACATAGATATGAAGTATCTATTAAATGCTATAGGTTCTTGCTATGTAACACCCGGAAATTCGAGGAGCAACTTTGGGTATAATCTCCTTCTGAGGATTCGAAATGGCGTGTTGGAGGCACCAACACGGCGTGTCTAGATAAGAAAAAGCGGCTTTTATTAAGGTTAACACAGCGTGTTTGTGCCATAACACGGCGTGTTGGAGGCTCGTTAAGAAAACCCTAATTTTTAGGGTTTTGCACCCTATATAATCTCCTTAAGTCCCAAGGGCTGGTCTTTTATCAGCCTCCAATTCCCCATATCAACCCTTGAGAACCCTAATCATATTTCCCTCTCATTTATGAGCTAGTGTGGTGTATTTAGAGCCAAAGAAGAAAGGAGTTGGAAGAAGGAAGCAAGGATCCAATAAGCAAGCCCTCATCTTTCAGTTTGGCACTCTTCTGGACCTTTGTAAGTGTCCAAGATCCAATTTTTATCATTCAAAGTTGCTAGATCTTGAGTTTTGTCCCCTTTTATTCTTGTTCTTGGATGTTGGAATGGGTAGATCTCATAAAATTTTCAACTTTATGAATCTCCAGGTCAAGGTGACCTAGTGGTGCCTTGGATCTGATCTATAATCAAGTTTTGGTGTCATGCATAGAGATTAGGTCATAAATCCTCATTTTGACCTAATATGGGTTCAAGACATACGTTGTACATGTACGTCAAAAAAAGCACCAACCTTTGGGATGGTTTAAGTGTTAGATACACTTCTGGAAAGGATGGACTTCAGACTTTAAGGATTAAGTGCTTATTGGTTAAGCCCTTGTATAATATAGTTTTATGGTTGTGGTTTTTGGTACTTTTGGTGGTCCCAGTGAGTAAAGTTTGAAACTTTACCCTTCTAAATCTCATTTTGGTTTAGATCTAGGCTTTGGAGCTATTGGAATCAAGGAAAATGGCTTAATGTGTTAAGCTGCTGTAGCTCGGGGCAACACGACATGTTTGGAAGTCAACACGACATGTTGGGTAAGGTTTTCCCGACCGTCTGGATGCTGGCAGAACACAACGTGTTTGCTAGTAAACACGGCGTGTTGGAGTCAACATGGACTGTTGACTTTGACTTTGACCAAGTTTGACCTAAGGGGTATTTGAGGTGTTTTGAGTGGTATCTAAGGATTGGTCTCTATTTGATGAATAGGTGTTGGTTGGAGCTTATATTCGGAGTCGGTACCTCATCAGCTATGGATCAGATCGAGAGGTGAGTTTTCGTCACTGTACTTATGGGCCGAAGGCACCAAGGCCGACCCATTGGATTGTTATCCTGGTTTATCGCATGTTGGTATGCTATAGTGATATGTTAGATCTGTAACCTAGTATATAGAATGATGTTATGCTTAGTGATCTTTAAGATCTTCCTGTTTGTCTGTTGGCTTGTTATATGTTTAGTTGTGTATATGTTGTTGTAGTGTGGGTGGGTTGAGACTGTACTGCTTGGTGTTGTCAGTCATCAAACCCGATAATGTTTATATCGATATGTTGTTATGGTTTATTGGGCTTATGTGTATTTTGGATATGTATATGATGACATGTTTTGTGTGGTTGGGTTGAGGCGGTCCTGCGATGTGCTAAAGGCCAATAGACCTAGGGCGTCCCAGATAGACTGAAGGTCAGTGGGGCGTACCAGTCAGGCTGAAGGCCTGGAGAACGTTCCAGATAGGCTGAAGGCCCGGTGAGGCGTACCAGTCATATTGAAGGTTCTATGAACGTACTAGATAGACTGTAGGTCGGTGGGGCATTCCATTCAGAGTGAAGGCTCTGTGGGCATACCAAATAGACTGTAGGCTGGTGGGGCATTCCAGTCATGCTGAAGGCCATGTATATGTGTTGTTCATTAGTATATGTTATATGTTCGTGTGGTGGTATTGTGGGGGAAACTCACTAAGCTTCATGCTTACAATTTTGGTTTATTGTTTCACGTGCTTCAGATGGTTGTAGTGAAGCGAAGGCGTGACCGTACACATCCTTGGTTTTACTACCGATTGGATCTTGGGAGATTCTGATTTAAATAATGTTTTGGAAACAATGATTTTGTAAATACCTTTATTAGTAAATGGGTTGCTTTTAAAAGTTTAAATTTGTTGAAATTTTTGGGATGTTACATGCTATCTGTATACTTGATATTTATGTTATAATTTACTTTGGAATGGGTAGTGAAGGGTTTTGGGAAAAATAAAATAATGGGTTGGGTAGTAACGAGTTCTTGGGAAAATGAAATAATGGTGAGAGGTCACACATTGTATTATTGGGACCAATCATCTAACAGAGTATAGGTGACGACCAGTGACTATTTTAGGTAGTCTAGTGGAACACTAGAAGGTTCGCTAACTATAGGTGTTACCATCATACTTTTCAGGGAAAAAGAAAGTTCTTCGTTTGTGTACTCTATCCCCCATAGGATTGCCATATTGACACATATTGCTACTAAATCCCCGAAGCAGTATTGTCAACTCACAGAGATCCTTTAGGATAGGTTTCTTGAGATTAGCATTAGGGATTTGAGCGTAAGAATAATGGGAATGGGTAATTTGGATTATTTGTTTATTGTGAAAATATGTAACTATAATATTGTGGGTTGAAAACTCTTTGTGCTCACTTGGTTTCCTAACCCGACCCACTCAGTTTCTTTGTATCACATGAAATAGTATGAATGTACAATCCACTAAGAGATTTGAGGAGTTTAGGCCTTTAGTACAATAAGTTAATGTAAGGCCAATAATGTTTATGCTTCTGTTTTGTATCAGTTATGACATCCCAAGTTTTAATAATCAATGAAAAACATTTTCTTCGGAAATACTTTTTATGGAACCAATTCCGCATTTATAAAGATCACTCTGATTTAAAATTAGCATAAATAAAAAAGTATTTTTAGGCCGAGAAAAATGGGGATGTCACAGTTGGTATCAAAACATTAGTTTAAGCGAACTTGGAGTTTTAGGAAATTTCTAGACTTAAACTTAGAGCTTAAGCGATAATGGTGAAGGTTGTGTCTAGTAAAGTATTACTATATTAAAATACTCGCACCTATGAGCATAGAACGTCATGACGATCACAAGGAGAGGTAGAGTCATCAATAGCAAAGGAAGGTATCCTCCGTGCTAGAGTCTGACTCAATGAGACCTGATTCTAGCCATTACATTGTGCGTTGAAAGGTCATTAAAGCATTATCATTCGGTCTATTACAGTAGTCGAAGTAAAGACCTTATCTTAGGTTAAGTCTATTCTAAAAGGAGCATGAGTCTCCAATGAAGATGGACTTTAGAAGGAAGGGCAGGTGCAAGTTTGAGCACCACTAGCAACTAAGAAGTCCAAGGGTCTAATAATCATTGGGAAATACATAAGACTTACAATTATTATCTAGGATGAAAATGTAACATACAAAATTATTATTCAAAGTCCTATTTTGCTGATGATTTCGGGACGTAATCATACTAAGGGGGAGATCATTGTAACGCCCGTAAGTTAGGGCTAGACGATTAAAGAATAATAGGATAATTTTTCTTAACGTCAATAAAAATATTTTTTCAATAGAAGGTTATTTAGGGAAAATAACCTAAAATAAAGTCATAGTAGTCGTAAAACCGAGAACGGGAATATAGAGAACATCTAAATCTGACTTCGGGAGAGGAAGTTATGATTTTTCAAAGTTTCAGTGTAACAACATACGACTCAGAAACTAAAACTGAAATCGGTCGATTGTTAGGAAAAACAATCTAAACGGGAGTTGAAGATATCGTCAATACCAGTTAAGCTACACTTATTTTACCCAAGTGTAACTTTTAAATATAGTCATAGTCGTTATTATGAACTTATAATTAAGATTTATCAGTGATTCTAAGTCATTATACTCATTGATCTACTCTCGGGGATGATGTATAGGCTGGATTCAGTGAGGTGTTTAAAGTGGGAGTTCCAAACAATATACTTCATATACAAAATGGACCCTACCTCCGATATGATCCTACATGGTTATTCATTACTTGATAGATCTTGATGTAGACATTGGGATTGTTAAGGGACTAAACTATCATTAGTTATAAGGAATATCAGAGTAAGACTTAGTAGTAATCCTATCTAAGTTACGTCAAGGGAAACGTAAAATTGCTAAGGCGAAAAAATGTCCAAATTTTGAGGCATCCACTTTAATTGTGAGTGCATAGTTACTTTCAACATACACATAAATATGGAGTATCTATTAAATGCTATACGTGCTTGTTACCTGTGTACTTGATATTTGTGCTATAATTTACTTTATCATATTCGTAATGGGGAGTGAAGGGTTTTGGGAAAGATAAAATAATGGGTTGGGTAGTAATGGTTTTTTGGGAAAATAAAATAATGATGAAAGGTCACACATTGTATTACAGGGATCAATCATCTAAGAAAGTATATGTGACGACCACTGACTATTTTATGTAGTCCGGTGGAACACTAGTAGGTTCGCCACCTATAGGGGTTAAAATCATACTTTTCAGGGAAAAGGAAAGTTGTTTGTTTGGGTACTCTATACCCTCAGGGTTTCCATATTGACACATATTGCTATGAAATCCCCGAAGCAATATTGTCTACTCACAGAGATCCTTTAGGGTAGGTTTCTTGAGATTATCATTAGGGATTTGAGAGTAAAAATAATGGGAATAGGTAATTCAGATTATTTTTTTACTAAGAAAATATACAACTTCAATATTATGCGTTGAAAACCCTATATGCTCACCAGGTTTCCCATCTTGACCCACTTAGTTTCCTTATATCACAAGAAACCGTATGAAGGTACAATCCACTGAGATATTTGAGGAGTTTAGGCCTTTATTACAATAAGTTAATGTAAGGCCAGTAATTGTGACAACCCGAAATTTTTTTATCTTGTAAAGTCCAGCCAAACAATCCAATCAAAGGTAAGCCTTGCTTCTGTTGCCTTTTAGCCTTGTTAAGGGTCATTCTATTGAGTTCTAAGCCTAGTGCACTTAAGGATTGAGTGTTATGAGGTATTAGCTCGAGATCAGAAGGCTGCACCCGAACCAGAAAGCCAACCACATGGGGTTTACGGCCGTAAACACCCTCCTAGCCGTGAACTCCTTCCATAAGAATGATATCCCTTCATTTTTCATCATTTCTCACAATTTCAAGTCAAGAATTTCCATTCTCTCTCAAGTATCATCAAGGATATCCTCCTTGATCTTCAAAAGTGTAAGTTATTCTCCCGTTGTTTCTTTATATCCTTCTTGATCTTGTGAAACCCTTTGATTTCATCCGTGTTCATCACTTTTGTTCTAGATCTTCAAGATCATCATCTTTCACCAAGAACAGCAAGAACACACACTTGTTCTTGGTGGCTGTGAACTCCCTAAAGCCTTCCAAAGGTGAGTATTTCTTCCATAATCTTGTTAACCACTAGAAACACTCAAAGCCTCATGAAACAAACACCCTTTAAGCTTGAACCAAGATCCAAATTTGCATCATTTTGGAGAGTTTACGGCCATGCAATCTCCCTTGGCCGTAAACCCTTCTCAAGATCATCAATGGCCGTCAACATCTTAGGTCGTGAACACCCATGGCCGTGAACACCTTGGCCGTGAACTCATCTAGGCTGTGAACACACCTTCCCTTGGCCGTAACTCCCTTTTTATCAATCACATGTGATTTTAACACTTCATTTCAAGTGTTTCCTAGTCCCTAAGGTAGTTTCCTCGCATGTTAGTTGTTTTAAACACTAATTACATGCCTATATATGCTATTATATGTCATTTAGGACTCGTTTGTGTCTCGGGAATTCATTCGTGGAACTTCTCATCCTTACGCGAACCTTCAATTGAATCATCCACATAAGGTGAGTTCATACCCCTATAATCAATCTTTTAAATGTTTCAAATGCTTTTAGAGGGGGGGGGGGGGAATACAAGTTGAACACAATGTTAATTGTGTAAATGTTTAAAGTTATGTTACTTTATTGTTTATAAGTAATCAAATCAAATCATTTCAAAAACTCTTTTAAAGTTATGTTACTTTATTGTTTATAAAACTCCGTTTTTAAAGTACAAACATAACTCAGTCAATAATCGAGTCTTTTCTTCAAGTCAGATACAGTTTAAGTAAACATACTAGTAAACTATAATAGGTATAGTTTAAGGGTTCAGTTCATACTATCACTAGTACATGGAGGAACATACTATACACTAGAACAGAAGGAACATACTATAACGAGAAACAAAAAGAACATACTATACACAAGAACAGAGGAACATACTATACAAATACAAGAATACTATAACATTAATGTGAAGCCACTACTTCACGGCTTAACAATATATTTGTTAGGTCGCGTTTTGTAACAAGAGTCTCCTGGAGGGAGAGCATGAGTTTGTGTGTAGATCTATATGGGATTGACACCCCACACCTTGCTGCTAGCTACAGTGAGACTTACAAGTCTACGGGTGACAAAGATCACATCAGTTCGACGCCATTAGGTGGTCGTGTTATCACGTGTCATATCAGTATGGTTATAACCACATCACATTTTAAACCTTAATTAAGAAACTGGTTATAAGGTAGTTAGTGCTTCAGTAGTCACTTTATACAACATTACTGAGTACTTTCATTTTCCCATTACATTCTTATTGTGATCTCCTCACATAAAAGGTAATGCCAACTATTAAAAATAGTCTTAAACCTGGGAAAACTTACATCATTAAACAAGACAAACAGAACAGTCGAGTCTTAGTAAATTCAGTTAGAAGAGGGCCTATAATGCTAACTTTATGATTCCTCGGTAGATACATCAGGGATATATATTAATCGGGTCCGGCAGACAGTAGGATGTGTGCTTTCCGCTTCATTTCTTGTTCCTTGTTTGGTTGTGGGCTTAGAGAAGATTCACCCAGTCTACTATCTATTCGATCTTAGCTATATATATATTCCGTATACACCAAGTAATCATAAGGAGTATCAAGTATGGGTCAGGTCATAGTATACAAATTCAATAAACCGTTTTCTAGTACAAAACATACTTTTCAGTTAGAACATTGAGTAAACTAAACTAGAAGCTTATCAGTAAAGGGTTTAATCCATTTTATTAAACCAGTATAACTTAAAAGACCTTAGGTGGTTAATTCTATAATACCTTAGCTTATACATCAGGGTTATATATAATTAATATCCGGTAGGTAGTTGGATGTGTGCTTTCCGCCTCATTTCCTGTTCCTTGTTTGGTTGTGGCCTTAGGGCAGATTCACACAACTAACTATCCGTTCGATATTATATTATATATAGCTAGTATAAACTAAGTGATTATAGAAGAAACTATTGTGGTTACCATTTTTACTAAAGAAAATAAGGGTTTTTCTTAAAGCATGTTTTCATCAAATATAAAGGAACTATTACAGTTAACTCCGTGAGTACCAAACGAATACGCCAGGGTTATATACAATGAAGATCTAACAAACAATGGGATGTGTGAGTTCCGCCTCATTTCCTGTTCCTTTTTTGGTTGTGGACTTAGGGCGGATCCACACAATCGATTGTTTGTTTACTCTGGGTTTTATATAACTTGTATCCATTTAGTACTCATAGAAGGGATTGTAGAGTCATTTTCACTTATCTTTCATCATATCAGGAAATATAGGATTTTCTGGAGGAACAGGCGAACTTTTCTAAAAGAACTTTCAACTTACTATACATCACTAAAATACTTATGAACTCACTAGCTTAAATGTTGATATACTCTTTCAAAATAACTTGTATTCTCAGGAAACCAGTAGACAGGTATGCGCACTGGGATTCAGAAGATGGAGCATAGTAGCTTCATGTCTTGTTTTGTTATTTACTTTTGTAGTCTATCTTATGTGAACCACATACTTTGTAAACACTTTCTTTCTAATGAAATGGTTGTTTGTTACTTTGATTACTATGATGCATGTCTTGTGATACTAAACATGACGTCCTCCGCCCCCGAACGTTTCCTCCGTTCCGGTTTGGGGGTGTAACAGATTGGTATCAGAGCATTGTTTATAGTGAACTAAGTATATCAACCTATAAAAGATATACAACTATAAATGCAATGGGGCCAAAGTACTCTAGATAATACTATATTTTTAAATATATATATATATATATATACATACATATATATATATATATATATATATAACAATATCTTATAAAAGTATACATACATGCTTATACATATATACATACTAGAACAAGTATCACAAGAAGAACAGAACAGATTTATTTAAAGGTAGAACACTGCGGTCAAACCTGGACAGTTATGTAATCATATCTGGGATCAATATGGCCTGATCAACTATATTCATTTGAGATGTGACCGACATGTATTTGGGAGTGATGTGGTGTTGCAACAGTCTTAAAACTTAGCTAACGATATTCAAGGGATTTCTAGATCAGAACATAAATTTAAAATACTATGGGAGTATTTTATAATACTATAAGACAACAACAAGTTTAAAACATACCAAGTTCAATACATTAAAATACTATAGGAGTATTTGAGGCACTATAAATAACTTATGTGAGAATTTAAAAGACCCTTCTGGTAGGTCTATGATTACGGAGTGTATACTTCCAAGGTTTTATATAATTGAGATTTTATAGACTTAGAATTTGTGATCTATGCTTCACTACCTGTTCCTTGTTTGGTTTTGGTTTTGGAGTAGGATCACTTATTCGAAGGTCTAGTTAATCTTAAATTATATACAACTTGTATAGATTGCGCGGTTATATGAGGACTCAGTAAGGATCACCCCATAATATTTCACTTAATCTCATAGATTCTTTAGACACTTAGATTCTCGCACGACAAACCCAGATAAGTGTAACTACTCCATCATAGCAGTCAGCAGAGGAGTCAAGGAGGAACAAGAAGAGATTCAACCAGAGTTTCCAAGGAGTGATCAGCCAGATAAACTAAAACGTCTTATGCGTCACACTAGTAAACAATAACCTTGATTGACTTAGTGAGCTAGTGGATACACTACTCACATTATGGGTTAGGATTATTTCTTTTTCGTGCAACTAGTATCAGTTATTCAATTCACAGATATTCATTCGAGGATAGCCACTTCTGATTCATAGAGTTTATTTTTTATAGACTCCCTTTATGAGTTGTTTCCAGAACCCTATGAAAGTCAAAACCAGATACACTCAGAACTAGGTTAACTTTGTCTTTCAGCTTTCGGCTTATAAACCACTGCTATAGACTTAACTCCGTTTCATCTTTGTATTCTTTCAGCAAGATGCCTCCTCGTAGATCAAACAGGCGCACTACTCCGATAACTCCAGCTCAAACTTCACTACCTCCTCCACAATTCGATCCTGCTGCTCTCCAAGCAACGATATCAGCCGCAGTAGTAGCTGCTTTAGCTCACATCAGCGAGAGTGGTACCAACGAAACTGGTAGCGGTACCCACCTAGCCAACCCCAGAGTCACCCATGGACACCCACAGGAGTGTTCGTATAAAGACTTCATGAACTGCAAACCCAAATACTTTAATGGAAATGGGGGAGTCATTCCTCTGATGCGATGGTTCGAGAAAACAGATTCGGTCTTTGAAATCTGTTCGTGCCCAGAAGGGAGCAAAGTGAAGTTTGCTGCCTGCACTTTCTCCGACAGAGACCTAACATGGTGGAATAGCCATGTTAAGTCACTGACCCTACCAGTGGCTAACTCAATAGGTTCGGAGAACCTAAAGGAGATGATGTTGGAAGAATACTGCCCGAGGGGCGAAGTTCAAAAGCTGGAACAGGAACTATGGGAGCATACTATGGTCGGCTCAGACATAGTGACATACACTGACAGGTTTAGCGACCTGGAACCACTATGCCCCGGGATGGTTACCCCAGAAAGTAATAAGATAGAAAGGTACATCTGGGGTTTATCTACCCCGATTCAAGGAGATGTACTGTCTTCTAACCCAACTACATTCGATAGCGCCAAATGCTTGGCCTAGCGAATCGTTGACCACAGAGTCCGCCATGGCGAGGAGGTCCCTGCTCCCGAGCCATCAAAGGGAGGGTACAATAAACGAAAGTCGGGGAACAAGAGGTAGAAGCGAACAACACAAGAAACCCCGCATAAACAACAAATGGGTACTATATACACCGCCACAACACCTGCTACACTAGCATCTGCCAGTCGATATGCTGGAACTCTCCCTCAGTGTGGAAAGTGTAACTATCACCACACCGGAGTATGTCGGAAAATGCTATGCCTTAATTGCCATAGGAAGGGACACACTGCTCGGTTCTGTAGGGTACCAGCACAACCGATCTCCTAAGTCCCCGGAGTTGAAATGAGCCAAGCCTGTTATGGCTGTGGTGAGACAAGACACTACATGAGGGACTGCCCGATAGCGAAGAACTCAGGCGCGGATGGGCAAATTCTGATGATCACCGTAGGAGAAACTACCCCGGAGTCCCCAACGACCAGCGGTGCGTCTTCGAAATAATAATTATTTTAAAATTTAATTTATATATATATAAGATTAAAACTTGGGGAAAACAATTAAAAGTAATTATAATAACTCACTCATATGAACAAGTCACAGCATTCATGAGAGAACTAAAGATCCGTTCAGGGAAGCTATGATGGCTTAGTGTGTACATCAGGGTTGTGCATAGCTAAGATTTTGCAGACTTAGAGTGAGTGATTCCGCCTTATCTCCTGTTCGTTGTTTGGTTGTGGATTTAGGGCAGAGTCACTCAGTGGACCGTCTTATTCATCTTAATTATACATAGCTTGTATATGGCAGGCGATCATAGAGGTACCAAGGAGGATCATATATAGAGTATCGACACTAGTTATCAAACACTTTCACTGTAAGTACTCGCTCATCGCGGTATGATTTGAGACAGTGGTGATATCAAGGGGAAAACAGAAAGCACTAGAACGTTTACACAGTGTACATTTTCGAGCACACTAGGGATACACCATCATATAACAAACGTTTCTTTCAAATCGGCCTAACTTTTGTTTCGGTAAAGAGTCTGTTGTCATCATTCGTCATGGATTGCCGTGGTCCTCGCCATACTAAGTTCATATGTTTCAAAATTTCATCGCCTTAACCGACAAATTCATGAAACCCTCGTCATTCGTAACGACAACCTGACCTAGACCCCAGTATTGTCTTTTGTGTTCTAAAACCCGAAGTACTCATGCGAGGAGTACCTTGCCCTCCGAAACCTTAACGCCGTATATTCAACAGACCTTCCCAAACTACCACTACCACTCGTCCAGCAGATCAAGTTTAACCATAGAGGCTAAGGACGAATACATCCCACCTATCACTATTTAGTGTATACGCGAGGGTAGTATATAATTATGATTACGTAGATTTAGTATGTGTGTTTCCGCCCTATCTCTGTTCCTTGTTTGGGTGTGGACCTGGGGCAGAGTTGCACATCCGACCGTCTTACCAGTCTTAATTATATACGACTTGTATACACAAGGTAATGCTAGATGGACTAGGTATGAATCCTATCATGAGCATTAGGGCAAAGTTGACCAGGTCTACGAGTAGGTATTCTGCCATTCAGAGGAGCACAACCCCAGGAGTACTGCTAAGAAAGCTAATTTCAGGACGAAATTCCATCTAACGGGGGGATGATGTGACAACCCGAAAATTTTTTATCTTGTAAAGTCCAGCCAATCAATCCAATCAAAGGTCAGCCTTGTTTCTGTTGCCTTTTAGCCTTGTTAAGGGTCATTCTAATGAGTTCTAAGCCTAGTGCACTTAAGGATTGAGTGTTATGAGGTATTAACTCGAGATCAGAAGGCTGCACCCAAACCAGAAAGCCAACCACATGGGGTTTACGGCCGTAAACTCTATTCACGGCCGTAAACACCCTCCTAGCCGTGAACTCCTTCCATAAGGATGATATCCCTTCATTTTTCATCATTTCTCATAATTTCAAGTCAAGAACTTCCATTCTCTCTCAAGTATCATCAAGGATATCCTCCTTGATGTTCAAAAGTGTAAGTTATTCTACCGTTGTTTCTTGATATCCTTCTTGATCTTGTGAAACCCTTTGATTTCATTCGTGAATTCATCACTTTTGGTCTAGATCTTCAAGATCATCATCTTTCGCCAAGAACACCAAGAACACACACTTGTTCTTGGTGGCTGTGAACTCCCTAAAGCCTTCCAAAGGTGAGTATTTCTTCCATAATCTTGTTAACCACTAAAACACTCAAAGCCTCATGAAACAAACACCCTTTAAGCTTGAACCAAGATCCAAATTTGCATCATTTTGGAGAGTTTACGGCCATGCAATCTCCCTTGGCCGTAAACACTTCTCAAGATCATCAATGGCCGTGAACATCTTAGGCCGTGAACACCCATGGCCATGAACACCTTGGCCGTGAACTCATCTAGGCTGTGAACTAACCTTCCCTTGGCCGTAACTCCCTTTTTATCAATCACATGTGATTTTAACACTTCATTTCAAGTGTTTCCTAGTCCCTAAGGTAGTTTCCTCGCATGTTAGTTGTTTTAAACACTAATTACATGCCTATATACGCCATTATATGTTATTTAGGACTCGTTTGTGTCTCGGGAATTCATTCGTGGAACTTCTCATCCTTACGCGAACCTTCAATTGAATCACCCACATAAGGTGAGTTCATACCCCTATAATCAATGTTTTAAATGTTTTAAATGCTTTTAAGGGGGGGGGGGGGGGGAATACAAGTTGAACACAATGTTAATTGTGTAAATGTTATTTGTGATAACCATCACATTAAATGATTCTTATGCTTTTATAAGTAATCAAATCATTTCAAAAACTCTTTTAAAGTTATGTTACTTTATTGTTTATAAAACTCCGTTTTTAAAGTACAAACATAACTCAGTCAATAATCGAGTCTTTTCTTCAAGCCAGATACAGTTCAAATAAACATACTAGTAAACTATAATAGGTATAGTTTATGGGTTCAGTTCATTCTATCACTAGTACAGGGAGGAACATACTATACACTAGAACAGAAGGAACATACTATAACGAGAAACAGAAAGAACATATTATACACAAGAACAAAAGAACATACTATACAAATACAAGAATACTATAACATTAATGTGAAACCACTACTTCACGGCTTAGCAATATACTTGTTAGGTCGCGTTTTGTAACAAGAGTCTCCTGGAGGGAGAGCATGAGTTTGTGTATAGATATATACGGGATTGACACCCCACATCTTGCTGCTAGCTACAGTGGGACTTACAAGTCTACGGGTGACAAATATCACATCAGTTCGACGCCATTAGGTGGTCGTCTTAACACGTGTCATATCAGTATGGTTATAACCACATCACATTTTAAACCTTAATTAACAAACTAGTTATAAGGTAGTTAGTGCTTCAGTAGTCACTTTATACAACATTACTGAATACTTTCATTTTCCCATTACATTCTTATTGTGATCTCCTCACATAAAAGGTAATGCCAACTATTAAAAATAGTCTTAAACCTAGGAAAACTTACATCATTAAACAAGACAAACATAACAGTCGATTCTTAGTACATTCAGTTAGAAGGGGGCCTATAATGCTAACTTTATGATTCCTCGGTAGATACATCAGGGATATATATTAATCGGGTGCGGCAGACAGTAGGATGTGTGCTTTCCGCTTCATTTCTTGTTCCTTGTTTGGTTGTGGGCTTAGAGCAGATTCACCCAGTCTACTATCTATTCGATCTTAGCTATATATATATATATATATATATATATATATATATATATATATATATATATATATATATATATATATATATATATATATATATATATATATATATATATATATATATATCGTATACACCAAATACTCATAAGGAGTATCAGGTATGGGTCAGGTCATAGTATACAAATTCAGTACACCGTTTTCTAGTACAAAACATACTTTTCAGTTAGAACATTGAGTAAACTAAACTAGAAGCTTATCAGTAAAGGGTTTAATCCATTTTATTAAACCAGTATAACTTAAAGGACCTTAGGTGGTTAATTCTATAATACCTTAACTTATACATCAGGGTTATATATAATCTGTAAGGGTCGAATTGTTGTAATTAGTCGAAATATATTTTGTCTCTTCGAATGTTTTATAATATATTTTACTAGGGCGCTTTTATTCGAAGCTTAAGTGTCTATGCCATATTATATTTTTTGTACGCTTTCGGTTCCCTATAAATAGGGTTATTTACTAGAGTTAGTTAAGTGTTTTTACAGACCTGTCTATTGTACTCTGTAAACATACGAAAGCGTAATAAAGCTGAAACAAGATCATATTTATATCCGGTGTTCAATCTCGCATTCTTACTTGAATTCATACTCTGATTAATTCTATACTCGATTCTTTATTTCATCAATTGGTATCAGAGCAGGAATCACATCTGTGATCTGATTTTCATCCATTCAAAAAGTTTTTGAATCAAATTTTTGGTTCGAAAGATTCCGCACTTTTTGATCGTGAAAAATTTGTCTAGATCTTAGTCTGTGATTTGATTCTGCATTTGAATTGTTGAATCGAGTGTTCTTCTAGCAATTCCGATTTGATTCAACTAGCTTGATTTCAAATTTCCAAATCTTCTTAAGAATTTTCAAAATCAATTTCCGTACAACAATGGCGAGTTTCAATCTCAATTCGATGACCTCGTTTTCTCATCTGTTAGGTTCATCAACCAAAATTCCAATGCTAATTCCTGAATATTATGATCAGTGGGCTGATCGTATGCAGGATTATCTGAATGGTCTGGATGAAGAATTATGGTCATGTATCACTGGAAATGTCAATGTTCCAGTGAATGTTCACCCAATTGGATCATCTTCTACAAATTCTGGAGTTGATAATCAATCTGATCGTCTGAAGAAACTGGAGAAGAGGTGTATGAGAGAACTGCGAGGAGCTTTACCTCCAGTTGTGTACAACTACATAAGGAGCTGTACCACTGCAAAGGAAATCTGGAACAGTCTGAAAGATAAGTTTCAAGGAAGTGAGAAGACGAAAATCAATTCAGTCAAACAGTGCTTGGTTGAGCTGAAAGACTTCAGACAAAAAGAAGGTAAAACAATCGAAGTTTACTATGATCGACTGAACGAATTAATCTATCATTGTAATCGCTATGGAATTACCAGGACTTCAATGGAATTCAATATCATTTTTGTGATGGGTCTTCGAAAAGAATGGAGAAGTGTTAGTATGATGGTGAAGAATCAGCAAAGTTTTGATACATCAACTCTCAATGATTTGTACAATCAGTTGAAAACACACGAAACAGAAGTAAATGAAATTGCTGAAGAGATGAAGCAAAATTTGGGAGGTCCATTGGCACTTGTGTCAAAAATATCTGAGAAAGAAGCCGAAAATGGTGATTCTGAGGAAGAAGAAGGATTCATCATGAATTCGGATGATGAGGCAATTGCTTTTTACTCGAATAATCATGTTAAGAAGTTTTTCAAAAAGCCGTTCAATCCGAAAACTAAGCTTGCTGAGGTAAAAGGAAGTGCTGTGAGTAAAACTACTGATGAGGAGAAAAAGAAAGTTGAGAAGAAAGATTCGAAAGTGACTGAAGGAAAGATTGAGAAAAAGCTGAAAGGTGATGCAGGAATAGATTGTCATTATTGCAACGGTGCGAATCATCTTGCGAATGACTGTATGCTTCGAAAGAAGGATGAGAGGAAGAATAAAGTCAAGGATGAGGCGTATTATGCAGAGAGGCTAGAGGAGGTTCGTGCGAAAGCCAAAAATTTGTCATTGGTTGCAAAGGGTGAACATGAGGATGAAGATGGAACTTGTCAAATCTGGTCATCCGGATCAGACGATGAAGAAATGTGAAATCCGACGTATGGAGCGTTGTATGCGAAAATGGAGGAGGACTCGGATGATGAGGAATTCGAAGTGAGAGGACGATGATTCGTATCCAAAGCGGCTGACAAATCGTCCAATGACAACAAAGGTACGTAAAATTCTCGAATCTTTTAATATTCCTACACATGCTTATGATTCTGAACTAATATCTTTTGATGAGACTGTTACTTATTTTGATTCAATTGTTGTGTCTGCTAGCAATGAGGCCAATAAATTGTCCATGGAGTTGTTAGAGACCAAAAAGAGATTAGAATTGAAAATAAGCAAAATTGAATGTTTGGAATTACAAATAACAAATATTATGTGTGATAGGGATACTTTAACAAGTGAAGTCAAACTTTTGTTAGCACAAAGAAACATTTATTGTAATTCTGCTAAAAGACTTTATGGCAGATTAACTGATTTACATCATTCATGTGACATAAGTAAAGAGCAACGTAGAAAATTACTACTTTTTCTTGCATTCGAAAGAGCTAAGGTAGATAATATTTCGTATGATTGTGAGCAGATAATAGCTGATTTTGACAAAGTTCATCATGATAGATATAAATATGGAATTGTCAAAATTGATGAATGTCTTGATGCGAATGAATTAGTTAACATAGTGAATGATACTTTGACTAAATCTGAACAAATTCAAATTTTGAAAAAGACTGAGAATTCAACATCTGATTCTCAATCTAATTTTGATGATATTGAAGATAATTTTGACAATATTAGTGAAATAAGTGAACTTGAAGATGTTGATTGTTCTCAGTTGTCTGTTGTTAATGTTGCATCAACATCTAAAGGGAAAGAAAAATTTAAGGATTTGATGGTTGAAAATGAAACTGATACACCCTCAAGTTCGAATGTTTGTGATATGAACTTTGTGGATCTCAAAGACAGTCAAACTGATGATAGTGATGATGAAGATTATGAGAAAATTTCGAAGGAAAAGAAATCTTCAAAGGAAGAAGAAATTCCTCGAATAGTGGTTGATCAAGTGTATGGTGATACACAAAAGTTTGAAAAAGTAATGAATGAAAAAGGTGAACACTATCTTGAAACGAATACAGTGGTTTATCTAAATTTCAAATGTACAGATGATGTCATTTTTCCAAATCAAGTTTTCGTAACTACTGGAAATGTTGAAAATATCAAACCATAATTAAAGAAGTTAGTTGAGGAGGATAATTCAAAAACAACTGATGAAGGTTTTTTCGCAAATCAAAGCACAGTTGAAAACAACTTAACAAAGAATTCGTATGTGTTCCAACGTCAAAAACTACAAAGAAAATAGGTTGAAAAATCAAAAATTGAAAAAGAGAATTCAAAACAAGTTGCAAAGGAAAGTGAAAAAGTTGTCAAACTAAACTCTAAGGAATTTAAAGATCAAATTGACAAATTTTCAAAAGAAAACAACATTTCAAAAAGACAAGCAAGAAAGAAAATATTTTGGCAAAATATCGAGACTCAAAAGATGTCTGAATCACAATCACCCAAAAATGTTTTCAAAGCTAAAAATTCCTCTTTTTCAACAAAACCTCAACATTCATATCAATCAAATCATTCAAGGTCTGAAGTGAATAAACAACCAAGGTTTTCAAAAGTATCAGAACCTAACAATACAAGAACATTTTCAAATAAATCAAATCAAAATCAAAAATTCTTTCAACGTCAAAATTTTAAATCAAAAGTTGATACATCTTATGCTCAATCTTTTCTAACAAATCCAAAAGTTGATTTTGTTCCTCAAAAGCCAAATTTCCCTAATCATACGAAGAAAGAACATATGAAGACTTCACGGGAAAAAGGAATGACTTCAAGGAAGAACATTGATCATTGGCTTGAAGGTAAAGGAAAGATGTATCAGTCGAATACATTTTCAAAGGAGCAAATTCAAGAAGCATATGAGAAGTATGTGAATACTTCATCAAATGGCAGTTCATCTTCTAAGGATTCAAACATTTCAGTCAAAGCTTGGAAACCAGTAATAAAAGCAAAGAATGTTCATTCACAAAATCAGAATTCAAAGGGTAATGTCAGCGAACATTCGAAACCATCAACAAATTATGTTTCGGTTCCTTTAAATAAAGATGTAAACTTAATTGATAGTCTCAAAACCAAAGTTTGTGATTGGGTTAAAAGTTCTTCATTACATTCGAAATTGAAATCTAATTTCCAAGGACCCAAAAAGCCTTGGGTACCTAAATTTTTCCAATGATTGTAGGTACTATGTGACGAGCAATATGATAACAAGTGGTACATTGATAGTGGTTGGTCTCGTCACATGACTGGGAAGAAGGAAAATTTACGTGATTTTCGAAGTCTCAAAAATGCTGGAGTAGTGAAGTTTGGGAACAATAAAAAATGTCAAGTCAAGGGATATGGGAAGATCATGAATGGACAATTCACAGTGAATCGTGTTGCATATGTTGAAGGTCTTCAACATAACTTGATAAGTGTTTCTCAACTTGTTGTGGGCACTGGCAATCAAGTTCTTTTTAACGAAGAAGGAAGTGTTATTTCAAATGTCAACACAAAAGAAGTGTTACTGAAATCCAAAAGGAAAGGTGACATGTTCACTTTGGATATCAATCTGATAGTAGGGAAACCTGCTATATGTCTTCTTTCGAAAGCAACATCAGACTTAAGTTGGCTATGGCATCGAAGACTTTCTCATCTCAATTTTCGAAACATTAATAAACTTGTGGTACAAGATCTGGTAAGAGGTTTACCTGTACTTAAATTTGACAATGATTCTTTATGTGCAGCTTGTGAAGTTGGCAAGCAACATAAACAAGGTCATCTAATTACGATTGATTCGAAAATAGTTGCACCGATTGAACTCTTACATATTGATTTGTGTGGTCCTTCAACTGTTTCAACTCTCAACAAGAAAAGGTACATTCTAGTTATTGTTGATGACTTTTCCAGATTTACGTGGGTTTATTTTCTCAGGCTTAAATCCGAAGTTGCACAAATCATGATTGACTTCATCAAAAAGATGGAAACAACATTGAAGAAGATTGTTCGAAAAATTAAGAGTGATCATCGAACTGAATTTAAGAGCAATGTTCTTGATTCATTTTTGGTGGACAAAGGAATTTCGCATAACTTTTCATCTCCATACACACCACAACAAAATGGTGTTGTTGAACGAAGAAATAGGTCTCTATGCGAAGCGGCAAGGACTATGTTGGCATATGCGAATCTTCCACAATACCTTTGGGCTGAAGCAGTATCAACCGCATGTTTCACTCAAAACAGATCTTTCATTCATCGTCGTTTTAACATTACTCCATATGAAATTCTCAACAATCGAAAACCTAACGTTAAATTTTTACATGTTTTCGGATGCAGGTGCTTCATTATGAATCTCAAGGATAATCTTACGAAATTTCAAGCAAAAGCAGATGAAGGGATTTTCTTGGGATATTCGCATAATTCAGTCGCATATCGAGTGTTGAATAAAAGAACATGAAAAGTTGAATAAACTTTTAATCTTACATTTGATGATCATTACATTAAACAAACTACCTCACAGTTTGAAAATCATCCTATTCTGAAAGACATACAAGATGAATCTGAATCCTTACAAACATTAGATATTGATTATGATTTAATTTTTGGAATTTCAGATCATGCTGTTGATGCTGAAATAAAAGCAAATGATAATCATCTCTCTGAACTAACGAAGCTTATTGATGATTCAACATCAAATTCTCCAGAGAAAGGCGAAAGTATGCAAACCACTCCAGTGGAGGGGGAGCAACTGGATTCGAATACTCTAGTTGAGGAAGAGCATTCTTTCGAGGGGGAGAATGGAAGATTGAATGTTGATGTTGAGGGGGAGCATAATGTTGAGGGGGAGCATTTAGAAAACATTGACAATAATAATGATTTTGATGATGTTTGTTCGATTGCAGGATCAGAGAATGACGATATGTACGAAGATGCACCTTTGGAATTTGATCCAGCATATCCACCAATGGAAAAGTGGACAAGAGATCATCCGAAGGATCAAGTAATTGGGAATCCACAAGAGGGAGTTTTAACAAGAGCTCAAATTCGTGCAAAGAATGAGGTATTGAATACTCATCAAGAATTTTGCATGTTCAATGTTTTCATCTCTAAAATTGAACGAAAAACAGTTAAGAATGCAATTGAACACTCAGATTGGGTTGTTGCAATGCAATCTGAATTGTCTGAATTTGAACGAAACAAGGTTTGGAGATTAATTCCTAAACCTGAAAATGTTTCAACTGTTGGGTTAAAATGGATTTTCAAAAATAAAACCGACAAAGATGGAAACATTGTTCGAAACAAAGCCAGACATGTTGTTAAAGGATATTCACAACAAGAAGGAATTTACTATGAAGAAACTTTTGCCCCTATCGCAAGACTCGAGGCTGTTCGTATATTTCTGGCTTATGCAGCTCACAAAGATTTTGATGTTTATCAAATGGACGTGAAGTGTGCATTTCTAAATGGAGAGCATGAAGAAACTGTTTACGTGGAACAACCCCCAGGTTTTATTAACGAAGAATTTCCAAATCATGTTTATATTTTAGATAAGGCGGTTTATGGTTTGAAACAAGCACCACGAGCATGGTATGCAACACTTACTTCATTTTTGAAACAATCTAAATTTAAACAAGGATCTGTTGATCCCACATTATTTCGAAAGAAAGTTGGGAATCATCTAATGCTTGTTCAAATTTATGTTGATGATATTATTTTTGGCTCAACTGACCCTGCCTTGTCTAGAGAATTCGAAGATCTGATGAAAAGCAAGTTTGAAATGAGCATGATGGGAAAAATCAACAATTTTCTTGGATTGAATATTCGTCAAAACAGAGAAGGGATTTTTATTAATCAGGAAAAATATACGAAAAATCTGCTAGAGAAGTTTGGATTGACGAATAGCACAAAGTTACGAGTTCCTATGGCAACTGGCATAAAATTGACACCTTCGTTAGATAAACCTGCAGTTGACCTAACTCTGTACAGGAGCATGATTGGTTTATTACTTTATCTTACAGCAAGTAGACCTGATATCATGTTTTCTGTGTGTAATTGTGCTAGGTATCAGTCAATTCCACGAGAACCACATCTCACTGCTGTGAAGAATATATTTCGTTATCTTAAAGGAACAATTTCGTTAGGATTGTGGTATCCTTCGAACACTGGGTTCTTTGTACAAGCATATTCGGATGCAGACTTGGGTGGTTGTAATCTTGATAGGAAAAGCACAAGTGGTGGATGTCAATTTCTCGATGGCAAATTGGTGAGCTGACAGTCGAAAAAGCAAACTTGTGTCTTAATCTCAACAGCTGAAGCAGAATATATGGCTGCTGCTGCTTGCACATCACAAATTATATGGATTCAAAGTCAATTGCGTGATTATGCAATCAATATGAAAAATATTCCATTATATTGTGATTCTCAAAGTGCAATAAGAATTTGTCATAATCTTGTACAGCATTCGAAAACTAAACATACAGCACTTCGTTATCATTTCATCAAAGATCACGTGGAAGATGGAAATATTGAAGTGCATTTCGTGAAAACAACTGATCAGTTAGCTGACATTTTCACGAAACCTTTGGATGAAAAATCCCTTGTGAAAATTATAGAAGGACTTGGAATGATCGATGGAAATTCTGTTCCATGCGAAAAAGAAGAATGACGGTTGACAAGAAATGATTCAGAGGCGCTGAATAAAAGACAATGCAAAGTCATTCAGCATTCAAAGGTTACTGTTCATAGTCAACGCTTCGACCCCTTCGAATTCGTAAATTTGTTACTTATTTTACGGGTTGATTCAGAGGTTACTGTTCATAGTCAACGCTTCGACCCCTTTGAATTCGTACATTTATCACAAACCAGGGAATGATAAAATTTCGTGTTTTTACAATAAATACAGTATATTTTAATTTTCAAAAATTCAAAAATCCAAAAAGATTTTCGTTTGTTTTGTCATTTAATTTTCGAAAATTCAAAAATCCAAAAAGATTTTCTTCTGTTTTGTCATTTCATTTTCGAAAATTCAAAAATCTAAAAATGTTTTCTTTTGTTTTGTCATTTCATTTTCGAAAATTCAAAAATCTAAAAAGATTTTCTTTTGTTTTGTCATTTCATTTTCGAAAATTCAAAAATCCAAAAAGATTTTCGTTTGTTTTGTCATTTAATTTTCGAAAATTTAAAAATCCAAAAAGATTTTCGTATGTTCTGTCTTTACTTTCAAAAAATCAAAACAACAAAAATATTTTGATTCTTATTTCTTTTTAGTATTTTGTTGCAGTTAATCTTGAAGATACAAAGTGGATTATACTAGCAGTTCTAGGGTCAGGTACCTTTTTCGTATGAATTGATAAATATTTCATACTTTGAACTAGTTAAGATGTCCCTAGAAGCATGTTGCTGCATGTTGTCCAAAAGCCTCCAATGACTCAATGTGTGTGTACGAAAGCCTTAATGAAATTTTTCGTATGAAAATTTCTTCCCAATCAGGCTTATATTCACATTAGTCTCTGAGCTACCTGACTCTTCTCAAAATGAGTTAAGAGTTTACTGTTTGGACCTACTATAACAGAGGTACTTTTCGTGTCTTACATCCATCGTTTTCATCTATAAAATTCTTACACAATCACACACGAAGACATATGTCCGAGAGGTCTCTGATCAAACCCATCGAGACTTAGACATATCAAACATCTGTGTTTATGATCTGACATCATGAGACCGTGATGAAAGTGAAACCCAATTTTCACTATACTTTTAAGGAATTGACGGGGAACAATGATCCAGATTCTCACGAAACTTTTGTTTCTGTACCATAATTCGAAACTCCAAATCATATTCATTTCGAATGAGTGGTCTTGATCAAACATTCGAAACCCATGATGTTTGTTATCCAACAAGATCCAACATAAATTTTTATTCTTGAATATGATTTCCGTGTGAGTTTCATTCGAATGTTAAAGTCATTTCAAATTTCCCAAAGCAAACTTGTCACTGACTACACTGGTCAAACAAGTAATTTCGGTTACAATTTATCACCTTATGTTTAGGTTGACATGTAACGAAACATTTTAACTAGCCACGATGCTTAATAAAAGAAGCCCTTCGATATTTATCAACAAATATTCGATTGTAATTCTCGGGAACCCACACAAGCAATTGATCATTTCTCTTAATGATTAATGAAGTTATCTTTGCCCGGGATTTTATCTGCTTTTGTGTCAATTGTTTGACATCACGATATTCCAAAATTTTCTTATATTTGTTTCTCATCTACATTTTTTTGGAACACTGCACTCACGAAATCCTTGAGGTTTTGAGTAATACCAACTCAGGCTGATGATTTCAAAAATTCTGGCATATGACTTCGCTTTTAATCCTAAAAGTGAAAGAGCCTTGCTTCCATTCGAAGGGTTCTGACGGTTACAATATTCTTAGGGAAAACAAGACAGACTGTTTATAAATGACGTATGGTATTCTGTCCGTTTTTCAAGGCGATGTGACAGCTACTTTTTGACGCATGGCTACTTTTACGCAGTAATGGTCCGATTTTCAAGGTGCCACGTCGGATATCATTAATTACCTATCCCGCTTCAAATTCAAACTTCTGGGTTACATATAAAAGGGGATTCAAGGGTTCATTATCAGTTTACGCGATCAAAAAGCAAAAATTCCCTAATTCTCTGATCATCAAAATCTTCAAACCCTAACAATGGCGACTTCTGCTCATGTTGATTCTCATACCACTGAAGATGCCTCTTCATTACCAATAATGAAGATTCAAGCAACAAACTATCACTTGGAGGGTGATGTTTCTCAATACCCAGAAGACTTGAAGATGCTAATTGTTGCTTTGAAGAATTCTGTTTTGTCAAAGGCGATGTTTAGTTCATTCTCTGTTCCAATGTCATGGTTGTCTCAAGTCGGATCTACTACTACATACAACAAAGCTTCTGATACAATTACTTTTCATCTGGTGAATGACAAAAAGGTCAGGCTAACCAAGAAACTCTTTTGTCAAATTCTTGAAATTCCGAATTCACCTCCCTATGTTGCTTTCACATTCCCTAAAATCGTTAACATGTTTAATGAGATGGGATATCAGCCTCCATTGTCTAAGATCAGTGATTTTAAGAAATCTGGTCTTCCACGACTATGGAATTTCTTGTTTGGAATCTTTCTACGATGTTTAACTGGGAGAACAGTTGGTCTTGATAAGGGACGAATGGAGGTTTATGCTATGGTTGCTGGCATATATTATGATCTGCAAGTGGACTATTCTACACAATTATGGAAGGAATTCCAAAAGGGTGTAGAACACACGAATGCTATTCATGGTATTTCGTGTGCAAGATACTGGAGCTTGATTTTGCAGTATTTTTACAACAAGGAAGGGATTTTGGTGCCAAATGATGAAGAAAGAGCTGTTTTTCAATCGTACCACTATCCGAAGGAGGTCACAGACAATGCTGAAGTTTTTCCATCAGTTGCTCGTATTCCTGATGTAATGCTTAAAAGAGTTTATCCTTCGAATTCTGTTTTGGTAGCCTATTTGAAAACCATTGATTCAACAGTAGAAACTGGCATACTATTAGGAAGAGATGATAAGAAATCCAAGAAGACGAAGAAGAATGAAACTGAGTCAAAATCTTCGAAATCTCCAAAGAAGAAGCCTGAAACCATTGAAGTGTCTGTTACTGAGACTCAAGTGATTGAACCTATTATTGAAGAAACACAAGAGAATGTCATCATTCCTTCGAAGGCTGGTATGTTTCGAAGAATCAAAATGAAGTCATCTCATAAAAGCAAGTCTCCTACACACAAAGTGGTTCGAAAACCTCAAATCACTCATCAAGGGGTGTTAATTCGAGAAGTGCCAGCACCTGTTTCTCCGGTGTCCAAGAAACGAAGGGCTGAGGATATGGCAAGGCATTTGTCAAAGAAGAAGAAGAAGAAGACTCGAAAACTCGTGATTTCTACTGAGTCAACAGAAGATGATGATGAAAGAATTCCAGAAACCCCAGAGTTAAATCCTAATGCAGGAAGTTCAACTCCAGAGCAGATAGTCATCATTCCACCCGAAGATTCAGTTACCAAATCAGTTTCTGAGGCGGTACGAACTTCAGGCATCCCTGTAAACGTATCTGATACGGATGCACATGTTCATATGGCCGATGGAGGTTCGAAAAATGATGATCAAAATAAATCTACTTCTGCTCCTTTCGAAAGTATTGTTTCTTTACCCTCATCCACTATTCCCATTACATCTACCACTGATTCTCCAACATTCGAACACATTATCAATCAACCATTCACTTCTATTTTTTCTTCTCAATCCACTGACACACCCAAACCAACTTTGAATGTTCAAGAAACCATTTTTATGGAGACAGAAACTGATACTGAGGGGTTTGGAGGCACGTTTGACGAATTGGAGTTTCATGAAGAAGAAGAGCAGTTTCCAGATCATATGTTGATGACCATGAAGCAGTTTAAAATTCTGAATCAGAAGTTAAATTCGATAATTCAATCTCAAGCTGATCTGGGGGGTGGTTCATCTGTTTCTAGTTTGGAGGTTGATTCAATGTTGAAAATGCTCGAAGCCAGAGTTGTGAGCAAAGTCTCTGGCATGATTACTGATTCCGAATCTCGAATTTTGGAGAAGGTTGATTATAATGATCAAAATAATGAACTTCGGATCAACTGTCAAAATTCAATGTTTTCCAGTGATGTGAAAAATTTGAAGAATTTCACAAAGTAAAGGCATGTTCTTTTTTTGCAAGAAGTGAAGAAGGTCAGGGAGGATGTAAATTTGCAGATTCATGAACTTCGTGAAGACATGCAAAAAGAAGTTGCTACTGTTCAACAAGATTATGCATCCTTGAATCAAAAGGTTGATATAATTTGTGATGCAGTCACAAGATTTGTTAAATTGTATGAAAATTTGAGTCCGCAACTTACTCAACTTTCAACATCTGCAAAGACAAACTTTGAGGAAGTGATAACTTTGCTCAAGGAGTTAAAAGAAATTTCTGACAGACCGGTTTCTTCTTCCTTGATTACTCCTGAATTTTTATCACAGAAGTTTATCCAATTCGAAGCCATCCTCAATAAACAACTTGCTCCTCTCTTTCGAATATCAAGCCTTCTTCCAACAACAAATGCCCCACCTGTTTTCACAGGGGTGCAAGGGAGAGAAAGAAAAACTGGTGAATCGAAGGCTGGTGGTGAAGATGCGAAAGTTGTAGGAAAAGTATTTTCTTCGAAGATCCCAACAACAAAGCCAGTGATAGTTTTTGCTGGGATGGTGACTTCAACAGTCGTAACAACATTACCTATTACAAGACCTATTTCGAAAGGAATTGTAATTGGTAAATCCACTGAGACCGGTGAAAGTGGTTCGAAACCAAAAGAGACAATTGACAATCCAGCTTTGAAAGATAAAGGAAAATCGATTGTAGTGGAAATGTCAAAAGAAGAAAAGAAGGCTGCAGCAGAAGCTGAAATCGAAAAACTGAGGTTGATTCAAAGCATTATGGCTCAGCATGCTGGTGATCCGAAGGGAATGAACAAAGGTGATCTTGCCAAACACTACAATTACGAAACAATCGAGGCCAAGGTAGCATATAATCACATGTATTCATTTGAGAAGAAACCAAAACAAAGTTATGTGATTACGAATACTGATACAAGTCAGCTGGATTTTCCGATAAATGAAATGATGTTTATCATGCCTCAGTTCAAAGCTGAAGGAAATTTTAAAGAAAAAGATGAAGGTACTCACATGAAAATTCGTTTTCATGCTGTTGTTGCAAAATCCCCTGAGGAAGTGTGGTCACTGGTTAAAATCAAGAAAGTGATCAGTATGAAAAAGGATGTGGTATTCGAAAACACAGTCCAAAATTTCAAATATGTGGTTGCCAGGGCAAATGGAAATATTTGCGAATTCACTGTTGCAGATTTTCCCTTGATGAACTTGTATGATCTTATACAAGTTGCATTACTTTTAAAAGACAAATCATTTTCATATCTTCAAAACACAGAACCTGATGAATTCAAGCTTGGAGTTGCTCACATCAAGATTTTCATAGAAAATTACTACGAGTGTTTGGCTCTTACAGATGTGGAGTTAGCTACGGCTAAAGGTATGGAAATTAAAGCTCCAATGGCTCCAACAAAGACTCAAGCAAAATTGAAAAAGTATGCTGATGGAGAAATCTGCTTGAAGCCTTTTGGCATGGTATTCGCAGGAAAAGACAAAGTTGGAAAAGCTAAACGGTTCTTATTTCAGGCATGCGAAGTGGAGAGATATTCAACGTCTCAATATACGAACTTAATTGTTCGTATGAATCATTGCAAGAAGAACAATGAAGGAGATAAGAAAGAGCTGAAGAAGATTATCTCTTGGTACACGGAGATTCGAAGAGTGCTACTGTATTCCATCACACTTCTTACGAATTAAGGATTTTGACTATGATTATAAGGGGGGAGATTGTAAGGGTCGAATTGTTGTAATTAGTCGAAATATATTTTGTCTCTTCGAATGTTTTATAATGTATTTTACTAGGGCGCTTTTATTCGAAACTTAAGTGTCTATGCCTTAGTATATTTTTTGTACGCTTTCGGTTCCCTATAAATAGGGTTATTTACTAGAGTTAGTTAAGTGTTTTTACAGACCTGTCTATTGTACTATGTAAACATACGAAAGCGTATTAAAGCTGAAACAAGATCATATTTACATCCGGTGTTCAATCTCGCATTCTTACTTGAATTCATACTCTGATTAATTCTATACTCGATTCTTTATTTCATCAATTGGTATCAGAGTAGGAATCACATCTGTGATCTGATTTTCATCCATTCAAAAAGTTTTTGAATCAAATTTTTGGTTCGAAAGATTCCGCACTTTTTGATCGTGAAAAATTTGTCTAGATCTTAGTCTGTGATTTGATTCTGCATTTGAATTGTTGAATCGAGTGTTCTTCTAGCAATTCCGATTTGATTCAACTAGCTTGATTTCAAATTTCCAAATCTTCTTAAGAATTTTCAAAATCAATTTACGTACAACAATGGCGAGTTTCAATCTCAATTCGATGACCTCGTTTTCTCATCTGTTAGGTTCATCAACCAAAATTCCAATGCTAATTCCTGAATATTATGATCAGTGGGCTGATCGTATGCAGGATTATCTGAATGGTCTGGATGAAGAATTATGGTCATGTATCACTGGAAATGTCAATGTTCTAGTGAATGTTCACCCAATTGGATCATCTTCTACAAATTCTGGAGTTGATAATCAATCTGATCATCTGAAGAAACTAGAGAAGAGGTGTATGAGAGAACTGCAAGGAGCTTTACCTCCAGTTGTGTACAACTACATAAGGAGCTGTACAACTGCAAAGGAAATCTGGAATAGTCTGAAAGATAAGTTTCAAGGAAGTGAAAAGATGAAAATCAATTCAGTCAAACAGTGCTTGGTTGAGCTGAAAGACTTCAGACAAAAAGAAGGTGAAACAATCGAAGTTTACTATGATCGACTGAACAAATTAATCTATCATTGTAATCGCTATGGAATTACCAGTACTTCAATGGAATTCAATCTCATTTTTGTGATGGGTCTTCGAAAAGAATGGAGAAGTGTTAGTATGATGGTGAAGAATCAGCAAAGTTTTGATACATCAACTCTCAATGATTTGTACAATCAGTTGAAAAACATGAAACAAAAGTAAATGAAATTGCTGAAGAGACGAAGCAAAATTTAGGAGGTCCATTGGCACTTGTGTCAAAAATATCTGAGAAAGAAGCTGAAAATGGTGATTCTGAGGAAGAAGAAGGATTCATCATGAATTCGGATGATGAGGCAATTGCTTTTTACTCGAATAATCGTGTTAAGAAGTTTTTCAAAAAGCCGTTCAATCCGAAAACTAAGCTTGCTGAGGTAAAAGGAAGTGCTGTGAGTAAAACTACTGATGAGGAGAAAAAGAAAGTTGAGAAGAAAGATTCGAAAGTGACTGAAGGAAATATTGAGAAAAAGCTGAAAGGTGATGCAGGAATAGATTGTCATTATTGCAACGGTGCAAATCATCTTGCGAATGACTGTATGCTTCGAAAGAAGGATGAGAGGAAGAATAAAGTCAAGGATGAGGCGTATTATGCAGAGAGGCTAGAGGAGGTTCGTGCGAAAACCAAAAATTTGTCATTGGTTGCAAAGGGTGAACATGAGGATGAAGATGGAACTTATCAAATCTGGTCATCCGGATCAGACGATGAAGAAATGCGAAATCCGACATATGGAGCGTTGTATGCGAAAATGGAGGAGGACTCGGATGATGAGGAATTCGAAGTGAGAGGACGATGATTCGTATCCAAAGCGGCTGACAAATCTCCAATGACAAAAAAGGTACGTAAAATTCTCGAATCTTTTAATATTCCTACACATGCTTATGATTCTGAACTAATATCTTTTGATGAGACTGTTACTTATTTTGATTCAATTGTTGTGTCTGCTAGCAATGAGGCCAATAAATTGTCCATGGAGTTGTTAGAGACCAAAAAGAGATTAGAATTGAAAATAAGCAAAATTGAATGTTTGGAATTACAAATAACAAATATTATGTGTGATAGGGATACTTTAACAAGTGAAGTCAAACTTTTGTTAGCACAAAGAAACATTTATTGTAATTCTGCTAAAAGACTTTATGGCAGATTAACTGATTTACTTCATTCATGTGACATAAGTAAAGAGCAACACAGAAAATTACTACCTTTTCTAGAATTCGAAAGAGCTAAGGTACCTTTTCTCACAATTTCAAGTCAAGAATTTCCATTCTCTCTCAAGTATCATCAAGGATATCCTCCTTGATCTTCAAAAGTGTAAGTTATTCTCCCGTTGTTTCTTAATATCCTTCTTGATCTTGTGAAACCCTTTGATTTCATCCGTGAATTCATCACTTTTGGTCTAGATCTTCAAGATCATCATCTTTCACCAAGAACACCAAGAACACACACTTGTTCTTGGTGGCCGTGAACTCCCTAAAGCCTTCCAAAGGTGAGTATTTCTTCCATAATCTTGTTAACCACTAGAAACACTCAAAGCCTCATGAAACAAACACCCTTTAAGCTTGAACCAAGATCCAAATTTTCATCATTTTGGAGGGTTTACGGCCATGCAATCTCCCTTGGTCGTAAACCCTTCTCAAGAGCATCAATGTCCATAAACATCTTAGGCCGTGAACACCCATGTCCGTGAACACCTTGGTCGTGAACTCATCTAGGCCGTGAACACACCTTCCTTTGGCCGTAAACTCCCTTTTTATCAATCACATGTGATTTTAACACTTCATTTCAAGTGTTTCCTAGTCCCTAAGGTAGTTTCCTCGCATGTTAGTTGTTTTAAACACTAATTACATGCCTATATATGCCATTATATGTTATTTAGGACTCGTTTGTGTCTCGGGAATTCATTCATGGAACTTCTCATCCTTACGCGAACCTTCAATTGAATCACCCACATAAGGTGAGTTTATACCCCTATAATCAATCTTTTAAATGTTTTAAATGCTTTTAAGGGGGGGGGGGGGGAATACAAGTTGAACACAATGTTAATTGTGTAAATGTTATTTTTGATAACCATCACATTAAATGATTTTTATGCTTTTATAAGTAAACAAATCATTTCAAAAAGTCTTTTAAAGATATGTTACTTTATTGTTTATAAAACTCCGTTTTTAAAGTACAAACATAACTCAGTCAATAATCGAGTCTTTTCTTTAAGTCAGATACAGTTCAAGTAAACATACTAGTAAACTATAATAGGTATAGTTTAGGGGTTCAGTTCATTCTATCACTAGTACAGGGAGGAACATACTATACACTAGAACAGAAGGAACATACTATAACGAGAAACAGAAAGAACATACTATACACAAGAACAGAAGAACATGCTATATAAATACAAGAATACTATAACATTAATGTGAAACCACTACTTCACGGCTTAACAATATACTTGTTAGGTCGCGTTTTGTAACCAGAGTCTCCTGGAGGGAGAGCATGAGTTTGTGTATAGATATATACGGGATTGACACCCCACACTTTGCTGCTAGCTACAGTGGGACTTACAAGTCTACGGGTGACAAATATATCACATCAGTTCAACGCCATTAGGTGGTCGTCTTATCACGTGTCATATCAGTATGGTTATAACCATATCACATTTTAAACCTTAATTAACAAACAGGTTATAAGGTAGTTAGTGCTTCAGTAGTCACTTTATACAACATTACTGAATACTTTCATTTTCCCATTACATTCTTATTGTGATCTCCTCACATAAAAGGTAATGCCAATTATTAAAAATAGTCTTAAACCTGGGAAAACTTACATCATTAAACAAGACAAACAGAACAGTCGAGTCTTAGTACATTCAGTTAGAAGGGGGCCTATAATGCTAACTTTATGATTCCTCGGTAGATACATCAGGGATATATATTAATCGGGTCCGGCAGACAGTAGGATGTGTGCTTTTCGCTTCATTTCCTGTTCCTTGTTTGGTTGTGGGCTTAGAGCAGATTCACCGAGTCTACTATCTATTCGATCTTAGCTATATATATATATATATATATATATATATATATATATATATATATATATATATATATATATATATATATATATATATATATATATTCTGTATACACCAAGTAATCATAAGGAGTATCAGTTATGGGTTAGGTCATAGTAAAGAAATTCAGTAAACCGTTTTCTAGTACAAAACATACTTTTCAGTTAGAACATTGAGTAAACTAAACTAGAAGCTTATCAGTAAAGGGTTTAATCCATTTTATTAAACAAGTATAACTTAAAGGACCTTAGGTGGTTAATTCTATAATTCCTTAGCTTATACATCAGGGTTATATATAATTAATATCCGGTAGGTAGTTGGATGTGTGCTTTCCGCCTCATTTCCTGTTCCTTGTTTGGTTGTGGGCTTAGGGCAGATTCACACAACTAACTATCCGTTCGATATTAGATTATATATAGCTAGTATAAACTAAGTGATTATAGAAGAAACTATTGTGGTTACCATTTTTACTAAAGAAAATAAGGGTTTTTCTTAAAGAATGTTTTCATCAAATATAAAGGAACTATTACAGTTAACTTCGTGAGTACCAAACGAATACGCCAGGGTTATATACAACGAAGATCTAACAAACAATGGGATGTGTGACTTCCGCCGCATTTCCTGTTCCTTGTTTGGTTGTGGACTTAGGCAGATCCACACAATCGATTGTTTGTTTACTCTGGGTTTTATATAACTTGTATCCATTTAGTACTCATAGATGGGATTATAGAGTCATTTTTACTTATCTTTCATCATATCAGGAAATATAGGATTTTCTGGAGTAACAGACGAACTTTTCTAAAAGAACTTTCAACTTACTATACATCACTAAAATACTTATGAACTCACCAGCTTAAATGCTGATCTACTCTTTCAAAATAACTTGTATTCTCAGGAAACCAGTAGACAGGTACGCGCACTGGGATTCAGAAGATGGAGCATAGTAGCTTCATGTCTGGTTTTGTTATTTACTTTTGTAGTCTATCTTATGTGAACCACATACTTTGTAAACACTTTCTTTCTAATGAAATGGTTTTTTGTTACTTTGATTACTATGGTGCATGTCTTGTGATACTAAACATGACGTCCTCCACCCCTGAACGTTTCCGCCGTTCCGGTTTGGGGGTGTGACAGTGATGTTTATGCTTATGTATTGTATTAGTTATGACATCTCATGTTTTAATAATCAATGAAAAACATTTTTTTTGGAAATTCTTTGTATGAGACCAATTTCACATTTATAAAGATCACTCCGATTTAAAATAAGCATAAATAAAAAGGTATTTTCTTGCCGAGAAAAATAGGGATGTCACAGTATCACATCCACAGTAGATTTTACACTTATGATTTTTTTTACCATTATGATGTTATTGGAAATACTTTTGATACAATATCTATTTGTAAAATTAATGAATGAATGTTTGGGTTGATTTATAAACAAAAAAAATTTATCCAGTACTTTGGGATCTTACATTTTATTTGGAACCAAAAAGAACTTTATATAAGAAATATGATTTTCTTCAGAATATATATATATATATATATATATATATATATATATATATATATATATATATATATATATATATATATATATATATATATATATGTTTGTGTGTGTTTATTAAAGTATAACATATTTTTGTAATGTCAAATAGAATTTTAGTAGACTCGAAGCATATCAATGTGCATCTCTCATTAAACAATGAGCATTCGTGGACCCACTAGTCGAAATCCATAAGTTTTTATTACTTAAAAGCAAGATCTAAAAAGCTCGCCATGGCGCGCCATGACTCCAAGGCTTGTGTCTGCCACCAAGCTTTGCCAAAACGTCGCCTTAACTCATATATGTGTATAAAATAGAATAATAGCTGAAAATACATATAAAAATATTAAATATATACAAAATCGCCGCCTCAAGTCACGCCTTACAAACGACATGGCTCGCCAAGTCTCGGAAAAGCTTGAGGCTTGACATTGCCGCTAAGTCACGCCTTACGTTATTTAGAACCATGCTTAAAAGTGAAGTAGATTGCTGTTTTTTCTTTAAAGTTGAAGTATATTGATAATCTTTTTAAAATGTAGAATGTTTTAATATGTGAGATTGCTCTAAAAACTGAACTTGTGGCCTCCTCCAGTAATCCGAGCTTGATCAATTGAATATGCGTATTTGAGAAGGTCTTAGGATGCTCGAAAGGGGCATGTGAGAGGCATCATGCTTAAACATCCTTCTGTAGCGAGTACTAGTCCCCCCCTCCCCTCCCCCTCCCCCTAATGGTATTGGCGGTCACAAGCACCACAAAAAACTCAGGTACTTATTAAATTGTTAAGGACTTTGGTAGTTTGGTACTGTGCTAAATTTATGAATTCGATACTTTGGAACTTTGGTAAAATGTTAAGGACTTAATGCATTTTATTGTGAATTTTGATACTTTGGTACTTTGCTAATTTGTTAAGAACTTAATGCATTTATTATAATTTTGATAATTTAGTATCTTGTTAAATTGTTAAGGACTTAATTGATTTGTTATTGATTTGATAGTTTGATAGTTTGTTAAATTGTTAAGGACTTAATGTGTTTGTGAGTTAACTGTTACTTACTAAATATTAATTTGGTTTTTCTTAGTTTGTTATTTTAACTCATATACTTACTTTATAGGTGGATGTTAATGCTTATCTCAATAACTTGAAGTTTCTAACGACATTAATATTTCTGCATTTATATAATATAAAATATATAAAATATTATTTTGAAATTAAAATAAAAGAGCATTAGTGGCGACCTCAATAGGCGTGAGTGTGACAATATACCATTAGTGACGACACTTATGTCGGTGTACCGGAAACCTAAATTACACCGGTGTACTTGTATTTGAATTAATCAGTAGCGGTGACGGTAATTGTGAGGACAATGGCTTTAGCAACGACTGGAATAGCGCTACCTTTTTGTATTAGGCTGGAGGGAGTGGTAACAGTCTTAGTACGTTGACACATATGATTTTTTAGTTTTTTTGATGCCACATAAGTTTAGTATGTCTAGCACAAAAAAGATAAGGAGTGGTAATGTGATAATTTAATAGGTTTAATTTTAAAGAAAAAAAATTAAAATATATAAAAAATACAAATCAACTAATCTCAACAACCCTTCATACTTTCTCTTTCCTCTCTCCTTTTGCTACACCATAACAACTTCTTCTTAACACCCTCCTTAGCAGAAAGTAGGGGGTGGTGTAACATCCTCACACCTCCCTTAACACCTCCCACTCCCTATAGTCTTTGCCACGGAACAATGGCATTGGCGATGATGCATATCTTTTGACGCAACATTTCGCTAATGCTGTTTTTTTCTTGCTGCGATAACAATATAACATGATCTTATATTCTAGCCGTCTTTCTTGTCAAGACGTTCCTAATTTGTTTAACAGCGAACTAAACAGCGAACTATCATAAACAACATAACAATTCTGGGAAAATTACATATATTATTAGAACAATCGTATATCGTAAGGGAATAATGTTATTTGATTAAATAAATTGATTTAACTTATCAAATAAAGATATATAATGCACATGTTACGCAACTTAAACACAAAGTATTACACAATCGAAGCAATTCTGAAACTAATCATCAAAAACGAGCTAAATTTTGGGATTTATCTATATTCACATTCCAGTTAGCAAGAAGAGTAGATTTGCATTTGAGTCAAAATATGCTCAAAATTATCAGTAGATTTCTCGATCAGATGTGAATGGGTTCCTTCGTAAGTGGTCACAACAACTCCTTCGTCTTTTGATAGCCTTTGGACCTGTTTTTTCACGTTGCATTCTTGGTAGGTACAACGGTAATAGCTTCTGCATCAAATATCATATTCAATTGTTAAATTGCTTTAATTATATATTTTTTGTTCCTAATATCATCACGTCATTTGGCCATGCAAAAGATATGATATAAGAAAGAAATTATATTGTCGATCGACCCGTATATATCTTTGTTTATAAATAAGAGTTTAGATGGAAGAGATACTCAGATGCCGAGACCAAGGCACGGTGTATGCTGAAACCGCATAGACCTTGCCGAGCTCATTGCTGAACGACTCCCTAGCCTTGTTAATTAAGACAACTAATCAAACACCCACAACATGTTATTAAAATATAATGTGTTAGCTCTTTTTAAAAAATAATAACCATGGGAGCAAGTTGCACGAGACTTTTTTTTATGTGTAATATTACGTAAGCCACGCTGAAAAGTTGGTAAATCGTGTATATTGAAAAAGCATCATTTTAAATATTAAAAAATCAAACATGTTTTATTTTAAAGTAAAAAAATATAAAGAACTCGTAAATAAATAATTATTCTAGATACCCTATAATATAAGAAAGTAATGTTAAATTAAAACCATAAATAATTACTAACAGGCGAAAGAAATTTGTTTCGAATAATTTGATTATTTTGATTTCAAATCTTGTTCCTTTTAAAAAGATTTAGAAGTAAATTTAGAAGGTTTTGAGAAGTAGAAAAAGAAGAGATGGATGAAACCTGGGGAATTTGCTGTTTTTGACGGCCTTTTGACCGTATTTCCTCCATCTATAACCATCATCAATAATATCGACTTGGCTCCTGGTCTGAAATGCACACTTAGCTTTTTTGATCTTCTTCTCACCTTTCTTAATGGTATTAGTCATCTTTGATCTGGAAACTGAATTAAAGTCGTTACCTTCACTGTTACCAAAGCCACTGCTAGTCGGAGGAACATGATCCACCACCGCTTCGTGAAAACTGCATTTAGGGTTTTTTCCAACCAAGTCAAGCTCCGTATCATCCTCTAATTGGTTGTGGCTATTGTTATAATCACTGTAAGTGGTATTAGAGTTATCCTTCATCAAATTCAGTGACAGATTGGAAGAAGCTGCAGTCAGTGAAGTTGATGACGAGAAATTATAAGGAAACACTTCAACAAAGTTGAGCATCGGAGAGAGAGAGAGATAGAGATAGAGAAAGATAGATGATTTGTTGTAGTTAGAGGGAAGAAGAAAGTACACGAAGGAAGGGATTATATATAAAGGGGGATGAATTATTATTATTATTATTATTAGACAACCTTGTGTTTTATAAAAAAGTTACAAGTTCAGTTTTTAATTTTTTCTTTTATGAAAATAGTCATGATGGTTTCATTTTGGTGCAAACTGTCCCTATAACTAACACACCGTTAAAAATAAAAATTAAATACAGGTAAAAAGACTAATATCTCCATTTTTTATTTATTTATTGTTTTTTTATTAAGAATATTCATATGGCTCAGTTCTCCAAATCTCAGTCACTTTTTTTTTTTTTTTTTTTTTTTTTTTTTTTTTTTTTTCTCTTTCATCCGTCCAACTGTTAAGATTCAAGGCTTCAACAAGGGTGTAAAGCCTTCGTTGCCTGCTAATTCTCTGGTGCAATCTTCTACATGAGCCCATAATAAAACACCCACCACCGTCATCTATACGTATCGGTGTAATCTTCTCACTAAGTCCATCAAACAAACACTAGCACCACCTATACCTTCTATTTCTCCTTCGGGAAAATAGCTTAATCTCCTTTCTATATTTTATAAATTTCAAATATTTTAAAGGTGTATAAGAAATCAGTAATGTAATTTCTGTTGTTACAAAACACATAAAAAAAAAAAAAAAAATCATTGTGTTCTTGAGTTCATTTGTTAAAAGGACACAGTAAATCAACAATGTAATTTTAGGGGATAAATGATTGTATTCGATAGTGATTGGTGACTGCCAAAGAAGGTGGTAAGCGTCGGTGGCCGAAGAAAGTTTGGAGACGGTGGTTAAGGTGTTTGAAGGTTTCCTTCGTTTTGTTGGAGGTTTCATGGGGGCGGGTAGAATTAAGCACGTGTTCTATATTTTTTTTCCATCGAGTTTGAACAAGATGTCACAAGAAAAGTTTGTAGAATTAAACAATATTTAGTGGTTGAAGCTTTACAATCTAGGTGTTCACGTGTGACGAACAATGTCTTAGGAATATGAGTAGTCTCGGTGCCATAGATACATCATTTGCAGTATAGGAACCAAATACACGTGACCTGTTTGCGCCCTCATCTTCTATTTATAATTACTAGAGAATGGTAAGGTGTAAACCAGTTGGAAGCTGGGCGATGATGTTATGTTTATGGGAGAATGGTTATGAAGAGAAAGGAATGACGGGGAGAAAGAGAATGGAAAAGAGTAATTGGTGACCTCCGAAGAAGGTGGTGAGTGTAGGTAGCTAAGACTAAGAGGAGTGATGAGAGCACCTTGCCACATAAGCATTTTAAATGCAACATCATTTTTCTGCTTTTAACATCTACACTTAACATTTGGTAAGGAGTGGTAACACTCTTAACACTCAATTTTTTGTATTTTCTTTTTTCTAATTTAATTTAATTACTATATTTTAATAAATATATTTTTTCTATTTACCTTTTGTAATTTAATTTAATTACTTTATTTTAATAAACAAATATTTTTTATTTAATATTAAATATATATATATATATATATATATATATATATATATATATATATATATATATATATATGTTGTAAATTTGACGTAATTAAAACAAGATTAATAAAACTAAACTAATAACCTTAAGAAAGAAGAATGGAGATTTGGAGAGAATTTGATAACTTATATAAAGTATTCAAATTTGTGTATCTTTTACATATGTAATGATGCTATTTATACTAGTTAAATCACTAGACATAATTAATAAGTTCTTACATATATTTGACATATTTGTTATAAGAGTTGAAAATAACTCTTACACATTTGACATTAGGGTAGAAAATGTTGTCATCCACTTATTTACAACACTCCCCCTTGGATGACATCATTTCAAATTAGAGTTCAACCTTGAAGTACTGACTCATTAAAAACCTTGCTAAAGAAAACTCAGTAGGAAAAAACTTTAGCGAAGGGAAAAAGAGTGCAGTGGATAGTTGACTCCCCCTTATTTAGACATCTGTCACATTATATTCTATGCACATGTCGCATTCCGATGCCATGGACATGTTTCCTGAAGATTGCAGTAGGAAGTGCCTTCGTAAAAAGGTCTGCTGCATTGTTACTTGATCGAACATATTTGATTTCAACTTGATGGTTCTTTATAAGCTCTTGAGTGTACTCGAAAAACTTTGGAGGTATATATTTTGTCCTGTCGCTCTTGATATATCCTTCTTTCATTTGAGTAATACACGCTGAGTTATCTTTGTATATTAAAGTTGGACCTATATCTTTTTCAAGTCCATATGAAGTTAAAACTAGATGTGTCATTGATCTCAACCATGTACATTCTCTACTAGCTTCATTTAGTTTAATTACTTCAGCATGATTTGAGGATGTGGCAACAAGTGTTTGCTTTTGAGAATGCCAGGAAATTGCGGTACCTCCATTCATGAATACGTATTCAGTTTGAGATCTAGCTTTATGAGGATCAGACAAATAACCTGCATCTGCATAACCAATCAAGCTTTCTTTTGAATTGTTAGGATAAAATAACCCTAAATCACTAGTTCCTCGAAGGTATCGAAAAATATGTTTGATTCCATTCCAATGTATTTTTGTTGGGGCTGAACTAAATCTTGCTAGCAAGTTTACATCGAAAGAAATGTCAGGTCTAGTACAATTGGTAAGATACATAAGAGCTCCAATTGCATTAAGGTATGGTACTTCTAGACCAAGGACTTCTTCATTTTCTTTGCATGGACGAAATGGATCCTTGTCAATATTTAATGATCTAACAACCATTGGAGTGCTTAAAGGATTAGCATTGTCCATATTGAAACGTCTCAAGAATCTTTCTGTATAATTTGATTGATGTACGAGTATTCCGTTAGGCATATGCTTAATCTGTAAACCAAGACAATATTTGGTTTTTCCAAGATCTTTCATTTCAAACTCTTTCTTTAAAAGTTCAATCACTTCAAGGATTTCTTTATTCGTTCCAATGATGTTTAGATCATCAACATAGACTGCTATGATCACATACCCAGATGTTGTTTTCTTAATAAATACACATGGACAAATAGTGTTATTTTTATAACCTTTACTTGTCAAATAATCGCTCAAACGATTGTACCACATGCGCCCAGATTGCTTTAACCCATACAAAGATCTTTGTAATTTTATAGAGTACATTTCTTTGGGTTTTGCACTTAATGCTTCAGACATTTTAAATCCTTCAGGGATTTTCATATAGATATCACTATCAAGTGATCCATACAAGTAAGCTGTAACAACATCCATAAGACGCATCTCTAAATTTTTAGATACTGCCAAGCTGATTAAATATCTGAAAGTGGTTGCATCCATTACCGGTGAATAAGTTTCTTCATAATCAATTCCAGGTCTTTGAGAGAAACCTTGAGCAACAAGCCTGGCCTTGTATCTTACAATTTCGTCTTTCTCATTTCTTTTTCGTACGAAGATCCATCTATATCCTAATGGTTTCACAACTTCAGGTGTGAGGATAATGTTCCCAAAAACCTTTCTCTTGTTAAGAGAATTTAATTCAACTTGCATAGCTTCCTTCCATTTAGCCCAATCATTTATTCTTTGACATTCAATGACAGATTGTGGTTCGAGATCATCATTCATAATATCACATGCAACTGAATAAGAAAATATTGCACCTATATTGTCAGTTTCATTTTGGTCACATATTCTATTTGTCTGACCATAATTTAGTGCATCATCCTCCTTTCCTGTGGGAATTTTAATAATTCGTGTTTCTCCAGGAACACTTTCCTCGTGATCTAGTGCATTTTCTGCTCCTCTTCTTTTTCGTGGGTTCTTATCCTTAGAACCAAATGGTCTTCCATGCTTTAGGCGTGTTTTAGACTCTTGAGTGACTTTATCATCAGATTGTCCATGTGGAATGTCAATTCGAGCTGGAACATTGACAGCTGGTATATATGATTTAGTCACCCTTTTTGTGTCAGTAAATGCATCAGGTAATTGATTTGCCATTTCTTGGAAATGCATTATCTTTTGAACTTCCATGTCACATTGCTTTGTGCGATAGTCAAGATATGATAAAGAAGGCTCATGCCACGACACATCCTTTTCCAGAATCTTCTTTTCTCCACCTAATGATGGGAAATTTGTCTCATCAAATTGACAATCTGCTAGGCGTGCTGTGAAAACATCACCTGTTAAAGGTTCAAGATATCTTATAATAGAGACTGACTCATAACCAACATATATTCCCAACCTTCTTTGAGGACCCATTTTTGTCCGTTGAGGTGGTGCAATAGGGACATATACTGCACACCCAAAAATTCTCAAATGGGATATATTTGGCTCTTGACCGAAAGAAAGTTGTAGTGGAGAATATACATGATATGAACTTGGTCTCATGCGTATCAATGATCCAGCATGTAAGATTGCATGGCCCCAAACAGAAACAGGAAGTTTAGTCCTCATTATCAATGGTCTAGCTATTAGCTGGAGACGTTTAATCAATGATTCAGCTAAACCATTTTGTGTGTGTACATGAGCAACTGGATGCTCAACAACAATTCCTACAGATATACAATAGTCATTAAATGCTTGTGAAGTAAATTCACCAGCATTATCAAGTCTCACTCTTTTGATAGTATAATCAGGGAAATGTGCCCTTAATTTAATAATTTGGGCAAGAAACTTTGCAAATGCCATATTACGAGTTGATAATAGGCAAACATGAGACCATTTGCTGGATGCATCTATTAAGACCGTAAAGTATCTAAATGGTCCAGATGGTGGGTGAATCGGTCCACATATATCACCTTGAATTCTTTTTAGAAATCTAGGTGACTCCCTTTTAACTTTCATTGGAGAATGTTTTATAATTAACTTTCCAAGGGAACAAGATGCACATGGTTTTATGCTGTTGGATTGAGGGAGCTTTTGGCCCTTCAATGGATGCCCATGTGTATTCTCAATTATCCTTCGCATCATTGTTAATCCTGGGTGGCCCAACCTATCATGCCATAAACTGAATGTCCTAGGATCACAATGTTTTCCTTCGACTACCATATTTGATTCAATCATATGTATATATGTATAATGCAGACCAGAATCAAGTGTTGGTAGGTTTTCAAGCACATGGTTTTTGTCTATAATATACATATATTTCTTATATTCAATGGTCACAGTTTTTGTGTCATAACCTTTGAAATATATGTCATGGAAACTTAATAAGTTTCTATTAGACTTTGGAGAAAATAAGGCATTTTCTATACAAAAGCTTGTATTATTTGGTAATATAAAATGGGCTTTCCCGGTTCCCTCTATCAAGTCTGTAGGACCTGATATTGTATGTATGACTGTTTTTGTTGGTACTAATTCTGAAAAATATTTCTTTGATTTCAGAATAGTATGTGTACTACCACTATCTGCTATATAAAGATCTCCAATCTTTTCTTGGTGTTTTGCTCCAGTTGGACTCATATTAAACTTCACATATAAAAGGAATAATAAGTGAATAAACATAATCATAATTATTATTAAAAAGAAAGTTCATTTATTGTAGGAAAGACATTACATGAAAAACAAATGAAGGAAAAACAGTTTTACTAGAACAATAATAGATTTTTTTTTAGTTTATGTCTTCCATGTCATTACAGAAATCAGCAACATTTAGCGGAGTGAATTCAACATTATCAATGAGGTTTGCTTCTTTTCCTTTTCCTTTAATGGACTCTTGATAAAGTTGACAAAGATGTGCAGGTGTGTGACAGGTCCTTGACCAATGGCCTGTGCTACCGCATCTATAACATGAACCATCAGATTTTTGTGATGTCCCAGTGTCATGCCTTGCCACTTTGGCCTTATCTTGTGTGTGAACATTCTTTCTTTGTGAATATTGGTAATTATTCCTTTTCTGGCAACGACCACGATTATTACCTTGTCCACGACCAGAATTATGGTTCTGATTATGGCTTTGATTTCGATTAAAATAGCCACGACCTCGTCCTCGACCACGACCTCGCCCTTGTCCACGTGTATTGTTTCGATGACCATCAATATTTGTAGCATTTGCTTCAGGAAGTGATACTGATCCCGTTGGACGAGATTCATGGTTTTTCATCAAGAGTTCATTGTTTTGCTCTGCAACGAGCAGAAATGCATTCAGTTCAGAATATCTTGTGAACTTTTGCATCCGATATTGTTGCATCAAGGTAATGTTTGTTGCATGAAGTGTTGAGTAAGTTTTGTCCAACATATCTTCATCAGTAACCTCTTGTCCACAATACTTGAGTTGTGAACATATTCTGAACAAAGCTGAGTTGTATTCATTTACTTTCTTGAAGTCTTGAAACCTTAGTGTTCTCCATTCATCTCTAGCATTTGGAAGTATAACTTCCTTTTGATGATAAAATCTTTCTTTCAAAAGATTCCAGAGAATACTTGGATCATTAACATCAAGATATTCAAATCTCAACATTTCATCAATATGCTTACGAAGGAAAACTTGTGCTTTTGTTTTGTGTTGTGCCAAGCAATTATTAAATTCATATATAGTATTTGAGATACCCATGGATTCAAGATGCATTTTTACATCTATCATCCATGGCACATAGTTTTTCCCACTAACTTCAAGTGCTGCAAACTCGAGCTTTGCAATGTTGGATATAATGTAACTATAAATTTTAAACAAAATAAAAATTAAAATTAAAATCCATTTATTTCAATAAATATTACACAAAAAAGAAGCGGTAAATCTAACATTGCATACAAGCCTAAAAGTAGATGAAATTTCATATTATCTTCGATGTTAAGGATTGGGAGGAAAAGTAACATGACTATTATAGTCATGATTATCACAAAAGGATAATCATCTTGAAGCTTGATTTCTTGAAATTCATTTATTTGATAGAAGAGAGAAATATTTGTTGTGGGTAAAATAAGCAGGGTAAAGATGTTTATTTATGGTAAAAAAAAAATATAGCCGTTGTTTTTGCTGTTTATAACCGTTGCATATATATTCCCGTTGTGTATATATGTGTATGTATTTTATAAATCATGTAATAAGACTTATAACTAATACATAACTTTACTAAGTAGAAACATAAATAAATATTAGTAAATGTTTAAATAAAATTATGAAGAGTATCTAAAATATAAATAAACATTGACATGTATAAATAAATCTAATTTAAAAGTTAGTATGCACAAATAAAAGTTAGTAGCATAATATAAATGTTAGTATGCATAAATAAAAGTTAGTTGCATAATGTAAATGTTAGTTTGCATAAATAAAATTAGTTGCATAATGTAAATGTTAGTATAAAAATTAGAATACATAAAGAAATGTTAGTATAAGAAATAAAAATTGTTAGTAGTCCATAATGTATAAGTTTCATTAATTCATTAGTATTATTATTATTTTAATATGATTGAGGTTTTTATAATTAATAGTGTTTTTAATAAGTAATACATACCTTGATTAAGATAGATGTGATTTTCCACTTGTTTAATAACCTTGATTAGAGCTTTCGTGTTGATAACGTGTTGTAAATTTGACGTAATTAAAACAAGATTAATAAAACTAAACTAATAACCTTAAGAAAGAAGAATGGAGATTTGGAGAGAATTTGATAACTTATATAAAGTATTCAAATTGGTGTATCTTTTACATATGTAATGGTGCTATTTATACTAGTTAAATCACTAGACATAATTAATAAGTTCTTACACATATTTGACATATTTGTGATAAGAGTTGAAAATAACTCTTACACATTTGACATTAGGGTAGAAAATGTTGTCATCCACTTATTTACAACAATATATATATATATATATATATATATATATATATATATATATATATATATATTAAAAATGTTTTTTTTATTCCGCATATACTCAAAAGCTGGAACCCCTTCATGCATCCAATCACAACCAAAGAAGCTTTCTCTTTCATCTCGCTAAGACACCGACGACTCATCAATGGCGAGCCCCCTAGCGAGAGCTAGGGGGTGGTGCTCCGTGTATGTTGGCGACCATGGCGACTCCTCTTGACACTTCCACTCCGCATGGCCTAAAAACTTAATTTAAAAATTAATAGACTTAGCGTTAGGGACAATGTTCACAAGAAATTAAACAACAAGGACTATATTGGTCTATACAATAAAGTTAAATACTGAACTTTTCATTTTTTTTAAAACATAAGGACCATTTATGTAAGTTTGTCTTAATATATACTCCATCCGTCCCAATATTATTGTCCACAGACAAAAAACACATATATTAAGAAAAACATTAATTACCACTAACTTCATTTAATAAAATGACAGTTTTGTCTTTACTTTGCATTTAATGTTCCATTAAATGCTTAGTTGGTTAAGTAATAATGAGGGGATATTTTGGTAAAAAATGTTATTTATTTTTAGAAGTGGACTATTATTTTGGGACAAACCAAAAAGGAAAGATGGACTATAATTTTGGGACGGAGGGAGTATATTTTTTTTATACAAACAGTAGAGAGGCGGCTGTGATAAAAGTTAGGGTTGACAATTCTCGACACGACCCACGACACGACCCGCAACACGACACGAAATAAATGAGTTTGGGTTGAGTTTTTCAACCCGCTAACCCGCCGACCCGCCTACCCACCGACCAGTTTATTAAACGGGTCATATATGGGTTTCTCAAAAAATAAACTAATTAACTATGGTCTCAAACCTATAAATAATCTCTATTATTTAATCACCATAACAATTACGAATGTATTCATTGTATAATGTTTCGAGCAGTCAACTAACACCTGAACTAAACAACATCAGTCATGTCATGTTATGAACACGAAAACTATGCCTCTCTATGGTCCTTCCTTTGTGAATAAATCAACTGGACATTACTCCAATGATGCTCATTTCATAATTCCAAATACTTGTCACTATCTAAAATGCATTGGAATTCGAACTTTACTTCCATTGACCTTCTGTGATGTCGAGGCTTCAAAGTCACAGATACTGAGCCAACGATATTACAGAATTTTCCATTGGAACTTTGTTGCTAGAAACAATTCTATGGTAATGAAGATTCAAATTCAAGGTACACTCCTTAAACATGTCTCTTGCATTAAAGTTTCCAATTCACATGTAGACTTAACAATTAACTACCATTATGGAAACATTTCCATATTCCCATACGACCATCAATTTTTGACCAAGAATCATCTCAATCTAAACATGTCACTATGGTCCTTCCAAAAATACCATACTTCCAACTGTCTACAAGCAACCAATCTTCATTAAACCTTAGAATGTTCTTGACAGTTGTTTAACAACTCTAGTCACAAAAAATTTTAATCCTTTTCCTCTCAATGCTCAAGGCATTTGGAAAAATCAGAATACGTGAATATTATAGCATATGTAATCTTTCCTATATCCGACGCATATGGGACTCGATTCATTATATCCGATATTTGTTCAATCGCTTGCTATAATATTTTCATATATGGAATTTCCTATGTTGAACCTGATGGGTTTGAGCCAAAAGAACATCCTATGTGCTCATGCAAACCCTAATGCTTGGATCTAGGTTTCTCTATTGAACATGCAATTCATCCAAGACTTTCTAACCATAGATCTAGTGTATATAATCGAAATTATCATAACAAAACAGATCTAGATGTATACCTTGATGTTGATTGAAGATCTTGAAGCCTTGAGAACTTTAGCACCTCAACTGTTGTGCCTCTAATGAATCACAAACACCAATAGCAATTGGAGGAAGCAAGAGAGAGAGAGAAGATGAGATTTTCGGCTCTAGGAATTCTAGGGTTCAAGTGGCCGAAAATACCATGCCAAGGGGTTCTTTATATAGGTGTAGGAATTAGGGTTTTAGTGATTATCCTTATCTGATTACTTAGCCACCAAGCAGCCCAAGGAGAATTCTAGAATCCCTATCATGGACGAATTCCTAAGGCTTTATCCCTAGAATTCGTCCACCCAATCTATTAGGGTTTCCTTGCCCAACTTTGTAACTATCACATAATTACAGTTTAGCCCCTTAAGTTCAATTAACTTCTTTTGATCACAAAACTAATTCTTAATTAATTATTGACCAATATTAATTAAACAAATATGATTTCTCTTTTAATACATTATTCCCATAATATATTAATAAACCATAATCACCTCTTTCTATATAATTCCTTCAGTCAAGTTGCTTTGGTGAAGGCAACCCAAAAGGACCATGCACAACCGGGTCAAGTACATACCAAATATAGTTATGGACTTAGACACTAATCTAACAGTCTCCCACTTGGATAAGTCTAATAACTATAAATGCAAATGCTACTTCTGGATCCGATTAGCAATCGCAGTTCTCAAAACTCTTGATCTTATCAATAACCTGTCCTTAAGATAAGGGATCGTATAATCCTCTGTTCTAGATATCGTGTGGACAATTACATGGAAAATAGTCATACTTATTGTCCAACAGTTAGTTTCTCGATCTCTGATTCATTTGACATAGAATTTAATTGAACACATCAATTCAATCCTGACCGGGCCCGACACATAAGTCAAACCAAATCATCGAGGGGCCCTGATATCGCTTTTACCCTCTTAGGATAAAAGAAACAGATAAACTTCGACTTATATGCATTTACTCTTCACTAATTAAATCATGCACAACAATGCGTTTTATAACATCAAGTTACTGATGCGTTTACGCGTTATCAATGCACAACCAATTAGCAAACAATAAACCATATGTCTAGGTTCTAAGACCATATGATATTATCATCTTGCGATCACTCGTGATGAATTCCATGAAGTGATTCCAGCAAGCGTGGGTTTATTCGAATGCTTAAATCAAGTTCATAAGCACTCATGAACGTTGTAGCAAACTTTTGCTATGTCAAATACTCTTTAGACAATCTACACACCAATTCATGACAGTCTTCATTCATACTTACTTCCAACATATGAACGACTGTGGACTGTTCGAATAATCTTCTTATTCAGGAAGTCAAAACATGCAAAATGAAACAATAGCTAAATAATTAACATAAGACAATACTTTACTTATAAATAATACTCTTTTATTCATCCATCAAATGTCAATTACATTTATCTATTACACGTTTCTAAAATGTCTAATCTAAACTAATATTGTCCTTCAACCCGATGCTCCTAGCGTGCTGCAAGTTCTTAACCCTGCTCAGTCCCTTCGTAAGCGGATCTGCTGGGTTATCCTCTGACGATACCCTATTCTCTACGAGGAGTCCTTCTTCCACCCGATGTCGAATAAAGTGATATTTTCTGTCGATATGTCGAGATCTGCCATGATCCCTCGGTTCCTTGGTCAAGGAAACCACTCCTTCATTATCACAGAATATTTCCATGGGCTCCTTTATGGATGGCACAACTCCAAGGTCTCCAATGAAGTTCTTCAACCATATTGCCTCCTTTGACGCTTCGCTTGACACTATATATTATGATTCGCACGTTGAATCAGCTATGGTCTCCTGCTTGGAACTCTTCCAAGTCACTGCTCCTCCATTTAGGGTGAAGACCCATCCCGACTGCGAACGGTAGCTGTCTCTGTCGGTCTGAAAACTGGCGTCACTATACCCTCGCACTCTTAAGTCATCACTCCCACCGAGGACTAGAAACCATTCCTTGGTCCTTCGAAGGTACTTAAGAATATTCTTGACTGCGGTCCAATGTGCTTTGCCAGGGTTCCCCTGATACATGCTGACCATGCTCAAGGCGAAGGCCACATCAGGGCGAGTACAAGTCATAGAATACATAATCAAGCCAACTGCGGAAGCATATGGTACTCGGCTCATTTCTGCTATCTCGACTTCGGTACTCGGGCTTTGAGTCTTACTCAACTTGGCATTACTTTGGATTGGTAACTCTCCCTTCTTTGAATTCTCCATACTAAAACGTTTTAGTACCTTGTCCAAGTAAGTATTCTGACTAAGTCCTATTAGTCTCCTACTGCTGTTTCTCACTATTCTTATTCCCAAAATATAGGCAGCCTCTCCGAGGTCCTTCATAGCGAAGCACTTCCCAAGCCAGGACTTTACTTCCTGTAACGTCGGGATGTCGTTTCCTATGAGTAGTATGTCATCGACATATAATACGAGGAAGCTTACTATACTCCTACTGGCTTTGACATATACACATGATTCATCTTCGTTTCGCAGAAAACCAAACTCTTTGACTTTCTCATCGAAACAAAGATTCCATCTACGAGACGCTTGCTTAAGTCCATAAATGGACTTCTCAAGCTTACATACTCTATTAGGGTGCTTCGCATCGACAAAACTTTCTGCCTGAGCAATGTAAACATCCTCAGCCAACTTCCCGTTAAGGAAGGCGGTTTTGACATCCATTTGCCATACTTCATAGTCATGAAATGCAATAATGGCTAGCATCACCCTGATAGTTATCTTCGCAACTGGTGAGAAGGTCTCATCATAATCAACTCCGAGAGTTTGAGTGAAACCCTTCGCAACTAATCGCGCCTTATTGGTGTGTACATTCCCATCCATATCGGTCTTCTTCTTGAAGATCCACTTGCATTAGACCGTCTTACGACTTGGTACATTGTCAACCAAATTCCAAACTTGGTTGTCATACATAGACTGAATCTCGCTATCCATAGCCTCTTTCCATTTCACAGACTCTGGGCATGCCATGGCTTCCTTATAGCTGTTAGGTTCGTCCAAATTCACTAGCGTATTATCACTAATGAACGTATCCCCTTCTGTAGTAATATGAAAACCATAAAACTGGGGTTGAACCCTAACTCTTTCGGAACGTCTAAGAGGTAAGGACTCGTCAATCGGTTCAACCGAAGTTTCCTCCTCAGGTTGAGTGCCAGCGTTAGAGGTTCCTTCATCGCTCGATTCTTAAATCTCTTCAAGATCGATTTGCCTCCCACTGTCCCCTTGGATTGTGAGTTCTCGCTCCCCGAAAACCCCTCTCCTCACAACGAAGACAACGTTGTCACTCGGTCTATAGAAGAGATATCCAAAGGAATTCTACGGATAGCCGATGAAAATACATCGCTCACTACGAGGTTCGAGCTTGTCGTGAGTCTCTTGTCTTACGAAAGCCTCGCAACCCCAAACCTTGATATGTGCCAACAAGGGAGCTTTCCATGTCCACATCTCGTGAGGTGTTTTGGCAACCTTCTTTGTAGGGACTAAGTTAAGGATATGGGCGGCAGTCTCTAAGGCATACCCCCAGAATGAGATAGGTAGTGAAGCAGGACTCATCATGGAACGAACCATGTCTAGCAAGGTTTGATTACGCCTCTCAGCTACACCATTCAACTGCGGTGTCCTAGGTGGCGTCAATTGCGAAACGATTCCGCATTCCTTGAGGTAGTCGTGGAATTCAAGACTTAGGTACTCTCCACCTCGATCGGATCGAAGCATCTTGATTTTCCTGCCCAACTGATTCTCCACTTCTTGCTTGAAATCTTTGAACTTTTCAAAAGTTTCTGACTTGTGCCTGATTAAGTAGATATAGCCATATCTGCTATAAATATCGGTAAAAGTCACGTAGAAGCGGCATGTATCCCTTGTGGTGGATCTAAAGGGCCCACATACATCGGTATGTATGAGATCCAATAAACCCCCACCCCTTTCACAAGTGCTAGTGAAGGGTGACTTGGTCATCTTTCCAAGTAAACAAGATTCGCACACGTCATCGTCCCTAAGGTCGAATGACTCCAACACTCCATCCTTTTGGAGTTGGGCTATGCGTTTCTTGTTGACATGTCCAAGACAACAATGCCATAAGCATGCCTTATCCATACTATTGACATGTCCAAGACGACAATGCTGATGGGTTTTAAGCATTCTAACACTCCTATGGTGTACATGCAACCCTATAAACCTTGGATCTATGTTTTCTCTATTATACATGCAAATATTAACTATTCCAAGGTTTCATCCTAACTAGCATATTATGAAGCACCTATACTACAAAGTTCTAGTTAGATGACATACCTTTTGATGTAGCTTGATGTCTTCAAGCTTTAATAGCTTAGCCCCAATAGTGTGGAAGCCTCAAATGGAATCACAAATCACCAAAACACCTTGGAAGAACTTGAGAGAATATGTATGCACACTAAAATCGGCCCACTCTTATTTTCACACACTTTTGCCAATTTTGTGAGCCAAGGACCCCTTTATATATTATGGAGGATTAGAGTTACATCCATGTAAACCCTAATACCCATGACCTTTCATTTATATAGGATCCATGGGTTAAAAGCTCCATGGACCATCCATGAAAGCTTAGCCCAACCTAAATGAACTTGGCCCATTCCATATATATAAGAGTCCATATTTAATTAGTTCTCTTTGATCACTTAATTAATTCTAAATTAATTCTTGATCAATACTAATTAAATAATATGATTCCATATTAATATATTAGAACTTATAATATATTAATATAGATCATAAATATACTATTCTCAAAAGACTATCCATATAAATTATGCCGGTGAAGTGCAACCCAAATGGACCATGCCGGGTCGGGTCAAGTACATACCAAATATAGTTATGGACTTAGACATTAATCCAACAGTCTCCAACTTGGATAAGTCTAAAACTATTATTGAGTATGACTTCAAAACCTAACTGACAATCGTAGCTCTTAAAGCCGCTGTCGAACTCTGACCTTGTTAATGACTTGTCCATTAGATAAGGGATCATATATTCCTCCATTCTAGATATCATATGGACTGAGACATGGATTATAATCATTCTCTCTGTCCATTTGTTGTTTCCCGATTTTTGATTTATGATGACTGACTGATTGAACAAATCAAATCAGTCCTGGCTTGGCCAAGCACTCACATGTGTCATCGCTAAATCATCGAGGGGCCCACGGATATCGCTTTTATCCCGAAGGTAAAAGGAATGGATAAACTTCGACTCATATGGCTTGTTCTACTACTTGTTGAATCATACACAAAGGCACGTTTTATAACATCGAGTTACCAAATGCGTTTTCGTGCAATCAATGTATAACCAACTCATAGTAACAACTCATATCTCTAGGTTTGAAGAATATAAGATATTATCGTCTCATGATCACTCATGATAAAATCCATGAAGTGATTCAAATGAGCGCGGGTTGAATCCAATACTCAAAACTTATGAGCACTCATGAGTGTTGTAGCACCACTTTGTCCACCAACTTGGACCTCTAGAAACCAACCCATGACAGTCTTGATTCATATCTACTTCCAACATATGACCGACTGTGGATGGTTTGAATAACTTAATCATTCAGGAAGAGCGACTTAGTTATTCTGGAAGTCAAAACATGCAAAGTGAAACACAAGAATAAATGAATCAAATATGGTATCAAACCCTATAAATATAAATAAACACTTTTATTTATCACCATACTGATTACTCATTATTCATTGTTTCGGTTTTATCAACTTTATACTTGAATTAAAAACACTAGTTGTCCCATGCTCCAAGCATGTACACTATGTTTTCTTAAACAATAGCTTTGCCACACACCAAGTATGCACTCTATGTTTGTCTATGATCCTTACTTTGTGAAATAAACCAATTGAACATAATTTCAATGATTCTAATTTCACACTCCCAAATCCTTATCGCAAAATGTGAGAATTTCAAATTCCTATCATTTATCGAAATCTGTTTAGATTTTAAACTTATATGCACTGACCCTCCTGTAATGAATATGTACAAAGTCACAAAGACTTGTCAACAGTCATTATAAGGTATTCCAATGGAGATCAACTCCATGGAAACTAAGTCTCATATTCAAAGTACATTGCTTTGGACATGCTTCTTGCATTAAGTTTTCTAATCTTACACAAATAATTTCCACCTATGGAGACAACTCCATATTCTTATTTTGACTATCACTTCTGAATAAGAGATGCCTCTTTTCAGAATATGTCAATATGATCCTTCCAAAATTAGCACTATACTTCCAACTGTCCCTGAGCAACCAATCTTTGGTAAACCTCAGATTGTCCTCGACAATTGCTTAATCATTTTAGTCATATCCAATTCTAGACCTTTTCCCTTCTTAATGCCTCTGGGCATTTGGAAAAATTTAGAAATGACAAATATTATAGCACATGCAATCGATCATGTACCCAAAGCAAATGGTACACGATTCATGATGTCTCACATAAAGACATGATTCTAGACCAGTCTTTTGCTACAATATTTTTATTTGCCATGTTTTCAAAATTTGACTATGAAGAGGGATGCCGTAATCATAATCGAATTTTGAGAACGCAATATATAGAATTTCCTTAAGTTGAACCAATCCAACATGAAATTCATATATATATTCTTGACTAAAGATGATTAAGGTCTCAATCTAAGCCTTTAGAACTGAAATGAAGTATATCCTCTCCCTTAATTATAGCAAAACAACTTTTTCAATCCATGCAGCCTCACGAATTGAAACTTTTGTTTTCTATAATTAACATTGCTAACTTGCAACACTAACAATAATTATCATGCTCCCACTAACATGATGATTATTAGCATAACACTTATGCTCCCACTAGCTTTGACATGTACTCAGAAATCAGCTGGACTTCTAGAAATCAATACTTTATTGACTTTCTTACCAAAGTTCAGATTTCTGATATGAGATGCTTTGATAAAACTTTATCAAAATTATACACCTTTCCTTAGATAGCATGCATGTGTGTCTAAACAATTTCAGAACTATGAAAAGGGATGTCGTAATCATAGTCTCAATTGTTTAGACCTTTTGCCATCTGTTTCAAATCTACTTGGTGGAAGTGTTTCCTCACCATCATTTTCATGAATCGGAGAGAAACCTTATGACCCTTAGATTTTATGGTGCATGTGTTCTTATCCATGTGAATCGTCAAAACCATAGTCACGAGACAAGGATAATGACAAATCCAAACTCATATGGACTGAACTTATGCAATCTTAACTTCTTGCCACCTGGCAGTACAGGGCCTGCCATTGCTTCCAAGTTGTTATGCAACCAATTGAGAACTTTCAGAACTCCTATGCAAAGCCAACTTTAACTGGAATGGGCACAGAATATGTCAACATGATAGGTTATAAACCTCAAGTCGTGTGCTAGTGAAGAACCTCAGGTTTTATTCTTGATTAGTTCTTGAAATTCTTTTTAGGATCTTTAAGACTCCTACTATCCTCTTGACATATAAGACTATCTTGCCAAATATTCAAGAGATAGTGCGGATTCTTTATCAAGACAAACACTTCACACAATTGGCCTTAGTTGGTCTTTGTTTTATCCAAAACATCACAACTTACCAATTTCAAATGTACAAGAGTAGGACACTTTTACTCTTACATTTGACAAGTGTTTTAAACCTTTCTCTAAGATATGTCACTCAAGTTACAATCTTGGAGTATGACTCTAAGAATTGTTTTGGAACGAAGTATGACTCATCTTCCTGATCTAACCATTTCAACAATTCATGACTCCTCTTCTTAGTCATAAGAATGCACTAAGATGACCTTTAGAGGACTAATTGTGATATGATTTCTAAATCATTAAGATGATCACAAACATGATACTAAAGTACTCTCCCATCTTTTCAGATTTGAGAAACTTTTATCTTTCTGCCTAATTTGATTCTTCCCATTCGTTCTGCCATACATTGAGACTTTTCCAATGTTTCAGAATTATACTTAAACTTGTAAGTATAACCATATTTACTAAACTTTAGTAAATCAAATAGTCTTAACGAGCTTTGTAGTGGACATGACCATTGCACAAGAATGTGTACTCGATCCCTTTAGTCCTTCACTTGACTCACACATCCATGTGAACAAGTAATTAGTCTTGATTTTCCAATGCTTGAAAGTTCTCATTCATCATACTATTCAACTTGCATGATTCCAAGTTTCGGTCTAATTGAAACTTGGGCGATGAGGAACTTTCCTGATTTGGTAAATTTAGACACTACCACAAATGAAAGACTCAAAACCATTTTCCTATATTACTAGCAATGGAATCATATAAACAACAATTTTTTTCACAAATGCCATTGTAAGGATACTTAAAATAAATAAAATCAAAAATTTCCTTTTATTTTAAAAACTTTGCGGAAAAACTTATCCTTACAATCCATATGAAAACCTTGTTGTTATATATTCCTAAGCAATGTGTCATAACTCCTAAGTAACAGCTTCAAAATTCTGATGCGATCGAAGTCCATCTTCGCGATCAGAAGCAGCATATACTTCCTTTAAGCTTTCTCTCTTTTCTTTGATTCTTATAACATCGCCATGTGACTCAGTCACATTATGTAATAAGAATCTCCAAATAGGAGCTTAACAGAGTTAGACAATGGACTTTACCTGAAGTAGAGTCAAACTTATTGACTTTAGCATCCTTAGGTAAATTTGGCAGCTTCGCAAACAGTGCCCCTTTCCTTCGGCAATTTTAACAAATGGACCCTTTGGTAATGGTACATGGGACTATCACAGACTTAGCTTTTCTCTTTACCATTTGCTCAACCGAGTTGACTATGGCCGATCCCTTCCATTGGGAAGAGAATGCTTTTTCTGGATTTCCAGTGTCATCATTGTCAATGTCCATAAAGTTTTGGGAAGTTGATCTTCTAATCAAATTTGCTTTACTAGCCTTCCAAATCATAGCTGATTCAGTAGTACCAAGCAAATAGATAAGATCGGGTCTTGTCATAGTCTGTTTCATAGGAGTCCCAAAGGAACTCACTATGTGACTTAGAAAGTGATTGAACCACCAACTTTCTCAAGACTTTGACACCCAACTCTCCCGGCTTGTCAATATGTGACTTCATCTCCAAGATGTGATCACACCTAGACCTTGCCTTGCCAATAGGGCTTGAGTGACCTTGAACTTGTGGCTTAGGGAGAATAATTGGAGGAGGTGGAGGAAGAGAAGTATGACTTCCATGAGCCAAACTCGGGAAGTCATATTCATTAGGAAAGCTTGGTTTGGGAAGATCATTGTTGTCTAAACCAGACATCAACAATGGGAGAAATTCACGTAAAGTTGATTTAAGTCCTTAATATAACACCCAATATGATATATTAAGGCTAGGACCCAACAAACTATTTTATAACTTGGAAGAGGGATGCCGTAATCCAAGCTATAAAATATTTGAAGGTAGGTGAATGACGATTCACCAATTTCCACCAAGATAAACGAAATGTATTATTAGGTTTTAATTGGTTTTGAAACTCCTAGATTCTTTTGAGATTCATTGAACTTTTCAATGGCATGTTTCAATCTCGAGTGTGCCCTTCAGGTTTTGTGACTGGGATGCCGAGGATCACAAAACAAGGTGTGAAGTAACCATGCAAATATACTTGGTACCCTTAATATTTACCCCTCAATCGATGTGCCGGTTAACCACACACGCTCCAACGATACTATGATAAACATTAACTTACCCTTTTCCTACCTTGTTAAGTCCAGGTTAGTGTGCCGGTTAACCACACACGCTCCACTAACAGCTTAAACAAAGTGCAAAGTGTAATTTCATGGATTAGCACCTTATTCACATTTTCCTTAGTAACTAAGATTGGGAATTTATAAGTGTTTAGTTACTTAGTATTTATCATTATACTTATAATGAAGGGAGAATTATAGTCCTTGTCCTACCTGTTCGGCTAACGACCCTCCACCGGTCAAGGAAACGGTGGGTGAGAGTGGACACCCATTAAACTGCCATTTTATAGGCAGTAACCTTATACCCCCTTATAGACCGGCTTCGTGAATGAGGCCTACTAATGGTAAGACGACTTGCTCTTATACATATATATAAATATTATTAACTTATAATATTATAAAGTATAAGGGTTGAATTTTAACTTTTAAAATTCTAAGGGCTTAACTTGGAATTAAAGTATTCAGGGGAAAACTTTACAAATTCCAAAACTTGAGGGCAAGTTTTTGAAACTATTAAAAAATTTTCATTTCGTAAGTTATGAGTTTAATGGTTCATTAAAATGAAGACTCTTCATTTTTTATGTAACATCTTATTCTTTAATAACACTTTTAAAGAAGTGACTCTTAAACATCCATAACTTGAGGACAAGTTATGGAGTTATAATACTATTTAATTAAAAAGACTCTTCATTTTTTTTTATGTAACCTATGACACTTTTATGAGTTTTAAGATTCATAAATGTGACCTTTTATGTAAGTTGAGGACAAGTTACAAAAACACATTTTATGAACTACCTCTAGATTAATTAGGATTGAAAACAACTAAAACATAATTTTTTTTCATTAATCTAAACTAACTCATAAATCAAGGAAACACAAAAAAAATAACTTTTGGATTCCATAACTTATGGAGTTTAATGTTTTGTTTTATGATGAAACTTTTCATGTTCCATAACTTAAGAACAAGTTATGAAATTCTTTAAAACATTAAGACCAAGTTTTGTAACTCCATAAAAAATTTTGAATCAATTTTTTTTTAAACCTTTTCATATCCATAACTTATGGAGGTTTCAAAAAACTCTTTAGATCAAACTTTTAAAACTAATAAAATAATCATATCATTTTATCTTTTACTAAATTTGACCTAATTCAACTCATATAGCAAATGATTCAAATTTTACAAATAATTAGTTTTCACAAAAACAAGTAATTATCTTAAAATTTGACAAACGTCATGTTTTTTTTCCTTTTTTTCCAACTTTGAAAATAAAACATTTGCATCAATATAACAGAAAACAACCCATGGGTCTGATACCACTGATGGGTTTTAAGCATTCTAACACTCCTATGGTGTACATGCAACCCTATAAACCTTGGATCTATGTTTTCTCTATTATAAATGCAAATATTAACTATTCCAAGGTTTCATCCTAACTAGCATATTATGAAGCACTTATACTACAAAGTTCTAGTTAGATGACATACTTTTTGATGTAGCTTGATGTCTTCAAGCTTTAAGAGCTTAGCCCCAATAGTATGGAAGCCTCAAATGGAATCACAAATCACCAAAACACCTTGGAAGAACTTGAGAGAATATGTATGCACACTAAAATCGGCCCACTCTTATTTTCACACACTTTTGCCAATTTTGTGAGCCAAGGACCCCTTTATATATTATGGAGGATTAGGGTTACATCCATGTAAACCCTAATATCCATGACCTTTCATTTACATAGGATCCATGGGTTAAAAGCTCCATGGACCATCCATGAAAGCTTTGCCCAACCTAAATGAACTTGGCCCATTCCATATATATAAGAGTCCATATTTAATTAGTTCTCTTTGATCACTTAATTAATTCTAAATTAATTCTTGATCAATACTAATTAAATAATATGATTCCATATTAATATATTAGAACTTATAATATATTAATATAAATCATAAATATACTATTCTCAAAAGACTATCCATATAAATTGTGCCGGTGAAGTGCAACCCAAATGGACCATGCCGGGTCAGGTCAAGTACATACCAAATATAGTTATGGACTTAGACATTAATCCAACAAATGCCACAACCATTTTCATTATCAAATGAATATCTAAATCCTTGTCTATATAGACCATGAAATGAAATGATGTTTCTTGCCATATCTGGCGAATAGCAACAATTATTTAAATCTAAACCTAATCCATTAGTGAGCACTAAGTAATATACTCCAATCTTGGTGACAGGCGACGATCTTCTGTTTCTCATGATTAGGTTTATCCTTCCACGCTCCACATCCCTATTTCTTCTTAGTCCCTGCAAATCAGAACATATGTGAAAACCACATCCTGTATCAAGAACCCAAGAAAGAGAATGCGATGAATCATTAGATTTAATAGTGTAAATACCTGCGAAGGACGGCTTGATCTTCCTATCCTTGATGGCTTGCAGATCTGGGCAGCTTCTTTTCCAATACCCTATCTTGTGGCAGTGGTGGCACTCTTCCTCCTTAGGGTTAGAGTTGGGTTTGGCAGAACCAACTTTGGTTCCACTAGAAGAAGTACTATCTTGGGACTTTCCCTTGTGGTGGCTCTTTGAGGGAGCCTTCCTCTTCTTACCCTTCCCTTGCCCTATTGCCAAGACAGGGGCAACAGTGGGAGTTGGAGTTGATGCAAAAGACTTATCCTTGAGATTGCTCTCGGCAGTCCTTAACAAGCCTTGAAGCTTGCTCAAAGAGACCTCTTCCTTGTTCATGTGGTAGGTCATGCGGAACTGGCTATAGCAGGGAGGCAAGGAATGAAGGATGATGTCGATTGCCAGCTCTTCATCAAAGTTCACATTCAACTTTAGCAGGCGATCGACATATCTCTGCATCTTTTGCAGATGAGCAGTAAGGGATTCTCCATTACCCATTTTTGTAGTGATCATCGAAGTGATGATCTCGTACCTTTCTTGCCTAGCGCTTTGGTGGTACCGGTCCAGCAGGTCTTGATGCATCTCATAAGGGTACATGTCTTCATAGGACTTCTGGAGTTCTGCAGTCATAGTCGCCAGCATGATGCAATGGACTTTCGTGGCATCACGCTCGTGGGCCTCAAAGGCCGCGATCTCTTCAACAGAGGCAGTTTTGATGTCAATCTCCTTTAGCTTCTCATCGAGGACATACTCTTTGTCCTCGTAGCGAGTGACCATTCGAATGTTGCGGATCCAATCATTGAAATTAGAATCGTCAAAGATCACTCCCCCACACAAGTTCATGAGTGAGAACGAGCCAGAAGAATTTGAACCGGAAGCGTTGTTGTTGACGTTCGACATCTGAAAAGGAAAAAGAACAAAGTTTGATTAGAAATGAATCCCCAATTAAACACCCAAATGAAAAATTAGGGCTAGGATCCAACAACATTATTTACAAATTAGAAGAGGGATGCCGTAATCTAACAAGTAAATAATTTGAAGGTAAGTGAATGACGATTCACTAATTTCTGCCATGAAAAACAAATTAAAGCTAAGTTTTAAATGTATTGAAAACTCCTAGATCTTTTGAGATTCATTGAACCTTTCAATGGCATGTTTAAATCTCGATATGCCCCTCTAGTCTGTGACTGGGATGCCGAGGATCACAAAGCGGGTGTGAATAACCATGCAAATGTACATGGTGCCCTCATTGTTACAGTCACCTATTCGATGTGCCGGTTAACCACACACGCTCCATAGAAATATGACAAACGATGAGTCACCCTTTGCCACCTTTGCTTAGAACCCAATTAATGTGTCGGTTAACCACACACGCTCCATTAACGTCTTAGCAAGGGTACAAAGTGTAATTTCATGGAATTGCATCAAATTCACTTTTGCCTAAAGTAACTAAGATTGGGAATTTTTTGTAAAAAAAAACATTTAGTTACTTTTATAATTCATTATACTTATTAATGAGGAAGGGGTTGCCCTATCCTACCCGTTTGGCTAACGACCCTCTACCAATCAAGGAAGCGGTGGGTGAGAGTGGACACCCATTAAACGACCATTTTATAGGCCATAACCTTATACCCCCCCCCCCCCTTATAGATCAGCTTCGTGAATGAGACCTACTAACGGTAAGACTAGCATTTAAGTTTATACATATATATATATATATATATATATATATATATATATATATATATATATATATATATATATATATATATTAATTTTATAATATTATAATGTATAAGTTTGAATTTTAAACTTGTAAAATTCAAAGGTTTGAAAATTAAATAGTTCAAATTAAACTTTTAATCATAAAATTTAAATTTCAAAACTTGAGGACAAGTTTTAAACTTTTCAAAACTCAAAGGATCAAATAGCAAATAATTTAAATTAAACAATTAATTTAATAATTATCTAAATTTGACCTAGTCAAGTTTATTTACAAGATAATTCAACAATTAATTCAAATAATCAAATATTATCAAATAAGGAATTTATTATTTAAAAAACTGGTAATTATCTTTTGATTTGGTAAGGATAATCATAAAACAACAATAAAATTCGGATTTTATTAGTTAAAAACGATTTAGGCAATTATCCTTCAGCAAATCAGCAAGAAATCCCGAAAATCCCTCTGTTTGACGCTCCGACTCGTCGAGTCACAAACTGGACTCACCAAGTTGGGCCGACTCGTCGAGTGCAGCTAGTGACTCGCCGAGTCAGGTCGAGCAGAGGGCCAAAAAACGATTTTTCTAGCAAGATGAATATACAAGGCATCAATACAATGGAAACCAAACAAAGCTTTGATACCACTGATGGGTTTGAGCCAAAAGAACATCCAATGTGGTCATGCAAACCCTAATGCTTGGATCTAGGTTTCTCTATTGATCATGTAATTCATCCAAGACTTTCTAACGCTAGATCTAGTGTATATAATCGAAATTATCATAACAAAACAGATCTAGATGTATACCTTGATGTTGATTGAAGATCTTGAAGCCTTGAGAACTTTAGCACCTCAAGTGTTGTGCCTCTAATGAATCACAAACACCAATAGCAATTGGAGGAAGCAAGAGAGAGAGAATATGAGATTTTCGGCTCTAGGAATTCTAGGGTTCAAGTGGCCAAAAATCCCATGCCAAGGGGTTCTTTATATAGGTGTAGGAATTAGGGTTTTAGTGATTATCCTTATCTGATTACTTAGCCACCAAGCAGCCCAAGGATAATTCTAGAATCCCTATCATGGACGAATTCCTAAGGCTTTATCCCTAGAATTCGTCCACCCTATCTATTAGGGTTTCCTTGCCCAACTTTGTAACTATCACATAATTACAGTTTAGCCCCTTAAGTTCAATTAACTTCTTTTGATCACAAAACTAATACTTAATTAATTATTGACCAATGTTAATTAAACAAATGTGATTTCTCTTTTAATATATTATTCCCATAATATATTAATAAACCATAATCACCTCTTTCTATATAATTCCTCCAGTCAAGTTGCTTTGGTGAAGGCAACCCAAAAGGACCATGCACAACCGGGTCAAGTACATACCAAATATAGTTATGGACTTAGACACTAATCCAACAGAACCATTTCAACATGATATTCACATATGTTTATGACTCAGTTCTATTAAACTATACGATCTAATTCTTTAGATTCGAAACTAAGTATGAGTTTCCTCTCCCTTAAGCCTATTGTAGCGAAGCAATTCTCAACCTCTTGCAATTTGCAAATTGAAAAAATTTATCCCTACCAACAGTATTGCCAAACCGCAATACATAGCATAACAATTATGCTCCCACTAGCTTTGACATGTACCCAGAAATCAACTATACTTCTAGAAATCAATACTCTTGACTTTCTTACTGAAGTACAAATTTCTGTTACGCGATGCTTCGATAAGTCTACAACTAAACTTATTAAGCTTATACATATTCATTAGATATCATATGTGTGTGTATTGAAACCCTTTCATAACTTATAAATATAAGTCTTTGAAAGTTCAAACAATTCCTTGCCATTCCTCACGACTCATATTGTCGGTTGACTCTTGAAACTCTCAAGATTAATACGACTCCCACTGACTTCTTGACATATGAGTTTTCTCTCAAGGAACATTCCTTGATAAGCTAAAACAAATATTCAAAACTTCGTGTTGATTCCCGAAAAGAAAAACACTTCATAGAATAGGTCTCAGTTTATCCTTTGTTTCTCGATTAACGAAAACATCACAACTCCATTCTATATGTGCTAGAGTAAGAAACATTTTAACTCCACATATTTCGAGGAGTTTTCAACCTTATTAGTTTGAAATTAGTTTCAAGATACGATTTGTAGTAACTAGAGCATGGCTTTAAAACTCGATTGGAAACGAAGTATGACTCATCTCTTGATTGAACCATTCCAACAATATTCGGTTCCTCTTCTTAGTCATACAATTGTACTAATATGTTCTTCGAGGATCAATTGTGATATAGTTCCACAATCATTAAGATGATCATAAAAAGTGATACTAAAGTACTCTCTTTTCCTTTCAAATTGGAGAAAATTTTATCTTTCTTCCTAATAGATTCTTCTATTTGTTCTGCTATTCTTTGAATCTTTTCAAAGTATCAGAATTATGTTTAATCTTATAAACATAACCATATTTACCGAACCATCGGAAAATCATGACAAACAAAGTTATTGTCCTTTGTGGTGGATATTAATAGTCCATCAACATGTCCTAAATTCATTAGTCCTTCACTTGACTCACATAAACATGTGGTCAATAGATTAGTCGTAATTTTCCAATGAACAAGATTCTCATATACTATACAATGCGACTTGTATAATACCAAGTATCTGTCCAGTTGGTGATCAGATTTCTTCTCAGTTGGTCAATTATGACAATACCACAAGTGATATCATAAGAGTCAAAATCAAAATTAATATTGCTAATATAAGAAAGGCAACCAATACTTTCATAAATTCCATTGCAGGGAAATATAAATCATGGAACCAGATAAACCAAATTTTCACTTTTAATGAAAATAAATGAAAAGTTGGAATTTTGTTCTTACAACGCATAAAATGAAAAAACTATGTTTCTAGACATCTCCTAAGAATAATAGCAATCTATTAAATTATCCTAACTCCTAAGTAGTAGCTCTAAATTCCGATCATCGAACTATGTGACCGAAGTCCATTTCCCATGATTAGATTCAACTTACTATGCTTAAGCTTCCTTCTGTCATACCCCCAAACCAGAACGGCAGAATCGTTCGGGGGCGGAGGACGTCATGTATAGTATCACAACAATTGAATAATAGTAATCAAAGCAACAACAACCATTGTATTAATAATATCTAGTCTTACATTGTGTTCAAAATATTGTATGATTAACATCAAAACTATAACTAGAAGATAAGACGTAAGGCTATTATGCTGCATCTTCATAACGCCCGAGAGGGTACCTGTCTACCAGTTATCCTGAGAATACAAGTGGTTTGAAAAAGTGTCAACATTAAAGTTGGTGAGTTCATAAGCATTTTGCTTTTGGAAAGTAGGTTCCTTTGTTCTTTGAAAATGTTAATGTTTTCTTCCAGAAAATCCTATATTTTATGATGTGATGAATGATAAGTAAGGTGACTTGTAAATAAAACTTGGATCTTTTATAAATACGTTGCTAGTTGCACTTGCTCTACTGTAAATCGTTGTTTTTGATAAGTGATCGCCTTTTTGTTTTCAGAAAGTTAAACTGTAATCTATTTATTTGTCAAAGAATGACGTTGATCCTGAAAAATCCTATATTTTCCATATAAAATGAGTTGAAATGTTAAACCTTCCAAGATTGAAAGGTTCAAGTATTCAATGTTTGGTTGTGTTTACTATGATTGCTATGATACATTTGTTGTGATACTATACATGACGTTATCCACCCCCGAATGTTTCCGCCGTTCCGGTTTGGGGGTGTGACAGATTGGTATCAGAGCTATTGTTTATAGTGAACTAAGTATACCGAACCTTACATGGTATACAAATATAAACACTAAGGGGCTGAAGTGCTCTGAACTAAAAGTATACTTTTAAAATATAAGTATTTTATAAGAAGTATACAAGTATACATACATAACAGAACCATAGTCATAGGTAGAACAAAACAAAAGTATTTGGATGTTGGACACTGCGGTTAAACCTGGCCAGTTATGTAATCATGTCTAGGGTCAATATAGCCTGATCAACTATATTTATTCAAGAAATGACCAACATGTGTCTGGGGGTGACTGTGGTGTTGCAGCAAGCCTAAAATTTACCAAGTATATATACATCAGGTATCGATAGAACAAAACATACAACTTAAAATACTATAGGAGTATTTTAGCTAGAGCCGAATACAGTATAGAAATTCATTCCAAGTGTTGCTACATATTTCTTCTTAGCGATAGTTTACATGCATTAGTAACCCTTCTCTATTTATCGCTTCGTAGAACACTTTATCTATCAGGCTGAGATATATTTCTGTGTTATATCTCTTGATTCTAAAATTCTAGAGGACTTATCATCCTCTTTTTCTTCATTCTTTTTAGAAGAAGATGCCTCCCAGAAAGAGACCCAACAGGAAGAACAACAATCCCCCAACTGATCCAACGCCACCACCTCCACAATTCGATCCTGCCATGTTCCAGGCAGCAGTTACAGCCGCCGTGACTGCAGCAATGGCACAAATAAATCAGGGCAGCTCTGGTGGATCAGGAGGTGGACCAGATCCCCAAAATCTTGGTAGAGGCCAGGGACACCAGAAGGAGTGTTCCTATAAGGACTTCATGAACGCGAAACCTAAGTCCTTTGACGGCAATGGAGGAGTCATTGCCTTAACTCGATGGATTGAGAAGATCGAATCGGTCTTCAAGATTTGTGCGTGCTCTGAAGCAAACAAGGTGAAGTTTTTCGCCTGCACCTTCACCGACAGAGCATTGACCTGGTGGAATGGTCGCGTCAAATCCCTAACCCTGCCGGCAACAAATGCCATGGGTTGGGATAACTTAAAGGAGCTTATGCTTGCTGAATACTGCCCAAGGGGCAAGATGCAGAAGTTGGAGCATGAGCTCTGGAACCTGAAGATGAAGGGTTCCGACATTGCCGCCTACACAACTAGATTCTGCGATCTAGCTCTTCTCTGTCCGGGAATGGTCACCCCGGAAAGCAAAAAGATTGAAAGGTATATTTGGAATTGACGCCCCAACTCAAGGGAACGTGTTGGCTGCTAAGCCTACCACATTTGATAGCGCCAAGTGCCTGGCGCAGACTCTGATAGATCACAGGGTCGATCTTGATAAGGTGACAGCCGCTCCCGAACCACCAAAGGAGAGTGATGGGAAGAAGAAGAAATTCTGGAACAAACGCAAGGGGCAGTCTTCACAGGAGCCCTCCAAGAAACAACAAACAGTGGCAGTCCACGCTGTTACTACTCCTGCTGCAGTTCTCACTACTCCAACAACCCCCAACCGCTATGCTACAAACCTACCCCTATGCAGCAAGTGAAACTACCATCATCATGGGCAGTGTCAGGAGATGTTGTGCAACAGCTGTGGTAAGAAGGGTCATACAGCTCGGTTCTGCAAGGCACCAGTCCAACCTACCAATCAGGCTCATGGAGAGGGCGCTGGTCAAGCCTGTTATGGCTGTGGAGAGGTTGGGCACTTCAAAAGAAATTGCCCCAAGGCAACAACAGCTGGCAACATAGGGAGGGTATTAGCTATGGGCCAGGAGGAAGTAGTTGCTGATCCTACCGTTGTTACATGTATGTTCCTCCTTGACAACTCTTATGCATGCATTCTTTTCGATTCCGGTGCGGAAAGGAGTTTTGTTAGTCATGCATTCAAACACCTAGTCAAATGTAAATCCCAACCTTTAACTGAAACATTTACTGTCGAGATGGCTAACGGAAAGAAAGAGAGCACTAACGACATATTCGTAGGCTGTACTCTTACCCTAGACGATCATTCCTTTCCCATCGATCTTATGCCAGTTTCCATAAAGAGCTTCGATGTCATAATCGGCATGGATTGGTTGAGCCCCAATCGTGCTGATATCCTTTGCTACGAGAAAGCTATCCGTCTCAATCTTCCCTCTGGCGAAGCCCTCACTATTTACGGTGATAAACTCAGTTCGAACCTTCGTATCATATCATACATCAAAGCCCAAAAGTATCTGCGGAAGGAGTGCCATGCATTCCTAGCTCATGTTGTTGACGAAACGCAAAAAGTTAAAGACCTCGAGAGCGTCCCCGAAGTCTACAATTTTCTTGATGTCTTCCCCGAAGATCTTCCAGGAATCCCTCCCGAGCGCCAAGTCGAGTTCCGTATCGACTTAATCCCCGGAGCTACTCCCATAGCTAAATCCCCTACCGCCTAGCGCCGACAGAAATGCAAGAGTTATCCAGTGAGCTCAATGAGCTGCTCAGCAAAGGATTCATAAGACCGAGTTCCTCACCCTGGGGAGCCCTGATCTTATTCATGAAAAAGAAAGATGGATCCTTTCGGAAGTGCATCGATTATCGAGAACTGAACAAGTTGACCATCAAGAACCATTATCCCTTACCCAGAATCGACGACATCTTCGACCAACTTCAGGGGACCAGTTATTTCTCAAAAATAGACCTAAGATCAGGGTACCATCAATTACGACTTCACGAGAATGATGTGCCCAAGACAGCATTCCGAACTCGTTATGGACACTACGGGTTTGTAGTAATGCCCTTCGGTCTAACCAACGCACCGACAGTATTCATGGATCTGATGAATCGGGTGTGCCACCCTTTCCTAGACAAGTTCGTGATCGTGTTCATTGACGATATACTTGTCTATTCTCGGAGTGAGAATGATCATAGACAGCACTTGAGGCTAGTGCTAGAAACGCTAAGGGCGGAGAAGCTCTATGCAAAGTTCTCAAAGTGTGAGTTATGGATCAGGAAGGTAACTTTCCTTGGTCACGTGGTTAGCGAGGAAGGCATACATGTTGACCCTTCCAAAATCAAAGCGATTGAGAATTGGTCAGCACCGAAGACGCCCACAGAAATCTTTCAATTCTTGGGTCTCGCTGGCTATTATCGCATGTTTATCCAAAATTTCTCCAAAATCGCTAAACCTTTAACCACCCTGACACAGAAAGGTGTAACCTTTAGTTGGGGAGAAAAGCAAGACACTGCGTTTCAAACATTGAACCAGGCCCTATGCAGCGCACCTATCTTGTCCCTGCCCGAAGGGACGGAAGACTTCGTTGTCTACTGTGATGCATCCAATCATGGCCTAGGCTGTGTGCTCATGCAGCGAGGAAAGGTTGTTGCCTATGCCTCGAGACAGCTGAAAACACACAAAGTCAATTACACAACTCACGATCTGGAGTTTGGAGCAGTGGTATTTGCGTTAAAGATCTGGAGACATTATCTCTACAGAACCAAGTGCACTGTCTTCACCGACCATAAGAGCCTACAACATATCTTCGATCAGAAAGAGTTGAACATGAGACAACGGTGGTGGGTAGAGCTACTCAGTGACTACGAGTGTGAAATACGCTACCATCCCGGCAAGGCTAATGTGGTAGTGGATGCCCTCAGCCGAAAAGAGTATTCAGGTCGTAAAGTGAAAGAACTGACAATGACCATCCATTCCCATTTATCCGCACAAATCAGAGAGGCTCAGCTGGAAGCCTTAAAACCAGAGAACATGCCGGATGAAGCCTTGAGGGGAATGGAAAAGAACTTAGAGGTCAAGGGAGACAGAGTTTACTATTTCATGAACCGGATCTGGACCCCAAAGTACGGCGGGTACAGGGAGGTTGTCATGAACGAAGCTCACAAGACTAGATACTCCGTTCACCCAGGTTCAGACAAGATGTCTCTGGATCTCAAACAACTCTATTGGTGGCCGAACATGAAGGCTGAGATCGCTACCTTCGTGGGCAAGTGCCTGACTTGCGCCAAGGTGAAGGTGGAATATCAAAAGCCCTCAGGTCTACTTCAGCAACCAGAAATACCTGAATGGAAGTGGGAAAGGATTACAATGGATTTCATCACTAAGTTACCCAGATCTCCGAGTGGGCACGACGCCATCTGAGTAATTGTCGATCGACTGACTAAATCCGCCCACTTCCTGCCAATCAAAGAAAACTTCAAGATGGAAAGACTGACACGAATCTACATTCGAGAGATAGTCCACCTTCATGGTGTGCCTGCATCCATTATCTCCGATCGAGATAGCAGGTTTACCTCGAGATTCTGGCAGTCACTACAGAAGGCTCTTGGAACTAAGCTGGATATGAGCACAGCTTACCATCCACAGACAGATGGGCAGAGTGAGAGAACCATTTAAACATTGGAAGATATGTTGAGATCCTGCGTCATCGACTTTGGCATATCGTGGGACACTCATTTTCCCTTGGTCGAATTTTCCTACAACAACAGTTATCATACCAGCATAAAGGATGCGCCGTTCGAGGCCCTCTATGGCCGTAAGTGTAGATCCCCTCTGTGCTGGGCTGAGGTGGGCGACATGCAGCTAGTCAAGGGTCAAGTCCCCGATAGCACTCTCACGGGCCCTGAGATCATCCGAGAGACGACTGAAAAGATCGTATAAATCCTGGAACGATTAAAAGCTTCAAGAGATAGACAAAAGAGCTACGCCGATAAGAGACGAAAACCCTTGGAGTTCCTGGTTGGTGACCATGTCCTTTTGAAGGTCTCTCCCTGGAAAGGCATGATACGCTTCGGAAAGCGTGGAAAGCTGAATCCGAGATACATTGGACCATTCGAGATCCTCGCCAGGATCGGTCCCGTAGCATACAAACTTCTCCTAGCATGAGAACTTAGCAACGTACATCCCGGAAATCATCGAGAATCACCATTGGGAGTCATTTCGGAGCATTTAGAGCACATTTTCATCGAAATCCAACAACATTGTTCTTGAGTTTACGGTCGTACACACTTCATATCTTCAAATCTTCAAAGGCCGTAAACTTGTTTACGGTCGTGCACTCATCGAATCTTCAAAGACCGTAAACCCTTCAAGAGACAGTTCACGGCCGTAAACCCTGTTCACGACCGTAAACCCTGTTCACGGCCGTAAACCCCATTCACGGCCGTACACACTTTTTAAGTGGAGCATTTGGCTGAAAAAAAAACACACTTTCCTCGATTCAATCAAGTCCCGGTAACATTCCTTAACCGAAAGCAAGTGTTTTCCTAACACTTTATCTAACGAAATCGCTAATTTAGATACATTTATGTTTTTAATTGTTATTAGGATTCCGTTAAGTACCACACAACAACTCGAGGGTCTTCACTTCAGTCCGTTGATTTGACGCTTGTACACGACTAACGGTGAGTTAATACCCCTATATCTTTCCAAGATTTTTCATGTTTTCAGGGGGGGAATACAAGCCAAACATAAATGAATTTATGAAATTTATACAAAAGGATTTCAATAAACTTAAATCGGATGCAATTGATACAATCATACAACGTTTACAAAATATTTGGATATTTTATCCCTTTTGTAATATGCTGAGCATAAGGGACGTTTTCAACTTACAAGCATAATCTTATAGCTTTCAGATCAATACATGGTGATACATATACATACACACAAACTATAATAGGTATAGTTTGGAAATCCAATACATGGTGATACATATACATACACACAAACTATAATAGGTATAGTTTGGGTATTTAATACATGGTGATACATATACATACATAAATCTTTTATAAATTTCTCAGTTATTTATAAAAAGGTTTTCACGTATTATTACTTGTAAAGTCGTTAATCTAGTTGGAGACACGTCCTTGGGCGCTTACAAACATAACTAAGTGGAGGACTACCCCTTATGATCCAGAGTCTCCTCGAGGGAGAAGGTGATTTTTGTGTATAGATCTATACGGGACTGACTATCCCGCACCTTGCTGCTAGCTACAGTAGGACCGGCAGGTCTACGGGTGACAAAGTCATAAAGGATACTGGTGCCCGATTCGCGCCATATCAAGTTTAGTATGGTCATAAAACTCGCAAGTAGATAATAACGATATATTTACGTAGTAATATACTTTACATGAACAATGATTACTTAGCATAAGTATGGAAAATACATGGCTTCTTTATGAGCAATAAAACTGTTATACATGCTGGTAACAATCAAGGTTTCAAACGGAACGTTTTATTCATACTAGTGAAAAACAGGGTTTTTCATACAGAACATACTATACAAAAGTTTTTGTACAAGAATACACCCATACTACGGTTGATAGTAATTTGAATACAAACTAACGTTTTTCTATACTACAACAGAATACAGTATCAAACACACATGTTGGAAAATATCGGATTTTATTGGAAAACATACAAAGATTTTATAGATTCAAAGACAGGTTTTCTTTACAAAAACATGCTTATCAACTCACCAGCTTTATGCTGATACTCTTTCAAAACTGCTTGTATTCTCAGAAAATCAGTAGACAGGTACCTCCTGGAGTTTTGAGAAGACGGAGTGTATAGAGTCTCGTCTTTCTAATTTTGATTATACTTTTGATGTATGCAAACAAGAATTAAACAGATGTAAACCTTTTTCATATATGTATTCAATGTTTGGTTGTGTTTACTTTGATTGCTATGATACAATTATTGTGATACTATACATGACGTCATCCACCCCCGAACGTTTCCGCCGTTCTGGTTTAGGGGTGTGACATTTTGTTACTTGATGAAACTGCTTTGATGTATGTTTCCCTAAAGTTGTAAATTTAATTCTAGAAAATGATACGCTATACTGGTACGTGTTGGTATGACCCATATCTGTTTCCTCCTATGATTACTTAGTGCATACGAATTATATATAGTCAAGATCGAATAGACAGTTGATTCGGTGATTCTGCCCTAAGCCCACAACCAAACAAGGAACAGGAACTGAGGCGGAAAGCACTCATTCTACTGCCTCTAGGATATTATATGTATATAACCCTGACATATAAACCAATAAATCCTAGAATTAACGATAAAAGTCTTTTTGATCCTACTGGTTTGTAAAGTCCTTTGATGTAGTTTTATAATTACATAAAACAAAGCGAAGTTTGTTCATATATTGATACACTAATCGTACTAATGATACCAAATTGTGAGTTCTCATAACCATACTAATACGATGGATGGCCTGACTCGACGTTCTTCAGGCGCCGAAAAATCGATCATGATATTTTCACCCCAGGCCTGCCGGCCTAACTGTAGCTAACAGTTAAGGTGCGGGATTGTCAGTCCTGTATAGATCTATACACAAAATCACACTCTCCCTCCAGGAGACTCTGGTTATTAAGGTCAGGACTTTTGATGACACTTAAATAAGTACTTGAAGACGTTATCTCACAACGCTATATCGACGGTTATGTGTACAATAAAGAAAACCTTTTTGTAAATAACATGAAACTTTGTAAAATAGTTCGTTCGTTCCATAAACTATACGTAATATAGTTTATAAGTTTGTTTTTAATGTTATGATCTGGGTTTGTAAAATAGTTCCCTTTGTTCCATAAACTATAATTATCATAGTTTATAACTTTGTTTTCCGTGTTAAAATCTAAACATGTAAAATAGTTTCCTTTATCCATAAACTATAGTTATCATAGTTTATAAGTTTGTTTTCCGTGTTAAAACCTGAACATGTAAAATAGTTTCCTTTATTTCATAAACTATACCCATTATAGTTTATAAATTTGTAAAATAGTTAATTTTCTTCCTTTCGACATAAAAATCGTTGCGACTTAAGATATTTTGTAGTTTAACTGTAATGGCGTTTGGCGTATCTAGTAACCTCACATTTAAATGCATATTAACGGTACGAAAATATAATAAACGAAATTATATTTTTAAACACAAGGTTACTTGTGTTTTACTTGCATTCCCCCTAAAAACATAAAAAAAAAACTTGGAAAAATACGGGGGTATGAACTCACCTCTAATGTGTGTGCTCGGTTGAGATGCGAAGTGCTAACGGTAAAGCCTCGGATTAGAATAAGTGACAGCAGTCATATCCAAAAAATAATTATTCCCGACGTCGTCTTTATATTAATAAGATATCAATTTAAATAATAATTAAATAATGATATAATTTGTTAAGTAATACTCACAATATTTATTTGGAATTGTTAGGGATGTTGAAATGGGTTCATGGTTAGAGAAATGGGGTTTACGGTTGAACAAATGAGTTCACAGTGTGTTCTTAAGAATTTATGAAGATTTGAAGATATGGTTGAATGTTCTTCATGTTCTTAGTGAAAACTTGAAGATCTGGGCAAAATCGTATGAATTTATGAACGTTCACGGATGGTAGTTGAGAGCAAATATGGGAGTGTTTACGGCTGGAAAAATGTGAGAAATGAAATTGTTTCCGGATGAATATATATATATATATATATATATATATATATATATATATATATATATATATATATATATATATATATATATATATATATATATAGGGGTGTTTACGGTTCATAATGGGCTTGAGCTTTGGGGTTTACGGTCCTATGGTGGTTTAGCCTAGTGTTTTCGGCCCAATAGAATGTGTTTTCGGATTTGATAAACCGTAAACACCTTTTTGAATTATAAGTCCCACCGTGAACACCTTTAGACTAACTCCCCAAACCGTGAACCCTTTATAATCATTTGTTTTGGCCGTGAACTACCTTTCCCTTAATTTACTTTGGACCGTGAAGACTTTCTTTCTAGAATTTCTTGGCCGTAAACACATCTGTGATGTGTTATTTATGTATTAAACCTTAATCTTTTGCCCAAAGTTGGATTATACCTTCCTAATTTAGTTTAGGTTTCTTTCTATACTTCTTTGTTAGCTCTATAAACAAACCCTAAGGCTATAGAGGACACAATGCAACAAGTATATCAATATAGTTGACACTAGTACTTGGTTAGGGTTTAGACCATGCTAGGTCTAAAATTATCCAGTTGTGACATTATCCCCCCCGTAAAAGGGAATTTCGTCCCGAAATTCAACTCCTAATTGCTTACTCATGAACTAGGGAGAGAGAGGGGTACTCCTGTTCCATATGATGTTCTTGTTCCCAAGTGAATTCTGATCCTCGCTTGGCATTTCAGCGGATCTTCACTGTTGGGTCTGTTGTTCTCATTGCTAGAAAGTGTGTGGGTTTGACTTAATTGTCTATGTTCATTCAAATGGTAGTATGTATGCTCTTAGTCCTGGGTATCCCTTTGTCCTGAAGTTCATGATAGGGCTTATACCTGGTCATCTATCATCGCTTTGTGTACACAAGTCGTATATAATTAAGATTGATAAGACAGTTGGATGGGTGACTCTGCCCCAAGCCTAGAACCAGACAAGGAACAGGAGATAGGGCGGAAACACACATCCTAAATCCGCAAAATCTTAATTATATGCCACCCTCGCGTATACACTTAACAATGATAGGTTAACCGTATTTGTCCCTAGCCTCTGCGCTAGAACTTGACTTGCTACACGCATGATATTCCCGAAAGGTCTGTTAGGGTGCAAAGTTTTCCATGAATGACTTTGTAATGTTTGACTTTTGTAAAACCCACTTGCATGTGGAGTATTAGCCTTGTGACACATGAGAGATAGAGAGTGAGAGAGAGACATGTAAACACCTCTATAAATAGTGGGTTCATACCACATGTAGAGGTGTGCTTGAGAGATGTAAAAGTGAGTGTGTGAGTGTGTGTTATTTATGTAGATGTAGATCTATGTCCCTTTTTGTAACACAATACATATTCAATACATCTCTTGAATACCCAAATCACCATGTTCATTGTGCAAACTTTAATTCCGCATGCCAAACCATGTTTTTTGTCACTACAATTGGTATCAGAGCGGGTCTTCAAGATCAATGTGATATTTGAAGAACGATTCTCGGTTTGGCAAAATCTGTCACAATTGGAGCATTTATGGTGAGTCTCTCTCTATGATCTCTCGTAATCATTAAATCGTGCGTTGTATTTTTGAATTTTGATCGATTTGAATCATTGGATCAAATTCTATTTGAAAAACCCCATTGTTGATCCAATTATTTTTTTAATGATCAATCATATTTGTTTCGTGCCTAATTGTTGTTGATCAAACTCATATTTTCTTTGATTCAGCCCAATTTGAATTACATTTGCCCAAATCAATTTAAATTCAAGAATTACTGTTCATGAAACCCAAACAAAAGATCGATACTGTTCATATCGTATCATTGAGCCCAAAAACCCGAAATTACTATTCAGTGTTGTTTTAAGCCCAACAAGTGAGATATAATTGATCTTAATTCATTTGTGAGCCCAAAAATCATTTACATCGTTCCAGATCTTGTTTCACGCATCAATTACTTGTACCATTGAATCATCGAATATCTTAATTTTCTTCTGTTCTTGGTGATTTTGATCTGAGTTTGTCTCCAGTGAATGTGTATATCGATTAAAAATCAAATCGCATGTTTCTTTGTTAATCAACTGAAGCATCGATTCAAAGTCAATTAGATTGAATCGGATATCTTAATTCGCATATTTCGTATCCAGTGAATGTGTATATCGATTTCAATGGTCGCATGAAAGTCGAAATTGAGTTTTGATGTTGAAATCGACGTGTGTGATCTTGCAAGAAGCTTTTCATCGATTTTTCAAAAGTTTGAAGATTTGATTTTGTTTTGATTTTACTTCTTGAAAATTGATATACGACGAACGAACTGAGATTCACGAACTCAGTTGTTCGTTATTTGGAAGATGGAACATTGGGATACGAATCATGGTTTGTACGTCGATTTCGAAGGTTTGAACGATTGGAGATTAATTTTGGGAGTCGATGGTTGAAGCTTTGGTTTACAGTCGAATGTTTGTTGATGTGTAAAGACGATTGTCGATTTTGGGTTAGAACAAATGATCGATTGGGTTGGAATTCGAATGGTTGGACTGGTAATTTGGATAATTTGGTGTTGGTTATTGAAATCGGTGTAATTCCTTGGGTTTCATATGCGAAGAATTGAAATGGGTGATGTTGATTAACGAAGACTGTATTTTGGGTTTGATATTCGAATGATCAAAGGGTAATCGGGATTTGAAAGAAGGTGTATTTGGGTCGATTAAAGAAACTGGATTTGTTTTGGGGATGAACGAACCTTGAGCTGTGAATGAATGATCGAAGAAATCTGGATTTCGCATGATTGGAGTCGATGATCTGTAAAAGCAAATTGTTAATTTTGGATTTAAGGGGTTGATTTAGTGCCTGTATGTGTGCTCATTCGTGTCTAAAGGAAATCGATTTTGGGGTCCCTGTAATGAAAAGAACGAAGAACTGGAGTCGACGATAGATTGACGAACAGTTGGTGTTTGAGAAAGAATGAAGAACTGTATGAACTGGGTTGAAAGAACGAACTGGAAAAGTCGATTCAGAGGGACGATTAAAAGGTTACTGTACATTCAGAGTCTTCGTATGCTTCGCATTCGTGTGTTTAGGAAAAATTTTGGGAAGATGATTTTCATACGAAGAGGAGAGAGAAGGAAAATCTTCGTATGTTTGGGTGAAAAATTTTCGTGTGTTTGGTTCCTGAGATTTTCGTACGAAGCGTTCATAAGAAACGTACGAAGCGATCATGTGAATTGATGAAAAAGAAAGACAAATTTTCGAAAATGGTCCTTGAAAATTCGCATGTTTGTCACCTGAAAATTTTGTATGTTGGGTTGCAAAAGTTCGTATGTTGGGAAGCAAAATCAAAAGTTTCGCATGTAGTCCCTCAAGATTTGACTGTTTAACAAAGGGAAAAAGCAAGGCTTCGAATGTTTGTTCAAGTCTTCGAATATTTTGATCAAAAAGTAAAACTTTCGAATTCAGCCCTTAAACTTTCGAACATTTGGCAATCTCCACAAATAATTGAAGTTTCGAATGTTTGACACTTTTCACCCAAATTCGAAAATTTTTGAAGTTTCGAATGTTTGACACTTTTCACCCAAATTCGAATATTTTCTGAAATTTCGAATATTTTGGGGATTCTTCGTATGTTTGGTGCAAATGGCAGAATTTTTGAAAATAGTCCCTGAGGCTTCGAATGTTTGGCGGTTCATACACAAATTCGAAAAAGGACTGTTTTTGCTGAAAATTGAAGAAAATACATTTCAGGCCCCTGCAGTTTGTGCAAATTGACGCTTTCTACCCAGCTTTGGAAAAGGGGGAGAGTTTTGCATATTTTGCTGTTTTGGGCGCATCGGGTCACCGCAGAATTTTGAAATTGACAATTTCTACCTATTTTTGAGAAATTTTGTCAAAGGCGATCCGTGAACGAAGCTAAAAATTCAATATTTTTTGGATTTTCCGGATTGAAGCACATAGTTTATGCCACATGTTAAGGGGGAGTTTTGACACGAAAAATTCCAAATAGAGCACGTTCTTTTTCCTTGGGAGTTTTATAATCAATTTTCGATTATAAAAAGGGGGAGAAGTTTTATATGGAAATTTGAACTTGAATTTTTCGTATTACGCGGATTTGAAGACCGAAGTGATCTTGATTTTTGAAGCTTACGAGATGATGCAATTGGAAGTTCGAAATGATTTATTTTTGAAATGGGTTTGGTATTATTGAAGATTTTTTGGGGTGTGTTTTTATGCTCAACTTTAGGGTGATTATTTGGAGTTTGGGATACTCTTAATCATTCGTTGATGCTCGGATTGTATGGTCTCACATCCTAGAGCCCAAATTGAAGAATCGTGGAAGAATTGAAGATTGAAGTTCGTTTCAACATGTGTCACCTTTGAGGCTCGAACCGCGTAGTTGCTCGACTTTGGAAGAATTGAAGTGGGTCATTCATTCCTAACTTTGAGGGGGAGAATGCTAGGGTGCAAAGTTTTCCATGAATGACTTTGTAATGTTTGACTTTTGTAAAACCCACTTGCATGTGGAGTATTAGCCTTGTGACACATGAGAGATAGAGAGTGAGAGAGAGACATGTAAACACCTCTATAGTGGGTTCATACCACATGTAGAGGTGTGCTTGAGAGATGTAAAAGTGAGTGTGTGAGTGTGTGTTATTTATGTAGATGTAGATCTATGTCCCTTTTTGTAACACAATACATATTCAATACATCTCTTGAACACCCAAATCACCATGTTCATTGTGCAAACTTTAATTCCGCATGCAAAACCATGTTCTTTGTCACTACAAGGTCTGCTGGAAATACATCGGGAAGGTTACGGAAGAATATAGTACCCCTCACATGAGTACATCGGAGGTTTGAAGCGAGAGACGATTTCGAGGTTCGTATCTGGTTTGTGTTTATGAGTGACGGGGGTTTTGTTAACCGGTCGGTTAAGGCGAAGGGGTCTCTTCAGTAACACATGCGATCGGTATGGTGAGGACCAAGCCAATCCATGTCGGTCGACGATGTCGGAACTTCTTATTGACACACGTGTTAAGTTGATTCAGAAGGAGTGTTTGTTAGAGTGGTTGTGCATCCTATGTGTACATTTCTAGTGTTTTCAGTTTTATCCTTGTTATTACTTCTGCGTATATTGTGTACTACTTTAGTCGAATACTAGCTGTAGAAGTCTTCCGATGAATGGTATTAATACTCAATATTATGATCCCCACCAGGTCCATCTATAATTGCTTGGTGTCTACAAGTCATATATAATTAAGGCTGAGAAGACAGTCAACTGAGTGACTCTATTCTAAATCCACAATCAAACTAGAAACAGGACATAAGGCGGAATCACGCAGTCCAAGTCTGTGGGTTCTTAATTATATATGACCCTAATGTTTATACTAAGCCATCATAGCTTACCTACAAAGGTACTTAGTTTTATATGAATGATGTGCCTTGTTTGGACGGGGAAGCAATTTGATTACTTTCTAATTGATACTAGTTTTAATAAATATTTAAGCTGTAAGTATTATTGTTTAGAGATGTACAAAAATCCCAGGAGAGTTCTTCGTCGTTTCGACATGTCACAACGTTAAACTCCTCCCGCTCCTCCATCATTCCTCTTTGTTGGGCAATCTCTCTTGAAATGCCCTGTCTCACCACATGCATGACATATTTGACTTGTCCCATCATTTGTAGTGGAAGTGATGTGTTGGGCCAGATTCCTACAAAAGCGGGTGGTGTGCCCCTTCCTATTGCAAATGTTACAATGCAACTCTCTGCAGACCCCATGGTGATGATAGTAGCACTTGCTACACTGTTGGAGATTTCCAACATATAGTTTTCTCGGTGTCGAGGTAGTAGAGCCAGCGGAGGTACGGTCTGCTACCGCTTGTTGCCTTTGTTGGGTTTTGAGCATTCTAACACTCCTATGGTGTACATGCAACCCTATAAACCTTGGATCTATGTTTTCTCTATTTACATGCAAATATTAAATATTCCAAGGTTTCATCCTAACTAGCATATTATGAAGCACCTATACTACAAAGTTCTAGTTAGATGACATACCTTTTGATGTAGCTTGATGTCTTCAAGCTTTAAGAGCTTAGCCCCAATAGTGTGGAAGCCTCAATTGGAATTACAAATCACCAAAACACCTTGGAAAACCTTTAGAGAATATGGATACTTGGCTCACACTATGAAATCGGTTATTGCCCTCTTTAGTGTATCCACACTAGCAACTAGCCTAATTTCATGAACCATAAGACCCTTTATATAGTGTGGAGGATTAGGGTTAAACCCTAATACCCATGACCTTTCATTTCCTAGGATCCATGGGTTAAAGCTCCATGGACTATCCATGAAGACTTAGCCCAACCTAAATGAACTTGGCCCACTACACATATATATATATATATCTAAGAGTCCATATTTAATTAGTTCCTTTTGATCACTTAATTAATTATAAATTAATTCTTGATCAATACTAATTAAATAATATGATTATATATTAATATATTAGAACTTATAATATATTAATATAAATCATAAATATACTATTCTGAAAAGACTATCCATATAAATTGTGTCCGTGAAGTGCAACCTAAATGGACCATGCCGGGTCGGGTCAAGTACATACCAAATATAGTTATGGACTTAGACATTAATCCAACAGTCTCCCACATGGATAAGTCTAAAACTATTATTGAGTATGACTTCAAAAACCAACTGGCAATCGTAGCTCTTAAAGCCGCTGTCGAACTCTGATCTTGTCAATGAACTCTGACCTTTGTCAATGACTTGTCCATTAGATAAGGGATCATATATTCCTCCATTCTAGATATCATATGGACTGAGACATGGATTATAATCATTCTCTCTGTCCATTTGTTGTTTCCCGATTTTCGATTTATGATGACTGACTGATTGAACAAATCAAATCAGTCCCGGCTTGGCCAAGCACTCACATGTGTCATCGCTAAATCATCGAGGGGCCCACAGATATCGCTTTTATCCCGAAGGTAAAAGGAATGGATAATCTTCGACTCATATGGATTGTTCTACTACTGGTTGAATCATACACAAAGGCACATTTTATAACATCGAGTTACCAAATGCGTTTTCGTGCAATCAATGTATAACCAACTCATAGTAACAACTCATATCTCTAGGTTTGAAGAATATAAGATATTATCGTCTCATGATCACTCGTGATAAAATCCAAGAAGTGATTCAAATGAGTGCGGGTTGAATCCAATACTCAGAACTTATGAGCACTCATGAGTGTTGTAGCACCACTTTGTCCACCAACATGGACCTCTACAAACCAACCCATGACAGTCTTGATTCATATCTACTTCCAACATATGACCGACTGTGGATGGTTTGAATAACTTAATCATTCAGGAAGAGCGACTTAGTTATTGTGGAAGTCAAAACATGCAAAGTGAAACACAAGAATAAATGAATCAAATATGGTATCAAACCCTATGAATATAAATAAACACTTTTATTTATCACCATACTGATTACTCATTATTCATTGTTTCGGTTTTATCAACTTTATACTTGAATTAAAAACACTAGTTGTCCCATGCTCCAAGCATGTAAACTATGTTTTTCTTAAACAATAGCTTTGCCATACACCAAGTATGCACTCTATGTTTGTCTATGATCCTTACTTTGTGAAATAAACCAATTGAACACAATTTCAATGATTCTAATTTCACACTCCCAAATCCTTATCGAAAAATGTGAGAATTTCAAATTCCTATCATTTATCGAAATCTGTTTAGATTTTAAACTTATACGCACTGACCCTCCTGTAATGAATATGTACAAAGTCACAAAGACTTGTCAACAGTCATTATAAGGTATTCCAATGGAGATCAACTCCATGGAAACTAAGTCTCATATTCAAAGTACATTGCTTTGGATATGCTTCTTGCATTAAGTTTTTTAATCTTACACAGATAACTTCCACCTATGGAGACAACTCCATATTCTTATTTTGACTATCACTTCTGAATAAGAGATGCCTCTTTTCAGAATATGTCAATATGGTCCTTCCAAAATTAGCACTATACTTCCAACTGTCCCTGAGCAACCAATCTTTGGTAAACCTCAGATTGTCCTCGACAATTGCTTAATCATTTTAGTCATATCCAATTCTAGACCTTTTCCCTTCTTAATGCCTCTGGGCATTTGGAAAAATTTAGAAATGACAAATATTATAGCACATGCAATCGATCATGTACCCAAAGCAAATGGTACACGATTCATGATGTCTCACATAAAGACATGATTCTAGACCAGTCTTTTGCTACAATATTTTTATTTGCCATGTTTTCAAAATTTGACTATGAAGAGGGATGCCGTAATCATAATCGAATTTTGAGAACGCAATATATAGAATTTCCTTAAGTTAAACCAATCCAACATGAAATTCATATATATATATATATATATATATATATATATATATATATATATATATATATATATATATATTCTTGACTAAAGATGATTAAGGTCTCAATCTAAGGCTTTAGAACTGAAATGAAGAACTATGAAAAGGGATGCCGTAATCATAGTCTCAATTGTTTAGACCTTTTGCCATCTGCTTCAAATCTACTTGGTGGAAGTGTTTCCTCACCATCATTTTCGTGAATCGGAGAGAAACCTTATGACCCTTAGATTTTATGTGTATGTGTTCTTATCCATGTGAATCGTCAAAACCATAGTCACAAGACAAGGATAATGACAAATCCAAACTCATATGGACTGAACTTATGCAATCTTAACTTCTTGCCACCTGACAGTACAGGGCCTGCCATTGCTTCCAAGTTGTTATGCAACCAATTGAGAACTTTCCGAACTCCTATGTAAAGCCAACTTTAACTGGAATGGGCACAAAATATGTCAACACGATAGGTTATAAACCTCAAGTCGTGTGCTAGTGAAGAACCTCAGGTTTTATTCTTGATTAGTTCTTGAAATTCTTTTTAGGATCTTTAAGGCTCCCACTATCCTCTTGATATATAAGACTATCTTGCCAAATATTCAAGAGATAGTGCGGATTCTTTATCAAGACAAACACTTCACACAATTGGCCTTAGTTGGTCTTTGTTTTATCCAAAACATCACAACTTACCAATTTCAAATGTACAAGAGTAGGACACTTTTACTCTTACATTTGACAAGTGTTTTAAACCTTTCTTTAAGATATGTCACTCAAGTTACAATCTTGGAGTATGATTCTAAGAATTGTTTTGGAACGAAGTATAACTCATCTTCCTGATCTAACCATTTCAACAATTCATGACTCCTCTTCTTAGTCATAAGAATGCACTAAGATGACCTTTAGAGGACTAATTGTGATATGATTTCTAAATCATTAAGATGATCACAAACATGATACTAAAGTATTCTCCCATCTTTTCAGATTTGAGAAACTTTTATCTTTCTGCCTAATTTGATTCTTCGCATTCGTTCTGCCATACATTGAGACTTTTCCAATGTTTCAGAATTATACTTAAACTTGTAAGTATAACCATATTTACTAAACTTTAGTAAATCAAATAGTCTTAACGAGCTTTGTGGTGGACATGACCAGTGCACAAGAATGTGTACTCGATCCCTTTAGTCCTTCACTTGACTCACACATCCATGTGAACAAGTAATTAGTCTTGACTTTCCAATGCTTGAAAGTTCTCATTCATCATACTATTCAACTTGCATGATTCCAAGTTTCGGTCCAATTGAAACGTGGGTCATGAGGAACTTTCCTGATTTGGTAAATTTAGACACTACCACAAATGAAAGAATCAAATCCATTTTCCAATATTGCTGTCAGTGGAATCATATAAGCAACAATTTTCCACAAATGCCATTGTAAGGATACTTCAAATAAATAAAATTAAAAAATTTTTCTTTTATTTTAAAACTTTGCGGAAAAACTTATCCTTACAATCCACATGGAAAATTATTGTTATCTATTCCTTAGTAATAGATCATAACTTCTTAAGCAACTGCTCAAAATTCTGATGCGATCGAAATCCACCTTCGCGATCAGAATCAGCATATACTTCCTTTAAGATTTCTCTCTATTCTTTGATTCTTAAAACATCAACATGTGACCCAGTCACATCATGTAATGTGGATCTCAGAATAGAACTTAACAGAGTTAGATAATGGGCTCTACCTGATGTAGAGTCAAACTTATTGACTTTAACATCCTTAGGTAAATTTGGCAGCTTTGCAATCAACGCCCCTTCCTTTGGCAAAATAAACATATGGACCCTTTGGTAATGGGACCATCTCAGACTTAGCCTTTCTCTTTACCATTTGGTCAACCGGGTTGACTATGGCCAATCCCTTTCCATTGGGAAGAGAATGCTTTTTCTGGATTTCCAGTGTCACCATTGTCACTGTCCATAAAGTTTTTGGGAAGTTGATATTCTAATCAAATTTGCTTTACTATCGTTCCAAATCATTGCTGATTCAACAACACCAAGCAAATAGATATGATCATTAAGGTTCATGTCATAGTCTGTTTCATAGTAGTCCCAAAGGAACTCACTATGTGACTTAGAAAGTGATTGAACATCCAACTTTCTCAAGACTTTGACACCCAACTCTCCCGGCTTGTCAATATGTGACTTCATCTCTAAGATGTGATCACACATAGACCTTGCTTGCCATTAGGGCTTGAGTGACCTTGAACTTGTGGGTTAGGGAGAATAATTGGAGGAGGTGGAGGAAGAGAAGTATGACTTCCATGAGCCAAACTCGGGAAGTCATATTCATTAGGAAAGCTTGGTTTGGGAAGATCATTGTTGTCTAAACCAGACATCAACAATGGGAGAAATTCACGTAAAGTTGATTTAAGTCCTTAATATAACACCCAATATGATATATTAAGGCTAGGACCCAACAAACTATTTTATAACTTGGAAGAGGGATGCCGTAATCCAAGCTATAAAATATTTGAAGGTAGGTGAATGACGATTCACTAATTTCCACCAAGATAAACGAAATGTATTATTAGGTTTTAATTGGTTTTGAAACTCCTAGATTCTTTTGAGATTCATTGAACTTTTCAATGGCATGTTTCAATCTCGAGTGTGCCCTTCAGGTTTTGTGACTGGGATGCTGAGGATCACAAAACAAGGTGTGAAGTAACCATGCAAATATACTTGGTACCCTTAATATTTACCCCTCAATCGATGTGCCGGTTAACCACACACGCTCCAACGATACTATGATAAACATTAAGTTACCCTTTGCCTACCTTGTTAAGTCCAGGTTAGTATGCCGGTTAACCACACACGCTCCACTAACAGCTTAAACAAAGTGCAAAGTGTAATTTCATGGATTAGCACCTTATTCACATTTTCCTAAGTGAGTAAGATTGGGAATTTATAAGTGTTTAGTTACTTAGTATTTATCATTATACTTATAATGAAGGGAGAATTATAGTCCTTGTCCTACCTGTTCGGCTAACGACCCTCCACCAGTCAAGGATGCGGTGGGTGAGAGTGGACACCCATTAAACTGCCATTTTATAGGCAGTAACCTTATACCCCCCTTATAGACCGGCTTCGTGAATGAGGCCTACTAATGGTAAGACGACTTGCTCTTATACATATAATATATTATACTTTTGAATATTATAATAGTATATGGGTGTATTTTAGACATTTAAAATACTTGGTGGTTTAATCTATTAATTAAACTATACTCTTAATTTAAATAAATTTAAACCATGTCATTATGGAATGATTAATTCTCTTTTAATTAAACACTTTAATTATCTATTAATAAAGTCCATAAGAGTTAATTGAATTATTCAATAAAAACATCATAATTCCAATTATTAAATTCAAAATTAAAACCATTTAATTAATTGTTTAAGTTATGAACCCAAGAGTTTTAGAATTCAATTCTTTTTTTTTATCATACAAAAACTTTTTCCAAATTCCAAAACTTGTGGGCAAGTTTTGTAACTTTTGAAAACTTTTGGATTCCATAACTTATGGAGTTAAATACTTGTTTTATGATGAAACTTTTCATGTTCCATAACTTAAGAACAAGTTATGGAATTCTTTAAAACATTAAGACCAAGTTTTGTAACTCCATAAAAAACTTTGAATCATTTTTTTTAAAAACCTTTTCATATCCATAACTTATGGAGGTTTCAAAAAACTCTTTAGATCAAACTTTTAAAACTAATAAAATAATCATATCATTTTATCTTTTACTAAATTTGACCTAATTCAAGTCATATAGCAAATGATTCAAATTTTACAAATAATTAGTTTTTCACAAAAACAAGTAATTATTTTAAAATTTGACAAACGTCATGTTTTTTTTCCTTTTTTTTCCAACTTGAAAATAATACATTTGCATAAATATAACAGAAAACAACCCATGGCTCTGATACCACTGTTGTGTTTTGAGCATTCTAACACTCCTATGGTGTACATGCAACCCTATAAACCTTGGATCTATGTTTTCTCTATTATACATACAAATATTAAATATTCCAAGGTTTCATCCTAACTAGCATATTATGAAGCACCTATACTACAAAGTTCTAGTTAGATGACATACCTTTTGATGTAGCTTGATGTCTTCAAGCTTTAAGAGCTTAGCCCCAATAGTGTGGAAGCCTCAAGTGGAATCACAAATCACCAAAACACCTTGGAAAACCTTTAGAGAATATGGATACTTGGCTCACACTATGAAATCGGTTATTGCCCTCTTTAGTGTATCCACACTAGCCACTAGCATAATTTCATGAACCATAAGACCGTTTATATAGTGTGGAGGATTAGGGTTAAACCCTAATACCCATGACCTTTCATTTCCTAGGATCCATGGGTTAAAGCTCCATGGACTATCCATGAAGACTTAGCCCAACCTAAATGAACTTGGCCCACTACACATATATATATCTAAGAGTTCATATTTAATTAGTTCCTTTTGATCACTTAATTAATTATAAATTAATTCTTGATCAATACTAATTAAATAATATGATTATATATTAATATATTAGAACTTATAATATATTAATATAAATCATAAATATACTATTCTCAAAAGACTATCCATATAAATTGTGTCGGTGAAGTGCAACCCAAATGGACTATGCCGGGTCGGGTCAAGTACATACCAAATATAGTTATGGACTTAGACATTAATCCAACAGCCTTTTGGTAGGCCCCTGAGTCGAACTGCTCCCTTTCTCTTTCCTAAACTTTCGTTTTATGTTCTTAGGTTTATTGGTTGGGGTATCCCTGTAGGTAGGAAATCGTTGGTTTCCTTGCTTATTACTGCTGTTCGGATTGACGACACTGTTTCCATTTTCCTTTATGTTATTCGCATTGAGATGTGCCATGACGTATGTTACGACAGCTGTGACTGCAGCTTGAAAAGTAGCAAAGTCTATCTGCAGGGTTGGTGTCTCTCCGGTTGGCTGGTTACTTCCTTTTGGAGGCATGGTACTATTGCACGACGTGAAACGAGCTTGTAAGTAACTATGGTTGTTACTAGTTGTACTTTATCTATTTATATGTACATATAAATTTCATGTTTTGATGTACGGTTCTTAACGTTTCGGCCTACATCCCTATGATGTATTTATGGTAGTAAGTAAAAGTAGGTATTGGGAGAGTATTAAGTTCACTTATCCTGGTACTACTTTTTCCCAGGAAAACTTAATCACGGAGTTCTGATTAAATCCGGTGCATTAGTGCTGGTATGATCGCACCCGATGAGTCTATGGGGAGGTATCTTTCTGTTATACAGTTTAAAAGGTGAAACGGTGGTAAGTCTTTAGTAGTGCTTATAAGTCGAGTGTTATTTGAATCGAAGTTATCTTATTTCTGAGTGTATCATGTTTCGACTTTTGAAGAGTTCTGAAAACAATTCATAACACAGGTCTACATATAATAGACTTATGAATTGTTAATCGTAACCACCTTTTAAGTGAAATTATGTGACCCGGTTTAATGTTACTAGTTGTTACTAAAGCGGCGATAAGCCTAACACATAGTGTGAGTAGCATGATCACTAACTCACTGCGTTATGTTATTTGGCTATTTATTAGTGTGATGTATAAGGTGCTCTACCACCTAGCATGCCTCGTGAATGGTTTCCTCTGTTCCCTGTCCTTGCTATGATTGCCTTAGTTTCAATTGTGGGGGTTTGTTGTCCCTGGACCTTCCTATGGTGTTCTTGTTCTCTGTAGGTGTCTTGAATCCTTGCTGTGTCATGCTTCGGGTTTTGTCACTGGATTCCATTACTTCATAATGGAGAATCTGAACCCGAATGTCCAAGTGAGTTTCGCATGTCTGTTTCTGATAGGGTAAGAGTCCCCGATGATTTTTCTAGTTCCTTACTCCTCGTGTGATCCCTTCTCGGAATCCTCCTTATAAATCCTCTCTTATTCTTCCTTGATTCCTCTGTTGGCTGTTGTAGTGGAGTGTCTATATCTATCTAGGTTGTTCATGCGAGAATGAGAATGTCTAAAGGATCTATGAGATTAAGTAAAAACATTTCTAACGAAATTTATATGGTGATCCTTACCAGGTCCTCCTATAATCATGCAGTGTATGCGAGTTGTATATAATCAAGATCGAATAGACCTTCGAATAAGTGATCCTACTCTAAGACCACAACTAAACGAGCAACATGTAATAGGGCAAAGATCATAAATTCTAAGTCTAGGAAATCTCAATTATATATAACCCTGGGAGCATACACTTCGCAATTATAGACCTGCCAGTAAGGGTCTCTTAGTTTTCACATAAGTTAGTTATAGTGCCTAAAATACTCCTATAGTATTTTAATTGTAGGTTTGATTCTAAAACTTCTCGGTATATGAACTTGGTAAGTTTTTAGACTTGTGGTTATCTTATAGTATCATAAAATACTCCTATAGTACTTGTTGCAACACCACTATCACTCCCAGATATGATTACATAACTGCCTAGGTTTGACTGTGGTGTCCAACATCTAAATACTTATGTTTTGTTCTTCTTGTGATACTTGTTCTGGTATGAATCCTTGTTTGTATACTTCTTATAAAATACTTATATTTTAAAAGTATACTTTTAGTCAGAGCACTTCGGCCCCATTTTATTTATAGTTGTATATCTTTTAGTGGTTGATATACTTAGTTCACTATAAACAATGCTCTGATACCAATCTGTCTCACCCCCAAACTGGAACGGCGGATTCGTTCGGGGGCGGAGGACGTCATGTGCAATATCACAACAATTGAATAATAGTAATCAAAGCAACAACAACCATTGTATTAATAATATCTAGTCTTACATTGTGTTCAAAACATTGCATTATTAACATCAAAACTATAACCAGAAGATGAGATGTAAAGCTATTATGCTCCATCTTCATAACGCCCGAGAGGGTACCTGTCTACTAATTATCTTGAGAATACAAGTGGTTTGAAAAAGTGTCAACATTAAAGTTGGTGAGTTTATAAGCATTTTGTTTTTGGAAAGTATGTTCCTTGTTCTTTGAAAATGTTAATGTATTCTTCCAGAAAATCCTATATTTTTTGATGTGATGAATGATAAGTAAGGTGACTTGTAAATAAAAGTTGGATCTTTTGTAAATACGTTCCTAGTTGCACGTGCTCTACTGTAAATCGTTGTTTTCGATAAGTAATCGCCTTTTTGTTTTCAAAACGTTAAACTGTAATCTGTTTATTTGTAAAATAATGACGTTGATCCTGAAAAATCCTATATTTTCCATATAAAACAAGTTGAAATGTTAAACGTTCCAAGACTGAAAGGTTCAAGTATAAATACCATACTTAATTTATTGTCAAAGTAGTCTTAAACCCTAAGACCAAAGTGTTTGTATGTTGATGTGCGTTAAGTTTGTATACTTGTTGTTTTGTTACTTGATGAAACTGCTTTGATGTATGTTACCCCAAAGTTGTAAATTTAATTCTCGAAAATGATATGCTATAGTGGTACGTGTTGGTATGACCCATATTTGTTTCCTCTTATGATTACTTAGTGCATACAAATTATATATAGTCAAAGATCGAACGGACAGTTGATTGGGTGATTCTGCCCTAAGCCCACAACCAAACAAGGAACAGGAAGTGAGGCGGAAAACACCCATTCCACTGCCTATAGGATATTATATGTATATAACCCTGACATATAAACCAAGAAATCCTAGAATTAACAATAAAAGTCTTTTTGATCCTACTGGTTTGTAAAGTCCTTTGTTGTAGTTTTAGAATTACATAAAACTAAGCGAAGTTTTGTTTATATATTCATACACTAATCGTACTAATGATACCAAATTGCGAGTTCTCATAACCATACTAATACGATGGATGGCCTGACTCGACGTTCTTCAGGCGTCGAAAAATCGATCATGACATTTGTCACCCTAGGCCTGCCGGCCTAACTGTAGCTAACAATTAAGGTGCGTCATCGACTTTGGCATATCATGGGACACTCATTTTCCCTTGGTCGAATTTTCCTACAACAACAGCTATCATACCAGCATAAAGGATGCGCCGTTGGAGGCCCTCTATGGCCGTAAGTGTAGATCCCCTCTGTGCTGGGCTGAGGTGGGCGACATGCAGCTAGTCAAGGGTCAAGTCCCCGATAGCACTCTCACGGGCCCTGAGATCATCCGAGAGACGACTGAAAAGATCGTACAAATCCTGGAACGATTAAAAGCTTCAAGAGATAGACAAAAGAGCTACGCCGATAAGAGACGAAAACCCTTGGAGTTCCTGGTTGGTGACCGTGTCCTTTTGAAGGTCTCACCCTGGAAAGGCATGATACACTTCGGAAAGCGTGGAAAGCTGAATCCGAGATACATTGGACCATTCGAGATCCTCGCCAGGATCGGTCCCGTAGCATACAAACTTCTCCTAGCACGAGAACTTAGCAACGTACATCCCGGAAATCATCGAGAATCACCATTGGGAGTCATTTCGGAGCATTTAGAGCACATTTTCATCGAAATCCAACAACATTGTTCTTGAGTTTACGGCCGTACACACTTCATATCTTCAAATCTTCAAAGGCCGTAAACTTGTTTACGGTCGTGCACTCATCGAATCTTCAAAGACCGTAAACCCTTCAAGAGATAGTTCACGGCCGTAAACCCTGTTCACGACCGTAAACCCTGTTCACGGCCGTAAACCCCATTCACGGCCGTACACACTTTTTAAGTGGAGCATTTGGCTGAAAAAAAACCCACTTTCCTCGATTCAATCAAGTCCCGGTAACATTCCTTAACCGAAAGCAAGTGTTTTCCTAATACTTTATCTAACGAAATCGCTAATTTAGATACATTTATGTATTTAATTGTTATTAGGATTCCGTTAAGTACCACACAACAACTCGAGGGTCTTCACTTCAGTCCGTTGATTTGACGCTTGTACACGACTAACGGTGAGTTAATACCCCTATATCTTTCCAAGATTTTTAATGTTTTCAGGGGGGGAATACAAGCCAAACATAAATGAATTTATGAAATTTATACAAAAGGATTTCAATAAACTTAAATCGGATGCAATTGATACAATCATACAGCGTTTACAAAATATTTGGATATTTTATCCCTTTTGTAATATGCTGAGCATAAGGGACGTTTTCAACTTACAAGCATAATCTTATAGCTTTCAGATCAATACATGGTGATACATATACATACACACAAACTATAATAGGTATAGTTTGGGTATTTAATACATGGTGATACATATACATACATAAATCTTTTATAAATTTCTCAGTTATTTATAAAAAGGTTTTCACGTATTATTACTTGTAAAGTCGTTAATCTAGTTGGAGACACGTCCTTGGGCGCTTACAAACATAACTAAGTGGAGGACTACCCCTTATGATCCAGAGTCTCCTCGAGGGAGAAGGTGATTTTTGTGTATAGATCTATACGGGACTGACTATCCCGCACCTTGCTGCTAGCTACAGTAGGACCGGCAGGTCTACGGGTGACAAAGTCATAAAGGATACTGGTGCCCGATTCGCGCCATATCAAGTTTAGTATGGTCATAAAACTCGCAAGTAGATAATAACGATATATTTACGTAGTAATATACTTTACATGAACAATGATTACTTAGCATAAGTATGGAAAATACATGGCTTCTTTATGAGCAATAAAACTGTTATACATGCTGGTAACAATCAAGGTTTCAAACGGAACGTTTTATTCATACTAGTGAAAAACAGGGTTTTTCATACAGAACATACTATACAAAAGTTTTTGTACAAGAATACACCCATACTACGGTTGATAGTAATTTGAATACAAACTAACGTTTTTCTATACTACAACAGAATACAGTATCAAACACACATGTTGGAAAATATCGGATTTTATTGGAAAACATACAAAGATTTTATAGATTCAAAGACAGGTTTTCTTTACAAAAACATGCTTATCAACTCACCAGCTTTATGCTGATACTCTTTCAAAACTGCTTGTATTCTCAGAAAATCAGTAGACAGGTACCTCCTGGAGTTTTGAGAAGACGGAGTGTATAGAGTCTCGTCTTTCTAATTTTGATTATACTTTTGATGTATGCAAACAAGAATTAAACAGATGTAAACCTTTTTCATATATGTATTCAATGTTTGGTTGTGTTTACTTTGATTGCTATGATACAATTATTGTGATACTATACATGACGTCATCCACCCCCGAACGTTTCCGCCGTTCTGGTTTAGGGGTGTGACATTTTGTTACTTGATGAAACTGCTTTGATGTATGTTTCCCTAAAGTTGTAAATTTAATTCTAGAAAATGATACGCTATACTGGTACGTGTTGGTATGACCCATATCTGTTTCCTCCTATGATTACTTAGTGCATACGAATTATATATAGTGAAGATCGAATAGACAGTTGATTCGGTGATTCTGCCCTAAGCCCACAACCAAACAAGGAACAGGAACTGAGGCGGAAAGCACTCATTCTACTGCCTCTAGGATATTATATGTATATAACCCTGACATATAAACCAATAAATCCTAGAATTAACGATAAAAGTCTTTTTGATCCTACTGGTTTGTAAAGTCCTTTGATGTAGTTTTATAATTACATAAAACAAAGCGAAGTTTGTTCATATATTGATACACTAATCGTACTAATGATACCAAATTGTGAGTTCTCATAACCATACTAATACGATGGATGGCCTGACTCGACGTTCTTCAGGCGCCGAAAAATCGATCATGATATTTTCACCCCAGGCCTGCCGGCCTAACTGTAGCTAACAGTTAAGGTGCGGGATTGTCAGTCCTGTATAGATCTATACACAAACTCACACTCTCCCTCCAGGAGACTCTGGTTATTAAGGTCAGGACTTTTGATGACACTTAAATAAGTACTTGAAGACGTTATCTCACAAAGCTATATCGACGGTTATGTGTAGAATAAAGAAAACCTTTTTGTAAATAACATGAAACTTTGTAAAATAGTTCTTTCGTTCCATAAACTATACCTAATATAGTTTATAAGTTTGTTTTCCATGTTATGATCTTGGTCTGTAAAATAGTTTCCTTTGTTCCATAAACTATAATTATCATAGTTTATAAGTTTGTTTTCCGTGTTAAAATCTGAACATGTAAAATAGTTTCCTTTATCCATAAAATATAATTATCATAGTTTATAAGTTTGTTTTTCGTGTTAAAATCTGAACATGTAAAATAGTTTCCTTTATTGCATAAACTATACCCATTATAGTTTATAAATTTGTAAAATAGTTACTTTTCTTCCTTTCGACATAAAAATCATTGCGACTTAAGATATTTTGTAGTTTAACTGTAATTGTGTTTGGCGTATCTAGTAACCTCACATTTAAATGCATATTAACGGTACGAAAATATAATAAACAAAATTATATTTTTAAACACAAGGTTACTTGTGTTTTACTTGTATTCCCCCCTAAAAACATAAAAAAAGCTTGGAAAAATACGGGGGTATGAACTCACCTCGAATGTGTGTGCTCGGTTGAGTTGCGAAGTGCTAACGGTAAAGCCTCGGACTAAAATACGTGACAGCAGTCGTATCCTAAAAATAATTATTCCCGACATCGTATTTAAACTAATAAGATATTAATTTAAATAATATATAAATAATGATGTAATTAGTTAAGGAATACTCACAATATTTATTTAGAATTGTTAGGGATGTTGAAATGGGTTAACGGTTAGAGAAATGGAGTTTACGGTTGAACAAATGAGTTCACGGTGTGTTCTTGGGAATTTATGAAGATTTGAAGATATGGTTGAATGTTCTTGATGTTCTTGGTGAAAACTTGAAGATCTGGGCAAAATCTTATGAATTTATGAACGTTCACGGATGGTACTTGAGAGCAAATATGGGAGTGTTTACGGGTGGAAAAATGTGAGAAAATGAAATTGTTTCCGGATGAATACATATATATAGGGGTGTTTATGGTTCATAATGGGCTTGAGCTTTGGGGTTTACGGTCCTATGGTGGTTTAGCCTAGTGTTTTCGGCCCAATAGTATGTGTTTTTGGATTTGACAAACCGTAAACACCTTTGTGAATTATAAGTCCAACCGTGAACACCTTTAGACTAACTCCCCAAACCGTGAACCATTTATACTCATTTGTTTTGGCCGTGAACTATTTTTCCCTTAATTTACTTTGGACCGTGAACACTTTCTTTCTAGAACTTCTTGGCCTTAAACACATCTATGATGTGTTATTTATGTTTTAAACCTTAATCTTTTGCCCAAAGTTGGATTATACCTTCCTAATTTAGTTTAGATTTCTTTCTATACTTCTTTGTTAGCTCTATAAGCAAATCCTAAGGCTATAGAGGACACCATGCAACAAGGATTGCAATATAGTTCACACTAGTACTTGGTTAGGATTTAGACCATGCAACAAGGATTATACCTTCCTAATTTGGTTTAGGTTTCTTTCTATACTTCTTTGTTAGCTCTATTAACAAACCCTAAGGCAATAGAGGACACCATGCACCAAGGATTGCAATATAGTTCACACTAGTACTTGATTAGGGTTTAGACCATGCTAGGTCTAAAATTTCCCAGCTGTGACATCTTCATTCTCTTATATCCTGCAATAACATCAAATGTGATCATCACATAATGTATTAAGAATCTATGAACAGGAACTTGGAAAAATAATGGAGTTAGATAATGGATGTACCTGAAGTAGAGTCACACAACTTGACCTCACTATCTCTGAGATATTTCAAGTACTTTCGGTAGCTTCGCAACCAATGTCCCTTTAATTGGCAATAAAAGCATATGGAATCTTTGGGGTTAACATGTGGAACTATCTCAGAGCTAGCATTTCTCTTTACCATACCATCAAACTGTTTGACTTTGGCCTACCCATTTCCATTGCGAAGAGAAATATTTTCTAGACCACCATTTTCATAATTGCCAATGTCCATGCAAAATTTGGAATTAGACCCTATAAGCAACTTTGCTTCAGATGTGCTCTTAAGCATTTCTACTTCAGCAACTATCAACATTTGGGTCAGATCTATTAGGGTTATGTCGATATTCCTCTTATAAAAGTTCTTAATGAACTAATCATATGATTTAGGAAGCGAGAGAAGAACCAAATCAATGGAAAGTTCTATCCAACTTGTCAGTGTACGATTTCATTTCCAGAACATGCGCACACACAAAATCTCCATCTTGATGTATACATGCCAATAGGGCCTGAGTAGTTTCGTATCTTTCAACTTGAAGAAAACGCGACTTTGGGAGAGTCACTGAAGGGGGAGGTGGAAGAGTTGAAGAAGAATGATGTCCAGTACCACCATTTCCCGAATAAGAGAAAACATTTTCACCTTGATTAGAAAGTGGAAGATCATCTTCAGGAGGAAGAGGAAAACTTTTTCCAAATGAATGATTAAGACCATTATTGTCTTGAGTTGACATCTATAATGGGAGAAAAGTGAATTTAATTAGTTGATTTTAATCCTTAGTTATTAACCCATAAATTTAAATTAAGGCTAGGATCCATATTTTCGATTCGAACTTTGAAGAGCGATGTCGTAATCAAATTCGAATCTATTTTAGGTAGGTAAGGCTTTTACCAATTTCAATCTTATGAAACTCCTAGATCTTTTGAGATTCATTGAATCGTATCAATGACATGTGTAATCTCAGATTATGCTCTCACTTTTGTGACTGTGATGTCGAGGATCACAAATGAGATATGAATAACCATGCAAACCCGCTTAACAACCGTGATGTCATTTACCATCTCACATTGATGTGCCGGTTAACCACAAACGCTCCATCAACAATGATAATTTTCAAGATATCCATCATATCTCTTTATAGTCCCTATTAGTGCGTTGGTTAACCACACACGCTCCACTAACGACATATAAAGCATGATGTGTTTTTTCATGGATTAGCATACTTTTAACATTTTACTAAAGTAACTAGATTTGTGATTTTAATAAAAGGTTCTAGTACTTTTTAATATCATTATACTTTTTAATGAGAATTAATTGTCCTATCAAATCCGTTCGGATAACGACCCTCCACTAATCAAGGAAGTGGTGGGTGAGAGTGGACACCCATTCAACTACCATTTTATAGGCAATTTCCTTATACCCCCTTTTAGACTAGCTTCATGAATGAGGCGTACTAGCGATTTGACTGACTTAGTCTTATACATATAGTAATAATTAAACTTTTAATTATACATATAGTATAAGGTGTATTTTAAAACCTTTTCAAAATACTAGGTTTTATATTTTAAATTTCTAAACTAATATCTAATTAATTAAATTTAAAATAAATCAATAATGATTTAATTATTATCTTTTAATTAACAATTAATTAAATAAATTAAATCAATTAAGGATTATCTAATTAAATTAATCAAATAATTCAATTCTAATCCTTACCCTCTAATTTTCGAAAATAGGGTATAAGATTTATTCCAATTTTATTATTTTATTTTAGGCAAGTGAAATAAAAATTACCAAAAATTGGAAACCTTAAAATCTAGCCATATTTTTGAAATCTTGGGGAGGAAGGCTAGGATTTCCAAACCTTAGCCCAAATTTCGAAATTCCAAAGGAAGGAGACTAGGATTTTGACAAACCCTAAGCCTAGTCGAAATTCATGCCATTTAGGGTTTAATTTCTATAAACTCTAATTGATCTATTCTGCAATTATAGCTATTCAACTGAAAAGGTTTAGGGTTACATACCTTTTAGTTGTTATAGAAAACAACTAGAATTCTCCTTTGTTCATCTCTTGGAAGCAAGCACCACAAGTGTAGTGCCTCTAATGGAATCACACCCAGACTAGCAAGAAGAAAACTACAGAGAGAGGAGAAGAAAGCCAAGATTTCATCCAAGGCTTGTAGAGAGGAGGGATGGACGAAATAAAGGGCTAGGGAGGCCTTTATATAATGGAGGAATCTTGGGGCCAAGGCTAGGGTTTAAGGGATAAGCCCTAGATTTCCTTGTCTGGTGACCAAGCAACCCAATCCCTTATCTAAAGGGCCTTGGACTGTAACACCGTAAATTTTCAAACAAAATTTTACATTTAAAAACCCAAATATCCCATTTCAAAATCACAATTTCCACAAACATCAAGTTATCAAAACAAATGTCTCAAAAACTATTTATAACACAAATCCAGGATCCTCAAAAACATATCTCCGATGCGGGTGTGTGTACAATCAAACTGGTGTCTTCCCGTGATCATGAGAAGTACCTGAAACACATAAGACATAACACGGTAAGCACGTAGCTTAGTGAGTTCCCTAAAATACCACATACAGCTCATTCGCCACTCTAGGCTATGACTCAATAAGACCCTCCGGTTAATGTGTCTCAGTGGGACCCTCTAGTCCCAACTCAATAAGCTCATAATAACAACACTCAGCATAAATCACAAGACATGATGCAAAATATTAAGATACACAGTTAAGCACAATAAACATCTCAATCACACAAAGGTACCACTCATGGTAAGTATAGTGAGAAGACTCACCTCGTAAGCTAGCAAGTAAAAGTCTCGTACTAGGGAATCTCTTGGGAATCTCGAACTAGCCTCCTCCTAACACATTAGATACATATCTCTAATCAATACTCCTCTCATACTCAATTACACCAAAGGTTGTCCTCTCATTCTCTCTAACTCTTGGAATGGGTAAAAGACCATTTTACCCCTCCAGGGTCTCCATTACTTATGTTAACCAAACCCTAAAGTCAATAAAACTCAAACTCGAGCCAATAGTCCCAGTTTGACCAGACTCGCCGAGTGCACTCATGTGACTCGTCGAGTCCAGGCATTCCTCAGAAGTCTTTGTGAGGGTCCAACTCATCTCGTTAACCCCTAACTCGCCGAGTAACAGCATAGCCAGCTCATCGGGAGAAACCCTAGCCGACTCGTCGAGTCGGCTCCTCGACTCGGCGAGTCCATTCAGACTCTTTTCTTATTCAGAGGATTTCAAGACAGAAAACCTTCCCAAACTCTTGATCTGTACTCTCAAGGCTCATTTATCATGTAAAGTCATAGACTTTACGTCCATGCATGGAAGTTAGGGCTTGAAATGCCAAAACACACCTTAAAAAGGGTTTTTCACTCAATAGCATTATTATGGCTGAATAAAGCAGGAACTTTTGGACTCTAGGGACCTCACATCGTCCAGATCTGAAGTTCAAACCTCAACATGAACTCAAAACACTCTAGGTCCTCATATTAGATAGAAAAAACCCTAAAATCCCAAAATCATGAGATCTACTCAACAAACTGAGAAAGGTGCAAGCTTTATACCTTTCCCAGAAGCTCTGAAATGAAATAGCCACAGATCTAGCAGCTCCTTCTCGTCTCTTGGCTTGGAATCCTTCTATTCTCTTCAAAAGATGCACCAACCACTCAAGATTAGCTCAAAACTCTCTCTCTAAGCTCACAGGCCAATTAGGGTTTACTCTCAGGGAAGTATAGCCGTAAATGAGGCTATAAGTGCCCTTAAATAGGCTCCAAACCCGGGGATTTAGGGTTTCTCATCACATCGTCTACTCGGCGAGTCGGCTCTCGGACTCGTCGAGTAGGCCATTAATCCCACTTTGGCGCATCGTGAATCTACTCGACGAGTTGTAGCACCGACTCGTCGAGTAGCTCAATGGTCCATAAAAATAAATAAACAATATACCTGGAAGTCAGGATGTTACAATTCTCGCCCACTAGAATCAGACTTCACCCTCGAAGTCATGATCTGGAAATAATTAAGGATAATGCTCTCGCATCTCGGACTCCAGCTCCTAAGTCAACTCGGACTGTATCCGATGTTGTCACTGGACCTGAACCAGGGGTACCTCTTTGTTCCTGAGAACCTTCACCTTTCGATCCATGATCGCAATCGGTCTCTCAATGTAATTCAGGCTCGCATCCACCTGAATGTCCTCTAATGGCACCACTACCATTTCATCTGCTACACACTTCCTCATCCGAGACACGTGGAATGTGTTATGAATCTGGCTCAACTCCGCAGGTAGCTCCAAACAGTACACTACATTACCCACTCTGGCGGTCAACCTGAAAGGACCAATGTATCGGGGCCCCAGCTTGCCCCTCTTCCTGAATCGGATGACCCCTTTCCACGGGGATACCCTCAGGAGGACAAAATCTCCAACCTTAAACTCAAGCTCGGATCGTTGCCTGTCTGTGTAACTCTTCTGGCGACTCTAGGCCGTCGGTAACCTTTGTCTGACCTATTGAATCTGCTCAGTCGTCTTGAGCACTATCTCAGTGCTACCCATCATTCGCTGCCCCATCTCTCCCTAACAGATAGGAGTCCGAAACCTCCTCCCATAAAGAAGCTCAAAAGGAGGCATACCAATACTAGAATGGTGGCTATTGTTGTAAGAGAACTCAGCCAAGGGCAGATATGTGTCCCAACTTCCACCGAAGTCCAATACACATTCTTGAAGCATGTCCTTGAGCATCTGAATCTTTCGCTCACTCTGCCCGTCTGTCTGCGGGTGGTAGGTTGTGCTGAAGTGCAATCGCATACCCAACTCCTCATTCAACTTCTTCCAGAACCTGGAAGTGAAACGTACATCCCGATCTGACACTATCGATGTCGGCACTCCATGCCGAGCTACCACCTCTCTTACATATATCTCGGCTAGTCTCTCTGCAGAAGAACTCTCACTAATAGAAAGGAAGTGAGCGCTCTTCGTCAACCGTTCGACAATCACCCAAATCGCGTCGACACCTTGCGCGGTCCTTGGAAATTTGGTGATAAAATCCATGGAAATCTGTTCCCACTTCCATTGGGGAACCTCTAGTGGCTGCAACTTGTGATGAGGACGCTGGTGCTCGGCCTTAACCCGGCGACAGGTCAAGCACCTCTCGACTACCCAAGCCACGTCCCTCTTCATACAGGGCCACCAATACTCTTTCTTCAGGTCCAAGTACATCTTAGTGGCTCCTGGATGGATCGAGAATCTCGATCTATCCGCCTCCTCCATCAGAACACGGCGAGCTCCGCCAGTATAGGGCACCCAAATCCGCCCTCGGAAAGTCATAAGCCCACGACTGTCTGTCACAAACTCAGACACCTGCACAATCACCCGCTCCCTCTTGCGGTTGTCCGGTCTCACGACCTCCACCTGGGCCTCTCGAATGGTATCTAAGACTAGAGTCATCACCGTCATCCTCATACACACATCTCGGATCAGAGCGCTCTCGGCTCTACGGTTCAGGGCATCGGCTACCACATTAGCCTTGCCCGGATGATACAAGATCTCACAGTCATAGTCTTTCACCACATCCAACCACCTCATCTGTCTCATATTCAGGTTGGGCTAATCCATGAGATACTTTAGGATCTTGTGGTCCGTGTATATAGTACACCGAACACCATAAAGATAGTGGCGCCAAATCTTGAGGGCGGACACCACCGCCCCTAACTCCAAATCATGGGTGGGATACCTCGTCTCATGAGGATTCAGCTGCCTCGACGCATATGCTATCACGTGACCCCTCTGCATCAACACTGCACCCATCCCTGAGATAGACGCATTGCAATAGACCATAAAGTCCTCCACTCCCTTCAGAAGGGCTAACACTAGAGCTTCGCACAATCTCTGGTGAAGAGTCTCGAATGATGCCTGCTGCTCAGGCCCCCAAACAAAAGTAACACCTTTCCGGGTCAATTTGGTGAGAGGAACTGAAATCTTAGAGAAATCCCTGATAAATCTCCGATAGTAGCCGGCCAATCCCAGAAAACACCTGATTTCGGATGGGGATCTCGGTACCTCCCATCGCATAACCGCCTCAATCTTGGCTAGATCGAACAATATCCCATTCTAATTAACGAGATGTCCCAGGAACTGGACCTCTCGTAACCAGAAATCACACTTGGAGAATTTGGCATACAACCTCTACGACCTCAAAACCCCAAGAACCTCTCGCAGATGCTCCTCATGCTGCTCTGTGGATCTCGAATATACGAAGATATCGTCGATGAACACGATCACTGGCCGGTCCAACATAGGCCTGCACACCCGGTTCATGAGATCCATGAATGCCACCGGTGCGTTGGTGAGCCCGAAAGGCATCACCACAAACTCGTAATTTCCAAAACGAGTTCTAACGACCGTCTTCTGAATATCCTCCTCGCATACTCTCATCTGGTGATATCCGGATCTCAAATCGATCTTGGAAAACCAAGATGCCCCCTGTAGTTGATCGAATAAATCATCTATCCGCGGAAGTGGATAATGGTTCTTGACCGTCAACTTGTTCAACTCCCGATAATTGATGCACATCCGGTGCGAACCATCATTTTTCTTGACAAAAAGGATCGTCCTTCCCCATGGCGAGCTACTTGGTCGAATAAATCCCTTCCCGAGCAGCCCCTGAAGCTGTGAGGATAACTCATACATCTCCGGTGGCGCAATACGATAAGGTGCCTTGGCAATAGGTTCCGCCCCCGGAATCAAATCAATCCGGAACTCCTCCTGCCTCTCGGGAGGTACACCCAACAACTCCTTGGGGAAAACATCCGGGAACTCGCACACTATCAGAACCTCGGTGGTAGAACTCGACCTCTTTATCCGCGTATCCATCACGTACGCTAGGAAGCCCATACAACTCTGCGGTAAGCTCTCCCTCGCCCTGGCAGCAGAGCAGAAAACTGACCCAAATATGGTACCCTCGCCATATACTATAAGCACTCCCCCACTAGGGTCTTGTATAGTCACCATCTGATGCTCGCAGTCGATCACTGCTCCAAAAAGGCTCAACCAATCCATGCCCACGATGACATAGACATCACCCATCACGATCGGTACCAGGTCAATTGGAAACTTGAGACCAAAAATCTCCAACACACATCCTCGGAATACATCAGTAGCAAAAACCACATGCTCATCGGCTATGGAAACCCTCAGAGGTTGACTCAACGCCTCTCGTCGGATACAGATGTGATGACTAAAAGCTAAAGAAACGAAGGATTGACTCACACCCGAGTCAAATAACACCAAAGCAGGTATGGAATTCACAAGAAATGTGCCTAGATACAGCACAGAATAAGCACCATAATTATCAAAATAAACAATAAGGAAATACGTACCAGCCACGACATCAGGTGCTGCGCGGACCTCCTCCGCTGTCAGCTGAAAAGCTCTCCTACGAGCCCTCGGAACCTCGGACTTCACCGGCCGAACATCAGTAGAATGCAATGCAGCAGGAGCGGAACCCTGGCCTGATCCCTGAACAATCTGAGGGCACTCGGCCTTCCGATGGCCTGTCTGATTGCAGTGGAAGCAGACTGCGAATACCTTGGGGCAATCCTTCGCCATATGCCCCTCCTTGCCATATTTGTAGCAAATCCCTGCCCGACAAGATCCCTCATGACTCTTGCCGCACTTGCCACAAGTGCGGCCCTTCTGGCCTCCAGGCTTAGCCCGCTTGGCTGCCGGCTGTGATTGCGCTGGCCGCCGGTCTCTCCCCTAAGACTCTGCATCCTCCCTGGCCTGAGTCTCCAGCTCGATCTCCCTCCTCCTGGCATTTTCCTGAAGCTCAGCAAACGTCCGATAAGACGAGTTCTCCACAAACACTCAAATATCCCTCCTCGGAATGCTCAAATACCGGCTCATGCGTGACTGCTCAGTCGAAACATGCTCATGGCAGAACAACGGCCTCTCGTGAAACATCCGCGTAATCACAGTCACCGACTCTGTCTTCTGCTTGAGAGACAGAAACTCCTGGGGAATATAATCATCTCGGAACATCACAACAAACCTCTCCCAAGTCACTGCAGAATGCTTAGCAGGAGTAAAACTGGTTGTCGCAAACTTCCACCAGTCCTTCGCTGCCAAGCGAAGCTGGTTCAGCACGAACCATACCCTCAAATGCTCGGGGCAAGAACAAGTGTAGAACACCCCTCGATATCAGAGATTCACCTCATCGCATCAATTGGATCCCGAGCCCCATCAAACTCTGGTGGCTTCGTGTTGTTGAATTCCCGGTACAGCAACGAGTCACCTCCATATGGTCTGGTAGCAGCGAGAGCTGCGGTGGCTGCAGCAACAGCGGCATACCGCTCATCAAAAGTCTGAATCAAAGTGGTCTTAATAGACCCAAATATCTCAGGAATTTCCGCTCGAATAGTTGCGGCCACCTCCTCGTGAATAATCCTGCGAATCTCATCCTCACTAGTCCCACTGCTCCCGGGGTTGTGGCGTGTACCCACCACGATGTCTCTGAAACACAACACAAAATCATCAGAGACTCGCTCGAGCATACACACACTCGATCACTCATCCCTACTCATTCCTTAGCATCCTAAGGATTGTTACTTGGGTTGCATACAGATCCGGTGCTTTCAGTAGTACGGGCCCAATACTGCCTTCCACACCAACCTGTAGTCATCTCAAGTCCTCCTCCTAGGACCTCAGTTCACTATTACTCTATCTCTTACGAATAACAGACTACCCTCTCAGAGGATCCCTCATATATGTTGGATTAGTGTCTAAGTCCATAACTATATTTGGTATGTACTTAACCCGATTCGCATGGTCCATTTGGGTTGCATGGCATCATGCATTTGGATAGACTAAAATGAGAGAAATAACACTTAAGGTTTGGTAATATATTATAAGTTCTAATATATTAATAAGATTATTTAATTATTATTGATCAAGAATTAATTTGGAATAAATTAAGTGATCAAAAGAAGACTAATTAAATATATGGGTTGATTGTGTAAATCATCCATACTTGTATAGTGGGCTAATACTCCATGGATTATCAAGTTGGGCTAAAACCCATAGGATGCTCCATGGATGCTCCATGGTGTTTTTGTACCCATGGATCATGGAAATGAAAGGACATGACAATTAGCGTTTACATGGTGTAACCCTAATTGTGACAAACTATATAAGCATCTTATTCTTGTCAAAATCGGACACCATGAGAGAACTATGTATGTATGGTGAGGGCTAGCCGATTTCATGAAGTGGTTCATTTCTCTCTAAGTTATTCCAAGTGTATTTGATGTTGTGTGAACCATTTGAGGTGTCACACTTGGGGCACTCGGCTCTTAAGCATCAAGGAATCAAGCTACATAAAAAGGTATGTCTTCTAACTTCTTTTATTACCCAAGTATCAAAGATTGTATGCTAGATAGGGTAATACCTTGGAATATTCTTATTTGCATGTATAATAGAGAAAACATAGATCCAAGGTATTTAGGGTTGCATGTACACTTAAGAGTGGTAGAATGCTCAAAACCCAATGGTGGTATCAGATCCTAGGCTTGTTTTCAATTATACTTGATGCAAAGTGCTGAAAAATGCTGAAAAAATCGATTTTTGGGCTGTCTGGGCACTGGACTCGCCGAGTCCACTGATGGACTCGCCGAGTCCATGAGGAAACTCGTCCTACTCGTCGAGTAGGTTCATACACTCGACGAGTAGGACCCCCTAACAACATATTTTCGACTTTGAAGGTTGGAATTGGACTAGAATCATTACCCTAAGCTGTTTTTGAACCTATAAACCTGTTTTTGATGTGGTAATGATCATTCTAATCTAATTTCAAAGATAATTGTCAATAGATTCATGCTTTGTATTAGTTTAATGGTTAGTCTAATTACATGAAAAAGTTTGATTGAATTATCTTGTTCTTATGAGTTGCTTAGATTAATAGAAAGGTTATGTGAAATTGTTGTTTTCAATCCATTTTAATCAAAGAGTTGATTCTAAAATGTGTTTTTGTAACTTGTCCTCAAGTTACATGAAAAGTCACATTTAAGAATCATAAATCTCATAAATATTTCATAATTTATGAATAAAGGAAAAGTTACATTCTTTTAATAGTTTAAAGTCTTCCATAACTTGTCCTCAAGTTATGGAACTTGAAGAGTTTTTTGTATTAAAACTACTTTAAACACATAAGTTATGGAATTGAATAGTTTTGAATAGTTTCAAAACTTGCCCTCAAGTTTTGGAATTTGAAAAGTTTTCCCTTATGAATACTTTATTTCCAAGTTAAGCCTTTAGAATTTTAAAAGTTAAAAAGTTCAACCCTTATACTTTATAATATTATAAGTTAATAATATATATATATATATATATATATATATATATATATATATATATATATATATATATATGTATAAGAGCAAGTCATTCTTACCGTTAGTAGGCCTCATTCACGAAGCCGGTCTATAAGGGGGGTATAAGGTTACTTGCCTATAAAATGGCTGTTTAATGGGTGTCCACTCTCACCCACCGCTTCCTTGACTGGTGGAGGGTCGTTAGCCGAACGGGTAGGGAAAGGACTATAATTATCCCTTCATTAAAAGTATTAATGATAAATACTAAGTAACTAAACACTTATAAATTCCCAATCTTAGTTACTTAGGAAAAATGTGAATAAGGTGCTAACCCATGAAATTACACTTTGCACTTTGCTTAAGTCGGTTAGTGGAGCGCATGTGGTTAACCGGCACACTAGCTGGACTTAACAAGGTATGCAAAGGGTAACTTAATATTTATCATAGTATCGGTGGAGCGCGTGTGGTTAACCGGCACATCGATTAAGGGGTAAATATTAAGGGTACCAAGTAATTTGCATGGTCACTTCACACCTTGTTTTGTGATCCTCGACATCCCAGTCAGAAAACCTGAAGAGCACACTCGAGATTGAAACATGCCATTGAACAGTTAAATGAATCTCAAAAGATCTAGGAGTTTCAAATCCAATTAAAAACCTAATAATTTATTTCGTTTTTCATGGTGGAAATTGGTGAATCGTCATTCACATACCTTCAAATATTTTATAGCCTGAATTACGGCATCCCTCTTCCAAGTTATAAAATATCGTGTTGGGTCCTAGCCTTAATATTTCATATTGGGTGTTATATTAAGGACTTTAAATCAACTATCTTGAATTTCTCCCAAAAGATGTCTAGTTCATACATCTATGATCTTCCCAAATCTCTTGGAACTTCACTTCCTCCAACTCCTCCAATTATTCTCCTTAACCCACAAGTTCAAAGTCACTCAAACAAAGTCTATGTGTGCTCACATCTTGGAGATGAAGTCACACATTGACAAGCCGAGAGAGTTCGGTGTCAAAGTCATAAGAAAGTTGGATGTTCAATCACTTTCTAAGTCACATGGTGAGTTCCTTTGGGACTACTATGAAACAGACTATGACATGACCCTTTAAATGATCTTATCTATTTGCTTGGTGCTCCTGAATCAACAATGATTTGGAGGACTAGTAAAGCAAGTTTGATTAAGAAGATCAACTTCCCAAACCTTAAATGGACATTGACAATGGTAACATTGGATATCCAGAAAAAGCTTTTTCTTCCCAATGGAAAGGGATCGGCCATAGTCAACTTGGTTGACTAAATGGTAAAGAGAAAGTCTAAGTCTGTGATAGTCCCGTGTACCATTTCCATAGAGTGCATATGTTTATATTGCCAAAGGAAGGGGCATTGGTTACCAAAACTGCCTATTTACCTGAAGGATCATAGGGTTGATCAAGTCAAGATGTTTGATTCTACTTCAGGTGAAGTCCACTATCTAACTCTGTTAACTTTGTATTCTGATTCTCATTACATGATGTGACTGGGTCACATGTTGTTGTTTTAAGAATCAAAGAAAAGTGAAGAAACTTAAAGGAAGTATATGCTGATTCTGATCGCGAAGATAGATTTCGATCGCATGGATTGGTGATCATAATTTTTGAGCTGTTGCTTAGGAGTTATGATATATTGCTTAGGAATAAATAACAACAAGTTTTTCATATGCATTTGCACTGTAAGGATAAGTTTTTTCCACAAAGTTTTGAAATAAAATAAAAGGTTTTAATTTTATATTTATTTTAAATATCCTTACAGTGGCATTTGAGAAAAATGGTTGCTTATATGATTCCATTGATAGCAATATTGGAAAAATGGACTTGATTCTTTCGTTTGTGGTAGTGTCATAATTTACCAAATAAGGAAAGATTCTCATCACCCAAGGTTTCAGTTGGATAGAAACTTGGAAATCATGCAAGTTGTATAGTATGATGAATGAGAATTTTCATCTTTGGAAAATTAAGATTAATTCCTTGTTCACATGTATATGTGAGTCAAGTGAAGGACTAAGGGATCGAGTACACATTCTGGTGCACTGATCAAGTCCACAATAAAAGATCAATAAGACTATTCGTCATGATTTACTAAAGTTTAGTAAATACTTACAAGTTTAAGTATAATTCCGAAACATTGGAAAAGTTTCGATGTATGGCAGAACGAATGAGAAGAATCAAATTAGGCAGAAGGATAAAAGTTTCTCAAATCTGAAAAGATGGGAGAGTACTTTAGTATCATGTTTCGTGATCATCTTATTGATTTAGAAATCATGTCACAATTAATCCTCTAAGGACATCTTAGTGCATTCTTATGACTAAGAAGAGGAATCATGAATTGTTGGAATGGGTAAATCAAGAAGATGAGTCATACTTCGTTCCAAAACAAGTCTTAGAGTCATACTCCAAGACTGTAAGATGAGTGAAATATCTTAAAGAAAGGTTTATAACACTTGTCAAATGTAAGATTAAAAGTGTCCTACTCTTGTACATTTGAAATTGGTAAGTTGTGATGTTTTGGATAAAACAAAGACCAACTTAGGCCAATTGTGTGAAGTGTTTGTCTTGATAAAGAGCCTGCACTATCTCTTGAATATTTGACAAGTGAGTCTTATATGTCAAGAGGACAGTGGGATTCTTAGAGATCTTGAAAAAAAACTTCAAGATCTAATCAAGAATAAAATCTGTAGTCTATCACTAGCACACGACTTGAGGTTTATAACCTATTGCGTTGACATATTCCTATTTCTGTGCCCATTCCAGTGAAAGTTGGCTTTGCATATGAGTTCTGAGAGTTCTCAATTGGTTACATAACAACTTGGAAGCAATGGCAGACACTGGTGCTGCCAGGTGGCAAGAAGTTAAGACTGTACAAGTTCAATCCATATGAGTTTGGATTTGTCATTAACCGTGTCTTGTGATTATGGTTTTGACAAATTCACATGGATAGGAACACATACACCATAAAAATCTAAGTGTCATAAGGTTTCTCTCCGATTCATGAAAATGATGGTGAGGAAACACCTTCACAAAGTAGATTTTAAGTAGATAACATTTGTGATATTTGGATTCTCAAAGTCGTTAGTGGAGCATGTGTGGTTTACCGGCACACTAACATGGACTTGTGAGGAATGACAAAGGTCTGAACAATTGAGACTATGATTACGGCATACCTTTTCATAGTTCTGAAATTGTTTAGACACACATGTGTGCTATCTAAGGAAAGGTGTATGATCTTGATAAAGTTTTATCAAAGCATCTCGTATCAGAAATTTGAACTTTGGTAAGAAAGTCAATGCAGTATTGATTTCTAGAAGTCCAGCTGATTTCTGAGTACACGTCAAAGCTAGTGGGAGCATAAGTGTCATGATAATAATTCTCATGTTAGTAGGAGCATGATAATTATGATTAGTATTGCAAGACAGCAATGTTAATTATAGAAAACAAAAGTTTCAATCCGTGAAGTTGCAGGGGTTGAAAAGTTGTTTTACTATAATTAAGGGAGAGGAAATTATACTTCATTTCAATTCTAAAAGCTTAGATTAAGGTTTTAATCATATTTAGTCAAGGATATATATGAATTTTGTGTTGGAATGGCTCAACATAAGGAAATTCTATATATGGGTCCATTATTTGCGTTCTAAAATTCGATTATGATTACAGCATCCCTTTCCATAATCTGAATTATGAGAACTTGGCAAATAGATACAGAAATATTATAGCAAAAGACTGGTCTAGTATCATGTCTTTATGTGAGACATCATGAATCGTATCCCATATGCTTCGAATATAGAATCGATTGCATGTGCTATAATATTCATCCGTTCTAAATTTTCCAAATGCTCAAGGCATTAAGAAGGGAAAATTCTAGATTTGGAAATGACTAAAATGATTAAGCAATTGTCGAGGACAATCTAAGGTTTACCAAAGATTGGTTGCTTAGGGACAGTTGGAAGTATAGTGTTAATTTTGGAAGGACCATATTGACATATTCTGAAAAGAGGCAACTCTTGTTCAGAAATGATAGTCAAAATGGGAATATGGATATGTTTCCGCAGGTGGAAATTATTGAGTCTGTGTAAGATTAGAAAAACTTAATGGAAGAAGGATATATCCATGGAGTTGATCTCCATTGGAATACTCTGTAATGTCTGTTGACAAGTCTTTGTGACTTTGTGCATAATCATTACAAGAGGATCAATACATATAAGTTTATAATCTAACAGATTTTGGTAAATGGCAGGATTTGGAATTCTTGCATTTGCGGTAAGGAATTGAGATTGTGAAATGCGTATCATTGAAATTATATTCAATCGATCTATTTCACAAAGTAAAGATCATAGACAAACTTAGTGTGCATACTTGGTGTATGGCATAACTAATGTTTAGACAAACATAGGGTGCATACTTGGAGTATGGCATGACTAGTGTATAGAAAACATAGTGTACATGCTTGGAGCATCGGAAAACTATTGTTTTAATTCAAGTATAAACTTGATAGTTTGAAACAGTATACAATAAACAATATGTAATCAATATGGTGATAAATAAAAGATGTTTTATTTAAATTCATAAGGTCTGAGACTATATTGGATTCGATTATTCTTGTGTTTCACTTTGCATGTTTTGACTTCCAGAATAACTTGGTCGTTCCTCCTGAATGACTAAGTTATTCAAACCATCCACAGTCGGTCATATGTTGGAAGTAGATATGAATCAAGACTGTCATGGGTTGGCTTGTAGAGGTCTAAGATGTTGGACAAAGTGGTGCTACAACACTCATGAGTGCTCATAAGTTCTAAGTATTTGATTCAACCCGAGCTCATTTAAATCACTTCATGAATTTTATCACGAGTGATCATGAGACGATAATATCTTATATTCTTCAAACCTAGAGATATGAGTTGTTACTATGAGTTGGTTGTACATTGATTGCACGAAAACGCGTTGGTAACTCGATGTTATAAAACGTGTCGTTGTGTATGATTCAACAAGTAGTAGAACAAGCCATATGAGTCGAAGTTTATCCATTCCTTTTACCTTCGGGATAAAAGTGATATTTGTGGGCCTCTCGATGATTTAATGATGATACATGTGAGTGCTTGGCCAAGCCAGGACTGATTTGATCTGTTCAATCAGTCAGTCGTCATGAATCGGAAATAAACAAATGGAATGAGAGAATGATTGATAATCCATGTCTCAGTTCATATGATATCTAGAATGGAGGATTATATGATCACTTATCTAATGGACAAGTCATTGACGAGATCAGTGTACAGTTACAACGTCAGAGTTCGACAGCGGCTTAAAGAGCTACGATTGCCAGTCGGTTCTTGAAGTCATACTCAATAATAGTTTTAGACTTATCCAAGTGGGAGACTGTTGGATTAGTGTCTAAGTCCATAACTATATTTGGTATGTACTTGACCCGATTGACATGGTCCATTTGGGTTGCATGGCATCATGCATTTGGATAGACTAAAATGAGAGAAATAACACTTAAGGTTTGGTAATATATTATAAGTTCTAATATATTAATAAGATTATTTAATTAATATTGATCAAGAATTAATTTGGAATAAATTAAGTGATCAAAAGAAGACTAATTAAATATATGGGTTGATTGTGTAAATCATCCATACTTGTATAGTGGGCTAATACTCCATGGATTATCAAGTTGGGCTAAAACCCATAGGATGCTCCATGGATGCTCCATGGTGTTTTTGTACCCATGGATCATGGAAATGAAAGGCCATGACAATTAGGGTTTACATGGTGTAACCCTAATTGTGACAAACTATATAAGCATCTTATTCTTGTCAAAATCGGACACCATGAGAGAACTATGTATGTATGGTGACGGCTAGCCGATTTCATGAAGTGGTTCATTTCTCTCTAAGTTATTCCAAGTGTATTTGATGTTGTGTGAACCATATGAGGTGTCACACTTGGGGCACTCGGCTCTTAAGCATCAAGGAATCAAGTTACATAAAAAGGTATGTCTTCTAACTTTTTTTATTACCCAAGTATCAAAGATTGTATGCTAGATAGGGTAATACCTTGGAATATTCTTCTTTGCATGTATAATAGAGAAAACATATATCCAAGGTATTTAGGGTTGCATGTACACTTAAGAGTGTTAGAATGCTCAAAACCCAACAATATACTCATCTAAATATCTCCCTTAGATTATTCCTTGACTCAAGACTTTTTCTCTCTAATTGAAACTGCTAGATACTCTCACTCAGTGCATACTCAAATCATATAACAGATAGCAACGACTCCTAGCTAAGATATCACAAATCAGGCAACTCTAGCCCTAAAATACGAAATACCTCGCCTATTCCCTAGCATGCATTACTAATATCTCATAAATATCTCATAACACAATTAAATAAGGGTATTTTGGGAAATCACCGTTCGGGCTCTGGCTGATTATACACACCGCTTCAAATCGTTTTCTCTAAAAACTCTTGTTCGGTTTTAGAAAAATCATTTCTTTTGAAACCTTTTTCTCAAATCCCCAGTTTGAGTTCACACATACCCGAAGGTGCATCTGAATCCCTCAAACCAAGGCTCTGATACCAACTTCTAACACCGTAAATTTTCAAACAAAAATTTTCATTTAAAAACCCAAATATCTCATTTCAAAATCTCAATTTACACAAACATCAAGCTATCAAAAAACATGTCTCAAAAACTATTTATAACACAAATCCAGGATCCTCAAAAACATATCTCGGACGCAGGTGTGCGTACAATCAAGTCGGCGCCTTCTCGTGATCCTGAGAAGTACCTGAAACACATAACACATAACACGGTAAGCACGAAGCTTAGTGAGTTCCCCAAAATACCACACACAGCTCATTCACCACTCTAGGCTATGACTCAATAAGACCCTCCGGTCAATGTGTCTCAGTGGGACCCTCTGGTCCCAACTCAATAAGCTCATAATAACAACACTCAGCATAAATCACAAGACATGATGCAAAATATTAAGATACATACTTAAGCACAATAAACATCTTAATCACACGAAGGTACCACTCATGGTAAGTATAGTGAGAAGACTCACCTCGTAAGCTAGCAAGTAAAAGTCTCATACTCGTGAATCTCAAACTAGCCTCCTCCTAACACATTAGATACGTATCTCTAATCAATACTCCTCTCATACTCAATTACACCAAATGTTGTCCTCTCATTCTCTCTAACTCTTGGAATGGTTAAAAGACCATTTTACCCCACCATGGTCTCCATTACTTATGTTAACCAAACCCTAAAGTCAACAGAAGTCAAACTCGAGTCAACAATCCCAGTTTGACCTGACTCGCCGAGTGCACTCATGTCACTCGTCGAGTCCAGTCGTTCCTCAGAAGTCTTTGTGAGGGTCCAACTCATCGAGTTAACCCCTAATTCGCCAAGTAACATCATAGCCAGCTCATCAGGACAAACCCTAGCCGACTCGTCGAGTCTGCTCCTCGACTCGGCGAGTCCATTCAGACTCTTTTCTTATTCAGAGGATTTCAAGACAGAAAACCTTCCCAAACTCTTGATCTGCACTGTCAAGGCTCATTTATCGTGTAAAGTCATAGACTTTACGTCCATGCATGGCACTTAGGGCTTGAATTGCCAAAACACACCTTAAAAAGGGTTTTTCACTCAATAACATTATTATGGCTGAATAAAGCAGGAACTTTTGGACTTTAGGGACCTCACATGGTCCAGATCTGAAGTTCAAACCTCAACATGAACTCAAAACACTCTAGGTCCTCATATTAGATAGAAAAAGCCCTAAACTCCCAAAATCATGAGATCTACTCAACAAAATGAGAAAGGTGCAAGCTTTATACCTTTCCCAGAAGCTCTGAGGTGAAATAGCCACAGATCTAGTAGCTCCTTCTCGTCTCCTAGCTTGGAATCCTTCTATTCTCTTAAAAAGATGCACCAACAACTCAAGATTAGCTCAAAACTCTCTCTCTAAGCTCACATGCCAATTAGGGTTTACTCTCAGGGAAGTATAGCCGCAAGTGAGGCTATAAGTGACCTTAAATAGGCCCCAAACACGGGGATTTAGCTTTTCTCATCACAACGTCTATTCGACGAGTCGGCTCTCGGACTCGTCGAGTAGGTCATTAATCCCACTTGGCGCATCGCGACTCTACTCGACGAGTTGTAGAACCGACTCGTTGAGTAGCTCAATGGTCCACAAAAATAAATAAACAATATACCTGGAAGTCCGGATGTTACATGGAAGAAAATTCTAGGCCCTCCTTAGAAGTTTTCGTCCAACTCATCTAATGAGGTTCAATAGCCTTCCTTCATTAACTTTTAATAAATAACGAAACAGTCCTTGTACTTTTAATTAATCAAATTAATCCCAAAATGAATTCCAATTAATTTCTGATTAATTATTAAGTAAATAATATGATTTCTAATTAATATATTATATTTATAATACATTAATAAACCATTTATTTAATTTATTATTCATATAATAAATTAACCTCTCTCTCTAATAGTCATCATGTCCAATTGCTAGGTTTGAGGGCAACCCAGAAGGATTGTGCTACTATCAATTTAAGTATATACTAATTTTAGTTATGAACTTAGACACCTAATCCAACAACAAGTTTGCTGAAGATCCCATTAAAATTGATGCACCTACGAATGATTGGAGTGAACTTGCTACTAAGCATATCAGTATTACGATATGGAGGTTTCTTCATAAGTGTGTGAAATTTTCCGAGCAAGCCTTCCCAAAAACCAATTCTCCTCATATCATTCCTTATTTTTGGATATTTTGAAATCCCATACCACGCAGCCGCCAAAGCGTACTCCTCATCCGATTTCTACCATAGTGGAGGTTCTTCACTTTTTATGATCTCTTTCCCTTTCTTTTTCCCTTTCCCTCTACCTTTCAAACTACCTCTCGGTTGCGTTTCGGCAACTGTATCGTTGGCTATGTGGGTATGTGTGGCATGGAAATAAAAGTATTGAGAATGTTTTTTTGAATGTTTGGGTTTTGTTGCAAGTAGGACTATGTAGGAAATTGTATTGGGGTGAGGTGGGATAAAATAGTTTCCTTGAAATGATATGTATGGTGAGTTTTGAGAGTTGAGGATGTTCATATAGCTCGCATATTACACAAAACCCATCAGTACGGATGTTTTTGTGTTTGATGAAGGGGTGTTTATGTTTTTCTCCATAATTTGGTTGAAAGAAAATATGATTGAGTTTTGTAAATAAAATGATAGAGAGAATAATGGTGTAGGTAGTGTATATATGTGTATTTGTATGTAAAAATTAGCTAATTTGTTTTCTTTTTTACTGTTCCATAACGTTTACAAACAGTCGTTTTGACCTTTTTTTTAAATTATGTGTTTCAGTCTATTTCATGGCCACAGAAGATCACTTAGTTACTAGGGTGAGGGGTGTTCCTCTCGTGGTAACACCGTTGATGCTTGGTCACGTCAGCTATAACGCCTGTCAACGAGCCCATACCGACTAGTCTAAAACACTTTCACTTATTTCACTCCATTTTTTTCTCCATGACACCATTAATATATATATATATATATATATATATATATATATATATATATATATATATATATATAAAGTCTTAGGAACAATACATTTTCCCTTCTTTAGAAAATTGGCCATAATAGTTTCAATACTCTGTCAAGTTTGATCCTGATTTTAAATATTTCTCAACTTTAATCTTTGTCTAACTTCATTTCATTTTTTTTCTAGATCCATCCACCCTTAAAAATTGCACAGTCATCATCTGACTACAGTCCAAGCGTTTTTCTATGGCCTATTCCACCTGTAAGCCAATAAGAATAGAATTGGTGTCATACACGTGTTCATCACCGCTTTTTCCCACCGCTTCTATTTCCACTAACAATGATATGCTAAATTTGTTTCATTTCGTCTCCAAAAAAATTATGATTATGAGTCCAAGTCATCAGCAACACCCCTAGCCGCCGGCGACACATCAACATCACCCACCGCTGTAGAGAACCATCACTGCTTCATCATTCGGTACTTTCACGAACATTTAAAACCATCCTTCTCGTGCTTCGCCGCAAATCGTCTTTCATCGGTATGTTCTGCCTCAACCGTCATAGCCGAAGACGAAGATACCAGAGCACAGGTCGCTCCGATCTTCAAGCTTGAAGAAGTCGCTATCACCACTCGGGAAGAAGACGAACACACTATTCTCGATTTGTAATATTTCCTTCTCGATCTGATCTTTGTTCCCATTTTTATGCTATAGTTTTGAAATTAACTCTTATTATTTTCATTTTGTAGTAATGACAAATTATATCGATGGTTGTGAATCAGAAGTGTTTGTCTTCAGGTAAACCCTAGAAAAGAAAAACGAAAAAGTCAATGTTTTTTCTTTTCTTTTTGTTCTATAAAACATTCGAATTGAATAAACATATGTATTCCTCATATTAGTTATTGAATATGATCGATAACCATGTAGGTTTCAAGGTAATAAAGTTGTTACCTTTCAGTTCCATAATGCCATCAAATTGCATTAACTATATCATTGAAGAATTTAATTGGTGGTTTGGCTGATTATGAAATTAGATTCTGATTTCTCGATTTTTGGTGTAATCTACACATGATTTGAATTGTGAATTTTAATGCTAACTATTCACATGGACTTCTATTAAAGATTTCAAGAACTGACGAGGAAATCAATGTTTTTTTCTTCTTTTTTCTTTCGATTCTCATGTTTATAATTAGTTGGAATAGACTTTGTGTTGTTACATTATGTAGAGCTTCTACAGATTGGAGAAGAGAGAAAATCAATACACATAAAGATGAGGATATTTGTTGGTAAAGGTGCTTTGGCGAGGTACACATACAAATCCTCATCTGTTAATCAACATCATCTGCAATTAGGATTATTCATCTTCCAACTCAGTTTTTCATGGTTGCAGTTTGGCATGAAAAGGGATAAAACTAGTTGTCTATCAGGTATCTTATAAGGAAAAAACTCAAATGAATAGTTAAGTTTTAGTTTATGTGTCTCTAATTTTTTTCCCTTCCACATATTTTCTTCATCTACATTATTGAGATTATTAAATGCATTTGTAATGTCCAAAAAATATGATCCAAAAATTTCATTTTTAAAACTAAGTAAAACAATATTCCAAACATTATCCATAAATCCCAAACAAATCAAATGTATCAAATATCATAAAAATCAGAGTGAAATCTCAAATGCGGAATCCTGGTGGGGTGTGCGATGCAGTCTGTTGTTACAAAAAGTGACCTTCTAAACTTATCCACAATCAACCTTGTCACCGCAACAGAGATTTCCCTACCGTAGCTGAAGATGTCTGATCCGGAGTTGAACCGCAATGTCTCTACCGCAATGAAGACTTTTGTTACATCAACCGACTTGTCTTATTATCATTTTTTTGTCCAGTGAACCTTGCATGGTCACTTAGAAGTCAGTAGTTTATTATATTTTATTCAAGATGTAACTTTATAGAACTCTATAAATAGAGTCTCCGTCTTCATGTTTCAAAAACACGAATCTCTTATCACTTCTTCTTATCACATATCTTATTGATCTTTCTGAACTTTCACCCTGAAATACTTAGATCATTCTCTTATATCTCTATTATCTTCGAAGATCCTCTTCACCTTAAACTGATCACACATACCAACTTGAGTTTGATTGCAAACCTCGTTATGAATCAGTTTGGTGTATACTTGATATAACTTGTTGTCATTTACATTTCCTTTACTTTTCAACACTTTATAATTCCGTAACTAACTATCTAACAAATCTAACTTATTATTGTTGAGCTTTTATGATCCTTTGAGATTAACTTATTCTGCAACTATAATCTTGTACTAACGTTTGTTCAAGTGTTTCTCCTAAATTGTTTCTCTCAACAATTGGTATCAGAGCCAAAGTGATTGTTTTTTAAACAAAAACTCTGATTTTGAAAATCCTTGTATACCACTAAAGCTCATTCTTCAAAACAAAAAAACACAAAAAACAAAGGAAATATGGTACAAGCTTTATCATTGAACATTTCCAACAGTGTTGGAGGCTCGAACAGAGCACCAATACGTGTTGTAAATGAATACCACCATTGGTCACAGAGAATGGAGAGGTATCTTAAGAGGCTCGGAAGAGATGTGTGGAGATCTATGGAAGTAGGACCCAGGCCATGTCCCTATTCTTACTCCTTTTCAAGCAGATGGTGCTTAAGCACAACTAGGTGGAGGTGCAACCGCAATGAATCGACCAACCAAAGATGATCTTGACAAAATGGAGAAAGATGCCATAGCCTTCTATGAAATCTCATGTGGTGTTGCTGCTGATAATTTTGATATTATCATCAATTGCAAATATACGAAGGAAATATGGGATGTGCTAAAAAAACCTTTATCAAGGGTCTGAACAAGCTTAGGATAAGAAACTCATCACTACTCTTAATGAGTTTAACAATTTCAAAGCTCTTCCTGGTGAAAGTCTTGACGATTCGTTCAAATGTTTCAACTTCATCATCAAAAAGTTATCAAATGCTGGTACAGTTCGAAGGAACCATGAAACAAATCTACAGTTTCTCAATGGTTTAGGAAGACATTGGTCCACTGCAAAGATGATTGTGCAAGGAGATAGAAAGATTCATACTTTGTCTTTGTTCAAAATGTATGGAGAACTTTATGCACAAGAATCAACGGTGCTCAAAGATTGTGTTGATATTAGTGGTCCACTTTCCCTGATAGCTCAAACTCCACAAGTCAAAACTCAACAATTCTCATACCCTACTGAACCATCTTATCCACTTTCATAGGACAACCCACCACGGTCATATGAAGCAGATGCTGAAATGGATGATGAAGAAGAATTCCAAAATTTCATTTCCCTGGTTAGTCAACAATTCAATCGTCTTCCACCAACCTCATTTCGTAAAAATCAGCAGTTTACCAAACCTCCATTCAACCGCAACTTCAATTTGTAGTCTAACCACTCAAGATACCCTCGAAACCCTCATCACCCATCGCAACCACATAATGCACATCATTCCAAAGAAGCACGGTAGTCCAATAAACCATCAAACTCCGGTACCTCAACTGAAGAGAAAAATGACTTCATCATCTATCATAAATGTCAGAAAGAGAATCACTTTGCCAAACACTGCAAAGCAAATGTGGTTAAGGATAAGGCATTCTATCTTAGAATGGCCTAAGAAGTGGAAGAGAAAGAAAAGGCAAGAGCATATGTTGCTCATGTGAAAAGAGATCATCAAGTGTGGTCATCTAGAGATGAGGATGAAGATCTCAACAACAACAAGGGAAAAGGGAAGATAGGCATGATTGCAGCTGCTAAAGAGGATGGATCAACGAAGCTGGAAAGAAACTACAGCTACATGGCAAAAGATGGCACTCTCAGCATCATTGAGGACGTAAAAATCATGATCCATTCTAATAATTTCAGCATGCATGATTGTGAACCATACTTAGAAAGACTTAATGACACGTGTGATGACGTCCTTTCAGACTACAACAAAGCTCTAGATGAAAAGAATATTGCGTCCCAAGAGCTATATCATGTGAGAGGGAGACTTGAGGATAAAAGACTTAAAGTTGCCATGCTAGAAAAAGATTTGTTGTTAGAAAAGGATGCTAGGATGTTGCATGAAACTCAGTTAGATATTGCTTTAAATTAAAGGATTTAGCCCAGAAAGAAATGGTACGTCTGAATCAATTAATAGAAAAGCTTTTTAATGAATCTGAAGCAATTGAAAGCTTAGTTAATAATGGAACTGTGGACAACACCTATAATTGGGGATGGTCCAATGGGTACTCAACCAATGAGGACTCAACTCCCCGATTAAATGTTGATCGACCATATATCCCACCGGATCGTGAGTTTCATTACCCAGTTAATGATAAAACGTTTCCTAAAGACATAAGATGCCACTTCGGTCGACTTCATGAACTGAGTAATAATTGTGTCATCGAGGAAATTCTTCCTGAAACCTCTGATTATACAAATGATCAAATACCCATCATTGGCACAATTTGTCCCGATTCTCAGTCCTTTTCGGATGTAGATGAAGAAACTATTGTGGAAGGACCAAAAATAGTTGTAAATGGTCCATCCCTGCCTTCCATAAAATGTCCCAATAGTGAACCATCATTGACATACTCTACGGTTGTCCAGTCATTCGCACCACAGATGGCAGTCAAAAGCACAGTGACCATTCAACCCATCCTTCATGAGTTCCAATTGAAAATTTTGAATATGGTCAATGTTCAAAAAATCATGAACTCTCTAGTTCAGATGAATCAAGTCCACGTTTTTCAAAACAGTCAAAGATTTTCAAGAAACCGCAGTTGAACATTTCTGACTGCGGTTCTCAAAAAACTCAAGCAAAACAATATTTCAAAGAGGAACTCATGTTCCGAGGCAAAAAGTCGGACGCTGAATGCAAAAACAATTTCAAAAATGCCAACGTTTCAAATCAAAAGAACTTTGAAAAATCACCATTGTCAAAAATCTTTCGAAAATCACGACAGTCAAAGCATCAGACAAAATGGAGTGTGTAGTAACAAAAGTTTTTTCAAACACTCCTGCAATATCTCAAAAGAAAGTCACGTCTTTTCAAAAATATTCCTTAAACGATCCAAAGTGGAAAGGTATTTTATCAACTCCTGAACCTTCAAAATCACTTCAAACATTTGTCAGGTCAAAAGCTAGGAGTAATTCAAGTGCAAATTTTTTTCCAAATTCCAAAGGCACTACAGCCAAACACCACCCATGGACCGGACACAAGCCTTAAACTACATCCTTCGGACCGTTGACCAATTATGGTGTCTGGGTAAACGAGAAAAATCTTTCTTTTGGATTTTATCCACTAAAAACGTTTTGTCACATCCAACCTCGTAAAAATTACCAAGCACCCAGGACTAGGTCTACAAACTGACACACATTTTCCTACAACTCACTTGCATGCATCTAGTAAGAAAGTCTCTTATGTGACTCTGGGCTCCAAACTCGTTTGGGTGCCCAAACTAACTGTTTAATTGTCAGGCAATGTGCAAGGAGGAACAAGAAGAGGAGTGGTTGATTGTGTTGGATAAGGTGTCTAAGTCCATAACTATAGTTGGTATTTACTTGACCCGAGAGTAGCATGGTCCATTTGGGTTGCATGGAACCAGAACAATCTGAAGGATGGACATTTGAGAGGAGGTTATTTATGATTTATTAATATATTATAAGTCCTAATATATTAATATGAAATCATATTATTTAATTAGTATTGATCAAGATTTAATTTGGAATTAATTTAGTGATCAAAAGAGACTATTTAAATATATGGGGATTGATTGTGTAAATCGTTGATTCTTATAATGTGGGCCAATGATCCATAATTCTTTAGGTTGGGCTAAACCAAAGTGGCCTACCGGGTTCTCATTAGACGCACAGGACTGATAGTAGAAAGCTTCGATGTAAAATTTGATGACTACTATGTCCGTAACACTGCTCCGTCAAGTGAAACAAAACCAATCCTGGAAAGTGATATCCCAGCCTCTTCGGGTCCTCTAAAAATAGTTGAAATCAACTATGATGATCTTTTTGACCCTACAAAGACTGCTCATCTCTCCGAAATCCTTGTATCTCCTGTCGCTCAACAACAACACGCTGAAGTATCTGGTCCAACCTTATGTGAAGATTTTTCACTCAATACTTCCACCTTGCCGGTTGAGGGGTAAAGTTCAATTCCGGTTCCTATGATAACCATCGAGGTTCCAATACTGGATGATGCAGCTCCGGTGTCTACCCGCAGAGCCATAATTCCATCAAATGTCTCTTCAGACTCTGAGGATGAAGAAGTTGATAACATACACACAAGATCAGATCCAAGGGTTATTACTCACTCATCAATCTACGGGTAACCATCCTTGGTTCAGGGGGAACTCCCATCCTCAATTCAGGGGGAACCTCCATCAACTACTACTGTTCAAACTCCCAAAGTCCAAGATACTTCTGTAGGCTGCTCTCAAATCGAGGGGGAACTACCTTCTCCTACCGTAGAGTCATCTGACGTTGAAGATATTCCCTCTACCGGAGCTTCTGACCACCAACAAACTCATCTTCACATCTGGACGAAGGATCATCCATCGGGTTAAATTATTGGAAACCCATCTGCAGGTATACAAACTCGATCCTCTAGTGATTTAACGGACCAATGCCACTATGAAGCTTTCATGTCCTCAGTCGATCCTTGAACCGTAAAAGAAGCACTCATGGAACCCGACTTGATCACCGCAATGCAAGAGGAGTTAGCTGAGTTTGAAAGGAAAAAGTATGGAAACTAGTAGTGAATCCAAAAGGTCACACAATCGTTGGTAGTAGATGGGTATACAAAAATATGCTTGATGAGTTCGGTGCGGTAGTAAGAAACAAAGCAAGGCTATTGGCTAAGGGACCATCCAACTTAAAGGCGTTTACTGTGATGAAATCTATGCCCCCGTAGCCAGAATGGGAGCAATATGCATCTTCTTAGCCTATGCGGCACACAAAAATATCAACGTACATCAAATGGATGTAAAAAGTGCCTTTCTGAATGGAGAACTGAAGGAAGAAGTTTACTTGCAACAACCTCCGGGCTTCGAGCATCAAGAATTTCCAAATCACTGCTACAAGCTAGAAAAAACAGTATACGGTCTTAAACAAGCTCCAAGGGCATGGTATGAGACTCTTTCTGAGTTTCTTGTCATGTCTGGATACCAAAGAGGTGTAATTGATCCCACTTTGTTTAGAAGAGAAAATGGTAATCACTTAATGATCGTCCAAATATATGTGGATGATATCATCTTTGGATCCACAGATCACGGTATGGTGAATGACTTCGTAAAGCTCATGACAAGTAAATTCCAAATGAGCATGAATAGAGAGATTAACTTCTTTCTAGGTATTTAACTGAAACAAGGCCCTCAAGGGTTATTCATTCATCAAGAGAAATATACGTCTGAGCTGCTGAAGGAATTCTCAATGGAAAATTGTTCCTCAACCAAGGTCCCAATGGCCTTCGGATACAAGATCTCAGATGATCCTACCGGAGAATCAGTTGACCACAAAACTTATCGTGGAATGATTGGGTCATTGATGTACCTCACTGCAAGCAGACAAAATATTGTTTTTGCAACAGGCTTATGTGCTAGGTACCAAGAGGATCCTAAAGTATCTCACTTGACCGCAGTCAAGCAAATTCTCAGATACTTAAAGGGAAGTAAAGCGTTAGGCCTCTCGTACCCCGCAGGAAATGACTTCAGCCTTCAAGCTTTCACGGATGCGAATCATGTTGGATGTAGATTAGGTCGAAAAAGTACTTCAGGTGGATGCCAATTTCTAGGAGGAAGACTAGTCAGCTGGTCTTCAAGGAAGCAAAATTGTGTCTCGTTGTCTACCGCAAAAGCTGAGTATGTGGCCGCAACCAGTTGCTATTCCCAAGTTCTATGGATGAAGACTCAACTCATGGATTACGGATACAGTATGCTGCATGTACCAATTTACTATGATTCAGAGAGTGCTATAGCGATTTCTCATAATCCTATTCACCACTCAAAGACAAAAGACATTAAACTACGGTACCACTTCATCAAGGATCACATCCTCAAAGGTAACATCGAACTAATTTTTCTTCCCACTCACGAGGAAATAGCAGATGCTTTTACAAAGGCACTTGATGCTACAAAACTAACTACCTTTATGGAAATGCTAGGAATGACGAATCCAGAACCGTAATTCTTCTTGAATTCATAAGTACCGAAGACCACCTGTGGCCACCAAGTGTGAAGGAATTGCTTCTTTTCTTTTCAAAGTAAAACTCTTGAAGTATTCTCCTCACTGCGGTTCTAGAATAGTATATTCATCATATATCTTTTCAGTATGCTCAGTATACCGCAATCATATATGATCTATATATTCCATGGGTCCTTTATTTCCTTTATTTCTAACTTCTAGTCAAGTGTTCCGTCAATTTACTCTACCGCAGTCAAACTGCATTCCACCACAGTCACCTGAATCCATCCGCAGTTTCAACGAATGACACCGCAGTCATCTGAGCTCAACCGCAGTTGCAATAAATGATTCCACAATCACATCATAAAAAATTGAGACCTTTGTGTGCTACTTAATGTTTTTCATTAAATACAAACATTCATTTTGTCGCATACAACGTTTCAGTCTCTTTCAAATTCTCTTTCCTTACTCAAGCCTATTTTAGGCTAATAAATAAATAAATCATTTTTCCATTAAACACAATCTTTTAAGAAATATTTTTTCCCAACTGGTCATGTCTCACAGCCATTTAAGGTCTAATCCGTTTCAACTTCTGCTTTTTCAAAACGGATAAAAACCCCCACCACACGATTTATCAACGTGTGATCATGGACCTGACATGCATTAAATGCTCCGTCTTTCTAGGAAATTAATTTCTTTTTCTGTTTCTTTATTTGTGGCTGATAATAGTAAAAACCCAAAGGTTTTTATCTTTAACAGTTGTGAATAAATTCTTTATAATAAACTTTCACATCTAGAGGTATAAAAACCCCCAATTTCTCCCAAGACCGCTTTACGCTTTCTTAACCCTTAAAGACGATCTTCATCTTCTTCACCCTCTTGCTCAAACCTTTTACCTGCAAGTTCTAAAATTTTTCTGCAAACATGGTGAAATCGGGTATCTCCAAGAAACAATCAAAGGCTTCTGGGTCTGCTCGTTCCACTGGCTCAGAAACTACCATCAAATATCACACTCCGTCCATTTCCTCAAGCAACTTCAGAGAAATTTTCCAAGATCATCCATCGTACAATGAGGCAATCCGATTGATGATCAAGTTTCTCCCCAAGCATCCTCTCTATGGTGCGTTCAACTCATTCACTGAAGTTGTTCCTCTGCCAACTCTGTTCAAGTGCGCCTTTACTGCATTCCGCCCAAGCTACAATCTTCAAGAAGTTCATCTCAATCTTGGTTATGACTCACTGGCTGTTCTAACCAAGGCCAAGTTTCTGGAAGCAATCAATCTTAGGGTTCTTCCCTCGACGAAGTTCTACTCTCCTAGCCTTAACGATGCAATTTCAACCCTGTATCAGATGGGTTACCAGAAGAAGTTGAAGGGAATCGGAGAATTCAAGAAGAACCAACTCCCGGCGGTGTGGCAGTTTGTATGCCACTTTGTAATCAGAGGTCTCTCTGGCAGGACCGGCGGTACTGAGAATATGGGAATCAAGCTGTTAGAGATTTTCTGGTGTTTCTTTACTGGTAATGCGGTCAATTACAGAGAAATCCTTTGAGATGACTTCTTGCAGTAAATTCCAAAGGAGCCTCCTCGAGAATATGCAACCGAGCTTACTTTTGCTCAATTCTGGTCCCTATGCATCTCAGATCTACACAAGGATGCAAATCTAGACATGGGTGATGAATCGACGCTATTTGTTACTCGTGACTTGAAAATGTACACTCCCTCAAAAGATCAAACAACTTTTGGACCACTTAGGAGATTGCCTAGATATATCTTGGAGTCCCTTGGACTCACAACTGTTGAGGTAGCTGACCACATCATGGCTACTAGTGGTATTGAACCATACCACTCTTCCACTCCTAGACCAAGTCTGACTACCGCAGCCCCTACCGCAACCCAAATTCCACCCAATACCGAAGTCCCTCCTACTGCAACTCAAGTCCCTCCTACCACAGTCCAGATTGCCCAACCCAGATTCAAAAGGGTCAAGCAAACTGTGACTTCTAAGAAAGCTCCTCACAACACCATCAAAAATAGTGTTGTTCCGTCTAGGAAACGTAAGGCTGCATGATCCTCTGTTGCGGTTCATCACTCCACATCTACCTCTCTGGATTCTCCGGTAAACATTGATGAAACTCATCATGAGTCCTCAGCTTCAGGTGATGTGTTCAGACGTAAGAAACTAAATTTGACCCCAAGTCAAAGCCAAATGCATACCACGACTCATATCGCAGTCTCTCAAAAGACTCTGGTAGTCCTTGGAGCTACCACATGTTCACCTGTTCATACCCCATCTCACCACTCAAATACAATAAGTGTATATGTTTCATCCCATCATGGAGATACACCCCCAGTTGAATCCCAAGTGGATCCCATTGGTTCGAGTCGCCCTAAGATCTCCAGGGCATCACACTTACACATTTTTGAGCTTGAGGAGTTGAACTCCATTTTTACTTATGTCGCAAAACACCTCAAACACCAGTTACACAACAAGGCAATTCTTCCGCCTTAGCCAGAACTGAGTCGAGGCCAAACTTGACTTCAGGTCAAGGAGACCGAGGAAGCTCAAGAAATCCTATTCCACCAACATTTCATTCAAATGGCCTAGGCATGGGGAGCACAACTGTGCAAGGATCCGCGAACCCGAGAGACACCTCAGTGTGATTTAAAGGAATTGACGATGTCTGTTCAGAAGATTCTTATCTCGGTACCGTCCAGGTACTGAGTCCGGAATCCAAAAATTTAAAGCCTTTCAGCAAGCAGTTCAAGTAAAGAGAACACATCAGAAGCTGTAACAACAACAAAAGGATGAATCTCTTCAAACTGTTGCAAAGTACTGGGCAGACTTCAATAATGCCAAGACGATTCACGATATCTTGCGGATTCAAGACTAGATATCTCAGATGGAAGCCACCATGCAGCAAGCTCAAAACCTTCAAGGTGGCGCTAGTCCATCGAAGCCTCCCCCAACTACTGAAAATCATGATTCTACTGATGATGGAACCGTAGTGGAAATCAGCTCCGTTCCAGATTTTGGACTTTATGACATTGACATCGATGACGTTCAGCAACCCCCAACTCCGATGAATTTTTAATGGTTTTTAACGATGAAGAATCCAGTGGATCTCAACACTCCACTTCAAAACCTAAGGCAAAGAAGAAGAAGAAGAAGAAGAAGCTGGTTGTCACAAGAAAAGAATTCCTTTCTCTTCAATCGAAAGTCGACCGAATCTTGGCCGCAGTCATAACCAACCAACCACAGAACACAAAGACCTCTTACCCGCAATCTCTAGCCGAAAGGGTAGAAACACTGGAAACAAGAGAAACATTAGCCGCCGAACGCATCCTTCTGAAAATTGAAATGGGTATTCGAGCCATGGATAACAGCCGCACTGCTGATCACAAGGAGTTCATGGCAACAACTTAAAACCTCATCAAAGAGGTAACTGCCCTGAAAGATGAATTCAATACTTCTCTTGAAAAACAAGCAGCTTACTCCAAGCAGCTGGTAGAAGAAACGCACAACGCGTATGAATCTACCATTGCGGTTCTTCAATTAGCAATCAACAATCTGAGTCGTTCTCTTTTTGCCAACCCACACACTGTGGATATTCTCAAACTCACCAAGGAGATTCATCAACTGTTGTTCAACACTAAAATTCCCAACAATCTCCAAGTCTCTGAGTTAATCAAATCTCAGTTCACTGAAACCTTCTCTAATATTGATGGCCTCAGACAATGGTTTGAGGAGCAACAAATTGTTTCTTCCTTAAAGGGGGAAGTGAACATTCTCATCCGCATCAAAGCCATCAATCTCCTCCTAGAATCCCAATTTATCATCCAATTCATTCCAGGATCCCAACTCCGCAACCATCTCCAAGGAAAAATCCTCCAAGACAACCAACTCCAGTGCCTTCTCCAAACCAAACTCCACCGGAACAGGATCCGCAACAATCATCTTCTAATGAAACTTCCCCGCATTTCAAAAATCTGGAACCCTATATGTCCTCGGTACATTCAAGCGACTCACCGGTCACTCAGGAAAAGAAAAGAGATTGGAGGGCCGCGAAGTTATTTGAACAGATATGGAGAGATCATGGTTTCGATACAACCATGGATGAAACTTTAATCAACTCTTGGGTCAATCCCACAAGAATACTCCTTGACGATGATTATCGATCCATTCTGACATATGCTGAACCTCCATCCGACGGATATTGAGATATTCCTATCTCACCCAACTCCAAATTCTTCCCAGTTTTCGAACCTTTTGATCTAAGTCTTCTTGAGGATCAAAGACTTCCTGTAGAATTTGAACGTTTAAACCAGTTTCATGCTAAGCATGAAACTGCCTTTGAAAACATCTGGTCGAATGATAGACCATCAGCAGTGAACAATTACAAGGTAAGGAAATTTATGAAAACTGACTTCGTTCAGTATACACTCACAAGGAGAGGTGATGACTACATAAGAATGCAGGCTGACTTCCCCTGCATGAATCTGGAAGAAGTGTTTTTGATTGCTAGAGTCTTCCAAGTCAAATTTGAAAAGCACCCAAAGATGAAGATTGCTTATGAGAAAGCTTGTGAGTTTCTCAAGGCACTTGTTTGTGACTTCGGAAAGATAGATGCAGATATTCACCCTGTGCTTATCAAGAAATTTAACTTCCCTCCTATTGAGCCCGCACCAAGCTTCACTGAAGGCTACCAAGAAATGTCTCTCGGTGCAACCAAGTTCCCAGAGTTAGGAGTAGTGTTCAAGAAAGCCAACAGTGGTATCAAATGCTTCATTCCTGTTACTGCAATTCATAGACTGACCCGAAAGCAACTGGAAGTGACTCTTACTTCGGTTCAAAGGTCCAAAAACAAAACAGATGAAGTGAAGTTTGATATAACGAGAAGAATCAAATGGCTAGGTGAAGTGAGTAAGTTATGGTGGAACCTCATCAAATTCATGAAATTGGATAAGTGAAGAAGTGAGTTGTAGAGGTCACTTTAGGGGAAAATGTTGTTACAAAAAGTGACCCTCTAAACTTATCCGCAATCAACCTTGTCACCGCGACAAAGATTTCCCTACTGTAGCTGACGATGTCTAATCCGGAGTTGAAGCACAATCTCTCTACCGCAATGAAGACTTTTGTTACATCAACTGACTTGTCTTATTAGCATTGTTTTGTCCAGTGAACCTTGCATGATCACTTAGAAGTCAGTAGTTTATTATAGTTTATTCAAGATGTAACTTTATGGAACTTTATAAATAGAGTCTCCATCTTCATGTTTGAAAAACACAAATATCTTAACACTTCTTCTTATCACATATCTTATTGATCTTTATGACCTTTGACACCAAAATACTTAGATCATTCTCTCATATCTATATTATCTTCGAAGATCCTCTTCACCTTAAACTGATCATACATACTAACTTGAGTTTGATTGCAAACCTCGTTATGAATCAGTTTGGTGTATACTTGATATAACTTGTTGTCATTTACCTTTCCTTTACTTTTCAGCACCGTATAATTCCGCAACTAACTATCTAACAAATCTAACTTATCATTTCTGAGCTTTTATGATCCTTTGAGATTAACTTATTCCGCAACTATAATCATGTACTAACGTTTATTCAAGTGTTTCTCCCATGTTTTTTCTCTCAACACAGTCATCCTGAGCTCTTCCCCTTGGAAACGGAAGTACCTGAAACATAAACTGAAAACTGTAAGCACAAAGCTTAGTGAGTTCCCCAAGATACCACATACCAAACATTAACACATAACGGGCCCTGCCCTAACTTGCATAATGGGCCCCACCCAATGAGTATAACGGGCCCCGCCCTAACTCGCATAACGGGTCCCGCCCAATGAGTATTACAGGCCCCGCCCACATACAATGCATAACTCATAAAAAAATAATAGCATACAGGATGATTATGGGGCCCCGCCCAGATTGCATTCAGGCACACACAAATACGAATGTCACACAGACAATGAGTAGTCTAACATAAAAAATCCTGGGTCGGCATTGGTGCTTCGACTTACTAAACATGGCGAGGACAACTCACCTCCGAATTTGAACGATAGCTGCATAGGTCCCGGCTCCGAATATCAGCTCCGCCCGACACCTAAACAGTAACAATCCCTTAGGTACAACTCGAAATACCTCCACACCCTTTTCTAGGTCAAACTTGGTCAAAGACAAAAGTCAAAGGTCTAGGTCAACAGCCCATGTTGACCCAACACACCGTGTTTCCCATTGACCACGTCGTGTTCCCATTGTATCAACACAGGTGGGAAAATCCCAGCCAACACACCGTGTTTCTATAAAAGCATGTCGTGTTGCCTCGAGTTCCAACAACTTAATACATTAAGCTGTTTTCTTTGACTTCCAGAGCTCCCAAGCTTAGATCTAAACCCAATTTAGACTTAGAAGGGTAAAGTTTCCAACTTTACCCCTAGGAACTACCAAAAAGGGTCCAAAACCCAACCATAAGACTTAATAGAGCAAAGTCTTAACCAATAAGCACCTAGACCATGAACACAAGGCCCTAGAACCTAGATCTGACTTCCTTGAGCTGGAAAACCATGTAAAGTTTCCAACTTTACGTTTATGCATTCCTAAATGAATCACTTAATCTTAGAAAGGGGCCTAATGCATGCATGGGATCAATTCTTCCATAAAGCTTGCACCTTTATTCTTAAGAAGGTCAAGACACACTCAGATCTAAAATGACAAGTCCCCAAAAGGACTACAATCCTTCATCAACCCAGAAAGGACCAAAAGCATGAAATAAGGAGATCTAAACCTCTATAAGCCAAGGTTCAAACTTGATACCTCAAAGAGACTTCAAAAAGTAGAGAGATTCTTGATCTATGACCTTCCTTCCAAGCAAAACACCTTCAATCTTCCCTTAGAAATGAGAAAAATAACCACAAAAATCCACTCAAGGCTCAAGAACACCACCAAGAAAGCTTAAGGGACAAAGTAGAGTTTCAATGACAATGGAGGTTTGTAAGGAGGCCAACCATGAGGAATTAATGAGATTATATAGGGTGCAACACCCTAAAAATTAGGGCTTCCTTCCGTGCCGCCAACACGCCATTCGGAGACACCACAACACACTGTGTTGGTTCATTAAAATCCGCAGGCCAAATTCCTGACGCCACGCCATGTTGAGGCTTCAAGACGCCGTGTTCAAAAATAATCCACGAACAACTTGAAAATAATTTCATACATGGAATCGAGCGGTACAATTTTCCCCCACTTGAATCAGACTTTCTCCTCGAAGTCTGCTACATCGAATAACTTTAGGTAGTGCTCTTTCATCTCATCCTCCGGTTCCCAAGTCCACTTTGATCCCTTGTGGTGCTGCCACTATACCTTTACCAGCAGAACTACCTTGTTCCTCAAGGTTTTCGTCTTCCAATCCAAAATCTTCGCCGGTCTATCTATGTAATTTAGGCGGTCATCCACTTGAATATCATCCAATGGAACCACTGCGAAATCATCCACTAAACACTTCCACAGTTGAGAGACATGGAACATTGTGAATCTGATTGAGCTCTGTTGGAAGATCTAACTGATACGCAACCCAGCCCACCCAATCCAAAACCCTGAAGAAACCAATATATATGGGACCCAGCTTGCCCCACTGTCATAATCATATGACACCTTTCCAAGGTGAAAGCTTCAGGAGAATCATATGTCCCACCTGGAACTCTAAGTCTGACCGGCACCTGTCGGTGTAACTCTTCTGCCGATTCTGGGCTGTCTGGAGTGTGCTCCGAACTTGCTGAATCAGCTCAGTGGTCTTGAGTACTACCTCAGTACTTCCTATAACCCGCTGACCGACCTCTCCCTAACAAATCGAGGTCCTGCATTTCCTCCCGTAGAGCATCTCAAAAGGAGGTCGATCAATGCTAGCGTGATAACTGTTGTTATACGAAAATTCCGCTAACGGAAGATATGTATCCCAACTCCCTCTAAAGTCGAATACACACGCACACATCATATGTTCAAGAGTCTGAATAGTCTGCTGGCTCTGACCATCGGTATGTAGATGAAAAGCTATACTAAAATGAAGATGAGTGCCCAGCTCGTCATGAAACCTCTTCCAAAATCTGGAAGTAAAACAGACATCCCTGTCAGAAACCACTGATACTGGAACCCCATGACATACCACAACCTCTCGAATATAAATCTCAGCCAACTTCTCTGCAGAAATACTCTCTTGGATATGAATGAAATGCATGCTCTTGGTCAATCGATCCATGATGACCCATATTGAATCCACTCCACGTGTTGTCCTGGGAAGCTTCGTGATAAAATCCATAGTGATATCTACCTATTTCCATACGGGAATCTCCAACGGCTGCATCTTGTCGTTAGGATGCTGATGCTCGGCCTTGTTTTTCCTGCATGTCAGGAACCGCTCAACATACCATGCCATATTCTGCTTCATGCAGGGTCACCAATAATCCAGATGAAGATCCCTATACATCTTCATCGCTCCGGGATGGATGGAGAACCTCGACTTGTGAGCCTCCTCCATCAGGATCTGGCGCAGAACACCCTAACAAGGAACCCAGACTCGTTGATGCAGAGTCAACAACCCACGACTATCATAATTGAAGGAAGCCACCAGCCCCACAATACGCTCACTCTTCTAGTGCTCTTCCTTCATAGCCTCAATCTGTGCCTCCCGCATCCGCTCCAACAATGGAGTAATCAGGGTGTAACACCCAGAATCCAGAAGACCAAGAAAGGAAAGGAAAAACTTCAAGGCAATAAGGCAACTCGTTGAGTCTGGGGGATGACTCGACGAGTAGGAGCGGATTTTGGGTTGCGGGTTAAGTGACCTACTCGACAAGTTGGAGGACCAACTCGGCGAGTTGGTTTTGGTTTGGGAAACCCTAAATTCGGGTCTTGGTGCCCTATTTAAGCATCTTATTCTCCTCCCGTCATCCTCATTCTTAGCCTGCAGATCCCAAAACCCTAATCCACGAAACCCTAGATCCTTCATTGAGTGTGTGAGCCATTATTGAGTGAGTTGTGTGTTCTTGAAGCCTATAAGAAGAAGAAGGAACTTGAAAGTTCAAGGAGGAGGTTATAGGTCCAAGGATTTCGTTCCATTCTCATCACTTTCTGGTAATCAAGCTTCTAACTTGCCTTGTAGTTTCTTAGATCTCATTGTGGTCACTTTGATGGGGGTCTTGGTCCAAGGAGTTTGACTTAAGGGTCATGGATGTGCCAAGTTGGTTATACTTTCATATCTGAGGTCATTGAAGGTTGTGACAGCATAAAGGTGCAAACTTTATGCCCTTGAAGTCCCATGCAAACCCTAGGGATGATATTATGGCATTTTAAGCCCCAAAGGGCCATGCATGGAAGTAAAGTTTGAAGCTTTACATGTTTACTGGGTGTCTAGGGCCTAGACGTTGGTCCTCCTGCCTTGGTTTAGAGTAATAAGGGTTTTGGACAAGGATTTGTGTCTTAAGGAGCTAGGGTTTGAGCTAAACCCATTAAAAAGGACTAGTAATGGGTAAAGTTGGAAACTTTACCATTAAGAGGTCATTTCCAGCATGTGGACGAAGTTTGGGAATTAGATCTGAAGTGTAGGGGTTTAATCCGTTAAGATAGCCCAAACAGACTAAGGGACTCGACGAGTCCAGGGAGGAACTCGATGAGTCGAAGTGAGTTGTCCCGTTTTCTGTTATGGTAGAACTCGACGAGTCTGAGGAATGACTCGATGAGTTGATGTGATAAGTCGCGACCATGAGTAGTCAGGGAACTCGACAAGTCAGGGGTTGACTCGATGACTTGGATCACGATTTCAGGATTCTGAGTTTTAGAACTCGGCGAGCTGATGGAGCAACTCGGCGAGTTGAGTCAACTCGGAGCGTTGACTTTGACTGTTGACTGTTGACTTTGACCAAGGTTGACCTAGTTTGATTTTGAGGACATTTTGGGGCTAAGTGTCATTTTGTTACTGATAGCTCGGGGAGCCAAAGGAGCAACAGTTCGGGAATTTGCCAGTTAGCAGCCAGAGGAGTATTAGCAGGATTTCAGTAGTGCAAGGTGAGTCTCCTCACTGTGTGGATGGGTGTACGACCACAATGCCGGCCCATTATGTATATGTATAGTAGGAAGACCTGGGGGTTAGCCCTAGGAATTGTATGGTATATGTTCCAGATTACGACCCGATGTCGGGCGAGGCCCGAGGAATGTTAGTATGTTAGGGGTCTTTGTGATTCTTGCATGTTTCGGTAATTATAGGTTCCGGACCAAGGTCCGACGTCGGGGTAAGACCGAGATATGGTTATATGATAGCATGTTTCCAGACTAACGTCCGATGCCGGGGCAAGCCCGATGGACGTTTATATGTTAGATTATACTTGTTGTCTTTGTGATACTTGTATGTGCCTGGTAGGGAGGTGAGTGTGAGCGAGGTCCCGTATCTCATCACTAGCTGAGTACGGACGAGGTTGTATAACTCGATATTAACATAGTAGGGGCGAGGCCCATGATAGGAGAGAAGTGAGTGTAGGCGGGGGCCCGTATCTCTTTATCAGCAGGAGTGTGGACGGGGTTCCATAACTCATCAGTAGCAGACCAGGGGCGGGGCCTAAATTAGGCAAGGCCTTAGAATAGGAATGCAGTTAGAATATGTTTTCTTATGTACTAGCATGTTTATGTGATTGGTTGTGTATAGCGGGCGAGGCACAGAGACAGGCGGGGCCTAAGAGAAACACATCTGTATACCGAGCGGGGCTTGATGCCAGGCGGGGCCTGATGCCAGGCGGGGCCCGATGCCGGAGCAAGTCCGATGCCGGGCAAGTCCCGATGCAGTGGACGGGGGCCCAGTTTATGTGCTTGTATGTATGGTATGTGGTAGATTGGGGAACTCACTAAGCTTCGTGCTTACGGTTTTAGTTTTGGTTTCAGGTACTTTCGGTAGCAGAGGGAAGAGCTCGGGATGACTGCATTGCACACACCAAGAAGTTTTAGCCTGGGATGTTTTATTCTGATAAAATGAACATGTTTTGAGATGATACTCTGATTTGATATAGCGACTTTTGTTTATGAATGAAATGAATTGAAAATTATGGTTTTTATCTAAGATTTAAAAAGAAATTTTAGGATCGTATTTTTGGGATGTTACACACGGTCATCCTCAAACATATGCCTCTGATCGGAGTTGCGGCCGCCTTGCAGCTGAGAGCATCGACCACCACATTGGCCTTCCCCGGGTGATAAAGGATCTCGCAATCATAATCCTTCACCACATCTAAACATCGATGTTGTCTCATATTTAGATTCGGCTGATCCATGAAGTACGTCAGGCTCTTGTGGTCCGTGTAAATGGTAGAACGAACCCCACAGAGGTAATTCCGCCAAATCTTGAGGGAGAAAATCATGGCCCCCAACTCCAAATCATGCGTCAGATAATTCGCCTCATGAGGCTTCAGCTGCCTTGAAGCATAAGCGATCACACGACCACACTACATCAACACTGCCCCCAAACCTGTGATCGAAGCATCACAATAAACCACGAAATCATCGACACCCTCTGGCAGGGTCAGAATTGGCGCCTCACACAACCACTGTCTAAGAGTCTTAAAAATTGCCTGCTGCTCAGGCCCCCCAACGAAATGTCACCGACTTCTTGGTCAGTCGGGCCAATGGAAGAACGGTCTTGGAGAAATCTTGAATGAATCCCCGATAATAACCAGCTAGACCAAGAAAACTCCGAATCTCAGATGGACACCTCGAAACCTCCCACTGCATCACGGCCTCGACCTTAGCCAGATCGACCAGAATACCCTTCTGGTTGACATGGTGCCCCAAAAACTGCACCTCGCGCAACCAGAACTCGCACTTGGAGAACTTTGTGAAAAGTCTCTCCCTCGTCAACGTCTCCAGCACTTCCCTCAAGTGCTCCTCGTGCTACTCTGAGTCTTGGAATAAACCATGATGTCATCAATGAATACTATCACAGATCGATCCAGCATCAGTCTGCACACACGGTTCATGAGATCCATGAATGCGGACGGAGCATTGGTGAGCCCAAAAGGCATCACCACGAACTCATAATGACCATATCGAGTCCCGAAAGTTGTCTTCTGCACATCCTCATCCGGATCCGCATCTGATGATAACCCGATCACAAATTAATCTTGGAGAACCAAGATGCACCCTGAAGCTGGTCAAAAAGATCATTAATCCTCGGGAGGGGATAACGGTTCTTCATTGTTACCTTATTCAACTCCCGATAGTCGATACACATACGATGAGACTCGTCATTCTTCTACACAAATCCCGTGTCTAACAACTCATGTAGCTATGTACACAACTCCTACATCTTCGGAGGAGCCAACTGCTATGGTGCTTTGGGTATCGGAGCCGCACCTAGAACCAGATCAATCCTGAACTCCACCTGCCTCTCCGGAGGTACCCCAGGAAAATCCTCCGGGAACACATTCGGATACTCCCACACAATCGACACATCATCCATAGTTGTCTTAACTTTATATCGAGTATCCATGACGTAAGAAACAAAACACGAGCAACCCTGCTGAAGATAGTGTCTGGCTCTCGCTGCAGAACACAAGGTGGACCCACGCTGCGGTCTCTCCCCATGAATCACTAGATCTCCCCCACTTGGAGCATGAACCCGAACTAACTGTTGCTCACAGTCGATCACTGCCCCATTTGGGCGCAACCAATCCATGCCCACGATAACCTTGTGATGGGAATTGATACGAATTATAAGTTTGTTTTTCACAAAAACTGGCAACGAAAGACTTTAAAAATAACAAGTTTATTTTTAGTTCATAACAAAACGAAACCATCATGAATCCATTTATAGAGGTCAGATTGAAATAAAAACAACCATAGGATGTTTTAGAGATAACCTTTGAAGCCACCGAACCCATTTGGTTTTGGGGTGTTGATGAAGATGGCAAAAATCAAAGTGTATGATTTCTCTACAAGTATCCACCATCAAGAGTAAGGCACTTGGAATGCTAGTTCCTTCTTTTATTCTTGCGTGTTTTAAGCCTTTAAGTGCTTAACTCAAATAAACACTAAAGGGAACAACTCAAGAGGTCTTTTAAACACCAAAGTAAAGCACCAAACCTCAAAGGGTTGGAGCTTCTTCATACTCACAGTTATAGAGAGAAAGAGAAGGGAAGAAAGAAGACCAAAAATTTGCACATTTCTCATGTATAAGACACTCTTATATAGTCCACGAGAGGTAATGCCTAACCATTAAAATAATCTAAAGTAATGGTAGCATTTAGAAGCATGAGAGACAAAAGGTGGAAGGTTAACAAGCAACCTCCCACACCTTTACCAATTTTCGGCCATGCCTCTTACAAAAGAAATATTATTTATTTTTTATGAACTCCAAGTTTATAAAATATAAACTTTTTCTTTAAGTAAAATACAAAAGAATCCAATTAGTCCAAAATGTTGTGCATGACTTATTAATTCATACAATATGAAATAATAACTAATTATACTCTCTTATAATTATTACTTTCACAAAACAATAATTATACCCTAATTAAAATACAAGAACTTATATTATTTATTAATAATCATATTAATAATAAATACATAAAATATGCCAACTTGATAAAGGTGTGACCTTATAGGATCATATATTATTAGCAATATCAATCCATAATGATTCTTGGGCATATAGATCCAATAATATCCCACTTGCACAAGATTCATTATAGATTGACATAGACAGTAGCTAACGTCTAGCAACAGGCTACTGCCCCTAACAACATATGATGGGTGCCATTTCATCAACCAATTCCAGGTGCTCTAAGCTACAATTGTTACTAAAGGTGTGGTATCATTTGTCCTTTGTCTCAGACATCATGTTGAACACGAGATATGGATCGCGATCAATCTCATTTACTGTTCAGCTTTAACTAAGGCCTTAGATGTCTAACTCTCAACGAATAAGAGGGACAAATCCAATCTTGACTACATACGCCCATCAATGTAGTTCATGTCATACACAACAATGGCCGTTATGACTGCCTTTTACGAAACAACTTTTGTTGAGTATTTGAGATATTGAAACTGATTTGGCATATTTGGTTATTTAGGGAAGCCTTTTTAGGCTTAATCATTTTATGATTCCCTACGGTGCCCTTACAGTAGAAGTTCTTAATTTAGCTCTTCTAAGGCATTGGTTTTATATTAAGGTATAGATTTTATATTTATGGTGTATATTTATGGTTCCCTATAAATAATCATTAGGTTAGCTTTTGGTGCAAGCTTTTTACCAAATTATGGTTTTTCTATGTATGTTAATATCATAATCAATATACGAAAAAACTTTATCAGATTACTTGCATATTATGGTGATTCATTCTTGATTGTTATTGATATTCCGCATTCGTCATCTCGGATTTTACCTAACAAGTGGTATCAGAGCGGGTTCTTGTAGATCTAAGCGATTATGGCAAGAATCGATCTTGTTTATGGCGATATTTTATCATGAATCTCACCTTGTTCTTCAAGTTTTGTAAGTTTTCTGAAAATAAAAAATCTAATACCTCGTTTTATTACAAAATCTTATTCAGATTTGTTATCTTCTACTCTTTATTTTATCTGATTTGTTCTTGAATCGAGTTCTCGAAGAGAATTAGAAGAAAATTTTCGTGTTTCTTCGAATTTTTGTGTTCAGATCTACTTTATCTCTCTAGAAACCATCTCAGATCCGTTTTTTCTCTCTAGAATTCTGATCAGATCTACTTTCTCTCTCTTCAAGTTCTGTCACTTGTTGAAGATCAAATGGATCTTTTATTTTGTAACTCCATTTTAGAACTTGGATTGAAGGTTAATAAACCAATCTATGGTGTAGACAAAGTGACTTTGTTTCATGTTCTTGGTGATTTTACGTTAAGGGATGTTACTGAGTTATATAATTCTTTTGTTGATGAGAAAATAAATGAATACTCATGGGTTAATGAACGTGAATTACAAAAGAATGATAGAATAGTAGAACAATTTCGTATTATCTATGGACATTTAGATCGAGAAAATAAACAGATGTTGGAGATGAAAAGAGCTGAAAAAGAAAAAGAAGTTCATGATGTTCTTGGTGAAGTTCATAATGTTCTTCATGGTTATGAAGAAAATATGACTCCAGATGTTCTTGTTGAGGGGGTGTCAAGTGGTTCATGTTTTTCAGAAGTTTTAGAATCTGAATCTTTGTGTTCTGATGATTTTTTTGAAGGATTGGTTCCTTACAGAAAGCCAATAATTCAAGATGTTCAGATTTATCAAACTCCTAAGGATTGTGTTCAAATCTCTTCAAATGTTCAGATTCAGAAAGATGAAAAGGTTGTTCAGATTCGAAATTTGTTTCTGAAGCCTAGAAATAAGAAAAGGAAGAACAAGAGGAAGAACAAGAGTAAAATAAAGAAAGTTTGGATGCCTAAGGTACAAGTACCCAATGCTTGTGAAAAAGTTGAGAAAGTTGAATTCAAGCATGTTCAAAGAAACTTTAATTATCATTTTTCTTTAGATAAAAATGTTAGAAGTTGGAAGGAAAAGAAAAGAGAATTTGGTTGGTTCAATGAAATTTAAGGAAATTTTTGTTTTCCAACTAAAAGGCAGGTATTATTATCAGAAGATGATAGATTTTATTCAAATAAGTGGGTGTGCAAGAAACCAACTTCATTCTTGAATCTTAAATGGGTACCAAAAGTTCCATAAAAAAGGGACAAAATCTGGTGAAATCTTATTAATATTTAGTAAAAGATATGAAATTTGGTTGAAGGAATCAATTTCTATTTACTTTTGATTGTTGGAAATGACAAAAGTTGAAAACGTTGAAAAAGTGGGTGAAAAAGGACATTTTCTGCAAAAAGAAAGCTGCCATCTGACATTTTTCAGCAAAAAGGGTATAAGCCGTCAGTTGACTGCAAACAGGGGGGGTCAGATTTGGCACTTTGAAGGAATAAAGTGTTACTTTCGCAATTTAAGACAAAAAGGGTTACTTTCGGAATGTTGGGCAAAAACTGATTCTTAGCTGATTCACTGGGGACCAATTTCGTAACTTGATGTAAAACTCTTTTACAATTGAGCGTACAACCTTCGCCGTCGGACGTTCGTCTGCGACAATTCTGTTTTGCAACCCAACGGTTGTTGATTGTGAACATTCGCAGGTCACTGTTCATAAACAAACGTTCGCAAGCATTCGCAGGTTAATGTTCAAGGTCACAGATGTGAAACTCAAGACGCAAATGTCACAAGATCAAGAAATGAACTCACGAGATGCGAAAGTCTGAATCAGAATTAAAGAAACGAACGCGAATCTACTGTTCACAATTGCCAGTCAAAAACAAAAAGTCAAAATTTGACTGTGATTCGCATTTGGGTGTGTAATCGACGGATTCGGAACAAAAGGTACGACTGGACTCGGATTCGTCCCAAGAACCTGTGATTGGATTCGGTTTACAGGAGATTTGCATTAGGTCCATGATTGATTGATTCGGAGCGAGAGGTCATGGATTCGGGGCTGCCTTGATTCACACCATTGGACTTGAAGCGAACCTCTTACGGTCAATGTTATGCAAACGAAACTGGGATTAAAGATTCGTATTTAACATACTTTTGTATGTTGATTATGATTCGCAATTGGAATCAAATTCGCACACGTCACTTTCGTTCGGAGGTTATGCATCCGTTGTTGCAATCGATTCGCAACCATGTTCTGAGTTTTTGTTTGTTCAGAATCGTATCTCACATAATCATCGGAATTCATCAAGATCGTAACGTCATTTGGTTCTCGGCTGTTTAAATCAGAATTAAGAGGAGTTGAAAATCAAAAATCAGATTTCAATCAAAATTGAAGATCAAATCGGAATTAGATGTTGAGTTTGTCACAGAAATTGCCCATCAATCTCGTAGATCACATGGTTTCGCAACTATCACTGCTTTTGTTTCCGATGTGATAAATTAATTTCTCAATTGAAATCGATCGTCCTCACTGGTCGTATCTGCCATCGCAATTGATTGCAAGGATTTCACAATCGAGGCTTCTTTGTATTTTTTGTTATTTTTCTTGTTTTAAAAATCGAAAAATACAAAATTATTTATTATTATTTTTCTGGTTTTAAATTTTGAGAATTGGTTTTATTCTAAAGGGATTTATTTCATAAAATCTTATGGGTTTTGAAGATTGTTGGTGATTCTTCTTAACTTTCCGGATTCTTTCCATGGTATTTGTTGAAGATTCAAGGGGGAGTGATGATTATTCAAGGGGGAGTTCATATTTGGAAGATTATTTTTATTTCTCTCGCAAGACCCCATGTGCTGACGAGTCTCACAATTTAGGGGGAGAATTGCCAAGAAGATCGGAAATCATGATCTTCATCAACTTCAACATCTAGGGGGAGATTGTTGAGTATTTGAGATATTGAAACTGATTTGGCATATTTCGTTATTTAGGGAAGCATTTTTAGGGTTAATCATATTATGATTCCCTTACAGTAGAAGTTCTTAATCGATTTCTTCTAAGGCATTGGTTTTATATTAAGGCATAGATTTTATAATTTTGGTATATATTTATTGTTCCAAATAAATAATCATTAGGTTAGCTTTTGGTGCAAGTTTTTTACCAGATTATGGTTTTTCTCTGTACGTTAAAATCATAATCAATATACGAAAAACCTTTATCAGATTACTTGCATATTATGGTGATTGATTCTTGATTGTTTTTTATATTCCACATTCATCATCTCGGATTTTACCTAACAACTTTAAACCATGTCAAAGCACAACAATTCCTATACTTCAAGTCCCAAATATGTATCTCAGGTCTAAGATTACAAATATCATCTCGACTACATATGCCTATCAATGTAGTTCATGTCATACCCAACGATGGCCGTTAAGACTGCCTTTTACGAAACAGCGTTAAACCATGTCAAATCACAACAATCCCTACACTTCAAGTCCTAAACATGTATATCAGGTCTAAGATTAAAAATATACAACCTTGATCAAAACATCACTCTTGACTACGATCCATAAAGTGGTTTTGATGCGGGTCAAGTCCAATACTTATTCTCCTAATCAAGTACCTATGAAGTTGGTAGTAGCTCTTTGCCATTCTCATCTCCATGAGAATCCACCAATCCACTCATATTAGTCTTACCTTATAGATGCTCCCACAACTATGAACGACTATGGACATTTAGAATAACCTAGCTATTCAAGGATTTAAACATACTAATATAGAAAACAACAATTATTTAATGAAAGACTCATATCCAATATATCATTCATTACAATATATGTTGTCTTTATTATTCCAATATCCAAATACTACATTTCAATCACATACATCTACTTGTCTCAACAATGCCCTATAGCACCAGCTTGACTTTCATGCTGTAGCTAATGAAGTAGCTTCATTAAGTAGATTTGACAAACTTGATTTGTATAAACTTTGCGAATACAATCATTTTCAGTTTTATATATAACTAATATATAAAGAAAAACTATTGAGAATGAATTAGATGCTTGAATATGAGTTAGATACCAATACTTGCGTAATGCGATTACTCATAGTCATAATGAACTATAAATTAAGCATCTTTGTACGTGGTTCTCCAAACCACGAGGTACTCCAACTCTGTTGTGTAACTGTAATTAAAATCTACATGGAACCACTATCCATGTAACTATCTCTTCATTCATAATGAGGACATGCCCGATTGTGACTGGGATTCATCTTAATTTATTTGAAAATTTAGCACATGTGTAACAACTTTAAACATAGCTTTCTTTCAAATACTCCGTAGACTAGGAATATTTCTCTAGTTCTCGCAAGTACTTTAGAATATTCCTATAAGTCACACAATGACTTGTTCTCGGATTATACTGGTATCATTCGACATGTTCTGAGTATACGAATTATTTTGCCTTTATGCATAATCATGACATATATGATTTCTCCAATTGCAGCAGCATATGGAATACAATCATGTTATCTAGTTCAAAAACATTTGCACTAGGATTTTGCTCAAAATCATGTCATGTGTTTTGTTTTTCACAAAATAAATCTCTCAGAGTCCTTTATCTTCAGATCTTTAAGATCCTGGACAATTAATGCAATTTTACTTAATCCTTTAAGTTGCCATGATCTATCTATATACATCCTTATTCCATGAATCAATATGTCGACTACATATAACATTAGGAATGGTACTGTGCTCCCACCAGCTTTGTAGAAAAACACCAGAGTCATCTTGATTTATGATTAAATCACACCATGTAATTAACTTATATGAAGGAAGATTGTTACTTTGAGATGTTAGCTTAATCTTGGAAAGATTTTCATTCATGTATGTTTTCTCCTCTGAAAAACTCACTTACTCTTTATAGTCAAACTATATCGAGCAATATTAATCAAGCCCATACTTGATAATCATACATGAATTCATATCTATGTGTTTTATTAGTTTCTGATCAACTATTGAGCAGATTCAACAATAGTTGAAAACTTGCTAGTTCCAAACTATAATGCATTTATCTTATGGATATTTAGCTCTTAAATTTCCAAATTGCTCCCACTTAGAAAAAGAACTTTCTAATCACTTGTCTTATGGAATGACAATTAGTGGGATTAGTAGAAACTTCATACATTTTAGATAAGGACAAACCATTACATCCTTAGTCTAATGAGCGTATTTAATCCACTTATTTGGTTGGAAAATATATATATTCAATATATATTTGTTGCAGTGAGCATAATTCCAAAAATTTTATAAAGTAAATAGTCCTTTGAATAAACATCATATAATAGACTAAAAGGTCTATTTTTATCATCTTTAAAAACTTGTACCATCCACATTCAACCAGTGGCCAGGTGACCCTATCCCACTAGAGAATGCGAAGGCTTCCTCGAGCATCAAAAGATAGATCCAAGTGAGCAGGTGATCCTGTGCCACAAGAAACATACTAATGACAAGTGAGTGTTTTTGTCAAAATGAGTTGTGAATCAATTCCAGAACTCCTAATATGTTCCAAAAAGACTTGATGATCTCATTAAGTCGTATTTCAATCTTCACTATGAAACAATTTGATCAAGTCAAAGGTTTCAACAATAACGAATAAAAGCCGTTAGTGAAATTGAATAAACATCTATCACCAAATCTATTCATGGATTGAAAAGATTACATACATCACTTATGTATAACTCTTTGTCAAGCCTTTTTGTTCTTTAACTACTAATAGATAAAAACACTTTTAAATCATGTTCCCATATAAATAGGATTCACATATATCAAATGAATCAAGCTCATTTGCCTTAAAAAATTCCATCCTTTTGAAGTTGGTATATGTATTTCTTATATACATTGTCATCATGATTATGACATAGATAAGTTTCAATCAAATATAATTTGATTATATAGGTGTTATGATCAAAACTATTAATTTAATGAAAGATTATAGATTTACTTCATAAATAACATTATGAGAAAATATTCTTTAACACATAATACATCATTTGAGATCATGAATGTGAACATCCATTAAAGGATAAGTAAATCTAGATTTATTAATAAATTACAACTATTACATGTCCCTATAAGAATAGGTACAAAACATCTATTGTTTAGATAAAAGACTATAACAACACTTGTGATATCTTCAACACAAAATACCATTCGTTTGTAATCAGTTGATTATTTCTTCCGATCATCACCACAAAATATCAATTATTAGTATCACATGAAGTATTACATACTCAAGTGAATGATGGAAAAATAAATAGTTCTATCATATAAATATTTGAAGTCTTGTCCAAGTCAGACTTTTTCAGCTCGATGAGATGAGAGGAGTAATTCCTCCTTTAGTGTCTAGTTTCTTCCACAATAGAAACAACACTAATCATTTGGTGCTTTCTTGATTTCTGGGTTTATGCTGTATTTCCCTTAACTGAACTATAAGTCTATATGAGTGCACAATCTCTTAGACCTCCTTTTATTCAATGTTTGAACAGACTTGAAGCTATTTCTAGTGTTCTTCTTGAATATCAACTTTACTTGATGAGACATCTTATATGTTTCATAATTATCCAAGACTTTTTGCAAGTCAAGGTTAATTTTTCAGTATGATGTATGATATATCATCATCACCACAATAATACTTCCATTAAAGTATCATGATCATACTAACTGTCTCTTGAAACTCAACAAGAGAGAGGTTTTGCAGGACGTAAAATTATTAACAGTTATCAACAGAATTTAACAAAGTTTCATTTAGTATTTTCAATATTTAGTGTTTAAAAATTAATACCTTTTATTGTTTCTTAAAACATTAATTTATTAAAGTCTAGGATCCAAGTAAGGAAACAAGTAAATGGTTAGGTGACCTTTATCCCATAAACTTAATCAAACTCGGTAGGTAGCGATTACCAATTGTATATGATATGTAACTCCTAGATTATGAGATCCTAAACAACTATTGTTTAGCTTGGCATGTTTATCCCATCTATGCCTCAAAACTCTTATGCTTAGGTGACCTTTATCATATAAGAAATTGATCAAATCATCCTTTTAAAAACATGTAAGTTCTATTTCACAAATGGTTAGGTGACCTTTATCCCATAAGCAAATACAAAAATACCTTAACTATTTTTGACAACTCAAATGAATAAGGTGACCCTAAAATCCATATGAACTGCACAAAAATCCAAAGTGAATTTTAAATGGATTGCATAGATTTGAAGTTTTGTAAATAAGGGTTTATATATGTTTTATAATTATACTTCATAAAAAGATGGTCTCATGAATATTGCATGCATCCAACAATTCATGTACCATTTTGTAAAATTCATATCAATTGTTATGAGGTTCTTTAGGTCCCAAATAAAATTTCATGTTATTTACCGGTATTATAAACTAAAATCCGGTATTTTAAAGTTTAGTCGTAGATCGGTTTTAAGAACCGGTAATAGTCTTAATAAAATTATATTTTATACTTAAGACTTGGAGTTTTGGATGAGTTATAAAATCACTATTTTAAATCTCCTTTTAACAATCATAAACTTATGACTTCATGAATTTGTAGAATAAACTCATTTTATTTTATAAACTCAATTTTATGCATCTTATGATAAAAGTCATATTTTGATAAACCAAAACTTGGGTGATGATACTTATGTTTTAAATCTCATTTAGCATGCATAATATCAACATTTTGCGTTATGTTTAAAACACCAATATCATATATTAAGTGTCGACACAAAAATAATCACTAGTTTTATTATTTGTCGTTATAACGCTATAAACCGATTTTAGTCTTTTAATAAAAACTCATTTTTTATTATAAAGACATGGAGTTTATAAAAAGTTTAAACATCTTTTAAACAATTTCAAATATTTTAAAGTTCGGTATTTATAAGTTTTACAATAAAACTATTTTCAACAAAAAATTGAGTTTTAACCGGTAACCGGTAACCGGTAAAACGTTTTTATAAATATCCATTTATAAACATGTTATGTTATCTTTTAAATATTTTTTACTTAAAGTCCAAGTGATATTATCTTATCAAAAAATGTTATTTGACATGTAAAAACCATTTTCATACATAAAACATAACATACATTTAACATAAAATAAACATTATAAGCATGCATTAAAATGTGTATAAACCAAACCATGTCTAGTAATAATTTTTATGAGCCATCACAAGAATTATTAACTCTTTCCTAAAGGACTTAAGGGACACTTCAAAAGGTCTTCAAGCTCCCACTTGCCAAGTCAAGTATTGCTTGCAATAGGACTTCAAATTTTCATGTTGTGAAAGTTGCCACACTTAAACCATTAAGACTATAATTACGCCCAAAACCAAAAGTTGAATCTTGTGGTTGGGATTATGGTCTTAAATGGTTAAGTCATCTTCAAAATGGTCATTTCTTCATCTTGTTACATTTAAATGGAAATACAACTAGTCTAACTAGTTTATTACAACAAATCAACAAATGAAACATTATCTATTTATCTATTACATCATATGAATAAATAAATATCAACCAAACACAACACAAATGTCCAAATGGCTTGTTTATACACAACAACATATCAAATATTATAATAAACAACTCTTTGTTTTTTTTAAGGCAACTTTTATATAACCAAAATGCATGAAAAATGGTTATATATAAAAATAAACAATTTTAACCAAGAAGTTGGCAAAGAAGACAAATATGAATTTTTCTTAACCAAAAGAAATTCATGCTTGTTTTCCAAAAAAAAATATTATCAAACATAAAAAATCATTCTAACATATAAAAGATGGCTCTGATACCACTGATGGGTTTTGATACGAAATATAAGTGTTTTTTCACAAAAACCGGCAACAGAAGACTTTAAAAATAACAAGTTTATTTTTGGTTCATAACAAAACCAAACCATCATGGATCCATTTATAGAGGTTAGAATGAAATAAAAACAACCATATGATGTTTTAGAGATAACATTTGAAGCCTTTGAACCCACTTGGTTTTGGGGTATTGATGAAGATGGCAAAAATTAAAGTGTATGATTTCTCTACAAGTATCCACCATCAAGAGTAAGGCACTTGGAATGTGTCTTAAGCCTTTAAGTGCTTAACTCATATAAGCACTAAAGGGAACAACTCAATAGGTCTTTTAAACACCAAAGTAAAGCACCAAACCTCAAAGGGTTTGAGCTTCTTCATACTCACGGTTTTAGAGAGAAAGAGAAGGGAAGAAAGAAGACCAAAAACTTGCACATTTCTCATGTATAAGACACTCTTATATAGTCCATGAGAGATAAGGCCTAACCATTAAAATAATGTAAAGTAATGGTAGCCTTTAGAAGCATGGGAGAAAAAAGGTGGAAGGTTGACAAGCAACCTCCCACACCTTTACCAACTTTCGGCCATGCCTCTTACAAAAGAAATAATCTTTATTTTTTATAAACTCCAAGTTTATAAAATGTAAAATTTGTCTTTAGGCAAAAGACAAAAGAATCCAACTAGTCCAAAATGTTGTGCATGACTTACTAATTAATACAATATGAAATAATTACTAGTTATACTCTCTTATAAATATTATTTTCACAAAACAATAATTATACCCTAATTAAAATACAAGAATTGATATTATTTATTAATAATCATATTAAAAGTAAATATACAAAATGTGCCAACTTGATAAGGGTGTGACCCTATACGATCATATATTATTACCAATATCACTCCATAATGATTCTTGGGCATATAGATCCAACACCTTGTTCGTAAGCAGAGGAATGGGAACCAAATCAACCGAGCTTGCTAAATAACTGAAGGATACAACCCCGATGAACCCTCGCAACCCGAACAGACCTATCATCAGGAATCTCGACATTTAAAGGACAATCTAGCTCCCCTGGAGCTCCAGCAAACCTCTTGCTAAGCGCAAGAGATAAAAACGATCGGGTAGCCCTCGAATTAAACAATATTGGAGCAGAAATACCGTTCACAAGGAACAATCCGAAAAATAAAACATATAAACATAAGCAAGTAATTCAATATAATTAAAGAGATAAAGAGAAAAATACATACCCGTCACAACATCGGGAGCTGCACGCGTCTCCTCGGTCGTCAACTGGAAAGCCCTGCTCTTCGCCACAGCCACGATTGCCCAGCCCTGGCGGCCGTTAGTAATCTGAAGAGTCGCAGGAGCGGGTGCTGATATCGGACCTGCTGCCGCCAAACTCGGACAACAGGCCTTCTTGTGACCCCACTGATTGCAATGAAAGCAAATCAGATCAGATACTAGGGTGATGGTGGTGGTAGCAGTACAATCCCTGCTGATATGTGATGAGTTGAAAAACTCTTAGATCGATTAGATCTTCAACAGATTAAACAATAAAGGCAAACAAACACAATCAACATGATATAGAATCAAGTAATGCTTAATGATTCAAATGTAGTCCCGCCTCAGCAGAGCTCGATTAAGAACTTCCACTGTAGAGGCAAGCTAGGGTTTACAGTACTCTCTACAGAATGATAATTAAAGCGCTACTAATAAAGGATGCATGCATGCACCTTAAATACTAAACCCTAATAAAATAAATCACGGTTGGACAGGCCCAAACCGTATAACAAAACTGGGCTAAGGACCGAGCCCAAAGACGCAACACTATTATACAAAACAATCTCCCCTTTGCGTCAAAAGAGGCGAGATACTACTTTGGTTGAGTAACCTTGACCTGCTTCACAATCTTGAACAACCGAGGGATGATCGCAAGAAGTGTCTGCTGAAACTGATTGTACCAACGAAGTATATCGGTGAACAACTTCTTGTCAGCTTCATTGTTCTGATTACATCTGTGTATGATCTCCAAAATGTGCTCCAAGCAAGCAGTAGAGAACAGGTGCTTGTCAATAAGAGCGAACAGGCACTTTTGACCTTCACCCCTAATGAACATCACTGTATGAAACTGAGGATCGATTTTGCCCTTGATCATCGCATTCACATTGCCAGTTCTTCCAATCGGTTTTATCGTAGTTCGCTTGTGAATGGCAGATGCGATTTCTTGATCCATCTTTTCTACTTCGTGAATGTAACAAACAAGCATTTGCTTGACGTGATCAATGATCGGCTGATACTCCTGAGGATTGGACAATAAAATATTGTTGAGGAGTATCCAGTCGTACGGGTTCAATTTCGGTAGATCAGCCAGGGAAATAGTATGGACCGAGCTATCTGAGCCTCGGGTTACTTTGAATTTAACATTAACAAATCTCCCAGCCGAAGAGGGCTTCAATACCTTGACCGTTGTAATCTTCTTTGTGCTCCATGTCAAGTATTGTGGCTGAGCAAACTCCAGATAAAACTCCAATAAATCCCGATCTACCTTCGGGTCTGGAGAGGGAACGACAACCGTTGAGTCAAAGCAATGGAAGATAAATGCATTTCGGGTGATTGGCATATCGAATTGAGCATCCTTCGAGTTCTCAAGACCGAATGAGATAACAGGTTCAAGCCAGTGAGTACTCGGTTCATCAATAACTTCCCTCCGGAGCGATTCAATGGTCCATTCCGAAAACATGGACTTCTTTTTCTCTAAGAGTTCTTTTTCTTTCAACTCTTTCTCCAAAAGATTCATCTTCTCCCGAATCTCTTGCTCAGAAGGCTTGACTTTTTGATGAGGTTTGGAAGGATTCCCTTTCACGATGTCTTCAATATCATCATCTTCATCTTCATCGTCTTCACCAATCTTCTTCTTTTTCTTTTCCCTCTTACTGGCCGAAGCTACATTATCCTTCGGTCCAACAGTAGCTTTCGGTTCTGGAGGGGGTTGAGGTTGAGCCTTGCTAGCCTTGCCTTGTGGAACCTTTTCTCCCCCTTGTTTCAGAAGAACAGTAGTCTCCGGAACACCTTCAATCCTACTTAAGATATCCAAAGCAGGTCGTAGCTTCTCAGCTAAGTGGCGTCGAATGGAGATGGTAAAAATTGAGTCATGGGCGTCCAGGAGATGCAACAAGATTGAATGTACATCACCCACTGAGCTTCGAATCACCTCTCGTTCACAATTTAAATCGCCAAGCTCTTTGGTTGCGGTTCGGAGCTTTAAGTTCTGAATTTTGAGCTGGGAAGTTCGCTTGTCCAGCTCATCCATTATTTTGTTTTCGACTACAAGCTCGGCCTCAAGCTGAGTTAAGCGATCATCAACTTTAGTATGAAGCTCTTCGTTAGCAGCTTTAATAGCTTTGCGATCCACTTCAAGTTGTGTCTTCTCTGCCTCCACTGAACGTGTGAGAGAGTCAACAGAGGCATTGAGCGTCTGAGCGTTTTTCTGAGCAACAGCTTGCAAAGAATCCAAGAAGAGTTGAGCCTCGGATATTAGTTTTTCGACTTTTGCGGTCGCTTCCTTGCAGTCTTTTGTGGAGGCTTCAATAGCAAGCGAAGCCTTCTGACATTGGGAGGTAGAAGCGTCAATAGCCTTTGCAGCATCGGAGATAGAGGTAGCATGTTCTTGTACGACTGAAGAGAACAAAGCTTTGAGGGCTGCTTCTGAATAAGCACTAGCAGAGGACGAAGAAAGTAACTGATCAATCTTATCAGTAACAACCTTGAGATGTCGCTTGGTGAGAGGAGCGTCTTCATCATAATCACTTTGGACACGATAAGGACTGAAGTAAGTAGAATAAAACTCCAAGTCCTCACCTCCAAGAACGGTAATGGTTTCTATGGAGTGGGTAGGTGATAGAGGTTTGGTGGTAACAGGGGTTTCGGGTGCTAAAGAACGAGCCCCCGTATCAGATACGTTGGTCCGAACTCCAGCAGTGGTGGTAGTTGTAGCGTTAGTGAAAATAGGTGTAGATATAGGAATGGTAGAGGAAGGTTGTGATGTGATGATAGGGAAAATGGGACGTAAGGAAATAGGAATGGAAACAGGTGGAGGAGAAGGTGCTTTGGAGCGAACATGTACCTCTGGTGTAGGCGAACGAGGTGGAGTATCACCATGAGCCGAACCGTCATCATCTGAGCTTTTCCTCTCAGATTCACTTGGAATGGTTGATTGATGACCAGGAGGCACGTACTCAGAGTCTGAATCGCTTGATGATTGAAGAATTAGCTTCCGAGCAGGTTTCTTGGACTTCTTCTGCTTGGGCTGGGAAGGTGCTGCCTTCTCAGACTTTCGCTTCCTTGGAGTCTGGACCTTTGATACTTGACCTCCTTTATCCCCCTTTTTCGCGTCTTGCTTCTTGCCCCGTTTAGCAGGTTTGTCTGCTTCCTCCGTAGATTTCACCATTTCAGGAGTGAGTTCCCTTGGACCAGAAGAGGGAAGCTTCTTGTACTCCTGAATAATCTTGCTCGAAGGAGACACACAAGCATACATTGTCTCAGGAATGGAGCCAACGAAGAGATACTTAGATGGATGAGTGACAATGATGTTGGTAGTATGAAATGTAGCAATAGAAGAAAGCAGTGAGTCCGCCATGATAGGAACATGATAACGCTCCATAACCCATTGAGTTATAATCGTCCAGAACCGGGCACATGAAATCTCTGTGTGGCGAGAAGAAGATGACAAACTCTGGACAAGCTGAAGCCACAAGACTAGTCCATAATCAAGATTGAGATCATGGTACAACCCATAAAGCAGAGTCATGAAAGACTTGCTAGCACCATCAGATCCTGCACTTCGTTCAGAAAGCCCTTTGAAGAGAAGAGTGAAGATGCCATTCCATTGAGGAGGAAGGCATGATTTTTTGAACTTGGACACAGTATGTGACAACCCGAAATTTCTAACTTGTACATTCTTCATTTTTATCAAAGTTAGCCTCGTTTTGCTATTTTGTAATGAAGTAATGGGTCTATATAAGCGTATTAGGCTTAGTAAAACCTAGATATGAGTCTTAGGAAGGGTTAGAATGTGTGTAGCATCACAACTTCGGGCCAAAAACACCAAGCAAGGTGTGTGCGGCCGCACACCCGAGTGTGCGGCCAGCCAGCCGCACACAGCCAACCGCACACCCCTCCTCCGGCAGCACACTCTCGTCTGGCAGCACACTCATCCCCATATATATAGGGTGACCCCTTCACTCATTCCTTTCTTTTGGTTGCACTCTACTTGCTCTCTCTACTTTCTCTCTTTAGAAACTTCAACCAAGAACACTCTAAGGGCCTCAAAAACGTGAATTACTCCATCATCCAGCTTGTTATACTGGTAAGACACCTTGATCTAAGCTTAAAACTCTTCATGTTCTTCATCACTTGAAGGTGTACGGCCGCACACCTTCATAAGGTGGCCGTACACACCTCAAAAACCCTCCAAAGTGAGAGTTTGATCCCCTATCTGCTAGTTGGACTTGGTATTGGCCTTGAAACACCTAAGAATCGACATTTTGGGCGTGAATGAAGAGTGTACGGCCGCATACCCCACTGTACGGCCGCACACTCCCATGTACGACCGCACACAGGCCTGGCCGCACACCCTGGCCGAACCCCTGGCCGCACACACATAAAAGTCGAGTTTGATGGCCTTACACTCAAATCTAAAGCCCTACACTCATTTAGGGACTTCAATAGGTGTTTGTAACACATAATTCTAAGTATTTTCATGTCCCTAAGATGTGTCCATGTGTCTATTAGTGGTAATATTCCCTAAGTGTATTCATATATGTGTTATTACATGTTAAACTAGGATCCGTTTGTGCTCAAGACCTCATTCGACACCCGACGATCCTATATCAATCTTTCTTTCGAGTTACTCACTTCAGGTGAGTTCATACCCCGTAATCAACCTTTGAAATGATTTTAAATGCTTTTATGGGGGGGAATACAAGTTGAACTATTAAGTTATTATATCAATCACATGTGATTAATAACTGTCAATCAAATAGATTTTTGCATGCTAAACTGTTTTATTCAGCTAAATGTTTTCAAATATTGTCTTCAAATCTCTTTTAAAGTACTATAATCTCTTTTTAAATTACTAAACTTTTATCAAAGTCTTTAAACTTATGTTCTTGTTAGATTCATGTCTATATAGATATAGTTATATAAGTAGGGTTTGAAGGACTTAGGACTGATAGCCCGCTTTATTTCTTGTTCCTTGTTTGATTGTGGACTTAGAGTATCCGGTTATTTGTCGGAGTGTCGTTGAAGTCCTAGTTATATATTATGTATATCTGTTTAGATATTAAAACTCTTACTCCAGTTCAGCGCCTTTGGGTAGCAAAGGTACCTAGATAACCTCTCAAGTAAACTATAGTAGGTATAGTTTAGAAACCAACAATGACTTTTATGAGGAGAAACTAGCTATACCAATATTCTAAAACATGTACTTTTAGTAAAAAGAAACGTATATAGCAATCAAAGCATGAGATACATCCTCATGACGCGGATTTCACCGTTGTCGAGTTGGTAACCAGAGTCTCCTGGAGGGAGAGCGGGCATTGTGTGTATAGATCTATACGGGACAGACCATCCCACATCCTGACTGCTAGCTACAGTACCGGCCGACCACGCCAAGGGGTGACAAATGTCACATTTATTTCGACGCCAACGGGTCGTCGTGTTTACATCCGTCAATCAGTATGGTTACGAGTATCTTCACATTTACCTTATAATTCATGGCCTTAAGGTAATTAGTATCATGGTAGTTTCTACTTATAAAACTACGGTACTATAATATTTTCCCTAATACATTAAACTTAGAACGTTTTTGATATAAAACGATAATGTAAAACTATATTTTGATAATGATAGTAACATTTGGGGAAAAGTGCTCTTTAAACTCAAAACTGTCGAGTCTTGGTAGAAGACTGCTTTTTGTAGGGAATCTCATTCTCTTTAAATATGAAACAGTCGAGTCTCGATAGAAGACTACTTTATTTAGAAAATATAGGATTTTCTGGAAGGAATTCAAATACTTATTAAACTTTTATCACCATCATCTAATGAGATTATTTTGAGGAAAAACATGTATTTATATCAATGTCATTAAAATACTTATGAACTCACCAGCATTAAAATGCTGATCTTCTCTTTCAAAATAACTTGTATTGTCAGGTCGTCAGCAGACAGGTACACTCCGGGAGTTTTTGCGAAGTCAGCCTTGTACCGAGCTGCATCATATGTTATTCTCTATATCTACTTTTGGTGTTGTTGCTGAATGTAACCTGTGTAAAAACTTATAGTATTAATGCAATGGTTGTTGTACTTTGATTACTATATTGCATGTGTTGTGATACTTGACATGACGTCCTCCGCCCCAGAACGTTTCCGCCGTTCCGGTTTTGGGGTGTGACAGATTGCTATCGGAGCATTGTTTATAGTGAACTCAGTATATCAAATCATAAAAGATATACAACCTATAAATATAATGGGATAAAAACACTCTGACCAAGAGTTATACTTTAAAATATAACCATATTTTACAAAAGTATAAGTACATTCAGAATATATATACCAGAAAAAGTATCACAAGAAGAACAAGAATAAAAGTCTTTTGGATGTTGAGCATTACCGTCAAACCTGGATAGTTATGTAATCGTAAGCTGGAATAAATGTAGCCTGATCAACTATATTTATTCGAGATGCGACCAACGTGTGTTTGGGAGTGATGGTGGTGTTGCAATGAATCTGAAACTTACTATATAGGAATGCTAGAGCCGAACATAAAGTTTAAAATATTATAGGAGTATTTTATGATACTATAGACTATCAATAAACCAGAAAACATGTCCAGAAATTATAAAATCAAATATGTAATTAAAATGCTATAGGAGTATTTTAGAAACCATAAATAACCTTGCGTGAAAACTAAAAAGACCCTTATGGATCGGTCTATGATTACAGAGTGTATGCTCCCAAGGTTATATATAGTGATGATCTCTTAGGCTAAGAATGTGTGGTTTCGCTCTACTTTCTTTTCCTTGTTTGGATGTGGATATAGAGTAGTATCACATATTCGAATGCATATTAGATCTAAGTTATATATGATTTGTGTAGACTAGGTAATTGTAGAAGGACTCGATATGGGTCACACATTAAAATGTTTTAATAATCTCTTAAGATTCTTTAGACATTCCCATTCTCGCATAAACCCCTTTAGAAAACCTTATCTACTTCAGTAATCGGCAGAGGAGTCGATAAAGACCCAGAAGAGGTTCATCGAGAAAGATTTCCAAGTAGGAAATAAGTGAACAGTGATGAGACTATTGAAATCACCATGCGCCTATACCTTTTAGGGACAGCGGTGGGAAATTCGCCTGAACTTCCGAGATTCCAGTCATCCATTAGGAGGTGACGACGATCAGAGTCAGAATCGGAAGTAAGACGGAGCGAAAATTCAATATGTCTACAGGAGAAAAGAACCCTATATAAGAACCCGAAGAAAACCAACGTTTATTCCAGTCAAGAGTAAACGGCAACAGAACGAGCCAATGTATGAAACTCGATAAGTGTTCTACCCCTATAAAGTCACAATAATAACCCCTAAATTAATACAACTTAGTGAGTTAGTGGTTACACTACTCACACTATGTGTTAGGCAAATCGTCCTTCCTGTCGCGACTAAGATAAATAGATCGGATCACAAAATCTCGATTGAGAGTGTTTAGCCCTAAACTTTCATGAGTCTTCTTCTTGTGTAATCTTCGTTCCGAAGTTCTTTCAAATCTTTTCAAAGCCGGAGAGTGAACCTTTCCAATATAAAGATAACTTAGTTGGAACGACACCAGATTTATGGCTTTCCGATACACTTACTTCTACCTTGTTACCAGGACTGCATCATAGGGATGCAGGTCGACCCTTAGAGAACCATAGCTCAAAGCGCGGGAAAAATTTATGCCTATTATAGTAAAGAAAGATACATCTAGGGGTAACCATCGTTTCTCATCAACTTGTGTTCCTCATCGTGTAGGAAAAACCATGCCTCCGAAGAAACGTAACCAACCCGCTAGCAAGACACCGACTCTTCAGATCGATGAAGCTACGTTCCAAGCTACAGTTTCAGCAGCCGTAGCAGCTGTCATGGCTCACCTGAATGCTAACGACGCAATTGTTAGCAGGAGCACTATCGGGAATCCCGGTCATAGCAATGGACAGCTGTAACCAGCACCGGTGTGTAAAGCCACCCAAGAACTCCAACCTAATCCCCTGAAAAGAAAGTTTGGGAACGAGAAGGGGAGTACCTCGACTCAAGGACCTTCCGAAGGGCAGCAAGCTGAGGTAGTCAATACCCCTGTCAACCCGCCTGTCTCGACACCAAGAAGACCATACCTAGGAAACTTCCCCCACTGCAGCAAGTATGACTACCATCATTATGGAGTCTTTCGAGAACCCTTTTGCGTTAGGTGCAACATAAAGGGGCATACCGCTCGCAACTGCAGAACTCCGGTTGAGTTCATTACATCAACCACCAATGTTGGGACCAGTCCAATATGCCACCTATGTGGTGAAATTAGACATTTCAACAGGGACTGCCCAACTGAAAGAAATGACAAAGATGTAGGAGGAGTTTAACCCTGATACCTAGAGGAACAGCAAGGAACCCGGTAGAATTTTGGTACGCTTCTCAACCTTAAGAAGCTAATCGAAAACTTTAAATAATCAATTCTAATTGTAATTACTCCCTCGTTAAGGCAAAAGTATCATCACTGTTGTAAAACTTAAAAACCCATCAGGTAAAGCTATGATGGCTTAGGATATACGTTAAGGCCATTTATAATTAGGATTGATAGACCTCAAGTGAGTGATGCGGCCTTATCTCCTGTTCCTTGTTTGGTTGTGGATTTAGGGCGGAGTCGCTCAGTCAACAGTCCTTTTAATCTTAATTATACATGACTAGTGTATACTAGGCGGTTATAGAGAGGCCTCGTGAGAAATCCGTTCATGAAAAGTACATTATTCCAAAACATCAGGACCCCCAGCGTTCAGCGTCAATCATGTCGGTCCAAGTATCCACGATAGTAATACCATGGACGAAACCCGAGAGGCTAAGAACTTGTGTGCCATGTTCAACACATGGTCCTAACAAGCTTCATTCCATATCGTGTCAATGTCTATTAATTTCGACACCACCGTCGGCCATAGTTCGACTTGGTTCGACCATGCGAAAATTCCTAGTGTTGTATAAAAAGAACTTTCACCTTATCATAAGTGTCAAATAAAGGTTCTTTCGAACCAAATAAGAAAACCTAATGCAAACCATCAGTCGTCTCTCTCATCCAACCTTTAGAAGTACCCAGGAGAGGGGTACCACGCACTGTTAACCAACCCCATTAGACCTTCAAACCGGAAGCGAAAGGCACTGCAGATATTCCAGAAGACAATAACTACCCTAAACCTACCCAATAGATCCTCCGGAAAGACCACTTGCATCGCACGATCAAGTTCGTGAATCAAGAGTAAGAACTCATGGGATTAACTTACTACTATTAAGTATATGCGTTAAGAGTGGTATATAATCTAGATCGATAAGATTTAAGATGTGTGTTTCCGCCCTACTCCCTGTTCCTTGTTTGGTTGTGGGTTTGGGGTGGGGCCACACATCTGAACATCCTGTCAATCTCAATTATACACAACTTGTATACACTGAGTAATAGTGATTGAACCGAGTATGAGGTCTACCATGAACCTTAAGATAAAACCCTTCATCATATACCCATAGGAAAGGAGCTGAAGTCAAGAGAACAATTGGGGGTTAAGCTACTAAAATGACTACAAATACGAAATTTGTTGTCATCCCGGTTAAACTAACATAGTAGCTGACACCCTCAGTTAGGAAAAGTAACTCAAGTCGTAAGAGTCAAAAACATTGACTAGGACCATCCATTCACGCCTGACCCCACAAATTAAGCATTTTAGTAGTGAGCCAAGAAACCTGGAAAGTTGTGACAGGTTAAACTCTGAGAAGAATGGATGAGGAAATTAGAGGTTCTGAGTGGCAGAGTCTTATGCCATCTAGATTTAATCTAGATAGAGAAACTCGGTAACATCGGAAGAGTAGTTGCAAGGGATGCTCGCGCTACTCAAGCACTTCGTTCATCCAGATACAAACGAGAAGTGCCTAGGTCGGAAAGAGTTGTGATAGTACCTCGTCATGCGAGAAAAGTTACCATCGCCCTATAGATGATAGTCTGCATTCACCAAAGTTAATACAAGGATGCTAAGAACCACATGATTACCTCTGCGACCAGGAATACTTGAGTAAAGTAGACAGCAAGTTGCGTTAAGCTTTATAACCCAGGTCATAAAGAGATTGTGGACTCGACACCAGTCAAGGTGTTAGTCGCCGGGTTATACAAGATCACGCGCTTCCTACAAAATAGAGGAAACAGACATAATGGAGAATGGAGCATGTCTTAGAGAGTTGTTAGACTACTAGGTGCTCCAAGGAACATTATATCTAAGAGATAGTAGAACCACCTCCCGAGATAGTCAGTCACTTCATAAAATCTCAAAGGGAGAAACTAGCCCTGATCAGAGACTGCTATCCATGAAACAACGAACCAAATGAGAGAACGATTCATCTGATTAAGGATCATGCTGAGAAAGCATCTAATAGACTATGATGAAGTTGGAGTTATCTAAGTGCAATCTGGTAGAATTCTTTATCATCCCAACATTTGAGGTGTTTCTGTTCGAAGCCCCTCATGAGTCGAAAGTGCAGGTCCTTTCTGCATTGGACTGAGGTAGACGTCGCACAGCCAATAGATGCCAACATATAACCAGCATCTTCAATGATCCATAAGACCTCCGAAAGCCAACCAGTAGGAAATACGAATTCGAATACAACCTGAGACTCCTAGGAACCAATCAGAAGGACTACACCTCCAATAAGAGAAAACTTTTGGAACTTCAGAATGGTGATCACGCCAAGTGATACTCTCACCATGGAAGTACATTATGTTTTGGGTACGGAACGTTCTATTTTCCCAAGAAGTTAGGACCATCAGAAATTCTTGAAAAGAATTGGTCCAGCATCCGTCGGACCCCAACTACTTTAGGGATTCCATGAATTCCACCCTAACCTATCCACGTCTCAGCGAACGAACCAGTAGTACCCGACAAAACTCTCATCATTTGCTCGACTAGATTCATAAAAACTAGAGTCATGTTCGTTAAGGGAAACAGGAGAAATCTAGCTCGGTAAAGGAAACTGATGAAACCTTATCCCGTGTAGCCTAGAGATCGGAGCACACTCTCGTCTGGCAGCACACTCATCCCTATATATATAGGGTGACCCCTTCACTCATTCCTTTCTTTTGGCTGCACTCTACTTGCTCTCTCTACTTTCTCTCTCTAGAAACTTCAACCAAGAACACTCTAAGGGCCTCAAAAACGTGAATTACTCCATCATTCAGCTTGTTATACTGGTAAGACACCTTGATCTAAGCTTAAAACTCTTCATGTTCTTCATGTTCCTCATCACTTGAAGGTGTACGGCCGCACACCTTCATAAGGTGGCCGTACACACCTCAAAAACCCTCCAAAGTGAGAGTTTGATCCCCTATCTGCTAGTTGGACTTGGTATTGGCCTTGAAACACCTAAGAATCGACATTTTGGGCGTGAATGAATTGTGTACGGCCTCACACCCCTCTGTACGGCCGCACACTCCCATGTACGACTGCACACAGGCCTGGCCGCACACCCTGGCCGTACACCTGGCCGCACACACATAAAAGTCGAGTTTGATGGCCTTACACTCAAATCTAAAGCCCTACACTCATTTAGGGACTTCAATAGGTGTTTGTAACACTTAATTCTAAGTGTTTTCATGTCCCTAAGATGTGTCCATGTGTCTATTAGTTGTAATATTCCCTAAGTGTATTCATATATGTGTTATTACATGTTAAACTAGGATCCGTTTGTGCTCACGACTTCATTCGACACCCGACGATCCTATATCAATCTTTTTTTCGAGTTACTCACTTCAGGTGAGTTCATACCCCGTAATCAACCTTTGAAATGATTTTAAATGCTTTTATGGGGGGGAATACAAGTCGAACTATTAAGTTATTATATCAATCACATGTGATTAATAACTGTCAATCAAATAGATTTTTGCATGCTAAACTGTTTTATTCAGCTAAAGGTTTTCAAATATTGTCTTCAAATCTCTTTTAAAGTACTATAATCTCTTTTTAAATTACTAAACTTTTATCAAAGTCTTTAAACTGATGTTCTTGTTAGATTCATGTCTACATAGATATAGTTATATAAGTAGGGTTTGAAAGACTTAGGACTGATAGCCCACTTTATTTCTTGTTCCTTGTTTGATTGTGGACTTAGAGTATCCGGTTATTTGTCCGAGTGTCGTTGAAGTCCTAGTTATATATTATGTATATATGTTTAGATATTAAAACTCTTACTCCAGTTCAGCGCCTTTGGGTAGCAAAGGTACCTAGATAACCTCTCAAGTAAATTATAGTAGGTATAGTTTAGAAACCAACAATAACTTTTATGAGGAGAAACTAGCTATATCAATATTCTAAAACTTGTACTTTTAGTAAAAAGAAATGTATATAGCAATCAAAGCATGAGATACATCCTCATGACGCGGATTTCACCGTTGTCGAGTTGGTAACCAGAGTCTCCTGGAGGGAGAGCGGGCATTGTGTGTATAGATCTATACGGGACAGACCATCCCACATCCTGACTGCTAGGTACAGTCCCGACCGACCAAGCCAAGGGGTGACAAATGTCACATTTATTTCAACGCCAACGGGTCGTCGTGTTTACATCCGTCAATCAGTATGGTTATGAGTATCTTCATATTTACCTTATAATTCATGGCCTTAAGGTAATTAGTACCACGGTAGTTTCTACTTATAAAACTACGGTACTATAATATTTTCCCTAATACATTAAACTTAGAACGTTTTTTATAAAAAACGATAATGTAAAACTATATTTTGATAATGATAGTAACATTTGGGGAAAAGTGCTCTTTAAACTCAAAACAGTCGAGTCTTGGTAGAAGACTACTTTTTGTAGGGAAACTCATTCTCTTTAAACATGAAACAGTCGAGTCTCGATAGAAGACTACTTTATTTAGAAAATATAGGATTTTCTGTAAGGAATTCAAGTACTTATTAAACTTTTATCACCATCATCTAATGAGATTATTTTGAGGAAAAACATGTATTTATATCAATGTCATTAAAATACTTATGAACTCACCAGCATTAAAATGTTGATCCTCTCTTTCAAAATAACTTGTATTCTCAGGTCGTCAGCAGACAGGTACACTCCGGGAGTTTTTTGGAAGTCAGCCTTGTACCGAGCCGCATCATACGTTATTCTCTATATCTACTTTTGGTGTTGTTGCTGAATGTAACCTATGTAAAAACTTATACTATTAATGCAATGGTTGTTGTACTTTGATTACTATATTGCATGTGTTGTGATACTTGACATGACGTCCTCCGCCCCAGAACGTTTCCGCCGTTCCGGTTTTGGGGTGTGACACAGTAGTTAGGGTTTCAGTGTACCCCATGTTGTAGAACATCGAGAAAAGCTGACCTGTTGAGATGGAATCAGGATTCACCATGGATTCTTCAAAAGAGAGCCCTAGCAACGAGCAAAATCGATTCTTTGAGATTGAAGCTTTCTAGTTGAGAATGTCGAAGTAAATCTTGTTTGCACCTTTGTCGTATGTGGCAGTAGAATAGATTTGAGAGAGACAGGCCATTGGAACGACTTCCACCGTCGATAGAGCTTTGACGAGTGGGGAATATTTCAGGCATTCCACCACTTGATACATGTAAGTATCGTAGAGAAACGGTGTAAGATCGATCAACAAGTTCTGATTGGGCTTGATTGCAGGAAGAGTGGAGCGTGCAGTGGTTTCTTGAACAGAGGAAGATTCTGCCATTGTTGAAGCTTGTCGAAGAAGAAGATGAACAGTGAAAATTAGATCACTTTCTTTTTCTTGAGAGAGTTGAAGTGTGGTAAAGAAGAATCCCACAGAAATCAAACCCTTATATACGATTTTGTAGAGAGAGAAAAATCGCAAGCAATGATTCCTTGAATTCGGGAAACGACGCCTAAAAAGGCGTGATTTGACAACTGGCAACCCCGATAAAGTAGTGATGACGCATGATAAGGTAACGGTTCAAATTCTCGCGCCTTCCAAACTTATCCATAATTCAAATTCCCAAGCGATTAAACTTCCTGGTGAGTCACCGCTTGAATCTTCAATCAAATCTTTATTACCGTAATAACCAAGGATGTTACACTAGCATATCTCTTTGTTTTAAAACAACTGCATTACATCGTGAATAATCGAAGCTATATATTAAGGAATAGCTTATTAATAACCAAACAAGACTTTTGGAAAATGCAAGATTTTCGTGCAAGATAGTGTCAAAGATAAAGAAATAAATCAAACTATTTGTGGGAATTAGTGATGTCATTTAAGACACAAAGCAGTGGATCCCGGGCACGAATCTCTTCCTTCAAAGTCAAGAGAGACTTCAAAGTGCTTGTTTGGATTCCCGTTGGATTACGATCAAGTACTTGTTGAGAAGCATTGAAAGGCATCTTTTTATATATAAGGCTATTAAGGGTGGCTTTCGCTTCAATTCTTGAGTTCGATACTTGATATAAGACCGAAATAGAACAAAGTACTTGTGAGACCGATGTGGCCTGTTAAACAAGTAGGTTTGGAACATATTCAGTGACTTGTTGAAAACTGTTAATTAGAAATCTCAAAAAAAATTAAAATCTGGATCCTTTGGGAAGAAAAGTCTTGGTGAAAAACATTTTCATAAGGATCGCGCAAAAAGAAAAGGAGATTTCAGGGAGCATGTACAAAAATTATATTCGTTAATTCACAGGGTGAAATCTATAACATTTAATTGTTCACCGTCAATGCTTTAAAGGTTTTGAATTTTGGGTTTCACTTAGCACGTAGTGGCACGAAACTAAGATCATTAACACAAAAGTTGTGTAACCGTAAACCTCAGTGGTAATGCTGAGAGTCTCAAGGGTTACATTTATGAGATGAAGTATGATGGAGAATAGATAAGAGGTGGGTAAGAACCGAATGTACCTCTGCTACAAAAGATAGACCAAGCAGAAAAACTCTTAACTCAATTTGAGTAGAGTAAGGTAGCTCATGATTAGAGTGAATTTGACAGCCTGATTGGGAAGACATGATTGGTATATATCAAGTCATTAAGGCTTCACTCAAAATCTTTTGAGGCTTGGGTCAACATACATCACCATGCTTCTAGGGACACTTAGCTAGTACATAGATAGAGAATTATACCTGCCCCAGCTCCATCATTAATAATGGTATTTGTATGCAAATTATATTAAGAGTAAAGAAAATTACAATAAAATGAAAGAAAATACTTTTGATTTTTGAAGTTTCTGAAAAGAAATAAAACAGAAAAGAAAAAATATTTTTGGATTTTATTAGATTTTCTGAAAAAAAGAATTAAAACAGAAAAGAAAAATATTTTTGGATTTTATAAGATTTTCTGAAAAAGAATTAAAATAGAAAAGAAAAATATTTTTGGATTTTATGAAAATAAAAGGAAAAAAACATAAAATAAATTGCAAGAAAAGAGAATACATACTATACAACCGAAACCATCTTTTGGAAATGAGGAGCGAACCGAGCCCGGTGAGACCGAACCCGAAATAGGCCGAGCGTTCGGTTCATTTCGGTTCCCGGAAGAACCGAACCCGAAATGGACCGAGCATGCGCTCTATTTCGCTTCCAACTTTTATTGAGACAAACGAGATTTCGGTACAGATTCAAATTCTATCATTCCTAAGCCTTGTAGGATTTTATTAAAACTTGCTTCAGGGAAGGCCTTGGTAAATATGTCAGCCAATTGATCAGTGGTCCTTACGAAATGAATTTCAACGTTACCATCTTCCACATGATCCTTGATAAAGTGATACCTCAGTGCTATGTGTTTCGTCTTTGAGTGTTGCACTGGGTTATGACAAATCCTAATTGCACTTTCTGAGTCACAATATAGTGGGATTTTCTTCATGTTCAAGCTGTAGTCTCGAAGTCGACTTTGTATCCAAATGACTTGAGATGTGCATGATGTTGCGACTATATATTCTGCTTCAGCAGTGGAGAGAGATACACACGTTTGTGTCTTGGATTGCCAGCTAACAAGTTTTCCGTCTAGAAATTGGCATCCACCAGTGGTACTTTTTCGGTCCAGTCCACATCCCCCACGATCAGCATCTGAGAATGCTTGGACAAAGAACACTGATGTGGCAGGGTACCACAAACCGAGAGAAGAGGTTCGCTTCAGGTATCGAAAGATGTTCTTCACAGCTAGCAGGTGAGGTTCGCGTGGATTAGCTTGAAACCTGGCACAATAACACACAAAGAACATTATGTCTGGTCGACTTGCTGTTAGATACATGAGAGACCCTATCATCTGACGATAAAGGGTCATGTCAGCAGCCGGTTTGTCCAGAGAAGGAGTCAGCTTTGTGCCAAACGCCATAGGAACCTTTACTTTCAAATCTCCCATCATTCCAAACTTGGCGAGCAAGGTCTTCGTGTAAGCATCTTGATTAATGAAAATGCCTTCGGGTCCCTGTCTTATATTCAAGCCAAGGAAAAAGTTAATAGGACCCATTGAGCTCATTTCAAATTTAGTCTCCATCAACTTCCTAAATTCAGCTATTAAGCTAGGACTTATGGAACCGAAGATGATATCATCAACATAAATTTGAACGATCATAAGGTGGTCACCCTCTTTCTTGCGAAAGAAGGTTGGGTCAACCGAACCTTGTTTAAACTTAGACATTTTGAGAAATCTAGTTAGAGTTTCATACCATGCCCTTGGTGCTTGCTTGAGACCGTAGACTGCCTTGTCCATAATGTAGCAGTGATCTGGATACTTCTCGTTCACGAAACCCGGTGGTTGCTCCACGTACACCGTCTCTTCCAGTTCGCCATTTAGAAAGGGGCACTTCACGTCCATTTGGAATACTTCAAAGTTCTTGTGTGCAGCATAGGCTAGAAAGATACGAACCGATTCTAGCCTTGCTACTGGAGCGAAGGTCTCTTCGTAATCTATGCCTTCTTCTTGACAGTAACCTTTCACAACCAATCTTGCCTTGTTGCGTATTACATTTCCTTCCTTATCCATCTTGTTCCTGAAAACCCACTTTAATCCAACCATAGAAGCATCCTTTGGTGTTGGAATCAGTCTCCACACTTTATTTCGCTCGAACTCATTGAGTTCGTCTTGTATCGCCTGTACCCAATAAGAGTGATCGAGTGCAGTCTTGATCGTCTTTGGTTCGACTTTGGAGACGAACAAATTAAACATGCAGAATTCTACTTTAGAGAAAAGTGCAGTTTGTTTCGCTTTCAGCTGTGATCGTGTGAGAACCTTTTCTGTCGAATCACCAATAATTTGTTTTTGTGGATGATCTTTGGTCCATTTGGTGAGAGGAGGGTAACTAGGATCATATGAGGGATCCAGTTCAACATTCACTTCTTCTTCAAATTCTGACTGAGTATCGTCATCGTTTGTATTCGCATTCTCCCCCTCGAATGAAGATACTTCCTCAGTTTCAGGCTCAAAATTCTCCCCCTGGACCCGATTTTCAGTTGGAATGAATGATGATGAGCTCTCCCCCTGGAATGGTGAAATTTGGTTATGTTGAAAGGACGAACTCTCCCCCTGAATATGAGAATTATATGTTGGAGGATCGCTTGTGTCTTGATTTTCGGTTGTTACTGGTTCTTCTTCTGCCATTTTCTTCGCAGCATCATTAATTATCTGCTTCAAGTTATCTACCTTGTTGTCTGCAGCTTTAGATTCAGAGAGAATAGCCTTTTCTGGTTCATCAAATAGCAGCATGTATTGCTCAAAGAGGTTTGAAATTGGTACCGTAACTTGACCAGATTTTAGAAATATTTCCTCCACAGAGCCTTCGGTTGTCTTCAGTTTCTTGACGTAGTTATCATCGAAGGTAACATAATAGGTATCCTCTATTTTCTTTGAACGCTTGTTGAGAACCCGATATGCTTTGGAGGTTAAGGAATAACCCAGAAAGATTCCTTCGTCTGCTTTGACATCAAACTTGTTTCGGTGCTCCTTTGAATTGAAGATGAAGCATCTCGAACCGAACACGTGAAAAAACTTTACGTTAGGCTTTCGGTTGTTCAAGATCTCATAAGGAGTGATGGAGAAACGCTTGTTGAGGTAAGATCTATTCTGTGTAAAGCATGCAGTAGCAATGGCGTCAGCCCAGAAATATAGAGGTAGAGAAGCGAAGCTCAGCATGGTTCGGGCTTCTTCACACAAAGATCGGTTTTGCCTTTCGACAATTCCATTCTGTTGTGGAGTATATGGAGCCGAGAAGTTGTGAGTTGTTCCTTTCTCTGCAAGAAAATCTTCAAAGTCTTTGTTCTTGAACTCCAACCCGTTGTCGCACCTTATATTTCGAACTATCTTCCGTACTTGAACTTCTATCTGCTTGATAAAGAGTTTAAGCTTGGGAGTGGCCTCTGATTTCTGCTTCAAAAAGAACACCCAAGTAAACCGAGAGAAGTCATCCACTATGACAAATATATACTGTCACACCCCAAAACCAAGAACGGCGGAAACGTTCTGGGGCGGAGGACGTCATGTAAAGTATCACAACAGTGTAAAGTAGTAAACAAGCAACAACATCATCCATTGCATTAATAGTAGAATTTTAATACATGTGTGTTCTTTCATAGTATACGACATGATAATAAGAAATCAAAATAAAAGACGAGTCTTGACTGCTCCGTCTTCTCAAAACCTGGTCATCGTACCTGTCTACTGGTGACCTGAGAATACAAGTTATTTTGAAAGCGAGTATCAGCTTTAAAACTGGTGAGATCATAAGTATTTTAGTGTCATTGATTTGTAAAACTGTAAAGAAAAGACTTGTAATTGTTTTATGAAAACTTTGTATAAGTATGAAAAACCCTAGAAAATCCCATATTTCCTATTAGTATAAAAGCAGTCTTCTATCAAGACTCGACTGTTTTGAAGGTTTGCACTTCTGCAAAAATGAAGGTTTTTCCCTTAGTATAACTATTATTATCTAAATATAGCTATACATAAACGTGTATGTGATAAAATCACAAAGTAACTGTAATAGGGAAAATAATATTTTACCTCAGCAGTGACACTACTGGCTATAAAGTGATTAAAACACAGACTCCAGGTGGTATTAAATGAACAATACGCCTCGAAAAGTCTAAATGATTAAAATGCATACTCCAGGTGGTATTAAATGAACAATACGCCTCGAAAAGTCTAAATGAATGAAATGCAGACTCTAGGTGGTATTAAATGAACAATACGCCTTGAAAAGTATAAATGAATGAAATGCATACTCAAGGTGGTATTAAATGAACAATACGCCTCGAAAAGTCTAAATGAATGAAATGAAGACTCCAGGTGGTATTAAATGAACAATACGCCTTGAAAAGTCTAAATGAATGAAATGCAGACTCCAGGTGGTGTTAAATGAACAATACGCCTCGAAAAGTCCAAATGAATGAAATGCAGACTCCAGGTGGTATTAAATGAACAATACGCCTCGAAAAGTCTAAATGAATGAAATGCAGACTCCAGGTGGTATTAAATGAACAATACGCCTCGAAAAGTCTAAATGAATGAAATGCAGACTCCAGGTGGTATTAAATGAACAATACGCCTCGAAAAGTCCAAATGAATGAAATGCAGACTCCAGGTGGTATTAAATGAACAATACGCCTCGAAAAGTCTAAATGAATGAAATGCAGACTCCAGGTGGTATTAAATGAACAATACGCCTCGAAAAGTCTAAATGAATGAAATGCAGACTCCAGGTGTAGGATGGTCAGTCCCGTGGGTAGTAGTGTATGTACTAGTGCAGCTTCATATAGTATACAATAGTGTCTCTTCATATAGCATGTAATATATTTGTATAGACTCATGAATGAACTGACTCTTGTGTGATTCCTTGCACTAGGAATAGTAAATAGTATCTCCTAACTATACCCATTATAGTTACTAGTAATATATGTATATGAATAAATGGAAGTATGCCTTTGCTACCCAAAGGTACTGAACTGACTAATAGAACTTTTATGTCTATATAGGTATACATAATATATAACTAATATTTAGACGACCTTCAGACAAATACCAGGATACCCTAAGTCCACAACCAAACAAGGAACAGGAAATAAGGCGGGTTAGCAGTCCTAAGTCCTTTAAACATTACTTATATAACTATACATATATAGGCATGCATTTGACAATATAACAGTTTAAAGTATAAGAAATCCCTTATTTGGAATATAGTTTAAAGTACATGAAAACCTTTTTTTGAAACATAGTCATAACAGAATTTGAAAGGAAAGATGTAGTTTAGAAAACAAGTTTGATAAAGAGTTCAACGTATAAAAGCGTTCGAGAAATCATTTTGAAGTAGTTTGCTTGATAAAACAGCTAAAAGTGTAGTACATCCATAGTTTGATAGTTAATAATCACATGTGTTTGATATAGTAACTATCATGATTCAACTTGTATTCTCCCCCCCCATAAAAGCATTTAAAAACATTTAAAAGGTTAATTAAGGGGTATGAACTCACCTGCAGTGAGTAGTTTGGATGGAAGTGCCGGATAGGATGCTAAGTGTCAAGTGAGGACTTGAACACACACACAGATCCTATTTAACATGTAATGATACATATATGTATCCAATTAGTCATTTAACAACCAATTTATCAAGTAAAGACACCCTAATACAAGGATAACATTTTGTTTCAAGTGCTAGGAGTACTAAAGGGTTGCATCTACAGAGAGTATGGCCTCACATTGGAGTTTACTTCCCATTTGGTGACCACACATGAGTTTACGGTTTTTGGTCATTTCCCCCATGAGTTTACGGCCGTAAACTCATGGTAATTTGTACCATCGAGTGATTTAAGGTCTTATACCCCTCAACGAAGTGTTCTAGGTTTGTATCAAAGGCTTAGGAAGGGACTAGGGCTCAAAATGGCCCTTCATTGGAGTTTACGGTTCTTGGACCACTCCCATGGAGTTTACGGTCGTAAACCCATGAGTTTACGGCCGTAAACTCATGGTCACTCCTACCATTTCGTGTTTTGGGGTTTCTAGCTCATGCATGCAAGGTTCTAGTCCAATATCCAAGCCCTAGAAGGTGTTGGTGGCACTTATGCACCACTTGGTGGTGTTTACGGTTCAAGGAGATCCCTTGACCGTAAACACATGTGTTCTTGAGGGTTTTTGGTGTTCTTCAATGGTTTAAAAAGTATTCTAAGTAAATAACTAGTTAGGAGGAGTGTACTTACTTATAGGAAGCTTGTAAGAGTGTTTAAAGTCCAAGAACACTAGTGTGTGTTCTTGGTGTTCTTGGTGTTTTGAAGAACACTTGAAGATCTACACAAATGGAATGATTTCATGGATGAAATCATGTAAGATTACTAGATTAAGGTAGAGAACAACTAATCAAGGCAAGAAACACTTACTTTCTTGAAGATCTTGAAGAAAAGTCGGATGATACTTGAGAGAGAAATGAGTTTTCTAGGCTTGAAATGGTGAAAAAGTGATAAAAATGACTAAGTGTCATATTTATACTCCTTGGGGTTTACGGCTGTAAACACCATGTTTGGGCCGTAAACTCCAAACTCTTGGAGTTTTGAGACTTTATTGATACACAATAAACTCTAGGGTATCCTCTCTCCAGTTATCTCCTGAAGTACTAAGCTTTAATACACTCAGACGAACTTTAAACCGGCTAAAATTTAGCAGAAAAGTATTTGACTTTTATTTGAAGTGCTAGACTGTAGGGTTTGTACGAATGGAAATTTCGGGTTGTCACATCATCCCCCCGTTAGAAGGAATTTCATCCCGAAATTAGAGTTTGAGCAAATAAAGTAGTCACAAAAATAACTAAGTAAAAGATGAGGATATTTTAGTTCCCACTGATCCTCTCGCTCCCAAGTGAATTCAGGTCCTCGCTTGGCGTTCCAGCGAACCTTCACTATCGGGATTCGGCTTTGCTTTGTTTGCTTGACCTCTCAGTTCATGATCTCTACAGGTTCTTCCACGAAGTTGAGGCTCTTGTTGATCTCAATTTCGTCGAGTGGGATTACAAGAGTCTCGTCGGACAGAGACTTTTTCAAGTTCGAGACGTGGAAAGTAGAATGTACGTTACTGAGTTCGTGGGTAAGTTAAGTTTGTAAGCTACAGGGCCGATTCTAGTGAGAATCTCGAAAAGCCCTGCGTGACTTTTCTGTCGGTCACTAGAGGCTTTAATCGTCCACTAATCTGAACGATCTTCTCTAATGATGCCCTCTTACTCTAGATCGTGAATTTCATAGCTAGCTTTGAGGGTTTCTAACTGATGGGAGGCTTAGGTAATGACCTTACCTCGTTACATCAAAATGCAACTGAGCCCTGGATTTGGAAGTGTCTACTTGAATTCCCTCTTCACTAACAATGTGACACAGGAATTTGACCCATCGAATCCAAACTCGCATTGAAGAGAATTTCGCGTAGAGCTCCTCTGATCGAAATGTTTCCAAGGTCTGCTGAAGCTGTTGACTATGCTCCTCCTTACTACGAGAGTAGATAAGTGTGTCATCGATGAAGACGATGACGAACTGATCTAAGTAAGGACGACACAACTTATCCATTAAATCTATGAATACTGCGGGTGCGTTTGTTAATCCGAATGGCATCACTACGAATTTGTAGTGCCCATAACGAGTTCGGAAGGCTGTCTTCGGAACATCCTCCCTAGCACCCGTAGTCGGCGATACCCGGATCTTGGATCGACTTTTGGAGGGAAGATCGCCCTTTTTCAGTCGATCAAATAATTCGTCTAAGATAGGCAAAAGGGTACTGATTTTTTTTTATGGTTAGCTTGTTGAGCTTCTTGTAATTGATGCATATACGAAGTGATCAGTCTTTCTTTTTGACGAACCAGACCGGAGTTTCCCCAGGGTGAGAAGCTTGGTCTTATAAAGCCCTTGCTGAGCGGTTCGTTAAGTTGATCGGACAGTTCTTGTATCAATGCAGTTGCTAGACGATAGGGCGGTTTAGCTACTGAGGTAGCCCCTGGAACTAAGTCGATCCTAAATTCAACTTGACGTTGCAGAGGTAATCCTGGGAGTTTTCTGTTCTACCTGAAACTACTGTCTCGATCGGTGAGAAGGCATTTGATTGGATTCTCAGTTTATCCGCTTGGCAGTACGATTATTCGTAGTCTTGGGAAGTCTCCGTCTTAAAGTTCATATCAGAAGTCATATTTGGTTCATCAATCACAGCTTCGTGTATACGAGTCGTATATAATTAAGACTGAGAAGGCAGTCGAATAAATGATTCTGCTTTAAGCTCACATCCAAACAAGGAAAAGAAGTTAAAGCGGAATCATTAATTCTAAGCCTGTAGAACCTTGATTATATACCACCCTTGCGTATACCTTCTCCAGCGATAGATCAACCGTATGGGTCTTCGGGTTGAACTTGACGTATTGTACGAGTGGTACTCCGGGCAGGTTTGCTGAGGTGTCTTCGGGAAGGATACGAAACATAAGATACTCTCCGCATGAGTTCCTCGGAGTTCTGGAATGACGGCTTCGCTAGAAGGCGATTTTGGAGAAAAGAATTTACGCGTGAGACTAGTATTGTGAGGGTAGGATTTGCTCAAGTTATATGAAAATGTCGGACTACTCGGAATAAGAGGCATTAGACTTAGTTCAAGAAGGTGTTACAAACTAAACACAACGGTGCAACTTTTAACAGAGTTTCAGTACTTTAGTTTACTACAATACTACTGCTGCGAGTAAGGTAAACTACAAAAGCAAGTATACGCAGCACGAGAGCCCCTTAACTGGCGGGATCTCGCAAAAGACAAGACTCGAGTTGCACTAGTGTTTAACAGTTTACAAGTCTATTATAACGAAACACCCTAGTATTTCAATGTGGGTCCGGAGTAGTCTCTCCTGCGGCTGTGATCCTTAATATCTTCCCGTCCGCGCCAGAGTTCTTCGTTATTGGACAATCCTTCTCGAGGTGTCCTATCTCACCGCATAGGTGACATATCTGGCTAGCACCAGCATCGGTGGTGGAAGTGATGTGTCGGGTCGGAGTTATGTGGACACGGTTGCTTTCGTTGCTCCTCCTTTTCGAACAATTCCTCTTAAAGTGTCTGATTTCACCGCAACCATAGCAAGTCTGGTTGACTCCGATGTCAGGGACTTGAGTGATGGGTCGTGTCGGTGCTCCACAGCTACGAGCATGGTGCCCTATTTTGTGGCAATTGCAGCATTGCATTTCATGGCAAGCCCCATTATAATGAAAGCTACATTTGTCACACTTCGGAAGTTTTCCCTCGTATGGTCTGATCGGTTCTGGGGTGGCAGGGGTTGCCACTTGTTGCTGTTGCATGGCAAGTCTTTAGGATCGCTTGTGCTCCTTTTGGGCCCGACGCTTTCGTTTCCTATTCTCCGTTTTTTGGCTTTGCAAGTCTGTGACTGTTATCATTTGTTGGCTTCCCGGACCGATACAACGATCGGAATTTTCAACCCCTTTGCCAGCCTTGCTTGCGTTGTTAGCGCTAAGGTTTGCAAGGACAGCTGCCACTGCAGCTATTACTGCGGCTTGGAATGTAGCGGCGTCGATATGAAGGATAGGGGTTTTGTTGCTCGGGTGGTTATTTCTGGATGACGACATGAGTCTGTTATACAAAGGAAAATGAGTTCGTGAGTGATTATGGTTGAACCTAGATGTATTTCGACCATTCATGTAAAGAGTAGGAGTAAGTTCTCGAGGGTTTGACCTACATCCCTATGATGCAGTCCTAGTAAAGAGTAGAAGTAAGTTCATAGAATGGTTATAAGACGATTGCTATCCAACCTTCGACAAGAATTGGAAGTGATCTCTGAGCTAAATTACCATAGCTCAATGACTTTACTAGAGTGCGTTCCAGATAGAATTCTAACGATAGTAGGATGAAAGTATTTGAACAAAGGTTGACACAGAAATTAGCCGACTGTCCATATCGTTGATATTTATGATGTAATAAGTTTGGGAAAATTGACCTTGTAGTAGATCTTACATCATATCTGGAGTAGAAAAGTTTTGACAGCATAAAGGCCTAACTAAAAGTACTTACGGTACTGGGGCAGTTACATAGAAAACTGCTACATAGGGCATAGACAGGAAAACGATTCCATATAACAAGGAAGGAAAAATAATTCATCTTTTACTGGTCACGGTCATCCCTCTGGTGAACCCTTAGTTCAGCCAGTTGACGTTCCATATCTAGCAGGTGTCTTTCGTACACCCTCTGCGTACTCGGAGCTCTATGACTTCGGCTCGAGTTTCATCTAGTGCTTGTAGTAGGGCCTCATGGTCTCCCCTAGATCTCTCGCGAGCATCTTCCAGACGAATGGTGTGGAGGGTATGCATTCTCACATTGGCGTCAACTTCCGTGATTTGATGGAGTGTTGTCCTGCCTTGAATGTCGTTTCGGGCAACCCTACGGACCAAGATTGGCAGAACCCTGTCAGCTGAGCTTCCATCGCTCAGGTTATAGAAGCTTCGGTCTCCGTTAAACGGCATAGGTTGATCTTTCTCTTCGCTCCATGTCTCCAAACATTCTACCCAAGGAGGCGTCGGGCCTTGAAAAGTCGGACGAGGGTTAGGATTTGGATTGGGGGCCACCGGGGGTAGGTTCTCAACCTCGGGTTCGGAGTTAGCACCATCCGAAAAGCCTTCAACATGGTGATCGTCCCAAGGTATTGGATGATCATTTTCTGGCTCTTCTCCAAACCATCCAGCATTGCCTTCGTTCGGGAAGTACGGGTCGTCGTGGGGATGGGGTCCAGCCATGTTATCAGTTATATGTAGTCAAAACAGGATAGGCCTTCGAATAAGTGACCCTAACTCCAAATTCACAAGGAACAGGGGGTAAGGCAAAATTTCACAGATTCTAAGTCTATGTCATCCTAGTTACATATAACCTTAGCCTATCCACTTAGCAACTATTGACCTATTAATGAAGATCTTTAGTTCTCAACTAAGTAATTATTGTTACACAAAATACTCCTAATGCTTTCATTGTGGTAGTGTTGGTAAGTTTTTAGACTTGTTGCCATATCACAACCATTCTTGGGCATATGCTAATCACTCCTCGGACCAGCATAGTTGATCAGGCTATGTCACTCCCGGGACTAACCATACATCCCCGAGCTTACTTGTGATATTCAACAATCGTAATACTTTTGTTTTTGTCATTGTGACACTGATTTTAGTATTAATGCAGGCATGTATACTTCGTTAAATATTTTATTATTTAAAAGTATAAACTCTTAGTCAGAGTATTTTAATCCCATTGTATTTATAGTCTGTATATCTTTTATGGGTTGATATACTCGATTCACTATAAACAATGCTCTGATACCAATCTGTCACACCCCAAAACCAAGAACGGCGGAAACGTTCTGGGGTGAAGGACGTCATGTAAAGTATCACAACAGTGTAAAGTAGTAAACAAGCAACAACATCATCCATTGCAATAATAGTAGAATTTTAATACATGTGTGTTCTTTCATAGTATACGACATGATAATAAGAAATCAAAATAAAAGACGAGTCTTGACTGCTCCGTCTTCTCAAAACCTGGTCATCGTACCTGTCTACTGGTGACCTGAGAATACAAGTTATTTTGAAAGCGAGTATCAGCTTTAAAGCTGGTGAGATCATAAGTATTTTAGTGTCATTGATTTGTAAAACTGTAAAGAAAAGACTTGTAATTGTTTTATGAAAACTTTGTATAAGTATGAAAAACCCTAGAAAATCCCATATTTCGTATTAGTATAAAAGCAGTCTTCTATCAAGACTCGACTGTTTTGAAGGTTTGCACTTCTGCAAAAATGAAGGTTTTTCCCCTAGTATAACTATTATTATCTAAATATAGATATAGATAAACGTGTATGTGATAAAATCACAAACTAACTGTAATAGGGAAAATAATATTTTACCTCAGCAGTAACACTACTGGCTATAAAGTGATTAAAACACAGACTCCAGGTGGTATTAAATAAACAATACGCCTCGAAATGTCTAAATGAATGAAATGCAGACTCCAGGTGGTATTAAATGAACAATATGCCTCGAAAAGTCTAAATGAATGAAATGCAGACTCCAAGTGGTATTAAATGAACAATACGCCTCGAAAAGTCTAAATGAATGAAATGCAGACTCCAGGTGGTATTAAATGAACAATACGCCTCGAAAAGTCTAAATGAATGAAATGCAGACTCCAGGTGGTATTAAATGAACAATATGCCTCGAAAAGTCCAAATGAATGAAATGCAGACTCCAGGTGGTATTAAATGAACAATACGCCTCAAAAAATCTAAATGAATGAAATACAGACTCCAGGTGGTATTAAATGAACAATACGCCTCGAAAAGTCCAAATGAATGAAATGCAGACTCCAGGTGTAGGATGGTCAGTCCCGTGGGTAGTAGTAGTGCATCTTCATATAGTATACAATAGTGTCTCTTCATATATCATGTAATATATTTGTATAGACTCATGAATAAACTGACTCTTGTGTGATTCCTTGCACTAGGAATAGTAAATAGTATCTCCTAACTATACCCATTATAGTTACTAGTAATATATGTATATGAATAAATGGAAGTATGCCTTTGCTACCCAAAGGTACTGAACTGACTAATAGAACTTTTATGTCTATATAGGTATACATAATATATAACTAATATTTAGACGACCTTCGGACAAATACCAGGATACCCTAAGTCCACAACCAAACAAGGAACAGGAAATAAGGCGGGTTAGCGTTCCTAAGTCCTTTAAACATTACTTATATAACTATACATATATAGGCATGCATTTGACAATATAACAGTTTAAAGTATAAGAAATCCCTTATTTGGAATATAGTTTCAAGTACATGAAAACCTTTATTTGAAACATAGTCATAACAGAATTTGAAAGGAAAGATGTAGTTTAGAAAACAAGTTTCATAAAGAGTTCAATGTATAAAAGCGTTCGAGAAATCATTTTGAAGTAGTTTGCTTGATAAAACAGCTAAAAGTGTAGTAAATCCATAGTTTGATAGTTAATAATCACATGTGTTTGATATAGTAACTATCATGATTCAACTGGTATTCCCCCCCCCCCATAAAAGCATTTAAAAACATTTAAAAGGTTAATTAAGGGGTATGAACTCACCTGCAGTGAGTGGTTTGGATGGAAGTGCCGGATAGGATGCTAAGTGTCAAGTGAGGACTTGAACACACACACAGATCCTATTTAACATGTAATGATACATATATGTATCCAATTAGTCATTTAACAACCAATTTATCAAGTAAAGACACCCTAATACAAGGATAACACTTTGTTTCAAGTGCTAGGAGTACTAAAGGGTTGCATCTAAAGAGAGTATGGCCTCACATTAGAGTTTACTGCCCATTTGGTGACCACACATGAGTTTACGGTTTTTGGTCATTTCCCCCATTAGTTTACGGGCGTAAACTCATGGTAATTTGTACCATTGAGTGATTTAAGGTCTTATACCCCTCAAGGAAGTGTTCTAGGTTTGTATCAAAGGCTTAGGAAGGGACTAGGGCTCAAAATAGCCCTTCATTGGTGTTTACGGTTCTTGGACCACTCCGATGGAGTTTACGGTCGTAAACCCATGAGTTTACGGCCGTAAACTCATGGTCACTCCTACCATTTCGTGTTTTGGGGTTTCTAGCTCATGCATGCAAGGTTCTAGTCCAATATCCAAGCCCTAGAAGGTGTTGGTGGCACTTATGCACCACTTGATGGTGTTTACGGTTCAAGGAGATCCCTTGACCGTAAACACATGTGTTCTTGAGGGGTTTTGGTGTTCTTCAATGGTTTAACAAGTATTCTAAGTAAATAACTAGTTAGGAGGAGTGTACTTACTTATAGGAAGCTTTTAAGAGTGTTTAAAGTCCAAGAACACTAGTGTGTGTTCTTGGTGTTTTGAAGAACACTTGAAGATCTACACAAATGGAATGATTTCATGGATGAAATCATGTAAGATTACTAGATTAAGGTAGAGAACAACTAATCAAGGCAAGAAACACTTACTTTCTTGAAGATCTTGAAGAAAAGTCGGATGATACTTGAGAGAGAAATGAGTTTTCTAGGCTTGAAATGGTGAAAAAGTGATAAAAATGACTAAGTGTCATATTTATACTCCTTGGGGTTTACGGCCGTAAACACCATGTTTGGGTCGTAAACTCCAAACTCTTGGAGTTTTGAGACTTTATTGATGCACAATAAACCCTAGGGTATCCTCTCTCCAGTTATCTCCTGAAGTACTAAGCTTTAATACACTCAGACGAACTTTAAACCGGCTAAAATTTAGCAGAAAAGTAGTTGACTTTTATTTGAAGTGCTAGACTGTAGGGTTTGTACGAATGGAAATTTCGGGTTGTCACATATACTTGTTACCGCCAATACTTTTGATTGAAGATGGACCACATAAATCAATGTGAAGTAATTCAAGTGGTTCAATAATTTTCGTATTGACTCGAGAAGGATAACTTTGTCGACTTTGCTTTCCCAATTCACATGCAGCACACATGTGTTCTTTATCGAACTTTAGAAAAGGAAGACCTCGAACATGATCCCCAAGCACCAGTTTGTTTATGTCTTTAAAATTGAGATGTGAGAGTCTTCAGTGCCAAAGCCAGCTTTCGCTTGACTGAGCCTTCGTTAGTAAGCAGATTGTTGGTTTCCCTCATATGGGATTGAGATTCAGAGGGTACATCTCTCCTTTTCGCTTTGATTTCAGCAGAATATTGTTCGTCTTCTTTTCAACAATCTCTGAGCCATCGTCATCGAACGAAACTTTTAACCCGGTACCAACTACCAGTTGAGAAACAATGTTAAGGTTGTGTTGTAAGCCTTCAACATATGCCACTTTTCTTATCGAGAACTCGCCATTGGTTATTATACCATAACCTTTAATCGTGCCAAAAGAATTATTACCATACCTGACACTTCCACCATTTGTTAAGGACCGAAACTCCCTCAGCTCTTCCCTTCTTCCTGTCATGTGACGCGAGCAGCCACTGTCTATGTACCATTCATCGTCAAACTGCTCGTCACGAATTACCTGCAAAAATTAAGCAGATTTAGGAACCCAAAGTTTCTTGGGTCCTTGTGAGCCTTTTACAGGACAGGGAATTGTAAGAGAAACATCAACTAAAAAGGTCCTTTTTATTAAGGTTTTTTCGTCTTTTCTTTTTAAGGTGAAAACTTTGATTTTAACTGATTTGAGTGCTTTAAATTCAGTTTTAGATTTTGAGAATTTGACGTTGGCAGACTTTCGGTTCTCGAAATTAGGTTGAAACGACGTCTTCTTTTCGTCTTCCGGAAAGAGCTTTCCTTTTCCCTTTCGATCATTCTGTGAGTGAGAGTGAGAATGAGAAAGATGAGACTTGGGAGCAGAGTTAAGCTTTCGGTTATTGCTCTTACTTGGTTGAGAACCGAAACTACTTTCCCTTTGGTTCCTCTCCTTTGTTGGTCTAGGACCGAAACCACCCTGTTGGTTTCTCTCATGTTGATGACCGAAGCTTCCTTTTCGGTTGTCGTCCGTCTGTGGACTGAAACTCCTCTTTTGATTGCTGTACTTTTGTGGACCGAAACTCTGTTTTCGGTTGTTTTGATTATGAGGACCGAAACTCTTCTTTCGACTGTTTTCATTATGTTGAGCGCAAGTAGCTGAGTTTGCTTTTGCTTCTTCCTTTGGCTTGGAGGGTTTTTCATAGCGAACGTAATTAGGATTTTTAGATCGCCATAACTGTTTCCTTTCAGTGAGATTCTTCTTGTACCTCAAATTTCGTTGATGTTTTCGGTCTAACACCTGTTTTGGAGTTTTGTGGATGTTGGCCTTTTTCATCGGTCTTTGAGCATGAGTTTCACTCTTTAGCGAAGAAGTTTCGCTTGACACCATGACCGGTTCACCTGAAGGACTTTTGGTGCCACTTGTGCTGGGCACATCAAAGTGTGTAGGATCATTAATTGGTTCCGCCACATACCTACCTTTTACTCTCCATGATGTTTTCGTAGATAGACCTTCTGTTTCATCAGCGTTATCAATCGGTGCTGACCAGAAAAACTCATCACAGCCATCAGCATTATCTTCTACTACTAATGTTGTCAGTTCAGCTGTCTATTGCTGAGTAACCCCCTGAACTGCATAAACTTGATTTGGAGTCGTTTGGACCTTTTGATATACAACAGCCTTTTCCTTGAGGACTTTGGTCTTGTCTTTGGATAAACGAGCGAACTCAATAGAATTTTCAGAAATAAGATTTTTGTTGGTTTCGGGTTCGCTCTTGAAAAATTCGGAACAGTCCACCTCATCTTCCACAGAAATTTCGCTCATATCATCATCCTCATTGAATTCAAAAGTGTTTTCAATATCAATTTTATTTTCTGAACTCAAATTGGCATTCAAGGAGTCAAATTTCTGTACAGTTTCGGTTTTGATCTTTAATTTGTCATTTTCATCCAACAAATTTTTGAGCATGTCCTTATGGTCTTTTGACTTAATGAAGGACTCTATTTTGTCAAGACCAATTTTGTAAGCAGGAGAAATATCATCAGAAGAAACAACGTTTTCACAGTTATAAGCATCGGCATCGATTTCATCCTCCTTTAAATCAAGGAAGGGTAAAATCATACTATGTATCATCTTCCCTATTTCACAATCGAGATGCAACTGAGTAATGTTGGTATATAATCGTTTAGCAATTAAGCAAAAAAACACTTCGTTGTTTCAAAAGCTTCAAATTATCTCTTTGCAAATAAATTGTTTCATCCCTAGACCTAATCAACTCCTTCTCCTTCTGCTCAATCCACATACGCCTCTCCTCACTCTTTGATGACACCCTGCTGATTTGATCAGTTAGGTTAGAGTTTGTGACGCGAGTTTGAGTTAAACTACCACTTATACTAGAAAATTTAGATTTTAATCCATTTAGTTCTTTTTCATAGTTTGATATGGGAATTTGTAAGGAAACAAGAGTAGATTGTACCTTCATGATCAACTCATCGCATTCGTTGATCTGCTCACTAACAGGTTTCGCTGCAAAATACCTGTCTTCACGCTCCTTCGCTTCATCCAGTTGTCCATCAGTGGCATAGCCTCGCTTTTGTGACACCCCAGAAGTCACCATCAAACACTTTCCTGCAACATTCTCTTCTTTCACCAACAAAGCCCTGCCATGAGTAGGCTTCCTCACTTCTTCATCTTCTGAATCAGTGGACCAAACTTCAACACCACCGAACTCATCGTCAACAATATTTCCCTGCACAATAAGAGCATTCATAGTGTTATTAGATCCAACTTTCTTCTTCTTGATTTCTTCCTATCGTCGTGTGAGGTTCGCTTCCTCGTCCTCATCTTCATTCTTTTCCGACATCTTTCTCAGCATACAATCTCTGGCGAAGTGATTTTTTCATCCACAGTAGTGACGATAAAATCCCTGAGTCACCTCCAAGTTTTACTTCCTTCTTTGGTTCTTCAGTCTGAGAAACATTCTTCGGTTCCTCCTTTGCTTTCTCGGCACTGTAGCTACCTTGCCAGTTTCGGTTCTTATTTGTTGGGAACCTTATTTTGATGAACTTCTTGGGATTTCACACCATCAAAGCATACTCTTCATTTGTTAGATCATATTCAGAGAGATTCAAATCTTCTTCTTCTTCAGCAGCACTCTTTCCTTTAGAGATTAGGGCCAAGGAACCCATGCTGGAAACCACATTCGTTTCTTTAGTCACGGCACTCTCATGTGACTTTAGTATTCCCACCAGTTTCGCTAGAGAATAATTCTTGAATTGTTCATGAGCCTTCACAGTAGACACCACAGCCATCCATTCGGGTCTAAGGCCATTCATGAATGTCACCTTCTGTTCAATGACTTTCCTTTCAATCCCATGCTTTATCATCCTACTAAGGAGATGATTGAAGCGATCGAAGGTTTGAATGAGCTTCTCTTCTGGCTTCTGCTTGAAGTCACCAAATTCTGAGAGCAATAATGTTTGGATTGAATGCTCAAGATCTTCATCCGTAGAATACAATTCCTTCAATCTGTTCCATATTTCTTTTGCCGTTGTGCATGAGCTTACTAACCGAAACGTGTCCGATTGCAAAGCAAACCTGATCATTCTCAAAGCTTTGATGTTGCACTGAAACTTTTCCTTCTCATCTTGGGGAATATCTTTCACATCACTGATGAGTTGATTGTACTCTTTTTGAGTTTTAACAACTCTTGAAGATTTTGAGTGAGCGAATGGACCTACAGTAATCGCCTCCCAGATCAAGTATCCATTTTCTTCTGAGCCAATTACATAATCTTCAAAGTGATGAGTCCAGACCTCATAATCGTGAGTGTACAATATAGGAATCCTTGTCGTCGATCCTATGCTGTTGGAGATATTGATTGGGTTAGACTGAGAATCATCCATAGACATGACGATGTTTGTTCAAAAACCTGCTTAAGATCAGACTTGTAAATAACGTTAGGGTAAGATTGAATATTTAAAGAACTACGTCAATAGTAAATGACGGCTCTAACAATATCAATCAAAGTGGAAAACCCTAAGATCTTCTTCAACAGAAGAGATGTGTTGAAAAACTCTTAGATCGATTAGATCTTCAACAGGTTAAACAATAAAAGCAAACAAACACAATCAACACGATATAGAATCAAGTAATGCTTAATGATTCAAATGTAGTCACGCCTCAGCAGAGCTCGATTAAGAACTTCCACTGTAGAGGCGAGCTAGGGTTTACAGTACTCTCTACAGAATGATAATTAAAGCGCTACTAATAAAGGATGCATGCATGCACCTTAAATACTAAACCCTAATAAAACAAATCACAGTTGGACAGGCCCAAACCGTATAACAAAATTGGGCTAAGGACCGAGCCCAAATACGCAACACTATTATACCCAACAATATGACCAGTCCGACCGCACATGAAAAGCCAGAACCACCCACCCTGCACATCCCCTTATGCAACCTTCGACACTTGTCATAGCGACCTCGGCCCTGCTGGCCCTTCCCTATCGAATCAACAACCTTGGGCCTCTTTCCTGAACCCCCTGATGTGTGAACCTTATCTGGCTTCCTTTTCCTCTCCATCTCCAGGTCAATCTCCCTCTCCCTAGCGCGAGTAATCATATCCCCCAGCGTCTTGCAGCTGGATCGTCTCACAAAGTGTCAAATGTCGTTCCTCAGCATCTCATGATATTGGGTCTTCTTCATCTCCTTGTCTGCCACATACTGTGGAACCAGAAGCGCCCTTTCCCTGAACATAGTGGTGATCTCAGCCACCGTCTCAATAGTCCGGCAGAGATCTTGGAACTCTCGCGCCAACTACTGTACCTCAATAACATGTGCAAAAACAGGTCGGAACCTGGTGGAGAAATCATCCTAGGTCATCCCATCAACAACATCATCACCCACTTTACGACCAACCTCCTCCCACCAGTCTCGTGCCCTGTCCTTCAAAATGTAGGAAGCTAGTCTGACCTTGTCCCCCTCGGGACAACGGTTGGTATGAAAGGCTGTAGCAACATCTGCTAACCACCTCCTGCTCGCAATTAGGTCCCTCGCCCTATGATAATCCGGAGCTCCACATACCCTGAATTCCCTGAAAGTCAAAGAACGCGTACCAACCAAAGCCATCATCTATGCGTGAAAGGCGCTCAACTGCTCATCAAGAATCTCCAGAACACTCTCCTTGACCGTGACAAATATCATAGGATTCTGCTCAAGGATACTATGTGTAATCTTAGAAGAAATGAACTCCCTCGTCTGGTTATCAAGCTGCCTGGCTCCAGAACCTGAGCCTGAACCCTCACCGGCACCAGAACTGCCAACAGGTCTGCCTCTCAATATCACCATACTGAAAATAAACCATACAAACCATCAGAATACGCATCAAAATATATATCGAGGGAATCACAAACTCCATAAGCTCCCTGGTTTCATCAAAACCCTCCTTGATTCGAGTACAGATCCACTACTTCCTGTAGTACGGGCCCATACTACCTTCCACATCTATCCATACTTTCATCAAGAATTGCTTTGACTCAACCAACTTACTCTATATCCATACAACCCTCCCTCACAGATAAGGCTCCCAACATTAGATCTCATCCTAGGTTTTCCTACGGTAAACTTCATACCACTCTCCACCATCAGCTGCAGAAAGTACTCCAACTAACTTCCTCTAACTAGCTCACGAATACAATTACATATCACTAAAACTGTAACATCCCAAAAATACGGTCCAATAATTTCATTTTAAATCATTAATAAAACTATAGTTATCCAAACATCATATATAAACCATAAGTCGTGTATCTCAAAATATCGTAAATATCTGTCAAACATATCAGAGTGTAAACATCCCAGGCTAAAAAATGGTGTGTGAACTGCAATCATCCCGCACTCTTCCCCTTGCTAGCGGAAGTACCTGAAACCAAAATTGAAAACTGTAAGCACGAAGCTTAGTGAGTCTCCCCAAACTACCACATACCATACACATAACATGCAACTAGGAGATACGGGCCCCACCCACACTCAGCTACTATGAGATACGGGCCCCACCCACACTCAGCTACTATGAGATACGGTCCCTGCCCACGCTCAGCTACTAGGGGATATGGGTCCCGCCCACACTCAGCTACTATGAGATACGAGCCCCGCCCACACTCAACTACTAGGAGATACGGGCCCCCCACACTCAGCTACTAGGAGATACGGGCCCCACCCACACTCAGCTAGTCATGAAAATACATACAGGTATCACACAAACAACAAGTATAACTAAGCAAATAAATTTGTACCATATCAACTATCTGTGAGATACGGGCCCCGCTCACACTCAGCTACTAATCATATCACATATATAGGCCGGCCTTGGTGCCGTAGACCCGTTCCTACTAAAGGAAACTCAACTCAATGTCGTAAATAGTTGAAAATCCCTGCTCTGCAACCGACTCTACTCACACTCTATACAGAACAACCTCTTAGATAACATTCCATACTCAAAACCCCTTCATGGGTCAACCTTGGTCAAAGTCAAAGTCAAGGTCAAAGTCAACATCCTAGGTTGACTCAACTCGCCGAGTTGGTCCATCAACTCGTCGAGTTCCATGAATCATGAACCCTGAAATCGTGATCCCACTCGACGAGTTCTTTCACAACTCGTCGAGTTCCTCCTATTTATAGAATCGGGACTTCTCCAATCAACTCGTCGAGTCATCCTTGTGCTCGTCGAGTTTTGCCTTCAAGAGAATCGGGACACTTCGTCCCAACTCGTCGAGTTCCTCTATGGACTCGCCGAGTTCTTTAGTCTGTTGCTTCATAATAATGGATTAAGCCCTTATTCCTCAGATCTAAGCCTTATACTCCACCTATACACTGAAAATGTCCTATTAGGGTAAAGTTTCCAACTTTACCCGTTAATACCCTTATTTGATGAATCTAACCAAAACCCTAACTCTTTAGGACCTAGATCTTGGTCCACAAGCCATCACTACTCCATACTAAAGCACATACACTGAGATATGGACCCTAGATACTACATGAACATGTAAAGCTTCCACCTTTTTCTCCATTCATCGCCTTTTCGAGCTTAAAAGGCCAAAATGGCATCCTATAGCTTGCATGAGGCTTCAATGGCCATAAAGTTTGCACCTTTTTGCCATGAAAGACCTCCACGCTTCCAGATCTGATGGTTTACCCAATTGGGACGTCCATGTCACAACTAGCATTTTGGGCTAGAAAATTCTGTTCATGTGTAAATAACTCTTAGCGTATCTTGTAACCCTAATTTTGATATAATGCAAGTGGTTCATTTAAAAATAACAATTCTAGTCGAAACTTCCTCGTGAAAGCTCTAAACCTAATTCAACACGCCGTATTCACTCAACTTTGGGCATGAAACCCTAACATCCCGGTTCAAACCTCTTAACGGACTAGGATTCTCTTATTGGGCCTAATGGGCCAGTAACCCCTCAACTTGGTTCTTTTGGGCTAAGAATCCTCATTTGGGCCCCAGTTGGACCCACATTCATTAAATAATAGTATTTTGGGCCATATGACTCTTCATGGGCTTTATTGGGCCGAAAACCACTCATTTGTTTTCATTGGGCCGAAAACCCATTTCCTTTACCCTTTTTGGGCCGTAAGCTCATATGTGGGCCTCATGGGATGAAAAATTTCTTATTGGGCTTAGATATAATCGATTGCATCATAAAAACCCAAGCCCAAATATTGTTCTCTTTTCCCTCTCTCCTAATTCTCGATTAATAAAAAAAAAGAGAAATGAAGGACTAATGTATACTTGACACCTCAGTAATGACCCACATATAACCATGCATTATACAACATGTATCCATGCATGCCAATAATAACCATTAAGAAAATACCACCAAAACTCTTCCCCTTTCTCCTCCTTAAACTGTAGGCCAAAGAACACCGCTACCACCCTCATTTCTTCTTCACTCTTAAAGGAAAACTCTCTCTTCTTTTCCTCCTCTAAAACCGTGGGTGTGTGTGTGTTAGCTCAAGGAGGTCTTCAAGCTTGCGAACTTGGTAAGTTACTTCACATTCAAGATGTTTAACTTCATCTTGATTTTTTCTCAAAATCATACTATTTTCATATTTATGATCCTAGAACTCTCTTAGTTTCGAAAATACCCTCAAATGAGCATTCAAGACCAAAAATCTTCTTCATTCTTCTCTTCAAAACCCAACTAACACCAAGGTGAGCTTCATACCCATCCTTTTTCGTGATTTACTAATTTTTGGGGTAAATTACAAGTTGGTTTTGTGTTAAATCTAAGTATTTATGCAAGCTTGAGTGTATTTTCATGATATGTTGTGTAAATATGTTATGAAACTATGTTAGACACTCATAAACTCGATATATCTTCCAAGTCTTGAAGATATTAGCAAAGCAAGTTACTTTATGTAACTCATTATGATGTTGAAAAGATTAAACATGTTAAAGGATACCATAAAACTAAAGAAAACCGAAAGAGGGGTCATATTTGTCAAATAAGAAAAAGTGAGACTTTTATGATACTCACTGTTTTTGAGGGGTCAAAAGAGCTAGTTTTAGATAAAAAAGGGTTTTTTATGACGTTCACGGTTTTATGAGGTTCAAAAATGTTACTTTTGTCAGAATGGGCTTCTTATTGGGCCATCCCGGTTTTTATGTGACAAAAGTGTAAATTTCCAAAAAAAATGGACCTTATTTTAAGACTCGCGGTTTAGTGGGTTTAAATTGTCATTTTTCATACAAATGGGTCTTATGTGACAACCCACGGCCTTATGGGCCAAAAGTGCCAATTTTCTTTAAAATGGGCTTTATTTGGAAATTCACAGTTTCATGGGCTTAAAATGTCATTTTTGATAAAAAAAAATTGGCCTTATTTGACAAAACACGATTTTATTGGGCCAAAAATGTCATTTTTAACAAAAATGGGCTTTGAATGTAAATTTTCGGCTTAATGGGCCAAAAATGTCATTTTTAACAAAAAATGGGCCTTGAATGTAAATTCTCGGCTTAATGGGCCAAAAATGTCATTATTAACAAAAGTGGGCATTTATTATAAATTTCGCTTTTGTTGGGCCAAAATGGTTATTTTTAATAAAAGTGGGCCTTTTATATTATTTTGGTAATAATTGAGTTAAAACAAGCATTTTGATAACAAATAGACTAATTACGACATTTTTACTATAATTGGGCCTTACATACCCAACTACATGCTTATTGGGCCTTACATGCTTATTGGACTATGTTTGGTAATTTATTCCTAAATGGGCCTTATATGCTCATTTACTTCCTTATTGGGTCATTTCAACACATCCTATGTTAATCGGGTCGATATTCATAAATATTTGACATTTTGATATGAACAAATATATTTTTTATCATCGATGATTTGTAATCAAAATATGTACTTGAAACATTATTTAAGGTGTTAAACAATGACACACACTATTCGCATAGATTTAGTTAAGGCTCTTGTGTTACACCCCTTCATTCGTACCTATCAAGCGTACAGTAAGCCCTGTAGTTATAACTAGAGTCTCCTGGAGGGAGAGCGAGAATTTGTGTATAGATCTATACAGGGTTGACACCCATGCACTTGAGTTGTTCGCTAGAGCTAGACGGGCCAGTCTAGGGTGACAAATGTATTACCTAACCGACGCCTAAAGAATGTCATGACAAGCATATAAGTCATATCAAGTATGGTTATAGCGACTCACATAGAGATTAAAAAACACAATAAATTTACGGAATACACATACTATACTATTGATACATTGTACGAGCTATACATTTACTACGTTACTCGGGTCTTAGGGTTTTTAAGACCACATCACTTTTACAAACAAAAAATATCGGATTTTTTGGGAGCATTTTTTTACACTACCAAACAAGAACACACATGCTTTAATACAAGATTTGAAACAAAATTTTCAAACCATTTCTACGGAAATATCGGATTTCTGGTGTGTACAAAACGATACAAAACTTTCCATATGAACATGCTTATGAACTCACCAACATTATATACGTTGACGTTTTCAAAATAACTTGTATTCTCAGGAACTCGTTAATCAGGTGGGTCGATAAGGAATGAAGACTTTTACAATATTTTTGTTTTCACCATACTTGATATTTGGATGTAATGTTTCATACAATTACAATGATGTAAACTATGATGGTTGTTATGTTTTATGTATGGTGATGATGTTGTCTATGATTCAATTATATAAATGTGTGATGATATTACGAAATGAAGTCACCCGCCCCTGGACGTTTCCGCCGTCTGGTTCGGGGGTGTGACAGATTGGTATCAGAGCAATGTTTATAATGAACTGGCATATCTAATCATACAAGATATGCAACTATAAATACATTGGGACTAAAAAACTATGAACAAAGATAAGAAAACAATAAAAGTTTTTGGAGGATTTGGACATCGCGATTAAACCCATGCAGTTTGTAATCGTATTGGGGATTAATATAGCCTGATCAACTATTTATTCAAAATACGACGAACATGTGTGTGGGAGTGATCGAGGTGGAAAACGAATCCGGAACTTGTCAACCCAATACCCAAAGGATTGATAAACCGAACATAAACAAGTAAAATTCTATAGGAGTATTTTAATAGTAATAGAAACCTTTATTGTATTTTTCTTATATTCCCTTTCATGTTTATATTCTTGTATAGACTCTATGGCCAGCTTCCACCATCCTGGTGATCCCTACTTCCCCAATCAGGGGAATGGGGGTTGGCTGGATCCGAAAACCAGAGGAGGAGCCAGAAGAAGAACCCATGGAGGACCCGAAGAACTGGAAGAGGAACCCGAGGAACCAGTGATAGACATTGATGAGGATGAACTCGACGAGAGTGATGAGGATGACTCGGACGCGGAGTCCGAGGTCATCAACCCACCATACATGGCACGATTGCCAGCGTTTAGGATGGGCCCCCATGGCCCGATGCCTCCATGGGCCCACGATATTTGGCGATGGAGCAGACAGCAAGGGGTACGACCTCCGACATGGAGGGCCAGCCGACCGCGCACTCCCCGTTGTTGTCAGGAAGACACGAGACATTGGAGAGCAGGCCCAGATGATTGTCGCTCAGATGGAAGCAATGAGAGCGGCGGTGGAGCACGCCGAGAGACGGACTCAGGAGGTAGTGATGGACTACCAGGAGAGCAGGCAGCGTTGGAGGCCCGACTACGTGTCACGGAGCGCCAGTTGGCCAGACTTCAAGGCACATCCACTTCATCATCAGCACCACCAGAGACCTCCCGCCGCGAGTAGGACCCATCCTACCCGCCACATGCTCCCGATGTTATCTTCTTGGTTTTATGTTATGCATGTAGGGTTAACCCCTCGATTAAGTGATTACACTACTCGACGGGGTTGTTACACTGTTTCACTATTATTCCATGTACTGTAGGCCTTATAAAAGCAAAATTTTCATAAAACATGTACTAAATCCTTGTCATTAATGAAACAAGTGTGTGTTTTATTTGTGATGTTGTTATCTGCTATAAGTTCTATTTTTATTATTTCTTCATACTTATGATTTCACTTATAAGCACAAATCGAATCGTCGAAACAACTATCAAGTGCTCATCATCCTTCTGTTCCGTGACAAAATATGCCTCGAAGGTACGTTCGTAGAAACAACAACACGCAGTCACCACCACCGCCTCCACCGGAGGTAAACTCTGCTACTTTTCAGGCAGTAGTATTGGTTGCAGTCACTGCAGCATTGGCTCACATTCAAAATGGAAACAATGGTGGCGGAAATGGTCAGGGAACAAGAAGCTCCAACCAGGGAATGAACATGGGGTCTATGAAAGTATGCACCTACAAGGATTTCTCAAATGCAAAGCCCCGAATATTCAATGGAATCGGTGGGGTAATAAATTTAAAGCGTTGTATTGAGAAGATCGAGTCGGTCTTTGAAATATGCGAATGCCCTGAAGAGAGAAACGTAAAATTCGCAGCTTGCACGTTTTTCGATCGAGCATTATCCTGGTGGAATGGCCACATTGAGGCATTAACACTTCCGGTCGCAAATGCCATGTCGTGGGAAGAACTCAAGGAGATGTTGTTGGCTGAATACTGTCCCTGTGGGGAAATACAGAAGCTGGAACAGAAATTATGGAATCTTACAGTGCAAAACTCTGATATTGAAGCTTACATCTCTAGGTTCAGCGAACTAGCACTTCTGTGTCCGGGTATGATCACCTCAGAAGGAAAGAAATCGAACGTTTCATTTGGGGGTTAACTCCTCCAATTCAAGGGAACGTGATTGCAGCAAACCCTGAAACTTTTGATAGTGAAAAGCGTCCAGCTCATAAGCTTTATGATCATGGAAACAAGAAGGGTTCCAAAGCTACAGAGACTAAAGCCAAGAAGGAAGGAGATAACAAGAAGAATTCGGTAAATAAAAGGAAATGAGGATAGTCTTCAGGATCTTCCAAGAAACGGCAAACAGTGGCAGTTCACGCTACTACTAGTCAAGCCACACCAACTCCAACCGCTCCAGCCTAAACCATACCAACTCCTATGAAGTCGTAGGCTGGTACCTTTCCCAAGTGTGATAAATGCAACTATCACCACAACGGCGCTTGCCGAGACATGCAGTGTACCAACTACAACCGCAAAGGGCACACTGCCTGGTACTGCAGGTCTCAGCCACAGCAAAATCAGCAGCCCAACAACAACAACGCCAGGGCCGGTCAAACCTACTATGGATGTGGAGAGACTGGTCACTTTAAGTGAAACTGCCCCAAGGCCAACACTCAGGATGCAAGAGTATCAGGCAGGGTCCTAGCAATGGGGCAGGGGGAGGCGGTTTAAGATCTGGCAGTGGTTACTGGTATGTTTCCCCTCAACAACACTTACGCATTTATTCTATTTGATAGTGGGGTTGAGCGAAGTTTTGTGAGTCATAAATTCAAACACCTACTACATCAACAACCCCAAAAGCTAAGCGAAGCCTTCGCGGTGGAGATGGCTAATGGGAAGACTGAAACAAACAAAGATATATACGTAGGATGAACGTTAACACTAAATAACCACTCATTTTTAATCGACTTAATGTCGGTTAATATTCGAAGTTTTGATGTGATAATCGGTATGGATTGGTTAAGCCCCCACCATGCCGATATAATGTGCCACGAGACGGCTGTTCGCCTTCACCTACCCACCAACGAAACTCTAATCGTTTACAATGATAAACCTGGTGCAAATCTTCGTCTTATCTCGTGCATCAAGGCATAAAAGTGCCTGCACAAGAAAAATCATGCCTTTCTAGCCCACATAGTGGACAAACAGAAAGAGGAAAAGAACATCAACGATATTCTGGATGTGCGCGACTTTCCAGACATATTTCCGGAAGACCTCCCGGGGATACCTCCTGTCTGACAGGTTGAATTTGGAATTGACCTGATACCTGGAGCCACATCAATTGCCAAATAACCCTGTAGGTTAGCCCCTGCGGAAATGCAGGAGTTATCAAGCCAGCTAAGCGAACTCCTCGATAAAGGATTCATCAGACCGAGCTTCTCACCCTGGGGAGCTCCGGTATTGTTTGTCAAGAAGAAGGATGGATCTTTCAGAATGTGTATCGATTATTGGGAATTAAACAAGCTCACTATTAAGAATCGATACCCACTTCCCCGGATTGATGATCTATTCGACCAGCTTCAAGGAGCCAGTTACTTTTCCAAAATAGATCTACGGTCCGGATATCACCAAATACGAGTCCGGGAAGAAGATATTCCCAAAACTGCATTCCGAACCCGCTACAGACATTTCGAGTTCGTAGTAATGCCTTTTGGTCTAACGAATGCACCTGCAACATTCATGGACCTCATGAACCGAGTTTGCCGACCATTCCTCGAAAATTTTGTAATCGTCTTCATCGATGACATACTCTTTTATTCGCGAAGCAAAGAAGAGCACAATCAACACCTAAGGCAAGTCTTGGAAACTCCAAGGGCGGAGAAGTTGTACGCAAAATTCTCCAAATGCGAGTTCTGTATTCGCAGGGTGGAATTCTTGGGGCACGTAGTCAGTGAAGAAGGGATACATGTGGACCCTTCTAAGATCAAGGCTATTGAGGGCTGGACAACCCCGAAGATGCCAACAGAGATCAAACAATTCTTGGGCCTTGCTGGTTATTATAGAAGGTTCATCCAGAATTTCTCCAAGATCGCCAAGCCCCTCACCACTCTAACCCAAAAAGGCGTACCCTTCAACTGGACTGACAAACAAGAAGCTGCTTTTCAAACCCTGAAGCGAGCCCTCTATAGTGCTCCGGTATTATCCTTACCTGAGGGAACTGAAGATTTCGTAGTGTATTGCGACACATCAAATCAAGGGTTAGGCTGTGTTCTTATGCAACTTGGAAAAGCGATAGCTTACGCGTCCAGGCAATTGAAGACTCACGAGGTAAACTATACCACGTTGTGGTCTTCGCCCTAAAAATTTGGAGGCATTACCTTTACGGTACAAAGTGCACCATCTTCATGGACCAGAAAAGCCTCCAACACATCTTGAATCCGAAAGAGCTAAATATGAGGCAGCGAAGATGGGTTGAGCTGCTCAACGACTACGAATGTGAGATCAAGTATCATCCGATCAAGGCTAACGTGGTGGCCGATGCCTTAAGCAGAAAAGAATACTTGGGCCGCCGAGTAAAAACATTGACAATGACCATCTATTCCCACTTGTCTTCACGGATCAAAGAGGCTCAGCTGGAAGCGTTGAAACCTAAGAACGCCGCGAGTGAAGCACTGCGTGGGATGGAAAAGAATCTTAAAGTCAAAGAAGACGGAGCTTACTCTTTCATGAGTCGAATCTGGGTTCCAAAATTTGGAGGATTCAGAGACGTGATCATGAACGAAGCACACAAGACACGATACTCCACCCATCCAGGATCGGATAAGATGTACCTTGATATCAAACAACATTATCGGTGGCCGAACATGCAAGCGGAAATTGCTACCTACGTGGGCAAGTGCCTGGCTTGTGCAAAGTTTAAGGTAGAATATCAGAAGCCCTCGGGACTATTACAACAACCAGTGATACCCGAGTGGAAATGGGAACGAATAACAATGGACTTTATAACCAAATTGCCTAAATAGGCTAATGGGTTGGATGCCATTTGGGTGATTGTCGATCGGTTGAATAAATCCGCCCATTTCCTACCAATAAACGAAACATACAAAATGGAGAGATTAACTAGGATCTACATAAAGGAGGTCGTGAGACTTCACGGGGTGCCGATATCTATCATCTCTGACCGAGATAGTAGATTCACCTCTCGGTTCTTGCAGTCACTACAGAAAGCAATGGCGACCCAACTTGATATGAGTACTACCTACCACCCCCAGACCGAAGGTCAAAGCGAGCGAACCATGAAAATACTGGAAGATATGCTACGAGCTTGTGTGATATAATTTTGGCAAGACATGGGATACCCACTTGCCACTAATCGAGTTCTCCTACAACAACAGCTACCACACTAGCATTAAAGTCGCTCCCTTCGAGGCCTTGTACGGTCAGAAATGTAGATCGCCCCTCTGTTGGGCTAAGGTAGGAGACACCCAGTTGGCAAGGGGATAGGTACTGAACATCACACTTACAGGGCCTGAGATCATTCGGGAAACAACGGAGAAAATAGTTCAAATCTGGGCACGACTCCAAGCATCACGAGACCGACAAAAGAGCTATGTTGATAAAAGGCGAAAGCCTCTGGAGTTCCAAGTAGGTGATCGCGTGCTACAGATAGTCTCTCCCTGGAAGGGGATGATACGGTTTGGAAGGCGCGGAAAACTAAATCCACGATACATCGGACCATTCGAGATTCTTGCCCAAATTGGTACAGTGGCCTACATGCTACAACTACCCTCAGAACTTAGCAACGTACATCCCGTATTCCACGTATCAAATCAGAAAAAGTGCCTATCAGATGAAACCATCGTTGTTCCCTTGGATGAGATCGAGGTGAACGAGAATCTCCTGTTCACTGAAGAACCGATTGAAATCATGGACAGGGAAGTGAAGCGTAGCAAACAAAGTTGTATTCCGATTGTGAAGGTTCGATGGAGTGCAAAGCGCGGACCGGAATTCACATGGGAATGCGAAGATCAAATGATGTAAAAGTACCCTCACCTTTTCTCTAGTTCCTAAGAATAGCTTTCAAAAGAATTTCGGGAGGAAATTCCTTCTAACGGGGGCATGATGTCACAACTAGCATTTTGGGCTAGGAAATTTTGTTCATGTGTAAATAACTCTTAGCGTATCTTGTAACCCTAATTTTGATATAATGCAAGTGGTTCATTCAAAAATGACAATTCAAGTCAAAACTTCCTTGTGAAAGCTCTAAACCTAATTCAATACGCCGCATTCACTCAACTTTGGGCTTGAAACCCTAACATCCCGGTTTAAACCTCTTAACGGACTAAGATTCTCTTATTGGGCCTAATGGGCCAGTAACCCCTCAACTTGGTTCTTTTGGGCTAAGAATCCTCATTTGGGCCCCAGTTGGACCCACATTCATTAAATAATAGTATTTTGGGCCAAAAGACTCTTCGTGGGCCTTATTGGGCCGAAAACCACTCATTTGTTTTCATTGGGCCGAAAACCCATTTCCATTACCCTTTTTGGGCCGTAAGCTCATATGTGGGCCTCATGGGCCGAAACATTTCTTATTGGGCTTAGATATACTCAATTTCATCATAAAAAACCAAGCCCAAATATTGTTTTCTTTTCCCTCTCTCCTAATTCTCGATTAATAAATAAAAGAAGAGAAATGAAGGACTAATATATACTTGGCACCTCACTAATGACCCACATATAACCATGCATTATACACCATGTATCCATGCCTGCCAACAATAACCATTAAGCAAATACCACCAAAGCTCTTCCCCCTTCTCCTCCTTAAACTCTCGGCCAAAGAACACCACCACCACCCTTATTTTCTTCTTCACTCTTAAAGGAAAACTCTCTCTTCTTTTCCTCCTCTAAAACCTTGGGTGTGTGTGTGTTAGTTCAAGGAGGTCTTCAAGCTTGCAAACTTGGTAAGTTACTTCACATTCAAGATATTTAACTTCATCTTATGCTAAGATTTTTCCTCAAAATCACACTATTTTCGTGTTTATGATCCTAGAACTCTCTTCGTTTTGAAAATCCCCTCAAAGGAGCATTCAAGACAAAAAATCTTCTTTATTCTTCTCTTCAAAACCCAACTGACACCAAGGTGAGCTTCATACCCCTCCTTTTTCGTGATTTACTAACATTTGGGGGAGAATACAAGTTACTTTAAGAAGATATTAGGAAGATATTAGGAAAACATGTTAAACACTCATAAACTCGATATATATTCCAAGTCTTAAAGATATTAGGAAAACAAGTTACTTTATGTAACTCATTATGATGTTGAAAAGATTAAACATATTAAAGTACCATAAAACTAAAGAAAACCTAAAGAGGAGCCATATTTGTCAAATAAGCAAAAGTGAGCCTTTTATGATACTCACGGTTCAAAATTGTCATTTTTAGATAAAAAGGGATTTTTATGACATTCACGTTTTTATGCGGTTCAAAGATGTTACTTTTGTCAAAATGGGCTTCTTATTGGGCCTTCCATGTTTTTATGTGCCAAAAGTGTAAATTTCCCACAGTGTAAATTTCCATAAAAATGGACCTTATTTTAAGACCCACGGTTTAGTGGGCTTAAATTGTCATTTTTCATACAAATGGGTCTTATGTGACAACCCATGGCCTTATGGGCCAAAAGTGCCAATTTTCTTTAAAATGGGCTTTATTTGGAAATTCACAGTTTCATGGGCTTAAAATATCATTTTTGATAAAAAATGGCCTTATTTGACAAAATACGATTTTATTGGGCCAAAAATATCATTTTTAACAAAAATGGGTCTTGAATGTAAATTCTCGGCTTAATGGGCTAAAACTGTCATTTTTAACAAAAATGGGCCTTAAATGTAAATTCTCGGCTTAATGGGCCAAAAATATAATTTTTAACAAAAGTGGGCCGTTATTATAAATTTCTCTTTTGTTGGGCCAAAATGGTTATTTTTCATAAAAGTGGGTCTTTTATATTATTTTGGTAATAATTGAATTAAAACAAGCATTTTGATAAGAAACTGACTAATTACGACATTTTTACTATAATTGGGCCTTACATACCCAATTACATGCTTATTGGTCCTTGCATGCTTATTGGACCATGTTTGGTAATTTATTCCAAAATGGGCCTTATATGATCATTTACTTCCTTATTGGGCCATTTCAACACATCCTATGTTAATCGGGTCGATATTCATAAATATTTGACATTTTAATATATTTCTTATCACTGATGATTTGTAATCATAAATATTTGACATTTTAATATATTTATTATCACCGATGATTTATTTAAGGCTCTTGTGAGACACCCCTTCATTCGTACCTATCAAGCGTACACCGTAAGCCCTGTAGTTATAACCAGAGTCTCCTGGAGGGAGAGCGAGAATTTGTGTATAGATCTATAGGGGGTTGACACCCACGCACCTAAGTTGTTCGCTACAGCAAGACGGGCCAGTCTAGGATGACAAATGCCTTACCTATCCGACGCTGAAGAACGTCATGACAGGCATATCAGTCATATCAAGTATGGTTATAGCGACTCACATGGACATTACCAAACACAATAAATTTACGGAATACACATACTATACTCTTGATTAATTGTACGAACTATACATTCACTACATTACTCCGGTCTTAGGGTTTTTAAGACCACATCACTTTTACAATCAGAAAATATCGGATTTTCTAGGAACATTTTTTTTACACTACCAAACAAGAACACGCATGCTTTAATACAAGCTTTGAAACAAAACTTTCAAACCATTTTTACGGAAGTATCGGATTTCTGGTGTGTACAAAATGATACAAAACTTTCCATACGAACATGCTTATGAACTCATGAACATTATATATGTTGACGTTTTCAAAATAACTTGTATTCTCAGGAATTCGTTAATCAGGTGTGTCGATAAGGAATGAAGACTTTTACTGTATTTTTGTTTTCACCGTACTTGATATTTTTGGATGTAATGTTTCATACAATTACAATGATGTAATCTATGATGGTTGTTATGTTTTATGTATGGTGATGATGTTGTCTATGATTCAATTATATACATGTGTGATGATATAACAAAATGAAGTCACCCGCCCCCGAACGTTTCCACCGTCTGGTTCGGGGGCGTGTGTAACGACCCAAAAATCAAGGGTAAAAATTTTATTTTTAATATAGCTAAAACATTGATACCGTTTATTTCAAACACCTCAAGTCATCATTAAGTAAAACATTTATCAGAGTTTATCCCAAAATCAATCATTGCGGAAATCATAGGGGTGTGCACTGCGATCAATCCGAGCCCTTCTGTTCCAATCGATGATACCTGAAACCATAAACGAAACTGTAAGCACGAAGCTTAGTGAGTTTCCCAGAGCATACCATACACACAATCCACATATCACATATCATGTTAGCTATAAAAGCTACTTGTATCAGATATCCTACTAGCTAATTAAAGCTACACACATATCACATATCGTGTTAGCCATAAAAGCTACACACATATCACATAAGCCATGCATACATAAAACCTGTAAGAATGCCATGGGCTACCCCACATGGTCTTTACCTAGGACAGCCATGGGCTACCCCTCATGGTCTTACATCCAATGCCATGGGCTCCCCCACATGGTCTTTACCTAGGAATGCCATGGGCTACCCTCACATGGTCTTATATCCAATGCCACGGGCTCCCCCCGGGGTCTTTCATGCAAAACACACAATCACATATCATAACAAATCACATATCATATCAAATCACATAATGACCAACACATATAACATAATCACATAATGGGCCGGCCTTGGTGCCTTAGACCCATGGGTATGGTGAGAAGACTCACCTCTCGACTGCTGGACTGATAAGAAGAAATCAGACATATCTCACATGCTACTCCTTCTCAACTGCCCATAATCATCAGGTGATTAGCTTACACATCCCATAGATACCCTCAGGTCAACCCTGGTCAAATTCTATGTCCGTAGTCAAGGTCAACAGTCCATATTGACCTTGACTCGTCGAGTACAATTAGCCACTCGTCGGGTTCCTTGCTTAACTCGTTAACTCGCCGAGTCACCCGAGAGACTCGTCGAGTTCCTTGATGTTTACGGCCGTAAACTCCCAACCGTATACTCTTGACCGTGAACCCTTGGCCGTAAACCCTTGGCCATGAACGAGAAAACCCTCTCGACTCGCCGAGTCTCTAACACGACTCGTCGAGTCCCCTTAGTTCATTATGTTTACAGCCTTTTCCAGTGGGACTCAAGGTTCCAAACTTCAGATCTATCCTCTACTAGTGATAATACCACGTAAAGTTGCCAACTTTACGTTCATACTAATTCTCATAATGCCAAAACCACATCAACAAGATTCTTACAAGTTCCAATGCATGAATAAGAATTATGGTGCACCAAGGAGACAACTTTATGACATTTGGGACCTAAGAATATCCAGATCTGGAACCATATCCTTGTGATAGGTCCAGATCCAAACTTGGTCCCAATTTCCCCCAATAATGACCATAATCATCCAAAAAGACTTCAAGGCTTAAGATGATGAATTAATACCTCAGAAAAGTGCCCAAAACGAAGTAGATGCTGGATCTGATGTTTCTCCCTTGCTCCTTCTTCCTTCAACTTGAAATCCTTCCCAAGATTCACCAATTTATCTCACTAAAGCTCTCACTTCTCTCACAAGAGGGTTTGCGGCCGTGAACAGCTTCTAGGGTGCAAATGGGAGGCTATGGAGGCTCTTAATGATGTTTATATAGGGGGCAAACCCCAAAATTGGGGTTTTCCTTAAACAGCCCTGACTCGCCGAGTCGGCCTTCCGACTCGCCGAGTCTCTTCCGACCCGTGCCCAAAATTCCTCGACCCTACTCGACAAGTTGGACTCCCAACTCGCCAAGCCCATGCATAACATTTCCCCCAAATGGTACTTTCTAACTGATGCTCGAAACAGGTGTTACAAGTCTCCCCCACTTGAACTATACTCCGTCCTCGAAGTCTGCCGATCCAAACAAATCTGGGTAAAGCTCTCGCATCTCTTCTTATGGCTCCCAAGTCCATTCGGAGTCCCTTCGGTGCTGCCATTGCACCTTTACCAATCTTGTTTCCCCATTTCGAAGACCTTTGATCTTCCTATCAAGAATCGCAACCTGCTTCTCGATATAGTTCGGACTCTCATCCATATGAATGTCATCCAATGAAACGACTGCGGACTTGAACATGACACACTTCCGAAGCTAAGACATGTGGAAGGTGTTGTGAGTCTGTCTAAGCTCCTCTGGCAGATCCAAGCGATATGCCACATTGCCCTCCAGGGCTGAGATCCTGAACGACCTGAAAACTGAGGCCCCATCCTGCCTCTCTTCCGAAACCTGATAATCCTTTTCCAGGGAGACACCTTCGGCAACACGAAATCCAAGAATGAACGAATTACTCGCAACCTGATCATATCTGCTTCATCTAACAGCTGAAGTTTCGAGATGGTCTGTCTCCCTGACAGACTGCCTACAACGAATCATCATCGAACTGGTTCCACAAGAAAACCAGTCTAAATAGAATACTTCCCACTCGCAATGCCTTGAGGCTTCTTAACCAACTAAATCATCGATCAACTACGACTACCGAATAACAAGCAATTCCACACACCGACCCCAAATCAATGAATTCGCTCCTACTCCTCTTGCTGCCATGTGGTTGTTTTTGTGACAACCGGAAAACTTCTAGTCAAGTCAAAGTTAAGTCAAGGTGAACGGGTCAACTGGTCAACTCAACTAGTGGTAATATGTTAGGGATTACTTTATGATTACTAATGTACGACTCTAAATCTTAATGCAAAGTAACACTTGAAAGTTTCAAATGATCAAAATTCTAAACCCTAATCAGATTGATGGAAGTAACGACTTTATAAAACACTATTACGTGCCCTTCGGGGGTGTATAACACTCAAAATAGAATGTAACTAAGTCTAAGGACCTTGCACTACGAAGAAAAACATTAATAAAGGCCCCGGGAAAGTCTCTCTCAATCTCTCCCATTGTATCTATCTCTCCCCCAAATCTCTCCAAGTATGTGAAATCTCTCCTAAATCTCTCCAAGTATGTGAAATCTCTCCCAAATCTCTCCAAGAATATGAAATCTCTCCAAGTATGTGAAATCTCTCCCAAATCTCTCCAAGTATGTGAAATCTCTCCCAAATCTCTCCAAGAATATGAAATCTCTCCAAGCACGTGAAATCTCTCCCAAATCTCTCCAAGTATGTGAAATCTCCCCCAAATCTCTCCAAGAATATGAAATCTCTCCCAGTATGCGAAATCTCTCCCAAATCTCTCCAAGTATGTGAAATCTCTCCCAAATCTCTCCAAGAATATGAAATCTCTCCCAAATCACTCTATGTACCTTCCTCAGTCGAAAACAACCCAAACCGGAGGAGAAAACCCAAAAGAACCCTCTTGGTCCGGAACCCTCTTGGTCCGGAATCCTCTTAGGCCGGAACCCCTTCCTACTTCGGAGCTTCTGATGGAATCCGGAATGCCCATGTTTTGCTTCGGAACCTCACACCATAAGACCTGCTTTGCTTCGGAACCTCCTAGCCGGCTTCGCACCTCGGTCCGGACTGCTGGCTTTGCTCCGGACTTCGCATAGACTTCGGAATCCGAGAAAGGCACTCCGGAACTCGCCTGTTGACTCCGGAACCCTAAGAATGACTCCGGAAATTTGGGAATTGGCTTCGGACCCTCGCAGGAACAAGCCTCCACTCCGGATTTTTGTCCATTTCGGACTTTTTCTTCATTTTAAGGCATTTTGACGTCGGGAATTCCTCCAAACTCGTAATTTTCATATCTTAAACCCCTTAAACCCCTATTTTATGCCAAAATTTATTATTTTAAACATATTTATATAAAATAATACCCAAGATTTTAAAAGGGATTCTAAGTAGATAAGGAGGTTTGACCTTGTGATGTGATGCAAATCCTCCATTTTCCCATGCAAATCTTAGATGAGCCCAAATTACCCATGGATAATAAGGTTATCCACCAGTCCTCCAAGCAAATGTCAAGTCATCCCTTATCCCCCCACTTAGAATACGTGAACTCCTCTTCTCCCAAACCCCACTTCTCATTTTCACCTCCAGCAAACTCCTAAGAATACTCTCAACCCCTTCGAGCTCCAAGTTTCATCCCTTCAAGGAAAATTCCCAGATTTTTGTAAGTGTCCATCTTCTTTGACTAAGTGATTCTTCACAATATTCCTAAGGCTTCATTATATTTACACAAAAATTATTCTTAGGATATTTCTAAGTTCAAAGAAACTTCCAAGTGTTGGAACATGGAAACTCCTTACATCTCTTCAAGTCACCCAGCAAGCTAAACCAAAGTGAGCTTCATACCCCACCTTTTTCCTAAATTTTTATTGTTTTTGGGGGAGAGTACAAGTCAACTCTTATTCTAAATTCTTGAATAATTGCATGTATACGTATGTTGAGATGTGTGTGTAGAAATATTATTATTTTATTTAACTTTTCATGAACGTGAGATTTCACAAATCTCATAAAGTTCAGAAAATATTCTCATCACCCCACAAGAAATACCTTGTTTACAAAAGAAGCCTCCCAAATTTTTGAGTATGTCCAACATACCCCCTTTATCCATGGCTTCTTGTCTAGAAATAAAAGTTGTTGAAATGTATCTTGATATGTTGACACGTTTTCTATAACTCTTTTAAAAATCGAAACTTTACGTCATATTAGTGACTTTTTGCAAACTATTAGTGATTATTTATGAATATTGGAAATAAATAATTTCACCAAGAAAATATACAAATAGAGCCTTTTTGACAAAAAAATTCGCGTGTCATAAAGCTGCTGTCATAACTTCACACAAGTCCTAGTTTACACAAATCATAACTTGACACCTTCCGACAAATGGGGTCTCACTTAGTAAATATTAAAGGGAAGAGCCTTTTTGCCGACTTCTCTAGTATTGGGTCGATTGATAAATATGCAAAGCGGATTATTTTCAATAAACGAAACGCAACAAAACGAAGCGAAACGAAATATATAGTCAACGAGTACAACTACTATTATCTAATTAGTAAATAATGAATTTCACGATTGTTCAAAAATCTGTTAGTATTCTAGTAAGACAAATCTTCACAGTACATATATTTATATAAATAGTGTACGCTTAAAGTCCTGTAAGAGTTATAACCAGAGTCTCCTGGAGGGGGAATGAGAATTTGTGTATAGATCTATACGAGGTTGACACCCCGCACCTTCGTTGTTTGCTACAGCTAGACCGGCCAGTCTAGGGTGACAAATGTCTTAAACGAAACCGACGCCTGAGGAACGTCATAACGGGCACTCCGTCATATTAGTATGGTTATAACGACTCACTAGAATATATCAGAAATGTATTTATACAGATTTCACTTTTGTTTTACAAACAACAATGTTTTGGTTTGTTCAAATGAAACTTTTCTACACAATTGTTATGGTTTTCAAAGCTACTATTTTATACATTAGAAAATATAGGGTTTTCTGGAGGAAACAGTTATATACGATTTCGAAAACGACTTAAGACACACATGCAACTATACCCGAGTTGAAACAAGATATACAACTATTTTGATAAGAAAATATTGGATTTTCTGGATCTCTAAACTATCATCAAAGTTTTATACAAAAATGCTTATGAACTCACCAACATATTTATGTTGACGCTTTTCAAACGACTTGTATTCTCAGGAAACCAATGAGCAGGTTGTGGATCGCAGACTCAAGATCGTTTTGCTATATTTTGGATTTGCTAACTGATGTCTCTTTTGTGTAAAATTTAAGAACATGAACATGATGTAAAACAATGTAAGCTTGTTATATTGAAGTATGATGTTTGGATTTGCTATGTTTCATTTATATGCAATTTTTATGATACTGCGCAATGAAGTCACCCGCCTCCGGACGTTTCCTCCGTTCTGGTCCGGGGGTGTGACAGTTTTCCAGAAGAACAACCGGGGAACTCCCTGACCGCAACCTGTCTATCAACTGTCTGGAACACCGTACGCCTACCCGATTGCTGAGCCAAACCACACTCAGCAGTCCCCTGCCACCTCTGAAGGATACCTCGTCAAACCATAACTGCCCTATCTCCTTCCATCCGACTGATCCATCTAATCATGATAGGCTGACAACCCGTCGCCACTGAATCCGACGCGAAAAGGCGAATACTACCAGAATAGTAGTAGTCTTACATCGTGCCCGGTCTCCTTCGACCTACCGTTTCCTGATTCCGACATGTTGTGGCTCTATAACAACTAGAGCCACCCGAGACACATCCCAATGACTTAAACCACCATCAAACCAACCCGTTCACCAACCTGGAATGCTGCCCTCGATGCCCTTGTCATATAGATGCCCCACATCCCATCTCGCTGAAACGAGATCCTACACGAATTCTGATTTGGATTCCTATCCAAATCCGAATTGTTACTCCTCTCCCATCAAGAGTTCCTCGAATCGGCATTTGCATACTTCACCATGACCTACCGTCATCCTTTACTCGACCGATTAATAAATACCCCTAGCCGATTCCCTGAGACCTCCAGTCTCGCACCCGATCCAACCTCCAGGTTCTTATGAGATCCAATAACAGGGCTTCCCAGCTGCGGCCTTACAAAAACATGTACTACTCGACCACAAGATCATGTATCGCAAGATCCAAGCCTTAGCTCAACAGTCTCCACCGGTTCCAATCTGGAATTCCCATACACGTCCGGGCCTTCCCCCGTATATTTGATCGATCAACCACCTCGGGTCCTGATCCTAACTAAGTTGTGGGTCTCCCACAACCCTGCGAACTAGCCTACCCTAGTCCAAGTCACCTAAAAGAATTCGTGAATGATATGTCACCCCCGTAGTCTTACAACACTCTCTACCGCTAGTGGATGCTACGGCTCCCCCGTAGTCTTACAACACTGTACCCTAAGTGACCATTAGTGAATGCTACCGCTCCCCCGTAGTCTTACATCACTTTCACCCCATATTAACATTAGTGAATGCTACGGCTTACCCGTAGTCTTACAACACTTTCACCCTTGCTTCTGACCCGGATACCTAGACGGTTCTCCCCCACTTAGATTCAACTAAGTCCGTTCTGCACACGAAAATTACAGGATTCCCAATCCTCATTACGTTCCAATGCTCACCTTGCTGACGTCTGGTGCTTACCAAAGCTAGAACACCATGCATAACCCTTCCAACCAACATAATTCCCGAAAACCAACTAACACATCTTGTGTCCCAACAATGCCAATGACTCTGGCTGTTCACACTGTTATCACACTTAGATCTCGGAGTCCAGAGGTCGGATGCTCCCACAATACTTCAGCGACAGCTTCTCCTTCCCTCCTTCGGCAACTCCGAGAGGCTTTCCTAACATAATTGCTAAGGTTACTGCAACCTAATCATAATTCCCTCGTACGAACCCTTAAACCAACCTTGACCATACTCAAAATGACACTCAATTGCTGGAAAATCCGCGATATAACAGGAGATGATCCTGTACTATTCCACCCAAATCACAATATGCATATGGCATATAGCTCTTTTTGAAGGTGCGTATAACTCAACCACCACCAGAGATAACAACCAACGATACGCCTATCCATGCTCGCACCCTTGTCTGCTGGAGTTCCGATCTCCCCAATCTGACCTTGCAAGTGGGGCCCCTCCCTGCTGGGCTCCGACTCTACCCTCTCGTCTAATAGTGATCCACAAAATAGCCGGAGCGGATGCACTCACCGCTCCTCTCTGATTCTCAAACGGTCGACCTCCTTGTCACCCTTCTGATCGCAACAAATATAATGGGCTTGCCCCCTGTGGGCAATCCCTAACAATGTGACCAAACCTTCTAAACCCGTAGCAACTCAGATCACTGAACATAATCCGACAACGACTCAGAGCAATCACGGTATACGCGGATTTCGCTCCGCGTGGTACATTCGTCTGAAGATCTCTTAAAGATTCTTCGACATGATGAATGGCATCTGACAACCCTTGCTAAACCAGACAATAGCCGAAAACCGACCCGAGATCCAACTTATCACGATACCCAAGTGATACAATCACCCAAAATCCACCGGAAGTGGCCGAAGATAGCATATCCACAACATCCGAAGGAATCCTGACCACCTCCCCCTGCGATGTCTTAACTGTCCTAATAGCATAACGCAACCCCTTATTCTGATCCCAATGACAATTCAAACCCTTGGAACGAAACTTCATCGCACAGTTTCTGCAACGTTGAACTGGATCCGAACCTGTTGGCCTTTCCATTACTGATCCAACTCTTGGGTCCCCGCCTGAAACCCTCCAATAAATTCACCTGATCTAAACCTTTCTTATTAGGGTACTCCTAATCAATCTTCTGTCCTTGGCTCTGTGATCCACACCATTCAGGGTTTCGCACCCCGACACCCTCACCAGCTCAATCGTCTAAAGCGGATCTGCAGTAGCTGAAGCAATCTCTGCCCTAAACCGGGCTGCAAACTACCCCTACGACGTAGTGTATAATCCCGAAAGTGCAATGGATCGTACAATCAATCCTTGCTGCCTGATACAAGAGAACCAAGGCGAACTCAAACTCCTGACAGTCCTCTTGCTATCTGGCTCACCTCCGGAGCCGGGACCAAATCCTGGTCCTCCCTCATGTGTGCTCATCCTCATCTGGCAAAGCAGCTATCCCCACTATCAAACATAACCAAGAATTCCCCTTCATATCATCTTCTTAGATTCTCCAAGACTCTCACTGATTCGAGTATGGATCCTGTGCTTTCAGTAGTACGGGCCCATACTACCTTCCACACCTATCCATACTTTCCTCAGCAATCCTCGCGGATCCTCTAAGTCACCTATCCAACTGATGCACCAAATACCTGCCAAACATAAACACAATATCCACCGAAGCACCTACTAGGCTCCCCCTAAGCTCCCAACCTCACTGAACCGCCCCACTAACTCACTGGAGCATATCCTAGGCTTTCCTAGGTTCCCAACCTTGCCCTGCCATCAGCTGTTGAGGAACTCCCCATGATGCCAGTCATCTACCTCCTAGATATCGTCACATCCACTTAGTAGCTGACTCCCATCACTTAAGAGTTCCACAAAGCACAAAGCAAGCAGCATTCATGCAGACGCACTCCGACCCAAAGAACTGCCATAAATATTCAGCCCACATATCGCAACTCGCGCTACCCACATCCATCCATCCTTACTGTCGGCTGCCTTATGCATGCAAATTATACACAGAACGGGATCTAATAGACTGTCGAATAATAGACTCTAGTCTAGGACCACAACCAAACAAGGAACAGGAAATAAGGCCAAATCTATTATTCTAAGGCTATAAGATCCTAACCATGTACAATTTTAAAAGCATACATGTAGCAGTTACTAATAGCAATAATCATTCTCATTCTAGCATGGCAACAAATATTCCCAAGGCTGCAAGCATCACATATCAGGCAATCTAGTTTTGACTACTCAGCCCTAGCATGCAAGTCTACCAGCTCATACAGCATAAAAAGGTATCTCCCTTAGCCCTAACTAGCATGTGATTCTCAGATTCATAAATCAACTCATCACAGATAACATATATGGGTATTCTGGGGAAACTTACTTGAGCTCGGCTAATTGCATGCACCACACCCTTTCTTGTCTTAGAAATTCTTTACTTAAAAACATTTTCCTTTTGAAAAATTTACAGATCCTCGATTTAAGTTCAGACTCACCCAAAAGTATGTCTGAATCCCTCAAACCAAGGCTCTGATACCAACTTGTAACGACCCAAAAATCAAGGGTAAAAATTTTATTTTAATATAGCTAAAACATTGATACCATTTATTTCAAACACCTCAAGTCATCATTAAGTAAAACATTTATCAGAGTTCATCCTAAAATCAATCATTTCGAAAATCATAGGTGTGTGCACTGCGATCAATCCGAGCCCTTCTTTTCCAAATCGATGATACCTGAAACCATAAACGAAACTGTAAGCACGAAGCTTAGTGAGTTTCCCAGAGCATACCATACACACAATCTACATATCACATATCCTGTTAGTTATAAAAGCTACCTGTATCACATATCCTACTAGCTAATTAAAGCTACACACATATCACATATCGTGTTAGCTATAAAAGCTACACATATATCACATAAGCCATGCATACATTAAACCTGTAAGAATGCCATGGGCTACCCCACATGGTCTTTACCTAGGACTGCCATGGGCTACCCCACATGGTCTTACATCTAATGTCATGGGCTCCCCCACATGGTCTTTACCTAGGAATGCCATAGGCTACCCCACATGGTCTTATATCCAATGCCATGGGCTCCCCCGGGGTCTTCCATGCAAAACACACAATCACATATCATAACAAATCACATGTCATATCAAATCACATAATGACCAGCACATATAACATAATCACATAATGGGTCGGCCTTGGTGCCTTAGACCCATGGGTATGGTGAGAAGACTCACATCTCCACTGCTGGACTGATAAGCTGAAATCAGACATATCTCACATGCTACTCCTTCTCAACTGCCCATAATCATCAGGTGATTAGCTTAATACAATCCCATAAATACCCTCAGGTCAATCCAGGTCAAAGTCTATGTCCGTAGTCAAGGTCAAAAGTCCATATTGACCTTGACTCGTCGAGTACAACTAGCCACTCGTCGGGTTCCTTGCTTAACTCGTTAACTCGCCGAGTCACCCTAGAGACTCGTCGGGTTCCTTCATGTTTACGGCCGTAAACTCCCAACCGTACACTCTTGACCGTGAACCCTTGGCCGTAAACCCTTGGCCATGAACGAGAAAACCCTCTCGACTCGCCGAGTCTCTAACACGACTCGTCGAGTCCCCTTAGTCTATTATGTTTACGGCCTTTTCCAGTGGGACTCAAGGTCCCAAACTTCAGATCTATCCTCTACTAGTGATAATACCACGTAAAGTTGCCAACTTTACGTTCATACTAAGTCTCATAATGCCAAAACCACATCAACAAGCTTCTTACAAGTTCCAATGCATGAATAAGAATTAGGGTGCACCAAGGAGACAACTTTAAGACATTTGGGACCTAAGAAGATCCAGATCTGGAACCATATCCTTGTGATAGGTGTAGATCCAAACTTGGTCCCAATTTCCCCCAATAATGACCATAATCATCAAAAAAGACTTCAAGGCTTAAGATGATGAATTAATACCTTAGAAAAGTGGCCAAAACGAAGTAGATGTTGGACCTGATGTTTCTCCCTTGCTCCTTCTTCCTTCAACTTGAAATCCTTCTCAAGATTCAGCAATTTATCTCACTAAAGCTCTCACTTCTCTCACAAGAGGGTTTGCGGCCGTGAAAAACTTCTAGGGTGCAAATGGGAGGCTATGGAGGCTGTTAATGATGTTTATATAGGGGCAAACCCCAAAATTGGGGTTTTCCTTAAGCAACCCTGACTCGCCGAGTCTCTTCCGACCCGTGCCCAAAATGCCTCGACCCTACTCGACGAGTTAGACTCCCAACTCGCCGAGTCGATGCATAACATTTCCCCCAAATGGTACTTTCTAACTGATACTCGAAACAGGTGTTACAGTGTGACAGTCCATAACCCAAAGATCAAGATTCTTGGACCAAAAACCCCATAAATTGATAATAAAGAGATCTAAGAAGTTATTAAGCAAGTTTGAGACTTGCTTACCAGAAAATGATGAGAAGGAAATGGAGTCTCTAGATCTACTAGCTTCCTTTTTAATCCTCAATGTTCTTCTTCTCCCACAAGCTTCAAGCACAAAAAAATTCACTAAAAATGGCTCACAAGCTCACACTTGCATTAGGGTTTGGGACTTGGAGGCTGTAAATGAGGCTGGCATAAGGGGATTAAGATGCTTAAATAGGGTGCAAAACCCCAAAATTAGGGTTTCACTCTGGCAGTCCTACTCGTCGAGTAGACTTCAAAACGCGCGTCCAAATCCAATCCCTACTCGACGAGTTTGGTGCCTCCAACTCGTCGAGTTCCTACATAAAAATGAATAAATATATAATTTAAATACATACCAGGAACCTGGTGTTACAAAAACTAGATAATTCTTCGAATAAGAGGTCTTACACTACAACGGTTGGACTCAAACAAGAGCTGCGTAATAGAGTTAAAACCTAACCCTCTAAAATTATTTAGTTCCCATAATATGTAACTTAGCATATTCATTTACTAGTTAGTTGAAACTAGTTAGAACTCCTAAAAGAACAAAACAAGCATCATTCAAGAATCAAGTATCAGAACCAAGCATAACCTAATTAGGCCATCCTATCACTGACTGATCAGTAATAGCATGCAAGTCTACAGGCTCATACAAAAGGCATACAAATGCATCTCTATTAGCATTATATCATGCAAAAACTGAGCATATCCTTAGACCTGACTAGCATGCGATTCACAGATTCACAGATCAAAGCATATCAAATAATATGTATGGGTAATCTGGGAAAACTTACTTGAGCTCGGCCGATTGCATGCAACACACCCTTTCTTATTTTAGAAAAACATTTTCTTAAAATATGTTTCTTTTGAAAAAACTTTACCAAATCCTCAGTTTGAGTTCAGACACACCCGAGAGTGTGCCCAAATCCCTCAAACCAAGGCTCTGATACCAACTTATAACGTCCCAAAAATATGATCCAAACATTTCATTTTTAAAATTAAGTAAAACGGTATTCCAAACATTATCCATAAATCCCAAACAAAACAAATGTATCAAATATCATAAAAATCAGAGTGAAATCTCAAATGCGGAATCCAGGTGGTGTGTGCAATGCAGTCAACCCGAGCTCTTCCCCTTGGAACCGAAAGTACCTGAAACATAAACTGAAAAATCGTAAGCATAAAGCTTAGTGAGTTCCCCAAGCTACCACATACCAAACATTAACACATAACGGCCCCCGCCCAAAGAGTATAACAGGCCCCGCCCAATGAGTATAACGGGCCTCGCCCTAACTCGCATAACGGGCCCCGCCCAATGAATATAATTGTCCCTGCTCTAACTCGCATAACAGGCCCCTCCCACATACAATGCATAACTTATAACAAATATTAGCATACAAGATGATTATCGGGCGCCGCCCACACATATACTAGTGTCACACAGACAATTAGTATTATAACATAACAAATCCTAGGTCGGCATTGGTGCCTTCGACCCACTAAACATGGCGAGGAAAACTCACCTCCGAATATGAAAGATAGATGAATAGGTCTAGGCTCCGAATATCAGCTCTACCCGACACCTAAACAGTAACAATCCCTTAAGTACAACTTGAAATACCTCCACACCCCTTTCTAGGCGAAACTTGGTCAAAGACAAAAGTCAAAGCTCTAGGTCAACAACCCATGTTGACCCAACACGCCGTGTTTCCCTTTGACCACGCCGTGTTCCCCTTTTATCGACATAGGCGGGAAAATCCCAACCAACACACCGTGTTTCTTTGAAAGCACGCCGTGTTGCCTCGAGTTCCAACAACTTAATACATTAAACTGTTTTCTTCGACTTCCAGAGCTCCCAAGCTCAGACCTAAACCCAATTGTGCTTAGAAGGGTAAAGTTTCCAACTTTACCCCTAAGGACTATCAAAAAGGGTCCAAAACCCAACCATAAGACTTGATAGAGCAAAGGCTTAACCAATAAGCACCTAGACCATGAAGACAAGGCCCTAGAACCTAGATCTGACTTCCTTGAGCTGGAAAACCACGTAAAGTTGCCAACTTTACGTTTATGCATGCCTAAATGAAGCACTTAAGCTTAGAAAGGGTCCTAATGCATGCATGAGACCAATTCTTCTCATAAAGCTTGCACCTTTATGCTTAAGAAGGTTGAGACAAACTCAGATCTGAAATGACAAGTCCCCAAAACGACTATAATCCTTCATCAACCCAAAAAGGACCAAAAGCATGAAATAAGGAGATCTAAACATCTATGAGCTAAGGTTCAAACTTGTTACCTCAAAGAGACTGCAATAAGTGGAGAGATTCTGGATCTATGATCTTCCTTCCAAGCAAAACACCTTCAATCTTCAAGCTTCCCTTAGAAATGGGCAAAATAATCACAAGAATCCACTCAAGGCTCAAGAACACCACCAAGAAAGCTTAAGGGACGAATTACGATTTCAATAACAATGAAGGCTGGTAAGGAGGCCAACCATGAGGACTTAAGGAGATTATATATGGTGCAACACCCTAAAAATTAGGGTTTCCTTCCCTGCCGCAAACACGCCGTGTTGAGACACCACAACACGCCGTGTTGGTTCATTAAAATCTGCAGGCCAAAGTCCTGGCGCCACGCCGTGTTCGAAAATAATCCATGGACAACTTGAAAATATATTCATACCTGGAATCGAGCGTTACAACATTCTAATCATATAAATTGAGGGACTTTTTCGATCCAAGAACAAAACATTCATGGTATTTGTTTTTATAATTTTGTTGTATATTGCATACAAAACTACAAAGTTTCAACTTTCATAGAGAAAGGTGTGGAATTGCTCTATATATATATATATATATATATATATATATATATATATTTGTTAAAGTTCAGGATTTATATGTACACATGAGACTAGTGTGCTTCGTTGCTTTTATTTTATTAGTTAGCATTCACAAGACTAAATGGTCTATCTTATGGTGCTATTAAATCTAAATCTGACTTGGAATAAAAGCCTTTATAGGCATCAAGTGGTTCTAAATTAAAGGTGATTGTGGTTAATTTTTTCACATACATAATACATTAATTTCTAACTATCAGATTCTACATTTATTTTATTTGTTCTTATTGATTTACCTCTTTTTGTTATGCATGTCAGGCTAATGTTACCATTTCTCATTACTTGCTGGTTCAAAATTCTTATTTTCTTTTTTTTTTGGGTGATTATAGTCTCATTTATTTTATTTTGCCTCGTTTAATTGTTTTCAACATTAGAATCAGAAGACTATTATATTTTGTATTTCTTGGCAAAATGCACATCAAAATCAATTCGCAAGATGTTCGGAGATTGGAGAAGGTGATGAACAACCGTTTAAGTGGCTTGATATCTTAAGACCTAAACTATATAACAACTTTCACAAACAATCTATATTTAGAATATAATCTAAGCTTTCATGTTTTTTTTTTTTTTTTTTTTTTCGTGTGTGTTAGAAACATTGTTATGTCAAGTTAGATAATATTTTTTTCATTTGCTACAATCTTTCAGAATCATATAAATAGAATTTAATATGCATTTTGTTAACTGTAATTAGATACAACATATTTTTTTTAAAAAGATAAATCAAATATTATTTCAGAATTTAATATTAAAAACTACCCGCAACATTGTAAACAACAATAACAAGAAAAACATGGTAATTTTGAGTTAAAATGAAAAATATTAGTTCGGAAGGTAAGTTTTGTCAAATGTGAAGGTCTTTTGGAAAAAAAAAACAAAATTAAGTTTTATTTCGAAAAAAATTGTCTAAAAGAAAAGATAATCCCCGAAATGGCTAAATCTAAAAAATAAAAAAATAATAATATATTTATTGGATTTGTTTTTTTATTTGGTAAGTTTTTATTTTATTTTTATTTTTTTATTTTTTTGATGATATTAATACTTTTATTTAGCACATGTTGGTCGGATATTAGAAAGGGACATGTAGGAACATCCCACCAATTACGAATGTTGTCGAATGCAATGCTGTATGGAATACGATTGGGTTCGAATGCGATGGAATATGGCTTGATATCTTAGATTCATTTAAGAACTAAACTGAATAATGACTTTCACAAACCAACCTATATTTAGAATCTAGTCTAAGCTTTCATGTTTTTTCAGTTAGAAACATTGTTAAGTCAAGCTAGATAATATTTTTTTTCATTTGCTACAATCTTTGAGAATTATATAAATAGATTTTAATATGTATTTTGTTAACTATAATTAGATACGACATGTTTTTATTTATTTTAAAAAGATAAATCAAATATTTTCTTTCAGATTTTAATATTAAAAACTACCAACAACATTGTAAACAACAATAACAAGAAAAACATGATAATTTTGAGTTAAAATGGAAAAGTTAGTTCAGGAGGTAATTTTTTACAAATATAAAGGTTTTTTTTGGAAAAAACAAAATTAAGTTTATTTAAAAAATTGTCTAAAACAAAAAATTATACCCGAATTGGCTAAATCTAAAAAATAGTATATTTATCGGATTTGTTTTTTATTCAGAAACTTTTTTATTTTATTTTATATTAATACTTTTATATTTAGCACATGTTCGTCTGATATTAGAAAGTAACATGTAGGAACATCCCACCAATTACGATTGGGTTCGAATGCAATAGAGTATGGACTACACTTTTTTAAATGTTCTTAACCTGCCATTTTTGACTCACTTTATGCTTTTTGCCATCAAAAAAATACTACACGTTTTTTTAGAGTTAATTTTTTATGCAAGTCATAATAGTAATTTATAAAAGACAACTTTGTTTGTCATAAATACGTTAGATGATGAATTCATTACTTATCTTGTGAATGTTTCAGTATCTTAAATTTATAAACTAGTTCATATTTTGTGTTTTTTCTGAATTAAATATTTTTTTTTTGAAAAAAACATTGTATTTTTCATATTTTCAGAAAAACCTTCAACTTTGTATATTTTTTCGGAAAAAAAAAACATTCAACATTGTAAATGCTTCCAAATAAACCTTCAAGCTTTTTTAGTTTTTCAAGAAAAAACTCTCGCATTTTATAACTTTTTTTTGGATAAAAAATTACTTAAAGGGTCAGGTTGGAAAAAAAAATAAAAATAAAAAATAAAGGTTTGTATCGATCGAATACACTAAAGTATGAATAACGAAGAACAAATAAAGAACAAAGAACACGATGATCACAAATATACTTTCACTAACAAAGAAAGTTCTCACAAAGAGAACATGTCACAAAGATGGCACCAAGCTCTATTAGGGTTTAACCTTAGTAGTACAATATATACTGTTACAGAAAAGGAGATCCCACTATTTTGGGGATGTATACTAATCTATGTAAAGGTCTGATCCTAATAACTAAGCTTATGGATCAGACATATATTCTATATATACAACATATGTCTATCTAATATACATATAACAACTAAGATCATTGGGTTCACGTTGACGCTGATCAAGCTGATGTTGGCGCTGGCACTGACGCTGGCGCTAGTGGACAACATGTTGTGTATTTGACTCATCAGATCATAAGGTGTGACCTTATAATCTACCCTATCTAATGATATCAAAACTAATCTTCAATGGAATCCTCAAAATCATCATTGGAGAACCTTTCAGCTTCTGTCAAGATCTCAGGTTTCATCCACTTAAATTCATCAAGATGAAGATCAGTCAGGCGTTTACTGAGTTCAAGAGAAATCAACACACGATAGCCTCGTTCTAGTTCTTAATGATGCATGATCTCTAAACGAAGATTAAACAGATGCTTAGTGAACGCAACAGAAAGATCTTCAGTGTGTTGAAAGCACATTTGATTCTGACTATCAAGGTAGAAGATACCATGTTCAGGTTCCCAAATGAACATCTATTAAACTGGCTCAACACCCACTGGAAGCTTGTTGTTTATATAGATGGTACCATACCGAAGAAGAAACTTAGTATATTTGGATATTCTGGGTTTGCTAGTTCTTTCTGAGGTAGATGGCTGAGATGGACCAGCTGAAGGCACTAAGTTCAGCTTCTTGACTTTGTTGATCAAGTGTTGAATTGCCAATTTTACCTCGTGAGCATGAACGCCTTTGTTTTTTGAAATTATCTCCTAAATCTGAATCCACACGCTAAAGACGTATTTGACTAACTCACGAGCAAAAACAACTTCAGTGTATTCATACTCTGCCTTCTTCCTAACCAGATGAATTTTGAGCGATTCATCCTTGGGTTTGGAGCACATGGCCTTGATAATGGGATCAAGTTGATATCTTCATGCTTAAACAACTCTAAATTTATTCCGGTTGATTCGATCATTCAGCTCAGAGTAGACCTGGAAATGTGTTGGGTTTGGAGCAGATTAGCCTTGATCCAAACCCATTAAGCAATTTTTAAATGATGATCCTAACCCGACCCGTAACCCACAGGGTTTTTGACTAATTAAACCCATACCCTTATCCACCGGATCAATGGAATTTCAACCCTTTTACCCGACCCATTACAATATTAAGATTAGGCTATAATTATGCATTACAAAACACATAATTTTAGAATTTTAGAAAATAACCTGATTATGGAATGCCGATTGTAGAACCCTTCTACAAAACGAGATATATTGAAGTCTTTGTTCTTGTTCTTGGTTATCGATAGTGACTCTAATACTAATTTAACATACTTATATATATTGGGAGATAAATGTGATTTACTTATAGATAGTAAATAATAAATGTATAACTTATGAATAATAAATTTTTATTTTAAAATATTAGAAGGAGCGGGTCATAAACGGATCAGATCGATAGTGATCCATACCCGACCTTTTTAATAAAAGGGTTAACGGGTACGTGTTGTTAACGGGTAAACAAATCATAAAATAGGATCCAAACCCATTAACTTTTCACGGGTTTGGAGCGGATCAGGGCCAAAACCCGCTCTGTTGCCAGGTCTTGCTCAGAGACCATATTTCATTTGGCCACATCGATATTGAAACGTTGAATATTTATCTCTTGAGCATCAGCTGAGGAATGGATCTGAGCAAGTTTGATAGATCGAGGTTCATCTCTTCTTTTTCGAATTGAAGCATTATGCTCTAGCATGATTTCTCCAACCTCCTCAATGGTCATTTGTCAACTCTCAGCCAAATCTTCCAAATCAATTGTCAACTTGCTTTTCTTGGAAGGAGGAGGGGTTGAAGAACTACCTGCGACTGAGGAACATCCAGCTTCAGTGACATTTGATCCCCCCTAAGAAAGAAGCCTTTCTTTTTCTTTGATTGAGCTGATCATCATCATAATCATTGTCACTTTGATTTCCTTGAGGAATCTCCACCTCAGAATATGCATCAAGATAAACGACACTTAGAGGAATAGCAGTTTCTGCCATAAAATCCAAATTAAGAAACCCTTCATACTCATCAGGCTCAGACAGATCATCAGCATCTGGAATAGGCTAATCATCACCCACTGGTTCAGATTGAAAATCAACCATTGCTCCTTGATTATCTTCCCTCTCTGGTCCAGATTGTTCAGGTTGAAGTGGAGTTGTAGTCATTATAATTAGTCCTTTCTTATTCACCCCCTTTTTGGCATCATCAGTTTGTGGAGGGGAGATATGAGGTGGAGAGGGAGTGAGAGGATGGGGATTTGATGGTAGTGATGGAGAATTATTTCCAGATGGTTGTGTAGATGGATTATTTCTAAGTGGTGGTGGTGGAGGTGGTTGATCATCACCTAGAGAGCTAGGAGGAGTGTCCTCAATCATCACATCATCATCATCAACAACATAATCCATTATGTGTTTGATGTCACCCACAATATTCTCAACTTTGGTCAATCTTTATCCAAGAGATTGAGTCATCAGAACCAATAGGTAGCGCTGGGAGAGCACAGTCGTTTGAAAGTTAGAACTAGACCCTCCCCTGAGAGGTAGCAGTAGTATGTATAAGAATTGGCATTTGAGGGACTGTTGCAGCTTGAGGAGGAGGAGAAACTGGTCTTGGAGAATTCATAACAATAATCAGTGGATCAATGGTTTCCACTTGAAGTGGGGATGATCTGTGTTGTGATATAGCTTCTGTAGAAGGATTTGTTGATGAAGTAGAAGTCAAAGAAAAGTGAATCTGCTGATTTAATCTTAGGGGAGAGTTAGTCATTCACTGAGCAGAGGCTTCTCCCATATCAGTGTTTGATTTATCTACTTCATCATCAACATATTCTTCATCATCAGCATCATCTTCATCATCAGCACCATCTTCCTTATCTTCATTATTGCTCTCATCATCCTCTTTTTCAGAGTCATAGGTTTCAAGTACATAAGGATTTGCAACCCAATTCTCCATACTTTGGGTAAGATGCATATCCCCATCATTAGGTCCGACATTGATAACCTTTAATGAGAGAAGTGGAAGAGGTAAGGAGACTCCATGGTTGACATTGTATCCCTCTCCAGCACGAGCCAAAATTAGTGCAAGCCAACGAAGATATGGAATTTATGTTGGCTTCTTGTTCCCAGTGATGCATTCAACCAGTTGATCAAAATAGAGTTGTGCAAAGTCCAATCTTTTGTTACATGCCATGGAAAACACAATTCGTTGCTCAAATAGGTTTAACCGGTCTAAACTTCCCGTCTTATGTCTAAAACATTTTCAAATCACCCATGTTAAGTACTTCCTGTTGGATTAAGTGTCTATGGTTCTAACAAAATTGGTATGATATTGATAAATAAAAGTAAAGTCTTTTTTGGGTTGCCGCCATTACTAAGAAAGGGCTTGGATTGATCAAAGGAGAAAGAGATAAAGTGTTTTGTTAATATATTATGTGATTAATATATTAATTAGAAATTGTTAATTAATGATTTGCTAATTTATTATATGAATAATAAGTTAATTAGAAATAGTCAAAACTAATTAATTATTAATCAAAATTAATCTTGAATTAATTCAGGATTAATTGGAATTAATTAAAATTGACAGGGGTGAATTGTAATTGTTCGATAGTTGAACAAAAGAGACAATTCTATAATAGTGCATGACATGGACGGTTTTGGAGCCCTTCTTAGGGTTTCCAGAAGCCTCATAATGGCAAATAAGGAAAGGATTTAGATTGGGATTAAATCTATTATTTAATCCTTTAGATCTTGCTTTGTTCCTAAGTTATCTTGGACTATAAATAGAACCCTTCGGAATCCAAAATTCGTGGCTCTCTCGTACCTAAAGAGGGAGAACGAAATTCTCCACCTCTCTCCCCTCTCTCCTTCAATCGTAGGGTTTCTTGCGTTTTGGGTTTGAACCATTAGAGGCTCGCACACTATTGGAGCTAGGTTTCCCAAGGAGACAATAAGATTTTGATTAACTTGATTAGGATCTACAAAAGGTATGTAGCCCTCCATTTAATGTGAATTTCGATTTCATCTAGGGTTTATAGGTTTTGTTGTTCAATAATATGTTGCTTCATTAGTGTTTTAACATACATCTATTAGGTTGCATGTACCCTTAAGAGTATAAGGATTTTTCCGCATTATTACATGTAAAACCCATTAGTGGTATCAAAGCATTATGTGTCTAACAATTGAATGTGCATTAGTTGAACTTGAACAAATCGAATAAAACATGATCGTTATTATGTCGTAACCACGACATGGGCATCTTCTACCACGTCATGGCGATCTTCTGTTCCACATTTTTTTCTGCCACGTTGTGGGGAGCCTCCATTCAGCGAATTTGTTTTTCTTTGCTTTAATTTAAAAGATAGGATAATTACTAGTTAATCCTTGTTATTTTAAAAGTATAAAATCTGAATAAATCAACTAGGTAATTTCGAATCCTAATTTGAATATGAAAGGAAGATAAATAAGATAATTACCAATTATAAGATAGCATAATTATCCTAATAAGATTTAAGGAAATCTAACTAATGGATAATTCTTAAATCATATTTAAATATTAATTATTAATGGATAATTGATTTAATATGATTTGAACATTGTGATATTTGAATATTTAAAATACACCATTATACTTACATATTAAAAGTTTAATACTATATGTATAACATGAGTCAGTTGAATCGCTAGTATGTCTCATTCACGAAGCCATACTATAAGGGGGTATAAGGAAGCGGCCTATAAAATGACCGTCATTAGGTGTCCACTCTTACCCACCGCTCCCTTGTATAGTGGAGGGTCGTTAGTCGAACAAGTTCGATAGGATATAACTTCATTAAAAGTATAACGATATAAAATACTAGAACCTTCTTTAAAATCTCACTCTAGTTACTTTAGGAAAATGTGAAATTGTATACTAATCCATGAAAACGCACATCGATCTTTATGAGTCGTTAGTGGAGCATATGTGGTTAACCGTCACACTAATTTGGGACTATAAAGTTGTTATGATGGCACAACTCGAAAAATATCATTAATTGATGGAGTGTGTGTGGTTTACTGGCACATCAAATTTGAGGTGATAAAAGACTTTGAGGTTGTCAAGCGGGTTAGCATGGTTATTCACATCCTATTTGTACCACCCAAATATCCAAACAAAAAATTTCATTTTTAAATTCATATAAAAACATTGTTCATAAAAACCATCTCAATAAAATCATAAATGTCAAAAAGAGATCATCATCAAAATATTAGAGTGTCCCAAAATATCCGGAATCATAAACTGCATATGAATGTGTACAAGCAAGCCTTCACCTTCCCACGATCGTCAAAAGTACCTGAAACACATTTAATCAACAACTGTAAGCACGAATCTTAGTGAGTAAGCCAAAATACTACATATAACACATCTCATGACTGATAGAACTCACACCCGAACTGTCGGAACTAGACTCCGCCTAATATATATATATATATATATATATATATATATATATATATATATATATATATATATATATATATATATATATATATATATATATATATATATATATTCTACCACACATGTAATAATAGTGCGGAGACTCACCTTGCCCATATGACTGATAGAACTCACACCCGAACTGTCGGAACTAGACTCCGCCTAATAATTACACCAATTAATCCTATTTAATAATTAAGATAATTTTCCATACTCCACTATTACCAAGCCAAGTCTAATCCACATTTAGGGAAAAAGACCATTTTTCCCCTTCCAAGACCAAAAACCTTCACAAGTTCCCTTAAAGGCACAATTAGTTAAAAGTCAAAGAAAGCCTGCACTGGGACTTACGCACGACCTACTCAGCTCTATGCTGGGCATAGAGCACACGACTAGAAGGAATCAGGCTCGCAACTGGCTACGCTGGGCGTAGCCAGAAGTACGCTTGGCGTACACACTCTTAACTCAAATCCAAGTTTTAAGGACTTAATTATTAAGACACTTTACCCCAACCTCAAATCTGACCTAAAAGATGTCCTAATCCATATAGTCTCCGAATTTATGCCTTTTCATGGCTAAAGAGAGCTTAATCCCAAAACCCTAAGTTCTAACATCACCAAAAACTCCATATCTCATGCATGGATGAAATGAAAGGATCAAGCTTGCGTTTTTATGATTCAATGCACCCTAATGTTGGATTAGGTGTCTAAGCCCATAACTATTATTGGAATATACTTGACCCGAGAGTAGGATGGTCCATTTGGGTTGCATATCATCATGACAATTTGATAGGATGGACTTTTGAGAAGAGGTTATTTATGGTTATTAATATATTATAAGTTCTAATATATTAATATAAAATCATATTATTTAATTAGGATTGATCAAGAATTAATTTGGAATTAATTATGTGATCAAAAGAGACTGATTAAATATATGGGGATTTATTATGTAAATCATTCATTCTTATAATGTGGGCTTATGATCCATGGTTCTTTATGTTGGGCTAAACCCATGTGGTGACCCATGGATGATCCATGGAGGTTTAAACCCATGGAGCATAAGGAATATGGAAAGTCATGCCCATTAGGGTTTACATGGTGTAACCCTAATCATGCAACACTATATAAGAAGCCCCTTAGCATCCAAAATGGCACACTAGATCCTTGGAGTTCCATGAGCCGATTTTGGTGCAAGAAATACTCTCTCAAAAGTCTCCTTTATTCTAGGTGTGTTGTGATTCCATTTGAGGGATTCACACTATTGGTGCTAAGTTCTTAAAGGTCCAAGGTTTCCAGCTACAACAAAAGGTATGTGGTCTAACTAGAATTTTGTAGTAAAGATACTCCATTGTATGCTAGTTAGGATGATGCTTTGGAATATTGAAAGTTTGCATGTATATTAGAGAAAACATAGATCCAAAGCATTTAGGGTTGTATGTGCACCATAGGATGTTGTAGTCCAGCTACAACAAAAGGTATGTCATCTAACTAGAATTTTGTAGTAAAGATACTCCATTGTATGCTAGTTAGGATGATGCTTTGGAATATTGAAAGTTTGCATGTATATTAGAGAAAACATAGATCCAAAGCATTTATGGTTGCATGTACACCTTAGGAGTGTTAGAATGCTCAAAAACCCCATCAGTGGTATCAGAGACTAGGATTTTTTTTTCTATTATACTTGATGCTTATTGTTTTTTAAAGCAAGAAAAATCGTTTTTTTTAATCTGCCTGATCACCACGAGGTGGTGACTGTTCAGTGAAAAATAATTTCGTCTTTTTGGCCTGTTTTGGATTAGGATCATTACCACAAAATATTTTTGTTCATAAAATTTGATTTTGTTGCTATGGTAATGATTATCCTCATCCACATAAAAGATAATTTTCAAAGTTTCATGATTTGTATTAGTTTATATGATTAGGCTAATTTCTTGAAACTTGTTTGATATGAATTATCTTAATTTATGAGTTTAATTAGATCATAGACAAATTTATTGATTTTCTTGTTAGAATTTTTGATCTAAATGGTTTTGATGAATTCCATAACTTGTCCTTAACTTATGGAAAATGAAAAGTTTTTCTTTTAAATAGATCATTAAAATCATAGGTTATGAACTTGAAGAATCTTTTTACCATAAATGATTTTATGAACTGCATAACTTGTCCTTAAGTTATGGAATGTCAAAAGTCTTTTCATAAAACCTATATTAAACTCATAATTTATGAATACCAAAAGTTTTTGAATAGTTCAAAACTTGCCCTCAAGTTTTGGAATTTGTAAATGCAAAGTCTCACTTTGAAACATTTAGTTCCAAACCCTAGAATTTTAAAAGTTTAAAATTCAACCCTTATACTATTATAATATTATAGGCTTAATATTTATATATGTATAAGAACAAAGTCAGTCTTACCGTTAGTAGGCCTCATTCACGAAGCTGGTCTATAAGGGGGGGTATAAGGTTACTGCCTATAAAATGGCAGTTTAATGGGTGTCCACTCTCACACACCGCTTCCTTGACTGGTGGAGGGTCGTTAGCCGAACGGGTTTGATAGGACATTAATTTTCATTAAAAGTATAATGATAACTATAAAGTAACTAAACTTTTATTAAATTTACAATCTTAGTTACTTTAGGAAAAATGTGAATTTGGTGCTAACCCATGAAATTGCACTTTGCACCTTGTTAAGTCGTTAGTGGAGCGTGTGCGGTTAACCGACACACTAATCTGGGACTGAAAGTGCGTGGAAAAGGGTAGCTTGATGTTAATCATAGATCAATGGAGCGTGTGTGGTTAACCGGCACATTGATTAGGTGATGTAACATTAAGAGTACCAAGCTAATTTGCATGGTTATTCACACCTTGTTTGTGATCCTCGGCATCCCAGTCACAAACCTGAAGGGCACAATCGAGATTTAAACAGACCATTGAAAAGTTCAATGAATCTCAAAGGATCTAGGAAGTTAAATCCATTTAAAACTTAATTATCAATTTCATTTTTCATGGTGGAAATTGGTAAATCGTCATTTACCTACCTTCAAATATTTTGCAATTTGGATTACGGCATCCCTCTTCTGCATTGTAAAATATTGTGTTGGGTCCTAGCCTTAATATTTAATTTGGGTGTTATATTAAGGATTAAAATCAACTAAGCCGACTAAACTTGAATTTCTCCCATGTAGATGTCTAGGTCAGACAACTATGGTCTTCCCAAATCTCTTAGAACAAGCTTTCCTCTTAAAGATGATTTTCAACAAGGCAATCAAGGTGAAATATTAATCCCTTCTTCGTGTTGTAGTGGAACTGCACTTCCTCCACCTCCTCCAATTATTCTCCCTAACCCACAAGTTCAAGGTCACTCAAAGCCTTATTGGCGGGAAGGAAAGTCTGTATGTGCTCACGCCTTGGAGATGAAGTTACATATTGACAAGCTGGGAGAGTTGGGTGTCGAAGTCTCAAGGAAGTTGGCTGTTGACTGGGTTCTTCAATCACTTCCCGCGTCATATAGTGAGTTCATTAAGGACTACTATGTGACAGACCGCGGCATAATCCTTATTGATCTTACCTATTTGCTTGTTGCTGCTGAATCAGAAATGATTTGGCGCACTGGTAAAAGCAAATTTGATTGGAAGATCTACTTCCCAAACTTCCATGGATATTAACAATGGTAACTCTGGATGTCCAGAAAAGCTTTCTCTTCCCAATGGAAAGGGATCGGCCATGGTCAAGTCATTTGACCAAATGGTAAAGAGAAAGGCTAAGTCTGAGATAGTCCCGTGTACCATTCCAAAGAGTCCATATGTTTCTATTTCCAAGAGAAGGGGCATTGGTTGTGAAGCTGTCGTGTCTACCTGAAGGACCACAAGGATGGTAAAGTCAGAGTGAATGACTCTGCTTCAGGTAAGTCAACTATCTAACTAGATTAAGTTCGTATTTGGAGATCCTTGATGTAATGTAATTACATTTTGATGTTTTGAAGGATCGAAGAAGAAAGGAAGCTTAAAGGAAGAGTATGCTGAATCTGGACGCGAAGATGGATTTCAATCGCATGGTTCGATGATCAGATTCTTGAGCTGCTGCTTAAGAGTTATGATAGATTACTTAGGAATGGATGAAAAACATAGTTTTCATTTTGTAATTGCATTGTAAGGAAAAGTTTTTCGCATTTTATAAATAAAGATTTTTTTTTGAAATTTATCTTATTTTAAGTTTCCTTGCAATGGCATTTATGAAAATTGTTGTTTATGTATTTCCATTGATAGCAACATTGGAAAATGGATTTGATTCTTTCGTTTGTGGTAGTGTCATAATATACCAAATAAGGAAAGATTCTCATCACCCAAGTTTCAATTGGATAGAAACTTGGAATCATACAACTTGTATTGTATGATGAGTGAAAACCTTCATCTTTGGGAAATTAAGACTAATTCCTTGTTCACATGTATATGTGAGTCAAGTGAAGGACTAGGGGATCGAGTACACTTGGTTGTACACTGGTCAGGTCCACCACAAAGAATGATAAGACTATCTGTTATGATTTACTAAAAGTTTAGTAAATATGGTTATACTTACAAGATTAAGTGTAATTCTGAACCATTGGAAAAGTTTCAATGTATGGTAGAATGAATAAAAAGAATCAAATTAGGCAGAAAGATAAAAGTTTCTCCATTCTGAAAATATGGGAAAGTACTTGAGTATCGTGATTTATGATTATCTTAGTGATTATGAAACCATATCACAATTGATCCTCTAAGGACATCTTAGTGCATTTGTGTGGCTAAGAAGAGGAATCGTGAATTGTTGAAATGGTTAAGTTAAAAGGTGAATCATACTTTGTTCCAAAATCGAGACTTAGAGTAACACTCCAAGATCGATCCTTGAGTGACATAATCTTAAGAAATGTTTATAACACTTGTCAAATGTAGAGTAAAATGTTTTCTACTCTTGTACATTTGAAATTGGTAAGTTGTGATGTTTTGGATAAAACAAAGACAAACTAAGACCAATTGTGTGAAGTGTTGGTCTTGATAAGAATCTGCACTAACTCTTGAATATTTGTTTGTCCAGTAATGTTTCTTGACAAAGAGAATCTTATATGTCAAGAGGTTAGTGGGAGTCTTAAGGATCTTGAATAGTTTCAAGAACTAATCAAGAGTAAACCTATTATTAAGCACTAGCACACAACTTGAGGTTTGTAACCTATCGTGTTGACATATTCTTATTTCTGTGCCCATTCCAGTTAAAGCTGACTATGCATGTGAGTTCTATGAGTTATCAATTGTTTTCATAACAACTTGGAAGCAATGGTAGGCCCTTGAGCTGCCAGGTGACAAGAAATTAAGATTGAACAAGTTCAGTCCATATGAGTTTGGATTTGTCACTAACTTTGTCTTGTGATTATGGTTATGACAAATTCACATGGATAGGAACACATACACCATAAAATCTAAGTGTCATAAGGTTTCTCTCCAATTCATGAAAATGATTGTGAGGAAACGCTTTAACTAAGTAGATTTTAAAGAGATAGAATTGTGATATTTGCATTCTCCAATTCAATTATGATTATGGCATCCCTCTTCATAATTTGAATTGTGAGAAATAGCAAAGGGTCTAAACAGTTGAGACTTATTGCTGTAAGTTCTAAAATTGTTAAGACACACATGTGAGCTATCTAAGAAAAGGTGTATGATTTTGAGAAGCCTAAATAAAGTCTTATCGAAGCATCTCGTATCAGAATTTTGAACTTTGGTAATGAAAGTCAATAAGTATTGATTTCTAGAAGTCCAGCTGATTTCTAGGTACATGTCAAAGATAGTGGGAGCATAAGTGTTATGCTAGTAAGATAATAATTATTGTGCTAGTGGGAGCATAAGTATTATGGTAGGTGTTGCAAGTTAGCAATGTTAATTATAGAAAACAAAAGTTTCAATTCGCAAAGTTGTGGGTTTGAAACGTTGTTTTGCTATAATTAAGGGAGAGGAATTTATACTTCATTTCAAAATATAAAAAGCTTAGATTGAGTTTTTAATCAAATTTAGTCATATATATATGAATGTTATGTTGGAATGGTTCAACATAAGGAAATTCTATATATAGAAATGTTAATTGCGTTCTCAAATTTTGATTATGATTACGACATCCCTCTTCATAATCAAAATTATGAGAACATAGAAGATAGAAATATTATAGAAAAAGGCTGATCAAGTATCATGTCTTTATGTTGGATATTATGAATCGCATCCCATATGCTTCGGGTATAGGATTGATTTCATATGCTATAATATTCTCGCGTTCTAAATTTTCCAAATGCCTGGGGCATTAAGATGGAAAAAGAACTAGAACCGGATATGACTAAAGTGGTTAACAACTGTTAAGGATAATCTAAGGATCACCAAGGATTGGTCACGTGTAGTTGGAAGTATAAAATTAGAAAGGATCATATTGATATATTCTGAAAAAAAGGAAACTCCTGTTCAGATGTGATAGTCGAAATGGGAATATGGAAATGTTTCCATAAGTGGAAGTTATTCTGTAAATCTGTGTAAAATTAGGAAACTTAATGCAAGCAGGATGTTCAAAGGAATGTACTTTGAATTTGAGACTTCGCTTCCTTGGAATTGCTTTGTTATCAATCTCTAGTGGAAAGTTTTGTAATATCGTTGGTCAAGTGTCTGTGACTTTTGGTGCCATGACATTACAAAGGTTGCATTACATGAAATAGCAGTGACAAGAATTTTGAATTCTTACACTTGCAATAAAGATTTGGAATTGTGAAATGAGTATCATTGAAATGTTTTCTTTTAATTGATCTATTTCACAAAGTCAGGACCATAGACAAACATAGTGTGCATGTTCGGAGCATGGCATAGCTATTGTTTTAATTTAAGTATTAAGTTGATTATTCGAAACATTATACAATGAATAATGAGTAATCAATATGACTCAAACGTTTTTGGGCCATATAGGATTAGTATTATTGTTGTGTTTCACTTTGCATGTTTTGACTTTCCGAATAACTAGATTATTCAAACCATCCACAGTCGATCATACTTTGGAAGTAGGTATTAAGGCAAGACTGTTATGAATGGGTCTGTAGAGGTGTTTTAGTCATAGCACAAGTTTGCTACAGTGTTCATGAGTACTCCTGGAATAAGATTCGAGTATTGGATTCAACCCACGCTCATCTGAATCACTTCATGGATTTTATCACGAGTGATTGTGAGACGATAATATCTTATATTCTTGAAACCTAGACATGTGAGTTGCAGTTTACAAGTCGGTTGCACATTGACATATGTAAATGCATCAGTAACTTGGTGTTATAAAGCATATCGTTGTGTGTGATTTGATGAGTAAGTACAAGAAAGCATTTGGGTCGAAGTTTATCCGTTACTTTTACCCCGTGTGGATAAAAGCGATATCTGTGGGCCCCTCGATGATTTAGTGATGACAAACCTAAGCGCTTGGCCAAGCCTGGATTGATTTGATTTGTTCAATTAGTTGGTCGTCATAAATTGGAAATCGGGAAACAATAGATAGACAAAGAGAATGATTATAATCCATGGCTCAGTCCATATGATATCTTCTAGAATGTTGGAATATATGATTTCTTATCTAATGGACGCGTCGTTGACTAGGTCAGAGTCCGACAGCGGATTTTAAGAGCTACGATTGCTAGTCGGGTTGTGGAGTCATACTTGCAATTATAGTTATTAGACTTATCCAAGTGGGAGACTGTTGGATTAGGTGTCTAAGCCGATAACTATTATTCGTATGTACTTGATAGGATGGACTTTTTTGAAGAGGTTATTTATGATTATTAATTTATTATAAGTTCTAATATGTTAATATGAAATCATATTATTTAATAAGTATTGATCAAGTATTAATTTGGAATTAATTTTGTGATCAAAAGAGACTGATTAAATATATGGGGATTGATTATGTAAATCATTCATTCTTATAATGTGAGCTTATGATCCATAGTTCTTTATGTTGGGTTAAACCCATGTGGTGACCCATGGATGATCCATAGAGGTTTAAACCCATGGAGCATAAGGATATATGGAAAGTCATGCCCATTAGGGTTTACATGGTGTAACCCTAATCATGCCACACTATATAAGAAGCCCCTTAGCATCCAAAATGGCACACTAGATCCTTGGAGTTCCATGAGCCGATTTTGGTGCAAGAAATACTCTCTCAAAAGTCTCCTTTGTTCTAGGTGTGTTGTTATTCCATTTGAGGCATTCACACTATTGGTGCTAAGTTCTTAAAGGTCTAAGGTTTCCAGCTACAACAAAAGGTATGTCATCTAACTAGAATTTTTTAGTAAAGATACTCAATTGTATGCTAGTTAGGATATGCTTTGGAATATTGAAAGTTTGCATGTATATTAGAGAAAACATAGATCCAAAGCATTTAGGGTTGCATGTACACCTTAGGAGTGTTAGAATGCTCAAAAACCCATCACCTAAGACGTCTGAAACGATAGATCATATGCTATGGAGTATTCCATACTCACAAAGATCGAGGTTTTGGGACAAAATGAAAATAAATCTAGTCTTAAAAAAGATCTAGCAAAACAAGCTGCAAGGTATGAACTTTATACCTTCAAAAGATGAACAACGAGATGTAGATTTTGGATCCAAAAGCTTGAATGCAACACCACTACTTGAATGATATTCCTTCTCTACAAAGAACACTCAAAAATCACTCACAAATTTCAAATCCCACTCACAAGGTCTAGGATTTCGATTTTAGGTTTAGCGGAATGTAGGCTGGTCATAAGATTGTCCAAGTGGGAATAAGAAGCTTAAATAGGGGACATAACCCTAAAAATTTAGTGTTTAAGGGAATCACGAGTATGTCCGGCGTACTCACGTAAACGCGCAGCGTACTTGACCTCCGTCACGATCCACTTAAAGATTTACTCCCGGTGTACACTTCGTGTACGCCTAACGTAAGGAATAGATTTGAAAATTAATATCATTTGTAGGTTAAAGGTGGTAATATATGGAAACGAGTGTTGCAATTGTCCCACCACTAGAATCAGATTTCGTCCTCGAAGTCAGCCTCTGTGAATAGATCAGGATAATGCTCACACATCTGAGCCTTGGGCTCCCAAGTCCATTCAGAGCTATCCAAAATCGCCACCAATCTCTCGATGTAATTCAGGCGACCGTCAACCTGAATATCCTCCAAAGGAATCATAATTGTTTCATCGGCCACACACCTCCTCAACTTGAAAACATGGAAGGTGTCAAGAATCTGGATCAACTCCTCAGGAAGCTCTAACCAGTATGTCACCTTGTCCACTAAGGCTATCACTCTGAAAGGGCCAATAAACCTGGGGCCCACCTTGCTCCGCTTCTTGAATCAGATAACACCTTTCCAAGGTGCTACTTTCATGAGCACAAAAATATCCAACCCGAAACTCCAACAAAAAGCGTCGCCGATCCACGTAACTCTTCTGGCGGTTCTGGGTCGTCGACAACCTCTGTCTGACCTACTGAGTATGCTATGTTGTTTTTAGCACTATCTCAGTGCTCCCCGTAACTCTCTGCCCAACCTCTCCCCAACAGATAAGAGTCCGACTCTTCCTCGCATATAGGAGCTCGAAGGGAGGCATGAAAATGTTGGCATGATGGTTTTTGTTTTAAGTACACTCAGCCAAAGGAAGGTAGGAGTCCAAAGTCCCACCAAAATCAATGATGCATGCCTGCAACATATCCTTAAGCGTCTGTATTGTTCGCTCGCTCTACCCATCTGTTTGCGGATGATAGGCGGTGCTGAAATGTAATCGGGTGCCCATCTCCTCGTGAAACCTCTTCCAAAATTTGGAAGTAAAATGAACATCCCAGTTTGACACAATAAAAGTTGGCACCCCATGACATGCCACAACCTCTCGTACATAGATATCGTCCAATTTCTCCGCAGAAGAGCTCTCACTTATGGCTAAGAAGTGAGCACTCTTTGTCAAACGATAACTATCACCCAGATAACATCAATACCATTCTCAGTCTTCGGAAATTTTGTAATGAAATCCATCATGATCTGCTCCCACTTCCACAGTGCAACCTCCAAGGGTTGAAACTTGCCATGAGGGTGCTGATGTTCGGCTTTGAACTTCCGGCAGGTCAAGCATCGCTCCACGAACCATGTCACATCCCTATTCATACACGGCTACTAATAGCTATGTTTCAAGTCAAGATACATCTTTGTAGTCTCCCGAGGAATGGATAATCTCGACTTATGGGCCTCATCCATCAACACCTGTCGAGCCCCACCATCATACGGTATCCAAACCTACCCATAGATAGTCAATAACCCCCTACTGTCGATATCAAAAGCTGAAACCTAGCCAACCATCCGCTCCCTCTTCCAATTCCCCTCCTTGATGTCCTTCGACTGCACATCTCTGATCGTATCTAAGGATGGAGTCATCATCGTCATATTAAAACAAACATCCCGAATCAGGGCACTGACTGCCCTTCGGCTCAAGGCGTCGACGACCACATTGGCTTTGTCCAGGTGATACGAAATCTCGTAATCATAATCCTTTGCCACATCGAGCCACCTCCTCTGTTTCATGTTCAAATTAGGCCGATCCATAGATACCGCAGACTCTTATGGTCCGTGTAGATAGTACACTAAACCCCATAAAGGTAATGATGCCAAATCGTAAGAGCGAAAACCACCACCCCCAACTCTGGATCATGGGTGGGATACTTTTCCTCATGAGGCTTCAGCTGCCTCGAAGTGTACAAAATCACATGCCCTATCTACATAAACATATAACCCAATCCCGAAATGGATGCATCACAATAGACCACAAAATCATCAACTCCCTTAGGGAGGGCAAGTACCAACGCCTCACAATGTCTTTGCAGAAGAGTCTCAAATGATGCCTGTTGCTTAGGCCTCCATCTAAACGCAATATCCTTCCTCGTTAACATAGTGAGAGGAACCATAATCTTTGAGAAGTCTTGAATGAGTCTCCGATAATATTTCCTATCAAACTGAGAAAACTCTGAATCTCAGATGGAGACTTTGGAACCTCCCATCGCATAACCGCCTCTATCTTGGTTGGGTCAACCAAAATACCAGTCTGATTAACGAGGTGTCCCAGAAACTAAACCTCAAGCAACCAGAACTCACACTTGGAGAAGTTGGTGTATAGCGTCTCCATCCTCAGAACCCCAAGAATCTTGTGCAAATGCTCCTCATGCTGCTCTCTGGTCTTCAAATAGACCAAGATATCATCGATGAAGACAATCACTGACCGGTCCAACATAGGGCTACACACCCAGTTCATGAGATCCATGAATGATTTCGGTGCATTGGTGAGCCCAAAAGGGATCACCACAAACTCGTAATGCCCATAACGAGTTCGGAAGGGTGTATTTTGAATATCCCCCTCTCGTACCCTCATCTTATGTTAACCAGACCTCAGATCGATCTTAGAAACCAAGACCCCCTGCAACTAATTGAAAATATCATCAATCCTTGGCAATGGATAACGGTTCTTCACCATCAACTTGTTCAACTACTAATAATCAATACACATCCGATGAGAACCATCCTTTTTCTTGACAAAAAAGATCGGTGCTCCCCACAACAAACTACTCGGCTGAATAAACTCCTATCCTAACAGCTCCTGAAGCTAAGAGGATAACTCCTGCATCTCGGGTGGCATAAGGCGATGTGGTGCCATGACAATCGACGCTGCACCAGGGATCAGGTCGATCCGAAACTCCACCTGCCTCTTGGGAGGCACACTCGACAACTAATCCTAAAAAACATCAGGGAAATCACGCACAATAGGAACATCAGAGATGTAAATCAATATCTTCTTGACAACTCGAGTATCCACCACATATGCAAGATACCTTGCCCTGGCGGCTGTACAGAAAGTCGATTATGACCTAGAACCCTCGTCATAAATGGTAAGCACTTCCCCACTAGGATCTCGAACCGTCACCAATTTCTGCTCATAATCAATCAGAGCCCCAAAGCGGTTTAACCAGTCCATACCCATCATAACACAAGAATCTCCCATCACAATAAGGATAAGGTCTATCAGATACCCGACACCATTTATTTCCAGTATACAACCCCGATAGATGTCTGTAGCGGAGACCGCATGCTCATCAAATATAGAAATACTCAATGGCCTACTCAAGGCCTCACGTGCAATGCTAAAATCATGAAAAAGGATGATTACACAAAAAATTGACTCGCACCCAAGTCAAACAATACTAGAGAAGGTACAAAGCTCACAAGTAAAGTACCTAACGGGAGAAATATCATAAGCAAATATATAACATATCAACTGAAATAATAAAGAAACACATACCAACCATGATGTCTGGTGCCAATCTGGCCTCCTCTGCTGTCAGCTAGAATGCTCTCCCCCGAGCCCTTGGAGCCTCGTCCTTCCCCTACCAGCCATCAGTAATACGTAAAGTAGTAGGAGGAGGAGCCTGAACCGCCCTCGATGCAAGATGAGGACACCCGAACCTCATATGAACCGTCCGGTTGCAATTGAAGCAAACCCAAAATCCCTTAGGGAAATCCTTCACCATATGACCCTCTTTGCCATACATGTAGCAAATAGTCCTTCACCGACAGGGTCCCTCATGACCCTTGTCACACTTGCTGCAAGTGCGGCCCTTCTGGCCTCCAACACACGAATCAACCAGATTGAACCGCTTAGTCACCGGCTGCAACTGTACTGGCATCCTCTCTCTCCCTTTATCATCTCTCTCCTCTCTCTCCTAGGTCTCTAGCTAGATCTCCCTCCTCATGGCATTGGTCTACAACTCAGCCAATGTCTGATACGAAGTTTTCTCCACATACTCATAGATATCCTTCCTCATGATACTTAGATACTGGCTCACACGTTCCTGCTCTGATGACACATGTCCAGGGCTAAACAGGGCCTTCTCATGACATATTCTGGTGATCTCAGTCACTGTCTCTGTCCTCTTCTTGAGAGATAGGAACTCCTGTGCTAACCTCTCTCTCTCTCTCTCAACCAATGACACAAAACCATATCCAAACATCTCAGTTAATCTCTCCCAAGTCATTGCAGAATGCTCCATAGGAGAATAGTCAACCATCACAAAATTCAACCAATCCTTCGCTCCCAAGCGAAGTAGGTTCAACGCAAAGTGGACCTTCAGATTAACCGGACAGGAGCAAGTACAAAGAAACCCTCAACATCAAAAATTCATCTCATCATAGCAATTGGATCCTTGGTCCCTTCAAACACTGGTGGATTCGTGTTGTTGAACTCCCGGTACCATAATGAATCACCCCCTGCGGTCTCGCAACAACATTGTTGTGGTGGCTGCAGTAGCAACATTCTAAGCAATGACAACATAGGGCTCATCAAAATTCTCATTCAGCATGGTCTTAATAGACATGAACCTCTCTGGTATGGCCTCTCTTATCGTTGCGGCCACCTCTACAACAACGATCCTACAAATCTCATCATTACTGGCACTCGGCCTCTCAGGGTCATTGGAGCCTGAACCTCAGGTAACCACCATACTGAAACACACAAGAAAATGTTTAGAATCGTGCTAAAGCACATACACTAACACTTAGACTTTCCTAAGATTCCTTCTTGGGTCGTGTACGGATCCAGTGCTTTCAGTAGTACGGGCCTAATACTACCTTCCACACCAATCCATATTTTCCTCAGGTCGTCCCCTCAAGACCCTAATTCACAAGAAATCTATTCCTCAAGGGTATCTATACACTCATCATGCATGTTCCTCAGAACCACTACTAAGCATCTAGGCATTCATCCTTGACTACTCCCCAACACCGCCCGCCTTGTAAAGATCTCTGATATTCTTGCCATTTACTATGCGTATGCCAATCGCACACAAAACATGACTTGATAGATAGTCGAATAAATGATTCTACCTTAGGTCCACAACCAAACAAGGAACAGGAAGAAAGGTTAAATAAGAAATTCTAATGCTATAAAATCATATCCATGTACAATCATACAACATACACTAAACAAAAAGCAAGGATAGGTTCAATCTAATAAAAGCAACCTCATAGGCTAAAGGCGTCACAAATAAGGCAACTATATCACACACTTCTTAAGGGATCCTTAACCTATCAACTAGAATGCAGTTCTATCAGTTCATAAGATAACATATCGATACTATACATAAAATAAGTAGAGATATTTTGGGAAACTACCGATCAAGCTCTGCCTGATTGTACACACTACTTCATCCTGGTTGATTGTACTGATCGAGCCAGAAATACGCTCGACATATGCGATCTCAACTCAAATCCAAGTTTTAAGGTCTTAATCATTAATACAATTTACCCCAACCTCACATCTGACCTGAAAAGATGTCCTAATCCATAAAGTCTTTGACTTTATGCCTTTTCATGGCTAAAGAGAGCTTAATCCCCAAACCCTAACTTCTAACATCACCAAAAACTCCATAACTCATTCATGGATGAAAGGAAAGGATCAAGCTTGCATTTTATGATTCTATGTACCCTAAAGCGTCTAAAAGGATAACTCATATGCTCTAGAGTATTTTGTACTCACAAAGATCAAGGTTTTGGGACAAAATGAACATAAATCTAAGCTTAAACAATATCTAGCAAAACAAGCTCCAAGGTATGAACTTTATACCTTCAAACGATGAATAGCGAGATGCAGATTTTGGATCCAAAAGCTTGAATGCAACACCACTGCTTGAATGATCTTCCTTCTCTGCCAAGAACACTCAAAAATCACTCACAAGCATCAAATCTCACTCACAAGGGATATGGTTTGGATTTTAGGGTTTAGAGGAATGGAGGCTAGCCATAAGAATGTCCAAGTAGGAATAAGATGCTCAAATAGGGGACATAACCCTGAAAATTTAGGATTTAAGGGCATCACGAGTACGCCCGACATACTCACGTGTATGCCCAGCATACTCGACCTCCGTCACAATCCACTTAAGGCTTTACTCCCGGCATACACTTTGTGTACGCCCAACGTAAGGACAAGATTTGCAAAATAATTTCATTTTTAGGTTAAAAGTGGAAATACCTGGAAACGGGTGTTACATTATTTGTGATCCTCGGCATCACAGTCATAAATCGAAGATCATAATCCGATATTAACACGCCATTGATTGTTCAATGATCTCAATATAAATAGGAGTTTCATTTTGATTGAAACTAGTAAAATGCTTTACCTACCTAAAAAAGATTCGTGATGTGATTAAGACATCCCTCTTCATGTTACGAATCGTATTTATGGATCCTCGCCTTAATTTAAAATTGGGTTAATAATCAAGGATAAAATCGAATTAATTAAACTTTCTCTTTTAGGTTAGATGGAATCCTCTCCCACCCCCTCACTCACTTTCTAGTTCTATCTTCTCTTTGTTCTCCCTCAAGAATGGCTCATTTGTTATGGGATCTTCCTCATTTTGATATTAGAAAAGATGTCCATGATCGAGGTCGTTGTCTCAATCAAAAATAAACCAACTAACCTAAGTAGACAGGGTAAGTCGGGTCGAATCCACGAGGAGTTTGTGGTCAAACTTTGTGCTATAATAGTCAATGAAAAAGAACTAATACTTGCAATTATCACGAAAAAAGATTTAAACTAAGATTTAAATAAAAAAAACTAGAAACTTTATATTGCAAACGATTACCAATGAGAAAAACAAGGTTACTTCAGGTTTAGTGTCAGATGATTAAGAATCACATGTTTATCTTCCCTTAAATTCCAAATTAATTATGAAAACATAACTAAGGTCAATTAACATGCAAGAAATAACTTTGGGCACACAATATGTTATCCCTACTAATTGTCTTACTCCCTATGTCTAAATGGATTAGGAACAATGAGTGGCTTGGCAATATTATGTCTTATGATTACCAATTACAATGTTTAGCATTTAAAATCACAATTTTGGAATAGTATATGTTGATTCAACCGATCGTCTTAGTTCCTAAGCTATATGAATTAGGCACGATTAGTGAATTGACAATAAACTATCTTAATTGTAAAATTAAACACATGAATAAAACCCAACTTCAATTATCACTAATAGAAATCATAAATTTAAGAACATATAATAACCAAAGTTGATTGGAATAGAACTAATAATCAAAACACGTTCATCAAATCATCCTAAACATTCCCTCAAGTAACCTAGGTGGTTTAGCCTTCCATAGAATTCACAAAACACAAAACTTGAATAAAAATAATGTAATTCTTAATAAAATTCATAAACCAACATGAAATCATAAAACTAATAAAATCTAATGATCAATCAATCATGGAACGATGAAACCTTGGAGAAGAAGTAACCAAATCTGGAGTTTGATGAAGATCCACCGGTTGAACGACTTCAATTGTTGAATGATGATGAACTTTGTGATTTGTATCCTCGGGTTCAGAAATTGATGATCAGAAACGCATTTGGAGAAGGTTTGAATGTGTTTGGAACCCTCCAAAACTGTGTAAAATCGCAGGGGAGAAGTCCAAAGTCGATTAGGGTTAAATCTCCTTTAAATAGGTGTTGAAAAACTGATTTTCGGAACTGTTTCCCGCGTCGGCGTCATAATGGGCGTCTTAGACGTCATATAGGACGTCTGGGCGTCCTTCGGGATGTTTTACATGTCTTCTGTCGTCCTTGATTTGCACTTGAAAATGGCCTAAAACGGCTAGGCGTCCAAGGGGGCGTCTTAGACGCATTCTAGGACGTCCCTCATCATTGTTGCCCTTTTTTGGTGATGAAAACGGTAGAATCAGTAAAAACGCAAAACATGAAATTTGTAGGAAAATTTGTCTAGTTTCCAGAACTGCTTCATTCATGTCAATGGGAGCTATAGATCTTGAGATATGATCAAAACATTGAAGAGTGGTCAAATTTCTCAACACCATTTTTCTTCATGCCTTTAGTAATTCGTCTCCCACGCTTGTTAGCTTCCTTTTTCTCGTTTTTCTTGTAGGTTCCGCCCAATTTAGCACTAAGTAGTTGCCTGCACATAATGTTCAACATTTCATCAACGTAGTGGCAGTCTTGGACAATTATACATTAATTCAACATATTTTGTACAATTTATTATGCTATAAATATAGATTGATCAAACCTCCCCAACTTTATTCCAAACTCGTCCCGAGTTTGGCCTGAAATAATCAGTGTAGTCTTACTCTCTTATCCTAAGAAAAACTCAATGGAATCACGAATTCCGTACATTTTATCACAACATATTCAATAAGCAGTATATATCGATTTTGAGGATTATTAGTTGTTTATCCGGACTTTTAAACTCAAAATACATGTTATGCTTATTTTACTTTGTTGTTTGAAACCCTCCACTTTTTGAACCCTTTCCAATAATCAACCTCATGAGTAATCAGTTGAACTCATTGCCAAAGTCCCGTTTTCAAGGTTCACTAACATAGTTAGCGCGGTCGGTAACACTTAATGGACCAACCCATATACTCCCGCTATCGAGGGGTCACATATTGTTTCACACAATGTCTTCAACTTGAATTTTTCTTCATACTTATCTTGATTATGCATTCTTCAAGTTATTTTATGGCTTCATTGGATTTGATCATCTTTGTATTTGACATCAGCTTGAATATATATACTTGGAAGTTCTTCAATGTTTTATGATGATTTTTGGTTGTGTGAAAACAATAATAGTCCCCTCCCAACCCCAAAGGCGCGGGAGTAAGTAAGACCAAGTACTCAGAGCATGATGGCACATATTGTTCGGTTGGGTCCTCAATTGAAAGATCGTAGGCTCGAGCCAAAAACCTTCATTTTTCAAACACTTGGATATTTCACATAACAATTTTTTAAATAAATATAAATATTCCCAAACCGGTTGAGCAACCCACAAAATGAATATTAAATATATATATTATGACTCGATATATGAAACTCCTATCATTTTCCATCTTGATGAGTTACATTCAAGATATAGAGATGCTACTAACTCATCAAATATTTCATGGTGACCAACTCGGGAAAATAAGATAATAAAAAAATTAAGATAACATTCATTTATCCCAAAATGATTACGTAATAAAAATCATCAAAACTAATAGAAATAATACAAACGAGGAGGACGACACACCTGATGGTAGAATAGGTTTTGATACTTGAAAATCTTCACTAACTTGAGGCATTTTCATAATGTTTCGTTATGCCCGAACGAAAACAAAAAAAAATTATGATTTTTTTTTAAAATTTGTCACTTTTTCTCCAATCTTCAGTTTTCTTATTGTGTACACCCCTCCCCAACTTTGAGGCTTGCATCGTCCTCGATGCATCCAAAGACAAATTCCTAAAATAAAAAAAAACTACAAGCACACAAATCAAATCAAATAAAAATAAATTACACTAGCTAGCCCTCAATTTCGTCGGGGTCCACGATTGCACTTAGCACGTGCAACAAGCCTTTTAAACCCCTAGGTTACCCCTAGTGGACGAGTGAAGTCTCGTGAGGGTTTGCAGTGAACACACCCACAAAGTTCCAAAATTGCCAAGTTTAATGTCATTAGCGGGACACGTTACCTCGACCGATGTCTATGGATGATCATATATTAGTTGACATCGTTGAAAGTCATCCATGAGGTCGTTTATCTTACCTTGAGTAACTTTAAGTTTTCCACGATAATGCTTAGACCTAGTTTTGAAGTCCAATGTATCTTTCCTTATAGTAAACTTCTTTAATCGATGCTTGATATCATGTAAAACTTTCATTTTTGATTTATGGGAGTGTGTATAATCATGCTTCTTATTCCCTAATCTTTTTTTCTTGTGTTGACTCATGCAATCATCTGATGCTTTTGACCTGTTACATGATAAAATTTTCTCCAAATTGTGGGTGGTGCCATAAAGCATATTTGCGGTATGCTCATAAACATAGTCATCAATAGTATTGATTACAAACAGGTCACCACTAATTGGAGGATCATTAGTAGGTCCAAATAATAGGAGTCTAAATTTATGGCTTACAAAGGTCACGTTAGCGCACCTTCCTGGCAACTAATATGAGCATATATAGTTTTCAAAAAAGGACGATCAATGATTATGCTTGGTTGTTTGTATTTGGCCAATATTTTAGAATCCATCAGAAGAAGTTGTGGTTCAAGTTTTTTCAAAGTTGTTGGGCAAGGGTTGGTATTATCCTCTATGGACCCCTCCCCAACTTTGGATGCTTCCGAATCAAGAAACTCTTTATTAGATTTTTCCAATTCGTTTACTTCTTGTTTGATTTCAATTATGCTTTCGGTATCATCATCGTATAAAGGTACATAATCCTCCACAACAACCTCAAGTTCGGCTGGTGTAGGTTTATGCACTTTATTATCAAACAACTTATCACTACATAAAAAAGTTACCTCATTATCTTGTGTAGCATCCGAAAGATTTCCAAGTGGTTGTTGATTTAGCTGCTCTCTTATTTGTTCTAATTGTTTTTCAATAACTGAAATTGACTTGGAGTTGTCTTCTTCTTTGTTGAAGGTTTCATTCAACATGTCCAACATTTGATCCAACTTCTTACTAAATGAAGATCCATCTGATTCTTGGTCCTCCAGAAAACAAGATGATTCATGGTGTTGGCTTTGAGTTGAATAGTCAGTCCGCCAACAATCATCATCATATGGATCATCACATGTATCATCATTATATGACTCATAGTAGAGATCATTATAATATTGATATTGGCCCAAATTTTCTCTCTCCCACCACATATCTTGATTCATGTAAGTATATTCTTCCACTCACTACCGTCCCTACAAAAAATCCAATAAAAGAGTAAAGATTCTGAACTAAAAATAAAACAAAAAAACAAAAAAAATGTAATGACTACTTCATCACAATAGTTTAGTGTCAGATGATTAAGACTCACGTGTTTATCTTCCCTTAAATTCCAAATTAATTATAAAAACATAACTATGGTCAATTAACATGCAATAAATAACTTTGGGCACACAATATGTTATCCCTACTAATTGTCTTACTCCCTATGTCTAAATGGATTAGGAACAATGAGTGGCTTGACAATATTATGTCTTATGATTACCAATTACAATGTTTAGCATTTAAAATCACAATTTTGGAATAGTATATGTTGATTCAACCGATCGTCTTAGTTCCTAAGCTATATGAATTAGGCACGATTAGTGAATTGACAATAAACTATCTTAATTGTAAAATTAAACACACGAATAAAACCCAACTTCAATTATCACTAATAGAAATCATAAATTTAAGAACATATAATAACCAAAGTTGATTGGAATAGAAGTAATAATCAAAACACGTTCATCAAATCATCCTAAAGATTCCCTCAAGTAACCTAGGTGGTTTAGCCTTCCATAGAATTCACAAAACACAAAACCTGAATAAAAACAATGTAATTCTTAAAAAAATTCATAAACCAACTTGAAATCATAAAACTAATAAAATCTAATGATCAATCAATCATGGAACGATGAAACCTTGGAGAAGAAGTAACAAAATCTGGAGTTTGATGAAGATCCACCGGTTGAACGACTTCAGTTGTTGAATGATGATGAACTTTGTGATTTGTAGCCTCGGATTCGGAAATTGATGATCAGAAATGCATTTGGAGAAGGTTTGAATGTGTTTGGAACCCTCCAAAACTGTGTAAAATCGCAAGGGAGAAGTCCAAAGTCGATTAGGGTTAAATCTCCTTTAAATAGGTGTTGAAAAACTGATTTTCGGAATTGTTTCCCGCGTCGGCGTCATAATGAGCGTCTTAGACGTCATATAGGACGTCTGGGCATCCTTCGGGACATTTTACATGTCTTCTTTCATCCTTTATTTGCACTTGAAAATGGTCTAAAACGGCTAGGCGTCCTAGGGGGCGTCTTAGACGCGTTCTAGGACGTCCCTCATCATTGTTGCCCCTTTTTGGTGATGAAAACGGTAGAATCAGTAAAAACGCAAAACATGAAAGTTGTAGGAAATTTTTGTCTAGTTTTCAGAACTTATTTATTCATGTCAATGGGAGCTATAGATCTTGAGATATGATCAAAACATTGAAGAGTGGTCAAATTTCTCAACACCATTTTTCTTAATTCCTTTAGCAATTCGTCTCCCACGCTTGTTAGCTTGCTTTTTCTCGTTTTTCTTGCAGGTTCCGCCCAATTTAGCACTAAGTAGTTTCCTGCACATAATGTTCAACATTTCATCAACGTAGTGCCATTCTTGGACAATTATACATCAACTCAACATATTTTGTACAATTTATTGTGCTATAAATATAGATCGATCAGTCCATAATGAGCATATCTCTTAAATCAATATAGGATAAATAACTTTTTATGAACATGTGAATTGAATTTGCATTTGAGTGAAATGTTTCACCGTATGTCAAGACAAGAGTGATTTGAAAATGATTAAAACTTTCTAATTGCATTTGAATTGAAGAATAGAGTTTTGTATGTTATCAATTAGAGCTGCCAAACTTGAGCATCTCGATGTTACCCTTGACAAGAGTCTTGTTATAGATCTTGTGCTTGGATCTTTCATTAGTTGTTATGATAATTTCAACCTGATTTATCATATGATTAGTATGGAGAAAAAATTGATGATATTATTAAATCTAAGATAACTGGAAAGGAATTAGGTTTCTTATCTATTTCCAACTATAGCGTTTGAATGTTGGTGGAATGAATAGGAAACGTTTGAATCCTAAATGGAAAGAAATGGTTTCGGCCGGAACTTCCCATTATGAAGGAATGGAATTGTTGTGTCCTCTAATCTATGCAATCATGATTCAAAAGAGGCAAATTTCAATTAATGTAAGGACAAGGATCATAGGAAACGAAGTTGCCCTAAGTATTTTGGGATGGTAAAGTCAAACACTTTACTCTACATCAAGTACTTAAAATAATCGAACTCCAATACATCCAATTCTTGGAAACTTAATGCATGATGTGATAATCACATTTGGATGGCAACATAGAATCCATAGCAAAGAAGGAAGATCTAAACCTAATCATTCAAATGGAACAATGTTGCATGTCTCAATGCTTGAGCTTGTGTTTAGTCATGGAGTTAGGATTAATCTAGTCTCTTTCTATTACTCATCAGAGATCTATAGAAACCAAATTTCATTATATGTGTTGTGTAAACATGAATTTCAATTTTCATTTAATAATGGAAATGTGAGTCTAGTTTATAAAGATGATGGTTTATGTTTAAAACATCTTCATGCAATTAGAATTTATGAAATTGTAGTTTGTATTTCTAATAATAGCAGTGATGACTTAATCATTGATTTTTCTTAGTGTTTAGATATGTTTGTGCTTGTGGCATGATTGCCTTGACCACATAAGTAAGATGTAACGTCCCAACAATTAAAAATTTCGATTTTTGTATTAATAAAACCATTATCCATAACAATATCATAAAACCATAGTGAAATCAGAGTATATCAATTAACATCCAAAAACATTAAAGTCATGTAAAATGCGGAACAATGTGGTATGTGCAGTGCAGTCATCTCGAGCTCTTCTCCTTCGAATAAGAAGTACGTGAAACATAAACTGAAAACCGTAACCACAAAGCTTAGTGAGTTCCCCAAAATACCACATACCATACATATCAAACATATAATAGGACCCGCCCGTCATCAGGCCCCGCTCGGAACAGATCTGTCAGTCATTAGGCACCGCCCGGTATACATACAAACATATAAACACATGAAAAAGTCACAAAGATAAATATCATACAATATAATCATCAGGCCCCGCCCGATAAACATATCAGAAAACATACATGCAGAGTTACGCAGACAACTAGTATCCTAATCATAATAAACCATGTGTTGGCATTGGTGTCTTCGACCCACTAAGGACGGTGAGGAAACTCACCTCAAGCTGCTGAATCTCTCAAATAAAATCTCGGTCTGCTGATCCGGAAAATCCTCGCGCTAACACCATCAAATAATATTCAATTAATAATTGGATCTCGACCTATAATCAAGAACCTACTTACTTGTCCAACATCCAGAGTTAAAGACCATTTTACCCTTTTCTAACTTGGCCCAAAACCAGTGCCCAACCCATTTTCTCAAAAGGCCAAAATTCCTAAACGGCATCCCAAGGCCCAATAGGGCCCAACTTCTTAATTGGGCCCAAAAACCATCATGTACCTAATTCCAAGAAAGCCTATAGTCCAGCAATGGCTCAAAGTCAGAAGTCCAATGTCTCAACAAGGCCCAAACCCTAAAAGTCCAAAATATAACCCAAACATGTGAAAGTCAACCGAAGTCAAACTGCTAAGTATGCTAGGCATACTCATACTTACGCTCAGTGTACTCCTTCCAGGGTCAGTACACGCAACGTATAAGCTGGGTATGCCCCGCGTACTCCACAGACAACCAATCCAACCCATTAAGCACTTAATCGGTTAAGACATGAAGCCGAACTCTCAAATCTGATCCTAAATGGTGACTTAACACGTAAAGTTGGCAACTTTACTCCCATGCATGACTTAATGGGACCCAAAACAAAAAAAACAACATTAAGAATCCTAACACATGCATGGACCAATATAACTCATAAAGGTTGCATTTTTATGCACAAGGGACCTCAAAGGTGCTAAGATCTAACATCCATGGATTCTGGAGTGGACCATAATCTCAAATATGGCTTAAAGGACCCAAAAATACACAAATAACACCCTAAGTTGGATCTACCTTAAGGAACCATCATTATGGGAGCTTTTTACCTCGAATGGCTAGCTAATACAAAGATCACTCTGGATCTACAAGCTCAAGCCACTCCTAAGCAACCTCCAAGTGTTCTTCTTCTTCTACTTCACCAAAAACACCACCATAACTCACTTCCAAGCTCAAATCTCACAAAAGACAATTAGGTTTTTGATCTTAGGCTATAGAGAGATGGAAGCTGTTCATTAGAAGGTCCAAGGGTGTCATAAGTTGTTTAAGTAGGGCACAAACCATAAAAATTAGGGTTTTCCTCTGCATTGCGTATGCCCTACATACTTGCACGTACGCCCAACGTACGTGGGTGCATCCGCGATCAATCAATGAGCTAGTACGCTAAGCGTACTCATAGAGTACGCCATGCAGACTAGCTAGGGACTAAAATGTGAGAAAATTTTCCATTGAGGGTTAAAAAGAAACATACCAATGATCTCGAATGTTACAATTCTCCCTCACTTGAATCAAACTTCATCCTCGAAGTCCGTTATCCCAAATAACTCTAGGCAGTGCTCCCTCATCTCCCTCATCTCCCTCATCTCAAGGTTTTCATCTTTCTGTCAAGAATCACCACCGGTCTCTCGATATAATTCAGGTCATCATCGACACGAATATCCTCCAATGGAACCACCGTGGAATCATCTACTAAACATTTCCACAATTGAGAGACGTGAAACATGCTATGGATATGGCTAAGATCTTCGGGAAGATCCAAGCGATAAGCAACCCGACCCACCCGGGCCAAAACCCTAAAAGGACCGATGTACCTGGGGCCTAACTTGCCCCTCTTCCTGAATCGGACGACACCTTTCCAAGGTGACACCTTCAAGAGAACCATATCCCTAACCTGGAACTCTAGATCGGATCGGCGCTTGTCGTCATAGCTCTTCTGCCGACTTTGAGCTGTCTGGAGTCTACCCCAAACCTACTAAATCAACTCGGTAGTCTTGAGTACCACTTCGATACTCCTCATGACTCACTGACCGACCTCACCCCAACATATCGTGGTCCTGCATTTCCTCCCATAAAGTATCTTAAACGGAGGTCGATCGATTATGGCGTGATAACTGTTGTTATACGAAAACTCCGCCAAAGGGAGATACGTATCCCAACTGCCACCGAAATCCAGAACGCATGCCCGTAGCATATCCTCCAATGTATGGATGTTCCCTCGCTCTGTCCGTCAGTCTGCGGGTGGAATGTCGTGCTGAAGTGCAGACGAGTACCCAAATCCTCATGGAACCTCTTCCAAAACCTTGAAGTAAACCGTACATCCCTGTCTGAAACCACAGAAACTGACACCCCATGTCGTGCCACAACCTCCCCGATATATATGTCAGCCAACTTCTCCGCAGAGATACTCTCCAGAATCAGAATAAAATACACGCTCTTGGTCAATCGATCCACGATGACCCATATCGAATCCACTTCGCGCACTGTCCGAGGCAACTTCGTAATGAAATCCATGGTAATCTCTTCCCATTTCCGAATGGGAATGTCTAATGGTTGCATCTTTACGTGAGGCCGTTGATGTTTAGCCTTGACTTTCCTGTAAGTCAAGCACCTCTCCACATACCATGCTACATCCCTCTTAATAAGGGGCCACCAATAATTAGGACAGAGATCTATATACATCTTCGTCGCGCCGGGATGAATGGAGAATCTCGATTTGTGCACTTCCTCCATAGAAACCTGATGCACACCACTCCAATAAGGAACCCACACCCTCTGATGGAGAGTCAATAACCCCCGACTATTGTAATTGAAGGAAGCGACCTGACCCACTATGCGCTCACCCTTCTAGTGCTCTTCCTTCATTTCCTCAACCTGAGCCCCTCGAATCTGCTCCAAGAGTGGAGTAATTACTATCATCCTCATACAGATATCTGTGATAGGAGCCGTGGCCGCAATGAGACTGAGAGCATCGGCCACCATATTGGCCTTCCCAAGATGGTAAAGGATCTCACAATCATAATCCTTCACCACATCCAACCACCAGCGCTGCCTCACATTCAAATTCGACTGATCCATCAAATACCCCAGGCTCTTTTGATCCGTGTAAATAGTCCAGCGAACCCCGTAGAGGTAATGTCGCCTATTAAGGGTGAAAACCACAGCCTCTATATCTAAATCATGCATCGGATAATTCGCCTCATAAGGATTCAGCTGCCTCGAAACGTAAGCAATCATACGACCCCTCTACATCAAAATTGCACCCAAACCCGCGATGGACGCATCAGAATAAACTAAAAAAAATACCTCGAAGCCCTCAGGCAGAGTCAGAATCAGCGCGTCACACAATCTCTGTCTCAGGGTCTCAAAAGTTATCTAGGTTCTTAGGCCTCCAACGAAAAGTGACAGTCTTTTTCGTCAACCGAGTCAGAGGAACCACTATCTTGGAGAAATCTTGAATGGACCTCTGATAGTAACCTGCCAACACAAGGAAACTCTAAATATCAAATGGTGACCTCGGAACCTCCCCCCTTATCACGGCCTCGGCCTTGGCTGGATTGACCGAAACACCGTTCTGGTTGACAAGGTGCCCCAGAAACTGCCATTCGCGGAACCAGAACTCACACTTAGAGAACTCCATATACAGTCTCTCCCTCCTCAGAGTCCCCAATACCTCCCTCAAATGCTCCTCATGCAACTCCTGGGTCTTGGATTAGACCAGGATGTCATCGATAAATACAATCACAGACCGATCCAGTATCGACCTGCATACATGGCTCATGAGGTCCATGAACATGGCTGGATCATTGGTGAGCCCAAAGGGCATCACCACAAACTCGTAATGATCATAACGAGTCAGTAAGGTCGTCTTCTGCACATCCTCCTCCCTGACCCTCATCAGCTGATAAACTAAACGTATATCAATCTTGGAAAACCAAGATGCACCCTGAAGCTGATCAAACAAATCATCAATCCTCGGGAGTGGATAACGGCTCTTCACCGTTATATTATTCTACTCCTGCTAGTCAATACACATCCGATGTGACCCATCCTTCTTCTTCACAAACAAGATCGGTGCTCCCCCATGGCGAAATGCACGGTCGAATGAACCCCTTGTTTAACAGCTCCTGCAGCTGTGTAGACAACTCCAGCATCTCTGGAGGAGCTAACTGTTATGGTGCTTTGGATATCAGAGCTGCACCCGGAACCAAGTCAATCCTAAACTCCACCCGCCTCTCCTGAGGCACCCTAAGAAAGTCCTCTGGGAATACATCCGGGTATTCCCGGACAACCGATACGTCATCCACAGTCGCCATACCCTTCTCCCGGGTATCCATAACATATGCAACATATCCGGAACAACTCTGCTGAAGATAGTGTCTGGCCCTAGCTGTCGAGCATAAAATTGACCCACACTAAGCGCTCTCCCGCTAAACCACTAACTCTCCCCCACTTGGGGTTGGAATATGTACCAACTGATGCTCTCAATCAATCACCACCTTGTTGGAGCTCAACCAGTCCATCCCTCCATGTCTGAGGTCGAAAAATCCCTGCTCCATGCCAAACGGCGGGCGCAACCCCTATTTCCTGCTCCACCTCCATATTGTTGGATAAGGTGTCTAAGTCCATAACTTTATTTGGTATGTACTTGACCCGGCTTGGCATGGTCCATTTGGGTTGCTTGGCATCTCAACATTTGGATAGACAAAATGAGAAAAAGGACACTTATGATTTATTAATATATTATAAGTTCTAATATATTAATAGGAAATCATATTATTTAATTAATGTTGATCAAGAATTAAATTTGGTATCAAAGACAAGGCTTGTTTTCAATTATACATGATGCTACATGTTTTTCCAAAGTTGAAATTCTGCCATTTTTGCTTCTGACTTCTCACCACGACGTGACAGTATTTACCACGACGTGTTGTTGATGGTGTAATGTTTATGCTAATCCATTTACAACGGTTATTATCAAAATTTTAAGTTTTATGTGTGTTTATATGATTCTTGAAATTATTGATATGAATGTTCATGCTTATGAGTTTTAGTAAGATCATAGGAATTATTTGCACATTGTTTGATGATATAATTCTTGATCTAAATGTTATTGATGGATTCCATAATTTGTCCTCAAGTTATGGATTACCAAAAGTCAGTTCTTTAAATTGTCATTAAAGAACCATAGGTTACGTAAAGTGAAGAGTCTTCATTTTTAATAAACCATTAAACTCATAAGTTATGAATACGAAAGGTTTTGAATAGTTTCAAAACTTGCCCTCAAGTTTTGGAATTTGTAAAGTCACTTTAGAAAACTTTAATTCCAAACCCGAGTTTTAAAAGTTAAAATTCAACCCTTATACTTTATAGTATTATAAGTTTATATATATATATATATATATATATATATATATATATATATATATATATATATATATATGTATAAGATCAAGTCAGTCTTACCATTAGTAGGCCTCATTCACGAATCCGGTCAATAAGGGGGTATAAGGTTGTTGCCTATAAAATGGAAGCTTAATGGGTGTCCACTCTCACCCACTGCTTCCTTGACTGGTGGAGGGTCGTTAGCGGAACGGGTAAGACAGGGACTATAATTCTCATTAAAAGTATAATGATAAGTGTAAAGTAACTAAACCTTTTATAAATTCCCAATCTTAGTTACTTTAGGAAATTGTGAAATTGGTGCTAACCCATGAAATTACACTTTGTACCTTACCAAGTCCTTGGTGGAGCGTGTGTGGGTAACCGGCACACTAACATGGACTAGTAAGAGTGGCAAAGGATGACTTAATATTTATCCTAGATCGGTGGAGCGTGTGTGGGTAACTGGCACATCGATTAGGTGATAAAGATTAAGGGTACCAAGTTAATATGCATGGTTATTCACACCTTGTTTGTGATCATCGGCATTCCAGTCACAAACTTGAGAGGGCACAATCGAGATTCAAACATGCCATTGAAAATTTCAATGAATCTCAAAAGATCTAGGAGTTTCAATCCAATTAAAACCTAATAATTTATTTCGTTTTTTCATGGTGGAAATTGGTGAATCTTCATTCACCTACATTCAAATATTTTATAGCTTGGATTACGGCATCCCTCTTCCAAGTTATAAAGCATTGTGTTGGGTCCTAGCCTTAATATTACATTTGTGTGTCTTATTAAGGATTCAATATCTAATAAAAACTTGTCTTTCTTCTTTTCAGATGTCTTCCAACAATGCTGCTTCTGGCTCAAACCCTACCAACTCCTTCTCTCTTATGAACCTTTGTGGGAGAGTCATCTTTGATGGTTCAAACATTAATGATTAGATCAGGAACATCAGGATGGTCACTCGCTACGAGGACAAGTAATATGTCCTCGACAAGGAGCTGAAGGAAATTGATGAGTCTACTGCTACTCCACAAGAGATCGCTGACTTTAGGGCACATGAGAGAGATGTCACCAAGGTGGCATGTATCATGTTGGCCACAACGACAACAGAACTCCAGAAGTCCTATGAAGACTTTTACCCTTTTGAGATTCACATGGACCTGATGGACCGCTACCATCAAAGTGCTCGTCAAGAGAGGTATGAAATCATCTCTTCCATGATAACAACCCAAATGAAGGATGGTGAATCTATCACGGGCCACATGCAGAAAATGCAAAGGTTTGTGGACCGTTTGCTGAAGTCGAGTATGAACTTCCCCGAGGAGTTGGCTATTGATATCATACCGCACTCCTTACCTACTTGTTATGATCAATTCTGAATGACCTATCACATGAACAAGGAGGAGGTCACACTTAGCAAACTTCAAGGACTTTTGAAGATCTCCGAAAGTGGTCTTAATGGTAAATCGGTTGTTACTACTCCTACTCCTAACACCGCCCCTGTTCTGGCAATCGGGCAAAGTATAGGGAAGAAGAGGAAGATCCCTTCGAAGGGTACCAAGGGAAAGTCTCTTGATGGCTCATCTTCAAGTGGAACCAAAGGTGGTTCTGTCACTCCTTCTGCCAACCCAAAGGAAGCTCAATGCTTCTATTGTCAGGAAAAGGGGCACTAGAAATGAAACTGCCCCAAGTATCTGCAAGATGTTAAGGATGGGAAGGTCAAGCCTACCCATGCAGGTATTTACACTATATTATCTAATAACTCACCACATACTACTTCTTGGGTACTTGATACAGGTTGCGGTATTCATATATGTTCTGATTTGCAGGGCCTAAGAAAAAGTGAGGATGTGGAGCACGGGAAGATAAACTTGATCATGGGTAATAGGAAAGCTTCACCTATCACCAAGATTGGAGCTTATTCTTTGTTGGTAAGTAGTGGGTTAGTGTTAGATCTGAATAAGTGTTGTTACTCGTCTGAAATGGCGAGAAATATTATTTCTTTTCACGGTTTGTACAAACAAGGGTTTATTTTTCATTTGATAATGAATGTGGTGGTATTAATGCTTTTTTATAATAATGTTCTTTATTTTAAAGCATTACCTTGTGATAGTGTATATGAAACTGTGTCGGTTGTAGACAACTTAGGAAATAATGTGTTGCATATCGATTCTTACACTAGTTTGGATAAAGCATCCTTGTGGCATTGTCGTCTTGGACATGTTAACAAGAAGTGCATAGGCCAACTCCAGAAGGCTGGAGTCTTGGAGTCATTTGACTTAAAGTCGGATGATAGTTGCGAGTCTTGTTTGCTTGGAAAAATGACAAAGTCACCCTTCATTGGTACTTGTGTGGACCCTTCAGAACCGCCACGAGGGATGCTAACCGCTTATATGTGACTTTTACTGATGATTACAGTAGATATGGTTATGTCTACTTAATCAAGAATAAGTCAGAAACTTTTGACAAGTTCAAAGAGTTTAAAAAAGAAGTGGAGAATCAGTTGGGCATGAACATTAAGATGCTCCGATCCGATCGAGGAGGAGAGTATCTTAGTATAGAGTTCCTTGACAATCTTAAGGAATGTGGAATTGTTTCACAATGGATACCTCCCAGAACACCACAACTTAATGGTGTGGCCGAGAGGCGCAATCGAACCTTGTTTGACATGGTTCGTTCCATGATGAGTCGAGCTTCATTACCAATGTCAGTCTGGGGGTATGCCTTAGAGACTGCCGCCTATATCCTTAATCTAGTACCTACCAAGGAGGTTGCCAAAACACCTCACAAGATGTGGACTGGGAAAGTTCCCAATTTAGACCACATCAAGATTTGGGGTAGCGAGGCTTTCGTGAGACGTGGGACTCAGGACAAGCTCGAACCTCGTAGTGAGCGGTGTATTTTCATCGGCTACCCACAAAATTCTTTTGGTTACCTATTCTATAGACCCAGTGAGAATGTGGTCTTTGTGGCAAGGAGAGGGGTCTTGAGAGAGAGAGAGAGAGAGAGAGAGAGAGAGAGAGAGTTTATAAGCCAAGGAAACAGTGGGAGGCAAATTGACCTTGAAGAACTTCAAGAGACAAGCGGTGCAGGAACCTCAAACCCTAGCAGTCAACCTGAGGAGGAAACTTTTGTTGATGAATCCGTGCCTCTGAGGCGTTCCACAAGAGTTAGGAATCCACCTGAGCAATACTATGGTTTTCATATTAATGCGGAAGGTGATACATTTATCAGTGATAGTACACTGGTAAATTTGGATGAACCTAACAGCTATAGGGAAGCCATGGCAGACCCTGAGTCTGCTAAATGGAAAGAGGCTATGGACAGCGAGATTCAGTCCATGTATGACAATCAAGTTTGGAACTTGGTTGACAATGTACCGGGTCGTAAGACGGTCGGGTGCAAATGGATCTTCAAGAAGAAGACCGGCATGGATGGGAAAGTGCACACTTATAAGGCGCGACTGGTTGCGAAGGGCTTCACTCAAACTCAGGGAGTTGATTATGATGAAACCTTTTCACCAGTAGCGAAGATTAAGTCTATTAGGGTTTTTTTAGCCATAGCTGCATTTCATGATTATGAAATATGGTAAATGGATGTCAAAACCGCTTTCCTCAATGGAAAGTTGGCTGATGATGTTTACATGAGTTAGCTAAAGGGTTTTGTCGATGCAAAGCACCCTAATAGAGTGTGTAAGCTTGAGAAATCCATCTATGGGTTGAAACAAGCATCTCGCAGATGGAATCTTTGTTTCGATGAGAAAGTCAAAGAGTTTGGTTTTTCGAGGAGCGAATATGAGTCTTGTGTATATGTTAAGGCTAGTGGGAGTATAGTTAGCTTTTTGGTATTGTATGTGGATGACATACTACTCATAGGAAATGACATCCCAACCCTACAGGAAGTTAAGTCCTGGCTTGGGAAGTGTTTTGCTATGAAGGACCTTGGAGAAGCTGCCTATATCCTAGGGATAAGGATATTGAGAGACAAGAGTAAGAGACTAATTGGAATTAGTCAAAGTACCTACTTGGATAAGGTGCTGAAAAGGTTCAGCATGCAGGATTCCAAGAAAGGTGACTTACCAATCCAGAGCAACACCAATCTAAGTAAGACTCAGAGTCCGAGTACAGAGGCTGAAATAGCTGAGATGAGTCTTGTACCATATGCTTCCGCTGTGGGCTCAATCATGTATGCTATGACTTGTACTCGCCCTGATGTGGCCTTTGCTTTGAGCATGGTCAGCAAATATCAAGGGAATCCAGGCAAGGGTCACTGGACTACAGTGAAGAATATTCTCAAGTACCTACGTAGGACTAGGGACTGGGTCCTTACCCTTCGTGGGAGTGTTGACTTGAGAGTATTGGGGTATAGTGATGCTGGTTTCCAGACTGATAGGGATAATTTCCGCTCTCAGTCGGGCTGGGTCTTTACCCTAAATGGAGGAGAAATTACTTGGAAAAGTTCCAAATAGGAAACAGTAGCTGATTCAACTTGCGAATCAGAGTACATAGCACCAAAGGAGGCAATATGGCTAAAGAACTTCATTTGCGACCTTGGAGTTGTACCAGTTATTAAGGAGCCTATGGAGATTTTCTGTGATAACGAAGGTGCAGTTGCCTTAGCTAAGGAACCAAGGGATCACGGCAGATCCAGGCACATCGAAAGAAAATACCACTTCATTAGACATCAGATAGAAGAAGGAATCCTCGTGGTAAAGAGGGTATCATTAGATGAGAACCCAGTAGATCCCCTCATGAAGGGACTGTGTAGGGCTAAGCATTTGCAGCATGCGAGGTGCATCGGGCTGAAGTAAAGTTGATGATTAAATAAAAGTTGTCGTTTATTTATAAGTAAAGTGTTGCTATCTTGTGTTAATTGTTTACTATTGTTTCAATTTTGCATGTTTTGACTTCCAGAATAATTACTTTATTCAAATTCTCCACAGTCAGTCATATGTTGGAAGTAGATATGAATCAAGACTGTCATGAATTAGGTTTCTAGATGTCTAAGATGTTAGACATAGCAAAAGTTGCTACAACATTCATGAGTGCTCATAAGTTCCGAGTATTGGATTCAATCCACGCTCACTTGTATCACTTCATGGAATTTATCTCGAGTGATCGTGAGACGGTAATATCATATAAGTCTTCAAACCTATAGATATGAGTTGGTTGTGCATTGATTGTATGAAAACGCATCGGTAACTCGATGTTATTAAACGTGCATTTATGTATGATTCAACAAGTAGTTAGTACAAGCATATGAGTCAAAGTTTATCTGTTCCTTTTAGTCCTTGGAGGATTAAAAGCGATATATGGGCCCCTCGATGATTTTGTTTTGACCTATGTGTCGGGCTCGGCCAGAACCAAATTGATATGTTCAGTTTAGTTCTATGTCAAACAAATCGGAAATCGGGAAACAAACTGCTAGACAATAAGTATGACATTGTTCCACGTATTTGTCCGACTGATATCTAGAACAGAGGATTATATGATCACTTATCTTAAATGCCGCATCATCATTATCTCAGTTCCACGAGACTTTGAAAGAGCTACGATTGCTGGTCGGTTCCTGAAGTCATACTTCCAACTATAGCTATTAGACTTATCCAAGTGGGAGATTGTTGGCTGAGGTGTCTAAGTCCATAACTATATGTGGTATGTACTTGACCCGGCTTGGCATGGTCCATTTGGGTTGTTCGGCATCTCAACATTTGGATAGACAAAATGAGAAAAGGACACTTGTGATTTATTAATATATTATACGTTCTAATATATTAATATGAAATCATATTATTTAATTAGTGTTGATCAAGAATTAAATTAGGAATTAATTTTGTGACCAAAAGAGACTAATTAAATATATGAGGATTGATTATGTAAATCTTTTATTCTTATATAGTGGGCTTATGGTTCATGATTCACTAGATTAGGCTAGGACCAATTGGGTGCTCCATGGAGGTTAAAACCCATGGATCATGGGGGAAATGAAAAGCCATGAACATTAGGGTTTACATGGTGTAACCCTACATGTGACACACTATAGAAGGAACCTCATATGGAGCAAAATCGGCCACTAAGACAAGAACAAGAGGGCTAGCCGATTTTTGAGTGAAAGTTTTCTATTCTCAAGTTATTCCAAGTGTTATGGTGTTGTGTGAAACATTTGAGGCATCAAATTTTGGGTGCTAGGCTCACAAGGTCTTAAGGAATCCAAGCAACTACAAAGGTATGTCATTCTACTAGTTTTTTATATTACAAGTTCCTCATGCCATGCTAGTTAGGATGAGAACCTTGGAAAATTCTTATTTTCATGTATACTAGAGAAAACATAGATCCAAGGTTTCTAGGGTTGCATGTACACCATAGGAGTGTTAGAATGCTCAAAACCCATCACATATATCGTGTGCCCAAGGGGGCATATGGCCATTGGAGCCCATCCGATGTGCGGGCACCCTAGCTATGTAGGGTGGGTCAATGAGTTCAGACTCCGTGTCCGAGTCATCCTCCTCCTCCTCGTCAACTTTTTCCTCTTCCGGGTCTTCCATGGGCTCTCCTCTGGGTCCTCCTCTATCCAACCTGTATTTCCCTGATTAGGAAAATACGGGTCGCCCGGTAAATGAAATCTGGCCATGTTATTTGTACGAGAATATAAGTACAAAAGGAGATATAAGAAGATACAATAAAGACTCCACATAATGCCAAAATAGTCCTATAGTATTTTAATTGTTTATGTTTGATTCCTTAAAACCTTTGGGTATTAGGTTGGTAAGTTTTAGATTCGCTGTCCACCCCAATCACTCCCAAACACATGTTGGTCGTATTTTTAATACATATAGTTGATCAGGCTATATTTATCCCCAATACGATTACATAACTGCGTGGGTTTAACCGCGATGTCCAACTCCTCTAAATACTTTTAGTTATCTTCTTATTTTTTTGTTCACAGTATTTTAGTCCCATTGTATTTATAGTTGCATATCTTGTATGGTTAGATATGCTAGTTCACTATAAACAATGCTCTGATACCAATCTCTCACACCCCCAAACCGGGACGGCGGAAACGTCCGGGGGCGGGTGACTTCATCTTGTAATATCATAACAGTTGATTATAAATGAGACAAGCAACCAAACATCATACATTCAGATACCAACATGTGTTGTTTACAACTTTGTGTTTGTTCATCAAATTACATCACAAAAGTAATACAATGTATGACATTTCAAAAATACAACAATCATCCAAAAATCCATAGCTGCCAAACCTGCTTACTGAGTCCTTGAGAATACAGGTCGTTTTGAAAAGCATCAACATAGAATGTTGGTGAGTTCATAAGCATGTTTGTAAGAAAAAGTTTATGTTAGTTTGTAAACTCTAGAAAATCCAATATCTTATGTAAAAATAGTTTGTGAGTCTCATTTCAAATCATGTATAATTCCATGTGTATTTTTTGTTTACCTTGTTTGAAATCATATAGAGGGTGTTCCTAGAAAATCCTATATTTTCTGCTATACGAAAAGTTGTGGTCTGAAAACCCTAGACCCGAGTGGTGAAATTCGTTGCAAAATAGACGACACGTAGTTTTGTACTTTATAAAATGAGTAGAGTGAATGGTTTGCGTAAATTATAAAATAATATTGTTATTCTCTATGTGAGTCGTTACAACCATACTAATATGAATAAAGCGCCCGTCTTGACATTCTTTAGGCGTCGGTTTCTAAAGATAACTGTCACCTTAGACTGGCTTGTCTAGCTGTAGCGAACAACTCATGTGTGGGGGTGTCAACCCTGTACAAATCTATACACAATATCCCTCTCTCCCTCCAGGAGACTCTGGTTATAACTACAGGACTTACGATGTACACTAGGTAGGCACGAGTGAAGGAGTGTCTCACAAGATCCTTAACGAAATTTATGCGAATATTGAATTCCATTATATAACGTTATAAATAATGTCACTAGTGTATATTTTCGACTGCAAATTGTAACACGCAATAATTCCTGTCGTAATGTATACAGTTTACTAGAAATGTTTAAAAATAGCCCATTTTTACTTTGTTGTAAAAATAGCCCATTTTACCATCATTGTCGAAAATAGTCCATTTTTACTATAATTGCCAAAACTAGCCCATTTTTACCATTATGGTCGAAAATAGCCCATTTTGAGTGAAATTTCCATATTTTTCCATTTTTCAAGTTTTCATGACAAAAGTTTGCTTTAACATTTTCTTGGACATATTTTTGTGATCTTTAACACAAATCAAGAAAAATATTTCTTTTCACCTAGCAACTTGTTTCCATTTTTGACAAACGCCAAGATAAATGAAAACATATCAAGATAACTAAGCTCCAACAATTTAAGACTTAGCAAAATCTCGAGTTCTTGGAGTGTAAGCATGAAATATCAACATTTCATCACACATAAAAATACATACACACAAAATACATGCAAATATACAAAGATCTTCACAAGACTAGACTTGTATCCTCCCCCAAAAGAAAGAAAACTCGAAAATAAGGGGTTATGAAGCTCACCTTGGGTAGTTCAAGGTTGTAGTTGAAGTGATGAGAGGAAAGTTTTGATCCTAAACACTTGGAGTGTTTGATGAAGTTGAGGAGATTATGATACCCTTGATTTTTCAACACATAATATTATATGTAAATAAGAGAAATTAAGAAGATAAGGTGTACATTCATTGGCCAAGTTTGAATCACTTACGTGGGTTTAGGGAAAAGCGTTTGAGAAATTGGTATTCTAAGAACTTGAAACTTGAACTCTCAGAGAGTAAACTTGGGATTTCTCAGTAAATGAAAATGAGGAATTTGATATGGAAGAAGAGTTTACGTTCCTTAATAAGAGAGTTAAAGTTGACATGATCCTTGCTTGGGTTACTGGAGGATTTTGCTTAGTTATTTGATGGTTAATATGTGTTTAACCGTGTTTGCCTTGGAAAGCGGTTGAAATGTCCCACCATAGAGTCAAATGTATTTGTCTTTTCCTTAATCCTAATCCTTAAACACTTTAAAATATCCAAGGATGGTTGTAAAAACAAGTGTTTACGCCCTAGGATGGCCCTACCCTTGAGTTTTCGTCCCATGTGTGGTCCACCAAGGGTGTTTACGCCCCTAATGTGGTTTCCTTTTGTGTTTTCGCCAATATGAGGTCCACCAAAGGTGTTTTCGCCCAAATGTAGTAAACCATGGGGTTTATGCTCCTAAAGTGAGTCTTCATTGGGTTTACGCCCTAATGTGGCCCAAACAAAGGTGTTTTCGCCCCATCATGGCCCAATAGAGGTGTTTGTGGTCAAGGTTTATCTCTTTAAGTGTGTTTACGTTTTGGATGACTTTTATAAATGTGTATATGCTTCTAGTGATTAGAAAACTCTTAATGATAGCCTTAAAGTTCAAGAATTCAAGGTTGCAACAAAAACACAAGTTCTTATGTCCAAATCATGTGATTCTTATTTGATTTGCAATAGTCATTAGGGCTTAGGGTAACATGAATTCCAATTATGTATTATTCATCTTAATCGTATCATAGATAAAACATTCGCGTATACAAGACCCTTGGACCTGGTTTAGACCTGAAATTTCTAGTTGTGACACATGATACCCTCCTTGATTGTACCAAAGATCACATGAGTCTGCTTGAGTATGATGCGGGTAATCTCCGATGGAATGAACTCCCACATCTAATCAATCAACCGTCCGGCTCCAAAACCTGAACCGAAATCCTCACCAGCACTAGATTCACTACCCGATCTTCCTCGAAGGGTCACCATACTGAAAATAGACCATTCAAACCATCATATCATGCATATATATATATATATATATATATATATATATATATATATATATATATATATATATATATATATATATATACATATATATATATATATATCGAGGAGTCTCATACTCCACAAGCTTCCTGGTATCATCGCCGCTCTCCTTGACTCAAGTACGGATCCTCTGCTTCCAATTGTACGAGCCCATACTACCTTCCACATCTATCAGTACTTTCCTCAAGGATCACTTTCAATCCTCCAAGTCACTTCTTATCCATACATACAATCCTCAATAAGACAAGGCTCCCAACACTAAATCTCTTCCTAGATTTTCCTAGCGCAACCAGTGAAGGGATTTTGTTGAAAAAAATAGATACTTTTTCACAAAAACCGGCAACGGAAGCTTTTAAAATTCTTATAAAAATTTCGAGTATGACAAAAAAACAAACCATCAAGGATCCTTTTAAAGAGGTTAGAATGATGTTACAACAAACATAGGGTTTTTAGAAATAACAACCTTTGATTCCTTTGGACCCTCTTTAATTTGGGGTGTTGAAGTAGATAGGAAGAACAAGAGGCTTGATCTTCTCTACAAGTAATCCACCAACAAGAATAAGGTACCAAAAATTGCTAGATTTCTTCTTGTACAACTTTGTTCTTTAAGCCTTAAGTGCTCAATCAATTAAGCACTAAAGGAAGACACAAAGTGAACACTAAAAGCAAGTAATATCTTCAAAAGTGGAGAGAGCTCCAAGCTCCTAAGTGCTTACGGTTTTTGAGAGAAAAGAGTAGAAGTTCAAGACCAAAAAACTTACCATTTTCCATGTATAAGACCCTCTTTATATATCCCATGCAAGTATGGCCTCTTGAATATAATATTCTAAAGTATAGGCTATAAAGGAGAGGCATGGGGAACAAGATGATGGAGGTTGACAAGAAACCTCCATCCCTCTGCATACTTCCGACTATAAGGTCTAAAGAGAACAAAAAATGTTCACTAGTCTTTTTAACCATGGTATAGTAAGCCTTTTATTTAATCATGGTTAACCAAAGTGTCCAAAACTTTGTCAATGACTTATTATAAGATACCTTATCATATAAAAACTATTTTTCTACTTCTTACAATATTGTTTTCATAGAACAACAATTTTTCTCTAACTAAATACAATAGTTGAATTTATTTATTAATAACAAATTACTTAATAAATATTACATAAGTACCAACTTGATTAAGGTGTGACCCTATAGGATCATATGTCATTAGCAATGTCACTCAATAATGATTCTTGAGCATATAGATCCAACAACCACCGCACTACTCCTCACCATCACCTGTAGAAGGAACTCCCCCTAACATCCTCTAACCAGCTCACGAATACAATTAGATATCATCGACACCGGATAATTCTTCGAATGAAAGGTATCACACTACTACGGTTGGACTCGAACGAGAGCTACACAATAGAGTTAAAACCTAACATTCTAAAATTATTTAGTCTCAACAATATGTAACTTAGTATACTCGCTTACTAGTTAGTTGAGGTTAATGGAAACTCCTAAAAGAACAAAGCAAGTAGCATTCAAGCATCGAGTAATCAGAACAAGCATAACCTAAACATGCCACCCTATCACTGACTGATCAGTACTAGCATGCAAGTCCACAAGCTCATACAGTGACATATAAATGCATATCTCCTAGCTTTCTATCATGCAAATCCTGAGCAGATCCTTAGCCCTAACTAGGATGCAATTCACATATTCACAAATCAAAGCATATCATAAAACATGGGTATTTTGGGAAAACTTACTTGAGCTCGGTCGATTGCATACACCACACCCCTTTTCTTTTATTAGAAAACCCTTTTATAAAAACATTTCTTTTTGAAAAATCCACAAACCCCTCAGTTTGAGTTCAGACACACACGAGAGTATGCCTGAATCCCTCAAACTAAGGCTATGATACCAACTTGTAATGTCCCAAAAATTAAGACCAAAAATTTCGATTTTTATTTTAATAAAACCATTATCCATAACAATATCATAAAACCATAGTGAAATCATAGTATATCAATTAACATTCAAAAACATCAGAGTCATGTAAAATGCAAAACAATGTGGTGTGTGTAGTGCAATCATCCAGAGCTCTTCCCTTTCGTACCAGAAGTACCTAAAACATAAACTGAAAACCGTAAGCACAAAGCTTAGTGAGTTCCTCAAAATACCACATACCATACATATAAAACATATAAAGGGCCCCGCCCGACATCGAGCCCCGCTCGAAACAGATCTGTTAGTCATCAGGCTCGCTTGGCATCAGGCCCAGCCCGATATAAATACAAACACATAAACACATGGAAAAATCACAAAGATAAATAGCATACAATGTAATCATCAGGCCTCGCCCGATAAACATATAAAAAAGGGTAACATTTCGTTTAAAATTAAATAAATAAATAAATAAAATAAATAAATAATAAACCCTAAAACCCTATGATGTATCTCATATTTTTTTATTTTATTTTAGCCGTAAATCCATAATAAATTATCAGTGTTAGCCATAGGAGTTAAAAGTTATATTTTCTGGATGTTGAGGGTTATATGGTAACATATGGACTTGTATTGAATAGCTTTTTGGAAGCAGGGGCTAAAGAGTAAAATATGGACTTATTTTGAAAACGAATGGGGAAGGAGGGACTGAAGGTGTTAAATTAAGCACAAGTTTGAATTGGAGGAGACGGGGGATTAAACTTGTCACCCTTCCCTTCCCTTCATCTCATTTTTACACCCGGTACACTCAAACCTAAACCTAACCCTAGTCGATATCCAGCCGTCACCACCCTTATCACTCCATACCTTCGGCCGCCGCAACACCCTTGACGCCATCACGAACCACCGAAGCCAACCACCATTGTCGTTGTTGCCTCTCTCTCTATCTCTCTCTCTCTCTCTCTCTGGTAATGGCGTGACCCACCGGCAGCTGTCTTGTTTGACAGCATTCTTCCGTCTCTAGCATGCCACCGTGAACGGGTGTCACACCCCCAAACCAGAATAGCGGAAACATTCGGGGGTGGATGACTTCACGTAGTATCATAACAGTTGAATATTTGTAAAGAAAGTAAACACAACCATCATAAATATAATTCAAAAGTTACATTGTTGCATGAGATACATGTCTCAAAAAAATATTACAATATGATGATTTAATAAGTTTTGAAAACTGACGCCTTAGCGTCCCTTCTCCAAAAGCTGATGTATGACCTGTATTACTGAATCCTTGAGAAATACAAGTAGTTTTGAAAAATGTCAACAATTAAGTTGTTGAGTTCATAAGCGTTTTTGTACTAGAATTGTATGTCTTTCTGTATAAAATATCTGAGCTTGTTTCTAGAAAATCCAATATTTTCTATGTATGTGAGGTAGCTTGAAAAGTTCCAAAGACTGAAATGCATGAGAAATTTTCATACCTAAAATAGTGTAAGTAGGTATATATATATATATATATATATATATATATATACATATATATATATATATATATATATATATATATATATATATAATCATTAATGCATTTGATAGCCCGTAAATCCAAATGTTTTGATACTCCATGTGAGTTTTATAACCATGCTATTGACCCAGACTGCCTGTAACAACGTTCTTCAGGCGTTGAAGTGTTATGACATTTGTCACCCCAGACCTGTCGGTGTAACTGTAGCTAACAAAATTATTGTTTATAATACAGGACTTGAAATGCGTACTGGAAAGTACGGTGAAGCCAAATGTCTCACAAAATTTAGTATCAATAGATTTACGTAATGAAAAGTCCATTTTCGTTGTAAGTGTAAGTATTTCCTCTTTATAATGTTACAGTATGAAAAATGTTCCGAATAACTCGTAAACTATACCTATTATAGTTTTTCGAAAATGTGTTCCATTAAGATGATAAAACTTGGTGTATTACTAACTTCGCATGTAATATTGTTTAACATTTATAAACAAAAATGTAAACGAAGCATTTGAAATCCCATGTAATGATTTGTATTTTTACATATGTTTTTCTGGTGTTTCACTTGTATTTCCCACCCTAAAGTATAGTAAAAACGTGAAAATAAGGGGTATGAACTCACTTGGAAAGTGTGGTGATTTGAAGAAAACGGGATTTTCTCGGGCAGCACTTCGACCGGAAAGTGGTGAATTTTTCGGGAATCTCGGAGCTTCGGACCTTAGTCGGGACTTGGATACGTAACCGGGGCGTCGGGGTAGTCTCGAGGGGCTCGGAAGTGAAAAAGTAGGAGAGAAATGGTGTGAATTAGCAAATGGAGCCGGCACCCTCACATCTTTATTTATAGTGGTGGAGGCAGCCTCGTACGCGGGGCGTACTCCGAAGTACGGCGGGCGTACCTCGTCCGCAGCTTGTACGTTGGGCGTACCCTCCTACGCGGGGCGTACGTCAGCGATGACGTCATCGGTCGCCGGTCTTTGGATGGGACGGGAGTAGAGGACATAGGGGCGACGTGGTCGATCCGTGGCCCTTCATTTGCGTACGCTGGGCGTACCCTCGTACACGGGGCGTAATCCTTCGGATAAGCCTCGAAGTGTGTGCCCGAATCTTTGAAAATCCGTAACTTTCGCATACGAGCTCCGTTTTTGACGTTCTTTATATCCACGCGTAGGTGAGAATATGCTCTACTACTTTCGTTTAGACTTCGTCGGAAAATTTTGCATTTATTTTTAATTATATAATTTTTAATAGGCCGGGACAGGATAAATCCGTTAAAAATTCATAACTTCTTCATCCGATGTCCATTTTCGTCTGTCTTTTTACCGTTGTACTACTATTGTCGAGATATAACTTCCTCATACGAAGTCAGATTTGGACGTTCTTTTTATGTACGCTCACGGTTTGTTATTATCTACGACTTTTGTTTAGATACTTAAGGCTGAAAAGTCTTTTATTGAAATTTCACTTTTTACGCTTAACAGTGTTTTACCGGTTTTGTGGCGGATCTTTGATTGGTCATAACTACTTCGTTATAACTCGGATTTGAGTGTTCTTTACATTTATGAAAACCTTGACACGATATCTAACATTTTATGTATCCCAATTGAGACTTTTGAACATTTCATTTTTGACGCTATTTTTATTGATTCCAAAATAGATTATAATATTTGACTTTTTGAACATTACATTGACTTGGAATATCGGTTTGTCACATCATCCCCCCGTTAGAGGGAATTTCGTCCCGAAATTAATTCTACATTAAGTATTTATGTACTAGGGAAAAGGTGCGGGTATTTTTGTTTCATTTGATCTTCGCGCTCCCAGGTGTATTCAGGTCCTCGCTTGGCATTCCAACGGACCTTCACAATGGGTATGCGACTTTTGTTTTGTTCTTTTAATTTCCCGATCCATGATTTCTACAGGATTTCCTACGAAGTGAAGACTCTCGTTGATTTCAATTTCGTCCAGAGGGATGACGAGGATCTCATCGGACAGTCATTTCTTTAGGTTTGACACGTGAAAGGTAGGGTGTACGTTATTGAGTTCCTGCGGTAATCGAAGTTTGTATGCTACTGGGCCAATTTTGGCAAGGATCTCGAAGGGTCCGATATACCTTGGGTTTAGTTTCCCACGTTTTCCAAAACGTATTAATCCCTTCCAGGGGGAGACTTTCAATAGTACTCGGTCCCCAACATGGAATTCCAAGGGTTTCCGTCTTTTGTCCGCATAACTCTTTTGTCTGTCTCTTGAAGCTTTTAATCGTTCTCGGATTTGGACAATCTTCTTGGTAGTTTCCCTTATGATTTCCGGGCCAGTGAGAGTGCTGTCAGGTACTTGTCCTCTAGCTAGTTGCGTGTCACCCACTTCAGCCCAGCACATAGGTGATCTGCACTTACGGCCATAGAGGGCTTCAAATGGAGCAACCTTGATGCTAGTGTGCAGCCTACATATAAATCGTTTGTGCTTTCTGTTTTACCGTTTGCCATTTGTACTGTAAATATCTTATTGAGTGCTTGGGGTTTTTGATTAAGTAAGTGTTTGAACTTATGGCTCACGAAACTTCTCTCCGCACCACAATCAAAGAGTATGCATGCATAAATGTTGTTGAGGAGAAACGTACCCGTAACCACCATGGGATTGGCTATTGCTTCGTTCTGCCCTATTGCCAGCACTCTTCCAACGCCGCCAGCATTCTTTTCCTTAGGGCAATTCCTCTTGTAGTGCCCAGTTTCCCCACACCCATAACATGCCTGGCTCACTCCAGCACCAGGAACTTGGGTGATTGGTCTCGCCGGTGCCTTACAGAAACGGGCAGTGTGCCCTTTCCTGTCGCAATTTTTACAGTGCATCTCCAGGCAATTTCCGTTGTAATGGTAATTGCATTTATTGCACTTTGGTAGGTTCCCAGCATATTGTTTTGCCGGCGTAGGGGTAACGGGAACAGCAGTGGGGGCAGTGGCGGCATGGACTGCCACTATTTGTTGTTTTGTTGGAAGATTCTTGCGAAGATTGACTCTTCCTCTTATTCCAAAACTTCTTCTTCTTGTTGTTGTTGGCATTGTTGTTATTGTTGTTGTCTCCTCTGGTTAGTTCTGGGACGACGGTCACGACGTCTTGGCAGATTCCATGGTCAACAAGGGACTGTGCCAGTTGTTTGGCACTATCAAATGTAACGGGCTTGGAAGCTAGCACACTCCCTCGAAGCTGGGGTGACATTCCCTAGATATACCTTTCTATCTTCTTGCTCTCTAGTGCCAACATCCCCGGGCAAAGTATTGCTAAGTCACTGAACCTATTTGTATAGGTGGTGATGTCCGAGCCCACCATAGAAAGGCCCCAAAGCTCCTGTTCAAGCTTCTGAATCTCGCCCCTTAGGCAGTACTCTTGCATTAGCATTTGCTTCAGGTTCTCCAACCCATGGAGTTAGCCACTACCAGAGTTAGTGACTTGACGTGGCTATTCCACCACGTTAGGGCTCGTTCGGAGAAAGTACAGGCAGAAAATTTTACTTTGCTCCCTTCTGGGCATGCGCAGATCTCGAATACGGCTTCCCTTTTCTCTATCCATTGGGATAGAGCCATTACTCCCCCAGTTCCATTAAAGGATATGGGTTTGCTGTTGGTGAAGTCCTTGTAAGTACATTCCCCGGAACGACCCTGGTTTTGGCCATTAGTAGAGCTATTTATTCCTCCTCCTGATCCATTGTTACTCATTTGTGCCATTGCTGCGGTTACGGCAGCCGTTACAGCAGCCTGAAAGGTAGCAGCATCCATTGATGGATGTGGTGGTGGAGGTGGTGTTGGTGCTCCGGTAGTATTGAAGCGTCGGGGATTCCTTCTTGGCGGCATGATTCTGCCATAAGTTAAGAGACGAATTCTTGATAAGTCTTCAGAAATGATTATGGAAAGTCTTAGTATTATATGTTTTTCGTTCCGCACATTGCCGAATTTTGTAAGTTAATGGAAACTTACAACAATAAGTGTATGATTTCCTTAGTATTATAAGAACTTAATGGAATACTCAAAGAAATAATAAATGCGTGTCAATCTCATTGATATTAATATTAGATACAACGATCAGGAAAATTTGACCTTACATAGGTCTAGGGTACATTAATGAAAGCGGGAAAATTTTGACAGCATTTAGACCCCCGAATTGTGTACTCACAATCTGTCAGGTTTACATTTATAAAGGAAAGAGTGGGTGGTATATACATAGTGCCAGAAGTATGCTCATGCTTACTCGATAAGTATATACATAGTGCCATAAGTACGCGCTCTACTCCGAGCGGGTGGTACGCTGCGGGCCATGGTACGTGGTCGTGGAAGTCTGAGCTCGGGCTACTTGTCGTTCAGCCTCGATGACGCGCCTTTCCATTGCGGCTTGGATTTTACGGAACTCCCTTACTTCGGCTCTAGCAGCAGTAATGTCTTTCTGAAGGGAAAAGGTGTGCTCTATTGTTCGCTCATGCTCTTCGTCCAGACGACGAAGAAGTACTGCAGTGACTGTAGCGGTGGCGCCAATGTCCAAGAGCCGGTCGACGTTCAGTCTTGCTTACTCGCCTTGGTTGGCGATGCGACGAACCATGACAGGGAGTGCCCTGTCAGCCGAACCTCCGTTGTTGAGGTTATAAAAGCCTTGTCCCATGTCGTAAGGTGGGCGTTGTCCTTGTTCCTTGCTCCATCGTTTCAGGTCCACAGCCCAGCGGGGCGCCGGGCCCTGAAAGTTCCTTCGGGGATTTGCTGCTCCTCGGAGAGGATTGTAGACCTCTGGTTCCGAGTCAGTGCTCCCACCATCTCCTTCCTCTTCTGAATCTTCGTCTGGGTCTTCCTTGGGATCCTCTTCGGAATCCTCTTCTGGCTCTTCCTCGGGAATCTCTTTGGGATCTTCTTCTGGGTCCTCCTCAATCCAGCCTCCATTACCCTGGTTAGGGTAGTAGGGATCCCGGGAATGTGAAATCCTGCCATTTCGTCTGATCGAGAATAGAGGTAAGAGGACTATATATAAAACTTGAGAGTAAAAAGATAATTTTTGATAAGCATAATTCTATTTATTTGACGATTCCTAATTTTAACTAAATATTGAGGTTCGCACGATTATTACAGTTTTTATTGTACCATAAAATACTCCTATAGTATTTCAAATTTGTAAGTTTGATTCTTGTATTTTCTTTGGTAAGCTTTTGACTTGTTTCTCACTATGACTATTCCTCGACATACGTTGGTCACATCTTGGATAAATATAGTTGATCAGGCTATATTCATCCTCGATCTGATTACATACCTTGAGGCCTAATCGTATTGTCCAACTCGTCTTAATACTTTTGTATAGTTTTGACTATGATACTAGACCGTTGCATGCATGTACCGTTGCATGCATGTACTTTTATAAAACTAGCATTTTAATTTATTAAAAGTATAGTTTGCGAAAACGTTTTGTCAGAGGGTTTTAGTCCCTTTGCATTTATAGTTTGTATATCTTATGTGGTTCGATATACTTAGTTCACTATAAACAATGCTCTGATACCAATCTGTCACACCCCCAAACCAGAATGGCGGAAACATTTGGGGGTGGATGACTTCACGTAGTATCATAATAGTTGAATATTTGTAAAGAAAGTAAACACAACCATCATAAATATAATTTAAAAGTTACATTGTCGTATGTGATACATGTCTCAAAAAAATATTACAATATGATGATTTAATAAGTTTTGAAAACTGACGCCTTAGCGTCCCTTCTCCAAAAGCTGATGTTTTACCTGTATTACTGAATCCCTGAGAAATACAAGTAGTTTTGAAAAATGTCAACAATTAACTTGGTGAGTTCATAAGCGTTTTTGTACTAGAATTGTATGTCTTTCTGTATAAAATAACTGAGCTTGTTTCTAGAAAATCCAATATTTTCTATGTATGTGAGGTAGCTTGAAAAGTTCCAAAGACTGAAATGCATGAGAAATTTTCATACCTAAAATAGTGTAAGTAGGTTTATATATATATATATATATATATATATATATATATATATATATATATATATATATATATATATATATATATATATATATATATATATATATATATATATATATATATATATATCTATCTATATATATATATATATATATATATATATATATATATATATATATATATATATATATATATATATATATATATATATATATAATCATTAATGCATTTGATAGCCCCATAAATCCAAATGTTTTGATACTCCATGTGACTTTTATAACCATGCTATTGACCCAGACTGCCTGTAAAAACATTCTTTAGGCGTTGAAGTGTTATGACATTTGTCACCCCAGACCTGCCGGTCTAACTGTAGCTAACAGTTTAGGTGCAGGATTGGCAATCCCGTATAGATCTATACACAAGTATCACGCTCTCCCTACAAGAGATTATGGTTTATAATACATGACTTGAAATGCGTACTGGAAAGTACGGTGAAGCCAAATGTCTCACAAAATTTAGTATCAATAGATTTACGAAATGAAAAGTCCATTTTCCTTGTAAGTGTAAGTATTTCCTCTTTATAATGTTTATAGTATGTAAAATGTTCCGAATAACTCGTAAACTATACCTATTATAGTTTTTCGAAAATGTGTTCCATTAAGATGATAAAACATGGTGTATTACTAACTTCGCATGTAAAGTGTTACATTAGTAGTAATATTGTTTAACATTTATAAACAAAAATGTAAACGAAGCATTTGAAATCCCATGTAATGATTTGTATTTTTACATAAGTTTTTCTGGTGTTTCAATTGTATTTCCCCCCTAAAGTATAGTAAAAACGTGAAAATAAGGGGTATGAACTCACTTGGAAAGTGTGGTGATTTGAAGAAAACAGGATTTTCTCGGGTAGCACTTCGACCGGAAAGTGGTGAATTTTTCGGGAATCTCGGAGCTTCGGACCTTCGTCGGGACTTGGATATGTAACCGGGGCGTCGGGGTAGTCTCGAGGGGCTCGAAAGTGAAAAAGTGGGAGACAAATGGTGTGAATTAGCAAATGGAGCCGACACCCTCACATCTTTATTTATAGTGGTGGAGGAAGCCTCGTACGCTGGGCGTACGCCGAAGTACGCGGGGCGTACCTCGTCCGCAACTCATACGCTGGGCGTACCCTCGTACGTGGGGCGTACGTCAGCGATGACGTCATCGGTCTTCGGTCTGCATATGGGACGGGAGTAAAGGACATAGGGGCGAAGTGGTCGATCCGAGACCCTTCATTTGCGTATGCTGGGCGTACCCTCGTACGCGGGGGGTAATCATTCGGATAAGCCTCAAAGTGTGTGCCCAAATCTTTGAAAATCCGTAACTTTCGCATACGAGCTCCGTTTTTGACGTTCCTTATATCCACGCGTAGGTGAGAATATACTCTACAACTTTTGTTTAGACTTCGTCGGCAAATTTTAAATTTATTTTTAATTATATAATTTTTAATAGGCCGGGACATGATAAATCCGTTAAAAATTCATAATTTCTTCATCCAATGTCCGTTTTCGTCTTTCTTATTACCGTTGTACTACTATTGTCGAGATCTTCAATTCGCGTTTAGGTTGCGTCGGCTAAAAATCGTTCGATCTTTATTTCAAGTTTTTAGCTGTCTACTGCTGTTCTGAAACTTAGAAAAAATCATAACTTCCTCATACGAAGTCAGATTTGGACGTTCTTTTTATGTACGTTCACGGATTGTTATTATCTACGACTTTTGTTTAGATACTTAAGGCTAAAAAGTCTTTTATTGAAATTTCACTTTTTACGCTTAATAGTGTTTTACCGGTTTTGTTGCGGATCTTTGATTGGTCATAACTACTTCGTTATAACTCGGATTTGAGTGTTCTTTATATTTCTGAAAACCTTGACACGATATCTAACATTTTATGTATCCCAATTGAGACTTTTGAATATTTTATTTTTGACGCTATTTTTATTGATTCCAAAATAGATTATAATATTTGACTTTTTGAACATTACAATGACTTGGAATATCGGGTTGTCACAACGGGTAGCTATGTGTTTTTATGATTCATTTTTACGTGTGTGTAACGACTGCAAACTCTCTCTCTCTCTCTCTCTCTCTCTCTCTCTCTCTTCTCTTTTCTATTCTTTCTGAAATATTTGTGACAACTCAAAATTTTTTGCCTTCTAAGCCCAGCCATTCAATTCAACCGTGTGCCAGACTCATTTCTGCTATCTTTTAGCCTTGTTTAGAGTCTATTTAAGGGTTCAAAGCTCATTACATTCAAGCATTGAGTATAGGAGTGAGTTGCATAAGTTCTTCGCGTCGAAATCGAGCCGAACACTCCATTAGAGGGAGTGTACGACCTTACACATGAGTGTACGGCCGTACACACATGTGTGTGCGGCTGTACACCCATGTTGGCCGTACACCCAGTCCATTAGAGTGATATCCCTTGATTCCTAAGCCATTTCATTAGTTTCCAAGTCAAGAACATCGATTTCTCTCTCAACTATCATCGAGCCTTTCACCCCGATCTTCAAGAATGTAAGCCTTCTTCTGTTTTGATTTGTTGTTATTCTTCTTATCCTAGTAACACCCTTTGATTCATCCATGAAAACAACTCTTTGTGATAGATCTTCAAATCTTCATCCATTTCACCAAGAACACACACTTGTTCTTGGTGATTGTGAGCCCTCTTGAGCCTCCAAATAGTAAGTACTCCTTCCCTATGCTTAGTACATGTTAGGAACACTTGTTAAACACCCTAGAATCGACCAAAACTCAAGATCATAGGGAGTGTACGGCCGTACACCCATGTGTGGCCGTACACCCCTCAAAACACCCCTAAAGGGCCTCCAAAGTGCAAACCTAGCTTCAACACTTGATGAGCAATTGTCCCACAAGCTTCCCTATCATTAAAAGACACTTTTGTGCACTTGTTACCATGAGTGTACGGCCGTACAGTCCATGGCCACACACTCCATTTAGTGGTCGTACACTCCCCTTAGATGAATAACATGTGATTCTAACACTTGGTTTGAGTGTTTCCTAGTCCCTAAAGGTGTTTCCTTGCATATGGTTGCTTCTAAACACTATATCCATGCCAATATATGCCATTATATGTCATTTAGGACTCGTTTGTGTCTCGGGACTTCATTCGTGGAACTTCTCATCCTTACGCGCATATTCGTTTGAATCACCCATATAAGGTGAGTTCATACCCCTATAATCAATCTTTTAAACTGTTTTAAATGATTTTAAGGGGGGAATACAAGTTGAACACAATGATAATTGTGTAAATGTTTGTTATTAACATCTTTCAATAGATTACTTATGTCTTATGTAAGTGATCAAAACATTTCAAAAACTCTTTTTAAGTTATGTTACTTTATAGTTTTTAAAACTCCGTTTTTAAAGTACAGTCATAACTTAGTAGATAAATGAGTCTTTTCAGTAACAGTTCAAGTAAATACTAGTAAACTATATGAGTAATAGTTCAGGGGTTCATTTCATACTAGATACTAGAACATACTATAAAGAGAAACAGGGAGGTAGATACAATACACGATAACATAAAGAGCATACTATAAAGAGAAACAGGAAGATACATACAATACACGATAACAGAAAGAACATACTAAGATACTATAATAGAACGAACATACTAAATGCTATAGCAGGAGAACAATACATGATCTAATTATACCAATAATCACTAACTCATTGTTCTAAGCAAAAGGTGATAGTAAATTGGGTATACATGATCATATAACTTTAATGTGAATTTTACACGGCCTAGCAATTTGTTTGCGGAAGTCGCGTTTGGTCCCCAGAATCTCTTGCAGGGAGAGCGTATAGTATGGGTACTACTCATCACATTATGACCTTAACAAAACAAACATGTTTTAAGGTACTCAATACGTCAGGATGTCAATTCAAAAGACAACTATGTACTTTCATTTTTCCCATTACTTTCATATTGTGACAGTACCACTTGAAAGTTAATGCAAACTGTTTTCGAGTTAAAATGTTATAAACTAGGGAAAACTTACATCTTTTCAAGCGACAAACAGAACAGTCGAGTCTAGTACATTCAGTAGAAAGGGGCCGATAATGCTAACTTTATGATTCCTTAGTTTATACATCAGGAATATATATTAATCGGATCCGGTAGGTAGTAAGATGTGTGATTTCCGCTTCATTTCATGTTCCTTGTTTAGTTGTGGGCTTGGAGCAGATTTACCCAGCCTACTATCTATCCGATCTTAGCGATATATATGTTCCATATACACCAAGTAATCATAAGGGGTACCAGGTATGGGCCAGGTCATAGGACACAAATTCAATGCACCGTTTTCTAGTACAAAACATACTTTTCAAATAGAACATTTGGTATACAAAACTAGAAACTTACCAGTAAAGGGTTTAATCCATTTTATTAAACCAATATAAACTTAAAGGACCTTAGGTGGTTAATTCTATAATACCTTAGTTTATACATCAGGGTTATATATAATTAATACTCGATAGGTAGTTAGATGTGTGCTTTCCGCCTCATTTCCTGTTCCTTGTTTGGTTGTGGGCTTAGGGCAGATTCACACAATTAACAATCTGTTCGATATTAGATTATATATAGCTAGTATAAACTAAGTGATCATAGAAGGAACCACTATGGTTACCATTTTTACTAAAAGAAATAAGGGTTTTCTTAAAGAATCTTTTCATCAAATATAAAGGAACTATTACAGTTAACTCCGTGAGTACCAAGTGAATACGCCAGGGTTATATACAATGATGACCTAACAAACAATGGGATGTGTGGCTTCCGCCTCATTTCCTATTCCTTGTTTGGGTGTGGGCTTAGGGCAGATACACACAACCGATTGTTTGTTTACTCTGGGTTTTATATAACTTGTATCCATTTAGTACTCATAGAAAGGATTGTAGAGTCATTTTACTTATCTTTCATCAAAGCAGGAAATATAGGATTTTCTAGAGGAACAGGAAAACTTTTCTAAACAAAATTTACAACTTACTACAACTCTCTTACAACTTACATTACATCACTAAAATCTTATGAACTGAACAGCTTAAATGCTGATCTACTCTTTCAAAATAACTTGTATTCTCAGGAGACCAGTAGACAGGTACGCACACTGGGATTCAGAAGATGGAACAGTATAACTTCATGTCTTATTTTGTTATTTACTTTGTAGTCTATGATATGTGAACCACATACTTTGTAAACACTTTCTTTCTAATGAAATGGTTGTTTATTACTTTGATTAATATGATGCATGTCTTGTGATACTAAACATGACGTCCTCCACCCCAGAACGTTTCCGTCGTTCCGGTTTTGGGGTATGACAGATTGGTATCAGAGCATTGTTTATAGTGAACTAAGTATATCAACCGATAAAAGATATACAACTATAAATAGAATGGGGCCGAAGTGCTCCGGATAATATTATATTTTAAAAATATAATGATACCTTATAAAAGTATACATACGTGCTTACATATATATACATACGAGAACAAGTATCACAAGAAGAACAAAACAGAAGTATTTAAAGGTTGAACACTGCGGTCAAACCTGGACAGTTATGTAATCATAGCTAGGATCAATATAGCCTGATCAACTATATTCATTCGAGATGTGACCGACATTTGTTTGGGAGTGATGTGGTGTTGCAACAGTCTTAAAACTTACCTAACTCTATTCAAGGGAATTCTAGATCAGAACATAAAGATAAGATACTACGGGAGTATTTTATGATACTATAACACGATAACAAGTTTAAAACATACCACATACATTACATTAAAATACTATAGGAGTATTTTAGGCACTATATAAATAACTAATGTGATAACTTAAAAGACCCTTACAGATAGGTCTATAATCTTGCAATGTATACTTCCAAAGTTTTATATAAATGAGATTTTATAGACTTAGAATTCGTGATCTATGCTTCACTACCTGTTCCTTGTTTGGTTGTGGTTTTGGAGTAGGATCACTTATTCGAAGGTCTATTTAATCTTAAATTATATACAACTTGTATACATTATGCAATTAAAGGAGGACTCTGTAAGGATCACCCCATAATGTTTCACTTAACCTCATAGATTCTTTAGACACTTCCATTCTCGCACGACAAACCCAGATAGATGTAACCACTTCCTCATCACATGCAACAGAAGAGTCAAGGAGGAACAAGAGCATGTTCATGAGAAATTTTCAAAGAAGGATCAGCCGAAGTAACCAAAACGTCTTATGCGTCACACTAATAAATAATAATCTTGGTTAACTTAATGAGTTAGTGGAAACACTGCTCATATTATGTGTTAGGATTATTTTCTTTTCATGCAACTGGTAACAGTTATTCAAGTCCCAGATATTCATTCGAGGATAGCCACTTCTGATTCATAAAGTTTATTTGGTATAGACTCTTTTATGAATTGTTTCCAGAACCCTGTGAAAGTTAGGACCCGATACACTCAGAACTAGGATAACCTTGTCTTTGAGATTTCGTCTTATATCCACTGCTATAGACTTATTCCATCTCATCATTGTATTCTTTTAGCAAAGATGCATCCTCGTAGATCAAACAGATGCACTACTCCGATAACTCCAACTGCAAAGCCACAATTCAATCCTGCTTCTCTTCAAGCAGCAATATCCGCCACAGTCGCAACTGCTGTAGCTCGCGTCAGCGAAAGTGGTACCCTTGGATCTGGTAGCGGTACCCACTTAACCAACCCCGAAGATTCTCACGAACACCCAAGGGAGTGTTCATACAAGGACTTCATGAACTGTAAACCCAATTCCTTTAATGGAAATGGTGGAGTCATCTCTCTGATGCGATGATTCGAGAAAACAGATTCGGTCTTCGCAATCTGTTCGTGCCCAGAAGGGAGCAAAGTGAAGTTTGCTGCCTGTACTTTCTCAGACAGAGCCCTAATATGGTAGAATAGCCATGTTAAGTCACTCACCCTATCAGTGGCTAACGCAATAGGTTGGGATAACCTAAAAGAGTTAATGCTGGAAGAATACTGCCCGATGGGCGAAGTTCAAAAGCTGGAACAAGAACTATGGGAGCTCACGATGCTCGACTCAGACATAGTGGCCTACACTGACAGGTTTAGCGACCTAGCAGCACTATGCCCCGGGATGGTTACCCCAGAGAGCAAGAAGATAGAAAGATACATGTGGGGTCTAACTGCCCCGATTCAAGGAGATGTGCTGTCTTCTAACCCAGCCACATTCAATAGTGCCAAACGCCTGGCCCAACAACTCATTGACCATGGAGTCCGCCATGGTGTAGAAGTCCATGTTCCCGAGCCATCAAAGGGAGAGGACTATAAACGGAAGTCGGGGAATAAGAGGAAGAAGAAGTGAACAACACAGACACCCCCGCAAGAGCAACAAACGACTACTATGTATGCCGCCACAACACCTGCTACTCCAGCACCTGCCAGTCGATATGCTCGAACCCTCCCGAAGTGTGGAAAGTGCAACTATCACCACACCGGAGTATGCCGGGAAATGCAGTGCCTGAACTGCCACAGAAGGGGACACACAGTCTGTTTCTGCAGGACACCGGCTCAACGGATCTCCCAAGTCCCCGTAGCTGAAGAAAACCAAGCCCGCTATGGCTGTGGTGAGACTGGACACTACCAGAGGGACTGCTCGATAACAAAGAACTCAGGAGCGGATGGACGAATTTTGATAATCACCGCAGGAGAATCAACCTCGGAGTGGCCAGCGAGCAGCGGTACGTTTTCAAATTAAAATAAGAATTACTTTAAAAATTAATTTATATTTATATAAGATTAAAACTTGGGGAAAACACTTAAAAGTAATTATAATAACTTACTTATTGATACAAGTCAGAACTAAAAGATCCGTTTAGAGAAGCTATGATGGCTTAGTATGTACATCAGGGTTGTACATAGCTAAGATTTTGCAGACTTAGAGTGAGTGATTCCGCCTTAATTCCTGTTCCTTGTTTGGTTGTGGATTTGAGGCAGAGTTACTCAGTCGACTGTCTAAGTCATCTTAATTATTCATAACTTGTATATTCCAGGCGATCGTAGTGGTACCAAGGAGGATCGTAGTACAAAGTATCTACACTAGTTATCAAAGCACTTTCACAGTATGTACTCGCTCATCGCGGTACGATACGTAAAAGTGTTAATATCAAGGAGAAAACAGAAAGCACTAGAACGAATACAAAGAGTATATTGTCGAGCACACTAGGAGTACATCATCGTATAGCAGACATTTCTTTCAAATCGGCCAAACTTTTGTTTAGTAAAGAGTCCGTTGCTATCATTCGTCATAAGTTGGCGTGGTCCTCACCATACTAAGTTCATATGTTTCTATCGCCTCGACCGTCAAATTCGTGAAACCTTCGTCATTCGTAACGACAGTCCGACCTAGACCTCAGTTTTGTCTCACGTATTCTAAACCCCGAAGTACTCGTGCGAAGAGTGTTGGATTAGTGTCTAAGTCCATAACTATAAGTGGTATGACTTGACCCGACCCGACATGGTCCATTTGGGTTGCAATTCACCGGAACAATTTGTACGGATAGACTTATGAGAAAAGGATATTTATGATTTATTAATATATTATAAGTTATAATATATTAATATGTAATCATATTATTTAATTAGTATTGATCAAGAATTAATTTGGAATTAATTTAGTGATCAAAAGAGGCTAATTAAATATGGACTCTTATATATATATATATATATATATATATATATATATATATATATATATATATATATATATATATATATATATATATATATATATATATATATATGGAATGGGCCAAGGTTTATTTAGGATGGGCTAAGAGTGTATGGAAGTCCATTGATAGTCCATGGAGCTTTTAACCCATAGATCCTATGTAAATGAAAGTTCATGGGTATTAGGGTTTACATGGATGTAACCCTAATCCTCCATAATATATAAAGGGATCTTTGGCTCACAAAATTGGCACTAGTGCATGTGAAAGAAAAGGTGGCCGATTTTAGTGAGCTCCATATTCTCTCAAGTTATTCCAAGTTGTTTTGGTGATTTGTGATTCCACTTGAGGCATTCACGTTATTGGTGCTAGGCTCTTAAAGCTCCAAGGAATCAACCACAAGAAAAGGTATGTCATCTAACTTGTTTTATTACCCAAGTATCAAACCTTTGTATGCTAGTTAGGGTAATACCTTGGAAACTTCATATTTTCATGTATAATAGAGAAAACATAGATCCAAGGTATTTAGAGTTGCATGTACACCTTAGGAGTGTTAGAATGCTCAAAACCCAGCAGTGGTATCGGTGACTAGGCTTGTTTTCAATTATACTTGATGCAAATTGCTGAAAAAGCTGAAAAAATCGATTTTTTGGTTGTCTGGGCACTGGACTCGCCGAGTCCACTGATGGACTCGCTGAGTCCATGAAGAAATTCATCCTACTCGTCGAGTAGGTTCATACACTCGACGAGTAGAAGCCACTGACAACATATTTTCGACTTTTAAGGCTGGAATTGGACTAGAATCATTACCCTAAGCTGTATTTGAACCTATAAACCTGTTTTTGATGTGGTAATGTTCATTCTAATACAATTCAAAAGATAATTGTCAATAGATTCATGTTTTGTATTAGTTTAATGATTAGGCTAATTACATGAAAAATTGTTTGATTTGAAGTGTCTTGTTCATATGATTTTAATCAAGATTATGAATATTGCTAGACATGTTTGTGATAGTTATTTTCAATCCAAATTAATCTAAAAGTTATTCATAATATGTGATTTTGTGACTTGTCCTCAAGTTATATGAAAAGTCACATTTTAAAAAGGTTATTAAAACCATAGGTTAAGAAACTTGAAGAGTCTTTTCCTCATAAATAGTTTTATGAACTCCATAACTTGTCCTCAAGTTATGGATGTTCAAGAGTCCCTTCATTAAAAGTTTTAAAAACCTACATTAAACTCATGTGTTATGAATATGAAAGGTTTTGAATAGTTTCAAAACTTGCCCTCAAGTTTTGGAATTTGTAAAGTCTCACACACATTAATGCTTTAATTCCAAACCCTAGAATTTTAAAATATAAAATTCAAACTTTATGGACTTCATTAAATTAATTAAAGTGTTTAATTAAAAGAGTTAATAGTTCCATAATGACATGGTTTAAGTTTAATTAAATTAAGAGTATAATTTAATTAATAAGATTAAACCACCAAGTATTTTAAATGTGTAAAATACACCCTTATACTATTATTATAATCTTAATTATATAGATATGTATAAGATAAAGTCAATCTTACTGTTAGTAGGTCTCATTCACGAATCCGGTCTATAAGGGGGGTATAAGGTTACTGCCTATAAAATGGCAGTTTAATGGGTGTCCACTCTCACCCACCGCTTCCTTGACTGGTCGAGGGTCGTTAGCCGAACGGGTAGGATAAGGACTATAATTCTCCCTTCGTTAAAAGTATAATGATAAATACTAAGTAACTAAACACTTATAAATTCCCAATCTTAGTTACTTAGGAAAATGTGAAATGGTGCTAACCCATGAAATTACACTTTGCACCTTTCTTAAGTCGTTAGTGGAGCGTGTGTGGTTAACCGACACACTAACATGGGATTGACAATGTGTGGCGAAGGGTAACTTAAGTTTATCATATATTGGTGGAGCGCGTGTGGTTAACCGACACATCAATTAGGTGATAAAGTTGAGGGTACCAAGTATATTTGCATGGTTATTCACACCTTGTTTTGTGATCCTCGGCATCCCAGTCGCACACTTGAGATGGCACAATCGAGATTCAAACATGTCATTGAAAGTTCAATGTATCTCAAAAGATCTAGGAGTTTCAAATGCAATTAAAACTTAATTATATTTCGTTTTCATGGTGGAAATTGGTAAATCGTCATTTACCTACCTTCAACTATTTTATAGCTTGGATTACGGCATCCCTCTTCCGGTTATAAATAGGTTGTTGGATCCTAGCCTTAATATTTCATTTTGGGTGTTATGTTAAGGAATTTAAATCAACTAAACTTGAATTTCTCCCATTATAGATGTATAGTTAAGACAACTATGGTCTTCCCAAATCTTTAGGAACAAGCTTTCCTATTGAAGATGATATCCCACATGGCAATCAAGGTGAAAGATTAATCCCTTTGTTGTACACTAATGGGACTAGAAATCATGCTTCACTTCCTCCACCTCCTCCAATTATTCTCCCTATCCCACAAGTTCAAATACTTGAAAAGTTCAAGGTCACTCAATCCCTATTGGCAAGCCGGGAGAGTCGGGTGTCGAAGTCTCGAGGTAGCTGGTTGTTGACTTGGTTCTTCAGTCACACTCTGATGACAGATCAAGACATGACCCTTAATGATCTTACCTATTCGCTTGATGTTGCTAAATCAGCAATGATTTGGGGCATTGGTAAAGCAAAGTTTGATTGGAAGATCAACTTCCCAAACTTCCATGGACATTGACAATGGTAACATTAGAAATCCAGAAAAGCTTTCTCTACCCAATGGAAAGGGATCGGCCATGGTCAAGTCATTTGACCTAATGGTAAAGAGAAAGGATAAGTCTGAGATAGTCTCATGTACCATTTACAAAGATTCCATATGTTTCTTTTGCCAAAAGAAGGGGCATTGGTTGTGAAGCTGCCAGATTTACCTGAAAGAGCTTGTAATGTCAAAAGTTTGACTCTACCTCAGGTAAAGTCCATTATCTAACTCTATTAAGTATCTTTTGGAGATTCTTAATACATAATGTAATCTAATTACATTTTGATGTTTTAGAGAATCAAAGGAAGCTTAAAGAATGAGTATGCTGATTCTGATCGCGAAGATGGTTCGGTGATCAGAATTTTGAACAACTGCTTAAGAGTTATGATAGATTGCTTAGGAATAGATATCAACATAGTTTTCATATGTATTTGCATTGTAAGGATAAGATTTTTCCGCAAGTTTTAACAATAAAAGAAAAGGTTTTGATTTATTTTAAGTATCCTTACAATGACATTTGTGAAAAATTGTTGTGTATATGTTTCCATTGATAAGCAGTATTGGAAAATGGAGTTGATTCTTTAATTTGTGGTAGCGTCATAATTTACCAAATAAGGAAAGATTCTCATCACCCAAGTTTCAGTTGGAGAGAAACTTGGAATCATACAAGTTGTATTGTGTGATGAATGAGAATTTTCATCTTTGGGAAATTAAGACTAAGTCCTTGCTCACATGTATATGTGAGTAAAGTGAAGGACTGAAGGACTGGGTAGACTTGGTTGTGCGCTAGTCAAGTCGACCATAAGGAATGATAAGATTATTCGTCATGATTTACTAAAATTTAGTAAATATGGTTATACTTACAAGTATGAGTGTAGTTCTGAAACATTGGAAAAGTTTGAATGTATGGCAGAACGGATGAGAAGAATCAAATAAGGCAGAAAGATAAAAGGTTCTCCAATCTGAAGAGATGGGAGAGTACTTGAGTATCTTGTTTTATGATTATCTTAGTGATTATGAAACCATATCACAATTGATCCTTTAAGGACACCTTAGTGCATTTGTTTGACTAAGGAGAGGAATCATGAATTGTTGAAATGGTTTAATCAAAAGATTAATCATAGTTCGTGCCAAAACAAATCTTAGAGTCATACTCCAAGATTGAGCCTTGAGTGACATAATCTTTAGGAAGTTTATAACACTTGTCAAATGTAGAGTAAGATGTTTCCTATTCTTGTACATTTGAGATTGGTAAGTTGTGATGTTTTGGATAAAACAAAGACCAACTAAGACCAATTGAGTGAAGTATTTTTCCTTGATAAGAATCCACACTAACTCTTGAATATTTGTTTTGTCAAGGAATGGTTCTTGACAAAGAGAATCTTATATGTCAAGAGGTCAGTGGGAGTCTTAAAATATATTGAGATAGTTTCAAGAACTAATCAAGAGCATTGTTAATCACTAGCCCACGACTTGAGGTTTGTAACCTATCGTGTTGACATATTCAAATTTCTGTGTCTATTCCAGTTAAAAGTTGACTATGCTTATGAGTTCTATGACTTCTCAATTGTTTGCATAACGACCTGGAAGCAATGGTAGGCCCTTGTGCTGCCGGGTGGCAAGAAATTAAGATTGAACAAGTTCAGTCCATATGTGTTTAGATTTGTCACTAACCTTGTCTTGTGATTATGGTTTTGACAAATTCACATGGATAGGAATACATACACCTTAAAAAACTAAGTGTCATAAGGTTTCTCTTCGATTCATGAAAATGATGGTGAGGAAACGCTTTCACTAAGTAGATTTTAAGTAAGATAGCAGTTGTGATATTTGCATTCTCATGTCGTTAGTGGAGCGTGTGTGGTTAACCGTCACACTAACTAGTGAGAATGACAATAGGTCTGGACAAACATGTGAGCTATCTAAGGAAATGAGTTTGATTTTGATAAAGTCTTATCAAAGCAATCTCGTATCAGAAATCTGAACTTTGGTAAGAAAGTCAATAATGTATTGATTTCTTGAAGTCCAGTTTATTTCTGGGTACATGTCAAAGCTAGTGGGAGCATAAGTGTTATGCTAGTAAGATAATAATCATTATGCTAGTGGGAGCATGATTATCATGGTTAGTATTGCAAGAGAGCAATGTTAATTATAGAAAACAAAAGTTTCAATTCGCTTTCAAAAGTTGTTTTGCTATAATTAAGGGAGAGGATTTTATACTTCATTCCAATTCTACAAGCTTAAATTGAGATTTTAGTCAATTTTAGTCAAGGATATATATGAATGTTATGTTGGAATGGTTCAACATAAGGAAATTCTATATATGTTGCGTTCTCAAAATTCGATTATGATTACGGCATACCTCTTCATAGTTCGAATTGTGAGAACATGGAAAATAAAAAAATTTATAGCATGAATCGGGTCCCATATGCTTCGGGTATAGGATCGATTACATGTGCTATAATATTTATCCATTCTAATTTTTCCAAATGCCTAGGGCGTTAAGAGGGAAAAATGAATAGAACTGGATTTGACTAAAATGATTAAGCAATTGTCGAGGACAATCTGAGGTTTGCCAAAGATTGGTTGCTCATGGACAATTGGAAGTATAGAGATAGGACCATTTTGACATATTCTGAAAGGAGGCAACTCTTGTTTAGAAGTGATAGTCAATATGGGAATATGGAATTTTCTCCATAGGTGGAAGTTATTCTTTGAATCTGTGTAAGATTAGAGAACTTAATGCAAGAAGGGTGTTCAAAGGAATGTACTTTGAATATGAGACTTCGTTTCCATGGAGTTTATCTCCATTGGAATACTCTATAATGTCTATTGACAGGTCTTTGTGATTTTGTGCATATTCATTATAAGGGGATCATTGCATATAAGTTTAGAATCTAATAGATTATAGTAAATGGCAAGAGTTTGGTATTCTTACATTTACAATAAGGATTGGGATTGTGAAATGAGGATCATTGAAATATTGTCAATCGATCTATTTCTCAAAGTAAGGATCATAAACAAACATAGTGTGCAGACTTTGTGTATGGCATAACTGGTGTTTAGAAAAACATAGTGTACATGCTTGGAGCATGGAGACAACTAGTGTTTTTAAATTCAAGTATTAAGTTGATAAATTGAAACATTATACAATGAATAATGAGTAATCAATATGGTGCTTAGATAAAACGTGTTTTTATTTACACTCAAAGAGTTTTGGGGCCATATAGGATTAGTATTATTCTTGTGTTTCACTTTGCATGTTTTGACTTCCCGAATAACTAGGTTATTCAAACATCCACAGTCGGTCATACGTTGGAAGTAGGTATGAAGCAAGACTGTCATGAATGGGTCTGTAGTCTATCTAGGTGGCTAGACTTAGCTGCAACATTCATGAGTACTCATAAGTTTTGAGTATTGGATTAAACCCACGCTCATTTGAATCACTTCATAGATTTTATCACGAGTGAATTATGAGACGATAATATCTTATATTCTTCAAACCTAGAGATATGAGTTGTTGACTATGAGTTGGTTATACATTGATTGCACGAAAACGCATTGGTAACTCAATGTTATAAAACGTGCGTTTGTGTATGATTCAACAAGTAGTTAGTACAAGCATATGAGTCAAAGTTTATCCATTCCTTTTACCCTTAAAGGGATAAAAGCGATATTTGTGGGCCCCTCGATGATTTAGTGATGACACTCTAAGTGCTTGGCCAAGCCTGGACTGATTTGATTTGTTCAATTAGTCAGTTGTCATAAATCGAAATTCGGGAAACAACAGATGGACAGAGAGAATGATTATAATCAATGTCTCAGTCCATATGATATCTAGAATGGAGGAATATATGATCACTTATCTAATGGACGCGTCATTTGATTTGTTCAGAGTTCGACAACAGCTTTAAGAGCTACGATTGCTAGTCGGGTTATGAAGTCATACTTGCAATAATAGTTATTAGACTTATCCAAGTGGGAGACTGTTGGATTAGTGTCTAAGTCCATAACTATAATTGGTATGACTTGACCCGACCCGACATGGTCCATTTGGGTTGCACTTCACCGGAACAATTTGTATGGATAGACTTATGAGAAAAGGATATTTATGATTTATTAATATATTATAAGTTATAATATATTAATATGAAATCATATAATTAGTATTGATCAAGAATTAATTTGGAATTAATTTAGTGATCAAAAGAGGCTAATTAAATATAGACTCCTATATATATATATATATATATATATATATATATATATATATATATATATATGGAATGGGCCAAGGTTTATTTAGGATGGACTAAGAATGTATGGAAGTCCATGGAGCTTTTAAATCATGGATCCTATGTAAATGAATGTTCATGGGTATTAGGGTTTACATGGATGTAACCCTAATCCTCCATAATATATAAAGGGATCCTTGGCTCACAAAAGTGGCACTAGTGTGTGTGAAAGAAAAGGTGGCCGATTTTAGTGAGCTCCATATTCTCTCAAGTTATTCCAAGTTCTTTTGGTGATTTGTGATTTCACTTGAGGCATTCACACTATTGGTGCTAGGCTCTTAAAGCTCTAAGGAATCAACCACAAGAAAAGGTATGTCATCTAACTTGTTTTATTACCCAAGTATCAAAGCTTTGTATGCTAGTTAGGGTAATACCTTGGAAACTTCATATTTGCATGTATAATAGAGAAAACATAGATCCAAGGTATTTAGGGTTGCATGTACACCTTAGGAGTCTTAGAATGCTCAAAACCCAACAAAGAGTACTTTGCCCTCCGAAGCCTTGCCGCTGTATGTTCCGCAGACCTTCACGAAATACCACTCGTCCAGCAGACCAAGTTCGAGCACAGAGGTGTGACAACTGTCAATTCAGGTCATTCTCGAACTCATGCATCTTTATAATAACCATTCATGCACATCATGCCATGGCCTAGTAGTATAAATTAGGTCAAAATCTTGCATAAACTAGGATCCATCTAAGACCTAGGACTAATATACTTGACACTTACGATTCTAGTAAGTTGCTTAACTACAATAGGAAATGCCAATGCTATCATTTGAATGAAACTTTCAAGCTTTGTTATAATTGAAAAAGGGTATAAAACCCTAAAAATAAATTAAAATATTCTAATTATACTTCATTATGATGATGAACATCAAACAATATTCCAAAAACCCTAAAGAGCCCAAAATCCAAATTTATAAATCTTAAAGCTTAAAAACTTTATAAAATTTGGCTATAAACTTCCAAATATCAAATTTTATTAATCAAATTATGGATTATACCAATGAAATAGAAATATAAATTATCATGCATTAATCATAATTAATTAGTTAAAAACAAGATTTTTAAATAAATCAAATTACTTAAAAAAAATCACTTTTATAAAATTAGGGTTTTTATAAAAATTAAGGAGGGGTTTTTATAAAATTTGAATTGAGGAGAGAGAAGGCCCTAATCCACTCAAAAATCTGGCCATTCTCCCCTCCCCATGCCCTCTCTCTTCCCAAAACTCAATCATTAAGCTTAAACCTTCACACTACCTCTTCTCTCTTCACTCTCTCACACTCCACCCTCCTAACACACAAACTCTCTTCCTCTCTCTCTCTAACTCACGAAATTTCTCTCATTCCTCTGCCAAATTTCGAGATTTTGAAGACTTTGAAGTGTTCTTACTTCCCTCAAGATCAAAACCAAGGTAAACAACAACATCTTCTTCCATAATTTCATGATTCTACTTCCTCTTCTTCTTAGTTTTCTCTTCTTTTCGGATTCTATGCCTTTCCATGGCTAGAAATCTTTATTTTTCCCTTTTGGTTTGTAGATTCTCACCATAACACAATGCATGTGTTTGAAATGGTGAAAATCCGGGATCAAACCCATGCAAGGAGTGAAAATGATGCACATATGTTCATGTGACTTCAAAAACAAGTATTACATCTTCTTCTCCATTTCTTTTGTGTTCTTGCATGGTCAAAAGCATTTAAACCATTTCTAGTACATCTTGGATGCTCATTCACTCCATGCATGTGCTAGAAATCGGACCTTATCAAAGGCATGCATGATGTTCTTGTCAAAATGTCCTAAGGATGCACTCAAAGCAAACATGCAATCTGCCAGATTACTTTATTCAGCTTTGAACGACCATATCTCGGTCATTCCTTAACCAAATCATGATATTCTTTTTGCATTGGATAGCTCCATGAGTTAACTTTCAAACCCAACTGGTCTTACTGTAAAATATTAAATATCCGATTTTTGGCAATTTTTACAAAATGGTTGCGCAAACAGCTCTTTTTCTATGATCACCATTTTTGCCTTGCATGATCAATGGCCTTAAACCCAACCATAAATTTGGGGAAAAATAATTTAGAAACTTAACATATCCAGTGAACGATGGCTGAAATTTCGTGGCTTAAAACCCCACAGAATGTGCTTCACAAATTCATGAACTTCAGCCATATTTACATCTCATGCACCATTGGATGCAACATTTCTTATCTTGTTTGGGTTCAATACCCCTATTTCCCTTCTGAATAAATTTCGAACATTTTTCCTTTTGAAAGCCCTCACATGCATGTGATAATCTGTAAAATACCAAAAGCTTTTATTATTTCTTTGATTTATTAAAATTATTGCTAGAAACCAAGGGCATAAATCACATAAAATACTTCCAGAGGTCAATAAATCCGGAACAAATTCATGAATGACCCTTATGATGGATAATGACCCCTCACTAAATTTCATCAATTTTTGTTGCTGTTTGGTATGATTTCCAATTTTCTTTTTGTTAGGATATAATAAATCACAAAACCACTTTGGAGAGTGTGAAAATTTTATCTAACAATTTTCGCATACCTTACCTGTGATGGATGACTCAGAAAAATAATTTCAACATTTTTCATCATGCCTTGCTATTTTTCCCAATTTTTGGTAATTATAATGGTTTAAAAATAGGAAAAATAGTTCTGATTATCCAAAATTCATGAAAATTTACCAGAACATCATGTTTTACAGTAGGAGGTTACATAAAAATTTTAAGGATTTTTCTCCACTGTAAACTATTTTTCTCTTAATTTCTAAAGTTAATTACACTTAAATACACATAAATACCCAAAACCGGATTATATAATATGAAGACCACTTTTGATATTTTTCTCAGCTTATTTATACTGTAAATGATGTTACAAAAAATTTTGGTAATTTATTTTAACTGTTTAATATTATTTCTTCAATTAAAGATTATTTAAAGGAATAAAACAAGGAAAAATAGAAATACCCACAGAAAAATATCTTTTATATTTTTCCCAGCCTATTTATGTATAATAACAGTTAAATAAAAAGTTTGGATAATTTTGGAAACTGTTTTCTATTTATTTCAATTTTTATTGGAATAAATGCTCAAAAATCATAAAATATAATTAAACAGCTTGGAAATCCATTTTTATAATTTTCCCAGCTTAGTATTGTGTAATAACAGTTAAATAAAAAGTTTAAGAATTTTTATCCTTTGAATGCTATTTCCGTGAATTTATGTTGTAATAAGGACTTAAAAATTTGGAAAATTTATATTCCAATGTTGTAATTAATCGCACGATTTGTAGAATTTCATTATTTCAGAAAAAGTGTCACCAATTAATATAAAATCAAATACTAAAACATAAATTGGCATTTCACTATATGTAGAATTTAGTATATTAGCATTAGATTTCGACATGGAAACTCGCTAGTGTGTGTTTGATGTCGTAGGATCCCGGTAGTAAGACGTTGGTGCATTCCGAAGTACCACTTGTACCTACTCGAAACGTTGTGAGTATTCACGCACTCCCCTATTTTCAGTTTTATGTTTTGGGGTGGAAAAGCATGTCCAGAAAAACTATTATTTGTATGTTGTATTTAAATTGATTTGTATCAAACATGATTGCTATTTTATTGCTATGTCTCTCTATGTATGTCTATGCATCACGGAACATGAGAACTTATCGTACTAAGGCCCTTCCCTTATCTCTAACCATTAACTCTTTGAGCCAATGGTCATTATGGATAGCGCTATTAGGAATTGACAACTCCTCACTCGCCCTATTGCTGGAGTGCATGATACCATATTCATCTATGGAACGATAAGCATAGATCTTGATAGGGCTTCAGTCATAGGTTTGGTTGAGACTCATTGTTTGCTCATACACATACAAACTCGTTACACATTATAGCAATAAACTTGTTATCTATTATGGCAATAAACTCGTTTATCAATTTTAGCAATCAACTTTATTTCTCATTATAGCAATGAACTTTGTTCTCATTAAAGCAATGTACTTGTATTTATGAAAAGTCTTATACCAAATCTTGATTTTATAAACCTGTGAACTCACCAACTATTTTCATAGTTGACGCTCGTTTTACATGCTTTTTCAGGAAATAATTAGTAAGTGGATATAGAGATTCATCATCATAGAGCATTGTGCATCGTGTGGAAGTTATTTTATGAAGTTATATTTTGAACAATGTCATTTTGGAAAACTTGTACTTTGTTTTGTTTAAGCTATGGGTTGTAAACTTTTAAATATTGCTATGGTGATGTATCTTTATCTTTTGCAATGAAACCTTTGTCGCTGTCATACCTTGCGTTTCCGCTTTAGCGGGGTGTGACAGAAATGGTATCAGAGCTAAAGTTATAGAGAACATCGGTTTTTTTTAAGAAAACACAACCTATAACTAAAACTTACAAATAAATTCTTTTTACATCAAACATATTACTAGTATAATTAGGTCGGGAGTTGTATTATTGGACCTCGATTAAACATAGCCTGATCACCTATGTTTAATTAAGGAAAGATTTATACAAAGCTTGAGCTAATTATAATGGGAATATGTTCAACAAAATTCTTGAGAAAACTTTATTTCAAAAATTCAAAAAGGTTAATTTTGGTGTGTGTAAGCATTGCATATTATAGCCATGCATTGTCATTTATTTCATATCTCATTGAATCTATGTCTCAGTCCACTATGTCGACATCGTCATCTTCTCACGCTGCCGCCTCAGCCGATGAGTCCGGCTACGTCACTATTATCCCTCGACGTAATCCCCCCGCCTCGGTAGAAGAAGACACATAAGAGGATACGGAAGATACAGGGAACTCGGTGGAGATCAGCAATGACAACGCCCCGAGTCAACGACGCGAGGCATCACCTACATCAGTGTTGCCACAGCCACCACTTTATGGGCTTCGTATTCGGAGGACAGCAAGGAAGAGTGTCCCTATCCCGGGAAGGATAGCAACCAGTATAGTAGGACTTGGCACTGCAGGAACCAGTCAGGTAGGACCCAGCATGGCAGGACCGAGAGCATCCCCACCTCAGCGAGTTATAGGGATACCTGTGAGGCAGTCAGGTATGACCCCGGAGGAGTCCCGGAGGATGCATTCGATGGCAGCGGGCCTACATCACAGTCTTGCTGTGATAGCTGAGCATCGGGAAGTTTTGGATGAAGTGTTGACAAGGATGGAAATCCTGTTTCAGCATTCGATGGAGACTGCTGACACTGCTAGTGCTGCTAGACGAGTGGCAGGTCGTGCGATGACCGCATGTTATGTGTTTAGAGGGCTGTTACTGATTGTGGTGTGGATGTTTCTTGTTGGGATAGCGATTCGTACTTGGTTCTGATTTTAGTATTTTATTGTGTCATGAAATGAAAACCCATGTTGGGTATCTTTTGGGGAAAGACATTAAAACTTTATTTTGGGATTCATGTATTGTTTTGGTTTTAAGACTATTTCAAATGGTAATGAAGAAGTTTATTTTATGTTTGAAAACTTTTACTATGAGGTCAAACCCTAGAACTTATTTAGTCAATAGTTGAATAAAAAGATTTTTCTTTTCTTTCCTTTCTAAAATCTATATGCCTAGTATTAATGTAAACCATTAATTTGACAACACTTGCGGTTTTCAAAATAGTAGTGAACTAAATATTATACATTATTTTATGTATTTATACGTATTTCTTCTCTTGTGTCTTAGAACCATGTCAGGAAGGCCTAATCGCGGGCGCCCACAGAACGAAACACCCGATGTTGCTCAAATTGTAGCACAACAACTCATGGAAGCAATCCCAAACATTGTTACTCAAGTAACTGCAGGACTTAATGCTAACCAAGGAAGTAGTGGAGGAAATCGGGGAAACAATGAAAGAGAATGGAACTACAAGTCCTTTATGGCCTGTAAACCTAAGGAGCTCCATGGAAAGGAAGGTGCGATCGGGTTGCTGAAATGGATTGACAGCATGGAGTCGGTCCTTCACATTAGCAAATGCCTTGAACGCAACAAAGTGGAGTATGCAACTTGTCTACTTCAGGATAGGGCTTTGACCTGGTGGAATACTTTAGTGCAAACCCGAGGTCGTGCAGTGGCATATCAGCTAACTTGGGAAGACCTAAAGAAGCTGCTGATAGAGGAGTATTGTCCCAAGGATGAAATTCAGAAGCTTGAATCTGAGTTCTGGAACCATTCTATGGTTGGAACACAAATAGAGAAGTACTCAGTCCGATTTCATGAACTAGCAAAACTGGTACCTCACATGATTACTCCTGAGGAGAAACGGATAGATCGTTACATCTGGGGTCTGGCACCAGAGATTCGGGGAATGGTTACTTCAGCAAACCCAACTACCATTCAAAGTGCAGTAAGTCTAGCAAATCGACTAACCAATGATGTGATAAGGACGGGAGCATCGGCAAAGGAAAACTCTAGTAGCAAGAGGAAGCCAGCAGATTAGGGAGAGAAGAAGTATGGAGGCAAGTCGGGGAGGAAGCAGAAAGTCTCAAGAAACTTTATGGTAAGAGCCCAGGAGCAAGAACCAGTGAAAACTCAGGAACAGAAAGTCATGGAAGTGCAGGAGCGAAAGCAGTACTCAGGGCCGCTTCCGAAGTGCAATAAGTGTAACTTCCATCACAAGGGAGCTTGCCCAGTGTGCCAAAACTGTAAACAGACAGGCCATTACCCGAAGTATTGTAAGCTGAATAAGGATGGAAAAAGGGCATGTTACGAGTGCGGGAGTACTGACCATCTGCGTAGTGCTTGTCCCAAACTGAACAAGGGGCCTGGTAACAATGGACAAGGCCAAGCTAGGAAAAATTTCCAAGGAAATCAAGGTGGGCGGCCAAGAGGTGTAGCCTTTGTGATTGGTGCAGAAGAAGCTCGTCAGAACCCTGAAGTGATAACAGGTACGTTTCTCCTGAACAATCATTTTGCATCAGTAATATTCGATGCGGGAGCAGATAGGAGTTTCGTTTCTTTAACATTTAGACCGGTACTCGACTTGAAATCAAGAAAGATGAGGAATACTCATACTATTGAACTTGCTGATGGGTATGAAATTAGGGCTAATGAAATAATTCCTGGCTGTACTCTAAATTTAGCTGATAAACTCTTTAGCATTGACCTAATTCCTATCGAGCTAGGTAGTTTTGATGTAATAGTAGGAATGGATTGGTTATCCAAGAATAGTGCGGACATTGGTTGTTACGAGAAAGTCATTAGGATACCTCTCCCTAATGGAGAAACCCTTATCATACACGGTGAGAAGCCAGGAAGAAGTTTAAACATTGTATCGAGCATAAAGATTCATAAGTACCTGAAAAAGGATTGTATTGCATTCATGGCCCACGTGATAGAAAGAGAACCTGAAGCTAAGCAACTTAAGGAGATCCCGGTGGTTCAAAACTATCCCGAAGTGTTTCCGGAGGAATTACCCGGTCTACCCCCTCACAGACAGGTCGAATTTCGGATAGACTTAATTCCCGGAGCGGCACCGGTAGCAAAAGCACCATATCGCCTCGCGCCATCCGAGATGCAAGAACTGTCCGGACAACTTCAAGAACTTCTAGACAAAGGGTTCATACGACCAAGTTCTTCACCTTGGGGAGCTCCAGTGTTATTCGTCAAAAAGAAAGACGGGTCATTCCGAATGTGTATTGATTATAGAGAACTGAACAAGTTGACAATCAAGAATCGATATCCTCTCCCTCGAATAGATGACTTGTTCGATCAGTTGCAGGGCGCTTCATACTTCTCAAAGATCGACCTCCGATCAGGATACCATCAACTAAGAGTTCACGAAGGAGACATTCACAAAACAGCATTTAGAACCCGTTATGGACATTATGAGTTCTTAGTCATGCCTTTTGGACTAACGAACGCACCCGTTGTTTTCATGGATTTGATGAATAGGGTCTGTAGACCATACCTAGACAAGTTTGTAATTGTATTTATCGATGACATACTTGTTTACTCACAAACCAAAGAAGATCATGAGAGACATCTGAAGCTAGTGTTGGAGCTGTTGAAGGAGCAGAAATTGTATGCCAAGTTCACTAAGTGTGAATTTTGGATTCGGGAAGTACATTTCCTTGGTCATGTGATCGGCGAAAGAGGAATTCATGTAGATCCAGCTAAGATCGAGGCAATCAAGAAATGGGAAGCCCCCAAAACCCCGACAGAAATACGACAGTTCCTAGGATTAGTTGGGTACTACAGACGCTTCATTGAGAATTTCTCTAGGATTGCTCAACCATTAACATCTTTGACCCAAAAAGACAGAAAATTTCTCTGGGAAGAGAAACACGAAGAGGCGTTTCAAATCCTGAAAAACAAGTTGTGTAATGCACCAATTCTGGCTTTACCAGAGGGATCAGAGAACTTTGTAGTGTATTGTGATGCGTCTCATCAAGGATTAGGATGTGTGTTAATGCAAAAAGATAAGGTCATTGCGTATGCTTCCAGACAACTCAAACTGCATGAGAAGAATTATACCACTCATGATCTAGAACTAGGAGCAATAGTTTTCGCTCTTAAAATATGGAGGCATTATTTGTACGGAACCAAGTGCACCATTTATACCGATCACAAAAGCCTTCAGCACATCCTAGATCAGAAAATGTTAAACATGCGGCAGAGGAGATGGGTAGAGTTGTTTAGTGATTATGACTGTGAGATACGATATCACCCAGGGAAGGCTAACGTAGTAGCCGACGCTCTTAGTAGAAAAGAAAGAGTGAAACCTTCCCGTGTGAGAGCTTTGGGAATGGTAATTCAGACAAACTTGAAATCTCAAATCATTGATGCCCAGGAGAAAGCTTTATTCAGGGAAAATCTTCCAGGTGAAACTTTACATGGTTTAGAAGTGAGATTTGAAACCAAACCTGATGGAGTTCGTTATTTTAAGGACAGAGTCTGGATTCCAAGGGTTAACAATCTGAGAGACATAGTACTAGAGGAGTCTCATCGATCTAAATACTCAATCCACCCTGGAGCGGATAAGATGTACAAGGATCTTAAAGAGTACTATTGGTGGCCTGGAATGAAAAGGGATATTGCCTTATATGTTGGGAAGTGTTTAACTTGCTCAATAGTCAAAGCTGAACATCAAAAACCATCCAGCTTATTGCAACAACCCGAAATTCCCCAATGGAAATGGGAGCAGATATCCATGGATTTCGTTACCAAACTTCCTAGAACTTCTAAAGGTCACGACTCAATTTGGGTCATAGTGGATCGACTGACGAAATCTGCTCACTTTCTCCCCATTCGGGAAGACTTCAAGATGGAAAAATTGGCCCAAATCTACATCGACAGAATTGTTTCTCTGCATGGTGTACCCCTATCCATCATTTTTGATAGAGATAGTCGTTTTACATCACGATTTTGGTGGATGCTACAGAAGGCACTAGGGACCAAGATAGATTTGAGCACAGCTTACCACCCTCAGACAGATGGGCAAACAGAGAGAACAATACAAACATTGGAAGACATGCTACGAGCGTGTGTCATTGAGTTCAAAGGAAATTGGGATACTCATTTGCCTCTAATTGAGTTTTCCTACAATAACAGTTACCACACGAGTATCCAATGTGCTCCATATGAAGCATTGTATGGACGCAAGTGTCGTTCGCCCTTATGCTGGACAGAAATCGGAGACAGACAGTTGACTAAAGTCGAACTTATCCAGGAAACATCTAACAAGATTGCTATCATCAAGGATAGGCTTAAAGCTGCTAGAGATCGTCAGAAAAGTTATGCGGATAATCGTCGAAAAGCATTAGAATTCCAAGTAGGAGACAAGGTACTTTTAAAAGTGTCGCCTTGGAAAGGGCTTGTGCGTTTTGGTAAGAAAGGAAAACTAAGCCCGAGATATGTTGGACCCTTTGAAGTCATTGAAAGGATTGGTCCGGTAGCTTATAAACTCCAGTTGCCCCAAGAGTTAAGCGCCATTCACGACACATTCCACGTCTCCAATCTTAAGAAATGTCTAGCCGACGAAACATTGATAGTACCCCTGGAGGAAATTAAGATCAATGATAAGCTAAACTTCGTTGAGGAACCGATAGAAATCCTTGGCAGGGAGGTAAAACAACTTAAGCGGAGTAAGATCCCGATTGTGAAAGTTCGATGGAACTCAAAACGCGGATCGGAGTACACCTGGGAGCGTGAGGACTTCATGAAGGAAAAGTATCCACAACTTTTCCCATACGATGACAAGCGATGACATAGAATGAATTTCGGGACGAAATTCTTTTTAAGTGGGGGATACTGTGACAACTGTCAATTCAGGTCATTCTCGGACTCATGCATCTTTATAATAACCATTCATGCACATCATGCCATGGCCTAGTAGTATAAATTAGGTCAAAATCTTGCATAAACTAGGATCCATCTAAGACCTAGGACTAATATACTCGACACTTACGATTCTAGTAAGTTGCTTAACTACAATAGGAAATGCCAATGCTATAATTTGACTGAAACTTTCAAGCTTTGTTATAATTGAAAAAGGGTATAAAACCCTAAAAATAAATTAAAATATTCTAATTATACTTCATTATGATGATGAACATCAAACAATATTCCAAAAACCCTAAAGAGCCCAAAATCCAAATTTATAAATCTTAAAGCTTAAAAACTTTATAAAATTTGGCTATAAACTTCCAAATATCAAATTTTATTAATCAAATTATGGATTATACCAATGAAATAGAAATATAAATTATCATGCATTAATCATAATTAATTAGTTAAAAACAAGATTTTTAAATAAATCAAATTACTTAAAAAAATCACTTTTATAAAATTAGGGTTTTTATAAATATTAAGGAGGGATTTTTATAAATTTTGAATTGAGGAGAGAGAAGGCCCTAATCCACTCAAAAATCTGGCCATTCTCCCCTCCCCATGCCCTCTCTCTTCCCAAAACTCAATCATTAAGCTTAAACCTTCACACTACCTCTTCTCTCTTCACTCTCTCACACTCCACCCTCCTAACACACAAACTCTCTTCCTCTCTCTCTCTAACTCACGAAATTTCTCTCATTCCTCTGCCAAATTTCGAGATTTTGAAGACTTTGAAGTGTTCTTACTTCCCTCAAGATCAAAACCAAGGTAAACAACAACATCTTCTTCCATAATTTCATGATTCTACTTCCTCTTCTTCTTAGTTTTCTCTTCTTTTCGGATTCTATGCCTTTCCATGGCTAGAAATCTTTATTTTTCCCTTGTGGTTTGTAGATTCTCACCATAACACAATGCATGTGTTTGAAATGGTGAAAATCCGGGATCAAACCCATGCAAGGAGTGAAAATGATGCACATATGTTCATGTGACTTCAAAAACAAGTATTACATCTTCTTCTCCATTTCTTTTGTGTTCTTGCATGGTCAAAAGCATTTAAACCATTTCTAGTACATCTTGGATGCTCATTCACTCCATGCATGTGCTAGAAATCGGACCTTATCAAAGGCATGCATGATGTTCTTGTCAAAATGTCCTAAGGATGCACTCAAAGCAAACATGCAATCTGCCAGATTACTTTATTCAGCTTTGAACGACCATATCTCGGTCATTCCTTAACCAAATCATGATATTCTTTTTGCATTGGATAGCTCCATGAGTTAACTTTCAAACCCAACTGGTCTTAATGTAAAATATTAAATATCCGATTTATGGCAATTTTTACAAAATGGTTGCGCAAACAGCTCTTTTTCTATGATCACCATTTTTGCCTTGCATGATCAATGGCCTTAAACCCAACCATAAATCTGGGGAAAAATACTTTAGAAACTTAACATATCCAGTGAATGATGGCTGAAATTTCGTGGCTTAAAACCCCACAGAATGTGCTTCACAAATTCATGAACTTCAGCCACATTTACATCTCATGCACCATTGCATGCAACATTTCTTATCTTGTTTGGGTTCAATACCCCTATTTCCCTTCTGAATAAATTTCGAACATTTTTCCTTTTGAAAGCCCTCACATGCATGTGATAATCTGTAAAATACCAAAAGCTTTTATTATTTCTTTGATTTATTAAAATTATTGCTAGAAACCAAGGGCATAAATCACATAAAATACTTCCAGAGGTCAATAAATCCGGAACAAATTCATGAATGACCCTTATGATGGATAATGACCCCTCACTAAATTTCATCAATTTTTGTTGCTGTTTGGTATGATTTCCAATTTTCTTTTTGTTAGGATATAATAAATCACAAAACCACTTTGGAGAGTGTGAAAATTTTATCTAACAATTTTCGCATACCTTACCTGTGATGGATGACTCAGAAAAATAATTTCAACATTTTTCATCATGCCTTGCTATTTTTCCCAATTTTTGGTAATTATAATGGTTTAAAAATAGGAAAAATAGTTCTGATTATCCAAAATTCATGAAAATTTACCAGAACATCATGTTTTACAGTAGGAGGTTACATAAAAATTTTAAGGATTTTTCTCCACTGTAAACTATTTTTCTCTTAATTTCTAAAGTTAATTACACTTAAATACACATAAATACCCAAAACCGGATTATATAATATGAAGACCACTTTTGATATTTTTCTCAGCTTATTTATACTGTAAATGATGTTACAAAAAATTTTGGTAATTTATTTTAACTGTTTAATATTATTTCTTCAATTAAAGATTATTTAAAGGAATAAAACAAGGAAAAATAGAAATACCCACCGAAAAATATCTTTTATATTTTTCCCAGCCTATTTATGTATAATAACAGTTAAATAAAAAGTTTGGATAATTTTGGAAACTGTTTTCTATTTATTTCAATTTTTATTGGAATAAATGCTCAAAAATCATAAAATATAATTAAACAGCTTGGAAATCCATTTTTATAATTTTCCCAGCTTAGTATTGTGTAATAACAGTTAAATAAAAAGTTTAAGAATTTTTATCCTTTGAATGCTATTTCCGTGAATTTATGTTGTAATAAGGACTTAAAAATTTGGAAAATTTATATTCCAATGTTGTAATTAATCGCACGATTTGTAGAATTTCATTATTTCAGAAAAAGTGTCACCAATTAATATAAAATCAAATACTAAAACATAAATTGGCATTTCACTATATGTAGAATTTAGTATATTAGCATTAGATTTCGACATGGAAACTCACTAGTGTGTGTTTGATGTCGTAGGATCCCGGTAGTAAGACGTTGGTGCATTCCGAAGTACCACTTGTACCTACTCGAAACGTTGTGAGTATTCACGCACTCCCCTATTTTCAGTTTTATGTTTTGGGGTGGAAAAGCATGTCCAGAAAAACTATTATTTGTATGTTGTATTTAAATTGATTTGTATCAAACATGATTGCTATTTTATTGCTATGTCTCTCTATGTATGTCTATACATCACGGAACATGAGAACTTATCGTACTAAGGCCCTTCCCTTATCTCTAACCATTAACTCTTTGAGCCAATGGTCATTATGGATAGCGCTATTAGGAATTGACAACTCCTCACTCGCCCTATTGCTGGAGTGCATGATACCATATTCATCTATGGAACGATAAGCATAGATCTTGATAGGGCTTCAGTCATAGGTTTGGTTGAGACTCATTGTTTGCTCACACACATACAAACTCGTTACACATTATAGCAATAAACTTGTTATCTATTATGGCAATAAACTCGTTTATCAATTTTAGCAATCAACTTTGTTTCTCATTATAGCAATGAACTTTGTTCTCATTAAAGCAATGTACTTGTATTTATGAAAAGTCTTATACCAAATCTTGATTTTATAAACCTGTGAACTCACCAACTATTTTCATAGTTGACGCTCGTTTTACATGCTTTTTCAGGAAATAATTAGTAAGTGGATATAGAGATTCATCATCATAGAGCATTGTGCATCGTGTGGAAGTTATTTTATGAAGTTATATTTTGAACAATGTCATTTTGGAAAACTTGTACTTTGTTTTGTTTAAGCTATAGGTTGTAAACTTTTAAATATTGCTATGGTGATGTATCTTTATCTTTTGCAATGAAACCTTTGTCGCTGTCATACCTTGTGTTTCCGCTTTAGCGGGGTGTGACAAGAGGCTAAGGACAAATACAGCCCACCTATCACTATTCAGTGTATACGCGAGGGTGGTATATGATTATGATTACGCAGATTTAGTATGTGTGCTTCGACCCTATCTCCTGTTCCTTGTTTGTTTGTGGACCTGGGGCAGAGTCGCACATCCGACCGTCTTACTAATCCTAACTATATACGACTTGTATACACGAGGTAATGATAGATGGACCGAGTATGAATCATATCATGAACAGTAGGGCAAAGTTCCCAGGTCTACAAGTGGGTATTTTGCAAATCAGAGGAGCACAACCCCAGTAGTACTGCTAAGAAAGCTAATTTCGGGACGAAATTCCATCTAACGGGGGGATGATGTGACAACCCGAAAGTTTTTGCCTTGTAAGCCCAGCCATTCAATTCAACTGTGTGTCAGACTCGTTTCTGCTATCTTTTAGCCTTGTGTAGAGTCTTTTTAAGGGTTCAAAGCTCAGTACATTCAAGCATTGAGTATAGGAGTGAGTTGCGTAAGTTCTTCGCGTCGAAATCAAGCCGAACACTCCATTAGAGGGAGTGTACGGCCGTACACATGGGTGTACGGCCGTACACACATGTGTGTGCGACCGTACACCCATGTTGGCCGTACACCCCCTCCATTAGAGTGACATCCCTTCATTCCTAAGCCATTTCATCAGTTTCCAAGTCAAGAACATCAATTTCTCTCTCAACTATCATCGAGCTTTTCACCCCGATCTTCAAGAATGTAAGCCTTCTTCCGTTTTGATTTGTTGTTATTCTTCTTAACCTAGTAAGACCCTTTGATTCATCCATGAAAACAACTCTTTATGATAGATCTTCAAATCTTCATCCATTTCACCAAGAACACCAAGAACACACACTTGTTCTTGGTGATTGTGAGCCCTCTTGAGCCTCCAAATTGTAAGTACTCCTTCCCTATGCATAGTACATGTTAGGAACACCTCGTTAAGCACCCTAGAATCGACCAAAACTCAAGATCATAAGGAGTGTACGGTCGTACACCCATGTGTGGCCGTACACCCCTCAAAACACCCCTAAAGGGCCTCCAAAGTGCAAACCTAGCTTCAACACTTGATGAGCAATTGTCCCCAAAGCTTCTTTATCATTAAAAGACACTTTTTTGCACTTGTTACCATGAGTGTACGGCCATGCACTCCATGGCCGCACACTCCATTTAGTGGCCGTACACTCCCCTTAGATGAATCACATGTGATTCTAACACTTGGTCCGAGTGTTTCCTAGTCCCTAAAGGTGTTTCCTTGCATATGGTTGCTTCTAAACACTATATCCATGCCAATATGTGCCATTATATGTCATTTAGGGCTCGTTTGTGTCTCGGGAATTCATTCGTGGAACTTCTCATCCTTATGCGCATATTCGTTTGAATCACCCACATAAGGTGAGTTCATACCCCTATAATCAATCTTTTAAACTGTTTTAAATGTTTTTAAGGGGGGAATACAAGTTGAACACAATAATAATTGTGTATATGTTTGTTATAAATATCTTTCAGTAGATTACTTATGTCTTTTATAAGTGATCAAAACATTTAAAAAACTCTTTTTAAGTTATGTTACTTTATTGTTTTTAAAACTCCGTTTTTAAAGTACAATCATAACTTAGTAGATAGATGAGTCTTTTCAGTAACAATTCAAGTAAAGATACTAGTAAACTATAATAGGTATAGTTCAGGGGTTCAGTTCATACTAGATACTAGAACATACTATAAAGAGAAATAGGGAGGTAGATACAATACACGATAACATAAAGAGCATACTATAAAGAGAAACAGGGAGGTAGATACAATACATGATAATAGAAAGAACATACTAAGATACTATAATAGAACGAAAATACTAAATGCTATAGCAGGAGAACAATACAGGATCTAATCATACCAATAATCACTAACTCATTGTTCTAAACAAAAGGTGATAGTAAATTGGGTATACATGATCATATAACTTTAATGTGAATTTTACACGGCCTAGCAATTTGTTTGCGGAAGTCGCATTTGGTCCCCAGAATCTCTTGCAGGGAGAGCGTATAGTATGGGTACTACTCATCACATTATGACCTTAATAAAACAAACATGTTTTAAGGTAATTAGTACGTCAGGATGTCAATTCAAAAGATAACTGTGTACTTTCATTTTTCCCATTACTTTCATATTGTGACAGTACCACTTGAAAGTTAATGCAAACTATTTTCGAGTTAAGATAGTTATAAACTAGGGAAAACTTACATCTTTTCAAGCAACAAACAGAACATTCGAGTCTAGTACATTCAGTAGAAAGGGGCCTATAATGCCAACTTTATGATTCCCTAGTTTATACATCAGAAATATATATTAATCGGATCTGATAGGAAGTAAGATGTGTGCTTTCCGCTTCATTTCCTGTTCCTTGTTTGGTTGTGGGCTTAAAGCAGATTCACCCAGCCTACTATCTATCCGATCTTAGCTATATATATGTTCCGTATACACCAAGTAATCATAAGGGGTACCAGGTATGGGCCAGGTCATAGGACACAAATTCAATGCACCGTTTTCTAGTACAAAACATACTTTTCAAATAGAACATTTGGTAAACAAAACTAGAAACATACCAGTAAAGGGTTTAATCCATTTTATTAAACCAATATAAACTTAAAGGACCTTAGGTGGTTAATTCTATAATACCTTAGTTTATACATCAGGGTTATATATAATTAATACCCAATAGGTAGTTGGATGTGTGCTTTCCGCCTCATTTCCTATTCCTTGTTTGGTTGTGGGCTTAGGGTAGATTCACACAATTAACTATCGGTTCGATATTAGATTATATATAGCTAGTATAAACTAAGTGATTATAGAAGGAACCACTGTGGTTACCATTTTTACTAAAAGAAATAAGGGTTTTCTTAAAGAATCTTTTCGTCAAATATAAAGGAACTATTACAATTAACTCCGTGAGTACCAAGTGAATACGCCAGGGTTATATACAACGATGACCTAACAAACAATGGGATGTGTGCCTTCCGCCTCATTTCTTGTTCCTTGTTTGGTTGTGGGCTTAGGGCAGATACACACAACCGATTGTTTGTTTACTTTGGGTTTTATATAACTGATGAATTAATGAATCGAGTACAAAATGAATCAGAGTATAAAATCAAGTAAGAATGCGAGATTGAACACCGAATGTAAATATGATCTTGTTTCAGCTCTATTACGCTTTCGAATGTTTACAGAGTACAAAGACAGGTCTGTAAAAAGTCTTATCTAACTCTAGTAAATAACCCTATTTATAGGGAACAGAAAGCGTACAAAAAATATACTAAGGCATAGACACTTAAGCTTCGAATAAAAGCGCCTTAGTAAAATAGATTACAATACATTCGAAGAGTGCAAAATACACTTCGACTAATTACAACATTTTGACCCTTACAATCTCCCCCTTTGTAATCATAGTCGAACTTCTTAATTTGTAAGAAGCTGGATGGAATACCGCATCACTCTTTGAATTTCCGTGTACCAGGAAATTATCTTCTTTAGCTCTTTCTTATCTCCTTCATTGTTCTTCTTACAATGATTCATACGAACAATTAAGTTCGTATATTGAGACGTTGAATATCTCTCCACTTCGCATGCCTGGAATAAGAAACGTTTTGCTTTTCCAGCCTTGTCTTTTCCTGCGAAGACCATCCCAAAAGGCTTCAAGCAGATTTCACCATCAGCATACTTTTTCAATTCTACTTGAGTCTTCGATGGTGCCATTGGAGCTTTTATTTCCATACCTTTAGTTGTAGCTAACTCCACATCTGTTAGAGCCAAGCACTCATAATAATTTTCGATGAAAATCTTGATGTGAGCAACCCCAAGCTTAAATTCATCAGATTCCGTGTTTTGAAGATATGAAAATGATTTATCTTTCAGAATCAATGCAACTTGTATAAGTTCATACAAGTTCATTAATGGAAAATCTGCAATTGTAAATTCGCAAATATTTCCATTTGCCCTGGCAACCACATACTTGATATTTTGGACTGTGTTTTCGAACACCACATCCTTTTTCATACTGATAAATTTCTTGATCTTCATCAAAGACCAAACTTCCTTAGGGGCTTTTGCCAGAACAGCATGAAATCTAATTCTCATGTGAGTACCATCATCCTTTTCTTTGAAATTTCCTTCTGCTTTAAATTGTGGCATGATAAACATCATTTCATTCATTGGAAAGTCAAGCTGACTTGTATCAGTATTCGTAACCATATAACTCTGCTTTGGTTTCTTCTCAAACGAATACATATGATTGTATGCAACCTTGGCTTCGATTGTTTCATAATTGTAGTGTTTGGACAGATCACCTTTGTCCATACCCTTGGGATCACTCGCACGTTGAGTCATTATGCTTTGAATCAACCTAATCTTTTCAATTTCAGCTTCTGCTTCAGCTTTCTTTTCTTCTTTCGATTTTTCCACAACTATCGTTTTCCCTTTATCTTTCAAAGATGAATTATCTATTACCTCTTTTGTTTTCGACCCACTCCCACCAGTATCAGCAGATTTACCAATCACAATTCCTTTCGAAATTGGTCTTATAATTGGCATAGTTGTTACAATTGTTGAAGTAATCGGCCCAGCGGATGCAACAATTGGCTTTGTTGATGGGATCTTCGAAGAGAACACCTTTCCCACAACCTTCGCATCTTCACCACCAGCCTTCGTATCTTCAACTTTTCTTTCTCCCCCTTGCACCCCTGTAAAAACAGGTGGGGCATCGGTTGTTGGTAGAAGGCTTGATATACGAGAAAGAGGGGCCAGTTGCTTGTGTAAAATAGCTTCGAATTGGGTGAACTTCTAGGATAAGAATTCTGGAGTAATCAAAGAAGACGAAACCGGCTTGAAAGATAGATCTTTTAACTCTTTCAGCAATGTAAGCACTTCCACAAAGTTGTTACTTTCCATGGTAGAAAGTTGAGTAAGTTGAGGACTCATACTTTCGTATAACTTGACAAATTTCATGACAGCATCACAAATAATGTCAATCTTCTGACTCAGAGATGCAAAATCCTGTTGGACACTAGCAACCTCCTTTTGCATATCTTCGCAAAGTTCACGAATCTGCAAATTAACATCCTCCCTGACTTTCTTAACATCTTGAACAAAGAGAACATGTCGTTCCTTTGCAACTGTCTTCAAGTCTTTTAAATCTCCAGCAAACTTTGAATTTTGAGAATTTATCCGTAGCTCATTGTTTTGATCAACATGATCAACCTTCTCTAAAATTCTTGACTCAGAGTTTCTAACCATCCCAGAGACTTTACCCACTATCTTGGCTTCGAACATTTGCAACATTGTATCAACTTCCAAACTTGAGACTGACGAACCACCCCCCAAATCAGCTTGAGATTGAATTATGGAATTCAACTTCTTATTCAAAATTTTAAACTGTTTCATCATCATCAACATATGATCTGTAAAATCTTCTTCTTCGTCATCAAACTTTAATTCATCAAACGTGCCTCCAAAACCTTCATTGTCAGTGTCGGTTTCCATAAGAACAGTTTCTTGAACAAGCGAATTAAGTTTGGGTGTATCAGTGGATTGAGAAGAAAAAATGGAAGTAAAGGGTTGATTGATGATATTTTCGAATGTTGGGGAATCAGTGGTTGAAGTAATTGGAGTGATTGGTGGAGGTAAAGAAACAATATTTTCGAAGACTATAGAAGTAGGATGACCTTGATCTTCTTTCTTCGAATCTCCTTCACCCATATTGATATTTGCATCCGTATCAGATACGTTTGCAGGGATGCCTGAAGTTCGTACCTCCTCAGAAACTGATTTGGCAACCGAATCTTCGGGTGGTATGACTATTTTCTGCTCAGGAGTTGAACGTTCTTCGTGAAGAGTTACTTCTGGTGTTTCAGGAATTCTTTCATCGTCATCTTCTGTAGACTCAGTGGAAAGCATAAGCTTTCGTGTCTTCTTCTTCTTCTTCTTTGACAGATGTTTGGCCATATCCTCAACCCTTCGTTTCTTTGACAATGGAGAAACAGGTGCTGGCACTTCTCGAATTAAAACACCTTGATGAGTAACTTGAGGTTTTCGGACACTTTATGTGTTGGAGACTTGCTTTTATGTGTGGACTTCATTTTGATTCTTCGAAACATACCGGTCTTTGAAGGAATGACTACTTGCTCTTGAGTATTGTCACACCCCCGAACCAGACGATGGAAACGTCCGAGGGCTCGCGTGACTCAAATTGAATATCATCACAATGATTATACATGAAACACAACATAAACTTCACCATGCATTAATACATAACGATTGACATTGTTCACATCCAGTACATTGTTTAAATATTACATATCCATAGCATCAATTGTTTGAGAGTTTTCAAAACATAACATCCTAACGTACGTGATATTACTCTTCATCTTACCTGTTACCTGAGAATACAAGTTATTTTGAAAACGTCAACATATGGAATGTTGGTGAGTTCATAAGCAGGGTTGTGATAAAAATGATTTGTGTAGTTTATAAAAGCCACAAAATCCGATATTTTCTTAAAAGACAATTGTTTATACCGAAGTGTGAAGATCCATAAGTTGGTGCATGAATGATTTCAAAACGTGTATAAATGAGAAGTTTTGCATTATATTTATTGAAAATACAAGCGAGTGGTGTTGATTTCCTCGAAAAACCCGATGTTTTCCGATAACATAATATAATTGGTTCAAATTGTTATACCGCCACACGAGTGATTTTGATTACTCTTCCTTGATTACTCGGATAGTATTGGATTTATTTAATTATGTGAGTCGTTATAACCATGAATAATAATGACTAGTTTGTCTGTCTTGGCATCCTAATGAACGCCGGAATTGATCTTAAGATTTTGTCACCCTAGACTGGCCGAGTCTAACTGTAGCGAACAGCTGAGGTGTGGGGGAGTCACCCCCGTATAGATCTATACACAAACTCTCGCTCTCCTTCCAGGAGACTTTGATTATAACTACAGACTACGAACAACACTTCGAGGTGTCGCCCGTTATTACTCACTTAATCCAAACAAAATTGATTACTATTGATTAACGACCTGAATTTGTTTACTTTGATTTCAAGTAAGCCTAACAAACGAGGAGAAGAGGATTACAAAGTCCTGCTAATTATGTGAGTTATTTTAGGCTGTTGTTTAAACGAAGAACGCGTTGGCCCATTTCACATATGATTTAATTAGACCTTACTAGCAACGCTAATGGGCCACTGGGGTCCAATAGTACATAGAAGCTATTGAGGGTCCATTAAACATGTAATTTGGGTCACAGGAGGCTTAATTGACATGTATTATTATCGTTAGGCCCAAAAGTCATGCCAACGGGTCACGAAGGCCCAATAAGCATGATTAAGATCTTTCAAGCCCAACTATTTGAATATTTACTTGTTTTAGGTATAGTATAATGGTCGGAATTTTGATTAAACAATTGTTAAATTCTCAACGGCACGAAACTTGTCGGTTGTTTATAACGATATTTGAAAATATATGTATATTCTTCATTCTATTTTCATAAGTTGTAATTTGGTATTCTTTTGACCCAAATATATTAAAACCAAAATAATTGACTCAAAATATTGGTTTGACCCATTCAGCCATTCTTTAATAAAAATGACAATTTTAGTCCCTTACATAAAGAAAAAGACATTTTTGGCCCTTAACTCATTTTCTTGACATTTTTGACCCATAGACTTGTTTAAATAAATGTTTTTTGCTCAAAATTTACTCTTTAGCAGTTTCAGCCCTTCCAGCAAGGAGTCTTTCGGTTAAAGTCCAACTTTTTCGCAACTTTTACAATTTTGGCCCAAATTCCAAAAACTTTACATTTTTTTATCCTTTTTGGAAAAAAAAAGCATTTTAACCCTTGAAATAGTTTTGTTTACCCCTTTTACTCCCTTTTTCTAGAATTGTACCATTTCAGCCCCTGAAAATCGTATTTTTGCAATTTTTGGGCATATGGGCCGAAAAGCCCAAAAATTAGCCCATTAAGCTACAAATTACATTTCTAGTCCTTTAAAGAGTACAATATTCATAAAAACATTTATTTTTACTGTTTTGACTCTTTTAGTCCTTAAGAAAACCGTAAATGACAAATTTTAACCCAAATTTTGTTTATTTGACAATTATAGCCCAGAAATGAGTTTTATGTTGCATTATGTTTATTATGACTTTAGATAGAAACTTTTCTTGACTTTTTCAATGAAAAGTATATTAGATCATGTTTTTTTCCCCTCTTGTGTCATAGATCTCGAGATTTCTTCCCTTTTTGTTACATATTTACCACATAAACACATAAAATCACACATACATACATGAAATCACACATAACATACACATACACATAGATCTACACATTTTACTTGTATTCTCCCCCATAAAACTTGTGAAAACCGAAAATATAGGGCTATGAACTCACCTTTTCTTGTTGATCACGGTTTTGAAGAAGAAATGGAAGAAAATGAGGTGATTTTTCGGCCCTAGCAACACTTTGATGATGATCTCGAGCTTGAGGTGTTTCTAAGAGTATGATTACCACAATTTGTTTAAGAGAAGGGATCTCATCATGAGAAAAGAGTTATAAAATCATAGGATATGTGTAACTTACCAAGAAGTGATGATAATCTCTTGAAATCCTCTTGTTGCACAAGTAAAATTTCGAGACTTTTGGAGTGGGAAGGAGGAGAATTTAGAGAGAGTTTAGAAGAGTTTTGGTGTTGTGTGGGTGTGGTTTGGCTCTTTCTTTTGGCCGAGAATTAAGAAGAAGAAAGGAGAAGAGAGAGAGGTGAAGAGATGGTGCATGGAGACATGTGAGGTTTGCTTGGAAGTCCATGGTGTAATAAGGAGGTGGCTAACCCTCCTTATTTCATGAGTTTCTATTTTTTTTTTGTTTTCCTCTTGGGCCGAGAAAAAGAGAAGAGAGAAGAGAATTTGGGCCTTTTGTGCTTAAGTCCATAATTTGAAGCCCAAGTTAATGGTTTTCGGCCCAATGGGCCCTTAAGAGGTTTTACGGCCCAATTAGGTTAATTAGATTTGTTATGGCCCAATAAGGGTATTTTATTTCATTCTAGGCCCATTATGGCCCAAAATGTTAAAATAAATGAAAGTGGGTCCAATTAGAGCCCATTTAAGAGTTCTAAGCCCAAAATAGTCAAATTGGAAGCTTATTGGTCCATTAGGCCCAATAAGAAAATCCTAGTCCAAAATGGACTTAAACCGGGATTTTTAGGGTTTCCAACTTTTGTTGACTATTTGAAAGTTTGTATAGGGTATTTGATGGAATTTTGTTGTCATTGCATAAACACCATACATGTTTTCTAGTTTTAGCTACAATGTCATTCTTTGTTAAGTGTTTACAACGTATCAGAATTCCTAGTCGTGACATCATCCCCCCGTTAAAGGGAATTTCGTCCCGAAATTCTTTTTAAAGCTAAATTTGAGAATGCGAGAATAGGTGAGGGTACTTTTGCTTCATCTGGTCTTCGCGTTCCCATGTGAATTCTGGTCCACGTTTCGCGTTCCACCGAACTTTCACAATCGGAATGCGACTTTGCTTAGTACGCTTCACTTCCCTGTCCATGATTTCAACTGGTTCTTCAATGAACAGGAGATTCTCGTTGATTTCGATTTCTTCTAATGGAATGACGAGAGTTTCGTCGGATAAGCACTTCTTTAAATTGGAAACATGGAACATGGGGTGTACACTGCTGAGCTCAAATGGGTAGCTGCAGTCTATAAGCCACTGGACCTATTCGGGCAAGAATCTTGAAGGGTCCAATGTATCGTGGGTTTAGTTTTCCCCGTTTCCCAAAACGAATCACCCCTTTCCAGGGAGAGACCTTTAACAACACTCGATCCCCGACTTTAAATTCCAAGGGCTTTCGCCGCTTATCGGCGTAGCTCTTCTGTCTGTCTCGTGATGATTGCAGTCGGGCTCTGATCTGAATTATCTTCTCGGTCGTTTCGCGTATGATTTCTGGTCCTGTTAATGCATTTCCTGGTGTTTGTCCTCTTGCTAGCTGAGTGTCACCTACCTCAGCCCAACACAACAGTGATCTACATTTACGCCCATACAACGCCTCGAAAGGAGCAACTTTGATGCTTGAGTTATAACTGTTGTTGTATGAGAATTCGATCAAAGACAAGTGGGTATCCCATGACCTACCAAAGTCTATCACACATGCGCGTAGCATATCTTCTAGCGTTTGAATGGTTCGCTCGCTTTGACCATCCGTTTGTGGGTGGTAGGCAGTGCTCATGTCAAGTTGTGTTCCCATAGCTCTCTGAAGCGATTGCCAAAAGCGTGAAGTAAACCTACTATCTCTATCTGAGATGATAGATAGTGGCACTCCCTGGAGTCTCACGGTTTCCTTGATATAGGTCCTTGTCAATCGTTCCATCTTATACGACTCTTTTCTTGGCAGGAAATGAGCGGATTTTGTCAACCTGTCAACTATTACCCATATGGTATCCAAACCATCAGTTGTCTTGGGTAGTTTGGTCACAAAGTCCATAGTAATCCTTTCCCATTTCCACTCGGGAATTACTGGTTGTTGTAGCAATCCCGAGGGCTTATGATATTCCACCTTTACTTTAGCACACGTGAGGCACTTGCTAACGTAAGTGGCAATTTCTGCCTTCATGTTAGGACACCAATAATGTTGCTTGACATCCAAGTACATTTTATCTGAACCCGGATGGATGGAGTATCGTGTCTTGTGGGCTTCATTCATGACTACTTCTCTGAATCCCCCAAGTTTAGGGACCCAAATGCGGTTCATGAAGTAATATGCTCCGTCCTCCTTCACTTCGAAATTCTTTTCCATTCCACGTAACGCTTCGCTTGTTTTGTTTTCTGCCTTAATGGCATCGAACTGGGCTGCCCTGATTTGCGAGGTCAAGTGGGATTGGATGGTTATGGAGAGAGTCTTCAAACGACGATTCGAGTATTCTTTTCGACTAAAGGCATCAGCTACTACGTTAGCTTTACCTGGGTGGTAATTGATTTCGCACTCATAATCGTTCAGCAGTTCAACCCATCTTCGTTGCCTCATGTTTAACTCCTTTTGATTTAAAATATGTTGGAGACTCTTGTGGTCAGTGAAAATGGTGCACTTCGTACCGTAAAGGTAGTGCCTCCAAATCTTCAAGGCGAAGACCACAGCTCCTAATTCAAGATCATGGGTGGTATAATTCACCTCGTGGGTCTTTAGTTGTCGGGACGCATAAGCTATCACCTTTCCACGCTGTATGAGTACACAGCCTAAACCCTGATTCGACGCATCACAGTAAACTACAAAGTCCTCTGTTCCCTCTGGTAGTGATAGTACTGGTGCACTGCAGAGTGCTTGCTTCAGAGTTCGGAATGCAGCTTCTTGCTTATCCGTCCATTCATAGGGTACACCCTTTTGCGTAAGCAAGGTAAACGGCTTGGCTGTTTTGGAGAAGTTCTGAATGAACCTCCTGTAGTAGCCTGCAAGGCCTAAAAATTGGCGAATTTCTGTGGGTGTTGTTGGGATCGCCCATCCTTCAACGGCTTTGACCTTAGAAGGATCCACATGTATCCCTTCCTGACTAACAACATGACCCAAAAAGTTCACACTACGAAGCCAGAACTCACACTTAGAGAGTTTTGCGTATAACTTTTCGGTTAGCAGGGTTTCCAGGATTTGTCGGAGATGTCGGTCGTGTTCCTCTTCGTTTCGAGAATAGACTAGGAGATCGTCGATGAAAACGATGACGAAGTTGTCGAGGAATGGTCGGCAGATTCGATTCATTAGGTCCATGAATGCGGCAGGGGCATTCGTTAGACCGAAGGGCATTACGACAAACTCATAATGTCCATAACGAGTTCGGAAGGCGGTTTTGGGAGGTGAAGGCGAACGGCCTTCTCGTGACACATAATTTCAGCATGGTGGGGGCTTAACCAGTCCATGCCGATAATCACATCAAAACTCTTAATGGAAACAGGCATTAAGTTTATTTGAAAGACGTGTTGGTTCAAGGTCAGGGTACATCCGATGTAGATTTCCCTAGTGGATTCTGTTTTCCCATTAGCCATTTCCACCGTAAAGGTTTCATTAAGCTTCTGGGGTTGTTGTTTTTACAAGTTTTTGAATTTATTACTCACAAAGCTTCGTTCTGCCTCGGTATCAAATAGGATGCATGCATAAGTGTGGTTTAGGAGAAACGTATCGGTAACAACAGCAGGATCCTGAACCGCTTCTCCCTGTCCCATGGTCAGCACTCTTCCTGCTCCTCCATTCCCAGGGTTATTGATGTTGGGGCAGTTTCAACAGATATGCCCAGTCTTTCCACATCCATAGCAGGTGGGGCTTGGTCCTGCATTATTGCCGCTTTTGTTGGTGTTGTTGTTATTGTTGTTGCGGTTGTTGTTGTTGTTGTTGTTGTTTCCTTACTGCTGGTACTGAGGAGGATAGGTCCTGTAATATTTTGCCGTGTGACCCTTCCGATTGCAACTGGTACAATGCATCTCCCTGCATTCGCCATTATGATGGAGACTACACTTGTTGCACTTTGGGAGATTCCCGGAATACTGCCTAGGGGCACTTGGAGTAGCTGAGGCTGGAGCATGTGGTGTAGAGGGAACTTGGGTGGTTGCAGCATTGACTGTCACTGTTTGTTGCTTCTTTGACGACTCTGAGCCTTGTCGTCCCTTTCTCTTGTTATTCTTTCCTTTCTTGTTGTCACTCTCCTTCTTGCCTTCAGTTTCCCCTGGCTGCTCTCCCTTCTTGTTGTTGTGGTCGTACAGTTTCTTAGCCAACCTCTTGGCACTGTCGAAGGTTTCATGATTTGCAGCTATCACATTTCCTTGAATTGGGGAGGTTAATCCCCAGATGAATCGTTCGATTTTCTTTCCCTCTGAAGTAATCATGCCAGGGCACAACAGTGACAGTTCGCTAAACCTTGATATTGTGACAACCCGAAATTTTCATTTGTATAAACTCTACCGTCAAGCACTTCAAATAATAGTCAAATTCATTTCAGTACATTTTTGGCCGGTTTAAAGTCCGTTTGGGTGTTTTTAAAATAAATTCATGAAGCGATCAAATAAAAAGGAAGTATCTTTTAGGAATGTTGTGTATCAATTAAACAAACAACACCTTAGTTAGGTGTTTACGGCCAAACAAGGGGAGTTTGGGCTGTAAACTCCCTTTTGACCATGAACTCATGGTTAAGGCATGAGTTTACTCTTCATTCCTTCATTCTCCAACTTCCTAACTCAAGAACACCCACCATTCTCTCTCAACTATCATAAGATCATCTTCCAAATCCTCCAAAAATGTAAGTGTTTCTCCTCTTGATTTGTTGTTATAACCTTTCATCTAGTTGTTATACAACATTTCATCCATAAATTCTTCATTTTTACTTAGATCTTCAAGTGTTCTTCAAAACACCAAGAACACCAAGAACACACACTAGTGTTTTTGGTCCTTAAACACTCTTACAAGCTTCCTATAAGTAAGTACACTCCTCCTAACTAGTTATTTACATAGTATACTAGTTAAACCATTGGAAAACATCAAAAATCCCCAAGAACACATGGGTTTACGGTCAAGGGATCTCCTTGAACCGTAAACACCATCAAGTGGTGTTTAAGTGCCCCCAACACCTTCTAGGGCTTGGATATTGGACTAGAACCTTGCATGCATGAGCTAAAGACCCCAAATCACGAAATGGTAGGAGTGACCATGAGTTTACGGCCGTAAACTCATGGGTTTACGACCGTAAACTCAAGGGTTTACGACCGTAAACTCCAAGGAGTGGTCCAAGAACCGTAAACTCCAATGAAGGGCCATTTTGAACCCTAGTCCCTTCCTAAGCCTTTGATACAAACCTAAAACACTTCCTTGAGGGGTATAAGACCTTAAAACACACAATGGTACAAATTACCATGCGTTTACGGCCGTAAACTCATGGGGGAAATGACCAAAAACCGTAAACACATGTAGGGTTACCAAATGAGAAGTAAACTCCAATGTGAGGCCATACTCTCCTTAGATGCAACCCTTATGTACTCCTAACACTTAAATCAAAGTGTTATCCATGTATTAGGGTGTCCTTACTTGATAAATTAGTTATTAAAATGACTAATTAGATACATATATTTATAATTACATGTTAAATAGGATCCGTGTGTGTGTTCAAGTCCTCACTTGACACTTAGCATCCTATCCGGCACTTCCATCCAAACCACTCACTGCAGGTGAGTTCATACCCCTTAATCAACCTTTGAAATGATTTTAAATGCTTTTATGGGGGGGGGATACAAGTTGAAACATTCTAGTTATTGCTTTAATCATATGTGATTAATGACTAGAACAAACAGGAAGATTTACTACTACTTTCAAGTTACTATCCAATTTATGGTTTTCAAGCGTTTCAAAACCCTTTTATTATACTTTTAAATACTAAAATTGTTTCCAAAACTCTTTTAAACTTGCATTGTTTTCAAACTCATATCTCCACTAATATACTTATATAAGTAAGACTTGAAGGACTTAGGACTGATAGCTCACCTTATTTCCTGTTCCTTGTTTGGTTGTGGACTTAGGGTATCCTGTTATTTGTCCGACTGTCGTTGAATTCTTAGTTATATATCATATATATATATATATATATATATATATATATATATATATATATATATATATATATATATATATGTTGGATATAAAAGCTTTCACTTCAATAGGTATAGTTAAGGCTTTACTACGCACTACTACTATTACAATGACACACACAAGAACCAGTACAGTTATGAGTCAATACACGCTATATACTATAAGAGAACATACTATACTCTAGTACAGAGAAAACATTACTACACTATGACATACTACATAAACATTGGAATACTATAAATAGAATGTGACATACTACTTCTCGATACGACACTTTATTGTACTATCAATTTGTAACCAGAGTCTCCTGGAGGGAGAGCGGGCATTGTGTGTATAGATCTATACGGGACAGACACTCCCACATCCTGACTGCTAGCTACAGTCCCAGCCGAAAGGCCAAGGGGTGACAGAATGCTACCCCACTATATATGACCTGGAGGGTCATCAATTATTTAGCCGTCGATCAGCATGGTTAAAAACGAGTTCACGTTCAAACCTTTAATTAACCAATTAAGAATTTAAGGCAAAAATAGACTTTTCGAGGAGTATTGTTCAATTAATACCACCTGGAGTCTACATGTTACTACTTTAGACTTCCCGAGGCATATTGTACATTTAGTACTACCTGGAGTCTGTATTTTTATCACTTTACGACCAGCAGTGTCACTGCTGAGGAAAAATATTAATTTTCCCCTATTACACTTATTTTGAAATCACCTTACATGGGTGAAGTCTAAAACTATATTTTCATACTAATAGTTTTCATTGGGAAAAACCCTTGCATTTACGAAAGAACAAACATACAAACGATCGGGTCTTGGTAGAAGACTACTTTTACTAGAAAATATAGGGTTTTCTAGGGAGCATACTATTTACAAACGTTTGAAATCAGTTATTACTCTACATTGTTACAAACGTTTTTATACAAGCAATGACACTAAATACTTTTGAACTCACCAGCTTTATGCTGATAAACTCTTTCAAAATAACTTGTATTCTCAGGTCATCAGTAGACAGGTACCGATGAAGCTTTTGCAAAGATGGAGCACATACAAGACTCATCTTTTATTTTGATTATACATTTTGGTGTCTTACATACTATTCAGAACACGCTTGTATTACAACTATTATATTAATTGAATGGATGTTGTTGCTTGTCTTTACTATTATGCATTGTTGTGATACTGTACATGACGTCCTCCACCCCAGAACATTTCCGCCGTTCTTGGTTTTGGGGAAGATATAGCCTGATCAACTATATTATCCGGGAAGTGAGTAGCATGTGCCTAAGAGTAGTTGTGCTGTTGCAACAAGTCTAAAAACTTACCAACACTACTATAGGAGTATTCTGTGTTACTATAAATTACATATGTGAGAATTAAAAGGGTCGTTACTAGTAGGGCAATAGTTGCTAAGTGGATACTCTAAGGTTACATGTGACGAAGGTGCTATAGACTTAGAATCTGTGATCTTTGCTTTACTTCCTGTTCCTTGTTTGGTTGTGGATTTAGAGTTAGGGTCACTTATTCAAAGGTATGCACTATGCAAGTATTGAGTCAACTAATAACGATCATCTTATAATTATCTTAGGTTAGTACGTCTATTAACTATTCTTTTCCCCCTATTCTCGTGTAGATACCATGGCTGACTTAAGGGTTCGCTCAAGGGGTGCCCGTCGCCAGTAGAGGATTATCTGTTCATCCTTTCCATTCTTAAAAGAATAGCCTTTCTCTTCAGTATCTCTGTTTCACTTGTCTGTAAACATTCCTAACCTTGAAAGTACTCTAACTAGACTTCGAAGCTGCCAACAGTTTCCCTTATGGTTTGATGTAAGACCTACTGTTAGATCAGTTTTCCTGAACTCATTTTACATCATTAATACCAGTAATATTGGCAGTTGTCTACTTTATGGGAAAGTCTGTACTCTTATGTTTCCCTACTCTATTGTTATGACTCTATCTGATAGTTGGACTATGGCGATTTAGTCCACGAAACACTCTCATCATGCTTACAATCGATTCTTACTATTATCAACATCTTTATGAACTTTCAGTAAAAGATGCCGCCTCGAAAGCGTCCGACCAGAAACACGCCTGCAAATCAAACTCCACCACCACCACCCCCTCCGCAGTTCGATGCAGTGATGTTCCAGGCAGCTGTGACCGCCGCCATGGCCCAAGTAAACTCTGGTGGCGTTAGTGGAACGGGGACTGGCACTAACTCCAGCCATGGTGAAATCCATCCACGTGCACGGGAGTGTACCTATAAAGATTTCATCAGCTGGAAACCTACATACTTCAACGGAACCGGAGGGATCCTTGCACTGTCCTAATGGATCGAGAGAACAGAAGCAATCTTCGAGATGTGCTCATGCCCCGAAGGAAGCAAGATAAAGTTCGCTGCTTGCACCTTCACCCAAAGGGCCCTGACGTGGTGGAATGGCCATGTCAAATAACTCTCACTGGTAACAGCCAACGCCATGGGCTGGGACACACTGAAGGACCTTATGACAAGGGAGTACTACCCGAGCGGCGAAATTCAGAAGCTCGAGGAGGAACTCTGGAACCTCAAAATGCAGGGTTCCGACATAGTGGCTTATACAGCCAGGTTCTGTGACCTGGTGGCTCTATGTCCCAACATGGTCCCCACCGAAAACAAAAAGATCAAAAGATACATCTGGGGTATGGTACCCCTATATCGAGGGAACGTTCTAGCATCACACCCTGCGACCTTCGATAGTGCCAAGGAATTGGCCCAAAGACTCATCGATCACGAGGTTCCTTCTACTCCATCAACAACTACAACGACTACCCCCGCATCAAACAAGACGTCTGACAACAAGAGGAAGCATGGGGACCGAAAGAAGGGCAAATCAAACCAACCCTCCTCCAAGAACCAACAGATGGTGGTTGTCCATGCCGCCACTACTCCTGTTGCTCCTGTACCAGCCAAAACATATGCAGGGAGCCTACCCAAGTGCACCAAGTGTAATTTCCATCATAACGGCCCCTGCCAGGAAATGCACTGCACCAATTGCGACCGGAAGGGCCATACCGCCCGGTTTTGCAGAGCACCTCCCAAACCTATCACCCAGGTCCCTAGTACAGGAGTAAGTCAAGCCTGCTACGGGTGCGGCGAGACAGGACATTCCAAAAGAAACTGTCCGAAAGTTGGGAATGCGGGAGGAGCAGGAAGACTACTTGCTATTGGCCACAATGAAGCCGTAGCAGACCCCACAGTAGTCACGAGTATGTTCCTTCTCGATAACTCTTATGCTTGTATCCTATTCGATAGTGGAGCAGAAAGGAGCTTCGTAAACCAAAAATATAAACACTTACTTAATCAAGCACCACAAGCACTAAAAGAAACCTTCGTCGTAGAAATGGCTAACGGAAAGACAGAGAGTTCTAATGAGATATACGTAGGTTGTACCCTCACGCTAGATAACCACTCATTTCCAATCGATCTCATACCAGTAGCAATCAAGAGCTTCGATGTCATCGTGGGCATGGACTGGTTGAGTCTCCATCATACCGATATCCTGTGTTTCGACAAGGCCATCCGTCTAAACCTACCAAATAACGAAACCTTGATGATCTACGGAGACAAACCCAGTACGGGCCTTCGTATTATCTCAAGTATTCAAGACCAAAAGTACTTGCGTAAGGAATATCGTGCATTCCTGGCGCACGTTGTCGATACGAGCCAGAAAACAAAAGACCTAAAAGACCTCCCCGTAGTACGCGATTTTCCCGACGTCTTTCCGGAAGAACTCCCAGGTTTACCCCCACAACGTCAAGTCGAGTTCCGAATCGACTTAATTCCAGGGGCTACCCCCGTAGCCAAATCGCCCTATCGTCTAGCACCTGCTGAGATGCAGGAACTGTCCGGTCAACTTAACGAACTGCTCAGCAAGGGCTTTATAAGACCAAGCTTCTCACCTTGGGGAGCACCAGTCTTGTTTGTGAAGAAGAAAGACGGATCGTTCCATATGTGCATCGACTACAAGGAACTCAACAAGCTTACAGTCAAAAATCGTTACCCTCTTCCTCGCATAGACGATTTATTCGACCAGCTGCACGGGGCGAGCTACTTTTCCAGGATTGATCTGAGATCCGGGTATCACCAGTTACGAGTGCTGGAGGAGGATGTTCCGAAGACAGCCTTCCGAACTCGTTATGGACACTACGAGTTCGTAGTGATGCCATTCGGATTAACCAATGCGCCCGTAGTATTCATGGACTTGATGAATAGAGTATGCCGTCCTTACTTGGATCAGTTCGTCATCGTCTTCATTGATGATATACTTATCTACTCTCGAAGTAAGGAGGAGCATAGCGATCATTTACGACAAGTCCTAGGAACCTTACGATCAGAGAAGCTTTATGTGAAGTTCTCTAAATGCGAATTTTGGATCCGAAGGGTCGAATTCTTAGGACACTTGGTAAGCAAAGAGGGAATCCACGTGGACCCATCCAAAATTAAGGCCATTGAGAACTGGTCAGCACCGAAGACGCCTACGGAAATTCATCAATTTCTAGGCCTCGCTGGCTACTACCGAAGGTTCATACAGAACTTATCTCGAATTACGAAACCTCTTACGACATTGACCCAGAAGGGCGTGGCCTTTGACTGGGAAGAGAAACAAGAGAAGGCGTTTCAAACGCTGAAGCGAGAATTATGCACTGCACCGATACTATCCCTCCCTGAAGGGATAGAAGACTTTGTGGTATACTGCGATGCATCCAACCAGGGGCTCGGCTGTGTTCTGATGCAACGAGGTAAGGTCATCGCCTACGCCTCAAGATAGCTGAAGACACACGAGGTCAACTACACCACTCACGACCTCGAATTAGGAGCAGTTGTATTTGCTCTGAAGATCTGGAGACACTACCTGTATGGTACAAAGAGCACTATCTTCATAGACCACAAAAGCCTACAACACATATTCAACTAGAAGGAGCTCAATATGAGACAACGACGGTGGGTCGAACTACTCAATGACTACGAATGCGAAATTCGTTATCATCCGGGTAAAGCCAACGTAGTAGCAGACGCCCTAAGTCAGAAAGAATATTCTGGTCGAAGAGTCAAGTCATTAACAATGACTATCCATTCGCATCTATCCGCACAGATAAAGGAGGCTCAGCTTGAAGCCTTAAAACCTGGAAATGTTGCGGGAGAATCCCTGTGTGGAATGGATAAGAACTTGGAAGTCAAGGGTGACGGAGCCTTATATCTCATGGACTGGATCTGGACACCGCGACACGGTGGCTTTAGAGAGTTGGTCTTGAAGGAAGCTCACAACACTCGATATTCCGTCCACCCGGGTTTAGATAAAATGTATCTGGATCTTAAAAAGTCGTACTGGTGGCCTAACATGAAAGCGGAGATCGCTACCTTCGTAAGTAAATGCCTTACTTGCGCCAAGGTCAAGGTCGAATACCAGAAACCATCAGGTCTACTCCAGCAACCAGAGATACCTGAATGGAAGTGGGAGCGGATCACTATGGACTTCATAACCAAGCTACCCAAGACAACGGGTGGACTTGATACCATTTGGGTCATCGTCGACAGATTGACCAAATCCGCACACTTCCTGCCCATCAAGGAAACTGACAAAATGGAGAAGCTCACACGAACATACATACGGGAGATTGTACGACTGCACGGTGTTCCCATATCCATTATCTCGGACAGAGATAGTAGATTCACTTCGAGGTTCTATCAGTCATTACAAAGCTCCTTAGGAACGAGGCTGGACATGAGTACAGCCTACCATCCACAGACCGACGGACAAAGTGAGAGAACTATCCAAACCTTGGAAGATATGCTGCAAGCCTGTGTGATCGACTTTGGGATGGCATGGGATACTCACTTACCCCTTGTTGAATTTTCCTACAACAACAGTTATCACACGAGCATCAAGGCTGTTCCATTTGAAGCCCTCTATGGCCGGAAGTGCAGATCCCCTCTGTGCTGGGCTGAGGTGGGTGACACTCAGTTAGCTAAAGGACGAGTTCCTGACAGCACTCTCACGGGTCCGGAAATCATTCGGGAAACGACAGAGAAGATCATTCAGATTCATGAACGATTGAAAGCCTCTAGAGACCGACAGAAAAGCTACGCAGACAAACGGAGGAAACCTTTGGAATTCCAGGTGGGAGACCGAGTCCTTTTGAAAGTCTCACCCTGGAAGGGCTTGATACGCTTCGGAAAGCGTGGAAAGCTAAATCCAAGATACATAGGGCCTTTCGAAATTCTCGCTAGAATCGGCCCTGTAGCTTACAAACTCAACTTACCCCGCGAACTTAGTAATATACATCCTACCTTCCATGTCTCGAACTTGAAAAAGTGCCTATCCGATGAGACTCTTGTAATCCCACTCGACGAGATCGAGATCAACGAGAGCCTCAACTTCGTGGAAGAACCTGTAGAGGTCATGGACCGAGAGGTCAAATGAACGAAACAAAGCCGCATCCCAATTGTGAAGGTTCGCTGGAACGCCAAGCGAGGACCGGAGTTCACTTGGGAGCGCGAGGATCAAATGAAACTTAAATATCCTCATCTTTTTACTTAGTTATTTTGTAATAACTTAGTTGCTTGAACTCTAATTTCGGGATGAAATTCCCTCTAACGGGGGGATGATGTGACAACCCGAAATTTTCATTTGTATAAACTCTATCGTCAAGCACTTCAAATAATAGTCAAATTCATTTCAGTACATTTTTAGCCGGTTTAAAGTCCGTTTGGGTGTTTTTAAAATAAATTCATGAAGCGATCAAATAAAAAGGAAGTATCTTTTAGGAATGTTGTGTATCAATTAAACAAACAACACCTTAGTTAGGTGTTTACGGCCAAACAAGGGGAGTTTGGGCCGTAAACTCCCTTTTGACCATGAACTCATGCTTAAGGCATGAGTTTACTCTTCATTCCTTCATTCTCCAACTTCCTAACTCAAGAACACCTACCATTCTCTCTCAACTATCATAAGATCATCTTCCAAATCCTCCAAAAATGTAAGTGTTTCTCCTCTTGATTTGTTGTTATAAACTTTCATCTAGTTGTTATACAACATTTCATCCATAAATTCTTCATTTTTACTTAGATCTTCAAGTGTTCTTCAAAACACCAAGCACACCAAGAACACACACTAGTGTTTTTGGTCCTTAAACACTCTTACAAGCTTCCTATAAGTAAGTACACTCCTCCTAACTAGTTATTTACGTAGTATACTAGTTAAACCATTGGAAAACATCAAAAATCCCCAAGAACACATCGGTTTACGGTCAAGGGATCTCCTTGAACCGTAAACACCATCAAGTGGTGTTTAAGTGCCCCCAACACCTTCTAGGGCTTGGATATTGGACTAGAACCTTGCATGCATGAGCTAAAGACCCCAAATCACGAAATGGTAGGAGTGACCATGAGTTTACGGTCGTAAACTCATGGGTTTACGATCGTAAACTCAAGGGTTTACGACCGTAAACTCCAAGGAGTGGTCCAAGAACCGTAAACTCCAATGAAGGGCCATTTTGAACCCTAGTCCCTTCCTAAGCCTTTGATACAAACCTAGAACACTTCCTTGAGGGGTATAAGACCTTAAAACACACAATGGTACAAATTACCATGAGTTTACGGCCGTAAACTCATGGGGGAAATGACCAAAAACCGTAAACACATGTAGGGTTACCAAATGAGAAGTAAACTCCAGTGTGAGGCCATACTCTCCTTAGATGCAACCCTTATGTACTCCTAACACTTAAATCAAAGTGTTATCCATGTATTAGGGTGTCCTTACTTGATAAATTAGTTATTAAAATGACTAATTAGATACATATATGTATCATTACATGTTAAATAGGATCTGTGTGTGTGTTCAAGTCCCCACTTGACACTTAGCATCCTATCTGGCACTTCCATCCAAACCACTCACTGCAGGTGAGTTCATACCCCTTAATCAACCTTTGAAATGATTTTAAATGCTTTTATGGGGGGGATACAAGTTGAAACATTCTAGTTATTGCTTTAATCATATGTGATTAATGACTAGAACAAACAGGAAGATTTACTACTACTTTCAAGTTACTATCCAATTTATGGTTTTCAAGCGTTTCAAAACCCTTTTATTATACTTTTAAATACTAAAACTGTTTCCAAAACTCTTTTAAACTTGCATTGTTTTCAAACTCATATCTCCACTAATATACTTATATAAGTAAGACTTGAAGGACTTAGGACTGATAGCTCACCTTATATCCTGTTCCTTGTTTGGTTGTGGACTTAGGGTATCCTGTTATTTGTCTGACTGTCGTTGAATTCTTAGTTATATATATTATATATATATATATATATATATATATATATATATATATATATATATATATATATATATGTGTGTGTTGGATATAAAAGCTTTCACTTCAGTTCAGTACCTTTGTGTAACAAAGGCATACCTACTTCATTACTATTTAACTATAATAGGTATAGTTAAGGCTTTACTACGCACTACTACTATTACAATGACACACACAAGAACCAGTACAGTTATGAGTCAATACACGCTATATACTATAAGAGAACATACTATACTCTAGTATAGAGAAAACATTACTACACTATGACATACTACATAAATATTGGAATACTATAAATAGAATGTGACATACTACTTCTCGATACGACACTTTATTGTGCTATCACTTTGTAACCAGAGTCTCCTGGAGGGAGAGCGGGCATTGTGTGTATAGATCTATACGGGACAGACACTCCCACATCCTGACTGCTAGCTACAGTCCCAACCGAAAGGCCAAGGGGTGACAGAATGCTACCCCACTATATATGACCTGGAGGGTCATCAGTTATTTAGCCGTCGATCAACATGGTTACATACGAGTTCACATTCAAACCTTTAATTAACCAATTAAGAATTTAAGGCAAAAATAGACTTTTCGAGGCGTATTGTTCAATTAATACCACCTGGAGTCTACATGTTACTACTTTAGACTTTCCAAGGAATATTGTACATTTAGTACTACCAGGAGTCTGTATTTTTATCACTTTACGAACAGCAGTGTCACTGCTGAGGAAAAATATTAATTTTCCCCTATTACACTTATTTTAAATCACCTTACATGGGTGAAGTCTAAAACTATATTTTCATACTAATAGTTTTCATTGGGGAAAAACCCTTGCATTTACGAAAGAACAAACATACAAACAATCGGGTCTTGGTAGAAGACTACTTTTTACTAGAAAATATAGGGTTTTCTAGGGAGCATAGTATTTACAAACGTTTGAAATCAGTTATTACTCTAAATTGTTACAAACGTTTTTATACAAGCAATGACATTAAATACTTATGAACTCACCAGCTTTATGCTGATAAACTCTTTCAAAATATCTTGTATTCTCTGGTCATCAGTAGACTGGTACCGATGAAGGTTTTGCGAAGATGGAGCACATACAAGACTCATCTTTTATTTTGATTATACATTTTGGTGTCTTACATACTATTCAGAACACGCTTGTTTTACAATTATTATATTAATGCAATGGATGTTGTTGCTTGTCTTTACTATTATGCATTGTTGTGATACTATACATGACGTCCTCCACCCCAGAACGTTTCCGCCGTTCTTGGTTTTGGGGTGTGACAGATATGTATGCATCTATGTCGGAGTTTCGGACGGTGAGATTCCATAACTCTTGCTCTATTTTCTGGATTTCGCCTCGCGGGCAGTACTCAGCCATCAGCATTTCTTTCAGTTCCGCCCACGGCATGGCGTTGGCTACGGGGAGAGTCATGGCCTCCACATGTCCATTCCACCAGGTCAGAGCTTGGTCAACGAATGTGCATGCGGCGAACTTCACTTTCACCTCCTCGGGGCATTCACATATCTCAAATACCGATTCCACCTTTTCCATCCCTCTCTTTAGGGTTATCATTCCACCCGTGCCATTAAAGGTTCGTGGTTTGGCGTTGGTGAAGTCCTTGTAAGAGCATGTCTTGGTAGGTCCTTGATTTATTCCGTTGTTCGAACTTCCAGCCCCTTGTCCATTGCCTCCACCATTATTCCCTTGGTGGATTTGTGCCATGGCTGCGGTGACCGCAGCAGATACAGCTGCTTGGAATGCAGCTGAGTTGACTTCGGGTGGGGTTGGTCCAGGGTTTCCATGGGTTGGTCGATGGGGCATCTTTCTGTCATTGAACGGAAAGATGTTGAGTGCCTATGATTTTTGTGAGTTTTTAGTCCTATAAACTAGGTGTGTTGCGTGTAATTAAGTAGTTTCACATGTTAACATCCAATCATGGATACATAACACATAATAGATAACATCACAATAGAACACATATATTTTTCCATTAATAATATCCGTACTTTGATACATGAAAATTTGCTCGAAGGAGCGTTCATAAGTGGTGCAAGTTCGGCAGCATAACGACTCTATGAGTAGTGTAATCACTTAAACATAGAGTCGATGGTACATAGCATAGATCATATAAGCATAATACTAAAGACGGATATGACTAGTCCTAGTCATGACGGGATGTGCCAGGGGGTGGTGCTGAGGAAGTGGACGCTCCCTGAAGGCGACCCACCTGTCGTTCCGCGTCTCGGAGTCGAGTCTCCCACCTCACCTGCCTCATGTGGAACTCTCGGATAACCTCTCGCGTCTCCTGTTCTGCACGCTCAACTCTAGTCCGCATCTGGTGCATCTGATCGGCGGTGCTCTGAGCTAGGTCGCCAGTGTTCCGCAATCGTCTCACCATGACCGGAAGCGCGCAATCAGCCGGTCCAACCTCCCTCAAGTCGTAGAACTCGCGTGCCATGCCAAACGGGGGTCGATGTCCCTGTTGTCTGCTCCACCTCCAAAGGTCGATACCCCAGGGGAGTGTAGGGCCAGTCCCGACTTCGGAGAAAATGTAGTTGATCAGGCTACATTCACCCCTTAATACAACTAAGAACAGTCCCGACTTAACCGAGATGTCAGTATTATCTTATTTGATTTGGTATTATGTTCTTTTTCCTATATCGTACAAGTAGAGGTGTTTTATCGTTGTGTTTTCTTTGTTTTGTTTAGAGTTGTTTTTGTCCCTCTTTGGTTTATAGTTACATATCAATGTGTGGTTAGATATGCCAGTTCACTATAAACAGAGCTCTGATACCAACCTGTCACACCCCCGAACCAGACGGCGGAAACGTCCGAGGGCTCGCGTGACTCAAATTGAATATCATCACAATGATTATACATGAAACACAACATAAACTTCACCATGCATTAATACATAACGAGTGACATTGTTCACATCCAGTACATTGTTTAAGTATTACATATCCATAGCATCAATTGTTTGAGAGTTTTCAAAACATAACATCCTAACGTACTTGATATTACTCTTCACCTTACCTGTTACCTGAGAATACAAGTTATTTTGAAAACGTCAACATATGGAATGTTGGTGAGTTCATAAGCAGGGTTGTGATAAAAATGATTTGTGTAGTTTATAAAACCCAGAAAATCCGATATTTTCTGAAAAGACAATTGTTTATACCGAAGTGTGAAGATCCATAAGTTGGTGCATGAATGATTTCAAAACGTGTATAAATGGGAAGTTTTGCATTATAGTTATTGAAAATACAAGCGAGTGGTGTTGATTTCCTCAAAAAACCCAATGTTTTCCGATAACATAATATAATTGGTTCAAATTGTTATACCGCCACACGAGTGATTTTGATTAGTCTTCCTTGATTACTCGGATAGTATTGGATTTATTTAATTATGTGAGTCGTTATAACCATGCATAATAATGACTAGTTCGTCTGTCTTGGCAACCTAATGAACGCCGGAATTGATCTTAAGATTTTGTCACCCTAGACTGGCCGAGTCTAACTGTAGCGAACAGCTGAGATGTGGGGGAGTCACCGCCGTATAGATCTATACACAAACTCTCGCTCTCCTTCCAGGAGACTTTGATTATAACTACAGACTACGAACGACACTTCGAGGTGTCTCCCGTTATTACTCACTTAATCCAAACAAAATTGATTACTATTGATTAACGACCTGAATTTGTTTACTTTGATTTCAAGTAAGCCTAACAAACGAGGAGAAGAGGATTACAAAGTCCTGCTAATTACGTGAGTTATTTTAGGCTGTTGTTTAAACGAAGAACGCGTTGGCCCATTTCACATATGATTTAATTGGACCTTACTAGCAACGCTAATGGGCCACTGGGGTCCAATAGTACATAGAAGCCATTAAGGGTCCATTAAACATGTAATTTGGGTCACAGGAGGCTTAATTGACATGTATTATTATCGTTAGGACCAAAAGTCATGCCAACGGGTCACGAAGGCCCAATAAGAATGATTAAGATCTTTCAAGCCCAACTATTTGAATATTTACTTGTTTTAGGTATAGTATAATGGTCGGAAGTTTGATTAAACAATTGTTAAATTCTCAACGGCACGAAACTTGTCGGTTGTTTATAACGATATTTGAAAATATATGTATATTCTTCATTCTATTTTCATAAGTTGTAATTTGGTATTCTTTTGACCCAAATATATTAAAACCAAAATAATTGACTCAAAATATTGGTTTGACCCATTCAGCCATTCTTTAATAAAAATGACAATTTTAGTCCCTTACATAAAGAAAAAGACATTTTTGGCCCTTAACTCATTTTCTTGACATTTTTGACCCATAGACTTGTTTAAATAAATGTTTTTTGCTCAAAATTTACTCTTTAGCAGTTTCAGCCCTTCCAGCAAGGAGTCTTTCGGTTAAAGTCCAACTTTTTCGCAACTTTTACAATTTTGGCCCAAATTCCAAAAACTTTACATTTTTTATCCTTTTTGGAAAAAAAAAGCATTTTAACCCTTGAAATAGTTTTGTTTACCCCTTTTACTCCCTGTTTCGAGAATTGTACCATTTCAGCCCCTTAAAATCGTATTTTTGCAATTTTTGGGCATATGGGCCGAAAAGCCCAAAAATTAGCCCATTAAGCTACAAATTACATTTCTAGTCCTTTAAAGAGTACAATATTCATAAAAACATTTATTTTTACTGTTTTGACTCTTTTAGTCCTTAAGAAAACCGTAAATGACAAATTTCAACCCAACTTTTGTTTATTTGACAATTATAGCCCAGAAATGAGTTTTATGTTGCATTATGTTTATTATGACTTTAGATAGAAACTATTCTTGACTTTTTCAATGAAAATTATATTAGATCATGTTTGTTTTCCCTCTTGTGACATAGATCTCGAGATTTCTTCCCTTTTTGTTACATATTTACCACATAAACACATAAAATCACACATACATACATGAAATCACACATAACATACTCATACATATAGATCTACACATTTTACTTGTATTCTCCCCCATAAAACTTGTGAAAACCGAAAATAGAGGGGTATGAACTCACCTTTTCTTGTTGATCACGGTTTTGAAGAAGAAATGGAAGAAAATGAGGTGATTTTTTGGCCCTAGCAACACTTTGATGATGATCTCGAGCTTGAGGTGTTTCTAAGAGTATGATTACCACAATTTGTTTAAGAGAAGGGATCTCATCATGAGAAAAGAGTTATAAAATCATAGGATATGTGTAACTTACCAAGAAGTGATGATAATCTCTTGAAATCCTCTTGTTGCACAAGTAAAATTTCGAGACTTTTAGAGTGGGAAGGAGGAGAATTTAGAGAGAGTTTAGAAGAGTTTTGGTGTTGTGTGGGTGTGGTTTGGCTCTTTCTTTTGGCCGAGAATTAAGAAGAAGAAAGGAAAAGAGAGAGAGGTGAAGAGATGGTGCATGGAGACATGTGAGGTTTGCTTGGAAGTCCATGGTGTAATAAGGAGGTAGCTAACCCTCCTTATTTCATGAGTTTCTATTTTTTTGTTTTTTGTTTTCCTCTTGGGCCGAGAAAAAGAGAAGAGAGAAGAGAATTTGGGCCTTTTGTGCTTAAGTCCATAATTTGAAGCCCAAGTTAATGGTTTTCGGCCCAATGGGCCCTTAAGAGGTTTTTGCGGCCCAATTAGGTTAATTAGATTTGTTATGGCCCAATAAGCGTATTTTATTTCATTCTAGGCCCATTATGGCCCAAAATGTTAAAATAAATGAAAGTGGGTCCAATTAGAGCCCATTTAAGAGTTCTAAGCCCAAAATAGTCAAATTGGAAGCTTATTGGTCCATTAGGCCCAATAAGAAAATCCTAGTCCAAACCGGGATTTTTAGGGTTTCCAACTTTTGTTGACTATTTGAAAGTTTGTATAGGGTATTTGATGGAATTTTGTTGTCATTGAATAAACACCATACATGTTTTCTAGTTTTAGCTACAATGTCATTCTTTGTTAAGTGTTTACAACGTATCAGAATTCCTAGTTGTGACAAGTATCTTCAACAACAGGCTCAATCAATTGTGTCTCAGCAACAGACACTTCAACCGTAAGAGGCTTCTTCTTTGGAGATTTCGTAGATTTCAACTCTGTGACTTTGTTTTCAGAAGAAGTAGTTTCATTCTTCTTTGACCGCTTGGATTTCTTATCTTCCCTTTCTAATAGTATCTCAGCTTCGAGAGTAGAATCAATAGTTTTCAAATATGCCACCAAGACAGAATTCGAAGGATCAACTCTTTTGAGCATAGCATCAGGAATACGAGCCACAAAGGGAAAATCTTCAACTTTATCCGTGACATCCTTCGGACTATGAAAGATCTGGAAAACAGCTTTTTCTTCATCATTGGATACCAAAATCCCCTCCTTGTTGTAAAAATATTGGAGAATCAAGCTCCAGTACCTCGCACACGAATTTTCATGAAGAGCACCTGTGTGTTCTACACTCTTTTGAAACTCTTTCCATAACTGTGTAGAATAGTCCACTTGAAGATCATAGTATAGCCCAGCAACCATGGCATATACCTCCATTCGTCCTTTATCGAGACCCACAATTCTACCAGTTAAACACCTCAGAAAAATACCAAATAGAAAATTCCAGATACTAGGAAGACCAGATTTCTTAAAATCATTGATCTTAGTTAGTGGTGGTTGATAACCCATCTCATTGAACATATGAACAATTTGAGGGAAAGTGAAATCAACATATGGTGGTGAATTTGGAATTTCAAGAATTTGGCAAAAGAGTTTCTTTGACAATCTGACCTTTTTGTCATTAACCAGATTAAAAGTAATAGCATCAAAAGCTTTGTTGTATGTAGCCGTTGATCCTGCTTGAGAAAGCCATGACATCGGAACTGAAAACGAACTGAACATAGCCTTTGACAGAACAGAACTCTTTAAAGCAACAATCAACATCTTCAATTCTTCAGGGTATTGAGAAACATCAGCATCCAATTGATAATTAGTCCCTTGAATCTTCATAATCGGTAATGAAGTCACATCTTCAGTGGTGTGAGAAGGATCGGCATCGACATGAACAGAAGTCGCCATTGTTAGAGTTTGAAAGCTTTGATGATCAGAGAGAATTGGGAAATTTTTTACTTTGAACGCGTAAACTGATAAGAGGCCTTGGAATCCCCTTTTATATGTAACCCTAGAATTTAAATTTGAAGCGAGATGTGCAATTAATGATATCCGACGTGGCACCTTAAAAGTCGCATCATTCTGCCAAAAAATGTCCAGGTGTCAAAAAGTAACTGTCACATCGCCTTGAAACAAGGAAACGTCTCCTCCCACAGTCTGTTCGTGTCTCGTCAAAGAATAGTAACCGTCAGTATCCTTCGGATGGAGGAAAGGCTCTTTCACTTTTGGGATGAAAAGCGAATTCATATGCCAGATGTTTGAAATCGTCATCCTGAGTTGGTATTACTCAGAACCTCAAGGATTTCGTGAGTGCAGTGTTCCAAAAAATGTAGACGAGAAGCAATAAAACGAAAATTTTGGGATACTGTGATGTCAAAATATCAATTTGACACGAAGCCTGATATAACCCCGGGCAAAGATTGCTTCGTTAATCACCAAGAGAGATGATCAACAGCTTGTGTGTGTTCTCGTGAAATACAATCGAATACTTGAAGAGAAGTATCAAAGGGCTTCTTTTATAAGGTTTCATGGGTAGCTATAAAAATTTCGTTACATATCATCCTAAACATAAGGTGATAAATTATAACAGAAATTACTTGTTTGACCATTGTAATCAGTGACAAGTTTGCTTTGAAAAATTTTAAGTGACTTTGGATTTCGAATGAAACTCACACGGAAAGCATATTCACGAGAAAAAAATTGTGTTGGATCTTGTTAGATAACAAACATCATGGGTTTCGAATGTTTGATCAAGACCACTCATATGAACAGAATATGATTTTGAGTTTCGAATATGGGTACTGAAACAAAAGTTTCGTGAAAATCTGGAACATAGTTCCGCATCAATTCCTTAAAAGTTTAGATTATTGGGTTTCACCTTCATCACGGTCTCATGATGTTAGATCATGAACACAAATTTTTGATATGTCTAAGTCTTGATTGGTGTGTTTAGAGACCTCTCGGACATATGTCTTCATGTGTGATCGTGTAAGAACTTTTTGGATGAAAAAGATAGATAAAAGACACGAAATGTACCTCTGTTATATTTGGACAATATAGTAAACTCTTAACTCATTGTGAGAAGAGTCAGGTAGCTCAGGAGACTAATGTGAATACAAGCCTGATTTGGAAGAAATTTTCGTATGAAATATTTCATTAAGGCTTTCGTACACACACATTGAGTCATTGGAGGCTTTGGACAACATGCAGCAGCATGCTTCTAGGGACAACTTAACTAGTTCAAAAATTTAAAGAATCGTAAGATAAATTTACCTGACCCTAGTACTGCAAGCATTATCCACTGTTTATCATCATGAATATCTGCAACAAAGTACTAAAAAGAAATAAGAAACAAAATATTTTTGTTGTTTTGATTTTTCGAAAATAAAGAACGAAATAAAGAGAAAATCTTTTTGATGTTTTTGATTTTTCGAATGTAAGACAAAATAAACGAAAATCTTTTTGGATTTTTAATTTTTCGAAAATTAAAATGACAAAACAAACGAAAATCTTTTTGGATTTTTAATTTTTCGAAAATAAAATGACAAAACAAACGAAAATCTTTTTGGATTTTTAATTTTTCGAAAATAAAATGACAAAACAAATGAAAATCTTTTTGGATTTTTAATTTTTCGAAAATTAAAATGACAAAACAAACGAAAATCTTTTTGGATTTTTAATTTTTCGAAAATAAAATGACAAAACAAACGAAAATATTTTTGAATTTTTAATTTTTCGAAAATAAAATGACAAACGAAATGTACTTGTTGCAAATAGACGAAATTTTATCAACCCTTGAAAAATGATAAATCTACGAATTCGAAGGGGTCGAAGCGTTGACTATGAACAGTAACCTCTGAACGCTGAATGATGTTGCATTGTCTTTTATTCAGCACCTCTGAATCATTCCTGGTCAACCATCATTCTCCTTTGTTCATCTAAAGGTTTCGTGAAAATATCAGCTAACTGATCAGTTGTTTTCACGAAATGCACTTCAATATTTTCATCCTCCACGTGATCCTTGATGAAATGATAACGAAGAGCTATATGTTTAGTCTTCGAATGTTGCACAGGATTATGACAAATTATTATTGCACTTTGAGAATCACAATATAATGGAATCTTTTTCATATTAATTGCATAATCATGCAATTGACTTTGAATCCATATAATTTGTGATGTGCAAGCAGCAGCAGCCACATATTCTGCTTCAGTTGTTGAAATTGATACACATGTTTGCTTTTTCGACTGCCAGCTCACCAATTTGCCATCGAGAAATTGACATCCGCCACTTGTGCTTTTTCTATCAAGATTACAAGCACCCAAGTCTGCATCCGAATAAGCTTGTACAAAGAACCCAGTTTTCGAAGGATACCACAATCCTAACGAAATTGTTCCTTTAAGACAACGAAAGATATTCTTCACAGCAGTGAGATGTGGTTCTCGTGGATTTGACTGATACCTAGCACAATTACACACAGAGAACATGATATCAGGTATACTTGCAGTAAGATAAAGTAATGAACCAATCATGCTCCTGTAAAGAGTTAGGTCAAATGTAGGTTTATCTAACGAAGGTGTCAACTTTATGCCAGTTGCCATAGGAACTCGTAACTTTGTGCTATTCGTCAATCCAAACTTCTCTAGTAGATTCTTCGTATATTTTTCTTGATTAATAAAAATTCCTTCTCTGCTTTGACGAATATTCAGTCCAAGAAAATTATTGATTTTTCCCATCATGCTCATTTTAAACTTACTTTTCATCAGATCTTCGAATTCTCTAGACAAGGCAGGGTCAGTTGAGCCAAAAAAAATATCATCAACATAAATTTGAACAAGCATTAGATGATTCCTAACTTTCTTTTGAAATAATGTGGGGTCAACAGATCCTTGTTTAAATTTAGATTGTTTCAAAAATGAAGTTAGAGTTGCATACCATGCTCGTGGTGCTTGTTTTAAACCATAAACTGCCTTATCTAAAATATAAACATGATCAGGATGTTCTTCGTTAATAAAACCTGGGGGTTGTTCCACGTAAACTATTTCTTCAAGCTCTCCATTTAAAAATGCACACTTCACGTCCATTTGATAAACATCAAAGTCTTTGTGAGCTGCATAAGCCAGAAATATACGAACAGCCTCGAGTCTTGCGACAGGGGCAAAAGTTTCTTCATAGTCGATTCCTTGTTGTTGTGAATATCCTTTAACAACAAGTCTGACTTTGTTTCGAACGATATTTCCATATTTGTTGGTTTTGTTTTTGAAAATCCATTTTAACCCGACAATCGAAACATTTTCAGGTTTAGGAATTAATCTCCAAACCTTGTTTCGTTCAAATTCAGACAATTCAGATTACATCGCAACAACCCAATCTGAGTGTTCCATTGCAACCTTAACTGTTTTTGGTTCAATTTTAGAGATGAAAACATTGAACATGCAAAATTCTTGATGAGTATTCAATACCTCATTCTTTGCACGAATTTGAGCTCTTGTTAAAACACCCTCTTGTGGATTCCCAATTACTTGATCCTTCGGATGATCTCTTGTCCACTTTTCCATTGGCGGATAAGCTGGATCAAATTCCAAAGGTGAATCTTCGTATAAATCATCATTCTCTGAACCTGCAATTGAACAAACATCATTAAAATCATTATTATTCTCAATGTTTTCTAAATGCTCCCCCTCAACATCAGCATTCAATCTCTCATTCTCCCCCACGAAAGAATGCTCCCCCTCAACTAGAGTGTTCGAATCCAAGTGCTCCCCCTCCACTGGATTATTTTGCATACTTTCGCCTTTCTCTTGAGAAGTGGATGTTGAATCATCAGTAAACTTCGTTAATTCAGAGAGATGATTATCATTTGCATGAATTTCAGCATCAACAGCATGATCTGAAATACCAAAAATTAAATCATAATCAATATCCAATGTTTGTGAAGATTCAGATTCATCTTGTATTTCTTTTAGAATAGGATGATTTTCAAAATGTGTTTCAGTTTGTTTAATATAGTAATCATCGAATGTAAGATTAAAAGTTTCTTCAACTTTTCGTGTTCTTTTGTTTAACACACGATATGCGACTGAATTATGCGAATATCCCAAGAATATCCCTTCATCTGCTTTAGCTTGAAATTTTGTAAGATTATCCTTGAGATTCATAATAAAGCACATGCATCCGAAAACATGGAAAAATTTAACGTTAGGTTTTCAATTGTTGAGAATTTCATATGGAGTGATGTTAAAACGACGATGGATAAAAGATCTGTTTTGAGTAAAACATGCGGTGGATACTGCTTCAGCCCAAAGGTATTGTGGAAGATTCGCATATGCCAGCATAGTCCTTGCTGCTTCGTATAGAGATCTATTTCTTCGTTCAACGACACCATTTTGTTGTGGTGTGTATGGAGATGAAAATTTATGCGAAATCCCTTTGTCCACCAAAAATGAATCAAGAACATTGTTCTTAAATTCAGTTCCATGATCACTCTTAATTTTTCGAACAATCTTCTTCAATGTTGTTTCCATCTTTTTGATAAAGTCAATCATGATTTGTGCAACTTCGGATTTAAGCCTGAGAAAATAAACCCACGTAAATCTTGAAAAGTCATCAACAATTACTAAAATGTACCGTTTCTTGTTGAGTGTTGAAACTGTTGATGGACCACACAAATCAATATGTAAGAGCTCCAGAGGTGCGATAATTTTCGAATCTATCGTAATCGGATGACCTTGTTTATGTTGCTTGCCAACTTCACAAGCTGCACATAAAGAATCATTATCAAATTTAAGTACAGGTAAACCTCTTACCAGATCTTGTACCACAAGTTTGTTGATGTTTCGAAAGTTGAGATGAGAAAGTCTTCGATGCCAAAGCCAACTTAAGTCTGATGTAGCTTTCGAAAGAAGACATATAGCAGGTTTGCCTACTATCGGATTGATATCCAAAGTGAACATGTCACCTTTCCTTTTTGATTTAAGTAAAACTTCTTTAGTGTTGACATTCGAAATAACACTTCCTTCTTCATTAAAAAGAACTTGATTGCCAGTGCCCACAACAAGTTGGGAAACACTTATCAAGTTATATTGAAGAACTTCAACATACGCAACACGATTCACTATGAATTGTCCGTTCATGATCTTCCCATATCCTTTGACTTGACATTTTTTATTGTTATCAAACTTCACAACTCCAACATTCTTTAGGCTTTGAAAATCACGTAAATTCTCCTTCTTCCCAGTCATGTGACGAGAGCAACCACTATCAATGTACCATTTATTATCATATTGCTCGTCACATAGTACCTACAATCAGTGGAAAAATTTAGGTACCCAAGGCTTTTTGGGTCCTTGGAAATTAGATTTCAATTTCGAATGTAATGAAGAACTTTTAACCCAATCACAAACTTTGGTTTTCAGACTATCAATTAAGTTCACATCATCATTTATAGGAACCGAAACATGAGATTTTGATGGTTTCGGATGTTCACTGACATTACCCTTCATATTCTGAGTTTGTGAGTGTACATTCTTTGCTTTTATTACTGGTTTTCATGCTTTGACTGATATGTTCGAATCCTTAGAAGATGAACTGCCGTTTGATGAAGTATTCACATACTTCTCATATGCTTCGTGAATTTGCTCCTTTGAAAATATACTCGACTGATACATTTTTCCTTTGCCTTCAAGCCAATGATCAATGTTCTTCCTTGAAGTTATCCCTTTTTCATGTGAAATTTTCAAAGTTTGTTTTTTCGTATGATTAGGAAAATTTGGCTTTTGAGGAACAAAATCAACTTTTGGATTGGTTAGAAAAGAGTGACCATAAGATGTATCAACAGTTGATTTAAAATGTTGACGTTGAAAGAATTTTTGAGTTGGATTTGATTTATTTGAAAATTTTCTTGGAATATTAGTTTCTGAAACTTTCGAAAACATTGATTGTTTATTCACTTCAGACCTTGAATGATTTGATTGTGATGAAGGTTGATTATTTGTTGAAAAAGAGAAATTTGTAGCTTTAAAAACATTTTTTGGTGATTGTGATTCAGACAAGTATTTATTTGTTTGAGCGGGATTTTTCCTTTTGTTTGAAAAAGTTGCTGAATCTGTTTTTGTCATTTCTTCTGACATCTTTTGAGACTCAATAATCTGCCAAAATATTTTCTTCTTAGCTTGTCTTTTTGAAATGTTATTTTCCTTCGAATAAATGAATCGAGTACCAAAATATTTTCTTCCTAGCTCTGATACCAATTGATGAATTAATGAATCGAGTACAAAATGAATCAGAGTATAAAATCAAGTAAGAATGCGAGATTGAACACCGAATGTAAATATGATCTTGTTTCAGCTCTATTACGCTTTCGAATGTTTACAGAGTACAAAGACATGTCTGTAAAAACTCTTATCTAACTCTAGTATATAAACCCTATTTATAGGGAACAGAAAGCGTACAAAAAATATACTGAGGCATAGACACTTAAGCTTCGAATAAAAGCGCCTTAGTAAAATAGATTACAATACATTCAAAGAGTGCAAAATACACTTCGACTAATTACAACATTTTGACCCTTACAATAACTTGTATCCATTTAGTACTCATAGAAAGGATTGTAGAGTCATTTTACTTGTCTTTCATCAAAGCAGGAAATATAGGATTTTCTGGAGGAACAGGCGAACTTTTCTAAACAAAACTTACAACTTACTACAACTCTCTTACAACTTATATTACATCACTAAAATCTTATGAACTCACCAGCTTAAATGTTGATCTACTCTTTCAAAATAACTTGTATTCTCAGGAGACCAGTAGACAGGTACGCGCACTGGGATTCAGAAGATGGAACAGTATAGCTTCATGTCTTATTTTGTTATTTACTTTGTAGTCTATGATATGTGAACCACATACTTTGTAAACACTTTCTTTCTAATGAAATGGTTATTTATTACTTTGATTACTATGATGCATGTCTTGTGATACTAAACATGACGTCCTCCACCCCAGAACGTTTCCACCGTTCCGGTTTTGGGGTATGACAGATTGGTATTAGAGCATTGTTTATAGTGAACTAAGTATATCAACCGATAAAAGATATACAACTATAAATACAATGGGGCCGAAGTGCTCTGGATAATATTATATTTTAAAAATATAATGATACCTTATAAAAGTATACATACGTGCTTATACATATATACATACTAGAACAAGTATCACAAGAAGAACATAACAAAAGTATTTAAATGTTGAACACTGCGGTCAAACCTGGACAGTTATGTAATCATAGCTAGGATCAATATAGCATGATCAACTATATTCATTCCAGATGTGACCGACATGTGTTTGGGAGTGATGTGGTGTTGCAATAGTTTTAAAACTTACCTAACTCTATTCAAGGGAATTCTAGATCAGAGCATAAAGATAAGATACTATGGGAGTATTTTATGATACTATAACACGATAACAAGTTTAAAACATACCAAGTACATTACATTAAAATACTATAGGAGTATTTTAGGCACTATATAAATAACTTATGTGATAACTTAAAAGACCCTTACGGATAGGTCTATAATCTTGCAATGTATACTTCCACGGTTTTATATAAATGAGATTTTATAGACTTAGAATTTGTGATCTATGCTTCACTACCTGTTCCTTGTTTGGTTGTGGTTTTTGAGTAGGATCACTTATTCGAAGGTCTATTTAATCTTAAATTATATACAACTTTTATACATTGTGCAATTATAGGAGGACTCTGTAAGGATCACCCCATAATGTTTCACTTAACCTTATAGATTCTTTAGACACTTCCATTCTCGTACGACAAACCAGATAGATGAACCACTTCCTCATAGCAGTCAACAGAAGAGTCAAGGAGGAACAAGAGCATGCTCATGAGAAGTTTTCAAAGAAGGATCAGCCGAAGTAACCAAAATGTCTTATGCGTCACACTAATAAATAATAATCTTGGTTAACTTAATGAGTTAGTGGAAACACTGCTCACATTATGTGTTAGGATTATTTTTTTTACATGCAACAGGTAACAGTTATTCAAGTCCCAGATATTCATTCGAGGATAGCCACTTCTGATTCATAAAGTTTATTTGGTATGGACTCTTTTATGAATTATTTCCAGAACCCTGTGAAAGTCAGGACCCGATACACTCAGAACTAGGATAACCTTGTCTTTCAGCTTTCGTCTTATATCCACTGCTATAGACTTATTCCATCTCATCTTTGTATTCTTTTAGCAAAGATGCCTCCTCGCAGATCAAACAGACGCAATACTCCGATAACTCCAACTCCAACGCCACAATTCGATCCTGCTGCTCTTCAAGCAGCAATATCCGTCGCAGTGGCAACTGCTCTAGCTCGCGTCAGCGAAAGTGGTACCCTTGGATCTAGTAGCGGTACCCACTTAACCAACCCCGAAGATTCTCACGAACACCCAAGGGAGTGTTTGTACAAGGACTTCATGAACTGTAAACCCAATTCCTCTAATGGAAATGGTGGATTCATCGCTCTGATGCGATGGTTCGAGAAAACAGATTCGGTCTTCACAATCTGTTCGTGCCCAGAAGGGAGAAAAGTGAAGTTTGCTGCCTATACTTTCTCAGACAGAGCCCTAACATGGTGGAATAGCCATGTTAAGTCACTGACCCTATCAGTGGCTAACTCAATAGGTTGGGAGAACCTAAAAGAGTTAATGCTGGAAGAATACTGCCCGATGGGCGAAGTTCAAAAGCTGGAACAAGAACTATGGGAGCTCACGATGGTCGGCTCAGACATAGTGGCCTACATTGACAAGTTTAGCGACCTAGCAGCACTATGCTCCGGGATGGTTACGCCAGAGAGGAAGCAGATAGAAAGATACATCTGGGGTCTAACTGCCCCAATCCAAGGAGATGTGTTGTCTTCTAACCCAGCCACATTCGATAGTGCCAAACGCCTGGCCCAACGCCTCATTGAAGCCATCAAAGGGAGATGACTATAAACGGAAGTCGGGGAATAGGAGGAAGAAGAAGTGAACAACACAGACAACCCCACAAGAGCAACAAATGAGTACTATGTACGCCGTCACAACACCTGCTACTCCAGCACCTACCATTCAATATGCTGGAACCCTCCCGAAGTGTGGAAAGTGCAACTATCACCACACCGGAGTATGCCGGGAAATGCAGTGCCCGAACTGCCACAGAAAGGGACACACAGTCCGTTTCTGCTAGGGCTGTTCACTATTTGGATAAAACCAAATTGTCCAATTGGACAATTTGGATTGGACTATTTGGTTCGGATATTCGGATTTTTGGATTGGTTTTCAACAAAACCGAATTATTATTTTAGATTTCGGACTGGTTTTGGTTTATAAAATAAGAATCGAATAGTCCAAAAAAACCGAATAACAATTTGTTATGTATTTATTTTCAATATATCTATAATTATTTATTAATCTTATAATTTTTTTTAAATAAGTTCAAAAAGTTTTACCTAATAAATGACATCAATATGTACTTTCTCTCAAAAGTTTTTTATCTATTAAATAATAGACTATAATATGCCTTCTTAGTGGTTTATAAATTTTAAATCACAAATAAATAATTTGTTTTTGCTTCTATAAAATTATACCATATTATAATTCTATGTCCTTTTAAAATGTTATGGTTTTTGAAAACCGAATTATAAAAACCGATCCAACCGAATTGTAATTAGATCGGATCGCATCGGATTTGAATTTAGTTTGGACTATTTGGATCCATATTGTGAAAACCGAAATCAATTTGGATTTACTTAATTTGATCGGATCGAACCGATCCATCCAAACAAAAACCCGTAGTTTCTGCAGGGCACCGGCTCAACCGATCTCCTAAGTCCCCGGAGCTGAAGAAAACCAAGCCTGCTATGGCTGTAGTGAGACTGGATACTACCAGAGGGACTGCCCGATAACAAAGAACTCAGGAGCGGATGGACGAATTCTGATGATCACCGCAGGAGAATCAACCGCGGAGTCGCCAGCGAGCAGCGGTACGTTTTCGAATTAAAATAAGAATTACTTTAAAAATTAATTTATATTTATATAAGGTTAAAACTTGGGGAAAACACTTAAAAGTAATTATAATAACTCACTTATTGATACAAGTCACAGTATTCAAGAGAACTAAATGATCCGTTCAGAGAAGCTATGATGGCTTAGTATGTACATCAGGGTTGTGCATAGCTAAGATTTTGCAGACTTAGAGTGAGTGATTCTGCCTTAATTCCTGTTCCTTGTTTGGTTGTGGATTTGAGGCAGAGTTACTCAGTCGACTGTCTAATTCATCTTAATTATTCATAACTTGTATATTCCAGGCGATCGTAGTGGTACCAAGGAGGATCGTAGTACAAAGTATCTACACTAGTTATCAAAGCACTTTCACAGTATGTACTCGCTCATCGCGGTACGATACGTAAAAGTGTTAACATCAAGGAGAAAACAGAAAGCACTAGAACGAATACAAAGAGTACATTGTCGAGCACACTAGGAGTACATCATCGTATAGCAGACATTTCTTTCAAATCGGCCAAACTTTTGTTTAGTAAAGAGTCTGTTGCTATCATTCGTCATAAGTTGGCGTGGTCCTGACCATACTAAGTTCTTATGTTTCTATCACCTCGACCGTCAAATTCGTGAAACCTTCGTCATTCGTAACGACAGTCTGACCTAGACCTCAGTTTTGTCTCATGTATTCTAAACCCCGAAGTACTCGTGCGAAGAGTACTTTGCCCTCCGAAGCCTTGTTGCCGTATGTTCCACAGACCTTCACGAAATACCACTCGTCCAGCAGATCAAGTTCGAGCACAAAGGCTAAGGAAAAATACAACCTACCTATCACTATTCAGTGTATACGCAAGGGTGGTATATGATTATGATTACGCAGATTTAGTATGTGTGCTTCCGCCCTATCTCATATTCCTTGTTTGGTTGTGGACCTGGGGCAGAGTCGCACATCCGACCGTCTTACTAATCCTAACTATATACGACTTGTATACACGAGGTATTGATAGATGGACCGAGTATGAATCCTATCATGAATAGTAGGGCAAAGTTGCCAGGTCTACGAGTGGGTATTCTGTAAATCAGAGGAGGACAACCCCAGTAGTACTGCTAAGAAAGCTAATTTCGGGACGAAATTCCATCTAACGGGGGGATGATGTGACAACCCGAAATTTTTTGCCTTGTAAGCCCAGCCATTCAATTTAATTGTGTGTCAGACTCGTTTCTGCTATCTTTTAGCCTTGTTTAGAGTGTGTTTAAGGGTTCAAAGCTTAGTACATTCAAGCATTGAGTATAGGAGTGAGTTGCGTAAGTTCTTCGCGTCGAAATCGAGCCGAACACTCCATTAGAGGGTGTGTACGGATGTACACATGAGTGTACGGCCGTACATACATGTGTATGCGGCCGTACACCCATGCTGGCCATACACCCCCTCCATTAGAGTGATATCCCTTCATTCCTAAGCCATTTCATCAGTTTCCAAGTCAAGAACATCGATTTCTCTCTCAACTATCATCGAGCTTTTCACCCCGATCTTCAAGAATGTAAGCCTTTTTCCGTTTTGATTTGTTGTTATTCTTCTTAACCTAGTAACACCCTTTGATTCATCCATGAAAACAACTCTTTACGATAGATCTTCAAATCTTCATCCATTTCACCAAGAACACCAAGAACATACACTTGTTCTTGGTGATTGTGAGCCCTCTTGAGCCTCCAAATCGTAAGTACTCCTTCACTATGCTTAGTACATGTTAGGAACACTTGTTAAACACCCTAGAATCGACCAAAACTCAAGATCATAAGGAGTGTACGGCCATACACCCATGTGTGGCCGTACACCCCTCAAAACACCCCTAAAGGGCCTCCAAAGTGCAAACCTAACTTCAACACTTGATGAGAAATTATCCCACAAGCTTCCCTATCATTAAAAGACACTTTTTTGCACTTGTTACCATGAGTGTACGGCCATACACTCCATGGCCGTACACCCATGGCCGCACACTCCATTTAGTGGCCGTACACTCTCCTTAGATGAATCACATGTGATTCTAACACTTGGTCCAAGTGTTTCCTAGTCCCTAAAGGTGTTTCCTTGCATATGGTTTCTTATAAACACTATATCCACGACAATATATGCCATTATATGTCACTTAGGACTCGTTTGTGTCTCGGGACTTCATTCGTGGAACTCATCCTTACGCGCATATTCGTTTGAATCACCCACATAAGGTGAGTTCATACCCCTATAATCAATCTTTTAAACTGTTTTAAATGCTTTTAAGGGGGGGGGGGAATACAAGTTGAACACAATGATAATTGTGTAAATGTTTGTTATAAACATCTTTCAATAGATTACTTATGTCTTTTATAAGTGATCAAAACATTTCAAAAACTCTTTTTAAGTTATGTTACCTTAGTTTTTAAAACTTCGTTTTTAAAGTATAGTCATAACTTAGTAGATAGATGAGTCTTTTCAGTAACAATTCAAGTAAAGATACTAGTAAACTATAATAGGTATAGTTCAGGGGTTCAGTTCATACTAGATACTAGAACATACTATAAAGAGAAATAGGGAGGTAGATACAATACACGATAACATAAAGAGCATACTATAAAGAGAAACACGGAGGTAGATACAATACATGATAACACAAAGAACATACTAAGATACTATAACAGAGAGAACATACTAAATGATATAGCAGGAGAACAATACAGGATCTAATTATACCAATAATCACTAACTCATTGTTCTAAACAAAAGGTGATAGTAAATTGGGTATACATGATCATATAACTTTAATGGGAATTTTACACGGCCAAGCAATTTGTTTGCGGAAGTCGCGTTTGGTCCCCATAATCTCTTGCAGGGAGAGCGTATAGTATGGGTACTACTCATCACATTATGACCTTAATAAAACAAACATGTTTTAAGGTAATCAGTACGTCAGGATGTCAATTCAAAAGATAATTGTGTACTTTCATTTTTCCCATTACTTTCATATTGTGACAGTACCACTTGAAAGTTAATACAAACTATTTTCGAGTTAAGATAGTTATAAACTAGGGAAAACTTACATCTTTTCAAGCGACAAACAGAACAGTCGAGTCTAGTACATTCAGTAGAAAGGGGCCTATAATGCCAACTTTATGATTCCTTAGTTTATACATCTGGAATATATATTAATCGGATCCGATAGGTAGTAAGATGTGTGCTTTCCGCTTCATTTCCTGTTCCTTGTTTGGTTGTGGGCTTAAAGCAGATTCACCCAGCCTACTATCTATCCGATCTTAGCTATATATATGTTCCGTATACACCAAGTAATCATAAGGGGTACCAGGTATGGGCCAGGTCATAGGACACAAATTCAATGCACCGTTTTCTAGTACAAAACATACTTTTCAAATAGAACATTTGGTATACAAAACTAGAAACTTACCAGTAAAGGGTTTAATCCATTTTATTAAACCAATATAAACTTAAAGGACCTTAGGTGGTTAATTCTATAATACCTTAGTTTATACATCAGGGTTATATATAACTAATACCCGATAGGTAGTTGGATGTGTGCTTTCCGCCTCATTTCCTGTTCCTTGTTTGGTTGTGGGCTTAGGGCAGATTCACATAATTAACTATCTGTTCGATATTAGATTATATATAGCTAGTATAAACTAAGTGATTATAGAAGGAACCACTGTGGTTACCATTTTTACTAAAAGAAATAAGGGTTTTCTTAAAGAATCTTTTCATCAAATATAAATGAACTATTACAGTTAACTCCATGAGTACCAAGTGAATACGCCAGGGTTATATACAACGATGACCTAACAAACAATGGGATGTGTGCCTTCCGCCTCATTTCTTGTTCCTTGTTTGGTTGTGGGCTTGGGGCAGATACACACAACCGATTGTTTGTTTACTCTGGGTTTTATATAACTTGTATCCATTTAGTACTCATAGAAAGGATTGTAGAGTCATTTTACTTATCTTTCATCAAAGCAGGAAATATAGTATTTTCTGGAGGAACAGGCGAACTTTTCTAAACAAAACTTACAACTTACTACAACTCTCTTACAACTTACATTACATCACTAAAATCTTATGAACTCACCAGCTTAAATGCTGATCTACTCTTTCAAAATAACTTGTATTCTCAGGAGACCAGTAGACATGTACGCGCACTGGGATTCAGAACATGGAACAGAATAGCTTCATGTCTTATTTTGTTATTTACTTTGTAGTCTATGATATGTGAACCACATACGTTGTAAACACTTTCTTTCTAATGAAATGGCTGTTTATTACTTTGATTACTATGATGCATGTCTTGTGATACTTAACATGACGCCCTCCACCCAAGAACGTTTCCGCCATTCCGGTTTTGGGGTGTGATAATATTGCAGTCGTCCGACCACTGTCGTCGCCGCCATGCAGCTGTCGTTCCATCACTCTCCGCCGCCGCCTGCCATGACTGGGCCTGGGGTATTCCAACTCGATGGTTGACTGGACTCGACGTGTTTGATTGTATATGTGATATGTTTAAATGGTGGTATTTTGGCGGAAGCTCACTAACAGTACTAATAAATAACCTTTAATGACACGTATTTCGTATCATAAAAGCCACAGATGACACGCAAATGCGTGTCAAGGAAGGCCCTGTCATAAAGGAAGATGACACACATTTGCGTGTCCTAACCTTACGACGCGCATTTACGACGCGCGTTTACGACACACAATGTGTGTCAAGGAAGGCCTTGTCAAAAAGATGACGACACGCATTTGCGTGTCGTAACCTTACGGTGCGCGTTTACGACTCACATTGCGTATCATTAAAGCCCCTGTCATAAAGAAAGATGACACACATTTTTGTGTGTCATAATTTAAACGTTTTATATATATATATATATATATATATATATATATATATATATATATATATATATATATATATATTTGATAGATTTACTAAATTTCAAATTAAATAACACATTTAAAAGTCTCATAATGCAAAATAAAATACTTATATAACAATTCAATCCATTTCATAAAATAAATGTACTAATATTCAAAATAAATCACATGAAATTGTTATTTTATTAACATTAGTCAAACTAGAAAAACAAATCTTCCTAATCCAAATAACAGCAAACATAAAACACAAACTATTTTGGAAATTTGGATCTTAATTTGTTACTTGTGCACAATGTAATAGCACCTCTTTTTATTAACTATAATAGTGTTGATTCGGCTTCTTCCACTGTTTTAATCCCCTGTCATTCTTCAAATACTAACCTCTGTATGTTAAACTACATCGACACAAAGACAAAGGTAAAGTGATAATTATAAGGAATACTACATTCACAAAAAAATACCAAACTAAAAAAAGGATAGGATAAATCTTCTTTTAACATAAGGTTTATAGGGATTTTTTTTTAAATTTTTAATGCATATACAAGCTACATATAAGAACTTAGGGTTTGTATGGAAAGCATGACTCATGCGAACAAAGATAAGCAAACTTACCCTAATCCACAAGCAAATGTGGTCAGTGAAACTGTATACCACTCCCATGGTGCATCCCATCATTACAGGATTGGCCACTCCAATCCACTTCCCTAGAGAACATTCCACCATTAATCGGAATCAGAACTTGAAAATTTACGAACTTAAATCAGAATAACAAAAAACAATCAGAAAAGGTAAGATGAAAAACAAAATCATAGATATAGTTATGTCAAATTCAGAAAAAAATACCCTTGCTGCATTTGTTCTATTTGTTGTCCCACTCCAATCCACTTCCCTAGCTGCATGTGCTGTTAAACTCCATCTAATTGTCCTTGCACAACCGAACAAACAAACATGACTATCAAAGATATAGTTATGTCAAATTCAGAAAAAAAAAATACCCACCCGACCATTTATAGAGTCTATATCTATTCGTAGGCGTCTGGTATGTCAACAAACATGCATTAACTTTGAGGATGAAAACATGAAGGTTGGATCTATGGAAACTAGAAATCAAAATTTCAACTTATGTGCGAAACTAAAAAAACAGAAATTGAAGCTTAATGATGATCTCTTACCTGTTGTAGCATCCACATAATACTCCCACATCCATTTCATATAACATTTTGTACACAACTTCATTTGACCACCCTATGTCCTACATCCAAACAATTACAGCTCATTTAGCAACAGCCAACAAATATTATCATAAGTGCGTAAAACAAAGGTAAAGAAAAAGTTGAGGGTTGTCTCAAAATAGAAGAAGTTGAGGGTATTAAATTTACCAAATTACCAAATTTAATCGAATACATCGGATACTGCCTCTGTTGTGGGAGCCACTTTGCACGCCCAGTTTATGAAGTCAATGATTACCTTGACTGGACCGAAAGAAAAGGGGTAAAATCATAATTTTAACTTGGGATAATGACTTAAAAGGGTAACATATTATTCGATTTGTACACATTTGGTCACTGAGTTTTTTTTTCGTCCACATTTACCCCTTAAACTTGTTAAACTGTACACATTCAGTCCTTATGACCTGTTACTCTAGGTTAGCCGGGAAAAATAACTTGATAGGGTAATATATTTTTCATTTTGTAAACATTTAGTCCTTAATATTTTTGTACATATTTAGTCCTTAACATTTTTTTTGTTTCAAAATAAGTCCTTTTTTGGTACTCATTCAGTACTTATGAATGATTTCTTTAGGTTTTTTTCACGACATCTTACGTGAGACAATCATTGATGAGGTGTTTGGGTTGTTGATGCTTATGTCCAATGCGATCTCGACTGCTTGGTTGCGTAAGTGTTGTGGTTTGGCTTAGGTCTTGTATTTTGAACATCGTAACTTCTTCATACGATATCAGATTTTAAGGATCTTTATCCACGTGTTCATTTTTTGAGTCTACTACAACTTTCATTAAGATTACTTCCGTTAAAATGTAATATATTTTTACTAACGATTTTATAAAAAAAAACATACATACATGCATTCATAAAAAACGTATGGACAGGGGAAGACGTGGTAATACATAGTAGGTGTTGCCGAGATGAAATAGGTGTTGCCGATACATGGAAAATAGGTATAAACGTAAAAAAAAAAAGCAAAAAGTTTTCCACTACGAACAGAAAAAACAGGTGTTGTCGGTGCAACATCGGGACCATACTAAATCCGCCACCGCGTATGGATATAAAAATTGTAAGTAAAAATATATTATTTTTTAATGGGAGTAATCTAAATGAAAGTTGTAGTAGACTAAAATACGAACGCATGAATATAAAGATCATTAAAATCCGAGATCATATGAAGAAGTTATGACGTTCAGAACACATGACCTAAGCAACCAAGTATTCGAGATCGTGATGGATATAAGCATCAAAAGCCCCATACACCTCATTAATGAATGTACCACGTAAGATTTCGTGAGAAAAAACTAAAAAATCATTCATAAGTACTGAATGAGTACAAAAAAATGACTTATTTTGCAAAAAAAAAAAGGACTAAATGTGTACAAAAATATTAAGGACTAAATGTGTACAAAGTGAGAAATATATTACCCTATTAAGTCATTTTTACCGGGTAACCTGGAATAGCCGGTCATAAGGACTGAATGTATACAGTTTAACAAGTTGAAGGGGTAAATGTGGACGAAAAAAAAACTCAGTGACCAAATGTGTACAAATCGAAAAATATATTACCCTTTTAAGTCATTATCCCTTTTAACTTTCAACTTTCAACTTTCCTTTTTTCTCATTTCTTTATTCTTCCCTCATTTGAATCTCACTTTCTATACAGATTTGGACTAAATCTGATAAAGGCACACCATTACCATTCTTGGCAACATTAAAAGCTCTTCTTCAAGCTGGTTTTTACATGGAATTATATTTATATCTTGTCCCAAGTCATCCATTATTAAGATTCATTGAGTCAATTTATCAAGAATGGGGATTTGTGCAATGTTTGAGCTACCAATACATGTCAGGATTTACAGCTCGTTGGAAATATTATTTCATTTGGTCAATTTCAGAAGCTTCTATTATCATTTTGGGCGTTGGTTTTAGTGGTTGGACGAATTCGCCCTCGCCTAAACCCCTTTGGGCTTGTGCTAAAAATGTTGATGTTTTGGGTGTTGAGTTTGCTAAAAGCTCAGTTGAGTTGCCACTTGTCTGGAACATCCAAGTCAGCACATGGCTTCGTCATTGTAAGTGTTTTCATTTTAAGGGTAGAATGGTCATTTAGTCTCTGATTCATGTTAAAATTTGACCAATCTTGTTTTTTGGAATATAAGGGTGAAATGGTCATTTGCTTTTGTGTTATCAGATGTTTATGACAGACTTGTTCAGAAGGGAAAGAAGGCTGGGTTTTTGCAATTGTTAGCAACACAGACCGTTAGTGTTGTATGGCATGTATGTTTAATTTTTTACTTTTATTCTGTTTATTTATTTATTATTATTTTTTTAAATTTCTTACAAATTAAAAGTATATATATAAATATGTTTGTGATAATGATATGGATTATATCCTGGGTACATGATATTCTTTGTTCTATCTGCTTTGATGATTGTTGGTTCAAGAGGTAAGAATCTTTGATCATCATTTAAAAAATGTTTACAAAAACAAAAAAAAATATAAAATACTATCAAATTGTTAATTAGTTTTTAATTTTTTTATTTGTGTATGAGCAGCAATTTACAGATGGCAACAATCGGCCCCACCAAATATGGGGATGATCAAGAAGATGTTTATGCTCATGAATTTCGCTTACACTCTTCTTGTCCTAAACTACTCATGTGTTGGTTTCATGGTTAGTGTGAAATTTTATTTATTATTATTAAACATAAAAAATGGATATTAATATTGTTATATGTGTTAAATTTCAATGAAACACTGGCTGCATATGGGAGCGTATACTACATTGGAACTATCATTCCAGTTGTTCTAATCCTCCTTGGTAACATTATAAAGCCAAAACCAATCAGATCCAAAATTCAAAAACAAAAATAACTTTTTCATATTTCTCTCCCTCTCTCTCTCCCTTAATTCCCAATGAAAAAGCAAACATTTGCCATGCAAAATCATTTCTTAGCTAGGATTCCCTTAACCAATTTATTTTGGTGCATATTATCATTTATGAATTATGATATTTATTATCAGATATGTCACGTCTCTTATTAATATTATTATTTTTTTGACATGTTTTTGTTTTGTTTTACCTTTGCTTTTGGGATGGTTTGGGGTGGTGGTGGGGGGGTGTCAACCGCCCTTATATAACGGTGGTGGTCTGACTAAAAGCACATTCCCGAAAAGGAAGGGAATTGGTTTGAAAACTTGTAGGGTCTAATATTCGTTTGCACTTATTGGTCTTCAAGAAGGCAGCTGGGGAACACTGCTCATTTGTAGCTAAATTATTTCCATGACTTATAAAAAAATGATTCAATTTTTTTATATATGAAATAGGAACTTTATATCCAATAATTGGATTGATTTGTTGCCAACTTTTGCGAAAAAAGTAGGATACTATTAAATTACACAAGTTATTGGAGAAATTGGAAGTCTTGTAAAAAAAACTAGTATTTATATATAATTTTTTTTGAACGGCATATTTGTATACTCCATATAATTTAAAAACTGATTTATCCATCCGTTTTATTTATATATACTCGGATGATTTATCCATCCGTTTTATTTATATATACTCGGAGGCAAAGCGATATGATCATTTTAAAGATAAATTTAATCTGTACATTCAACTCCATTTTTACACAACCAAAAATGCAAGAAATTATTGTCCAGTCTCACTTGAGCATTTCATTGAACACCTCACGTGCACTTCATTAGTTCGACTTAAATTAAACTTGAAACTAATAGATATTCCACCAACAAGTAGATAACAGAGTCTAGATCACTAAGGAAGAAGTAAGTAAAGAATTTTTTTTTTGTGTCGTAGGCTGTCGAGAAACGGAAAGCTATTACCTTTTATTTTGGATTCAAAGCTTGATGTTAATGAAGTGGAACCAAATTAGAGTTCATTCATCTTGTACATATTCATGGTTCCACGATTTGGTTCCATACTTCTTGCAAATCGAAGCCACAAACAAACCGGCAACACAAATGATTCATAGGTTTTTGGGAATTTCAATCAGATTGTGCACATAGGGGTTTTGACACTGAATTCTTTATAAAAGAGAGACAAAGAGAAAAAAAATTATATCTGAACATAAGCCTTACTTACCAATAACATATTAGAGCTTTAAAACCCTAATGTTGAAGAAATTATGAGGAGTGTTTGAAATATGTTTCTGCTTCAGTCTTTATTTCTACTAGAAGGCAGAAGGAGGTTTTGTTGCGTGTGTGTGCTCCTAGTACGTCTACAAAGACAGAGTTGAGGATGAGAGACAAATGGGTTTATTCAGAAAGCGTACTAATTTTTCTGTTGAAGAGATGGTGGGGGAAGCGAGTACACCCTAGATATAAATAACAACAATGAATGGTTGAAAAAGAAACAGTGGCGTTTTGTGCTTTAATCTCCGGTTTGGATGATGGAGGGGATGTAGGCAGTGGAGTAGGAGGTGGTGTTGGTATTGGATTGTTGTGTCTAGAGTTATAGAGAAGAAGAGGGAAAGGATGGTGTCACACCCCCAAACCGGAACGGAGGAAACATTCGGGGGCGGAGGACGTCATGCTCAGTATCATAACCATAGTGAAGAAAGTAAACACAACCATCCTAAATATAATTTAAAAGGTTATATCGTTGCAAAATTACATGTTTCCAAATAAATTACATATGATGTCAAAATATTGCAAAAGTCTGCGCCTTAGCGTCCTGCCTTCAAAAATCTTGTGGTTACCTGTATTACTGAATACCTGAGAATACAAGTTGTTTATAAGCATTAAAGCTGGTGAGTTCATAAGCAATTTATGAATGAAAAATGAATGTTGTTCCTTAAAGTTTGTTTCCAGAAAATCCAATATTTTCTAAAAGGTTTGTTGTAGTCTTAACCGAACCACGACTTAGTATATGTAAGTAAATCGGCATATTTATGTGTGTGGTTTTATATTTAAATAAAACTCATTTTTGTGAAATCCTTAAATCTCCGTGAACTGTGTGTTTTGTTAATTCCCCATGTGAGATGTTATAACCATGCTAAAACTCGAAGGCCTCGTACACGACTTTCTTCAGGCGTCAGAATGTTATGACATTTGTCACCCCAGACCTGTCGGTCTAGCTGTTGCAAGCCGCTTAGGTGCGGGTTTGTCAGACCCAGTGTAACATCCCAAATTCAGGAATATAAGTTCGGGGTGCTATGTGTAAATAAAGGAGTAGACTCGACGAGTAGGTATCTTAACTCGTCGAGTCGGAGCGGGTTTTGGCCACGTGTTAAGTGACCAACTCGCCGAGTCGGCGGCGGGACTCGACGAGTCGGTGCTGGGAAGAGAAAACCCTAATTTTAGGGTCTGCACCCTATTTAAAGGACCATATGTCCTCCCTTCAGCCTCCTTATTGCCCTTGAGAGTCAGTAAACCCTAAAATCGTGTGAGCTTCCATTGTTAAAGAGATTTGGGCTTTGGAGGAGTAATATTGAGAAGGGAGATTGAAGATCAAGAGGCTAGCATCAAGGGATTGGTGTAGATCCAAAATCTACTTCAACTTGGACACATTTTGGAGGTAACAAGCTGTTACCTTGACTCTATTGCATTTATATCTATTCAAGAATGAGATTTAGGGCCATTTTGGCATGTTAAGGATCTAATTCGGGTTAGGGGTCTAGATCTGAGGTTGCTACTTCAGATCTAGACTTGTCTTGGTCCAGAGACTCACAAAGTATCAGCCCTTGCTTTGTTGGTGAAGCATCCTTGTCTTAAACCTTAGCCCTAGATTGATTTGGGCCTATAGCTTCTTGTTTCCACGTAAAGTTTGCAACTTTACGTGAGAGTCATGCCCTAGAAGAGTGGATCTACAGTTTGGAGCCCCTGCATGGCTCGAAAAGCCTCTATTTGAATAAAGGACTGAAGAGACTCGACGAGTCACATGGGTGGACTCGGCGAGTCATATGAAGATAGGCATGAACTCGACGAGTTGGAGGAACAACTCGGCGAGTCTGTTGAAGATTGTCGTGGACTCGGCGAGTCTGTTCTTGGACTCGGCGAGTCAGAACGCAAAACCCCAACCTCTTCTGGTTAAGACTCAGATCAGTGAGTTGAGTGGTGACTTAGTGAGTTGGATATGATAGGACTCAGAGATTGTTGAATTCGACAAGTCATGGGGTGACTCGGAGAGTCGAGTCGTGATATGGGAGTTTTGTGAGCTTTGGAACTCGGCGAGTCAGTGGGTTGACTCGGCGAGTAGGGTCAATCAGGAAGGTTGACTTTGGCCAGGATAATTGATGGTAATTTGGATGTTCATGTCAATGGATAATTGATGGCTATAGGTGTTGGAGTTTGGGGCAGTGCTTCGGGATTGTGCTTTCGTGGTTCGGTTCAGCAGTTGTTAGGTGAGTTATCCTCACTATACCCAAGGGTCTAAGGCACCAAGGCCGGCCCTTTGATTTGTTATTTGAGATAGTTACTGCTGTGATATGTTAGTTGGTATCCTGGTAGATAGGATGGCTATATGATGGTATGCTCTGTTAGATCAGTATCCTGGTAGATAGGACGGCTATATGATGGTATGCTCTGTTAGATCGGTATTCTGGTAGATTGGATGTGGCTATGCTTATTGACCTGTAGTTGGTCTGACTGTCTGTATGCTGGTAGGAGATTACCTGTTATATGTGAACGTGTTGAGCAGTAGTAGAGGGTATTCCATCCTGGTAGGATGATAGGGTCCTAGTATGTTTTCTTGTAGACTGTTATATGGTTATTTGATAGGTGCACATGTTTGCTAGTATGTGGGCATTCCAACCCGATGGTTGTGGGCCAGGAGTATTCCATCCCGGTAGGATGATTGGACTCATAGTAGGTGGGCATTCCAACCTGATGGTTGAGGGCCAGGAGTATTCCAGCCCGGTAGGATGATTGGACTCATAGTAGGTGGGCATTCCAACCTGATGGTTGAGGGCCTGGGGTATTCCATCCCAAAGGATGATTGGACCCATAGTAGTTATTGTATGTATAGGTGTGTGGGCATTCCAACCCGATGGTTGTGGGCCGAGAGTATTCCATCCCAAGGATGATTGGACTCGTAGTATGTTGGCATTTCAACCCGACGGTTGAGGGCCTGGGGTATTCCAACCTGGCAGTTGATTGGACCCATAATATGTTGTTCATTGTTGTATTTGTATGGTTATGTGTGTACGGATATTTTGGGGGAACTCACTAAGCTTTCGATCTTACGGTTTAAGTTTATTGTTTCAGGTACATCAGGTGATCGTGGCAAGGCAAAGGCCTGATCGTACCGCTCCTCATATTTCATGATTTTGTGATTTGGTTCTGGGGATACTCTGATGTTTAAACTATTTTGAAAACAAGTTGTAATAGCTTAATGGTTTTTGAACGGGTTAAAATGTTTTAAATTGGCTTTAATTTTATGGGTGTTACAAGTTGGTATCAGAGCCTTGGTTTGAGTGAATTGGAGGAACACTCGTGTGAATCCAGTCTCAAATCAAGGAAAGGATTTTAAAATGAATTTTTAAATGGTTTTCAAAATAAGTAAAGGAGGATGCAGGGTGTACGATCAGCCAGACCCAGTAAGTAGACCCCAAAATACCATACAGTTATTTGATTATGTGATATGTTAGAACAGCATGCTAGTGCTAGGCTAGGGATCTTCTGGAATTGCATGATAGAATTGCCTGATTACATGATGTCTGCTAGCCTAGGGTTTCCTTTATATGAGATTGACATCATTACTGTAGTTGCTTAGTGTATGCATCACGGTTATACATAATTAAGATCTTATAGCTTGAGAATGCTTGATTTGGCCTTATGTTCTGTTCTTGTTTGATTGGGAGCTTAGGGTAGGATTGGATATTCGAAAGTCTATAGGGTCCAGCGTTATGTATGGCTAGCATACACTAGTGTTGCAGGGTTGGTGGAAGTTTCATTGATGGGTGGGTAGTGAGAGGTCGGGAGGCCAGTTATGAGATATTTAGTATTCCTCTAGGAGTGAGGATCTAGCGCTCGCTATGTTATGTTTATTGTTAGGGTGTTGTGGTGATACTTGAGACAAATATGGGTAGGTGTGGAAGGTAGTATGGGCCCGTACTACTGAAAGCACAGGACCCATACGCGTAGCAAGGAAGTCACAACCCCTAGGGTTTAGAAGGGAGTTGGTCCCCGGTTATCTAGGCGGATTGTCTGATATCTTCCTCTTCTATTTTCAGTATGGTGGTTACAAGGCGTGTCGTGACCGGATCCGGATCGGGATCGGGACAGGGTGAGCACGAGGCCCCAGAGGCACCTGAGATTATCGGCCAGGGGGAGCCAGTGTTGACAGAGGATCGGGTCAGGGAGATCATCCGCGAGGAGGTGGTCGAGATTGTCCGGGGTCAGATCCCGGAGTTGTTTGGGACTATTAAGTCCGCTATAAGGGAGTACTTCGATGATCGTTATGCAGCTCTTACTGAGACGGCTGTAGCAGCGGTAGGGGGAGGAGCCGGTCGGGGCTTCCAGTACCGGGACTTCGATAATACGAAGCCCCCTACCTTCGACGGGGTTCAGGATCCGATCGTGGCTATGAGATGGTTGTCGGATGTGGAGGGATGTTTCTTCACGTGTTCGTGCCCTGCTGAGCAGAGGGTGAGGTGAGCCCTGAACCTTTTGAGGCTCGGGGCGAAGGATTGGTGGAGGTTGACTACGGGATCATACTCTGACGCGCAGCGAGCTGCGGTGACTTGGGATCAGTTTCGGGATATGTTTAGTACTCGTTATGTTCCGCGGGTAGAGCGGGAGAGATTGGCTCAGGAGTTTTTAGAGCTTAGACAGGATTCGTAGTCGGTGACGGAGATCACCAGGATGTTTACGAAGAGGGCGATGTTCTGCCCTGAGTTTGCTTCGGAGCAGGCTCAGATGACCCGGTATCTGAGCATGCTCAAGAGGGACATCAGACAGTTTGTGTCCACACAGATATGTGATACTTTGTTGGAGTTGCAGGAGGCCGCCAGGCGGCGCAAGTTAGAGATTGAGCTCCAGCTGAGGGAGCAGAGGCAGGCCCCGGTGCAGTCGCAGCCTGCGCCGAAACGGATGAGGGTCGCTGATTATCATCAGGAAAGTCATAGGAGTCGCACTTGTGGGAAGTGCGGTAAGGTACATGATGGAGTTTGTCGATCTTCTTCTGGGTGCCACAAGTGTGGCAAGGAAGGCCACATAGCCAGGGATTGCAGGCAGCAGGCTCCAGCTGTCGGAGTCCGACTTTGTTATCATTGTGATCAGGTGGGCCATATGAAGACCCAGTGTCCTCTCTTGGCTGCCAGGCCAGTGCAGGTCCCAGCACCAGCCACTTTGAGACTTACTGACGGGGGTCAGGGTCGAGCAGAGCCTCCGAAGGCTCCAGGGCGTGCTTATGAGCTTGTGGACGAGGAGATCGGGACAGCGCCAGAGGTGACAGCTGGTATGTCATTTCTTCTATATCTTGTTCATGTTATTATTAGTTGTTTGTTTCCTGCATAAGTTATTAGAGCATATTAGATGATAGTGAGAAGTTATTATTGAGAAATTATAGAGCGGTAGTATCTGGTGATGCATTCAAGAGAGAGGAAGGACATGATCCAGAGATTCGGAATCATCAGCGGGAACCCGGATCCCTTGAAGTTCGTTGTCTCGGATTGGGACGATTGAGTCGCGTACCAGCTTCGCCACCGGTAGACAGTAGTTAGTGCTCTAAGTGGGGGGAGAATTGGAAATTCTCGGATGGGGCGTGGTTTCGAAGGAAGTCGCCTGACGCAGTTTGGATGTCGGTTATGGGAAGTGGTGCGGTGAGGCATTCCAGTTATGGTAAGAACCCTGTATGTATGGTGGATCCTTGAGCGAGCAGTGAGGATACTGCTATGCTATAACAATCAGTGGGGTTGTTCCGAAGTGTCGAAAATGTTAAGGGGAATGCGGAAGACTCTTTATGGATTGTAGGTTATGCAATCAGTTTCTGAGTATATCTACGTGTTATGGGATAGCGACGTGCTCCACAAGTGGACGATGTAGAGTGAGGTTCCGACATTTCGGCACCGACTGATGATGCGAAGTCATGGTTTAGGTATCCTTGGAAGAGGAGAAGGTGAGTAGCTCCAGATTGGAGATTTGAACAGAGGAGATAGAGATAGCGGAGTTGATAGACTCGGGAGTAGTCTAGACCGGCGTTGAAGACCGTGTGAGGATATTCCCGTCGTAGGTCGTGGACCTAGAGATCGCGAGAGTAATTTTCCCTGTCATGGTACGTTTGGAGTAGACGTGATGTCGAGATTTGGGTGAGTTACACTCGGTTGTGTCGAATCAGAGTAGATTGAGGGAGCTGCAAGGTTGGATCCTTGGGCTTCAAGTATGGTTGTAGGCATGGGTTATGTGAGTAGTGGTATTCCAATCTAGGGTATTCCATCATGAGGATGACCGGACCCTATGATTGATTGGACCTGGTGTGTTTGGTATTCCAACCCGAGGGTTGATTGGGCCAAACATGCGTGAGAATGTGAGGGTACACCATCCTTGGGATAACTGGACCCGTTATAGGCGTACCTGGTATTCCAGCCCGAGGCTGATTGAGCTAGGTACGAATGATTATGTGATATAGCTGGTTGATTCATGGGAGTTGCTAGAAGCTGAAGGATGCAGTATCCTATCATTGTAAAAGGGAATAGATTCAGGATGGAAACAGGATTCGTTCCCTATAGCAGGTTATCCGGGTTATCGCCAATTTTGGGCGGAGGAAAGGTGGATTAGTGTTATAGCAGAGCTCAGTGGATTATTGTGGTGTCTAACTTTTGCAAGTCTCAAAGGTGTGTTCATGTCAGGAAGGTGGCAGTATCATCAGGTGATATTGGATTGATGTGTTCTGACATTAAGTAGAAAAGGCCGGTGGTCGGCCGGGATTATTGGCAAGGATACGAGAAGAAGTTATTTTAAAAGGGGTACAGTGGTAGGGTCTGGAAGGACCTGAGTTGATTGGGAAATCGGAGACTGCAGTGCAAGAGGTATATTCAGAATCGTATACTGCAGTAGGCTTCGAGGACGAAGCCTAATTTAAGTGGGGGAGAGTTGTAACATCCCAAATTCAGGAATATAAGTTCGGGGTGCTATGTGTAAATAAAGGAGTAGACTCGACGAGTAGGTATCTTAACTCGTCGAGTCGGAGCGGGTTTTGGCCACGTGTGTCACACCCCCGAACCAGACGGCGGAAACGTCCGAGGGCTCGCGTGACTTAAATTGAAATATCATCACAATGAATATACATGAAACATAACACATTCATCACCAAACATTACATAGTACAACCGGCATTGTTTACATCAAGTACATGGTTTACATTACATGATCCCAAAATATAAAGTGTTTGGTGATTAGCTACTACAAAAGAAACTTTCAACACACTGGATGCTTCCTCGTTCTAACGATTACCTGAGAATACAAGTTATTTTGAAAACGGTCAACATATATAATGTTGGTGAGTTCATAAGTGTGTTTGATGTAAAATAGTTTATGTCGTTCGTAAAACCCAGAAAATCCGATATTTTCTGTAATGAAACTTGTCATGAAAATGTTGTGATGATCCTGTAAGTATATGCGCGAATGATTTCAAAACGTGTACAAATGAGAAGTTTTGCATTAGAGTTTTTGAAAGTACAAATGAGTAAGATTGGTTTCCCCGGAAAACCCGATGTTTTCCAATAACAAGTTATGATTGTTTTGTATTATTGTATCGTCACATCGAATGAATATGATTTCCCTTGATTTCTTAAATGATATCGGATTTCTATGTGAGTCGTTATAACCATGCATGATAATGACTAGTTCGTCTGTCTTGGCATTCTAATGAACACCGAAATTGATCTTAAGATTTTGTCACCCTAGACTGGCCGAGTCTAACTGTAGCGAACAGCTTAGGTGTGGGGATGTCACCCCCGTATAGATCTATACACAAACTCTTGCTCTCCGTCCAGGAGACTTTGATTACAACTACAGACTACGAACGACACTTATTGGTGTCACCCGTTATTACTCACTTAATCCACATGAATTTGATTAACTTTGATTAATGACCTGATTTTAGTTTAATTGAAGAGAAGGTAAGCCTAACAGACGTGGAGAAGAGGACTACTAGGCCCTACTAATTTCGTATGTTATTTAAGTCTGTCGAGTATACGAAAGGCGCGTTGGCCCATTTCGCATATGATTTATTTGGACCTTACTAGTAATGCTAATGGAGGGCTGAGGCCCAATAGCATGTAAAAACCATTGAGGGTCCCTTAAGCATGTAATTGGGTCACAGGAGGCCCAATAACATGTATTATTTATGTTGGGCCCAAAAGTCATGTTAATGGGTCACGAAGGCCCAATAAGCATGATTGGAATCTCTCAAGCCCAATCATTAGGATGTTTACTTGTTTTGTATAATATTTGGTTGCGAAATTGTTTAATCGATATGTCGTAATAATCACGAATTTGTTTTATAACGATTCATAGATTTATAAAAATAGTTATTTTTATATTTAAAACCCATAAGTTATAAAGTTTTGTATATTTTGACCCAATTATTTTATTATTAACATAATTGACTAAAAATATTAGTTTGACCTATTCAGCCCTTATTTTGGTAAAGTTGGCGCTTATTAGCCCTTTTTATGAAAAATGACATATTATGTCCTTGAACTCTTTTTCTTGACATTTTTGGCCTAAACACTTAATTAAATAATGTTTTAAGCCCAAAGTTTTATTTTGAACAGTTTCAGCCACTTAGTTAAAAGATTTGCATTTAAATCCACACTTTTCGTAATTTTTACACTTTTTTTTACCCAAAATCCAAAATCTTTGCATTTTTAGTCCCTTTTGATAAATAAGACCATTTTAACCCCTGAAATAAGTTTATTTACGTTTATAGCCCCTGTTTTGAGAAAACTTTCCATTTCAGCCCCTTAAATTTGATTTTTCGCATTTTTGGGCCTAAATAGCCGAAAAGCCCAAATTTTAGCCCATTAGGCTAAAATTTACATTTTTAGTCCTTTAAAAAGCCTAATATTTATAAAAACTCTTATTTTGGCTGTTTTGACCTTTTGATCCTTGTAGAAACCGTGAATGACATCTTTTTCCCCATCTTTTGTTTATTTTTCAAAAATAGTCCAATAAATTTTTTTTATGTTGTAGTGTGTTATTTTAAAGCTTGTATAGTAGTTTATCTTGACATGTTACGTGAAGTATGACCTAGATCACATATTTTTCCTTCTTGAACTATAGATCTCGAAATATCTTTCATTTTTTAGTACACATTTACCACAAAAACACAAGAAATCATACATAACATACAAACACACATAGATCTTCACATTTTACTTGTATTCTCCCCCATAAATAATATGAAAACCGAAAATAGAGGGGTATGAACTCACCTTGCTTAGTTGTTTTGGTTTTGAAGAAGATGTAAAGAAGATTTTTGGGTCCTAGCAACACCTTTGAGTAGATCTCGAACTTGAGATGATTCTAGGAGTATGATTACCAAAAATGTTTAAGAGAAGTGATCCAACATGAGAAAAGAGTTATATAGTCCTTGGATAGGTATAACTTACCAAGAAATGATGATGTTCTTGTGGAAATCCTCTTGATACACAAGCAAAACGTCGAGATCTTTGGAGGGAGAAGGAAAGGAATACTTGAGAGTGATTAAGGAAGATGTTTGAAGAAGTTTATATGTGTGGGTTGTGGCTCTCGGCCGAGATATCAAGAAGAGAGGAGAGAGAGAAACCTTGATGCATGTTGAATCATAGAAACTTGCATGGAAGTATGAGATGCAATTGTCTTGTTATTTGATGTGTAATATGGAGGTGACACCTCCAAAGTCAACCTCCATTTCCCCTTTTTTTTGTTTTCTACTTGGGCCGAGAGAGAGGGAAGGAAGAGAATGGCTTGGGCCTTTTGTGCTAGAGTCCATAATATGAAGCCCAAATTGATGGTTTTCGGCCCATTGGACCCTTAGGGTAATTTATGGCCCAAATTGCATAAAAGAATGAGTTTTATGGCCCATTAGGGCTTATTGGATTTGTTATGGCCCAACAAGGCCCATTAAGGTAAACCAATCCATTTTAGGCCCATTATGGCCCAAAAAGTTAAGTTTCATGAAAGTGGGTTGAATTAGAGCCCAATTACGAGTTCTAAGCCCAAAATAGTCACATTGGAAGTTTATTGGCCCATTAGGTCCAATAAGGAAATCCTAGTCCATAATGGACTTAAACCAGGATTTCTAGGGTTTTCAACTTTACTTGATGAATCTAGGTTTGAATGTGCTTCCATAGTTGAACTTCAAGCATAACATGAATTAGGGTTTACGAGTTTACAATAGATAATGTTTACAAGAGTACAAAATTTCCTAGCTAGAATGCTAGTTGTGACAACGTGTTAAGTGACCAACTCGTCGAGTCAGCGGCGGGACTCGAAGAGTCGGTTTTGGGAAGAGAAAACCCTAATTTTAGGGTTTGCACCCTATTTATAGGACCATATGTCCTCCTTTCAGCCTCCTTATTGCCCTTGAGAGTCAGTAAACCCTAAAATCGTGTGAGCTTCCATTGTTAAAGAGATTTGGGCTTTTGAGGAGGAATATTGAGAAGGCAGCTTGAAGATCAAGAGGCTAGCATCAAGGGATTAGTGTAGATCTAGAATCTACTTCATCTTGGACACATTTTGGAGGTAACAAGCTGTTACCTTGACTCTATTGGATTTATATCTATTCAAGAATGAGATTTGGGGCCATTTTGGCATGTGAAGGATCTAATTCGGGTTAGGGGTCTAGATCAGAGGTTGCTACTTTAGATCTAGACTTGTCTTGGTCCAGAGACTCACAAAGTATCAGCCCTTGGTTTGTTGGTGAAGCATCCTTGTCTTAAACCTTAGCCCTAGATTGATTTGGGCCTATAGCTTCTTGTTTCCACGTAAAGTTTGCAACTTTACGTGAGAGTCATGCCCTAGAAGAGTGGATCTACAGTTTGGAGCCCCTACATGGCTCGAAAAGCCTCTGTTTGAATAAAGGACTGAAGAGACTCGACGAGTCACTTGGGTGGACTCGGCGAGTCATATGAAGATAGGCATGAACTCGACGAGTTGGAGGAACAACTCATCGAGTCTGTTGAAGATTGCAGTGGACTCGGCGAGTCGGTTCTTGGACTCGGCGAGTCAGAACGCAAAACCCCAACCTCTTCTGGTTAAGACTTAGATCAGTGAGTTGAGTGGTGACTCAGTGAGTTGGACATGATAGGAATCAGAGATTGTTGAAGTCGATGAGTCATGGGGTGACTCGGAGAGTCGAGTCGTGATATGGGAGTTTTCTAAGTTTAGGAACTCGGCGAGTCAGTGGGTTGACTCGGCGAGTAGGGTCAATCAGGAAGGTTGACTTTGGCCAGGACTTTGACTTTGACCAGTTTGAACTTCAAGGGTATTATGGTAATTTGGATATTCATGTCAATGGATCATTGATGGCTAAAGGTGTTGGAGTTTGGGGCAGTGCTTCGGGATTGTGCTTTCGTGGTTCGGTTCGGCATTTGCTAGGTGAGTTATCCTCACTATACCCAAGGGTCTAAGGCACCAAGGCCGGCCCTTTGATTTGTTATTTGAGATAGTTACTGCTGTGATATGTGAGTTGGTATCCTGGTAGATAGGATGGCTATATGATGGTATGCTCTGTTAGATCAGTATCCTGGTAGATAGGACGGCTATATGATGGTATGCTCTGTTAGATCGGTATTCTGGTATATTGGATGTGGCTATGCTTAGTGACCTGTAGTTGGTCTGACTGTCTGTATGCTGGTAGGAGATTACATGTTATATGTGTACGTGTTGAGCAGTAGTAGAGGGTATTCCATCCCGGTAGGATGATAGGGCCCTAGTATGTTGTCTTGTAGACTGTTATATGGTTATTTGATAGGTGCACATGTTTGCTAGTATGTGGGTATTCCAACCCGATGGTTGTGGGCCAGGAGTAATCCATCCCGGTAGGATGATTGGACTCATAGTAGGTGGGCATTCCAACCTGATGGTTGAGGGCCAGGAATATTCCATCCCGGTAGGATGATTGGACTCATAGTAGGTGGGCATTCCAACCTGATGGTTGAGGGCCTTGGGTATTCCATCCCGAAGGATGATTGGACCCATAGTAGTTATTGTATGTATAGGTGTGTGGGCATTCCAACCCGATGGTTGTGGGCCGAGAGTATTCCATCCCAAGGATGATTGGACTCGTAGTATGTTGGCATTCCAACCCGACGGTTGAGGGCCTGGGGTATTCTAACCTGGCGGTTGATTGGACCCATAGTATGCTGTTCATTGCTGTATTTGTATGGTTATGTGTGTACGGGTATTGTGGGGGAACTTACTAAGCTTTCGAGATTACGGTTTCAGTTTATTGTTTCAGGTACATCAGGTGATCGTGGCAAGGCAAATGCGTGATCGTACCGCTCCTCATATTTCATGATTTTGTGATTTGGTTATGGGGATACTCTGATGTTTAAACTATTTTGAAAACAAGTTGTAATAACTTAATGGTTTTTGAACGGGTTAAAAAGTTTTAAATTGGCTTTAATTTTATGGGTGTTACACCCAATATAGATCTATACACAACTATCACGCTCTCCCTCCAGGAGATTCTGATTATAACTACAGGACTTTTCAGTGGTACTTAAGAGTATCCCGAAGGTGAATGTCTCACAAATTTATTCATTAACAAGTTCACGTAGTTTGTAATGAAATACTCGTTTTGTAAATCGATTGTATTACTGTTTCTTTGATAAACGAAGTGTTCAAACTATACATATTATAGTTTATCAGTAGTGTGTTATGATTTGATGAAACCTAGATATGTAAGACTTTGTATTTCAATAAAAATGACATTGAAAATACTAAGTGTAAATCTTACACACCTTGCTCAGCATGTTACAAGGTGTGAATAACCCTTAAACTTGTTTTGACAGTTTTACCCTTAACTGTCGCTGTCTTAGAGTATTTATAGAAAAATCATCGTAAGTCGAAAACTGAATCCGTAAACTCGAAGAGTTCGGAAAAAGAGTCTACCATATTCATAAATTTTCCTATAATTTTTGGTGGTCCCAAACCAGTGTGAAAGTGTTCATCTTCACTACTTGGTCCGATTTTGTTACTGCAGTGATAGACAGTTTTGTAAAAATCACCATAAGTTGTAGAAAAATAGTATTGAGATGTGCAAGTAGTCATTTTAAAGGTATAAACCTGAACTATTTTCATATTGAACAGTTTTGAAAAATATTAAGTTTAAGTTGGGTAAAACAGTTCGTGAACAGGTCACAACTTTTCTGTTGTAAGCTGTCAAGTTAAGTTTTAAATATGTTTTGGTGTTTTAACTTGTATTCCCCCCCCCCCCCCCCCCGCCTGAAAACTAAAGAAAAATGGAAAATGTAGGGGTATGAACTCACGTTGAGTGATTTCTTGAAGAGTGAAAGGTCGAAGCCGAGGAGTATCAAGTCAAGAACACTTGATGAACACGTGGAGTGTTGGATGATCCTAAACACGATTTTTGATGTGAAAATGTGTGTAGATGATTCAAGGATGTTATGAAAACATGGAATAACACTTGCGTTTAGATGAAATACTTACCAAAAAGTGAAGTAATAGCTCAAGAACACTTTCACAAAGTGGTTGGAAGTAGAGATAAAAAAAGAGGCTTTCTTGAGGGATTAAGAAGTGTGTAAGTTTGGAATGATCAAGGTAAACCAAGAAATCCTCCAGGGATTTCTTTATATAGTGAAGGTTGCTGGAGAAATTTGCAAAGTTGAAAGGATGTTTACATTGGTTTGTGTGATGTGGATAAGATTGGGCTACTGAGGAGATGACACATGGAGGCAAGTGGGCACACTTGACCCACTTGACATTCCAAGCTATTTCTTTATTGCAAAATAATGATTTATAATTAATAAATCCTTGAGAAATGAATAAAGTATGAGTTTAGGGAGTTTAAAATGATAAAAATATGAATTTGGTGAAAAATCCCCGTAAAAAACGTCAAAAACGGGCTTAACAGGCGAAACTAGTCGAAAACCGGGAATTAGGAGCGAACCTGCGAGGGTTCGGTTCTTAGAGATGAGGACCGAGAGTAGGGAGAAGAAGGAACCAAAGGTAAGGCTCGGGTCCGAAGTGTAGGTCTCGGGTCCGAAGGGTAGGTCTCGGGCCCGAAGATGGGAGGGAAGCGAAATGGACCGAGGGCTCGGTTCATTTCGGGTGTACTTGAGCTTCGGTCCTGCATGACTTCGGTCCAAATGTGATTCGGTCTCGGATGCTATGTTCGGTTCAGAAGAGGCTAAGTTCGGTCCTGAAAGGGGACCTTCGGTTCTTAGAGGGTTCGGCCATAGAAGCTTCGGTCCAAAAAGGGGTGTTTCGCTTCTTAGGGTTTCGCTTCCAAGAGGTTCGGTCCTTAAGAAGGATTTCGGTCCTAAAGGGCTGTTTTTCAAGCAAACTTCCCGTTTTGAGTGATTTTTGGTCAAGTTAAGGGTCGGGATGACCCGGATGACTATAAAAAGTTGAGAGAGATTTGGGAGAGATTTATTTTTAGTCAATATTATCGTATTGTCTCGCAATGCAAGGTTCGTAAACCCCGTTATGCTTCGTTTTTGATTATTTTAAGTCCCCAAAAGGGTCCATGGTCATGTTTTGATGCGTTTAACTCCCTTCTTAGGGTTTCACATTGATAAACACATATATTCTCCGAGACACTTGGATTCTTGACATACAAATGCACATTTTTATACATAGAATAACTTTTATCATAGAAGTAGTAGTTAAGTTTGACCGGTTTGACTTGTTGACTTTGACTTGTTGACTTTGATTTTGACTTGAATTTGACGGTTGTCACAGATGGGCTATTGAGTTCGTCACAGTCTCCAACGATGTCAGGTGACCCCGAGGTTGCCGACGAAGAGAAGTCGTTTGAGGTTGTTGGAGGAGAAGTCAGCAAGGCGGTGCAAGTTGAGGTACTGAGTTCGTCGTTTGTTGAAGAGGCCAAGGAGAAGTGAAAAGGTTTTATTTCTTGAAAAAAAACCCTAGCTAGAATGGTCTTGCGTTTTTGTGGAATTTATTACTGATTTTAAGTTTGAGATCCGCGTTTGAAAAAAATTATAAAGCGACGTTTCAAGATGACACCCATTTTAAAATAAGTGCCCTCCGTGTTATTCATTGTTTTTATTGGACACTAATTTTAGGGAACACACAAGTGTGTGTCCTCTATCCTTCAAATTTTGAAAATTTGACATTATTTTTAGGACGCACAAAAAACGTGTATCGTAAATCAGTGTGTCTCATTGTTTGCGTGTCATTAAAGGACTGTTTTCTAGTAGTGTAAGCTTTATGCTTATCCAGTTGTTTATTATTTCAGGTATCATTAGTGTCCATGGGAAGGCGAAGGCAGGACTATACATACACATCAGCAACATTGAGGATTCCGCGTTTTCTATAAAACTTTGATTTTGAACAAATGTAATTTGGAATAAATGGTTTTCTTAATAATGGATTTATAAATTGGAAAGTTTCCACCTTAATAAAAATGAAAAATTTTGATTGTGAAAATGGGACGTTACAAAAAGCATACATGCAGAGTCACACAGACAGCTAGCATCCTAATCATAATAAACCATGGGCCAGCATTGGTGCCTTCGACCCACTAAACACAACAAGGAAAGTGTCACACCCCCACACCAGAATGGCAGAAACGTTCGGGGGCGGAGGACGTCATGCTCAGTATCATAACCATAGTGAAGAAAGTAAACACAACCATCATAAATATAATTTAAAAGGTTACATTGTTTCACAAGTACATGTTTCCAAATAAATTACATATGATGTCAAAATATAGCAACAGAATCTACGCCTTAGCGTCTTGACTTTAGAATTCTTGTGATTACCTGTATTACTGATTATCTGAGAATACATGTTGTTTTTGAAAGAGTATCAGCATAAAGCTGGTGAGTTCATAAGCAAATTTATGAATGAAAAATGAATGATGTTCCTTTTTGTTTGTTACAAGTTTGTTTCCAGAAAATCCAATATTTTCTAATGGGTTGTTATAGTCTTAACTGAACCAAGATTTAGTGTATGTAAGTAAATCGTCATACTTGTGTGTGTGTGATTTTATATTTAAATAAAACTCCTTAAATCCCCGTGAACTGTGTGTTTTGTTAATTTCCCATGTGAGATGTTATAACCATACTAAACTCGAAGACCTCGTACTCGACGTTCTTCAGGCGTCGGAATGTTATGACACTTGTCACCCCAGACCTGGCGGTCTAGCTGTTGCAAGCAGCTTAGGTGCGGGTTTGTCAGACCCAATATAGATCTATACACAACTATCACGCTCTCCCTCGAGGAGATTCTGATTATAACTACAGGACTTTACTGTGGTACTTAAGAGTACCCCAAAGGAGAATGTGTCACAAATTTATTTATTAACAATTTCACGTAGTGTGTAATGAAATACTTGTTTGGTAAGTCGATTGAGTTATTGTTTTCTTTGTCAAACGAAGTGCTCAAACTATACCTATTATAGTTTATCAAAAGTGTTGTGTGTTTGAATGAAACCTTGTTATGCATGTCTTTGTATTTACATAAAGTGATATTTAAAATACAACGTGTAAATCGTACACAACTTGCTCAGCATGTTACAAGGTGTGAATAACTCTTAAACATGTATTTGACAATTTTACCATTAACTGTCACTGTTTTAGAATATTTATAGAAAAATCATCGTAAGCCGAAAACTGAATCCGTAAACTACGAGTATTTGGAAAACGAGTCTACTATATGCATAAATGTTCTTATAATTTTTGGTGGTCTCAAACCAGGGTGAAAATGTTCATCTTCACAACCTGGTCCGACTTTGATGCTGCAGTGATAGACAGTTTTGTAAAAATCACCATAAATTGTAGAAAAATCTTATGGAGATGTGCAAGTAGTCATTTTAAAGTTATAAACCTGAACTACATGAATATGAAACAGTTTTGAATAATATTAAGTTTAAGTTGGGTAAAACAGTTCGTGAACATGTCACAACGTTTCTGTTGTAAGCTGTCAAGTTAAGTTTCAAATATGTTTTGGTGTTTTAACTTGTATTCCCCCCTTGAAAACTAAAGAAAACGGGAAAATGTAGGGGTATGAACTCACCTTGAGTGATTTCTTGAAGAATGGAAGGTCGAAGACAAAGAGTATCAAGTGCAGAACACTTGATGAACACGTGAAAGCTTGGATGATCCTAAGAACGACTTTTGGTGTTAAATGTGTGTAGATGATTCAAGGATGTTAGGAAAACATGGAATGACACCTGAATTTAGATGAAATACTTACCAAAAAGTGAAGTAGTAGCTCAAGAACACTAGCACAAAGTGGTAGGAAGTAGAGGGAAAAGAAGCTTTCTTGAGGTGGTTTGAGAAGTGTGTAAGTGAAGGATTTGATCAAAGTGAACAAAGAAATCCTCCAGGGATTTCTTTATATAGATGTTGTTGGAGCAAGTGGCAAGGTTAAAGGGATGTGTGCCTTGGTTTGTGTGATGTGGATAGGGTTGGACTAATGAGGAGATGACACATGGAGGCAAGTGGGCACACTTGACCCACTTGTCGGGTAGAATACTCATCTTAATATAAAATAATGATTTAACTTAATAAATCCTTGAGAAATAAATAAAATATGAGTTTTGGGGGTTTAAAATGGTAAAAATATGAATTTGGTGAAAAAAATCCCGTCAAAAACGTCAAAAACGGGCTTAGGAAGCGAAAGTAGTCGAAAATCGGACATTATGGACCGAACCTGCGAGGTTCGGCTCTTAGAAGGTGAGAACCGAGAGGAAGGGAGAAGGGACCGAAGGGGAGAGGGGAGGAACCGAAGGTGGAGGCTCGGTCCGAAATGGCTATGGAACCGAAATGGACCGAGGGTTCGGCCGATTTCGGTTGTAGGGAGTTTCGGTCCTGCATGCTAGTTCGGCTCTTAGGCTTCGGTTCGGATGTTCGGTTCTGACAGGTTCGCTTCTGACAAGTTCGGTTCTTAGAGGCTTCGGCTCTAATAGGAGGGTTCGGATCCTAAGAGGTTCGGTTCCTAAGAGGTTCGGTTCCTAAGAAGGGTTTCGGCCCTAATTAGCCGCTTTTCGATATAACTCTCCATTTTAAGCGGTTTTTGGCCAACTTAAGGGTTGGGATGACCCGGATGACTATAAAAAGTTTAAGAGAGATTTGGGGAGAGATTTCACATATTTGGTAGAGATTTCACATACTTGGAGAGGTTTGGGAGAGATTTCACATACTTGGAGAGATTTGGGAGAGATTTCACATACTTTTAGAGATTTCATATACTTGGAGAGATTTGGGAGGGATTTCACATACTTGGAGGGATTTCACATACTTGGAGAGATTTGGGAGAGATTTAATCTAAGCCATTATTATCGTATAATCTCGTAATGCAAGGTTCGTGAATCTCGTTATGCTTCGTTTATGATTGTTTTAAGCCCCGAACAGGGTCCATAGTCGTGTTTTGATGCGTTTAACTCCCTTTTTAGGGTTTTTACATTGCTAAACACATAGATTCTTTGAGACACTTGAATTCTTGACATACAAATGCACATTTTTTATACATAGAATAGCTTTTAACATACAAGTACTAATTAAGTTTGACCGGTTTGACTTGTTGACTTTGACTTGTTGACTTGAATTTGATGGTTGTCACAAAAAGTCACCTCAAGCTGCTGAATCTCTCAAATAAAATTTTGGTATGTTGATCCGGAAAATCCCCGCGTTCACACCATCAAATAATATCCAATTAATAATTGGATCTCGACCCATAATCAAGAATCTAAATTACTTGTCCAACATCGAGGGTAAAAGACCATTTTACCCTTTTCTTACTTGGCCTAAAACCAAGGCCCAACCCATTTGCTCTGTAGCACCCGAGTCGCCAGGTATGGAGTTTCTGACTTAGTCTATTTTAAATTCAAGTTAAGATGGTGGAAGGATGGTGAGTAAGTTGGGCGTACATTATGTACGCATGGCGTACTCACTGCATGCGCATAATCAGGGGATCCTCAGCGTACGCTGAGCTTAACCATGCTAGGGGCGTACTCTAATTTTTAGGGTTTGCACCCTATTTAAGGACCTTAAGTCCCCCAAGTCCCTTACCTTTTCCACGTCCATTGCCCATGAAGTGTAAACCTCGAACCCTAAGCCACCTTAAGTGCATTTAAGAGCTTTCTTTAGTGATTGCGGTGTTCTTTAGTGACTTTGATAGAGAAGGAAGCTAAGGAAGAAGCAAGGATATGAGAAGAGCTTGTAGATCCAAAAATTTGGCACCATTTCTGACCCATTGAAGGTATAAAGTTTAAACCTTGATCATTACAAGCTTAGATCTAGGTTTAGGGTAGAAAATGGTATCTTTTGGTCCCATAGTTTGGATTCTTGGAGTATGAGTAATTTCAGACCACATGACCTGTCCTTTTAGACTCTTAGAGGTTTTTTGAGTCATAAAAATCGGATCTTGATGGTTAAGGCACAACCATGCAAGTGTTAGAAACCATCCAAGCATGCTTATAGACTTGATGCATGATTTGAGCCCCATACTTGCATGCAAAAGCATACATTTTGCAACTTTATGGCTTACGATGTTATTGGTCATGGGTTTAACGAAAAACATATAAATCCATTGTGTGCATGCAACCTTAAAAAGTGATCAATATTTTCTCTAATTGAACATACAACTTGAACAAAAAAAATAGAAACCTTAGAACACTAGCATATTTTTGAAATTTACAAATATGGTTATAAAAATCATACGTTGATTGTTATATAGTAATAACAATGCAAATCCTTGTGTTGTTGAAGCCTTGAGAGCAACCGTCACAAATGTCACACCTCTAAAGGTTTACACCCAACACTAGCAAAGGAAGAAAAATGAGAGAGAGGAGGGAGGCTCAAAGTTTCAGCTAGCTCTTGAAAGGATTGAGTTGGCCGAAAATCATAGGGTTATGACCTATTTATAGTGCAGTCAGGAAACCCTAGATAAGCCCAAATCCAATATCAGCTTAAACCGGGTTATTATCCATTTTCCTGTTTATGCACTTACGCCAATTCTAGAAGCCCTTAGGCTTGAAGAAACCGTCGATACCTAATGGAGGGTTCTAGATTGCCTCTTGCTCAACTATTGAACAATTGCACTTCAGTCCCTACACTATTAATTAATTCCTTTAATCCCAAAATTAAATCCAATTAATTTCTGATTAAATATTAATTAAATATTACTATTTCTAATTAATATATTATTCTCATAATATATTAACAAATTATTTATTTCAAATTATTAATCAAATAATAAATCTAAACTCTTTCTCTAAATATCATCCTGTCTAGTTGCTAGTCTTGAGGAGAACCCAAAACGATTGTGCTACTATCAATTCAAGTATATACCAGTTATAGTTATGGGCTTAGACACCTAATCCAACAATTAGGGGCCTGGATATATGCTTTGGACGTTAGTTCTTAATGGATTAAGACATGGAAGTGAGTTTAGGTTGGTAGACCAGTACGCCATGTGTACTCTAATGTACGATGCACGTATGTGGTCAACGCCTCGACACCTGGTCTACACCAGCGTATACTGGGAGTACAAGACACGTACGCCACACGTACGTAGTCAGTGGGCCTAGAAGATTTTGGGCTCGTTTGTTGTTGGGGCTTTGTACTTGAGTAAGTTGGGCCTCGGGCCCACCTGATTGTAGGTGGCCATTTTTGGGGCTTAGGACTAGTTAGGTATTATTGGGCCATTTTGGGCCATAGAGGCCCTATAGTGGGCTTGGATGCCTTTTTGGGTTTTTATTTTATGGATTTGGGCCTTGGAGGAAAGGAGGCCCAATAAGGCAAAGGTAAAGGAGCCTTTTTTCCTTAAGTCAAGAATTAGGGTTTTGGACTTTCGGGTTAGAATGTGACTTTAATTTCTAATTAGGGTTTTATGTTTGTGCGATAGGGAGAGGAGTTCGCGAGTCATCCGCTGAGTGCGATTTGATACCTACAGTCTGAGGTGAGTCTTCCTTCGTAGTATCCATGGGTCGAAGGCACCAAGCCCGGCCCACTAGTGTATGTGGTAGTGTGACGATTGACTTTGTGATAATTTTTAGTTATGCCTGCATTTGTTTGATGACTCTTCCTTCGCAATATCCGTGGGTCGAAGGCACCAAGGCAGGCACCCAAATATGCTTGACAATATGTTTGTTTTGTATGTGGTATTTTGGGGGAACTCACTAAGCTTTGTGCTTATAGTTTTCAGTTTATGTTTCATGTACTTCCAATTCGAAGGGGAAGGGCCCGACCTGATCGCACCGCATCATTCTACGATTTTCTGCACTTAGTGATTTTGATCATTTGTACTCTAATAAGATGACACAATGATAATCTACGACTATTTTGATATCAGTTTCTTATGAATTGAATGAATTTAAAAACAAAAATTTATCTGTATTTTTAGGATGTTACATGCTCAAAAGGCCCAAATTCCTAAATGGCATCTCAAGGACCAATATGGCCCAACTTCCTAATTGGGCCCAAAAACCATCATGGACCTAATTCCAAGAAAGCCCATAGTCTAGAAATGGCCCAAAGTCAGAAGTCCAATGACCCAACTGTTGGGTTTTAGTATACTACAACATCCTATGGTGCATATACAACCCTAAAAGGTTTGGATCTATGTTTTCTCTATTTATACATGCAATATTGTTTCCAAAGCTTTAAGCCTACAACTAGCATACACTTAACATAAACATCATAGAAATGACTTATAGAATTACCTCTTTGTTGTAGCTTGTAGTTTTGGCCTTTAAGAACTTAGTGCCCCAAGTGTGACACCACAAACGGTTCACAACACACCTTGGACAAAGGATGACTTTTGAGAGAAAGTTCTTACACAAAATCGTCTCATTGATCTCCAAGAACACTAGTGTCTGATTTTGGATGCTAAGGGGCTTCTTATATAGTGTGGCAAGTTTAGGCTTACATCCATGCAAACCGTAATGCCTATGACCTTTCATATTACTTAGGATCCATGGGTTAAACCTCCATGGACTATCCATGGACTACCATATTGGTTTAGCCCATCCTAAATAACCATTGGCCCACACTATAAGAATCATTGTTTTGCCAAATCAATCCACATATATTTAATTAGTCTCTTTTGATCACTAAATTAATTCCAAATTAATTCTTGATCAATACTAATTAAATAATATGATTTCATATTAATATATTAGAACTTATTATATATTGATAAATCATAATTAACCTCTTCTCAAAAGTCCATCCTATCAAATTGTCATGGTGATATGCAACCCAAATGGACCATGCTACTCTCTGGTCAAGTACATACCAATTATAGTTATGGGCTTAGACACCTAATCCAACAGTCTCCCACTTGGATAAGTCTAATAACTATTATTGCAAGTACGACTCCACAACCCGACTAGCAATCGTAGCTCTTAAAAGCCGCTGTCGAACTCTGACCTAGTCAATGACGCGTCCATTAGATAAGGGATGATATATTCCTCCATTCTACAAGATATCATATGGACTGAGACATGGATTATAATCGTTCTCTCTGTCCATCTATTGTTTCCTAATTTCTGATTTATAACGACCGACTAATTGAACAAATCAAATCAGTCCAGGCTTGGCCAAGCACTTCGGGTTTGTCATCACTAAATCATCGAGGGGCCCACAAATATCGCTTTTATCCCTTTAAGGGTAAAAGGAATGGATAAACTTCGACTCAAATGCTCGCTTGTACTTACTCATCAAATCACACACAACGATATGTTTTATAACACCGAGTTACTGGTGCATTTTCATATTATCAATGTGCAACCGACTTGTAAACTGCAACCCACATGTCTTGGTTTCAAGAATATAAGATATTACCGTCTCATGATCACTCGTGGTAAAATCCATGAACTGATACAAATGAGCGTGGGTTGAATCCAATACATCTTATTATAATTAGGAGCAAACCTGAGAGGGTTCGGTTCTTAGAGATGAGGACCGAGAGTAGGGAGAAGAAGGAACCAAAGGTAAGTCTCTGGTCCGAAGTGTAGGTCTCGGGTCCGAAGGGTAGGTCTCGGGTCCGAACATGGGAGGGAAGCGAAATGGACCGAGGGCACGGTTCATTTTGGGTGTACTTCAGCTTCGGTCCTGCATGACTTCGGTCCAAATGTGATTCGGTCTCGGATGCTATGTTTGGTTCAGAAGAGGCTAAGTTCAGTCCTGAAAGGGGACCTTCGGTCCTGAGAGGGTTCGACCATAGAGGCTTCGGTCCAAAAAGGGGTGTTTCGCTTCTTAGGGTTTCGCTTCCAAGAGGTTCGGTCCTTAAGAAGGGTTTCAGTCCTAAAGGGCTGTTTTTTAAGCAAACTTCTCGTTTTGAGTGATTTTTGGCCAAGTTAAGGGTCGGGATGACCCGGATGACTATAAAAAGTTGAGAGAGATTTGGGAGAGATTTATTTTTAGTCAATATTATCGTATTGTCTCGCAATGCAAGGTTCGTGAACCCCGTTATGCTTCGTTTATGATTATTTTAAGTCCCCAAAAGTGTCCATAGTCGTGTTTTGATGCGTTTAACTCCCTTCTTAGGGTTTCGCATTGATAAACACATAGATTCTTCGAGACACTTGGATTCTTGACATACAAATGCACATTTTTATACATAGAATAACTTTTATCATAGAAGTAGTAGTTAAGTTTGACCGGTTTGACTTGTTGACTTTGACTTTGACTTGTTGACTTTGACTTTGATTTGAATTTGACGGTTGTCACAGATGGGCTATTGAGTTCGTCACAGTCTCCAACGATGTCAGGTGACCCCGAGGTTGCCGATGAGGAGAACTCGTTTGAGGTTGTTGGAGGAGAAGTCAGCAAGGCGGTGTAAGTTGATGTACTAAGTTCGTCGTTTGTTGAAGAGGCCAAGGAGAAGTGAAAATGTTTTATTTCTTGAAACAAAACCCTAGCTAGAATGGTCTTGCGTTTTTGTGGAATTTATTACTGATTTTAAGTTTGAGATCCGCGTTTGAAAAAAATTATAAAGCGACGTTTCAAGACGAAACCCATTTTAAAATAAGTGCCCTCCGTGTTATTCATTGTTTTTATTGGACACTAATTTTAGGGAACACACAAGTGTGTGTCCTCTATCCTTCAAATTTTGAAAATTTGACATTATTTTTAGGACGCACAAAAAATGTGTATCGTAAAGCAGTGTGTCTCATTGTTTGTGTGTCATTAAAGGACTGTTTTCTAGTAGTGTAAGCTTTATGCTTATCCAGTTGTTTATTGTTTCAGGTATCATTGGTGTCCATGGGAAGGCGAAGGCGGGACTATACACACACATCAGCAACATTGAGGATTCCGTGTTTTCTATAAAACTCTGATTTTGAACAAATGTAATTTGGAATAAATGGTTTTCTTAATAATGGATTTATAAATTGGAAAGTTTCCACCTTAATAAAAATGAAAAATTTTGATTGTGAAAATGGGACGTTACAAAAAGCATACATGCAGAGTCACACAGACAACTAGCATCCTAATCATAATAAACCATGGGCCAGCATTGGTGCCTTCGACCCACTAAACACAACAAGGAAAGTCACCTCAAGCTGCTGAATCTCTCAAATAAAATTTTGGTATGTTGATCCGGAAAATCCCCGCCTTCACACCATCAAATAATATCCAATTAATAATTAGATCTCGACCCATAATCAAGAATCTAAATTACTTGTCCAACATCGAGGGTAAAAGACCATTTTACCCTTTTCTTACTTGGCCTAAAACCAAGGCCCAACCCATTTGCTCTGTAGCACCCGAGTCGCCAGGTATGGAGTTTCTGACTTAGTCTATTTTAAATTCAAGTTAAGATGGTGGAAGGATGGTGAGTAAGTTGGGCGTACATTATGTACGCATGGCGTACTCGCTGCATGCGCATAATCGGGGGATCCTGAGCGTACGCTGAGCTTAACCATGCTAGGGGCGTACCCTAATTTTTAGGGTTTGCACCCTATTTAAGGACCTTAAGTCCCCCAAGTCCCTTACCTTTTCCGCGTCCATTGCCCATGAAGTGTAAACCTCGAACCCTAAGCCACCTTAAGTGCATTTGAGAGCTTTCTTGAGTGATTGCAGTGTTCTTTAGTGACTTTGATGGAGAAGGAAGCTTAGGAAGAAGCATTGATGTGAGAAGAGCTTGTAGATCCAAAAATTTGGCACCATTTCTGACCCATTGAAGGTATAAAGTTTAAACCTTGATCATTACAAGCTTAGATCTAGGTTTAGGGTAGAAAATGGTATCTTTTGGTCCCATAGTTTGGATTCTTGGAGTATGAGTACTTTCAGACCACATGACCTGTCCTTTTAGACTCTTAGAGGTGTTTTGAGTCATAAAAATCAGATCTTGATGGTTAAGGCACAACCATGCAAGTGTTAGAAACCATCCAAGCATGCTTATAGACTTGATGCATGATTTGAGCCCCATACTTGCATGCAAAAGCATAAATTTTGCAACTTTATGGCTTACGATGTTATTAGTCATGGGTTTAGCGAAAAACATATAAATCCATTGTGTGCATGCAACCTTAAAAAGTGATCAATATTTTCTCTAATTGAACATATAACTTGAACAACAAAAATAGAAACCTTAGAACACTAGCATATTTTTGAAATTTACAAATAGGGTTATAAAAATCATACCTTGATTGTTATATAGTAATAACAATGCAAATCCTTGTGTTGTTGAAGCCTTGAGAGCAACCGTCACAAATGTCACGCCTCTAATGGTTTACACCCTGATAACGTCTATTTTATGCATATATTTATGATGTTTTGTTATTATTTTATACTATTTTTTTATGTTATTTAGAACTAAAAGATACTTAATATGCTTTGAAATATTCAATTACAGTTAAAATGAGAGCTGGAATGCAAAAGAAAGAGAATGGAGCTGAAAAGATGCAAAATAGGATATTGCTGGCAGATTGACCCATCATCAGTGTTTCGGGTATATCGGATGACTCGTAAGTCCAATTGACAAGATTCAAAATGTTCTGAAAACTAGACGAAATTTCCTACGACTTATGTGAGAGGGCATTGAATATGAAGCATAAAAGCTGGACGGAAATTCCCTCCAAGTTACTTATTCCCCAAGCACCACATACCTTATTTTTATTTGCTTAATCCCTAAGCCAAAATTAGTTTCCTTATTCCTATCCAACTCTAATATGCCATATTAATTCCATCTCCATTCAACTATAAATACCCCATATCATTCACCCATTTTCATAATCGATGATATTCCACTTCGACTTATGCGACAAGAAATATTCATATCTACCGTTTTGAGGGTCTAGAGGGCGGCCGGAGGGCCGTTAAGCTGATATGGAGCAAAGATCTAAGGGATTGGAGAGCGGATTTGTGTCGGTAATCATGTGGTTTGTTATCGTGACCATGTTCATCATTCCATTGTAATGCCACTATGTGTTTACTTTCTGATTTTGGTGTTAAAACCATTTGCTTTGTGTTTATGATTAGATGAAACCTTGATTTATGAATTAATTGCTATTTGGATTGTTTTATTCGTGTTTAATTTATCTTGTTAAACTTGTTAAAGATCCTTATGTATTGATGATAATTATTTTATGTTAAATATCAAGTTATTGAGTTGCATGAACATCTTTTTAATTGCTTGAATCATATAGTTTTGTGAACGTAAGATTATATGCCTAGGATAGTGAACATGAAACTAGGGTTAACTAGAAAATAAGTAAATTAATGTGTGAGTATATATAAGTTGATTGAATTGACAAATTTAATTAACTATTATTACAAGTCTTGCTTGATACAAACTGAACACTAGGAAACATGTTAGTTTAATCAATTGATCACTGCTTGAATTGACTTGTTTGCTAAAGGATTAGTAATAGTGAACATGAACCTAATCATTTTAGAAATCGGTGAACATGAATAAATAAATTTGTGTGTGCAATTATCTATGATTTTAAGATGTAATCTGTCTAAACCAAAGTACCTAAAGAGATTTGTCTTCCTGTTAGTTTATCGAGATTTGTTATTTAGTTGTTCGTTTGAGATGTAATAAACCCTTTCTTTACTGCTTTTGTGTGTTTTGTGTAACCTATAATCAAATATTTTAAATTAATTCACTACCGTTCCCCTTGAGTTCGACACCCTTGCTTATCAAAGCTATAATATACTCGATTGGGTTCACTGCCTGTAAGGTGTGGTTTAGATGCGATAAAATAGAAATTATAAATAAAAAACTAGTGCAATAAAAATTCACATCAAGTTTTTGGCGCCGTTGCCGGGGAACGGCTTTCAATTAATTTAATTTATTTGATTATTCGTTATTTGTTTTTAGTTAGTTTTTATGTTTATTTTTATTTTCGTTGATATCATGTCACTTGTCGGGAAGGTTTTTTTGTTATGTGCAGGAATTCGTGATCATACGCATTGCTTGGTTTTACTTTTTGCATGGGTTTGGAGATTGCAAGCGATTAGGGAATTCTTGACTTGTTTAGTCTACTACTTTGGTGATTTGTCCAACTCAATCCACAGGGCGTAGTATAGCAAGGTGTATCGTGGTGGTTAAGTGGAAGACCGAGCTCTTGCTACTCTTGACTAGTTTGGTCAACTCTTGTTCTACTTATTAGTTAATGGTGCAAAGAAAACAAAGGAAATAGTCTAACAGGTCCCGAAAGTTTTTGTTTTCACAAATCACCTCTTGCATGCAAGGGATTTAATCAACAATTCTAGCTTGATTTCGACGACGACGAGTGATCGTGATATCCTTTTTTAGTTATTTTTGTTTGCTTTTTTTTAGTTATTTTAGTGAGTTTTGATTTTTATTTTTAGTTTGTTTAAAATTTTGTTTTCCATGTTGATGCTCTTGATGTTTTAGATCTTTGCAGAATTTTTTCCCTTCGGATGCTCTCAGAAATTTCAACAATTGGGGTCGAATGCTGATTTGTCACCCGAAAAAAGTCGTGAGAGAGTTTGAAGTTGACATTTGAGAGCCACAACTTTCAATAAGTGTGGGGTGCGCGTCGATTTCGTGAGAGATTATTATTTTCAAAGAGTGGCGTTTCCAACTATACATTGATTCCTATGGCATGGAAGAGTTGTTCCCACACCATGGAGTTTTATTTCGACGCGAAGTAGAAGTATCATCCCGACTGCCACGACATGGTTGACACTTTTCTATGTCGTGGGGGAGCTTTTCATCGCAAGAAGGAAGTTGTCATTCTAGATACCACGATGTGGCCACTACTTACCACGTGGTTGCCATGCTATTATTCACGATATGGATTTTTCCTCACTCGACGACACGACGTGGTTGAGACTTCCCATGTCGTGGACACTACACATTGCATTAGTTTGCAATTATTTGCACCACATTTCAAAATTCGGTGTTCTTGATTTTATTTTCCGGTACATTCAGAAGCAGCAGTTATAGTTTTCTATCTTCAAGCACATTTATGGAGCAACTTTTAGTAGCCCCAGTCGATCTCGCCACTACTATCCCAGGGGAGTCTGTTCCTTTTTCTCCCTCTTTTATTATTTTTATGTGCTTAATTAGTTTTATGCATACAATGAGGGCATTGTATGAAATAAGTGTGGGGTAGGGGGTCGAAAAAGAAATTTAAATTGGAAAATTAAAAATTCCTAGATTAGGAAAAGTTAAAAAATTATAAACGTGAAATAATAGTTTAATTTAGGAAAATCTAGTGATAATTTAAATTTTTGCTAATATTGTGCGGGATGATCCGATGAGAACCCAAATGTTTACTTGAGCCAACACATGTTATAGTGTATTTGTGGCTTCCCATTTCCTAGTGAAAAGTCATGAGGTATGAAAGGTAATCTGGTAGTTTATATGACATAATATGTTCTGCAGCCTAAACCTGAAATCTATCCAGGAGAGCTTATGTAGTCATTGCACTTAGACTAATACCTTAACCAATAAAGGTTGAAGTTAAGCTCTTTGCTTAAGCATGTAGGGTATGAGCGAAAAAAGTGAGATATAAAAACAAAGAGAGAGAAATTACCAAAAAGTTGAAAGAATTTTGGACCAGTCAAGTATGAAATCCAAAGATCAAAATTCTAAAGAAATCAAAAAGTTGAAGATACCAAAAATCAAACATAAAGGTGGTGAATTCAAAGAAATCAAAGCAAATATCAAAAAAGAGATGAATTCCAACAGCTCCATTGTGGTATCAAAGTGTAATTCTTTCTACAGTTTATGTATGATTGGTAGTTTAACCAAAAATACCTTGAGGTTAAGAAAGATTTCTGAGGATTGATTCCGAGGGTTGTAAATATGAATGTCGTATAAGCTAAGGGCTGAAGGTTCATAAAGATTGTGAGTATTTAGGAGTGGGAAGTTCTTAGGAATTGTAGACACAAATACATGCATTGCGGTCTTGGGATAATGATTGGGTTTGAAATGGATTATTCTATGCGATATTGGTGAGATAATAAAATCAGTTTTGCTTGAGGGCAACCAAAAGGCTAGTGTGGGGTAGTTTGATAACGTCTATTTTATGCATATATTTATGATGTTTTCTTATTATTTTATACTATGTTTTTATGTTATTTAGAACTAAAATATACTTAATATGCTTTGAAATATTCAATTACAGTTAAAATGGGAGCTGGAATGCAAAAGAAAGAGAATGGAGCTGAAAAGATGCAAAAAAGGATATTGGTGGCAGATTGACCCATCATCAGTGTTTCGGGTATATCGGATGACTCGTAAGTCCAATTGACAAGATTCAAAATGTTCTGAAAACTAGACAAAATTTCCTACGAATTATGTGCGAGGGCCTTTTCGCTAATTCGGCATTTATCTTATCCAAAATCGGCATTGAATATGAAGCATAAAAGCTGGACGGAAATTCCATCTAAGTTACTTATTCCCCAAGCACTACTTACCTTATTTTTATTTGCTTAATCCCTAAGCCAAAATTAGTTTCCTTATTCCTATCCAACTCTAATATTCCATATTAATTCCATCTCCATTCAACTATAAATACCCCATATCATTCACCCATTTTCATAATCGATGATATTCCACTTCGTCTTATGCGACAAGAAATATTCATAGCTGTCGTTTTGAGGGTCTAGAGGGCGGCCGGAGGGCCGTTAAGCTGATATGGAGCAAAGATCTAAGGTATTGGAGAGCGGATTCGTGTCGGTAATCATGTGGTTTGTTATCGTGACCATGTTTAGCATTCCATTGTAATGCCACTATGTGTTTACTTTCTGATTTTGGTGTTAAAACCATTTGCTTTGTGTTTATGATTAGATGAAACCTTGATTTATGAATTAATTGCTATTTGAATTGTTTTATTCGTGTTTAATTTATCTTGTTAAGCTTGTTAAATATCCTTATGTATTGATGATAATTATTTTATGTTAAATATCAAGTTATTGAGTTGCATGAACATCTTCTTAATTGCTTGAATCATATAGTTTTGTGAACATAAGATTATATGCCTATGAATAGTGAACATGAAACTAGGGTTAACTAGAAAATAAGTAAATTAATGTGTGAGTATATATAAGTTGATTGAATTGACAAATTTAATTAACTATTATTACAAGTCTTGCTTGATACAAACTGAACACTAGGAAACATGTTAGTTTAATCAATTGATCACTGCTTGAATTGACTTGTTTGCTAAAGGATTAGTAATAGTGAACATGAACCTAATCATTTTAGAAATCGGTGAACATGAATAAATAAATCTGTGTGTGCAATTATCTATGATTTTAAGATGTAATATGTCTAAACCAAAGTACCTAAAGATATTTGTCTTCCTGTCAGTTTATCGAGATTTGTTATTTAGTTGTTCGTTTGAGATGTAATAAACCCTTTCTTTACTACTTTTGTGTGTTTTGTGTAACCTATAATCAAACATTTTCAATTAATTCACTACCGTTCCCCTTGAGTTCGACACCCTTGCTTATCAAAGCTATACTATACTCGATCGGGTTCACTGCCTGTAAGGTGTGGTTTAGATGCGATAAAATAGGAATTATAAATAAAAAACTAGTGCATTAAAAATTCACATCACACCCAACACTAGCAAAGGAAGAAAAATGAGAGAGAGGAGGGAGGCTCAAAGTTTCAGCTAGCTCTTGAAAGGATTGAGTTGGCCGAAAATCATAGGGTTATGACCTATTTATAGTGCAGTCAGGAAACCCTAGATAAGCCCAAATCCAATATCAGCTTAAACTGGGTTATTATCCATTTTCCTGTTTATGCACTTACGCCAATTCTAGAAGCCCTTAGGCTTGAAGAAACCGTCGATACCTAATGGAGGGTTCTAGATTGCCTCTTGCTCAACTATTTAACAATTGCACTTCAGTCCCTGCACTATTAATTAATTCCTTTAATCCCAAAATTAAATCCAATTAATTTCTGATTAAATATTAATTAAATATTACTATTTCTAATTAATATATTATTCTCATAATATATTAATAAATTATTTATTATAAATTATTAATCAAATAATAAATCTAAACTCTTTCTCTAAATATCATCCTGTCTAGTTGCTAGTCTTGAGGGGAACCCAAAACGACTGTGATACTATCAATTCAAGTATATACCAATTATAGTTATGGGCTTAGACACCTAATCCAACAATTAGGGGCCTGGATCTATGCTTTGGACGTTAGTTCTTAATGGATTAAGACATGGAAGTGAGTTTAGGTTGGCAGACCAGTACGCCATGCGTACTCTAATGTACGATGCACGTACTTGGTCAACGCCTCGACTCCTGGTCCAGACCAGCGTATAATGGGAGTACAAGCCAAGTACGCCGCACGTACGCAGTCAGTGGGCCTAGAAGATTTTGGGCTCGTTTGCTGTTGGGGCTTTGTACTTGAGTAAGTTCGGCCTCGGGCCCACCTGATTGTAGGTGGCCATTTTTGGGCTTAGGACTAGTTAGGTATTCTTGGGCCATTTTGGGCCATAGAGACCCTATAGTGGGCTTGGATGCCTTTTTGGGTTTTTCTTTTATGGATTTGGGCCTTGGAGGAAAGGAGGCCCAATAAGGCAAAGGTAAAGGAGCCTTTTTGCCTTAAGTCAAGAATTAGGGTTTTGAACTTTCGGGTTAGAATGTGACTTAATTTCTAATTAGGGTTTTATGTTTGTGCGATAGGGAGAGGAGTTCGCGAGTCATCCGCTGAGTGTGATTTTTGATACCTACAGTCTGAGGTGAGTCTTCCTTCGTAGTATCCGTGGGTCGAAGGCACCAAGCCCGGCCCACTAGTGTATGTGGTAGTGTGATGATTGACTTTGTGATAATTTTTAGTTATGCCTGCATTTGTTTGATGACTCTTCCTTCGCAATATCCGTGGGTCGAAGGCACCAAGGCAGGCACCCAAATATGCTTGACAATATGTTTGTTTTGTATGTGCTATTTTGGGGGAACTAACTAAGCTTTGTGCTTATAGTTTTCAGTTTATGTTTCATGTACTTCCAATTCGAAGGGGAAGGGCCCGACCTGATCGCACCGCATCATTCTATGATTTTCTGCACTTAGTGATTTTGATCATTTGTACTCTAATAAGATGACACAACGATAATCTATGACTATATTGATATCAGTTTCTTATGAATTGAATGAATTTAAAAACAAAATTTTATCTGTATTTTTAGGATGTTACATGCTCAAAAGGCCCAAATTCCTAAATGGCATCTCAAGGACCAATATGGCCTAACTTCCTAATTGGGCCCAAAAACCATCATGGACCTAATTCCAAGAAAGCCCATAGTCTAGAAATGGCCCAAAGTCAGAAGTCCAATGACCCAACTGTTGGGTTTTAGTATACTACAACATCCGATGGTGCATATACAACCCTAAAAGCTTTGGATCTATGTTTTCTCTATTTATACATGCAATATTGTTTCCAAAGCTTTAAGCCTACAACTAGCATACAATTAACATAAACATCATAGAAATGAGTTATATAATTACCTCTTTGTTGTAGCTTGTATTTTGGCCTTTAAGAACTTAGTGCGCCAAGTGTGACACCTCAAACGGTTCACAACATACCTTGGACAAAGGATGACTTTTGAGAGAATATTCTTACACCAAAATCGCCTCAATGATCTCCAAGAACACTAGTGTCTGATTTTGGATGCTAAGGGGCTTCTTATATAGTGTGGCAAGATTAGGGTTACATCCATGCAAACCGTAATGCCTATGACCTTTCATATGGCTTAGGATCCATGGGTTAAACCTCCATGGACTATCCATGGACTGCCATATTGGTTTAGCCCATCCTAAATAACCATTAGCCCACACTATAAGAATCATTGATTTACCAAATCAATCCACATATATTTAGTTAGTCTCTTTTGATCACTAAATTAATTCCAAATTAATTCTTGATCAATACTAATTAAATAACATGATTTCATATTAATATATTAGAACTTTTTATATATTAATAAATCATAATTAACCTCTTCTCAAATGTCCATCCTATCAAATTGTCATGGTGATATGCAACCCAAATGGACCATGCTACTCTCAGGTCAAGTAATACCAATTATAGTTATGGGCTTAGACACCTAATCCAACAGTCTCTCACTTGGATAAGTCTAATAACTATTATTGCAAGTACGACTCCACAACCCGACTAGCAATCGTAGCTCTTAAAAGCCGCTGTCAAACTCTGACCTAGTCAATGACGCGTCCATTAGATAAGGGATCATATATTCCTCCATTCTACAAGATATCATATGGACTGAGACATGGATTATAATCGTTCTCTCTGTCCATCTATTGTTTCCCGATTTCCGATTTATGACGACCGACTAATTGAACAAATCAAATTAGTCCAGGCTTGGCCAAACACTTCGGGTTTGTCATCACTAAATCATCGAGGGGCCCAAAAATATCGCTTTTATCCCTCTAAGGGAAAAAGGAATGGATAAACTTCGACTCAAATGCTCGCTTGTACTTACCCATCAAATCACACACAACGATATGTTTTATAACACCGAGTTACTGGTGCATTTTCATATTATCAATGTGCAACCGACTTGTAAACTGCAACTCACATGTCTTGGTTTCAAGAGTATAAGATATTATCGTCTCATGATCACTCGTGGTAAAATCCATGAAGTGATACAAATGAGTGTGGGTTGAATCCAATACTCAAATCTTATTACAGGAGTACTCATGAATACTGCAGTAAACTTGTGCTATGTCTAAAACCTTAGACAATCCTACAGACCCATTCATGACAGTCTTGCCTTACTACCTACTTCCAAAGTATGATCGACTGTGGATGGTTTGAATAATCTAGTTATTCGGGAAGTCAAAACATGCAAAGTGAAACACAAGAATAATACTAATCCTATATGGACCCAAAACTTTTGAGTGTAAATAGAACACATTTTATCTAATCGCCATATTGATTACTCATTATTCATTGTATAATGTTTCAAATAATAAACTTAATACTTGAATTAAAACAATAGTTATCCCATGCTCCAAGCGTGCACACTATGTTTGCCTATGGTCCTTTCTTTATGAAATAGATCAATTGACAACATTTCAATGATGCTCATCTCACAATTCCAAATCCTTATGATAAATATACGAATACCAAATTCTTGCCATTTACTGAGATATGTTAGATTCTAAACTTATATGCAATGATCCTCTGGTAATGACTATGCACAAAAGTCACAGAGACTTGGCAATAGACATTACAAAGTATTCCAATGGAGAGCAATTCCATGGAAACAAAGTCTCACATTCAAAGTACATTCCTTTGAACATCCTTCTTGCATTAAGTTTTCTAATCTTACACAGATTCAAAGAATAACTTCCACTTATGGAAACATTTCCATATTCCCATTTTGACTATCACTTCTAAACAAGAGTTACCTCTTTTCAGAATATGTCAATATGGTCCTTCCAAAATTTTCAATATACTTCCAACTGTCCATGAGCAACCAATCTTTGGTAAACCTATGATTGTCCTCGACAATTGCTTAACCACTTTAGTCATATCCGGTTCTATTCCTTTTTCCCTCTTAATGCCCTAGGCATTTGGAAAAATTAGAACACGAGAATATTATAGCATATACAATCGATCCTATACCCGAAGCATATGGTGTTAGGTTTTAAGCACTATAACACTCCTATGGTGCACATGCAACCCTAGATGCTTTGGAACTATGTTTTCTCTAATTATACATGTATTTTCAAATTTCCAAAGGATATAACTTAACTAGCATACAATTCAAAGTAACAACTAGTTAGATATCTTACCACTTGTGTAGTTCTTGTCCTTGGAAGCTTGAGCACCTCAAATGTTGTGCCTCTAATGTGTCACAAACAACAATATGAAAAGGAGGCTTTTTAGAGAATAATTTAGCTTGCAAAATCGGTTCACACACTCTTGTATATATGGTTAGCCGATTTTGTCACTAAGGGGACTCTTTTATAGTGTTTCTCAAGGCTAGGGTTTCATCCATGAAACCCTAATGCACCATGACCTTACATATCCCTTAGGCTCCATGGGTTAGAGCTCAATGGACTATCCATAAACCACTTAGCCCACCCTAATGGATCTTTGGTCATCACTATAAGAATGAATGATTTACATAATCAACCCCTTAGATTTAATTAGTCACTTTTGATCACAAAATTAATTCCTAATTAATTCTTGAACAACACTAATTAAATAATATGATTTCTCAATTAATATATTATACTTATAATATAATAATAAATTACCAATAATCTTATTCCCAAAATTCCATCCTATCAAATTGCACCGGTGAAGGCAACCCAAAAGGACCATGCTACAATCGGTTCAAGTACATACAAGATATAGTTATGGGCTTAGACACCAAAACCAACAGTTTCCCACTTGGATAAGTCTAATAACTATAACTACCAATGTAACTTCAAGATCCGATTAGCAATCGTAGCTTCCAAAAGCCACTTTCGAACTCTGACCCAGTCAGTGACTGTCCTTAGATAAGTGATCATATACTCCTCTGTTCTACAAGATATCAGCGGACAAATACATGGAACATGGTCATACTTATTGTCCTTCAATTAGTTTCTCGATTTCCAATTAGTTTGAGATAGAACATAATTGAACACATCAATTTCGTTCTGACCGGGCCCGGTACATAGGTCAAAACAAATCATCGAGGGGCCCAGATATCACTTTTGATCCTTCTTAGGATAAAAGGAACAGATAAAATTCGACTCTATATGCTTGTACTAACTACTCGTTAAATCATGCACAACGATACGTTTTATGACATCAAGTTACTGATGCGTTTACGCGTCATCAATGCACAACCAATTTGTAGTCAGCAACTCATATATCTTGGTTTGAAGATTATATGATATTATCATCTCACAATCACTCATGATAAATTGAATGAAGTGATTATGATGAGTGCGGGTTGATCCAATGCTCAAATTCTTATTTCACAAGCACTCATGAATGGTGCATCAGACTCTTGCCATGTCTAACTCCCTAGACATCTACAACCAACTCATGACAGTCTAGCCTCATACCTACTTCGAATGTATGACCGACTGTGGATAGTTTGAATAATTATATTATTCAGGAAGTCAAAACATGCAAAATGATATAATAGTAACTAATTGACACAAGATAGTAACTTTACTTATAAATAAAACTCCTTTTATTCAATCATCAAAATGTCAATTACAATTTAGCTACTACAAGTTTCTAATTTATCTAATTACTAAAACTAATATCGTCTTTTAGCCCAATGCCTCTTCATTGCTGCAAGTGCTTAACCCTATTCAGTCCCTTTGTAAGGGGATCTGCTAGGTTGTCTTGTGACGATATCATCTTCACCACGAGGTGTCCTTCTTCTACCTGATGTCATATGAAGTGGTACTTTCTGTCGATATGCCTTGATCTACCATGATCTCTGGGTTCCTTGGTTAAGGCAACCACCCCTTCATTATCGTAGAAAACTTCTATGGGCTCCTTTATGGATGGCATAACTCCAAGGTCTCCGATAAAGTTCTTCAACCTTATCGCCTCTTTCGATGCTTCGCTTGCTGCAATGTACTCTGATTCGCATGTTGAATCAGCCATAGTCTCTTGCTTGGAACTTTTCCATGTTATTGCTCCACCATTTAGGGTAAACACCCAGCCCGACTGAGAACGCATATTGTCACTGTCAGTCTGAAACCCGGCGTCACAATACCCTAATATTGTCAAGTCATCACTCCCACCAAGGGTAAGGATCCAATCCTTAGTCCTCCGCAGGTACTTAAGAATGTTCTTAACTGCAGTCCAGTGAGCTCTACCATGATTCCCTTGATATCTACTGACCTTGCTCAAAGCAAAGGCCACATCAGGGCGAGTACAAGTCATAGCATACATGATTTAGCCAACTGCGGAAGCATATGGTATCCGACTCATCTCTGCTATCTCAGCTTCTGTACTCGGACCCTGAGTCTTACTCAGTTTGGTAATGCAATGGATAGGCAAGTCACCTTTCTTAGAGTTCTCCATGATGAAACGCTTCAGCACCTTGTCCAAGTAGGTACTTTGACTAAGTCCTGTTAGTCTCTTACTCCCGTCTCTCAAAATCCTTATCCTTAGGATATAGGTAGCTTCTCGAAGGTCCTTCATAGGAAAACACTTCCCAAGCCAGGACTTAACCTCCTGCAAGGTCGGGGTGTCATTTCCTATGAGTAGTATGTCATCCACATACAACACGAGAAAGCTAACTATACTCCCATTAGCCTTGACATACACACAAGACTCATCCTCGCTTCTCGAAAATCCAAACTCTTTGACTTTCTTATCGAAACAAAGATTCCAACTGCGAGATGCTTGTTTCAATCCATATATGGATTTCTCAAGCTTACACACTCTATTAGGGTATCTTGCATTAACAAAACCCTCTGGCTGACTCATGTAAACATCTTCAGCCAACTTTCCATTAAGGAAAGCGGTTTTGACATCCATCTTCCATATTTCATAGTCATGAAATGCAGCTATGGCCAACATAACCCTTATAGATTTAATCTTCGCTATTGGTTAGAAAGTCTCATCATAGTCAACTCCCTGAGTTTGAGTAAAGACCTTTGCAACCAGTCGCGCCTTATATGTGTGTACTTTTCCATCCATGTCGGTCTTCTTCTTGAAGATCCATTTTCACCCGACTGTCTTTCGACCCGGTTCATTGTCAACCAAGTTCCAAACTTGATTGTCATACATAGACTGATCTTGCTATCCATAGCTTCTTTCCATTTAGCAGACTGAGGGCCTGCCATGGCTTCCGCGTAGTTGTTAGGCTCATCCAAATTTATCAATGTACTATCACTGATAAATGTATCACCTTTTGTAGTAATATGGAAACCATAATAAAACTCAGGTGCAGTCCTAACTCTAGTGGAACGCCTCAGAGGTACATATTTGTCAATAGGTTCAACAGGAGTTTCCTCCTCGGGTTGATTACTAGTGTTAGAGGTTCCTTCACCGCTTGACTCTTGAAGCTCTTCAAGGGTAATTTTCCTCCCACTGTCCCCTTGGCATATAAGCTCTCTCTCACGAAAGACGTCTCTTCTCGCGACGAAGACAACATTGTCACTTGGTCGATAGAAGAGATATACAAAGTATTTATGTGGGTAGCTGCTGAAAATACATCACTCACTCTGAGGTTCAAGCTTGTCGTGAGTCTCGCGCCTCACAAAAGCCTCGCAACCCCAAACTTTGATGTGGTATAAAGTGGGAACCTTCCCAGTCCACATCTCGTGAGGTGTTTTGGCAACCTTTTTGGTAGGGACCAGATTAAGAATATGGGAGGCAGTCTCTTAGCAATCCCACCAAAATGAGATTTGTAACGAAGCTCGACTCATCATGGAACGAACCTCTTCCAACAAGGTTCGATTGCGCCTCTCAGCCACAACATACAGTTGTGGTGTCCTAGGAGGTGTCAATTATGAAACAATTCCACATTCCTTAAGATAGTCGTGGAACTCGATACTAAGATACTCTCCTCCTCGATCGGATCGAAGTACCTTTATCTTCATGCCCAATTGATTCTGCACTTCTGCCTTAAACTCTTTGAACTATTCAAAGGTTTCTGACTTATGCTTGATTAAGTAGATATAGTCATACCTACCATAATCAGCAGTAAAAGTCACATAGAAGCGGCTAGCATCTCTTGTGACAGATCTGAAGGGCCCACACACATCAGTGTGTATGAGATACAACAAACCCTCATCTCTTTCACAAGTACCAGTAAAGGGTGACTTAGTCATCTTTCCAAGTAAACAAGATTCACAAGTATCATCCGATTTCAAGTCGAATGATTTCAAGACTCCAGCCTTTTGGAGTTGGCCTATGCGCTTCTTGTTGACATGTCCATGCCGACAATGCCATAAGCATGATTTATCCAAATCATTGGATGAATCAATATGTAACACATTATTTCCTAGGTTATCTACAACATTCACAGTTTCATACACACCATTGCAAGGTAAAGCTTCAAAATAAAAGACACCATTATAATAAGCATAAATACCACCATTATGATTATTATTAAAAGCAAAGGTAAAACCTTGTTTATACAAACTGTGAAAGGAAATAACATTTCTCGCCATATCGGCTGAGAAACAACAATTATTCTAATCTAAATTTAAACCATTACTAAGCAATAAAGAATAAACTCCAATCTTGGTCACAGGCGACAATTTCCTATTTCCCATGATTAAGTTTATCTTCCCGTGCTCCACATCCCTACTTCTTTTTAGTCCCTGCAAATCAGAACAAATGTGAATACCACAACCTCTATCAAGGAACCAAGAATTAGCATGCGATGTTTCATTAGAATGAATAGTGTAAATACCTGCAAAGGAGGGCTTGATTTTCCCATCCTTAATATCCTACAAGTACTTTGGGCAGCTTCGCTTCCAGTGCCCCTTTTCATGGCAATGGAAGCACTCTGCTTCCTTTGGATTTGTAGAGGGCACAACAGAACCAACTTTGGTTTCGGTAGAAGAATATCCATCTCGGGACTTTCCCTTGGAAGGAGCCTTCCTCTTTTTACCCTTACCATGTCCAATTTCCAGGACATGGGCAGCAGTAGGAGTAGGAGTAGTAGCAACATATTTGCCTTTCATGTTGCTTTCAGCAGTTCTGAGGAGACCATGAAGCTCGCTAACAGTGACCTCCTCCTTGTTCATATGATAGGTCATACGAAACTGATCATAACAAGGAGGTAGGGAATGAAGAATAATATCAATAGCTAATTCTTCATCAAATTTCACATTCAATTTTAGCAAGCGGTCCACATATCTTTGCATTTTCTGCAAGTGGCCCGTGATGGACTCTCCATCCTTCATTTTAGTGGTGATCATGGAGGCTATGATCTCATACCTCTCCTGCCGAGCACTTTTGATGATATTTTTCCATCAAATCATGATACATTTCATAGGGGTAGTAGTCCTCATAGGACTTCTGTAGCTCATTAGTCATGGTTGAAATCATTAGACACGACACCTTTGTCGCATCCGTCTCATGAGTAGTGTGTTCAATGATTTGTTCAGGAGTAGCAGTGGTGACATCAATCTCTTTGAGCTCTTTATCTAGGACGTATTCTTTGTCCTCCTAACGAAAAGCCATCCTGATGTTTCGAATCCAATCATTAAAATTTGAGCCATTGAAACCGACCCCCCACATAGGTTCATGAGGGAGAAAGAGCCTGAAGAGATTGGGCTGAAAGCATTGTTTGGGATAGACATCTGTAAAGAAAAGGAACAAAGTTTAGATTAGATGAAAATCCTTAATAAATCACCCAAATGAAATATTAAGGCTAGGATCCAACACAATCTTCTACAATTGCGAAGAGGGATGCCATAATCCAATTGTAAAATATTTGAAGGTAGGTAAATGACAATTTACCAATTTCCACCATGAAACAACGAAACTACTTATTAGGTTTTAATTGGAATTGAAATTCCTAGATTCTTTTGAGATTCATTGAACTTGCAATGGCATGTTTAAATCTCGATTGTGCCCTCTCAAGTTTGTGACTGGGATGCCGAGGATCACAAGCAAGGTGTGAATAACCATGCAAATATACTTGGTACTCTTAATGTTACAAATCACCTAACCAATGTGCCGGTTAACCACACACGCTCCATTGATCTATGATTAACATTAAGCTACCCTTTGCTACTCTTTATTAGTCCCAAATTTGTGTGCCGGTTAACCACACACGCTCCACTAACGACTCAATAAAGTGCAAAGTGTAATTTCATGGATTAGCACCGATTCACATTTTTCCTAAAGTAACTAAGAATGGGAAATTAATAATAGGTTTAGTTACTTTATAATTTCATTATACTTTTAACGAGAATTAATGTCCTGTTCTACCCGTTCGGCTAACGACCCTCCACCAGTCAAGGAAGTGGTGGGTGAGAATAGACATCCATTAAACTGCCATTTTATAGGCAGTAACCTTATACCCCCTTATAGACTGGCTTCCTGAATGATGCCTACTAACGGTAAGACTGACCTTCTCTTATACATACATATATATATATATATATATATATATATATATATATATATATATATATATATAAGTGTTAACATTTAATATTATAATAGTATAAGGGTAGAATTTTAATCTTTTAAAACTCTAGGGTTTTGGAATTAAATGTCGTTGTAACATCCCAATTTTCAAGTCCAAAAATTTCTTTTTAATTAACTGTCTCATAAAAACATTCATAAGAAAATACTATGAAAACACATCATCTCATAAAACAATGTATCATGTCTAAAAACCCAAGTCATAAAATAATAACATATCAGAGTACAATCCCAGAAGACTCCATGCGGAAATCATGTGTGTGTGTGTGATGCGCTGCTACACTGCCGGCTCCTTCCCCTTAGACGAAGAGGTACCTGAAACCCAAAACTAAAACTGTAAGCACAAAGCTTAGTGAGTTCCCCATCATACCACATACCATACAGACATATCGCATTCATACTGCCGGACAATTCTGGGGTGCCCGACCTACCCAGTACGGCCATTCTGGGGTGCCGACCTACCCGTGTCAATCCATTCTGGGGTGCTGACCTACCCATGTCAAGCCATTCTGAGGTGCTGACCTACCCTTCGGTCCTATCAACCGAACCTCGGGGACTATTCCACCCCTACTGCTACTATCACATATATCATAACGTAAACATATTGTCAGAGGTTTCTGGGGTGTCCGACTTACCCTTCGGTCCTAACAACCGAACTTGAGGACTATTCCCTCCCTACTACCACTATTACATATAACATAACATGCCAACATGTAATCATATCGTCACATACTGTCAGACATATCTGGGGTGTCTGGCCTACCCTCCGGTCCTAACAACCGGACTCTACTACTGTCACATATACATATCGTGCTAGCATATAACATATCAGGTGGTAGCAAACCTAGATGAATATCACAAAGACAATCATCCATTCATACAACTGCTACTGGTGGGCCGGCATTGTGGCCGTAGACCCACCGCTACTGGAAGGTAACTCACCTCGAACGAGTAGCTGCTGATAATCTGTGCGGAAATTCTCTGTCTGCTGCTGCTCCAGAAATCCTCCGGCTATAATCCCCACAAAACACTTAATCAGAGTCTGATATCTATTCTTAGGGTAAAATGACCAATTTACCCCTGACCAAGTCCAAGTCAAAGTCAAAGTCAACTTCCAGCTGACCCGACTCGCCGAGTTGGGCCGCCAACTTGTCGAGTCTCTATCTCTTCAACTGTCCTCATCCACGACCCTACTCGTCGAGTTTAGCGATGACTCGACGAGTTCCTCTTCGATATGCACATCGAATGAACCTTCATCCGACTCGCCGAGTTGTATGAACAACTCGTCGAGTTCACCTTCATCTGATGAACAAGTTCTGACCTTGACTCGCCGAGTTGTATGAACAACTCGTCGAGTTCATCTTCAATCATAAGGAGATTGCCTTGGACTCGCCGAGTCTGTTCTATCACTCGTCGAGTCCCATGAACTCCAGGTCTAAGGCTAAGTCCAAATTGGGTCACTCCTTCGGACCTTCTACAACCTTTCTAACACCCAACTGAGTTCTTTTGTCCCTCAACGGACATGGGACTTTATGCCTTTGACTCGTCGAGTCCCAAGAACGGACTCGCCGAGTCGATAACGTCCACACCCTAAATCCTCGATTTCTGATGTACAACCTTTGACCAAAAGATAGATCCAAGCCCCTAAGCTCGATCTAGCACGTAAAGTTTCGAACTTTACGTGCATGCATGGGACTTTTGAGCCTAAAAGGCTCTAAAATGGCTCTTATGTTGCATGGGGCCTTCCTTGAGTGCAAAAGCAACCCAAATCTGCCTTGTGACCCCTCCCAAGACTTAGATCCGAAGTCTTGCCCCCAACCATGTTTGCAATCATGGTTGGCTACCTCATATGGCTTAAAAAGCCCTAATTCTTCCCCAAAAAGGGATCTAACAAACAAGCAAGCAAGGTACATACTTTATACCTTTCAAAGACTGCAAATGATGAACCAAACTCGAATCCTTCAGTCTCCTCTTGATCCTTCTATGTTCTTCCTCCTTCCTGGAGGTCAAAACCCACAAAAATCACTCAAAAGCCTTAGATCTTGCACCAAAACACTTAGGGTTTGCTATGGAGGGTTTCTAGGAGCATACATGGGCGATGGAGGCTGTATAAGGTTGTTTAAATAGGGTGCAAACCCTCAGATTTGTTGGTTTAATGTCTAAGTCCATAACTATAATTGGTAAGACTTGACCTGACCCGACATGGTCCATTTGGGTTGCATGGCATCATGCATTTGGATAGACTATAATGAGAGAAATAACACTTAAGGTTGGTTAATATATTATAAGTTCTAATATATTAATAAGGTTATTTAATTAGTATTGATCAAGAATTAATTTGGAATTAATTAAGTGATCAAAAGGAGACTAATTAAATATATGGGTTGATTGTGTAAATCATTCATTCTTATATATGTGGGCTTGTGATCCAAGATTCCTTATGTTGGACTAAGTCCATGGGGTGACCCATGGATACTCCATGGAGGTTAAAATCCATGGAGCATAAGGAATGGGTGAAGTTATGAGTTACATGGTGTAACCCTAATAGCCACCATATAAAAGAATCCCATGGCTCAAGAAATCGTGCACTAATGTGTGAGTGTGAGGGCTAGACGATTTTAAGGAGTGTTCAAGTTTCTCTCAAGTTATTCCAAGTGTATTTGGTGTTGTGTGAACCATTTGAGGTGACACACTTGGGGCACTAAGCACTCAAGCTTCATGAAGACATTCTACATCAAAGAGGTATGTATTCTATCTTGTTATATTTATTATTTTGTATGCTAGATTAGGATAATACCTTGGATGTTCATAATTGTATGTATAATAGAGAAAACATAGATCCAAGGTATTTAGGGTTGCATGTACACTGAAGAGTGTTAGAATGCTCATAACCCAACAGTGGTATCAGAGCCTAGGCTTGTTTTCTTGTTATACTTGCAAAAGTAGCTGAAAATCGAGTTGGATGCATATATTCGATTGTTTTGGCTGGAATTGGACTAGGAACATTACCCTAAGATGTTTTTGGACTTATAAACTTGTTTTTGATGTGGTAATGTTCATGCTAATCCAATTTCTAAGATAATTGTCATAATTTCAAGATTTGTATTAGTTTGTATGTTCATGCTAATTTCTTGAAGATTGATGATTTGAATTATCTTGTTCTTATGAGGTTCTTAGATTAATAGAAAAGTTGTGTGAAATAGTTGTTTTCAATCCATTTTAATCTAAGAGTTGATTCCAAAGTGTGTTTTTGTAACTTGTCCTCAAGTTATATGAAAAGTCACATTTAAGAATCATAAAACTCATAAAAGTTGGCAAAGGTTACAAAATGAAGAGTCTAGTTCTAATTAAATGGTTTTATGACTCCATAACTTGTCCTCAAGTTATGGAGGTTCAAGAGTCTCTTCATTAAATTTAAAAAAAAAAGTGTAACCTTAATTAGTTCCATAAGTTACAATAAAAAAAAAGTTATTTTTTTATTAATTAGTTTAAAGTCTTCCATAACTTGTCCTCAAGATATGGAACTTGAAGAGTTTTTTTTTTTTTTTTTTTTTTTTTTTTTTTTTTTTTATTAAAACTACTTTAAACTCATAAGTTATGGAATTAATTAGTTTTGAATAGTTTCAAAACTTGCCCTCAAGTTTTGGAATTTGAAAAGTTTTCACTTATGAATACTTTAATTCCAAGTTAGCCCTTAGAATTTTAAAAGTTAAAATTCAACCCTTATACTTTATAATATTATAAGTTAATAATATTTATATATATGTATAAGAGTAAAGTCAGTCTTACCGTTAGTAGGCCTCATTCACGAAGCCGGTCTATAAGGGGGGTATAAGGTTACTGCCTATAAAATGGCAGTTTAATGGGTGTTCACTCTCACCCACCGCTTCCTTGACTGGTGGAGGGTCGTTAGCCGAACGGGTAGGACAAGGACTATAATTCTCCTTTCATTAAAAGTATTAATGATAAATAGTAAGTAACTAAACTCTTATTAATACCCAATCTTAGTTACTTAGGAAAATGTGAATTTGGTGCTAACCCATGAAATTACACTTTGCACTTTGCTTAAGTCGTTAGTGGAGCGTGTGTGGTAACCGGCACACTAACCTGGACTTAACAAGGTAGGCAAAGGGTAACTTAATATTTATCATAGTATCGGTGGAGCGTGTGTGGTTAACCGGCACACTGATTAAGGGGTAAATATTAAGGGTACCAAGTATAGTTGCATGGTTATTCACACCTTGTTTTGTGATCCTCGGCATCCCAGTCACAAAACCTGAAGGGCACAGTCGAGATTGAAACATGCCTTTGAACAGTTCAATGAATCTCAAAGATCTAGGACTTTCAAATCCAATTAAAACCTAATAAATTATTTCGTTTTTCATGGTGGAAATTGGTGAATCGTCATTCATCTACCTTCAAATATTTTATAGCTTGGATTACGACATCCCTCTTCTAAGTTATAAAATAGTTTGTTGGGTCCTAACCTTAATATTTCATATTGGGTGTCATATTAAGGAGTTTAAATCAACTATCTTGAATATCTCCCAAAAAGATGTCTGGTCTAGACATTTATGATCTTCCCAAATCTCTTGAAACAAGCTTTCCTAAATGAAGATGATGTCCCATGGATATCACACTTCTTTCACCTCCTCCAATTATTCTCCCTAACCCACAAGTTCCTAAAAAGTTTAAGGTCACTCAAGCCCTATTGGCTAGGCAAGGTCTAGGTGTGATCACATCTTGGAGATGTAGTCACATATTGACAAGCCGGGAGAGTTGGGTGTCAAAGTCTTGAGAAAGTTGGTGGCTCAACTACTTTCTAAGTCACATAGGGAGTTCTTTTGGGAATCCTATGAAACAGACTAAGACAAGACCCTTAATGATCTTATCTATTTGCTAAGATCAACTCCCTAAAACGCTATGGACATTGACAATGATGACATTGGATATCCAGTAAAGCTCTCTCTTCCCAATGGAAAGGGATCGGCCATAGTCAACTCGGTTGACCCAATGGGAAAGAGAGAGGCGAAGTCTGAGATAGTCCCATTATCAAGGGTCCATAGGTAACTATTGCCAAAGGAAGGGGCATTGGTTACGAAGCTGCCAAATTTACCTAAGGATGTTAAAGTCAATAAGTTTGGCTCTACTTCAGGTAAAGTCCATTGTCTAACTCTATTAAGTACATGCTGATTCTGATCGCGAAGATGGATTTCAATCGCATGGTTCGGTGATCAGAATTTTGGGCTATTACTTAAGAATTATGATATTTATATTGCTTAGGAATAGATAACAACAAGGTTTTCATATGGATTGTAAGGATAAGTTTTTCCGCAAAGTTTTAGAATAAAAGAAAAAGGTTTTGATTTTATTTATTTTAAGTATCCTTACAATGGCATTTGTGAAAACTTGTTGCTTATAAGATTCCATTGATAGCAATATTGGAAAAATGGATTTGATTCTTTCGGTTGTGGTAGTGTCTAATATTACCAAATAAGGAAAGATTCTCATCACCCAAGGTTCAATTGGACCGAAACTTGGAATCATGCAAGTTGTATAGTATGATGAATGAGAACTTTCAGCTTGGAAAATTAAGACTAATTCCTTATGTGAATAAGGAAAGGACTAAGGGATCGAGTACACATTCTTGTGCACTGGTCAAGTCCACCACAAAAGATCAAGAAGACTATTCGTCATGATTTACTTAAGTTCAGTAAATATGGTTATACTTATAAGTTTAAGTATAAGTCTGTAGCATTGGAGAAGTTTCAATGTGAGACAGAACGAATAAGAAGAATCAAAGTATGGCAGAAAGATAAAAGTTTCTCAAATCTGAGAAGATGGGAGAGTACTTTTGTATCATGTTTATGATCATCTTAATGATTAAGATACCATATCACAATTGGTCCTCTAAAGTCATCTTAGTGCATTCTTATGACTAAGAAGAGGAGTCATGAATTGTTGAAATGGTTAAATCAAAAAGATGAGTCATACTTCGTTCGAAAACAATTCTTAGAGTCATACTCCAAGATTGTAACTTGAGTGACATATCTTAAAGAGGGTTTGTTAACACTAGTCAAATGTAAGAGTAAAAGGTTATCTATTCTTGTACATTTGAAATTGGTAAGTTGTGATGTTTTGGATAAAACAGAGACCAACTTAGGCCAATTGTGTAAAGTGTTAGTCTTGATAAAGAATCCGCACTATCTCTTGAATATTTGACAAGGGAGTCTTATATGTCAAGAGGACAGTGGGAGTCTTAAAGCTCTTGAAATTTTCAAGACTTAATAAGGAATAAAACCTAAAGTCCTTCACTAGCACACGGCTTGAGGTTTATAACCTATCGTGTTGAAATTTTTGTGCCTATTCAAGTTGGCTTTGCATAGGAGTTCTGAGAGTTCTCAATTGGTTGCACAACTACTTGGAAGCAATGGCAGGCACCTGAGCTGCCAAATGGCAAGAATTTAAGATTGCACAAGTTTAATCAATATGATTTTGGATTTGTCACTAACCTTGTCTTGTGATTATGGTTTTGACAAATTCACATGGATAAGAACACATACACTATTAAATCTAAGTGTCATAAGGTTTCTCTCCGATTCATGAAAATGATGATGAGGAAACACTTTCACTAAGTAGATTTTAGCTAGATAGCAATTGTGATATTTGCATTCTCAAAGTCGTTAGTGGAGCGTGTGTGGTTTACCGGCACACTAACATGGACTTGTGAGAAGTGGCAAAGGTCTAACAATTGAGACTATGATTACGGCATCCCTTTTCATAGTTCTAAAATTGTTTAGACACACATGTGAGCTATCTAAGAGAGGTGTATGATTTTGATAAAGTTTTATCAAAACAATCTAGTATCAGAAATCTGAACTTTGGTAAGAAAGTCAGCTGATTTCTGAGTACATGTCAAAGCTAGTGGGAGCATAAGTGTTATGCTAATAATCATCATGTTAGTGGGAGCGTGATAATTATTGTTAGTGTTGCAAGTTAGCAATGTTAATTATAGAAAACAAAAGTTTCAATTCGTGAGGCTGCAGGGATTGAAAAAGTTGTTTTGCTATAATTAAGGGAGAGGATATACTTCATTTCAGTTCTAAAGGCTTAGATTGAGACCTTAATCATCTTTAGTCAAGAATATATATATGAATTTCATGTTGGATTGGTTCAACTTAAGGAAATTCTATATATTGCGTTCTCAAAATTCGATTATGATTACGGCATCCCTCTTCATAGTCAAATTTTGAAAACATGGCAAATAAAAATATTGTAGTAAAAGACTGGTCTAGAATCATGTCTATGTGAGACATCATGAATCGTGTACCATTTGCTTTGGGTACAGGATCGATTGCATGTGCTATAATATTTGTCATTTCTAAATTTTTCCAAATGCCCAGAGGAATTAAGAAGGGAAAAGGTCTAGAATTGGATATGACTAAAATGATTAAGCAATTGTCGAGGACAATCTGAAGTTTACGAAAGATTGGTTGCTCAGGGACAGTTGGAAGTATAGTGCTAATTTTGGAAGGACCATATTGACATATTCTGAAAAGAGGCATCTCTTATTCAGAAGTGATAGTGAAAATGAGAATATGGAGTTGTCTCCATAGGTGGAAGTTATCTGTGTAAGATTAGAAAACTTAATGCAAGAAGCATGTCCAAAGCAATGTACTTTGAATATGAGACTTAGTTTCCATGGAGTTGATCTCCATTGGAATACCTTATAATGACTGTTGACAAGTCTTTGTGACTTTGTACATATTCATTACAGGAGGGTCAGTGCATATAAGTTTAAAATCTAAACAGATTTCGATAAATGATAGGAATTTGAAATTCTCACATTTTTCGATAAGGATTTGGGAGTGTTAAATTAGAATCATTGAAATTATGTTCAATTGGTTTATTTCACAAAGTAAGGATCATAGACAAACATAGAGTGCATACTTGGTGTATGGCAAAGCTATTGTTTAAGAAAAACATAGTGTACATGCTTGGAGCATGGGACAACTAGTGTTTTTAATTCAAGTATAAAGTTGATAAAACCGAAACAATGAATAATAAGTAATCAGTATGGTGATAAATAAAAGTGTTTATTTATATTCATAGGGTTTGATAACATATTTGATTCATTTATTCTTGTGTTTCACTTTGCATGTTTTGACTTCCAGAATAACTAAGTCGCTCTTCCTGAATGATTAAGTTATTCAAACCATCCACAGTCGGTCATATGTTGGAATTAGATATGAATCAAGACTGTCATGGGTTGGTTTGTAGAGGTCCAAGTTGGTGGACAAAGTGGTGCTACAACACTCATGAGTGCTCATAAGTTCTGAGTATTGGATTCAACCCGCGCTCATTTGAATCACTTCATGGATTTTATCACGAGTGATCATGAGACGATAATATCTTATATTCTTCAAACCTAGAGATATGAGTTGTTACTATGAGTTGGTTATACATTGATTGCACGAAAACGCATTGGTAACTCGATGTTATAAAACGTGCCTTTGTGTAGGATTCAACAAGTAGTAGAACAAGCCATATGAGTCGAAGTTTATCCATTCCTTTTACCTTCGGGATAAAAGCGATATTTGTGGGCCCCTCGATGATTTAAAGATGATACATGTGAGTGCTTGGCCAAGCCAGGACTGATTTGATTTGTTTAATCAGTCAGTCATCATGAATCGGAAATCGGGAAACAACAAATGGACAGAGAGAATGATTGATAATCCATGTCTCAGTCCATATGATATCTAGAATGGAGGAATATATGATCCCTTATCTAATGGACAAGTCATTGACAAAGGTCAGAGTTCATCGACAAGGTCAGAGTTCGACAGAAGCTTTTGAGAGCTACGATTGCTGATCGGTTCCTGAAGTCATACGCAATAATAGTTTTAGACTTATCCAAGTGGGAGACTGTTGGATTAATGTCTAAGTCCATAACTATAATTGGTAAGACTTGACCCGACCCGGCATGGTCCATTTGGGTTGCATGGCATCATGCATTTGGATAGACTATAATGAGAGAAATAACACTTAAGGTTGGTTAATATATTATAAGTTCTAATATATTAATAAGGTTATTTAATTAGTATTAATCAAGAATTAATTTGGAATTAAGTAAGTGATCAAAAGGAGACTAATTAAATATATGGGTTGATTGTGTAAATCATTCATTCTTATATATGTGGGCTTGTGATCCAAGATTCCTTATGTTGTACTAAGTCCATGGGGTGACCCATGGAGGTTAAAATCCATGGAGCATAAGGAATGGGTAAAGTTATGAGTTACATGGTGTAACCCTAATAGCCACCATATAAAAGAATCCCATGGCTCAAGAAATCATGCACTAATGTGTGAGTGTGAGGGCTAGACGATTTTAACGAGTGTTCAAGTTTCTCTCAAGTTATTCCAAGTGTATTTGGTGTTGTGTGAACCATATGAGGTGTCACACTTGGGGCACTAGGCACTCAAGCTTCATGAAGACATTCTACATCAAAGAGGTATGTATTCTATCTTGTTATATTTATTATTTTGTATGCTAAATTAGGATAATACCTTGGATGTTCATAATTGTATGTATAATAGAGAAAACATAGATCCAAGGTATTTAGGGTTGCATGTACACTTAGGAGTGTTAGAATGCTCATAACCCAACAAGATTAGGGTTTTGTCCAGTCAGAGCCTACTCGTCGAGTCCAGGACCCGACTCGACGAGCCCATCACTTAAATCCCGCGTCTCATCCCGCTTCTACTCGGCGAGTTGGGCCTTCAACTCGCCGAGTCCCATGCCAAAAATGCAAAATTACTTAAATAAAATACATACCAGGAACCAGGTGCTACAGTCTTATTAATGTGACTTTACAAATTCCAAAACTTGAGGGCAAGCTTTGAAACTTTTCAATACCTTTCATATTCATAACCTATGAACCATTATGAGTTTTAATATCCATGAATGTGACTTTTCATATAACTTGAGGACAAGTTACAATAACACATTTCATTAACAATTAGATCAATTTTTTTGTATCAAACACAATTATCATATAATTTTTTTCTATTGTTCTAAACAAACTCAAAACAAGACAATTCATATCAAATACTACATATAATTACTTTATTATCTAAATATTTGACAATTGCCTTTTAAATGGATGAAGAAAATCATTACCAATTTAGAAAATACAATTTTTATGATTACAAAACAGTTTGTGGTAATGACTTTATCCATTTTTGGCCAAGAACTCGAATTTTCTGCACACAGGAGCACCAACTCGTCGAGTACATGAACTGGCCTCGCCGAGTTGAAGCCTTACTGAGTGGACTCGGCAAGTCTGTTCATGGACTTAGCGAGTTCATCTGTCAGAATGTAGAAAAGTCGATTTTCAGCTTTGAAAACAAGTGTGCATCAAGTATAACAGAAAGCAATCCGAGGCTCTAATACCACTGTTGGGTTTTAAGCAATACAACACTCATATGGTGCACATGCAACCCTAGGTGCTTTGGAACTATGTTTTCTCTAATTATACATGCATTTTCAAATTTACAAAGCATATAACTTAACTAGCATACAATTCAAAGTAACAACTAGTTAGATATCTTACCTCTTGTGTAGTTCTTGACCTTGGAAGCTTGAGCACCTCAAATGTTGTGCCTCTAATGTGTCACAAACACCAATATACAAAGGAGGCTTTTTAGAGAATAAGTTAGCTTGCAAAATCGGTTAACACACTTTTGTATATATGGTTGGCCGATTTTGTTACTAAGGGGACTGTGTTATAGTGTTTCTCAAGGCTAGGGTTTCATCCATGAAACCCTAATGCACCATGACCTTCCATATCCCTTAGGCTCCATGGGTTAAAGCTGCATGGACTATCCATGAACCACTTAGCCCACCCTAATGGATCTTTGGCCCACACTATAAGAATGGATGATTTACATAATCAACCCCTTAGATTTAATTAGTCACTTTTGATCACAAAGATAATTCCAAATTAATTTTTTACCAACACTGATTTAATAATATTATTTCTCAATTAATATATTATACTTATAATATATTAATAAATCACCAATAATCTTATTCCCAAAACTCCATCCTATCAAATTGCATTGGTGAAGGCAACCCAAAAGGACCATGCTACAATCGGGTCAAGTACATACCAAATATAGTTATGGGCTTAGACACCAAATCCAACATATGGGACACGATTCATAATGTCTTACATAAAGACATGATACTTGATCAGTCTTTTGCTGCAATATTTCTATTTTCCATGTTCTCAAAAATCAAACTATGAAGAGGGATGCCGTAATCATAATCGATTTTGAGAACGCAATTAACATTTCCATATATAGAATTTCCTTATGTTGAACCATTCCAACATAGTATTCATATATATCCTTGACTAAATTTGATTAAAAATCTCAATCTAAGCTTTTAGATTTGAAATGAAGTATAATTCCTCTCCCTAATTATAGCAAAACAACTTTTTGAAACCCTGCATCTTTGCAAATTGAAACTTTTGTTTTCTATAATTAACATCGCTAACTCGGAACACTTAACGTAATAATTGTGCTCCCACTAGCATAATAATTACATTCTTATTAGCATAATACTTATGGTCCAACTAGCTTTGACATGTACCCAAAAATCAGATGGACTTCTAGAAATCAATACTTATTGACTTTCATACCAAAGTTCAGATTTCTGATACGAGATGCTTCGATAAGACTTTATCTAGGCTTCTCAAAATCATACACCTTTCCTTAGATAGCTCACATGTGTGTCTAAACAATTTTAGAACTTACAACAATAACTCTCAGATGTTTAGACCTTTTGCCATTTCTCACAATTCGAACTATGAAGAGGGATGCCGTAATCATAATCGAATTTGAGAATGCAAATAACACAATTGCTATCTCCTTAAAATCTACTTAGTGAAAGCGTTTCCTCACAATCATTTTCATGAATTGGAGAGAAACCTTATGACACTTAGATTTTATGGTGTATGTGTTCCTATCCATGTGAATTTGTAAAAACCATAATCACAAGACAAGGTTAGTGACAAATCCAAACTCATATGGACTGAACTTGTTCAAACAATTGAGAACTCATAGAACTCACACGCATAGTCAACTTTTAACTGGAATGGGCACATAAACAAGAATATGTCAACACGATAGGTTGCAAACCTCAAGTCGTGTGCTAGTGATTAACAACAGGTGTACTCTTGATTAGTTCTTGAAACTTTCAAGATCTTTAAGACTCCCATTGACCTATTGACATATAAGATTCACTTTGTCAAGAAACATTACTTGATAAACAAATATTCAAGAGTTAGTGCGGTTACTTATCAAGAAAAACACTTCACATAATTGGTTTTAGTTGGTCTTTGCTTTATCCAAAACATCACAACTTACCAATTTCAAATGTACAAGAGTAAGAACCATTTTACTCTACATTTGATAAGTGTTATAAATCTTTCTTAAGATTATGTCACTCAAGGCATAATCTTGGAGTATGACTCTAAGACTTGTTTTGGAACGAAGTATGACTCCTCTTCTTGACATAACCAGTTCATCAATTCAGATTCCTCTTCTTATCCATACAAATGCACTAAGATATCCTTAGATGATCAATTGTGATATGGTTTTTCATAATCATTAAGATGATCATAAAACACGATACTAAAGTACTCTCCCATCTTTTCAGATTGGAGAAACTTTTATCTTTCTGCATAATTTGATTCTTCTCATTCGTTATGCCTTACATTGAAACTTTTCCAATGTTTCATAATTACACTTAAACTTGTAAGCTTAAGCATATTTACTAAACTTTAGTAAATCATGACGAATAGTCTTATCGATCTTTGTGGTGGACCTGACCAGCGCACAACCAAGTGTACCCGATCCCTAGTCCTTCACTTGACTCACATATACATGTGATCAAGGAATTAGTCTTAATTTCCCAAAGATGAAGTTCTCATTCATCATGCAATACAAGTTGTCTGATTCCAAGTTTCTATCCAACTGAAACTTGGGTGATGAGAATCTTTCCTTATTCGGTAAATTTTGACACGACCACAAACGAATAAATCAAATCCATATTGCTAACAATAGAAACATCAATTTTCACAAATGCCATTGCAAGGAGATATAAAATAAAATAAAATAACAAAATTTTATTTATAAAGTGCGGAAAAACTTTTCCTTACAATGCAATTACAAATGAAAACTATGTTATTACAAATTTCTAAGCAATATATCATAACTCCTAAGCAGTAGCTCAAGAATCCGATCTTCGAACCATATGATCGAAATCCAACTCTTCGCGATCAGATTCAGCATGCTCTTACTTTTAAGCTTCCTTCCTTTTGCTTGATCCTACAAAACATCAAAATGCAAACTTGTCACATCATGTATTAAGAATCAACAATTAGGAACTTAATAGAGTTAGATAGTGGACTGACCTGAAGCAGAACCATACAATCTGACTAAAGTTATCAGGTAGTCAGGGAAGCTTCGCTTCCAATGTCCCTTTCCTTGGCAATAGACACACACATGCTCATTTGGTATGACACTTGGAACAATCTCAGAACTGACCTTTCTCTTATGATCAAAACTTTTAACAATGGCCGATTCCTTTCCTTTAGGAGAAGGAATCATTTCTTGGATGTCCATGTTATTGCCCATGTCAGCTTGAGAGGCAGATCTTCCAATCAAATTTTCTTGACCATTGCGCCAAATCATTGTTGATTTAGCAACAATTAGCAAATAGGTAAGATCAATCAGGGTCATGTCATGATCTATCATATAGTAGTCTTTAACGAACTCTCTATATGACTCGGGAAGTGACTGAAGAACCCAATCAACAGCCAACTTCCTTGGGAAAATGACACCCAACATTCTCAGCCTGTCAATGTGTGACTTCATATCCAAGACATGTGCACACACAGACCTTCAATCTTGGTGTTTTCTAGCCAGTAGGGCTTGAGTGACTTTGAACTTTTCAAGTCTTCGAGCTTGTGTGTCAGGGAGAATAATTGGAGGAGGTGGAGGAAGTGAAGTATGATTTCCAGTCCCATTAATGCACGACAAAGTGATTAATCTTTCACCTTGATTGCCATGTGGGATATCATTTTCATTAGGAAAGCTTGTTCCAAAAGATTTTGGAAGACCATAGTTGTCTGAACTGGATATCTACAAGGGAGAAATTCAAGTTAATTGATTTAAGTCCTTAATATAACACCCAAAATGAAATATTAAGGCTAGGACCCAACACAATATTTTACAATTCGGAAGAGGGATGCCGTAATCTCAATTGTAAAATATTTGAAGGTAGGTAAATGACGATTTACCAATTTCCACCATCAAAAACGAAATTGAACATTAAGTTTTAAATGAATTGAAATTCCTAGATCCTTTGAGATTCATTGAACTTTTCAATAGCATGTTTAAATCTTTATTGTGCCCTTCAAGTTTGTGACTGGGATGCCGAGGATCACAAACAAGGTGTGAATGACCATGCAAATGAGCTTGGTACACCCAATGTTACAAATCACCTAATCAATGTGCCGGTTAACCACACACACTCCATTGATATATGATTAACATCAAGTTACCCTTTGCCACACATTGTTAGTCCCAGATTAGTGTGCCGGTTAACCACACACGCTCCACTAACGACTTAACAAGGTGCAAAGTGTAATTTCATGGATTAGCACCATTTTCACATTTTTCCTAAAGTAACTAAGATTGGGAATTTAATAAAAGTTTAGTTACTTTATATTTATCATTATCCACTAATGACTTAACAAGGTACAAAGTGTAATTTCATGGATTAGCACCATTTTCACATTTTTCCTAAAGTAACTAAGATTGGGAATTTAATAAAAGTTTAGTTACTTTATTTTTATCATTATCCACTAACGACTTCACAAGGTGCAAAGTGTAATTTCATGGATTAGCACCATTTTCACATTTTTCCTAAAGTAACTAAGATTGAGAATTTAATAAAAGTTTAGTTACTTTATATTTATCATTATACTTTTAATGAAGGATAACTAATGTCATATCCTACCCTTTTGGCTAACGACCCTCCACCAATCAAGGAAGCAGTGGGTGAGAGTGGACACCCATTAAACTGCCATTTTATAGGCAGTAACCTTATACCCCCCTTATAGACCGGCTTCGTGAATGAGGTCTACTAACGGTAAGACTGACTTTATTCTTATACATATATATAAATATTAAACCTATAATATTATAATAGTATAATGGTTGAATTTTAAACTTTTAAAATTCTAGGGTTTGGTATTAAATGTTTCAAAATTTAGACTTTACATTTACAAATTCCAAAACTTGAGGGCAAGTTTTGAAACTTTTCAAAACTCTTGGTTTCCATAACTTATGAGTTAATGTAGTTTTTATGAACAACTTTTCAAGTTCCATGACTTGAGGACAAGTTATGGAAGACTTTAAAACCATTAAAAAAATGAGACTTTTCATTTTCTATAACCTATGAGTTTAATGACTCTTTTAAAGGAAAAACTTTGCATTTTCCACAACTTGAGGACAAGTTATGGATTTCATAAAAGGCATTATGATCAAATATTCTAACAAACTAAAATCAAACAATTTGTCTATGATCTAGTTAAACTCATAAGAACAAGATAATTCATATCATCAATCTTCAAGAAATTAGCCTAATCATATAAAATAATACAAATCTTGAAATTATGACAATTATCTTTAAATTGGACAAGCATGATCATTACCTTATGAAAAACAGATTTAATGGTTAAAAAAAAACAGTTTGGGGTAATGATCCTAATCCAATTTCTGGCCAAAACTCGAAAATCTGCACCCTGGAGCACCTACTCGACGAGTTCATGAACTGGACTCGCCGAGTTCATGCTTTAATGAGTGGACTCGTCGAGTCACCCAGTGGACTCGGCGAGTTCATCAGACAGAATGCAAAAAATTAACTTTTTTCAACTTTGAAACATAACCAAGCATCAAATATAATAGAAAACAACCCATGGCTCTGATACCACTATTGGGTTTTAGTATACTACAACATCCTATGGTGCACATACAACCCTAAAAGTTTTGGATTTATGTTTTCTCTAATTATACATGCAATATTGTTTCCAAAGCTTTAAGCCTACAACTAGCATACAATTAACATAAACATCATAGAAATGAGTTATAGAATTACCTCTTTGTTGTAGCTTGTAGTTTTGGCCTTTAAGAACTTAATGCTCCAAGTATCACACCTCAAATGGTTTACAACACACCTTCGACAAAGGATGACTTTTTAGAGAATATTCTTACACCAAAATCGGCTCAATGATCTCCAAGAACACTAGTGCGTGATTTTGGATGCTAAGGGGCTTCTTATATAGTGTGGCAAGATTAGGGTTACATCCATGCAAACCCTAGTGCCCATGACCTTTCATATTAGTTAGGATCCATGGGTTAAACCTCCATGGACTATCATTGGACTACCATATTGGTTTAGCCAATCCTAAATAACCATTGGCCCACACTATAAGAATCATTGATTTACCAAATCAATCCCCATATATTTAATTAGTCTCTTTTGATCACTAAATTAATTCCAAATTAATTATTGATCAATACTAATTAAATAATATGATTTCATATTAATATATTAGAACTTATAATATATTAATAAATCATAATTAACCTCTTTTCAAAAGTCCATCCTATCAAATTGTCGTGGTGATATGCAACCCAAATGGACCATGCTACTCTCGAGTCAAGTACATACCAATTATAGTTATGAGCTTAGATACCTAATCCAACACCAACAAGGCCCAAAACCTGAAAGTCCAAAATATGGCCCAAACCCATGAAAGTCAACAGAAGTCAAACTGCTGAGTATGCTAGGCGCACACAGACTTACGCTCAGCATACTCCTTCCGGGGCCAATACGCGCAACGAACAAGCTTGGTACGCCCCGTGTACTCTGCAGACAACCAATTCAACCCATGAAGCACTTAATCGGTTAAGTCATCAAGCCAAACTCTCAGATCTGATCCTAAATAGTGACTTAACATGTAAAGTTGGCAACTTTACTCCCATGCATGACTTAATGGGACCCAAAACTCAAAAAGAACCACATTAAGAATCCTAACACATGCATGGACCAATAGAACTCATAAAGGTTGCATTTTTATGTTCAATGGACCTCAAAGGTGCTAAGATCTAACATCCATGGCTTCTGGAGTAGACCATTGTTACGATTAAAACCTTAAAGATAGAATATATTCAAACATATAAAGAACAAGAACACCATATTGATCAAACTGGTGCTGAATGATTAACAGTCACGCCTCAGAAGAACTCGATAAAGAATTACTTCTGTAGAGGCGTAAAATAGGGTTACAAAGATAATATCAGAGTTGCTTAAAATATGATGCATGCATGCACCATATATACTCTAACCCTAACAATAAATACGAGTGGATAGGCCCAACTCGTGTATACAAACGGACTAAACAAAACAGACCCAATGACGCAATACATAATACTCAACAATCTCCCCCTTTGCGTCAATGGAGACCACGGTCAATTATTTGGAGATTCGCTTCTGCACTTCATAGATCTTTGGAATGAAGCTTAACAGCAGCTTGAGAACATGAATATACCACGTGATCATATCGGTGAAACACTTGACATCATCCTTGTGGTTGCCATTGAACTTCGTCACCAGATCCAAAACAAACTCCAGACACGTAGTAGAATACAGATGCTTGTCTTCGAGATAGAAGTATGAATTGTGACGATCTGCTCCTGGAAAATCTCTAGATATATATACTACGAACCATCCTTCCTTGTAGATCTTTCCTGCCTTTAACTTTTCACAGTTATTCGGAGCTTCCTTTGGAACAACGTTTGGCTTCTTCTTTAAAATGGTGGCAATTTCTACATCCATCGATCCAACTTCTTGAATATATGACTTGATCATAAGTTGAAGATGAGACATCACAGGTTCGTACTACTCTTTCTCTTTCTGCAACATGTTGAAAAGTACCATCCGGTCATTGGGATTCAAACTAGGTAGGTCTACAAGGGTGAATTTGTAGGCTTCACAAGCTGATCCTCTCGCAACCTTAAACTACGCATTGGGGAAGTTTTCGGTCTCGATCGGCCCAGTGACCTTCACAACGACAATCTTGTGTGCACTCCAAGTTTCAAACTGAGGCTTCATGTGCTTCAAGTAAAAGGCGAACAACATTTGATCTGCGCTGCTATCAGTGAACGGAGCATTCACAGCCTTCATAAAGGCACGAAACCTGAAAGCCTTAGGAGTCAGTGGAAGATCCAATTGTTAATCTTGAGTGTTTTGGATATCAAAGGATGCAACTGGGTCCAACCAACATTGGCTTGGTAAATCCACGACTTCGTTTTCAATACGCTTCAGGGTCCACTTAGGGAATAACATCATTCTGCTTTTGAGAGTGGCCTGAGCTTCCTTTTCAGCCCTTTCCTTTTCTTCTGATTCCCTGACGATGCGAGCATTTTCATGTAGTTCTGATTCGCGAGCCTTCCTCCTTTTGAGCTCAGCTTCATCAGGCTCTTCGTCTTCGTCGTCATTTCCAATAAATGGTTCGTTTTCAAACAGTTTTTCTTTCCCCTTGGGCTCTTGCTGGACGACAGGTTTTACAGGGTCTTTGGGAGGTTCGTTCATACGAGCATTGGAGCCACCTTCTCCCCCTTGTTTCGAAAAAGACGCCGGTTTCGAAACACCCTCCAAACGGTGTAACCTACCAAATACCGGATGGAGCTTCTCACTTAAATGCTTCTTAATAGTTACTGAAATCATCGGATCCCTAGTCTCAATGATATCGGAGAGCAGTCCAGTGACATTGTGATACAGCTTCTTACCACTGTCCTCTCAGATAGCAAATCATTAACTTGCTTTTCAGCATGCTAACGCTTGACATCCAACACTTTGCAGTTTTCTTCCTTCAGGGCGAGAGCATCCTTAATTTTGCTTTGCATCGCCAAGTCGTCCTGCAGCTTTTTGATTTTCGCAAGGATGGAAGATTGGAATGCTTCTTAATCAGTCTGAAATTCCTTGCGAAGTTCAAAAAAATTGGCTTTTTCAGCTTTGAACAAAGCACCAACAAAATGGCTTCACAAGCTGATCCTCTCGCAACCTTTAACTACGCATTGGGGAAGTTTTCGGCCTCGATCGGCCCAGTGACCTTCACAACGACAATCTTGTGTGCACTCTAAGTTTCAAACTGGGGCTTCATGTGCTTCAAGTAAAAGGCGAACAACATTTGATCTGCGCTGCTATCAGTGAATGGAGCATTCACAACCTTCACAAAGGCACGAAACCTGAAAGCCTTAGGAGTCAGTGGAAGATCCAATTGCGAATCTTGAGTGTTTTGGATATCAAAGGATGCAACTAGGTCCAACCAACATTGGCTTGGTAAATCCACGACTTCGTTTTGAATACGCTTCAGGGTCCACTTAGGGAATAACATCATTCTGCTTTTGAGAGTGGCCTGAGCTTCCTTTTCAGCCCTTTCATTTTCTTCTGATTCCCTGACGATGCGAGCATTTTCATGTAGTTCTGATTCGCGAGCCTTCCGCCTTTTGAGCTCAGCTTCATCAGGCTCTTCGTCTTCGTCGTCATTTCCAATAAATGGTTCGTTTTCAAACAGTTTTTCTTTCCCCTTGGGCTCTTGTTGGACGACAGGTTTTACAGGGTCTTTGGGAGGTTCGTTCATACGAGCATTGGAGCCACCTTCTCCCCCTTGTTTCGAAAAAGACGCCGGTTTCGAAACACCCTCCAAACGGTGTAACATACCAAACACCGGATGGAGCTTCTCACTCAAATGCTTCTTAATAGTTACTGAAATCATCGGATCCCTAGTCTCAATGATATCTGAGAGCAGTCCAGTGACATCGTGATACAGCTTCTTACCACTGTCCTCTTAGATAGCAAATCATTAACTTGCTTTTCAGCATGCTAACGCTTGACATCCAACACTTTGCAGTTTTCTTCCTTCAGGGCGAGAGCATCCTTAATTTTGCTTTCCATCGCCAAGTCGTCCTGCAGCTTTGTGATTTTCGCAAGGATGGAAGATTGGAATGCTTCTTAATCAGTCTGAAATTCCTTGCGAAGTTCAACAAAATTGGCTTTTTCAGCTTTGAACAAAGCACCCACATTCTGAATGGCTTTATTCGCAGTGACAGTGTTGGAGTTGTAAGTAGTCTTGTAATCCTCCATGAACTCAATGGTGTCAGTAATTAGTTTATCGACTTTTTCGGTCGTTGATTTGCAGACTTCAACTGAATCAGATATTGCCTTGGACAATGTTATTGTATTAGCAGCATGTTCCTTCGTGAGTCGCTCTAAAATAGACTCAACTGCTGCTTTTGAGTATGCCTCAGAAGAAAAGGCCTTGGAAGCGAGAAGTAGTTGATCAATCTTCTCGTGAAGAGACTTAAGCTACCCTTTTGACACAGTTGCTTCATCTTCACTTTCAGTCCGTACTTGAAAAGGACTACAAGTGAATCCGCCAAGGTCATCATCATCCTCTCCATAGATCATATCAGGATCATCGGTGCGAATAGGAGAGATGGGAGATGAAATGTGAGTTGAGCTTTTAGATCCTTCGAGATTAACAATTGTTGTCATTTACATTTCTTTACTTTTCCGCAACTAACTCTCTAACTCTCTAACTCTAACTTATTAATATTATTGTTGAGCTTTTAGATCCTTCGAGATTAACTATTCCGCAACTATAGTTGTTCTAACATTTGTTCAAGTGTGTCTCAAAGTTTTTCTCTCAACAATTGGTATCAGAGCCATAGTGGTTGCTTTTTGAAAAACGGAACTCTGATTTTCAAAGGGCCTTCTATACCACTGAAGTTCATTTCTTAAAAAAAAAAAAACAAGGAAGAATGGCACAATCGTTATCTCTAAATGTCTCCAACAGTGTCGGTGGTTCTAATCGAGCCCCAATATTGGTGGCAAATGAATATCATCACTGGTCTCAGAGAATAGAAAGATACTTAAGGAGACTTGGTAGAGATGTTTGACGATCCGTCGAAGAAGGACCACATGTCCCAGTTCTTACACCAGTCCAAACTTTCGACGCTACTGCCAGACTAGGAGGAGGTCAACCAGTCATGAACCGTCCCACCAAGGATGATCTCGATAAAATGGAAAATGATGATGTTGCTTTTTATGAAATCTCTTGTGGAGTTGCTCCTGACAACTTCGATATTATCATAAATTGCAAATCACCAAAACAGATCTGGGAAGTTCTCAAAAACCTATACGAAGGCTCAGAACAAGCTCAAGACAAGAAGCTCACAACTGCACTCAATGAGTTCAACAATTTCAAAGCTCATACAGGCGAAAGTTTGGAAGACTCCTTCAAAAGGTTCATCCTGATAGTCACCAAGTTATCCAATGCGGGCACTATCCGCAGTAATCATGAAACAAATCTTCAATTCCTCAATGGTTTGGGAAGACATTGGACTACGGTTAAGATGATAGTCCAAGGCGATAGAAAAATTCATTCTTTGTCTCTCTACAAGCTCTACGGAGAACTGCAAGCACAAGAATCCACCATACTCAAAGACTGTGCTGACTTCGGAGGACCACTTGCTCTCATAGCACAAGCTCCACATAATCAATCTTACTCTGCCTCGTATGACGCTCCACCGCAGTCATACGAAGCTGACTCAGAGTATGATGATGAAGAAGAATTTCAGAAGGCTATTGCTCTGGTTAGCCAACAATTCAATCGTCTACCACCTCCTTCCTTCTGCAAGAATCAGCAGTTCAACAAACCTCCATTCAACTGTAACTTCAATCCACAGAATAACCATTCTCGTTACCCCAAAAGTTCTCATCCACCACCGCAATCTCAAAATACTCAACCAAAGGAGGCACAACAGTCTACTCAAACCGCTGACTCCGGTACTCCCACAGTAGACAAGACTGATGTTGTGATTTGTCATAAATGCAACAAAGAGAATCATTTTGCAAAAGATTGTAACGCCAATGTAGTAAAAGACAGAGCATTCTACCTTAGAATGGCTCAAGAGTTGGAAGATAAAGAAAAGGAAAGGGCATACGTAGCCCATGTCAAAAGAGACCACCAAGTTTGGTCATCTGGAGATGAAGAAGAAACCATCAGCAGTATCAAAGGAAAGGGCAAAATTTGCATGCTGGCAACTACGGATGACGATGGGTCCTCAAAGCAAGAAAAGAATTACTGCTACATGGCTAAGGATGGAACTCTAAGCATCGTCGAACAGGTAAAACTCATGATCCAAACTCTAAACTATGGCATGCATGACTGTCAACCTTTCATAGATAATCTTAATGACACATGTGCTGCAGTCCTTACAGACTATAACAAAGCCTTAGATGCTCCTCATGCTGTTCTCGCGTCTTGGAGTAAACCAAGATATCATCAATAAACACTATCACAGACCGGTCTAACATCGGTCTACACACGCGGTTCATGAGGTCCATGAACGCGGCAGGAGCATTGGTGAGCCCGAAAGGCATCACCACAAACTCATAGTGGCCATAGCGCGTCCGAAACGCAGTCTTCTGTACATCCTCCTCTCTGACCCTCGTCTGATGATACCCTGATCGCAAATCAATCTTGGAGAACCAAGATGCTCCCTGTAGCTGGTCAAAGAGGTCATCAATCCTCGGGAGTGGGTAACGGTTCTTCACCGTTACCTTATTCAGCTCCCTATAATCTATACACATCCGATGCGACCCGTCCTTCTTCTTCACAAATAGAATCGGGGCTCCCTAGGGTGAACTGCTCGGTCTAATGAAACCCTTGTCTAACAGCTCCTGCAGCTGTGTAGATAACTCCTGCATCTCAGGAGGAGCCAACCGATACGGTACCTTGGCTATCGGAGCCGCACCAGGGATTTGTTCAATCCTGAACTCTACCTGCCTCTCCGGAGGTATCCCAGGCAACTCCTCGGGGAATACGTCCGCAAACTCTCGTACCACGGGCACATCGCTCACCGTTGCCTTACCCATCTCCCGGGTATCCATCACATAGGCAACAAATCCTGCGCAACCCTGCTGAAGGTAACGCCTAGCTCTCGCTGCTGAACATAAAGCTGGTCCTTGCTGTGGCCTCTCGCCCTGAATCACCACCTCTCCCCCACTTGGATCCGCACCAACTGCTGCGCACAGTCAATCACTGCCCCATTGGGGCTTAGCCAATCCATACCGATAATAACCTTGTTCCCCCGCAAAGGTATGGGAACCAGATCTACCAGATAACGCTCCTCAAACAGTCGCAGGACGCAATCTCGGTAGACCTCTCATGCTCGCACTGACCGGTCATCCGCAATCTCGACCTCTAGAGGGCAATCCAACGTGCCCGACGAATCCGGAAACTTCTTGCTAAGCGCAAGAGAGACAAACGATCGGGTAGCACCCGAATCAAACAATACCTGAACTGGGATACCGTTCACATGGAACGATCCTAAACAGAGCACATACATAACATATCAAAATCACAGCAGCATATCATAAAAGCATAAACAAGAAGTCATACCCGTCACCACATCGGGTGCAGCGCGTGCCTCCTCGACTGTCAACTGAAATGCCCAGCTCCGCACCACTGGAGCCTCTGACTTGGCCTTCCGGCCATTTACAACCCGCGCTGTCGCTGAAACCGGCACCGCTGTTGGCGCTGCTGCTGACGCTGATGTCAACCTCGGGCAATTGGCCTTTTTGTGGCCCCTCTGATTGCAATGGAAGCAAATTAGGTCTGTCATCTGTACTGTGGGGGCGGGGGCAGTACAATCCCTTCCAAAGTGCCCCGTCTTGCCGCACTTGTAGCAGCCTGTCGATCCTGCTCTACAAGCTCCCTCATGCGGCCTGCCGTACTTCCTGCAGCGGCTCTGGCCCGGCTGGCCCTTCGTCCTAACGTCGGATCCCTTTGGTTTCTTCCCCGAAACCCCTGTAACCTGCTCAGACTCAGCTTTCCTCTTCCTCACATGCTCCAAATCGAGCTCCCTCTCCCGCGCCCTGGCAATCATGGACTCCAGGGTCGGGCAGGCAGAGTAGCTGACATGCTCCCGAATATCAGCCCTCAACATATCGTGGTAGCGGGTCTTCAGCATCTCCTCATCCCCCGCATACTGGGGTACCAACAATGCTCTCTCTCGGAACTTGGCGGTGATCTCCGCCACAGTCTCCGTAGTCTGCCTTATATCCAAAAACTCTCTGGCCAGCTGCTGAAGCTCTACAGCCGGCGTAAACTCAGCTCTGAATCTGGTCACGAAATTTGACCACGTCATAGCCTCGATGGCTGGGGCTCCCAATGAGTCATCAATCGACTCCCACCAGTCTCTAGCTCTATCCCTCAAACATCCCGCAGCAAAGCAGACCTTCGACCCTTCCAGGCAGAAGCTCGTCAACTGCGCAGACTCAATGTCTGCGATCCATCTCCTGGCAGCGATGGGGTCTTTCAACCCGTGATAATCCGGGGCACCACTCCCACGAAAGTCCTTAAAGGACAGTGTGCGCGTACTCGTCTGGCCAGACGCCATATCACTCCTGAATGCCCGGAGGCGGTCCTCCATCAGCTCAACAATCCCTTCCTTGATCGACCCGAAAATGACCGGGGTCGACTCAAGAATGCCTCTCGTGATCTCAGACGCGATGAACTCGTGCAGCCCGTCATCAACCTGCTCGGATCCTGCACCCGAGCCTGATCCTGATCCTGATCCGGAACCTCCTGCTCCATGTCGCGTGGTCACCATGCTGAAAAATACACGCATAAATGTCAGGATCATACATACTCTCGAGAGGTCTAACACACTCTCCAAGTTTCCCGATTCTGTCTCAACCTTCCTTGATTCGAGTACGGATCCTCTGCTTCCAGTAGTACGGGCCCATATTACCTTCCACATCTATCCGTACTTTCCTCAAGGACTGTCTCGACTTCACCAGGTCCCTTAACCAATATCCTCTTCCATCTAGTCTCATCCCAGGCTTTCCTGGGGCACTCTCTGACCTACTCTCCACCATCAGCTGCACTAGGAGTCCCTACTTCCCTTCCCTAACTAGCTTGCGAGTACTGTTAAATAAGTCTCACTAGTTAGTTAAAGTTAGCCAGGACCCCTTAAGCACAAAGCAAGCAGCATTCGTGCATCGAGTAACCGCATCAGGCATAACCTAATCAGGCTATCCTACTGCTGACTAAACAGTCCTAGCATACAGCTCATACAACAGGCATACAAGGCATCCTCCTAGATCCTTAGCCCTAATCTAGCATGCAATTCTCAGAATCATATACATCAGGCATACAAGGCATCCTCCTAGATCCTTAGACCTAATCTAGCACGCAGTTCTCAGAATCATATATCATATACTTATTATAACAAGTATGGGTATCTTGGGGAAAACTTACTTGAGCTCGGCTGGTCGCACGCATCACACACCTTGTTCTTTCTCAAAACCTTTTGACTCAAATTTTAGAAAACCATTTTCTTTGTAAAAATCTTTTAAATCCCTCGGTTTGAGTCCAAACACTCCCGAGGGTGTGTCCGAATCCCTCAAACGAAGGCTCTGATACCAACATGTAACATCCCAATTTTCAAGTCCAAAAATTTCTTTTTAATTAACTGTCTCATAAAAACATTCATAAGAAAATACTGTGAAAACACATCATCTCATAAAACAATGTATCATGTCTAAAAACCCAAGTCATAAAATAATAACATATTAGAGTACAATCCCAGAAGACTCCATGCGGAAATCATGTGTGTGTGTGTGTGATGCGCTGCTACACTGCCGGCTCCTTCCCCTTAGACGAAGAGGTATTTGAAACCCAAAACTAAAACTGTAAGCACAAAGCTTAGTGAGTTCCCCCATCATACCACATACCATACAGACATATCGCATTCATACTGCCCGACAATTCTGGGGTGCCCGACCTACCCAGTACGGCCATTCTGGGGTGCCGACCTACCCGTGTCAAGCCATTCTGGGGTGCTGACCTACCCTTCGGTCCTATCAACCGAACCTCGGGGACTATTCCACCCCCTACTGCTACTATCACATATATCATAACGTAAACATACTGTCAGACATTTCTGGGGTGTCCGACTTACCCTTCGGTCCTAACAACCGAACTTGAGGACTATTCCCTCCCTACTACCACTATCACATATAACATAACATGCCAGCATATAATCATATCATCACATACTGTCAGACATATCTGGGGTGTCTGGCCTACCCTCCGGTCCTAACAACCGAACTCTACTACTGTCACATATACATATCGTGCTAGCATATAACATATCAGGTGGTAGCAAACCTAGATGAATATCACAAAGACAATCATCCATTCATACAACTCCTACTGGTGGGCCGACATTGTGGACGTAGACCCACCGTTACTGGAAGGTAACTCACCTCGAACGAGTAGCTGCTGATAATCTGTGCGGAAATTCTCTGTCTGCTGCTGCTCCGGAAATCCTCCGGCTATAATCCCCACAAAACACTTAATCAGAGTCTGATATCTATTCTTAGGGTAAAATAAGCATTTTACCCCTGACCAAGTCCAATTCAAAGTCAAAGTCAACTTCCAGTTGACCCGACTCACCGAGTTGGGCCGCCAAATCGTCGAGTCTCTATCTCTTCAACTGTCCTCATCCACGACCCTACTCGTCGAGTTTAGCGATGACTCGACGAGTTCCTCTTCGATATGAACATCGAATGAACCTTCATCCGAATCGCCGAGTTGTATGAACAACTCGTCGAGTTCACCTTCATCTGATGAACAAGTTCTGACCTTGACTCGCCGAGTTGTATGAACAACTCATCGAGTTCATCTTTAATCACAAGGAGATTGCCTTGGACTCGCCGAGTCTGTTCTAGCACTCATCGAGTCCCATGAACTCCAGGTCTAAGGTTAAGTCCAATACATTGGGTCACTCCTTCGGACCTTCTACAACCTTTCTAACACCCAACTGAGTTCTTTTTACCCTCAACAGACATGGGACTTTATGCCTTGGACTCGTCGAGTCCCAAGAACAGACTCGCCGAGTCGTTAACGTCCACACCCTAAATCCTCGATTTCTGATGTACAACCTTTGACCAAAAGATAGATCCAAGCGCCTAAGCTCGATCTAGCACGTAAAGTTTCGAACTTTACATGCATGCATGGGACTTTTGAGCCTAAAAGGCTCTAAAATGGCTCTTATGTTGCATGGGGCCTTCCTTGAGTGTAAAAGCAACCCAGATCTGCCTTGTGACCCCTCCCAAGACTTAGATCCGAAGTCTTGACCCCCAACCATGTTTGCAATCATGGTTGACTACCTCATATGGCTTAGATCCGAAGAACACTTAGGGTTTGCTATGGAGGGTTTCTGGGAGCATAAAGGGGCGATGGAGGCTGTATAAGGTTGTTTAAATAGGGTGCAAACCCTCAGATTAGGGTTTTGTCCAGTCAGAGCCTACTCGTCGAGTCCGGGACCCGACTCGACGAGTCCATCACTTAAATCCCGCGTGTCATCCCGCTTCTACTCGGCGAGTTGGGCCTTCAACTCGTCGAGTCCCAGGCCAAAAATGCAAAATTACTTAAATAAAATACATACCAGGAACCAGGTGCTACAGTCTTATTAATGTGACTTTACAAATTCCAAAACTTGAGGGCAAGTTTTGAAACTTTTCAATACCTTTCATATTCAACCTATGAACCATTATGAGTTTTAATATCCATGAATGTGACTTTTCATATAACTTGAGGACAAGTTACAATAACACATTTCATTAACAATTAGATCAATTTTTTTGGAGCAAACACAATTATCATATAATTTTTTTCTATTGTTCTAAACAAACTCAAAACAAGACAATTCATATCAAATACTACATATAATTACATTATTATCTAAAAGTTTGAGAATTGCCTTTTAAATGGATGAAGAAAATCATTACCAATTCAGAAAATACAATTTTTATGATTACAAAACAGTTTGTGGTAATGACTTTATCCATTTTTGGCCAAGAACTCGAATTTTCTGCACACAGGAGCACCAACTCGTCAAGTACATGAACTGGCCTCGCCGAGTTGATGCCTTACTGAGTGGACTCGGCAAGTCTGTTCATGGACTTAGCGAGTTCATCTGTCAGAATGTAGAAAAGTCGATTTTCAGCTTTGAAAACAAGTATGCATCAAGTATAACAGAAAGCAATCTGAGGCTCTGATACCACTGTTGGGTTTTAAGCAATACAACACTCATATGGTGCACATGCAACCCTAGATTCTTTGGAACTATGTTTTCTCTAATTATACATGCATTTTCAAATTTCCAAAGCATATAACTTAACTAGCATACAATTCAAAGTAACAACTAGTTAGATATACCTCTTGTGTAGTTCTTGACCTTGGAAGCTTGAGCACCTCAAATGTTGTGCCTCTAATGTGTCACAAACACCAATATACAAAGGAGGCTTTTTAGAGAATAAGTTAGCTTGCAAAATCGGTTAACACACTCTTGTATATATGGTTGGCCGATTTTGTTACTAAGGATACTGTGTTATAGTGTTTCTCAAGGCTAGGGTTTCATCTATGAAACCCTAATGCACCATGACCTTCCATATCCCTTAGGCTCCATGGGTTAAAGCTGTATGGACTATCCATGAACCACTTAGCTCACCCTAACGGATCTTTGGCCCACACTATAAGAATGGATGATTTACATAATCAACCCCTTAGATTTAATTAATCACTTTTGATCACAAAATTAATTCCAAATTAATTCTTGACCAACACTGATTAAATAATATTATTTCTCAATTAATATATTATACATATAATATATTAATAAATCACCAATAATCTTATTCCCAAAACTCCATCCTATCAAATTGCATTGGTGAAGGCAACCCAAAAGGACCATGCTACAATCGGGTCAAGTACATACCAAATATAGTTATGGGCTTAGACACCAAATCCAACATATGGGACACGATTCATAATGTCTTACATAAAGACATGATACTTGATCAGTCTTTTGCTACAATATTTCTATTTTCCATGTTCTCAAAAATCGAACTATGAAGAGGGATGTCGTAATCATAATCGATTTTGAGAAAGCAATTAACATTTCCATATATAGAATTTCCTTATGTTGAACCATTCCAACATAGTATTCATATATATCCTTGACTAAATTTGATTAAAAATCTCAATCTAAGCTTTTAGATTTGAAATGAAGTATAATTCCTCTCCCTAATTATAGCAAAACAACTTTTTGAAACCCTGCATCTTTGCAAATTGAAACTTTTGTTTTCTATAATTAACATCGCTAACTCGGAACACTTAACGTAATAATTGTGCTCCCACTAGCATAATAATTACATTCTTATTAGCATAATACTTATGGTCCAACTAGCTTTGACATGTACCCAGAAATCAGATGGACTTCTAGAAATCAATACTTATTGACTTTCATGCCAAAGTTCAGATTTCTGATACGAGATGCTTCGATAAGACTTTATCTAGGCTTCTCAAAATCATACACCTTTCCTTAGATAGCTCACATGTGTGTCTATACAATTTTAGAACTTACAACAATAACTGGAATGGGCACATAAACAAGAATATGTCAACACGATAGGTTGCAAACCTCAAGTCGTGTGCTAGTGATTAACAACAGGTGTACTCTTGATTAGTTCTTGAAACTTTCAAGATCTTTAAGACTCCCATTGACCTGTTGACATATAAGATTCACTTTGTCAAGAAACATTACTTGATAAACAAATATTCAAGAGTTAGTGCGGTTACTTATCAAGAAAAACACTTCACATAATTGGTTTTAGTTGGTCTTTGCTTTATCCAAAACATCACAACTTACCAATTTCAAATGTACAAGAGTAAGAACCATTTTACTCTACATTTGATAAGTGTTATAAATCTTTCTTAAGATTATGTCACTCAAGGCATAATCTTGGAGTATGACTCTAAGACTTGTTTTGGAACGAAGTATGACTCCTCTTCTTGACTTAACCATTTCATCAATTCAGATTCCTCTTCTTATCCATACAAATGCACTAAGATATCCTTAGATGATCAATTGTGATATGGTTTTTCATAATCATTAAGATGATCATAAAACACGATACTAAAGTACTCTCCCATCTTTTCAGATTGGAGAAACTTTTATCGTTCTGCATAATTTGATTCTTCTCATTCGTTATGCCTTACATTGAAACTTTTCCAATGTTTCATAATTACACTTAAACTTGTAAGCTTAAGCATATTTACTAAACTTTAGTAAATCATGACAAATAGTCTTATCGATCTTTGTGGTGGACCTGACCAGCGCACAACCAAGTGTACCCGATCCCTAGTCCTTCACTTGACTCACATATACATGTTGTCAAGGAATTAGTCTTAATTTCCCAAAGATGAAGTTCTCATTCATCATGCAATACAAGTTGTATGATTCCAAGTTTCTATCCAACTGAAACTTGGGTGATGAGAATCTTTCCTTATTCGGTAAATTTTGACACGACCACAAACGAATAAATCAAATCCATATTGCTAACAATAGAAACATCAATTTTCACAAATGCCATTGCAAGGAGATATAAAATAAAATAAAATAACAAAATTTTATTTATAAAGTGCGGAAAAACTTTTCCTTACAATGCAATTACAAATGAAAACTATGTTATTACAAATTTCTAAGCAATATATCATAACTCCTAAGCAGTAGCTCAAGAATCCGATCTTCGAACCATATGATCGAAATCCAACTCTTCGCGATCAGATTCAGCATGCTCTTACTTTTAAGCTTCCTTCCTTTTGCTTGATCCTACAAAACATCAAAATGCAAACTTGTCACATCATGTATTAAGAATCAACAATTAGGAACTTAATAGAGTTAGATAGTGGACTGACCTGAAGCAGAACCATACAATCTGACTAAAGTTCTCAGGTAGTCAGGGAAGCTTCGCTTCCAATGTCCCTTTCCTTGGCAATAGACACACACATGCTCATTTGGTATGGCACTTGGAACAATCTCAGAACTGACCTTTCTCTTATGATCAAAACTTTTGACCATGGCCGATTCCTTTCCTTTAGGAGAAGGAATCATTTCTTGGATGTCCATGTTATTGCCCATGTCAGCTTGAGAGGCAGATCTTCCAATCAAATTTTCTTGACCATTGCGCCAAATCATTGCTGATTTAGCAACAATTAGCAAATAGGTAAGATCAATCAGGGTCATGTCATGATCTATCATATAGTAGTCTTTAACGAACTCTCTATATGACTCGGGAAGTGACTGAAGAACCCAATCAACAGCCAACTTACTTGGGAAAATGACACCCAACATTCTCAGCCTGTCAATGTGTGACTTCATATCCAAGACATGTGCACACACAGACCTTCAATCTTGGTGTTTTCTAGCCAGTAGGGCTTGAGTGACTTTGAACTTTTCAAGTCTTCGAGCTTGTGTGTCAGGGAGAATAATTGGAGGAGGTGGAGGAAGTGAAATATGATTTCCAGTCCCATTAATGCACGACAAAGTGATTAATCTTTCACCTTGATTGCCATGTGGGATATCATTTTCATTAGGAAAGCTTGTTCCAAAAGATTTTGGAAGACCATAGTTGTCTGAACTGGATATCTACAAGGGAGAAATTCAAGTTAACTGATTTAAGTCCTTAATATAACACCCAAAATGAAATATTAAGGCTAGGACCCAACACAATATTTTACAATTCGGAAGAGGGATGCCGTAATCCAATTGTAAAATATTTGAAGGTAGGTAAATGACGATTTACCAATTTCCACCATCAAAAACGAAATTGAACATTAAGTTTTAAATGAATTGAAATTCCTAGATCCTTTGAGATTCATTGAACTTTTCAATAGCATGTTTAAATCTTTATTGTGCCCTTCAAGTTTGTGACTGGGATGCCGAGGATCACAAACAAGGTGTGAATGACCATGCAAATGAGCTTGGTACACCCAATGTTACAAATCACCTAATCAATGTGCCGGTTAACCACACACACTCCATTGATATATGATTAATATCAAGTTACCCTTTTCCACACATTGTTAGTCCCAAATTAGTGTGCCGGTTAACCACACACGCTCCACTAACGACTTAACAAGGTGCAAAGTGTAATTTCATGGATTAGCACCATTTTCACATTTTTCCTAATGTAACTAAGATTGGGAATTTAATAAAAGTTTAGTTACTTTATTTTTATCATTATCCACTAACGACTTAACAAGGTGCAAAGTGTAATTTCATGGATTAGCACCATTTCCACATTTTTCCTAAAGTAACTAAGATTGGGAATTTAATAAAAGTTTAGTTACTTTATATTTATCATTATACTTTTAATGAAGGATAATTAATGTCCTATCCTACCCGTTTGGCAAACGACCCTCCACCAATCAAGGAAGCGGTGGGTGAGAGTAGATACCCATTAAACTGCCATTTTATAGGCAGTAACCTTATACCCCCCTTATATACCGGCTTCGTGAATGAGGTCTACTAACGGTAAGACTGTCTTTATTCTTATACATATATAAATATTAAACCTATAATATTTTAATAGTATAATGGTAGAATTTTAAACTTTTAAAATTCTAGGGTTTGGTATTAAATGTTTTAAAAGTTAGACTTTACATTTACAAATTCCAAAACTTGATGGCAAGTTTTGAAACTTTTCAAAACTCTTGGTTTCCATAACTTATGAGTTAATGTAGTTTTTATGAAAAACTTTTCAAGTTCCATGACTTGAGGACAAGTTATGGAAGACTTTAAAACCATTAAAAAAATGAGACTTTTCATTTTCTATAACCTATGAGTTTAATGACTCTTTTAAAGGAAAAACTTTGCATTTTCCATAACTTGAGGACAAGTTATGGATTTCATAAAAGGCATTATGATCAAATATTCTAACAAACTAAAATCAAAAAATTTGTCTATGATCTAGTTAAACTCATAAGAACAAGGTAATTCATATCATCAATCTTCAAGAAATTAGCCTAATCATATAAAATAATACAAATCTTGAAATTATGACAATTATCTTTAAATTGGACAAGCATGATCATTACCTTATGAAAAACAGATTTAATGGTTAAAAAAAACAGTTTGGAGTAATGATCCTAATCCAATTTCTGGCCAAAACTCGAAAATCTGCACCCTGGAGCACCTACTCGACGACTTCATGAACTGGACTCGCCGAATTCATGCTTTAATGAGTGGACTCGTCGAATCACCCAGTGGACTTGGCGAGTTCATCAGACAGAATGCAAAAAATTGACTTTTTTCAGCTTTGAAACATAACCAAGCATCAAATATAATAGAAAACAACCCATGGCTCTGATACCACTTTTGGGTTTTAGTATACTACAACATCCTATGGTGCACATACAACCCTAAAAGTTTTGGATTTATGTTTTCTCTAATTATACATGCAATATTGTTTCCAAAGCTTTAAGCCTACAACTAGCATACATTTAACATAAACATCATTGAAATGAGTTATAGAATTACCTCTTTGTTGTAGCTTGTAGTTTTGGCCTTTAAGAACTTAGTGCTCCAAGTATCACACCTCAAATGGTTTACAACACACCTTCGACAAAGGATGACTTTTCAGAGAATATTCTTACACCAAAATCGGCTCAATGATCTCCAAGAACACTAGTGCGGGATTTTGGATGCTAAGGGGCTTCTTATATAGTGTGGCAAGATTAGGGTTACATCCATGCAAACCATAATGCCCATGACCTTTCATATTAGTTAGGATCCATGGGTTAAACCTCCATGGACTACCATATTGGTTTAGCCAATCCTAAATAACCATTGGCCCACACTATAAGAATCATTGATTTACCAAATCAATCCCCATATATTTAATTAGTCTCTTTTGATCACTAAATTAATTCCAAATTAATTATTGATCAATACTAATTAAATAATATGATTTCATATTAATATATTAGAACTTATAATATATTAATAAATCATAATTAACCTCTTCTCAAAAGTCCATCCTATCAAATTGTCGTGGTGATATGCAACCCAAATGGACCATGCTAATCTCGAGTCAAGTACATACCAATTATAGTTATGGGCTTAGACACCTAATCCAACACCAACAAGGCCCAAAACCTAAAAGTCCAAAATATGGCCCAAACCCATGAAAGTCAACAGAAGTCAAACTGCTGAGTATGCTAGGCGCACACAGACTTACGCTTAGCGTACTCCTTCCAGGGCCAATACGCGCAACGAACAAGCTTGGTACGCCCCGTGTACTCTGCAGACAACCAATTCAACCCATGAAGCACTTAATCAGTTAAGTCATCAAGCCAAACTCTCAGATCTGATCCTAAATAGTGACTTAACATGTAAAGTTGGCAACTTTACTCCCATGCATGACTTAATGGGACCCAAAACTCAAAAAGAACCACATTAAGAATCCAAACACATGCATGGACCAATAGAACTCATAAAGGTTGCATTTTTATGTTCAATGGACCTCAAAGGTGCTAAGATCTAACATCCATGGCTTCTAGAGTAGACCATTGTTACGATTAAAACCTTAAAGATAGAATAGATTCAAACATATAAAGAACAAGAACACGATATTGATCAAACTGGTGCTGAATGATTAACAGTCACGCCTCAGAAGAACTCGATAAAGAATTACTTCTGTAGAGGCGTAAAATAGGGTTACAAAGATAATATCAGAGTTGCTTAAAATATGATGCATGTATGCACCATATATACTCTAAACCTAACAATAAATACGAGTGGATAGGCCCAACTCGTGTATACAAACGGACTAAACAAAACAGACCCAATGACGCAATACATAATACTCAACAATCTCCCCCTTTGCGTCAATGGAGACCACGGTCCATTATTTGGAGATTCGCTTCTGCACTTCATAGATCTTTGGAATGAAGCTTAACAGCAGCTTGAGAACATGAATATACCACGTGATCATATCGGTGAAACACTTGACATCATCCTTGTGGTTGCCATTGAACTTCGTCACCAGATCCAAAACAAACTCCAGACACGTAGTAGAATACAGATGCTTGTCTTCGAGATAGAAGTATGAATTGTAACGATCTGCTCCTGGAAAATCTCTAGATATATATACTACGAACCATCCTTCCTTGTAGATCTTTCCTGCCTTTAACTTTTCAAAGTTCTTCGGAGCTTCCTTTGGAACAACGTTTGGCTTCTTCTTTAAAATGGTGGCAATTTCTACATCCATCGATCCAACTTCTTGAATATATGACTTGATCATAAGTTGAAGATGAGACATCACAGGTTCGTACTTCTCTTTCTTTTTCTACAACATGTTGAAAAGTACCATCCGGTCATTGGGATTCAAACTAGGTAGGTCTACAAGGGTGAATTTGTAGGCTTGACAAGCTGATCCTCTCGCAACCTTAAACTACGCATTGGGGAAGTTTTCGGTCTCGATCGGCCCAGTGACCTTCACAACGACAATCTTGTGTGCACTCCAAGTTTCAAACTGGGGCTTCATGTGCTTCAAGTAAAAGGCGAACAACATTTGATATGCGCTGCTATCAGTGAACGGAGCATTCACAACCTTCACAATGGCACGAAACCTGAAAACCTTAGGAGTCAGTGGAAGATCCAATTACGAATCCTGAGTGTTTTGGATATCAAAGGATGCAACTGGGTCCAACCAACATTGGCTTGGTAAATCCACGACTTCGTTTTGAATACGCTTCAGGGTCCACTTAGGGAATAACATCATTCTGCTTTTGAGAGTGGCCTGAGCTTCCTTTTCAGCCCTTTCCTTTTCTTCTGCTTCCCTGATGATGCGAGCATTTTCATGTAGTTCTAATTCGTGAGCCTTCCGCCTTTTGAGCTCAGTTTCATCAGGCTCTTCGTCTTCGTCGTCATTGCCAATAAATGGTTCGTTTTCAAACAGTTTTTCTTTCCCCTTGGGCTCTTGCTGGACGACAGGTTTTACAGGGTCTTTGGGAGGTCCGTTCGTACGAGCATTGGAGCCACCTTCTCCCCCTTGTTTCAAAAAAGACGCCGGTTTCGAAACACCCTCCAAACGGTGTAACATACCAAACACCAGATGGAGCTTCTCACTCAAATGCTTCTTAATAGTTACTGAAATCATCGGATCCCTAGTCTCAATGATATCGGAGAGCAGTCCAGTGACATCGTGATACAGCTTCTTACCACTGTCCTCTCAGATAGCAAATCATTAACTTGATTTTCAGCATGCTAACGCTTGACATCCAACACTTTGCAGTTTTCTTCCTTCAGGGCGAGAGCATCCTTAATTTTGCTTTCCATCGCCAAGTCGTCCTGCAGCTTTGTGATTTTTGCAAGGATGGAAGATTGGAATTCTTCTTGATCAGTCTGAAATTCCTTGCGAAGTTCAACAAAATTGGCTTTTTCAGCTTTGAACAAAGCACCCACATTCTGAATGGCTTTATTCGCAGTGACAGTGTTGGAGTTGTAAGTAGTCTTGTAATCCTCCATGAACTCAATGGTGTCAGTAATTAGTTTATCGACTTTTTCGGTCGTTGATTTGCAGACTTCAACTGAATCAGATATTGCCTTGTACATTGTTATTGTATTAGCAGCATGCTCCTTCGTGAGTCGCTCTAAAATAGACTCAACTGCTGCTTTTGAGTATGCCTCAGAAGAAGAGGCCTTGGAAGCGAGAAGTAGTTGATCAATCTTCTCGTGAAGAGACTTAAGCTACCCTTTTGACATAGTGGCTTCATCTTCACTTTCAGTCCGTACTTGAAAAGGACTATAAGTGAATCCTCCAAGGTCATCATCATCCTCTCCATAGATCATATCAGGATCATCGGTGCGAATAGGAGAGATGGGAGATGAAACGTGAGTTGAGAAACTTGAAGAAGTAACCGCCGTGTCAGATACTTTGACCAAACTTACTGGTTCATCATAGGTTTTGAGTGGGATGGTAGAATCAGTGAAGATAGGAGTAGTAACTGAAACTGTTGTTGGTTGAGATGATACTGGTGGTGGACAACAATCAATGGTGATTGGGATAGAAGTGGTAGTTTTTGATGAAGGAGGAGGAGAAGGAACATATTAGTTAAGTGGTGGAGTTACCTCACGATTCGGAGATGGTTCCTTAGTGCGAATAGGTGATTCGTTGTGAACTTGTTCTCCCTCTTCATTGCGAACATGCCCTTCTTCTTCATTGCAAATAGGCCCTTCTTCTTCATTGCGAATAGGATGGTTGTCTTCAATGCGAACCTCAGTCTCGGAATCATATTCAGTGTTTTCATCTTCACTCTGAGATGGAGAAGGAGTTGGAGACTTTCGCCTTCTAGCAGGCTGCTTTCGTCATTTTGGTGCAGCAGTAGACACGACTGGAGCCTTTCACTTTTTAGGTTGAGCTTTCGCAGCCTCAGATGGTCCTTCTTTCGCAGCGTCTTTCTTGCTAGCCTTCTTGGAACCTCTTCCCCTTTTCTTGGCCTTGTCTGCCTGAGCCAGGATTTCTTGGAATTATATAGTCAATAGGCAAAATCCAGAGGGTGTAAGAGTTCGATAACCCTCTAATATTTTGCTGCAGGTAGGCACATCACAAAACATGGCCTTCGGTATCGATCTAATGAAGGAAAACTTTGAAGAATCAGCCACAATGATGCCCGTGTTGAAACATGAAGTGACCCTCTTAACTTAGCCTACCGCAGCCCACAAGCATCCACAGTCAAGCTCCCATCAGCAGCCTCATCCGAAGTCATCTAGCCAACCGCAGTCTTCTTACTTTACTTAGTTTATCTATCTTTCTGTAATACTCTCTATTGTCCAGTATGCCTTGCATGGCTACTCTTAGAGACGTAATCTAGTGTAACTCTTGAGACTCTATAAATAGAGCTCATTCTCACTTATTTAACACATCTCTCAAGCTATCTTTTCTATCTCTCTATCTAATTACGCATCTCTCCTTACTCTCAAACTTTACTAGAATATAACTGATTACAATCTCTCTTCGGAGCAAGTCTCTTGTGACTTAATCACTAAGTTTGATCTCACTTATTAACTTGGTTTGAATGCATTCCTCGTTATGAATCAACTTATGTGTATACTTGATATAACAATTGTTGTCATTTACATTTCTTTACTTTTCCGCAACTAACTCTCTAACTCTCTAACTCTAACTTATTAATATTATTGTTGAGCTTTTAGATCCTTCGAGATTAACTATTCCGCAACTATACTTGTTCTAACATTTGTTCAAGTGTGTCTCAAAGTTTTTCTCTCAACAATTGGTATCAGAGCCATAGTGGTTGCTTTTTGAAAAACGGAACTCTGATTTTCAAAGGGCCTTCTATACCACTGAAGCTCATTTCTTAAAACAAAACAAAAATAAAACAAGGAAGAATGGCACAATCGTTATCTATGAATGTCTCCAACAGTGTTGGTGGTTCTAATCGAGCCCCAATATTGGTGGCAAATGAATATTATCACTGGTCTCATAGAATGGAAATATACTTAAGGAGACTTGGTAGAGATGTTTGGCGATCCATCGAAGAAGGACCACATGTCCTAGTTCTTACACCAGTCCAAACTAACGGCGCTACTGCCAGACTAGGAGGAGGTCAACCAGTCATGAACCGTCCCACCAAGGATGATCTCGATAAAATGGAAAATGATGCTGTTGCTTTTTATGAAATCTCTTGTGGAGTTGCTCCTGACAACTTCGATATTATCATAAATTGCAAATCAGCAAAAGAGATCTGGGAAGTTCTCAAAAACCTGTACAAAGGCTCAGAACAAGCTCAAGACAAGAAGCTCACAACTACACTCAATGAGTTCAACAATTTCAAAGCTCATACTGGCGAAAGTTTGGAAGACTCCTTCAAAAGGTTCATCCTGATAGTCATCAGGTTATCCAATGCGGGCACCATCCGCAGTAATCATGAAACAAATCTTCAATTCCTCAATGGTTTGGGAAGACATTCGACTACGGCTAAGATGATAGTCCAAGGCGATAGATAAATTCATTCTTTGTCTCTCTACAAGCTCTACGGAGAACTGCAAGCACAAGAATCCACCGTACTCAAAGATTGTGCTAACTTCGGAGGACCACTTGCTCTCATAGCACAAGCTCCACATAATCAATCTTACTCTCCCTCGTATAACACTCCACCGCAGTCATACGAAGCTGACTCAGAGTATGATGATGAAGAAGAATTTCAGAAGGCTATTGCTCTGGTTAGCCAACAGTTCAATCGTCTACCACCCCCTTCCTTCCGCAAGAATCAGCAGTTCAACAAACCTCCATTCAACCGTAACTTCAATCCACAGAATAACCATTCTCGTTACCCCAAAAGTTCTCATCCACCACCGCAATCTCAAAATACTCAACCAAAGGAGGCACCGCAGTCTACTCAAACCGCTGACTCCGGTACTCCCTCAAAAGACAAGACTGATGTTGTGATTTGTCATAAATGCAACAAAGAGAATCATTTTGCGAAAGATTGTAACGCCAATGTAGTAAAATACAGAGCATTCTACCTTAGAATGGCTCAAGAGTTGGAAGATAAGGAAAAGGCAAGGGCATACGTAGCCCATGTCAAAAGAGACCACCAAGTTTGGTCATCTGGAGATGAAGAAGAAACCATCAGCAGTATCAAAGGAAAGGGCAAAATTTTCATGCTGGCAACTGCGGATGACGATGGGTCTTCAAAGAAAGAAAAGAATTACTGCTACATGGCTAAGGATGGAACTCTAAGCATCGTCGAACAGGTAAAACTCAAGATCCAAACTCTAAACTATAGCATGCATGACTGTCAACCTTTCATAGATAATCTTAATGACACATGTGCTGCCGTCCTTACAGACTATAACAAAGCCTTAGATGAGAAGAACATTGCGTCCCAAGAGATGTTCCATGTAAGAGGACGACTGGATAACAAAAGACTCAAAATGGCTATGTTAGAAAAGGACTTAGAGTTAGAGAAAGATGCAAGAATGTTGAGTGAAACACAATTAGAGATAGCTTTGAACCAGAGAGATTTAGCTCAGAGTGAAATTGTACGCTTAAATCTTTTAATCGAAAAATTGTTCAATGAAAGTGAAGCTATTGAAAATTTGATAAATCATGGAACCGTGGACAATACATACATTTGGGGTTGGTCAAATGGATATCCTACCGTAATGGATTCCTCACCCCGGTTCAACAAAGACAGATTGTATGTTCCTCCAGACCGAGAATTTCATTTCCCAGTCAATGACAAGACCTTTCCAGAAGACATCAAAACACACTGCGGTAGACTTCATAATCTAAGCAATAATTGTGTCATTGAGGAAATTGTGCCTGAGGTTTCGGGTCACACAAGTGATCAAATTCCTATCTGTGGCACCATTTACCCAAATTCTCAAACCTCATCCGTAGTTGATGAAGAAATTGTCATTGAAGGCCCCGAAGTCTCAAAAGACTTCCCATCTTTGTCCTCAAAGCGCAGTGTCTCACACTGTAGTCAGAAGTCCCACCATAGTCCCACTGAAGTCCCAACTCAGACTTACTCTGCGGTAGTCAAATCATCTTTACCGCAGTCCTCAATAAAAAACTCTGTGACTCTCCAACCAATTCATCATGAATTACCCATAGAGAACTTTGAAGTAGGTCAATGCTCTCAAAACTCTGAATCTTCAAGTTCGGATGAGTCAAGCCCTCGTCCTCAAAAAATTTCTAAGAATTCCAGGAAACCGCATTTGAACACAAATGACTGCGGTTCTCCAAAAACTTTAGAAAAAAAGGCTTTCAAAGAGGAAATTCGATCCCGAGGTACAAACAGACAAAACTTTTCGAAAAATAAAAGGCATATCAGATTTCCAAAATCTAAGAGTCCAGAAAAATTTGTTTTCTCTCATTACTTTTCAAAAAACTCTCCCATCAAGAAAACATGCAAAAAGGAATGTACAGTTTCAACAGTGATTCCTAATTCATCTGACACAACCCAAAAGAGTGTAAAGTCTTTTCGAAACAATGGTTTTCAAGTCTATTCCTCAGATGATCCAAAATGGAAGGGTATCTTACCCACTCCAACACTTTTAAAATCACATCAGAACTTTAACAAGTGGAAGGGTATTTTACCAAAACCAATAAAAAGATCCCAAAGATCTACACATGCTAAACCTTTTCAAAAACAAACTTTTCAGAAGTCCAACAGCACCAATGTCAGATATTACAAACCTCGGACCGGTCATAAGCCCAACTCATCCTTTAGACCGTTGACCAAAAAAAGTGTCAGAGCAAAAGACAAAATCTCAACCTGTCAATGTCAGTGTACCTGTCAAAATAGTTCATCACATGTCACATCTAGTCGGATTCAGAAACCTCGTAATTTTTCAAAAAAAACACAACACTCCAAAATCTCACAAACACCCAGGACTAGGATTAAACATTGACAAGATACTCGTCCCTGCAACCTCGGTTCATGCATCAATCAGAAATTCACCTATTGTCCCAGGCTCCAAACTAGTTTGGATGCCTAAAATAACTGTGTAATTCTCAGGCTTTGTGCAAGGAGGAACAAGAAGAATGGTTAATCAACAGTGCCTGCTCCTTGCACATGACCGGGAGGTTAGAATACCTTCGAGATTTCAGGCCAATTTGCAATGGTGGAAATGTCACATTCAGCAACAATGCGAATGGGGTCATCCGAGGTTATGGTGTTCTTACTACGGGAAACTTCTCTATTCAAAAGGTTGCTTATGTAGAAAACCTTAAACACAATCTCATCAGTGTTGGCCAACTATGTAAGGCATGCCATCGAGTTGAATTTGATGATCAATTTTGCTATGTAATGACAAGTGATAGGAACACATGTTTGATCAAGTCTCGATCTGAAGGTACTATGTATCCTCTAGATGTATCTCTGATCATAGGCAAACCGCAGTTATGCTTCCTATCCAAAGCAGTATCCGAAGTCAGCTGGCTATGGCACCGCAAGCTAGCTTACCTCAACTTCAGATACATCAACAATTTGGTCACTGGAGAACTAGTCAGAGGACTCCCTATTCTCAAGTTCAGCAATGGCACTCTCTATCCTGCATGTGAATGTGGAAAGCAATCCAAAGCAAGTCACCCCATGGTGATTGACTCATCAATCTCTGAACCACTGGAGCTCCTACACATTGATCTCTGCGGTCCATCTACCGTAGCCAGTCTCCATCATAAGAAATAAATACTGGTTATCGTAGATGATTACACACGCTTCACATGGGTCTTCTTTCTTCGACTCAAGTCAGAAACACCGCAGATTCTCATCAATTTCCTCAAAGAGATAGAACTCCAAATCAAGCTGCCAGTTCGACACATCCGAAGTGATAATGGAACCGAGTTTACTAATCATCTCCTAAATAGTTTTTTGGTTTCTAAGGGTATCACTCACAACTTCTCCGCTCCCTACACATCGCAACAGAATGGGGTAGTGGAGCGAAGAAACCGCACTCTAGTAGAAGCAGCCAGATCCATGCTCAACTTCGCACACCTTCCTCTCTACTTCTGGGCTGAAGCAGTGGCCACCGCATGCTTTGTACAAAATCAAAGTATTGTATGTAAGCGACTCAGCAAAACACCGTATGAGGGCCTTAACAACCGCAAGCCAAATGTCCGCTTCTTTCATATCTTTGGGTGTAGATGTTTTGTGATCAACAACAGAGATCATCTTAACAAGTTTGCACCAAAGTCTGATGAAGGCATCTTCCTTGGCTATTCCACAAACAAAGTTGCTTATCGAGTTCTCATTAGACGCACAAGGTTAATCATTGAAAGCTTCAATGTGAAATTTGATGACTATCACATCCGCAACACCGCTCCATCAACTGAAACCACAGCAATCCTAGAAAGTGATATTCCTACTTTTTCGGGTCCATTAAATCTACTTGAAGTAAACTATGACGATCTCTTTGACCCTGTTGAAACAGCGAAACTATCTGAAATTCTTGTGTCTCAGGAAGCTTAACAGCAGCTCGCAGATGTATCTGGTCCATCACTATCTGAAGCAGCTTCTCTCAATACTTCCACCTCTCCGGCTGAGGGGAAAAGCTCTACTCCGGATCAAGCAACAACCATCGAGGTTCCAGTACTTGATGTAGCTTAAGTTCCTATCCGCAGAGAATCATTACCATCAAACGTCTCTTCGGACTCGGATGATGAAAACATAAAGAACATTGACACAAGAACAGACTCAAGGATTATCACTCTCCCATCCGCAATCCAGGGGGAACCTTCTCAGGTTCCAGGGGAACTCCCATCAGCAATCCAGGGGGAACCTCTTCCAACTGCTCAAGAAAATTCCATTCTCGCTCCAACAATCCAAGATGATTCTGCAGGATGTTCTCAAATCCAGGAGGAACTGCCATCTCCAACCGCAGAGTCTTCTGATATATAAGACATCCCCTCTACCGCAGCTGGTGATTATCTGCAACCTCGTCTACATGTATGGATGAAGGACCACCCACCAGGTCACATCATTGGCAACCCATCCGCAGGTATCCAGACTCGATCTTCCAAGGACTTATCTGATCATTTTCACTACGCAACATTTATGTCCTCGGTCGAGCCCCGAACGATCAAAGAAGCATTGCTAGAACCAGACTGGATATCCACAATGCAAGAAGAGCTAGAAGAATTCAAAAGAAACAAAGTGTGGCAGCTCGTCCCGAAGCCGCATGGTCACACCATTGTTGGTACTAGATGGGTGTTCAAAAACAAGTTGGATGAATCTGGTGCGGTAGTCAGAAACAAGGCGAGGCTAGTTGCAAAGGGCTATAGTCAACTTGAAGGTATTGACTATGATGAAACGTATGCTCCGGTGGCACGAATGGAAACCATCCGAATCTTCTTAGCATACGCAGCCCACAAAAACATCAAGGTACACCAAATGGACGTAAAGAGTGCCTTTCTCAATGGGGAATTAAAAGAAGAGGTTTATCTTCAGCAACCTCCAGGCTTTGAAAGTATTGAATTCCCAGACCACTGCTACAAACTTGAAAAAGCAGTGTACGGTCTGAAGTGAAACAAGTTCCGCAAGGGATATTCATTCATCAGGAGAAATACACCACTGAACTGTTAAAGAAATATTCTATGGACAACTGCTCTTCGGCTAAGGTCCCCATGGCCTTCGGATAAAAGATATCTGCTCATCCCTCGGGCGAATCAGTGGATCACAAGACTTATAGAGGTATCATTGGTTCATTAATGTACCTCACCGCAAGCCGACCAGACATTGTCTTTGCAACAGGTGTATGTGCAAGGTATCAGGCTGACCCAAAAGTGTCACACATGACCGCAGCCAAACAAATCCTACGATACCTGAAAGGAAGCAAGTCTCTTGGATTATGGTACCCCGCATGCAATGACTTCAGCCTTCAAGCATTCACAAATGCGGATCATGCCGGATGCAGACTAGATCGAAAAAGCACCTCAGGTGGATGTCAATTTCTGGGTGGAAGACTCGTCAACTGGTCATCAAGAAAACAAAGTTGTGTATCTCTGTCTACTGCAGAAGCTGAATATGTGGCCGCAGCCAGCTGTTGTTCACAAGTCCTATGGATGAAGACACAACTATTGGACTACGGATACAGAATGTTGCGGATACCAATTTACTGTGACTCTGAAAGTGTTATAGCTATTTCACACTATCTAATTCAGCACTCCAAGACAAAGCATATTGAACTACGGTATCACTTCATCAAAGACCACATCTTGAAAGGTAACATTGAACTCATCTTTGTCCATACTCATGAAGGGATTGCTGATGTGTTCACAAAGGCACTTGACTCTACAAAACTCAACAGTTTCTTACAAATGTTAGGAATGACGAATCCGGACCCACAATTCTTTCTGAATTGATAGGTACCGCAGACCATCCTTGGTCTCTGTTGCGGTCCTAACTGAAGTTACTTATGATAGATGGTTTTGGTATATCCTGTTGTACCGTAGTCTATGTACCGCAACCATATATCATATTTATCCTTCACTGGTCCTTATTGTTTGTTATTACTAACTTCTTGTACAACTGCTCTCCTTAATTCTTCTACCGCAGACATCCATCTGTCCATCCGCAATGGCAAAGGATCCATCCGCAATGAAGTCTCAATCCGCAACCATCTTGATAGTTTCTCAACTGTTTCATTAACCCTTGAATCATGGATTAAATAAGAAAAACATTAAATCAAAACATTCCTTGAGAAACTGTCCCATCTCCTTTTTGAATAAACCTTGTGTCAGACCTATTTTAGGAATGATGACAAAAAGAACGTTTTTCCATAAATAAATCCTCTTAATCTGTCTTTTCCTATTACCCTAAAACATCTAACCCGCTACAACTTCCCTTTACCCAAAGGATTAATCTCACCCTCACCACACGTTCTCCAGATGTGGGTCTTAACTCTGACATTTCATTAAATGCAAACCTCTTTTTGGTAAATCTCAAAGTACAGATTTAATCATTTTTCTTAATCTGTGGCTGAGATTAACTTTCTTAATTCGAAATAAAAACCCAAACGTTTTTCCAAATTCACTCAAGATAAAATCGTTTCCCGCTCCCATAAGCCACTATAAAACCCCTTTCTTCTTCCCAAAGAAAAGTTTACGCTCTCTAAACTTCAACCTTCATCTTGCACTCTGTTTTTCCTTCTCTTACAAAGCTTCGTCAAATACCTACAATGGTGAAATCAGGTGTATCCAAGAAACACTCCAAAGCATCTGGATCAGTGAACCCTACTAGTTCAGACTCTGCCTCAAGACATCCTACGCCTACGATTGCCTCAAGCAATTTCAGAGCTGTGTTCGAAGATCATTCATCCTACAATGCTCCGATCAAACTAATGATCAAGTTCTTGACCAATCACCCTCTGTTTGGCCCCTTCGATTCGTTCACAGACGTTGTTCCTCTTTCAACCCTATTCAAGTGTGCCTTTTCAGCGTATCAACCACTCGAGAATCCACAAGAAGTGCATCTTAACCTTGTTAACGATTCTTTGGTCATTATGTCTAAAGAAAAGTTTCTCACTGCTATTAACCTTCTTGTTCATCCCTCCATCAAGATTTTTACTCCATCCATGGCGGACATCATTTCTGCGCTTTACCAGATGGGATATCAAAAGAAAATCAAAGGCATTAGGGAATTAAAGAAAAACCAACTGCCTGTGGTTTGGCAATTCGTTTGCCATTTTGTAATCTGCAGTCTATCCGGCAGAACCGGAGGCACGGATAACATGGGACTCAAACTCCTAGAGTTAGTATGGAGTATCTTCACCGGCCATGATGTCAACTACGGTCAGATACTATGGTACGATTTCTTGTAATACATTCCAAAGGAAAGCCCAAGAGAGAAACCTACCGAACTAACATTTCCAAGGTTCTGGTCTCTATGCATCTCAGACCTCTATGAGGATACAGGAATTAGCATGGGCAACGACACCCACCTCTTTGTCACCAAGGATCTCAAAAGGTACAATCCCTCATCTGATCAGTCTGTTTTTGGACCCATTAGAAGACTACCAACCCACATTCTCTCCACTCTTGGCCTTGAGACTGCTGATGTCTCAGATCATATTGAGGCTATGGAAGGTATTGCCCCATACCTTCCTACCCCGCCTCTTCAAACCCCATCCGCAATCATTGCCCCTGGAAGTACCGCAGTCCCTTCTTCCACTACTTTCTCCAATCTTTCTCAAAGAAGAAAGAAATTAGTCTCAGTCCATCACGGGCCCCGCAACGTCTCCAAGAAACAAAGAACCCCAAAGAAAGATGCTCCCAAACCAACCAAACCCTCAAAGAAACGCAAAATCACCCAAACCGCACCCTCAAATGATAGTGATTCTGATGAGGATGCACAACCCATAGCTATTCTCAAGAAGAAGAAAACCAATCCCACTGGCCAAATGCGTGACCGGACTGATACCTCAGCCTCTCAAAAGGCTCCGGTAGTCCTTGGGGTGGCCGCAGACCCATTCAACACCACAATCGAATACCACTCAGACTCCGAAAGTGAGTATGTTTCACCGCATCGTGGAGACTCACCCCCAGTTCACTCCCAAGAGGATGACACTGGTTCTCGCCCTAAGGTCTCCAAGGCTTCCCGTCTTCATTTCTTTTCCCCAAAGGAGTTGCGCTCCATACTTTTTTCTGTTACCCAAACACTACAAACACCATCCCAACCGCAAGGCGACTCTTCAGCCTTTGCCAGAACTGAGCCGAGGCCAGACTTGACCCCAGGTCAAGGAGACCGAGGAAGCTCAGGAAATCCTACTCTGCTTACATCTATAACAGGTGGTTTAGGCACGGTGAGCACTATTATGCAAGGATCCGTGAACCTGGAGGACACTTCGGTGCGATACCAAGGAATTGACGACATAGACATAAATGATTCATGGAGCAAGTATCAACCTTCCAATGAAGCCGAAGCCAAGAAATATGCCGCTTTCCGTAGGGCATTCCAAGCAAGAAAGGCACGACAGACAAAACAGCTTCAGCAGAAACAACAAGAAATTCAGTCCGTAGCTAAGTATTGGGTAGATGCAATCAACAATGTCAATACCGTAGCTACTTTCTGCAAGGTTCAAGCTCTGATGGACAACATGGTTGATACTATCCGCAAGGCTCAAGAAGCAACTGCTGATCAAACTCCTTCAAAGCCCCCTCCATCTCCAACTGCCAAAGACTCTCAAGATGCAGGCACCGAAATCGAAGTCAGCTCTGCTCCCACCTTCGGTTTTGATGATGTTGATCTTCAGGAGGTTAATCAGCCAAGTCCTTCGGATGATGACCTCATGATGTTTGATGAAGAGGAATCGAGTGGTTCTCAACACTCAACCTCTAAGCCTAAGGAGAAAAAGAAAAACAAGAAGATGGTCGTCTTAAGAAAAGAATTCCTAAGCATACTATCCAAAGTAGATCAAATACTTGCCGCAGTCAAATCAACTCAACCGCAATCAGAAGATCATCCGGTACCGCAGTCCTTGATCGAAAGGATTGAGCGTTTGGAAACCAGGGAACGTCTGGCTGCTGAAAGAATTTCTCTCAAGGTAGAAATGAGAATTCGGTCCCTTGATAATAATCGTCAAGCAGATCACAAGGAATTCATGGCTGTTGCGGAGCGCCTCATCTCTGAGGTGACCGCAATCAAGAAAGACTTACAAGCAGCCATTGCGGACCAGTCTCAATAATCTCAAAAGCTGATAGCTGAGACTCACACTGCATATGAGTCCACTATCTCAGTCCTTCAAGCTACAATGAACAGACTGCAACGATCTTTATCATCAAACTTCCATGGTCCTAAAATTCTCCAACTGACAAAGGAGATTCATCGGCTACTCTTTAACACCACCATTCCTGACAATCAGCAACTGGCTGATGCTCTAAAAGCCCATTTCCAAGAGGTGTATGCCAAGGTCGATGGTCTCAAACAATGGCTTGAGGAGGCTGCGGGTCTGAACTCCTCAAGAGGGGGAAGTGAAGAAGACCATCACTCCAATCATTCCAACACCATCTCACACCATCAAATTCCCCCCATCATTACTGAAAGAGTTCCTTCACCGCAACCTTCACCGCAACCATCTCATCAGACTCCACCGCAAAAGGAGATCACTCCTGAGCGACCAGAGACTCCCCCTCACTTTAAGAATCTGGTGGATCACATGTCTTCTCCAAGCTCAAATGACTCCCCTGTCACCAAACAGAAGAAAGCTGACTGGAAAGCAGCTAAACTTGCTGAGATCATATGGAGAGAATGCGGTTTCGACACTGTTATGGATGAATCCTTGATAAACTCTTGGATTAATCCCCACCGCAGACTGCTGGATGACGACTACAAACCATATCTCACCTATCTTGAACCCCCCTCTAATGGCTACTGGGATGTTCCAATCTCCCCAAATGCTAAATACTTTACAGTATTTGAGCAGTTTGACCGTAGCCTTCCAGATCACAAAAGACTGCCAATGGAATTCGAGAGACTTAACCGATTCTATGCAAAGCATGCCTCTCCCATTGAGAAGATCTGGTCTAAAGATAGACCATCAGCAGTCAAGAACTTTAAGCCCCGAAAATTCATGAAAGCTGACTTCATTCAATACACACTCACAAGAAGGAATCAGGACTATGTCCGCACCCAAGCTGACTTCCGGTGTATGAACCCAGAAGAAGTTTTTCTTATAGCAAAGGTGTTCCAAAACAAGTGTGAAAAGCATCCGAAAATGAAGATAGCACTTGAAAGGGCAAGCACGTTTCTGAGGGAAACTGTCTATGACTTTGCTAAAATCGACGCAGACATCTACCCCACAATTGCCAAAAAGTTCGATCTACCACCACTTGATCCTGCAACGATGCCTACCGAAGGTTATCAAGAAAGATCCCTAGGTGCAACTAACTTCCCTGAACTTGGAGTCATCTTCAAAAGGAAAACCGATCAAGTCAAGTACTTCATTTCCATGACCTCCATGAACCGCCTCACAAAGAAGCAACTTGAAATCTGTCGAACCACAGTAGAAAAATTGAAACATACAACTGCCGAAGTCAAGTTCGAGATTTTAAGGAGGATCACTTGGTTGGAAAATATCAGGAAGTTTTGGTGGATTCTGATCAAGTTTCTTAAACTTTATAAGTGAAGAAAAAGTTAGAGGTCACTTAGGGGGAAATTGTTGAAACATGAAGTGACCCTCTTAACTTAGCCTACCGCAGCCCACAAGCATCCGCAGTCAAGCTCCCATCAGCAGCCTCATCCGAAGTCAGCTAGCCAACCGCAGTCTTCTTACTTTACTTAGTTTATCTATCTTTCTGTAATACTCTCTATTGTCCAGTATGCCTTGCATGGCTACTCTTAGAGATGTAATCTAGTGTAACTCTTGAGACTCTATAAATAGAGCTCATTCTCACTTATTTAACACATATCTGAAGCTATCTTTTCTATCTCTCTATCTGATTACGCATCTCTCCTTACTCTCAAACTTTACTAGAATATAACTGATTACAATCTCTCTTCGGAGCAAGTCTCTTGTGACTTAATCACTAAGTTTGATCTCACTTATTAACTTGGTCTGAATGCATTCCTCGTTATGATTCAACTTATGTGTATACTTGATATAACAATTGTTGTCATTTACATTTCTTTACTTTTCCGCAACTAACTCTCTAACTATCTAACTCTAAGTTATTAATATTATTGTTGAGCTTTTAGATCCTTCGAGATTAACTATTCCGCAACTATACTTGTTCTAACATGTGTTCAAGTGTGTCTCAAAGTTTTTCTCTCAACAGCCCGCAGTATTTAAGGTAACGATTGAAGCCATCAATGCATCAGACATCACTGGAACTTTAAGTTGGTTAATCGCTCTATTAACAATGATCGTCCAAAATCTCGCACAAGAGATCTCACTGTGACGAGTGACAGAATCAGTGCTTTGGATGACTTGAGCCTAGAGGATTGAACCATAATCGACATTCTGGCCAGTGTGAAGCCCATACATGAGACACATAAAGAGCTTACTTGCACAGTCGCTGTCAGTGACCCTTTCAGAGAAAGCTTTAAATAGAATTATGAACAGAACATTCCATGTGGGAGGAAGGTTGGGTTTCTTGAATTTGGAAACAGCAGTAAGAGTTTCCTTGTACCCCATTTGGTAGAACATCTCCAAGACATCAACGTTTGGAATAGTTTCTGGGTTAACCATGTTGTCAGACTGAGGAAGCCCTAACAAATTGCAAAAACGAGCTTTGGAAATCGAGGTTGTATTGTTGTGGATGTCGAATTAGATCCGTTGTTCATCCTTCACATAGTTTTCTGTTGTGTATGCCTTGGAGAGAATCGATATCGGAACATTCTCAAGCTGAGTCATAGTGATTGCCAGAGGGGAGTATTTCAAGCACGCGATAAGAGGTAGCAGGTAAGGATCATACTTAACTGGGTTCAGATCGATAATGAGGTTTTGGTGTTGCTTGATGGTAAGAAGTGTCGAGTGAACAGTTTGATCTTGAATAGATGCGTTTTCAGATGAAGCCGCCATTGATGAAGCTTGAAGAAGAAGATGAACAGTTGAGAGCTTTTTGATCGTTTAGACATTTTTGAAAGCGGTAATGAGAGATAGAACCGTCAAAATCTTTATATAAGATTTGATATGTGAGGAAAATCAGGAGAGAGATTGCATCGGTTATTGAAACGTCTCCTGAAAAAGCGCGACTTGACAACTGTAGAGGTGTCAGATCCGTGCGTCACGCGACGATGAAGTAGCTGCCGATTCAAATTATCACGCGCCCATTGGAATTCTTATCTCTTAAGATATGTCGCGTCAGTGTATCCCCTTTCGCAGTGAAGTAGCGATATGAATCTATATGCCACGAACGTATAGTTCAATGAACATGGATACAATTGCGAACCTGAAAGAACATTAGGAACCACAAACTAGACCTTTTTTTTTTAAATCACAAGGATCTTCATGCGAGAGTGTCAAAGATAAAGAAATAAATCTAAACATATCTATGGGACTTAGTGATGTCTAAATAAAGACATAAAATTGAGGATCCCGGGCATAGATCTCTTCCTTCAAAGTCAAGAGAGACTGAGAAGTGTCTGTGTGGTTTCCCGATGAATAACGATAAAATGTTTGATGAGAAACATTGAAAGGCTTCTGTTGATAAGTCTCATAAATGGTAGTTCATTCTTCTACCAAACTACGAACTCGGCATAAGTGCGAAAGTTTGAAGAAGTACTCGTGTGACCAGTGTAGTCAATTGAACGAGTAGGTTTGAAAGAGTTTTAGTGACTTGGAGAATAATAGAAATCTCAAAAAATAAAAATAAAACTGGATCCATTGGGAAGAAATGTTAGGACTAGAATATTTTATTAGGATCACGCAAAAGAAAAGAGATTTCTTGGTACAGACCACGAAAGTGGACTTTCGTTAATTCCTTGGTGAAAATACTAGAATGTTTGATTGTTCACCGTCAATTCATGAAATGTATTGAATTTTGGGTTTCCCTTAGTTCGTGGTTTACGGAACTAAGATCATGAACGCAGATTTTGAGCAACCATAAACCTCAGTCGTAATTTTTGAGAGTTTCAAGGGTTGCATTTATGAATGCGAAAGAGATGGAGAAATGTGTAGAGGGTTATAAGGAAGCAAAAGTACCTCTGCAATGCGAAAGTGACCATGCAGATAACTCTTAACAATGTGAAAAGAGTAAGGTAGCTCATGACTGAGTTGAATTCGTAGCCTGATTTGGAAGAATTGATTGGGTAGTACCAATTCATTAAGGCTTCACATTTGAGTCGTTGAGGCTTAGGTCAACATGCAGCATCATGCTTCTAGGGACATTTACTAATACATAGGCAAAGATAATTATACCTGCCCCATCACACAAATTAATAGATGGTGTAAACATCTTCTTTCATGATCTTGGTGTGAATCTATTAATTTTGGAATTTTGAGGGTTGTGAAAGAAATAAATAAAAAAATAAACACAAGATGAAAATATTTTTGTAATTTTATTTTTCTTTAAACAATAATAATAAAAAAAACAAATAAAATATTATTGGTTTTTGAGAATTTCTGGAAAAAAATGAGTAAAAACATAAAGTATACAAATAGCAAAGAAAAATAAGCAATAATATACAAAAAGTACAAAAGGATATATGAAAAACCAAACCACGAATGAACAGTATTCTGCGAACAACTGCGAGTATTCGCACCGATTCGCATCCATAAATAAGACTGCAAATGAACAGTTGACTGCGAGTTACTGCGAACGTTAGCACCGATTCGCAGTGAAACTTTATGAGTGTAACAGCGGTTTTGGTACAGATTCAGCTTCCATCATTCCCAGCCCTTGAAGTATTCTATTAAAGGTTGTTTCAGGTAGGGCCTTGGTGAATATGTCAGCTAACTGATCAGCAGATCTAACGAAATGTATCTCGACATTTCCATCTTCCACATGATCCTTAATAAAGTGATACCTCAATGCAATGTGTTTCGTCTTTGAGTGTTCCACTGGGTTGTGACAAATGCGAATGACACTTTCAGAGTCACAATAAAGTGGGATGTGTTTCATACTTAAGCCATAGTCATGAAGCTGGCTTTGAATCCAAATGACCCGGGATGTGCACGAAGCTGCAACTATGTATTCAGCCTCAGCTGTTGACAACAAAACATACGTTTGTTTCTTGGATTGCCAACTTACCAGTTTGTCATCAAGAAATTGGCATCCACCAGTTGTGCTTTTTCTGTCTAAACCACATCCCCCTAGGTCAGCATCTGAGAATGCTTGCATAAAAAACCCTGAGTTCGCAGGATACCATATTCCAAGAGATGACGTTTGTTTCAAATACCTAAAGATATTCTTGACTGCAACCATATGAGGTTCGCATGGATTGGCTTGGAACCTAGCACAATAACAAACTGAAAACATAATATCTGGTCTACTAGCTGTTAGATACATTAGTGAACCTATCATTTGACGATAAAGGGTCATATCTGCAGCAGGTTTATCCAGTGAAGGAGTCAGTTTCGTTCCGAATGGCATTGGAACCTTCGCCTTTGAGTCTCCCACCATTCCAAACTTAGCAAGTAATGTCTTTGTGTAAGCTTCATGATTAATAAAAATTCCCTTCTGTCCCTGTCTAATGTTTAACCCAAGGAAAAAGTTAATTGGACCCATTGAGCTCATCTCAAATTTAGTTTCCATCAGCTTTCGGAACTCGGCTGTTAGGCTGGGATTAGTAGATCCGAAGATGATTTCATCAACATAAATTTGGATGATCATTAAGTGGTCACCCTCTTTCTTGCAAAAGAAGGTTGGGTCAACCGAACCTTGTTTGAATTTGGACATTTTCAAAAAACGAGTTAATGTTTCGTACCAGGCTCTTGGAGCTTGCTTCAAACCATAAACTGCCTTGTCGAGAATATAGCAGTGGTTGGGATACTTTTCATTCACGAACCCAGGTGGTTGCTCCATATAAACTGTCTCTTCCAGTTCGCCATTTAGGAACGCACACTTCACATCCATTTGAAAAACTTCCAGGTTCTTATGTGCCACATATGCCAAGAATATACGAACGGATTCCAACCTTGCAACTAGTGTGAAGTTCTCTTCGTAGGCAATACCTTCTTCTTGACAATAACCTTTGCCGACGAGTCTTGATTTGTTCCTAATCACGTTCCCTTCTTTATCCATCTTGTTGCGAAATACCCATTTCAAACCAACAATTGATGCATCTGGTGGAGTTGGAATTAATCTCCAAACCTTGTTACGTTCAAACTCATTGAGTTCAGCTTGCATCGCTTGCACCCAATCAGAGTGATCAAGAGTAGTTTTGACGGTTTCGGGCTCTATCTTAGATACAAAAGAATTAAACATAAAAAATTCTACTTTGAAAATAATGCAGTTTGCTTCACTTTTAGTTGGGATCGTGTAAGGATACCGACAGAAGATTCACAAATGACTTGAGCTTTTGGGTGATCTCTGGTCCATTTGGTCATAGGAGGATAATTGGGATCTAAGGATGGATTTAGTTCAGCATTAACTTCCTCAGATTCTGATTGAACGGATTGAGCGTCCGAATTATCATTTTCCACTTCCTCATTCTCCCCCTCGAATGATGCGAACTCATTAACTTCAGGAATAGAATCATCGTCTGCGAACGGATGTTCGTGGGTCATTGTATGAGGTGAACAATCTCCATTAGAAGGAGGTTCAGAAGGAGCATGTGAAGAAAAACCCTCCCCATGCAGTGGAGTATTCGTCGTTTGAGGTGTGGCATCCTCCCCTGGAAATGTGTATTAGAATCAGAATTCTCCCCCTAGAGAGTAGCGTTCGTGTCTTGAGGAATGTTCGCAGTGGATGGCTGTTGTGGCATGTCTTTCGCAGCATCATCAATGATCTTCTTAAGTTCGTCTACTTTGTTATCAGCTGTCTTGGCTTCAGATGTGATGGCTTTCTCAGGTTCATCAAACAGTAACATGAACTCCTCATATAGGTTGGAAATGGGAATAACGACAGGACTGGGCTTTGGAAAGATTTCCTGTATTTGACTTTCGTTTGACTGAATCCTCTTCAGATAGTTGTCATCAAACATGACATAATAGGTTTCTTCAATTTTCTTTGATCGTTTGTTGAGAACCATATATGCCTTAGAGGTCAATGAGTACCCTAAGAATATTCCCTCGTCAGCTTTTGCATCGAACTTGTTTCGTTGTTCCTTAGAGTTAAAGATGAAACACCTGGAACCAAAGACGTGGAAAAACTTGACATTAGGTTTGCAATTATTTAAAATTTCATATGGAGTAATTGAAAATCACTTATTCAAGATGGATTTGTTTTGGGTAAAGCAGGCGGTAGCAATCACATCTGCCCAGAAGTAGAGTGGCAGACATGCGAACGTTAGCATGGTTCGTGCAGCTTCACATAAGGAACGGTTTCGTATTTCAACTATGCCATTCTGTTGTGGAGTGTAAGGAGCAGAGAAGTTATGTGTGACTCCCTTTTCAGCAAGAAATTCTTCAAACGCTTGGTTTTTGAATTCTAGCCTGTTGTCACTGCGAACGTTGTGAACCAGCTTTCGCAGTTGAAGCTCGATTTGCTTAATGAAATCCTTGAGTTTTGGCATTGCATCAAATTTCTGTCTAAGAAAGAACACCCAAGCGGAACGTGAAAAATCATCTACAATTACTAGAATATACTTACTACCTCCCACGCTTTCAATAGCAGAAGGTCCACAAAGGTCGATGTGTAGAAGTTCCAAAGGTTCGATGACTTTTGTGTTCACGATAGATGGATGAGTTTTTCTAGTTTGCTTTCCCATCTCACAGGCAGCACACAAATGATCCTTGTCGAATTTCAATAGAGGAAGTCCTCACACATGATCACCAAGAACGAGCTTGTTGATGTCTTTGAAGTTTAAGTGCGAAAGTCGCCTATGCCATAACCAACTTTCGTCTGAGCGAGCTTTTGTAAGCAGGCAAATGGCTGGCTTCCCTCGTATTGGGTTTAGATTTAACGGATACATCTCACCCTTTCTTTATGATTTTAGAAGAACAGACTTGGTTTCCTTGTCAATGATTTTTGATCCTTCGTCATCAAATGACACCTTCAATCCAGTCCCCACAACCAATTGCGAGACACTAACAAGGTTGTGTTGTAATCCTTCAACGTAAGCCACTTTGCGAATTGAGAAGTCTCCATTCGTTATCATTCCATAGCCTTTTATTCTTCCAAAAGAATTATTTTCATACTTTACATTTCCACCATCCTTAAGAGCCCTGAACTCTCGTAGCTCCTCCTTCCTTCCTGTCATGTGACATGAACAACCACTATCAATGTACCATTCAGTGTCGAACTGTTCGTCACGAATTACCTGCAAAAGTTTACCAGATTTAGGAACCCAAAGTTTCTTGGGTCCTTGTGAGCCTTTCACAGAAGAAGAAAAAGTAATGTCAAGATCAACCAAATATGTTCGTTTAATGAGTGTGGTTTTATCTTTTCGTTTGATGGTAAAAACTTTGATTTTGTTATCTTTTAAGTTTGTTTCTTTAGAATCAGAAGGTTTGTGCTTGGTGCTATCTTGATTCTTAACGGACTTCTTTTCAGTTTCCTTAGGGTTAGCATTCGTTGTCTTGGTTGGAACTTTCGGCTCTGAAACTAGTTTTCCCTTGCCTTTGATATCATTTGGTTTAAACTTCGTGGATTGAGAGTGATAAGGCTTTGGTCTCTCCATTGGTTTCTTTGTGAAGAAGGGTTTTGGAGTCCCCTTTTGCTGAGAGTCCCTTGAACCGTGAGAGCAGCAGTGCGAACATTGACTAGGATTTACCTGCGAAGGTACTTTCGCATTGTGATTAATCCTTCTTTCGTTGCGAACATAGCCAGAATTTTGGGATTGCCAAAATTGCTTCCTTTCATTGAGATTTCTTTTATATCTCTCATTTCTTTATCGTTTTTTATCTGCAAGTTGCTTAGACGACTTGTGAATATTCACATTTGGTTTTGGTTTTCTCACACTAGATTCACTCTTCACAGGTTTGGATTTGCTGCAAACTTCTTTGGTACCACTTGGGCTACCTTTTTCAAATGTTGAGCGATTGTTTATGGGTTCAGCTACGTATCTTCCCTTCGCTTTCCATGAGGTCCTTTCAGATAAGCTAACGGTTTCATCAGCATTATCTATTGGGGCTGACCAGAAGAACTCATCGCAACCATCCTTGTTATCCTCATCGACAATGGACTTTAATTCGACAGTTTGAGTTTCGGTCACTCCATTAACTTTAAAAACTTGATTTGGAGTAGTTTGGACCTTTGGAAAAACAATTGCTTTTTTTTCAAAATTTTTGGTTTATTTTGAGAAATTCTTGCGAACTCAACTGAATTTTCAGAAATAAGAGCTTTCGCGGGTTGAGGTTTGTTTTTAACGAATTATGAGCAGTCAAGCTCATCCTCTACGGAGATTTCACTCATATCACTATCCTCATCGAATTCAGAAGTGTTTTCAACATTCAATTTATTTTCTGAACTCAACTTGGCATTCAATGAGTCAAATTTCTGTACAGTATCAGATTTAATCTGCTTTTTATCATTTTCATCCAAGATTTGTTTCAACATATTTTTGTGGTCCTTGGACTTAATGTAATTCTCGATTCGTTCAAGTCCATATTTGTATGCATCATAAGTTTCTTCAGACGAAACGATAGATTCGCATTTGTAGCAGTCTGCGTCTATTTCATCTTCCTTTAATTCGAGAAATGGCAAAATTATCTTGTGGATTTTCTTACCAATTTCACAATCAAGGTGAAGTTGAGTGATATTAAAGTAAAGCCTTTTTTCAATTAAACAAAAAATGTTTCGCTGTTTCAAAAGCATAAGATTATCTCTTTGCAAATAAATAGATTCATCCCTAGACTTAGACAAATCCGACTCGATCTTCTGAATCCACATACGTCTCTCATCACTCTTGGATGTAGCCCTGCTTAATTGATCAGTCAGGTTAGAGTTTGTCAACTGGGTTCGCTTTAAACTATCGCTTATACTTGAAAAGGTGAATTTTAAGTCGCTTAACTCAGTTTCATATCTAGATACAGGAATATTAAGAGATTCGAGAATGGAATTTACCTTATTGATCAGCTGTTCGCACTCATTCATTTGTTCTAGAACAGGTCGTGCGGCAAAATAACTATCATCCTTTCTCTCAATTTCGCTAGTATTCTCCTGCATCTGCGAACTTCCATCAGTCACCAGCAAACATCTTCCTGAGAACTGCGAACTTGCCTCTTTCGCTACAAATACCCTTCCGTGTGTGGGCTTGCGAAGTTCTTCATCCTCGGAGTCTGTCGACCAGACTTCCACTCCTCCAAACTCGCCTTCAGCCATATTTTCATGTACAATCAACGTAGGCATAGAGTTATCATTAGTTTTCTTCCTCTTGATCTCCTCCAGCTTTCTCAGATGGTAAGCTTCCTCATCCTCTCCTTCACTCTTCTCATTCTGCCTTCGCAGCATGCGCTCCTTGGCAAGATGGTTTTTGCCATGACAATAGTTACACTCGTATCCGGAGTCACCAACCACCTTTTTCTCCTTATTCTCTTCCTCTTTCTGAGAACCACTTATGTTCTCCTCTTTCACTTTTTTCTGAGTTATAGCTTCCTGCCATTTTCTGTTTTTGCTTGAAGGAAACTTCTTCCTAGCAAATCGCTTAGGGTTTGACACCATTAAAGCGAAATCTTCGTTTGAGAACTCATACTCAGAGTGATCTGATCCAGATCCGTCGTCAGTAATTGTCTTTCCCTTCGCAACCAATGATAAGGACCCCATGCTAGAAACCACCTTCGCTTCTTTCGTCACTTTACTCTCTCATGCCTTCAGAATACCCACAAGCTTCGCAAGAGTATAGTTCTTGAACTGTTTGTGCGCTTTAACAGTTGACACTACTGCCTTCCACTCTGATCGCAGTTCGTTCATGAACGTGACCTTTTGCTCAATCAGTTCACGTCCAATCCCATGCTTCATCATTTTGCTGAGAAGATGATTATATCGATTAAACGTGGTATTTAGTGTTTCTTCAGGCTTTTGAATGAATTCCCCAAACTCGGATGGCAAGAGCGTTTGAGTTCAATGCTCTAGATCAGCATTTGTGGAGTAGAGCTCTTTCAACCTATCCCAAATAGCCTTCGCGGTGTCACAAGAGCTCACGAGACAGAAAGTATCTGCTTGCAAAGCGAATCTAATGATTCTTATTGCTTTAATATTGCATGTGAGTTTGTCTTTCTCGTCTTGAGGCACGTCCTTCACATCAAGGAGCAGTTGGTTGTATTCTTTATGGGTTTTGATTTATATTTTGGTAACTATATGAACAAATGGACCTAGAGTGATTGCCTCCCAAATCAGATAATCATTATCATCTGAGCCTAAAACATAGTCTTCAAAGTGGAGCGCCCAAACTTCATATTCTTGAGGAAAAACAATCGGGATCCTAGTTATTGATCCAATGCTGCTTGAAGTATTCAAGGAGTTGATGTTGGAATCGTCGTGCTGCATGGTGAAAAACCTTTCGATACCTGTAAAGAATCAGACGTGTAAACAAAGATTGTTTATAGGGTAATATCAAGATCTTTTTGAGCCGTCCAAATGATGCAGAAGATGACTGAGGTAGGTCCTATATTAACGGAAACCCTAAAACTCTATAAACAGAAGAGATGTGTATAGATTACATAGTCTCCTGCTCTGATACCAATTGTTAGGATTAAAACCTTAAAGATCTAATAGATTCACACAAATAAAGAACAAGAACACTATATTGATCAAACTAGTGCTGAATGATTAACAGTCACGCCTCAGAAGAACTCAATAAATAATTACTTCCGTAGAGGCGTAAAATAGGGTTACAAAGATAATATCAGAGTTGCTTAAAATATGATGCATGCATGCACCAAATATACTCTAACCCCAAAAATAAATACGAGTGGACACGCCCAACTCGTTTATACAAACGGACTAAACAAAACAGGTCCAATGATGCATTACATAGTACTCAACAACCATAATCTCAAATATGGCTTAAAGGACCCAAAAATGCACAAATAACACCCTAAGTTGGATCTAGGATAAGGAATCATCAATATGGGAGCTTTTTTTCCCTCAAATAGCTTGCTAATATGAAGATGACTCTAGATTTACAAGCTCAAGTGTCACACCCCTAAACCAGAACGACGAAAATGTCTAGGGTGGATGACTTTCATGTACAGTATCATAACAATTGAATAAGAGTGATCAAATACATACAACCATCATATTGATAATTTATAAGTTTACATTGTATAAAAATCGTTGTTTGTTTGATGCCAAATACAAATGACAAAAATATATGACGTAACGCTGCTACGCCCCATCTTCAAAATCCTTATGGGTACCTGTTTACTGATTTCCTGAGAATTCAAGTGATTTTGAGAAATGTCAACAATTAAGTTGGTGAGTTCATAAGCGTTTTGTGTGAGTATGATTGGTAACTTTTCCATGTAAAAATGATAGCGTGTACTTTAAGAAAATCCAATATTTTCTTTAAAAATGAGTTGTAAGCCTTAAATCCAAGGACTAAAAATGTAATTAAAGCTGTACTGGAAAGTAGTATTATGAAGTCTTATATTTATATAAAACTACTTGAATGTATGTTAACCCCGTAAACCAAATGCTTTGATAATACCCCATGTGAGTTATCATAACCATGCTAATAACTAGTTGGCCTGCTACGATGTTCTTCAGGCGTCAGAACTATTAGACATTTGCCACCCTAGACTAGCCGGTCTAACTGTAGCTAACAGCTTAGGTGCAGGGTTGTCAATCCCGTATAGATCTATACACAAGTGTCACGCTCTCCCTACAAGAGACTCTGGTTATAATGCAAGACTTAGTGTGTACTATGGTAGGTACGGTGATGCTGAATGTCTCACAAAATTGTATTAACCGGTTTACGTATAGTGTAAATGAATGCATTCCTATTCTATAGAGGTTACATAGTATGAAAATAATTATACCTTTAAATAATTGTTTGTTTCTTCTGAAATGATAATGTAGTGTTTGTGACTCCCAAACTATACCAATTATAGTTTATTATGATTGTTCGCCAAGACTATTTATATAATCATTTATATAAATACATATTAGTTATCTTGTGTAGATGCTTTTAAAAGATTATGTCATAAAAACTTACATCTAGCACAAGTATGAGGAATTTGTATGAAAAAGTCCATTTGTTGGATAATTGCATTGATACACGCTGGGTAAAACTTTGTTTTTGAAAGGATGAAACATCAAGTCACAAAATCAACCATGTTTTCTCTTCTTTCCCACTTAAATCCATCATAGGGCCACCGAAATCATATGTGATTTCGGCTTAGCACACGGAGATCACCTAGTGATTTCGGTCCATGCACTAAACGAGATCACATGGTGATTTTGGTCTAGTAAGGATTTGGGTCCTAAGTCGTTGATATTTTGACTTTACTTGACTTTTGTTGTGTCACACCCCTAAACCAAGGATGGCGGAAACGTCCGAGGGTGGAGGACTTCATGTATAGTATCACAACAACGAATATAATAGTGCTCAAAGTAAATACAACCATCATAAATATAATTGAAAAGGTTACACCATGGGATAAGTTTACATGTTTCAAAATCAATTACATTATGATGACAAAATGAAACGTTTGACGACTTATCGTCCCATCCTCAAAATGCTGTTGGTTTCCTGTTTCACTGATTTTCTGAGAATACAAGTAGTTTTGAAAAAGTGTCAACAATTAAGTTGGTGAGTTCATAAGAGTTTTGTTCGAGAAAGAAACTGTTTTCCTTGTAAAAGCGACAGAGTATGTTTCCAGAAAATCCAATATTTTCTTTATTAAGTGAAATGAATGCTTCTATGTTATGCGATAATGAACCCTAGAAAGACCCATAGATTTCTTCTATAATCGCCCAGCGTATATAAATTGTACAAAATTTAAGTTGAATAAACCGTTGAATATAATGGATATGCCCTAGGTCCACAACCAAACAAGGAACAGGAGATGAGGCGGGCCCACCAATTCTAAATCGATTGTGACTAAATTCTTATATAACTCTATCATATACACTTAGCAATTATAGCTGAAGTCTAACAATTCTAGATGAAATATAGTTTTAACAGAGATATGATTCCAAAGAAAATCCTATATTTTCCTTATAAAAGTTATGTGGTCCTAAATCCCAGGACCGAAAACAAGTATATTTCCATACTTAAAGATATAAAAGCGATTTTAAATCGGCATAAAACCCTTTTTAAAGTTAGGTGGTCCTAAATCTCAGGACCGAAAACAAGTATATTTCCATGCTTAAAGATATAAAACCGATTTTAAATCGGTATAAAACCCTTTTTAAAGTTAGGTGGTCCTAAATCCCAGGACCGAAAACAAGTATATTTCCATACTTAAAGATATTTCCTGTGAGTTAAATCGACATAACTCGCTAATTTAAACAGAACCCGTAAATCTTATAATTTATTAATACCACATGTGAGCTATTATAACCATGCTAAGACTAGTTCGAATGGCCTCGTAACACGACGTTCTTCAGGCGTCGCACGTTAAATGACACTTGTCACCACAGAGCTGCCGGTCTAGCTATTGCATGCAGCTCAGGTGTGGGTTTGTCAAACCCAATATAGATCTATACACAACTATCACGCTCTCCCTACAAGAGACTTTGGTTATAATTTACAGGACTTTTTGATTTATTACCATGAAGGTAACTCGAAGCGAATGACTCACAAATTTATTCATTAACAGATTTACGTGAACTTAACTGAAAACCTTTGGTAAATGAGTTTGAAATGTAAATGATACATAAACTATACCTATTATAGTTTATCCAAAACGTTTGTACTCAAAAATGACTCTTTTATGAAAATACATTAGTGCTATGAATCCATAAACTATGCTTATTATAGCTTATTATATGTGTTCGAAATGAATGAAAAATCTTATCATGAATGACTAAATTTCAGTTTATGATGATAAACTAACAAGAAATTACATTCAATATTTAGAACTTATTGTTATACACTTTGCTCAACATAATACAAAGTGTTATGAATGTTATAAGCTGTTAACTAGTTTTTAAGCTTTCTGCACTGTTTTAGAAAAATCATAGAAAAATCATACGAAGTCGAAAACTGAATCCGTAAATTCTGAGAATTCATAAAATGTGTCTAGTTTATTCATAATTTTTATTATGATTTTTAGAAGTATTTAACTTGTGTTAAAATGTTCATATTCACAGACTGGTCAGAATTTGTTTCTGAAATGATAGGCAGTTTTATAAAAATCACCATAAATCGTAGAAAACTCGTATGGAGATGTGCAAATAGTCATTTTAAAGATATGAACCTGAACTATTTGCAACTAATACAGTTTTGAAAACTAAAATGTTTAAGTTGACCAAAACAGTCCGTGAATGGAGTTGAACTTTTCTGATGAAGGCTGTTAAATGAGTTTAGTTGTGTTCTTGGTGGTTTAACTTGTATTCCCCCCCTTAAAACTTAAGAAAAACATGAAAAGATAGGGGTATGAACTCACCTTATATGATTTCAGTGGGTTAATGTTGAAGAAGAGAAGTGTTCAACTCAAGAACACTTGGAGGATTGCTTGAAGATTCGAGAATCTAACACTAATGTGATGGAATTTGTGTAAGTAATCTATGATTTTGAGTAGGAGGATGTGTAATAATCATAAGAAATATGATGATGCTTACCAAATGAAGGAGAAAAGCCTTGGAGTATGCCTTGAGGTTCTCGAAATTGAGAGAGAAAGATGAGAGAGTTTGGAGTGGGATTCTTGGTGGAAAATGAGAGAATGAATGAAGTGTGAGGAGAGAGGGTGGATGTTCCAGCTCTAAGAACGTGGGAAATGGCTGGAAATGATGAGAAAGTACATTGACATGACTTAGGTATGGTGGAAGGAGTGTGGCTGGTCATGGAGTGGGTATGGGTGGATGCTTGTGTCATAAACTAAAGAAAAGTCAACACTCCACCTCTTGTACTTCACCCACTCTTCTTGGATAAGATTTATCCCCAAAAACGTGATTAAATAATAAATATGGGGCCTTATATGTTAAAATAAAGTTTTGGGTGAAAATCTCGCGTTAAAATAATTAAAAACGGGCCTAAAATGCAAAACTAGTCGAAAACCGGGTGAAATTGGCCTACCTGCAAGACCTCTCGGTTCTGGGCCGAGGTTCGGTCCTAATGCTGTTGGGCCCGAAGGCGAAATGGAGCGAAAGGGTAAGAAGCGAAATAGCCCGAAGGCGAAGGTAGGAAGCGAAGGCTTCGGGTTCGGTTCGTCCGCGGTTCGGGCCCGAGAGGGAGGGTTCGGTCCGAAGGTAAGTTCGGCTCATGGCAGCTTCGGTCCTTCAGCAGTTCGGTCCCTATAGGGACCTTCGGTTCTAAGGGGGTTCGGCCCTTTAAGAGGGGTTTCGGGTCCTTAAGCCTAATTTACCCGTATTTACCCCGTTTTAAGCGGTTTTTGACCCGGTTAAGGGTCGGAATGGCCCGAAAGACTATAAAAAGTTAAAGGAACTTTTGAGAGAGATTCGGGAGAGATTTGGGAGAGATTTGGGAGAGATTTTTAATAGAGAGAGATAGAGTGAAAACGATCGAGAGAAGTTTCGTTTATGACATTTTTGAGTGTCCGGCTTCGCAACGCAAGGTTTGTGAACCTCGTTAAGTCTTGTTATGATTGTTATATGCCCCCGAGGGTTAAGGAATAATGTTTTATCGAGTAGTTTCATCACTTGCCCTGACTTGGGTTTAAATTTTTTCCGAACACGTGAAAACTCTAAGTGATACTTTGTATTAAGATTGCGGGTTGTTCAATAAGAAATATAATGGAAACCCTAATGTACAAGGGTTAGATGAGTTGACCGGTTTGACTTGTTGACTTTAGTTGACTTTGACTTGGCCAACAATTGACGGTTGTCACATCATCCCCCCGTAAGAAAGAATTTCGTCCCGAAATTAGCGTTTCGACTGGGAGTTCAAGAATTTGGGGAAAAGATGGGGGAACTTTTTGTAGTATAAGGAATTGATATGGTGGGGAACAACCCGCTTGATGTTAAATGACGACCTTGGAATTTCTTATTGTAACTTGAGCTGAGTCGATTTAAAGGAGTTATTGTTTTGGAATGATAGTGTATCTTACGTGTGCTTTTATGCTCTCCGCTTTATACTTGGTATTACCATTATGAATATTTTATAATGTAGTTAGCGAGTTCCAACATTACGAATGTTTCAACAATTTGTGACGAAATTTGCATTATAAGTCCTACCAGTTCTTTTATAATCGCTTGGTGTAAACTAGTCGTATATCATTAAGATTGCGAGGGCATCCGGATGGGTGACCCCGCCTTCAGCCCACAACCAAACAAGGAACAGGGAATGAGGCGGAATCACACATTCTAAGTCCATAGAATCTTAATGATATATGACCATAATGTTTACACTAGCCATCATAGATTCACTAGTAAAAACCCTGCGTTTTTATATAGGTGATAAGACTTATTTGGGTTTTGCCGTGTTCTCGAGATTTATGGTTAATATACTTGAATCGATGCTAGCTTTAGTAATAAAAAGAAATTTAGAATTCAAACGTCGATGTTAGAAGCACGTACTGATAATTACGGGCGATTCCGAGGTGGTCTCTCCTGCAGTGATCGCGAGCACCCTTCCACCATCACCAGCATTTTGTGCTCTTGGGCAGTCCCTTTTAAAGTGTCCCGTTTCGCCGCACTTGTAACAGGCTGAGCTTACTCCAGTACCAGGGACCTGGTTGATGGGTCGTGCCGGTGCCTTACAGAAACGGGCAGTGTGCCCCTTCCTGTTGCAATTTTTGCAATGCATTTCTCGACAAACACCAGTGTGATGGAAGTTACATTTGTTGCATTTCGGAAGGGTTCCAGCGTATCGATTTATGGGTGCTGGCGCGGCGTGGGTTGTGGCAGCATGAACAGCAACGATCTGTTGCTTCTTAGTGAAGTCCTGGGCTGGTTGGTCCTTCTTGTTGTTGCAGAACTTCCTTTTGTTGTTTCCTCCTCTTGCTTGATCAGGGGTGGTTGTCGCAGTGTCATGGCTGGCACGATGGTCGATGAGTTGTTGTGCCAATTCCTTGGCACTCTCAAAGGTAGTTGGTCTTGAGGCCAACACGCTATCTTGAATTTCGGAGGACAATCCCAAGAGGTATCGCTCCAACTTTTTGTCTTCCGGGGTGACCATAGCGGGACAAAGGAGTGCTAGATCACAAAATCGGGCGGTATAAGTCGCAAGGTCAGAGCCTGTCATTTTGAGGTTCCAAAGTTCTTGCTCTAGCTTTTGCACCTCGCCCCTTGGGCAATACTCTTTCAGCATCCTTGTCTTCAAGTCCTCCCAATTCATCGAGTTAGCCACTGTAAGCGTCAGTGACTTAACGTGGCCGTTCCACCAAGTAAGGGCCCGGCCGGAGAAAGTGCGAGCTGCGAATTTGACCTTGTTCGCTTCGGGGCACGCACAGATCTCGAAGACAGATTCGGTCTTCTCGAACCACTGCATCAAATCGATGACTCCCCCGCTACCATTGAACGAATCGGGTTTACCATTGGTAAAGTCCTTAAAGGAGCATTCTCTAGAACGCCCTTGGCTATCTCCTTTAGTGGAGTTATTAGTACCGCTCCCTACCCGTCCTGCACCATCAGTACTGATTTGGGACATAGCAGCTGCCACTGCGGCCGTGACCGCAGCTTGGAACATAACAGGATTATATTGGGGAGGCGGCGGTGGTGGATTTTTTTGCGTTCCGCTAGTGCGTCTAACAGACCTTCGAGGCGGCATCTTTCGTTTATATATACACGTATAAATTTCGCACTTTACTGAACTATTCTCGGTGTTTCTGCTAACGTCCCTGAGGCGGATTTATGGTAGTGGATAGAAGTGGGTTTTGCACGGGCGTTAAGATTTATCCATCACGTTGCTCGTGCGAGAATAGGGGTAGAAGAGATCATTAATAGACGTCTAATCCTATAATTACGTATAGGGGGTGATCCTTATTAGTCACGTCTATAATTACATAGTGCATACCAGTTATACATAACCTGAGATAGAGAAGACCTTCGAATAAACAACTCTACTCTAAGTCCACAACCAAACAAGGAACAGGAAATAGAGCAATAGTCATAGATTCTGAGTCTATAATATCTTTAATTATGTATAACCTTAGCGTATGCACTCAGGCATTATAGACCTACTAATAGGGGTCTTTAGTTTTCACATAAGTTAGTTATAGTATCACAAAATACTCCTATAGTATTTTAATATTATGTTTGGTTCTTAACGATTTTCTTGTATGGGCGTTGGTAAGTTGATAGACTTGTTGTCCACCATGACTATCCCCCGGAACATGTTAGTCATTTCTCGGACGAATATAGTTGATCAGGCTATATCCCTCCCAGACTTGATTGCATATCCCAGGGCATATTCACATTGCACAACTTCTCTATTTTTAACTTTTGTGTTTTCCTTAGACATGACACTAAACCGGTATGCATGTATGTACTTTTAACAAGAAATTATTTATTTCTAAAAGTATAGTTATTTGAAAATGTTACATCAGAGACCTTAGTCCCAATGCATTTATAGTTTGTATATCTTATGTGGTTCGATATACTTAGTTCACTATAAACAATGCTCTGATACCAATCTGTCACACCCCCAAACCAAGGATGGCGGAAACGTCCGGGGGTGGAGGACTTCATGTATAGTATCACAACATCGAATATAATAGTGCTCAAAGTAAATACAACCATCACAAATATAATTGAAAAGGTTACACCATGGGATAAGTTTACATGTTTCAAAATCAATTACATTATGATGACAAAATGAAACGTTTGACGACTTATCGTCCCATCCTCAAAATGTTGTTGGTTTTCCTGTTTCACTGATTTCCTGAGAATACAAGTAGTTTTGAAAAAGTGTCAACAATTAATTGGTGAGTTCATAAGAGTTTTGTTCGAGAAAGAAACCGTTTTCCTTGTAAAAGCGACAAAGTATGTTTCCAGAAAATCCAATATTTTCTTTATTAAGTGAAATGAATGCTTCTATGTTATGCGATAATGAACCCTAGAAAGACCCATAGATTTCTTCTATAATCGCCCAGCGTATATAAGTTGTACAAAATTTAAGTTGAATAAACCGTAGAATATAATGGGTCTGCCCTAGGTCCACAACCAAACAAGGAACAGGAGATGAGGCGGGCCCACCAATTCTAAGTCGATTGTGACTAAATTCTTATATAACTCTATCATATACACTTAGCAATTATAGCTGAAGTCTAACAATTCTAGATGAAATATAGTTTTAACAGAGATATGATTCCAAAGAAAATCCTATATTTTCCTTATAAAAGTTATGTGGTCCTAAATTCCAGGACCGAAAACAAGTATATTTCCATACTTAAAGATATAAAAGCGATTTTAAATCGGCATAAAACCCTTTTTAAAGTTAGGTGGTCCTAAATCCCATGACCGAAAACAAGTATATTTCCATACTTAAAGATATAAAAGTGATTTTAAATCGGCATAAAACCCTTTTTAAAGTTAGGTGGTCCTAAATCCCAGGACCTAAAACAAGTATATTTCCAAACTTAAAGATATTTCATGTGAGTTAAATCGACATAACTCGCTAATTTAAACAGAACCCGTAAATCTTATAATTTATTAATACCACATGTGAGCTATTATAACCATGCTAAGACTAGTTCGAATGGCCTCGTAACACGACGTTCTTCAGGCGTAGCACGTTAAATGACACTTGTCACCACAGACCTGCCGGTCTAGCTGTTGCATGCAGCTCAGGTGTGGGTTTGTCAAACCCAATATAGATCTATACACAACTATCACGCTCTCCCTACAACAGACTCTGGTTATAATTTATAGGACTTTTTGATTTATTACCATGAAGGTAACTCGAAGCGAATGACTCACAAATTTATTCATTAACAGATTTACGTGAACTTAACTGAAAACCTTTGGTAAATGAGTTTGAAATGTAAATGATACATAAACTATACCTATTATAGTTTATCCAAAACGTTTGTACTCAAAAATGACTCTTTTATGAAAATACATTAGTGCTATGAATCCATAAACTATGCTTATTATAGCTTATTATATGTGTTCGAAATGAATGAAAAATCTTATCATGAATGACTAAATTTCAGTTTATGATGATAAACTAACAAGAAATTACTTTCAATATTTAGAACTTATTGTTATACACTTTGCTCAACATAATACAAAGTGTTATGAAAGTTATAAGCTGTTAACTAGTTTTTAAGCTTTCTGCATTATTTTAGAAAAATCATAGAAAAATCATACGAAGTCGAAAACTGAATCCGTAAATTCTGAGAGTTCACAAAATGTGTCTAGTTTATTCATAATTTTAATTATGATTTTTAGAAGTATTTAACTTGTGTTAAAATGTTCATATTCACAGACTGGTCAGAATTTGTTTCTGAAATGATAGGCAGTTTTGTAAAAATCACCATAAATCGTAGAAAACTCGTATGGAGATGTGGAAATAGTCATTTTAAAGATATGAACCTGAACTATTTGCACCTAATACAGGTTTGAAAACTAAAATGTTTAAGTTGACCAAAACAGTCCGTGAATGGAGTTGAACTTTTCTGATGAAGGCTGTTAAATGAGTTTAGTTGTGTTCTTGGTGGTTTAACTTGTATTCCCCCCCTTAAAACTTAAGAAAAACATGAAAAGATAGGGGTATGAACTCACCTTATATGATTTCAGTGGGTTAATGTTGAAGAAGAGAAGTGTTCAACTCAAGAACACTTGGAGGATTGCTTGAAGATTCGAGAATCTAACACTAATGTGATGGAATTTGTGTAAGCAATCTATGATTTTGAGTAGGAGGATGTGTAATAATCATAAGAAATATGATGATGCTTACCAAATGAAGGAGAAAAGCCTTGGAGTATGCCTTGAGGTTCTCGAAATTGAGAGAGAAAGATGAGAGAGTTTGGAGTGGGATTCTTGGTGGAAAATGAGAGAATGAATGAAGTGTGAGGAGAGAGGGTGGATGTTCCAGCTCTAAGAACGTGGGAAATGGCTGTAAATGATGAGAATGTACATTGACATGACTTAGGTATGGTGGAAGGAGTGTGGCTGGTCATGGAGTGGGTATGGGTGGTTGCTTGTGTCATAAACTAAAGAAAAGTCAACACTCCACCTCTTGTACTTCACCCACTCTTCTTGGATAAGATTTATCCCCAAAAACATGATTAAATAATAAATATGGGGCCTTATATGTTAAAATAAAGTTTTGGGTGAAAATCCCGTGTTAAAATAATTAAAAACGGGCCTAAAATGCAAAACTAGTCGAAAACCGGGTGAAATTGGCCTACCTGCAAGACCTCTCGGTTCTGGCCCGAGGTTCGGTCCTAATGCTGCTGGGCCCGAAGGCGAAATGGAGCGAAAGGGTAAGAAGCGAAATATCCCGAAGGCGAAGGTAGGAAGCGAAGGCTTCGGGTTCGGTTTGTCAGCGGTTCAGGCCCGAGAGGGAGGGTTCGGTCCGAAGGTAAGTTCGGTTCATGGCAGCTTCGGTCCTTCAGCAGTTCGGTCCCTATAGGGACCTTCGGTTCTAAGGGGGTTCGGCCCTTTAAGAGGGGTTTCGGGTCCTTAAGCCTAATTTACCCGTATTTACCCTGTTTTAAGCGGTTTTTGACCTGGTTAAGGGTCGGAATGGCCCGAAAGACTATAAAAAGTTAAAGGAACTTTTGAGAGACATTCGGGAGACATTTATGAGAGATTTTTAATAGAGAGAGATAGAGTGAAAACGATCGAGAGAAGTTTCGTTTGTGACATTTTTCAGTGTCCGGCTTCGCAACGCAAGGTTTGTGAACCTCGTTAAGTCTTGTTATGATTGTTATATGCCCCCGAGGGTTAAGGAATAATGTTTTATCGAGTAGTTTCATCACTTGCCCTGACTTGGGTTTAGAATTTCCGAACACGTGAAAACTCTAAGTGATACTTTGTATTAAGATTGCGGGTTGTTCAATAAGAAATATAATGGAAACCCTAATGTACAAGGGTTAGATGAGTTGGCCGGTTTGACTTGTTGACTTTAGTTGACTTTGACTTGGCCAACAATTGACGGTTGTCACATGTTGGCTCGTTTGTCTTCAGCTAGATCCAAAATCGGTAGTTTTCACTTCATCCCCCCGTTAGAGGGAATTTCGTCCTGAAATTTGCTCTTGAGTGGGTACTCATGAGTTAGGGAAAAGATGTGGGTACTTCTGTTTCATTTGATCTTCTCGTTCCCAGGTGAATTCAGGTCCTCGCTTGGCGTTCCAACAGACCTTCACTACGGGTATGTTGTTTTGTTTCATCCTTTTGACCTCTCTTTCCATGATTTCCACAGGTTCCTCAACGAAGTGTAGACTCTCGTTTACCTCGATTTCGTCGAGTGGGACAACGAGAGTTTCGTCAGACAGACACTTCTTCAGGTTGGACACGTGGAAGGTGGGGTGTACATTACTGAGTTCTTGTGGTAGTCGAAGTTTGTAAGCCACCGTCCTAATTCTGGCAAGGATCTTGAATGGCCCGATATACCTTGGATTCAGCTTCCCACGTTTTCCAAATTGTATCATTCCCTTCCTGGGTGAGACCCTCAATAAAACGTTGTCACCAACCTGGAATGTCAAGGGTTTTTGTCGCTTATCGACATAGCTCTTTTGCCGATCCCGGGATTGTTAGGAATCGGACCGGGTACACGCAGCGGAAACACACTATCACACACTCACAAACGAAACGAGAAAATAAAGCAAGAAGAACACAAGAATATTACGTGGTTCGGATTCGGTACAAATCCTACATCCACGGGCCGCAACTAGAGATTTTATTATTTCTAGAAGATTACAGTACAAGTTGGTACATCTACAAATGAATGATGAATGTTCTATTTATAGGCAAAGAGCCGATGCTTAAGGAAATAAAGAATGGATGTATTCCTTTGCTTTTCCTCCAAATGAGGTGTTCCACATTCCTTTGTCTGCCACTTGCTTTTCCCTTTTTATTGCTTTGTGAGTTGGAAAAGACACCAACTACCCAACAATCTCCCACTTGGGGCTTTGAACAACTCAGGCTTTTTCTACCATCCAACTCTAGCAACATTCCTCAGTCACTTCAGTAATCTCTAAACCAGACAAGTCTTCCAAGCTTCCTGTTCCCAAGAACAAGCTAAACTTAGTCTTATTTCTCTAGTTGCAGCCGCCCCTCATCATCAAGTATAAGAAGGGCCAGTTGAAGCTCCCACTAGCTCCAACTCAGCCGTGGCTAATCCCACCACCGACTCATCCTCTGTCTCAACCGGTTTGGACACTCCACCGGATCCAGAGATACACCGAGGACCACTAACACTCTCCAAACTTAGCAAACTTCCAACAAGAGAGAATTTTTTAGTCTTAGTCTTCAAAACCCAACGGCTCTTTGTAACTGTACCCGGAACACGCCCCGTGCTCCCACTGTCACCGAATCTCCTGACTGGTTTAGACTTTCCGACTCGTTCAGCTAACATCCCATTGGCTCCAGAATTCATGTTTGCAAAATGAACTCTCTTAGCCGTAGATTTAGTGAACCAGATTTTGTCTTGCTTAACAGGGACGGTCATACTTCCCTCAGCAGGTACCTCAACCATATACAATGACCCACACTTTATACCATGAGCAATCACCGAATTACCATTGACCACCCTCCATTTACCACCACCAAACCTTACTTCCAGTCCTTGTTTATCCAGCTGACCAACATAAATCAATTTCTTTTTCAGCTCCGGAATCACCCTGACATTCTTCAGGTTCCATGTAGTTCCCAATGAAGTAACCAGATCAATATCTCCTATGCCCGTTACTTGAAGCATCTCGTCATTTGCCAACCGTACCTTCCCAAAATCTCCTTCTTTTAGATTCACCATCGTTTCCCCGTTGTCCATGGCGTGAAACGAAGCCCCTGAATCCATGACCCAAGAGTCTACAGAACTTTCCATACTGAGTAACAATGCATCATCCCTAGAAAAATTCTCAGCATCAGCAATGTTCAATTCTTTCTTTGGACATTGACTCTTAACATGTCCCACTTCTTGACAGTTCCAGCATTTCACATTCTTCAAAGTTCTAGAAGAACTTTTTCCCCGACTCCCACTGCTCCCACTATTCCAGCTATTCCCTCTACCTCTTCCGACATTTAATAAATCAGAAGAGGAAGATCCACCTTGATTCTTGCGTCTGATATCCTCGCCTAGAACCAAATCTCTAACCCCTTCAAAAGTCATACCACTGGTCCCCACGGAACTCGTAACAGCAGTAACTGTTCCGGACCAGCTATCAGGTAGAGAAGCTAGTAGCAGCGAAGCTTGAGTCTCATTATCAAATTTAATTCCCACATATGATAATCTGGACAGAATTGAATTTAGATTGTTAATGTGAACCGTAACTGAGCCTTCCTTATTCATCCTTGTAGTGAACAGCTCCTTCATCAAGAACACCTTGTTAGCCATCGATGGTTTCTCATACATATTTGACAGAGCCTCCATCATACCACGCGCCGTGGTTTCATTCATGATGTTGAAAGCAACGCTCTTCGTCAACGACAATGTAATAACCGCCTTGGCTTTCTTGTCCTTTGAGTTCCACGCATCTTCAGCAGCTTTTTCCATTTTCTCCGGTTTGTCTCCGAGTACCACGTCCAAGTCTTTCTGACATAGCAATGCTTCTAATTGCATTTTCCACCAGCTAAAATCAGAACCATTGAACCTTTCGATTATAACCTTGTCTTCAGCCATTACGGCAAACAAAAAAAATAAGGTACACTCGTGTGTGACAGAAAAACGATCGTACCCTCCAAAACCTCGCTAACCAGGCTCTGATACCAGTTGTTAGGAATCGGACCGGGTACACGCAGCGGAAACACACTATCACACACTCACAAACGAAACGAGAAAATAAAGCAAGAAGAACACAAGAATATTACGTGGTTCGGATTCGGTACAAATCCTACATCCACGGGCCGCAACTAGAGATTTTATTATTGCTAGAAGATTACAGTACAAGTTGGTACATCTACAAATGAATGATGAATGATGAATGTTCTATTTATAGGCAAAGAGCCGATGCTTAAGGAAATAAAGAATGGATGCATTCCTTTGCTTTTCCTCCAAATGAGGTGTTCCACATTCCTTTGTCTGCCACTTGCTTTTCCCTTTTTATTGCTTTGTGAGTTAGAAAAGACACCAACTACCCAACAGGGATGCCTTTAATCGTTCACGGATCTGCACAATCTTCTCCATATTTTCCCGTATGATCTCTGGGGCTAGTAAGTGTGCTATTAGGAACGTGTCCTCTTGCTAGTTGCGTGTCACCCACTTCAGCCCAGCACAGAGGTGATCTGCACTTACACCCATAGAGAGCTTTGAATGGCGCGACTTTGATGCTAGTGTGATAGTTGTTATTGTATGAGAATTCGATGAGTGGTCAATGGGTATCCCAGGATTTACCAAAGTCTATCACACAATCTATCAACATGTCTTCTAGCATCTATATGGTTCTCTCGCTTTGACCATCGGTTTGAGGGTGATAAGCTATACTTATGTCGAGTTTCGACCGAAGGACTTTTGTAGTGACTTCCAGAATAGTGAGGTGAATCTACTATCTCGGTAGGAGATGATGGACATTAGCACGCCATGCAATTGTACAATTTCTCTAATATACGTCCTTGTCAACTTCTCCATCTTGTCGGTTTCTTTAATTGGTAGGAACTGTGCGGATTTGGTTAACCTGTCAACGATCACCTAGATGGCGTCAAGTCCACCCGTCGTTTTGGGCAACTTGGTTATGAAATTAATGGTTATCCGCTCCAAGTTCCATTTAGGTATATCCAGCTGCTGGAGCAAACCCGAGGGCTTTTCGTATTCTACCTTGACCTTGGCGCAAGTCAGCTACTTGGCCACATAGGTAGCGATTTCTGCCTTCATGTTTGGCCACCAATAAAGTTTCTTGAGGTCCAGATACATCTTTTCTGAACTAGGATGAACAGAGTATTTGGTTTTGTGAGCCTTGTTCATGACCACGTCTCTATACCCTCCAAATTTCGGTGTCCAGATTCGGTTCATGAGATAATAAGCCCCGTCCTTCTTGGCTTCAAGGTTTTTGTCCATTCCTCGCAAGGCTTCATTTAAGACATTCTCGGGTTTCAAGGCTTCCAGTTGAGCCTCTTTGATCTGCGTGGAGAGGTGTCAGTGGATGGTCATGGTTAATGATTTTACTCGGCGGCCCAAGTAGTCTTGTCGATTTATAGTGTCTGCTACTATGTTGGCCTTGCCTAGATGATAACAAATTTCGCATTCGTAGTCATTTAGCAGTTCTACCTATCGTCGTTGTCACATGTTGAGCTCCGTTTGATTGAGAATGTGTTGAAGACTCTTATGATCTGTGAATATGGTGCATTTTGTACCGTACATGTACTGTCTCCAGATCGTTAAGGTAAACATCACTGCTCCCAATTCGAGTTCGTGCGTGGTGTTATTGACCTCATGAGTCTTGATTTGTCTTGAGGCATAGGAAATGACCTTTCCTCGTTGCATAAGGACACATCCTAAGCCATGCTTGGATGCATCACAGTAGACCACAAAGTCTTCGGTCCCTTCTGGGAGAGAAAAGATTGGAGCGTTGCACAGAACTTTCTTAAGCGTTTGGAAGACATTTTTTTGTTTATTCTCCCAGCTGAAAGTCACTCCCTTTTGAGTCAAGGTAGTAAGCGGCTTTGCGATCTTAGCGAAGTTTTGTATAAATTTCGGTAGTATTCAACAAGACCCAAAAACTGGCGTATCTCTGTCGGTGTTCTTGGTGTTGCCCAGTTTTCAATCGCCTTAACTTTGGAAGGGTCTATATGTATCCCTTCCTCGCTGACTACGTGTCCTAAGAAATCTACTCTTCAAATCCAAAATTCGCATTTCGAGAACTTTGCGTATAGCTTTTCTGCCCTTAACGTCTCCAGGACCTGCCGTAGGTGCTGATTGTCACACCCCCAAACCGTAACGACGGAAATGTTTGGGGCGAAGGACGTCATGCACAACATCACAACAAATGTAGAATAGTAAAACAAGCAACCACAACCATTACATTAATATTAAAGCATTTACAATGTATTCAATTCACAAAAGATTGACTTTAAAAGTAATTAACAAAACAAGGACATGAAGCTACTATGCTCCATCTTCTGAATCCCAGTGCGTGTACATGTCTACTAGTTTCCTGAGAATACAAGTGATTTTTAAAGAGAGTATCAACATTTAAGTTGGTGAGTTCATAAGTAGTTTTGTTAGAAAAGGTATACTCTTAATTCTTTAGAAAAGTTCGCTTGTTCCTCCAGAAAATCCTATTATTTCTGATGTGATGAATGATAAGTAAAAATGACTCTTACAATTCCTTCTATGAGTACTTAATTAATACAAGTTATATACAATCCAGATCAAACAGACAATCGATTGTGTGAATCTGCCCTAATCCCACAACCAAACAAGGAACAAGAAATGAGGCGGAAGTCACACATCCCATTGTTTGTTAGATCTTTATTGTATATAACCCTGACGTATTCACCAGGTGCTTATAGAGTTAACTATAATAGTTCTTTGATATTTGATGAAAATATTCCTTGACAAAATCATATATTTTCTTTAGTAAAATGGCAACCACAATAGTTCCTTCTATAATCACTTAGTTTATACTAGCTATATATAATGTAATATCGAACGGACAGTTAAATGTGTGAATCTGCCCTAAGCCCACAACCAAACAAGGAGCACGAAGTAAGGCGGAAGTCACACATTCCATTGCCCATCGGATATTAATTATATATAACTCTGATGTATAAATTAAGGAATTATAGAATTAACCATTTAAGGTCCTTTATGTTATACTAGTTTAATAATAAGTATTAAACCTTTTACAAATAAGCTTCTAGTTTCACCTACTTAACGTTCCATCCGAAAAGTATGTTTTTGTACTAGAAAGTGGTATGTTGTATTTGTATATTATGACCTAACCCATACCTGTTACACCCTATGATTACTTGGTGTATACGGGTTATATTTATATATATATATATATATATATATATATATATATATATATATATATATATATATATATATAACCAAGACCGAATAGATAGTAGACTGTGTGAATCTGCTCTAAGCCCACAACTAAACAAGGAATAGGAAATAAAGCGGAAAGCACACATCCTACTGCCTGTCGGATACGATTAATATATAAACCTAATGTATCTACCAAGGAATCTTAAAGTTAGCATTATAGGCCCCTTTCAAACTGTATGTTCATTTTACTTGGAAAGTTATGTGGTGTAGTTCTATTGTTTAGGAAAGCCACTAGAAGTTATGAAATCCCGTACTCTAAACGCCTTAGTCAATACTGTTATGAGTTTTATATATTGTTATGTTTTATTTGTTATAAACCGGTATTTTGTAGATGTACCCTTTTAAATAAAACCCGGTACTTTGCAGATGTACCCTTTTAAATAAAACCCGGTACGTTGCAGATGTATCCCGGTACTTTGTAGATGTACCCCATATATAACTCGATACTTTGTAGATGTACCCCATATATAACCATATACTAAAAGTATTATCATATTCTGTTTTAAACAAATGAATTGATAGTACGTTCCTTTCCTAGTTTACTTGGAGTGTAAAGTATATGTATATGAATCATATATTGTTCCTATGTTCTAGAATATAATATGCATTGATCCCCTAAACTATACCTATTATAGTTTATTTCCATGATTTAACAAGTTTCATGTTTTCATTCACATTAACGGCAAGATAATGAAATAAGTAAAATTACATTTATAAAAACAATATTTCTTGCGTTTTACTTGTATTCCCCCCTACAAGCATTTAAAATCATTTAAAAAGGTAGATTATAGTGGTATAAACTCACCTTATGTGGGTGATTCAATTAAAGATTCGATATAGGATGATAAGTTCCACGAGTGAAGTCCTGAAGCACAAACGAGTCCTAAATAGCATGTAATGATACATATAGGCATGAAATTAGTGAATCTAACTACAAAAGAGATTAGGAAACAACCTAGGATGCAAGAGTAACTCACCAAAGCAGTGTTAGAAGCAAGTTAGGAGGCTAAAAGTGAGTTCACGGCCAAGCTAGAAGGGTTCACGACCATATGAAGGGTTCACGGCCCTATTAGTGGTTCACGGCCGAAATTCAGGGAAGAACACTTGAAGATCTTGTTGTTTGGAAAGTGTTTGAAGATCCTAAGTTGTATTCAAAGGAGATACAAAGAAAAGGGATGTTTAAGAGTGAAATTGGTGTTCTTGATATATGATACTTGAGAGAGAATGGGATGTTTGCGGCCAAGAGAAGAAGAAGTGAAGGAAAATGAACAAAAACTCTTATATATGTGCATGGTGTTCATGGCCTAAGGAGGGTTCACGGCCATGAACATGGCTTGCGGCCGTGAACCTCACTTGTTGAGGTTTATGGCCCGAATGTAGTACTCCGATCTCGTTTCCTTAGTGGTTCACTTCCTAACACACAACCCTTACGTATACTAGGTTTAGAAACCCATAAGTTTGACCTTCAGTTGATTTTTTTGAACTTACAAGATAGAAATTTTCGGGTTGTGACATCCTCCCCCCGTTAGATGGAATTTCGTCCCGAAATTAGCTTTCTTAGCAGGACTGTCGGGGTCGTGCTCCTCTGAATGGTAGAATATCCACTCGCAGACCTGGGCAACTTTTCCCTGAAGTTCATGATAGGATTCATACTTGGTCCATCTATTATTACCTCGCGTATACAAGTTGTATATAATTAAGATTAGTAAGACGGTCGGATGTGCGACTCTGCCCCAGGTGCACAACCAAACAAGGAACAGGGAGTAAGGCGGAAGTACACATTCTTAGTCCGCAAAATCTTAATTATATACTACTCTCGCGTATACACTTATTAGTGATAGATTAACCGTATTCGTCCTTAGCCTCTGTGCTTGACCTTGACCGGTTAGACGAGTGGTAGATCTGGGAGGTCTGTTGGATATACGTCGGCAAGGTTTCGGAGGTCAAAGTACTTCTCTCATGAGTACTTCGGGGTTTAGAATACAATATACGATTCCGAGGTCTTGGTCGGGCTGTCGTTACGAGTGACGAGGGTTTCGTTAATCGGTCAGTTAAGGCGGTGGGCTGTCGTTACCAATCTATCACACCCCCAAACCGGAACGGCGGAAACTGTTGGATTAATGTCTAAGTCCATAACTATAATTGGTAAGACTTGACCCGACCCGGCAGGGTCCATTTGGGTTGCATGGCATCATGCATTTGGATAGACTATAATGAGAGAAATAACACTTAAGGTTGGTTAATATATTATAAGTTCTAATATATTAATAAGGTTATTTAATTAGTATTGATCAAGAATTAATTTGGAATTAATTAAGTGATCAAAAGGAGACTAATTAAATATATGGGTTGATTGTGTAAATCATTCATTCTTATATATGTGGGCTTGTGATCCAAGATTCCTTATGTTGAACTAAGTCCATGGGGTGACCCATGGATACTACATGGAGGTTAAAATCCATGGAGCACAAGGAATGGGTAAAGTTATGAGTTACATGGTGTAACCCTAATAGCCACCATATAAAAGAATCCCATGGCTCAAGAAATCGTGCACTAATGTGTGAGTGTGAGGGCTAGACGATTTTAAGGAGTGTTCAAGTTTCTCTCAAGTTATTCCAAGTGTATTTGGTGTTGTGTGAACCATTTGAGGTGTCACACTTGGGGCACTAGGCACTCAAGCTTCATGAAGACATTCTACATCAAAGAGGTATGTATTCTATCTTGTTATATTTATTATTTTGTATGCTAGATTAGGATAATACCTTGGATGTTCATTATTGTATGTATAATAGAGAAAACATAGATCCAAGGTATTTAGGGTTGCATGTACACTTAGGAGTGTTAGAATGCTCATAACCCAACAGTGGTATCAAAGCCTAGGCTTGTTTTCTTGTTATACTTGCAAAAGTAGCTGAAAAATCGAGTTGGATGCATATATTCGATTGTTTTGGCTGGAATTGGACTAGGAACATTACCCTAAGATGTTTTTGGACTTATAAACTTGTTTTTGATGTGGTAATGTTCATGCTAATCCAATTTCTAAGATAATTGTCATAATTTCAAGATTTGTATTAGTTTGTATGTTCATGCTAATTTCTTGAAGATTGATGATTTGAATTATCTTGTTCTTATGAGGTTCTTAGATTAATAGAAAAGTTGTGTGAAATAGTTGTTTTCAATCCATTTTAATCTAAGAGTTGATTCCAAAGTGTGTTTTTGTAACTTGTCCTCAAGTTATATGAAAAGTCACATTTAAGAATCATAAAACTCATAAAAGTTGGCAAAGGTTACAAAATGAAGAGTCTAGTTCTAATTAAATGGTTTTATGACTCCATAACTTGTCCTCAAGTTATGGAGGTTCAAGAGTCTCTTCATTAAATTAAAAAAAAAGTGTAACCTTAATTAGTTCCATAAGTTACAATAAAAAAAAAGTTATTTTTTTTTATTAATTAGTTTAAAGTCTTCCATAACTTGTCCTCAAGATATGGAACTTGAAGAGTTTTTTTTTTAATTAAAACTACTTTAAACTCATAAGTTATGGAATTAATTAGTTTTGAATAGTTTCAAAACTTGCCCTCAAGTTTTGGATTTTGAAAAGTTTTCACTTATGAATACTTTAATTCCAAGTTAGCCCTTAGAATTTTAAAAGTTAAAATTCAACCCTTATACTTTATAATATTATAAGTTAATAATATTTATATATATGTATAAGAGTAAAGTCAGTCTTACCGTTAGTAGGCCTCATTCACGAAGCCGGTCTATAAGGGGGGTATAAGGTTACTGCCTATAAAATGGCAGTTTAATGGGTGTCCACTCTCACCCACCGCTTCCTTGACTGGTGGAGGGTCGTTAGCCGAACGGGTAGGATAAGGACTATAATTCTCCTTTCATTAAAAGTATTAATGATAAATACTAAGTAACTAAACTCTTATTAATACCCAATCTTAGTTACTTAGGAAAATGTGAATTTGGTGCTAACCCATGAAATTACACTTTGCACTTTGCTTAAGTCGTTAGTGGAGCATGTGTGGTTAACCGGCACACTAACCTGGACTTAACAAGGTAGGCAAAGGATAACTTAATATTTATCATAGTATCGGTGGAGCGTGTGTGGTTAACCGGCACACTGATTAAGGGTGTCACACCCCCAAACCAAGGATGGCGGAAATGTCCGGGGGTGGAGGACTTCATGTATAGTATCATAACAACAATTGTAATAGTAATTCAAGCAAACACAACCAACATATATATAATTGAAAAAGTTACATCATTGTATGATTTACATGTTTACGAATCAATTACAATATGTTGACAAAATATGAAATAGTAGACGCCTTAGCGTCCCATCCTCAAAAGCACTTGGTTACCTGTTTAATGATTTCCTGAGAATACAAGTTGTTTGAAAAAGTGTCAACACAAAGGTTGGTGAGTTCATAAGCTTTTGTTTAGTATTATTAAAAGCCTTTCGTTTGTAAAAGTAGTATTTGTTTTAGAAAAATCCAATATTTTCCTTAAAATGTATATGTAGTCTTAAATCCAAAGACCGAAATGTATAAGTAACTTTTCTTACTTATAATAAATAATGTAAGTTTAAATCGACATAAACTCGTTTAATTTTAATGAAGTTCCCGTAAATTCCAATATTCATTAATACTTTATGTGAGTTTATTAAACCATGTTCTTGTAAAAGTAGTGTTCGTTCCAGGAAATCCAATATTTTCCTTAATGTGTAAATGTAGTCTTAAAACCCAAAGACCGAAATGTACAAGTAGTGTTCGTTCCTTATAGTAAAACAATGCAAGTTTAAATCGACATAAACTCGTTTGATTTTAGTGAAATCCCCGTAAATTCTATGTTTGTTAATACCACATGTGAGTTATTATAAATTGAATCGAATGTCTCACAGAAGTCATTAACGAATTTACGTGTAGTGTAATGAAAACTTGGTACCGTATGGCCGTACCTTGCTTAATGAAAATATCCTTTGTATAAATGTACCCTTTTTAAATGTATGTGTTATGTAATGTTTCATAAAGTCATTAACGGAATTTCGTGTTATGAAAACTTGGTACCGTATGGCCGTACCTTGCTTAATGAAAATATCCTTTGTATAAATGTACCCTTTTTAAATGTATGTATTATGTAATGTATCATAAACTATACCTATTATAGTTTATCAACCAAGGGTAGTACGTAGTAATGTATGCAAACTATAAAAATAGTTTATTAAATGTTTGAATGTATCGGTTGTACTTTGATTATAATCACTTGTTATTCTTTATATTTTATATGTCCAAATCCATTTGTAAACTGATGTGTGTCTAAATATTAAGATAAAATGTCATATATTGCAATAACATATAATCACATAAAGATATACACCTTGCTCAACATGTTACAAGGTGAAATGAAATTGACAGCAACTTTTTGTTGTATACAGTTTTTGTTACTGTTCTTAGAAAATTTATAGAAAAATCATCAAAGCTCTAAATCTAAATCCGCAAAATTCTGAGAGTTTGGAATATGAGTCTAGTTTGTTTGTAAATTTTATCATGATTTTTAGTGATCTCTAACAGAGGTGAAAATGTTCATAATCACAGACTGGTCCGGGTTTGCCTCTGAAATGATAGGCAGTTTTGTAAAAATCACCATAAATTGTAGACAAATCATATGGAGATGTGCAAGTAGCCATTTTAAAGCTAAGAGTTTGAACTACTTGCACCTGGAACAGTTTTGAAAACTAAAATATTTAAGTTGACCAAAACAGTCCGTGATCGAAGTTCATCTTTTCTGATGTAATCTGATAGAAAAAGTTTAATTGTGTTCTTGATGATTTTACTTGTATTCCCCCCTTAAAACTTAAGAAAAACATGTAAATATAGGGGTATGAACTCACCTTATGTGGTTTCAGTAGATGAAAGTGAGAGAGAGGAAGTGTTCAACCCAAGAACACTAAGAAGATGTCTTGATGATTCGAGAATCTAACACCGAATAAGATGGAATTTGTGTAAGATATCAATGATTTGAGTAGAATGGAGTTTAATAATTATGTGAATGATGAAGATACTTACTAATTGAAGAAAGAAATCCCTGGAGAAAGCCTTGAAGTTCTTGAAGTTGAGAGAAAAGATGAGAGAATTTTGGAGAGTGTTCTTGGTTGCTAAGTGTAGAATGAAAGGGCTTTTAAGGAGAATGAGGAGAGAGGACCAATCCTCCAGCTCTTAGAACGTGGGAAGAGCTGGAGATAGGGTGTAAAGGTCCACCAAGGTGACAAGGGGTAGTGGGAAAGAGTGGCTGATCATAGAGTGAGGTGGTGGTGGTTTGCTTTTGTCATAAAATAAGGAAAAGCAAATATTCCCTCAATAATTAGTTCAACCACCAATTTTTTTAATACATTTTTATAAAAACCCTGGAGATTTATATATTTTGGGGCCTTAGTTTATAAAATAAAGTTTTGGGTGAAAATCCCACGTTAAAATAATGAAAAACGGAGTTAAAACGAAGTCGTAGTCGAAAAACCGGTAAAAAGGGGCCGTCTGCGAGACCTCTCGGATGGGGGCCGAGACTTCGGACCCTCGCATGCGAGGCTGCTGTCTGATGGCTTCGGATTCGGTCTCCTGAGAGGCTTCGGATCCGAGGCCTCGGATGAGAGGCTTCGGTCCTGAAGCTTCAGTTTCAGGTCCTTAAGGCTATTTTACTCGTTTTTATCCCGTTTCAAGCGATTTTTGACCCGGTTAAGGGTCGATATGACCCAAATGATTACAAAAAGTTAAAGTAACTTTTGAGAGAGATTTGGGAGAGATTTGGGAGAGATTTCAAATAGAAAGAGATAGAGTGAAAACGATTTAGAGAGGTTTCGTTTGTGATTAATTTGAGTGTCCGGCTTCACAACGCAAGGTTCGTAAACCCCGTTAAACCGTGTTTTAGTGTCGTACACACTCCCGATGAGTGTGCAATAATGTTTTATCGTTTTGGTTCAATGTTTACTTAGGAAATTCAACACACGAACTTTCCAAATGATGTTTCTCTCATTAAGATATTGCATTGTATAGTAATTACATAGTGTAAACCCTAATATACAAGGGTTAATTGAGTCGATTGGTTTTGACTTGTTGACTTTGTTTGACTTTGACTTGACTCAATTTTGACGGTTGTCACATCATCCCCCCGTTAGAAGTAATTTCGTCCCGAAATTTGCATTTGACTGGGACATCAAGAGTTTGGGAAAAGATGTGGGTATTTTTGTTTCATTTGATCTTCGCGTTCCCAGGTGAACTCAGGCCCTCGTTTAGCGTTCCAACGGACCTTCACGATGGGAATACGACTTTGTTTCGTTCGTTTGATTTCCCGATCCATGATTTTGACTGGTTCCTCCACGAAGTGGAGATTTTTGTTAACTTCGATTTCGTCGAGTGGTATTACGAGGGTCTCGTCGGATAGATTTTGTCAATCATATTTTCGGGGTAAAAAAAAAATAAATAAATAAAGTTTTATTAGTTACCTATAGCGACGACTTGTCGTCACCACAGGTTTAATCTATTACGATGACTTGTTGTCGCTATAGGTTTTTAACAAGAGCCAACGACATACCTATAGCGACACACAAGTCATAATTTGCATGTGTGAAGACTTGGTGTACTTTCTAACTGGTTCATGTGTGAAGACTTGGAGTACTTTCTAACTGGTTCATGTGTGAAGACTTGGAGTACTTTCTAACTGGTTCATGTGTGAAAACTTGGAGTACTTTCTAATGAAAACTGTGCTACTGGGGAATTTGGAAACTGGTACGTAGCTTCAAAGTCAAGAATATGCAGTAGGCATGTGATGCATTAAATGCATGAGGCACACAAGTCATAATTTGCAGCAACATATACGTATATGTGTGTGAATTGAAGAAGAAGGTTACGGCTCAAAGAATATATATATATATATATATATATATATATATATATATATATATATATATATATATATATATATATATATATTCATTTTCTCTTCATTTGTTAGATACACAATAACCATAACATCATAGACTATATATATTCAATTTCATTTGTAATTTTCACTAGTTTATATTCCGCGAGTGCTACCGAAATCATTTATCAATTTTTCAGAAGTGCTTAACTTGTTTTGTTGCATTCCCAACAATTTGCTATTAATTACTTCTCCCACTTTACTTATATAAATCATCACATTCTTACCGCGACTTTTAACTTCTCCCTCACAAATGGATCCACCTGCAGATCATCAAAACCCCATAGATGACCTCGATTGGTTTCAGTACTTTGATCATCAAGATCTTTTCAGGTATATATAAATGTCACTCATTACACCATCTTACGCACATAAAAGTGATTTTGTCGACATTGATCAAAACATGGTTTGAATTTGTAGTGATCAAAAAGAGTCTTTCATCGTGTTGGATTTGATTATCTTGAGTTTTTGGATTTTTGCAGTGGTGACATGCTCAACCATCATGATTACGAGTTGTCGGAAAAATTGCATGAAGTGCTCGATCAGAACGTTTCCACAGTACTTAACAAAGATCAAAACATCATTTCTAGAAATGAGTTTCACGATTTTGATCCCCTTGAAGATATAAGCTTATGGGATTGTTGGGAGGATGGTAATTTACCATTGGTTAGTTTCAGTGAAGACTGTAAACCGGTGGTGAGGCTACATGTAGTTCTAGTGCTGCCACCACTGATCACGGTGGCCGGAAGGTGGCAAAGAGATTGAGACCATTGGAGTTTGAAGAGATAGAGAAGTACTTTGAGATGCCGATAATCATGGCAGCAAAGGAACTAGGGATAAGTTTAACAGTGTTGAAGAAAAGATGCAGAGAGCTAAACATAAACAGATGGCCTCATAGAAAACTTAAGAGCCTTCAATCCCTCATTGAAAATGCCAAGGTAAATTATGATAATAACCTTCTATACATTACTCATGCACTTGGTAACCAAAGTAGTTTTGGTATTTTCTAAAATTTTAATTGTTAGTTTCTTTATAACTAAACATAGGTCCTAGGCATATGCCACATCAAATCAATTGATTTACTACGATCTCCTAATTTATATTTATATAAACTTAACTCATTGTAAATTTTGTGAACTCACATGAAAAATATATTGCATCTACCTTTAAAAAAAAATTAGGAGTTGGTATTAAAGGAGGAGATAGAGACGTTAGAAGGGCACAAGAAGATGATGGAGAAATTGCCAGGTATGGAATTGACAGAAAGAACAAAGAAGCTTAGGCAAGCTTGCTTCAAAGCTATTTATAAGAAGAGAGGACTTAACAATCCTTAGCCATTTTGTTATAATTAGTGGATGTTAATCTACATTGTATGTGTTTTTCTCTTGATAGTTTGATACCCTTTTTAGTTTCATTTTATGTATTTGTCTATTGATTTTTAATGCAGAAAATTTTGTATAATTTGGGTATTATAGTTTGTATTATGTATTTAGCCATATTCTAGATTGCCGACACGACTACGCCGACGACTCTATACCAGAGGTCTATATAAATAGACTTATGAATTTAGTAGGAATAACTTGATTATAATCTTGTGATTTGTTCTATGTCTGATCCACTCCTAAGATTCACTTGACATGCCCCCAGTTATGTGTAATTAAAATTTTATTAGACTGTTGATCCTAATAAGTCTACCCTAAGTCCACAACCAAACAAGGAACATGTCCTAAGGCGGACTCACCATTTCTAGGTCAATCATTTCTTAATTACACATAACTTCGAGGTACACCTAAAGAATCTTAGAGTTACCAGTTGTGAATTGTTTGTAATACCAAGTAGTGAGATTCAATGAAATAAAATACATGCCTATTTCATTGATAAACCTTTTAGTAAATATCCTTACCATTTATATACACATGTATAATTTCGCACTTTAGTGAACTATTCTTGGTGTTTCTGTTAACGTCTTGGAGACGGAGTTATGGTAGTGGGTAGAAGTAGGTTTTGTACGGGCGTTAAAATTTACACATCATGTTGCTCGTGCGAGAATAGGGGTAGAAGAGATAATTAATAGACGCCTAATCCTATAATTACTTATAGGGGTGATCCTTATTAATTACGTCTATAATCACGTAGTGCATATCAGTTATACATAATTTGAGATAGAATAGACTTTCGAATAAATGACTCTACTCTAAGTCCACAACCAAACAAGGAACAGGAAGTAGAGCAATAGTCATAGATTCTGAGTCTATAATATCTTTAATTATGTATAACCTTGGCGTATGCACTCAGTTATCATAGGCCTACTAATAGAGGTCTTTAGTTTTCACATAAGTTGGTTATAGTATCACCAAATACTCCTATAGTATTTTTAGGTGTTTAGATTCGATTCTTAAAGTATTCCCTGTAGGGTGTAGTTAGGTTGTTAGATTTGTTGCCCATTATGGCTATCCCCCAGTATATACATGTCACTCCTCGGACAGATATAGTTGATCAGGCTATATCCTTCCCAGACTTGATTTACATATACCAAAGCATACCCATAATGTACAACTCCTCTTTTTTTACTTTATGTTCTTCTAGTTATGACACTATGTGAGCATGTATGCATGTATTTATACTTTTAATAAGAAACCATTCATTTTCTAAAAGTATATTTATTTGAAAAATGCACAAATCAGAGACTATTAGTCCCAATTGTGTTTATAGTTTGTATATCTTATGTGGTTTGATATACTTAATTCAGTATAAACTGTGCTCTGATACCAATCTGTCACACCCCCAAACCAAGGATGGCGGAAATGTCCGGGGGTGGAGGACTTCATGTATAGTATCATAACAACAATTGTAATAGTAATTCAAGCAAACACAACCAACATATATATAATTGAAAAAGTTACATCATTGTATGAATTACATGTTTACGAATCAATTACAATATGTTGACAAAATATGAAATAGTAGACGCCTTAGCGTCCCATCCTCAAAAGCACTTGGTTACCTGTTTAATGATTTCCTGAGAATACAAGTTGTTTGAAAAAGTGTCAACACAAATGTTGGTGAGTTCATAAGCTTTTGTTTAGTATTATTAAAAGCCTTTCGTTTGTAAAAGTAGTATTTGTTTTAGAAAAATCCAATATTTTCCTTAAAATGTATATGTAGTCTTAAATCCAAAGACCGAAATGTATAAGTAACTTTTCTTACTTATAATAAATAATGTAAGTTTAAATCGACATAAACTCGTTTAATTTTAATGAAGTTCACGTAAATTCCAATATTCATTAATACTTTATGTGAGTTTATTAAACCCTTTTCTTGTAAAAGTAGTGTTCGTTCCAGAAAATCCAATATTTTCCTTAATGTGTAAATGTAGTCTTAAAACCCAAAGACCGAAATGTACAAGTAGTGTTCGTTCCTTATAGTAAAACAATGCAAGTTTAAATCGACATAAACTCGTTTGATTTTAGTGAAATCCCCGTAAATTCTATGTTTGTTAATACCACATGCGAGTTATTATAAATTGAATCGAATGTGTCACAGAAGTCATTAACGAATTTACGTGTAGTGTAATGAAAACTTGGTACCGTATGGCCGTACCTTGCTTAATGAAAATATCCTTTGTATAAATGTACCCTTTTTAAATGTATGTGTTATGTAATGTATCATAAACTATACCTATTATAGTTTATCAACCAAGGGTAGTACGTAGTAATGTATGCAAACTATAAAAATAGTTTATTAAATGTTTGAATGTCTCGGTTGTACTTTGATTATAATCACTTGTTATTCTTTATATTTTATATGTCCAAATCCATTTATAAATTGATGTGTGTCTAAATATTAAGATAAAATGTCATATATTGCAATAACATATAATCACATAAAGATATACACCTTGCTCAACATGTTACAAGGTGAAATGAAATTGACAGCAACTTTTTGTTGTATACTGTTTCTGTTACTGTTCTTAGAAAATTTATAGAAGAATCATCAAAGCTCTAAATCCAAATCCGCAAATTCTGAGAGTTTGGAATATGAGTCTAGTTTGTTTGTAAATTTTATCATGATTTTTAGTGATCTCTAACAGAGGTGAAAATGTTCATAATCACAGACTGGTCCGGGTTTGCCTCTGAAATGATAGGCAGTTTTGTAAAAATCACCATAAATTGTAGAAAAATCATATGGAGATGTGCAAGTAGCCATTTTAAAGCTAAGAGTTTGAACTACTTGCACCTGGAACAGTTTTGAAAACTAAAATATTTAAGTTGACCAAAACAGTCCGTGATCGAAGTTCATCTTTTCTGATGTAATCTGATAGAAAAAGTTTAATTGTGTTCTTGATGATTTTACTTGTATTCCCCCCTTAAAACTTAAGAAAAACATGTAAATGTAGGGGTATGAACTCACCTTATGTGGTTTCAGTAGATGAAAGTGAGAGAGAGGAAGTGTTCAACCCAAGAACACTAAGAAGATGTCTTGATGATTCGAGAATCTAACACCGAATAAGATGGAATTTGTGTAAGATATCAATGATTTGAGTAGAATGGAGTTTAATAATTATGTGAATGATGAAGATACTTACTAATTGAAGAAAGAAATCCCTGGAGAAAGCCTTGAAGTTCTTGAAGTTGAGAGAAAAGATGAGAGAATTTTGGAGAGTGTTCTTGGTTGCTAAGTGTAGAATGAAAGGGCTTTTAAGGAGAATGAGGAGAGAGGACCAATCCTCCAGCTCTTAGAACGTGGGAAGAGCTGGAGATAGGGTGTAAAGGTCCACCAAGGTGACAAGGGGTAGTGGGAAAGAGTGGCTGATCATAGAGTGAGGTGGTAGTGGTTTGCTTTTGTCATAAAATAAGGAAAAGCAAATATTCCCTCAATAATTAGTTCAACCACCAATTCTTTTAATACATTTTTATAAAAACCCTGGAGATTTATATATTTTGGGGCCTTAGTTTATAAAATAAAGTTTTGGGTGAAAATCCCACGTTAAAATAATGAAAAACGGAGTTAAAACGAAGTCGTAGTCGAAAAACCGGTAAAAAGGGGCCGTCTGCGAGACCTCTCGGATGGGGGCCGAGACTTCGGACCCTCGCATGCGAGGCTGCTGTCTGATGGCTTCGGATTCGGACTCCTGAGAGGCTTCAGCTTCGGTCCTGATGAGAGGCTTCGGATCCGAGGCCTCGGATGAGAGGCTTCGGTCCTGAAGCTTCAGTTCCAGGTCCTTAAGGCTATTTTACCCGTTTTTACCCCGTTTCAAGCGATTTTTGACCCGGTTAAGGGTCGATATGACCCAAATGATTACAAAAAGTTAAAGTAACTTTTGAGAGAGATTTGGGAGAGATTTGGGAGAGATTTCAAATAGAAAGAGATAGAGTGAAAACGATTTAGAGAGGTTTCGTTTGTGATTAATTTGAGTGTCCGGCTTCACAACGCAAGGTTCGTAAACCCCGTTAAACCGTGTTTTAGTGTCGTACACACTCCCGATGAGTGTGCAATAATGTTTTATCGTTTTGGTTCAATGTTTACTTAGGAAATTCAACACACGAACTTTCCAAATGATGTTTCTCTCATTAAGATATTGCATTGTACAGTAATTACATAGTGTAAACCCTAATATACAAGGGTTAATTGAGTCGATTGGTTTTGACTTGTTGACTTTGTTTGACTTTGACTTGACTCAATTTTGACGGTTGTCACAAAGGGGTAAATATTAAGGGTACCAAGTATATTTGCATGGTTATTCACACCTTGTTTTGTGATCCTCGGCATCCCAGTCACAAAACCTGAAGGGCACACTCGAGATTGAAACATGCCTTTGAACAGTTCAATGAATCTCAAAGATCTAGGACTTTCAAATCCAATTAAAACCAAATAAATTATTTCGTTTTTCATGGTGGAAATTGGTGAATCGTCATTCACCTACCTTCAAATATTTTATAGCTTGGATTACGGCATCCCTCTTCTAAGTTATAAAATAGTTTGTTGGGTCCTAGCCTTAATATTTCATATTGGGTGTCATATTAAGGACTTTAAATCAACTATCTTGAATATCTCCCAAAAAGATGTCTGGTTTAGACATTTATGATCTTCCCAAATCTCTTGAAACAAGCTTTCCTAAATGAAGATGATGTCCCATGGATATCATACTTCTTTCACCTCCTCCAATTATTCTCCCTAACCCACAAGTTCAAGGTCACTCAAGCCCCAATGGCAAGCAAGGTCTATGTGTGATCACATCTTAAAGATGAAGTCACATATTGACAAGCCGGGAGAGTTGGGTGTCAAAGTCTTGAGAAAGTTGGATGTTCAATCACTTTCTAAGTCACATAGTGAGTTCCTTTGGGACTACTATGAAACAGACTATGACATGAACCTTAATGATCATATCTATTTGCTTGGTGCTGCTGAATCAGCAATGATTTGGAACGATAGTAAAGCAAATTTGATTAGAAGATCAACTTCCCAAAAACTTTATGGACAGTGACAATGGTGACACTGGAAATCCAGAAAAAGCATTCTTTTTCCAATGGAAAGGGATTGGCCATAGTCAACCCGGTTGACCAAATGGTATAGAGAAAGGCTACGTCTGAGATAGTCCCATTACCAAAGGGTCCATATGTTTATTTTGCCAAAGGAAGGGGCGTTGATTGCAAAGCTGCCAAATTTACCTAAGGATGTTAAAGTCAATAAGTTTGACTCTACATCAGGTATAGCCCATTATCTAACTCTGTTAAGTTCTATTCTGAGATCCTCATTACATGATGTGACTGGGTCACATGTTGATGTTTTAAGAATCAAAGAATAGAGAGAAATCTTAAAGGAAGTATATGCTGATTCTGATCGCGAAGGTGGATTTCGATCGCATCAGAATTTTGAGCAGTTGCTTAAGAAGTTATGATATATTGCTAAGGAATAGATAACAACAATTTTCCATGTGGATTGTAAGGATAAGTTTTTCCGCAAAGTTTTAAAATAAAAGAAAATTGTTTAATTTTATTTATTTGAAGTATCCTTACAATGGCATTTGTGGAAAATTGTTGCTTATATGATTCCACTGACAGCAATATTGGAAAATGGATTTGGTTCTTTCATTTGTGGTAGTGTCTAAATTTACCAAATCAGGAAAGTTCCTCATCGCCGAAGTTTCAATTAGACCGAAACTTGGAATCATGCAAGTTGAATAGTATGATGAATGAGAACTTTCAAGCATTGGAAAATCAAGACTAATTACTTGTTCACATGGATGTGTGAGTCAAGTGAAGGACTAAAGGGATCGAGTACACATTCTTGTGCACTGGTCATGTCCACCACGAAGCTCGTTAAGACTATTTGATTTACTAAAGTTTAGTAAATATGGTTATACTTACAAGTTTAAGTATAATTCTGAAACATTGGAAAAGTCTCAATGTATGGCAGAACGAATGGGAAGAATCAAATTAGGCAGAAAGATAAAAGTTTCTCAAATCTGAGAAGATGGGAGAGTACTTTAGTATCATGTTTGTGATCATCTTAATGATTTAGAAATCATATCACAATTAGTCCTCTAAAGGTCATCTTAGTGCATTCTTAGGACTAAGAAGAGGAGTCATGAATTGTTGAAATGGTTATACTTCGTTCCAAAACAATTCTTAGAGTCATACTCCAAGATTGTAACTTGAGTGACATATCTTAAAGAAAGGTTTAAAACACTTGTCAAATGTAAGAGTAAAAGTGTCCTACTCTTGTACATTTGAAATTGGTAAGTTGTGATGTTTTGGATAAAACAAAGACCAACTAAGGCCAATTGTGTGAAGTGTTTGTCTTGATAAAGAATCTGCACTATCTCTTGAATATTTAGCAAGATAGTCTTATATGTCAAGGGGATAGTGGGAGTCTTAAAGATCCTAAAAAGAATTTCAAGAACTAATCAAGAATAAAACCTGAGGTTCTTCACTAGCACACGACTTGAGGTTTATAGCCTATCGTGTTGACATATTCTGTGCCCATTCCAGTTTAAGTTGGCTTTGCATAGGAGTTCTGAAAGTTCTCAATTGGTTGCATAACAACTTGGAAGCAATGACAGGCCCTGTACTGCCAGGTGGCAAGAAGTTAAGATTGTTGGATAAGGTGTCTAAGTCCATAACTATTTCTGGTATGTACTTGACCCGACCCGGCATGGTCCATTTGGGTTGCATGGCACCATGCAATTGGATAAACTAAAATGAGAGAAATAACACTTATGGTTTATTAATATATTATAAGTTCTAATATATTAATAATATTATTTAATTAGTTTGATCAAGAATTAATTTAGAATTAATTAAGTGATCAAAAGATAACTAATTAAATATATGGGTAGATTATATAAATCTTCCATATCTTATATAGTGGGCTAAGAGGCTCCATGGATTATCAAGTTGGGTTCCACCCATAGGATGCTCCATGGGAGTTACAAACCCATGGGTCATGGAAATGAAGAGTCATGACACATTAGGGTTTACATGGTGTAACCCTAGATGTGTCAACACTATATAAGAAACCCATTCTCCACCAAAATAGGCTACACATAAGAAACAAGAGGGCTAGGCCGATTTTAGAAGTGTGTATTCTCTCTAAAGTCATTCCAAAAGCATTTGGTGTTGTGTGAAGCATTTGAGACATCACACTTGGGGTGCTAGGCTCACAAGGTTTCAAGGATCATAAGCAACAACAAGGTAAGTTATTCTATCTTTCATTCAAGTTATAAATGTTCCCCATGTATGCTAGATAGGAATATAACCTTCGAATTCAACTTTGCATGATTATTAGACAAACATAGATCCAAGGTTATTAGGGTTGCATGTACACTTAGGAAGTGTTAGAATGCTCAAAACCCATCAGTGGTATCAGAGCCTAGGTTTGTTTGTTGTTTTTTTTTGTGTGCAAACAGCTTGAAAAAAAATCGTTTTTCTGTTTTCTGCTCGTATGAAAGTTTGCACATTTGTTGCTGGAAATGGACTAGAAACATTACCCTAAACTGTTTTGATGTTTTAAAGCTTGTTTTAGATGGTGTAATGTTTATGCTAATCCATTTACAATGGCAATTATTAAAATTACAAGTTTTTTTAAGTGTAATTTTTTGATTCTTGAAAGTGTTCATATTCATGTTCTTGAACTTATGAAGATTAGATGATCATAGGAATTGTTTGTAACCTTCATGGTAGTTTAATTCATGATCATAATGTGTTTTAATGGAGTCCATAACTTGTCCTCAAGTTATGGAAAACCAAAAGTCTCACTTTTATTAAAGTCATTAAAAGAACACAAGAGTTATAAAAATGAAGAGTCTTCATTTTTATTACTCAATTAATTCATAAGTTATAAGAAATGAAAAGTTTTGGAAGTTTACAAAACTTGCCCTCAAGTTTTGGAACAAGTAAAGTCTTGATTAAAACTTTAGTTCCAACCCTTAGAATTTTAAAAGTTAAAATTCAACCCTTATACTTTATAATATTATAAGTTACTAATATATATATATGTATAACGTCAAGTCGTCTTACCGCTACTACGCCTCATTCACGAAGCCGGTCTATAAGGGGGGTATAAGGTTGTTGCCTATAAAATGGCAACTTAATGGGTGTCCACTCTCACCCACCGCTTCCTTGATCGGTGGAGGGTCGTTAGCCGAACGGGTAAGACAAGGACTTATAAATTCTCATTAAAAGTATGATGAATATTATAAAGTAACTAAATGCTTTTATTAAATTCCCAATCTTAGTTACTTTAGGAAAATGTGAATAAGGTGCTAATCCATGAAATTACACTTTACACTTTGTTTAAGTCGTTGGTGGAGCGTGTGTGGTTAACCGGCACACTAACTTGGACTTAACAAGGTAGGTAAAGGGTGACTTAAGGTTTACCATAGCATCGGTGGAGCGTGTGTGGTTTACCGGCACATCGATTGAGTGATAAACCTTGAGGGTACCAAGTGATTTGCATGGTTACTTCACACCTCGTTTTGTGATCCTCGGTATCCCAGTCACAAAACTTGGAGGGCACACTCGAGATTGAAACATGCCTTTGAAAAGTTCATTGAATCTCAAAAGAATCTAGAAATTTCTAAGAACCAATTAAAAACCTAATATCTATATTTCGTTTTTCATGGTGGAAATTGGTGAATCGTCATTCACCTACCTTTCAAATATGTTATAGCTTGGATTACGGAATACCTCTTCTAAGTTATAATATATTGTGATTGGATTCTAGCCTTAATATTATATTTGGGTGTTTTATTAAGGACTCTCTTAATATCTAAACTAATCTTGTTCTCTTCTTTCAGATGTCTTCAAACAATGCTGCTTCTGGCTCTAATCCTAATGGCTCCTTTACCCTTATGAACTTGTGTGGGAAAGTCACTTTTGATGGATCCAATTTCAATGAATGGATCAGAAACATCAGGATGATTACCCGCTACGAGGACAAAGAATATGTCCTTGACAAGGAGCTTAAGGAGATTGATGAGACCACTGCAACTCCCCAGGAGATCGCTGACTTCCGGGCACATGAAAGGGATGCTACAAAAGTGGCATGCATCATGTTGGCCACCATGACAGCGGAACTCCAAAAGTCCTATGAGGACTTCTACCCTTTTGAAATGCACCAAGATCTGATGGAAAGATACCATCAAAGTGCACGACAAGAGAGGTATGAAATCATATGCTCTATCATAACAACCATGATGAAGAACGGGGAATCCGTCACGAGCCACATGCAGAAAATGCAAAGGTATGTGGATCGGTTGCTGAAGCTTAATGTGAACTTCCCTGAGGAGCTTGCAATAGATATCATTTTGCACTCCTTACCATCGTGCTATGATCAATTCCACATGACATATCACATGAATAAGGAAGAGGTCACACTCAGCAAACTTCAGGGACTCCTCAAGACCGCAGAAACAGGTCTTAAGGGTAAGTCGGTTGTTAACACTCCTACTCCAAACTCCGCCCCGGTTTTGGCAATCGGGAAAGGTAGAGGGAAGAAGAGGAAGAGCTCTTCGAAGGGTACCAAGGCTAGGACCCTTTATGGCTCTTCTTCAAGTGGAACCAAGAAAGGTTTTGTCACTCCTTCTTCTGACCCTAAAGAGGCTGAATGCTTCTATTGCCATGAAAAGTCACATTGGAAGCAGAACTGCCCAAAGTACCAGCAAGATGTGAAGGATGGGAAAGTTAAACCCAACCATGCAGGTATTTACACTATCTTATCTAATAACTCACCCCATTCTAACTCTTGGGTCCTTGATACCGGTTGTGGTATTCATATCTGTTCTGATTTGCAGGGACTAAGAAGAAGTGAGAATATGGAGCATGGAAGAATAAACTTAATCATGGGGAATAGGAAAGCTTTACCTGTCACCAAGATTAGAGTTTATACTTTATCGCTAAGTAGTGGGTTTAGTTTAGATTTGAATAAATGTTGTTATTCGCCAGAAATGGCAAGAAATATTATTTCCTTTCATGCATTGTATAAACAAGGTTTCACCTTTTCATTTGATAATGAAGTTGGTTCGATTAATGCTTTCTTTAATAATGTTCTTTATTTTAAAGCATTACCTTGTGATGGTGTGTATGAAACTGTATATGTGGTTGATAACTTAGGAAATAATGTATTGTGTATTGATTCTGTTAATGATAATAACTTGGATAAAGCATCATTATGACATTGTCGTCTTGGACATATAAGCAAGAAACGCATAGGCCAACTCCAAAAGGATGGAGTATTGGAGTCATTTGACCTAAAGTCAGATGATAGTTGCGAATCATGCTTACTTGGAAAAATGACAAAGTCACCCTTCACAGGTTCTTGTGAGAGGGGTGAAGGTTTGTTGGATCTTATACACACGGATGTGTGTGGGCCCTTCAAACATGCCACAAGGGATGCTAATCGTTATTATTTGACTTTTACTGATGATTACAGTAGATATGGATATGTCTACTTAATCAAGCATAAGTCAGAGACTTTTGAGAGGTTTAAAGAGTTTAAACAGGAAGTCGAGAATCAATTGGGCAGGAACATTAAGATGCTTTGATCCGATCGAGGTGGTGAGTATCTTAGTTCAGAGTTCCTCGACTATCTTAGGGAATGTGGGATTGTCTCACAATTGACACCTCCCAGGACACCGCAGTTGAATGGTGTAGCTGAGAGGCGTAATCGAACCTTGTTGGATATGGTTCGTTCCATGATGAGTCGAGCTTCGCTACCAATCTCATTTTGGGGGTATGCCTTAGAGACTGTCGCCCATATCCTTAATCTAGTTCCCACAAAGAAAGTTGCCAAAACTCCTCATGAGATGTGGACTAGTAAAGTACCCAAACTAGACCACATTAAGATTTGGGGTTGCGAGGCTTTCATGAGACGCGAGACTCATGATAATCTCGAACCTCGAAGTGAGAGGTGTATTTTCATCGGCTACCCACAGAAATCCTTTGGTTACCTCTTCTACAGACCTAGTGAGAATGTGGTCTTTGTAGCTAGGAGGGCTTTCTTTCGAGAGAGAGAGTTCATAAGCCAAGGAGACAGTGGGAGGCAAGTTGACCTTGAAGAAATTCAAGAGTCAAGTGGTGAAGGAACTTCAAACCCTAGCACTCAACTTGAGGAGGAAACTCCTGTTTAGCCAATTGACAAGTCTGTACCTCTGAGGCGTTCCACAAGGGTTAAGAATGCACCTGAGCATTACTATGGATTCCATATTACTACGGAAGGTGATACACTTATCAGTGATGAGACACTGATAGGTCTGGATGAACCTAACAGTTAGGCGGAAGCCATGGCAGGCCCTGAGTCAGCCAAGTGGAAAGAGGCAATAGACAGCGAGATACAGTCCATGTATGACAATCAAGTTTGGAACTTGGTTGAGAATGTACCAGGTCGTAAGACTATAGGGTGCAAATGGATCTTCAAGAAGAAGACAGACATGGATGGTAATGTACACACTTATAAGGCACGACTGGTTGCAAAGGGTTTCTCACAAACTCCGGGAGTTGATTATGATGAGACCTTTTCTCCAGTGGCCAAGATTAAGTCTATTAGGGTTCTGTTAGCCATAGCCGCATTTCATGACTATGAAATATGGAAAATGGATGTCAAAACCGCTTTCCTTAATGGAAAGTTGGCTGAGGATGTTTACATGAGTCAGCCAGAGGGTTTTGTCAATACAGAGTACCCTAATAAAGTGTGTAAGCTTGGGAAATCCATTTATGGGTTAAAGCAAGCACCTCGCAGATGGAATCTTTGCTTTGATGAGAAAGTCAAAGAATTTGGCTTTTCTAGGAGTGAAGATGAATCTTGTGTATATGTCAAGGCTAGTGGGAGTATAGTTAGCTTTTTGGTATTGTATGTGGATGACATACTACTCATAGGAAATGACATCCCAACTCTGCAGGAAGTTAAGTCCTGGCTTGGGAAGTGTTTCTCTATGAAGGACCTAGGAGAAGCTGCCTATATTCTAGGGATAAGGGTCTTGAGAGACCGGAGTAAAAGACTAATTGGACTTAGTCAGAGTACTTACTTGGATAAGGTGTTGAAGAGATTCGGCATGCAAGACTCCAAGAAAGGAGAGTTACCCATCCAGAGTAATGCCAGATTGAGTAAGACACAAAGCCCTAGTACTGAGGCTGAGATAGCAGAAATGAGTCGAATACCTTATGCTTCGGCTGTAGGATCGATCATGTATGTTATGACGTGTATTCGACCTGATGTAGCCTTTGCTTTGAGCATGGTTAGCAGGTATCAGGGGAACCCTGGCAAGGCACATTGGACTGCGGTAAAAAATATCCTCAAGTACCTACGGAGGACTAAGGACTGGGTCCTTACCCTCGGTGGGAGTGAAGACTTGAGACTTGTAGGGTATAGTGATGCTAGCTTTCAGACTGATAGGGATAATTTCCGCTCTCAGTCAGGCTGGGTCTTTACCTTAAATGGAGGAGCAATTTCTTGGAAGAGTTCCAAGCAAGAGACAGTTGCTGATTCAACTTGCGAATCAGAGTATATAGCAGCTAGCGAGGCAGCAAAGGAGGCGATATGGCTGAAGAACTTCATTGGAGACCTTGGAGTTGTACCAGCTATTAAAGAGCCAATGGAAATTTTTTGTGATAGTGAAAGTGCAGTTGCCTTAGCCAAGGAACCAAGGGATCACGGGAGATCCGGACACATCGACAGAAAATACCATTTCATCAGACATCGAATAGAAGAAGGACTCCTCGTGGCAAAGAGGGTAACATCGGATGAGAATCCAGCAGATCCCCTCACGAAGGGACTGACTCGGGTTAAGCATCTCCAGCATTCTCGGAGCATAGGGCTGAAGGATGATATTAGATTTAGTAGTTAGATAACCTTGAAATTTGTAAAGTGTAATTGACATTAGATGATGAATAAAAGGTGTTTTATTTATGAGTAAAGTGTTGCTATCTCTTGTCGATCGTTTACTCTATTTCTTTTGCATGTTTTGACTTCCAGACTAATTATGTTTGGTATATCATATTATTCGAACCTCCACAGTCGGTCATATGTCGGAAGTAGGTATGAATCAAGACTGTCATGATTGGTTGCAGAGGTCTAAGTTGTTGGACATGGCTACAACACTCATTAGTGCTCATAAGTTCTGAGCATTGGACTCAACCCATGCTCACTGGAATCACTTCATGGAATTTATCTCGAGTGATCGTGAGACGGTAATATCATATAAGTCTTCAAACCTAGAGATATGATTTGTTACTTATGAGTTGGTTATGCATTGATTGTACGTTAACGCATTGGTAACTCGATGTTATAAAACATGCTTTTGTGTATAATTCAATGAGTGGTAGAACAAACATATGAGTCGAAGTTTATCTGTTCCTTCTTGGATTAGAAGCTGATATCTGGGCCCCTCGATGATTTTGTTTTGACCTATGTGCCGGGCCCGGTCAGAACTAAGTTGATGTGTTCAATTAAGTTCTTTGTCAAACAAATCGGAAATCGGGAAACAAACTGCTGGACAATAAGTAAGACATTGTTCCATGTATTTGTCCGGCTGATATCTAGAACAGAGGATTATATGATCACTTATCTTAAATGGCGTATCATCATCTTCTCAGTTCCGAGAGACCTTGAAAGAGCTACGATTGCCGATCGGTTCCTGAAGTATTGCAGTTATAGTTATTAGACTTATCCAAGTGGAAGACTGTTGGATAAGGTGTATAAGTCCATAACTATTTCTGGTATGTACTTGACCCGACCCGGCATGGTCCATTTGGGTTGCATGGCACCATGCAATTGGATAAACTAAAATGAGAGAAATAACACTTATGGTTTATTAATATATTATAAGTTCTAATATATTAATAATATTATTTAATTAGTTTGATCAAGAATTAATTTAGAATTAATTAAGTGATCAAAAGATAACTAATTAAATATATGGGTAGATTATATAAATCTTCCATATCTTATATAGTGGGCTAAGAGGCTCCATGGATTATCAAGTTGGGTTCCACCCATAGGATGCTCCATGGGAGTTACAAACCCATGGGTCATGGAAATGAAGAGTCATGACACATTAGGGTTTACATGGTGTAACCCTAGATGTGTCAACACTATATAAGAAACCCATTCTCCACCAAAATAGGCTACACATAAGAAACAAGAGGGCTAGGCCGATTTTAGAAGTGTGTATTCTCTCTAAAGTCATTCCAAAAGCATTTGGTGTTGTGTGAAGCATTTGAGGCATCACACTTGAGGTGCTAGGCTCACAAGGTTTCAAGGATCATAAGCAACAACAAGGTAAGTTATTCTATCTTTCATTCAAGTTATAAATGTTCCCCATGTATGCTAGATAGGAATATAACCTTGGAATTCAACTTTGCATGATTATTAGACAAACATAAATCCAAGGTTATTAGGGTTGCATGTACACTTAGGAAGTGTTAGAATGCTCAAAATCCATCAAAGATTGCATAAGTTCAGTTCATATGAGTTTGGATTTGTCATTATCCTTGTCTTGTGACTATGGTTTTGACGATTCACATGGATAAGAACACATACACCATAAAATCTAAGGGTCATAAGGTTTCTCTCCGATTCATGAAAATGATGGTGAGGAAACACTTCCACCAAGTAGATTTGAAGCAGATGGCAAAAGGTCTAAACAATTGAGACTATGATTACGGCATCCCTTTTCATAGTTCTGAAATTGTTTAGACACACATGCATGCTATCTAAGGAAAGGTGTATGATTTTGATAAAGTTTTATCAAAGCATCTCGTATCAGAAATCTGAACTTTGGTAAGAAAGTCAATAAAGTATTGATTTCTAGAAGTCCAGCTGATTTCTGAGTATATGTCAAAGCTAGTGGGAGCATAGGTGTTATGCTAATAATCATCATGTTAGTGGGAGCGTGATAATTATTGTTAGTGTTGCAAGTTAGCAATGTTAATTATAGAAAACAAAAGTTTCAATTCGTAAGGCTGCAGGGATTGAAAAAGTTGTTTTGCTATAATTAAGGGAGAGGATATACCTCATTTCAGTTCTAAAGGCTTAGATTGAGACCTTAATCATCCTTAGTCAAGAATATATATATATATATATATATATATATATATATATATATATATATATGAATTTCATGTTGGATTGGTTCAACTTAAGGAAATTCTATATATTGCGTTCTCAAAATTCGATTATGATTACGGCATCCCTCTTCATAGTCAAATTTTGAAAACATGGCAAATAAAAATATTGTAGCAAAAGACTGGTTTAGAATCATGTCTTTATGTGAGACATCATGAATCGTGTACCATTTGCTTTGGGTACAGGATCGATTGCATGTGCTATAATATTTGTCATTTCTAAATTTTTCCAAATGCCCAGAGGCATTAAGAAGGGAAAAGGTCTAGAATTGGATATGACTAAAATGATTAAACAATTGTCGAGGACAATCTAAGGTTTACCAAAGATTGGTTGCTCAAGGACAGTTGGAAGGGTAATGTTAATTCTGGAAGGACCATATTGACATAATCTGTAAGGAGGCAACTCTTGTTCAGAAGTGATAGTCAAAATGGAATATGGAAATGTTTCAAAGTTAGAAATTAGTCAATCTGTGTAAGATTAGGAAACTTAATGAAAGAAGGATGTTTCCAAGCATGTGATCTCCTTTGGAATGCTCTGTAATGATTGTTGTCAAGTCTTTCTGACTTCTAGAATAACTAAGTCGCTCTTCCTGAATGATTAAGTTATTCAAACCATCTACAGTCGGTCATATGTTGGAAGTAGATATGAATCAAGACTGTCATGGGTTGGTTTGTAGAGGTCTAAGTTGGTGGACAAAGTGGTGCTACAACACTCATGAGTGCTCATAAGTTCTGAGTATTGGATTCAACCCGCGCTCATTTGAATCACTTCATGGATTTTATCACGAGTGATCATGAGATGATAATATCTTATATTCTTCAAACCTAGAGATATGAGTTGTTACTATGAGTTGGTTATACATTGATTGCACGAAAACGCATTGGTAACTCGATGTTATAAAACGTGCCTTTGTGTATGATTCAACAAGTAGTAGAACAAGCCATATGAGTCGAAGTTTATCCATTCCTTTTACCTTCGGGATAAAAGCGATATCTGTGGGCCCCTCGATGATTTAAAGATGATACATGTGAGTGCTTGGCCAAGCCAGGACTGATTTGATTTGTTCAATCAGTCAGTCATCATGAATTGGAAATCGGGAAACAACAAATGGACAGAGAGAATGATTGATAATCCATGTCTCAGTCCATATGATATCTAGAATGAAGGAATATATGATCCCTTATCTAATGGACAAGTCATTGACAAAGGTCAGAGTTCATCGACAAGGTCAGAGTTCGACAGAAGCTTTTGAGAGCTACGATTGCTGATCGGTTCCTGAAGTCATACGCAATAATAGTTTTAGACTTATCCAAGTGGGAGACTGTTGGATTAATGTCTAAGTCCATAACTATAATTGGTAAGACTTGACCCGACCCGGCATGGTCCATTTGGGTTGCATGGCATCATGCATTTGGATAGACTATAATGAGAGAAATATCACTTAAGGTTGGTTAATATATTATAAGTTCTAATATATTAATAAGGTTATTTAATTAGTATTGATCAAGAATTAATTTGGAATTAATTAAGTGATCGAAAGGAGACTAATTAAATATATGGGTTGATTGTGTAAATCATTCATTCTTATATATGTGGGCTTGTGATCCAAGATTCCTTATGTTGGACTAAGTCCATGGGGTGACCCATGGATACTCCATGGAGGTTAAAATCCATGGAGCATAAGGAATGGGTAAAGTTATGAGTTACATGGTGTAACCCTAATAGCCACCATATAAAAGAATCCCATGGCTCAAGAAATCGTGCACTAATGTGTGAGTATGAGGGCTAGACGATTTTAAGGAGTGTTCAAGTTTCTCTCAAGTTATTCCAAGTGTATTTGGTGTTGTGTGAACCATTTGAGGTGTCACACTTGGGGCACTAGGCACTCAAGCTTCATGAAGACATTCTACATCAAAGAGGTATGTATTCTATCTTGTTATGTTTATTATTTTGTATGCTAGATTAGGATAATACCTTGGCTGTTCATAATTGTATGTATAATAGAGAAAACATAGATCCAAGGTATTTAGGGTTGCATCTACACTTAGGAGTGTTAGAATGCTCATAACCCAACAGAAACGTTCGACGGCGGAGGACGTCATGCTCAGTATCACAACAAATGTAGAATAGTAAAACAAGCAACCACAACCATTACATTAATATTAAAGCATTTACAATGTATTCGATTCACAAAAGATTGACTATAAAAGTAATTAACAAAACAAGGACATGAAGCTACTATGCTCCATCTTCTGAATCTCGGTGCGTGTACCTGTCTACTAGTTTCCTGAGAATACAAGTGGTTTTTAAAGAGAGTATCAACATTTAAGTTGGTGAGTTCATAGGTATTTTTGTTAGAAAAGGTATACTCTTAATTGTTTAGAAAAGTTCGCTTGTTCCTCCAGAAAATCCTATTATTTCTGATGTGATGAATGATAAGTAAAAATGACTCTTACAATTCCTTCTATGAGTACTTAATGAATACAAGTTATATACAATCCAGATCAAACAGACAATCGATTGTTTGAATATGCCCTAAGCCGACAACCAAACAAGGAACAAGAAATGAGGCGGAAGTCACACATCCCATTGTTTGTTAGATCTTTATTGTATATAACCCTGACGTATTCACCAGATGCTTACGAAGTTAACTGTAGTAGTTCTTTGATATTTTATGAAAATATTCCTTAAGAAAATCATATATTTTCTTTAATAAAATGGCAACCACAATAGTTCCTTCTATAATCACTTAGTTTGTACTAGCTATATATAATCTAATATCGAACGGACAGTTAAATGTGTTAACCTGCCCTAAGCCCACAACCAAACAAGGAACAGGAAGTAAGGCGGAAGTCACACATTCCACTGCCCATCATAACAATTGAATAAGAGTGATCAAAGCCATACAACCATCATATTGATAATTATAATTTTACATTGTATTCAAACCATTGTTTGTTTGATTCCAAAATACAAATGACAAAAATATATGACGTGGCGCTGCTACGCCCGATCTTCAAAATCCTTATGGGTACCTGTTTACTGATTTCCTGAGAATACAAGTGATTTCGAAAAGTTTCAACAATTAAGTTAGTGAGTTCATAAGCGTTTTGTATAAGTAGGATTGGTAACTTTTCCGTGTAAAAATGATAGTGTGTACTTTCAGAAAATCCAATATTTTCTTTGAAAATGAGTTGTAAGCCTTAAATCCAAAGATTAAAAATATAAGTAATGTTGTACTGGAAAGTAGTATTATGAAGTCTTATCTTTGTATAAAACTACTTGAATGTATGTTAACCCCGTAAACCAAATGTTTTGTTAATACCCCATGTGAGTTATCATAACCATGCTAATGACTAGTTGGCCAGCTACGACGTTCTTCAGGTGTCAGAACTGTTAGACATTTGTTACCCTAGACTGGTCGGTCTAACTGTAGCTAACAACTTAGGTGAAGGGTTGTCAATCCCATATAGATCTATACACAAGTGTCACGCTCTCCCTACAAGAGACTCTGGTTATAATGCAGGACTTAGTGTGTAATCTGGTAGGTAGGGTGAAGCTGAATGTCTCACGAAATTGTATTAACCGGTTTACGTATAGTGTACTAAAAACTCCTTTTCTTGTAAATGAATGCATTCCTCTTCTATAGAGGTTACATAGTATGAAAATAATTATAGCTTTAAATAATTATTTGTTTCTTCTGAAATGATAATGTAGTGTTTGTGACTCCCAAACTATACCAATTATAGTTTATTACGATTGTTCGCCAAGACTATTTATATAATCATTTGTATAAATATATAGTAGTTATCTTGTCTAGATGCTTTTAAAAGATTATATCATAAAAACTTACATCTAGCACAAGTATGAGGAATTTGTATGAAAAAATCCATTTCAAGCTTTTGCCCTATTTTTAACGGTGTTTTTGTCTAGTTTCAAAATGTATGGTCAAAACAACATATTTTGGGTTTTATCCCACAAAAATGGAGAAATAACTAGAATGTAACCATTTTTGTGAGAAAAACTATGTATTGGTTAAAAGTCTCAAAAATCCTTGTAGTCTTGTAATTGATAACTTTTCTTATGATTATATAACATAGTTTATGTTTTGTTTTTGTTAGTTTTGAATCTTAAAACTAATATATCACAAATAATTGTCTAAAGACTAGTAATAACCATATTTCATGAAAATAATGTTTTATATTTAACATATTGATAAAACATGCAAGTATTTGTGTGATAAACCAAACTTTACGTGTATCCCCCCCTAAAATATGAAAAACTCGAAAATGTGGGGGTATGATCTCACCTTGAGTGTGATTGTGGTTGGTTAAAGAGATGACGGTGTAGTTCTTTATGCCTAGAACACTTGAAGTGGTTGATAAACTCTTTGAAGATGATGTTATCCTATGAGTTTCAACACATAATTATGTGTGTAAATGAGGTGAATCTAGTATGAAAGTGTGTAGAAACACTAGATTAACAAGAAATGCTTACCAAAAATTCTAAGAATCAGATTGAAGAATTTTTCCTTGGAAGTTTTTGGACTTGATTCTTGAAAGAAGATGATGAACTTCGAAAATGGTGGGGGTGTGGGGTGTTCTCGGCCAAGGATAAAGGGGGAGGGGTGAGGTGATGTTTGCCTTGTTATTTGTTGGATAATTGCATTGATACATGCTGGGTAAAACTTTGTGTTGGAAAAGATGAAACATCAAGTCACGAAGTCAACCCTCTTTTCTCTTCTTTCCCACCGAAATCCATCATAGGGCCACCAAAATCACATGTGATTTCGGCCTAGCACACCGAGATGACCTAGTGATTTCGGTCAATGCACCAACCGAGATCACCTAGTGATTTCGATCTAGGTGAAAACCGAAATCACAAAGGATTTGGTTCCTAAGCCGTTGACTTGTTGACTTTACTTGACTTTTGTTGGCTCGTTTCACTTCTGTTGGATCCAAAATTGACAGTTGTCACATCAACCCAATCCTATCAACCTCCAAGTGTTTTTCTTCTTCTACTTCACCAGAAACACCACCAAAACTCACTTCCAAGCTCAAATCTCACAAAAGACAATTAGGTTTTCGATCTTAGGGTATAGAGAGATTGAGATTGTTCATTAGAAGGTCCAAGGGTGTCATAAGTTATATAAATAGGACACAAACCCTAAAAATTAGGGTTTTCCCCAGCATTACGTACGCCCAGCATACGTGGGTGCATCCACGATCCATCAATGAGCTAGTACGCTAAGCGTACTCATATACTATGCCCTGCGTACTAGCTAGGGACTAAAATGTGAGAAATTTTTACATTGAGGGTTAAAAAGAAACATACCAATAATCTCGAATGTTACATAAGAATTGCATTACCAAGCTCTAATTGGACCAAACACGGAATCATTCGACCTTGAGTTGGATGATATGTGCGAGTCTTGTATGTTCGCAAGATGATTTGGTTACCATTCACATGGACATGTAATGGTAATAGAGGATTATTGGATCTCATACACACTAATGTGTGTGGACCCATCAAATCCACCACAAGGGACAACATATACTATTATGTCATATTTATTCCTGGTTTAATAGATGTGGTTATATTTATATGATTAAGCATAATTTTGACACTTTAAAAAGTTTCAAAGAGTATCAGAACAAAGTAGGGCATCAAGATTGGGCATGAAGAAAAAGGTTCTTCAAACTGAAAGGGAAGGAGAATGCCTTAGTATCGAGTTCTACAATCATATTAGAGATTGTGGAACGGTTTCCATAGATGACTTCTCCAAGGATATCAGAATGTAAGGATGTTACTAAAAGGATAATCGAATGCTATATGGTTCGATCTATGATGAGTCATGCCTCGCTACCATTCACAAATTTTTGGGAATATACACTTGAATTAGTAGAGCATTCTTAAACCTTGTATCTAACTAAGTAGGTTTTGATGACACCTTATGAAATGTAGAGTTGGAAAGTTCCATCACATTTAGATCAGGTGTTGTGACGTCTTTACTCAGACGAGAAACCAATGATTAACTTCAATCGAGATTTATGAAGTATTACATTGTCCGGTATTCACTAAAGACTTTTTATATTTGTGCTTGTAGCTCAAAAGGAATGTTCATTGAGATAATGAACGTATAGATATCAAGAATTCATTGGGAGTCATATTGAACTTAAATAAATTCGAGATATGACCGAAAATGAACCAATGGTCAACACTAGCTCTTAACTTGAGGTTGATAAACCAGTTAAGTCAAATGACATTGCCTCACTTCTTCATAAGATATAGTAGAGTTAGAGCACCTTCTAAGTTTTATGAGTTTCATTTAACTGTAGAAGGAGATATGTTGATTAGTGATAAAACACAGATCAGTTTGGATAAGCTTAATAGCTACTAGGAAGCAATGGCGGGCCCTATGGCTGCCATTAGAATAGTCTAAGGATAGTAAAATTATGTCCATGAGGGATAACTAATTTTGAAACTGGTTTATCCTAAACCTCACCTTATGACAATGGGTTGCAATTAGATCTTCAATGTGAAGACCAACATGGATGGGAATATACACACATTCAAAGCTAGTATGGAAGGAAATAGCTTTTGCTCAGAACTCAAGAAATTGATTATGAGGAAACATTATTACCAGTAGCTGAGAAAGATCTATTTGGTTATTTGTTACCATTGTTTCCTTCTTTGATTAAATATATGGTAAAGGGGATGTTTAAATGACTTTCCTAAATAGCAAAACTTCAAAGGATATATGACATAATCTGAAAGGATTTAAACATACAAAGTATCCAAATAAGGTGTGTAGGCTTGAGAAATCTATTCGTGGATTTAGACAAGCATCGCATAGCAGGAATTTGTTATTCCATGAAAAAGACAAAAGCATTGGTTTTCTAGAAGTCCAGATGAGTCTTGAGTACATCTCAAGGCTAGTGGGTGTGTCGTTGTCTACCCGGTATTGCATGTAGATGACAATACCCCTCATATGAAACATTGTCTTAAGTTACAAAGTGCAAAATCTTGAGAATTGTTTCGCTATGAAGGACAAGGGAAAGCGACATTGGTATTTGGTATTTGGATCTAAAAGTATAGATCGGAAATGTTTAATAGGATTCTAGTCAAAGCACAATGAGCTGAAAGGTTTCAACATAGAAGATTTTAAGAAAGAGATTGTTCGTATGCTTCGTAGCAAGGACATGAGTGAATTTCAAAGTCTTATGTTCTAGTTATGAATTTGATACAATGAGTCGAGTCCTATATGCCTCAGTCGGGTCAAAAGAACTACAATCTCGGAGAAGTCCCGTATAAATCTCCGGTATTAACCCGCTAGATCCAGGAAACTCCGAATCTCTGTTGGAGATATCGGAATCTCCCACTGCATCACGGCCTCTATCTTGGCCGGATCGACCAGAATACCCTACTGGTTGACAAGGTGCCCAAGAGATTGCACCTCGCGCAACCAGAACTCACATTTGGAGAACTTTACAAAAAGTCTCTCCCCCACTTAGATTCGACTAAGTCTTCACTGCACGCGAGAATTGAAGAATTCCCAATCCTTCTCGCTTTGTAGTATCCCACTGATGACAACCTGTCCTTACCGATGACTTCTGATCATCGGGTGAAAGGCTAGCAGGGCCGGAGTCAGTACAGCACGTACATGAAAATGCACAAGGGAGTTTGTCGCTCCAAGGGTTTAGGCTCCTACAAATGTGGCAGGGTTGATCATGTCACCTGGAGGTGATTAGGATTCCTCCAGATGTTTCGGGTATGCCATCTTCTACTACTATTATATGGATGTTGGGAATACGTATCGCTTTGGGATTGCGAGTGAGTTTGGATAAGTCGGATCTCGGGCCGGTTTTCTGCTAGTGTTTGGGTTATCAAGGATCCTATATGCCATCCTGCATGCCGAAAAGTCGTTGATGAACCCACAGAAGGACGTACCTTGCGGAGTGGGTTACGCATGGACAGTTATCATTCCGAATCTTTGTCGAGATCTGTGTAGGAGTATTATTTAGAGGATACTCAGTCTGGGTTAGAGCGATAGTTCTTCAGTGAAGTCAGCGGTCAGTGGTTCTACCATGGTTCAGGAATGGTCGACAATTGTCTATGGATGAACTTTGGAGTTCAAGGCACTACCGTTGCTAGGACAGGACTGGTAACATGAAGAGGGCAGCGTCAGTTGCGGGAGTTAGGTGCATAAATGGTTGGTCATCGGATGTTCAAGAGAATTGTATTTTCGCATGGGCTGTGATTCGGTTAGAGTTCTGTGGTGCTGCAAGATTGGAAGTGGGAATGAGGATTCATCAGCCAGAGTGAAGATTAAGGCCTTCAGTTGACAGAATGGGAGATGGAATGAGGTGTTGGATTGGACCAGATTTCAAGGTACTCTTCAAGACTTCCAAGGATGGGCGATCTTAAGGTTAAACCGGTGATTAATCGTTGGCATCGATAAGCACATGTTGTCATCAGTGGGATACTAGAAAGCGAGAAGGATTGGGAATCCTTCAATTCTCGCGTGAAGTGAAGACTTAGTCGAATCTAAGTGGGGGAGAGACTTTTTGTAAAGTTCTCCAAATATGAGTTCTGGTTGTGCGAGGTGCAATCGCTTGGGCACCTTGTCAACCAGAAGGGTATTCTGGTCGATCCGGCCAAGATAGAGGTCGTGATGCAGTGGGAGATTCCGATATCTCCAACTGAGATTCGGAGTTTCCTGGGTCTAGCGGGTTATTACCGGAGATTTATACGGGACTTCTCCGAGATTGCAGTTCCTTTGACCCGACTGACCAAGAAGTCGGTGGCCTTTCGCTGGGAGCCTGAGCAGCAGGCAGCGTTCGATACTTTCAGACAGCGGTTGTGCGAGACACCGATTCTCACCCTGCCAGAGGGTGTAGATGATTTCTTGGTTTTCTGTGACGCTTCGATCACGGGCATGGATGCGGTACTGATGCAGCGGGGTCACATGACAGCAGGTTTCGGGAACCAGGGTAGAGCTCCAGTTAGGACTCAAGTTCAGTTGTGTGTTAGGTCGAGTGCGTGTTCGACCCAGTATGGAAAGTGTTGTAAGGCTACGGGGGGTAGTCGTAGCATTCACTATCAGTCAGTTAGCATGGAAAGTGTTGTAAGACTAAGGGGGTAGCCGTAGCATTCACTATCAGTCAGTTAGCATGGAGGGTGTTATAAGTCTGCGGGTGTAGCCGTGGCATTCACCAGGTTAGCAGATAGTGTGAGGAGTGTTGTAAGTCTGCGGGTGTAGCTGTAGCATTCACTAACAACCAGATAGTGTTAGAGTGTGAGTGTTGTAAGTCTGCGGGTGTAGCCGTAGCATTCACTAGCAGCCAGATAGTGTTAGAGTGTTGTAAGTCTGCAGGTGTAGCCGTAGCATTCACTAGCAGCCAGATAGTGATAAAGTGATGTAAGTCTGGGTGTGTAGCCGTAGCATTTGCTAGGTTGGTAGATAACATGAGTGTGTTGTTAGGACGCGGAAGGAGCAATAGTACCCACCAGTTCGGGTGCAGCACTAAGGATATGGAAATCCACAGATTGGATTTCGGATTTACCCAAATGGATTAGATCTGGTTAAGCCAGTAATGAGACTGTAGGGACGTCACTACAGTTATGAGATCAGGGAAGCAATGGACTGCTTAAGGTCGTTGTGATATAAGGCTACCATTGGTTAGGTAGCAATCACTTTTAGTCTTGGATTGGATGATGACAGGATTCGACGCATGGACCCGATCGGTTAGATCAGGAGGTTGTTAGAGCCACAGTAACATGATAACTAGTGGCAACTAGTTCCAGAGAAGGATTTCATTCAGAAGTCGTGTGAGGCGACTAAGTGGGGGTCCATTGGCTCCGCAGTCGGGCAGGAACCCGATATTTCAGGTAATTGGTGAACGAATGGAGACCAGGGAGGTCTCATTAGATTTTGGAAAGCAACCATGTGGCAACATACTACTTCAGGAAGTTCAGTGTTCGGGCAGTTTCAGTGTTTAGGCAGTATTAGCATTTGTGTTTCAGGTTGCAAGTACGGACGGAATAGCTGGTTGATCTGGGAAGTGACAAGTCACTCACAGCGGGATCAGCTGAGCCTTAGCCAAGTATAAGTGATCTGCAGGGATAATTAGGTCTGTGATCCTGTTTTATAGTGGGATCCTCAGGCTATCAGAAGTTGAGTAGTCAGTTGAGGGATAAACAGGCTAGATTTAAAGATGATGATTGTGTATGAGTGGTCTGTCAGGGATTCAGACCATCTCGAGACAGCAGATTTCGGAAAGAGTACATGTGGTCTTGTTGTAAGGAATTCGCCACCTGCGGATTTTAGGGCTTTACGAGGATTGCTCATGGCTACCCTGGGGAGGCTAGGGTGTGCCCAGGTTGGTGACCATGCTACTAGAGTGTTTGGGCGAGTAAGGAGTGGTAAGGAATGATTTCGAGGATGAAATCTAATTTAAGTGGGGGAGAGTTGTAACACCCTGTTTATTTATTAGATAAATAAATTAATTAATGAACAAATGGTAGCCCTAAAATAAATAATTATATATCAAAGGATGGTCTCGAGGAGCTAATTGTCACAAGTTTAGAAGTTGGGGGTTAAAAGTGTGAGTTTCGGATTGACTTTGTAAATATTTGTGAAGGCAGGGACTAAATGGTAATTATTGGGACTTCATTTGAAAAGAATTTGTAGAGGAGGGGTTGTTTTAGTAAAATCCGGACCTGAATTGTAAAGGACTTAATGATGAGGGTTTATATGGTAAATATAGGGTCTATTTCGAAAAAAATGGGAGCTGGAGGGACCATTTTGGTCATTATGGAAAACTCGTATAAGGAGCCGATTTATAAAGGTTATGAAACCCTAATCCTAGAGACCCATTGTAGCCGCCAACTCTCTACCACCTTATACCTCCCATCTCCGGCGTCACCTCCTTCCTCCACTTCTGGCGTCGCACCGCCACTGTTGAGACCGTGAACCACCGAAGCCACCTCCACAAATCTATTGTTGCCTCTATCTCCGGTCCAATGCCACCACAAGTCGCCGCTGGTGAACCGAGGAAGCGGAAGACCGACGTCGGGGCAGGTGTAGCTTTCTTTCCCAGCTAACGACGTTGCTGCCGGAGTGTGCCGACGGCCTCCCAGCACCGTTGCTACTCCAGTGGCCGTCAAGGGCGCAAGCAGGCGTCTTCTCTCCGTCCTGCCGCTGTTGCTATCGTCGGGGGGTTATGTTGCCGTCGCCGCCTCGCTGATAGTCCTTTCCGTCAAGGGTTGCGCCTGTCTCCACCCTTTCGCCTCCTCTTTATGTTGGATTAATGTCTAAGTCCATAACTATATTTGGTATGTACTTGACCCGACCCGGCATGGTCCATTTGGGTTGCACTTCACCGGCACAATTTATATGGATAGTCTTTTGAGAATAGTATATTTATGATTTATATTAATATATTATAAGTTCTAATATATTAATATGAAATCATATTATTTAATTAGTATTGATCAAGAATTAATTTAGAATTAATTAAGTGATCAAAAAAGAACTAATTAAATATGGACTCTTATATATATGGTATGGGCCAAGTTCATTTAGGTTGGGATAAGCTTTCATGGATGGTCCATGGAGCTTTTAACCCATGGATCCTACGTAAATGAAAGGTCATGGGTATTAGGGTTTACATGGATGTAACCCTAATCCTCCATAATATATAAAGGGGTCATTGGCTCACAAAATTTGACAAGTGTGTGAAAAAAAGTGTGGGCCGTTTTTAGTGAGCATACATATTCTCTCAAGTTCTTCCAAGGTGTTTTTGGTGATTTGTGATTCCACTTGAGGCTTCCACACTATTGGGGCTAAGCTCTTAAAGTTCAAGACTTCAAGCAACATCAAAGGTATGTCATCTAACTAGAACTTTGTAGTATAGTTGCTTCATAATATGCTAGTTAGGATGAAACCTTGGAATATTGATTATTTGCATGTATAATAGAGAAAACATAGATCCAAGGTATAGGGTTAAATGTACACCATAGGAGTGTTAGAATGCTCAAAACCCAACAGTGGTATCAGAGACATGGGTTGTTTTCTGTTATATTGATGCAAATGTTTTATTTTCATGTTGGAAAAAAAAAAGGAAAAAAAACATGACGTTTGTCAAATTTTAAGATAATTACTTGTTTTTGTGAAAAACTAATTATTTGTAAAATTTGAATCATTTGCTATATGAGTTGAATTAGGTTAAATTTAGTAAAAGATAAAATGATATGATTATTTTATTAGTTTTAAAAGTTTGATCTAAAGAGTTTTTTGAAACCTCCATAAGTTATGGATATGAAAAGGTTTTTAAAAAAAATTGATTCAAAGTTTTTTATGGAGTTACAAAACTTGGTCTTAATGTTTTAAAGAATTCCATAACTTGTTCTTAAGTTATGGAACATGAAAAGCTTCATCATAAAACAAGTATTTAACTCCATAAGTTATGCAATCCAAAAGTTTTCAAGAGTTACAAAACTTGCCCTCAAGTTTTGGAATTTGGAAAAAGTTTTTTTTTATGATAAAAAAAAAGAATTGAATTCTAAAACTCTTGGGTTCATAACTTAAACAATTAATTAAATGGTTTTAATTTTGAATTTAAAAATTGGAATTATGATGTTTTTATTGAATAATTCAATTAACTCTTATGGACTTTATTAATAGATAATTAAAGTTTTTAATTAAAAGAGAATTAATAATTCCATAATGACATGGTTTAAATTTAATTAAATTAAGAATAGGCCTCATTCACGAAGCCGGTCTATAAGGGGGGTAGAAGGTTACTGCCTATAAAATGGCAGTTTAATGGGTGTCCACTCTCACCCACCGTTTCCTTGACTGGTGGAGGGTCGTTAGCCGAACAGGTAGGACAAAAACTATAATTCTCCCTTCATTATAAGTATAATGATAAATACTAAGTAACTCAACACTTATAAATTCCCAGTCTTAGTTACTTAGGAAAATGTGAATAAGGTGGTAATCCATGAAATTACACTTTGCACTTTGTTTAAGCTGTTAGTGGAGCGTGTGTGGTTAACCGGCACACTAACCTGGACTTAACAAGGTAGGCAAAGGGTAACTTAATGTTTATCATAGTATCGTTGGAGCGTATGTGGTTAACCGGCACATCGATTGAGGGGTAAATATTAAGGGTACCAAGTATATTTGCATGGTTACTTCACACCTTGTTTTGTGATCCTCGGCATCCCAGTCACAAAACCTGAAGGGCACACTCGAGATTGAAACATGCCATTGAAAAGTTCAATGAATCTCAAAAGAATCTAGAAGTTTCAAAACCAATTAAAACCTAATAATACATTTCGTTTATCATGGTGGAAATTGGTGAATCGTCATTCACCTACCTTCAAATATTTTATAGCTTGGATTACGGCATCCCTCTTCCAAGTTATAAAATAGTTTGTTGGGTCCTAGCCTTAATATATCATATTGGGTGTTATATTAAGGACTTAAATCAACTTTACGTGAATTTCTCCCATTGTTGATGTCTGGTTTAGACAACAATGATCTTCCCAAACCAAGCTTTCCTAATGAATATGACTTCCCGAGTTTGGCTCATGGAAGTCATACTTCTTTTCCTCCACCTCCTCTAATTATTCTCCCTAACCCACAAGTTCAAGGTCACTCAAGCCCTAATGGCAAGCAAGGTCTATGTGTGATCACATCTTAGAGATGAAGTCACATATTGACAAGCCGGGAGAGTTGGGTGTCAAAGTCTTGAGAAAGTTGGATGTTCAATCACTTTCTAAGTCACATAGTGAGTTCCTTTGGGACTACTATGAAACAGACTATGACATGAACCTTAATGATCATATCTATTTGCTTGGTGCTGCTGAATCAGCAATGATTTGGAACGATAGTAAAGCAAATTTGATTAGAAGATCAAGTTCCCAAAAACTTTATGGACAGTGACAATGGTAACACTGGAAATCCAGAAAAAGCATTCTCTTCCCAATGGAAAGGGATTGGCCATAGTCAATCCGATTGACCAAATGGTAAAGAGAAAGGCTACGTCTGAGATAGTCCCATTACCAAAGGGTCCATATGTTTATTTTGCCAAAGGAAGGGGCGTTGATTGCAAAGCTGCCAAATTTACCTAAGGATGTTAAAGTCAATAAGTTTGACTCTACATCAGGTAGAGCCCATTATCTAACTCTGTTAAGTTCTATTCTGAGATCCCCATTACATGATGTGACTGGGTCACATGTTGATGTTTTAAGAATCAAAGAATAGAGAGAAATCTTAAAGGAAGTATATGTTGATTCTGATCGCGAAGGTGGATTTCGATCGCATCAGAATTTTGAACAGTTGCTTAAGAAGTTATGATATATTGCTAAAGAATAGATAACAACAATTTTCCATGTGGATTGTAAGTATAAGTTTTTCTGCAAAGTTTTAAAATAAAAGAAAATTGTTTAATTTTATTTATTTGAAGTATCCTTACAATGGCATTTGTGGAAAATTGTTGCTTATATGATTCCACTAACAGCAATATTGGAAAATGGATTTGATTCTTTCATTTGTGGTAGTGTCTAAATTTACCAAATCAGGAAAGTTCCTCATCGCCCAAGTTTCAATTGGACCGAAACTTGGAATCATGCAAGTTGAATAGTATGATGAATGAGAACTTTCAAGCATTGGAAAATCAAGACTAATTACTTGTTCACATGGATGTGTGAGTTAAGTGAAGGACTAAAGGGATCGAGTACACATTCTTGTGCACTGGTCATGTCCACCACAAAGCTCGTTAAGACTATTTGATTTACTAAAGTTTAGTAAATATGGTTATACTTACAAGTTTAAGTATAATTCTGAAACATTGGAAAAGTCTCAATGTATGGCAGAACGAATGGGAAGAATCAAATTAGGCAGAAAGATAAAAGTTTCTCAAATCTGAAAAGATGGGAGAGTACTTTAGTATCATGTTTGTGATCATCTTAATGATTTAGAAATCATATCACAATTAGTCCTCTAAAGGTCATCTTAGTGCATTCTTATGACTAAGAAGAGGAGTCATGAATTGTTGAAATGGTTAGATCAGGAAGATGAGTCATACTTCGTTCCAAAACAATTCTTAGAGCCATACTCCAAGATTGTAACTTGAGTGACATATCTTAAAGAAAGGTTTAAAACACTTGTCAAATGTAAGAGTAAAAGTGTCCTACTCTTGTACATTTGAAATTGGTAAGTTGTGATGTTTTGGATAAAACAAAGACCAACTAAGGCCAATTGTGTGAAGTGTTTGTCTTGATAAAGAATCCGCACTATCTCTTGAATATTTGGCAAGATAGTCTTATATGTCAAGAGGATAGTGGGAGTCTTAAAGATCCTAAAAAGAATTTCAAGAACTAATCAAGAATAAAACCTGAGGTTCTTCACTAGCACACGACTTGAGGTTTATAACCTATCGTGTTGACATATTTTGTGCCCATTCCAGTTAAAGTTGGCTTTGCATAGGAGTTCTGAAAGTTCTCAATTGGTTGCATAACAACTTGGAAGCAATGGCAGGCCCTGTACTGCCAGGTGGCAAGAAGTTAAGATTGCATAAGTTCAGTCCATATGAGTTTGGATTTGTCATTATCCTTGTCTTGTGACTATGGTTTTGACGATTCACATGGATAAGAACACATACACCATAAAATCTAAGGGTCATAAGGTTTCTCTCCGATTCATGAAAATGATGGTGAGGAAACACTTCCACCAAGTAGATTTGAAGCAGATGGCAAAAGGTCTAAACAATTGAGACTATGATTACGGCATCCCTTTTCATAGTTCTGAAATTGTTTAGACACACATGCATGCTATCTAAGGAAAGGTGTATGATTTTGATAAAGTTTTATCAGAGCATCTCGTATCAGAAATCTGAACTTTGGTAAGAAAGTCAATAAAGTATTGATTTCTAGAAGTCCAGCTGATTTCTGAGTACATGTCAAAGCTAGTGGGAGCATAAGTGTTATGCTATTAATTATCATGTTAGTGGGAGCATGATAATTATTGTTAGTGTTGCAAGTTAGCAATGTTAATTATAGAAAACAAAAGTTTCAATTCGTGAGGCTGCAGGGATTAAAAAAGTTGTTTTGCTATAATTAAGGGAGAGGATATACTTCATTTCAGTTCTAAAGGCTTAGATTGAGACCTTAATCATCTTTAGTCAAGAATATATATATATATATATGAATTTCATGTTGGATTGGTTCAACTTAAGGAAATTCTATATATTGCGTTCTCAAAATTCGATTATGATAACGGCATACCTCTTCATAGTCAATTTTTGAAAACATGGCAAATAAAAATATTGTAGCAAAAGACTGGTCTAGAATCATCTCTTTATGTGAGACATCATGAATCGTGTACCATTTGCTTTGGGTACAGGATCGATTACATGTGCTATAATATTTGTCATTTCTAAATTTTTCCAAATGCCCAGAGGCATTAAGAAGGGAAAAGGTCTAGAATTGGATATGACTAAAATGATTAAGCAATTGTCAAGGACAATCTGAGGTTTACCAAAGATTGGTTGCTCCGGGACAGTTGAAAGTATAGTGCTAATTTTGGAAGGACCATATTGACATATTCTGAAAAGAGGCATTTCTTATTCAGAATTGATAGTCAAAATGAGAATATGGAGTTGTCTCCATAGGTGGAAGTTATCTGTGTAAGATTAGAAAACTTAATGCAAGAAGCATGTCCAAAGCAATGTACTTTGAATATGAGACTTAGTTTCCATGGAGTTGATCTCCATTGGAATACCTTATAATGATTGTTGACAAGTCTTAGTGACTTTGTACATATTCATTATAGGAGGGTCAATGCATATAAGTTTAAAATCTAAACAGATTTCGATAAATGATAGGAATTTGAAATTCTCACATTTTTCGATAAGGATTTGGGAGTGTGAAATTAGAATCATTGAAATTATGTTCAATTGGTTTATTTCACAAAGTAAGGATCATAGACAAACATAGAGTGCTTGCTTGGAGCATGGGACAACTAGTGTTTTTAATTCAAGTATAAAGTTGATAAAACCGAAACAATGAATAATGAGTAATCAGTATGGTGATAAATAAAAGTGTTTATTTATATTCATAGGGTTTCATACCATATTTGATTCATTTATTCTTGTGTTTCACTTTGCATGTTTTGACTTCCAGAATAACTAAGTCGCTCTTCCTAAATGATTAAGTTATTCAAACCATCCACAGTCGGTCATATGTTGGAAGTAGAACAAGCCATATGAGTCGAAGTTTATCCATTCCTTTTACCTTCGGGATAAAAGCGATATTTGTGGGCCCCTCGATGATTTAACGATGACACATGTGAGTGCTTGGCCAAGCCAGGACTGGTTTGATTTGTTCAATCAGTCAGTCATCATAAATCGAAAATCGGGAAACAACAAATGGACAGAGAGAATGATTATAATCCATGTCTCAGTCCATATGATATCTAGAATGGAGGAATATATGATCCCTTATCTAATGGACAAGGTCAGAGTTCGACAGCGGCTTTAAGAGCTACGATTGCCCGTTAGGTTTTGAAGACATACTCAATAATAGTTTTAGACTTATCCAAGTGGGAGACTGTTGGATTAATGTCTAAGTCCATAACTATATTTGGTATGTACTTGACCCGACCCGACATGGTCCATTTGGGTTGCACTTCACCGGCACAATTTATATGGATAGTCTTTTGAGAATAGTATATTTATGATTTATATTAATATATTATAAGTTCTAATATATTAATATGGAATCATATTATTTAATTAGTATTGATCAAGAATTAATTTAGAATTAATTAAGTGATCAAAAAAGAACTAATTAAATATGGACTCTTATATATATGGTATGGGCCAAGTTCATTTAGGTTGGGCTAAGCTTTCATGGATGGTCCATGGAGCTTTTAACCCATGGATCCTATGTAAATGAAAGGTCATGGGTATTAGGGTTTACATGGATGTAACCCTAATCCTCCATAATATATAAAGGGGTCCTTGGCTCACAAAATTTGACAAGTGTGTGAAAAAAAGTGTGGGCCGTTTTTAGTGAGCATACATATTCTCTCAAGTTCTTCCAAGGTGTTTTTGGTGATTTGTGATTCCACTTGAGGCTTCCACGCTATTGGGGCTAAGCTCTTAAAGTTCAAGACTTCAAGCAACATCAAAGGTATGTCATCTAACTAGAACTTTGTAGTATAGTTGCTTTATAATATGCTAGTTAGGATGAAACCTTGGAATATTGATTATTTGCATGTATAATAGAGAAAACATAGATCCAAGGTTTATAGGGTTGCATGTACACCATAGGAGTGTTAGAATGCTCAAAACCCAACACTTTATTCTCGTCGTCAGCCGCGACATGCCACCGCAAGATGTCACCGTCAAGACGTCGCTGCTGCCTCTCCGGGTTTCTGTCGTCGCCAACCGCCACCGGAAGGGATGTTGGGTCCTTGTTCAATTGAGAAATGTGTGTGTGTGGGTGTTTTAGGGGAGTTTGATGGTTAGAAAACGAAGAAGACGACCACCATGGCCGCCAGCCATGCGCCACTGCCGGCCGCCATTAGGTGGTTGTATGTCTGTGATTAGCTTAGTGGGTGTGTGTGTGGGTTAATTGATAATTTTATTGTAAGATCTAATTAGGAATTGAGATAATAAAAGAAATTGAAAACCACCACCTTAGGGTGGTGGCTGCCGCCACCGGCCGCCGTGTCGGGTGGTGGTGTGCCTTGTTGGATGGTAACTAGTTTGGGGTGTTTGGACAAGGGACTAAAACCCTAGTGGGCCTTGTAATCCCTAATGGGCCCAATGAATCTTAATGGACCTAAAAGCCCAAGCATGTGATTAATTGGCTTAGTGAAACCCTAATGGGCTAATATGGGTTCGAAACCCTAATTAGGGTTTGGAAAACCCTAATGCAATAAAACCCTAATTTGGGACTTATATGGACCGCATCAGAATTATTTAATGAACTTAAAATGCTAATTAATAACCATTCGCAATTAAAACAAAGGCCATGTGGCAATTAATGGATTAAGTCCTTAATGGGTTAAGTAGGAAACTTAACCCTAATCATCATTTTATGTGAAACCCTAATTTCACTAGGACCTTGAGTTGGGCCTTTCCATTGGGCTTTGATGATGGGATTATTAATGGGCCATCCAAGAATAATCATATGGACTGGAATATGTTGTTGGGCTTGAGGGTAAGGCCCATATGAGGAGTTGGGCCCAATTTGGAAAATTGGGCCATAGTTTGGGCCTTAATGATTATATGATATTGGGCCATTAGAATGTCAAAGGCTGGACTAGAATAAATGGTTGGGCCTTAGAGTGAAACCATGTAGGGGTTTGGGTCCAATTTGGAAAATTGGGCCACATGTTGGGCTTTGACTCATAGTTGACTTTTGGGCCTTTGGATTGGGCATTGGGCTTGAATAAAGCTAATTTAAGGGTAAAGTATTAATTACCCCAAGTATGTACATATGGTTATGTGTTGGAACCCAATTATTAATTGGGTGTTATTTTGATGTTGACAGTTCGGGAATCTGTCATCCAGCAGCTGGGGTTGAGTCTGCGGGACTTCAACAGTGTGGGGTTGAGTCTACGGGACTACAGCAGTGTGAGGTGAGTTACCTTCCAGTAGTGGTCGGTCTACGACCACAATGCCAGCCCACCAGTAGGAGTTGTATGTTAGATGATTGTCTTTGTGATATTCATCTATGTTTGCTACTACCTGATATATTTATGTGCTAGCGTGATATGTTATATGTGATAGTGGTAGTATGAGGGGAATAGTCCCCAAGTTCGGTTGTTAGGACCGAAGGGCAGTTCAGGCAACCCAGATATGTCTGACAGTATGCTTATGCTTTGTTATTATGTGGTGTAGTAGGAGGTGAAATAGTCCCCGTACCTCGGTCGTAGGGACCGAAGGGCAGTTCATGCACCCCAGATATGTCTGACAGTACGATATGTTATGATATGTGTGATAGTAGTAGTAGGGGGTGAAATAGTCCCTGAAGTTCGGTTGTTAGGACCGAATGGTAGGTCAGCACCCCAGAATGGCTTGACATGGGTAGGTCAGCACCCCAGAATGGTTTGACATGGGTAGGTCAGCACCCCAGAATGGCTTGACATGGGTAGGTCAGCACCCCAGAATGGCCGGACCGGGTAGGTCGGGCACCCCAGAATTGCTCGGCAGTATGTATGCTACGTGATTGTATGGTATGTGGTATGATGGGGGAACTCACTAAGCTTCGTGCTTATGGTTTACAGTTTTGGTTTCAGGTACTCGTTTTCAAAGGAAAGGAGTCGGCTCGATCGCAGCGCATCACACTATGGTTTTCCGCACAGGAGATCTTTGGGATTACACTCTGATATTGTTTTATGATAACATGTTTTGATTATTTCTACTTTGGTTTTGACATGACATGATATTATGGATGTTTTCTTATACTGTTGGTTTTATAATAACTTATTTAAAAATGAAATTTTTGGTCTTGAATTTTAGGATGTTACATATATTATTTAATCCTTTAGATCTTGCTTTGTCCCTAAGTTATCTTGGACTATAAATATAACCCTTGGGCATTCAAATTTCGTGCCGCTCTCATACCTAAAGGGGAGAACGAAATTATCCTCCTCTCGCTCTTATCTCTCCTTCAATCCTAGGGTTTCTTGCATTTTGGATACAAACCGTTAGAGGCTCGCACACTATTGGAGCTAGGTTTTCCAAAGAGACAATAATATTTTGATTAACTTGATTAGGATCTACAAAAGGTATGTAACCCTCTATTTAATGTGAATTTTGATTTCATCTAGGGTTTATAAGTTTTGTTGTTCAATATGGTATGTTGCTTCAGTATTGTTATGTCATTGATCTATTAGGTTGCATGTGCCCTTAAGAATATAAGGATTTTTCTGCATTATTACATGTAAAACCAATCACTTCCACCCTGCACAATAGGACTAATGAAGGGTATATTTGGTTAGTTCATGAGTAGTACCTTGAGGAGACAAATTATGCCCTAGTCAGGATCGAATAAACTTACATTTTTCCTCAGAAGAAGTTTTAGAGTAATTTTCTGATTGGGGAAGACGAGCTTTTGTCCTGAGGGGTCGAAGGTTCGATATGCTGCAAGTTTTTTGATAGACAGGGCTAGATATTGGTGGGAGTCGGTTGGTGACTCTCTGGGAGTCTCAACCATTGAGGCTATGACCTGGCCAGACTTTGTGACCAGGTTTAGGGCTGAGTTTGCACCGGCTGTGGAGCTTCAACAGCTGGCCAGGGAGTTCCTCGACATGAGACAGACTACTGAGACAGTGGCGGAAATTACCACCAAGTTCCGGGAGAGGGCCTTATTGGTGCCTCAGTATGCAGGAGATGAGGATATGTGGAGGACCCGCTATCATGATATATTGAGGGTTGATATTTGGGAGCATGTCAGCTACTCGGCATGCCCAACCTTGGATTCCATGATTGTCAGGGTGAGGGAGAGGGAGATAGACTTGGAGCACATCAGGAAAAGGAAGGCGGAGGAGGGACTGGTTACTGGGGCTTTGGGGAAGAAGCCCAAGGGATTCAAATCTAGGTCGAAGGGCCAGCAGGGTCGGAGCCGCTGTGGGAAATGCGGCAGGTCACATGAGGGGGTTTGCCGCACTGGGTCGGAATCAGGCTGCTATAAGTGCGGCAAGACTGGACACTTTGGTAGGGATTGTACTGCTCCTACCCCCACCTTTCAGACATCAGACCTGATTTGCTTTCATTTTAATCAGAAGGGCCATAAAAAGGCCAACTGCCCGAGATTGACAGCAACAGCAGCAACGCCAGCTCCAGCGACCCTACGGATTACTAATGGACGGCAAGGAAAGACATAGGCTCTAGTGGTGAGGGGTCGAGCCTTCCAGTTGACTACCAAGGAGGCATGTGCCGCACCCGATGTAGTGATGGGTATGATTTCTTCTCCCTAGCTTTTATTATATGTTGATTATTATATTTATGTGTCATGTGATGTGCTTTGTTTCGGATCGTTCCATGTGAACGGCATCCCAGTTCAGGTGTTGTTCGATTCGGGAGCTACCCGATCATTTATACCTTTGTGTGGGAACAAGGTCATCATTGGTATGGACTGGTTGAGCCGTAATGGGGATGTGATTGACTGTGTGCAGCAGTTGGTACGTGTCAGATCCCCAAGTGGGTGAGAATTAGTGATTCAGGGTGAGAGGCCACAGCATGGACCAACTTTATGCTCAGCAACGAGGGCTAGGCGCTACCTTCAGCAGGGTTGCGCCGGATATGTCGCCTACGTCATGGATACCTGAGAGGAGGGCAAGGCGACTGTGAGCGATGTGCCAGTGGTGCGAGAGTACCCAAATGTGTTTCCAGAGGAGTTGCCTGGGATACCTCCGGAGAGGCAGGTGGAGTTTAGGATCGACTTGGTCCCTGGTGCGGCTCCGATAGCCAAGGCACCATATCGGTTGGCTCCTCCCGAGATGCAGAAGTTGTCTACACAGCTGCAGGAGCTGTTAGACAAGGGATTCATCAGACCGAGCAGTTCACCCTGGGGAGCCCCGATTCTGTTTTTGAAGAAGAAGGACGGGTCGCATCGGATGTGTATAGATTACCAGGAGCTGAACAAGGTAACGGGGAAGAACCGTTACACACTCCCGAGGATTGATGATCTCTTTGACCAACTACAGGGGCATCTTGGTTTTCCAAGATAGATTACGTTCAGGCTTCCATCAGATGAGGGTCAGAGACAAGGATGTACAGAAGACTGTGTTCGGGACTCGCTATGGACACTATGAGTTCGTGGTGATGCCATTCAAGCTCACCAATGCTCCTGCCGCGTTCATGGACCTCATGAACCGCACATGCAGACCGATGTTGGATCGGTCTGTGATAGTTTTCATCGATGATATCTTTGTTTACTCCAAAACGTAGGAGCAGTATGAGGAGCACTTGTGGGAGGCGTTGGATACCCTGAGGAGGGAGAGCTTGTATGCCAAGTTATCCAAGTGCGAGTTTTGGTTGCACGAGGTGCAGTTTCTTGGGCACCTTGTCAACCAGAACGAGATTTTGGTTGATCCGGTCAAAGTAGAGGCCATGATGAGATGGGAGGTTCCGAAGTCTCCATCTGAGATTTGGAATTTCCTGGGATTGGCTTGCTATTACCGGATATTCATTCAGGATTTCTCCAAGATAGTCGTACCCTTGACCCAGCTGACAATGAAAGTCGTTTTATTTCGCTGGGGGCCTAAGCAACAGGCAGCGTTTCAGACATTGAGGCAGAGACTATGTGAGGCGCCGATCTTAGCCTTGCCAGAGGGCGTGGAGGATTTCGTAGAATACTGCGATGCGTCTATTTCAGGTTTAGGCGCAATACTGATGCAGAGAGGGCACGTTATCGCCTACGCATCGAGGCAGCTAAAGCCTCACCAGGCGAACTACCCGACGGACGATTTGGAGTTGGGGGAGGTTGTATTCGCCCTCAAGATTTGGCGACACTACCTATATGGGGTCCGTTGTACCATTTACACGGATCACAAGATTTTGAGGTACCTCATGGATCAGCCAAATCTGAACATGAGGCAGCGATGGCGGCTAGATGTGGTGAAGGATTATGATTGTGAGATCCTCTGCCATCCAGGGCAAACCAATATGTTGGTCGATGCTCTTAGCCATAAGGCTGCCCCGATCAGAGATATTTGCATGCGGATGACAGTAGTGACTCCGCTTCTGAAGCAGATCCGAGAGGCTCGGCAGGAGGCTATGAAGGAGGAACATCGGAAGAGGGAGCATATTGTAGATCAGGTTTCCTCCTTCGACTATGATAGCCGAGGGTTGTTGACACTACACTGCATGGTGTGGGTTCTGTATCATGGAGGTGTGCACCAGGTTCTGATGGAGGAGGCGCACAAATCTCGATTTTCCATTCATCCCGGGGCGACGAAGATGTACAGAGATATTCGCCCTGATTACTGGTGGCCCTGCATGAAGCGGGATGTAGCATGGTATGTAGAGCGGTGCTTGACCTGCAAAAAGGTCAAGGCCAAGCACCAGAGGCCACATGGCAAGATGCATCCACTAGATATTCCCATGTGGAAATGGGAAGATATTACCATGGATTTCATCACAAAGCTTCCAAGGACCACACGAAGAGTGGATTCCATATGGGTCATCGTGGATCGGTTCACCAAGAGTGTTCATTTCATACCGAGCTAGGAGAGCATTTCGGCTGAGAAGCTGGCGACATCTATATTCAAGAGGTTGTAGCTCGATATAGAGTGCCAATCTCCGTGATTTCTGACAGAGATGTGCGGTTCACTTCCAGATTCTGAAAGAAATTCCACGACGAGTTGGCTACTCATCGGCATTTTAGAACAACTTTTCACCCGCAGACGGATGGTCATAGCGAGCGGACCATCCAGACTTTGGAGGATATGTTGTGGTCATGCGTTTTAGACTTTGGTGGTAGCTGGGATACCTACCTTCCCTTGGTAGAGTTTTCCAACAATAATAGCTATCACATGAGTATTGACCGTCCTCCCTTCGAGATGTTATACGGGAGGAAGTGCAGGACCCCGATTTGTTGGGGTGAGGTTAGGAAGAGAGTCATGGGGAGTACCGAAGTGGTACTCAAGACGACGGAGAGGATCCAGCAGGTCCGGAGCAGGCTTCAGACTGCTCAGAGTCGGCAGAAAAGTTATGCCGACAAACGTTGTTCGGACCTGGAGTTCCAGGTCGGGGATATGATTCTCCTGAAGGTGTCACCTTGGAAAGGTGTCATCTGGTTCAGGAAGCGGGGTAAGTTAGGACCTAGGTACATCGGTCCTTTCAGGGTCGCTGCCCGGGTGGGAAAGGTAGCGTACTGGCTGGACCTGCCAGCCGAACTTAGTCAGATTCACAACACCTTTCACGTCTCCCAGCTACGGAAGTGTCTAGTAGATGACTCAGCGGTAGTACCACTAGAGGACATTCAGGTGCATGACAACCTGAACTATTGAGTGACCAGTGGCTATCCTCGACAGGAAGTCGAGGAATCTGAGGAACAAGAGGGTTGAGCTAGTGAAGGTGCAATGGCAGCACCGCAAGGGCTCAGAATAAACTTGGGAGCCAGAGGATAAGATGAGAGAGCACTACCCCGAGCTTTTTCCGGATGCAGCAACAGACTTTGAGGACGAAGTCTGAAATAAGTGGGGGAGAGTTGTAACACCCGGTTCCTGGTACGTAATTTAAATTCAAAATTGTATGTTTTTACACAGGGACTCCGCGAGTTGGAGGCCCACCTCGTCGAGCAGACACAACTTTGGACGTGGGCTTTAAGCAACCTACTCGACGATTCGGGAGACCGACTCGGCGAGTAGGACTGTCTGGATTAAACCCTAATATTTAGGGTTTTCACCCTATTTAATCACCTTATCTCGCCCCAACCCAGCCTCCATCGTCCCTCCCACTCCAGAAAATCCCTAACTCGAAACCCTAATCATTTATTGAGTGTTCTTGAGCTTTTTGGTACCATTTGTGTGTATTTGAAGCTTAAGAAGGAGAAGGAAGCTTGAGAGATCAAGAAGAAGCAAGAAGATCCAGAGGTTTTGGCACATTTCAAGCCCATTTGAGGTATAAAGCTGAAACCTTGACCATCAATCTCTTAGATCTCTAGTTAGGGTTCATTTCTATCTTTTCTAAGCCTTGGAAGTGCCATTTTCGGGATATTGTGGTTATAAAGAGCTATAAATTCATATTTGGAACCATTAAGGGTTCCTAAGGCATAAAGGTTCCAACTTTATTGCCATAAGAGCCCCATGCATCTTGTAGACTCCATTTTAGGTCCATTTCAGCCAAATACCCCATGCATGAATGTCAAGTTCTTTACTTTATGTGTAATATGGACCCTAGGAAGTCAGATCTATGTTTTGGATGCATTAAGGTCATCTGAAATCGACTGAATAGTTTTGGACATAGAGGGACTCAGCGAGTCGCTTATGTGACACGACAAGTCGGGTCGCATTTATCCCCATAACCCCTTCTGATAGCGAGTGTGTGTTGATTTGGGAGAAGACTCAGCCAGTAGGATTCATTAGGGACCTGAAGATCATCGTACTCAACGAGTTCAAGGATGAACTTGGCATGTTCAAGACAAGTCCCAACTGCATGAAGATGAACTTGACAAGTTCATAAGGAACTCAGCGAGTCTAGGACTAAATGTGTCTTCTTGCATGAAGAAGGACTCGACGAGTTCAAGGATGAACTCTGCGAGTCGGTTGTAGAAGGTCCCGACTTTGTATGAAGGATAACTTGACGAGTACGTGCAAGGCTCGACGAGTAGGATCGAGGTTCTAGTGTTTTGAGGATTTGGGAACTCAGCGAGTTTCTGGGTCAACTCGGCGAGTTGAGTCAACCAGACGTTGACTTTGACCTAGAGTTGACTTTGACCAAGGTGTTGACCTTGACTTTGGATTTGACGTGAGCAACCCTTGTAAGGGTTAAGGGTATGTAAAGGAAACTAAGGAAGGTTGTTATTTTCAGGAGTTGAGAGGAGTTGATCCCGACATCGAGGATAGTTCAGACTGCACGACATTGAGGTGAGTTACCTTCCAGTAGAAGTAGGCCTACGGCCACAATGCCGGCCCATTAGTAGGAATTGTTTTTTAGATGATTGTCTTTGTGATAATTATCTGGTGTGTTGTTATCTGATATGATATATGTGTTAGGATGCTATGACATATGGGTTAGTAGCAGTAGGGGTGATATAGTCCCTAGTTACCAGTTGAAAGATACCGAAGGGGTAGACAGTACCCATGCATGCCTAGCCGTATGATCACGATATGTTATTATGTGATAGTGGTAGGGGGTGAAATAGTCCCCGGTTACCGGTTGAAAGATACCGAAGGGGAGGTTAGCTCCCGGTTACCGGTTGAAAGATACCGAAGGGGAGGTTAGTTCCCGGTTACAGATTGAAAGATACCGATGGGGAGTCCAGCTTCCAGTTAGGCCAGATAGATACCAGTTGAAAGATACCAAGGGATAGGCATTATGTAGTATGTGGTATGATGAGGAAACTCACTAAGCTTCGTGCTTACAATTTTCAGTTTTGTTTCATGTACCTCTTCAGCGAAGGGGAAAGAGCCAGCGCGGTATCAGCGCATCGCACACATATGATTTATGTATTTTGAGATCCATGGGATTGGACCCTGACATATTTTTACTATTTGATGATATAGTTTGAGACATGTAACTATGTTTTAAGCAGTGATATGAATCAATGATGTTTTTCAGTAAATTGTTTTACAAGTCATTTAATTAAAAACGAAATTTCTGGCCTTGAAAATTGGGATGTTACAGTCGAAGTTTTAGTAGTGTATGGTAGATATAGTGAATTATCAACTTATTTAATAGAAGAATTGTTGGGAGAGAATGGGTAGGTGTGTGTAGTACATCACATAATGTGATATACCCATTGGCAAAAAGTTTTCAAATTCTCATCAGCGTCTGGTTTCATACGCTTAATCATAAAGTTCTAAAGAAGAATGTGTGGCGAAAATGGATTGGTGCATGTGATAAGCTACATTACATATCCTAACCATCGGCACAAATTTTTCAACCTCTCATCAGCGTATGGTATGCTACGCTGAATCATAAAGATTTTATGAAGAATTTAAGAGCAAGAAGGGATTGGTGCGTGGAATAGCCTATGGTATATAGAATAACCATCGACATTGAATTTCAAACTCTCTTCAGTGTGTGGTATATCACAGTGAATCGTTAAGTTTTATTGAAAATAAGTTAAAGGATAGAGTGGAGTGTTTTAATCATGCTGAAGTGAAATCAGCGTGAATCATAAAAAAAATGTATACTTATGAATAAGAAGTGGTTTATGTTCTATATCACGAAGTCAATTTGTAGTCTAGGATTTTAAAATTCACCATCAATTCATTTAATATGGTACAAGATAATAAAATAATATAGAATGGAATGAATAAAGCAAGAAGAGAATAAAACAAAAGAGTTACTCAAACAATGATGTTTTCTAAAAGAGAAATTTGTGCAGATTTTTTAGAAATGAAATAAAGACTCGATCCAGTAAATATTTTGAACAGAAAGCCCATAAATGAGTTTGCTTTCTCCGAGATAACTGCCCCTCAACATTGTCTATAAAAGAATACAAAGGTAAGATCAGATGCATCAGCATAAAACACAATTCACAACAAACAAAGAGAGAGGACGCCTTTAATCGTTGAAGTATTGTAGATAGATTCCAAGCTTCATGTTCACCAAGAACAAGGGAAGAACAAGAACCAATATTTGTAACCAACGAGTTAATGGGATCCAATCTTTGTAACCTTAGAGGTATAAGAGTCACGAAGACAAGACTCGAAGGTTGCATTCATTGCGATCCATGATATAAGAGATGAAGAGCATTGTCTTGTTGATGAGGTATTTGGATCTCTGATGGGAATTGGTGTAGCAATGAGAGCATCTATGGAAATTAGACGTACCAGGTTACCTAGCTTCACTTCATTCCATTACAATAGAGATACGTTGCAATAGAAAGAAGACATCTGAGTCGAGAAAAACAAGTTCAAACACAGTTCTGTTTTATCCTGACTCATCACCAGGATGCTTCATGTCATTCAGCGAGATCATCTGCTTCAGGGTGAGAGAAGTTGGTGCTGAAGAAAAGATGCGAAGCCAGCTCCAACCATCTATACTCAGAATGTCATACACTAAAGGAATGACATGTTGAACCTTTCTTAAAGGATAAATCAATGATGGTTAGCATCAAAATGAAGGCAGAAGATCCTAAGACTTAGAGAGTGAGAGAGAAGATAACACATAGTAAACATTAGTAGAGCAATGTACAATGTATACTCCTTTGGTAAATGAAGGCACACGAAGTTTTATAATAAAATAAAAATCAGCAGCTTATGTTCATAAATTTATAGTTTTCAGGGCTTTGAGATTTTCTCTTTTCTTTGCGGTCCATAGATAAATCGGCAGGGCTTCCACACTTAAAAAAATTACCTAAATTTCTTTTCTCTGAGTTGTGCTTTCTCGCTGAACTATTTCCCTTAGGTTGAACTATTCTGGCTCCATTAGATCTAATTTCTTCATAGCATTTAACAGTGAGTGCATCACTACCAACTAGTTCATCAGGGATTTCATAATTATTCATTTCACCCTGATCAGAATGATCAAAGTCGCTGATGAGACTGACTACTTGTTTTTGGAGACTAGAGCCACAAAATTTTCTTTGTCGAAGTCCCTCAGTATGTCTTTACGAAGAGCTTTAGTTTCTTTGTAATTTTGTAGATTTCTAAACAAGGAGTTAAGATCCATAAGGTTTATTTTCTCACTATTCTTAAGAACATCAGCGTGATGTTCCCAGCTTTTCCTAAGAGAATCCAAGAACTTCAAGACCGAATGAGAGGAATGTTTGACAATCCCCAACCTATGCATATGATTCACCAAATAGTTAAACCTATTAAAGGTTTGATTTAGAGACTCAGCTTGCTGAGAAAAGAAATGCTCATATCTCCGGTTGAGATTGTTCATGGTTGGTTCTTGAACTTCCGTAGTGCCTTCATAAGCCACAGTCAGCGTTTCCATCATCTCTTGAGCAAATTCATAGTTTTGAACCAGATGATACACATGATAAGGAAGAGAGTTTCCTATGTCTACCTTTGCTTTAACATCAAGACTGATAAGTCTTTTGTGATCATTGTCATAGCTAGACTTTGGCTTTTGTATCATGGGAGCAACATGAGCATTGTTAACCATAGGTTGATGCATGGGAACATATGGACCCTTATGAACGATATTGAGTATATCGAAATCCATGGTTTCAAAAACAATCATAGCCTTTGATTCCCATATTATAAAGTGTTGGATTTGGTGTCTGAGCCCATAACTGTAGCTGTGATGTACTTGACGCGATTGTAGCATGGTCCTTTTGGGTTGCCTTTATCAGTGCAATTTGAAAGGATGGACTTTTGAGAATAAGGTTATTTGTGATTTATTAATATATTATAAGTATAATATATTAATTGAGAAATCATATTATTTAATTAGAATTGATCAAGAATTAATTTGGAATTAATTTTGTTATCAAAAGAGACTAATTAAATATATGGGGATTGATTACGTAAATCAATGACTCTTATAGTGTGGGCCAATGATCCATGATTGTTCAGATGGGTTAAACCAATGAGATAATCCATGGATAGTCCATGGAGGTTTAACCCATGGAGCATAAGAATAGGAAAGGTCGTGGAGCATTAGGGTTTGCATGAATGTAACCCTAGCTTAGTAACACTATAAAAGCATACCCCTAGTCCCAAAATCGGCCACCACATCATTCTAGGAGAGTGAAGTTGATTTTGTGCTAAGTAAATTATTCTCTCACGCCTCCTTTTTCATTTGGTGTTTTTGAACCATTAGAGGCATCACACTTGAGGTGCTCAAGCTTTTGAAGGCCAAGAACTACAAGTCCTACTAAGAGGTAAGTTATCTAACTAGTTGTATTGTTCAATTATTCAATTGTATGCTAGTTAGGGAGAATGCTTTGGAAAAATTCAAAATGCATGTATAATTAGAGAACACATAGATCCAAAGCATTTAGGGTTGCATGTGACCACAGGAGTGTTATAGTGCTCAAAACCCAACAGTGATATCAGAGCCTAGGGTTGTATTCTATTATACTTGATGCTTGTTATTTTTCAAAGTAAAAAAAAAACGAATTTCTGGCCTCTGACTGATGAACTTGTCGAGTCCATTGGCTGACTCGACGAGTCCACTCAGCAACAGGGCAGCTCGGCGAGTCAGTTCATGCACTCGACGAGTTCATGGCCCTGATTGCAGAATTTCGAGTTTTCTTGGCCTAGACTGGATTGGAATCACTACTACAAACTGTTTTACATCATTAAATTTTTTATGATATGTTAGTGATTATGCACATCCAATCACAAGATAATTTTCATAGTTTTAAGATGATTATTGATTTATATGATAAACAAAGTTGCTTGCAAATTGTTGACTAGATATTATCTTGTTTATGAGTTTAGTTAGATGAATATTGAATTATATGATAATTTTAGTTGTTAGAAATTGATCTCAATGATTTTTATTAACCTCCATAACTTGTCCTCAAGTTATGGAAAATGAAAGGTCTCATCTTTAAAATTGAATTAAACTCATAAGTTATGAATACCAAGAGTTTTGACAAGTTTCAAAACTTGCCCTCAAGTTTTGGAATTTGTAAAGTCTCACTAATGTAACTTTAATTCCAAACCCTAGATTTTTAAAAGTTAAAATTCAATCTATATACATTAAAATATTATAAGTTTAATAATATATATATATATATATATATATATATATATATAAGACAAAGTCAGTCTTACCGTTAGTAGGCCTCATTCACGAAGCCGGTCTATAAGGGGGTATAAGGTTACTGCCTATAAAATGATAGTTTAATGGGTGTCCACTCTCACCCACCGCTTCCTTGATTAGTGGAGGGTCGTTAGCCAAACGGGTAGGATAGGACATTAATTCTCGTTAAAAGTATAATGATAAATAAAAAGTAACTAAACTTTTACTAAATTCCCAATCTTAGTTACTTTAGGAAAATGTGAAAATGGTGCTAATCCATGAAATTACACTTTGCACCTTGTTAAGTCATTAGTGGAGAGTGTGTGGTTAACCGGCACACTAATCTGGGACTGACAATGTGTGGCAAAGGGTAGCTTGATGTTAATCATAGATCAATGGAGCGTGTATGGTTAACTGGCATATTGATTAGGTGATTTGCATGGTTATTCACACCTTGTTTGTGATCCCCGGCATCTCAGTCACAAACATGAAGGGCACAATCGAGATTTAAACATGCCATTGAAAAGTTCAATGAATCTCAAAGGATCTATGAATTTCAATCCAATTAAAACTTAATAATCTATTATGTTTTTCATGGTGGAAATTGGTAAATCGTCATTTACGTACCTTCAAATATTTTACAAATGGATTACGGCATCCCTTTTCGCAATTGTAGAATATTGTGTTGGGTCCTAGCCTTAATATTTCATTTGGGTGTAATATTAAGGATTATCATCTAATCTAAACTTTGTTCTTCTTCTTTTTCAGATGTCTATCCCAAACAATGCTTCCAACCCAATCCCTTCAGGCTCTTTCTCCCTCATGAACCTATGTGGGAGGGTCATTTTCGATCGCTCAAACTTCAATGATTGGATTCTAAACATCAGAATGGCTATTCACTATGAGGACAAAGAATATGTTCTCGAAAAAGAGCTTAAGGAGATTGATGTCACCACTGCTACTCCCGAACAGATCGCTGAACATACTACTCATGAGAGGGATGCAACAAAGGTGTCGTGTCTAATGAATGCTACCTTGACTGCTGAGCTGTTGAAGTCCTATGAGGACTACAATCCTTTTGAAATGCATCAAGATTTGATGTAAAGATACCATCAAAGTGCTCGGCAGGAGAGGTATGAGATCATTACCTCCATGATCATAACCAAAATGATGAATGGAGAACCCATCACGGCCCACTTGCAAAAGATGCAGAGATTCGTGGACCGCTTGCTTAAATTGAATGTCAATTTTGATGAAGCGTTGGCCATAGATATTATTCTACACTCTTTACCCTCTTGTTATGATCAGTTTCGTATGACCTATCATATGAACAAGGAGGAGCTCACTCTTAGCAAGCTTCAAGGCCTTCTAAGAACTGAAGAAATCAACTTGAGAGGCAAGTCGGTTGTGTCTACTGTTGGATTAATGTCTAAGTCCATAACTATATTTGGTATGTACTTGACCCGACCCGACATGGTCCATTTGGGTTGCACTTCACCGGCACAATTTATATGGATAGTCTTTTGAGAATATTATATTTATGATTTATATTAATATATTATCAGTTCTAATATATTAATATGGAATCATATTATTTAATTAGTATTGATCAAGAATTAATTTAGAATTAATTAAGTGATCAAAAAGAACTAATTAAATATGGACTCTTATATATATGGAATGGGTCAAGTTCATTTAGGTTGGGCTAAGCTTTCATGGATGGTCCATGGAGCTTTTAACCCATGGATACTATGTAAATGAAAGGTCATAGGTATTAGGGTTTACATGGATGTAACCCTAATCCTCCATAATATATAAAGGGGTCCTTGGCTCACAAAATTGGCACAAGTGTGTGAAAAAAAGTGTGGGCCGATTTTAGTGTGCATACATATTCTCTCAAGTTCTTCCAAGGTGTTTTGGTGATTTGTGATTCCATTTGAGGCTTCCACACTATTGGGGCTAAACTCTTAAAGCTTGAAGACATCAAGCTACATCAAAAGGTATGTCATCTAACTAGAACTTTGTAGTATAGGTGCTTCATAATATGATAGTTAGGATGAAACCTTGGAATAGTTAATATTTGCATGTATAATAGAGAAAACATAGATCCAAGGTTTATAGGGTTGCATGTACACCATAGGAGTGTTAGAATGCTCAAAACCCAACAGTGGTATCAGAGCCATGGGTTGTTTTCTGTTATATTGATGCAAATGTTTTATTTTCAAGTTGAAAAAAAAAAGGAAAAAAACATGACGTTTGTCAAATTTTAAGATAATTACTTGTTTTGTGAAAAACTAATTATTTGTAAAATTTGAATCATTTGCTATATGAGTTGAATTAGGTCAAATTTAGTAAAAGATAAAATGATATGATTATTTTATTAGTTTTAAAAGTTTGATCTAAATGTTTTAAGGAGTTACATATCTTGTCATAAAATTTTGGAGCTCAAAAGTTTTTTTTAAAGTTGTGATCTTAAGGGTTTTTGAAACTTCCATAAGTTATGGATAAGAAAGTTTCTTTAAAAAAAAAATTGATTCAAAGTTTTTATGGAGTTACAAAATTTGGTGTTAATGTTTTAAATAATTCTATAACTTGTTCTTAAGTTATGGAACATGGAAATTTTCATCATAAAACACCATTAATTCCATAAGTTATGGAATCCAAAGGTTTTCAAAAATTACAAAACTTTCCCTCAAGTTTTGGAATTTGAGAAAAGTTTTTTATGAAAAAAAGAATTGAATTCTAAAACTCTTGGGTTCATAACTTAAACAATTAATTAAATGGTTTTAATTTTGAGTTTAATAATTGGAATTATGATGTTTTGTCGAATAGTTCAAATTAACTCTTATGAACTTTATTAATAGTTAATTAAAGCGTTTAATTAAAAGAGTATTATTAATCCATAAATATATGGTTTGAGTTTAATTAAATTAAAAGTCTAGTTTAATTAATAGATTAAACCACCAAGTATTTTAAATGTCTAAAATACACCCTTATACTATTATAATATTAAAAGTTTAATATATTATATGTATAAGAGCAAGTCGTCTTACCATTAGTAGGCCTCATTCACGAAGCCGGTCTATAAGGGGGGTATAAGGTTACTGCCTATAAAATGGCAGTTTAATGGGTGTCCACTCTCACTCACCGCTTCCTTGACCGGTGGAGGGTCGTTAGCCGAACAAGTAGGACAAGGACTATAATTCTCCCTTCATTATAAGTATAATGATAAATACTAAGTAACTAAACACTTATAAATTCCCAATCTTAGTTACTTAGGAAAATGTGAATAAGGTGCTAATCCATGAAATTACACTTTGCACTTTGTTTAAGCTGTTAGTGGAGCGTGTGTGGTTAACCGGCACACTAACCTGGACTTAACAAGGTAGGCAAAGGGTAACTTAATGTTTATCATAGTATCGTTGGAGCGTGTGTGGTTAACCGGCACATCGATTGAGGGGTAAATATTAAGGGTACCAAGTATACTTGCATGGTTACTGCACACCTTGTTTTGTGATCCTCGGCATCCCAGTCACAAAACCTGAAGGGCACACTCGAGATTGAAACATGCCATTGAAAAGTTCAATGAATCTCAAAAGAATCTAGGAGTTTCAAAACCAATTAAAACCTAATAATACATTTCGTTTATCTTGGTGGAAATTGGTGAATCGTCATTCACCTACCTTCAAATATTTTATAGCTTGGATTACGGCATCCCTCTTCCAAGTTATAAAATAGTTTGTTGGGTCCTAGCCTTAATATATCATATTGGGTGTTATATTAAGGACTTAAATCAACTTTACGTGAATTTCTCCCATTGTTGATGTCTGGTTTAGACAACAATGATCTTCCCAAACCAAGCTTTCCTAATGAATATGACTTCCCGAGTTTGGCTCATGGAAGTCATACTTCTCTTCCTCCACCTCCTCCAATTATTCTCCCTAACCCACAAGTTCAAGGTCACTCAAGCCCTAATGGCAAGCAAGGTCTATGTGTGATCACATCTTAGAGATGAAGTCACATATTGACAAGCCGGGAGAGTTGGGTGTCAAAGTCTTGAGAAAGTTGGATGTTCAATCACTTTCTAAGTCACATAGTGAGTTCCTTTGGGACTACTATGAAACAGACTATGACATGAACCTTAATGATCATATCTATTTGCTTGGTGCTGCTGAATCAGCAATGATTTGGAACGATAGTAAAGCAAATTTGATTAGAAGATCAACTTCCCAAAAACTTTATGGACAGTGACAATGGTGACACTGGAAATCCAGAAAAAGCATTCTCTTCCTAATGGAAAGGGATTGGCCATAGTCAACCCGGTTGACCAAATGGTAAAGAGAAAGGATAAGTCTGAGATAGTCCCATTACCAAAGGGTCCATATGTTTATTTTGCCAAAGGAAGGGGCGTTGATTGCAAAGCTGCCAAATTTACCTAAGAATGTTAAAGTCAATAAGTTTGACACTACATCAGGTAGAGCCCATTATCTAACTTTGTTAAGTTCTATTTTGAGATCCTCATTACATGATGTGACTGGGTCACATGTTGATGTTTTAAGAATCAAAGAATAGAGATAAATCTTAAAGGAAGTATATGCTGATTCTGATCGCGAAGGTGGATTTCGATCGCATCAGAATTTTGAGCAGTTGCTTAAGAAGTTATGATATATTGCTAAGGAATAGATAACAACAATTTTCCATGTGGATTGTAAGGATAAGTTTTTCCGCAAATTTTTAAAATAAAAGAAAATTGTTTAATTTTATTTATTTGAAGTATCCTTACAATGGCATTTGTGGTAAATTGTTGCTTATATGATTCCACTGACAGCAATATTGGAAAATGGATTTGATTCTTTCATTTGTGGTAGTGTCTAAATTTACCAAATCAGGAAAGTTCCTCATCACCCAAGTTTCAATTGGACCGAAACTTGGAATCATGCAAGTTGAATAGTATGATGAATGAGAACTTTCAAGCATTGGAAAATCAAGACTAATTACTTGTTCAGATGGATGTGTGAGTCAAGTGAAGGACTAAAGGGATCGAGTACACATTCTTGTGCACTGGTCATGTCCACCACAAAGCTCGTTAATACTATTTGATTTACTAAAGTTTAGTAAATATGGTTATACTTACAAGTTTAAGTATAATTCTGAAACATTGGAAAAGTCTCAATGTATGGCAGAACGAATGGGAAGAATCAAATTAGACAGAAAGATAAAAGTTTCTCAAATCTGAAAAGATGGGAGAGTACTTTAGTATCATGTTTGTGATCATCTTAATGATTTAAATCATATCACAATTAGTCCTCTAAAGGTCATCTTAGTGCATTCTTATGACTAAGAAGAGGAGTCATGAATTGTTGAAATGGTTAGATCAGGAAGATGAGTCATACTTCGTTCCAAAACAATTCTTAGAGTCATACTCCAAGATTGTAACTTGAGTGACATATCTTAAAGAAAGGTTTAAAACACTTGTCAAATGTAAGAGTAAAAGTGTCCTACTCTTGTACATTTGAAATTGGTAAGTTGTGATGTTTTGGATAAAAGAAAGACCAACTAAGGCCAATTGTGTGAAGTGTTTGTATTGATAAAGAATCCGCACTATCTCTTGAATATTTGGCAAGATAGTCCTATATGTCAAGAGGATAGTGGGAGTCTTAAAGATCCTAAAAAGAATTTCAAGAACTAATCAAGAATAAAACCTGAGGTTCTTCACTAGCACACGACTTGAGGTTTATAACCTATCGTGTTGACATATTTTGTGCCCATTCCAGTTAAAGTTGGCTTTGCATAGGAGTTCTGAAAGTTCTCAATTGGTTGCATAACAACTTGGAAGCAATGGCAGGCCCTGTACTGCCAGGTGGCAAGAAGTTAAGATTGCATAAGTTCAGTCCATATGAGTTTGGATTTGTCATTATCCTTGTCTTGTGACTATGGTTTTGACGATTCACATGGATAAGAACACATACACCATAAAATCTAAGGGTCATAAGGTTTCTCTCCTATTCATGAAAATGATGGTGAGGAAACACTTCCGCCAAGTAGATTTGAAGCAGATGGCAAAAGGTCTAAACAATTGAGACTATGATTACGGCATCCCTTTTCATAGTTCTGAAATTGTTTAGACACACATGCATGTTATCTAAGGAAAGGTGTATGATTTTGATAAAGTTTTATCAAAGCATCTCGTATCAGAAATCTGAACTTTGGTAAGAAAGTCAATAAAGTATTGATTTCTAGAAGTCCAGCTGATTTCTGAGTACATGTCAAAGCTAGTGGGAGCATAAGTGTTATGCTAATAATCATCATGTTAGTGGGAGCATGATAATTATTGTTAGTGTTGCAAGTTAGCAATGTTAATTATAGAAAACAAAAGTTTCAATTCGTGAGGCTGCAGGGATTGAAAAAGTTGTTTTGCTATAATTAAGCGAGAGGATATACTTCATTTCAGTTCTAAAGGCTTAGATTGAGACCTTAATCATCTTTAGTCAAGAATATATATATGAATTTCATGTTGGATTGGTTCAACTTAAGGAAATTCTATATATTGCGTTCTCAAAATTCGATTATGATTACGGCATCCCTCTTCATAGTCAAATTTTGAAAACATGGCAAATAAAAATATTGTAGCAAAAGACTGGTCTAGAATCAAGTCTTTATGTGAGACATCATGAATCGTGTACCATTTGCTTTGGGTACAGGATCGATTGCATGTGCTATAATATTTGTCATTTCTAAATTTTTCCAAATGCCCAGAGGCATTAAAAAGGGAAAAGGTCTAGAATTGGATATAACTAAAATGATTAAGCAATTGTCGAGGACAATCTGAGGTTTACGAAAGATTGGTTGCTCAGGGACAGTTGGAAGAATAGTGCTAATTTTGGAAGGACCATATTGACATATTCTAAAAAGAGGCATCTCTTGTTCAGAAGTGATAGTCAAAATGAGAATATGGAGTTGTCTCCATAGGTGGAAGTTATCTGTGTAAGATTAGAAAACTTAATGCAAGAAGCATGTCCAAAGCAATGTACTTTGAATATGAGACTTAGTTTCCATGGAGTTGATCTCCATTGGAATACCTTATAATGACTGTTGACAAGTCTTTGTGACTTTGTACATATTCATTACAGGAGGGTCAGTGCATATAAGTTTAAAATCTAAACAAATTTCGATAAATGATAGGAATTTGAAATTCTCATATTTTTCGATAAGGATTTGGGAGTGTGAAATTAGAATCATTGAAATTATGTTCAATTGGTTTATTTCACAAAGTAAGGATCATAGACAAACGTAGAGTGCATACTTGGTGTATGGCAAAGCTATTGTTTAGAAAAACATAGTGTACATGCTTGGAGCATGGGACAACTAGTGTTTTTAATTCAGCTATAAAGTTGATAAAACCGAAACAATGAAATAATGAGTAATCAGTATGGTGATAAATAAAAGTGGTCTATTTATATTCATAGGGTTTGATACCATATTTGATTCATTTATTCTTGTGTTTCATTTTGCATGTTTTGACTTCCAGAATAAACTAGGACATTCTTCCTGAATGACTAAGTTATTCAAACTATCCACAGTCGGTCATATGTTGGAAGTAGATATGAATCAAGACTGTCATGGGTTGGCTTGTAGAGGTCTAAGATGTTGGACAAAGCGGTGCTACAACACTCATGAGTGCTCATAAGTTCTGAGTATTGGATTCAACCCACGCTCATTTGATTCACTTCATGGATTTTTATCACGAGTGATCATGAGACGATAATATCTTATATTCTTAAAACCTAGAGATATGAGTTGTTACTATGAGTTGGTTATACATTGATTGCATGAAAACGCATTGGTAACTCGATGTTATAAAACGTGCCTTTGTGTATGATTCAACAAGTAGTAGAACAAGCCATATGAGTCGAAGTTTATCCATTCCTTTTACCTTCGGGATAAAAGCGATATCTGTGGGCCCCTCGATGATTTAACGATGACACATGTGAGTGCTTGGCCAAGCCAGGACTGATTTGATTTGTTCAATCAGTCAGTCATCATAAATCGAAAATCGGGAAACAACAAATGGACAGAGAGAATGATTGATAATCCATGTCTCAGTCCATATGATATCTAGAATGGAGGATTATATGATCCCTTATCTAATGGACAAGTCATTGACAAGGTCAGAGTTCGACAGCGGCTTTAAGAGCTACGATTTCCAGTTAGGTTTTGAAGTCATACTCAATAATAGTTTTAGACTTATCCAAGTGGGAGACTGTTGGATTAATGTCTAAGTCCATAACTATATTTGGTATGTACTTGACCCGACCCGACATGGTCCATTTGGGTTGCACTTCACCGGCACAATTTATATGGATAGTCTTTTGAGAATAGTATATTTATGATTTTCATTAATATATTATAAGTTCTAATATATTAATATGGAATCATATTATTTAATTAGTATTGATCAAGAATTAATTTAGAATTAATTAAGTGATCAAAAAGAACTGATTAAATATGGACTCTTATATATATGGAATGGGCCAAGTTCATTTAGGTTGGGCTAAGCTTTCATGGATGGTCCATGGAGCTTTTAACCCATGGATCCTATGTAAATGAAAGGTCATGGGTATTAGGGTTTACATGGATGTAACCCTAATCCTCCATAATATATAAAGGGGTCCTTGGCTCACAAAATTGGTACAAGTGTGTGAAAAAAAGTGTGGGCCGTTTTTAGTGTGCATACATATTCTCTCAAGTTCTTCCAAGGTGTTTTGGTGATTTGTGATTCCATTTGAGGCTTCCACACTATTGGGGCTAAGCTCTTAAAGCTTGAAGACATCAAGCTACATCAAAAGGTATGTCATCTAACTAGAACTTTGTAGTATAGGTGCTTCATAATATGATAGTTAGGATGAAACCTTGGAATAGTTAATATTTGCATGTATAATAGAGAAAACATAGATCCAAGGTTTATAGGGTTGCATGTACACCATAGGAGTGTTAGAATGCTCAAAACCCAACATCTACTCCTACTACTACTACTACTACTACTTCTATCGCTGTTTTGGCAATTGGACAGGGGAAGGAAAGAAGAGGAAGGCTCCCCATAAGAGCCGCAAGGGAAAGTCTCTTGATGGATCCTCTTCCAGTGGGACAAAAGCTGGTTCTGCTAATCCATCTTCCAATCCAAAGGATGCAGAGTGCTTCCACTATCATGAAAAAGGGCACTGGAAACGAAGCTGCCCCAAGTACTTGTAGGATATAAAGGATGGCAAGATCAAGCCCTCCTTTGCAGGTATCTACACTATTCAATCTAATAACTCATCACATGCTAATTCTTGGGTCCTTGATACAGGTTGTGGTATTCACATTGGTTCTGATTTGCAGTGACTAAAAAGAAGTAGGGATATGGAGCACGGGAAGATAAACTTAATCATGGGAAATAGGAAAGTGTCGCATGTAACCAAGATTGGAGTTTATTCTTTATTGCTTAGTAATGGTTTAAATTTAGATTGGAATAATTGTTTATACTCGACCGATATGGCAAGAAACATTATTTCCTTTTATAGTTTGTATAAACAAGGTTTTACCTTTTCTTTTAATAATCAAAATGGTGGTATTTATGCTTATTGTAATGGTGTATTTTATTTTGAAGCATTACCTTGTAATGGTATATATGAAACTGTGATGGTTGTAGATAACCTAGGAAATAATGTGCTGAATATTGATTCGTCCAATGCTTTAGACAAGGCATGCTTGTGGCATTGTTGTCTTGGACATGTTAACAAGAAGCGCATAGCCCAACTCCAAAAGGATGGAGTCTTGGAGTCATTCGACTTGAAGTCGGATGACACTTGCGAATCTTGTTTACTTGGAAAGATGACCAAGTCACCCTTCACTGGTACTTGTGAAAGGGGTGAAGGTCTGTTGGATCTCATACACACTGATGTGTGTGGACCATTCAGAACCGCCACAAGGGATGCTAACTGCTTCTATGTGACTTTTAGTGATGATTACAGTAGGTATGGCTATATCTACTTAATCAAGCATAAGTCGGAAACTTTTGAAAAGTTCAAAGAGTTTAAGAAAGAAGTGGAGAATCAATTGGGCAAGAAAATAAAGATGCTACGATCCAATTGAGGAGGAGAGTATCTTAGTATTGAGTTCCTAGACTATCTTAAGGAATGTGGTATTGTTTCACAATTGACACCACCTAGGACACCACAGCTTAATGGTGTGGCTGAAAGGCGCAACCGAACCTTGCTAGACATGGTTCATTCCATGATGAGTCGAGCTTTGTTACCTAGCTCATTCTGGGGGTATGCCTTAGAGACTGCCACCCATATCCTTAACCTGGTCCCTACCAAAAAGGTTTCCAAAACACCTCACGAGATGTGGACAGGGAAGGTTCCCGCGTTAGACCACATCAAAGTTTGGGGTTGCGAGGCTTTCGTGAGACGCGAGACTCACGAAAAGCTCGAACCTCGGAGTGAGCGATGTATTTTCATCGGCTGCCCATAGAAATGCTTTGGATATCTCTTCTACAGACCGAGTGACATTGTTGTCTTCATTGCAAGGAGAGGAGTCTTTCATGAGAGAGAAATCATATGCCAAGAGGACAGTGGGAGGCAAATTGACCTTGAAGAGCTTCAAGAGTTAAGCAGTGAAAGAACCTCAAACACTAGCGATCAAACTGAGAGGAAAGTACTGTTGAACCAAATGACCATTCCGTACCTCTGAGACGTTCTAGTAGAGTTAGTGTTCCACCTGTGCTATATGGTTTTCATATAACAGCTGAAGGTGATACATTTATCAGTGATAGCACACTAGTAAATCTAGATGAACCTAACAACTACAAGGAAGCCATGGCAGGCCCCGAGTCTGCAAAATGGAAAGAGGCTATGGATAGCGAGATTCAGTCCATGTATGACAATCAAGTTTGGAACTTGGTTGACAATGTACCGGGTCGTAATACAGTTGGGTGCAAATGGATCTTCAAGAAGAAGACCAACATGGATGGGAAAGTACACACATATAATGCGTGACTGGTTACGATGGGCTTTACTCAAACTCATGGAGTTGACTATGATGAGACCTTCTCACAAGTAGTGAAGATTAAATCTATAAGGGTTATACTAGCCATAGCTGCATTTCATGATTATGAAATATGGCAAATGGATGTCAAAACCGCTTTCCTGTTTGTATGTCAAAGCTAGTGGGAGTACAATTAGCTTTATGGTGTTGTATGTAGATGACATACTACTCATAGGAAATGACATCCCAACCTTGCATGAGGTTAAGTCCTGGCTTGGGAAGTGTTTTGCTATGAAGGACCTTGGAGAAGCTGCTTACATCCTAGGGATAAGGATATTGAGAAACAGGAGTAAAATACTAATAGGACTTAGTCAAAGTACATACTTGGACACGGTGTTGAGGCGTTTCAGCATGGAGAACTCTAAGAAAGGTGACTTGCCTATCCAATGTAATACCAAACTGGGTAAGACTCAGAGTCTGAGTATAGAGACTGAGATAGCAGAGATGAATCACATACCATATGCTTCCGCAGTTGGTTCGATCATGTATGTTATGACTTGTACTCGCCCTGATGTGGCCTTTACTTTGAGCGTGGTCAACAGATATCAAGGGAATCCAGGTAAAGCTCATTAGACTACGATTAAGAATATTCTTAAGTACCTGCGGAGGAGTAAGGACTGGGTCCTTACCCTCGGTGGGAGTGATGACTTAAGAGTGACAGGGTATATTGACGCCAACTTTCAAACCAACAGAGATAATTTCCGCTCTCAGTCGGGCTGGGTGTTTACCATGAATGGAGGAGCAGTAGCATGGAAAAGTTACAAGAAGGAGACTGTAGCTGATTCAACATGCGAATCAGAGTACATAGCAGCATGCGAAGCATCAAAGGAGGCGATATGGTTGAAAAACTTTTTCGGAGACCTTGGATTCATACCATCCATAAAGGAGCCTGTGGAGCTTTTCTGTGATAATGAAGGGGTGGTTGCCTTAACCAACGAACCAAGAGATCATAGTAGATCCATGCATATCGACAGAAAGTAACACTTCATAAGATATCAAGTAGAAGAAGGACACCTCGTTGTGAAGAAGATATCGTCAGAGGACAACCCGACAGATCCCCTTACAAAGGGACTGAACAGGGTTAAGCACTTGCAGCATGCAAGGGGCATTGGGCTAATGGACGATTTTAGTTTTAGTATTTAGATAAATAGAAACTTGCAATAGCTAAATTGTAATTGACATTTGATGATTAAATAAAAGGAATTTTATTTATAAGTAAAGTTACTGTCTTGTGTCAATTATTTACTATTGTTTCATTTCGCATGTTTTGACTTCCAGAATAATAAAATTATTCAAACTATCCACAGTCGTTCATACGTTGGAAGTAAGTATGAAAGAAGATTGTCATGATTTGGCTTGTAGATTGTCTAAGGTGTTAGACATAGCAAAAGTGTGCTACACCATTCATGAGTTCTCCCGAAATAAGATTTGAGTATTAGATTCAACCCGCGCTTACCTAAATCACTTTTTTGGAATTTATCACGAGTGATTATGAGACGATAATATCATATAATCTTCAAACCAAGATATATGAGTTGTTAACTGTTGGATAAGGTGTCTAAATCCATAACTATATTTGAGATGTACTTGACCCGACCCGACATGGTCCATTTGGGTTGCACTTCACCCGAACAATTTATATGGATAATCTTTTGAGAATAGTATAAGTGATGATTTATTAATATATTATAAGTTCTAATATATTAATATGAAATCATATTATTTAACTAGTATTGATCTAAAATTAATTTAGAATTAATTTGGTGATCAAAAGTGTGACTAATTAAATATGGACTCTTGTATTTATATAGTATGGGCTAATGCTTATTTAGAATGGGCTAGGCTTGCATGGTAAGTCCATGGATAGTCCATGGAGCTTTAACCCATGGATCTCATGGAAATGAAAAGTCATGGGTATTAGGGTTTACATGGATGTAACCCTAATCCACCACACTATATAAAGGAGTCATTGGCACTTGATTTTGCACTACTTGTGTGTGAGAACTAAGAGTGGCAATTTCTAGAAGTGTTCTAATATTCTCTCAAGTATACAAGGTTTGTGGTCATTTGTGACTTCCATTTGAGGCGTCCACATTATTGGTGCTAGGCTCTCAAACTCCAAGTAATCAACCACTACTAAAAGGTATGTAACTCTACTAGCATATTATGTTTTTAAAGTTCCCCATGCCATGCTAGTTAGGTTAAGAACCTTGGAAAAACAAATTTGCATGTATCTTAGTAAAACATAGATCCAAGGTTTCTAGGGTTGCATGTACACCATAGGAGTGTTAGAATGTTCAAAACCCATCAGTGGTATCAGAGCCTAGACTTGTTTTCTTGATACTTGATGCAAATTGTTGAAAAACTCAAGTTTTCTGCATTCTACGACATGAACTCGCCGAGTCGATGGGGGGACTCGACGAGTCCATGTGTTAATTCATCCTACTCATCGAGTAGGTTCTTGCACTCGTCGAGTAGGAGCCCCTGGATGCAGATTTTCAAGTTTTGCTGTTGGAAATGGACTAGAAACATTACCCTAAACTGTTTTGGTCTTATAAAACTTTTTTTAGTTGGTGTAATGGTTATGCTAATCCATTTACAATGGCTATTATCAAAATTTCAAGTTTTGTATGTGTTTTTTATGATTCTTGAAATTGTTGATATGAACATTCATACACTTATGAGTTTAGAAGATCATAGGAATTATTTGCAACTTGCTTGATAGTTTAATTCTTGATCATTATGTGTTTTAATAGAATCCATAATTTGTCCTCAAGTTATGGATTGCCAAAAGTCACTCTTTTAAAGTCCATTAATAAACACATAGGTTATATAAAATGAAAAGTCTCTCATTTTGATAAACCATTAACTCATAAGTTATGAAAAATGAAAAGTTTTGAAAGTTACAAAACTTGTCCTCAAGTTTTTGGAATATGTAAAGTCTCACACATTTTTAGTAAACTTTAGTTCCAACCCCTAGAATTTTAAAAGTTAAAATTCAACCCTCATACTTTATAATATTATAAGTTAATATATATATATATATATATATATATATATATATATATATATATATATATATATATATATATATATGTATATGTATAAGAACAAGTTGTTTTACCGTTAGTAGGCCTCATTCACGAAGCCGGTCTATAAGGGGGTATAAGGTTGTTGCCTATAAAATGGCAGCTTAATAGGTGTCCACTCTCACCCACCGCTTCCTTGACTGGTGGAGGGTCGTTAGCCGAACGGGTAGGACAATGACTTTAATACTCATTAAAAGTATGATGAATGCAAAGTAACTAAATGCTTTTATAAATTCACATTCTTAGTTACTTTAGGAAAATGTGAATAAGGTGCTAACCCATGAAATTACACTTTGCATTTTTCTTAAGTCGTTAGTGGAGCGTGTGTGGTTAACCGGCACACTAACCTGGACTAAACAAGGTAGGCAAAGGGTGGCTTAAGGTTTATCATAGGTCGGTGGAGCGCGTGTGGTTAACTGGCACATCGATCGAGTGATAAACATTAAGAGTACCAAGTAATTTGCATGGTTACTTCACACCTTGTTTTGTGATCCTCGGCATCCCAGTCACAAAACTTGAAGGGCACACTCGAGATTGAAACATGCCATTGAGAAGTTCAATGAATCTCAAAGAATCTAGGAGTTTCAAAACCAATTAAAACCTAATAATTTATTTCGTTTTTCATGGTGGAAATTGGTGAATTCTCATTCACCTACCTTCAAATATTTTATAGCTTGGATTACGACATCCCTCTTCTAAGTTATGAAATATTGTGTTGGGTCCTAGCCTTAATATTACATTTGGGTGTCTTATTAAGGACTATCTTTATATCTAATCTAAACTTGTCTTTCTTCTTTTTTAGATGTCTTGCAACAATGCTGCTTCTGGCTCAAACCCTACCGGCTCCTTCTCTCTCATGAACCTTTGTGGAAGAGTCGTCTTCGATGGTTCCAACTTTATGGATTGGATCGGTACATCAGGATGGTCACTCGTTACGAGGACAAGGAATATGTCCTCGACAAGGAGCTTAAGGCTCTTAATGAGTCGACTGCTACTCCTGAGGAGATCGCTGAATACCAGGCATATGAGAGAGATGCCACCAAAGTGGCATGTATCATGTTGGCCATAATGACAGGTGAGCTCCAAAAGTCCTATGAGGACTATTACCCTTTTGAGATGCACCAGGACTTGATGGACCGCTACCATCAGAGTGCCCGTGAAGAGCGGTATAAAACCATCTCCTCCATGATAACAACCCGGATGAAGGATGGTGAACCCAACACGGGCCACATGAAGAAAATGCAAAGGTATGTGGACCGTTTGCTGAAACTGAATGTGAACTTCCCAGAGGAGTTGGCAATTGACATCATTTTGCACTCATTACCTTCGTGTTATGATCAATTTCGAATAACATACCACATGAACAAGGAGGAAGTTACACTTAGCAAACTTCAAGGATTTCTGAAGACCACCGAAAGTGGTCTTAAAGGTAAATCGGTTATTACTACTTCTACTCCTACCAATGCTCATGTTTTGGCTATCGGGAGAGGTAAAGGGAAGAAGAGGAAGAGCCCTTCGAAGGGTACCAAGTGAAAGTCTCTTGATGGCTCCTCTTCAAGTGGAACCAAGAAAGGTTCTGTCACTCCTTCTACCAACCCTAATTGTCACACCCGCAAACCAAGGATGGCGGAAACGTCCGGGGGTGGAGGACTTCATGTATAGTATCACAACAACGAGTATAATAGTGCTCAAAGTAAATACAACCATCATAAATATAATTGAAAAGGTTACACCATAGTATATGTTTACATGTTTCAAAATTAATTACATTATGATGACAAAATGAACTGTTTGACGATTTAACGTCTCATCCTCAAAATGCTGTTGGTTTCCTGTTTCACTGATTTCCTGAGAATACAAGTAGTTTTGAAAAGTGTCAACAATTAAGTTGGTGAGTTCATAAGAGTTTTGTTTGAGGAAAAAGCCGTTTTCCTTGTAAAAACGATAGATCTATACACAACTATCACGCTCTCCCTACAAGAGACTCTGGTTACAATTTACAGGACTTTTGACTTTGTTACTATGAAGGTAACGCGAAGCGAATGTCTCACAAATTTATTCATTAACAGATTTACGTGAACTGAACTGAAAACCCCTTGGTAATGAGTTTGACTGGTTAATGAAACATAAATAATACCTATTATAGTTTAACATAATTGTTGGTGTTGTGTATGAAACATAAACTATACTATTATGTAGTATATGAAAAACCCATTTGTTTTGAGAGTAAAACCTTTCTCATGTAGTAAAAATCCATAAACTATGCTTATTATAATTTATAATATGTGTTCGAAATGAATGAAGAATCCTTATCATGAATGACTAAATTTCAGTTTATGATGATAAACTAACAAGAAAATACATTCAATATTTAGAACTTATGGTTATACACTTTGCTCAACATACTACAAAGTGTTATGAAAGTTGTAAGCTGCTAACTAGTTTTTAACCTTTCTGCACTGTTTTAGAAAAATCATAGAAAATTCATACGAAGTCGAAAACTGAATCCGTAAATTCTGAGAGTTCACAAAATGTGTCTAGTTTATTCATAATTTTTATTATGATTTTTAGAAGTCTTTAACTTTTGTTAAAATGTTCATATTCACAGACTGGTCCTAATTCGTTTCTGAAATGATAGGCAGTTTTGTAAAAATCACCATAAATCGTAGAAAAATCTTATGAAGATGTGCAAGTAGTCATTTTAAAGGTATGCACCTGAAATATTCTCATATTAAACAGTTTTGAAATATATTAAGTTTAACATAGTCAAAACAGTCCGTGAATAAGACTCAACTTTTCTGATGAAAGCTGTTGTTTGAGTTTAGTTAAGTTTTTGGTGTTTTAACTTGTATTCCCTCCCCCCCCCCCCTAAAACTTGAAGAAAACATGAAAATGTAGGGGTATGAACTCACCTCGAGTGATTTCAGTAGGCAGATGAGGGAGAAAAGAAGTGTTCAACTCATGAACACTTAGATGATGCTTGAAGATTCGAAGATCTAACAACAAATATGACGATATTTGTGTAAGGAACTCATGATTTTAGTGAAGAAGTGTAAGGAAATCAAGTGTGGGAAGAGATTTACTTACCAAGGTGTGTGGAGAGCTCAAGATCAGCCTTGAATCTCGAATTCTTGGTGAGAGGAAGTGAGAGAGAATGGGTTTTGCCTTTTGGTGAAAAGTGAGTGAAATGGGAGGAGAGAGGAGATTTTCAGCTTTTGGTGAACCTTTACAGCTGGAGGAGGGGTGTCAAAGGATAAATAGTTGACTAGGTAGGGGGAATAGTGACTGAGGGTTGTACTATGAAGGTATGGGGGAGGTTGCTTGTGTCATACTGTAGATAAAGTCAACACTCTACCCCAAAATCTAACTTAATAGATTTTATTCTTGGACATGGATTTCCCCCAAAAATATGATTAAAAATGAATATTTAGGGTCTCTTATATTAAATTACGAGTTTTGGTGAAAATCTCGCGTTAAAATCACGAAAAACGGGCTTAAAATGGAGTCGTGGTCGAAAACCGGGCAAAGGGGCGAAAATCCGAAATTGGGGCCGAAGGTTGCGAAGATTCGGTCTTAGCAGCATTAGAACCGAAGGTAGGGTTCGGTTGGTGCATTGGAACCGAGAGGGAGGAGGTTCGGTCTGAGCTATCTCGTAGGCGGACTCATCAGAAGGGACCGAAGGTGAAGTTGTCAGAAGCAAATCTTGTCAGAAGCGAAGGTGAAGTTCGGTTCCTAAGAGGGTTCGGCTCTTTAAGATGGTTCGACTTCTTAAGAGGTTTCGGCTCCTTAAGAAGGTCCGGCTCCTTAAGAGGGTTCGGCTTCTTAAGAGGTTTCGGCTCCTTAAGAGGGTTCGGTTCCTTAAGAGGTTCGGCTCCTTAAAGCTGTTTTTCGCGTAAACTTCCGTTTTCGAGCGGTTTTCGACTAAATTAAGGGTGGGGATGCCCCGAGTGATTATAAACAGTTGAGAGAGATTTTGAGAGAGATTTTGGAGAGATTTTACACTCTTGGAGAGATTTCTCATACAGAGAGAGATTTGGGAGAGATTTCATATTCTTGGAGAGATCTCTCATACAGAGAGAGATTTGGGAGAGATTTCACATTTTTGGAGAGATTTCTCATACAGAGAGAGATTTGGAAGAGATTTCACATTCTCGGAGAGATTTCTCATACAGAGAGAGATTTGGGAGAGATTTCGCACACTTAGAGAGATTTCTCATACAGAGAGAGATTTGGGAGATATTTCGCACACTTGGAGAGATTTCTCATACAGAGAGAGATTTGGGAGAGATTTTAAATAGAGAGAGATAGAGTGAAAGAGATTGAGAGAGATTTCGTTTGTGACCTTTTTGAGTGTTTGGCTTCGTAACGTAAGGTTTGTACATCCCGTTAACTCTCGTTATGATTGTTATATGCCCCCGAGGGTTAACGAATAATGTTTTATCAAATAGTTTCATCACTTGCCCTGATTAGGGTTTAGAAATTCCGAACACGTGAAAACTCTAAGTGATACTTTGTATTAAGATTGCGAGTAGTACAATAAGAATCATAATGGAAACCGTAATATACAAGGGTTAGATGAGTTGACCGGTTTGACTTGTTGATTTTGGTTGACTTTGACTTGACCAAAAATTGACGGTTGTCACATCATCCCCCCGATAGAAAGAATTTCGTCCCGAAATTAGCACTTTGACCGGGACCTCGAGAGTTGGGGAAATATGTGGGAACTTTTCGTAGTACAAGAAATGGATATGGTGGGGACCAATCCGCCTGGTGTTAAATGACGTCCTTGGAATTTCTTATTGTAACTTGAGCTGAGTCGATTTAAAAGGAGTTTATTGTTTTGGAATGATAGTGAATTCAATGTGTGCCTTTATGCTCCCTGTTTTATCCTTGTTGTTACCACTATGAATATTTTATAATGTCGTTAGTGAGTACTAGTATTACGAATGCTTTAACAATTTGTGATTAAATTTGCAATATAAGTCCTACCAGATCTTTTATAATCGCTTGGTGTAAACTAGTCGTATATCATTAAGATTGCAAGGACATTCGAATGAGTGACTCCGCCTTAAGCCCACAACCAAACAAGGAACATGAAATAAGGCGGAATTACACATTCTAAGTCCATAGAATCTTAATGATATATGGCCATAATGTTTACACTAGCCATCATAGATTCACTAGTAAAAACCCTGTGTTTTTATATAGGAGATAAGACTTATTCGGGTTTTGTCGTGTTCTCGAGGTTTATGGTTGATATACTTCAATCGATGCTAATTTTAGAAAGAAAAAAAATTTTAAAATCTAAACGTTGATGTTAGAAACACGTACTGGTATTTACGGGCGGTACCGGGGTGGTTTCTTCGGCGGTGATCATAAGCACCCTTCCACCATCCCCAGTCTTCCTTGTCCTTGGATAGTCTCTCTTAAAGTGTCCCGTTTCACCACATTTGTAACAAGCTCGGATTATTCCAATGTCGGGGACCTGGTTGATGGGTTGCGCCTGTGCCTTACAGAAACGGATAGTGTGTCCCTTCCTGTTGCAATTTTTGCAATGCATCTCCCGGCAAACCCCAGTATGATGGAAGTTACACTTGTTGCATTCTGGGAGTGATCCATTATATGGTCTGGCCGGTGCTTGGGTGACGATTGTTGTGGCTGATGCCGAGGCATGTGTCGTGACTGCTGTTGTAATGGCAGGGGCGGCCATGGGTTGTTGTCTTTTAGCGAGTCTTTGAGATAGGTTGCGATCCTTTTTGTTCCAAAACTTTCGTTTATTACTCTTAGGTTTGTGGTCTGAGGCGTCTTTATTGGTAGACACTTGCTGGTGTCCCTTATTGTTACAACAATTAGTATTTCCGGCACCGCTTCCACCTCCGCTGGCATTGTTAGCATTGATTTGCGCCATGGCGGCTATCACGGCTGCTGTGACTGCAACTTGAAAAGTTGTAGAGTCTATCTGTAGAATTGGTGCCTTGCTAGTTGACTGGTTACCTCCTTGTGAAGACATAATTTTGTTGCATGGCGAGAAACGATCTCGTGAGTAGAGATGATTATTGCTAGATACATTCTCATGATTTATATACACATATGTAAATTTCGCACTTTGCTGAACTATTCTCCATGTTTTTGCTAAACATTCTTGGGACGGGGTTATGGTGGTGGGTAAGTTTTGTACGTGTGTTACAAACTAGTACTATACTCACCCAAGTACGCTTAACTGCGGAGTTCTGATGGGATCCGGTGCATTAGTGCTGGTATGATCGCACCCTATAGGTCTACGAAGAAGACATCTTTCAACCTTAAGGTTTAACGACGTAATGAATGTAAGTCTTTTAGTAGTGGTATAAGTCGAGTGTAGTTTAAACTAAGTTATCTTAGTTCCGTCATAAGTTTGTAAAGCCGAACAGACGGTAAATTTCCATAAGCAGTGACAAGTCGGATGTTATTGAACTAGATTTTTCTATATTATGATTCGACTTAAAAGTATCTTGCATGCAATTCATAAAGAAAGCCCATATGAATGAATTTATGAGTTTAGTAGTGAGTCGAATGTAATCTTGTGATTTGTTCCAAGCCTGGTCTCCTCCTAAGATCACTTGACATATACCAGTCGTGTATAATTAAGGTCCAATAGGCCGTTGAACTTAATGAGTCTGCCCTGAACCCACAACCAAACAAGGAACAGGACCCAAGGCGGACTCACCATTTCTAAGTCGATCGTCTCCTAATTACACGTAACCTTGAGGTATACATTAAGTACTTTTAGAGTTATCATAAGTAAATCGTTTGTAATACCAAGTTATGAAATGTATGGTAAACACCTAATGAAATGAAATGCATGCCAATTTTTATTGATATAATCTGGTGCATAGGGTTCAGGAAAATTTGACCTTATAATAGGTCTACGTTTTTGTTAATGCCATGGGAAAAATTTTTACAGCGACGCAACCCCTTGAATAGTGTAGTCACTAAATTTGGAGGGTCGAATTCATGTATAGGATGGGGCAGTGTCCAAACGCACGCCAGGAGTTTGAGTCTGTAATGATATGTCAGTAGTGTACACACTACTCGTGGCGGGTGATGTTCCGTGGGTCATAGAATGAAGACATGTAAGTCTGTATTGTCTTATCCTCTGCCCTGGCTTCTGCCATTTGATGTTCTGCTTTTACCACGCGTTTTCTCTAACGCTATGTGATGTTCCCGATACTCCTAATTTGGGCTCGGATTGCGGTCACTTCCCTCTGAAGGCTTTGATGTGGTTTCCGATCTGTTCATGGTCTCCATCCAGGTGACGAAGGCAAATTTCGGTGATCTTGGTGGTAGCGCCAACCTTCATGGTTTCGGCTGACCGATGCTCGTGTTTGTACGCTCAAGTGAGTGATGCAGCGTATTATGACAAGGAGAGCCTTGTCTACCAATCCTCCTCTGTTGAGGTTGTAAAAGCCTCATCCATGTCATAGGGAGGGTGTTAACCTTGTTCCTAACTCCGTCTTTGTAGTTCTACGGCTTATCGAGGTGTCGGACCATGGAAGCCCCGTCGGGGTGTGGCGACTGGAGGGTGTATTGTAGGCCTCGGGCTCTTCGTCAGAGTCTTCTCCTATTTCTTCTTTGTCTTTGTCTTCTTTTTGGTTTCACTTCCTCCGGATCTTCATCTGAATTGTCTTCGAGGTCTTACTCTATTATTTCCTCAGGATCCTCTTTGGGGCTTTCTTCGTTCTAACCACCATCTTCCTAGTTAGGAGAATAGGGGGTCTCCTGGTAGTTGAGCTTCCGACACGTTGCTTGTGCGAGAATAGGGGTAGAAGAGATAATTAATAGGCGTCTAATCCTATAATTACTTATAGGGGGTGATCCTTATTAGTCACGTCTATAACCACATAGTGCATACCAGTTATACATAATCTGAGATAGAATATACCTTCGAATAAATGACTCTACTCTAAGTCCACCACCAAACAAGGAACAGGAAGTAGAGCCATAGTCGTAGATTCTGAGTCTATAATATCTTTAATTATGTATAACCTTAGCGTATGCACTCAGTCATTATAGACCTACAAATAGGGGTCTTTATATTTCACATAAGTTAGTTATAGTAGCACAAAATACTCCTATAGTATTTTAAATGTTTGACTTATGTTCTTAATGTTTCTTGGTAGGTAGAGTTGGTAAGTTTTTAGACTTGTTGCAACACCACAACCATTCCTGGGCATATGTTAATCACTTCTGGGTTAGACATAGTTGATCAGGCTATGTCATTCCCAGACCTGACTATACATCCCCAAGCCTACTTGTTCCGCTCAACAATCACCACTTTTGTTTTGTTCTAGTATGATGTTGACCTTAGTATGTATGCATGCATATATACTTTTAACAAGAAACTATTTATTTCTAAAAGTATAGTCATTTGAAAATGTTAAATCAGAGCCTTTAGTCCCAATGCATTTATAGTTTGTATATCTAATGTGGTTTGATATACTTGTTTCACTATAAACAATGCTCTGATACCAATCTGTCACACCTCCAAACCAAGGATGGCAGAAACGTCCGGGGGTGGAGGACTTCATGTATAGTATCACAACAACGAGTATAATAGTGCTCAAAGTAAATACAACCATCATAAATATAATTCAAAAGGTTACACCATAGTATATGTTTAAATGTTTCAAAATCAATTACATTATGATGACAAAATGAACTGTTTGACGATTTAACGTCCCATCCTCAAAATGTTGTTGGTTTCGTGTTTCACTGATTTCCTGAGAATACAAGTAGTTTTGAAAAATGTCAACAATTAAGTTGGTGAGTTCATAAGAGTTTTGTTTTGAGGAAAAAGTCGTTTTCCTTGTAAAAACGATAGAGTATGATTCCAGAAAATCCAATATTTTCTTTATAAAAGTAATGTTGTCCTAAATGTCAAGACCGAAATGTACAAGTATTTTTCCATACTTAAAGTAATTCATGCAAGTTTAAATCGACATAAACTCGTTTAATTTAGAAGTAAAACCCGTAAATCTTATGTTTTGTTAATACCCCATGCGAGTTATTAAAACCATGTTATGACTCAGTCGGCCTCGTAATACGACGTTCTTCAGGCGTCGCAAGTTAAATGACACTTGTCACCTCAGACCTGTCGGTCTAGCTGTTGCATGCAGCTCAGGTGTGGGTTTGTCAGACCCAATATAGATCTATACACAACTATCACGCTCTCCCTACAAGAGACTCTGGTTACAAATTACAGGACTTTTGACTTTGTTACTATGAAGGTAACACGAAGCGAATGTCTCACAAATTTATTCATTAACAGATTTACGTGAACTGAACTGAAAACCACTTGGTAATGAGTTTGACTGGTTAATGAAACATAAACTATACCTATTATAGTTTAACATAATTGTTGGTGTTGTGTATGAAACATAAACTATACTATTATGTAGTATATGAAAAACCTATTTGTTTTGAGAGTAAAACCTTTCTCATGGAGTAAAAATCCATAAACTATGCTTATTATAGTTTATTATATGTGTTCGAAATGAATGAAGAATCCTTATCATGAATGACTAAATTTCAGTTTATGATGATAAACTAACAAGAAAATACATTCAATATTTAGAACTTATGGTTATACACTTTGCTCAACATACTACAAAGTGTTATGAAAGTTGTAAGCTGTTAACTAGTTTTTAACCTTTCTGCACTGTTTTAGAAAAATCATACGAAGTCGAAAACTGAATCCGTAAATTCTGAGAGTTCAAAAAATGTGTCTAGTTTATTCATAATTTTTATTATGACTTTTAGAAGTCTTTAACTTGTGTTAAAATGTTCATATTCACAGACTGGTCCTAATTCGTTTCTGAAATGATAGGCAGTTTTGTAAAAATCACCATAAATCGTAGAAAAATCTTATGGAGATGTGCAAGTAGTCATTTTAAAGGTATAAACCTGAACTATTCTCATATTAAACAGTTTTGAAAGATATTATGTTTAAGATAGTCAAAACAGTCCATGAATAAGACTTAACGTTTCTGATGAAAGCTGTTGTTTGAGTTTAGTTAAGTTTTTGGTGTTTTAACTTGTATTCCCCCCCTAAAACTTGAAGAAAACATGAAAATATAGGGGTATGAACTCACCTCGAGTGATTTCAGTAGGCGGATGAGGGAGAATAGAAGTGTTCAACTCATGAACACTTAGATGATGCTTGAAGATTCGAAGATCTAACAACAAATATGACGATATTTGTGTAAGGAACTCATGATTTGAGTGAAGAAGTGTAAGGAAATCAAGTGTGGGAAGAGATTTACTTACCAAAGTGTGTGGAGGGCTCAAGATCAGCCTTGAATCTCAAATTCTTGGTGAGAGGAAGTGAGAGAGAATGGGTTTTGCCTTTTGGTGAAAAGTAAGTGAAATGGGAGGAGAGAGGAGATTTTTAGCTTTTGGTGAACCTTTATAGCTGGAGGAGGGGTGTCAAAGGACAAATAGTTGACTAGGTAGGGGGAATAGTGACTGAGGGTTGTACTATGAAGGTATGGGGGAGGTTGCTTGTGTCATACTTTAGATAAAGTCAACACTCTACCCCAAAATCTAACTTAATAGATTTTGTTCTTGGACAAGGATTTCCCCCAAAAATATGATTAAAAATGAATATTTAGGGTCTCTTATATTAAATTACGAGTTTTGGTGAAAATCCCGCGTTAAAATCACGAAAAACGGGCTTAAAATTGAGTCGTGGTCGAAAACCGGGCAAAGTGGCGAAAATCCGAAATTGGGGCCGAAGGTTGCGAAGATTCGGTCTTAGCAGCATTAGAACCGAAGGTAGGGTTCGGTTGGTGCATTGGAACCGACAGGGAGGAGGTTCGGTCCGAGCTATCTCGCAGGCGGACTCATCAGAAGGGACCGAAGGTGAAGTTGTTAGAAGCGAATCTTGTCAGAAGCGAAGGTGAAGTTGTTAGAAGCGAATCTTGTCAGAAGCGAAGGTGAAGTTCGGTTCCTAAGAGGGTTCGGCTCCTTAAGAGGGTTCGGCTTCTTTAGAGGTTTCGGCTCCTTAAGAGGGTTCGGCTTCTTAAGAGGGTTCGACTTCTTAAGAGGTTTCGGCTCCTTAAGAGGGTTCGGTTCCTTAAGAGGTTCGGCTCCGTAAAGTTGTTTTTCGCGTATACTTCCGTTTTCGAGCGGTTTTCGACTAAATTAAGGGTCGGGATGCCCCGAGTGATTATACACAGTTGAGAGAGATTTTGAGAGAGATTTGGGAGAGATTTCACACTCTTGGAGAGATTTCTCATACAGAGAGAGATTTGGGAGAGATTTCACATTGTTGGAGAGATTTCTCATACAGAGAGAAATTTGGGAGAGATTTCACATTTTTGGAGAGATTTCTCATACAGAGAGAGATTTCGGAGAGATTTGACATTCTCGGAGAGATTTCTCATACATAGAGAGATTTGGGAGAGATTTCGCACACTTAGAGAGATTTCTCATACAGAGAGAGATTTGGGAGAGATTTCGCACACTTGGAGAGATTTCTCATACATGGAGAGATTTGGGAGAGATTTGGTAGAGATTTTAAATATAGAGAGATAGAGTGAAAGAGATTGAGAGAGATTTCGTTTGCGACCTTTTTGAGTGTTTGGCTTCGTAACGCAAGGTTTGTACATCTCGTTAAGTCTCGTTATGATTGTTATATGCCCCCGAGGGTTAAGGAATAATGTTTTATCGAATAGTTTCATCACTTCCCATGATTAGGGTTTAGAATTTCCGAACACGTGAAAACTCTAAGTGATACTTTGTATTAAGATTGCGAGTAGTACAATAAGAATCATAATGGAAACCCTAATATACAAGGGTTAGATGAGTTGACTGGTTTGACTTGTTGACTTTGGTTGACTTTGACTTGACCAAAAATTGACGGTTGTCACACTAATGAGGCTGAATGCTTCTATTTCCATGAAAAGGTGCACTGTAAGCGAAACTGTCCAAAGTACTTGCAAGATGTTAAGGATGGGAAAATGAAACCCAACCATGCAGGTATTTACACTATATTGTCTAATAACTCACCCTATTCTAATTCTTGGGTCCTTGATACAGGTTGTGGTATTCACATATGTTCTGATTTTGCAGGGACTAAGAAGAAGTGAGAATGTGGAGCATGGGAAGATAAACTTGATCATGGGGAATAGGAAAGTTACACTTGTCACCAAGATTGGAGTTTATTCTTTGTTGCTAAGTAGTGGTTAACATTAGATTTGAATATATGTTGTTACTCGCCTCAAATGGCAAGAAATATTATTTCCTTTCATGGTTCGTACAAACAAGGTTTTACCTTTTCGTTTGATAATGAATGTGGTGGTATTAATGCTTTCTTTAATTATGTTCTTTATTTTAAAGCATTACCTTGTGATGATGTGTATGAAACTGTTTTGGTTGTAGATAACCTAGGAAATAATGTGTTGTGTATCGATTCTTCCACTAGCTAGGATAAAGCATCATTATGGCATTCTCGTCTTGGACATGTAAGCAAGAAACGCATAGGCCAACTCCAAAAGGATGGAGTCTTGGAGTCATTTGACCTAAAGTCGGATGATAGTTGTGAATCTTTTTTGCTTGGGAAAATGACAAAGTCACCCTTCATTGGTACTTGTGCTAGGGGTGAAGGTTTGTTGGATCTTATACACACTGATGTGTGTGGACCCTTCAGAACCGCCACACGGGATGCTAACCGCTTCTATGTGACTTTTACTGATGATTTTAGTAGATATGGATATGTTTGCTTAATCAAGCATAAGTCAGAAACCTTTGAAAAGTTCAAGGAGTTTAAACAGGAAGTGGAGAATCAGTTGGGCAGGAACATTAAGATGCTTCAATCCGATCGAGGTGGTGAGTATCTTAGTACAGAGTTCCTTGACTATCTTAAGGAATGTGGGATTGTCTCACAATTGACACCTCCCAGGACACCGCAGTTGAATGGTGTGGCTGAGATGCGCAATCGAACCTTGTTGGATATGGTTCGTTCCATGATGAGTCGAGCTTCGCTACCAATCTCATTTTGGGGGTATGCCTTAGATATTGCCGCCCATATCCTTAATCTAGTTCCTACAAAGAAGGTTGCCAAAACACCTCATGAGATGTGGACTGGAAAAGTTCCCAATCTAGACCACATCAAGATCTGGGGTTGCGAGGCTTTTGTGAGGTGTGAGACTCACGATAAGCTCGAACCTCAAAGTAAGAGGTGTATTTTCATCGGCTACCCACAGAGATCCTTTGGTTACCTCTTCTACAGACCCAGTGATAATGTGGTCTTTGTAGCAAGGAGAGGAGTCTTTCGCGAGAGAGATTTCATAAGCCAAGGAAACAGTGGGAGGAAAATTGACCTTGAAGAAATCCAAGAGTCAAGTGGTGAAGGAACCTCAAACCCTAGCAATCAACCTGAGGAGGAAGCTCCTGTTGATCCGACAGATGAGTCTGTACCTCTAAGGCGTTCCACGAGAGTTAGGAATGTACCTGAGCATTACTATGGTTTCCATATTACTGCAGAAGATACACTTATCAGTGATAACACACTGGTAAGTCTGGATGAACCTAACAGCTACACGGAAGCCATGACAGGCCCTTAGGCTGCTAAATAGAAAGAGGCTATGGACAAAGAGATACAGTCCATGTATGACAATCAAGTTTGGAACTTGGTTGACAATGTACCAGGTCGTAAGACAGTCGGGTTCAAATGGATCTTCAAGAAGAAGACCGACATGGATGGTAATGTACACACTTATAAGGCACGACTGGTTGCAAAGGGCTTTTCTCAAACTCCAGGAGTTGATTATGATGAAACCTTTTCACCAGTAGCTAAGATTAAGTCTGTTAGGGTTATGCAAGCCATTGCTGCATTTCATGACTATGAAATATGTCAAATGGATGTCAAAACCACTTTCCTTAATGGAAAGTTGGTTGAGGATGTTTACATGAGTCAGCCAGAGGGTTTTGTCAGCGCAGAGTACCCTAACAGAGTGTGTAAGCTTGAGAAATCCATCTATGGATTGAAACAAGCACCTCGCAGATGGAATCTTTATTTCGATGAGAAAGTCAAAGAGTTTGGATTTTCGAGGAACGAAGATGAGTCCTGTGTATATGTCAAGGCTAGTGGGAGTATAGCTAGATTTTTGGTATTGTATGTGGATAAGATACTACTCATAGGAAATGACATCCCAACTCTGCCGGAAGTGAAGTCTTGGCTTGGGAAGTGTTTTGCTATGAAGGACCTTGGAGAAGCTGCCTATATACTAGGGATAAGGATTTTGAGAGACAGGAGTAAAAGACTAATTGGACTTAGTCATAGCACCTATATGGATAAAGTGTTGAAAAGGTTCAACATGCAGAACTCCAAGAAAGGTGAGTTACCGATACAGAGTAACTCCAGACTGAGTAAGACTCAGAGCCCGAGTATAGAGGCTGAGATAGCAGAGATGAGTCGAGTTCCGTATGCTTCCGATGTAGGCTCGATCATGTATGCTATGACTGTACTCGTCCTGATGTGGCCTTTGCATTGAGCATGGTCAGCAGATATCAGGGGAATCCTGGCAAGAATCACTGGACTATGATAAAGAACATTCGCAAGTACCTGTGGAGGACTAAGGACTAGGTCCTTAGCCTCGGTGGGAGTGATGACTTGAGAGTAGTAGGGTATAGTGATGCTAGCTTTCAGACTGATATGGATAATTTCCACTCTCAGTCAGGCTGGGTCTTTACCTTAAACGGAGGAGCAATTTCTTGGAAAAGTTCCAAGCAGGAGACAATGGCTGATTCAACTTGCGAATCAGAGTATATAGCGGCAAGTGAGGCAGCAAAGGAGGCTATATGGATAAAGAACTTCATTGGAGACCTTGGAGTTGTACCAGCTATAAAGGGGCCTATGGAGATTTTCTATGACAGCAATAGTGCGGTTGCCTTAGCCAAGGAACCTAGAGATCATGGCAGATCCAGACACATTGACAGAAAATACCATTTCATCAGACATCGCATAGAAGAAGGACTCCTCGTGGCAAAGTGGTTATCATCGGATGAGAACCCAGCAGATCCCCTCACGAAGGGACTGAGTAGGGTTAAGCATCTCCAGTATGCGAGGCGCATAGGGCTGAAGGATGATATTAGTTTTAGTAATTAGATAGATTTGAAATTTGTAAAGTGTAATTGACATTTGATGATAAATAAAAGTTGTTGTTTATTTATAAGTAAAGTGTTGCTATCTTTTGTCAATCGTTTACTATCATTTCATTTTGCATGTTTTGACTTCCAGAATAATTATGTTATGGTATACCATATTATTCAAACTGTCCACAGTCAGTCATATGTTGGAAGTAGATATGAATCAAGATTGTCATGAGTTGGCTTGTAGATGTCTAAGCTATTGGACATAGCAAGAGTTGCTACAACACTCATGAGTGCTCGTAAGTTCTGAGTATTGGATTCAACCCACGCTCACTTGTATCACTTCATGGAATTTATCTCGAGTGATCGTGAGACGGCAATATCATATATGTCTTCAAACCTAGAGATATGAGTTGTTGACTATGAGTTGGTTATACATTGATTGTACGAAAATGCATTGGTAACTCGATGTTATAAAACGTGCCTTTGTGTATAATTCAACAAGTATTAAAACAAGCATATGAGTCGAAGTTTATCTGTTCCTTCTTGGATTAGAAGCGATATTTGGGCCCTCGATGATTTTGTTGTGACCTTTGTACCGGGCCCGGTCAGAACTAAATTGATGTGTTCAACTAAGTTCTATGTCAAACAAACCAAAAATCGGGAAAGAAACTGTTGGACAATAAGTAAGACATTGTTCCATGTATTTGTCCGGCTGATATCGAGAACAGAGGATTATATGATCCCTTATCTAAAATGGCATTTCATAGTTCATCAGAGTTTTAAGAGCTACGATTGCCGGTCGGTTCCTGAAGTCATGCTTGCAACTATAGTTATTAGACTTATCCAAGTGGGAGACTGTTGGATAAGGTGTCTAAGTCCATAACTATATTTGAGATGTACTTGACCCGACCCGGCATGGTCCATTTGGGTTGCACTTCACCCGAACAATTTATATGGATAATCTTTTGAGAATATTATAAGTGATGATTTATTAATATATTATATGTTGAGAGAAAAACTTGAGACACTTGAACAAACGTTAGAACAAGTATAATTGCGGAATAGTTTATCTCAAAGGATGTAAAAGCTCAACAATAATAAAGAGTTCACGAGTTAGATAGTTGAAGTGTTAGTTGCGGAAATGTAAGGAATATAAATGACAGCATGTGATATATCAAGTATACACATAAGTTGATTCATAACATGGAATGCATTCAGACCAAGTTAGTAAGTGAGATCGAACTTAGTGATTAAGTCACGAATGACTTGCTCCGAAGAGTAATAATATTCAGTAATGTTCAAGTGAACTTTGAGAGTAAGGGGATATTTTAGGTGCGTAATCAGATAGAGATGAGAGATGTATAGAAGTTGCGATAGATTGTAGAGGATGTAAAAGATTGTTTGAATCAGAAAGATTGAGTCCTTTATATAGACTCAGGAGTTACATGGATCAAATCTCTAAGAGTAGCTATGCAAGGCATACTGGATAATAGAGAGTATTACAATAAAAGTAAAGTAATATAGTAAGTAAGAGTGACTGCGGTTGATGATGACTTCGGGTGCGGTTGCTGAATGAGATCTAACTGCGGATCTTCGAGGGCTGCGGTAGCTGAAGTTCAAGAGGGTCACTTTTATGATTCAACAATTTCCCCCTAAGTGACCTCTTTAACTTTTCTTCAGTTATCAAGTTTTAGGAACTTGATCAGAATCCACCAAAACTTTCTGATATTCTCCAACCATGTGATCCTTCGTAAAATTTCGAACTTGACTTCGGCAGTCGTGTGCTTTGATCTTTCAACTACGGTTCGACAAATTTCAAGCTGATTCCTTGTAAGACGATTCATGGCAGTCATAGGAATGAAGTATTTGATTATATCGACCTTCCTTTTAAAAATGACTCCGAGCTCAGGGAAGTTTGATGCACCTAGGGATCTTTCTTGATAACCTTCGGTAGGCATTGGTGCAGGATCGAGTGGTGGTAGATCGAACTTTTTAGCAATTGTGGGGTAGATGTATGCATCGATTTTTGAAAAGTCACAGACGGTTTCCCTCAGAAAATTGCTCGCCCTTTCAAGTGTTATCTTCATATTTGGATACTTCTCGCTTTTGTTTTTGAACACCTTTGCTATCAGGAAGATTTCTTCTGGATTCATACATGGGAAGTCAGCTTGGGTGCGGACATAGTCCTGATTCCTTCTTGTAAGCGTGTATTGAATGAAGTCAGCTTTCATGAATTTCCGGGGCTTAAAGTTCTTGACTGCGGATGGTCTATCATTAGACCGGATTTTCTCTATGGAAGAAGCATGTTTGGCATAGAAACAGTTAAGTCTTTCGAATTCCATAGGCAGTCTCTTGTGATCGGGTAGGATACGGTTAAACTGCTCAAATACAGTGAAGTATTTAGCATTTGGGGAGATTGGAACATCCCAGTAGCCATCAGAAGGGGGTTCAGCGTAGGTAAGGTAAGGTTTGTAGTCATCATCCAGCAGTCTTCGGTGGGGATTGATCCAGGAATTGATTAAGGATTCATCCATAGTAATGTCGAATCCGTTCTCTCTCCATATGAGTTCAGCAAACTTGGCTGCTTTCCAATCTGCTTTCTTCTGTTTTGTAGTGGGAGAGTCGTCGGAGTGTTCGGATGACATATTGGATGCAAGATTCTTGAAGTGGAGAGGAGTCTCCGGTCGCTCAGAAGAACTTTCTTGAACAATTATGTGTTGCGGTGGAGACTGATGAGGTGGTGATTTATGAGGTGGTGTTTGATGCGGTGGTGTTTGATGCGGTGATGGTTGCGGTGAGGGAATTTTTTCAGTTATGATGGGGGGGCTTTGATGATGAGAGACGCTATTTGAGTGATGGTCTTCATCACTTCCCCCTCTTGAGGAATGCAACACCGGAGCATCCTCAAGCCATTGTTTAAGACCATCAACTTTGGCACATACCTCCTGGAATTGAGCTTTAAGAACGTCAGCCAGTTGCTGATTGTTTGGGATGGCAGTGTTGAAGAGTAACCGATGAATCTCCTTTGTCAGTTGAAGAATCTTCGGGCCATGAAAATTTGACGATAAGGATCGTTGAAGTCTGTTGATTGTAGATTGAAGGACTGAGATGGTGGACTCATAAGCAGTGTGAGTCTCTGCTATAAGCTTTTAGGAGTGAGTAGATTGGTCCGCAATGGCTACTTGTAAGTCTGCCTTGATTGCGGATACCTCAGAGATGAGGCGCTCCGCAGCAGCCATGAATTGCTTGTGATCAGCTTGGCGACTTGTATCCAGGGATCGGATTCCCATTTCAACTTTCAGGGAAATACGCTCAGCAGCCAGTCTTTCATGGGTTTCCAATCTTTTAATTCGTTCAATTAAGGACTGCGGTCCTGGAGTGTCTTCAGGTTGCGGTTGAGTGGGTTTGACCGCAGCGAGGATCTGGTCTACTTTGGCTTGTAGACTCAGAAACTCTTTTCTGGACACAGCCATCTTCTTTTTCTTCTTCTTCTCTTTGGGCTTGAAGGTTGAGTGGTGAGAGCCACTAGATTCTTCTTCTTCATCAAACATCATTAAGTCATCATCAGAATGGTTAGGTTGGTTTACCTCATTGAGATCGACATCGACGAAACCGAAGGTAGGAGCAGAGCTAAATCCGATTGCGGTTCCCTCTTCTTGAGAATCTCTGACAGTTGGAGTTGGAGTTGGGGGAAGCTTAGATGTACCTTCACCACCATGAGTGGACTGAGCCTTGCGGATTGTCTCAGCCATTTCGGTCATCCACTCTTGTACTTTGAGAATGGTGGCTACGGTATTAGCATTGTTGATTGCGTCCGCCCAATATTTGGCTACGGATTGGATCTCCTGTTGTTTTTGTTGAAGTTGTTTGATTTGCTGATCCTTCCTTGCTTGAAATGCCCTACGGAAAGCGGCATATTTCTTGACATCGGAGTCAGATACTAGAGTGTAATGTAACCAGGAGTCATTCGACTCATCACCGTCAAATCCTTGGAAACGCACCGAGGTGTCCCTCGGGTCCACGGATCCTTGCACATTAATGCTCACCGTGCCCAAACTACCTGTTACAGATGTAAGCAGAGTAGGATTTCCTGAGCTTCCTCGGTCTCCTTGACCAGTGGTCAAGTCTGGCCTCAGCCCAGTTCTGGCAAAGGCAGAAGAATCGCCTTGCGGTTGGGAAGGTGTTTGTAGTGTTTGGGCGACTGACAAAAGTATGGAGTTCAACTCCTCAGGGGAAAAGAAGTGTAGAAGGGAAGCCTTGGAGAACTTAGAGCGAGAAACAGTTCCATCCCCTTGGGAGTGAGCTGGGGGTGAGTCTCCACATTGAGATGAAACAGACTCACTTTCTGAGTCTGAGTGGAATTCTATTGTGGTATTGAATGGGTCTGCGGCCACCCCAAGGACAACCGGAGCCTTTTGAGAGGCTTCAGTCTCAGTCCGGTCATGCATTTGGTCTGTGGGATTTGTTTTTATTTTCTAAAGGATGGAGATGGGTTGTGCATCCTCATCAGAATTACTCACAGAGGGAGAGTGAGATTGATGTTCGGATGATTCGTCATCTGAGGGCACAGTTTGTATGATCTTTCTTTTCTTTGAGGGTTCAGCTTGTTTGGGAGTATCTTTCTTCTTTGGAGTTCTTTGTTTCTTGGAGACGTTGCGGGGGCCTTGATGGGCTGAGGCTAACTTCTTTCTTCTTTGTGACAGATTGGAAAGAGTGGTCGAGGATGGGACTACGGTACTACCAGGAGTGGTGAGTGCGGTTGTGGCTTGTAGAGGCGGGGTAGAAAGGTATGGGCAAATACCTTCCGTAGCCTCGATATGGTCTGTGACTTCAGGGGTTTCAAGACCAAGGGTAGATAGAATATGGACTGGTAGTCATCGGATGGGTCCAAAAATAGATTGATCAGTAGAGGGATTGTACCTTTTCAGATCTTTGGTGATGAAGAGATTGGTGTCGTTGCCCATGCTAAGTCCTACATCCGCATGAAGATCAGAGATGCATAGTGACCAGAACCTAGCAAAAGTGAGTTCGGTAGGGCTTTCTCTTGGACTCTCTTTGGGAATGTACTGCAGGAAATCATCCCATAGCATCTGACCGTAGTTAACGTCGTGGCCAGTGAAAATACTCCATACCAGCTCCAAAAGTTTGAGACCCATATTATCAGTGCCTCCGGTTCGGCCTGATAGACTGCAGATGACAAAGTGACAAACGAATTGCCACACCGCAGGCAGCTAATTCTTCTTGAGCTCGCTTATTCCTTTGATTTTCTTCTGGTAACCCATTTGGTATAGAGCAGAGAGAATGTCCGCCATGCTTGGAGTAAAAACCTTGGTGGAAGGATGAACAAGCAGATTAATGGCATTGAGGAATTTTTCATTGTTCAGAATGACCAAAGAATCATTCACCAAATTGAGATGCACCTCTTGAAGATTTTCGAGGGGTCTATATGCTAAGAAGGCGCATTTGAATAGAGTTGAGAGAGGAACCATATCTGTGAATGAATCGAAGGGGCCAAACAGGGGGTGATTCTTCAGAAACTTGATCATTAGCTTGATCAGAGCATTGTAGGAGGAATGCTCTTCAAACACAGCCCTAAAGTTGCTTGAAACAATCGTAGGCATTTGGTTTCTTGTTGCAGAATCAGAGCCAGTTGGGTTTGCAGAGGCAGAGGCTTTGGAGAGTTCCTTCGAAACGCCGGATTTCACCATTTTTGAGAGTTTGAGGAAGGTTGCAGAAACAGAGTGCAAGAAAGATGGAGAGGTTCGATATTCAGAAAGCGTAAACCTTTGTTGAGGAAGAAGATGTGGTTTTATAGTCGGGAGGGGCTTGTAACGGTAATTGATTTTTACCCTAGGTGAAATAAGATAAGGTAAAAACGTTTGGGTGTTTTTCTTCGATTGGGAGATGAAATCTCAGCCACAGATTAATAAGAGGTTTTAATCTATATTTCGAGATTTACCAAAAAGGGTTGGCATTTAATGAAGTGTCAGTCAAAAATTGTCATGTCTGAAGAACGTGTGGTGAGGGTGGGTTTAATCTGTTGTGTAAAGGGGAAGGTGTAACAGATTGGTCGTGTTGGGGGTATTGGAAGGGACAGCTTAAAAAGATTTGTTTATGGAAAAACGTTCTTTTTGTCATCATACCTAAAATAGGTCTGACACAAGGTTTATTCAAAAAGGGAAATGGGACAGTTACACAAAGAATGTTTTTTTAATGATTTTCTTATTTAATGAAGGATCATTAAATAGCACACCATGAATAAAGAATTAATGAAACAATTTAGAAAACAATCAATGTGGTTGCGGATTGAGATTTCATTGCGGATGGATCATTTGTCATTGCGGATGATTGGATGACTGCAGTAGAAGAATTGAGGAGAACACTTGAACAAAAAATTAGTAACAACAAATAATAAGGACGATTGAGAGATAAATATGATATATGGTTGTGGTACATAGACTGCGGTACACAGGATATACCAAAACATCTATCTTAAGTAACTTCAGTTAGGACCGCAATCAGAGACCAAGGATGGTCTGCGGTACCTATCAACTCAAGAAGAATTGTGGGTCCGGATTCATCATTCCTAACATTTGTAAGAAACTGTTGAGTTTTGCAGAGTCAAGTGCCTTTGTGAATACATCAAAAATCTCTTCATGAGTATGGACAAAAATAAGTTCAATGTTACCTTTCAGAATGTGGTCTTTGATGAAGTGATACCGTAGTCAGCTGACTTCGGATACTGCTTTGGATAGGAAACATAATTGCGGTTTGCCTATGATCAGAGATACATCCAGAGGATACATAGTACCTTTGGATCGGGACTTGATCAGACATGTGCTCCTATCACTTGTCATTACATAGTAAAATTGGTCATCAAATTCAACTCGATGGCCTGGCTTACATAGTTGACCAACACTGATGAGATTGTGTTTAAGGCCTTCTACATAAGCAACCTTTTGAATAGAGAAGTTTCCCATAGTAAGAACACTATAACCTCGGATTATCCCATTCACATTGTTGCCGAATGTGACATTTCCACCGTTGCAAACTGGCCTGAAATCCCGAAGGTATTCTAACCTTCCGGTCATGTGCAAGGAGCATGCACTGTCAATTAACCATTCTTCTTCTTGTTCCTCCTTGCACAAAGCCTGAGAATTACACGGTTAATTTAGGCATCCAAACTAGTTTGGAGCCTGGGCCAAAAGTTGGGTTTCTAAGTGATGCATGAACCGAGGTTACAGGGACTGGTTTCGTGTCAACTTTTAATCCTAGTCCTGGGTGTTTGTGAATTTTCGGAGTGTTGCGTTTTTTGGAAAAGTTACGAGGTTTCTGAAAAGAATTAGATTTGATGTGAGATGAACCATTTTGACAACTACACTGACATTGACATACTAAAATTTTGTCTTTTGTTCTGACACTTGGTTTGGTCAGCGGTCTAAAGGATGAAGTAAACTTGTGACCGGTTCGAGGTTGGTAATCTCTGACATTTGTGCTGTTGGAATTTGAAAGAGTTTGTTTCGAAAAGGATTTAGCACGTGTAGACTCTTTGGACCTTTTTTTGGATTTGGTAAAATGCCCTTCCACTTGTTAAAATTTTGATGTGATTTTAAAAGTGTTGGAGTGGGTAAAATACCCTTCCATTTCTGATCATCTGAGGAATAGATTTGAAAACCATTGCTTCGGGGAGACCTTACACCTTTTTGGGTTGTGTCAGATGAGTTAGGAATGACTATTGAAACTGTACATTCCATTTTGCAAGTTTTCTTGATGGGAGAGTTTTTTGAAAAATAGTGAGAGAAAACAAACTTTTCTGGACTCTTAGATTTGGGAAATCTGATATGTCTTTTGTTTTTAGAAAAGTTTTGTCGATTTGTGCCTCGGGATCGAATTTCCTCTTTGAAAGCCTTTTTTGCTAAAGTTTTTGGAGAACCGCAGTCATTAGTGTTCAGATGCGGTTTCCTGGAAGCCTTTGAAAATTTTTGAAAACGAGGACTTGATTTATCCGAACTTGAAGATTCAGGGTTTTGAGTGCATTGACCCACTTCAAAGTTTTCTATGAGTAATTAATGATGAATTGGCTGAAGAGTCACAGAGCCTTTTATTGATGACTGCGGTAAGGATGATTTGACTACCGCAGAGTAAGTCTGAGTTGGGACTATAGTGGGACTTTTGTGGGACTTCTGTGGCTCATGACTACAGTGAGAGACACTGCGGTCTGAGGGCAGAGATGGGAAGTCCTGTGAGACTTCGGGACCCTCTATGACAATTTCTTCATTAACAACTGATGAGGTCTGAGAATTTGGATATATTGTGCCACAGATAGGGATTTGATCACATGTGTGACACGAAACCTCAAGCACAATTTCCTCTATGACACAGTTATTACTTAGATTATGAAGTCTACCGAAGTGTGTTCTGATATCTTCAAGAAAGGTTTTGTCATTGACTGGAAAATGAAATTCTCGGTCCGGAGGGACATACAGTCGATCTTTGTTGAACCGGGGTGAGGAATCCTTTGCGGTAGGATATCCATTGGACCCACCCCAATTGTATGTATTGTCCACAGTTCCATTATTCACCAAATTTTCAATAGTTTCACTTTCATTGAACAATTTTTCTATTAAAAGATTTAAGCGTACAATCTCACTCTGAGCTAAATCTCTTTGGTGCAAAGCTATCTCTAGTTGTGTTTCACTCAACATTCTTGCATCTTTTTCTAACTCTAAGTCCTTTTCTAACATAGCTATTTTGAGTCTTTTGTTGTCCAGTCGTCCTCTTACATGAAACATCTCTTGGGACGCTATGTTCTTCTCATCTAAGGCTTTGTTATAGTCTGTAAGGACAACAACACATGTGTCATTAAGATTGTCTATGAATGGTTGACAGCCATGTATGCTATAGTTTAGAGTTTGAATCATGAGTTTTACCTGTTCGACGATGCTTAGTGTTCCATCCTTTGCCATGTAGCAGTAGTTCTTTTCCAGCTTTGTAGACTCATCATCATCCGTAGTTGCCAGCATGCAGATTTTGCCTTTTCCTTTGACATTGCTGATGGCTTCTTCTTCATCTCCGGATGACCAAACTTGATGGTCTCTTTTGACATGGGCTACGTATGCCCTAGCCTTTTCTTTTTCTTCCAATTCTTGAGCCATTCTGAGGTAGAATGCTCTGTCTTTCACTACATTTTCCTTGCAATCTCTTGCAAAATGATTCTCTTTGTTGCACTTGTGACAAATCACAACATCAGTTTTGACTTCTGAGGGAGTACCGGAGTCAGAGGTTTGAATGGATTGCAGTGCCTCCTTTGATTGAGTATTTTGAGATTGCGGTGGTGGATGAGAACTTTTGGGATAACGTGAATGGTTGTTCTACGGGTTGAAGTTATGGTTGAATGGAGGTTTGTTGAACTGTTGATTTTTACGAAATGAAGGTGGTAGCCTGTTGAACTGTTGACTAACAAGAGCAATAGCTTTCTGAAATTCTTCTTCATCATCATACTCTGAGTCAGCTTCGTATGACTGCGGTGTAGTGTCATACGAGGGAGAGTATGATTGATTATGTGGAGCCTGTGATATAAGAGCAAGTGGTCCTCCGAAGTCAGCACAATCTTTGAGTACGGTTGATTCTTGTACTTGCAGTTCCCCGTAGAGCTTGTAGAGGGACAAAGAATGAATCTTTCTATCCCCTTGGACTATCATCTTAGCAGTAGTCCAATGTCTTCCCAAACCGTTGAGAAACTGAAGGTTTGTTTCATGGTTGTTGCGGATGGTGCCAGCATTTGATAACTTGGTGACTATCAGATTGAACCTTTTAAAGGAGTCTTCTAAACTTTCGCCAGTATGAGCTTTGAAATTGTTGAACTCATTGAGTGCAGTTGTAAGCTTCTTGTATTGAGCTTGTTCTGAGCCTTCGTACAAATTCTTGAGAACTTCCCAGATCTCTTTTGCTGATTTGTAGTCTAGGATAATGTCGAAGTTGTCAGGAGCAACTCCACAAGAGATTTCATAAAAAGCAACAGCATCATTTTCCATTTTATCGAGATCATCTTTGGTGGGACGGTTCATGTTTGGTTGTCCTCCTCCTAGTCTGGCTGTGGCGCCATCGGTTTGAACTGGTGTAAGAACAGGGACATGTGGTCCTTCTTCTATGGATCGCCATACATCTCTACCAAGTCTTCTTAAGTACCTTTCCATTCTCTGAGACCAGTGATGATAAGAACAGGGACATGTGGTCATTCTCGATTCGAACCACCAACACTGTTGGAAACATTCAGAGACAGTGCTTGTGCCATTTTTTTTCTTTTTTTTTAAAAGTTTTTTTTTTTGAGAAATGAGCTTTAGTGGTATAGAAGGCCCTTTGAAAATCAGAGTTTTGTTTTCAAAAAGCAACCACTATGGCTCTGATACCAATTATTGAGAGAAAAACTTGAGACACTTAAACAAACGTTAGAACAAGTATAATTGCGGAATAGTTTATCTCAAAGGATGTAAAAGCTCAACAATAATAAAGAGTTCACGAGTTAGATAGTTGAAGTGTTAGTTGCGGAAATGTAAGGAATATAAATGACAGCATGTGATATATCAAGTATACACATAAGTTGGTTCATAACATGGAATGCATTCAGACCAAGTTAGTAAGTGAGATCGAACTTAGTGATTAAGTCACGAATGGCTTGCTCCGAAGAGTAATAATATTTAGTAATGTTCAAGTGAACTTTGAGAGTAAGGGGAGATTTTAGGTGCGTAATCAAATAGAGATGAGAGATATATAGAAGTTGTGATAGATTGTAGAGGATGTAAAAGATTGTTTGAATCAGAAAGATTGAGTCCTTTATATAGACTCAGGAGTTACATGGATCAAATCTCTAAGAGTAGCCATGTAAGGCATACTGGACAATAGAGAGTATTACAATAAAAGTAAAGTAATCTAGTAAGTAAGAGTGACTGCGGTTGATGATGACTTCGGGTGCGGTTGCTGAAGGAGATCTGACTGCGGATCTTCGAGGGCTGTGGTAGCTGAAGTTCAAGAGGGTCACTTTTATGATTCAACATTATAAGTTCTAATATATTAATATGAAATCATATTATTTAATTAGTATTGATCTAAAATTAATTTGGTGATCAAAAGTGTGACGAATTAAATATGGACTCTTGTATTTATATAGTGTGGGCTAATGCTTATTTAGAATGGGCTAGGCTTGCATGGTAAGTCCATGTATAGTCCATGGAGCTTTAACCTATGGATCTCATCGAAATGAAAAGTCATGGGTATTAGGGTTTACATGGATGTAACCCTAATCCACCACACTATATAAAGGAGTCCTTGGCACTTGATTTTGCACTAGTTATGTGTGAGAACTAAGAGTGGCAATTTCTAGAAGTGTTCTAATATTCTCTCAAGTATACAAGGTTTGTGGTGATTTGTGACTTCCATTTGAGGCATCCACATTATTGGTGCTAGGCTCTCAATCTCCAAGTAATCAACCACTACTAAAAGGTATGTAACTCTACTAGCATATTATGTTTTTAAAGTTCCCCATGCCATGCTAGTTAGGTTAAGAACCTTGGAAAAACAAATTTGCATGTATCTTAGTAAAACATAGAGCCAAGGTTTCTAGGGTTGCATGTACACCATAGGAGTGTTAGAATGCTCAAAACCCATCATTAACTACGAGTTGGTTGTGCATTGATGTTATGAAAACGCATCAGTAACTTGATGTTATAAAACGCGTCGTTGTGCATGATTTGATGAGTAGTTAGTACAAGCATATAATGTCGAAGTTTATCTGTTGCTTTTATCCTAAGAGGATTAAAAGTGATATCTTGGGCCCCTCGATGATTCTATTTTGACTATGTGTAGGGCCCGGTCAGAACTAAATTGATGTGTTCAGTTATGTTCTATGTCAGACGAATCGGAAAATCGGGAAACAAATTACAGGACAATAAGTATGACTATGTTCCATGTATTTGTCCACATATATATCTTGAGAACAGAGGAATATATGAACCCTTATCTAAAGGACGAGTCACTGACTGGGTCAGAGTTCGACAACGTATTTTGAAAGCTTACAATTGCTAATCGGATCCTGAAGTTGCATTGGCAGTAATAGTTATTAGACTTATCCAAGTGGGAGACTGTTGGATTTGGTGTCTAAGCCCATAACTATAACTAGGATGTACTTGACCCGATTGTAGCATGCTCCTTTTGGGGTGCCTTCATCAGTGCAATTTGATAGGATGGACTTTTGAGAATAAGGTTATTTGTGATTTATTAATATATTACAAAGTATAATATATTAATTGAGAAATCATATTATTTAGTATTGATCAAGAATTAATTTGGAATTAATTTTCTTATCAAAAGAGACTAATTAAATATATGGGGATTGATTATGTAACTCAATGACTCTTATAGTGTGGGCCAATGATCCATGATTGTTTAGATGGGCTAAACCAATGAGATAATCCATGGATAGTCCATGGAGGTTTAACCCATGGAGCATAAGAATGTGAAAGGTCATGGATCATTAGAGTTTGCATGAATGTAACCCTAGCTTAGTAACACTATAAAAGTATACCCCTAGTCCCAAAATCGGCCACCACATCATTCTAAGAGAGTAAAGTTGATTTTGTGCTAAGTAAATTATTCTCTCAAGCCTCATTTTGCATTTGGTGTTTGTGAACCATTAGAGGTATCACACTTGAGGTGATCAAGCTTTTGAAGACCAAGAACTACAAGTCCTACTAAGAGGTAAGTTATCTAACTAGTTGTATTATTCAATTGTTCAATTGTATGCCAGTTAGGGAGAATGCTTTGGAAAATTTCAAAATGAAATGTATAATTAGAGAAAACATAGATCCAAAGCATTTAGGGGTTGCATGTGCACCATAGGAGTGTCATAGTGCTCAAAACCCAACATAAAGTTGTTTTCATCAAAAGCAGGGATCTTGTTAACAACAAATAACTTTGGATTATAGGAGGAAGACATGATAACTTGAATGTATCGTAAACCTGCTCTAATACCATTTGAAGGTTTGTGTCGATTGGATACAATCAAGTATGAATAACGAAGAACAAACAAAGAAAAAAGAACAAGATGATCACAACGATACTTCCACTAAGATAGAGAGTTTTCACAAAGAGAACAGGTCACAAAGATGACACCGCTCTATTTGGGTTTAACCCTAATAGTATAATATATACTGTTACAGAAAAGGAGATCCCACTATTTTGGGGATGTATACTAATCTATGTAAATGTCGGATACTAATCACTAAGATTACGTATCAGACATCTATTCTATATATAAAACGTATATCTACCTAATATACATATAATCACAAATATCATTGGGTTCACTCTGACCCTGATCAAGTTGATGTTGGCGCTGGTGGACAGTGTGCTGTATGTTTGACTCATGAGATCATAAGGTGTGACCTTACAAAAAATTCAAGGTCATTTTCAAGCAAAAAATAAATTTGAGGTTTAATGCGGAAAAAACACAAAATATAAGGTCTTTTATGAGATTAATCTGTCAGAATATTCGGTTTCGAATATCGATAGTTTATTATTTTTTATAATTCAAAGATCGTGTATAGTAAACATTTTTCTAAAATATGTGATTTCGACTCCGTATTTTATTTATCATGAACTCTGATTTCGGATAATCCAAGAAAAAATAAATCTAGATTTTAGGCAAAATCCAAGATTCTAACGAATAATACTTTGCTTTTATTTTGTTCTTGTTGAGACAAATATACATAGAAAAGAAGCATTTATTCGTATGCATTCTATCTTTTGCAACGTCAATCTCCCAATATATATGAGGAAAATAATGGTTTTAAAGGAAATGACACAATCCCTAGACCACACCAACAACCTCTTCTCTTTGGACCAGCTAGGGGGAAAAGCTCCTTTGAAACTCACCAGAGGCACGTCTCAGAATATAACAATGTAAACTCGGTTGGTCTCGAACAAAATCCTTACTACATTAAATGTAATGATGACACAAAAATCACCAATATTCTTCTATTTATTTAGTGTAATCTTTGATTAGTTATCACTACTATAAAAAATAAAATAAGGTCCACCATATAGAACCTGGTTTATGGGAAAAAAAATTGTTTATTAATTAAAACATGGGTTTTTTTATAAAGGACATGTTATATGAATCGACTCCAAACAAATTACCGATCATTATATTATACTTAAACAACTTGGTTTTTGTTTCAACTGTTGGAAATGGTGTCCAAAGTCATAATTATTGGTGATATTTCTAATAATAAATTAGTTTATAAAAATTTTGTGTTTAATAAGTCAATTAGAAGCTATATATATATATATATATATATATATATATATATATATATATATATATATATATATATATATATATATATATATATATATATATATATATGCAAATAGAGTTTGTGAAGAGAAATCACTATTCATTTGACAAAAACTACCGAATCGGATCATATTATAACTTTTAAAGAATTTTATATAAAATGCAAATATGGTTATATTTGAAAATAGCAATTTTGTTTCTCTTTATAGCAAAATTTTATATTTACACTTTTTCCCCTCAACTAATTTTAAAATAATAGTTTTCATCCCTAATTATTATAAAGTTATATAATTGGTATTTTGTAAGGTGCGATTTCGGTCCCTTATTATATTTTAAAGTTATATTTTTCGTCTCTTACATAATTTGTTTTAATAGTTTTTATATTCCTTAATATTAAGTTTTATTAATTATAATATTTTTATTAATTGTCATTTATTGTACCAAATATGATATACTTTCAAAAAAAAAAAAAATTTGTCCACCTCCTCAACACATAATTGTTTAGATAGAAACTTTATTTTTATACTTTTGTGTTCCACTTTGGAATGGAGTTATCTGCTGCAACACACAAGGTTTGGATGCTTTAAAGATGAGCTAGTTAGAATGGTGGGATTCCATAAAGTTAGCAACCTTATGGATCCTTGATGTCCCTTGGTAAACCTAAGGTTCATATCTGACGTGTGTTGGTGTTTAGAGCTTCATGCATGAGAGTTTGGTGTTACTATCCATTTTTGACCTAGCTTTAGCTCTAGACTTGCACTAGACATGCATGTCTAAAAAAAACGATCTTTAGGTTGTAATGGATGTTAGGAAGCCTTCTGGAAGGAATGAGTGGATGATTTAATAGATTGAGAGTTGAATCCATTAAGTTGAGAAAGTCTAATTCCCACGATATGGCATCCTGCTCTCTTTGACGTGGCGACGAGGGGTTTAGCGAATGTTTTGGACGGACCCTACCACGACCTAGTAGATTGAGTTCCACAACATGGTTATGGATTTGTTTTCGACTGAGATTTTGGATCGGCGCTGAGTTCATCAGCCACGGCATAGTCATGGATCGGGCACGAGGTGGAAGCCTATGGAATTCAATGTTGATCGTTGACTTTTAACTTCGTTGACATTTGGCCAAACTGCTAGTTCTAGAGTGTAGACTAAGGTGGGACCTTATGTGATTTGATAGGTGGGTTGTAGCCCCTGTTTCGTGACGTTGACTTGGGATTTGTTTGACTTTGTGAAAAGCTGAGTCTTCTCACTATACTATATATGATGATAGCTGTCTTTGTGACTCTTGCACTGTATGTTGGGCGGGGCCCATTTGTATGCTGAGCGGGGCCTATTTTTATGATAGGAGGGGCCCGTTTGTTTCCTGGGAGGGGCTCGATACATGGGCGGGGCCTAATATTATGTATGGTATGTATTATTTTGGTGAACTCACTAAGCTTTATGCTTACGGTTTTGTGGTTTAAACATTTCAGGTGGTTTTGGTTCCAAAGGGCAGGTCCCGACGTGATCGCGCAATATCCCCTCAGTTTTTATTCCACACTGGTATTTGTATTTACATTGATGTTGAGAATATTTATATTGTGGTTGGTTTTGGAATAACTGTTTGTATCGTTTTGGGTGTTTTGAAAATGAAATTTTTACTAGTATTTTGGGACATTTCGAATTGGTATCAGAGCCTTGGTTTGAGGTATTCTGGCACACTCTCGGGTGTGTCTGAACTCAAACTGAGGAATCGACAAAATCTTTTATAAGAAAAACAAATTTCAAAATATTTTTAAGAAGAAAGAGGTGCGATGTGTGCAATCAACTGACCTCAATTAAATGATTCCCAAAATATACATACGTGAATATTATGCTTAATATGCTACTATGTGATTTGCATGCTTGATTAGGGCTAAGGATACATTCAGGATTTTCATGATAGAATTTTCTGATATGTGTGATGCCTTATAGTGTCATACCCCCAACCGGCGGCGGAAACTCCGGTCGGTGATACGGCATCATTGATCACGGTAATAAGCATACATTGAACATACAAAAATACACTAGAGTAAATACCTTTATTAAATGAAAGAGTAGGTTACAATATTCCTTAGTCTAGGGTACCAAAAAAAGAAAGGTACAAAACAAGCCTTAACAGTTAGGCAAAAAAGGAAATATTAAAATATAAAAGACGACTGCAATCCCATGATCATCCTTGTAGCATGTCTTGAAATAGTCTAACCTCTTGAGAATACATTCTTTTTGAAAGAGTGTCAACTAAAAAGTTGGTGAGTTCACAGGTCTGTAATAGATGAATCAAAACAAACTTTCTCCCTAAAGTATAACTATATTAGAGTTGACAAGTACTTTTCCAGACCGAAAAGCATTCTTTGCATATATAGATAGTTCTCTATTGTATATATAATGTATCTTTATTCTCCTAACTTTTCATAACTAAGTTCCTGATAAAAAAATATTCCTTATAGGTATTTCAAGTTTCCTATATTCCTTTATAGGTGATAGGTATTTCAAGTTTCCTATACATATTTCATTCACTGTGAGTTCCATAACCAAGCTAGTTTAGACTGATATGCCTCTCCCGATGCCTCATCAGGGTGCCAAATAGTAATAAGACAATTATCACCAAGTGTGACTCGACCGTCAAGGTTGTAGCTGTTGGATAAGGTGTCTAAGTCCATAACTATATTTGGTATAAACTTGACCCGACCCGGCATGGTCCATTTGGGTTGCACTTCACCTAACAATTTGTATGGATATACTTTTGAGAATAAGATGTTTATGATCCATTAATATATTATTAGTTATAATATATTAATATTATTTAATTAGTATTGATCAAGAATTGATTTTGGAATTAATTTAATGATCAAAAGAGGCTAATTAAATATGGACTCTTACATATATATATATGGATTGGGCTAAGATTTATTTAGGATGGGCTAAGAGTATATGGAAGTCCATGGATAGTCCACGGAGCTTTTAACCCATGGATCCTAGGTAAATGAAGAGTCATGGATATTAGGGTGTAACCCTAATCCTCCATACCATATAAAGAGGTCCTTGGTTCTAGAATTGGCACTAGTGTGTGTGAGAAACAAGAGTGGGCCGATTTTAGTGAGCATCATATTCTTTCAAGTATTTCCAAGTTGTTTTGGGTGATTTGTGACACCACTTGAGGCACCCACACTATTGGTACTAGGGTCTAAAACTCCAAGCAATCAACCACAAAAGAAAGGTATGCTATTCTACTTAAAATTTTATATTACAAGTACCCCATAACATGCTAGTTATGTTGTAAACCCTGGAAATCAAATTTGCATGTATTTTAGAGAAAACATAGATCCAATATTTCTAGGGTTGCATGTACACCATATGAGTGTTAGAATGCTCAAAACCCAACAGTGGTATCAGAGCCTAGGCTTGTTTTCTTAATACTTGATGCAAACTTGTTGAAAAAACTCAGTTTTCTGCATTTTGAAGCATGAACTTGCCGAGTCCATGGGGGGACTCGACGAGTCCATGAGTTAATTCATCATACTCGTCGAGTAGGTTCGTGCACTCGACGAGTAGGAGCCCCTGAATGCAGATTTTCGAGTTTTGCTGCTGGAAATGGACTAGAAACATTACCCTAAACTGTTTTGGTGTTTTAAAACTTGTTTTAGTTGGTGTAATGCTTATGCTAATTCATTTACAATGGCTAATATCAAAATCCCATGTTTAGATGTGTTAATATGATTCTTGAAATTTTGAAATGAATGTTCATGTTTTTATGAGTTATGGTTAGATCATAGGAATTATTTGCTGAATTGTTTAATGATTGATTCTTGATCTTAATGCCTAATGATGGAGTCCATAACTTGTCCTCAAGTTATGGATAACCAAAAGTCACTTCTTTAAAATTAAAGAATAAGAGGTTACATAAAGTGAAGAGTCACTTTAATGGACCATTAAAATCATAAGTTATGAAATGAAAAGTCTTGAATAGTTTCAATACTTGCCCTCAAGTTTGGAATTTGTAATGTCTCACACGTTAATACTTTAAATTCCAAATTGAACCTTAGTTTTTAAAAGTTTAAAATTCAACCCTTATACTTCTATAATATTAAAAGTTTAATTATTATATATATGTATAAGAATAAGTCGGTCTTACCGTTAGCAGGCCTCATTCACGAAGTCGGTCTATAAGTGGGGTATAAGGTTGTTGCCTATAAAATGGCAGCTTAATGGGTGTCCACTCTCACCCACCGCTTCCTTGACTGGTGAGGGTCGTTAGCCGAACGGGTAGGATAGGACCCTAATCCTCATTAAAAGTATAATGAAATTATAAAGTAACTAAACCTTTATCAATTCCCAATCTTAGTTACTTTAGGAAAATGTGAAATAGGTGCTAACCTATGAAATTACACTTTGTACCTTACAAAGTCATTAATGGAGCGTGTGTGGTTAACCAGCACACTAATAAGGACTAGTAAAAGTGGCAAAGGGTAACTTGATTTTATCATAGATCGGTGGAGCGCGTATGGTTAACCGGCACATCGATTAGGTGATAAAGTTGAGGGTACCAAGTCAATTTGCATGGTTATTCACACCTTGTTTGTGATCCTCGGCATCCCAGTCACAAACTTGAGAGGGCACAATCGAGATTCAAACATGCCATTGAAAGTTCAATGTATCTCAAAAGATCTAGGAGTTTCAAATCCAATTAAAAACTTAATAATCTTTTTCGTTTTTCATGGTGGAAATTGGTAAATTGTCATTTACGTAGCTTCAACTATTTTATAACTTGGATTACGGCATCCCTCTTCCAGTTATAAATAGGTTGTATGGTCGTAGCCTTAATATTTCATTTGGGTGACTTATTAAGGACTCTTTATCTAATAAAACTTGTCTTTCTTTCACATGTCTTCCAACACTGCTACTGGCTCAAACCCTACAGGCTCCTTTTCCCTAATGAACTTGTGTGGGAAAGTCACTTTTGATGGTTCAAATTTCAATGAATGGATTAGGAACATCAGAATGATTACTCGCTATGAGGGGAAGGAGTATGTCATTGACAGAGAACTGAAGGTTGTTGATGAGTCGACTGCTACTCCTGAGGAGGTTGCTGAGTACACTACCCATGAGAAAGATGCCACTAAGGTGTCTTGTATCATGTTTGCCACAATGATAGCAGAACTCCAAAAATCCTATGAAGATTTCTACCCTTTTAAGATGCACCAGGATTTGATGGATAGGTACTGATATGTGCATATTTAGCTATATATTTATTATAGATTTTTATTATTTATTGGCTAATTATTCGCAATTTATGGACAAAAGGTACTTAATTGTGTTTAAATTATATTTTCAGTCCAAAATATGTGCTCGGGAGCAAAAGGAAGCAGGAGATGCAATCGGAAGTTCGGGAGTTGAAATAAAGAAGAAAAATGTCAAAAACAAGAACTCGGCGAGTCAACGCCTGACTCGGCGAGTCGGATCGAAGGTTCGTGAAGCTATAGAAGTCCTTGTCGTACACGGACTTTTATTGAAGGAATCGGCGAGTCGGTACCTTGACTCGGCGAGTCAACTCTGTTTTCAGAAAACTATAAATAGGGATTTTAAGACCGAAACCAAAGACTGGGGAGGAACCATAGGAGACTAAGCTGCGATTGAAGGTGTTGCTGGACCGTGAGGAACTGAAGAATCAACCCTACATTCGATTTTGAGGAAGATTAAGGCACATTCTAGTTTATTCTTAGTTAATCTTTTGATTGAGTCATGTTTGAACTAATTGAATTCGTTTTTGAGTTTGTTTTTACTGCAATTATGAACTAAGACCTTTATCTTCTGTTTAGGGTAGATGATTTTGTGAATATGGATTGATTTTATGGTTACGATTAATTTAATTTTGTGATATTTTTTTGTTGAGCTTGTTAAAGAACCTTATGCATTAACCATAACTATTTTCTGTTAATTGACAAGTAGTTAAGCTGCATGAACATCTCTTAATTGCTTACCTCATGTGATTTATGTGACAACATAGTTATATGCCTAGGAATAGAGAATGTGAAACAAGGATTAATTAGAAAATAGGTAATTTAATGTGTGAGCTTGTGTGATAAACCATCAACAAGAGGTTAAGTGAATTATTAATTTAATTAACCATTACAAGTCTTACTTAACCCGAATTAATTAACTAGGGAACTCATTAATTTAGACAACTGGCCACTGCTTGAATTAATCTGTTTTCTAAGGATTAGCAATAACGAACGTGAACCTAATCATCCTAATCGGTAGCCAATGAAAAGTCAATCCGATACATTTACCATAAAATCAACCATAGGATCAAATGATTCGAACCTAAACAGAAGTCCTCTTTATTATTGAATTTAGTTGCATTTTAATTGTTTAGCTGTTAAGTGTTAGTTAAGTTTTAGTTAAGTTTCTAGTCTTGCAAAACTAGAGAAAACCCTTCTATTTTACTATTTGTTTTAGATAATTCTAGTAGATAGATTAATTTCTGTTCCCTGAGTTCGATACCCTGGTTGCTAATTTATACCACCAATTGACAGGTCCACTGCCTTTTGTGTGTCAAATTCATAATTAATAAGTAGGATAAAACTAGTTAGTTTTACACACATCAGGTACCATCAGAGTGCTCGTCAGGAGTGGTATGAAATCATTTCCTCCATGATAACAGCTAGGATGAAGGAGGGAGAATCCCTCACCGGTCACTTACAGAAAATGCAAAGGTTCATGGACCGGTTATTGAAGCTTAATGTGGACTTCCCTGAGGACATGGCGATTGACATCATTCTCCATTCCTTACCTCCAAGTTATGATCAGTTTCACATGACTTATCATATGAACAAGGAGGAAGTCACACTCAGCAAGCTTCAAGGAATTTTAAGGACCGCTGAAAGTGGCCTAAAAAGTACATCAGTTGTTACTCCTACTCCTACTACTGCCACTATTCTGGCAATTGGGCAAGGAAAAGGGAAGAAGAGGAAGACCCTTTCAAAGGGTACCAAGGGAAAGTCCCTTGATGGCTCCTCTTCAAGTGGAACCAAGAAAGGTTTCATTCCTCTTTCTTCAAACCCTAAAGAAGCACAGTGCTTCTACTGCCAGGAAAAGGGGCACTGGAAGTGAAGCTGCCCCAAATACTTGCAGGATGTAAGGGAAGGGAAAGTTAAACCCACCCATGTAGGTATTTATACTACATTGTCTAATAACTCATTGCGTTCTAACTCTTAGGTACTTGATACAGGTTGTGGTATTCACATTTATACTGATTTACAGGGCCTAAGAAGAAGTGAAGAAGTGGAGCATGGGAAGATAAACTTAATTAGGGGCAATAGGAAAGCATCACCTGTGACCAAGATTGGAGTTTATTCTTTATTGCTTAATAATGGGTTAACTTTAGATTTGAATAAATGTTCTTACTCGTCAGAAATGGCGAGAAATATTATTTCCTTTCATAGTTTAAACAAGCAAGGATTCACATTTTCATTTGATAATAAAAATGGTGATATTGATGCTTTTTATAATGATGTGTTTTATTTTAAAGCATTACCTTGTGATGGTGTATATGAAGTTGTGAATGTTGTAGATAATCTAGGAAATAATGTATTGTGTATTGATTCTTCAAATAGTCTAGATAAAGCATCATTGTGGCATTTTCGTCTTAGACATGTTAACAAGAAGCGCATAGGCCAACTCCAAAAGGCTAGAGTTTTGGAATCATTTGACCTAAAATCGGATGTTAGTTGCGAGTTTTGTTTACTTGGAAAAATGACAAAGTCACCCTTCACTGGTTCTTGTGAGAGGGGTGAAGGTTTGTTGGACCTCATACACACAGATGTGTGTGGACCCTTCAAAACCGCCACTAGGGATGCTAATCGCTACCATGTGACTTTTACTGATGATTACAGTAGATATGGATATATCTACTTAATCAAGCAAAAGTCAGAAACCTTTGAAAAGTTAAAAGAGTTAAAGCAGGAAGTGGAGAATCAACTGGGCAGGAACATCAAGATGCTCCGATCCGATCGGGGAGGAGAGTATCTTAGTATTGATTTCCTTGACTATCTTAAGGAATGTGGGATTGTCTCACAATTGACACCTCCCAGGACACCACGATTGAATGGTGTGGCTGAGAGGCGCAATCGAACCCTGTTGGATATGGTTCGTTCCATGATGAGTCGAGCTTCGTTACCAATCTCATTATGGGGGTATGCCTTAGATACTGCCGCCCATATCCTTAATCTAGTCCCTACCAAAAAGGTTGCCAAAACACCTTATGAGATGTGGACTGGGAAAGTTCCTAACTTAGACCACATCAAGATTTGGGCTTGCGAGGCTCTCGTGAGGCGCGAGTCTCACGAGAAGCTCGAACCTCAAAGTGAGAGGTGTATTTTCATCGGCTACCCACAGAAATCCTTTGGTTATCTCTTCTACAGACCCAGTGAGAATGTGGTCTTTGTAGCTAGAAGGGGAGTCTTTCGTGAGAGAGAGTTTATAAGCCAAGGAAACACTGGGAGGCAAATTGACCTTGAAGAAACTCAAGAGTCAAGTGGTGAAGGAACCTCAAACCCCAGTAACCAACCTGAGGAGGAAACCCATGTTCATCCGACTGATGAACCCATACCTCTGAGGCGTTCCACGAGAGTTAGGAATGCACATGAGCATTACTATGGTTTCCATATTACTATGGAAGGTGATACGCTTATCAGTGATAGTACACTGGTAAGTCTGGATGAACCTAACAACTACACGGAAGCCATGGCAGGCCTTGAGTCTGCTAAATGGAAAAAGGCTATGGACAGCGAGATACAGGCCATGTATGACAATCAAGTTTGGAACTTGGTTGACAATGTACCAGGTCGTAAGAAAGTTGGGTGCAAATGGATCTTCAAGAAGAAGACCGACATGGATGGTAATGTACACACGTATAAGGCGCGACTGGTTGCAAAGGGCTTTTCTCAAACTCCGGGAGTTGATTATGATGAGAACTTTTCACCAGTAGCAAAGATTAAGTCTATTAGGGCCATGTTAGCCATTGCTTCATTTCATGACTATGAAATATGGCAAATGGATGTCAAAACCGCTTTCCTTAATGGAAAGTTGGCTGAGGATGTTTACATGAGTCAGACAGAGGGTTTTGTCAGTGCAGAGTACCCTAATAGGGTGTGTAAGCTTGAGAAATACATCTATGGATTGAAACAAGCACCTCGCAGATGGAATCTTTGCTTCGATGAGAAAGTCAAAGAGTTTGGCTTTTCGAGGAGTGAAGATGAGTCTTGTGTATATGTTAGTGTTGGATATAGTGTCTAAGTCCATAACTATATTTGGTATGTACTTGACCCGACCCGGCATGGTCCATTTGGGTTGCACTTCACCCGAACAATTTATGGATAATCGTTTGAGAATAGTATAAGTTATGATTTATTAATATATTATAAGTCCTAATATATTAATATAAAATCATATTATTTAATTAGTATTGATCTATAATTAATCTAGAATTAATTTAGAGATCAAAAGTATGACTAATTAAATATGGGCTCTTGTATTTATATAGTGTGGGCTAATGCTTATTTGGAATGGGCTAGGCTTGCATGGAAAGTCCATGGATACTCCATGGAGCTTTAACCCATGGATCTCATGGAAATGAAAAGACATGGGTATTAGGGTTTACATGAATGTAACCCTAATCCACCACACTATATAAAGGAGGCTTTGGTTCTTGAAATGACACTAGTTGATGTGTGTAAACTAAGAGGGCCGATTTCAAGAAGTTTATGACTATTCTCTCAAGTTTCCAAGTTTGTGGTGATTTGTGACTTCCATTTGAGGCATCCACATTATTGGTGCTAGGCTCTCAAACTCCAAGCAATCAACTACTACTACAAGGTAAGTAATTCTACTAGTTTTATTTGATTCAAGTACCCCATGCCATGCTAGTTAGGATAAGAACCTTGGAAAAATAATTATTTGCATGTATCTTAGTCAAACATAGATCCAAGGTTTCTAGGGTTGCATGTACACCATAGGAGTCTTAGAATGCTCAAAACCCATCAGTGGTATCAGAGCCAGGTTTGTTTATTTGATACTTGATGCAAAAAAAAAAAAAAAAAAAAAAAAAAAAAAACCTTGAAAATCGAAGTTTTGTTCAAAAGCTCGTATCAAAATTTCAAGTTTTGTATATGTACTTACGATTCTTGAAATTTTTGATATGAACATTCATAAACATATGATTTTAGAAGATCATAGAAATTATGTGCTAATAATTGATTAGATTAATTCTTGATCTTTATGTGTTTTAATGGAGTCCATAACTAGTTCTTAAGTTATGGATAACCAAAAGTCACATTTATAACTAACCATTAAAAGAACACATAGGTTACAAAAAATGAAGAGTCTTCATTTTTAATAACCATTAACTCATAAGTTATGAGAAATTAAAAGTTTTGAAAGTTTACAAAACTTGCCCTCAAGTTTTGGAACATATAAAGTCATATTAAAAACTTTAGTTCCAACCTCTAGAATTTTAAAAGTTAAAATTCAACCCTTATACTTTATAATATTATAAGTTTAATAATATTTATATATGTATAAGATCAAGTCGTCTTACCACTAGTACGCCTCATTCACGAAGCCGGTCTATAAGAGGGGTATAAGGTTGTTGCCTATAAAATGGCAACTTAATGGGTGTCCACTCTCACCCACCGCTTCCTTGATCGGTGGAGGGTCGTTAGCCGAACGGGTAGGACAAGGACTTATAAATTCTCATTAAAAGTATAATGATAATACTAAAGTAACTAAACTTTATTGAATTCCCAATCTTAGTTACTTTAGAAAAATGTGAATAAGGTGCTAATCCATGAAATTATACTTTACACTTTGTTTAAGTCGTTAGTGGAGCGTGTGTGGTTAACCGGCACACTAACTTGAACTTAACAAGGTAGGTAAAGGGTGACTTAATGTTTATCATAGTATCGATGGAGCGTGTGTAGTTAACCGGCACATCGATTGAGGGGTAATACATTAAGGGTACCAAGTAATTTGCATGGTTACTTCACACCTTGTTTTGTGATCCTCGGCATCCCAGTCACAAAACTTGAAGGGCACACTCGAGATTGAAACATGCCATTGAAGAAAGTTCAATGAATCTCAAAGAATCTAGGAGTTTCTAAACCAATTAAAACCTAATTAAATATTTCGTTTTTCATGGTGGAAATTGGTGAATCGTCATTCACCTACCTTCAAATATCTTATAGCTTAGATTACGGCATCCCTCTTCTAAGTTATAAAATATTGTGTTGGGTCCTAGCCTTAATATTACATTTGGGTGTTTTGTTAAGGACTATCTCTATATCTAATCTAATCTATTCCCTCTTGTTTTCAGATGTCTTCCAATAACAATGATTCTGGCTCAAACCCTACTAGCTCCTTCTCTCTCATGAATCTTTGTGGGAGAGTCATCTTTGATGGGTCCAACTTTACAGATTGGATCAGAAACATCAGGATGGTCACTCGGTATGAGAACAAAGAATATGTTCTCGACAAGGAGCTGAAGGTACCCGAGCCAACTGCTACTCCTGAAGAGCTTGCTGAATATGAGGTACATGAAAGAGATGCTACAAAAGTGGCATGCATCATGATGGCCACCATGACAGCCGAGCTCCAAAAGTCCTATGAGGACTATTATCCTTTTGAGATGCACCAGGACTTGATGGACCGCTACCATCAAAATGCTCGTCAAGAGCGATATGAAATAATCTCCTCCATGATAACAACCCGAATGAAGGATGGTGAACCCATCACGGGCCACATGCAGAAAATGCAAAGGTATGTGGACCGTTTACTGAAGCTGAAAGTGAACTTCCCTGAGGAGTTAGCAATAGACATCATTTTACACTCCTTGCCATCGTGTTATGATCAATTCCGCATGACATATCACATGAACAAGGAAGAAGTCACCCTCAGCAAACTTCAAGGACTCTTGAAGACCGCCGAAAGTGGTCTAAAGGGTAAGTCGGTTGTTACTACTCCTACTCCTACTCCAACTGCGGCCAATGTCTTGGCAATCGGGCATGGCAAAGGGAAGAAGAGAAAGAACCCTTCTAAGGGTACCAAGGGTAAGACCCTTGAAGGCTCCTCTTCAAGCAAAACCAAGAAAGGTTTTGTCACTCCTTCTGCTAACCCTAATGAGGCTGAATGCTTCTATTGCCATGAAAAGTCGCACTGGAAGCGAAACTGGCCAAAGTACCAGCAAGATTTGAAGGATGGGAAAGTAAAACCCAACCATGCAGGTATATACACTATATTGTCTAATAACTCACCTCATTCTAAGTCTTGCGTCCTTGATACAGGTTGTGGTATTCACATATGTTGTGATTTGCAGGGACTAAAAAGAAGTGAGAATGTGGAGCAGGGAAAGATAAACTTGATCATGGGAAACAGGAAAGCTTCACCTGTCACCAAGATAGGAGTTTATTCCTTAGTGCTAAATAGTGGGTTTACATTAGATTTGAATAAAAGTTATTATTTTCCAGAAATGGCAAGAAATGTTATTTCCTTTCATGCATTGCATAAACAAGGTTTTACCTTTTATTTTGATAATAATAATGGTAGTATTGATGCTTTCTTTAATAATGTTCTTTATTTTAAAGCATTACCTTGTGATGGCGTGTATGAAACTGTATCTGTTGTAGATAATCTAGGAAATAATGTATTGTGTATTAACTCTTACACTAGATTAGATAAAGCATCCTTATGGCATTGTCGTCTTGGACATGTAAGCAAGAAACGCATAGGCCAACTCCAAAAGGATGGAGTCTTGGAGTCATTTGACCTAAAGTCAGATGATAGTTGTGAATCTTGTTTTCTTGGTAAAATGACAAAGTCACCTTTTACTGGCACTTGTGCTAGGGGTGAAGGTTTGTTGGACTTCATACACACGGATGTGTGTGGACCCTTCAGAACCGCCACAAGAGATGCTAATCGGTTCTATGTGACTTTTACTGATGATTTTAGTAGATATGGATATGTCTACCTAATCAAGCATAAGTCAGAAACCTTTGAGAAATTCAAAGAGTTTTAAGCAAGAAATGGAGAATCAGTTGGGCAGGAACATTAAGATGCTTCGATCCGATCGTGGTGGTGAGTATCTTAGTACTGAGTTCCTTGACCATCTTAAGGAATGTGGGATTGTCTCACAATTGACACCTCCTAGGACACCACAGTTGAATGGTGTAGCTGAGAGGCGCAATCGGACCTTGTTGGACATGGTTCGTTCCATGATGAGTCGAGCTTCGCTACCAATCTCATTTTGGGGGTATGCCTTAGAGACTGCCGCCCATATCCTTAATCTAGTCCCTACAAAGAAGGTTGCCAAAACACCTCACGAGTTGTGGACTGGAAAAGTTCCCAATCTAGACCACATCAAGATTTCAGGTTGCGAGGATTTCTTGAGACGCGAGACTCATGATAAGCTCGAACCCCGAAGCGAAAGGTGTATTTTCATCGGCTACCCACATAAATCGTTTGGTTACATCTTCTACAGACCCAGTGATAATGTGGTCTTTGTAGCAAGAAGAGGATTCTTTCGAGAGAGAGAATTCATCAGCCAAGGAGACAGTGGGAGGCAAATTGACCTTGAGGAAATTCAAGAGTCAAGTGGTGAAGGAACCTCAAACCCTAGTCCTCAACCTGAGAAGGAAACTCCTGTTGAGCCGACTAAAGAATCTATACCTCTGAGGTGTTCCACCAGAGTTAGGAATGCACCTAAGCATTATTATGGTTTTCATATTACTGCAGAAGGTAAGACACTTATCAGTGATAACACACTGGTAAATCTGGATGAGCCTAACAGCTACACGGAAGCCATGGCAGGCCCTGAGGCCGCTAAATGGAAAGAGGCTATGGATAGCGAGATACAGTCCATATATAACAATTAAGTTTGGAACTTGGTTGACATTGTACCTGATCGTAAGATAGTTGGGTGCAAATGGATCTTCAAGAAGAAGACCGACATGGATGGTAATGTACACACTTACAAGGCACGACTGGTTGCAAACCGTTATTCTCAAACTCCGGGAGTTGATTATGATGAGACCTTTTCACCAGTGGCCATGATTAAGTCTATTAGGGTTCTGTTAGCCATTGCTGCATTTCATGATTATGAAATATGGCAAATGGATGTCAAAACCGCTTTCCTTAATGGAAAGTTGGCTGAAGATGTTTACATGGTTCAGCTAGAGGGTTTTGTCAGTACAGAGTACCCCAGTAGAGTGTGTAAGCTCGAGAAATCCATTTATGGATTAAAACAGCCACCTCGCAGATGGAATCTTTGCTTTGATGAGAAAGTCAAAGAATTTGGCTTTTCAAGGAGTGAAGATGAATCTTGTGTCTATATCAAGGCTAGTGGGAGTATAGTCAGCTTTTTGGTACTGAATGTGGATGACATACTACTCATTGGAAATGACATCCCAACCCTGCAGGAAGTAAAGTCCAGGCTTGGGAAGTGTTTCGCTATGAAGGACCTTGGAGAAGATGCCTATATCCTAGGGATAAGGATTTTGAGAAACAGGAGTAAAAGACTAATTGGACTTAGTCAAAGCACCTATGTGGACAAAGTGTTGAAAAGGTTCAACATGCATAACTCCAAGAAAGGAGAGTTACCCATCCAGAGTAACGCCAGATTGAGTAAGACACAAAGCCCTAGTACTGAGGCTGAGATAGCAGAAATGAGTCGAATACCTTATGCTTCAGCTGTAGGATCGATCATGTATGCTATGACGTGTACTCGACCTGATGTAGCCTTTGCTTTGAGCATGGTTAGCAGGTATTAGGGGAACCCTGGCAAGGCACACTGGACTGCGGTAAAGAATATCCTCAAGTACCTACGGAGGACTAAGGACTGGGTCCTTACCCACAGAAATCCTTTGGTTATCTCTTCTACAGACCCAGTGAGAATGTGGTCTTTGTACCTAGAAGGGGAGTCTTTCGTGAGAGAGAGTTTATAAGCCAAGGAAACATTGGGAGGCAAATTGACCTTGAAGAAACTCAAGAGTCAAGTGGTGAAGGAACCTCAAACCCCAGTAACCAACCTGAGGAGGAAACCCATGTTCATCCGACTGATGAACCCATACCTCTGAGGCGTTCCACGAGAGTTAGGAATGCACCTGAGCATTACTATGGTTTCCATATTACTGTGGAAGGTGATACGCTTATCAGTGATAGTACACTGGTAAGTCTGGATGAACCTAACAACTACACGGAAGCCATGGCAGGCCTTGAGTCTGCTAAATGGAAAAAGGCTATGGACAGCGAGATACAGGCCATGTATGACAATCAAGTTTGGAACTTGGTTGACAATGTACCAGGTCGTAAGACAGTTGGGTGCAAATGGATCTTCAAGAAGAAGACCGACATGGATGGTAATGTACACACGTATAAGGCGCGACTGGTTGCAAAGGGCTTTTCTCAAACTCCGGGAGTTGATTATGATGAGAACTTTTCACCAGTAGCAAAGATTAAGTCTATTAGGGCCATGTTAGCCATTGCTTCATTTCATGACTATGAAATATGGCAAATGGATGTCAAAACCGCTTTCCTTAATGGAAAGTTGGCTGAGGATGTTTACATGAGTCAGACAGAGGGTTTTGTCAGTGCAGAGTACCCTAATAGGGTGTGTAAGCTTGAGAAATACATCTATGGATTGAAACAAGCACCTCGCAGATGGAATCTTTGCTTCGATGAGAAAGTCAAAGAGTTTGGCTTTTCGAGGAGTGAAGATGAGTCTTGTGTATATGTTAGTGTTGGATATAGTGTCTAAGTCCATAACTATATTTGGTATGTACTTGACCCGACCCGGCATGGTCCATTTGGGTTGCACTTCACCCGAACAATTTATGGATAATCGTTTGAGAATAGTATAAGTTATGATTTATTAATATATTATAAGTCCTAATATATTAATATAAAATCATATTATTTAATTAGTATTGATCTATAATTAATCTAGAATTAATTTAGAGATCAAAAGTATGACTAATTAAATATGGGCTCTTGTATTTATATAGTGTGGGCTAATGCTTATTTGGAATGGGCTAGGCTTGCATGGAAAGTCCATGGATACTCCATGGAGCTTTAACCCATGGATCTCATGGAAATGAAAAGACATGGGTATTAGGGTTTACATGAATGTAACCCTAATCCACCACACTATATAAAGGAGGCTTTGGTTCTTGAAATGACACTAGTTGATGTGTGTAAACTAAGAGGGCCGATTTCAAGAAGTTTATGACTATTCTCTCAAGTTTCCAAGTTTGTGGTGATTTGTGACTTCCATTTGAGGCATCCACATTATTGGTGCTAGGCTCTCAAACTCCAAGCAATCAACTACTACTACAAGGTAAGTAATTCTACTAGTTTTATTTGATTCAAGTACCCCATGCCATGCTAGTTAGGATAAGAACCTTGGAAAAATAATTATTTGCATGTATCTTAGTCAAACATAGATCCAAGGTTTCTAGGGTTGCATGTACACCATAGGAGTCTTAGAATGCTCAAAACCCATCAGTTAGGGCTAGTGGGAGTATAGTTGGCTTTTTGGTACTGTATGTGGATGATATACTACTCATAGGAAATGACATCCCAACTTTGCAGGAGGTTAAGTCCTGGCTTGGGAAGTGTTTCGCTGTGAAGGATCTTAGAGAAGCTGCATATATCCTAGGGATAAGGATACTGAGAGACAGGAGTAAAAGACTAATTGGACTTAGTCAGAGTACCTACTTGGATAAAGTGTTGAAGAGGTTCAACATGGAGAATTCCAAGAAAGGGGAGTTACCGATCCCGCACAATCCCAGACTGAGTAAAACTCAGAGTCCGAGTACAGAGGTTGAGATAGTTGAGATGAGTCAATTACCATATGCTTCCGCTGTTGCCTCGATCATGTATGTTATGACTTGTACTCGTCCTGATGTGGCTTTTGCATTAAGCATGGTCAGCAGATATAAGGGAAACCCTTGCAACGCTCACTGGACTGCGGTAAAGAATATTCTCAAGTACCTACGGAGGACTAAGGACTGGGTCCTTACCCTTGGTGGGAGTGATGACTTGAGAGTAGTTGGGTATAGTGATGCTAGTTTTCAGACTGACAGGGATAATTTCCGCTCTCAGTCAGGCTGGGTCTTTACCCTAAATTGAGGAGCAATTACTTGGAAAATGTGACATCCCCATTTTCACGGCCAGAAAAGACCGATTTTTTTATGCTTTATAAAAATCAGAGTACTTCTTTTAATAAAAATCTTGCGGAATTTGTTCCCAGAAATGTATTTTTATTCATTTTAAAACATTTGGGATGTCATCGTTAATACAGAAACATAAGCATAAATAGAACTTACATTCATTTACACTAGTGATCTACATCTCTATTAAATCTCTCAGTGTAATGTAACTTCATATCGACACCTGTGATACAAATAAACTGAGTAGGTCGGGTTGGGAAACCTGGTAAGTACATAGGGTTTTCAACCCACAATAATATAATTATTATGTTTAAACATCAAACAGTCAACCCAATTACCCATCCCCATTATCTTCTTTACTCTTAAGGATCTACCCTAAGAATCAATTATTCCTCGTTCATTCATTCCTAAGGATCATCCTAAGGAATCGGCACGAAGTCCATCGTCACCACGGTTTAGGCACTAAGTCTGCATAGTAGCTAGGGTTTATACAACAGGCACTAAGTCCGCATAGTCGCTAGGGTTCAGGCACTAAGTCTGCATAGTCGCCAGGGTTCATACAACAGGCACTAAGTCCGCATAGTCGCCAGGGTTTTGGCACCAAGTATGCATGATCGCCAAGGTTTAGGTACCAAGTCTGCATGATCGCAAGGGTTTAGAGTACACCGGGTGAACACGTCGTTCACAACACCTACAGGTTGCGAGCCTACTAGTGTTCCACTGGACTGTCTAGAATAGTATGTGGTTGTCATCCATACTCTGCTGAATGACGGGGCCATCGTTTGGGAAAAAGGCTTCTCACATCGTCCACCTCTCACCCTTATCTTATGGTCTATATCACCTCTCAACTCATAATCCAACTCATATTTCATCTACCCATGTTTTACCCAACATATTATGTAGATATAAATACATATACAGTTTAAATCATATAAAACTTGTATAAAATCGTTCATCCAGCATAGATAGCAAGTATACAGATAATATGCACACATAGCACGTAGTTTATATAAAATACTTCATATCTATGTGTAAGATGAAAATAACTATGCACTCACCTGATTAGGTGGTGACTTGGCACTTGAACATCACTTCGTTATCTCAAAACAATTTTTCCTCGACCAAAACCTAGTATAAATACCACTAGGGTTTAGTTTTAACGTTAACCGCGACTAAATAATAGTCTAGCTATAAGCGTTAAATAACACTCAATATAACTCATAATAATAGCCTAAATAGTTATTTAAAGGACCCAATAACATTACTATAATTATTTAGAAGTTATATTAAAAATTGCGTAGGTGTAGCTCACTTACAGCGAATTTTAAAGAAAACCAGGCTTCGCTTGGAGCAGCGTTTCCGAACCGAAAGACCCTTTTTATCGGGACTCCGGGAGCCTCGGGGCTTCCTTCAGGTGCTAGGGGGTTAACCTAGACTTTAGGGGGGGTTTGGGGGGTAGTGAGAGAAAGTAGAGAGAGAAAGTAGAAGTGAATTGGTGAGAAAAATGGCTGACACTTGCAGCCCTTTTATACCCGTGAGGCTGCTGGCTACGCACTGCGCTCCTCGGATCTAGGCTGGGCGTTCCTCGGACGCGGGGCGCTCCTGATCTACGTTGCGCGTTCGTATGAAGACGTGTCCGAGCCTCCCTGGTGCGACGTGGACCTTCTGAAGCCAAGTAAATCCGAACGCGGGGCGTTCCTTCTTGTACGCGCTGTGTAGCGAGCCAGCTGTCACCCATCCGAAGCGAGTCCGTGCTCAGCAAGCGGCGGTCCAGATCGAGCCACGTCATCAACAGGCTTCGCAAATTCGATTCTTATCTTTAAAAATTCGTATCTTTCGCATACGAGCTCCGTTTTCGACGTTCTTTATATACACGCGTAGGCGGCACCGTACTCTACAACTTTCGTTTAGACTCCGTCGGCTAATTTTGACTTTATTTTAAAAGTTATATTTTTAACAGGCCGGGACAGGATTGGTCCGTTAAAAATTCATAACTTCTTCATCCGACGTCTGTTTTCGTCTGTCTTTTTATCGGTACGCTACTATTAACGAGATCTTCGATTCTCGTTTAGGTTGTGTCGGCTAAAAACCGCTCGATCTAATATTCGAACTTCGGGTTGTACACTGCTAAGCCGAAACTTCGAAAAATCATAACTTTCTCATACGAAGTCAGATTTGGGCGTTCTTTTTATGGACGCTCTCGGTTTAACGTTTTCTACGACTTTCGTTTAGATTTCTAAGGCTAAAAGTCGCTCTATCGTAAATTCACTATTTACGTCTCCCGGTGTCGTGCCGGTTTTGCCGTAAAACTTCGACGGGTCATAACTTCTTCGTTATAACTCGGATTTCGGCGTTCTTTATATGTACGGAAACCTTGAGACATATTCTACAACTTGGTTAAGATTATTTATTCTAAATAATCTTTTGTCGAAAAGTCGTTTTCGACCCCTATTATCTCTAAATTGACTAGCCCGGATCTACAGGCGTTACAATTATCTCCCCCTTAGGATGATTGCGTCCCGAAATCATCAACGAAACAGGGCTCAGGTTGGGAAACCTCTCAGTGATCTATATATTCATTTTAAAACATTTGGGATGTCATCGTTAATACAGAAACATAAGCATAAACAGAACTTACATTCATTTACACTAGTGATCTACATCTCTTTTAAATCTCTCAGTGTAATGTAACTTCATATCGACACCTGTGATACAAATAAACTGAGTGGGTCAGGTTGGGAAACCTGGTGAGTACATAGGGTTTTCAACCCACAATAATATAATTATTATGTTTAACCATCAAACAATCAACCCAATTACCCATCCCTATTATCTTCTTTACTCTTAAGGATCTACCCTAAGAATCAATTATTCCTCGTTCATTCATTCCTAAGGATCATCCTAAGGAATCGGCACGAAGTCCATCGTCACCACGGTTTAGGCACTAAGTCTGCATAGTCGCCAGGGTTTATACAACAGGCACTAAGTCCGCATAGTCGCCAGGGTTCAGGCACTAAGTCTGCATAGTCGCCAGGGTTCATACAACAGGCACTAAGTCCGCATAGTCGCCAGGGTTTTGGCACCAAGTCTGCATGATCGCCAAGGTTTAGGCACCAAGTCTATATGATCGCCAGGATTTAGACTACATCGGGTGAACACATCGTTCACAACACCTACAGGTTGCGAGCCTGCTAGTGTTCCACTGGACTGTCTAGAATAGTCCGTGGTTGTCATCCATACTCTGCTGAATGATGGGGCCATCGTTTGGGAAAAACGCTTCTCACATCGTCCACCTCTCACCCTTATCTTATGGTCTATATCACCTCTCAACTCATCATCCAACTCATATTTCATCTACCCATGTTTTACCCAACATATTATGTAGATATAATTATATATACAGTTTAAATCATATAAAACTTGTATAAAATCGTTCATCCAGCATAGATAGCAAGTATACAGATAATATACACACATAGCACGTAGTTTATATAAAAAATACTTCATATCTATGTGTAAGATGAAAGTAACTATGCACTCACCTGATTAGGTGGTGACTTGGCACTTGAACAGCACTTCGTTATCTCAAAACAATTTTTCCTCGACCAAAACCTAGTATAAATACCACTAGGGTTTAGTTTTAACGTTAACCGCGACTAATTAATAGTCTAGCTATAAGCGTTAAATAACACTCAATATAACTCATAATAATATCCTAAATAATTATTTTAAGGACCCAATAACATTACTATAATTATTTAAAAGTTATATTAAAAATTGCGTAGGTGTAGCTCACTTACAGCGAATTTTAAAGAAAACCGGGCTTCCTTGGAGCAGTGTTTCCGAACCGAAAGACCCTTTTTCTCGGGACTCCGGGAGCCTCGGGGCTTCCTTCGGGTGCTAGGGGTTAACCTAGACTTAAGGGGGGGTTTGGGGGTAGTGAGAGAAAGTAGAAGTGAATTGGTGAGAAAAATGGCTGACCCTCGCATCCCTTTAATACCCGCGAGGCTGCTGGCTACGCACTGTGCTCCTCGGATCTACGCTGGGCGTTCCTCGGACGCGGGGCGCTCTTGATCTACGCTGCGCGTTCGTATGAAGATGTGTCCGAGCCTCCCTGGTGCGACGTGGACCTTCCGAAGCCAAGTAAATCCGAACGCGGGGTGTTCCTTCTTGTACGTGCTCAGCAAGCGGCGGTCCAGATTGAGCCCATCCGAAGCGAGTCCGCGCTCAGCCCATCCGAAGACAGCTGTCACCCATCCGAAGCGAGTCCGTGCTCAGCAAGCGGCGGTCCAGATCGAGCCACGTCGTCAACAGGCTTCGCAAATTCGAGTCTAAACTTTAAAAATTCGTATCTTTCGCATACGAGCTCCGTTTCGACGTTCTTTATGTCCACGCGTTGGCGGGACCGTACTCTAGAACTTTCGTTTAGACTCCGTCGGCTAATTTTGACTTTATTTTAAAAGTTATATTTTTAACAGGCCGGGACAGGATTGGTCCATTAAAAATTCATAACTTCTTCATCCGACGTCCGTTTTCGTCTGTCTTTTTATCGGTACGCTACTATTAATGAGATCTTCGATTCTCGTTTAGGTTGTGCCGGCTAAAAACCGCTCGATCTAATATTCGAACTTCGGGTTGTACACTGCTAAGCCGAAACTTCGAAAAATCATAACTTCCTCATACGAAGTTAGATTTGGGCGTTCTTTTTATGGACGCTCTCGGTTTAACGTTTTCTATGACTTTCATTTAGATTGCTAAGGCTAAAAGTCGCTCTATCATAAATTAACTATTTACGTCTCCCGGTGCCGTGCCGGTTTTGCCGTAAAACTTCGACGGGTCATAACTTCTTCGTTATAACTCGGATTTCGGCGTTCTTTATATGTACGGAAACCTTGAGACATATTCTACAACTTGGTTAAGATTATTTATTCTAAATAATCTTTTGTCGAAAAGTCGTTTTCGACCCCTATTATCTCTAAATTGACTAGCTCGGATCTACGGGCGTTACAGAAAAGTTCCAAGCAGGAGACAGTAGCTGATTCTAGTTGTGAATCAGAGTACATAGCAGCAAGTGAAGCGGAAAAGGAGGCGATATGTCTGAAGAACTTCATTGGAGACCTTGGAGTTGTACCAACTATACAACAGCCTATGGAGATTTTCTGTGACAACAATAGTGCGGTTGTCATAGCCAAGATACCAAGAGATCATGGCAGATCCAGACACATTGAAAGAAAATATCACTTCATAAGACACAAGATAGAAGAAGGACTCCTCGTGGCAAAGAGGGTGTCGTCAGAAGAGAATCCTGCAGATCCCCTCACGAAGGGACTGACTAGGGTTAGGCATTTGCAGCATGCAAGAAGCATCGGGCTGAGGGACGATATTAGTCTTAACAATTAGATAGTTTTGAAACTTGTAAAATTTAATTGACATTTGATGATTAAATAAAAGTTGTTATTTATTTATGAGTAAAGTGTTACTATCCTATGTTGATCGTTTACTATTGTTTCAATTTTGCATGTTTTGACTTCCACGATAATTATTTGATTCAAAACTCTCCACAGTCAGTCATACGTTGGAAGTAGGTATTTAATTAAGACTGTCATGAATCTGGCTTCTATGATTTGTCTAAGGTGCATTAGACATTGCAATGGTTGCTACAACATTCATGAGTACTCATAAGGTCTGAGTATTGGATTAAACCCACGCTCACTTGTATCACTTCATGGAATTTATCTCGAGTGATCGTGAGATGGTAATATCATATATATCTTCAAACCTAGAGATATGAGTTGTTGACTATCAGTTGGTTGTCCATTGATTGCACGAAAATGCATCAGTAACATGATGTCATAAAACGTGCTTTTGTGCATAATTCAACTAGTAGTTAGTACAAGCATATGAGTCGAAGTTTATCTATTCCTTCTCGGAATAGAAGCGATATCTGGGCCCCTCAATGATTTGGTTTTGACTTATGTGCCGGGCCCGGTCAGAACCTAATTGATGTGTTCAATTTAGTTCTATGTCAAACAAATCAGAGATCGAGAAACAACTACTGGACAATAAGTATGACATTGTTCCATGTGTTTCTCCGGCTGATATCTTGAGAACAGAGGATTATATGATCACTTATCTAAAATGGCGCTTCATAGTTCAACAGAGTTTTAAAGAGATACGATTGCTGGTTGGTTCCTGAAGTTATACTTGCAACTATTGTTATCAGACTTATCCAAGTGGAAGACTGTTGGATAAGGTGTCTAAGTCCGTAACTATATTTGGTATAAACATGACCCGACCCGGCATGGTCCATTTGGGTTGCACTTCACCTAACAATTTGTATGGATATACTTTTGAGAATAAGATATTTATGATCCATTAATATATTATAAGTTATAATATATTAATATTATTTAATTAGTATTGATCAAGAATTGATTTTGGAATTAATTTAATGATCAAAAGAGGCTAATTAAATATGGACTCTTACATATATATGGATTGGGCTAAGATTTATTTAGGATGGGCTAAGAGTATATGGAAGTCCATGGATAGTCCATGGAGCTTTTAACCCATGGATCCTAGGTAAATGAAGAGTCATGGATATTAGGGTGTAACCCTAATCCTCCATACTATATAAAGAGGTCCTTGGTTCTAGAATTGGCACTAGTGTGTGTGAGAAACAAGAGTGGGATGATTTTAGTGAGCATTATATTCTTTCAAGTATTTCCAAGTTGTTTTGATTGATTTGTGACACCACTTGAGGCATCCACACTATTGGTGCTAGGCTCAAAAACTCCAAGCAATCAACTACAAAAGAAAGGTATGTTATTCTTCTTAAAGTTTTATATTACAAGTACCCCATAACATGCTAGTTAGGTTGTAAACCTTGGAAATCAAATTTGCATGTATTTTAGAGAAAACATAGATCCAAGGTTTCTAGGGTTGAATGTACACCATAGGAGTGTTAGAATGCTCAAAACCCAACAGTAGCTAGCAACCGTAGGTGGGGGTGTCAACTCGTACAGATCTATACATAATTCTCCCGTTCTTGAAATTAACGGTTATAAAAAAGATGTCTTTCTATGTATAGTGATACTTAGGTTGATGAATAGAATGATCACATGAATTTGAAGTTTCTAAATAACCATAACTTTATTAACAAGTTTTTGCTTACTAATCCCGCAATAAAATACAATACTACAAATATTCCTTAATTAAAGGTTCCACTGTAAGACTACTATATTGGGTATTGAAATAGAAATATTAGAATACAAACCAGCTATATCTTTTATTTAAATAGGTTCCCGATATAGTTTAAATACCATTTCTATGAAACTAACAGAAATAAAATAGTTATTTCATGTATTTACCCTGAAAACGATAAAAGACTTTAAATGGTATCGTGACACTCACTTGGTTGAAGTGTATAAGACAAACTGAAGAGAAAATGGATTTCTGAAATTTGGCAGTTTCACTCTCCGATAAATAGTAACTTTAACCGGTGAATGGTGTTGTTGACCGGCATGAATAGTACCCAATCAAAGCTTGATAGGAAAACCACACAAATTTAGCCGGAAAACTACTTCGGCGACAGTGGTGGCGACCGGTGGCGGAGTTTTATTCTTCGGAGGCTATTGGAGGGTGTAGGCTGGTCGGAGGGATGCTCCTTGGTGACTTCTTGGAGGAAAAGGGAATGACAGAAGGCATTCCCTGCGGTTCTTGCTTTTCCGACGAGGCGGAGGTAGGTTGCAGGTGGTGCCTCACAGCGGTTCCGGTAACCGAGAGGGAGAGAGGGTTTTGTGTAAGAATTTTGGGAGGACCCTGGCTTTCTTTTATAGGTACATCCAATCTGATCCAAACCCGAGAACGAAAGTCGTCCGACGGTCCGAATCAATCCTAGGTTTTTAACTCTTATCCTACGTAGGCGACATGCGTTTCGTGAAAAGTGGGCGGTGACGTTTTCTATAATTAATCCAAATACTAGACATTTTTCTATAAAAAACAGTTTGATTTCTAGACGCGAAGAAATAACATATATATCCTTACTAAACATTTGAAAGTGTTTTTTGGAGCTTTTCCACTACAGTCGTGGACTTTCACTTTGTAAAGAGTCGATATGATGCGCCAAGGAAACGTTAGCTCTCGAATCAAATACTACATCAAAACCTGATTATTAATATATAACTAAATTTTCGATATGAAACTCAGAAATGATTCTACGGATCATACAAAGATTACTTAGGGTAGAAGACGAACCTTAGCTGTTCAATCCTATCCTCAATAGCTTGGGTTATTTTGATGGGTTTTGAGCATTCTAACACTTCCTAAGGGTACATGGAACCCTAATAACCTTGGATCTATGTTTGTCTAATTATCATGCAAAGTTGAATTCCAAGGTTATATTCCTATCTAGCATACATGGGGAACATTTTTAACTTGAATGAAAGATAGAATAACTTACCTTGTTGTTGATTATGATCCTTGAAACCTTGTAAGCCTAGCACCCCAAGTGTGATGCCTCAAATGCTTCACACAACACCAAATGCAAAGGAGTAAACTTTGAGAGAATCTTACACTTGCAAAATCGGCTCTAGCCCTCTTGTTTCTTAGTGTCGCCGATTTTGGTGGAGAACATGTTACTTATATAGTGTGTCACATCTAGGGTTACACCATGTAAACCCTAATGTGGCATGACTCTTCATTTCCATGACCCATGGGTTTGTAACTCCCATGGAGCCTCCATGGAGCATTCAATGGGTTTAACCCAACTTGATTATCCATGGAGCCTTTTAGCCCACTATACAAGTTATGGATGATTTACATGATCAACCCATATATTTAATTAGTCATCTTTTGATCACTTAATTAATCCTAGATTAATTCTTGATCAATACTAATTAAATAATACTATTAATATATTAGAACTTATAATATATTAATAAACCACAAGTGTTATTTCTCTCATTTAGTCTATCCAAATGCATGATGCCATGCAACCCAAATGGACCATGCCGGGTCGGGTCAAGTACATACCAGAAATAGTTATGGACTTAGACACCTTATCCAACAGTCTCCCACTTGGATAAGTCTAATAACTATAACTGCAAGTATGACTTCAGGAACCGATCAGCAATCGTAGCTCTTTTCAAGGTTTCTCGGAACTGAGAAGATGATGATACGCCATTTCAGATAAGTGATCATATAATCCTCTATTCTAGATATCAGCCGAACAAATACATGGAACAATGTCTTACTTATTGTCCAGCAGTTTGTTTCCCGATTTCCGATTTGTTTGACATAGAACTCAATTGAACACATCAACATAGTTCTGACCGGGCCCGATACATAGGTCAAAACAAAATCATCGAGGGGCCCAGATATCAGCTTCTAATCCAAGAAGGAACAGATAAACTTCGACTCATATGTTTGTTCTACTACTCATTGAATTATACACAAAAGCACGTTTTATAACATCGAGTTACCAATGCGTTAACGTACAATCAATGCATAACCAACTCATAAGTAACAAATCATATCTCTAGGTTTGAAGACTTATATGATATTACCGTCTCACGATCACTCGAGATAAATTCCATGAAGTGATTCCAGTGAGCGTGGGTTGAGTCTAATGCTCAGAACTTATGAGCACTCATGAGTGTTGTAGCCATGTCCAACAACTTAGACCTCTGCAACCAATCATGACAGTCTTGATTCATACCTACTTCCGACATATGACCGACTGTGGAGGTTCGAATAATATGATATACCAATCATAATTATTCTGGAAGTCAAAACATGCAAAAGAAATATAGTAAACGATCGACAAGAGATAGCAACACTTTACTCATAAATAAAACACCTTTTATTCATCATCTAATGTCAATTACACTTTACAAATTTAAAGGTTATCTAACTACTAAATCTAATATCATCCTTCAGCCCTATGCTCCGAGCATGCTAGAGATGCTTAACCCGAGTCAGTCCTTTCGTGAGGGGATCTGCTGGATTCTCATCCGATGATACCCTCTTTGCCACGAGGAGTCCTTCTTCTATTCGATGTCTGATGAAATGGTATTTTCTATCGATGTGTCTGGATCTCCCGCGATCCCTTGGTTCCTTGGCTAAGGCAATTGCACTTTCACTATCACAGAAAATTTCCATTGGCTCTTTAACAGCTGGTACAACTACAAGGTCTCCAATGAAGTTCTTCAGCCATATCGCCTCCTTTGCTGCCTCGCTAGCTGCTATATACTCTGATTCGCAAGTTGAATCAGCCACTGTCTCTTGCTTGGAACTCTTCCAAGAAATTGCTCCTCCATTTAAGGTAAAGACCCAGCCTGACTGAGAGCGGAAATTATCCCTATCAGTCTGAAAGCTAGCATCACTATACCCTACAACTCTCAAGTCTTCACTCCCACCGAGGGTAAGGACCCAGTCCTTAGTCCTCCGTAGGTACTTGAGGATATTCTTTACCGCAGTCTAGTGTGCCTTGCCAGGGTTCCCCTGATACCTGCTAACCATGCTCAAAGAAAAGGCTACATCAGGTCGAGTACACGTCATAGCATACATGATCGATCCTACAACCGAAGCATAATGTATTCGACTCATTTCTGCTATCTCAACCTCAATACTAGGGCTTTGTGTCTTACTCAATCTAGCGTTACTCTGGATGGGTAACTCTCCTTTCTTGGAGTCCTGCATGCCGAATCTCTTCAGCACCTTATCCAAGTAGGTACTCTGACTAAGTCCAATTAGTCTTTTACTCCGATCTCTCAAGATCCTTATCCCTAGAATATAGGCAGCTTCTCCTAGGTCCTTCATAGAGAAACACTTCCCAAGCCAGGACTTAACTTCCTGTAGAGTTGGGATGTCATTTCCTATGAGTAGTATGTCATCCACATACAATACCAAAAAGCTAACTATACTCCCACTAGCCTTGACATATACACAAGATTCATCTTCACTCCTAAAAAAGCCAAATTCCTTGACTTTCTCATCAAAGCAAAGATTCCATCTGCGAGGTGCTTGCTTTAACCCATAAATGGATTTCTCAAGCTTACACACTCTATTAGGGTACTCTATGTTGACAAAACCCTCTGGCTGACTCATGTAAACATCCTCAGCTATCTTTCCATTAAGGAAAGCGGTTTTGACATCCATTTGCCATATTTCATAGTCATGAAATGCGGCTATGGCTAACAGAACCCTAATAGACTTAATCTTGGCCACTGGAGAAAAGGTCTCATCATAATCAACTCCCGGAGTTTGTGAGAAACCCTTTGCAACCAGTCGTGCCTTATAAGTGTGTACATTACCATCCATGTCGGACTTCTTCTTGAAGATCCATTTGCACCCTATAGTCTTACGACCTGGTACATTCTCAACCAAGTTCCAAACTTGATTGTCATACATGGACTGTATCTCGTTGTCCATTGCCTCTTTCCACTTGGCTGACTCAGGGCCTGCCATGGCTTCCGCGTAACTGTTAGGTTCATCCAGACCTATCAGTGTCTCATCACTGATAAGTGTATCACCTTCCGCAGTAATATGGAATCCATAGTAATGCTCAGGTGCATTCCTAACCCTTGTGGAACGCCTCAGAGGTACAGACTTGTCAATTGGGTCAACAGGAGTTTCCTCCTCAAGTTGAGTGCTAGGGTTTGAAGTTCCTTCACCACTTGACTCTTGAATTTCTTCAAGGTCAACTTGCCTCCCACTGTCTCCTTGGCTTATGAACTCTCTCTCTCGAAAGAAATCCCTCCTAGCTACAAAGACCATATTCTCACTAGGTCTGTAGAAGAGGTAACCAAAGGATTTCTGTGGGTAGCCGATGAAAATACACCGCTCACTTCGAGGTTCGAGCTTATCATGAGTCTCGCGTCTCACGAAAGCCTCGCAACCCCAAATCTTAATGTGGTCTAGTTTGGGTACTTTACCAGTCCACATCTCATGAGGAGTTTTGGCAACTTTCTTTGTGGGAACTAGATTAAGGATATAGGCGGCAGTCTCTAAGGCATACCCCCAAAATGAGATTGGTAGCGAAGCTCGACTCATCATGGAACGAACCATATCCAACAAGGTTCGATTACGCCTCTCAGCTACACCATTCAACTGCGGTGTCCTGGGAGGTGTCAATTGTGAGACAATCCCACATTCCCTAAGATAGTCGAGGAACTCTGAACTAAGATACTCACCACCTCGATCGGATCGAAGCATCTTAATGTTCCTGCCCAATTGATTCTCGACTTCCTGTTTAAACTCTTTAAACCTCTCAAAAGTCTCTGACTTATGCTTGATTAAGTAGACATATCCATATCTACTGTAATCATGAGTAAAAGTCAAATAATAACGATTAGCATCCCTTGTGGCATGTTTGAAGGGCCCACACACATCCGTGTGTATAAGATCCAACAAACCTTCACCCCTCTCACAAGAACCTGTGAAGGGTGACTTTGTCATTTTTCCAAGTAAGCATGATTCGCAACTATCATCTGACTTTAGGTCAAATGACTCCAATACTCCATCCTTTTGGAGTTGGCCTATGCGTTTCTTGCTTATATGTCCAAGACGACAATGCCATAATGATGCTTTATCCAAGTTATTATCATTAACAGAATCAATACACAATACATTATTTCCTAAGTTATCAACCACAGATACAGTTTCATACACACCATCACAAGGTAATGCTTTAAAATAAAGAACATTATTAAAGAAAGCATTAATCGAACCAACTTCATTATCAAATGAAAAGGTGAAACCTTGTTTATACAATGCATGAAAGGAAATAATATTTCTTGCCATTTCTGGCGAATAACAACATTTATTCAAATCTAAACTAAACCCACTACTTAGCGATAAAGTATAAACTCCAATCTTGGTGACAGGTAAAGCTTTCCTATTCCCCATGATTAAGTTTATTCTTCCATGCTCCACATTCTCACTTCTTCTTAGTCCCTGCAAATCAGAACAGATATGAATACCACAACCGGTATCAAGGACCCAAGAGTTAGAATGGGGTGAGTTATTAGATAAGATAGTGTAAATACCTGCATGGTTAGGTTTAACTTTCCCATCCTTCACATCTTGCTGGTACTTTGGGCAGTTCCGCTTCCAATGTGACTTTTCATGGCAATAGAAGCATTCAGCCTCTTTAGGGTCAGAAGAAGGAGTGACGAAACCTTTCTTGGTTCCACTTGAAGAAGAGCCATCAAGGGTCCTAGCCTTGGTACCCTTCGAAGAGCTCTTCCTCTTCTTCCCTCTACCTTTCCCGATTGCCAAAACCGGGGCGGAGTTTGGAGTAGGAGTGTTAACAACTGACTTACCCTTAAGACCTGTTTCTGCGGTCTTGAGGAGTCCCTGAAGTTTGCTGAGTGTGACCTCTTCCTTATTCATGTGATAGGTCATGCAGAATTGATCATAGCACGATGGTAAGGAGTGCAAAATGATATCTATTGCAAGCTCCTCAGGGAAGTTCACATTAAGCTTCAGCAACCGATCCACATACCTTTGCATTTTCTACATGTGGCTCGTGACGGATTCCCCGTCCTTCATCATGGTTGGTATGATAGAGCATATGATTTCATACCTCTCTTGTCGTGCACTTTGATGGTATCTTTCCATCAGATCTTGGTGCATTTCAAAAGGGTAGAAGTCCTCATAGGACTTTTGGAGTTCCACTGTCATGGTGGCCAACATGATGCATGCCACTTTTGTAGTATCCCTTTCATGTGCCCGGAAGTCAGCGATCTCCTGGGGAGTTGCAGTGGTCTCATCAATCTCCTTAAGCTCCTTGTCAAGGACATATTCCTTTGTCCTCATAGCGGGTAATCATCCTGATGTTTCTAATCCATTCATTGAAGTTGGATCCATCAAAAGTGACTTTCCCACACAAGTTCATAAGGGTAAAGGATCCATTAGGATTAGAGCCAGAAGCAGCATTGTTTGAAGACATCTGAAAGAAGAGGACAAGATTAGTTTAGATATTAAGAGAGTCCTTAATAAAACACCCAAATGTAATATTAAGGCTAGGATCCAATCACAATATATTATAACTTAGAAGAGGTATGCCGTAATCCAAGCTATAACATATTTGAAAGGTAGGTGAATGACGATTCACCAATTTCCACCATGAAAAACGAAATATAGATATTACGTTTTTAATTGGTTCTTAGAAATTCCTAGATTCTTTTGAGATTCAATGAACTTTTCAAAGGCATGTTTCAATCTCGAGTGTGCCCTCCAAGTTTTGTGACTGGGATACCGAGGATCACAAAACGAGGTGTGAAGTAACCATGCAAATAACTTGGTACACTCAATGTTTATTACTCAATCGATGTGCCGGTTAACCACACGAGCTCCACTGACCTATAATAAATTTTAAGTCACCCTTTACCTACCTTGTTAAGTCCAAGTTAGTGTGCCGGTTAACCACACGAGCTCCACTAACGACTTAAACAAAGTGTAAAGTGTAATTTCATGGATTAGCACCTTATTCACATTTTCCTAAAGTAACTAAGATTGGGAATTTAATAAAAGCATTTAGTTACTTTATAATATTCATCATACTTTTAATGAGAATTTATAAGTCCTTGTCTTACCCGTTCGGCTAACGACCCTCCACCGATCAAGGAAGCGGTGGGTGAGAGTGGACACCCATTAAGTTGCCATTTTATAGGCAACAACCTTATACCCCCCTTATAGACCGGCTTCGTGAATGAGGCGTACTAGCGGTAAGACGACTTGACGTTATACATATATATATTAGTAACTTATAATATTATAAAGTATAAGGGTTGAATTTTAACTTTTAAAATTCTAAGGGTTGGAACTAAAGTTTTAATCAAGACTTTACATGTTCCAAAACTTGAGGGCAAGTTTTGTAAACTTCCAAAACTTTTCATTTCTTATAACTTATGAATTAATTGAGCAATAAAAATGAAGACTCTTCATTTTTATAACTCTTGTGTTCTTTTAATGGCTTTAATAAAAGTGAGACTTTTGGTTTTCCATAACTTGAGGACAAGTTATGGACTCCATTAAAACACATTATGATCATGAATTAAACTACCATGAAGGTTACAAACAATTCCTATGATCATCTAATCTTCATAAGTTCAAGAACATGAATATGAACACTTTCAAGAATCAAAAATTACACTTAAAAAAACTTGTAATTTTAATAATTGCCATTGTAAATGGATTAGCATAAACATTACACCATCTAAAACAAGCTTTAAAACATCAAAACAGTTTAGGGTAATGTTTCTAGTCCATTTGCAGCAACAAATGTGCAAACTTTCATACGAGCAGAAAACAGAAAAACAATTTTTTTCAAGCTGTTTGCACACAAAAAAAAAACAACAAACAAACAAACCTAGGCTCTGACACCACTGATGGGTTTTGAGCATTCTAACACTTCCTAAGGGTACATGGAACCCTAATAACCTTGGATCTATGTTTGTCTAATTATCATGCAAAGTTGAATTCCAAGGTTATATTCCTATCTAGCATACATGGGGAACATTTTTAACTTGAATGAAAGATAGAATAACTTACCTTGTTGTTGATTATGATCCTTGAAACCTTGTAAGCCTAGCACCCCAAGTGTGATGCCTCAAATGCTTCACACAACACCAAATGCAAAGGAGTAAACTTTGAGAGAATCTTACACTTGCAAAATCGGCTCTAGCCCTCTTGTTTCTTAGTGTCGCCGATTTTGGTGGAGAACATGTTACTTATATAGTGTGTCACATCTAGGGTTACACCATGTAAACCCTAATGTGGCATGACTCTTCATTTCCATGACCCATGGGTTTGTAACTCCCATGGAGCCTCCATGGAGCATTCAATGGGTTTAACCCAACTTGATTATCCATGGAGCCTTTTAGCCCACTATACAAGTTATGGATGATTTACATGATCAACCCATATATTTAATTAGTCATCTTTTGATCACTTAATTAATCCTAGATTAATTCTTGATCAATACTAATTAAATAATACTATTAATATATTAGAACTTATAATATATTAATAAACCATAAGTGTTATTTCTCTCATTTAGTCTATCCAAATGCATGATGCCATGCAACCCAAATGGACCATGCCGGGTCGGGTCAAGTACATACCAGAAATAGTTATGGACTTAGACACCTTATCCAACATATTTTCAGGCATAAAAATGTTTGGAACATGATAATTTCCTAAGTTGAATGAGACTCACAGAAAATTGTTCGGGAATAAAAACTCATTTCCTAAGACGTCTCGTTTTTCATTTGAAGTCGTGTTTTGACACCTACAAGCGATGAGTTGTTACCCGCTTATACATATTCTTAAAAGAGTCGTATCTTTTCCATACAAACTTTGTTTTCGATGATTTTTATGTCCAAATTTTTCTATTTTCATGGAGTAGGTGATTAGTCTATTGATACCACATAATAATGTCTAGTACATATATCTCTTTCAATCATATGCATTAACCTATTCCTTATGTATACTGAAATTGTTCATTTATTAGGGATTCATACCAATCCAATACTTGATTGATATTTTGGATGTATTTCAAAGTATAAAACCCTATAAACAATAACACCCCAATTTTATTACCTATTAGGTCTATTACAACAGTGATTAGGTTAACATTGTTCGATTAACGATGACCTAATTTCTACAGTTGTCACATTCTCCCCATGTTAAGGGAATTTTGTCCTGAAATTGTAACTTGTACTAAACTCTACCGTAACATTAATAAAAATTTAAGAGTACTTGATCTTCATCTGATCTTCCCTTTCCTAGGTAAATTCAGGTCTTCACCTCGAGTTCCATCGTACCTTTATTATAGGAATACGACTTTGTTTTAAAACACTTGATTTGATACATGAAATGTGTCATGTACATTCTTAAGTTCCTGAGGAAACTTGAGTCTGTACGCTACATGACGAATTCTAGTTATAATTTCAAATGGTCCTATATATCGTGGGTTTAGGTTAAATCGCTTTCCGAATCGTATCACTCCTTTCCAAGGAGATACTTTTAACATCACCCGATCTCCTACATGAAATTCCAAAGGCTTGCATCGACTGTAAGCGTGGCTTTTCTGACGGTCACGTGCAACCTTTATCATGTCAAGAATCTGGACAATCGTTTTCGTTGTCTCTTGTATGATCTCAGGACCAGTAAGCAACGAGTCTCCCACATACCACTTTGCTAGCTGGATATCTCACACTTCTGCCCAACATATTGGGGATCGATATTTTCGTCTGTAAAGCGCTTAGAATGGTGCAACTTTGATGCTAGTGTGATACATATTATTATAAGAAAACTCAACGAAGTGTAGATGAGTATCTGTCACAACTAGCATTTTAGCTAGGAAATTCTAGTCTCATGTAAACACCATCTACTGTGATACTTGTAACCCTAAATTGATATTATGCACTATGCTCATTCTATGACAACAAACTTAATCAATATTCACAAGTAAAGTTCAAAACCTTATACAAAACATCTCATATAGTCAACCAAGGGATTGGAAACCCGAAAAATCCCAGTTCAAGTTTAATGACTAGGATTTTCTTATTGGGCTTAATGAACCAATAAACTTCCAATTTGACTATTTAGGGCCTAGGAACCCTAATTGGGCTCTAATTGGACCTACATTCATGAAACTTTAGCAGTTTGAGCCATGTGGGCCTAGAACAATACATCGTAACTCTAACAGGCCACAACTAATTCAATTAGCCCTAATGGGTCGTAAACCAATTTAATTGGGCTTCATTGGGCCGTGAACCCTCATAAGGTCCCAATGGGCCGAAAAATAATTTGTAGACTTCATAAATTCGAACAAGACCAAGAATGGGCCCAAACCAAATCATTTTTATTCCTCTAGCCCAAATTCTCGGCCCAATAGAGTTGTTAGACAAAAAAAATGAGGAATTATGTGCATAAGACACCTCATATTTGCATGGTGGTCTTCCATGCAAACATCACCTCAATCTTTCTCCCCCCCCCCCTCTTCTTATTACCCTCGGCCGAAACCCCCACCACACCACCTCCATTGTTTCTTTCAAACACGCTCAAGAACTTTTCCTCCTTCCTCTAAAGTTTTCGAGATTTGTGGGTATATTCAAGAAGCTTTTTCATCAAGATCATCATCTTTGGTAAGTTCTTACTAGAATCTATGGTTTAGCTTCTTGATTTCTTCAAAAATCTCTTCTTAACCCATAACATTTCATGATCTATGCTCTTAAACTTCATAGAGTTTGAAAACCCCCTCAAGGAGCTTGCTAGGGCCGAGATCCTCACTTCATTCTTCATCAAAACCGAATCCAACCCTCAAAGTGAGTTCATACCCCCTTGTTTTCGGTTTTACTTGTTTTGGGGGGAGAATACAGTACATAAGTGTAGATCTATGTATTAGTGCATGTTATGTGTGATTTTCTTGAATTATGTTGTGATTATGTGATGAAATATGTTAGATCTCGAAATCCATAACAAAAGATTGTGCAATTCACAAACTACAACACTTTACACACCATAACATGGGAGTGAAAGTGTACATGTGTGATGATTGTTGGAAAAATGAAACAAAATCTTGAAATAGGGCCATTTTTGACAAATAAACAAAAAGATGAGATTTTTATGACAATTTCAGTTTTACAAGGACTAAAAGAGTCACTTTTATACAAAAATGAGGTTTTATGATATTCTTGGGAATAAAAGGGCCAAAAATGCAATTTTTGTATATTGGGCCATAAAAATGGGCTTTTCGGTTTTATTGGGCCTAAATTGTAAAAATCTCGATTTTTATGGAGTAAATTGTCATTTAACTCAAGTTTGAGACTAAAATGTAAACCTACGGTTTCATGGGTTAAAAATGAAAATTTTCCAAAACTTGGGCTAAAAACGTTATTTCTATGAAAGGTGAGACAAAAATGTAAATTTTTATAATCATGGGCCGAAAATGTCATTTTTATAAAACTTGAGTCGAAAAGTGTCATTTTATTTAAAAATGGGCTGAAAATGTAAACCTTTACAATAATGAGCCGAAAATAATATTTTATATATTTTTTTGGGCCAAAAATGTCAATTTCTATAAAAACGGGCCAAACATATTATCTTATATATATTTGGACCATAAACGTTAATTTCATGAGATTGGGCCTAATATATTCTTTACATGTTTGTTGGGCCTTTTTGGCCCATTTACATGTTTGTTGGGCCTAAACATGTTACTTTGGGCCTTTGTGACCCATTAACATGCTTATTGGGCCCAGTCTACACATCACATGCTTAGTGGGCCATAGCTGCTCCCTTACATGTCTGTTGGGCCTTATACATTCAAATACACATTTCCTGCGCTTTGCAAATTTTAACTATATATACGAAAACATTATACATAGCGTACCTCAATACTCGCGTGAAAACAATTAATGATCTAGTGAGACATGTCGGTTGACACCTTAGAGTGTATGATCGTAGCTTGTAGTTATAACCAGACTCTCCGGGAGGGAGAGCGAGAGTTTGTGTATAGATCTATACGGGGTGACACCCCACACCTGTGTTGTTCGCTACAGTTAGACTAGGCCAGTCTAGGGTCACAAACCTTACCGTAAATCAAGTCGGCGCCTAAGGACGCCACGACAGGCGAATTCGTCATATTCAAGTATGGTTAAAACGGCTCACTAAGAAATCCTCTCTAACATAATTTTATAGAATACCTATAAAATCTTGTGGATATAAAAACATACATATACTGTTATTCGGTCTTAGGGTTGAGACCACAACACTTTTATAAACAGAAAATATCGGATTTTCTGGGGTAATACACCATTAAACAATATCTTTTACGTACTATAGAAAATGCAGGGTTTTTATCTGGATTACATTTTCATACATTCCAAACACTGGAAGAACACATGCATTAATACTTGATTTTTACACATTACTATCATACTATTATACAGGAAATATCGGATTTTCTGGTGTTTTACTAACGATACAAAACTTTTCATTCAAATACACTTATGAACTCACCAACATTATATATGTTGACCGTTTTCAAAATAATTTGTATTCTCAGGGAATCGGTAAGCAGAAAGGTCAGTAGGAAATGTGGAAATTTGTTGTATCTTGTCATCATCATATATTAAATATTTTGGCTTGTAACTTTTGATACTATATTATACTTGATGTAAACAATGCTGGTTGTATTTGATATGTATGATGATGGTGTTTTCTTGTTTCAATTATTTACATTGTGATGATATTACAAGATGAAGTCACGCGCAAGCCCCCGGACGTTTCCGCCGTCTGGTTTGGGGGTGCGACAGATTGGTATCAGAGCATTGTTTATAGTGAACTGGCATATCTAATCATACTTGATATGCAACTATAAATACAATGGGACTAAAACACTCTGAATAAAATGCATACCTACGTATACATTAAAACTATAACACTAAAAGTCTCTGGAGGAAATGGAACATTGTGATTAAACCCGGGCAGTTATGTAGTCGTATTGGGGATAAATATAGCCTGGTCCACTATATTTATTCAAAATATGACCAACATGTGTTTGGGGGTAATCATGGCGGGAAATTGACCTAGAAACTTACCTCGTATCCAAATCTTCTCAGGAATTCAAACACACATAATTAAAATACTATAGGAGTATTTTGGAAATACTATATGCATACATTTTTTTTCAACGTCTTACACCCCTCGTGCAGACTCTATGGCCGGATTTCATCATCCTGGAGATCCCTATTTCCCCAATCAGGGAAATGGTGGATGGTTAGAACCCGAGGAAGAACCAAAAGAAGAGCATGAAGAGGAGCCCATGGAAGGACCGGCAGAACCGGTAGCCGACTCGGACGAGGAGGAGGCAGAGGGCAGCGACACAGATGACTCGGACACGGGATCCAAAGTCATCAATCCTCCGTAAACGGCCAGGGTGCCCCCATACCGGATGGGCCCCAATGGACCTACGCCCCCATGGGCACACGACATCTGGAGATGGAGCCGCCAGCAAGGGGTGCGACCCCCATTTGGTATGAACCGGGACTACTACTACCTGAGTCACGGTGGACCCGCCGACCGAGCCTTGCCTGTGATAGTGAGGAGGACGCACGATATCGGCGAGCATGCGCAGGCAACCGCTGGCCAAATGGTGGCCATGAGGGCCGCAATGGAGCGCACGGAGAGGATGACACACGAGGTAGTCAGGGACTACCAGGTGCGGCAGGCAGCTTTGGAAGCCCGGCTTCGGGACGCTGAGCACCACTTGGCTAGACTTCAGGGCGCATCTACCTTGTCTTCAGCACCACCAGACCCACCCCGTCGCAACTAGTACTTGTTCATGTACTATCGTTATGATTTTTCTTTTTATGTTTTACTCTATGTACTATCGACCATATGTTTAAGTGATTACACTACTCATAGGGTCGTCATGCTTTCGGATCATATGTTTCCCCATGTACTGTATGCCTTTTGACAAATTTTCATGTATTAAAAATGATTATTATTAATGGAAATGCTCCATGTTTGATCGTGATGTTGTTATCTGCTATGTGTTTTATTTCCTTGTTTTATGTTAATACATGGAATCACTTAGATGCGCAAATCGATTCGCCGAGTCTGTGAAATTCTAAACTCGGAATGCGATATGTACTCAACATCTTTCCGTTCTTTGACAGAAAGATGCCTCAAAGACCAAACCGTGGAAACAATGCAATGCCGACCCCACTAGAAATAAACTCAGTTGCATTCCAAGCAACAGTGTCCGATGCGGTCACTGCAGCACTTGCGCAGATTCGTAACGGAAACAATGGAGAAGGAAACGGACAGGGAACCGGAAGCACAAATCAAGGAACAAACCACAGAACCACAAGAACCTGCACCTATAAGGACTTCACCAACGCCAAACCTCGAACCTTCAACGGGACGGGAGGTGTAATAACCCTGAAACGATGGATTGAGAAGGTGGAATCAGTGTTTGAAATCTGCGGATGTTCGGATGGGTGCAAGGTCAAGTTTGCGGCCTGCACATTCGTTAATCAAGCTCTCTCCTGGTGGAATGGTCACGTAGAGGCCTTGACACTCCCGGTGGCGAACGCGATGCCATGGGAAGAGGTTAAGGAAATGTTGTTGGCTGAGTACTGTCGAAGAGGAGAAATTCAGAAGATGGAACAAGAGCTGTGGAACCTCATGGTTCAAAACTATGACATCGATGCATACATATCAAGGTTTAGTGAGTTGTCTCTCTAGTGTCCCGGAATGATCACATCAGAAGGGAAGAAGATCGAGAGATTTATCTGGGGATTGACCACGCCAATCCAAGGGAATGTAATTGCAGCAAACCCTGAGACATATGATAGTGCAAAGAGGCTAGCCAAGAAATTGTACGATCATGGCAACAAAAAGGGTGCCAATGCAGGAGAAGCGGAAGTTAAGAAAGAAGGTGAGAAAAAGAAAGGGAAAAACAACAAGCGGAAGGGAAAACAAAATTCGGAAGCATCAAAGAAACAACAAACTGTGACTGTCCATGCTGCTACACAAGCTACCACAACACCACATGCTCCAGCCTCATCCACACCAAATAATCCCAAGCAATACTCAGGAACCCTACCCAAGTGCAACAAATGCAATTTCCACCATCATGGAGAATGTAGAGAGATGCACGACACAAGCTGCAACCGAAAGGGTCACACTGCAAGGTACTGCAGAACATATCCGCAACAAAACCAACAGTCAAACAACAACAACAACAACAACAACAATGTTGGGTCCAGTTACACCTGCTATGGGTGTGGAGAAACCAGCCATTTCCGGTGCAACTGCCCCAAAGCAAACAATCAGGGGTAGGAGTAGCAAGAAGAGTGTTGACAACAGGTCAAGGCGAAGCGTTGCAGGACCCATCAGTTGTTACTGGTACGTTCCTACTTAACAACTCGTACGCATGCATCTTATTTGATAGTGGGGCGGAGCAAAGTTTCGTTAGTAATAAATTCAAACACTTACTAAATCAACAACCCTAGAAGCTCAACGAAGCCTTCACAGTGGAAATGGCTAATGGGAAAACTGAAACAACTAAAGATATCTATGTAGGGTGCACATTAACACTAAACCATCACTCTTTTCAAATAGACTTGATGCCAGTAAACATTACGAGTTTTGATGTGATAATCGGCATGGATTGGCTAAGCCCCCACCATGCTGATATTATGTGTTGCGAGAAGGCCGTTCGCCTTCATCTCCCCAACCACGAAACCCTAATAATCTATGGTGATAAACCTGGTGCAAATATTCACCTTATCTCGTGCATCAAGGCACAAAAGTGTCTACACAAGAAGAACTACGCATTCCTCGCTCATGTGGTGGATAAAACCAAGGAAGAAGTAAACATTCAAGATATTCCAATGGCATGTGACTACACGGATGTGTTTCCTGAAGATCTTCCGGGAATACCCCCAGAAAGGCAAGTCGAATTTCGAATCAACCTCGTACCGGGAACCACTCCAATTGCCAAATCCCCCTATAGGTTGGCTCCCGCAGAAATGCAAGAATTATCAAGCCAGTTAAGTGAACTCCTGGATAAAGGGTTCATCAGGCCAAGCTTCTCACCATGGGGAGCTCCGGTTCTTTTCTTCAAAAAGAAAGACAGATCCTTCAGGATGTGCATCGATTATAGAGAATTAAACAAGCTCACCATCAAAAATCGGTACCCACTCCCACGAATCGATGATCTATTTGAACAGCTTCAAGGAGCTAGTTATTTTTCAAAAATAGATCTGTGATCCGGTTATCATCAACTCAAAGTCCGGGATGAGGACATTCCAAAAACTGCCTTTCGAACTCGGTACGGACATTACGAATTTGTCGTGATGCCCTTCGGTCTAACGAATGCCCCCGCTGCATTTATGGACCTCATGAATCGAGTCTGCTGCCCATTCCTGGATAAATTCGTGATTGTCTTCATCGACGATATCCTCGTCTACTCTCGAAGCAAAGAAGAACATGGTCAACATCTCCGTCAAATCCTAAAAACCTTGCGAGCTGAAAGGCTGTATGCGAAACTCTCCAAATGTGAGTTTTGGCTCCGCAGTGTGAACTTCTTGGGTCATGTTGTCAGCAAGGAAGGGATTCAGGTAGATCCTTCCAAGATAAAGGCCATTGAAGGTTGGGCGATCACTAGAACCCCAACAGAAATCCGTCAATTCTTGGGTGTCGCAGGATACTACCAGAGGTTTATCCAGAATTTCTCTAAGATAGCCAAACCCCTTACCACGTTGACACAAAAGGGTGTGTCTTTTAACTGGAAAGAAATGCAAGAAGCCACCTTCCAAACCCTGAAGCGAGCCCTTTGTAGTGTGCCAGTGTTATCTTTACCATAGGGAACCGAAGATTTCGTAGTCTACTGCGATGCTTCGAATCAAGGGTTGGGCTGTGTCCTCATGCAGCGTGGAAAGGTGATAGCCTACGCATCCAGGAAGCTAAAGACACACGAAGTAAATTACACCACTCATGATCTCGAACTGGGAGCGGTGATCTTCGCCCTAAAGATTTGGAGGCACTACCTCTACGGTATGAAGTGCACCATTTTCACCGACCACAAAATCCTCCAGCACATTCTGAATCAGAAGGAATTAAACATGAGGCAGTGAAGATGGGTTGAGTTGCTAAATGATTACGAATGCGAGATTAAGTACCACCCGGGAAAGGCTTACGTGGTAGCCGACACCCTGAGCAGAAAAGAATACTCAGGTCTCCAGGTGAAGACCTTAACAATAACAATCCAATCCCACCTAACCTCACAAATCAAGGAAGCCCAAACTGATGCATTAAAGTCGGGGAACGTCGCAAATGAAACGCTGCGTGGGATGGACAAGAACTTTGAAGTCAAGGAGGACGGGGCCTATTATCTCATGAACAGAATCTAGGTCCCTAAACTTGGGGGATTCAGAGAAATGATCATGAACGAATCCCACAATACACGATATACCATCCATCCGGGTTCAGATAAGATGTACCTAGACATAAAGCAGCATTATTGGTGGTCAAATATGAAGGCAGAGATCGCTACTTACGTGGGCAAGTGTCTCTCTTGCGCCAAGGTGAAAGTGGAATACCAAAAGCCCTCGGGACTATTGCAACAGCCAGCGATACCCGAGTGGAAATAGGAAAGGATTACTATGGACTTCGTGACCAAATTACCTAAGATGACAGACGGATTGGATGCTATCTGGGTAATCGTCGATAGGCTAAAAAATCCGCTCATTTCCTGCCAATAAAAGAAACTTACAAGATGGAAAGGTTGACGCGAATCTACATCAGGGACATTGTAAGACTTCATGGAGTGCCAATGTCTATTATGTCGGATTGAGATAGTAGGTTTACCTGACGGTTTTGGCAGTCACTTCAGAAGGCAATGGGAACACAATTGGATATGAGCACCGCCTATCACCCTCAAACTGATGGCCAAAGTGAGCGAACCATACAAACACTTGAAGATATGCTACGAGCCTGTGTGATTGACTTCGGCAAGTCGTGGGATACCCACTTGCCCTTGGTTGAATTCTCATATAACAACAGTTTTCACACGAGCATCAAGGTTGCTCCTTTCGAGGCACTTTATGGTCGTAAATGCAGATCGCCTCTATGCTGGGCTGAGGTGGGTGACACCCAACTGGAAAAAGGGCAATCACCAGACAGCACCCTCACAGGACCAGAGATCATTCGAGAAACCACCGAAAGGATAATCCAAATCAAAGCCCGACTTCAACCATCACGAGACTGACAGAAGAGTTATGCTGACAAACGGCAAAAGCCTCTGGAATTCCAAGTCGAAGACCGGGTACTATTGATAGTCTCTACCTGGAAAGGAATGATTCTCTTTGGGAAACGAGGGAAACTGAACCCGCAATACATCAGATCCGTTCGAGATTCTCGCCCGAATTGGTCTGGTAGCCTATAAGTTGCATCTACCTTCAGAGCTCAGGAATGTACACCTCGTGTTCCACGTCTCGAATTTGAAAAAGTTCTTATCAGCCGAAACTCTTGTCATTCCTTTGGAAGAGATGGAGATAAACGAGAATCTTCTATTCGTCGAGGAACCGGTCGAGGTTATGGACCGAGAAGTGAAGCATACGAAGCAGAGCCGCATTCCGATTGTGAAAGTTCGATGGAACGCTAAGCGTGGACCGGAATTCACATGGGAACGCGAAGACCAGATGAAGCAGAAGTACCCTCACCTATTCTCTCATTCTTGAGCCTATCTTTCAAAAGAATTTCAGGACGAAATTCCCTCTAACGGGGGGATGATGTCACAACTAGCATTTTAGCTAGGAAATTCTAGTCTTATGTAAACACCATCTACTATGATACTTGTAACCCTAAATTGATATTATGCACTATGCTCATTCTATGACAACAAACTTAATCAATATTCACAAGTAAAGTTCAAAACCTTATACAAAACATCTTATATAGTCAACCAAGGGATTGGAAACCCTAAAATCCCCGTTCAAGTTTAATATGAACTAGGGTTTTCTTATTGGGCTTAATGAACCAATGAACTTCCAATTTGACTATTTAGGGCCTAGGAACCCTAAATGGGCTCTAATTGGGCCTACATTCATGAAACTTTAGCAATTTGGGCCATGTGGGCCTAGAACAATGCATCTTAACTCTAATGGGCCACAACTAATTCAATTAGCCCTAATGGGCCGTAAACCATTGTAATTGGGCTTCATTGGGCCGTGAACCCTCATAAGGGCCCAATGGGCCGAAAAATAATTTGTGGACTTCATAAATTTGAACAAGACCAAGAATGAGCCCAAACCAAATCATTTTTATTCCTCTAGCCCAAATTCTCGGCCCAATAGGGTTATTAGACAAAAAAAAAGAAATGAGGAATTATGTGCATAAGACACCTCATGTTTGCATGGTGGTCTTCCATGAAAACATCACCTCAATCGCTCTCCCCCCCTCTTCTTATTACCCTCGGCCGAAACCCCCACCACACCACCTCCATTTTTTCTTTCAAACACCTTCAAACACTCTCAAGAACTTCTCCTCCTTCCTCTAAATTTTTCAAGATTTGTGGGTATTTTCAAGAAGGTTTTTCATCAAGATCATCATCTTTGGTAAGTTCTTACTTGAATGTATGGTTTAGCTTCTTTATTTCTTCAAAAATCTCTTCTAAACCCATAACATTTCATGATCTATGCTCTTAAACTTCATAGAGTTCGAAAACCCCCTCAAGGAGCTTGCTAGGGCCGAGATCTTCACTTCATTCTTCATCAAAACCGAATCCAACCCTCAAAGTGAGTTCATACCCCCTTGTTTTTGGTTTTACTTGTTTTGGGGGCAGAATACAAGTACATAAGTGTAGATCTATGTATTAGTGCATGTTATGTGTGATTTTCTTGAATTATGTTGTGATTATGTGATGAAATATGTTAGATCTCAAGATCCATAACAAAAGATTGTGAATTTCACAAACTACAACACTTTACACACCATAACATGGGAGTGAAAGTGTACATGTGTGATGATTGTTAGAAAAATGAAACAAAATCTTGAAATAGGGCCATTTTTGACAAATAAACAAAAAGATGAGATTTTTATGACACTTTCGGTTTTACAAGGACTAAAAGAGTCACTTTTATACAAAAATGAGTTTTTATGATATTCTTGGGAATAAAAGGGAATGCAATTTTTGTATATTGGGCCATAAAAATGGGCTTTTCGGTTTTATTGGGCCTAAATTGTAAAAATCTCGATTTTTATGGAGTAAATTGTCATTTAACTCAAGTTTGAGACTAAAATGTAAACCTACGGTTTCATGGGTTAAAAATGAAAATTTTCCAAAACTTGGGCTAAAAACGTAATTTCTATGAAAGGTGAGACAAAAATGTAAATTTTTATAATCATGGGCCGAAAATGTCATTTTTATAAAACTTGAGTCGAAAAGTGTCATTTTATTTAAAAATGGGCTGAAAATGTAAACCTTTACAATAATGAGCCGAAAATAATATTTTATATATTTTTTTGGGCCAAAAATGTCAATTTCTATAAAAACGGGCCAAACATATTATCTTATATATATTTGGACCATAAACGTTAATTTCATGAGATTGGGCCTAATATATTCTTTACATGTCTATTTGGGCCTTTTTGGCCCATTTACATGTTTGTTGGGCCTAAACATGTTACTTTGGCCTTTGTGACCCATTAACATGCTTATTGGGCCCAGTCTACACATCACATGCTTAGTGGGCCATAGCTGCTCCCTTACATGTCTGTTGGGCCTTATACATTCAAATACACATTTCCTGGGCTTTGCAAATTTTAACTATATATACGAAAACATTATACATAGCGTACCTCAATACTAGCATGAAAATAATTTATGATCTAGTGAGACATGTCGGTTGACACCTTAGAGTGTATGATCGTAGCCTGTAGTTATAACCAGAGTCTCCTGGTGGGAGAGCGAGAGTTTGTGTATAGATCTATACGGGGTGACACCCCACACCTGAGCTGTTCGCTAAAGTTAGACTAGGCCAGTCTAGGGTGACAAACCTTAGCGTAAATCAAGTCGGCGCCAAAGGACGCCACAACAGGAGAATTCGTCATAATCAAGTATGGTTAAAACGGATCACTAAGAAATCCTCTCTAACATAATTTTATAGAATACCTCTAAAATTTTGTGGATACAGAAACATACATATAATGTTATTCGATCTTAGGGTTGAGACCACAACACTTTAATAAACAGAAAATATCGGATTTTTTGGAGTAATACACCGTTAAACAATATCTTTTACGTACTACAGAAAATGCAGGGTTTTTATTTGGATTACATTTCATACATTCCAAACACTGGAAGCACACATGCATTAATACTTGATTTTTACAAATTACTATCATACTATTATACAGGAAATATCGGATTTTCTGGTGTTTTACTAACGATACAAAACTTTTCATTCAAATACACTTATGAACTCACCAACATTATATATGTTGACCGTTTTCAAAATAACTTGTATTCTCAGGGAATCAGTAAGCAGAAAGGTCAGCAGGAAATGTGGAAATTTGTTGTATTTTGTCATCATCATACATTAAATATTTTGGCATGTAACTTTTGATACTATACTATACTTGATGTAAACAATGTTGGTTGTATTTGATATGTATGATGATGGTGTTTTCTTGTTTCAATTATTTACATTGTGATGATATTACAAGATGAAGTCACGCGCAAGCCCCCGGACGTTTCCGCCATCTGGTTCAGGGGTGTGACAGTATCCCATGCATTTCATAAGTCTATCACACATGCTCGGAAAAGGTCTTCTAAAGTTTGTATGGTGCTTTCACTCTGACCATCAGTTTGTGGATGATAATCGTGCTCGTATCCAAACATGTTCTTAAGGATTTTTGATGTGATTTTCAGAATCGTGAGGTGAATCTACTCTCTCTATCAGAGATGATAGATATGGGCACACTATGCAAATTGACAATCTCCATAAGATAAGTTCTGGTCAACTTCTCCATTTCATCTGGTTCTTTTATCGGTATGAAGTGAGTAGACTTGGTCAATGGGTCAACCGCTACCCATATGGTGTCATAACTGCTTGATGTTTTACAAAATCCATAGCTATCTGTTCCCATTTTTACTCGGGTATTTCTGGTTGCTGTAGTAATACCGAGACTTTCTCATATTCAGTGAGTTCAAAAAAGATCTGCGTGGACAAGGTTGGGAACTCAAACCTTCAATTAACTTAAGATCAATGTTTGCTACTAATGATTATGGTCCAATCAAGTCTGGTAAACTAGTCTTGTCTCGGAACTAAGATATTCAACAAAGTACTCAAGATATGAATGATTAATAAGTAGAGTAAATTACATGAATGGTCCCTATGGTTTGGGGTAATTTGCGTGTTTGGTCCCTAACTTATTTTTTTAACTCGGAAGGTCCTTACTGTTTTTTTTTGTTATGGGCTTGGTCTCTATTATTTGTTTTTGTTATGCGGTTGGTCCCTGTCTTACCTAAAAAGACTATTATTTAAATAGGGAAAAATTGTGGGGTAGGTAAGGTAAGGTGAGGGGGTAGAGTTAGGGGTGTTTTTATTTAAATTAATTAAAAACTCAAGGGAAAATACTCTTTTTAGGTAAGACAGGGACCAAATTCGTAACAAAAACAAACCAGTAGGGACCTTCCGAGTTAAAAAAATCAGTTAGGGACCAAACGCGTAAAATTCTCTAAACTATAGGGACCATTCGTGTAATTTACTCTAATAAGTATGAATAATGTAAAGTGATTTAAGAACAATAAGAATGTACAAGAGAATGACTGAATTATTCTTGATATTGATGATAAAGGTGAATGTTTTCACTCATGCGTACATAGAATGAAGTTTACAGCTCCTTAAATAGACAAGGAGTGATAAAAAGACAAATCTCATATAGTGCATGGACTAGAAGACATCTGCAGATCAACAGACTGACACAGCCACTTCTGTTGATCTTGTCCCATGTACTGTACTATAAAACAATAACTACAAAACAAAATAGTACTAGGAACATCTAATACACATTACAGACTCAAAATAACAAGAAACAAAAGATGCATTTTTTACTGATCTTCACTTCGGAATATGTTCCACTTCGTAAGACATCTCACTTCGAAATTCTCTATCTGGGATTGCTAAAGGATCACTTTTTCATGTATCAACAATCTCCCCTAAGTGATTTTAGCAATCATTTGATTCATCACTTAGCTTCATCAAACACAAATATATAAGCAGTTTGGAGCCAGTTTTGGACCTCAATGTACCATCTGAGATGCTCAATAAATTTCTTTTTGACATGTTCGGAAGAGTCACTCTTAGGAGCATTAGAGATGAACTTTTGAAGAATCTTGGTAGGAATAAGATGTATGTTAAGCACTCGGAAAAATTCCTTTTGATTGGTCTTCTTCTTAAGGTAGATGTAACCAAGTTCTGGTTCTTCGATTGGTCCTTCTGCTAGGATCTAGGCTTCAGGAAGCTCAGTGGTGATCTTGGTTAAGTGATTTTCCATTCCGAAGAGATGAGCAAACTCTAAATTGGATCTACAAAACTCAGCAATATAGTCCTTTAGGAAGCTGATTGCAGCGTTGTAGGCTCCAATGCTTGATTCATTGGTTTGATGATCTCGGAGGTATCCTTTTTCGAGACCACACTTCCTTTTGGGGTCGTTCATTAATGGAATAAAAGGTTCTAATCTCTCATGCAAAGTTTGGATGATTATTTGAGGATCATCGGTGGGATGCAAAGGTGAGAACTTGATATAGTAGTGTCCATAAAGAGTGATTGGCAGGTCGAGTTAATCAACATCTTGAGTTGGAAGATCATAATACATGAAGGGCACAAAATGTATATCACAAATAATTCCTTCTCAGAAGAGAGGAGAAATGTACAACATCGGATTTGGATTATCTTTGAGAGCTTGAATCCAGATGCTTTCTTCCATAGCTTGTTGAATTTGATCATTGGACCAGCCCTCGGACTTTCTAAATGACTTCACCGGGCTGTCCGAACCTGTAGCAATCTTTTTTCCTTTGTCTTGGGGATTGTCACCTTTGTCATAAATGGAGGAGATGATTTGATGACCGGATTCAGTGATGAATATCTCGGATGGAGGAGGAATCAGAGGCTCTTCAGGAATTTCATCAGGTTTCCTGGTGGAAGAACCTTCATCTATCTAGAAAATCCTCGGAGTAGGAATTGGAGGAAGCATCGACTGAGTGGCTCGGAAGGTGCTAATTGTTAGCTTGGTTTTTACCTTAGCCTTGTCTTGTCTCCTTTGAAAGGTTCCGTATGAAGATGATGGCCAAGAAACCGAGGACCATTTCATATTTTCTGCTTCCAAAAGGACTTTGATGGGAGGTTCGTTGATGGCTTGTAGTCACAGAATCATATATCCACCTTAATCTTCATCATCATCATCTACTTCAAGAGCTTCAAGAGCTTCTACTTCCAAGACTTCATCATCTGTTGATTCATCATGAAGCATATATTCTGAGATAGGTTTCCATTACACATGCTTTTGTTCTTGTTCTCCCCCTCTTGCATAGGAAGGCCCAGCTTCCGATGCAACCATTTGATCGAACTTAAGCTCATTTGATATTTCAAAAACTTTCTGAAAGTTGATGTTGATTTGCTTACAAAGCAAATCATATGTGTCGGAAGTAGGAGCTTGATCTTTAAGATGATTGAAGGTTTCATCAAGTATTCGAAGCATTTCATCAAACTTGTAGTTCGGAATCTCCTGGTGATGTTGAGTTGCATGAATAGCCTTAATGAGCACTTCCTGAATAACCATGTTCATTGCATCTTTGTGACAAATTTCTTTTTGCAACCTCTAAATTTGTTTTTCATGTCGGATGTAAGTTTTCTTGATCAGAGTGATGGTGGAAGAAAGCACGTCGTCATGAACTTTAATCATTATGGTGACAGTGGATATGTGATAATCCATGTTTTCCGTGTAGCGTGCTTCAGCATCTTCAAGAGTACGACCGAGATGAAGCGAAATAAGCTGATCCAATTGACCGGGGTCAAGTTCTGAGGTATCGGCAACTTGGATCTCGGAAAGAGACTTGAGGATGAGTTCGATCTTGGAATCATGACCTGCGACTTTCTGATCAAGTTTCGTATCAAGGTCTGCTACTTTCTGATCAAGTGTATCAACTTTGGAGTTGGATGAGGAAATGTTATCTCGAAGCTCCAAAAGGCAAAATGATCTGCAATGTTCTCATCGGAGGATCCTGTGTCCGAGTTGGAACTTTCAGATTTCTTATCATCTTTATTGTCATCATTGTTTTGGATGTGTAGGCTTGGAGTCATCAGCTGGAGTATCTTAAGCTTTGTCTCCTTGATCATCTTTCAAGGTACCTTTAGGAGGAGGAGATGAGTGCTTGTTTCCTTCAAGATTTTGTTCATCTTCAGATTCCTCGGAGAGACCAAAATCAAAATGTGGTTTTGAGGAAGAAGGTTTCTATAGAAGATTGAACGCAATGAGAATCGGAATAGCACCAACTGTAGTGTTGTCATCTTCAAACATGATCTCATCGGAAAGATCATCTTCGACATCAGGTTTAGGATTTTCTGTACTGACAAACTTTGAAGGATCATTCAAAGCATTAGTAGAATCTGGTACATCTCCTTCTGTAGTGACAACATTCCGAGGAGAAACATCAATGTGTTGTCAGGAGTTGGAACGTCTTCACTCGGAGTTTTCTTCATGGAATCGATAAAAGGTTGAAGCTCTTGATCTGTCTCTTCGATCGATGGAAATGTGAAAGGAATACGACTCCGGAGATCTCATTGACGCATGGAAATGAGCGTGTACTCAACTTGTTCTTTGGTGAGCTCTGGATGCCTTGTATGAGCCCTGTCTACAACATCTGACCAATCGTTGTCAAAAATACTCGATCGTCCTTTACGTGAAGCAGGTATCAAACCGGTTATGGCTTTCGAAGTAGGAGGGACTACTCCAGCTTCGAAAAGCTTGGAATCAAAGGCAAAGACCCCTGATAGTGCATTTGTAGAAACGATACGGGTATCCAAGATGACTCGTGAGTGTGTCACAGGGAGTCTAAGGGACTTTTGTTTTACTTATATAACAAAACAGTTTGATGCATCTCATCCGTAGAGGTCCGTGTGGCAAAGCATGGTGGTACAAATGGACCTCTAAGGATGAGATGCATCAAGATGGCCAGTAAGCCAGGAACGACTGGTTTCTTGAATTCATTTTCCTTGACTTCGCTGTTGTAACCGATTTGGGATAAGAACGACTGAAACTCTTCATAGGTTGGTTCCTGCACTTGAATACCTTTGGGGTTTTCTGAAATTCTGATTTCCTTGACAAACGTACCCTTGTGAGCCGGTAGAATCCTATCATCAGTTATCTTTACATCAAAAACATTTTTATCAATTTTCATTCGTTCAAAGGCTTTATAAATGTGACATCCCAGAATTTAGGTCAAAGACTGTGAACGGTCAAGTTCACAGTAAATCTCTTTGTAATTTGACTCATTGAGTTTTAGTGCATCTTATGTGAAATAAATGAGTTTATTTCAACTATTATAAGATACCGGATGGTATCTTACTTCCAAATATGTAAGCTGTCAAACAAATCAAACAGCTCAAACTGCAACCCTAGGAATACGTCTAGAAAACTAAAAATTTGTATTAAGTAGTTATAAGAGAAGCAAACATTAAAAACTTATATTACATGTTCCCCTGTTTCCGAAAATATAAAGAACATCCAAAACAGAGATCGTATGCGAAAGTTATGCATGTTTTAAGCTTTTAAGCGGGTAAATACCTGATTTTACCCGGTACCAGACACTACACTGCTCAGTTTAAGATAGCTACCCATCTCATAAATTAACTTTGAGCACGTTTCTAAACTCATGCTTAGGTCTAGTATTTGATTTTACTATTTTGGTATTTTTATCTTGAAGTGAAATCAGATTCGCGAAAACTGGCAAATCGGAACCTGATTGACGCGAAACTTCGAACACCGTTTTATGGAGATCCGTATATAGAATTCGAGTTCCATTTGAATATTTGAAACCACCGCGACCGTGACATTATCCAGACACTTTAAAAATATTTTTGCGAGCCCCGAATCTGATATCACGTAAATTACAGCAACTATAAAATAAATAAATAAAGGAGAGCACACTTACAGATTTGACCAATGTTTGGTCAACATCATATTTTTTTTTTCCATACTCCACGTCTCTTTCTCTATCTCTTATACTCTTTCTCTAACATCTCGTTCCCGAGTTCAACTTAACGAGAGAAAAGAAAGGAAATTGGTGGAAATGAGAAGAAAAAAAAAACGGTGTTCCCGAGTTTCATTAAAAGAAGGAAGTTGAAGGAAGTGAAGGGAATTGGAATGATCTCTTCCCTCCTAACTTTCCTTCCGATTGGGGAGGATTTGGAAAGAAAGAACAAAATGATTAATTTTCCTTCTACTTCTCTCTAACTTGGGAACACAAAAGAAAATTTTGTTTTCCTTTCATTTCACTTCTTTTCTCTCCTGACTTTCTTTTCTCTTCTTTTCTTTTCTTTTGTTAAAATCGGGAATGATATCAGTTCCTCTCTACCATCCCTCTAACTTCTATATCTCTCAATTGATCTCTCTTCATTCAATGGGATTAAGAACACCACCGGTGGCACCTTCTCCCACCACAAAACCACCACTTCCATAACCTTCTTCCTCACCGAAAACCACGACCGTCCGCCAAAGAACCACCGCAGCCCACCCCATCTCAAGCCAAACACCCCCTTGAGTGTGTTCGCTGCCCCTACCGTTTTCCTTCTTTTGACAACCACCGAGGACCACCTTGCTCCACCACAAACAACCGACACATTTCCACCACTGTGACCGCCGGAAAAATAAGGAAAAGAGAGAAGAAACGGTCTGTAACGACCCAAATTTTCAAGGAAATTTTTTCATTTAAATTAACAAACACATTTGCATAAACCATGAGATCCCACGTATTTGTTTTCAAAACATCATTCATTACATCATTATTTAAATCATCAGAGTATCCAAGAACATATCAGTGAAAGAGAGATAGAGTGCACGTCGCGCCATCACGCCTTGCCCTTGCCCTTGGGCTCAGATGTACCTGAAACAAATCAACAACCTGTAAGCGGAATGCTTAGTGAGTTCCCCAGAGCATACCACACACCACACATACACGGATCCTAGTAGCTAATTAAAGCTACACACATATCACATAAGCCATGCATACATAAAACATGTAAGAATGCCATGGGCTACCCCACATTGTCTTTACCTAGGACTGCCATGGGCTACCCCACATGGTCTTACATCCAAAGCCATGGGCTACCCACATGGTCTTCACCTAGGACTGCCATGGGCTACCCTACATGGTCTTACATCCAATGCAATGGGCTACCCCACATGGTCTTTGCCTAGGGCTGCCATGGGCTACCCCACATGGTCTTATACCCAAAACACACCATCACATATCATATCAAATCGCAGAACATACACAAATCATAATCACATAATGGGTCGCCCTTGGTGTCGTAGACCCATGGGTATGGTGAGAAGACTCACCTCAGTCTGCTGAACACAAAAGCTGCTCTCTTAGAAGTCTGTAACCTCCCGTGCTGGACAAATAATATTAATCAATGTTAGGACCTTAAATTAATCAAGGAAAAACCCAATCCCAAATCCTTCCATGAGGCCCAATTATCCTTCCCTTGCTAATGGGCCCAAAATCCTAGTCCAAATTATTAATGGGCCTCTTGGCCCAATAAGGCCCAACCAAAGTATCCATGGCCCATAACAAAAGAAATAGACCACAATTCACAGAATGCAACCAGCCCATTAACCAAAATGAAGCCCACAAGCACAAAAGCCTAAAACAGAACCGGCCCAATCTGCAGTGCGTACGCTCGGCATACCATTCTGGTACGCGCAGTGTACCGGGGTCATAAGGACTACGCGCAGCGTACATTGAGTACGCCCAGCGTTCTTCCAGATTAAGCATTTTCTCCATTAAGAGCTTAATACTCGATTCCTTTACATCCAAAAGCCAGATCTGAGTTGATTAATACAACCTAAGGCATAAAGTTGCCAACTTTATGCCTTTGCATACCTCACATACACCCAAAACCTTCATTAAGACCTTTCCAAGGTCCTTAACATATGCATGAGACCAATACAACCACCAATACTCCAGTTTTATACTTCAAAACGGCCAAGGGACCTCAGATCTGCCATTATCCTCTCATGGAGCTGCTTAACTCGCCAAAAGAGGTCTAAAGTCCAACAAAGGGACCAAACTAGAAAACCCTAGCTAGATCTAAAGATTTAAATGGAAAGGTACAAGCTTTTTACCTCCAGAAGCCTTGTAAGATAACCCAAAAGCAGATTCTTGAAGCACCCAACCGATCCAAGCTTGCTTAACAACTCTCCTTCTTGAAACAACTCCAAAATGACCACCAAAACCCTCTTCTTAGGCTCCAACTTTCACTCACACACTAACTCAGCTGAAGGAAGACGAAATGGGGCTAAAGAGACTGATAGGGTTTGGTCCAAGAGGCCAAGAGACGTTTAAATAGGGAACAAGTCCGGGATTTAGGGTTTTGACCCTCTGATGCATACGCTCGGCGTACCCTCACGTACGCCCAGCGTACGTGAGACTCCTCCGTGATCACTCAGGCAGAGTACGCTAAGCGTACCCATAGGTACGCCCAGCGTACTCAAGGGACCAAATATGCAAAAATATGAATTCTTGAGGGTTTCACGACATACCAGGTTTTTGGGTGTTACACGGTCGAGTACAACTCGACTCTTACCATCGTCCCCAGCCTCCCCCCTTAATGATTTACGCTTTCCTTTCTTCCTTCACTGCTAAGAAAAATCACCACCGAGGGGTGGTGGTGTTGTTGCTGTTGTGACCATCGAACACCACCAAGAACCACCTTTTCTTGACCATTTTTACCAATCAGCAACAAGCCAAACCACTTGCCATATACAACATTGCCACCACTCCCTTTCACTGTTACTGCCGGCGACACGAGGCCCACGAAGAACAGTCAGGAACACCGGCTGCCACCGTTGTTCTCAGCCCACTCAACCCATCTCGCTACCCTTGTCGCCGCCGTGAAACTGCTCCGACCAGCCACCACCTGGACCACCAAAATCACCCTCGCTGCCACTGTGAGTCCGACCCCCACCATTACATTTTTTTCGTGTCCTTCGTTGTAAATTAGCCGGAATTAACGTGACCCAGTTATGGGTGTTTTTCCATCGTGAATATAAGCTGAAGAAGACGGTTGTGCAAACATTGATTCAACTTAATTAAAATAAACCGTCAACTTTCAGACTTGTATGACTTTGACCTTTCCTTTGATTTGAATTAATTATTTTAACCCCCATATGAGAATGGGTTACAAATCTGGTCCTAAACCTCAAACTTGGATTTAAAATGTGCACATCAGCCCCCCTGTTTTGGAAATAAATTTCAAGAACAGTCCTTCGTTGAATGGTTTTAGCAAAAATCAATCCCTAGAAATTATTTGTGTTATCAAAGACCACCATATACTCAATAATTAATACCAAAACTACCCTTTTGGTTTAATTAGATAATTTAAATATACCCGATGGTTCATTTTAAGAACATCGAATGTCACGTAATAACTTTCACGACAAGTTTCACACCACACAACAAATGCTACATGATACAAAACTATATGATTTTTATGTGACACTGTACATCATAAAACATTGTAGTATTTTAAGGATCCATGCAATTACTATGCATGTATATTTATATGTTTTAGTACATATAGTTTATACATGTACAAATGTTCATTAGTTTGAAACATACATCTTTATAAAAGCGAGTACATTACACTTTTTACATACATGCCAAATATGCTCGGCTTTTATAAACTTTATACAAGGAAATTCATTATGCCTCGTGACTTGATCACAATTAAGTTAGGGCTGAGAGTTATTCACATACTTTTTAGTTAAGGGCTTTTTAGTGAGACAATATTCATTAGCTGAGTCTTAACACTTAGCATACCCACACTACTATAATCGTTAATCTTCGGAGCGAAATACATATGTATAGATCTATACGGGGTTGACATCCCCACCTGCGGTTGCTAGCTACAACCTCGACCGATCAATCGAAGTGGGTGATAAGTGTCTACGATCGTTACTGCAACGTCCAATGAAGCGTTTTCGGCGGTACACTCAGTCACACTCGGTTATAGGACTCACTATAAACATTAACTAGAATATATATATATATATATATATATATATATATATATATATATCACTACAAACCATGGGCTTATTTGCTTTCAAAACTCTTTTAAGTATGGAATTACTTATATAACAGTACAGTTTGGTTTTTAAGGACATTCACGAATTCATTACAAACATAGTTTTAAGTATGCATTTACTTATACAAAAGATACATTTTGGCTTTCAAAGGTTCGTTACAAACACAGTTTTAAGTATGAATTTACTTATACAAAAATACATTTTGGCTTCTAATGACTCATTGATAACACTGTTTTAACTATTGTTATACATACAAAGAACATACTTTTTAGACTTTTTAAAAGTATTACTGTTGTTAGCAGAAAACCTTTAACTTTCACAAACCTTGTGTTGACCCTCAAAATTACATATATTCTCAATAAGTCACTAAACAGACATTCAAGACGGATTGGATTACAGGTGGCCTAGTTTACTTACTATTGTATTATAAGCCTATCCGTTAAGGTAATTCATGTACTATTATTATTTGTAAAAACCTTGTATTCAAACATCAAGATGGAACTCGAATGATATTTTTTTATTGTTGTACTTGTGCTATATATTCAATTTACCTATGATCCATGAACTTATTCGCACATCCCAGTGTGTTCCACCGCCTCGGCCGGGGGTGTGACAGATTGGCATCAGAGCTAAATTAGCTATAGAGAACTCATATCCTCGAAATGGGAATAAAACTATAGCAACTAGCTTCTAAATAAAAATATTATTATTATTAATTACACTACTTCTTGGTTATCTACGTTACGGGGAATCTGGTTTGAAGGGCCGCATAGGGTTCTTAGATTTCAGAACAGCTTAATTGCTAAAATGGTCCTGCCCTCCGGTGTTTCCTACCTGGCCCTCGTCTGTACATGGTAGTCTTGGAGTACAAAATAAAATTTCATAATACTACAAACCCCACCAACAATACTATATTAGAGTTATATATATATATATATATATATATATATATATATATATATATATATATATATATATATATATATATATATATATATATACATATGTATATGTATATACTCTGACTCGCGATGAGAACACTTAATAAAAATCTTACATACCTCCAATGAAAACTACCAACTCAACCTTTTAGGTCAAAAGGCTCAACTAAGGTTAGTACCGTACATAAGCGATACCATAAATAAACCTAGAACGTACGCCTATGTTATTTATGTTGAGTTTTATGTATTATAACACTCCTATCGTGCACATACAACCCTAATAGCTTTGGATCTAAGTTTTTTGTAGTTATACATGCAATAAAGTTCTAAAGCACGAAGCCTACAACTAGCATACAATTTTGGTACATGAATCATAAAATCAATTTAGAAGAATACCTCTTTATTGTAGCTTGTAGTTTTGTCTTTTCAAGAGCTTAGCACCTCAAGTGTGATTCCTCAAATGGTTCACAAACACCATGAACAAAGGAGGACTTTGAGAGAGAGGCTAGACACTCCAAAATCGGTTATGATTCTCTTAGAATACATAGGTGTATCGATTTTGGCTATGGGGTAACATTTATATAGTGTAGGATTCCAAGGGTCATGGGTAAACCCTAATCCATACACTTTGGTTATAGTCCATATTTCATGTGGGCTAACTCTTCATGGATACTTACACAAACTTAGCCCAACATGGATCAATAGCCCAAACAATATATATCACTGATTTACATAATCAATCCTCGTTAATTTAATTAGTCTCTTTTGATCACTAAATTAATTCCAAATTAATTATTGATCAATACTAATTAAATAATATGATTTCACAATTAATATATTATACTTGTAATATATTAATAAATCATAAATAACCACTTTCTCAAATATCCTTCCTATGAAATTGTTCTGGTGAAGGAAACCCAAATGGACCATGCTACTCTCGGGTCAAGTACATACCAATTATAGTTATGGGCTTAGACACCAAATCCACTAGTCTCCGATTTGATAAGTCTAATAATTATAATTACAGGTACGAATTCAGAACCAGACTAGCAATCGTAGCTCTCAAAAGTCACTGTCGAACTCTGACCTACTCAATGACACGTCCATTAGATAAGGGATCATATATTCCTCCATTCTAGATATCGTATGAAATGAGACATGGATTATAATCATTCTCTTTGTTCATGTGTTGTTTCCCGATTTCTGATTTATGACGACCGACTAATTGAACAAATCAAATCAGTCCAGGCTTGGCCAAGCACATAGGGTTGTCATCACTAAATAATCGAGGGGCCCACAGATATCGCTTTTATCCCTCTTAGGGTAAAAGGAACGGATAAATTTCGACTCATATGCTTGCTCTATTTACTCGTCAAATCACACCCACCAATACGTTTTATAACACCAAGTTACTGGTGCGTTTTCATATTATCAATGTGCAACCGACTTGTAAACTGCAACTTATATCTCTCCGTTTCAAAAATATAAGATATTATCGTCTCACAATCACTCGTGATAAAATCCATGAAGTGATTCAGATGAGCACGAGTTTAATACAATACTCAAATCTTATTACAGGAGTACTCCTGAATATTGCAGCAAACTTGTGCTATGTCTAACACTTTAGACAATCTACAGACAGATTCATGACATTCTTGCCTCAATACCTACTTCCAAAGTATGATCGACTGTGGATGGTTTGAATAACCTAGTTATTCGGGAAGTCAAAACATGCAAAGTGAAACACAAGAATAACCGAATCCAATATAGTCTCAAAACTTTTGAATATAAATAAAACACCTTTTATTTAATCACCATATTGATTACACATTATTCATTGTATAATGTTTCGATTTATCAACTTCACACTTGAATTAAAACAATAGTTATCTTATGCTCCAAGCATGCACACTATGTTTACCTATGGTCCTTACTTTGTAAAATAGATCAATTGTAATCATTTCCAATGACACTCGTTTCACAATTCCAAATCCTTATCGTAAGTGTAAGAATACCAAGTTCTTGCCACTTACTGTAATCTGTTAGATTCTAAGCTTATACGTAGTGATCCTTTTGTAACAACAATGTACACAAGTCACAGAGTGCTAATTACAAAACTTCCATTGGAAATTGTTACAAGACAATTCCATAGATACGAAGTCTCATATTCAAAGCACATTCTTTTGAACATTCTTCTTGCATAAAAGTTTCTAACTTACTCATAGATTCTTGATATCCAACTCCCATTATGGAAACTTTTCCATAATTTCCATATGACTATCCATTCTTAATATAATTCTATCTATTCATAATCATATCAATATGGTCCATTCATTACTATACTTCCAACCATCCTTATGCAACCAATCCTTAGCGAACCTTAGATCGTCTTTGACAGTTGTTTAATAACTTTAGTCATATCCGGTTCTAGTCCTTTTTCCTTCTTAATGCCCTAGCCATTTGGAAAATTACAAAAAGAGAATATTATATCACATGCAATCGATCCTATATCTGAAGCATATGGGACACGATTCATAATGTCTTACATAAAGACCTGATAATTTACCACTCTCTTGCTATAACATTTCCATCTATATAATTTCCATATGTAGAATCTTTTCAACATAACATTCATATATGTCCTTGACTAAATTTGATTAAAATCTCAATCTGAACTTTTAAAATTGGAATGAAGTATAAGTTCCTCTCCCTTAATTATAGCAAAACAACATTTCAAACCCTGCAACTTTGCGAATTGAAACCTTTGTTTTTTATAATTAACATTGCTAACTCGCAACACTTACCATAATAATTATGCTCCCACTAGCATAATAATTACCATCTTACTAGCATAACACTTATTCTCCCACTAGCTTTGACAAGTACCCAGAAATAAGCTGGACTTCTAGAAATCAATACTTGCTGACTTTCTTACCAAAGTTTAGATTTCTGATACAAGACGCTTCGATAAGACTTTATCTAGGCTTCTCAAGCTCATACACCATTCCTTAGATAGCTCACATGTGTGTCTAAACAATTTTAGAACTTACAACAATAAGTCTCAAATGTTTAGACCTTTTGCCATTTCTCAGAATTCGAACTATGAAGATGGATGTCGTAATCATAATCGAATTTGAGAATGCAAATATCACAATTGTTATCTCCTTAAAATCTACTTAGTGAAAACGTTTCCTCGCAATCATTTTCATGAATTGGAGAGAAACCTTATGACACTTATATTTTATGGTGTATGTGTTCTTATTCATGTGAATTTGTCATAACCAAAATCACAAGACAAGGTTAGTGACAAATCCAATCTCATATGGGCTGAACTTGTTTAATCTTAATTTCTTGCCACCTGGCAGCTCAAGGGCCTACCATTGCTTCCAAGTTGTTACGCAAACAATTGAATACTCATAGAACTCACATACATAGTCAACCAACTGGAATGGGCACAAAAATAAGAATATGTCAACACGATAGGTTACAAACCTCAAGTCATGTGCAAGTGATTAATAACAGGTTTATTCTTGATTAGTTTTTGAAACTTTTCAAGATCTTTAAGACTCCCACTGACCTCTTGACATAAAATACTCTCTTTTCAAGAACATTCCTTGACAAACAAATATTTAAGAGTTAGTGCAGTTTTCTTATCAAGACAAAACCTTCATACAATTGGTCTTAGTTGGTCTTTGTCTTATCCAAGACATACCAATGTCAAATGAACAAGAGTAGAAAACATTTTACTCTACATTTGATAAGTGTTATAAACCTTTCTTAAGATTATGTCACTCAAGGCACAATCTTGGAGTATGACTCTAAGACTTGATTTTTTTTTTTTGAAATGAAGTATGATTCACCTTTTGATTTAACCATTTCAACAATTCCCGATTCCTCTTCTTAGCCATACAAGTGAACTTTAGAGGATCAATTGTGATATGGTTCCATAATCACTAAGATGATCATAAAACACGATACTCAAGTACTCTCCCTTCTTTTTAGATTGGAGAAACTTTTATCTTTCTGCCAATTTGATTCTTCTTATTTGTTCTGCTATACATTGAAACTTTTTCAATGATCCAGAATTACACTTAATCTTGTAAGTATAACCATATTTACAAAAATTTTAGTAAATCATAACGAATAGTCTTCTCTTTCTTTGTGGTGGACCTGACCAGTGCACAACCAAGTGTATCTGATCCCCTAGTCTTTCACTTGACTCACATATACATGTGAACAAGGAATTAGTCTTAATTTACCAAAGATGAAGGTTCCCATTCATCATACAATACAAGTTGCATGATTCCAAGTTTCTGTCCAATTGAAACATGGTTGATGAGAATCTTTCCTTATTTGGTAAATTTAGATACTACCACAAACGAAAGAATCAAATTCATATTGCTAAAAAATAGAAATATACAAACATCAGTTTTCACAAGTGTCATTGCAAGGAAATATAAATAAGATAAAATCAAAATTATTTCTTTATTTATAAAACGCGGAAAATCTTGTCCTTACAATGCAAGTACATATGAAAACTATGTCGTTACATATTTCTAAGCAATCTATCATAACTCCTAAGCAGCAGCTCAAATTTTCGAACATCGAACTATGCGATCGAAATTCATCTCTTTGTGATTAGAATCAGCTTACTCTTCTTTCAAGATTACTTTCTCTTCTTTGATCCTACAAAACATCAAAATGCAATCTTATCACATCATGTATTAAGAATCTATAAGTAGGAACTTAATAGAGTTAGATAGTGAACTTACCTGAAGCAGAGTCGTACATTTTGACTTTACCATCTCTTAGATCTCTCAGGTAGTCAGGGCAGCTTCGCAACCAATGCCCTTTCTCTTGGCAATAGAAACAAACAGATTCTTTTGGAATGGTACACGGAACAATCTCAGACTTAGCCCTTCCCTTTCCCTTGGAAAGAGAAATATTTTTTGGACTTCCACTGTTTCCATTGTCAATATCTATGGAAGCTTGGGAAGTAGATCTTCAAATGAAATTTGCTTTACCAGTGCTCCAAATCATTGTCGATTCAGCAGCAATTAGCAAATAGGTAAGATCAATAAGGGCCACGTCGTGATCTGTCACATAGTAGTCCTTAACAAACTCACTATATGATTTAGGAAATGATTGAAGAACCAAGTCAACAGCCAACTTCCTCGACACAACGACTCCTAACATTCCCAGCCTGTCAATGTGTAACTTCATCTCCAAGACATGTGCACACACAGACCTTCTATCTTGGTGTTTGCTAGCCAATAGGGCTTGAGTGACTTTGAACTTTTCAAGTCTTTGAACTTGTGGGTTAGGGAGAATTATTGTAGGAGGTGGAGGAAGTGAAGTATGATTTCTGGGAACATCATCTTCATGAGGAAAGCTTTTTCCAAACGGTTCGGGAGGAACATAGTTGTCAACACTAGACATCTATAAGGGAGAAATTCAAGTTTAGTTGATTTAAGTCCTTAATATAACACCCAAAATGAAATAATAAGGCTAGGACCCAACACAATATTCTACAATCCGGAAGAGGGATGCCGTAATCCAATTGTAAAATATTTAAAGGTAGGTAAATGACGATTTACCAATTTCCACCATGAAAAATGAAAATTCAATTTTAGGTTTTGAATGAATTGAAATTCCTAGATTCTTTGAGATTCATTGAACTTTTCAATGGCATGTTTAAATCTCGATTATGCCATTCAATTTTGTGACTGGGATGCTGAGGATCACAAACAAGGTGTGAATAACCATGCAAATTAGCTTGGTACACTTAATGTTACAAATCACCTAATCAATGTGCCAGTTAACCACACATGCTCCATTGATCCATGATTAACATCGAGCTACCCATTGCCATCCTTCATTAGTCCTATATTAGTGTGCCGATTAACCACACATGCTCCACCAACGACTAATAAGGTGCAATGTAAAATTTCATGGGTTAGCATGAAATTCACATTTTTCCTAAGTAACTAAGATTGGGAATTTATAAAAGTATTTAGTTACTTAGTATTTCATTATACTTTTAATGAGAATTAATGTCCTATCCTACCTGTTCGGCTAACGACCCTCCACCAGTCAAGGAAGCGGTGGGTGAGAGTGGACACCCTTTAAACCACCATTTTATAGGCAGTAACTTGTACCCCCTTTTAGACCGGCTTCGTAAATGAGGCCTACTAACGGTAAGACTGACCATTTACTTATACATATATAACATATTAAACTTTTAATTTTGTATAGTATAAGGGTGTATTTTAAACATTTAAAATACTAGGTGGTTTAATCTTTTAGTAAATTATACTCATAATTTAATTAAACTTAAACCATGTTGTTATGGAGTTATTAATCTTCACCTTTAATTAAACACTTTAATTAATTTAATAAAGTCCATAAGGTGTAATTGAACTATTCAAAGCATCTAGGTTATTAAAAATTCAAAAGTAAAAATATTTAATTAATTTTTAAGTTATGAACCCAATAGTTTCATCTTTTGAGACCTTTCAATTACTAGAGTTAATGTTTTCATAATTTGAGACTTTTCAAATACCAAAACTTGAGGGCAAGTTTTGTAACTCTTGAAAACCTTTTCATTTCCATAACTTATGAAAACTTATGAGTTTTAATGTTCACGAATGAGACTCTTCATATAACTTGAGGACAAGTTACAAAACTCACTTCAAGAACAACTTAGATCAATTTTAACTAACAACATTATCATATAATTTTACTATTGATCTAATCTAATTCATAGCAAGGCAATTCATATCAAATAATACAAATAATTATCTTATTATATTAAAATTTGACAATTGTCCTTTAATTGGATGAGGATCATCATCACCAAATCAGAAAATATGATTTTTATGATTACAAAACAGATTATGGTAATGATCCTAATCCAATTCTGTCCAAAAAAACTCGAAATTCTGAAAGCAGAAGCCTTTACTCGATGAGTACATGAACTGGACTCATTGAGTTGCCCTTTTAGTTAGTGAACTCGTCGAGTCAGGCATTGGACTCATCGAGTCCATCAGTCAGAGGCCAGAAAGTCGATTTTTCAGCTTTGAAAAATAACCAAGCATCAAATATAACATAAAACAATCCTAGGTTCTGATACCATTGTTGGGTTTTATGTACTATAACACTCCTATGGTTCACATACAACCCTAATAGCTTTGGATCTAAGTTTTCTCTAGTTATACATGCAATAAAGTTCCAAACCATGAAGCCTACAACTAGCATACAATTTTGGTACATGAATCATAAAATCAAGTTAGAAGAATACCTCTTTATTGTAGCTTCTAGTTTTATCCTTTCAAGAGCTTAGCACCTCAAGTGTGATGCCTCAAATGGTTCACAAACACCATGAACAAAGGAAGACTTTGAGAGAGAGGCTAGACACTCCAAAATCGGTTATGATTCTCTTAGAGTACATAGGTGTATCGATTTTGGCTAAGGGGTAACATTTATATAGTGTAGGATTCCAAGGGTCATGGGTAAACCCTAATCCATACACTTAGGTTATGATCCATATCTCATGTGGGCTAACTCTTCATGGATACTTACACAAACTTAGCCCAACATGGATCAATAGCCCAAACAATATATATCACTGATTTACATAATCAGTCCCCGTTAATTTAATTAGTCTCTTTTGATCACTAAATTAATTCTTGATCAATACTAATTAAATAATATGATTTCACAACTAATATATTATACTTGTAATATATTAATAAATCATAAATAATCTCTTTCTGAAATATCCTTCCTATCAAATTGTTCTGGTGAAGGCAACCCAAATGGACCATGCTACTCTCGGGTCAAGTACATACCAATTATAGTTATGGGCTTAGACACCAAATCCAACAATTTATGGTCGGGCCGGTGCACAACCAAGCTTGAGCAAGGAGTTTGACACACTAGAATGGTTGAAATTTTTAGAGATTGAAGGATGCTCTCAAGATTTGTTGTAGAAACCTAGTACCTTAGAAACCTTATATCAACTCCAAAAAAATATTTACATCTTAAATACTTAAAAATCTTGGATAATGTTCAGATTTCCTAGTTCGCCTAAACGCGAAGAAGAACAAAGAACCAATAGCTCCACTACCGTTGTAGCAGAGAAACTCATAGTTCCCAATCGATCGTTTAGTAGTCTCCAAACTTCTCTCACTATCATTTGAAATCGGTAGGATTTCATTTCTCTCTCTATCATTTGAAATAGGTAGGATTTCAATTCACTCTCTATGATTTGGAAATTTGTAGGATTTATTAAATCAATCACTCTCTATAATTTGGAACCTTACCATGAAAGGATCAGAGGTGACTGCTTACACCTCCCAATTTAACAACCTCACTATACCAAGTGCAATTTACACCATGTCAGAGATTTCATGGTATGGAACATCTATAAATTGAGAGTCACACCTATAAGTTTTGTAGAAAGGAACCAAATAACGCAACCTCAAACCCTGCTGCAGAAAGAAGCTGAAGTTGCTTTGAATGAAATCAACCAGAGCATTTCAAGAAGGATTCCCCGAAACTGAAGAACCAGGGTGGAAAAGGAAGAGCATTTGTGATAGGTAATGGAAATAATCGCCAGGAACCAACTGTGGTTACTAGTATGTTTCCCATCAACAATATTTATGCTTCCATATTATCTGATACTCATGTCGATAGAATATTTTTTTTCCCATATGTTTAGAATCATGATTAACCATAAATCATGCAAACTTAACGACGCTTACACGGTAAAAGTAGCAAACAGCCAGTTAGAAAGCACTTTTAGAAATACTCACTAGTTGCCTTCTCACCCAGAATAACCATGTCTTTCATGTCAACCTAATACCTATGACCATCATAAGTTTCAAAGTAATCATCGGAATGGATTTGTTATCACTACATCGAGCGGAGATCTTATGTTACGAAAGAGCCATCTGACTACCTTTACCCAACAATGAAACTCTCATGATTTATGGAGATAAATAAGGAAATAATCTAAGAATCATCTCTTGCATGAAGGCAAGAAGGTGTTTGCAGAAGAGATGCTTCGTTTTCTTGGCCCATGTGGTGGATATGCAATACAAGGGTAAGAAAATCAAATACATTCCGCAAGTGTGAGATTACCCGGACGTATTTCCAGAAGATCTATTTGGAGTACCTCTATTCAGACAGGTCGTATTCCGAACCGACTGATCCTTGGTGCAGCACTAGTGGCATGATCTCCTTATCGTCTGGCTCCATCGTAAATGCAAGAACTATCCAGTCAACTCCAAGAAGTTCTTGACAAAGGCTTTATCCGACCAAGATTCTCTCCATGAGGAGCTCCAATATTGTTTATCAAAAAGAAGGATGAATCATTCAGGATGTGCATCGACTATCGACAGTTGAACAAACTCACCATCAAGAACCGATATCCACTCCCGAGGATCAATGACATGTTTGAACAACTACAAGGATCCTGTTACGAATCAAAGATCGATCTAAGATCCGGCTACCATCAACTACGACTTCAAGAATCAGCATTCCAAATATGACATTCAGGACTCGATATGGACACTATGAGTTTCTGGTTATGCTATTTGGACTGAACGACAACGCCAACTGAAGTACGCAAATTCTTAGGACTTGCGGACTATTAGCAGAGATTCATCGATGATTTCTCTAAAATAGCCAAGCCTCTCACCACTCTAACCCAGAAAGATAAAAAGTTTGATTGGGGAGACAAACAAGGGTCTACCTTCCAAAAATTGAAATAGTTGTTATGCGGTGCACCAATTATGTCTCTCCCATAGGGAACGGAAGACTTTGTAGCATTCTGCGACGCCTCACACCAACGATTGGGATGCATGCTAACGCAAAAGAATAAACTCATTGCATCATATCTAGACAACTTAATCCAAACAAGAACACCTACATTTACCATGACTTAGAGTTTGGAGCTGTAGTGTTTGTATTAAAAGATTAAGAGACACTACCTCTACAGAATAAAGTGTGTCGTGTTCACCGACCACAAAAGCCTCCAACACATCTTTGACTAGAAGGAGCTCAACATGAGACAATGAAAGAGTGTAGAAATTCTAAATGATTACGAATGAAAATTTCGTTATCATCCTGGTAAAGAAAATGTCATAGCAGACGCTTTAATCAGGAAAGAGCGAGCAAAGCCTCTTCGTGTATAGGCTCTAACCCTAACCATCCGCTTGAACCTCACCACCCAAATTCATGATGCTCATCCAGAAGCACTCAAACCCAAGAATATCATAGAAGCAAACCTGCGAGGTATGGACAAACAGTTCGACCTCAAGGAAGACGGAACGCAATATTTCATGAATCGAATTTGGACCCCAAAGTTTGGTGAAGTCAAGAGTATAATTCTAGACGAAGCTCTCAAGTCATGATATTCAATACATCCTGGATCAGATAAGATGTATCTTGATCTTAAGAAGCTTTATTGGTGGCTCCACATGAAGGCAAAGATTACTATCCATGTCAGTAAATGCTTGACATGCTCCAAAGTCAAAGCGGAGTACCAAAAAGCCATTTGGTGTACTACAACAACCTCCAATCCCATAATGGAAGTTAGAACAAATAACTTTGGACTTCATAACAAAGTTTTCCAGAACTTTAAGCGGTTATGACATTATTCAGGTAGTGGTTGACCGTTTAACCAAGTCTGCCCTTTTCCTAGCCATCAAAAGACCAATAAGATGGAGAAACTCACCAGGATCTATCTCAAGGAAATGGTCAGACTGCATGGTGTGCTAATATCTATTATCTTAGACCGAGATAGTAGATTCACTTCCAGATTTTGGAAATCCTTACAAGGGTTCCTAGGAAACAAACTCGATATGAGTAAAATCTATCATCCTCAAGCGGATAGACAGAGTGAAAGGATGATACAAACCTTGGAGGACATGCTTCATTCTTGTGTGATAGACTTCGGTAAGCATGGGATGCTCACTTGCTATTAGTTGAGTTTTCATATAACAATAGTTATCACACTAGCATAAAGGCCGCTCCATTCGAGGCCTTGTACGGACACATATGTCGTTCCCTGATATGCTGGGAAAAAGTTGGAGATACTCAACTGGATAACATGCATGCTGGAGATACTCCACTCACTAGCACTGAGATCGTTTATGAAACAACAGAGAAGATCGCCTAGATAAAGGAACAAGTAAATGTTGCACGTAGCCGTCAGAAAAGCAACGCTGACACAAGACGCAAACCATTGGAATTCAAAGCAGGAGACTGTGTCCTACTAAAGGTCGTTATGTGGAAAGGTGTCATCAGATTTGGAATACGAGGTAAGCCAAACCCCCGCTACATTGGAACTTTCGAAATCCTACCAAGGGTGGGTCCGGTGGCTTACAAATTCAATTTACCTCAAGAAATCAACAAAGTTCACAATACCTTCCACGTGTTTAATCTTAAGAAGTGTGTCTCTAATGAGAACCTTGTCTTTCCTCTCCATGAGATCTAGGTCAACACTAAACCTCACATCGTGAAGGAACTAGTGGAGATCATCGATCGAGAAATCAAAAGCCTCACACAAAGCCGCATACCTATAGTAAATGCCTGAAGGAACTCTCGTAGAGAGCCGAATTTTACTTGGAAACGTGAGGATAAAATGAAACATGTAACGTCCCATTTTCACAACCAAATATCTTTATTTTTATTAAGATAAAACTTCCCAACTTATTAATCCATTAATTAAGAAAACCGTTTATTCCAAATTACATTTATTAAAAATCAGAATATTGTAGAAACGCGGAATCTTCAATGTTGTTGATGAGTGTGTATAGTCCTGCCTTCGCCTTCCAGCAATAACCGATGATACCTGAAACCATAAACAACTAGGTAAGCATAAATCTTAGTGAGTTTCCCACACAATACCACCATATAAACAGTTCACATATACAATCAAACATGTCGGATCCAGTCAACCATCGGGTAGGAATACCCCAGGCCTAATCAACCTCCGGGTCCAGTCATCCTCAGGATTGAATACCCTAGGTTGGAATGCCAATATAAAATAGGTCCAATCAGCCATCGGGCTGGAATACCCAGGGTCTGTTGGCATACCGCCTCAACCCTACCGCTCTTCCCGAGCCTCTGTGCCTACGGCTTACAGCCAGCCCGCACCGGGTATCTTGGCCTACCGCACAAAGCAGGACTGCCTCAACCCAAACCAAACACAACATGTCGACATCTAAACAATCAGGATTAAGTAGGCATATAATACATGCAAAAAAAATCATACAACTCACTACTTCCTACTAATCCTCTCACAGCATACAGTCCCGCTACCAGTTAACCCCCATAGAATGCGTAACCATAAGTAACTGGACGTGAGATAGCCACCCGAACAAATGGTCCTACTCTAGAGCCACAACCAAACAAGGAACATGCATGAGAGCCTAGACCAAGAGTTCTCAGGTTATCCTACATGACCACGAACAGTCCCTAAGGGCACTCCATTAATGATAACCAGCCATCACAGATGACATACAGTTCTACAGATTATTACCACAGAGGAACATACTCAATACTAAGAGACAGATCTAACAGATCACTACAACATAGAAGCATACTCGATTCCAGAGCACAGATCTAACAGGTCACTACATCATAGTAGCATACTCATTACCAGAACACAGATCTAACAGATCACTACATCATAGCAGCATACTCAATATCAATAATCCAAGGAATGCATGGATGTATATACTCAGAGGTCAGATAGTCACCCGAACAAATGATCCTACTCTAGAACCACAACCAAACAAGGAACAGGTAAGAGAGCTTGGATCAACAGTCCTCAGTCTATCTTACATGACTATATACATTCACTAAGGTATCACTCTACTAACAGATAATCAAAACTAGTGGGTCGGCATTGGCTCCTTCGACCCATAGGTACAGTGAGGCGAAACTCACCTCGATATACGCGTAGATAACCACTGAAGCAATGAAGGGCTCTACCAGCTTCCACTCACTTCTAATCACCTACAGGAAGATACTTGAGTCAATACCCGATCACTGGTCATAGTTACTTGCAACAATGACCACCTCACATGAAATGACGATTAGGGTTTCAAACAAAATGACGATTAGGGTTAAGTTAGAACACTTAACCCATTAAGGACTTAATCACCTAAGGTAAGGACTAATTAAGGTTGACTTAGTCATTCTCGGGTGTAATAATAATCCAATCAATAGCCCAATACGCGCCCGACCATTGTCCAAAATAGAACTCCCCGATTCTAGGGTTTTTCATATAAAATGATAACTAGGGTTAGTGTTCAACACTTAACCCTTTAATGACTTAATCCATTAAGTCCAATATTGCATTAAGTTATTTGTAGAGTATTGTTAAGTATTATTTTAAGTTTAATTAATAGTTTTAACGCGGGTGCCGACCAACTCCAAAAACAAGGGTTTCTTGACATTAGGATTTTCAACTCCTAAAGTTAGATTATTAGCTATTTAAATAAATATATATTTAATAAATCAGGCACCACCCACCGCCAGCTCGGGCAGTAGTGGTCGGTGGCAGCAAGCGGCAACCACCATTTCAATGGTGGGAGTCATAAATTTTAGGTCCAAATACCAACAAAAGCCTCTCGGTTTACACAGAACGTTAACCCCACACCCACACATGCACACAACCACCCAAGGTGGTGACTGATGGTGGTAGAACGGCGACAGCCGCCATGGTCAGCTGCTATGGTGGGTACATCTGCGATTTTCGGCTAACAAACACACACACACACTGACATCGACTGAAAGATGCACACAACACGACCATCCATGCGGCGGCAGACGGTTGTCGGAGATCAATATAGCGACAATCGTGTGGCAGCGACGGTATGGGTCGAACGACTACGATGTTTCAGAAAGGATGGAGAAGAGAGAGAGAGAGAGAGAGAGAGAGAGAGAGAGAGAGAGAGAAATGTTGTAGCCGCAACACACACGCTCACATGAAAAACGAACAACACACAGCCACCCACTCACGGTGGCATGTGACAGTTGGAAAAGGATGACGGAAATGGGACAACCGCCAGAGCGGCGGCAGCGACATGACGCGAAGACACGATAGGAGAAGCGAAGGGGCTACACCATTACCGCGGAGAAACAACATTGGCTAAGGTCACGATGTTCTGACGGCCCACTGATTCAGCATACACGCATTGATCTTCGTCGTTGTCGGCAGTTGGAACAGCGGTGCTTGGCTCGGTTGGTGGTTCACGATGACGATAAGGAGGTGGCGGCGGCTGGAAGTTGGAGGGGTGATAATGTGGCGGATGGTGATGTTAGGATTAGGGTTTTGAGAAGGTGTTAAATTGAGGCCAAGAGGAGGGTGACGGGTTTTAACCCGTCTCCAATTATCAAACTTAATTTTATTTTAACACTTTTACTCCCTTCACCCCCTTCTTTTCAAATTAAGTCCACTAATTACCCAAATAGCCCCTGCTTTACAAAATCCTTTACATTTCAAGTCCTAATGTTACAATTTTTGGGTTTTATGTACTCTAACATCCCTATGGTGCACATACAACCCTAATACTTTGGATCTAAGTTTTCTCTAGTTATACATGCAATAAAATTATCCAAAGCATGATGCCTACAACTAGCATAAAATTTGATATTTGTAACATAAAATCAAGTTAGATGAATACCTCTATATTGTAGCTTGTAGAATTTGGCATTTCAAGAGCTTAGAACCTCAAGTGTGATGCCTCAAATGGTTCACAAAACACCACCAACAATTGGAGGACTTGAGAGAGAGGTTAGGCACACCAAAATCGGCTATACTCTTGTGTAACAAATGTGTTTTCCGATTTTGGCTAAGGGGTTACATATATATAGTGTAGGCTTCCAAGGGTCACTTGTAAACCCTAATCCATACACTTAGGCTTATGATCCAACAACTCATATGGACTAACTCTTCATGGACTCTCACATAAACTTAGCCCATCATGGATCAATAGCCCAGACCATATGTATCACTGATTTACATAATCAGTCGATCACTAAATTAATTCCAAATTAATTCTTGATCAATACTAATTAAATAATATGATTTCTCAATTAATATATTATACTTATAATATATTAATAAATCACAAACAAAACTTCTTTCTCAAATATCCATTCTATCAGATTGTTCTGGTGAATGCAACCCAAAATGGACCATGCTACTCTCGGGTCAAGTACATACCAATTATAGTTATGGGCTTAGACTCCTAATCCAACAGTCTCCTACTTGGATAAGTCTAATAACTATAACTGCAAGTACGAATTGAAAAACCGACTAGCAATCGTAGCTCTCTAAAGCCGCTGTCAAACTCTGACGCGTCCATTGGATAAGGGATTATATTTTCCTCCATTCCAGATATCGTATGGACATGAGACATGGATTATAAATAGGATGCGAGATCACCCTATTTTCCTCACACCATAACCCTTATCTCCCTCTCTAACTTCTCTCTAAACCTCTCCCAAAGCCCTAGTAACTCCTAATTGCTAGAGGAAAATCCTGGAGCACCATGAGGCTCCGAGAAGAAGAGCTTTCAGCTCGGAAGTTCTACCCCACAGGGCCTGGATCCTAGCCAAACCTCCCGGTAAGTGAGTTATGCTTACCCTACTTCAAATATAACCTATGTTTAAGTTCAATATCATTATTAGGAACTTATAAACAATAAATATATTATAAAATATAATATACAAAGTGTTATTATAATATCTTTTAACTACTCGTTGTACGAGAAATCTGGTTTGAAGGGTCGTATAGGGTTGTTGGATTTCAGAAGTGCTTTAATGCCAAAATGGTCCAGGCCTCCGGTGTTTCATGTCTGGCCCCTGTCTATACATAGTGGTTGAAAAGTATTGTTTACACTTATAAAACAATATCGCTCGTAAATAGTCGCAATAAATATTAGACTAAAATCTAGCGATAATGATACTAGGTTTCACCGAACGAAAATAGAATTGTTAGAAGCGAAGCGCTGCCCGAGTTTGGAATCATCACGTTAACAAGTGAGTGCATAGTTACTTTCATATTACACATAAATATGAAGTATTTAATATAAATTATGTGCTGTGTGTGCATATTATCTGTGTTCTTGATATTTATGATAAAGGAACAAAATATACATGTTTTATTCTATTTAAACTGTATACGTATGTTATACCTATAATTATAATGGGTAAAGATGGGTAGATGATAGATGAGATGAATGATGAGAGATGAAAGATATTATAGATGAGGAGAAATGAAGAATGATAATGATAAGTGAGAGACGATGAAAATCCTTGACCTAAGCGTTAGCCCAGTCATCTAGCAGAGTATATATGACAACTACGAATTATTCTAGACAGTCCATTGGAACACTAGCAGGCTCACAACTTGTAGGTGTTGTGAACGATGTGTTCATCAGATGTACTCCAAAAACCCTGGCAGCTATGGACTTAGTGCCTCATACACTAACATTTGGCAGCTATGGACTTAGTGCCTTATAAATGAACGTTGGTAGTTATGGATTTAGTACCCTATAGATGAACATTGGTAGCTATGGAATTAGTACCCTAAAGATGAACCTTGACAGCTATGAACTTAGTGCATGTTAGATAAACCATGGCAGCGATGGACTTCGTGCCTATTCCTTAGGAAAATCCATAGGAATGAATGAGTGAATGATAGATGATTCTTAGGGTAGATCCTTAAGAAATAAAGAGGATAATGGGGAAGGGTAATTGGGTTCATTGTTTGCTAATGAAACATAATAACTTTATTATTGTGGTTTGAAAACCCTATGTACTCACCAGGTTTCCCAACTTGACCCACTCAGTTTATTTGTATAACATGTATCGATACGAGGACACATTACACTGAGAGATTAAAAGGAGATGTAGATCATTAGTGTAAATGAATGTAAGGTCTATTTATGCTTATGTTTTTGTATTGACGATGACATCCCAAAGTTTTAATATAAACAAAATACATTTCTTTGGAAATGCTGTGATGATATATTTATCATGTTTTATGGGAACAAATTCCGCAATATTATTCTTTAAAATAAATACTCTGATTTTCAAATAAGCGTAAATAAAAATTTTAAACTGACCGTGAATTTGGGGATGTCACAGTTGGTATCAGAGCATTAGTTTAAACGAACTAGGAACTTGTAGGAAATTTCTACACTTAAACTTAGAATGCTAAGTGATGATTTTGGGATGAGTCTCTTCTATTTAGGATGTGTGTGTAAGTAGACAGAAGCACTAGCTTATTTAGGGAAGATGTCTCAAATGATTTTATGTTCTAAATGATTTGTGATTCTTTATGATGTCATTATTTGATCGGATCTATGGTCTGTTCCCGACTGGATCTGAAAATTTTTATGTGCTCAGAATTCTAAACAAATTCTAAACATTTAATTACGATAATAGAACTGGCATGTAACTTTTCGAAGTGATAAGGAGATTTATACGTCTGATTTCCCTATCTAAATTCTCGTCGCTGCACACCAAACGTCTGATTTGGGGTATAGATCGACATGGTGAGAACTCGAAGCGGATTGGGAAGCGGTAACCTGCAGTCTAAGCCACAAGTGATTGTGCATGCTCCAGAAATAACAATTGCACCCGAGCCAATCATGATGCAGGAGTACAAGCAATGATGCAGATGATGTTGGATCGTCAGATGGAAGAGACAAGGCATCTACTTCAACAAAATAAGGACGAACCTACTATGCCAGTACGTCGGGGACCTACTCATGAGGCAACCTGTGACAACCCGAAATTTCTATCTTCTACAATCATTCAATTCAATCAATGTCAGACTCGTTTCTGCTATCTTTTAGCATTGTTTAGAGTCAGTTGGAGTGTACTAAGTCTTGTACATTCAAGGATAGGGTATAGGAATGAGTTACTAAAGTTCAAAGTATTAAATTCGGGCCAAACACTCCTTCAAGAGGAGTGTACGGCCGTACACATGGTGTACACATGGGTGTACGGCCGTACACCCATTGTGGCCGTGAACTCATGTCCATTTATGAGTCATTCCCTCATTTCTAGTCATTTGTTACACTTACAAGTCAAGACAAGTCAACTCTCTCTCAAGTATCATCAAGCATTTCATCTAGATCTTCAATAATGTAAGAATTCCTTCCATTTCTTTGTGGTTATCCTTCATGATCTTGTATCACCCTTTGATTTCATCCATGAAATTCATTTTTTTGGGTAGATCTTCAAGTATTCAACACTTTCACCAAGAACACCAAGAACACCTACTAGTTCTTGGGCCATGAACTCCATAAGAACCTCCAAAAGTGTGAGTTTCTCTTCTATCTTCTAGTTAGGCTTGAGAATCACTTGAGTTCTAGCCTTAAATTATCGTCCAAAGCAAGAACTTCAAGGGTGTACGGTCGTACACACCTCATGTGGCCGTACACCCCTTGTTTAGTGCATATCTAGGCCTCAAACTCATGTTATGTCCCCACATAAGATCATGGACACTTAGAGGATGCTATATAGGGCCATAAACCACCTTCTAGGCATGTTCTTCAAGGAGTGTATGGCCGTACACTCCATGGCCGTACACACATTTGGCCGTACACACATGTGGCCGTACACCTCTTGGCCGTACACACTAGTGTGGCCATAAACCCCTTTTATGCAATCCTTTGTACTTGTAACACTTCAATCTAAGTGTTTCCTAGTTTCTAAGGTGTTTTCCTTACATGATTAGTTGTATAAACACTAATTATATACATATATGTGTCATTATATGCTTATTAGGATCCGTTTGTGCTCGAGGCTTCACTTGACACTTAGCATCCTTTATCGATCTTTCATTTGTATCACTCACTGCAGGTGAGTTCATACCCCCTTAACTTATCTTTTAAATGATTTTAAATGCTTTTATGGGGGGATACAAGTAGAAACATTTATAGTTATTGTATCAATCATATGTGATTAATAACTATCAAACAAATAGATTTCTTATATTTCAAACTGTGTTATCAAACAAACTGCTTCAAATCGTTTTATAAACTCTTTTACATATGTAAAACTCTTTTATCAAACTCTTTTAAACTCATATTTTGTCAAAATCATATCTATATAGATATAGTTATATAAGTAGGATTGAAAGGGCTTAGGACTGATAACTCGCCTTATTTCCTGTTCCTTGTTTGGTTGTGGACTTAGGGTATCGGTTGTTTGTTCGAATGTCGTTTGAATCTTAGTTATATATTATGTATATGTATATAGATATAAAAGTTCTTCGTTCAGTTCAATACCTTTGGGTAGCAAAGGTGTACAAACATGTTCAATCATACAAACATCATTACTAGTAAACTATAATAGGTATAGTTTAGGAAGTCGCTACTTATTATTTCTAGAACAATGAAACATACAAGAGTCGGTTCATACATGAGTCGGTTCAAACATACTATAACGAGAAACAGTACATACTATACACTAGACAGAGAGAACATACTATACACTAGATACAGAGAACATGCTATACAAATACAAGAATACTATAACAATAATGTGAGCCACTACTTCATGGCGCGACAATATACTGTTGTGTCACGTTTTGTACCCAGAGTCTCCTAGAGGGATAGCGTGAATTTGTGTATAGATCTATACGGGATTAACCATCCCACACCTTGCTGCTAGCTACAGTGGGACCTGCAGGTCTACGGGTGACAAATGTCATACCATTTCGGTGTCTTCGAACGTCATGAACCACTAGTCAATCAAGTATCGTTACAATCTTATCACATTTTACCTTAATTAAACAAACAGGTTTAAGGTAGTTAGTACATTGGTAGTTACTTAGATAAAACTACAATACATCTTTATTTTCCCATTTCATTCACATTGTGATCTTCTCACATAAACGGTAATGAAAACTATATTTTGGTAATGATAGTCATACTTTGGGAAAACACTCACTTTTACAAAAGAACAAACTTACAAAACAGTCGAGTCTTGGTAGAAGGCTACTTTAGTAGAAAATATAGGATTTTCTAGGAAGTATTCAAACATTTACAACAAACACTTACAAACTTTTACATCAAAACATTTACAAACATTTCATTCAAACTTATACAAACAAAGACATTAAATACTTACGAACTCACCAGCTTTAATGCTGATCTACGCTTTCAAAATAACTTGTATTCTCAGGTCACCAGTAGACAGGTACCGATGACCAGGTTTTGAGAAGACGAAGCACTTTGAAGGCTCGTCTTTTATTTTGATTCATATTTTGGTGTCTTATAAACTATACAGAACTCACTCGTATTAAATTATATTATTAATGCAATGGATGATGTTGTTGCTTGTTTTACTATTATGCATTGTTATGATACTGTACATGACGTCCTCCGCCCCCGAACGTTTCCGCCGTTCCGGTTTGGGGGTGTCACAGATTGGTATCAGAGCATTGTTTATAGTGAATTGAGTATATCAACCCATAAAAGATATATAACTATAAACACAACGGGATTAATAATACTCTGATCAAGAGTTTATACTTTTAAATAATAAAATATTTAACCAAAGTATACATACCTGCATTCATACTAAAATCAGTGTCACTAGGACAGAACAAAAGTATTACGATTGTTGGACAGCACAAGTAGGCTTGGGGACATATAATTAGATATGGGAGTGATATAGCCTGATCAACTATATCTTTCCGAGAAGTGATTAGCATGTGCCTAGGATTGGTTGTGGTGTTGCAACAAGTCTAAAAACTTCCCAACACTACTACAATGAAAACATTAGAACAGAACATAAACTTAAAATACTATAGGAGTATTTTGTGTTACTATAATTACTTATGTGCAAACTAAAAAGATCTTTATTAGTATGTCAATAGTTGCTGAGTGGATACGCCAAGGTTATATGTGATTAAGGTGTCATAGACTTAGAATCTGTGATCTTTGCTTTACTTCATGTTCCTTGTTTGGTTGTGGACTTAGAGTTAGGATCACTTATTCGAAGGTCTATCCTATTTTGGTTACATATGACTGGTATGCACTACGCAAATGTTGGAGTAACTGGTAAGGATCATCTTATAATTATCTTAATTACTACATCTATTAATTATTTCTTTTACCCCTATTCTCACGTAGATAACATGGCTGGATTCAACCTCCCCGGCGACCCGTACTTCCCCAACCTAGGTAACGGTGGATGGCTCGATGATGAGCCAGAAGAGGAGCATGCAATTCCATTGGACGATGACTTCGCAGAAGACTTTCCGGAGGATTCTGACCCAGATCCAGAAGTCAATGATCAACCCCTGGTAGCTCCAATCCCAGATCCTAACCCTCGTCCGGCTTTTCAAGGCCCGATGCCTCTGTGGGCGGAAAGTTTGGAGACATGGAGTCAAGAACAGGGTCAACCCATGCCACACAATGGAGACAAAAGTTTCTACAACCTGAGCGAGGGAGGCTCAGCAGATAGAGTCCTGCCTATTCTGGTCCGCAGGATTGCTCGTAATGAAATACAGGGTAGGACAGCCATCAACCGAATCATGGAGGTTGATGCCAATGCGGGAGTCAATAGTGTCCGTATTCATCGTCTGGAAGATGCTCGTGAGAGAGCTGCGAGAGACAATGAGTCTCTACTACAAGAAGTAGTTGTGACTCGAGCTGAAGTCATAGAACACCGCGTACGCCAGCGAGTGTATGAGCGACGCATTCTTGACATGGAGCGTCAGCTGGCTGATTTAAGGGTCGCCCAAGGGGTGCCCGTCGCCAGTAGGAGATGCTCTGCTCATCTTTTCTTTTGATCTAAGGAATAGCCTTCTTATCTATGCTCTAAGTAGCACTTTTCCCTGTAATTTCCTGTTTATCTTAAAAACCTTGAACTTTCAGTCCGCTAGGTCTTTATTCTGTCAAATTTTCTTATCCTGGTTTGATGTAAGACCTACTCCTAGGTCATTTTCCCGAACTTGTTACATAATTAATTCCAGTATTATTGACAGATATCTAATCTCATGGGAAATCTTTACTCAAATGCTTTCATCTTTCTAATGCTAGATCTCTATTTTCAATCATACTCTCCTCTGTTTTGTTGGGCTATGGAGAGTTAGTCCATGATTCACTCTCATCATTCTCTCTATTGAATACATACCAATATCTTCATCTTTGTGATCTTATAGCTACAAGATGCCTTCCCGTAGATCGAACGGGCGCGCTACTCCAATAACTCCGAATCAAACTCCACCACCTCCTCCACAATACAATCCAGGCTATCCAAGATGCGGTGAATGCGGCTGTTACAGCAGCCCTAGCTCAGTTCAGTGCTAGTGGAACTAGCGGAAGTGGAACAACTGTTCATTCTACACAAGGTGATGCTCCAGTGCGCTCTAGAGAGTGCTCGTACAAGGACTTCACCAGCTGCAAACCCAGGAACTTCAATGGGACTGGCAGAATCATTGCCCTCTCGCAATGGTTCGAGAAAACGGAGTCGATCTTCGAGATCTGCTCCTGTCCGGAAGGGAGCAAAGTAAAATTTACTGCCTGCACCTTCGCGGACCGAGCCCTGACATGGTGGAATAGCCATGTCAAGTCATTAACTTGGATAGTGGCTAATGTCATGGGCTGGGAAGCTCTGAAAGAGCTCATAATCGAGGAATACTGCCCGAGGGGCGAAGTTCAGAAACTTGAACAAGAACTCTGGAGCCTAACCATGAAGGGCTCCGACATAGTGGCCTATACTGCCAGATTCAGTGATATGGTGGCACTATGTCCGGGAATGGTCCCTACTGAGGGAAAGAAGATTGAGAGGTACATCTGGGGGCTGGTGCCTCCATTTCAGGGGAATGTCCTAGCTTCAAACCCCACTACCTTCGACAGTGCCAAACGGTTGGCATAACGGCTCATTGATCATGGAGTCCGTACCCCGACGACAACAACAACAACCCTAGCCATCTCAGAACCCTCCAAAGCCGCTGACAATAAGCGGAAGTTCTGGGATAACAAAAAGAAGAACGCGGCGCAGAACGCTGCCAAGAAGCAGCATGTTGTAGTTGTTCATGCTGCAATAGCACCTACTGCTGCTGCGCCGATGAAGCAGTATGCTGGAAGCTTGCCTAAGTGCAACAAATGGAACTTCCACCATAATGGACCCTGCCGAGAAATGCAGTGCTCTAACTGCAACAGGAAGGGGCACACTACCCGTTTCTGCAAGGCTCCAGCAAGGCCAATCACCCAAGTCCCCGGCGTTGGTGTCGGCCAGGCTTGCTACGGATGTGGCGAGGTGGGCCACTACAAAAGGAACTGCCTGAAGGCAGGGAATGCCGGAGGAGTGGGAAGAGTTTTGGCTATAGGCTACGAGGAAGCAGTTGCCGACCCTACAGTGGTCACTGGTACGTTTCTCCTCGATAACTCATATGCATGCATACTGTTTAATAGTGGAGCAGAGAGGAGTTTCGTGAACCAGAAATTTGCTCACTTGCTTAAACAAAAATCACATGCACTTAAAGAACCGTACACTGTAGAAATGGCTAACGGAAAGACAGAGAGCACTAGCTGCATATACATAGGATGTACACTAACTCTAGATAGCCATTCATTTCCAATCGACCTCATGTCGGTCTCAATTAAAAGTTTCGACGTCATAATAGGCATGGATTGGTTGAGTTCTCATCGTGCCGACATCATGTGTTAGGAGAAGGCCGTTCGCCTTAATCTACCGTCTAGCGAAACCCTAGTGATCTATGGTGACAAACCAGGCACAAACCTTCGTATTATATCGAGCATTCAAGCCCAGAAGTACTTACGAAAGGAATGTCGCACATTCCTTGCTCATGTTGTCGATGTGAGCCAAGAGAAGAAGGACATAAAGAACATCCCAGAAGTACGCGACTTTCCCGACATCTTTCCAGAAGAACTACCAGGATTACCTCCACAGCGTCAAGTCGAGTTCAGAATCGACTTAGTTCCAGGGGCTACCCCAGTAGCCAAATCGCCCTATCGTCTAGCACCAACTGAGATGCAGGAGCTATCCAGTCAACTTAACGAATTGCTCAGCAAGGGCTTTATTAGACCAAGTTTCTCACCCTGGGGAGCACCGGTCTTGTTTGTCAAGAAGAAAGACGGATCGTTTCGTATGTGCATCGACTACAGAGAACTTAACAAACTGACCGTCAAGAATCGTTACCTTTACCTCGCATAGACGACTTGTTCGACCAACTGCAAGGGGCGAATTACTTTTCAAAGATAGATCTGAGATCCGGGTATCACCAGTTACGAGTGTTAGAGGAGGATGTTCCGAAGACAGCCTTCAGAACTCGTTACGGACACTACTAATTTGTAGTGATGCCATTCGGATTGACCAATGCACCCGCAGTATTCATGGACTTAATGAATAGGGTGTGCCGTCCTTACTTGGATCAGTTCGTCATTATCTTCATCGATGACATACTTATCTACTCTCGTAGTAAGGAGGAGCATAGTCAACATCTACGTCAGGTCTTGGAAACACTTCGATCAGAGAAGCTTTATGCGAAGTTCTCGAAATGCGAATTTTGGATTTGAAGAGTCGGATTCTTGGGTCACGTGGTCAGCGAAGAGGGAATTCACGTGGACCCTTCCAAAATCAAAGCCATTGAAAACTGGTCAGCACCGAAGACGCCTACAGAAATTCGTCAATTTCTAGGCCTCGCTGGCTACTATCGCAGGTTCATTCAGAACTTCTCAAGGATTGAGAAACCGCTAACAACATTGACCCAGAAGGGCGTGGCCTTTGACTGGGAAGAGAAGCAAGAGAAAGCGTTCCAAACGATAAAGTGAGCCTTATGCACCGCACCGATACTATCCCTCCCCGAAGGGATAGAAGACTTCGTAGTTTATTGCGATGCATCCAACCAAGGGCTTGGCTGTGTTCTGATGCAACGAGGTAAGGTCATCGCCTATGCCTCAAGACAGCTAAAGACACACGAGGTCAACTACGCCACACATGATCTTGAGTTAGGAGCAGTGGTATTTGCTCTGAAGATCTGGAGACACTATCTGTATGGTACGAAAAGCACTATCTTCACAGACCACAAAAGCCTACAACATATATTCGACCAGAAGGAGCTCAACATGAGACAACGACGGTGGGTCGAGCTACTCAGTGACTACGAATGCGAAATGTGTTATCATCCAGGTAAAGCCGACGTAGTAGCTGACGCCCTAAGTCTGAAAGAATACTCTGGTCGTAGAGTCAAATCTTTGACTATGACTGTCCATTCACACTTGTCCACACAAATTAAGGAGGCTCAGCTCGAAGCTTTGAAACCTGAAAATGTGGTGGGTGAATCCCTGAGAGGGATGGATAAAAATTTGGAAGTAAAGGGTGGCGGAGCCTTATATCTCATGGATCAGATCTGGACACCGAGACACGGTGGTTTCAGAGACTTGGTCATGACCGAGGCAGACAACACTCGATATTCCGTCCACCCAGGTTCAGATAAGATGTATTTGGATCTTAAAAAGTTATATTGGTGGCCTAACATGAAAGCAGAGATTGCTACCTTAGTGAGCAAGTGCCTTACTTGCGCCAAGGTTAAGGTCGAATACCAGAAACCCTCAGGTTTGCTACAACAACCGGAGATACCTAAATGGAAGTGGGAGCGGATCACAATAGACTTCATAACCAAGTTTCCCAGTACATCGAGTGGTCTCGATACCATTTGGGTGATCGTAGACAGGTTAACAAAGTCTGCACACTTCCTGCCTATCAAAGAGACTGACAAGATGGAGAAACTAAAAAGAACCTACATTAGGGAGATCGTACGACTGCATGGAGTTCCCATATCCATTATCTCTGATAGAGATAGTAGATTCACTTCAAGGTTTTGGCAGTCGCTACAAAGTTCCCTAGGAACTAGGCTGGACATGAGTACAGCCTACCATCCGCAAACTGACAGGCAAAGTGAGAGAACTATTCAAACCTTGGAAAATATGTTGCGAGCCTGTGTGATAGACTTTGGGAAGGCATGGGATACTCATTTACCCCTTGTCGAGTTTTCCTACAATAACAGTTATCACACGATCATAAAGGCTGCTCCATTTGAAGCCCTCTATGGCCGAAAGTGCAGATCCCCTCTGTTTTGGGCTGAGGTGGGCGACACTCAGTTAGCTAAAGGACGAGTTCCTGACAGCACTCTCACAGGTCCGGATATAATTCGGGAAACGACAGAGAAGATTTTTCAGATTAGTGAGTGATTGAAAGCCTCTAGAGACCGACAGAAAAGCTACGCAGACAAAAGAAGGAAACCTTTGGAATTCCAGGTGGGCGACCATGTTCTATTGAAGGTCTCACCCTGGACGGGCTTGATATGCTTTGGAAAGCGTGGAAAGCTAAATCCAAGATACATAGGGCCTTTCGAGATTATCGCTAGAATCGGCCCTGTAGCTTACAAACTCAAACTACCTCGCGAACTTAGTAACGTACATTCTACTTTCCACGTCTCGAACTTGAAAAAGTGTCTGTCCGACGAGACTCTTGTAATACCACTCGACGATATCGAGATCAACGAGAGCCTCAACTTCGTGGAAGAACCAGTAGAGATCATGGACCGAGAGGTCAAGCAAACGAAGCAAAGTCGTATCCCGATAGTGAAGGTTCGCTGGAATGCCAAGCGAGGACCTGAATTCACTTGGGAGCACGAGGATCAAATGAAACTGAAATATCCTCATCTTTTTACTTAGTTATTTGTAATTGCTTAATTGCTTAAACTCTAATTTCGGGACGAAATTCTCTCTAACGGGGGGATGATGTGACAACCCAAAATTTCTATCTTGTACAGTCATTCAATTCAATCAATGTCAGACTCGTTTCTGCTATCTTTTAGCATTGTTTAGAGTCAGTTGTAGTGTACTAAGTCTTGTACATTCAAGGATAGGGTATAGGAATGAGTTACTAAAGTTCATAGTATTAAATTCGGGCCAAACACTCTTTCAATAGGAGTGTATGGCCATACACATGGTGTACACATGGGTGTACGGCCGTACACCCATTGTGGCTGTGAACTCATGTCCATTTATGAGTCATGCCCTCATTTCTAGTCATTTGTTACACTTCCAAGTCAAGACAAGTCAACTCTCTCTCAATTATCATCAAGCATTTCATCTAGATCTTCAATAATGTAAGAATTCCTTCCATTTCTTTGTGGTTATCCTTCATGATCTTGTATCACCTTTGATTTCATCCATGAAATTCATCTTTTTGGGTAGATCTTCAAGTATTCAACACTTTCACCAAGAACACCAAGAACACCTACTAGTTCTTGGGCTGTGAACTCCATAAGAACCTCCAAAAGTGTAAGTTTCTCTTCTATCTTCTAGTTAGGCTTGTGAATCACTTGAGTTCTAGCCTTAAATCATTGTCCAAAGCAAGAACTTCAAGGGTGTACGGCCGTACACACCTCATGTGGCCGTACACCCCTTGTTTAGTGCATATCTAGGCCTCAAACTCATGTTATGTCCCCACATAAGATCATGGACACTTAGAGGATGCTATATAGGTCCATAAACCACCTTCTAGGCATGTTCTTCAAGGAGTGTACGGCCGTACACATAGGTGGCCGTACACACATGTGGTCGTACACCTCTTGGCCGTACACACTAGTGTGGCCATAAACCCCTTTTATGCAATCCTTTGTACTTGTAACACTTCAATCTAAGTGTTTCCTAGTTCCTAAGGTGTTTTTCTTACATGATTAGTTGTATAAACACTAATTATATACATATATGTGTCATTATATGCTTATTAGGATCCGTTTGTGCTCGAGGCTTCACTTGACACTTAGCATCCTTTATCGATCTTTCATTTGTATCACTCACTGCAGGTGAGTTCATACCCCCTTAACTTATCTTTTAAATGATTTTAAATGCTTATATGGGGGGATACAAGTAGAAACATTTATAGTTATTGTATCAATCATATGTGATTAATAACTATCAAACAAATAGATTTCTTATATTTCAAACTGTGTTATCAAACAAACTGCTTCAAATCGTTTTATAAACTCTTTTACATATGTAAAACTCTTTTATCAAACTCTTTTAAACTCATATTTTGTCAAAATCATATCTATATAGATATAGTTATATAAGTAGGATTGAAAGGGCTTAGGACTGATAACTCGCCTTATTTCCTGTTCCTTGTTTGGTTGTGGACTTAGGGTATCGGTTGTTTGTTCGAATGTCGTTTGAATCTTAGTTATATATTATGTATATGTATATAGATATAAAAGTTCTTCGTTCAGTTCAATACCTTTGGGTAGCAAAGGTGTACAAACATGTTCAATCATACAAACATCATTACTAGTAAACTATAATAGGTATAGTTTAGGAAGTCGCTACTTATTATTTCTAGAACAATGAAACATACAAGAGTCGGTTCATACATGAGTCGGTTCAAACATACTATAACGAGAAACAGTACATACTATACACTAGACAGAGAGAACATACTATACACTAGAATGCGTAACTCACTACTTCCTACTAATCCTCTCACAGCATACAGTCCCGCTACCAGTTAACCCCCATAGAATGCGTAACCATAAGTAACTGGACGTGAGATAGCCACCCGAACAAATGGTCCTACTCTAGAGCCACAACCAAACAAGGAACATGCATGAGAGCCTAGACCAAGAGTTCTCAGGTTATCCTACATGACCACGAACAGTCCCTAAGGGCACTCCATTAATGATAACCAGCCATCACAGATGACATACAGTTCTACAGATTATTACCACAGAGGAACATACTCAATACTAAGAGACAGATCTAACAGATCACTACAACATAGAAGCATACTCGATTCCAGAGCACAGATCTAACATGTCACTACATCATAGTAGCATACTCATTACCAGAACACAGATCTAACAGATCACTACATCATAGCAGCATACTCAATATCAATAATCCAAGGAATGGATGGATGTATATACTCAGAGGTCAGATAGTCACCCGAACAAATGATCCTACTCTAGAACCACAACCAAACAAGGAACAGGTAAGAGAGCTTGGATCAACAGTCCTCAGTCTATCTTACATGACTATATACATTCACTAAGGTATCACTCTACTAACAGATAATCAAAACTAGTGGGTCGGCATTGGCTCCTTCGACCCATAGGTACAGTGAGGCGAAACTCACCTCGATATACGCGTAGATAACCACTGAAGCAATGAAGGGCTCTACCAGCTTCCACTCACTTCTAATCACCTACAGGAAGATACTTGAGTCAATACCCGATCACTGGTCATAGTTACTTGCAACAATGACCACCTCACATGAAATGACGATTAGGGTTTCAAACAAAATGACGATTAGGGTTAAGTAAGAACACTTAACCCATTAAGGACTTAATCACCTAAGGTAAGGACTAATTAAGGTTGACTTAGTCATTCTCGGGTGTAATAATAATCCAATCAATAGCCCAATACGCGCCCGACCATTGTCCAAAATAGAACTCCCCGATTCTAGGGTTTTTCATATAAAATGATAACTAGGGTTAGTGTTCAACACTTAACCCTTTAATGACTTAATCCATTAAGTCCAATATTGCATTAAGTTATTTGTAGAGTATTGTTAAGTATTATTTTAAGTTTAATTAATAGTTTTAACGCGGGTGCCGACCAACTCCAAAAACAAGGGTTTCTTGACATTAGGATTTTCAACTCCTAAAGTTAGATTATTAGCTATTTAAATAAATATATATTTAATAAATCAGGCACCACCCACCGCCAGCTCGGGCAGTAGTGGTCGGTGGCAGCAAGCGGCAACCACCATTTCAATGGTGGGAGTCATAAATTTTAGGTCCAAATACCAACCAAAGCCTCTCGGTTTACACAGAACGTTAACCCCACACCCACACATGCACACAACCACCCAAGGTGGTGACTGATGGTGGTAGAACGGCGACAGCCGCCATGGTCAGCTGCTATGGTGGGTACATCTGCGATTTTCGGCTAACAAACACACACACACACTGACATCGACTGAAAGATGCACACAACACGACCATCCATGCGGCGGCAGACGGTTGTCGGAGATCAATATAGCGACAATCGTGTGGCAGCGACGGTATGGGTCGAACGACTACGATGTTTCAGAAAGGATGGAGAAGAGAGAGAGAGAGAGAGAGAGAGAGAGAGAGAGAGAGAGAGAAATGTTGTAGCCGCAACACACACGCTCACATGAAAAACGAACAACACACAGCCACCCACTCACGGTGGCATGTGACAGTTGGAAAAGGATGACGGAAATGGGACAACCGCCAGAGCGGCGGCAGCGACATGACGCGAAGACACGATAGGAGAAGCGAAGGGGCTACACCATTACCGCGGAGAAACAACATTGGCTAAGGTCACGATGTTCTGACGGCCCACTGATTCAGCATACACGCATTGATCTTCGTCGTTGTCGGCAGTTGGAACAGCGGTGCTTGGCTCGGTTGGTGGTTCACGATGACGATAAGGAGGTGGCGGCGGCTGGAAGTTGGAGGGGTGATAATGTGGCGGATGGTGATGTTAGGATTAGGGTTTTGAGAAGGTGTTAAATTGAGGCCAAGAGGAGGGTGACGGGTTTTAACCCGTCTCCAATTATCAAACTTAATTTTATTTTAACACTTTTACTCCCTTCACCCCCTTCTTTTCAAATTAAGTCCACTAATTACCCAAATAGCCCCTGCTTTACAAAATCCTTTACATTTCAAGTCCTAATGTTACAATTTTTGGGTTTTATGTACTCTAACATCCCTATGGTGCACATACAACCCTAATACTTTGGATCTAAGTTTTCTCTAGTTATACATGCAATAAAATTATCCAAAGCATGATGCCTACAACTAGCATAAAATTTGATATTTGTAACATAAAATCAAGTTAGATGAATACCTCTATATTGTAGCTTGTAGAATTTGGCATTTCAAGAGCTTAGAACCTCAAGTGTGATGCCTCAAATGGTTCACAAAACACCACCAACAATTGGAGGACTTGAGAGAGAGGTTAGGCACACCAAAATCGGCTATACTCTTGTGTAACAAATGTGTTTTCCGATTTTGGCTAAGGGGTTACATATATATAGTGTAGGCTTCCAAGGGTCACTTGTAAACCCTAATCCATACACTTAGGCTTATGATCCAACAACTCATATGGACTAACTCTTCATGGACTCTCACATAAACTTAGCCCATCATGGATCAATAGCCCAGACCATATGTATCACTGATTTACATAATCAGTCGATCACTAAATTAATTCCAAATTAATTCTTGATCAATACTAATTAAATAATATGATTTCTCAATTAATATATTATACTTATAATATATTAATAAATCACAAACAAAACTTCTTTCTCAAATATCCATTCTATCAGATTGTTCTGGTGAATGCAACCCAAAATGGACCATGCTACTCTCGGGTCAAGTACATACCAATTATAGTTATGGGCTTAGACTCCTAATCCAACAGTCTCCTACTTGGATAAGTCTAATAACTATAACTGCAAGTACGAATTGAAAAACCGACTAGCAATCGTAGCTCTCTAAAGCCGCTGTCAAACTCTGACGCGTCCATTGGATAAGGGATTATATTTTCCTCCATTCCAGATATCGTATGGACATGAGACATGGATTATAAATAGGATGCGAGATCACCCTATTTTCCTCACACCATAACCCTTATCTCCCTCTCTAACTTCTCTCTAAACCTCTCCCAAAGCCCTAGTAACTCCTAATTGCTAGAGGAAAATCCTGGAGCACCATGAGGCTCCGAGAAGAAGAGCTTTCAGCTCGGAAGTTCTACCCCACAGGGCCTGGATCCTAGCCAAACCTCCCGGTAAGTGAGTTATGCTTACCCTACTTCAAATATAACCTATGTTTAAGTTCAATATCATTATTAGGAACTTATAAACAATAAATATATTATAAAATATAATATACAAAGTGTTATTATAATATCTTTTAACTACTCGTTGTACGAGAAATCTGGTTTGAAGGGTCGTATAGGGTTGTTGGATTTCAGAAGTGCTTTAATGCCAAAATGGTCCAGGCCTCCGGTGTTTCATGTCTAGCCCCTGTCTATACATAGTGGTTGAAAAGTATTGTTTACACTTATAAAACAATATCGCTCGTAAATAGTCGCAATAAATATTAGACTAAAATCTAGCGATAATGATACTAGGTTTCACCGAACGAAAATAGAATTGTTAGAAGCGAAGCGCTGCCCGAGTTTGGAATCATCACGTTAACAAGTGAGTGCATAGTTACTTTCATATTACACATAAATATGAAGTATTTAATATAAATTATGTGCTGTGTGTGCATATTATCTGTGTTCTTGATATTTATGATAAAGGAACAAAATATACATGTTTTATTCTATTTAAACTGTATACGTATGTTATACCTATAATTATAATGGGTAAAGATGGGTAGATGATAGATGAGATGAATGATGAGAGATGAAAGATATTATAGATGAGGAGAAATGAAGAATGATAATGATAAGTGAGAGACGATGAAAATCCTTGACCTAAGCGTTAGCCCAGTCATCTAGCAGAGTATATATGACAACTACGAATTATTCTAGACAGTCCATTGGAACACTAGCAGGCTCACAACTTGTAGGTGTTGTGAACGATGTGTTCATCAGATGTACTCCAAAAACCCTGGCAGCTATGGACTTAGTGCCTCATACACTAACATTTGGCAGCTATGGACTTAGTGCCTTATAAATGAACGTTGGTAGTTATGGATTTAGTACCCTATAGATGAACATTGGTAGCTATGGAATTAGTACCCTAAAGATGAACCTTGACAGCTATGAACTTAGTGCATGTTAGATAAACCATGGCAGCGATGGACTTCGTGCCTATTCCTTAGGAAAATCCATAGGAATGAATGAGTGAATGATAGATGATTCTTAGGGTAGATCCTTAAGAAATAAAGAGGATAATGGGGAAGGGTAATTGGGTTCATTGTTTGCTAATGAAACATAATAACTTTATTATTGTGGTTTGAAAACCCTATGTACTCACCAGGTTTCCCAACTTGACCCACTCAGTTTATTTGTATAACATGTATCGATACGAGGACACATTACACTGAGAGATTAAAAGGAGATGTAGATCATTAGTGTAAATGAATGTAAGGTCTATTTATGCTTATGTTTTTGTATTGACGATGACATCCCAAAGTTTTAATATAAACAAAATACATTTCTTTAGAAATGCTGTGATGATATATTTATCATGTTTTATGGGAACAAATTCTGCAATATTATTCTTTAAAATAAATACTCTGATTTTCAAATAAGCGTAAATAAAAATTTTAAACTGACCGTGAATTTGGAGATGTCACAGTTGGTATCAGAGCATTAGTTTAAACGAACTAGGAACTTGTAGGAAATTTCTACACTTAAACTTAGAATGCTAAGTGATGATTTTGGGATGAGTCTCTTCTATTTAGGATGTGTGCGTAAGTAGACAGAAGCACTAGCTTATTTAGGGAAGATGTCTCAAATGATTTTATGTTCTAAATGATTTGTGATTCTTTATGATGTCATTATTTGATCGGATCTATGGTCTGTTCCCGACTGGATCTGAAAATTTTTATGTGCTCAGAATTCTAAACAAATTCTAAACATTTAATTACGATAATAGAACTGGCATGTAACTTTTCGAAGTGATAAGGAGATTTATACGTCTGATTTCCCTATCTAAATTCTCGTCGCTGCACACCAAACGTCTGATTTGGGGTATAGATCGACATGGTGAGAACTCGAAGCGGATTGGGAAGCGGTAACCTGCAGTCTAAGCCACAAGTGATTGTGCATGCTCCAGAAATAACAATTGCACCCGAGCCAATCATGATGCAGGAGTACAAGCAATGATGCAGATGATGTTGGATCGTCAGATGGAAGAGACAAGGCATCTACTTCAACAAAATAAGGACGAACCTACTATGCCAGTACGTCGGGAACCTACTCATGAGGCAACCTGTGACAACCCGAAATTTCTATCTTCTACAATCATTCAACTCAATCAATGTCAGACTCGTTTCTGCTATCTTTTAGCATTGTTTAGAGTCAGTTGGAGTGTACTAAGTCTTGTACATTCAAGGATAGGGTATAGGAATGAGTTACTAAAGTTCAAAGTATTAAATTCGGGCCAAACACTCCTTCAAGAGGAGTGTACGGCCGTACACATGGTGTACACATGGGTGTACGGCCGTACACCCATTGTGGCCGTGAACTCATGTCCATTTATGAGTCATTCCCTCATTTCTAGTCATTTGTTACACTTACAAGTCAAGACAAGTCAACTCTCTCTCAAGTATCATCAAGCATTTCATCTAGATCTTCAATAATGTAAGAATTCCTTCCATTTCTTTGTGGTTATCCTTCATGATCTTGTATCACCCTTTGATTTCATCCATGAAATTCATTTTTTTGGGTAGATCTTCAAGTATTCAACACTTTCACCAAGAACACCAAGAACACCTACTAGTTCTTGGGCCGTGAACTCCATAAGAACCTCCAAAAGTGTGAGTTTCTCTTCTATCTTCTAGTTAGGCTTGAGAATCACTTGAGTTCTAGCCTTAAATTATCGTCCAAAGCAAGAACTTCAAGGGTGTACGGTCGTACACACCTCATGTGGCCGTACACCCCTTGTTTAGTGCATATCTAGGCCTCAAACTCATGTTATGTCCCCACATAAGATCATGGACACTTAGAGGATGCTATACAGGGCCATAAACCACCTTCTAGGCATGTTCTTCAAGGAGTGTATGGCCGTACACTCCATGGCCGTACACACATTTGGCCGTACACACATGTGGCCGTACACCTCTTGGCCGTACACACTAGTGTGGCCATAAACCCCTTTTATGCAATCCTTTGTACTTGTAACACTTCAATCTAAGTGTTTCCTAGTTCCTAAGGTGTTTTCCTTACATGATTAGTTGTATAAACACTAATTATATACATATATGTGTCATTATATGCTTATTAGGATCCGTTTGTGCTCGAGGCTTCACTTAACACTTAGCATCCTTTATCGATCTTTCATTTGTATCACTCACTACAGGTGAGTTCATACCCCCTTAACTTATCTTTTAAATGATTTTAAATGCTTTTATGGGGGGATACAAGTAGAAACATTTATAGTTATTGTATCAATCATATGTGATTAATAACTATCAAACAAATAGATTTCTTATATTTCAAACTGTGTTATCAAACAAACTGCTTCAAATCGTTTTATAAACTCTTTTACATATGTAAAACTCTTTTATCAAACTCTTTTAAACTCATATTTTGTCAAAATCATATCTATATAGATATAGTTATATAAGTAGGATTGAAAGGGCTTAGGACTGATAACTCGCCTTATTTCCTGTTCCTTGTTTGGTTGTGGACTTAGGGTATCGGTTGTTTGTTCGAATGTCGTTTGAATCTTAGTTATATATTATGTATATGTATATAGATATAAAAGTTCTTCGTTCAGTTCAATACCTTTGGGTAGCAAAGGTGTACAAACATGTTCAATCATACAAACATCATTACTAGTAAACTATAATAGGTATAGTTTAGGAAGTCGCTACTTATTATTTCTAGAACAATGAAACATACAAGAGTCGGTTCATACATGAGTCGGTTCAAATATACTATAACAAGAAACAGTACATACTATACACTAGATAACATACTATACACTAGACAGAGAGAACATACTATACACTAGACATAGAGAACATACTATACAAATACAAGAATACTATAACAATAATGTGAGCCACTACTTCATGGCGCGACAATATACTGCTGTGTCACGTTTTGTACCCAGAGTCTCCTTGAGGGAGAGCGATCTATACGGGATTGACCATCCTACACCTTGCTGCTAGCTACAGTGGGACCAGCGAGTCTACGGGTGACGAATGTCATACCATTTCGGCGTCTTCGAACGTCGTGTGCCACTAGTCAATCAAGTATGGTTACAATCTTATCATATTTTACCTTAATTAAACAAACAGGTTTAAGGTAGTTACTACATTGGTAGTTACTTAGATAAAACTACAATACATCTTTATTTTCCCATTTCATTGACATTGTGATCTTCTCACATAAATGGTAATGAAAACTATATTTTGGTAATGATAGTCATACTTTGGGAAAACACTCACTTTTACAAAAGAACAAACTTACAAAACAGTCGAGTCTTGGTAGAAGGCTACTTTAGTAGAAAATATAGGATTTTCTAGGAAGTATTCAAACATTTACAACAAACACTTACAAACTTTTACATCAAAACATTTACAAACATTTCATTCAAACTTATACAAACAAAGACATTAAATACTTATGAACTCACCAGCTTTAATGCTGATCTACGCTTTCAAAATAACTTGTATTCTCAGGTCACCAGTAGACAGGTACCGATGACCAGGTTTTGAGAAGACGAAGCACTTTGAAGGCTCGTCTTTTATTTTGATTCATATTTTGGTGTCTTATAAACTATACATAACTCACTTGTATTAAATTATATTATTAATGCAATGGATGATGTTGTTGCTTGTTTTACTATTATGCATTGTTATGATACTGTACATGACGTCCTCCGCCCCCGAACGTTTCTGTCGTTCCGGTTTGGGGTTGTGACACAACCATCTGGGTTGCTAAGTCTATTGAAGAAATGATCAAAGGCAGAACCACAAACAATGTTGAAGTTGTCAAGTAGAGGAAATTTGAGGGATCTTCAAGGTCTAACAAGAACAACATGTTCTCAAAGTCTGGAGGAGGAGGAGGAGGTAAAGAAAAATGGTGTGAGAAGTGCAAAAAGAAACATTGTTGAAAATATGGCAGAGAGGTGACTTGTTTCAAGTGTGGAAAGAATGGGCATTACGCCAATGAGTGTACATTTAACAAGAGGATGTTTTACGGATGTAGGGAAGGAGGGCATATTTATAGGGACTGCCCAAAGAAAAATGAAGCGACAAGAGAGAATGCACCTCCAAAACCAAAGGCAAGAGCATCTCAGATAATCCTTGACGAAGCAGGTGATAATGCAAGGGACCAGGAATGAGAATCTATACATCCAAAGATCAAGATATGAAGAAGCCATATAGATAGTATCATGTGGTGTAGCCTAATATAATACGCCTAGTGTAGGGTGAACTTGAACATCTATGTAATCGTTTCAAGAAGTAATATAAACCTTCGATATGTTATCCGATGTGTTAAATGATTATGTGAAATTCTTGTATGGTGACTTGGAAAACTGTGAGACAATACTTGGGACGAGTATGAGTAGGTGTGAAAGGTAGTAGAGGCCTATACTACCGGAAGCATAGGACTCGCATTTGGATCAGGGAAAGTCACAAGGTTTCCAAGGCGCTAGTAATTGATTTCGTTTTGTTCATGTCTGTCGTTACCATTATTTCGGTTGATATTCCGACCCTAGTTGTCATATCAAATCGAGACCGAATAAGATAAGTATGTTACGTGGTTTAAAGAACCAAGTTTGATGTAACATACGACTTAAGCCAGAAGCTTGAAGGGAAAGATAATCAAAGCGATCAATAGAAGTATCGCGATCGCCGTTAAAGTAAGAAGCTTTTAGCTAGAAGTGATATAATGTGATTATATCACATTAGAACAAGAAGAAAAGGTATATTCCATTATGGAATTTGACTCTAAAAGACTTGATTCTAAGCGTTGCAACCTACGATGAGAGGTCAGAACTATCTTAACTTTGTTAAGAAGAAGGAGTCTCCAATAAGTATCGAATTTGTAACTCAAAGGTTACAATTAAAAGTCCAACATAGGATAAAGAGCGGGTGCAAGATTGAACACCGTCTATAGTCAAGAAGTCCAAGAGTTAGATACTCATTTGAAGGAACATAGGAGTTACGGTTATTATCTAGGATGAAAATATAACATATGGAGTCATTATACAAGACATGTTTTGTTGATGATTCCGGGACATAATCATCCTAAGGGGGAGATAATTGTAACGCCCGCAGATTCGGGCTAATCAATTTAGAGACAATAAGCATCAAAAATTAACTTTTTAATGGAATATTATTTAGAATTAATAATCTTAACCAAGTTATCATATATACCACAAGGGTTCCGTACATATAAAGAACGTTGAAATTCGAGTTATAACGAAGAAGTTATGACCCGTCGAAGTTTTACGGCTAAACCGACAAGGCACCGCGTAACGCAAAAAGTGAATTTTTGATAAACTAAATTTTAGCCTTAGAGATCTAAATGAAATTTGTAGTATACGTTAAACCGAGAGCGTGAATAAAAAGAACGTCAAAATCTGACTTCGTATGAGGAAGTTATTATTTTTCTAAGATTTCGCATAGCAGTATACAGCCCGAAAATCGAATTTTAGATCGAGCGTTTTTATCCGAAACAACCTAAATGAGAATTAAATATCTCATTAATAGGAGTTCAATGATAAAAAGGCAGTCGAAAACGGAGTCTGTATGTAAAAGTTATGAATTTTACACGGTCGTTAACAGTGTAATCTTCTCATACTGTTAAATTTAAAATCGGTCGAGGATTAGCCGATGTATTTGAAAGGAGAGTTGTAGATCTTGTCAAAACCTACGCATGGATATAAAGAATGTCGAAAACGGAGCTCGTATGCGAAAGTTACGGAATTTAGAAGTCGGAAGGGTGCTGCTGCGAAAGGGGTGACGTGGCTTAATCTGGACCATTGCTTTCTCCCCACGCCTTGCCACCATATGGTGACATTTGGCACCAACTCGACGAGTTGGGCCATTTTCCAGCCTATAAATAAGATGCGAGAGCACCCCATTTTCCTCACCCTATAACCCTTCTCTCCCTCTCTAACTTCTCTCTAAACCTCTCCCAAAGCCCTAGTAACTCCTAATTGCTAGAGGAAGGTCCCGGAGCACCAGAAGGCTCCGGGAAGAAGAGCTTTCGGCTCGGAAGTTCTGCCCCGCAGAGCCCGGTTCCTAGCCAAACCTCCTGGTAAGTGAGTTATGCTTACCCTACTTCAAGTATAACCTATGTTTAAGTTCAATATCGTTATTAGGAACTTATACACAATAAATATATTATAAAATATAATATACAAAGTGTTATTATATATCTTTTAACTACTCGCGGTACGGAGAATCTGGTTTGAAGGGCCGCATAGGGTTGTTGGATTTCAGAAGTGCTATAATGCCAACATGGTCCTGCCTTCCGGTTTTTCATATCTCGCCCCTGTCTGTACATAGTGGTTGAAAAGTATTGTTTAACACTTATAAAACAATATCGCTCGTAAATAGTCGCTATAAATACTAGACTAAAATCTAGCGGTAATGATACTAGGTTTCGCCTAAGGAAAATAGAATTGTTAGAAGCAAAGTGTTGCCCGAGTTTGGAATCATCACTTTAACAAGTGAGTGCATAGTTACTTTCATCTTACACATAGATATGAAGTATTTAATATAAATTATGTGCTATGTGTGCATATTATCTGTGTTCTTGATATTTATGATAAATGAACAAAAATACATGTTTTATTCTATTTAAACTGTATACGTATGTTATACCTATAATTATAATGGGTAAAGATGGGTAGATGATAGATGAGATGAATGATGAGAGATGAAAGATGTTATAGATGAGGAGAGATGAAGAATGATAATGAGAAGTGAGAGACGATCAGAAGTCGTGACCTAAGTGTTGGCCCAATCATCTAGCAGAGTATAGATGACAACCACTGACTATTCTAGACAGTCCGGTGGAACACTAGCATGCTCGCAACCTATAGGTGTTGTGAACGATGTGTTCACCAGATGTAATCTAAAAACCCTTGCAGCTCTGGACTTAGTGCCTCATACACGAACATTTGGCAGCTATGGACTTAGTACCTTATAAATGAATGTTGGTAGTTAAGGATTTAGTACCCTACAGATGAGCATTGGTAGCTATGGCATTAGTACCCTACAGATGAACCTTGGCAGCTATGGACTTAGTGCCTGTTAGATAAACCCTAGCAGCGATGGACTTCGTACCTATTCCTTAGGACAATCCTTAGGAATGAATGAGTGAATGATAGATGATTCTTAGGGTAGATCCCAAAGAAATAAAGAAGATAATGGGGATGGTAATTGGGTTAATTGGTTGCTGATGAAACATAATAACTTTATTATTGTGGGTTGAAAACCCTATGTACTCACCAGGTTTCCCAACCTGTCCCACTCAGTTTATTTGTATCACAGGTATCGATACGAGGACACATTTGGTGGTTGTCGAGGCCAACAAAATTAATAACCCTAAATCTTTTACACTAAAATAGTTTATAGTGGTAAAGGGGTCGAATCCGCGGAGATTGGTTCAATTTTATATCTCTATGAATAATCTCTTTGTAAAAATATTTGTAATTGACAATAAAAATAAAAATGGGGGGTTTTGATCTTTTGAAATACTTGAAATAAAACTAGAATTAGACTAAGATTTAAATGAACAATTCAATAAAAATAAGAGCTTGGCGTAAAATCAATAAGAGAAAGATGGTTGACTTAAAGTTTCCTCACTTTGACTTTTGATGAACATGTCATTAGAATCCAATGGTGCAATACTTGTTTTAAATCCTCAATTTGGCTATAGTAATCCAAGAAGCTTGAGATTACCTAGACTTTTCTTAGTTGTTAAAATGGTTAGAGAAACTCATAACAATTTTCTTAGTCAAAGTCACAATTTCCATTAAGCATGTAATTAGTGAAAGTAAACTAGCATTTAGAACGAAAAAGTCACCAAATCCAAAAGAAGTCAAATGCTTTCACTACCATGTTGGAGAAAATGTTTTTATGATTGTGTGAAGCAAAACTAACACAAGAATCATTTGTTTATTGCTAATTTGAGGATCCTTTACTTAATCAAGAAATTAGCCAACTAATCACCACAAGCATATTTAAACACATGAATAAAAACATACAAGTAGTAATAATATGTTAAAACACAAAACATTTCCATAAGGATTCAAGAACAAGTTCATGAAGTCTTCAACATTCAACAAAAGTTCAAAGGATTCCACAAAAGTCAACCAAGTTTAGTTTAGCCTAGCATGGCTAAACTCAAGAAAACAAGATAAGGATAGATTGTACCAAACATTTAACAAGAATCAAGAGCAAAAAGATGAAGTGCTTGAGGTGTTCTTGGTCTTCAAAATGCTCCAAAATCTCCATAGGAATGTTGTATTTTCGGATGTGCAAGAGTCTCCAAAAGATGGGTACCAACCTTCCTCAAATAGCCTTCCAATTAAAATTCCGAATTTGCCCATGTTGTGCTATGCGCGGCCGCGCAACCGTGCGCGGGTGGTTCCTGAATGTGGCTTCTTTGAGTATTAGGCCTCCACAACTTAGCTCATTTGGCCCACTTCGAGTCCAATCAGCTCCTGGCCCATTTTTCTTCAAGTTTTCTTCATTTTAAGCCCAATTTGGCTTCTCTAAATAATCCATAGCTCGGAAACTCGCCCGATTAATAATCTACGCATGCTCGAAAATTCTCCCGTATCTTGCAATTTAAAGTTTATTTCTTACAAGCCTTCAATTAATAAGCAAGCCCACTCCAAGCATCAAATCCATTATCACCAAGCCCATAATTCTTGACATCCTTTAAGCTCCATCGTTTTCCATACGTCCCGAACATTCCCACTCCACTAGTCTCTATGAAATCTCCAATAAAGCTCACGAAACTAAAAAGTAACCAAAATAGTCATAAAATAACAAAAAGGAAAATATGCATGGAAATTATCTAAATTATGAATGAAATATGCTAAAATAAACTATAAAAAGAAGTAAATAAAATGAAACTATCAACATTACACTGAGAGATTAAAAGGAGATGTTGATCATTAGTGTAAATAAATGTAAGGTCTGTTTATGCTTATGTTTATGTATTGAGGATGACATCCTAAAGTTTTAATATAAACAAAATACATTTCTTCGGAAATGCTTTGATGATATATTTATCATATTTTCTGGGAACAAATTCCGCAATATTATTCTTTAGAATGAATACTCTGATTTTCAAATAAGCATAAATAAAATTTTTAAAATGACCGTGAATTTGGGGATTTCACAGCAGCTTGTTGGGGGTCGAATGATTTTGGTATAAATCACACCAATTCTTCAGGAAGGACCGGTGACTTATTAAATATGTGGGATAGCAGATTATTCAACTCAACCGAGGTTATCTCCTCCAAACATTACCTTATTAATATTGGAACGTGGGTCGGCATACAGAGGCCATTGATTTTTGCAAACATATATGGTCCACAACCGATCCTTGAAAAAGATAGGTTGTGGGAGGAGTTGAAAAAAATTAGAAATGAAAAAGATGGTGTTTGGATTATGATGGGAGACTTTAACGCAGTAAGGAAGCCAGATGAAAGGTTTAATTCACACTTTTGTCCCCAAACAAAAAGAGATTTTAATAACTTCATTCACGATGTGGGACTTAATGACCAAAAAATGGGGGGTTTTCGGTTTACCTGTTTTTGGAATGAAAACCTCAAACTCAGTAACTCGATAGATTCCTACTATGTCCTAGCTTTTTAGACATTGCTCCTTCAGCCACTATCACTGCTCTACCCTGTGAGTTCTCAGACCACTGCCCAATCCTCTTGTCCACCACCTGTCCTGATTTTGGCCCTACGCTCTTCAGAATGTTCAACTTGTGGTTGCTTAGGGAAGGTTTCGAGAATGCATTCATCACTGCTTGGAATAGTTTCATTGGTTACAGGTCACCTGATCAATATCTTGCTGCTAAATTAAAACATGTGAAAGAAAGCTTGAAAAGATGGAGAGCAACAGATCATCCAAATGAGGAGGCATACTACAACAAACTAAAACAAATAATTGAACATTTAGACCATGAGGCAGAAAATAGATTGCTCACCATGCAAGAACTCCATATAAGAAGAGATAGTTTCAAAACAATTGCTGAGATGGAGAAAATAAAAGTTCTCGACATCAAACAAAAATCTTGAGTTAAATAGGCAGTTGAAAGTGATGAAAACACCCGATTCTTTCACGGGTATGTAAGTAATAATAATCGCATAAACAGGATTAATAGAATCATGATCAATAGATTATGGTGCACGGATCCTGCACTGATTAAACAAAAGGCATTCAATTTCTTTGCCAACAAATTTAAAGAAAAATGGCCTTCAAGGCCAAAGCTTGTCAGCAGCCACTTTAAAAAAATTCTTCCGATTGACGGTCATGTGCTAGAATCCCCCATCTCGCTTGACGAGATAAAATCAACAGTTTGAGCTTGCAGAAATGAGAAGGCCCCAAGACCGGACGGGTACTCATTCAAAATTTTCAAACAATAGTGGGAAATTTTGCTTGGTGACATTGCAGCAGCAGTTAAACATTTTGAAAAATATGGGAAATTTGATAAATCCTGCAACTCCTCCTTTATATCCTTAATCCCTAAGATTAAAGACCCTCTCTTGCTCAGCGACTTCAGACCAAACAGTTTGATTGGATCCATATACAAGACTATTTTCAAGGTTCTAGCACGTAGACTAAAACAGGTTATGGGTACCTGTATAGACGAGGTGCAATCAACCTATGTCGAGGGAAGAAATATACTCGATGGTCCTTAAATTGTGAATGAAATTTGTTCATGGGCAAAGAAATCCAAAAGGAAAACACTACTCTTCAAAGTAGACTTCGATAAAGCCTTTGACTCCATAAACTGGGAATTTCTTGAATCGAACCTAAAGCTTATGGGTTTTGGTGACAAGTGGCGAATGTGGATCAAAGGATGCCTCGAATCATCTAAATCATCGGTCCTTGTGAATGGCAGCCCGACAAAGGAATTATCGATCTCGAAGGGGGTTAGGTAGGGAGATCCTCTCCCCCTTTCTTATTCATCATAGCAATGGAGGGTCTAAGCGTGGCGATGAGGGTAGCATGTGAAAAGGGATTATTTAAAGGCACAAAGCTACCACACATGGGACCAATGATCTCTCATCTACTCTATGCCGACGATGCATTGTTTTAGGTGAGTGGTCGAAATAAAATATCAAAAATATTTCCAGGTATATCCATTGCGTCTCCTCTGGTCTAAAAGTCAACTTCAACAAATTTAGAGTTTTTGGGGTGGGTGCAAATCCTCAGGAGGTTTCGAGATGGGCTAGATCTCTGGGATGTGAACCTTCTTGCCTTCCTTTCACATATTTGGGGGTACCAGTCAGGGCAAATATGAATTTTATAAAAAATTGGAAACCAGTGAAAGAAAAGTTTCAAACAAAATTATCCAAATGGAAGTCAAAAACTCTTTCGTTCGGGGTAAGACTAACCTTGGTTCAGTCGGTTTTAGGCAATCTACCAACATATTACCTCTCTCTATTTGTGGCACCGGAAGGAGTTCTCGAAACACTTGAGAAAATTCGCAGGCAATATCTGTGGGCGAGTACCGAAGGGAAAAGGAAAATACATTGGACATCGTGGGATAAGATAATCGCGTCTAAAGAAAATGGTGGATTAGGAGTCGGTTCCATCAAATCCCTTAATATTTCCCTTATTGTTAAATGGTGGTGGAGATTGTGCTTCGACCCACTGGCACTCTGGGCAAAGGCCATTCATGCTATGCACAACTTACAATCTAAACCTGACCACCATTATGCTAGTAAGTTATTGCCAGGAACTTGGAAAAATATTGTTGAAGTCTGTAATGACTTACGAAAGAAAGATATCCCCATTGAGAACGTGCTCTCCAAACAACTCACTTCGACAGGTGTCTCCTGGAAATGCAGCCTTACCAATGACGAGTCCTATGAGGTTGATGCTCTGAGAAAAAAGTGGGACTCCAACCATTCGATTGAAAATGGTAAACTAGTTTGGTTAAAAGAAATTCCCATTAAAGTAATATGTTTCATATGGAGGGCAAAAATGGGTAGAATTCCTTCAAATCTAGCTCTTGCTTCCATAGGGGTATACTTGGAAGATAGGACATGTTGTCAATGTGGTAGGTGGAAGAATGTGTTGATCATGCTTCGATGGGGTGTGAATATGCAAGATCAGTTTTAGAATGGATACTCAAATGGTGTGGGGGTATCGATGGGGAATTTCCAAAAGGTGCAGGAATTGCTTGATCACGTATACAATTGGTCAGATTGCTAAAAAATGAGGCTTTTACTGGGGATATGCTATGGTACTCTTTGGAGCATTTGGAAAGCAATGAATGATAATACATTTAACAACAATCGACTATCCCCAACAAAATGTGCGGATATCATCAAATCCCTAACTTTTCTGTGGATCAAGAATAGGAGGAAGAAATCTAGAATGGATTGGATTGAATGATGTAATTGTCCTTTTCTTTACTTATAAACTGGAATCACTCTGTCATCTTTATTTGTCTTCCTCTAGCTACTTGCTAGTGGTTGGCCTTCTATAAATTGTTTGCTAGTTCAAAAAAAAAATAGCTAGAAAAAGGCTTCACCATACTAGTAAAATGTTGTTTGTCTGTAAATTTGTCAAAGACAATGCCACCCCGTAGTGCTCTAGATTTGGAATCTCACGGTGGGTGGTTAGACAACTCATTTATAGTATTGTTTATTTTATTTATTTAATTAAATTAATAATAATAATAATAATAATAAATATTACACATAAAGTAAATGACTAATATAACAAAAAAAAAAGAAAAAAGTGATAAAGATAAAAAAAAATTAATGATAGTTAGGTATTATTGATAATAGGTACTAGTGATAAGGTCACGATAAAAGAAAACCAATTCGTCTAACAAAATACAAAGTTTTATTAAAGTTAGTAATTTTCAATCAAACTCTAACCCATGAATTATGAATTAGGAATTATAAAATTATAATGTTGTATCATATTGAACTCTTTTACGAAAATCATTACGATCTACAAGTGAACGAAAAGAACAAAGGATGATGAATTTTGCGAGGACTATCGAAGAATAAAAACAATAAAAAAGAATATTCAAATTAAATTTTAAATTAAAATCTGAAAATCGGAGTTTGGGTGCGAAAGATCCGGTTAGAAAGCTGCAGATAACATAGCATAGTTGTTATCGACACACAACACAAGGATATACTCTAAATAAAAAGAAATCGTTGTGTTGTCAGCCGTCGCCAAGTAACAGTTGCTTGCTTGCTTGAACATCTATCTCTCTTTGCCACAAAAAAAAAACCCTCCATTAAAGCCAACGCCGTTAAGCTTAAGCAATATCCATTTTCCAAACCCACCCTTCCCTTAAATCCTAATCTATCCACTCTTATTAATCCAAAACCCACATAGTGTGTGAAGGAGTTAACGTTGTTTCGAAAGAACACAAAATCTAATCATGGAGTCTTCGATTCTTCCTGCAATTATCCGATTACGAGCTTCTGCAAATTCGTTTTTGTCACAGTTCGAACCTCTGGTCCTCGTTGTTGCTCCTCTCATAACTTTCCTCGTTGCCCAGATTGTTCAATCGTTTATTCAAGTAGTTCATGAGAAGGGATTCAAAGCGACGCTTATTGGTTTTATCATGACATGGCTCAAGTAATTGTTTTACATTTTTCAAGTACCACGTTTCGAGGTTTAGATCACATGACTTCCATAATCTTAAAAAAAAAAAATTTGAATCATGAATGACATCACATAGTATCTTGCTTTGAGATCTTGAACATATTTGATGACTTTTGTTCCGAAAACAGGTTGGTGCCTGGTGTGAAGAGCTATATTGATGCCGAGAAACAGAAGGTACGATGTATATTATGTCATATATTTAGTAAAGTCATTCATTTACTACAGGGTGGGTAACATATGACATCGATTTAAAGTTTGCAGTTTTTGATCAGTGATTTCTTTTTCGGTTGTAAAGTTAGATGTAGCTTATATTATAAAAAGCTTTAGAATCGATACTAATTTTTCATTTGGCTAGAAGTACTAGGTTTGACATACAAATTATACAATATTGTGGTAAATGGGTTATATTAGAATTAGAAAGTGAAACTATTATTCTCGAGTGTTCAGGTTGTTGATAAATTACAATCTTCTGGCAAATCTTCAAGGGATGGTTGGAGAACAGAGCTGCCAAGTTCAGGATTAGGAAATAGGGTTTTAGAGCAAATGAAAAATGAGAAAGAAAAGGATGCAGCTTGGCAAGGAAAATGTTCTGGTACAGTGTATGTTCTACAAATTCGTATCATCATTTATTTATTTTTATTTTTTTGTGATTTCTAAAGTCTGAGTACAATTAATTGATTACTTTTGTTGCAGGTATATTGGAGGAAATGAATCCGAAGGTCACTTTTCGTTGATAAACGAGGCATGTTCAATGTTAGTAAGACGCATGATGCTTCTCTGTTAGTGTTGTCCATAAATTAAATTAAATTAAATTAAATAGTGTGGTTATGTAGATTTATAAAGTTAAAATATTTAGGTTTGCACATACGAACCCGTTACATCTAGATGTATTCAAGAGTGTTGTGAGATTTGAGGCAGAAGTGGTGGCCATGACGGGTGCTCTTCTTGGAAGTAAAGAGAAGGCATCTGGAGGCCAAATATGTGGCAACATGACTTCAGGAGGAACAGAGAGTATACTGTTAGCTGTCAAATCATCACGTGACTACATGAAGGCCAACAAGAATATCACATGTCCAGAGATGTGAGTTTCATCTTTTATTTAGGCCCTGTTTCTTATGCAAGTGACGTAACAAAACAAAATTAAGTTTTACATGCATTGTACACATTTGTACTGGACCTGTCATGTCATGTCATGTACTGTTGTACTGCATATCAAAGAGGTGTTTTACTTTTAGGCTAATGAATCTTTCTTTACGTAAGTGATATTGTCTTTTGAGAATGTAGGATAATCCCTGAATCTGCACACTCGGCTTACGACAAAGCTGCTCAATATTTCAAAATTAAGTTGTGGCGTGTTCCTGTGAATAAGGAATTTCAAGCAGATGTCAAAGCTATCAAGAAATACATCAACAAAAACACCATATTGGTATGTTAAAACTGGCCTACTGATTGTAATTAATTTTTCGTTTTCTCATCAGTTTTAATTGCTCAAATTTGTTTCACAAAACAGATTGTTGGGTCAGCACCTGGTTTTCCTCATGGAATCATCGACCCAATCGAGGTATAACCTAGCAAAGTCTTTCAAGTCTTTAACTTTTCTATAAATTCTACTTGGTTTACTTGTTTAAACATTTGAAATAAATGTTATACATGCAGACACAAAGCTGAGATACAAGAAAATACTAGAGTCAAACAGATGTTTTTATTGCAATATAGTATATACTAACCATATTGCTTGGGGAAATAAAATGCAAATCAATGACTACATTTCAACTGTTTGTCCAAAAGTGATGTTTCACAAGTTGAAGTTTGTATGTATGGTTACAATTTAGGGTTTGTATTGCAGGAGCTTGGCGAATTGGCATCGAGTTACAGGATCTGTCTGCATGTAGACCTTTGTCTTGGTGGTTTTGTGCTGCCTTTTGCACGTAAACTTGGGTACATACACTTGGTTTTTGTTTCCTTTCACTAGTGTTGTTAGCTGTATTCCTATGGCATTATGCCAAATCTAATAAATTGTATAATATGTGATTCTCTTTAATTATTGCAGGTATCCAATTCCACCATTTGATTTTTCTGTCCAGGGAGTAACCTCTATATCAGCAGACGTGCATAAATATGGGTTGGCACCCAAAGGAACAAGTATAGTTTTATACAGAAACCATGAAATTCGCAAGGTAACAAGTCGAATATTTGTAATGTTTTATTTATTTATTTATTTGATGGCTGGAAATTGACCAACTTTTCATCCTTGTGTCTTAAACAGCACCAATTTGTTGCTGGTAAGTCTCTTTGAAATACATATTAAATCTTGCTGACATGGCACGAAAAGGATGACATGGCATCAAGGTTTAAAAGTACGGAATTGAGCCTTGAGGCGTTTTCCCTCTGCCTCAGGAGGCGTAAGCCTCGAGGCGAACCGAGGCGTAAGCTCGAGGCAGAATAAAAAAATAGTTTTTAAATATTATATAACTAATAAAAATATAATAAAGATACATAGAAAGTCATAGTTAACTAGAAAACAAATTTAAAGAAATTTTAATAACATTGCCATAATACATAACTAGATAGCAACTAAGTATTAAGAAGGTATTAACAAAGCAAATATTGAACTAAGTTATGTCAAAATAAGTTCATCATGTATGATTGTCAATTAGGTTATTTAGATCAAAAAATTAATTTTTTGTTTTATTTAGGTAAAAAGGTATAAAAGTTGACAAAAATATTACATTTCTCTTATTTTTTCATTGTTTTTTTAACGAGTACGCCTCGCCCCGCCTCACGCCTTGAGGCGCTGCCTCTCTCCACCTCGTTCAGCTGAGGCGCCCGCCTCAATTAGACCATATGAGGCGCCGCCTCAAGTTCGTTTTTCCACCGCCTCGCCTCGAGGCGCGCCTCGCCTCGAGGTGTACGCCTCACCCGATTTTTAAAACTATGCATGGCATGATGTTGTTACAGTTACGGAATGGTCTGGTGGTCTGTATGTATCTCCGACAATTGCTGGTAGCAGACCTGGAAGTTTAATTGCAGGGGCTTGGGCAGCTATGCTTTCTTTAGGGCAAGAAGGTGCTTACTTTCAACTTTTATCTTAAACAACTTTTTATGGTAAAAATCACTGCTTAATTTGTTGGTTTTTTGAAGGTTACCTGGAGCACACAAGAGAGATAATGGAAGCATCAAAGAGGCTACAAAACGGGTATTTTGTTAGTTCAAAACTAGAATCTTTAGAATTCCAAAGCCTATCAAAATCAAAATCACATGTGTTTTGGTTGTTTCTGTAGAGTAAAACAGATCCCTGAGTTATTTATGATTGGAAGGCCAGATATGACAATTGTGGCTTTTGGGTCGAATGTGATAGACATATTTGAAGTGAACGACATACTTTCCTCAAAAGGCTGGCATCTAAATCCCTTGCAGAGACCCAACAGGTAAACAAACCATAACAGTTATATATGACATGCTTATTTTTGCTTTAATAAGTAATAACATTTTGAAAGTATTCATCATTTTTCAGCATTCATATCTGTGTCACCCTTCAACATGTTCCTATTGTTGACGACTTCCTGAAAGATTTAAAGGATTCAGTGCAGATTGTAAGCAAGAAACTGGGTTTTCATATATCATCATTGGAATATCTTGTTTGGATTTTAGCAACAAATTGTTTGTTTTTGTTTTTAGGTAAAACAAAATCCGGGGCCTATTAGTGGAGGGCTTGCACCAATATATGGAGCAGCCGGGAAGATCCCAGATAGAGGTATGGTTAATGAGTTATTGGTTGACTACATCGACAATGCATGTTGATATGAAGGACTTTTGGGTATTTGCACTCCCATGCATGTATTTTGGTTTGGTTGTTTGCATTCAATTGCCATCATTCTTTGTAAAAGCTTTCCAAGGAAAGGAAATTGTATGTGTGTGTGTTTGATGATATGTAAACTGTAATATACAAACAAGTAGAACATTAGCACATGAAGAATCATCTTTATTTTATCTGATCTTGCATGTTTATGCAAGAGGATTATTATTCCAGCAACCAATGGTCACAATGTGTGCGGCAAGTCCAGGTGCATCGTGTAAGATGTAAATCAGGTATATAGCAGTCCCATATTGGGGTTGTGTGTCAGTAGAATTTGTTAATAAAAGCACTTTAATTTATCTATTATTATTTTTTTGTCAAATATACGAAAAGTCAAAAGTAGTTAAAAGACTGGCATGAGTTTTTCTTTCGGAAACTTTTCACAATCCTTGTGAGTTTACAAATCAATGGATAGTATTTTAGGGCAAATTATAAATTGGTTCCTATGGTTTACAAGAAATTTCAAGTTTGGTCTAATTTTCTAAATCTTTCCAAAGTGGTTCTTAAGTTTGGTTTTCAATGATGATTCAGTCCTTCCAACTAATATAATTAAGTTGTTTGTTTTTTAAGAGGTAAAAGACATTTGTAGAAGAAAAGGTGGACCAAACAAATCATGGATATTAGGTTGTGGTTTCCTTTTTAAGCTCTTTCCTTACAACTCCAGCTTTATGCAAGATAACAATCATACAACACTTATAATAAGTGAAATAGTTCAAACCAAAAAACATCATATTGTTTCGGTCAAAAATTAATCAAGTGTAATTCGACCAAGGTGTATGAGAGGTTGTGGTGTTATTGTAATGTAAGTATCAAATGGTAATCAAAGCGAGACAAATGAGTTAAAAGGAAAGCCTTTGATCATTTGTAGGATCTCCGACATAAAACCTTGGGATGTGATAATAATCACCTGCCTTGATGTATTTTATTGATCAAAATCTGAGATTACAAAAGAAAATGAAGATAATACGAGTACATGAGTAATGCTAGAGCTAATCGTGTCTGTTGTGTGCTAGATACATGTGTTATTTATAGTCTAGTATAAGTAACAAGAAGTCTGATAATTTTGGGATCCTCCTGAATCAGCATATGAACGTTATTTGACTTGGTATTCCGGGTCTTTGTCTGGTTGAGATGACTCTCCGTTGAGAATGGGTCGTATGTTGACTCGTTCTGCACATGTGAGAAAAATAAAGATAATATAGTTATTACAAGTGTTAGAAATATAAGTGATAACAGTCAGGATCACGGGATATGTTTAAGGATCCTGAGGCTTCTGAAGTAATTGAGGATCCTGAATATAAGTCAAGGATCCTGCCCTTAACAATTGCCCCCAAATTATACCTGGGAAATATAACCGTTAGTGTTTTAAATATTTAGAGGTATAATTTTTAAGTAAAAATTAAAGTAAGAATTTCTAACAGATGGGTAATTTGAACCTCAACGGGTAGATTTCCAGCCCTTGGGAAGGGTCGAATCACTTTTTTACCTCTCATCGATTCTTATATAAGTAGGGTATGGAGCTCTTCAATTTCATCTTAATCTTAACCTTTCTTCCGGAAGTTCATCGAACATCATCGAATGTAGTATTTTTACTCATTTTGTACTTCTTCCTTCTTAGTTTTCTTTTTCTTAAAAATGGCCAAAAAAGGAGCTCGTTCTCGTGCAAACATCATAGTTATACCTGATGATGATTTCGTAGATCAGAAGCTCCTTTCCTATAAGGAAACTTGTACCTTTGATGACAATAGCATTGAAGTTCTGAGTTCGAGTGGAACTTTTCCCGCTAGTACTGTCTTCAAGCCTTTCGATGTTAATATCCAACCCGATTTTATTTCTTCTATTTGGGTTTGTTTTCCTGAGTATCCTTTTACCTTTGGCCTTGCCTATCCCTTTTCCGGGATTATTTCTGAATTTTTTGAACTCACCAAGATTTCATATATTCAAGTCATGCCATCAGTTTAGAGGATCCTTTATTGGATCGACAATCTGAATCGCTCCATGGGTCTCAACATTGGTCTAAATGAATTAGCTTATGTTTACGACCTTTCTACCTTTGGAAACTCTCACTTTTTGTTGAAAGTTAAAACCTACAGATCACCTCTTGTTCTAAAATCCAAGCATAACGATGGTGCTTGGAAATGAAGATACTTTTTCGTAAAACTTGACTCGATTCCTGGTGGAGATCTTTTACCTCAATCCTGGGTTACAAAGGGTAAGGTTCCTTATTTTCATATTGAGGATCCCAATATTCACACTTCTTGTTTTGTTTAATTTTTTGCAGCTTTCAAGTTTGACGAATTAGTTCCCCCTATTGAAGATACCGATGATAGGATCAGGGACTTCCTTGCTCTGCCCGAGGATGTCAGGACATTCAAGCTCGATCCTTCTATTCATCAAGAAAGCTCAACCACTATCATTCCTACGGCTACCATTAGGGGTCCTTAAGCACCTTCATCTTTAGTCTTTGAGAAATTATTAAAATTTCTTTGGTTTTCGCAGGATCCAAAGCCACATGTGTCAGTGCTCATTTCTCCTATCTGACCTTGATACGGTTATGTCAAGTGGCCAAATATTTGTGAAGAAAGAGAAAACGAACTCCTCCCTTGTCCCAAAAAAGGCCCACATTGATCTGACTACAACAACTTCGGGATCCCGGAAGAGGGAAACTCATGAAGCCATGAATTTGAGCTTGGAGAATCTTGGAGCTGAGGATGCACTTCAGAGGTCGATCTCCTTTTCTCAAGTTGTAGGTGTTAGTGTTGCTTTTGTTTCTTACACTTTTCCTTTCACTCTTTCTAATGTAACTCTCGCTCCAGGTCTTTGACCGCGTCTCTATAGACTTGAGGATTCGGGCTGAAAAAGGATGAATAAGCTTTAAGGGAACAAGGAAAAAATGTGGAAGGCAACCAACGAGGATCTCCTAAGATGAGTGGAACTCCTGCGCAAGGAGAAGGCCAAGAAATAGGAGGAGCACGATGCAGAGATGGCGGAGGTGATCGCCGAAGTGAAAGCTAGCACATCCATGGATGTTTAGGAGGCCAAGATCAAACTAGCTGAAGATGTGGCCAACGCAGGATCCTGGAATCTGGTTGGGTGGCGCGTAGCCCTTGCTGAATTAAAGGGCGACTATGTCAAAACCAACGAGGATACTGAGGGGCAACATCCAAAGATGGATGAGAAAAAGAAGAGCCCATGCGATGTGTAACACTCCCTTTGAAATTAAATAAAAGCAGTTAAATAAATAATAAACTCTAAAGCCCCGAGATGTAATTTTATTATTATTTTATAGCCAAATCCATAATATTTAGCGGGGTGTTGGTTTCGGGGAGCCAAACGATATAATTTAGACTTTCGGGGGTTAAAGTGTAACTTTCGGATTGGTTTTGTAAATATTTTCAGAAGTCAGGGGGTGTTTGGCAATTATTAGACTTAGATTGAAAGGTTTTGGAATGTTGAGGGTTAAATGGTAACTTCTGGGACTTGAATTGTTATAAATCTTTGATGCTGGAGGTTTGCTTTGTAAATTGTAGCCTTGATTTGGAAGAGATCTCATGGGGAGGGACCATATGTGTAAAACGTGCATAAGTTGTGAATGGAGCGGGACTTAAACCCAGTGCCTCCTATTTCCTCCCGTTGCAAAACCTTAGCCCTAAACCTAATGCATCTTCAGCCGCCACCCTCACATTGACCACCTCCGGCGCCGCCAACCTTGTATCCCTTGCCTTCGGCCGCCGCAGCCTCTTAGCCAACCGGTGTCGCCGATCGAAGCCAATCGTCGGTGCTACCGCCGACAGCGATGAAGAGCCTCACGTTGAGGTTGAATCTGTGGGCCGTCGTAATCTTCTAGTATGGCCGCTGCTTTGCCAATGAACGCCGCCGCCATCGTGTCGCTACCGGAGACGTTGTGAGCAGCTCGAATGACCGTCGTAGGCCAACGAACGGACCATGTTCTCTGCTGCGTGGTCGTGAGCGACCGGGAAATCCTCGGCTAAGGCCATCTGTCATCGTTCTCTCTCCTCTCCTTCGCTCTTCTCGGTGGATTGACGTCGGGAACGTCGATTGTTACCGTCGGTGGCCCTATGGCCGCTATTTCTACTTGTTCCAGCCTCCTCAGCCACATAGTCGGTGGTTAGGAGTTGTTGTCTCGTATCTGGAGGGATAGAGTTGATGTTAGAACCATGAGGTGGTTGTGGGTGCTTGTTTGGCCAGTGAAACCCGAGAAAAACCCACCATGGATGCCAACAATGGTGGCCTCCACCATGTCGTCTCTTTCTGCCGCCACCAGCCACCATGCGGAGGTGGTTGTGTGCGTGATTTGGTGTGTGTATGACCGTATTTCGTAAGGTTAATGCTGTGTAGATCCTTGCTTGGCCAGGAAACGGAAGGAAACTCATCACCACCACCGTGAGGTGGTGGCCGCCACCTGCTGCCACCGTTCCGTCACTGCTAGCCACCATCTCGGGTGGCTGTGGGCTTTCGGGTGTTTTTGGATTGATGTTCGGAGTGCTTTTGGTGTTGCTTTGGCCCAAGATCATAACCACCACCACCGTGAGGTGGTAGCTGCCGTCATGAACCACCGCTAACCACCACTGCCCGAGGTGGTAGTAGGTGGCACCCGACTTGATTAGACTTTAATTAATGTAAACACTTAACTATTGGATTAATTGGTTTTGTGATTTGGTTGGAAACCCTAATTAGGGTTTAGAAAACCCTAATTTTGGGAATGTGTATTTTGGATTTGTCGGGACCCGCGTTTGGACCATTGGATTTGGAATTTTGAATTATGCCCAATTAAGTTTAGTCTAGTGGAGTAATGGACTTAATGACTTAATGGATTAAGTCCTTAATTGTGTTAAGTATGAACACTTAACCCTAATCGTCAATTTATGTAAAAACCCTAATTGGGTTTGGGTTCTTGTTGGGCCACTTCTTGGACTGGGTTGTGGTGGGCCTTCGTGGGCCAAATGGGAACAAGTTTGTAGACTAAGGAAATTGATGGGCTTAAGGATAAGGCCCATTGGAAAGGCTTGGGCCCAATTTGGAAAATTGGGCCATAATTGGGCCTTGATGATTATGATGTATTGGGCCATCAGAATGCCAAGTGTTTGACTAGAATTAATGGTTGGGCCCTGAAATAAGTCCATGTAGAGGTCTGGGCCCAATTTGGAAAATTGGACCATATTATGGGCCTTGTTGATTATTTGGCTTTTGGGCCTTCAGAGTTTGAGTTTGGGCCTTATTTTTGAACCTAACTAGGTTAGGGGTAAAATAGTCTCCTTACCTCAAGTATGGAGTTGTGGTTGTGAATTAGAACCCAATTATTAATTGGGTGTCATTTTGATGTTGACAGTTCAGGAATCTGTCAATCAGTAATTGGAGTTTTATTCGCGAGACTTCAGCTGTGTCAGGTGAGTCTCCTCACCATACCAATGGGTCTAAGGCACCAAGGCCGGCCCATTTATCTAGTTGTGATGATTATTGCACATGTGCTATTGATACATTATGTATTTATGTGAAGACCATGCGGGGGTTCCCATGGCAATTAGTTATGTGTGGTATGCTAGTTGATTGTTTGGTATGTGGTATGCTAGTTGTCTATGTGATACTTTCATGAAAGACCTCGGAGGGTTCCCGAGGCACTAGGGTGTAAGATCTTGGAGGGTTTCCATGACATCCTTAGTAAAGACCTCGGAGGGTTCTCGAGGCACTTGGGTGTAAGACCTTGGAGGGTTTCTAAGGCATCCTTAGTAAAGACCTCGGGGGGTTCCCGAGGCACTTGGGTGTAAGACCTTGGAGGGTTTCCAGGGCATCCTTGGGCTAAGACCTCGGGGGGTTCCCGAGGCACCCGGAGTAAGACTGTTTGGTGGTCAAACCAACAAATAATGAGATAAAATAATAACAATAAAACTCAAGTCACTGCTACTTCATACACTAAAGATAGTATAGAGTAAGCAGGGTTGGTCCACAGGAATACATGACTTCTTATTTAGCCATATTCTCACACATCATACAATCAATGTTAAAATGGAGGATTATGTTTGAACTCGAATTAATCTTCATAAATAAACAAGATTAATACTAAAATTTAATAAAAGAAATACATTTCCGATTCGGATTCCTATACATGCGTTGTGTTGTAAGATGTAATATGACTGTGATTCATGTTCAATCTAGGTTGGTAATTTAGATATTTATAAACTCTAATATCCAAGTTGACAAAAGTGTTTTATTCAAAACATGTTCTTCAAATAAAACTTCATTTAATTGATTCAATTCAAACAAGCTCTTGCATCAAATCATTAAATGACATTAAGTTCTTACAACAATTACCAACAATGTCCAACATTCCTCATAAGTTTGGGAATATGAACATCTAATCTTCTAATTACAACCAATTAAGTGCATATGGCTAACATCAAATCATAAAACATATACGAATTTCACAATTTGATTAACTAGATTGATAAGAACCCTAATTCATTGATCAAGTGAAAAGAGAACTAATCAAACATATAATTAAGACCAAATCAAAGATTACTAGATGATAAACATAAATTCAAGTGCAAATTACAATCTAACAACAAACACTTAGAAATCTGGAATCGGAAATGATAAAGAAATTAACCACACGTGTCTAAGTTAAACTACAAATTCAATAAGTGTGACAACTCGAAATTTCTATCTTGTACAACCATTCACTTCAATAGAAGTCAAGCTCATTTCTGTTAACTTTTAGCACCGTTTAGAGCCGTTTGAGTGTTCTAAAGCCTAGTACTTCAAGAGGTAAATATAGGAAATATACTCTAGAGTTAAATGTACAACATTTAAGTCCCAAAACTCCAATAGTTTGGAGTTTACGGCCCAAACATGGAGTTTACGGCCGTAAACTCTAAGGAGTATAAATATGACACTTAGTCATTTTCTTCACTTTTTACCATTTTCAAGCCAAGAAGTCATTCTCTCTCAAGTATCATCCGATTTTCCTTTTTGATCTTCAGCTTTGTAAGTGTTTCCTTCCTTGATTAGTTGTTATTCTACAACATCTAGTGATTGTACATGATTTCATCCATGAAATGTCTCCATTTTCTTAGATCTTCAAGTGTTCTTCATTTCACCAAGAACACCAAGAACACACACTAGTGTTCTTGGGCCGTGAACCTCCTTACAAGCTTCTATATTGTAAGTACTCTTACCTTAGCTTGATATAGGCTTGATACACTTGTTAAACAACTAGAAAACATTAAGAAACACAAGATCATAAGTGTTTACGGACAAGGCAATCTCCTTGGGCCGTAAACTCTAATGAAAGGGCCATTATGAGCCCTCGTCCCTTCTAAAGCTTTGGAACCAAGTCTAGATCACTTCCATGAGGAGTATAGGACCTTAAGCAAACAAAAGAATCAAGCACACATGAGTTTACGGCCGTAAACTCATGGGGAATGACCATGGGCCGTAAACTCTACAAAGTGGTGCATTAGTGCCACTATTCCTTCCTAAGGCTTAAAACTTGGTCTAGAACCCTCCCAACTGGAACTAAGGACCTTGAACATCAAAATGGTAGAAGTTACCATGGGTTTACGGCCGTAAACCCATTGGGGCCGCAAACCCTAGGCCGTAAACTCATGGAGAGTTTACTCTTGGACCGTAAACTCAAAAGCAAAGCCCTACAACCCTTAGATGCAACCCTAATGTACTCCTAGCACTTGAATCAAAGTGTTATCCATGTTTTAGTGTGTCTTTACTGGATTAATTAGTTGTTAATTGACTAATTGGATACATATATGTGTCAATATATGTTAAATAGGATCTGTGTGTGTGCTCAAGTCTTCACTTGACACTTAGCATCCTATACCATCTGTTCATCCAAACCACTCACTACAGGTGAGTTCATACCCCTTAATCAACCTTTTAAATGATTTTAAATGCTTTTATGGGGGGGGGGGGGGGGAATACAAGTTGAACTATTATAGTTATTATATCAATCACATGTGATTAATAACTATCAACATATGGGTTTTCTTACTTTTCAAACAGTGTTATCAAACAAACTACTTCAAAATGTTTATCAAACTCCTTTACATGTTAAACTCTTTAACAAACTTGTTTCTTTATGCCAAACTGCTTTCAAATCGTTTTATGAAATGCCATCAAGTCATCAATGTTTATTTAAACTCTTCAAAAGGGTTTTACAAAACTTCTTTGTCTTTTAAACTAACATATTTTGTTAAATGTGTATCTATTTAGATATAGTTATATAAGTAGGATTCAAAGGACTTAGGACTGATAACTCACCCTACCTCCTGTTCCTTGTTTGGTTGTGGTATTAGGGTAACGGTTGTTTGTCCGAAGGTCGTTTGAATCTTAGTTACATATTATGTATATGTATATAGATACAAAAGTTCCTTCTGTCAGTTCAATACCTTTGGGTAGCAAAGGTATACAAACATGTTCATTTATACAAACAACATTGCTAGTAAACTATAATAGGTATAGTTTAGGAAGTTACAAATACTATTACTAGAACAATGAAACATACAATGAGTCAGTTCATACATGAGTCAACACATACTATAACGAGAAACAGATAGAGAATACTATGATGAGAAACAAACAATAACATACAGAGAGAACATACATACATACCTACTAGACAGAGAGAGAGAACATACAATACAGCTAGTACATACTATACATTATACAAGAGAACATACTATTATGAGAAACAGAGAGAACATACTATTATGAGAAACAGAGAGAACATACATACATACTAGACAGAGAGAGAACATACAATACAGCTAGTACATACAATACATATACAAGTACATTACAACAGAAATGTGAGCCACATAACGGGGCATGGCATCACCTGTCATGGCTCGTTTTGTATCCAGAGTCTCCTAGAAGGAGAGCGTTGAATTTGTGTATAGATCTATACTGGATTGACAATCCTACACCTTGCTGCTCGCTACAGTGGGACTTGCAAATCTACGGGTGCCAAATGTCATTTCTTCCGACGTCTTTCATCGTCGTGTTTTTAGTCGGTAGTATGGTACAGGCATATCACATGTCACTTTATTAAAAAATTGGATTAAGGTAGTTAGTACAGCAGTAGTTACTTAATACAACACTACAGTACTATTTTATTTCCCCATTGCATTCACTTTGTGATCTTCACAAAATGAACAGTAATGTAAAAACTATATTTTTGGTTAATGATAGTCAGATTTGGGAAAATACATACTCTTACAAGAGACATACATACATTTCATTTGATGCCTTGGTAGAAGGCTACTTTTAGTAGAAAACATAGGGTTTTCTAGGAGATACAAACATTTACAAACATTTACAAACTTATACATCAAGTACTTACAAACGCTTTCATACAAACAATGACACCAAAATACTTATGATCTCACCAGCTTTAAAGCTGATAAACTCTTTCAAAATAACTTGTATTCTCAGGTCATCAGTAGACAGGTACCGATGCCAGGCTTTTGAGAAGATGGAGCACGTTCAAGACTCATCTCATATTTTGATTTACATTTTTGGTGTCTTATACCTTTACAGAACACACTTGTATGAAATTATATTATTAATGCAATGGATGATGTTGTTGCTTGTTTACTACTATACTTTGTTGTGATACTGTACATGACGTCCTCCACCCCTGAACGTTTTCGCCGTTCCGGTTTTGGGGTGTGACAGATTGGTATCAGAGCATTGTTTATCGTGAATCGAGTATATCAACCCATAAAAGATATACAAACTATAAACACAACGGGATTAAAATAATCTGATCAAGAGTTTATACTTTTAAATAATAAAATATTTAACTAATATACATACCTGCATTCATACTAAAATCGGTGTCACTAGGACAGAACAAAAGTATTACGATTGTTGGGCAACACAATTAGACTTAGAGACATATAGTCAACCCTAGGAATGATATAGCCTGATCAACTATATTTTCCGAGGAGTGACTAGCATGTGCCTAAGGGTGGTTGTGAGGTTGCAACAAGTCTAAAAACTTACCAACACGACTACAATGAAAACAATAGAACAGAACATAAACTTAAAATACTATAGGAGTATTTTGTGTTACTATAATTTACTTATGTGCAAACTAAAAAGGTCTTATAACTACCTAATTAGTGCGCCTATTTAGTTATTTCTTATACCCCTTTTCTCGCGTAGATATCATGGCTGGATTCCATCTTCCCGGAGATGCATACTTCCCAAACGAAGGCAATGCTGGATGGCTTGGAGAAGAGCCAGAAGATGATCATCCAATCCCTTTGGATGATCACTATGCTGAAGGCTTTTCTGATGGTTCGGACTCCGAACCTGAAGTCAACAACCTACCCCCAGTAGCTCCAAACCCGAACCCTCGTCCAGCATTTCAAGGACTCACACCTCTGTGGGCCACAAACTTGAACAGACGGAGTCAGGAACAGGGTCAACCCATGCCCTACAATGGGGACAGAAGCTTTTACAACCTAAGCGAGGGAGGTTCAGATGACCGAGTCCTGCCCATCATGGTCCGTAGGATTGCTCGGAACACCGAGCAAGGTCGAGCAGCTATCGACCGAGTAGTGGAAATTGACGCCAACTCTGGCGTTAACACAGTCCGCATTCGTCAGCTGGAGCCTGCTCATGAAAGAACTCAGATCCATAATGCAGCCCTGCAGAGAGAACTTACTGAAACCCGAGCTGAAGTCAGGGAACTTCGAGCTCGACAGGCAATGACAGAAAGGCGCATGAGAGACATGGAGCGCCGTCTGTCAGAATCAAGGACTCACTCTAGTGGCTCTCGTCGTAGATAGAGCCTACTCAACTTTCTCTTTTGGATATAACTTAGTTTATGTAAAAACTCTAGTTTAATTTCCTATCTTTGTGAAGACCTTATGTGACAACCCGGAACTTTTATCCTGTACAATTGATCGTTATATCAATATTAAACTCGATTTTATCACTTTTAACGCCGTTTAAAAGTTAGTTTAAGTGTTCTAAGCTTGAGTACAGCCGGGAATGAAATTATAAATGAGTCAACAAGTCGTATAGAGACAAAACCGGGCCATACACCCTCTCGGGAGGAGTGTACGGCCGTACACCCACCCTCCAGCCGCACACTCACCCTTATATATATAAGGTGACCCTCTTCATTCATTCCTTTCATTTGGCTGCACTCTACTTTCTCACTCTACTTTCTCTCTCTAAAAACTTCATCCAAGAACACTCTAAAGGCCTCAAGAACGTGAATTACTCCATCATTCAGCTTGTTATAGTGGTAAGACACTTTGATCTAAGCTTAAAACTCATCATGTTCTTCGTGTTCTTCATCACTTGAAGGTGTACGGTCGCACACCTTCATAAGGTGGCCGTACACACCTTAAACACTCTCCAAGGTGAAGAGCTTGGCCTTCATTTGCTAGTTGGACTTGGTATTGGCCTTGAAACACCCGAAAATCGACATTTTGAGCATGCATGAAGAGTGTACGGCCGCACACCCCTATGTACGGCCGCACACTCCCATGCACGACCGCACACGTCCTCTGTACGGCCGCACACTTATGTGTGCAACCGTACACACATGCTGACCGCACACCCTGGCCGCACACACACACTCTTTTGGCCGTACACCTCCCTTGTTTGATCATATAGGGTCCCGACAAGCATTTCCAAGTCTTTAGGGTGGTTTCCCGTCGTGTTTGGTCATGAAACACCCTAATTCTAACACACATGTGTGTTATCACGTGTTAATAGGATCCACTTACGTACGAAACATCGGTTGACACTCAGCATTCGTAGCCGATCATACACCCAAATCCTATGTCAAACGGTGAGTTCATACCCCTACACCTTTTCCGAGTTTTTCATGTTTTCAGGGGGAGAATACAAGCAAAAGTACAAGGAAACTTGTACTCAAAGTATATTATTTCGTATAAAATACTTACATGTTCAGTATGCTTTTAATACAGAAAACAGTTTTACCAAATGATTAAGAAATCAACTCGTAGAAACAGTTTTCAGAACTAAAGCAAGGAAACTTGTGAATCTTGTCATAAAATGTGATATTTTACAAAGGATTCATGCAAAACATAAACAGGATTTTCTATATTATCACTTGTAAGTTTGTTATTTTAAGTTGGAGACACGTCCTTGGTAACACTCCATCGGATTCGTGAGTGTAGGACTAACCCTTGTAACCAGAATCTCTTGTAGGGAGAGCGTGACTATTGTGTATAGATCTATACGGGACTGACTATCCCGTACCTCGCTGCTAGCTACAGTGGGACCGTTAGGCCTACGGGTGACAAAGTCATAAAAAGATACTGGCCCCGTTACGTGTCATATCCAGTTTAATGTATGGTTATAAAACTCGCAACCTAGATAACAGAGATTTACTTTTGTAATAATGAAACAAGTGAACTAACCTCAAAGTAATAACCGATTTGATAACTAGAGGGAATTGATAATACCCTTAGGATCTAGTTCACTACATATTTATTAGTTTTATTTATGTAATAAGGCTAATACACCTCACAGAGAGCAAACAGGGTTTTTCAAGAAAACTACATCTAACGATACAAGTATGGTAGATACTTGTACACCTCATTCCAGAACAGTTAACCAACTATCAACTTTTAAGGAAAATATAGGATTTTCCTGGGATAACTCAACCTTACATAAGCCGGCTGTTAAACAAATAACGAATGGATAATCAAATATCTTTCATAAGAAAATATAGGATTTTCCTGGGATAACTCAACCTTACATAAGTCGGCTGTTAAACAAATAACGAATGGATAATCAAATATCTTTCATAAGAAAATATAGGATTTTCTTGGGAAACACTTTTCAAAGGATCAAAGAAACATTTCTTTCACCAGAACTAAACGCTTATGAACTCACCAGCTTTATGCTGATATTTTAAAACTGTTTGTATTCTCAGGGAAACAATAGACAGGTACTCTTGCCAACTTTTGGAGAAGACGGAGCATTTTGGAGTCACGTCTTTTACTTTTGTTATATACTGTTATGTATAAACTATGCTTTCAAACAATGTAAATATTCTTATTATAATGTAATGGTTGTGTTTACTTTGCTTACTATGATACAACTGTTGTGATACTACGCATGACGTCCTCCACCCCAGAACGTTTCCGACGTTCCGGTTTTGGGGTGTGACACCTTAGATCTGTTAAGTCATGATTTGGTCTTAGTTCTGTCAAAATTTTCCCGTCTTGGTTTGATGGAACACCTACTTCTAGGTCATTTTTTCCAAACTTGTTACATCTGTAATACCAGTATTATTGACAGATATCTAACCTCATGGAAATTATTATCCAAATGCTATCATCCGTTAGTACTAGATCTACATTCAATCATACTATTCATTTGTGTTGTTGGGCTACGGAGAGTTAGTCCATGAGTCACTCTCATCAATTTCTCTATTCTTACCCGTATTGTCATCTTTGTAAACTTTTAGTTAAAAGATCCTCCGCGCCGATCAATGAGACGCAATCCTCCGGTAACTGCACCGCCACCTACTCCTCAAATTGATACAGCAGCACTAAATGTTGCGGTAGCTGCGGCTGTGGCAGCAACCATGGCTCAATATCATTCTTCCGGTTCCACCGGAGGTGGAACACCTGTCCAGTCTACTCATGGTGAAATCCCCGTGCGCTCGAGAGAGTGCTCCTACAAGGACTTAACCAACTGTAAGCCAAAGTCCTTTAAAGGGACTGGCGGAGTCATTGCCCTCTCGCAATGGTTCGAGAAGACCGAATATGTTTTCGAAATCTGCTCCTGTCCAGAAGGGAGCAAGGTCAAGTTCGCTGCTTGCACATTCGAGGAAAAAGCCTTGACATGGTGGAATAGCCATGTCAAGTCACTATCTCTAGTGGTGGTAAATGCTATAGGCTGGGAAGCCCTTAGAGAGCTGATGATTGAAGAATACTGCCCGAGGGGCGAGATCCAGAAATTGGAACAGGAACTATGGAGCCTAACCATGAAGGGCTCCGACATAGTTTCCTATACCGCCAGGTTCAGCGAGCTGGTGGCCCTCTGTCCTGACATGGTTCACACAGAGGGAAAGAAAATAGAGAGGTACATATGGGGGCTGGTGCCTCCATTTCAGGGGAATGTTTTAGCTTCAAACCCCACTACATTCGATAGTGCCAAGAGGTTGGCACAGAGGCTCATTGACCATGGGGTCCGTACCCCATCAGCAACAACAACCCTAGCCATCTCAGAACCCTCCAAATCCGCCGACAACAAGCGGAAATTATGGGATGACAAGAAGAAGAAGAAGGCTGCCAAAAAGCAGCAGGTCGTGGCAGTTCATGCTGCGATAGCACCTGCCGCTGCTGCTCCAGTAAAGCAGTACGCTGGAAGTTTGCCCAAGTGCAACAAATGCAACTTCCACCACACAGGAGCCTGCCGGGAAATGCAGTGCTCTAACTGCAACAGGAAGGGGCACACTGCCCGTTTCTGCAAATCTCTGGCGAGGCCAGTCAACCAAGTCCCCGGCGCTGCAGTGGGCCAAGCTTGCTACAATTGTGGCGAAACGGGCCACTACAAAAGGAACTGCCCGAAGGCAGAGATCGTCGGTGGTGTGGGAAGAGTTCTGGCTATAGGCCACGAGGAAGCGGTTGCCGACCCCACAGTGGTCACTGGTACGTTTCTCCTCGATAACTCATATGCATGCATTCTGTTTGATAGTGGAGCGGAGAGGAGTTTCGTGAACCGGAAATTTGCTCACTTACTTAAGAATAAATCGCATGCACTAAAAGAACCGTTTACAGTAGAAATGGCTAATGGGAAGACAGAGAGTTCTTGCTGCATATACATAGGTTGTACTCTAACCCTAGATAGCCATTCATTTTCAATCGATCTCATGCCAGTCTCAATTAAAAGTTTCGACGTCATTATCGGCATGGATTGGTTGAGTCTGCATCGTGCCGACATCATGTGTTATGAAAAGGCTGTTCGCCTTAATCTGCCGTCTAGCGAAAATCTAGTAATCTACGGAGACAAACCCGGCACTAACCTTCGCCTCATTTTGAGCATTCAAGCCCAGAAGTTCTTGCGAAAGGAATGTCGCGCATTCATTGCTCATGTTGTCGATGTGAGACAAGAAACGAAATACATTAAGGACATTCCAGTAGTACGCGATTTTCCCGACATCTTTCTAGAAGAACTCCCAGGATTACCTCCGCAACGTCAAGTCGAGTTCAGAATCGACTTAGTTCCAGGGGCTACCCCAGTAGCCAAATCGCCCTATCGTCTAGCACCTGCAGAGATGCAAGAACTGTCCGGTCAACTTAATGAACTGCTCAGCAAGGGCTTTATAAGACCAAGCTTCTCACCCTGGGGAGATCCAGTCTTGTTCGTCAAGAAGAAAGACGGATTGTTTCGTATGTGCATCGACTACAGGGAGCTCAATAAACTGACCGTCAAGAATCGTTACCCTCTGCCTCGTATAGACGATTTATTTAACCAACTTCAAGGGGCGAACTTCTTTTCAAAGATCGACCTAAGATCCGGGTATCACCAGTTACAGGTGTTAGGGGAGGATGTTCCGAAGACAGCCTTCCGAACTCGTTATGGACACTACGAATTCGTAGTGATGCCGTTCGGATTAGCCAACGCGCCCGCAGTATTCATGGATTTAATGAATAGGGTGTCTCGTCCTTACTTGGATCAGTTCGTCATCGTCTTCATCGATGACATACTTATCTGCTCTCGTAGTAAGGAAGAGCATAGTCAACATCTTCAACAAGTTTTGGAAACATTACGATCGGAGAAGCTCTATGCGAAGTTCTCGAAATGCGAATTTTGGATCCGAAGAGTCGAATTCTTAGGACACGTGGTTAGCGAAGAAGGTATACACGTGGACCCTTCCAAAATCAAAGCCATTGAGAACTGGTCAGCACCAAAGACGCCTACAGAAATTCGTCAATTTCTAGGCCTCGCTGGCTACTATCGCAGGTTCATACAGAACTTCTCGCGGATTGCGAAACCTCTTACGACTTTGACCCAGAAGGGCGTGACCTTTGACTGGGAAGAGAAGCAGGAGAGAGCATTCCAAACGCTAAAGCGAGCCTTATGCACCGCACCGATACTATCCCTCCATGAAGGGATAGAAGACTTCGTGGGCTATTGCGATGCGTCAAATCAAGGGCTCGGCTGTGTTCCGATGCAGCGAGGTAAGGTCATCGCCTATGCCTCGAGACAGCTGAAGACACACGAGGTCAACTACACCACTCACGATCTTGAGCTGGGAGCAGTGGTGTTTGCTCTGAAGATCTGGAGACACTACCTGTATGGTACAAAAAACACTATTTTTACAGACCACAAAAGCCTACAACATATATTCGACCAGAAGGAGCTCAACATGAGACAACGACGGTGAGTCGAGCTACTCAGTGATTACGAATGCGAAATTCGTTATCATCCCGGCAAGGCCAATGTAGTAGCTGACGCCCTATGTCGGAAAGAATACTCTGGTCGTAAAGTCAAATCTTTGACTATGACTATCCATTCACACTTGTCCACACAAATCAAGGAAGCTCAGCTCGAATCCTTGAAACCTGAAAATGTGGCGGGTGAATCCCTGAGAGGGATGAATAAGAATTTGGAAGTCAAGGGTGGCGGAGCCTTATATCTCATGGATCGGATCTGGACACCGAAACACGGTGGTTTCAGAGACTTGATCATGACCGAAGCTCACAACACTCGATATTTCGTCCACCCAGGTTCAGATAAGATGTATTTAGATCTTAAAAAGTTATACTGGTGGCCTAACATGAAAGCAGAGATTGCTACCTTCGTAAGTAAATACCTTACTTGTGCCAAGGTTAAGGTCGAATACCAGAAACCCTCAGGTTTACTACAACCGCCGGAGATATCGGAATGGAAGTGGGAGCGGATCACAATGGACTTCATAACCAAGTTGCCTAAGACAACGGGTGGTCTCGATACCATTTGGGTGATCGTAGACAGGTTAACCAAGTCCGAACACTTCCTGCCTATCAAAGAAACTGACAAGATAGAGAAGCTAACAAGAACCTACATTAGGGAGACCGTACGCCTGCACGGTGTTCCTATATCTATTATCTTCGATAGAGATAGTAGATTCATTTCGAGGTTCTGGCAGTCGCTACAAAGTTCCCTAGGAACTAGGCTGGACATGAGTACAGCCTACCATCCACAGACCGACGGACAAAGTGAGAGGACTATACAAACCTTGGAAGATATGTTGCGAGCCTGCGTGATCGACTTTGGGAAGGCATGTGATACTCATTTACCCCTTGTCGAATTTTCCTACAACAATAGTTATCACACGAGCATAAAGGCTGCTCCATTTGAAGCCCTCTATGGCCGAAAGTGCAGATCCCCTCTGTGCTGGGCTGAGGTGGGTGACACCCAGTTAGCTAAAGGACGAGTTCCTGACAGCACTCTCACCGGTCAGGAGATCATTCGGGAAACGACAGAGAAAATCGTTCGAATTCGTGAACGATTGAAAGCCTCTAGAGACCGACAGAAAAGCTACGCAGATAAACGAAGGAAACCGTTGGAATTCCAGGCGGGCGACCGTGTTCTATTGAAGGTCTCACCCTGGAAAGGCTTGATACACTTCGGAAAGCATGGAAAGCTAAATCCAAGATATATAGGGCCTTTCGAGATTCTCGCTAGAATCGGCCCTGTAGCTTACAAACTCAACTTACCTCACGAACTCAGTAACGTACATTCTACTTTCCACGTCTCGAACTTGAAAAAGTGTCTGTCCAACAAGACTCTTGTAATCCCACTCGACGAGATCGAGATCAACGAGAGCCTCAACTTCGTGGAAGAACCTGTAGAGATCATGGACCGAGAGGTCAAGCAAACGAAGCAAAGTCGTATCCCGATAGTGAAGGTTCGCTGGAACGCCAAGCGAGGACCTGAATTCACTTGGGAGCGCGAGAATCAAATGAAACTGAAATATCCTCAACTTTTTACTTAGTTATTTGTAACTACTTATTTGCTTAAACTCTAATTTCGGGACGAAATTCCCTCTAAGGGGGGGATGATGTGACAAATCGAAATTTCTATCTTGTACAACCATTCACTTCAATAGAAGTCAGACTCATTTCTGTTAACTTTTAGCACCGTTTAGAGCCGTTTGAGTGTTCTAAAGCCTAGTACTTCAAGAGGTAAATATAGGAAATATACTCTAGAGTTAAATGTACAACATTTAAGTCCCAAAACTCCAAGAGTTTGGAGTTTACGGCCCAAACATGGAGTTTACGGCCGTAAACTCTAAGGAGTATAAATATGACACTTAGTCATTTTCTTCACTTTTTACCATTTTCAAGCCAAGAAGTCATTCTCTCTCAAGTATCATCCGATTTTCCTTTTTGATCTTCAGCTTTGTAAGTGTTTCCTTCCTTGATTAGTTGTTATTCTACAACATCTAGTGATTGTACATGATTTCATCCATGAAATGTCTCCATTTTCTTAGATCTTCAAGTGTTCTTCATTTCACAAGGAACACCAAGAACACACACTAGTGTTCTTGGGCCGTGAACCTCCTTACAAGCTTCTATATTGTAAGTACTCTTACCTTAGCTTGATATAGGCTTGATACACTTGTTAAACAACTAGAAAACATCAAGAAACACAAGATCATAAGTGTTTACGGACAAGGCAATCTCCTTGGGCCGTAAACTCTAATGAAAGGGCCATTATGAGCCCTAGTCCCTTCTAAAGCTTTGGAACCAAGTCTAGATCACTTCCATGAGGAGTATAGGACCTTAAGCAAACAAAAGAATCAAGCACACATGAGTTTACGGCCGTAAACTCATGGGGAATGACCATGGGCCGTAAACTCTACAAAGTGGTGCATTAGTGCCACTATTCCTTCCTAAGGCTTAAAACTTGGTCTAGAACCCTTCCAACTTGAACTAAGGACCTTGAACATCAAAATGGTAGAAGTTACCATGGGTTTACGGCCGTAAACCCATTGGGGCCGCAAACCCTAGGCCGTAAACTCATGGAGAGTTTACTCTTGGACCGTAAACTCAAAAGCAAAGCCCTACAACCCTTAGATGCAACCCTAATTTACTCCTAGCACTTGAATCAAAGTGTTATCCATGTTTTAGTGTGTCTTTACTGGATTAATTAGTTCACATGTTTTAGCGGGAAAGTTCACATGGGAGTTTGTCACTCCAAGGGTTTAGGCTGGTACAGGTGTGGCAGGGTTGGTTATGTCAACAGAATGTGATCGGGATTCCTCCAGATGTTGCGGGTAGGTCATCTTCTACTGTTACTAGATGGATCTTGGGAATACGTATCGCTTTGCAATTGTGAGTGAGTTTGGATGAGTTAGATCTCGGGTCAGTTTTCTGCTAGTGTTTGGGTTATCAAGGATCATATATGCCATCCTGCATGCCGAAAGGTCCTTGACGAACCCACAGAGGGACGTACCTTGCGGAGCGGGTTCTGCGTGTACCGTTATCATTCCGAATCTTTGTCGGGATCTGTGCAGGAGTATTGTTTGGAAGATCCTCGGTCAGGGTTAGAGTGATAGTTCTCCAGTGAGGTCAGCGTTCAGGGGTTTTATCATTGTTCAGGTGTGGTCGACAATTGTACATGGATGAACTTTGGAGTTCAAGGCACCACCGTTGCTAAGACAGAACTGGTAGCATGAAGAGGGTAATGTCAGTTGCGTGTTTTAGATGCATAAGTGTTCGGTCATTGGATGTTCAAGAGAATTGCATTTCTCACGTGGGCTATGTTTGGTTAGAGTTCAGTGGTGCTGCGAGATTGGAAGTGGGAACGAGGATTCGTCAGCCAGAGTGAAGATTAAGGTCTTCAGTGGACAGCATGGGAGATGGTCTGAGGTGTCAGACTGTACCAGATTCAAGAGTACTCTTCAAGATTTCAGAGGATGGGCGATCTTAAGGTTTAACTGGTAAGTGATCGCTAGCATGGGTAAGACAGGTTGTCATCAGTGGACTATTAGGAAGTAAGAAGGATTCGGAATCCTTCAATTCTCACGTACCGTGAAGACTTAGTCGAATCTAAGTGGGCATAGACTTTTGTAAAGTTCTCCAAATGTGAGTTCTGGTTGCGCGAGGTGCAATCTCTTAGGCAGCTTGTCAACCAGAAGGGTATTGTGGTCGATCCGGCCAAGATAGAGGTCGTGATGCAATGGGAGATTCTGAGATCTCCATCCGAGATTCGGAGTTTCCTAGGCCTAGCGGGTTATTACCGGAGATTTATACGAGACTTCTTTGAGATTGCGGTCCCTTTGACCCGACTGACCAAGAAGTCAGTGGCCTTTCGTTGGGGGCCTGAGCAGCAGACAGCCTTCGAGACTCTCAGACAATAGGTTTCAGGAACCAGGGTAGAGCTCCAGTTAGGACTCAAGTTCAATTGCGTGTTAGGTCGAGTGTGTGTTCGACCCAGTATGGAAAGTGTTGTAGGACTACGGGGGTAGCCGTAGCATTCACTATCAGTCAGTTAGCATGGAAGGTGTCGTAAGTCTGCGGGTGTAGCCGTAGCATTCACCAGGTTGGCAGATAGTGTGAGGAGTGTAGTAAGTCTGAGGGTGTAGCCGTAGCATTCACTAGCAGCCAGATAGTGATAGAGTGTTGTAAGTCTGTGGGTGTAGTCGTAGCATCCACTAGCAGCCAGATAGTGTTAGAGTGTTGTAAGTCTGCGGGTGTAGCCGTAGCATCCACTAGCACCCAGATAGTGTTAGAAGTATTGTAAGTCTGCGGGTGTAGCCGTAGCATTCACTAGCAGTCAGGTAGTATTAGAGTGTTGTAAGTCTGCGGGTGTAGCCGTAGCATCCACTAGCAGTCAGATAGTATTATAGTGTTGTAAGTCTGCGGGTGTAACCGTAGCATTCACTAGCATCCAGATAGTGATAGAGTGTTGTAAGTCTGCGGGTGTAGCCGTAGCATTCACTAGGTTGGTAGATAGCATGAGTGCGTTGTTAGGACACAGATGGAACAGTAGTACCCACTAGTTCGGGTGTAACAGTGAGGATATGGAAATCCACGGATTGGGTTTTGGAATTACCCAGACGTATTAGATCTGGTTGAGCCAGTGATAAGACTGTAGGAACGCCACTACAGTTATGAGATCAAGGAAGCAAGGAATCGCTTAAGGTCGTTTGTGATATAAGTCTACCGTTGGTCATGTAGCAATCACTTTTAGCCTCGGATTTGGTGACGTCAGGATTTGATGCATGGAACCGATCATTTAAATAAAAAGGTTATTAGAGCCGCAGTGACATGATAACTAGTGGCAACTAGTTCCTGAGAAGGATTTCGTTCAGAAGTCGTGTGAGACGACTGTGTGGGAGCCCTTTTATCTTGGCGACCGGGCTGGAACCCGGTAAATTCAGATAACCGACGGATGAATTGAGACCAGGAAGGTCTTCATAGATTTTGGGAAGCAGCTATGTAGCAACATACTGTTGGATATAGTGTCTAAGTCCATAACTATATTTGGTATGTACTTGACCCGACCCGACATGGTCCATTTGGGTTGCACTTCACCCGAACAATTTACGGATAATCTTTTGAGAATAGTATAAGTTATGATTTATTAATATATTATAAGTTCTAATATATTAATATAAAATCATATTATTTAATTAGTGTTGATCTATAATTAATTTAGAATTAATTTAGAGATCAAAAGTATGACTAATTAAATATGGGCTCTTGTATTTATATAGTGTGGGTTAATGCTTATTTGGAATGGGCTAGGCTTGCATGGAAAGTCCATGGATACTCCATGGAGCTTTAACCCATGGATCTCATGGAAATGAAAAGACATGGGTATTAGGGTTTACATGGATGTAACCCTAATCCACCACACTATATAAAGGAGGCCTTGGTTCTTGAAATTGCACTAGTTGATGTGAGAAAACTAAGAGGGCCGATTTCAAGAAAGGTTGTGACTATTCTCTCAAGTATCCAAGTTTGTGGTGTTTTGTGACTTCCATTTGAGGCATCCACACTATTGGTGCTAGGCTCTCAAACTCCAAGCAATCAACTACAACTACAAGGTAAGTAATTCTACTAGCTTTATTTGATTCAAGTACCCCATGCCATGCTAGTTAGGATAAGAACCTTGGAAAAATAATTATTTGCATGTATCTTAGTCAAACATAGATCAAAGGTTTCTAGGGTTTCATGTACACCATAGGAGTGTTAGAATGCTCTGAAAACCCATCAGTGGTATCAGAGCCTGGTTTGTTTATTTGATACTTGATGCAAAAAAAAACTTGAAAATCGAAGTTTTGTTCAAAAGCTCGTATCAAAATTTCAAGTTTTGTATATGTACTTACGATTCTTGAAATTTTTGATATGAACATTCATAAACATATGAGTTTAGAAGATCATAGAAATTATGTGCTAATAATTGATTAGATTAATTCTTGATCTTTATGTGTTTTAATGGAGTCCATAACTAGTTCTTAAGTTATGGATAGCCAAAAGTCACATTTATAAATAACCATTAAAAGAACACATAGGTTACAAAAAATGAAGAGTCTTCATTTTTAATAACCATTAACTCATAAGTTATGAGAAATGAAAAGTTTTGAAAGTTTACAAAACTTGCCCTCAAGTTTTGGAACATGTAAAGTCATATTAAAAACTTTAGTTCCAACCCCTAGAATTTTAAAAGTTAAAATTCAACCCTTATACTTTATAATATTATAAGTTTAATAATATTTATATATGTATAAGATCAAGTCGTCTTACCGCTAGTACGCCTCATTCACGAAGTCGGTCTATAAGGGGGGTATAAGGTTGTTGCCTATAAAATGGCAACTTAATGGGTGTCCACTCTCACCCACCGCTTCCTTGATCGGTGGAGGGTCGTTAGCCGAACGGGTAGGACAAGGACTTATAAATTCTCATTAAAAGTATAATGATAATACTAAAGTAACTAAACTTTATTGAATTCCCAATCCTAGTTATTTTAGGAAAATGTGAATAAGGTGCTAATCCATGAAATTACACTTTACACTTTGTTTAAGTCGTTAGTGGAGCGTGTGTGGTTAACCGGCACACTAACTTGAACTTAACAAGGTAGGTAAAGGGTGACTTAATGTTTATCATAGTATCGATGGAGCGTGTGTGGTTAACCGGCACATCGATTGAGGGGTAATACATTAAGGGTACCAAGTAATTTGCATGGTTACTTCACACCTTGTTTTGTGATCCTCGGCATCCCAGTCACAAAACATGAAGGGCACACTCGAGATTGAAACATGCCATTGAAGAAAGTTCAGTGAATCTCAAAGAATCTAGGAGTTTCTAAACCAATTAAAACCTAATTAAATATTTCGTTTTTCATGGTGGAAATTGGTGAATCGTCATTCACCTACCTTCAAATATCTTATAGCTTAGATTACGGCATCCTTCTTCTAAGTTATAAAATATTTTGTTGGGTCCTAGCCTTAATATTACATTTGGGTGTTTTGTTAAGGACTATCTCTATATCTAATCTAATCTATTCCCTCTTCTTTTCAGATGTCTTCCAATAACAATGCTTCTGGCTCAAACCCTACTAGCTCCTTCTCTCTCATGAATCTTTGTGGGAGAGTCATCTTTGATGGGTCCAACTTTACAGATTGGATCAGAAACATCAGGATGGTCACTCGGTATGAGAACAAAGAATATGTTCTCGACAAGGAGCTGAAGGTACCCGAGCCAACTGCTACTCCTGAAGAGCTTGCTGAATATGAGGTACATGAAAGAGATGCTACAAAAGTGGCATGCATCATGATGGCCACCATGACAGCTTAGCTCCAAAAGTCCTATGAGGACTATTATCCTTTTGAGATGCACCAGGACTTGATGGACCGCTACCATCAAAGTGCTCGTCAAGAGCGATATGAAATAATCTCCTCCATGATAACAACCCGAATGAAGGATGGTGAACCCATCACGGGCCACATGTAGAAAATGCAAAGGTATGTGGACCGTTTACTGAAGCTGAATGTGAACTTCCCTGAGGAGTTAGCAATAGACATCATTTTGCACTCCTTGCCATCGTGTTATGATCAATTCCGCATGACATATCACATGAACAAGGAAGAAGTCACCCTCAGCAAACTTCAAGGACTCTTGAAGACCGCCGAAAGTGGTCTAAAGGGTAAGTCGGTTGTTACTACTCCTACTCCTACTCCAACTGCGGCCAATGTCTTGGTAATCGGGCATGGCAAAGGGAAGAAGAGAAAGAACCCTTCTAAGGGTACCAAGGGTAAGACCCTTGAAGGCTCCTCTTCAAGTAAAACCAAGAAAGGTTTTGTCACTCCTTCTGCTAACCCTAATGAGGCTGAATGCTTCTATTGCCATGAAAAGTCGCACTGGAAGCGAAACTGCCCAAAGTACCAGCAAGATTTGAAGGATGGGAAAGTAAAACCCAACCATGCAGGTATATACACTATATTGTCTAATAACTCACCTTATTCTAAGTCTTGGGTCCTTGATACAGGTTGTGGTATTCACATATTGTGTGATTTGCAGGGACTAAAAAGAAGTGAGAATGTGGAGCAGGGAAAGATAAACTTGATCATGGGAAACAGGAAAGCTTCACCTGTCACCAAGATAGGAGTTTATTCCTTAGTGCTAAATAGTGGGTTTACATTAGATTTGAATAAATGTTATTATTCGCCAGAAATGGCAAGAAATGTTATTTCCTTTCATGCATTGTATAAACAAGGTTTTACCTTTTATTTTGATAATAATAATGGTAGTATTGATGCTTTCTTTAATAATGTTCTTTATTTTAAAGCATTACCTTGTGATGGCGTGTATGAAACTGTATCTGTTGTAGATAATCTAGGAAATAATGTATTGTGTATTAACTCTTCCACTAGCTTAGATAAAGCATCCTTATGGCATTGTCGTCTTGGACATGTAAGCAAGAAACGCATAGGCCAACTCCAAAAGGATGGAGTCTTGGAGTCATTTGACCTAAAGTCAGATGATAGTTGTGAATCTTGTTTGCTTGGTAAAATGACAAAGTCACCTTTTACTGGCACTTGTGCTAGGGGTGAAGGTTTGTTGGACCTCATACACACGGATGTGTGTGGACCCTTCAGAACTGCCACAAGAGATGCTAATCGGTTCTATGTGACTTTTACTGATGATTTTAGTAGATATGGATATGTCTACCTAATCAAGCATAAGTCAGAAACCTTTGAGAAAATTCAAAGAGTTTAAGCAAGAAGTAGAGAATCAGTTGGGCAGGAACATTAAGATGCTTCGATCCGATCGTGGTGGTGAGTATCTTAGTACTGAGTTCCTTGACTATCTTAAGGAATGTGGGATTGTCTCACAATTGACACCTCCTAGGACACCACAGTTGAATGGTGTAGCTGAGAGGCGCAATCGGACCTTGTTGGACATGGTTCGTTCCATGATGAGTCGAGCTTCGCTACCAATCTCATTTTGGGGGTATGCCTTAGAGACTGCCGCCCATATCCTTAATCTAGTCCCTACAAAGAAGGTTGCCAAAACACCTCACGAGGTGTGGACTGGAAAAGTTCCCAATCTAGACCACATCAAGATTTGGGGTTGCAAGGCTTTCGTGAGACGCGAGACTCACGATAAGCTCGAACCCCGAAGCGAAAGGTGTATTTTCATCGGCTACCCACAGAAATCCTTTGGTTACATCTTCTACAGACCCAGTGATAATGTGGTCTTTGTAGCAAGAAGAGGATTCTTTCGAGAGAGAGAATTCATGAGCCAAGGAGACAGTGGGAGGCAAATTGACCTTGAGGAAATTCAAGAGTCAAGTGGTGAAGGAACCTCAAACCCTAGCCCTCAACCTGAGGAGGAAACTCCTGTTGAGCCGACTGAAGAATCTATACCTCTGAGGCGTTCCACCAGAGTTAGGAATGCACCTGAGCATTATTATGGTTTTCATATTACTGCAGAAGGTGAGACACTTATTAGTGATAACACACTGGTAAATCTGGATGAGCCTAACAGCTACACGGAAGCCATGGCAGGCCCTGAGGCTGCTAAATGGAAAGAGGCTATGGATAGCGAGATACAGTCCATGTATGACAATCAAGTTTGGAACTTGGTTGACAATGTACCTGATCGTAAGACAGTTGGGTGCAAATGGATCTTCAAGAAGAAGACCGTCATGGATGGTAATGTACACACTTATAAGGCACGACTGTTTGCAAAGGGTTATTCTCAAACTCCGGGAGTTGATTATGATGAGACCTTTTCACCAGTGGCCAAGATTAAGTCTATTAGGGTTCTGTTAGCCATTGCTGCATTTCATGATTATGAAATATGGCAAATGGATGTCAAAACCACTTTCCTTAATGGAAACTTGGCTGAAGATGTTTACATGGTTCAGCCAGAGGGTTTTGTCAGTACAGAGTACCCCAGTAGAGTGTGTAAGCTCGAGAAATCCATTTATGGATTAAAACAGGCACCTCGCAGATGGAATCTTTGCTTTGATGAGAAAGTCAAAGAATTTGGTTTTTCAAGGAGTGAAGATGAATTTTGTGTCTATATCAAGGCTAGTGGGAGTATAGTCAGCTTTTTGGTATTGTATGTGGATGACATACTACTCATAGGAAATGACATCCCAACCCTGCAGGAAGTAAAGTCCTGGCTTGGGAAGTGTTTCGGTATGAAGGACCTTGGAGAAGCTGCCTATATCCTAGGGATAAGGATTTTGAGAAACAGGAGTAAAAGACTAATTGGACTTAGTCAAAGCACCTATGTGGACAAAGTGTTGAAAAGGTTCAACATGCATAACTCCAAGAAAGGAGAGTTACCCATCCAGAGTAACGCCAGATTGAGTAAGACACAAAGCCCTAGTACTGAGGCTGAGATAGCATAAATGAGTCGAATACCTTATGCTTCAGCTGTAGGATCGATCATGTATGCTATGACGTGTACTCGACCTGATGTAGCCTTTGCTTTGAGCATGGTTAGCAGGTATCAGGGGAACCCTGGCAAGGCACACTGGACTGCGGTAAAGAATATCCTCAAGTACTTACGGAGGACTAAGGACTGGGTCCTTACCCTCGGTGGCAGTGAGGACTTGAGAGTTGTAGGGTACAGTGATGCTAGCTTTCAGACTGACAGGGATAATTTTCGCTCTCAGTCGGGCTGGGTCTTTACTCTAAACGGAGGGGCAATTACTGATGGGTTTTTGAGCATTCTAACACTTCCTAAGTGTACATGCAACCCTAATAACCTTGAATCTATGTTTTCTCTATATACATGCAAATTTCTTTTTCAAGGTTATTTCCTAACTAGCATGGCATGGGGATTACATAAAATATAAAAACTAGTAGAAATACATACCTTGTTGTTTCTTGGATTCCTTCAAGACTTTGTGAGCCTAGCACCCCAAATGTTGTGCCTCAAATGCTTCACACAACACCACAAGACTTGGAATAACTTGAGAGAATACTTCTAGCACTCAAAATCGGTTATGCCCTCTCTAGTAACACTAGGTCCACTAGGTAACGATTTTGCTAGCCATAGGGTTCCTTTTATAGTGTTGTCACAATTAGGGTTTACACATGAATGCCCTTAATTATCATGACTCTTGATTTCTCATGACCCATGGGTTTGTAACTCCCATGGACTATCCATGGAGCTCCATATGGTTATAACCAAACCCATAAACCATGGATCATTAATCCACCATAAAAGAATTGATGATTGTCATAATCAACCCTATATATTTAATTAGTCTCACTTTGATCACCAAATTAATACTAGATTAATACTTGATCAATACTAATTAAATAATACTATTATTAATATATTAGAACTTATAATATATTAATAATCATAAGTGCCTTATTCTCTCATTTAGTCTATCCAAGTATTGCAATGCCATGCAACCCAAATGGACCATGCCGGGTCGGGTCAAGTACATACCAAATAAAGTTATGGACTTAGACACTATATCCAACAGTCTCCCACTTGGATAAGTCTAATAACTATATTTGCAAATATGACTTCAAAATCCGACTAGCAATCGTAGCTCTTTCAAAGTCTCTCGGAACTGAGATGATGATGATACGCCATTTAAGATAAGTGATCATATAATCCTCTGTTCTCATGATATCAGCCGGACAAACACATGGAACATGGTCTTACTTATTGTCCAACATTTGTTTCTCGATCTCTGATTTGTTTCGACATAGAACTAAATTGAACACATCAATTAGGTTCTGACCGGGCCCGGTACATAGGTCCAAACCAAATCATCGAGGGGCCCAAATATCGCTTCTATTTCTAGAAGGAACAGATAAACTTCGACTGATATGCTTGTACTAACTACTTGTTGAATTATTCACAAAGGCACGTTTTATAACATCGAGTTACCAATGCGTTTTCGTACAATCAATGAATAACCAACTCATAGTCAACAACTCATATCTCTAGGTTTGAAGATTTATATGATATTACCGTCTCACGATCACTCGAGATAAATTCCATGAAGTGATGCAAGTGAGCGTGGGTTGGATCCAATACTCAGCCCTTATGAGTACTCATGAATGTTGTAGCAACCATTGCATTGTCCAAAGCACTTTTAGACAAATCATACAAGCCAAATTCATGACAGTCTTAAATCAATACTTACTTCCAAAGTTTGACTGACTGTGGATGGTTTGAATAATAACATAATTATTCTGGAAGTAAAAACATGCAAAATTGAAACATAGTAAACAATCAACACAAGATAGTAACACCTTACTCATAAATAAATAACAACTTTTATTTATCATCAAATGTCAATTACATTTTACAAGTTTCAGGAATCTAATTATTGAAACTAGTATCATCCTTCAGCCCAATGCGCCTCGCATGCTGTAAATGCTTAACCCTGCTCAGTCCCTTCGTGAGGGGATCTGCCGGGTTCTCATCTGATGATACCCTCTTAGCCACGAGGAGTCCTTCTTCTATTTGATGTCTGATGAAATGGTATTTTCTGTCAATGTGCCTAGATCTCCCGTGATCTCTTGGTTCCTTAGCCAAAGCAACCGCACTTTCGCTGTCACAGAAAATTTCCATTGGCTCCTTTATAGCTGGTACAACTCCAAGGTCTCCGATGAAGTTCTTTAGCCATATCGCCTCCTTAGCTGCTTCACTTGCTGCTATGTACTCTGATTCACAAGTAGAATCAGCTACTGTCTCCTGCTTGGAACTTTTCCAAGTAATTGCCCCTCCATTTAGGATAAAGATCCAGCCTGACTGAGAGCGAAAATTATCCCTATCAGTCTGGAAGCTAGCATCGCTATATCCTTCCACTCTCAAGTCATCACTGCCTCCGAGGGTAAGGACCCAATCCTTAGTCCTCCGCAGATACTTGAGAATGTTCTTTACCGCTGTCCAGTGTGCTTTGCCAGGGTTCCCTTGATATCTACTGACCATGCTCAAAGCAAAGGCCACATCAGGGCGAGTACAAGTCATAGCATACATGATCGAGCCCACAGCGGAAGCATATGGTATATGACTCATTTCAGCTATCTCAGCCTCTGTACTCGGACTCTGAGTCTTACTTAGCTTGGCATTACTCTGGATTGGTAATTCTCCTTTCTTGGATTCTTGCATGCTGAACCTCTTCAGCACCTTATCCAAGTAAGTACTTTGACTAAGTCCAATTAGTCTCTTACTCCTATCTCTCAATATCCTTATCCCTAGGATATAGGCAGCTTCTCCAAGGTCCTTCATAGCGAAACACTTCCCAAGCCAGGACTTAACCTCCTGCAAGGTTGGGACGTCGTTTCCTATGAGAAGTATGTCATCCACATACAACACCAAGAAGCTAACTATGCTCCCACTAGCCCTGACATACACACAAGACTCATCCTCACTCCTAGAAAAGCCAAACTCTTTGACTTTCTCATCAAAGCAAAGATTCCATCTGCGAGATGCTTGTTTCAATCCATAAATGGATTTATCAATCTTACACACTCTATTAGGGTATCTTGTATCAACAAAACCCTCTGGTTGAGCCATGTAAACATCCTCAGCCAACTTTCCATTAAGGAAAGCGGTTTTGACATCCATTTGCCATATTTCATAATCATGAAATGCAGCTATGGCTAACAATACTCTAATAGACTTAATCTTAGCTACTGGTGAGAAGGTCTCATCATAGTCAACTCCCGGAGTTTGAGTAAAGCCCTTCGCAACCAGTCGCGCTTTGTAAGTATGTACCTTCCCATCCATGTCGGTCTTCTTCTTGAAGATCCATTTGCACCCAACTGTCTTACGACCTGGTACATTGTCAACCAAGTTCCAAACTTGATTGTCATGCATGGACTGAATCTCGCTGTCCATAGTCTCCTTCCATTTAGCAGACTCAGGGCCTGCCATGGCTTCCCTGTAGTTATTAGGTTCATCCAAATCTATTAGTGTACTATCACTAATAAACGTATCACCTTCAATGGTGATGTGATAACCATAATAAAAATCAGGTGTGTTCCTCACCCTAGTGGAACGTCTTGGAGGTACAGACTCATCTATCGGATCAACATGAGTTTCCTCCTCAGGTTGGTCGATAGCATTTGAGGTTCCTTCACCACTTGACTCTTGAAGCTCTTCAAGGTCAATTTGCCTCCCACTGTCCCCTTGGCTTATGAATTCTCTCTCACGAAAGACTCCTCTTCTTGCTACAAAAACCACATTATCACTGGGTCTGTAGAAGAGATAACCAAAGGATCTCTGTGGGTAGCCGATGAAAATACACCTCTCACTACGAGGTTCAAGCTTATCATGAGTCTCACGCCTCACGAAAGCTTCACAACCCCAAATCTTGATGTGGTCCAAATTGGGAACTTTCCCAGTCCACATCTCGTGAGGTGTTTTGGCAACCTTTTTAGTAAGGACTAGATTAAGGATATGGGCGGCAGTCTCTAAGGCATACCCCCAGAAAGAGATTGGTAACGAAGCTCGACTCATCATGGAACGAACCATATCCAACAAGGTTCGATTGCGCCTCTCAGCTACACCATTCAACTGTGGTGTTCTGGGAGGTGTCAATTGTGAGACAATCCCACATTCCTTAAGATAGTCAAGGAACTCAATGCTAAGATACTCTCCTCCCCGATCGGATCGGAGCATCTTGATGTTCCTGCCCAATTGATTCTCAACTTCCTGCTTAAACTCTTTGAACTTTTCAAAGGTTTCTGACTTATGCTTGATTAAGTAAATATATCCATATCTACTGTAATCATCAGTAAAAGTCACATAATAGCGATTAGCATCCCTTGTAGCAACTCTGAAGGGCCCACACACATCCGTGTGTACAAGGTCCAACAAACCTTCACCCCTATCACAAGTACCTGTGAAGGGTGACTTTGTCATTTTTCCAAGTAAACAAGACTCGCAACTATCATCTGACTTGAGGTCAAATGATTCCAAGACTCCAGCCTTTTGGAGTTGGCCTATGCGCTTCTTGTTAACATGTCCAAGACGACAATGCCACAAGGATGCTTTATCCAAGCTATCTGAAGAATCAATATACAACACATTATTTCCTAGATTGTCTACAACATTCACGGCTTCATATACACCATCACAAGGTAATGCTTTAAAGTAAAATACATCATTGTAATAAACATTAATAGCACTATTTTTATTATCAAATGAAAATGAAAAACCTTGTTTGTACAAGCCATGAAAAGAAATAATATTTCTCGCCATTTCGGGCGAGTAACAACATTTATTCAAATCTAACATTAACCCATTATTAAGCAATAAAGAATAAACTCCTATCTTGGTAACAGGTGATGCTTTCCTGTTGCCCATGACTAAGTTTATCTTCCCGTGCTCCACTTGCTCACTTCTTCTTAGTGCCTGCAAATCAGTACAGATGTGAATACCACAACCTGTATCAAGCACCCAAGAATTAGCATTAGATGAGTTATTAGACAATATTGTGTAAATACCTGCATGGGTGGGTTTAACCTTCCCATCCTTTACATCTTGCAGATATTTAGGGCAGCTTCGCTTGAAGTGTCCCTTATCCTGGCAATAGAAGCACTGTGCTTCCTTTGGGTTTGAAGAAGGAGTAATGGGACCTTTCTTTGTCCCACTTGAAGAGGAACCATCAAGAGTCTTACCCTTGGTACCCTTCGAAGGGTTTTTCCTCTTCTTACCCTTTCCCTGCCCAATAGCCAGAACAGGGGCTGTTGAAGGAGTAGAAGTAGCAACCGCTTTACCCTTAAGGCCATTTTCAGCTGTCCTTAAGAGTCCTTGAAGTTTGCTAAGTGTGACTTCCTCCTTGTTCATATGATAAGTCATACGAAACTGATCATAACTTGGAGGTAAGGAATGGAGAATGATGTCAATCGCCATTTCCTCAGGAAAGTCAACATTTAGCTTCAGCAACCGGTCAACGAACCTTTGCATCTTCTACAAGTGACCGGTGATGGGTTCACCATCCTTCATCCTTGCGGTTATCATGGAGGAGATGATTTCATACCTCTCCTGACGCGCGCTCTGATGATACCTTTCCTTCAGATCCAGGTGCATCTCATAGGGGTAGAAATCTTCATAGGATTTTTGAAGTTCAGGAGTCATGGTGGCCATCATGATGCATGCTACTTTAGTAGCATCCTTTTCATGTGCAACAAACTCCGCAAACTCTTCAGGAGTAGCAGTGGCTTCACTCACAACCTTAAGCTCCCTATCGAGGACATATTCTTTGTCCTCATAGCGGGTAATCATTCTGATGTTTCTGATCCACTCACTGAAATTGGATCCATCAAAGATGACCTTACCACACAAGTTCATAAGGGAAAAGGAGCCTGTTGGGTTTGAGCCAGAAGTATTGTTGGAAGACATCTGAAAGGAAAGAAAGACAAGTTTCATTAGATTAGGAATCCTTAATAATTCACCCAAATGAAATATTAAGGCTAGGATCCAACAAACTATTTATAGTTGGAAGAGGGATGTCGTAATCCATACTATAAAATATTTGAAGGTAGGTAAATGACGATTTACCAATTTCCACCATAAGAACGAAATATTTTATTATTAGGTTTTATTGTTTTTGAAACTCCTAGATCTGTTGAGATACATTGAACTTTTCAATGGCATGTTTGAATCTCGATTGTGCCCTCTCAAGTTTGTGACTGGGATGCCGAGGATCACAAACAAGGTGTGAATAACCATACAAATTGACTTGGTACCCTCAACAATATTACCTAATCGATGTGCCGGTTAACCACACACGCTCCACCGATCTATAATAAAGTCAAGTTACCCTTTGCCACTCTTACTAGTCCATGTTAGTGTGCCGGTTAACCACACACGCTCCACTAACGACTTGGTAAGGTACAAAGTGTAATTTTATGGGCTAGCACCAATTTCACATTTTCCTAAAGTAACTAAGATTGGGAATTTATAATGTATAGTTACTTTATAATTCATTATACTTTTAACGAGTATTTAAAGTCGTATCCTACCCGTTCGGCTAACGACCCTCCACCGATCAAGGAAGCGGTGGGTGAGAGTGGACACCCATTAAGTCACCATTTTATAGGCAACAACCTTATACCCCCCTTATAGACCGGCTTCGTGAATGAGGCCTACTAACGGTAAGAATGACATATTCTTATACATATCTATATAATAAAATTATAATAATAGTATAAGTGTTGATTTTTAAACTTTTTAAAAATCTAAGGTTTAATTTGGAATTAAAGTATTAGAGTGTAAGACTTTTCAAATTCCAAAACTTGAGGGCAAGATTTGAAACTATTCCAAGTCTCTTCAATTTGTAACTTGTGAGTTTTAATGGTTCATAAAATGAAGACTCTTCATTTTATGAAACTTCTTTAGTTCTTTAATCACAATTTAAAGAAGTGACTTTTGGTTATCCATAACTTGAGGACAAGTTATGGACACCATCATTTCCATTAAGATCATGAATTAAACATACATGGAGGTTACATATAATTCCTATGATCTTCTAAAAACTCATAAGAACACAAATTCATGTCAAGCAATTTCAAGAAATCATATAAACATATACAATACTTGAAAATTGATAAAAGTCATGTAAAATGGGTTAACATAATCATTATCATTTTGAAAAACAGATTTTACAAGTCCAAAACAGATTGGGATAATGATCTTAATCCATTTCCAGCAACAAAACTCGAAAAAAAACTGCCCAGCACGCTCCTACTCGCCGAGTGCATTATTCTACTCGCCGAGTAGGATGAATTTGTTCATGGACTCGGCGAGTCCTCCAACAATTACTTGGAAAAGTTCCAAGCAGGAGACAGTGGCTGATTCCACTTGTGAATCAGAGTATATAGCAGCAAGCGAGGCAGCAAAGGAGGCTATATGGCTAAAGAACTTCATCGGAGACCTTGGAGTTGTACCAGCTATAAAGGAGCCAATGGAGATTTTCTGTGACAGCAATAGTGCGGTTGCCTTAGCCAAGGAACCAAGAGATCATGGGAGATCCAGACACATTGACAGAAAATATCACTTCATTAGACATCGAATAGAAGAAGGAATCCTCGTGGCAAAGAGGGTATCATCGGATGAGAACCCAGCAGATCCCCTCACGAAGGGACTGACTCGGGCTAAGCATCTCCAGCATGCTCGGAGCATTGGGCTGAAGGATGATATTAGTTTTAGTAGTTAGATAATCTTGAAATTTGTAAAATGGAATTGACATTTGATGATAAATAAAAGCTGTTATTTATGAGTAAAGTGTTGCTATCTCTTGTCACTCGTTTACTATTATTTCTTTTTGCATGTTTTGACTTCCAGAATAATTATGTTATGGTTTATATCATATTATTCAAACTCTCCACAGTCGGTCATATGTTGGAAGTAGATATGAATCAATATTGTCATGGGTTGGCTTGTAGAGGTCTAAGATGTTAGACAAAGTGGGGCTACAGCACTCATGAGTGCTCATAAGTTCTGAGTATTGGATTCAACCCACGCTCATTTGTATCACTTAATGGAATTTATCTCGAGTGATCGTGAGACGGTAATATCATATAAGTCTTCAAACCTAGAGATATGATTTGTTGCCTATGAGTTGGTTATGCATTGATTTCACGAAAACGCATTGGTAACTCGATGTTATAAACCGTGCTTTTGTGTGTAATTCAACAAGTAGTAGAGCAAACATATGAGTCGAAGTTCATCTGTTCCTTCTAGGATTAGAAGCGATATCTGGGCCCCTCAATGATTTTGTTTTGACCTATGTATCGGGCCCGGTCAGAACTAAATTGATGTGTTCAGTTAAGTTCTATGTCAAACAAATCGGAAATCGGGAAACAAATGCTGGACAATAAGCAAGACCATGTTCCATGTATTTGTCCGGCTGATATCTAGAACAGAGGATTATATGATCACTTATCTAAAATGGCGCTTCATAGTTCAACAGGGTTTAAAGAGCTACGATTGTTGATCGGTTCCTGAAGTCATACTTGCAACTATAGTTATTAGACTTATCCAAGTGGGAGACTGTTGGATATAGTGTCTAAGTCCATAACTATATTTGGTATGTACTTGACCCGACCCGGCATGGTCCATTTGGGTTGCACTTCACCCGAACAATTTACGGATAATCTTTTGAGAATAGTATAAGTTATGATTTATTAATATATTATAAGTTCTAATATATTAATATAAAATCATATTATTTAATTAGTGTTGATCTATAATTAATTTAGAATTAATTTAGAGATCAAAAGTACGACTAATTAAATATGGGCTCTTGTATTTATATAGTGTGGGCTAATGCTTATTTGGAATGGGCTAGGCTTGCATGGAAAGTCCATGGATACTCCATGGAGCTTTAACCCATGGATCTCATGGAAATGAAAAGACATGGGTATTAGGGTTTACATAGATGTAACCCTAATCCACCACACTATATAAAGGAGGCCTTGGTTCTTGAAATTGCACTAGTTGATGTGAGAAAACTAAGAGGGCCGATTTCAAGAAAGGTTGTGACTATTCTCTCAAGTATCCAAGTTTGTGGTGTTTTGTGACTTCCATTTGAGGCATCCACACTATTGGTGCTTGGCTCTCAAACTCCAAGCAATCAACTACAACTACAAGGTAAGTAATTCTACTAGCTTTATTTGATTCAAGTACCCCATGTCATGCTAGTTAGGATAAGAACCTTGGAAAAATAATTATTTGCATGTATCTTAGTCAAACATAGATCCAAGGTTTCTAGGGTTGCATGTACACCATAGGAGTGTTAGAATGCTCTGAAAACCCATCAGTGGTATCAGAGCCTGGTTTGTTTATTTGATACTTGATGCAAAAAAAAACTTGAAAATCGAAGTTTTGTTCAAAAGCTCGTATCAAAATTTCAAGTTTTGTATATGTACTTACGATTCTTGAAATTTTTGATATGAACATTCATAAACATATGAGTTTAGAAGATCATAGAAATTATGTGCTAATAATTGATTAGATTAATTCTTGATCTTTATGTGTTTTAATGGAGTCCATAACTAGTTCTTAAGTTATGGATAAGCAAAAGTCACATTTATAAATAACCATTAAAAGAACACATATGTTACAAAAAATGAAGAGTCTTCATTTTTAATAACCATTAACTCATAAGTTATGAGAAATGAAAAGTTTTGAAAGTTTACAAAACTTGCCCTCAAGTTTTGGAACATGTAAAGTCATATTAAAAACTTTAGTTCCAACCCCTAGAATTTTAAAAGTTAAAATTCAACCCTTATACTTTATAATGTTATAAGTTTAATAATATTTATATATGTATAAGATCAAGTCGTCTTACCCCTAGTACGCCTCATTCACGAAGTCGGTCTATAAGGGGGGTATAAGGTTGTTGCCTATAAAATGGCAACTTAATGGGTGTCCACTCTCACCCACCGCTTCCTTGATCGGTGGAGGGTCGTTAGCCGAACGGGTAGGACAAGGACTTATAAATTCTCATTAAAAGTATAATGATAATACTAAAGTAACTAAACTTTATTGAATTCCCAATCCTAGTTATTTTAGGAAAATGTGAATAAGGTGCTAATCCATGAAATTACACTTTACACTTTGTTTAAGTCGTTAGTGGAGCGTGTGTGGTTAACCGGCACACTAACTTGAACTTAACAAGGTAGGTAAAGGGTGACTTAATGTTTATCATAGTATCGATGGAGCGTGTGTGGTTAACCGGCACATCGATTGAGGGGTAATACATTAAGGGTACCAAGTAATTTGCATGGTTACTTCACACCTTGTTTTGTGATCCTCGGCATCCCAGTCACAAAACATGAAAGGCACACTCGAGATTGAAACATGCCATTGAAGAAAGTTCAATGAATCTCAAAGAATCTAGGAGTTTCTAAACCAATTAAAACCTAATTAAATATTTCGTTTTTCATGGTGGAAATTGGTGAATCGTCATTCACCTACCTTCAAATATCTTATAGCTTAGATTACGGCATCCCTCTTCTAAGTTATAAAATATTGTGTTGGGTCCTAGACTTAATATTACATTTGGGTGTTTTGTTAAGGACTATCTCTATATCTAATCTAATCTATTCCCTCTTCTTTTCAGATGTCTTCCAATAACAATGCTTCTGGCTCAAACCCTACTAGCTCCTTCTCTCTCATGAATCTTTATGGGAGAGTCATCTTTGATCGGTTCCTGAAGTCATACTTGCAACTATAGTTATTAGACTTATCCAAGTGGGAGACTGTTGGATATAGTGTCTAAGTCCATAACTATATTTGGTATGTACTTGACCCGACCCGGCATGGTCCATTTGGGTTGCACTTCACCCGAACAATTTACGGATAATCTTTTGAGAATAGTATAAGTTATGATTTATTAATATATTATAAGTTCTAATATATTAATATAAAATCATATTATTTAATAAGTGTTGATCTATAATTAATATATTAATATAAAATCATTTGGGTTGCACTGTGGTCGTTCACGGTATTACACCACCTCCATGTCCACCACTGCCCTTCAACGCTCATTACCGCCATTAAATGTTGCTCTGGCCGCCTTCCAATGTAGTTGTCTTCTCCGTACACCACCGTGAGGTGGATGGTTGTATTTATCTCCGAGCAAGGATGTGTTGGTGTGGGTGGTGTAGTCACTCCTTCGTTGGTGTGGCTGTTTGATCGGGAACCAAAGTGAAACCACCGCCACCACCGTGAGGTGGTGGCTGCCATCGCCAAAACCGTTGCCTGCCGCCGATGTGGCTGAGTTCGTAGTTCGCAAGCGGGTGTGTATGCTGCTGTAATGTGCTAATTTTCGTGTGTGCTTTTCTGTTGTATGCGTATGGTGTGGTTTGCTTGGTCGGAAAACGAGAACGGCCACCACCACCACCACCGTGAGGTGGTGGCTGCCACCATAAGCCACCATCTGTGTGTGTTGATGTAGTTAGTGTGTGTGTTTATTCTTGGTTAAGGAATTGTAAATTGTAATTTCACTTTATGTGAAACCCTAATTTCACTTAGGCCTTAAGTTGGGCCTTTCTATTGGGCCTAAATGATTGGGATAATAATGGGTCATCCAAGAGCAAGCAATTGAACTAGAATAATTTAATGGGCCTAGGGTAAGGCCCATGTAAGGGGTTTGGGCCCAATTTGGAAAATTGGGCCATAGATCGGACCTTTATGATTATGAGATATTGGTCATTAGAATACCAAATGTTGGACTGGACTTTTTGGTTGGTCCTTTGAATAAGACATGTAAAGGCTTGGGCCCAATTTGGAAAATTGGGCCATATGTTGGGCTTTGATTTCCTAATTGACTTTGGGCCTATGGATTGGGCCTTGGGCTTGCATAAAGCCAAGCTTGGGGTAATGTAGTAATTATCCAAAGAATGCACTCATGGTTATGTAGTGGAACCCGATTATTAATTGGGTGTTATTTTTGTGATTGACAGTTCGGGAATCTGTCATCCAGCAGTTGGGGTTGAGTCTGCGGGACTTCAGCAGTGTGGGATTGTGTCTATGGGACTTCAGCAGTGTGAGGTGAGTTACTTTCCAGTAGCGGTGGGTCTACGGCCACAATGTCGGCCCACCAGTAGGAGTTGTATGTTAGATGATTGTCTTTGTTATATTCATCTAGGTTTGCTACTACCTGATATGTTTATGTGCTAGCATGATATGTTATATGTGATAGTGGTAGTAGGGGGAGAATAGTCCCCAAGTTCGGTCGTTAGGACCGAAGGGTAGGTCGGGCACCCCAGAATTGCTTGACAGTATGCTTATGTTATGATATTATGTGGTAGTAATAAGAGGTGAAATAGTTCTCGTATGTCGGTCGTAAGGACCGACGGGTAAGTCAAGCACCCGAGAATGGCTTGACCTGGGTAGTCAGGCACCCCAGAATTACCTGGCAGTATATGTGTGTTATATGGTAGTGGTAGGGGTGAAATAGACCCCGGAAGTCGAGCGAAATAGACCGACGGGTATGTCAAGCACCCCAGAATGGCTTGACCTGTGTAAGTCAAGCACCCCAGAATGGCTTGACCTGGGTAGTCAGGCACGCCAGAATTGCCTGACAGTATGTTATTGTATGGTGTGTGGTATGATGGGGGAACTCACTAAGCTTCGTGCTTACGGTTTACAGTTTTGGTTTCAGGTACTCGTTTTCAAAGGAAAGGAGCCGGCTTGATCGGAGTGCATCACACTATGTTTTCTGCACATGAGATCTTTAGGATTACACTCTGATATTATTTTATGATAACATGTTTGATTACTGACACTTTGGTTTTGACATGAGATATTAATATGAATGTTTTTATACTGATGGTTTTACATAATAACTTAATTAAAACGGAATTTTTGGTCTTGAATTTTGGGATGTTACAAGTTGGTATCAGAGCCTTGGTTTGAGGGATTCGGACACACTCTCGGGTGTGTCTGAACTCAAACTAAGGACTTGGTATGAAAATTTTCAAAAGTAAAACCATTTTATAAAAAGGAGTTTGAAAAGAATTTGAAAAGAGAAAAGAACTTTGAAAAGAACAAAGTGTGTGATGCGTGCAATCAGCCGAGCTCAAGTAAGTTTTCCCCAAGATACCCATACATGTTATGTTATGGTATGATATGATATGATTATGAGAATTACATGCTTGATTAGGGCTGAGGATCTAGGAGGATGCCTTATATGCCTATTGTATGTGCTTGTAGAATTGCATGCTAGTACTGATTAGTCAGTAATAGGATAGCATGTTTAGGTTATGCCTGATTGTATGAGCCTTTGAATTGCATGTACAGATTCCTGATTAGAGGATAGAATGATTTGTTTGGAATATGATGGTTAGATTTTCCATTGTTTGAATGTTGTTTGCTTTGTGCTTTGTGGGACTCTTAGTAATGTGAGCTAACTATTAAGTGAATATGCTAAGTCACATGGGACACAGGCCGAATAATCTCAGAGTGATAGATCTGACCCTATTGCGCAACTCTTGTCTGAGTCCAACCGTTCTAGGGATGGGTCTATTACTCGAAGGATTATCTGATCTCTGTTGCATGTGGCTATATTCATGAGGTAGCTAGTTGACATTACCGGGAATCTTTCAGTAGCTGAGGACTGGGTGGGTACGGGAACCTAGGAAAGCCTAGGATATGTTCACTGGGTTAGTAGTGAAGTTCAGTGAAACTTAGGTGTACCAGTTTGAGAAAGTGACTTGGAGGATTCGGGAGGATTGTTGAGGAAAGTATGGATAGGTGTGGAAGGTAGTATTGGGCCCGTACTACTGAAAGCACAGGATCCATACTCGAATCAGTGAGAGTCTTGGAGAATCTGAGAAGCTTCAGGGAAGAGTTAGTGACCCGGTTTGGGGACAAAGGATGTTCCAGTTATTGCATCTTAGCCATGGGTAAGTGAGCTAGTGAGCGTGACAGGGTGTCAGACCCTGAAGGACATATTTCCAAGAGGTTGCAGATGCGAGATCGATTTGGAGCACTTTGAGAAGAGAGGTTCGTGCTAGGTGAGTATAGTAGAGGGTCCCGGGAAGAGACCCATGATTTCGGATCATCGGGAGAAAGGCCAGCAGGGCCTGAGTCAGTGCAGCACGTGCGGGAAAGTTCACATGGGACTTTGTCACTCCAAGGGTTTAGGCTGCTACAGGTGTGGCAGGGTTGGTTATGTCAACAGAATGTGATCGGGATTCCTCCAGATGTTACGGGTAGGTCATCTTCTACTGTTACTAAATGGATCTTGGGAATACGTATCGCTTTGCAATTGTGAGTGAGTTTGGATGAGTTAGATCTCGGGTCAGTTTTCTGCTAGTGTTTGGGTTATCAAGGATCATATATGCCATCCTGCATGCCGAAAGGTCCTTGACGAACCCACAGAGGGACGTACCTTGCGGAGCGGGTTCTGCGTGTACCGTTATCATTCTGAATCTTTGTCGGTATCTGTGCAGGAGTATTGTTTGGAAGATCCTCGGTCAGGGTTAGAGTGATAGTTCTCCAGTGAGGTCAGCGTTCAGGGGTTCTCTCATTGTTCAGGTGTGGTCGACAATTGTCCATGGATGAACTTTGGAGTTCAAGGCACTACCGTTGCTAGGACAGAACTGGTAGCATGAAGAGGGTAATGTCAGTTGCGGGTTTTAGATGCATAAGTGTTCGGTCATTGGATGTTCAAGAGAATTGCATTTCTCACGTGGGCTATGTTTGGTTAGAGTTCAGTGGTGCTGTGAGATTGGAAGTGGGAACGAGGATTCGTCAGCCAGAGTGAAGATTAAGGTCTTCAGTGGACAGCATGGGAGATGGTCTGAGGTGTCAGACTGTACCAGATTCAAGAGTACTCTTCAAGATTTCAGAGGATGGGCGATCTTAAGGTTTAACTGGTAAGTGATCGCTAGCATGGGTAAGACAGGTTGTCATCAGTGGACTATTAGGAAGTAAGAAGGATTCGGAATCCTTCAATTCTCACGTACCGTGAAGACTTAGTCGAATCTAAGTGGGGAGAGACTTTTGTAAAGTTCTCCAAATGTGAGTTCTGGTTGCGCGAGGTGCAATCTCTTAGGCAGCTTGTCAACCAGAAGGGTATTGTGGTCGATCCGGCCAAGATAGAGGTCGTGATGCAATGGGAGATGATGATATCTCCATCCGAGATTCGGAGTTTCCTAGACCTAGCGGATTATTACCGGAGATTTATACGAGACTTCTTTGAGATTGCGGACCCTTTGACCCGACTGACCAAGAAGTCAGTGGCCTTTCGTTGGGGGCCTGAGCAGCAGACAGCCTTCGAGACTCTCAGACAACAGGTTTCAAGAACCAGGGTAGAGCTCCAGTTAGGACTCAAGTTCAATTGCGTGTTAGGTCGAGTGCGTGTTCGACCCAGTATGGAAAGTGTTGTAGGACTACGGGGGTAGCCGTAGCATTCACTATCAGTCAGTTAGCATGGAAGGTGTCGTAATTCTGCGGGTGTAGCCGTAGCATTCACCAGGTTGGCAGATAGTGTGAGGAGTGTAGTAAGTCTGAGGGTGTAGCCGTAGCATTCACTAGCAGCCAGATAGGATAGAGTGTTGTAAGTCTGTGGGTGTAGCCGTAGCATCCACTAGCAGCCAGATAGTGTTAGAGTGTTGTAAGTCTGCGGGTGTAGCCGTAGCATTCACTAGCAGTCAGATAGTATTAGAGTGTTGTAAGTCTGCGGGTGTAGCCGTAACATCCACTAGCAGTTAGATAGTATTATAGTGTTGTAAGTCTGCGGGTGTAACCGTTGCATTCACTAGCATCCAGATAGTAATAGAGTGTTGTAAGTCTGCGGGTGTAGCCGTAGCATTCACTAGGTTGGTAGATAGCATGAGTGCGTTGTTAGGACACGGATGGAACAGTAGTACCCACTAGTTCGGGTGTAACAGTGAGGATATGGAAATCCACGGATTGGGTTTTGGAATTACCCAGACGTATTAAATCTGGTTGAGCCAGTGATAAGACTGTAGGAACGCCACTACAGTTATGAGATCAAGGAAGCAAGGAATCGCTTAAGGTCGTTTGTGATATAAGTCTACCGTTGGTCATGTAGCAATCACTTTTAGCCTCGGATTTGGTGACATCAGGATTTGATGCATGGAACCGATCATTTAAATCAAAAGGTTATTAGAGCCTCAGTGACATGATAACTAGTGGCAACTAGTTCCTGAGAAGGATTTCGTTCAGAAGTCGTGTGAGACGACTGTGTGGGAGCCCTTTTATCTTGGCGACCGGACTGGAACCCGGTAAATTCAGATAACCGACGGATGAATTGAGACCAGGAAGGTCTCGATAGATTTTGGGAAGCAGCTATGTAGCAGCATACTGCTTCAGGCAGTTCAGTGTTCAAGCAGTTTCAGCATTGGGCAGTGTTAGCATTTGTGTTTCAGGTTGCGAGTATGGACGGAATAGCTAGATGATTTGGAGAGTGACAAATCACTCACAGCGGGAGTATCTGAGCCTTGGCCAAGTATTTGTGGTCTGCAAGAATAATTGGGTATGTGACCCTGTTTTATAGTGGGAACCTCGAGCTATCAGAAGTTGAGTAGCCTGTTGAGGGATAAACTGACTGGATTCAATGATAATGATTCAGTATGAATGGTCTGTCGGGGTTCGGATCGTCTCGAGATAACAGACTGCAGACCGAGTAAATGTTATCTTGTTGCGAGGAAGTCGTTCACCTACGGATTTTAGGGCTTTTGCGGAAGGTTGGTCACGGCTACCCTAGGAGGGCTAGGGTGTGCCCAGGATGGTGACCATGTTACTAGAAGTGGTTAGGTGTGTGAGGAATGGTAAGGAACGATTTGAGGACGAAATCTAATTTAAGTGGGGGAGAGTTGTAACACCCCGTTTATTTAATAAATAAATAAACGAATTAATGAATGAATAGTAGCCCTACAGTTTATAATTTTATAGCAAGGTGTGGGTCTTGAGGAGTTAACTGTCATAATTTTTAGAAGGCGAGGATTAAAGTGTAAAATCCGGACTTAATTTGTAAGTATTATTGAAGGCAGAGACTAAATGGTAATTTCTAGGACTTCATTTGAAGATATTTGGAGGCTAAGGGGCTGTTTAGTAATTATTGTACCTAAATTGCAATGGATTTTAATGTCGAGGGCTGTTTAGTAATTTATGGGCTGAATTTGAAAAGGATTTGAGGAATCAGGGTATATTTGGTAACTTATGGACTCATTATGAAAGAAAAGAGGGAGGGAGGGGCCGATTCTGTTATTATGGAAATAAGTTTGGAGAGGCACGGGTATTAAGCTCCCGTCCAAACCCTAACCCTAAAGAAGGGATACAACCGCCATCTTCACCACTCTCACTCCCTCCGCCGCTGCCCTATCGCCACCCTTGTTCCTTGCCCCTCCAGCCGCCACCACCCCTTTTCCCCACATTTTCCGATCAGCTTGCGGTCACCAAGCAACCACCGTCGAGGAACCGACTCCGAGGACCGTCTTCCTTCTCCTTCAACAGCCGCTGCTGTCGGCAATGTGTGTACCGCCGTAAGGTCGCCACATTCTTCTTCTTCTGCTGACACTGTGGTCGTTCGCGGTATTACACCACCTCCATGTCCGCTACTGCCCTTCAACGCTCATTACCGCCATTAGATGTTACTGTGGCCGCCTTCCAATGTCGTTGTCTTCTCCGTACGCCACCGTGAGGTGGATGGTTGTATTTATCTCCGAGCAAGGATGTATTGGTGTGGGTGGTGTAGTCACTCCTTCATTGGTGTGGCTGTTTGATCGGGGACCAAAGTGAAACCACCGCCCCCACCGTGAGGTGGTGGCTGCCATCGCCAAAACCGTCGCCTGCCGCCGATGTGGCTGAGTTCGTAGTTCGCAAGCGGGTGTGTATGCTGCTTTAGTGTGCTAATTTTCGTGTGTGCTTTTCTGTTGTATGCGTGTGGTGTGGTTTGCTTGGTCGGAAAACGAGAACGGCCACTACCACCACCACCGTGAGGTGGTGGCTGCCACCATAAGCCACTATGTGTGTGTGTTGATGTAGTTAGTGTGTGTGTTTATTCTTGGTTAAGGCATTGTAAATTGTAATTTCACTTTATGTGAAACCCTAATTTCACTTTATGTAGTTAGTGTGTGTGTTTATTCTTGGTTAAGGCATTGTAAATTGTAATTTCACTTTATGTGAAACCCTAATTTCACTTAGGCCTTAAGTTGGGCCTTTCTATTGGGCCTAAATGATTGGGATAATAACGGGTTATCCAAGAGCAAGCAATTGAACTAGAATAATTTAATGGGCCTAGGGTAAGGCCCATGTAAGGGGTTTGGGCCCAATTTAGAAAATTGGGCCATAGATCGGACCTTTATGATTATAAGATATTGGGTCATTAGAATACCAAATGTTGGACTGGACTTTTTGGTTGGGCCTTTGAATAAGACATGTAAAGGCTTGGGCCCAATTTGGAAAATTGGGCCATATGTTGGGCTTTGATTTCCTAGTTGACTTTGGGCCTATGGATTGGGCCTTGGGCTTGCATAAAGCCAAGCTTGGGGTAATGTAGTAATTATCCAAAGAATGCACTCATGGTTATGTAGTGGAACCCAATTATTAATTGGGTGTTATTTTTGTGATTGACAGTTCGGGAATCTGTCATCCAGCAGTTGGGGTTGAGTCTGCGGGACTTCAGCAGTGTGGGATTGTGTCTACGAGACTTCAGCAGTGTGAGGTGAGTTACCTTCCAGTAGCGGTGGGTCTACGGCCACAATGTCGACCCACCAGTAGGAGTTGTATGTTAGATGATTGTCTTTGTTATATTCATCTAGGTTTGCTACTACCTGATATGTTTATGTGCTAGCATGATATGTTATATGTGATAGTGGTAGTAGGGGGAGAATAGTCCCCAAGTTCGGTCGTTAGGACCGAAGGGTTGTTCGTGCACCCCAGAATTGCCAGACAGTATGCTTATGTTATGATATTATGTTGTAGTAATAGGAGGTGAAATAGTTCTCGTATGTCGGTCGTAAGGACCGACGGGTAAGTCAAGCACCCCAGAATGGCTTGACCTGGGTAGTCAGGCACCCCAAAATTGCCTGGCAGTATATGTGTGTTATATGGTAGTGGTAGGGGTGAAATAGTCCCCGGTAGTCGGGCGAAATAGACCGACGGGTATGTCAAGCACCCCAGAATGGCTTGACCTGGGTAAGTTAAGCACCCCAGAATGGCTTGACCTAGGTAAGTCAAGCACCCCAGAATGGCTTGACCTGGGTAGTCAGGCACCCCAGAATTTCCTGACAGTATGTTATTGTATGGTGTGTGGTATGATAGGGGAACTCACTAAGCTTCGTGCTTACGGTTTACAGTTTTGGTTTCAGGTACTCGTTTTCAAAGGAAAGGAGTCAGCTTGATCGCAGCGCGTCACACTATGTTTTCCGCACATGAGATCTTTGGGATTACACTCTGATATTATTTTATGATAACATGTTTGATTACTGACACTTTGGTTTTGACATGAGATATTAATATGAATGTTTTTATACTGATGGTTTTACATAATAACTTAATTAAAACGAAATTTTTGGTCTTGAATTTTGGGATGTAACATGGTATTCCGGGTCTTTTGCCTGGTTGAGATGACTCTCTGTTGAGAATGGGTCGTATGTTGACTCGTTTTGCACATGTGAGAAATATAAAGAGAATATAGTCGTTACAAGTGTTAGAAATCTAAGTGATAATAGTCAGGATCCCTGAATATGTTTAAGGATCCTGAGGCTTCTGAAGTATTTGAGGATCCTGAATATAAGTCAAGGATCATGCCCTTAACAATTGCCTCCAAATTATACCTGTGAAATATAACCGTTAGTGTTTTAAATATTTAGAGGTATAATTTTTAAGTAAAAATTGAATTAAGAATTTCTAACGGATGGGTAATTTGAACCTCAACGGGTGGATTTCTAGTCGTTGGGAAGGGTCAAATAACCTTTTTACCTCTCATTGATTCTTATATAAGTAGGGTATGGAGCTCTTCAATTTCATCTTACTCTTAACCTTTCTTCCGGAAGTTCATCAAACATCATCGAAGGTAGTATTTTTACTCATTTTGTCCTTCTTCCTTCTTAGTTTTCTTTTTCTTAAAAATGGAAAAGAAACGTTATCGTGCAAACATCATAGCTATACCTGATGATGATTTCGTAGATCAAAAGCTCCTTTCCTATGAGGAAACTTGTACCTTTGATGACGATAGCATTGAAGTTCTGAGTTCGAGTAGAACTTTTCCCGCTAATATTATCTTCAAGCCTTTCGATGTTAATATCCAACCCAATTTTATTTCTTCTATTTGGGTTTGTTTTCCTGAGCATCCCTTTACCTTAGGCCTTGAATATCCCTATTCCAGGATTATTTCTGAATTTTTTGAACTCACCAAGATTTCATATATTCAAGCCATGCCATCGGTTTGGAGGATCCTTTATTGGATCAAAAATATGAATCGCTCCATGGGTCTCAACATTGGTCTAAATGAATTAGCTTATGTTTACGACCTTTATACCTTTGGAAACTTTCTCTTTTTGTTGAAAGTTAAAACCGACAGATCACCTCTTGTTCTAAAATCCAAGCATAACGATCGTGCTTGGAAAGGAAGATACGTTTTCGTAAAACTTGACTCGATTCCTGGTGGAGATCTTTTACCTCAATCATGGGTTGAAAAGGGTAGGGTTCCTTATTTTCATATTGACGATCCCAATACTCACACTTCTTATTTTGTTTAATTTTTTGCAGCTTTCAAGTTTGACGAATTAGTTCCCCCCGTTGAAGATACCGATGATAGGATCAGGGACTTCCTTGATCTGCCCGAGGCTGTTAGGACATTCAAGCTCGATCCTTCTAGTCATCAAGAAAGCTCAACTGATATCATCCCTATGGCTACCACTAGGGATCCTTGAGCACCTTCATCTTTAGTCTTTGAGAAATTATTAAGATTTCTTTGGTTTTCGCAGGATCCAAAGCCATACGTGTCAGTGCTCATTTCTCCCTATCTGACCTTGATACGGTTATGTCAAGTGGCTAGATATTTGTGAATAAAGAGAAAACAAACTCCTCCCTTGTCCCAAAAAAGGCCCACATTGATCTGACTATGAAAACTCTGGGATCCCGAAAGAGGAAAACTCTTGAAGCCATGAATTTGAACTTGGAAAATCTTAGAGCTGAGGATGCACTTCAGAGGCCGGTCTCCTTTTCTCAAGCTGTAGGTGTTAGTGTTGCTTTTGTTTCTTACGCTTTTCCTTTCACTCTTTCTAATGTAACTCTCGCTCCAGGTCTTTGATCGCGTCTCTACAGACTTGAGGATCCGAGCTGAAAATGATGAAGAAGCTTTAATGGAACAAGAAAAAATGTGGAAGGTGAAGGCCAAGAAAGAGGAGGAGCACGATGCAGAGATGGCGGAGGTGATCGCCGAAGTGAAAGCTAGCACATCCATGGTTTTTTGGGAGGCCAAGATCAAACTAGCTGAAGATGTGGCCAACGCAGGATCCTGGAATCTGGGTGGGTGGCGTGTAGCCCTTGTTGAATTAAAGGGCGACTATGTCAAAACTAGCGAGGATCCTGAGGGGAAACACCCAAAGGCAGATGAGAAAAAGAAGAGCCCATGCGATGATGACTAGGCTACGGTCTAGGCCTGTTAGATAGGAATATTTTGCATGATTTTGTATAAAATAATGTTTGTTTCTTATGGAACTGATGTACAACTTCTTCGTTTATGTATGGTTGTTTTAGATTTCTATCTGCGTGGTTGACTTATATGTTTGTTATGATTTTATATCTTCTGAGGATCCCCACGTAATAGGATCCTAAAGAGTAAGAACTCTTAAGATCTGAATACCCTGAAACAGTTAGTAATTAACTTGGGATCTTAAAAATAGTTAAGATCTTAATCATGATGTAGGAAAAATTAATTTTAAGAGACAGATAGAACCTGAGTATCCTTAGGCTCTGTAACCTTAGACTTAGGATAAGTCCTTTAGTATGATACGGGAAGATCCTTGTTTTAAGAGTTCATCGGGTAGGATCCTTGATTGGTCCTAACTCAGTGAACTTGGGAAGGATCCCTCCTTAGGAATAACTTCAACTTGGAAAATACCTGAGAAAAACTCTTGTTTTGCAATGTAATACTGCTGGAAAATACGCGTAATCCCTTGTTTCCACACCATGATGAATGGCCAATACAAGAGCAGTAAGGTGAAAGCCATGAACTTTCTTCATGCTTTCTTCAACAGTCTTAGCATGACATGTAGCTCCATCAAGGTATTGTCGAGGTTGTTAATATTGTAGTTTAAAATGAATTGTTGATACAAACTAGAAAGCGAGTTCAAGACCATGCCAATGTTCAACTCCTTTTAGCAACTCGACACCAAGATTTCCTAATATGTCTATGTACCAATTCATATTTTGAATGTGTGTACATACTTATGTTTCCTCTTGTAGTTTACATGCCATGAGGGATTTAAGGATCTTGTATCATTCTTTTCTGGCTTGCTCTTGAAACTTTTCCTTGAGCTTCTCATTCATGTTAAAGTACCCCAGTTTTCAAAGCTCTTTTGGAGCTCAAAAGACATGGTCGCTAACATGAGGCAAACAACCTTTTTCGACTCATCGTAGTGTTTGTTATAGGCAACAACTTCATTAGTTGCCACATTGTTTGGATGTAAGGATCCAAACCAGAATCCCTCTTTTGGTTCACACCCAAGAACACCAAATAATGGAATAAAATAACTAGGAAAAGAACTCTTTCTACAAATCCAAGAGAGAGTGAGAAATCCATCCAATAATAGATGGAGAAGATAGATGAAGATTCAACCCAAAGGAATGAGCAATTAGGGTGTGATCCCTAGCACCCTATTTATATGATATAGTTGCTTAGGCCTAAATCTACTCCAATCACATATGGAACATCCCTAAATTTTGTTCACCCTATCCTTAGAAGGAATTCAAAAATATTCCAATTAATCGACTATTAATTAATTAATATTCAACCCACTGAATTAATTTAATTCCCAAATAGTTTCTAATTAATCATTAGACCATAGTAATTAATAAACTAATTTCTCCTTTATTTATTGTACTCAATTTGGGTCATGAGGGCAACCCAAAAGGACCCTGCTATTATTAGAAATATACCAATAGTTAATGATCTTGGATACTCTTTCCAACAACAAAATCGGAGGAGAAACCCTATGTCACTGAGTACATACCCAAGTCCCAAACCACCAAACCTAATGGGTAATGAAGCAGTTTGTCATTGAGTACCCAAAGAAAGGACCTCTATAAACCACCATGTCCTTGATCAACCCACATAACCCTTTATCAAAGAACAGACCACTACAATCCACTGTATGCATTGCAAGAGACCCATCCTCATGAAATGGAAGAGACCCACAAGGACCTCTACAAACCACCATGTCTTCTACAATCCACTGTAGGCATTGCAAGAGACTCATCCTCATGACACTCACTCAACACCATATTGACACTATGTAGACAACCTTAGCGCCACCCAACATGCCAACCCCAAACTGAAAATCCTTAAGGTACTTTTTATTTATTTATTTACCAACACCTTTCATTGCAAACTTGGAAACCAAATGCCTCCTTAATTTAATTTGCTCTTAACACTTCTCTTCAAGCTTTATATATATATATATATATATATATATATATATATATATATATATATATATATATATATATAAAGCCCCATGTTTAGAGTTTAAGGAAAGTGATTAGAGGAATATTCTAGAATTTTTGTGGAATTTTGATGATTTATTTGGATTTTTTAAAGCTCCAAATCAATAAAAACAAAAGTGAATCCATTTTCTTCTATCGAGTCGGAGGGTCTATTTACTTCTTTTACATGGATTAGGTTGCAAGTGTTTAGGCTACTACTTATCACTTTATGCTTACAATTTTGGCAGCGTATTGTGATATACTTGTCCCTTCCACTAACGATCCGCTCCTGATTTCACTACAGGAAAGAAAGAGAAAGAAAAGAAAGGGGATGTCTTTTCATTCTAATTCCTTCCGATTTAGGATGACAAATTTATAAGAGAAATAGTATAAATCTTTTTTTCCTCTTTCCTCCCTTCCAATAACTAAACTTAACAATGATTTTTAGACTAGTGGGTGTGGACAACTAGTTAATGGGTGCTATCACACCTAAAAGTTGTCACCTCACATGTGATGTCAATATGGTATTATAACACCAAATAGAGAAAATGAACAACATGCTATAACACTCTATGTCATCATTTTTTATATTTAATTTTTTATATTTATAAAAGCAAAATGAATATAATATAACATGTTATTTAAATATAACCTACTTTTTTAATTATATATAACATTTAAAAATCTAAAAAAAAACATTACAACAAAAAAATAACATTTAAAAACAACAAAAAATTACATTTTTACCCCTAATTTATTATTTTCATTTCCATTGTACATAAAATCAGTCAAGTCTTCCGAAGTTTCTTGTGTTTTCGTGTGTCTTGAATATCAACGTCCCTATGTAAATATTCCGCTTTCCCCGGGTTGAAATTGCATGTGTCTGGGCTCCGAAGCCGAATACTCTGCAATATTTCGTCCTTTATCTACAACCACCATGTTATGCATTATGATACATGCATACATAATATCTTATAGAACGTCCAACTGATATGGTCGTGCCACATGTTCAACTATGTGTCATTTCGACTTTAGAACTCCAAAAGCACGTTCCACATCCCTACATGCTCCTTCTTGTTTTCTCTTGAAAAATTCGTCTCTTGGTTCCACTGGATGTCGAAATGCCTTCACAAATATGGAATACGTTGGATATATTTGATCCTTAAGGTAATACCCAAACTTATATTTATTTCATTCACTATGAAATGAGCATCCGGTGCCTTTCCTGACAAAATATCATCAAATATTGGTGACTGACCAAGAACGTTCACATCGTTGTTTGAACCCGCAACCTCGAAAAAAGCATGCCAAATCCACAAATCTTAGGAAGCAACAACCTTTAATACCAACGAAGGTGTTCCATGATGACCACTTGCGTACTGGCATTTCCACGCTACGACACAATTTCTCCATTTCCAGTGTGTGCAATCAATGCTTCCAAACATACCCGACAAACGGTGTCTTTCCTCATACGTCGCATATAGTTGTTGTATATCCTTCAACAAATGTTTTCCCGAATAAACATCAATGAAGGTTTCGACAACACCTTTTGCCAATCTATACAAAGTTTCTCTTGCCGTTCTCTCAAACATTCTCATATAATCGTCAATCGAATCAGGCGACTCTCCCATTGCCATAAGCTTAATTGCGACAACACATTTCTGCAACCCTGTGAATCCACGCTTACCTCTAGCATCATATCTCATTTGGAAAGATTAATACCTAAACGTATATTTAATATGTAAAACAATGTATTTAAATTATGTAAAAGTTATATTTAAAAGAAACAATGTATTTAAATTATGTAAAAGTTATATTTGAAAGAAACAATATCTGCTTTCCAAGGCGTTGGCTATCCGAACAAAAACATTTTTCCGTAAATGAAACATTCTTTTGAAATTGTGTGGCTGGTAGACACAAGCATCCGCAAAATAATCGTGAACTAGACGTCTGTGCCCTTTTCACGATCTCTGTTTAACAACAGACATTTGTTTAATAGAGGAGCTGAATTTTGTTGTAGAAGCATGTTCGTGCAATACTCGTACATCATAGAGACAAACATATCATCTTCATCACCATCATCGAACGTATCCATTTGTGTTGGAATTATTGAAAGTTTATGAAGTAGAGAGAAAAGTGGTGATTAAAATTAAAGATAATAGATAAATAATTTTAAAAAAAAATTATTATTGTTTTTCAATGGTGAAATAGAGAAAAGAAAAAAAAACATGTGTTATCAATCGTTGTCGTCTCAACGAAGCATTACATAACGGGAAGGGGGCGGTGTTTCTCGTGGTAACGGCGTTTTTTCTATGTCACGTCACAAAAACGATTGTGAGCGTTTGTCCACACCCAGTGGTCTTAAAAAATGCTGCAATTTCCTTTCCTTTGTTTTCTTAAATAAAACTGTGGATAGGTAGGGAAGGAAGGACATCTGGTCTCCACCGAGTTGGTGACTTTTGGTTTTTTGATATTTGTCTTCCTCAAAAGTTATCTAAACACATTTTTAAAACTTCTTTTTGAAAAAAAGTTATAAGTCCAAAAAAAAAGACTCCCAAACAACCCCTTCATTTATCAATATTTTCCTTTTCTTAACCACCATTGATCGCTCCAGCATCTACGTCTACCCGCTCCGATTCCAAATTGATATTCTCTCCTCCACATGTAATATGGATTTGGATATTTAAGAGTATTGGGTATGGGCAACACCCATACCCACCCACAACGATGCCCATCACCATCTTCTCCCCACAACGAGATTAGGGGATGGTGTTCAAGATGCCGTAACGGCGTTGAGAGAAAAAAAAGCAGAGAAAGAGGAGAGAAGAAACGAGGCGTTGTCATCCATCGTCGTTACAACGAGACTTACATTAACGGGAGTCGGGGATGGTGTTTCCGACGTTATGCCGACATTTCGGGTGCACCACATCAGCGTTAACGCAGTTGTAGCGACCCATACCGCATGGTCTAAGGTTTTTTTTTTAAACGACAAACTATCATATTCCTAATTTAATCCTAAACACCACTTATGCCTCCTAGTGAGACTAACTCGTGACCTCTCATTTGAGAGACACTCATTACCGTTAGGCCAAAGGCCTTTGGTTTTTTTTTTTTTTTTGTTGAGTCGATTATTTAGACAATTCAGTGGACAGGACTTGCTATTCTACTCAACTGCATACCACCGTTCCATTTACCATCTCGCGCTTCTCTTCCTCTCAGTAGTTCCCTTTACCCGCTCTTCGTCTCTCCCCTTTCTCTACACAATGATATTGTTTGGAAGTATTTTTTGAACTCTAAAAGTGTTTCTAGAGAAAAGTGTTTATTTGCTTATAGTGGTGATAAAATGAGTTTTTTAAAAAATATTTGGATAAACTTTTATGGTGAAAAAGTCAATAAGTTAAAAAGTATTTTTTGAAGTTATTTTGGTTGAACAGTTGCAAAAAGCCAAGTTTTACGTACTTATTAAAAATGTTTTTTAAAGGTTAATGAAAAACTATTCTGAAATTTTTTTTTGAGTTTACCAAACATTTTTTTTACTTGTTATCTTTTCAAAAAAAAACCAATAGGTGTGTTGAAAAGCGATCCTAAAAATGCGATTCAGCTCCACCGCTCCTCTCGTTGTACCGATTTTGACAAGATTGGTACCGACGAAATCAGAAGAAACACAAGCATCCAAAACAACAGCAATCAAGTTCTTGCATTCAAGTGGGTTTCAGACCTCACAGATGATGATTTTTGGTGAAAAACAACAGCAGATTTCTTTCTTGCGCCTTTCCTCCCCACTACATTAGCCCCTTCTTTCTTCTCTTCACGTGATTGCTTCCCTCCTCACAACTATGAAGCTAAAAAGCCCTAATTTTTGGCAAACAGGCGTCTCTCTTTCCTTCTTCCTTCATCTCATGATTTCTCAGAAATTCGTACAAAGCAACTAGGGTGATTTTATCTATGCATTAGAGGTGTTGCAATAGTTAATGATCACTTTCTATCATCTACGTTTATATGCTGCTTTTTTGTAAAATTATTGGTTACAAGCTTCTGTTTAACCATCATTGCTCCTCCACAAGAAGCATGCGAGTTCTATTCAGAAAGATTGGGCAAATTTTGATTCATGAAAGAGGATTAGTTGTAATCTTTCCCTCTTCACCAGGTTTTGTTTTAACTTATCATTGAAATTTATTCCAATTTTTGTTTAATTTTCAGGATTGCGTTGTGGATATTCAGGAAAGCTCAAATCTTTGGAAGGCACAACTTTTGAATCCCCAGTTGTAACTATTATCTTTATGTTTCTAAGGAGGTTAGGTTAGTAAATGACTAGATGTGTGTTATAGATTACTCATCGGTTTACTACTACTACTCAAAAAATAGAATAAATTACTTAATTATCCGAACCCACAACAATTTAGTTATTTTGGTGTTGCCCCTCCTGGAATAGGTAAATTACAAAAGATGATGGTTTTTCTTATATTTTAGTTAGCTTTTGTCCATGTAAAAAGCTTTGCATCTTTGATACATTTTTATATTTTGGAAGCATCATATAATGTAATTCAGTTTAATGATATGAAGTAATAGTAACTTCTATTAATAACTTGCCTAATTTTTTAAAATTGATTATTGATTGAAGAATTTTTCTTCCTCTTCTGAGGTTCATTTTGGCAACTGAGGTCAACAAGATTACAAGGATCCTGTAAACATATGTATGGTCTTGTCATCTTTGTAGGTGTTATAAATGCTCATATATATGGCTTTGGTTATAAAGTATTGAACATAGAAACGAATAGATTATTCTTATCTTGATACGATCCCATTTTTTTTTACATATCCTGTATTTGCAACCTCCATGAAACTATCTATGTTAAAATTTAGTTTGTAGTGCACTTCCCTCTGTATCATGTTGTTGAAGTCTAATAGGATAATAGAAGTCGTACTTCTTGATGTTGTTGTTGTTGTTTAAAAACCACATTTTCCTTTCTACTTTCAGCATTCTACAGCTAATATCTTTTTTTCTGGATTTATTTTGTCATTTTCTATTTACGTTTTGTATAAGTTGTTCCACCTCCACCTGTATATTGTTTTTTCCCTTGCATCATTTCTGTAAATTTTTATGTGCAGCTGTGTACTTTTTTCGGGAGTGTTTCCTTTACTTTCGGACAAAAATCGTAAAAGCATCATCTATTAACTACAGCTCTGTTATTTCTCCTTATAAGAGAAACCTGTAGAATATAATGTAAAAGCATCATCTATTAACTACAGCTCTGTTATTTCTCCTTATAAGAGAAACCTGTAGAATATAATGCGATATGTGAAAAAAAGAAACATAAAAACTCTAATTTTCCCTTTTCTAAAAACAATTGTAATTTTATTAGACTTTGTAAAAAAGAGCACCGATTAAGATGGAAGGCAAGATAAGCAGATCCATGAATAAAAACTCCCGAATTTAAACAGTTGATAAAAAAGTACATGTATGATTCTATAAGAAAACGGTAACACGGCCATTTATCCATGTAGGCTTCTAACAAGTCAGTTACCACTATTTTCAGTATAAATGAATTCTTATTAATCCATCTTATTTTGAAAGTACAGTGATGCAAAATACGGTTAAAATTAGTTTCAATTCTACCTAGGCCCTCAATCAAATTTGCATATAGGCTATTAGACTTTGGAGTGTTACTGTTGGGGCACCTTTATTATACGACTCTATTCATAAGGACCATAACTGCTTAAGGCCCAAACGTCCCCTCTTTTCAGTTTACAGATTGTGAAGATTAATTATTTAAAATGTTACTAGTATATATGTGATTTAAGAATATCCCATACCAAATATTAATTCATCGTTGTAGTGATCTGTAGATGTACAAGTTTCTTTGTAATTTTTTGAAGTATTCCTATTTATAGCTGAAAGGTATAGGATTTCATTAAAACTGAATAAAATATTGCAGGTATATGATCACTAATACACAAATGTCTGAAGGGATACAAAGATTTATAAGTTTTAGGCACGCTCATGCATCCAATCACAAGGTGAAGGTGCCCTTTTATTCTCTTCAACCGACATAACACTCAAAAATTATTATAGGAATTCATATATTCAATTAATGTAGACGTTGCATATATAACATACTTCTTCCAGCCCCAATTCAACATAGTGCTACATCACTTGCCATCTTTTTTCCCTTTTACTTCAAGCACCAGGTCTACTCAAGAAATAGCGATCATGAGTCAGATAATAATAATAATATTCTAGGCTGCTTATCAACTTGAAAATCTTTTCCATCTTAATTGCTAAATAACTTTTTGTATCGTTGTTGTTTCCGAATGTGGAAGTAGTTGATAACCTACCTACCTACCTACTGACATGGTCTTACATAAGTTATCAACTACTGCTACATTCTATAATATATAATAATGATATAAAAACAAATTAATAGCAATGATAAAAATCATATCATCATAATAATAAATGAATTAAGACAGAGGTTCATGTTTGTATACTTACACTCTGTGTCTGATTTGATCCAGCATTCCCTGTTCCCATCTGAATCACTGGTGCAAAAATTTTCACCTTTTTTGGAAGTATCCACCAGAGGAAATAATGTGAGATGGTCAGACTTAGGTGCACCAGTACTTTCAGGGTGAACTTTCCTATGGAACATACGTTGGAGCTGTAAAAAGCCCCACATTAAAAAACCATGCAATTAAGGATATATACACTCGACTAATTATTTACCCTTTTTACTAAAAGGGTAGATTAATGTGGAGCTAAACTATACATTTACTAGAAGACAAAAGTCAAGTGCATGCACATACTTACCTTGCCTGGTTTTTTATGAGCTGAACCAGGATATAGGGTTCTTCCTTTTAGTATCTTTTTCATCAAATGGACAGCAGATTTCTCCTTTCTCTTTTCTCCATCATTGTTTTTAGGTCCAACAGTTTCTTTTTCTTCCATTTTACTTCTCTGAAAGAGCTCTCCAAGTGATGCTCTATGTTCTTTCTTTCTCGTAGTTGTTTCAGGCAATCCAATCACAGAACCAAACAGATAAGTCTGTAGTGGACAAACAACTGCTCTATCAGCTTCCTTCTTTTCGCTTCCTTCAGTTCTTAGCACCTTTTCTAACTCACCATTGATAACATTCAGTTCATTCTCAGTTGCTTCAGTTTCTTTCCATGTAATATTCTCAACAGAGGTGGCGAATGTTGGTGTTTCTGGTTCAGTAATAGCAAGAGTCCCAATTGCCAAGAATCCATGGAAGAGTACTTCTACTTCACCAGATGGTTCCTGTTCATTCTGCTCTTTATCTGATCTAGCACTCTCTATGCATGCAAATGATTTACGAAAATGCTTCTCTCTTTGTTTATTGCTTTGAGCCTTAGAATAACAGTACTGTGATTTAGGATAGTATTGTAAATCCGTAAGTGATGCACATGAGTTCCCTGTTCATTAATTAAGGAATGGGTAAAATGATACGTTTATAAAACATGTGATAACTGATGATACATGTCATGACTTACTTGGAGCAAATTCTGTTATTAGGTGCTCATTGCTGGTCTGGTGAAACTTGTGCTGCATCCAATCTAGTAGCTGAAAAGAAACAGAGGCAAACATGTAGCAGTAGCATTCAAGAGGCAATGTCAATAGAGTTAAAAACTTTACCTTCATTTTCAGTCCCTGTTTTAGAGAGCTTAGTTTCTTAATCAGTTTTGTGATTTGGAGAACGATAATTAAAAAAGAAAAGAAGAAAAAAAGGTATTTATTCTGTTATGATGTTGCAGTTCGACTTGGTGACAGGTGGAAATGAACATAGAGAAAATAACAAAGCTTGGGCTGGATACATGTGCAAAGATAAGATAATGTGACCAATTTGGTTAATAGTCTATGGATCAACAACTTGATACTTGTACTTTTCCTTGTCATGTCCCAAGATAGCCTTCTGGTAATATGATTTTCTCTTATTATTTGAAAGTTTTGTTTGTTACATACGTGATACGACATAACATAACAAACTCAATTGTCTTGAGTGACTAGACTGGAATGGGACCGATGTCAATGTGATAACAATTGCAATTTTTATTTCCACCCAAAAAGGTGGAAGATGGCTTGCTTTTAATCTCTTGTGTGTACAAAAGAAGTGAATGCCCTCACCTAGTGTCATCTTTCCTGCTATGAGCAAAACATATAATCATTAGAAGTGGCTAATTATATTATTATAGAATCCGTTTGGCTTTGTCCAGTGTGTTTGCAAGTACTTTTCGAATTCATTTTTGAATGTTATATTTAATATGCCATTGAGGTGGGGTATGTTTGGCAAAAGTACTTGGTAGTTGGAAACCGTAGTTTTTATTTGTATAAAAATGTTTGACAAAAGTAGTTTAAGCTTTTATAATATGTAAATTACATAAAACATGAAATATAATAGCAAAAAGCCCTAAAAAGTTTTTTTGAAGTAGCTTTTTGATTAAAAGTTTTTTGTTAAAAAATAAAAACATTAAATCCGAACCCTTTTCTTTAGTTCAAGTTTTTTTTAACAACTACTAAAAACTCTCAAAACATTGTTACCAATACACCCATTTATTATTTTGATAACTAAATATGAAACTTCGTAATATGCTAGTTTGGGTACACTTAATATTTTAGTAGTTTGTTATCAATTGCGTCAAACTTGTTCATTTGCATCTTGTGGTTGATGGTGAGACCAAAATTAAGTCCAGATACATTAATTTCTGGCTGAGAGCGATAGCTAAATATATGAAAAAACAATCGTATAATGGTTAATAAGATCTCAATGCTCAAACATAAGGTTCCCCACAGGTCCCCGCCTATTTTGGTGTCTTGATAACAACTTTTAGTGTGCTTGTAAAATATAGAAGATACAGTTGCTCGTAGGTTATTTTCATGTTCTCCATTTTACTTTTGAGGGAATAGTTATACAATTTCCAAACTTAAAACCAGTATTGTTTTATGTGTGGTGACAAACTATATGCCAATATGTTTCATTGTTTGCATGTAAAAATGTTGTTATGTAGGGTGTGAGCAAGGCTTTTAGAGCGGCTCGGTTTTTTATTAAAACGAACCTATTTGGTTTTTTACTTTGAGAAAACTGATTATGTTCGATATCTTTCAGTTTTTGAGTTCTACTAAATTAATTTTCGACTTTTTAGGTTTTTCTATTTTTTTAAAGCATGTTTATAATATGTAAAAGCAAACGATTGATTTAGAAAGAGTTACTAATTTATAATACAAGATTTTATTATAATCATATCATTCAAATCTTCTCTATACTAATAAAAAAATAACTTTAATCTTCTTTTGTCATGTGTCACTTTAATACAACTCCGCATTAATATTATGTCACGTGTCAGAGAGATATATTAAACAAATCACTATCACAATTACTGACGTTAAGGTTTTGAATAATCGATTTTAAACTTTTTATAGAAAGTTTTATTTTTTGTAATTATATGTTAAATTTGAAGTTATAACTAACTTAAAATTTTGGTATCTCTTAATTAATAATTTATTTAAAATAATTGGTTAATAATTATAAACTTTTACTATGAATATTTAATTAATTTTATAACTGTGATTCCTACAAATTATAAATTAGTTTCTAATAACAAACAACTCGTAAAGAAGAAAGCAAATCTTTAACAACTTGACTCACTAACCAGATTTGTAAAAGAAAATTAAAACTAATAATGTACGGGCCCATGAATGTGAAAGAAGTCGACTTATAATGATACTATAGCACCACATGTTTTTTGTTTCCATATCTTCTAACTTATTTCATGTTCGTTTTTACTTTTAATCCAGAAAATAAAATTCCTCAAGTGGTACCTTTGTTGTTTTCTCTATGGAATATATGTATGCATGTATGATCATGGATAATAATTACCAGCCATTACTGCCTTTGTTGGCTAGTAAATGCATATTTGCAATTTCACTGTCAATGTCATTCCCATGAAAAAAAATACAGTTTTTATCCCAGTAACACCTGTATGAGTGTCGGCTCAATACCAGAAATCCTTAAAACGTTATTTCTCAAATGTTTACAAATCAAAACAATTTTGGTAGCTTAATGATTACAATAAACCAAAAAACATGAGATAAAAGTTTTTGTAACCTAATGATTAGAAGAACAAAGAGACGTATGATTCTCGAGGTGAGAACCACTCACAAACATTGTAACACCTCAAATTTTAGACCAATTTTTTTCATTCTTAATTTACCAAAATAAGTTTCTCAAACCAAGTTATCAACCATATAATTACCCAAACAACCACTTTCACAAAATATCAGAGTTCATAAACTGTCCCAGTAGTAAATCCCCCAGCGAGTGTGTACAATCAGATATTCGCCTTCCCGCAGTCCTCAAAAGTACCTGCCACATATAAATCAACAACTGTAAGCACGAAACTTAGTGAGTTCCCCAAGATACAACATACATCACAACATAAATAAACAACTATGGGTTATCAGCAATCCTGGGGACTATCAGCAGTCCCAGTGGGCTAACAGTATGCCATGTGGGTTATCAGCAACCTTGGAGACTATGAACAGTCTTAGTCACATAATAACAGCACAACATAATAATAACAGCTAGACCCAGTTGGTCATCACAGATACAATTATTCTACCACACAAGTAAGAATAAGTGAGGAGACTCACCTGATACAGACGACAAGTAAACCTCACACCCGAACTGCCGGAACTAGACTCCACCTAATCAACGAAATAATTAACCCTAATTAGTAATTAAGGTCCAAAACTCAACTAGCCAGACCAATCTCACAACTAAGTCCTCTAAGGGTGAAAAGACCATTTTGCCCTTCCCATGGCCCAAAACCCTAAATCTTGACCCAATGTCAAAAGTCAAAAAAAGTCAACTACCCAGTGAGTACGCTGGGTGTACCTCTTCTTACGTGGGGCGTACAGCTCAAACATCGTATAGTGGGGGTCGAAACTGGCTACGCGAGGGGTAGCCAAGAGTATGCACGACGTACTCCGTCTGCTTCCACTTTCACCCACTTTGTGTCTTAATTCCTTAAGACAACTAACCCAACCACATGTCTGACCATTCTAAGATGTTGTATTCCATAAAGTCATCAAATTTAAGCCTTTTATGGCTAGAAAAGTCCCAATGCAACAAACTTAAACTTCCAACACATTCTAAGCTACGCTGCTCATGTATGAGCCATATGAATTGATCAAGCAATCATTTTTATGATTCTACAAGTCCTATAATGCATGAAAGGACAACTACAAGCCCCTGGAGTGCTCCAAACTCATAAAGGTCCAATCTTGGGGACAAAAGGTCATAAAACTTCAACCATATAGATCTAATGGAAAACTTATCAAGGTATAAACTTTATACCTGAAAATGATGCACAAAGAGGAAAGGTTTTTGGATCTACAATCTTGCTAGCACCCACTCCTTCTTCTCTAGTCTCCTTCTTCAACTAGATGCACCAAAAACACTCAATAAGCTTGAAAACTCACACAAGCAACTCAAACTCGGAATTAGGGTTTAGGGAGGGTATGGTGGCTGATAAGGATGATCAAATTGATGGATTTGAGCCAAAAGAACATCCTATATGCTCATGCAAACCCTAATGCTTGGATCTAGGTTTCTCTATTGTACATGCAATTCATCCAAGACTTATAAACCCTAGATCTAGCATATATATTTTGAAATCAACATAAGAAATCAGATCTAGATTATTACCTCTTATTCAATGGCTTGAATCTTCTTATCTTGGAGCTTAGAGTCACAAGTGTCACTCCTCTAATGGCTTACAAACACCACACAAGCAAGAGGATGATATTGGAGAGAGGGGGGAGGCATACTTTTGGCTATGGAACTCTCTAGGGTTTCAAGTGGCCGAAAATTGGATGCCTTGGGGTCTTATTTATACTGGAGCTACTAGGGTTTCAGTCAAAACCCTAATGGACAGCTTAGGCCTTAAGCAATCCAAGGAAACTTCTGGAATAGGGCCTTATGGCCGAAATTAGGATGGACACATCCCTAATTTCGTCCAAGCCTTAGTCCATAAGCCTTCTCAGCGCAATACTCAACTATCACACATTTGACAGTTTAAGTCCCCGTAATTTAATTAATGTCTTTTAGCCACAAAATTAATTCTCAAGTAATTCTTGTCTAATATTAATTAAACTATATGATTTCTCCTTTAATATATTATTCATATAATATATTAATAAATCATAATAACCTCTCTCTTCATAAATCACCCTGTCAAGTTGCTCTGGTGAAGGCAACCCAAAAGGACCATGCACAACCAGGTCAAGTACTTACCAAATATAGTTACGGGCTTAGACACTAATCCAACACAAATGGGGACATAATGTTGTTTAAATATGGAGCAACCCTTAAGATTAGGGTTTGGAGTCCGAGCTAGTACGCCCAGCGTACTAGCTGATCATCCGCGATTCCATGTTGCATGAGTATGCTGTGCGTACTCTTAAGTACGCCGTGCGTACAACCACAACCGCAAGCCTTTTTCCTTAAGGGACCAACTGTGCAACTTTTGATAAAGATACAAGAAATAATAAAAATACCTGATATTGGGATGTTACAAACACTAATCTATCACAGTAAGAAAACGCTAAACACTTTGAGAGAGAATGATGATGAAGAGAGCTTGAATTATGATCTCTAGACGCAAACACATGTTTATATGCTCTTGGGTAGGATAACAGCTGGCCCATGGGAAAGAAAGGATATGCGAGTTTTTAAAGAACCATCAAAGCGAACCGCTGTGACATCCCCATTTTCACTGCCAGAAAAGACCGATTTTGTTTATGCTTTATAAAAATCAGAGTACCTCTTTTAATAAAAATGTTGCGGAATTTGTTCCCAGAAAAACATGATAAATACGTTATCAAAGCATTTCCGAAGAAATGTATTTTTATTCATTTTCAAAACCTTGGGATGTCATTGTCAATACAGAAACATAAGCATAAACAGAACTTACATTCGTTTACACTAGTAATCTACATCTCTTTTAAATCTCTCAGTGTAATGTAACTTCATATCGACACCTGTGATAGAAATAAGCTGGAGTGGGTCAGGTTGGGAAACCTGGTGAGTACATAGGGTTTTCAACCCACAATAATATAATTATTATGTTTAAACATCAAACAATCAACCCAATTACCCATCCCCATTATCTTCTTTACTAAGAATCAACTATTCCTCGTTCATTCATTCCTAAGGATCATCCTAAGGAATCGGCACGAAGTCCATCGTCACCGGGGTTTAGGCACTAAGTCTGCATAGTCGCCAGGATTTATACAACAGGCACTAAGTCCGCATAGTCGCCAGGGTTTAGGCACTAAGTCTGCATAGTCGCCAGGGTTTATACAACAGGCACTAAGTCCGCATAGTCGCCAGGGTTTTGGCACCAAGTCTGCATGATCGCCAAGGTTTAGGCACCAAGTCTGCATGATCGCCAGGGTTTAGAGTACACCGGGTGAACACATCGTTCACAACACCTACAGGTTGCGAGCCTGCTAGTGTTCCACTGGACTGTCTCGAATAGTCCGTGGTTGTCATCCATACTCTGCTAGATGACGGGGACATCATTTGGGAAAAAGGCTTCTCACATCGTCCACCTCTCACCCTTACCTCATGGTCTATATCACCTCTCAACTCATCATCCAACTCATATTTCATCTACCCATGTTTTACCCAACATATTATGTAGATATAAATCCATATACAGTTTAAATCATATAAAACTTGTATAAAATCGTTCATCCAGCATAAATAGCAAGTATACAGATAATATGCACACATAGCACGTAATTTATATAAAATACTTCATATCTATGTGTAATATGAAAGTAATTATGCACGTAATTTATATAAAACTTTTCTCAAATCCTCAGTTTGAGTTCAGACTTACCCGAAGGTGCATCCGAATCCCTCAAACCAAGGCTCTGATACCAACTTGTAACACCGTAAATTTCAAGACAAATTTTTCATTTAAAAATCACATAATTCTCACAACACTTTTTAAAAAAAGCTCATTTATTTAAATTGATAATTTGCAACTCCATAATTGTTTGATTAAAAATCCAGGATCTTCAAAATATAACTCTTTCACTGGTGTGTACAATCAAGCCGGTGCCTTCCCGCGATCCTGAGAGAAACCTGAAACACATAACACATAACACGGTAAGCACGAAGCTTAGTGAGTTCCCCAATATACCACATACAATACATTAGCCACTCGAGGTTATAACTCTGTAAGACCCTCCGGTCAATGTGTCTCAGTGGGACCCTCCAGTCCCACAACTCTGATGGACCCTCCGGTCCTAACTCTGTGGACCCTCCGGTCCTAACTCTGTAAACTCTGAATAACACATAACATAAATCACACAGACATAATGCAGTAATATCACAATACTCAAATAAAACACATAAGGTCCTCTGGTCACACATAGATACCAATCTAGGTAAAGTATAGCGAGAAGACTCACCTTGCGAGCAAGCAAGCAAATATCCTCGAACTCGAATCTCGAACTAGCCACTGCCTAACACATAGGGTAAATATCTCTAATTAATACTCGATTCTTGACTCTAAGTAACCACATGTTATTCTTCTCTCTCTAACTCTCGAATTGGGTAAAAGACCATTTTACCCCTCCATGGTCTCCATTACTCATGTTGACCAAACCCTAAATTCAACAGAAGTCAAACTCGAATCAACAGTCCATGTTTGACCCGACTCGTCGAGTGCACTCTTGCGACTCGTCGAGTCCCCTCGTTTCCTCAGAAGTCTCAAGAAAGTCCAGCTCAACTCGTCGAGTTGACCCCCAACTCGCTGAATTATCGCACAATCAAACCCATCAGGACAAACCCTCACCGACTCGTCGAGTCAGGCCATGGACTCGGCGAGTCCCTTTGATCAGATTCCTTATTTAGACGATTTAAGGCAGATCCATCACTCCAAACACTAGATCTACCATCCTAAGGGTCGATTGTCACGTAAAGCTGCAAGCTTTACGTTTAAACATGGCATATAAGACTCATAATGCCAATATATGCTCCCACAAGGGCTAGATGCACAAAAGCTAGATTCTAGCTCAATAAATCTTGGATCTTTGGACTCTCAAGTCCTTCTACAGTCCAAATCTGAGGTTTCAACCTCATGATATGCTCAAATAACTCATTGCCAAGAATAGATGGGAGAAAACCCTCAAAATCTCCCTAAACTAAGATCTCACAAAGGAAAGGTCAAGATAGGAGCTTTTTACCTTTGCACTGAAGCTCACCACTGAGGAACTATGGATCTACAGCCCCTCCTTGATCAAACACACCAAGCTCTCCAAATCTCCTTCAAAGGATGCACAAAACCACTCAAATTAGCTCCTCACTCACTCTCTAGCTCTAATGGCGATTAGGGTTTGCTCTCAGGGGTGTAGGGTAACTGGTGAGGCGCAAATGGGGCTATAAGTTCCCTTATATGGGCCCCAACCCCGGGAAATTAGGGTTTCTCTGCCCAACACCTACTCGGCGAGTCAACTCTCTGACTCGTCGAGTCCATTCATTAATTCTACGTGGCCAACCCGACCCTACTCGACGAGTTGAACTCACAACTCGTCGAGTCACTCCCTCAATCTCAAAGATAAACACATATTAATGCATCTTGAAAGTCCAGATGTTACAATGTAAGAAAGGTTCTAAAGACATAATCGGGGAAGTTTCAAAAATGCACAACATTGTCCGGTAAGCTTTATTATTTACCTTTTCATGAATTACTTACGTTTCACAAAAATAGTTATGAATTTCATATAGTCGAAAAGTAGAATGTATAATTTAACAATATTCTAAATATATTTCTAACTATAATTATATTATTATACTATATAACCTTTACCACTATTTTAAATAGGGCAGACAAAACTGCAAATTTGGTCCTTGTGGTTTGCAAAAATCTTTGGATGGGGTCCAAAAAGTTTCCGGCTTGCACCAAAGGTCCAAAATCAAGGTTATTCTGGGTTTTTGGTCCAAAAAAATTTGAAATTACCGATTTACCCTTTTAATTTCAGTTTTGTATTTTCCTTTCTTATTTACTTTAATACTTTATGAAATAAAAATAAAAAAACAAAAAAGATAGACCCCCACTCAACCCCTACCGTTAAGCCCCCCTTCTCTCTCTCTCTCTCTCTCTCTCTCTCTCTCTCTCTCTCCACCGTATACCCACATTCTTTTTCTTTTCACCCAAGAACACTTCATCTTCTTCATCTCTTTTTTCTTAATCAAAATTCCATATCCACACATCTATTCCAGACACATGACACATATAAGCACTCATGAACATATTTGTCAAAATACACCGACACACATCACTGAAATCGAATCTTTACATGTTCGATCCATGGGAGCTTCCAGGTGACTAGAAATGTAACAGCATGGAAAGAGCATTTAGACAAAAGATCAAACACTTGGTAGGCATCAACCATACTTTAGGTTCGTGGGTTGCAACTTTACTAAGTAATCTGTCATGTCCATTTCTTCTTACATCATTCAATTCCCCATTCTTTCAACTTTGAAGCTAAATCATTTGATTCCTGTTTTGAATAGATCTTCATTCGATCAAGTAACTGCAGTGAAATTGGATCTCTATGTTTGAATCAAAAAGTGGTTTAAATTGGATCTCTATGTTTGAATCGGAAAAGGGGTTTGTTGATTGTCAACAACTTCTTTATCCACCACATGAACCTCATATTCCACCGATTCATCTTGTTTCTCCACTACTTTTGGTACACTCTGGTAATGGAGATTAATAGTTGCTCTTTCTTCATTCTTTTCATCAACCAGCCGTAGAACAAGGATAAACAGTTGGAAGATAAGAACCCTCTAGTTATTTGTATTGATTGATGTAAATCAAATTTCCGTACCGCTGTTGATGCAGGGGAGGTGAGGTAATAGTCGGAGCCGGAATTCCAAATGAATATCCTTTCTTTTGATCGGGAAGGTTGAGCACCGGAGATGAAAGGTCATCGCCACAGCCTGTAGCAGTGTACTACAGATCAAAAAATGGTGAAGCGAAACACCTGCAGATTTTAGGGAATGAAAGTAAATGGGCTTCAACAAGAGCAAAATGAATTTAGGGATTTGAAGAGTGATATAAGGAATCTTTGATAGTCAGGAGTATATCATCTGTATGGAGAGAGAGAGAGAGAGAGAGAGAGAGAGAGAGAGAGAGAGAGAGAGAGAGAGAGAGAGAGAGAGAGAGAGAGAGAGAGCATTGGGGTGGGTGGGCCCTTTTTCTTTTTCTTTTATTTTTAAATTAACAAGGCATTAGAACAAAAATAAAAAAAGAAGAAAAGAAATTAAAAGGGTAAAAATGTAATTTCAAGTTTACTATGGACTAAAAACACGGAAAAACGTTGATTTTGGACATTCTATGCAAGTGGAAAATTTTTTGGACCCCATCTAAAGTTTTTTGAATACCACAGGGACCAATCTTACAGTTTTGTCAATAGGGCAAATCGAGAAATGATATTTTTTTTTTCTTTTTTAGTGAATTGTTCATTTGGTCCCTATAGTTTTCAAATGACATAAACGATCCTTGTGGGAAAAGTGAGTTGAAATTTTGGTCAAAGTAGTTGTCAAATAGACAAAATGACAGAAACGGTCCTTGTCAAAGAAAAAAAAATACATAAATGGTCGTTGTCTTTTAGACAAAGTGACAGAATTTGTCCCTATGTGAGAAAAAGTTACATAAATGGTCCTTTTGTAACAAAGTTACAGAGACAATCCCATCTAAGACAAATTTATAGAAATGATCCTTACCTAAGAAATAGATGAATTTACAACAATGGTCCTTATATAATAAAAAGTTATAGCAATGGTCCCTATATAAGAGACAGTTACATAAATGGTCCTTGTGTAAGACAAAGTTACATAAATGATCCCTCTGTGTAAGATAAACGTAGATAAATTTTTTCTGTGTAACAAAATTACATAAATGGCCCCTTTCGCTGCAATGTAAGGGATTAAAACCCTCATTATTTATTGTCTACAAAACTAAAAAAATTAAAATAATAAAAGCCGATAAACACAAATAAGATTTTAATAAAAATATATCTATAGTTAATTTTTAGAAAGTGAAATTAACATGTAAACTGAATAATGTATTCTTAAAATTTTTTTTTTGTCCATAATCTTTTTATAATTTTTCATTCTATTCCATAATGGAATGAAAAAAATACTACTGACTAATGAATAATTTTATCACTATGTTTCTATTTTTTTTTTCTAGTTTTTGGGGTTATAAAGTTGTGAAATCTTTTGGAATCATGATAATGACTTGATAAAAAATCCAAGTCATTTGGAATGTGGGCCAATCATATTTAAGCAATCTTTTTGCATAATTGGGCTGTGTGAAATGTCATTTTTGTTGGTATGAATTTTGGCTGAACCGAAAAAGGATATGAAATCCATTTTCACTTAAATCTTCACAACAAACCATCTGCATGAGCAAGAGATGCAAATTGAAGCTTATTTGGGAGAAATCCAACTGAGTAAAAGTGGATTGAGCACTCGAATCGATATTTCCAAATTGTTTTCTTTCCACAGGTACTCAATTGCATTACATTATTTACTATTCACTTAGTTTTTGTTTCTTTCATCATAACATCTCATAATATACTATTGGACGATTAATGGTTCAAATTTGCAAACCATACACTGCTTCTTAGACAAAATGTAGAGATAGAAATGAACAAGCTGGAATAGTTGCAGATGGAACGCAAATTTCGCTTTTCCTGCTGAAAGTAGTTTCACACAACATGTTTCAAGCTATTTCAAGTAAGACATTACATTACATTAGTAGCAACGTACTTTATAGGTCTATGTGTAAAGAAATGTAAATAAAATGATATTATTGTTAAAAGATAGAATTGGTTGCTATTTCACGTAATCTCAATTTGTATCCAACCTGTAAATCTTCCCCATCAAGTGCTAACAAAAACGATGCACCAATAAATAAATAAAATCCGCCCCGTTACAAAGCAAGCACGGACATATTTAAACTAGTTTAAAATCAATAAAGGCTGTACTTAAATATAACTAGTCGTATCTTTTTCTTTCTCTTATGAGCTGGTGATGGATTTCAGGTCCTAAATACTTGTTTTCTAGATTTAGTAAAAAATCAGAAAGCAGAAAATTGACCTACAATTTTATATAGTAGAATAGTATATGGAAAGAAGAGAATTTTCCTGTTTTCTTACTCGATTCAAATACTAGCAACCCGTCCACTCTGTTTCTCTCTCCAAATAGATATACGCACGGAGTCTGCGCCTTTTCTCTCTCTCGCAATAGATTGGATCTCCCCAAGTATATAGATACAAATATCGGTTTGTGAAGGATACTCATAGATCGGTGAGGCTAAATGAGGAATGAAGAGATTGAGAGCTCCGACGACAACGAATTACCATCGTCGGCGCCACGAGTGGGTCGTAAGTACGGCCCCGTCGTTGCGCATGATAATGATCCCGTCGTGCTCGAGATGTCCTCCTTCGATCACGGATCTTCGTCGAATCCCTTAAAGTTAGTTAGTTTCCTTTTTATCTTCTTACCCTCTTCGCCTTTTCCCCCTTTCTTTTAAAGATCAGTTAATTGCTTTACTTTTTATTATCAATCAAATAGACAAATAGTTCTTGGAATGATCAAAATGAGTAGGCTAGAAAATGGAAGAAAGACACCAAATTGAAGTTCTGTAACAACAAATGTGTATTATTAGTAGCTACTGCCGCACTTCTGCTTTGATGTGTTGGTAAATGTGCCGATTTAGGTGGATAATTTTGATGTTGCCCTAAACCAGTTGTTACGCAACTATTTTATTCGTAATTTGTAATGCTGTAATAGGCGATGTTGGTAGGAAGGAATTAGGTCAAAAGTGTTGCTTGTATATTCCTTGTAATGAAGTTGAAAATGGTGGTTTGTATTCTTTTGATTTACAAACTTGATATGGTTAGTGCTTCTAAAACAATGTCTATCAGTTTGTTATACATGCTATAAAGTTCATTATGGTTATGAATTTTTCCCTTAAGTAGTTTAAACCTTAGATTGACAACAATTTAGACGAAACATAACCCATATAATTTCCTAAGTCACTGTGTAGCTCCTCTTTTGGTGCTGAAGGAGTAGTATAGGATTGCCATTATAATTTTAACAAGGTTTACTTAAAGCATGTACTAATGAAAACCACTTGGATTCATCACATCATTATGTTGAAACTGAGATATGGGCATTTGTTTATGCTAAGTTTGTTACTCTGCATCATAATTCAGCAATGTAGTTGATCATGAAGCAGAATTATATTTTGTATAAAATACAAGGGTATCAAAATTTGAGCTCATGTCTGCTGCTAATATCTTGAAAACTGATTTACTTGTGCCAGCAAAGTAAAAACAAGCTTTCAGCCAAATTCGGGTGCAGTTGCAAAAGAAGAGTCAATATCCGATGATCGAGGAGTCAATGGTGAACACAAAGAGTCTAAATTGGAATTATTTGGTTTTGATTCTCTTGTTAACATTCTTGGTCTCAAAAGGTAAATATTGCTTCTTCCTTATTTCCTTAAAACTTTATAACTATGGATTATATGAACAACAAGCCTTTTTATCCCTAATTTAGGACAGGTTAATATTGAAATCTAAAAGAAGTAGTAATTGTTTTGTTGTCACCAATAAACCATTCATGAATTGTTTGAAAAATGATTCTTATGTGGCGTCTTTCTTCTTTCAAAGCTCTTGTATTCTCTCTTTTTGAGTAATGTTGGTGTTGGTGTTTTAGTTTAGTAATCTGTATATTATCATTTGTAGTTGTAAGTTACAAAAGTGATGTGATGTGATGTGATGTCATGAGTTTCCTATATTTCAGTATGACAGGGGAGCCGATGCCTGTACCTTCAAGTCCTAGAGGTCGTGACGATGGCTCTAATGCTGCACAGCATCCTCTGGTACTTGAACTTTATTAAACATACCTTATTTTATTTCTAATCAATTTATCGTTTTGCTATATTTTTTTTGGTTTCAAGTTTGAAATGCTGCATGAAACTTGCACATGTTTTAGTTCATACTCCATTAAGCAACGAATCTTGAAATGATTCTTTCAGTCAACCCATATACTTCTTAATGACTTTTCCATATTCAAATCTCTGTATCTTACCATATATTTGGTTGTAGATTAGTTATGGCTTATACAAGGTTTATTTTTTAGTCTTTGAATATAATTGTTTTACTTGTTTTTCTGTAATAAAAAAAGCATACATCCCTCTTATTGGTGTATTCAAGTTCATATTATATGAAACTTTTTACTCAAATAAATATCTTTTAGTCTTCTTGAAGGTTTCACACTCCTAACTTAGTCCCTGTTTTTTTTCTAAGTGCTGAATTGATAAATGATGCCTGTACTATGTCTGTATGGAGGAAGTGTAAAGAGTGTAAGCTGTTTCTGAGAGTAAATGACCGTTTTACCCTTGTACTGTTGTAAAATAATGGCAGTCTCAGCTTAGCAATTAGCATGTATTATGAATATAATAGCAATTAGTTTTTGACAAGATTTGGACTTCCAGATACAGAGTAGCAGTGTTGTGAAATCAGGGACGATGATGGGAGTCTTTATCCCATGCTTGCAGAACATATTGGGAATTATCTACTACATCAGGTTTTCCTGGTATGTCTTAATTATCATTCATCCCATGAATATGATATTGAAAAGGATTTACTTACAATACCTAAAATTAAAAATGCAGGATTGTTGGCATGGCAGGCATAGGTGGGTCCCTAGCAGTAGTCGCCTTATGTGGCTTATGTACTTTCTTGACTGCAGTTTCATTGAGTGCAATCGCAACAAATGGTGCAATGAAGGTATATTACTTTTCTTCTCAACCCTAAACCCTAAACCTAATGATTACAATTTACAAACAAACAATAATATTACTCTGTTTTGTTTAATTAATTTTTAGGGTGGGGGACCATACTATCTCATTGGTCGTGCTTTGGGTCCTGAAGTTGGAGTCAGCATAGGACTATGTTTCTTTTTAGGGAATGCGGTTGCTGGATCTATGTGAGTGTAACTTTTAAAATTTTAACTGTTTTTTTTTTGTTTGTAAATTGTAATAACAAAATATTGGTAGGTATGTCTTGGGAGCAGTGGAGACGTTTTTGAATGCTGTGCCAAAGGCTGGACTTTTTAGAGGTATAAATATAAATATATAATAAATATTGGTTTTTAAGTTTTTTGTAAGTTATAACAAGCGTGACTGAGTGATTGTGTTTCAGAGACTATTACACAAGTAAATGGGACAGCAGTAGCGGAACCTATAACAACTCCAAGTTTACATGATCTACAAGTCTATGGGATTATTGTTACTATTGTTTTAGTATTTATAGTTTTTGGAGGCGTTAAAATGATCAACAAGGTTGCACCAGCCTTTCTTATACCTGTTCTGTTTTCCCTCCTCTGTATATTCATTGGGATATTTGCAGCAAGGGAGGATCATCCAGCAGGTATGATTAAATGATTATGAATTATGAATTATTTTTTCTATCTTCTTTTCTTAGTATGTATGACTATGAGTATGACAAGTTAACTGACCATTTTTTTTTACCATCCTTTTAAATAGTTGGAGTCACGGGCTTAAGTTTGAAATCTTTCAGAGACAATTGGAGTTCTAGTTATCAAACAACAAACAATGCTGGAATACCTGATCCTGCTGGAGAAATACACTGGCACTTCAAGTAAGTTTTGGAAGCAATGCCTTTTATCCATACATATTTGATACTTGATACTTATTATATTCCAAATTAAGGATTTGGTTGGATGGAATGAGTAATTACATATTTACATTACATGACCATGTTTCGTTGGCATGAATTTTCATGTAATAGATAAAGATAAATATATAATTTACATTATTTCGTTATAAGTTTATAGTTCACAGACTATTATTTACAAAAATAATACTAAAAGTTTATTAAACCCAAAAGAGTCGATAAAAATAGCATTATTTTCGTTTAAAATAAGACTAAGTTACAGATATGGTCCCTGTGCTTTACTCAAAATCACAAGTTTGATCCAACTTTTGAAGTTTGCATTTCGTTACACATTTAATCCCTCGGGCAGCAAAATGCAAATCTTAAAAAAGACCAAACATGGATTTTGGGTAAAGCAGAGGGACCAAATCCGCAACAAAAACAAACTTAAGGAGGATATTGAGTTATTGAGTATAGTATGGGAACCAAATTTGTAATTTAGTGAGTGTAAATGATGATAATGAAATGAAAACTAAGGGAAAAAGCAAAACAAAGAATTAGATTAGAATGGAATGAAGCATTAAAAATAAGTAATAATTTGTGGATTTGTTTGTCAGTGCATTGGTAGGTCTGTTCTTTCCTGCTGTAACGGGAATCATGGCTGGTTCAAACCGGTCAGCCTCATTAAAAGACACGCAACGTTCGATTCCAATCGGAACATTAGCGGCGACACTAACAACCACAGCTCTCTACTTCATTTCGGTGTTCCTTTTGGGATCTGTAGCCACAAGAGAAAAGCTCTTCACAGACAGATTACTAACAGCCACAATCGCATGGCCTTCTTCATCCATCATATACATCGGAATCATCCTTTCCACTCTCGGTGCTGCTTTACAGAGCCTCACTGGTGCCCCACGCCTCCTTGCAGCCATAGCCAATGATGACATTCTACCTGTTCTTAATTACTTCAAGGTCGCAGAAGGCAGCGAGCCTCATATTGCCACCTTCTTCACCGCTTTTCTCTGCATCGCGTGTGTTGTCATTGGGAATCTTGATCTTATCTCCCCCACCATTACTATGTTTTATCTCCTGTGTTATGCCGGTGTTAACTTGTCCTGTTTTCTTCTCGACCTCTTGGATGCGCCTAGCTGGCGTCCTCGCTGGAAGTTTCATCATTGGAGTCTCTCTCTTCTTGGAGCGTCTCTTTGTATTGTTATCATGTTTTTGATTTCTTGGTCCTTCACTGTCGTGTCCCTTGCGCTTGCTAGCCTCATATACTATTATGTCAGCATCAAGGGAAAAGCTGGCGACTGGGGAGATGGTTTCAAGAGTGCTTATTTTCAACTGGCTCTTCGCAGTCTTCGATCTTTGGGAGGTCAGTTTCTTTCTTTCTTTTTTTTTTGGACCAAATATAATACTTTTTATATACTAGTTATTATTAGTATGACCATGAAAATACCATCAACTTTTTATGTACAAACTACAAACATAACTTAGTAAGTCCCGTCCGAATGAAGGAAAATTTTGTAATTGTAATTTGTTTATATAAAGAGGTAAATCATACACATATGAATATGATACTATTTACTAAATTACAAAAATTTAAAGCTTTTTTGACAAAACAACCGTCAAGATAAAAGGAACTGAAACTTGGCTGTTGGTCCTAAAAAACTGGACTCCAGTTGTTACAGTCAGTTTCAGTTTTGGATTGTTTTCCTAATATCATCTTCAGTTGCCAAGTTTTATTCTGTGAGTGATACTATTTACTTTACTAAATGATTTTATCTAAAAAAAATATTTTGAGTTTTAACAAGATGAAAGAAAACAGGCCAAACTGGGATGTAAGTGAGTCGTAGAAAGTGGAAAAAAGTAATGAGTCCATGTTTTGTTTTTTGCAGCAAGCAACGTTCATCCAAAGAACTGGTACCCAATCCCCCTGATCTTCTGCAGACCATGGGGCAAACTACCAGAAAACGTGCCATGTCATCCAAAACTGGCGGATTTTGCCAACTGCATGAAAAAAAAGGGCAGAGGAATGTCCATATTCGTGGACATCCTAGACGGGGACTACCACGAGTGTGCAGAAGACGCGAAAACCGCTTGCAAAAACCTGGCGACATACATCGAATACAAACGCTGCGAAGGCGTTGCAGAAATCGTGGTGGCCCCCAGCATGTCCGACGGCTTCCGAGGCATCGTCCAAACCATGGGCCTTGGAAATCTCAAACCCAACATCGTCGTCTTACGTTACCCCGAGATATGGCGCCGTGAGAATTTGACCGAAATACCCTCCACTTTTGTCGGCATCATTAACGACTGCATTGTCGCCAACAAAGCGGTTGTGATCGTGAAAGGGCTTGACGAATGGCCCAACGAGTATCAGAGACAGTATGGGACCATCGACTTGTATTGGATCGTTAGAGACGGTGGTCTTATGCTTCTTTTATCTCAGCTCCTTCTCACCAAGGAAATGTTTGAAAGCTGTAAAATTCAAGTCTTTTGTATCGCGGAAGAGGATTCCGATGCCGAAGAGCTGAAAGCCGATGTCAGAAAGTTTCTTTACGATCTTCGTATGCAAGCCGAGGTCATTGTTGTTTCCATGAAGACGTGGGACCACGGCGATGATCACGCGCAGGACGACTCCGTTGAGGCCTTTGTGGCCGCACAAGCCCGGATTAAGGACTACTTAGCGCAGATTAAGGAAGAAGAGAAACAACAGTTTATGGTGGTCAATGAGCAACAAGTGGAGAAGTTCTTGTACACCACTTTGAAACTCAACTCCACAATTATGAAGTATTCGAGGATGGCGGCTGTGGTGCTGGTCAGTCTTCCCCCGCCACCTGTCAACCACCCCTCCTATTTTTATATGGAGTATATGGATCTGTTGGTGGAGAATATTCCAAGGCTTTTGATTGTTCGAGGGTATCGTAAAGATGTTGTCACTTTGTTCACGTAGTTCATCTCATCCCATCCCATCCCATCCTATTATTATTATTATTATAAACTTTTTTTTTTTTCTTTTCTATATAGAGTCCAAGATGTCTCGTTTTTTGCATCGTAATGATTTGTAGATTAAACGTTTGATTCATTCTTTGCATCGGTATACAGTTTTGTTGTTCTATTGAAACCGAGCTTCTTTAGTTTTCAAGTATTCTTTTTAGAGTCCCTTTTATTCCTAGAAATAAATAGTACAAAACCCTATTGGCAGCTACATCCAAAAACTGTGTGTGTGGATAACTGGATATGTATGGACAGAGGGTATCTGTGTTGATATTTACAAATCTATTACATACGGAGTGTTTTTTTAAGGTATAGTTCTTAAACATGGATCTTTCTTTCAAATAACATATTTTGGATGACATGATTCTAGTTTAAGGTTTAACCTTTTTAGTTTTTACTTCTACTGCATTACGATGATTTACACCCCGTTCCCAAGTTCAACTTAACGAGAGAAAAGAAAGGAAATGAGAAGAAAATAAAAAAAAATTGGTGTTCCCGAGTTTCATTAAAGGAGGGAAGTGGAAAGAGGTGGAGAGAAATGAGAGAATTACTTTCCCTCCTAACTTTCCTTCCGATTTGGGAGGATTTGGAAAGAAAGAACAAAATGATTCATTTTCCTTCCACTTCTCTCAAACTCGGGAATATGAAAGAAAATTTTGTTTTCCTTTCCTTTCTCTTCTTTTCTCTGATGACTTTCTTTTCTCTTCTCTTCTTTTCTTTTGTTAAACTCGGGAACGAGACGTTAATCTTAATAAACCCGACAGCTGATTCAAGCTTGCAAATGGGCTTTGTGTTTTTGATCAAATACTTTGCTGCAAATATGGGCCAAGAAGAGTGCAATTTGTTAATATGAGAATTGTGTGGACCTTCATTTAGTATATCAATGGGGCCCAATGAGGTAATACCGTTCCCACCCCCAAATCCTCCCTTTTCCTGCCCAAATGGCAACCCCCAAAATCCCATGTTTCCCCGTTCCCGTGTACACCTCAACACCCGAAATCCCTTGTTAGTTGTTACCCTTGTGAAATTCCTCGTTAACTCCATTTGCACATGTTAAATTGAAACACAACTCCATTTGCCCATCTTAAATTGAAACACCCCTTCACAGGCTATTTGAGAATAGTCAATAAATTCAAGTTTCAGTTTTAAATAATTTCATAAGTTTGATATTTTAAGGAGGGTTATTGACATAAAAGTTCTTCAGTTTGTCAAGTTTATCGGTTTTGTTCACGTGACGATTTTATGTTCGTTTATGTCACCAAGTTTTCAAAAATTTTCATATCTTACCCTTTTATCTGTAATAGCAGGTTTCAAGGTTACCATGAAATATTACTTATAAAAAAACCCTTAGGTTTACAAATTTTTTTACGTTTTTACCCTAAGTATGTTTTTTTTTTCTATATTTTCCGAATTTAGTTTATTATTTTTTTTATATTTTATTATGATGTCAATCGTTCCATTTAACTTGGAACTTATGCTTCATATGAACTATCCAATCTAAAAGCAATCGAAACTATGTCATCAAACATTCTATCATTTCTCAATTTATATGTATCAAAGACACTTCTATATTTGAAATTCCAAACTAACCAACACGTAGAGACTATGATCACCTCCAAAACGGCTTTACGATCCATGAACAAGTGTAATGAATCCAAAAGACCAGGTAAATCATTAATAAGAATAAAATTAGATAAGTATTTATCACACCAACGACTTATCTTGAGAAAAATTTGAGACACTACTTCACATTTGATGAGCACATATCGAATATCGTGTGTAGAGTTTTTACAAATCAAGCATAAGGAACACAAAATGTCAATACCATGGCTAGACAAGTTTATTTTGGTAGGGAAACGGTCCAAAACATCTCTCCATCGAAATATACTAACCTTACTAGGAAGGATTTTATTTTATTCGTCTTTATAGTTATAGGAAACGATCTCACTCAGTGTTCATCAATATGAATTCGAGAATCCTTAACAACATATTTCATACCATTATTAAGATCCCAAATCCAACAATCTGGTCTAGAAGTAAAAATAATCTAGTATAGATTTAAGGGTATTTTTGCAACAAATTTGTAAACTTAAGGGCTTTTTTTTGCAAATTATATTTGTCACAGTCTCCCCCTATTTAGTAAATTTCGTCCTGAAATTTTATCTTGTTGTCGGGCTTCCTTCGAACAAGTGAGGGTACTTGTCCTTCATTTAGTCCTCTCGTTCCCATGTATAATCTGGTCCTCGCTTAGAGTTCCATCACACCTTGACAATGGGAATCCAACTTTTCTTGAGTCGTTTGACCTCTTTGTCCATTATTTCGACTGGCTGTTCGATGAAGTTCAGTTCAGGGTTAATCTGAATTTCATCAAGTGGAATGACGAGCGTATCGTCGGAAAGGCACTTCTTAAGATTTGACACATGGAAGACGTTGTGCACATTATTAAGCTCTTGGGGTAGCCTAAGTTGATACGCAATTGGATCTATCCTTTCAAGGGTTTCGAATGATCCTATGTACCTCAGATTTAGTTTACCATGCTTCCCGGATCTTATAGCTCCTTTCCAAGGAGATACTTTGAGCATCACCTTGTCTCCGACTTGGAACTCCAACTTGGAACTCCAGGGGTTCACATATGTCCATGACTAAATTAAAATTTCAATCTAAACTTTTATATTTGAAATGAAGTATGAGTATTTTCTCCCTATGACTTACTATAGCGAAACAATATCCAAACTTGCAACTTTGCAAATTTGTAACATTTGTTTCCTATGAATAGTATTACAACCTTGCAATACTTAGTATAATAGCTGCGCTCCCACTAGCTTAACAATTATACTCTTTCTAGCATAACAATTTTGCTTACTCTAGCACAACACTTATGCTCCCACTAGCCTTGACATGTACCTAGAAATCAGCTGGACTTCTAGAAATCAATACTTATTGACATTCTTTCCAAAGTTTAGATTTCTGATATAAGATGCTTCGATAAAACTTTATCTTGGCTTCTCACACTCATACACCTTTCCTTAGATAACTCATTTGTGTGTCTAAACTATTTTAGAACTTACATCAATAAGTCCCGAATGTTTAAACTATTTGCCATTTCTCACAATTCGAACTATGAAGAGGGATGCCGTAATCATAATCAAATTTGAGAATGCAGTTATCACAACTGCTAACTCTAATCCTTTAAAATCTACTTAGTGAAAGTGTTTCCTCACAATCATTTTCATGAACCGGAGAGAAACCTTATGCCACTTAGATTTTATGGTGTATGTGTTCCTATCTATATAAATCTGTCATTCCCAACCACTATCATAAGACAAGGTTTTATGACAAATCCAAACTCATAAGGACTGAACTTATTTAATCTTAATTTCTTGCCATCTGGTAGCACAAGGGTCCTACCATTGCTTCCATGTTATTGAGCAGCTCACCCCTATAGATCAATGTACTTTCCATTGATTAAGGTGATTTGCCTTATGCAATCAAATGAGAACTCACATGTATAGTTAAATTAACTGGAATAGGCATAGAAATAAGAATATGTCAACACGATAGGATATAAACTTCAAGTTGTGTGCTAGTGATAAAAAAATAGGTTTATTCTTGATTAGTTCTTGAAACTATTCAGAACCATTAAGACTCCCACTGAACTCTTGACATATAAGATTCTCTTGTCAAGAAACATTCCTTGACAAACAAATATTCAAGAGTTAGTGTGAGATCTTATCAAGACAACACTTCATGTAATTGGTCTTAGTTGATCTTTGTTTTATCCAAAACATCACAACTACCAATTTCAAATGTGCAAGAATAAGAAACATTTCTACTCCACATTTCATGAGGCATTATAAACCTACTTAAGATGTATCACTCAATGTACAATCTTGAAGTATGACTCTAAGACTTGGTATTGGAACGAAGTATGATTTATCTATTTGATTTAACCATTTCAACAATTCACGATTCCTCTTCTTAGCCATACAAATGCACCAAGGTGTCCTTAGAGGATCAATTGTGACATGGTTCCATAATCAATAGGATGAACATAAAACATGATACTAAAGTATATTCTCCTTTCCTTTCAGATTGGAGAAACTTTTTTTTTTATCTTTCTGCCTAATTTGATTCTTCTTATTTGTTCTGCTATACTTTGAATCTTTTCAATGTATCAGAATTACACTTAACCTTGTAAGCATAACCATATTTACTGAACCATTAGTAAATCATGACGAATAGCCTTTATCATTCTTTGTGGTGGATCTGACCAGTTCACATCAATGTGTACTAGATCCTTTTATCTTTCACTTGACTTACATACTTATGTAAACAAGGAATTAGTCCCAATTTCCCAAGTATCAAGATTTTCATACATCACATGATTCAAGTAATATGATTCCAGGTTTCTGTCCAATTGAAACTTGGGCGATGAGAATTTTTCCTTACTTAGAAAATTACGACACTACCACAATTGATATAGTTAAGAATCAAACCATTTTCAACATTGCTATTAATAGAAACACATATAAACAACAATTTTCACAAATGTCATTGCAAGGAAACATAAAATAAGATAAAAACAAAATTTTTCTTTATTTATAAAAGGTGCGGAAAAACTTGTCCTTACAATGCAATTACAAATGAAAACTATGTTGCTATCCATTCCTAAGGTGCGGAACATGACACCCAATATTCCCAGCCTGTCAATATGCAACTTTATGTCCAAGACGTGAGCACATACAAGCTTTCCATCTTCGTGTTTGCTTGCCAATAGGGCTTGAGTGGCCTTGAACTTTTCAAGTCTTCGAACACGTGGGTCAGTGTCACACCCCCAAACCGAGACGGCAAAAACATTGGGGGCGGAGGACGTCATGTATAGTATCACAACAATTGTATAATAGTAATCAAAGCAACAACAACCATTATATTAATAATATAGAGTTTACATTGTATTCGATTCACATATGATTGACTCCAAAAGTAAATAGCAAAACAAAGACTTGAAGCTACTATGCTCTGTCTTCTCGAAACCTATGCGTGTACATGTCTACTAGTTTTCCTAAGAATACAAGTGATTTTGAAAGGGTATCAACATTTAAGTTGGTGAGTTCATAAGCGTTTGATTTAAAAAGTATGTACTTTGTTCCTTGAAAACCTTAGTGTGTTCCTCCAGAAAATCCAATATTTTTCTTTAGTAAAATGAGTTGTAGTCTTAGACCTTAAAACCAAAATGTATGCATGTTAATGTACTCTGAAATAGTATACTTGTAGTTTTATTATTTAATAAAAATATATAGATATATTTTTTCCCCAGAAATATATGTTATGTGTTAGAAAATAGTGTACCGTTCTTGTATATAGTGACTTGACTCATACCTGTTTCCCCCTATGACTACTTAGTGTATACAAGTCATAACAGAGGTCTATGTACAATAAACTTATGCATTTTTAATAGTAACCACCTTTTAAATGAAGTTCTGTATCCTGATTTACTGTTGCTAGTTGTGACGAAAGAGGCGATAAGCCTAACACATAGTATGAGTAGTGTAATCACTAACTCACTAGGTTATATTAGATTATTAGTTATTAGTGTGATGCATAAGGTGCTCTGCCACCTCGCACTTCTCGCGAGTGGTTTCCTCTGCTCTCTGTCCTTGCTATGATTGCCCTAGTTTCAGTTGTAATGATTTGTTATCTCCTGGTATCCATATGGTGTTCTTGTTCCTCGTAGCTGTGTTGAATCTTCGTCCCCTCTTGCTTCGGGCTTGGTTACTGATCTCCATTACTTCGTAATGGAAGGTCAGACCACGAATGTCTGATCGGGCCTCGCATGTCTGCTCCCGACAGGGTAAAGTTCATTAATGATCTTTCCAACGCCTTTCTCTTTGGCTGGTCCCTTCTCGGAATCTTCTTCATGAACCCCTTCTTTTGGCTGTTGTAGTGGAGTGGCTATATTTATCTATGTTGTTTTTGCGAGAATAGGGGTGTCTAAAGAATCTATGAGATTAATAAAAACATTTCTGTTGAAATTTTTATGGTGATCCTTACCGGGTCCTCCTATAATCACGCAATGTATACAAGTTATATATAATCAAGATCGAATAGACCTTCGAATAAGTGATCCTACTCTAAGACCACAACCAAACAAGGAACAGGTAGTAGAGCGAAGATCACACATTCTAAGTCTATAAAATCTCCATTATACACAACCTTGGGAGGATATACTCCGCAATTATAGGTCTACTAGTAGGGGTCTTTTAGTTTTCACATAAGTTATTTATAGTGCCTAAAATACTCCTATAGTATTTTAATTGTATGTTTGATTCTAGATCTTCTGGGTATACGAAGTTGATAAGTTTTTAGACTTGTTGTTATTGTATAGTATCATAAAACACTCCTATAGTATTTTAAACTTTATGTTTGGTTCTAGTGTTCCTTTGTATGTAGAGTTGGTAAGTTTTAGACTTATTGCTACATCACTATCACTCCCAAACACATGTTGGTCATATCTCAAATAAATATAGTTGATCAAACTATATTTATCCCAGATATGATTACATAACTGTCTAGGTTTGACTGTAGTGTCCAACATCTAAATAGTTTTGTTTTGTTCCTCTTGTGATACTTGTTCTAGTGCATATATATATATATATATATATATATATATATATGTATATGCATGTATGTATACTTTTATAAAAATACTGTTATATTTTAAAAGTATTTCTCTTGATCAGAGTGTTTTTATCCCATTGTATTTATAGTTGTATATCTTTTATGAGTTGATATACTTAATTCACTATAAATAATGCTCTGATACCAATCTCTCACACCCCCAAACCGAGACGGCGGAATCGTTCGGGGGCGGAGGACGTCATGTACATTATCACAACAATTGTATAATAGTAATCAAAGCAACAACAACCATTGTATTAATAATATAGAGTTTACATTGTATTCGATTCACATATGATTGACTCCAAATGTAAATAACAAAACAAAGACTTGAAGCTACTATGCTCCGTCTTCTCGAAACCTGTGCGTGTACCTGTCTACTAGTTTTCCTGAGAATACAAGTGATTTTGAAAGTGTATCAACATTTAAGTTGGTGAGTTCATAAGCATTTGATTTAAAAAGTATGTACTTTGTTCCTTGAAAACCTTAGTGTGTTCCCCCAGAAAATCCAATATTTTCTTTAGTAAAATGAGTTATAGTCTTAGACCTTAAAACCAAAATGTATGCATGTTAATGTACTCTGAAATAGTATACTTGTAGTTTTATTATTTAATAAAACTACATAGATATATGTTTTCCGCAGAAATATATGTTCTGTGTTAGAAAATAGTGTATTGTTCTTATATATAGTGACTTAACTCATACCTGTTTCCCCCTATGACTACTTAGCGTATACAAGTCATATATAACCAAGATCGAATAGGTATTAGACTGGGTGATTATGCTCTAAGCCCACAACCAAACAAGGAACATGAAGTAAAGTGGACTTCACACATTCTACTACCTGTCGGATATTATTTATATATAACCCTAATGTATAAACTAATGAATCATAGAATTAACATTAAAGGTCCTTTCTAAAATGTAAGTTCATAGTGCTAGAAAAGTAGTGTAGTGTAGCTCTATTATTAAAATAAAACCATTTAAAGCTATGTATTTCCCGTGAACTAAACGTTTTAGTTGATACTATTGTGAGTTTCTTATAACCATGCTAAAATGAATAGTGGCCTGCACGACGTTCTTCAAGTGTCGGAATGAGATACCATTCGTGACCCCAGGCCTGCTAGCCTAACTGTCGCTAACAGTTGAGGTGCGGGATTCTCAGTCCCGTATAGATCTGTAGACAAATTCACGCTCTTCCTCAAGGAAACTCTGGTTATAATTTATAGGACTTTAACCTGTACCCTGATGGGTACAACGAAGTAGTGCCTCACAACCCTGTATTAACTAGTTTACGTATAGTGTACTAGTGTTCTTTTGTACTTGAAAAATTGTATGCATTCCCTTTAGTAATGTACTTGTATTGCAAAATAATTATACTTAAATAAATATCTTAGTAGTGTATCATTGAACTAGCGAAATAGTGTATCCTTGAAATAGCGAGATAGAGTAGTGTTCCATAGACTATACCTATTATAGTTTATATACTTGTTTCTTTATAGTGTTCTTGAATTTAGTACAATAGTGTAGTGCTTCCCAAACTATACCTATTATAGTTTATATATACTTGTTTTTGTTTAGTGTTATTGAATTTAGTACAATAGTGTAGTGCTTCCCAAACTATACCTATTATAGTTTATGTGTATGTTCTGTAATGAATTGAAAGCCCTTGCAATTTAACAGTGTATATAAAGCGAAAATAAAAGGTTTGTGAAAATACCCTTTTGCTCGACATGTTATAAAAGGGTTAAAGTTTTATCTAACAAGCTTTATATATATATATATACATATATATATATATATATATATATATATATATATATATATATATATATATATATATATATAAGCATATATATATAAACATGTATTTTTGGAAAACAAACGTATAAAATAATTGAAGTAATTTGAAACAGTTCAAAATAGTTTGAATCAGTTGAAATAGCTTGGCATGGTTCGAAATCGTTTGAAATCATTTAAATGTTAACACAAGAGTTCTTGTGTTTTACTTGTATTCCCCCCCCCCCTCTAAAAACATTGAAAAATAGTGAAAACGTAGGGGTATGAACTCACCTCGAATGTATGTGCTAGTTCGGACGCGAAGTGATTGCAAAGGATCCTCGGGTTAGAATACGTGAAAGTAGCCGTATCCTAATAATATTTATACACGATATCGTATTTAAATTAATGAAATAATTTAAATAATAATTTAAAGTGTTAGACAACACTAAATTATGTAAGAAATACTCACAAAAATTCTAGGAATTATTTGAACGTGTTCTTGGGTGCTCTTGGTGTTCTTGGTGAAAATAAGGAGATTTGAAGATCCTTATGAATGTTCTTGATAACTTTATGAAGATATGAAGGAATCTGTCACACCCTAAAACCGGAATTGCGGAAACATTCTGGGGCGGAGGACGTCATGTACAGTATCATAACAATGCATAATAGTAAACAAGCAACAACATCCATTGCATTAATAGAATAATTTTAATACAAGCGTGTTCTGTATAATTTATAAGACACCAAAAATATGAATCAAAATAAAAGATGAGTCTTGAATGTGCTCCATCTTCTCAAAAGATTCATCGGTACCTGTCTACTAATGACCTGAGAATACAAGTTATTTTGAAGGAGTTTATTAGCATTAAAGCTGGTGAGTTCATAAGTATTTAGTGTCATTGCTTGTATGAAAATGTTTGTAAGTTTGAAGAAAATGTTTGTAAGTTTTCAATGTAAATGTTTGTAGTGAATAATTGTATCTCCTAGAAAATCCTATATTTTCTACTAAAAGTGGCCTTCTACCAAGGCATCAATGTTCTGTATGTTTGTTTCGTGTAAAAGTGTGTATTTTCCCAAGTATGACTATTATTACCTAAATATAGTTTAAACATTTATGAATATGTGAGAAGATCACAAAGTAACTGTAATAGGGAAAATAATGTTTTACCTCAGCAGTAACACTGTTGGCTATAAAGTGATAAAACTCAGACTCCAGGTAGTATTAAATGTATAATACCCCTCGGGGAGTCTAAAGTAGTCTTAAATCTTTATTTGGTTAATTAAAGGCTTAAATGTGAACTCGTATGTAACCATACTGATCGACGACTGAATAATTGATGACCCTCCGGTGTCATATGTAGTGAGGCGACATTTTGTCACCCCTTGGCCTTATCGGCTGGGACTGTAGCTAGCAGTCGGGGTGTGGGAGTGTCTGTCCCGTATAGATCTATACACACAATGCCCGCTCTCCCTCCAGGAGACTCTGGTTACTAAATGATACAACACGGTTTTGTTGTATCCGAAAATAGTGTGTCACATTCTAGTTATCGTATTCTAATGTTTGTATAGTAAGTCATAGTGTAGTAATGTTCTCTCTGTACTAGTGTATAGTATATTCTCTTGTATAGTGACTAGTATGTATTGTATTTCGTTATAGTATGTTTGTAATGACTTGTAAATGTACAGACTCTTGTATGCTTCGTTGTACTAATAATAGTGAGTAGTAATCTCTTAAACTATACGTATTATAGTTTACTAGTAATGTTGTTTGTATGCCTTTGCTACCCAAAGGTACTGAACTGAAGTAAAAGCTTTTATATCTAAACACATATATATGATATATATAACTAAGGTTTCAACTGTTGGATTAATGTCTAAGTCCATAACTATATTTGGTATGTACTTGACCCGACCCGACATGGTCCATTTGGGTTGCACTTCACCGGCATAATTTATATGGATAGTCTTTTGAGAATAGTATATTTATGATTTATCTTAATATATTATAAGTTCTAATATATTAATATGGAATCATATTATTTAATTAGTATTGATCAAGAATTAATTTAGAATTAATTAAGTGATCAAAAAGAACTAATTAAATATGGACTCTTATATATATGGAATGGGCCAAGTTCATTTAGGTTGGGCTAAGCTTTCATGGATGGTCCATGGAGCTTTTAACCCATGGATCCTATGTAAATGAAAGGTCATGGGTATTAGGGTTTACATGGATGTAACCCTAATCCTCCATAATATATAAAGGGGTCCTTGGCTCACAAAATTGGCACAAGTGTGTGAAAATAAGAGTGGGCCGATTTTAGTGTGCATACATATTCTCTCAAGTTCTTCCAAGGTGTTTTGGTGATTTGTGATTCCATTTGAGGCTTGCACACTATTGGGGCTAAGCTCTTAAAGCTTGAAGACATCAAGCTACATCAAAAGGTATGTCATCTAACTAACACTTTGTAGTATAGGTGCTTCATAATATGCTAGTTAGGATGAAACCTTGGAATAGTTAATATTTGCATGTATAATAGAGAAAACATAGATCCAAGGTTTATAGGGTTGCATGTACACCATAGGAGTGTTAGAATGCTCAAAACCCAACAGTGGTATCAGAGCCATGGGTTGTTTTCTGTTATATTGATGCAAATGTTTTATTTTCAAGTTGAAAAAAAAGGAAAAAAAAACATAACGTTTGTCAAATTTTAAGATAATTACTTGTTGTGTGAAAAACTAATTATTTGTAAAATTTGAATCATTTGCTATATGAGTTGAATTAGGTCAAATTTAGTAAAAGATAAAATGATATGATTATTTTATTAGTTTTAAAAGTTTGATCTAAATGTTTTAAGGAGTTACAAATTTTGTCATAAAATTTTGGAGCTCAAAAGTTTTTTTTTAAAGTTGTGATCTTAAGTGTTTTGAAACCTCCATAAGTTATGGATATGAAAGTTTTTTTTTTTAAAAAAAATTGATTTAAAGTTTTTATGGAGTTACAAAATTTGGAGTTAATGTTTTAAAGAATTCCATAACTTGTTCTTAAGTTATGGAACATGAAAAGTTTCATCATAAAACAAGTATTTAACTCCATAAGTTATGGAATCCAAAGGTTTTCAAGAGTTACAAAACTTGCCCTCAAGTTTTGGAATTTGGAAAAAGCTTTTTATGAAAAAAAAGAATTGAATTCTAAAACTCTTGGGTTCATAACTTAAACAATTAATTAAATGGTTTTAATTTTGAATTTAATAATTGGAATTATGATGTTTTATTGAATAATTCAAATTAACTCTTATGGACTTTATTAATAGTTAATTAAAGTGTTTAATTAAAAGAGTATTATTAAATCCATAAATAAAGATATGGTTTGAGTTTAATTAAATTAAAAGTTTAGTTTAATTAATAGATTAAACCACCAAGTATTTTAAATGTCTAAAATACACCCTTATACTATTATAATATTAAAAGTTTAATATATTATATGTATAAGAGCAAGTCGTCTTACCAATAGTAGGCCTCATTCACGAAGCCGGTCTATAAGGGGGGTATAAGGTTACTGCCTATAAAGTGGCAGTTTAATGGGTGTCTACTCTCACCCACCGCTTCCTTGACCGATGGAGGGTCGTTAGCCGAACGGTTAGGACAAGGACTATAATTCTCCCTTCATTAAAAGTATTAATGATAAATACTAAGTAACTGAACTCTTAATAATACCCAATCTTAGTTACTTAGGAAAATGTGAATTTGGTGCTAACCCATGAAATTACACTTTGCACTTTGCTTAAGTCAGTTAGTGGAGCGTGTGTGGTTAACCGACACACTAGCTTGATTTAACAAGGTAGGCAAAGGGTAACTTAATGTTTATCATAGTATCGGTGGAGCATGTGTGGTTAACCGGCACATCGATTGAGGGGTAAATATTAAGGGTACCAAGTATATTTGCATGGTTATTCACACCTTGTTTTGTGATCCTCGGCATCCCAGTCACAAAACCTGAAGGGCACACTCGAGATTAAAACATGCCTTTGAAAAGTTCAATGAATCTCAAAAGAATCTAGGAGTTTCAAAACCAATTAAAACCTAATAATACATTTTGTTTATCTTGGTGGAAATTGGTGAATCGTCATTCACCTACCTTCAAATATTTTATAGCTTGGATTATGGCATCCCTCTTCCAAGTTATAAAATAGTTTGTTGGGTCCTAGCCTTAATATATCATATTGGGTGTTATATTAAGGACTTAATTCAACTTTACGTGAATTTCTCCCATTGTTGATGTCTGGTTTAGACAACAATGATCTTCCCAAATCAAGCTTTCCTAATGAATATGACTTCCCGAGTTTGGCTCATGGAAGTCATACTTCTCTTCCTCCACCTCCTCCAATTATTCTCCCTAACCCACAAGTTCAAGGTCACTCAAGCCCTAATGGCAAGCAAGGTCTATGTGTGATCACATCTTAGAGATGAAGTCACATATTGACAAGACGGGAGAGTTGGGTGTCAAAGTCTTGAGAAAGTTGGATGTTCAATCACTTTCTAAGTCACATAGTGAGTTCCTTTGGGACTACTATGAAACAGACTATGACATGAACCTTAATGATCATATCTATTTGCTTGGTGCTGCTGAATCAGCAATGATTTGGAACGATAGTAAAGCAAATTTGATTAGAAGATCAACTTCCCAAAAACTTTATGGACAGTGTCAACCCGGTTGACCAAATGGTAAAAAGAAAGGCTAAGTCTGAGATAGTCCCATTACCAAAGGGTCCATATGTTTATTTTGCCAAAGGAAGGGGCGTTGATTGCAAAGCTGCCAAATTTACCTAAGGATGTTAAAGTCAATAAGTTTGACTCTACATCAGGTAAAGCCCATTATCTAACTCTGTTAAGTTCTATTCTGAGATCCTCATTACATGATGTGACTGGGTCACATGTTGATGTTTTAAGAATCAAAGAATAGAGAGAAATCTTAAAGGAAGTATATGCTGATTCTGATCGCGAAGGTGGATTTCGATCGCATCAGAATTTTGTGCAGTTGCTTAAGAAGTTATGATATATTGCTAAGGAATAGATAACAACAAGTTTCCATGTGGATTGTAAGGATAAGTTTTTCCGCAAAGTTTTAAAATAAAAGAAAATTGTTTAATTTTATTTATTTGAAGTATCCTTACAATGGCATTTGTGGAAAATTGTTGCTTATATGATTCCACTGACAGCAATATTGGAAAATGGATTTGATTCTTTCATTTGTGGTAGTGTCTAAATTTACCAAATCAGGAAAGTTCCTCATCACCCAAGTTTCAATTGGACCGAAACTTGGAATCATGCAAGTTGAATAGTATGATGAATGAGAACTTTCAAGCATTGGAAAATCAAGACTAATTACTTGTTCACATGTATGTGTGAGTCAAGTGAAGGACTAAAGGGATCGAGTACACATTCTTGTGCACTGGTCATGTCCACCACAAAGCTCGTTAAGACTATTTGATTTACTAAAGTTTAGTAAATATGGTTATACTTACAAGTTTAAGTATAATTCTGAAACATTGGAAAAGTCTCAATGTATGGCAGAACGAATGGGAAGAATCAAATTAGGCAGAAAGATAAAAGTTTCTCAAATCTGAAAAGATGGGAGAGTACTTTAGTATCATGTTTGTGATCATCTTAATGATTTAGAAATCATATCACAATTAGTCCTCTAAAGGTCATCTTAGTGCATTCTTATGACTAAGAAGAGGAGTCATGGATTGTTGAAATGGTTAGATCAGGAAGATGAGTGATACTTCGTTCCAAAACAATTCTTAGAGTCATACTCCAAGATTATAACTTGAGTGACATATCTTAAAGAAAGGTTTAAAACACTTGTCAAATGTAAGAGTAAAAGTGTCCTACTCTTGTACATTTGAAATTGGTAAGTTGTGATGTTTTGGATAAAACAAAGACCAACTAAGGCCAATTGTGTGAAGTGTTTGTCTTGATAAAGAATCCGCACTATCTCTTGAATATTTGGCAAGATAGTCTTATATGTCAAGAGGATAGTGGGAGTCTTAAAGATCCTAAAAAGAATTTCAATAACTAATCAAGAATAAAACCTGAGGTTCTTCATAAGCACACGACTTGAGGTTTATAACATATCGTGTTGACATATTCTGTGCCCATTCCAGTTAAAGTTGGCTTTGCATAGGAGTTCTGAAAGTTCTCAATTGGTTGCATAACAACTTGGAAGCAATGGCAGGCCCTGTACTGCCAGGTGGCAAGAAGTTAAGATTGCATAAGTTCAGTCCATATGAGTTTGGATTTGTCATTATCCTTGTCTTGTGACTATGGTTTTGACGATTCACATGGATAAGAACACATACACCATAAAATCTAAGGGTCATAAGGTTTCTCTCCGATTCATGAAAATGATGGTGAAGAAACACTTCCACCAAGTAGATTTGAAGCAGATGGCAAAAGGTCTAAACAATTGAGACTATGATTACGACATCCCTTTTCATAGTTCTGAAATTGTTTAGACACACATGCATGCTATCTAAGGAAAGGTGTATGATTTTGATAAAGTTTTATCAAAGCATCTCGTATCAGAAATCTGAACTTTGGTAAGAAAGTCAATAAAGTATTGATTTCTAGAAGTCCAGCTATTTTCTGAGTACATGTCAAAGCTAGTGGGAGCATAAGTGTTATGCTAATAATCATCATGTTAGTGGGAGCATGATAATTATTGTTAGTGTTGCAAGTTAGCAATGTTAATTATAGAAAACAAAAGTTTCAATTCGTGAGGCTGCAGGGATTGAAAAAGTTGTTTTGCTATAATTAAGGGAGAGGATATACTTCATTTCAGTTCTAAAGGCTTAGATTGAGACCTTAATCATCTTTAGTCAAGAATATATATATGAATTTCATGTTGGATTGGTTCTACTTAAGGAAATTCTATATATTGCGTTCTCAAAATTCGATTATGATTACGGCATCCCTCTTCATAGTCAAATTTTGAAAACATGGCAAATAAAAATATTGTAGCAAAAGACTGGTCTAGAATCATGTCTTTATGTGAGACATCATGAATCTTGTACCATTTGCTTTGGGTACATGATCGATTGCATGTGCTATAATATTTGTCATTTCTAAATTTTTCCAAATGCCTAGAGGCATTAAGAAGGGAAAAGGTCTAGAATTGGATATGACTAAAATGATTAAGCAATTGTCGAGGACAATCTGAGGTTTACCAAAGATTGGTTGCTCAGGGACAGTTGGAAGTATAGTGCTAATTTTGGAAGGACCATATTGACATATTCTGAAAAGAGGCATCTCTTATTCAGAAGTGATAGTCAAAATGAGAATATGGAGTTGTCTCCATAGGTGGAAGTTATCTATGTAAGATTAGAAAACTTAATGCAAGAAGCATGTCCAAAGCAATGTACTTTGAATATGAGACTTAGTTTCCATGGAGTTGATCTCCATTGGAATACCTTATAATGACTGTTGACAAGTCTTTGTGACTTTGTATATATTCATTACAGGAGGGTCAGTGCATATAAGTTTAAAATCTAAACAGATTTCGATAAATGATAGGAATTTGAAATTCTCACATTTTTCGATAAGGATTTGGGAGTGTGAAATTAGAATCATTGAAATTATGTTCAATTGGTTTATTTCATAAAGTAAGGATCATAGACAAACATAGAGTGCATACTTGGTGTATGGCAAAGCTATTGTTTAAGAAAAACATAGTGTACATGCTTGGAGCATGGGACAACTAGTGTTTTTAATTCAAGTATAAAGTTGATAAAACCGAAACAATGAATAATGAGTAATCAGTATGGTGATAAATAAAAGTGTTTATTTATATTCATAGGGTTTGATACCATATTTGATTCATTTATTCTTGTGTTTCACTTTGCATGTTTTGACTTCCAGAATAACTAAGTCGCTCTTCTTGAATGATTAAGTTATTCAAACCATCCATAGTCGGTCATATGTTGGAAGTAGATATGATTCAAGACTGTCATGGGTTGGTTTGTAGAGGTCCAAGTTGGTGGACAAAGTGGTGCTACAACACTCATGAGTGCTCATAAGTTCTGAGTATTGGATTCAACCCGCGCTCATTTGAATCACTTCATGGATTTTATCACGAGTGATCATGAGACGATAATATCTTATATTCTTCAAACCTAGAGATATGAGTTGTTACTATGAGTTGGTTATACATTGATTGCACGAAAACGCATTTGGTAACTCGATGTTATAAAACGTGCCTTTATGTATGATTCAACAAGTAGTAGAACAAGCCATATGAGTCGAAGTTTATCCATTCCTTTTACCTTCGGGATAAAAGCGATATCTGTGGGCCCCTCGATGATTTAGCGATGACACATGTGAGTGCTTGGCCAAGCCAGGACGGATTTGATTTGTTCAATCAGTCAGTCATCATAAATCGAAAATTGGGAAACAACAAATGGACAGAGAGAATGATTATAATCCATGTCTCAGTCCATATAATATCTAGAATGGAGGAATATATGATCCCTTATCTAATGGACAAGTCATTGACAAGGTCAGAGTTCGACAGCGGCTTTAAGAGCTACGATTGCCAGTTAGGTTTTGAAGTCATACTCAATAATAGTTTTAGACTTATCCAAGTGGGAGACTGTTGTATTAATGTCTAAGTCCATAACTATATTTGGTATGTACTTGACCCGACCCGGCATGGTCCATTTGGGTTGCACTTCACCGGCACAATTTATATGGATAGTCTTTTGAGAATAGTATATTTATGATTTATATTAATATATTATAAGTTCTAATATATTAATATGGAATCATATTATTTAATTAGTATTGATCAAGAATTAATTTAGAATTAATTAAGTGATCAAAAAGAACTAATTAAATATGGACTCTTATATATATGGAATGGGCCAAGTTCATTTAGGTTGAGCTAAGATTTCATGGATGGTCCATGGAGCTTTTAACCCATGGATCCTATGTAAATGAAAGGTCATGGGTATTAGGGTTTACATGGATGTAACCCTAATCCTCCATAATATATAAAGGGGTCCTTGGTTCACAAAATTGGCACAAGTGTGTGAAAATAAGAGTGGGCCGATTTTAGTGTGTATACATATTCTCTCAAGTTCTTCCAAGGAGTTTTGGTGATTTGTGATTCCATTTGAGGCTTGCACACTATTGGGGCTAAGCTCTTAAAGCTTGAAGACATCAAGCTACATCAAAAGGTATGTCATCTAACTAGAACTTTGTAGTATAGGTGCTTCATAATATGCTAGTTAGGATGAAACCTTGGAATAGTTAATATTTGCATGTATAATAGAGAAAACATAGATCCAAGGTTTATAGGGTTGCATGTACACCATAGGAGTGTTAGAATGCTCAAAACCCAACATCAACACCATTTGGACAAATAACAGGATACTCTAAGTCCACAACCAAACAAGGAACAGGAAATAAAGTGAGCTATCAGTCCTAAGTCCTTCAAATCTTACTTATATAAATATATCTGTATAGACATAAGTTTGACAATAATATAAGTTTAAAAGAGTTTGATAAGGATTTAGCATTTAAAAGAGTTTAATAAAATGTTTTGAAGTGTTTGAAATCCATAAGTTTGATAACAATTTGAAAGTAATAGAAAATCTTTTTGTTCGTTCTAGTTATTAATCACATGTGATTAATATAATAACTAGAATGTTTCAACTTGTATTCCCCCCATAAAAGTATTTAAAATCGTTTCAAAGGTTGATTAAGGGATATGAACTCACCTGTAGTGAGTGGTTTGGATGGAAGTGCTGGATAGGATGCTAAGTGTCAAGTGAGGACTTGAGCACACACACAGATCCTATTTAACATATAATGACACATATATGTATCTAATTAGTCAATTAACAACTAATTAAGCAAATGAAGACACCCTAGGACATGGAAAACACTTTAATTCAAGTGCTAGAAGTACCAAAGGGTTGCATCTAAGGGAAGTATGGCCTCTCATTAGAGTTTATGGCCAACACGGATGCATCACATGAGTTTACGGCCCAAGGGTAATTTCCCCATGAGTTTATGGCCGTAAACTCATGGTATTTTGTACCAAGTTGTGTTATAAGGTCTTTCAAGTCATAATGAAGTGTTCTATGATCAAGTCTAAGCCTTAGGAAGGAATAGTGGCACAAATGCACCACTTTTTAGGGTTTACGGCCCAAGATGATTGCCTTGGCCGTAAACACCATGTGCTCTTGATTCTTTTGTTGTTTAAGGTCCTATACTCTTATTGGAAGTATTCTAGACTTGGTTCCAAGGCTTTGGAAGGGATTAGGGCTCATTTGCACCCTTAATTAGGGTTTACGGCCCAAGGAGATTGCCTTGGCCGTAAACACCTTTTGATCTTGTTTTCTTGATGTTTTCTAGGTGTAAACTAAGTGATTCAAGCATATAAAGAGCTAAGGCAAGAGTACTTACAATATAGAAGCTTGTAAGGGTGTTTAAGGTCCAAGAACACTAGTGTGTGTTCTTGGTGTTCTTTGTGAAATGAAGAACACTTGAAGATCTATCAAAATGAAGAGATTTCATGGATGAAATCATGTACAATCACTAGATATTGAAGGATATCAACTAATCAAGGAAAGAAACACTTACAAAGTTGAAGATCTTAGTGAAAAATCGGATGATACTTGAGAGAGAATGACTTCTAGGCTTGAAAATGGTAAAAATGACTAAAAATTACTAAGTGTCATATTTATACCTTAGATTTTACGGCCGTAAACTCCATTTTATGGCCGTAAACTCCAAACTCTTGGAGTTTTGAGACTTAAATGTTGCACATTGAACTCTAGAGTATACTTCCTATATTTACCTCTTGAAGGTACTAGGCTTTAGAACACTCAAACAGGCTCTAAACAGTGCTAACAGTTAGCAGAAATAAGTCTGACTTAGGTTGAAGTGAATGGTTGTACAAGATAGAAATTTCGAGTTGTCACATCATCCCCCCGTTAGAGGGAATTTCGTCCCGAAATTGGAGTTTAAGCAAATAAGTAGTTACAAATAACTAAGTAAAAAGATAAGGATATTTCAGTTTCATTTGATCCTCGCGCTCCCAAGTGAATTCAGGTCCTCGCTTGGCGTTCCAGCGAACCTTCACTATCGGGATACAGCTTTGCTTCGTTTGCTTGACCTCTCGGTCCATGATCTCTACAGGTTCTTCCATGAAGTTGAGGCTCTCGTTGATCTTGATCTCGTCGAGTGGGATTACAAGAGTCTCGTCGGACAGACACTTTTTCAAGTTTGAGACGTGGAAAGTAGAATGTGCGTTACTGAGTTCGCAAGGTAAGTTGAGTTTGTAAGCTACTGGGCCGATTCTAGCGAGAATCTCGAAAGGCCCTATGTATCTTGGATTTAGCTTTCCACGCTTTCCGAAGCGTATCAAGCCTTTCCAGGGTGAGACTTTCAAAAGAACTCGGGCTCCTACCTGGAATTCCAAAGGTTTCCTTCTTTTGTCTGCGTAGCTTTTCTGTCGGTCTCTAGAGGCTTTCAATCGTTCACGAATCTGAACGATCTTCTCTGTCGTTTCCCGAATCATCTCCGGACCCGTGAGGGTGCTGTCAGGAACTCATCCTTTAGCTAACTGAGTGTCACCCACCTCAGCCCAGCACATAGGGGATCTGCACTTCCGACCATAGAGGGCTTCAAATGGAGCAGCCTTTATGCTCGTGTGATAACTGTTGTTGTAGGAAAACTCGGCAAGGGGTAAATGAGTATCCCATGCCTTCCCAAAGTCGATCACACAGGCTCACAACATATCTTCCAAGGTTTGGATAGTTCTCTCACTTTGTCCGTCGGTCTGTGGATGGTAGGCTGTACTCATGTCCAGCCTCGTTCCTAAGGAGCTTTGTAGTGACTGCCAGAACCTCGAAGTGAATCTACTATCTCTATCGGAGATAATAGATATAGGAACACCATGCAGTTGTACGATCTCCCTAATGTATGTTCTTGTAAGCTTCTCCATCTTGTCGGTCTCTTTGATGGGTAGGAAGTACGCGGACTTGGTCAATCTGTCGACGATGACCCAAATGGTATCAAGTCCACCCGTTGTCTTGGGTAACTTGGTTATGAAGTCCATTGTGATCCGTTCCCACTTCCACTCTGGTATCTCTGGTTGCTGTAGTAGACCTGAGGGTTTCTGTTATTCAACCTTGACCTTGGCGCAAGTAAGGCATTTACTCACGAAGGTAGCGATCTCTGCTTTCATGCTAGGCCACCAGTATAACTTTTTAAGATCCAGATACATCTTATCTGAACCTGGGTGGACGGAATAACGAGTGTTGTGCGCTTCGGTCATGACCAAGTCTCTGAAGCCACCGTGTCTCGGTGTCCAGGTCCGGTCCATGAGATATAAAGCTCCGCTACCCTTGACTTCCAAGTTCTTATCCATCCCTCGCAGGGATTCACCCGCCACATTTTCAGGTTTCAAGGCTTCGAGCTGAGCCTCCTTAATTTGTGTGGACAGATGCGAATGGATAGTCATTTCTAATGACTTGACTCTTCGACCAGAATATTCTTTCCGACTTAGGGCGTCTGCTACTACGTTGGCTTTACCCAGATGATAACGAATTTCGCATTCTTAGTCATTGAGTAGTTTGACCCACCGTCGTTGTCTCATATTGAGCTCCTTCTGGTTGAATATATGTTGTAGGCTTTTGTGGTCTGTAAAGATAGTACTTTTCGTACCATACAGGTAGTGTCTCTAGATCTTCAGGGCAAACACAACTGCTCCTAATTCGAGATCGTGTATGGTGTAGTTGACCTCGTGTGTCTTCAGCTGCCTTGAGGCATAGGCGATGACCTTACCTCGTTGCATCAGAACACAGCCGAGCCCCTGGTTGGATGCATCGCAATATACTACGGAGTCTTCTATCCCTTCGGGGAGGGATAGTATCAGTACGGTGCATAAGGCTCGCTTCAGTGTTTGGAACGCCTTCTCTTGTTTCTCTTTCCAGTCAAAGGCCACACCTTTCTGGGTCAATGTCGTAAGAGGTTTTGCAATTCGCGAGAAGTTCTGTATGAATCTGCGATAGTAGCCAGCAAGGCCTAGAAATTGACGAATTTCTGTAGGCGTCTTCGGTGCTGACTAGTTCTCGATGGCTTTAATTTTGGAAGGGTCCACGTGGATTCCTTCTTCGCTAACCACATGACCTAAGAATTCGACTATGCGGATCCAAAATTCGCATTTAGAGAACTTCGCATAGAGCTTCTCCGATCGTAAGGTTCCTAGGACTTGTCGTAGATGATCACTATGTTCCTCCTTACTTCGAGAGTAGATAAGTATGTCATCGATGAAAACGATGACGAACTGATCCAAGTAAGGACGACATACCCTATTCATTAAGTCCATGAACACTGCATGCGCATTAGTCAATCCGAATGGCATCACTACAAACTCGTAGTGTCCGTAACGAGTTCGGAAGGCTGTCTTCGGAACATCCTCCTCAAGCACTCGTAACTGGTGATACCTGGATCTCAGATCAATCTTAGAAAAGTAGCTCGCCCCTTGCAGCTGGTCGAATAAATCGTCTATGCGAGGAAGAGGGTAACGATTTTTGACCGTAAGCTTGTTAAGTTCTCTGTAGTCAATGCACATACGGAACGATCCGTCTTTCTTCTTCACGAATAAGACCGGTGCTCCCCAGGATGAGAAGCTTGGTCTTATAAAGCCCTTGCTGAGCAGTTCGTTAAGTTGACCGGACAGTTCTTGCATCTCTGCAGGTGCTAGACGATAGGGCGATTTGGCTACGGGGATAGCCCCTGGAACTAAGTCGATCCTGAATTCGACTTGACGTTGGGGAGGTAAACCCAGTAGTTCTTCTGGAAAAACGTCGGGGAAGTCGCGTACTACGGGGAGGTTTTTTAGGTCTTTTGTTTTCTGGTTCACATCGACTATATGAGCAAGGAACGCACGGTATTCCTTTCGTAGGTATTTCTGGGCTTGCATGCACGAGATGATACAAAGATTTGTATTGGGTTTGTCTCCGTAGATCAACAAGGTTTCGTTATTCGGTAGGTTTAGACGGACTACTTTCTCGAAACACAGAATATCGGTGCGATAAAGAGTCAACCAGTCCATGCCCACAATGACGTCGAAACTCTTGATTGCCATGAGTATGAGGTCGATTGAAAATGAATGATTATCTAGTGTGAGGGTACAACCTATGTAAATCTCGCTAGAACTCTCTGTCTTTCCGTTAGCCATTTCTACGACGAAGGTTTCTTTTAGTGCTTGCGGTGCTTGATTAAGTAAGTGTTTAAATTTTTGGTTCACGAAGCTCCTCTCTGCCCCACTATCAAATAGGATACATGCATATGAGTTATCGAGCAGAAACGTACCCGTGACTACTGTGGGGTCTGCTACTGCTTCATTGTGGCCAATAGCAAGTAGTCTCCCTGCTCCTCCCGCATTCCCAGCTTTAGGACAGTTTCTTTTGAAGTGACCTGTCTCGCCACACCCGTAGCAGGCCTGGCTTACTCCTGTACCGGGGACCTGGGTGATGGGTTTGGGTGGTGCTTTGCAAAATCGGACAGTATGGCCCTTCCGGTCGCAGTTGGTGCAGTGCAGTTCTCGGCAGGGGCCGTTGTGATGGAAATTGCACTTAGTGCACTTGGGTAGGCTCCCTGTATATGGCTTTGCTGGTACCGGGGCAACATGAGTTGTAGCAACACGAACAGCCACAACCTGTTGGTTCTTGGAAGAGGGCTGAGTTGATTTGCCCTTCTTTCGGTTGTCACACCCCAGAACCGAGAACGGCGGAAACCTTCTGGGGTGGAGGACGTCATGTACACTATCATAACAATGCATAATAGTAAAGACAAGCAACAACATCCATTGCATTAGTATAATAATTGTAATACAAGCGTGTTTTGTATAGTTTGTAAGACACCAAAAGTATAATCAAAATAAAAGATGAGTCTTGTATGCTCCATCTTCTCAAAAGCTTCATCTGTACCTGTCTACTGATGACCTGAGAATACAAGTTATTTTGAAAGCGAGTATCATCATAAAGCTGGTGAGTTCATAATTATTTAGTGCCATTGCTTGTATAAAAATGTTAGCAACAATGTAGTGTAGTAATTGGTTTCAAGTGTTTTGGAAATAGTATACTCCCTAGAAAACCCTATGTTTCCTAGTAAAAGTAGTCTTCTACCAAGACCCAATTGCTTGTTTGTTTGTTCTTTCGTAAATGTAAGGGTTTTTCCCCCAGTGAAAACTATTAGTATAACAATATAGTTTACTGAAACGAGTACGTGACAAAGTCACAAAGTAATGAAAATACAGACTCCAGGTGGTACTGAGTGAACAATACGCCTCGAAAAGTCTAAGTAGATATATGTAGACTCCAGGCGGTGCGCCTCGCAAAGTCCAAAGTAGATATATGTAGACTCCAGGCGGTACGCCTCGCAAAGTCCAAAGTAGATATATGTAGACTCCAGGCGGTGCGCCTCGCAAAGTCCAAAGTAGATATATGTAGACTCCAGGCGGTACGCCTCGCAAAGTCCAAAGTAGATATATGTAGACTCCAGGCGGTACGCCTCGCAAAGTCCAAAGTAGATATATGTAGACTCCAGGCGGTACGCCTTGCAAAGTCCATTTTTGCCTTAAAATACTTATTAGTTAATTTAAGGTTTGAATGTGAACTCGTATGTAACCATGCTGATTGACGGATGAAAAACTGATGACCCTCCAGGTCACACGTAGTATGGTGACATATTGTCACCCCTGGGCCTAGTCGGCTCGGACTGTAGCTAGCAGTCGGGATGTGGGAGCGTCTGTCCCGTATTGATCTATACACATAATGCCCGCTCTCCCTCCAGGAGACTCTGGTTACACGGTGATAGCACAATGAAGTGTCGTATCGAGAGACAGTATGTCACATTCTAATTAGAGAAATCATATGTTGTATAGTATGCCATTGTATAATGATGTTTTCTCTGTAATAGTATATAGATTTTCTTTGTATAGTATTCTCTTTGTATAATGTATAGTGTTCTCTTTGTATAGTATATAACATGTATTGACTCTTAACTGTACCGACTCTGGTAGTGTCATTGGAATAGTAGTAATGAGTAGTAACCCTTAACTATACCGATTATAGTTATATAGTAATGTTTGTTTGCAAGCCTTTGCTATACAAAGGTACGGAACTGAAGTGAAGACTTTTATAGCCAACACCAATATATACGATATATAACTAAGAATTCAACGACAGTCGGACAAATAACAGAATACCCTAAGTCCACAACCAAACAAGGAACATGAAATCGGGTGAGCTATTTGTCCTAAGTCCTTCAAATCTTATTTATATAAATATATTAGCATAGATATGGGTTTGAAAATAAGACATGTTAAAAGAGTTTGAAAACATTTTTAGCCTTTAAAAGTTTTAATAGAAGGTTTGAAATGCTTGAAAATCCATAAGTTTGATAACCATTTGAAAGTAATAGGAAATCCTTTTGTTTGTTCTAGTTGTAAATCACATGTGGTTAGAGCAATAACTAGAATGGTTCAACTTGTATTCCCCCCCATAAAAGCATTTAAATTCATTCAAAAAGGTTAATTAGGGGTATGAACTCACCTGCAGTGAGTAACTCAAATGAAAGGTCGATATAGGATCGTCGGGTGTCAATTGAAATCTTGAGCACAAACGAGTCCTATTTTCCATGTAACAACATTTATATGAATACACTAGTAGATATAACCACTAATGGTGATAGGGACATGTCTTAAGGACATGAAAACACTTAGAATTAAGTGTTACCAACCCATATGGTTGCACATAAGGGTGTATGGTCCTATATTGGAGTGTAAGGCCACAAAAACATGGATTTTGTGTGTGTGCGGCCAGAGTGTGTGGCCAAGCCTGTGTGCGGCCGCACACTCACTATGGAGTGTGTCAAAAACGTGGTTCCAAGCCTTTGGGGTGTTCTAGTGAAGGTGTTTAGACCATTGCATAACCGGATTGGGAGTTTGGGGCCATTTTGGACCTTTAAAAGGGTGTGTGCGGTTGCACATGGCGTGTGTGGTCAGGTGTGTACGGCCAGGCCTGTGTGCGGCCGTACACACTCCTACAAATGTGTCCAAATCGATTTTCCAAGGCTTTGTGATGATCCTAAGGAGGTGTTTTGTTCGATGCTAAGCTTTGGGTGAGTGTTTAAGCCCATTTTAGGACCAAAAGATGTGTGTGCGGTCACACGTGATGTGTGTGCGGCCGTCCACACATGAAGATCATCTAAAATGATGATTTCATGGATCAAACTCGAGGCAAAGACTTTCTAACGTGGTGTAGTAAAGATCTAAGGGTGTTTACTTACTTGTTTTGATGATTGGAGAGGAAAACTTGAAGAACTCTTGAGAGAGAAATGTTCCAGCTTCAAGGAGTGTGAAAAGGGTGTGAGGTTGACTTGGGGTCCTTTATATAGGCTAGAGAGTGAGGCTGGGAGGGTGTGTGGTCGGCTGTGTGCGGCTGGCTGGCCGCACACACCTTGCAAGGTGTGTTTGGCCCGATTTTGTGATGTTTTACCCACTCTAACCCTTCCCAAGACTCGTATCTCGATTGAATTAAGCCTAAAACACTTATATAGACCCAAAACTTCATAATAAAATAGCAAAACGATGCTATTTTGATAAAATGAAGGATTTGTACAGGTTGGAAATTTCAGGTTGTCACATCATCCCCCCGTTAGAGGGAATTTCGTCCCGAAATTAGAGTTCAAGCAACTGAGTTAATACAATTAACTAAGTAAAAACATGAGGGTATTTAAGTTTCATTTTATCCTCGCGCTCCCATGTGAATTCCGGTCCTCGCTTGGCGTTCCAGCGAACCTTTACGATTGGGATGCGGCTTTGTTTCGTTCGCTTAACCTCTCGGTCCATGATTTCTACAGGTTCTTCCACGAAATTGAGGCTCTCGTTGATCTCGATCTCGTCGAGTGGAATTAGAAGAGTCTCATCGGATAGGCACTTTTTCAAGTTCGAGACGTGGAAGGTAGGATGTACGTTACTGAGCTCGCGGGGTAGGTTGAGTTTGTAAGCTACGGGGCCGATTCTAGCGAGAATCTCGAAAGGCCCTATGTATCTTGGATTCAGCTTTCCACGCTTTCCAAAGCGTATTAAGCCCTTCCAGGGTGAGACTTTTAAAAGGACTCGGTCTCCCACCTGGAATTCCAATGGTTTCCTTCGTTTGTCTGCGTAGCTTTTCTGTCGGTCTCTAGAGGCTTTCAATCGTTCACGAATCCGCATGATCTTCTCTGTTGTTTCCCGAATGATTTCCGGACCTGTGAGAGCGCTGTCAGGAACTCGTCCTTTAGCTAGTTGTGCGTCACCCACCTCAGCCCAGCACAGAGGGGATCTGCACTTTCGGCCGTAGAGGGCTTCAAATGGAGCAGCCTTGATGTTCGTGTGATAACTGTTGTTGTATGAGAATTCGACCAGGGGTAAGTGGGTATCCCACGCCTTACCAAAGTCGATCACACAGGCTCGCAACATATCTTCCAAAGTTTGGATAGTCCTCTCACTTTGTCCGTCGATCTTGTTGGATATAGTGTCTAAGTCCATAACTTTATTTGGTATGTACTTGACCCGACCCGGCATGGTCCATTTGGGTTGCATGGCATTGCAATACTTGGATAGGCTAAATGAGAGAATAAGGCACTTATGATTATTAATATATTATAAGTTCTAATATATTAATAATAGTATTATTTAATTAGTATTGGTCAAGTATTAATCTAGTATTAATCCAGTGATCAAAGTGAGACTAATTAAATATATAGGGTTGATTATGACAATCATCAATTCTTTTATGGTGGATTAATGATCCATGGTTTATGGGTTTGGTTATAACCATATGGAGCTCCATGGATAGTCCATGGGAGTTACAAACCCATGGGTCATGGGAAATCAAGAGTCATGACAATTAAGGGCATTCATGTGTAAACCCTAATTGTGACAACACTATAAAAGGAACCCTATGGCTAGCAAAATGGTGACCTAGTGGACATAGTGTTACTAGAGAGGGCATAACCGATTTTGAGTGCTAGAAGTATTCTCTCAAGTTATTCCAAGTCTTGTGGTGTTGTGTGAAGCATTTGAGGCACAACATTTGGGGTGCTAGGCTCACAAAGTCTTGAAGGAATCCAAGCAACAACAAGGTATGTATTTCTACTAGTTTTATGTTTTATGTAATCCCCTTGCCATGCTAGTTAGGAAATAACCTTGAAAAGGAAATTTGCATGTATATAGTGAAAACATAGATTCAAGGTTATTAGGGTTGCATGTACACTTAGGAAGTGTTAGAATGCTCAAAAACCCACAAGTGGTATCAGAGCCTAGGATTGTTTTCTGTATACTTGATGCAAAACTGCTTAAAAACCGAAAATTCTGCATTCTGACGACTGGACTCGCCGAGTCCATGGGGAGGACTCGCCGAGTCCATGAACAAATTCATTCTACTCGCCGAGTAGAATAGTGCACTCGGCGAGTAGGAGCGTGCTGGGCAGTTTTTTCGAGTTTTGTTGCTGGAAATGGATTAAGATCATTATCCCAATCTGTTTTGGACTTGTAAAATCTGTTTTTCAAAATGATAATGATTATGTTAACCCATTTTACATGACTTTTATCAATTTTCAAGTATTGTATATGTTTATATGATTTCTTGAAATTGCTTGACATGAATTTGTGTTCTTATGAGTTTTTAGAAGATCATAGGAATTATGTGTAACCACCATGTGTGTTTAATTCATGATCTTAATGGCTATGATGGTGTCCATAACTTGTCCTCAAGTTATGGATAACCAAAAGTCACTTCTTTTAATTATGATTAAAGAACTAAAGAGGTTTCATAAAATGAAGAGTCTTCATTTTTATGAACCATTAAAACTCATAAGTTACAAATTGAAGAGACTTGGAATAGTTTCAAATCTTGCTCTCAAGTTTTGGAATTTGAAAAGTCTTACACTCTAATACTTTAATTCCAAATTAAACCTTAGATTTTTAAAAGGTTTAAAAATCAACACTTATACTATTATTATAATTTTATTATAATTTTATTATATAGATATGTATAAGAATATGTCATTCTTACCGTTAGTAGGCCTCATTCACGAAGCCGGTCTATAAGGGGGGTATAAGGTTGTTGCCTATAAAATGGTGACTTAATGGGTGTCCACTCTCACCCACCGCTTCCTTGATCGGTGGAGGGTCGTTAGCCGAACGGGTAGGATACGACTTTAAATACTCGTTAAAAGTATGATGAATTATAAAGTAACTATACATTAAAAATTCCCAATCTTAGTTACTTTAGGAAAATGTGAAATTGGTGCTAGCCCATAAAATTACACTTTGTACCTTACCAAGTCGTTAGTGGAGCGTGTGTGGTTAACCGGCACACTAACATGGACTAGTAAGAGTGGCAAAGGGTAACTTGACCTTATTATAGATCGGTGGAGCGTGTGTGGTTAACCGGCACATCGATTAGGTAATATTGTTGAGGGTACCAAGTCAATTTGTATGGTTATTCACACCTTGTTTGTGATCCTCGGTATCCCAGTCACAAACTTGAGAGGGCACAATCAAGATTCAAACATGCCATTGAAAAGTTCAATGTATCTCAAAAGATCTAGGAGTTTCAAAACCAATAAAACCTAATAATAAAATATTTCGTTCTTATGGTGGAAATTGGTAAATCGTCATTTACCTACCTTCAAATATTTTATAGTATGGATTACGGCATCCCTCTTCCAACTATAAATAGTTTGTTGGATCCTAGCCTTAATATTTCATTTGGGTGAATTATTAAGGATTCCTAATCTAATGAAACTTGTCTTTCTTTCCTTTCAGATGTCTTCGAACAATGCTTCTGGCTCAAACCCAACAGGCTCCTTTTCCCTTATGAACTTGTGTGGTAAGGTCATCTTTGATGGATCCAATTTCAATGAGTGGATCAGAAACATCAGAATGATTACCCGCTATGAGGACAAAGAATATGTCCTCGATAGGGAGCTTAAGGTTGTGAATGAAGCCACTGCTACTCCTGAAGAGTTTGCGGAGTTTGTTGCACATGAAAAGGATGCTACTAAAGTAGCATGCATCATGATGGCCACCATGACTCCTGAACTTCAAAAATCCTATGAAGATTTCTACCCCTATGAGATGCACCTGGATCTGATGGAAAGGTACCATCAGAGCGCGCGTCAAGAGAGGTATGAAATCATCTCCTCCATGATAACCGCAAGGATGAAGGATGGTGAACCCATCACCGGTCACTTGCAGAAAATGCAAAGGTTCGTTGACCGGTTGCTGAAGCTAAATGTTGACTTTCCTGAGGAAATGGCGATTGACATCATTCTCCATTCCTTACCTCCAAGTTATGATCAGTTTCGTATGACTTATCATATGAACAAGGAGGAAGTCACACTTAGAAAACTTCAAGGACTCTTAAGGACAGCTGAAAATGGCCTTAAGGGTAAAGCGGTTGCTACTTCTACTCCTTCAACAGCCCCTGTTCTGGCTATTGGGCAGGGAAAGGGTAAGAAGAGGAAAAGCCCTTCGAAGGGTACCAAGGGTAAGACTCTTGATGGTTCCTCTTCAAGTGGGACAAAGAAAGGTCCCATTACTCCTTCTTCAAACCCAAAGGAAGTACAGTGCTTCTATTGCCAGGATAAGGGACACTTCAAGCGAAGCTGCCCCAAATATCTGCAAGATCTAAAGGATGGGAAGGTTAAACCCACCCATGCAGGTATTTACACAATATTGTCTAACAACTCATCTAATGCTAATTCTTGGGTGCTTGATACAGGGTGTGGTATTCACATTTGTACTGATTTGCAGGCACTAAGAAGAAGTGAGCAAGTGGAGCACGGGAAGATAAACTTAGTCATGGGCAACAGGAAAGCATCACCTGTTACCAAGATAGGAGTTTATTCTTTATTGCTTAATAATGGGTTAATGTTAGATTTGAATAAGTGTTGTTACTCGCCCGAAATGGCGAGAAATATTATTTCTTTTCATGGCTTGTACAAACAAGGTTTTTCATTTTCATTTGATAATAAAAATGGTGCTATTAATTTTTATTACAATGATGTATTTTACTTTAAAGCATTACTTGTGATGGTGTATATGAAGCCGTGAATGTTGTAGACAATCTAGGAAATAATGTGTTGTATATTGATTCTTCAGATAGCTTGGATAAAGCATCCTTGTGGCATTGTCGTCTTGGACATGTTAACAAGAAGCGCATAGGCCAACTCCAAAAGGCTGGAGTCTTGGAATCATTTGACCTCAAGTCAGATGATAGTTGCGAGTCTTGTTTACTTGGAAAAATGACAAAGTCACCCTTCACAGGTACTTGTGATAGGGGTGAAGGTTTGTTAGACCTTGTACACACGGATGTGTGTGGGCCCTTCAGAGTTGCTACAAGGGATACTAATCGCTATTATGTGACTTTTACTGATGATTACAGTAGATATGGATATATTTACTTAATCAAGCATAAGTCAGAAACCTTTGAAAAGTTCAAAGAGTTTAAGCAGGAAGTGGAGAATCAATTGGGCAGGAACATCAAGATGCTCCGATCCGATCGGGGAGGAGAGTATCTTAGCATTGAGTTCCTTGACTATCTTAAGGAATGTGGGATTGTCTCACAATTGACACCACCCAGAACACCACAGTTGAATGGTGTAGCTGAGAGGCGCAATCGAACCTTGTTGGATATGGTTCGTTCCATGATGAGTCGAGCTTCGTTACCAATCTCTTTCTGGGGGTATGCCTTAGAGACTGCCACCCATATCCTTAATCTAGTCCCTACTAAAAAGGTTGCCAAAACACCTCACGAGATGTGGACTGGGAAAGTTCCCAATTTGGACCACATCAAGATTTGGGGTTGTGAAGCTTTCGTGAGGCGTGAGACTCATGATAAGCTTGAACCTCGAAGTGAGAGGTGTATTTTCATCGGCTACCCACATAGATCCTTTGGTTACCTCTTCTACAGACCCAGTGATAATGTGGTCTTTATAGCAAGAAGAGGAGTCTTTCGTGAGAGAGAATTCATAAGCCAAGGGGACAGTGGGAGGCAAATTGACCTTGAAGAGCTTCAAGAGTCAAGTGGTGAAGGAACCTCAAATGCTATCGACCAACCTGAGGAGGAAACTCCTGTTGATCCGATAGATGAGTCTGTACCTCCAAGACGTTCCACTAGGGTGAGGAACACACCTGATTTTTATTATGGTTATCACATCACCACTGAAGGTGATACGTTTATTAGTGATAGTACACTAATAGATTTGGATGAACCTAATAACTACAGGGAAGCCATGGCAGGCCCTGAGTCTGCTAAATGGAAGGAGGCTATGGACAGCGAGATTCAGCCCATGTATGACAATCAAGTTTGGAACTTGGTTGACAATGTACCAGGTCGTAAGACAGTTGGGTGCAAATGGATCTTCAAGAAGAAGACCGACATGGATGGGAAGGTACATACTTACAAAGCGCGACTGGTTGCGAAGGGCTTTACTCAAACTCCGGGAGTTGACTATGATGAGACCTTCTCACCAGTAGCTAAGATTAAGTCTATTAGAGTATTGTTAGCCATAGCTGCATTTCATGATTATGAAATATGGCAAATGGATGTCAAAACCGCTTTCCTTAATGGAAAGTTGGCTGAGGATGTTTACATGGCTCAACCAGAGGGTTTTGTCGATACAAGATACCCTAATAGAGTGTGTAAGCTTGATAATCCATTTATGGATTGAAACAAGCATCTCGCAGATGGAATCTTTGCTTTGATGAGAAAGTCAAAGAGTTTGGCTTTTCTAGGAGTGAGGATGAGTCTTGTGTGTATGTCAGGGCTAGTGGGAGCATAGTTAGCTTCTTGGTGTTGTATGTGGATGACATACTTCTCATAGGAAACGACATCCCAACCTTGCAGGAGGTTAAGTCCTGGCTTGGGAAGTGTTTCGCTATGAAGGACCTTGGAGAAGCTGCCTATATCCTAGGGATAAGGATATTGAGAGATAGGAGTAAGAGACTAATTGAACTTAGTCAAAGTACTTACTTGGATAAGGTGCTGAAGAGGTTCAGTATGCAAGAATCCAAGAAAGGAGAATTACCAATCCAGAGTAATGCCAAGCTGAGTAAGACTCAGAGTCCGAGTACAGAGGCTGAGATAGCTGAAATGAGTCATATACCATATGCTTCTGCTGTGGGCTCGATCATGTATGCTATGACTTGTACTCGCCCTGATGTGGCCTTTGCTTTGAGCATGGTCAGTAGATATCAAGGGAACCCTGGCAAGGCACACTGGACAGCGGTAAAGAACATTCTCAAGTATCTGCGGAGGACTAAGGATTGGATCCTTACCCTCGGAGGCAGTGATGACTTGAGAGTGGAAGGATATAGCGATGCTAGCTTCCAGACTGATAGGGATAATTTCCGCTCTCAGTCAGGCTGGGTCTTTATCCTAAATGGAGGGGCAATTACTTGGAAAAGTTCCAAGCAGGAGACAGTAGCTGATTCTACTTGTGAATCAGAGTACATAGCAGCAAGTGAAGCAGCTAAGGAGGCGATATGGCTAAAGAACTTCATCGGAGACCTTGGAGTTGTACCAGCTATAAAAGAGCCAATGGAAATTTTCTGTGACAGCGAAAGTGCGGTTGCTTTGGCTAAGGAACCGAGAGATCACGGGAGATCTAGGCACATTGACAGAAAATACCATTTCATCAGACATCGAATAGAAGAAGGACTCCTCGTGGCTAAGAGGGTATCATCAGATGAGAACCCGGCAGATCCCCTCACGAAGGGACTGAGCAGGGTTAAGCATTTACAGCATGCGAGGCGTATTGGGCTGAAGGATGATACTAGTTTCAATAATTAGATTCCTGAAACTTGTAAAATGTAATTGACATTTGATGATAAATAAAAGTTGTTATTTATTTATGAGTAAGGTGTTACTATCTTGTGTTGATTGTTTACTATGTTTCAATTTTGCATGTTTTTACTTCCAGAATAATTATGTTATTATTCAAACCATCCACAGTCAGTCAAACTTTGGAAGTAAGTATTGATTTAAGACTGTCATGAATTTGGCTTGTATGATTTGTCTAAAAGTGCTTTGGACAATGCAATGGTTGCTACAACATTCATGAGTACTCATAAGGGCTGAGTATTGGATCCAACCCACGCTAACTTGCATCACTTCATGGAATTTATCTCGAGTGATCGTGAGACGGTAATATCATATAAATCTTCAAACCTAGAGATATGAGTTGTTGACTATGAGTTGGTTATTCATTGATTGTACGAAAACGCATTGGTAACTCGATGTTATAAAACGTGCATTTGTGAGTAATTCAACAAGTAGTTAGTACAAGCATATCAGTCGAAGTTTATCTGTTCCTTCTAGAAATAGAAGCGATATCTGGGCCCCTCGATGATTTGGTTTTGACCTATGTACCGGGCCCGGTCAGAACCTAATTGATGTGTTCAATTTAGTTCTATGTCGAAACAAATCAGAGATCGAGAAACAAATGCTGGACAATAAGTAAGACCATGTTCCATGTGTTTGTCCGGCTGATATCATGAGAACAGAGGATTATATGATCACTTATCTTAAATGGCGTATCATCATCATCTCAGTTCCGAGAGACTTTGAAAGAGCTACGATTGCTAGTCGGATTTTGAAGTCATATTTGCAAATATAGTTATTAGACTTATCCAAGTGGGAGACTGTTGGATATAGTGTCTAAGTCCATAACTTTATTTGGTATGTACTTGACCCGACCCGGCATGGTCCATTTGGGTTGCATGGCATTGCAATACTTGGATAGACTAAATGAGAGAATAAGGCACTTATGATTATTAATATATTATAAGTTCTAATATATTAATAATAGTATTATTTAATTAGTATTGATCAAGTATTAATCTAGTATTAATCTAGTGATCAAAGTGAGACTAATTAAATATATAGGGTTGATTATGACAATCATCAATTCTTTTATGGTGGATTAATGATCCATGGTTTATGGGTTTGGTTATAACCATATGGAGCTCCATGGATAGTCCATGGGAGTTACAAACCCATGGGTCATGGGAAATCAAGAGTCATGACAATTAAGGGCATTCATGTGTAAACCCTAATTGTGACAACACTATAAAAGGAACCCTATGGCTAGCAAAATGGTGACCTAGTGGACATAGTGTTACTAGAGAGGGCATAACCGATTTTGAGTGCTAGAAGTATTCTCTCAAGTTATTCCAAGTCTTGTGGTGTTGTGTGAAGCATTTGAGGCATAACATTTGGGGTGCTAGGCTCACAAAGTCTTGAAGGAATCCAAGCAACAACAAGGTATGTATTTCTACTAGTTTTATGTTTTATGTAATCCCCTTGCCATGCTAGTTAGGAAATAACCTTGAAAAGGAAATTTGCATGTATATAGTGAAAACATAGATTCAAGGTTATTAGGGTTGCATGTACACTTAGGAAGTGTTAGAATGCTCAAAAACCCATCAGATCTGTGGATGGTAGGCTGTACTCATGTCCAGCCTCGTTCCTAAGGAGCTTTGTAATGACTGCCAGAACCTCGAAGTGAATCTACTATCTCTATCTGAGATAATAGATATAGGAACACCATGCAGCCGTACGATCTCCCTAATGTATGCTCTCGTGAGCTTCTCCATCTTGTCGGTTGCTTTGATGGGTAGGAAGTGTGCGGACTTGGTCAATCTGTCGACGATGACCCATATGGTATCAAGTCCACCCGTTGTCTTGGGTAACTTGGTTATGAAGTCCATAGTGATCCGCTCCCACTTCCACTTAGGTATCTCCAGTTGTTGGAGTAGACCTGATGGTTTCTGGTATTCGACCTTGACCTTTGCGCAAGTAAGGCATTTACTTACGAAGGTAGCAATCTCTGCTTTCATGTTAGGCCACCAGTATGACTTCTTGAGATCCCGATACATCTTATCTGAACCTGGGTGGACGGAATATCGAGTATTGTGAGCTTCCTTCATGACCAAGTCTCTGAAGCCACCGTGCTTCGGTGTCCAGATCCGGTCCATGAGATATAAGGCTTCATCACCCTTGGCTTCCAGGTTTTCATCCATTCCTCGGAGGGATTCTCCCGCTACATTTTCAGGTTTCAAAGCTTCGAGCTGAGCCTCCTTAATTTGCACGGATATATGCGAATGGATGGTCATTGTTAGTGACTTGACTCTTCGGCCAGAGTATTCCTTCCGACTTAGGGCATCTGCTACTACGTTGGCTTTACCCGGATGACAACGAATTTCGCATTCGTAGTCGTTGAGTAGCTCGACCCACCGTCGTTGTCTCATATTGAGCTCCTTCTGGTTGAATATGTGCTGCAGGCTTTTGTGGTCTGTAAAAATAGTGCTCTTTGTACCATACATATAGTGTCTCCAGATTTTTAGGGCGAACACAACCGCTCCTAATTCGAGGTTGTGCGTGGTGTAGTTGACCTCGTGTGTCTTCAGCTGTCATGAGGCGTAGGCGATGACCTTACCCCGTTGCATCAGAACACATCCGAGCCCTTGATTCGACGCATCACAATAGACTATGAAGTCTTCTGTTCCTTCGGGGAGGGACAGTATCGGTGCGGTGCATAAGGCTCGCTTCAGCGTTTGCAACGCTTTCTCCTGCTTCTCTTCCCAGTCAAAGGACACGCCCTTCTGGGTCAATGTAGTGAGGGGTTTCGCAATTCGAGAGAAGTTCTGAATGAATCTGCGGTAGTAGCCAGCGAGGCCAATAAATTGACGAATTTCTGTAGGCGTCTTTGGTGCTGACCAGTTCTCAATAGCCTTAATTTTGGATGGGCCCACGTGGATCCCTTCTTTGCTAACCACGTGTCCTAAGAATTCGATTCTTCGGATCCAGAATTCGCATTTTGAGAACTTCGCATATAGCTTCTCTGATCGTAAGGTTCCTAGGACTTGTCGTAAATGATCGCTATGCTCCTCCTTACTTCGAGAGTAGATAAGTATATCATCAATGAAGACGATGACGAACTGATCCAAGTAAGGACGACATACTCTATTTATCAAGTCCATGAATACTGCGGGCGCATTGGTCAATCCGAATGGCATCACTACGAACTCGTAGTGTCCGTAACGAGTTCGGAAGGCTGTCTTCGGGACATCTTCCTCCAGAACTCGTAACTGGTGATACCCGGACCTCAAATCAATCTTGAAAAAGTAGCTCGCCCCTTGCAGCTGGTCAAATAAATCGTCTATGCGAGGAAGAGGGTAACGATTCTTGACTGTAAGCTTGTTGAGTTCCCTGTAGTTGATGCACATACGGAACGATCCGTCTTTCTTCTTCACGAACAAGACTGGTGCTCCCCAGGGTGAGAAGCTTGGTCTTATGAAGCCCTTGCTGAGCAGTTCGTTAAGTTGACCGGACAGTTCTTGCATCTCAGCAGGTGCTAGACGATAGGGCGATTTGGCTACGGGGGTCGCTCCTGGAATTAGGTCGATTCGGAATTCGACTTGACGTTGCGGAGGTAAACCCGATAGTTCTTCAGGGAATACGTCAGGGAAGTCGCGTACTACGGGAATGTCTTTTAGGTCTTTTGTTTTTTGTCTCGTATCTACAACATGCGCCAGGAATGCACGATATTCCTTACGTAAGTACTTCTGGGCTTGAATACTCGAGATGATACGAAGACTCGTACTGGATTTGTCTCCGTAGGTCAACAAGGTTTCGTTATCGGGTAAGTTTAGACGGATTGCCTTGTCGAAACACAGGATATCGGAACGATGGAGACTCAACCAGTCCATGCCTACAATGACATCGAAGCTCTTGATAGCTACTGGTATGAGGTCGATTGGGAACGAATGATTATCTAGCGTGAGGGTACAACCTATGTAAATCTCGTTAGAACTCTCTGTCTTACCGTTAGCCATTTCTACGACGAAGGTTTCTTTTAGTGTTTGCGCTGATTGCTTAAGTAGGTGTTTGAATTTTTGGTTTACAAAGCTTCTTTCTGCCCCACTATCGAATAGGATACAAGCATAAGAGTTATTGAGAAGGAACGTACCCGTGACTACTGTGGGGTCTGCTACGACTTCATGGTGGCCAATAGCAAGTAGTCTTCCTGCTCCTCCCGTATTCCCAGCTTTTGGGCAGTTTCTTTTGAAGTGCCATGTCTCGCCACACCCGTAGCAGGCTTGACTCACTCCGGTACTGGGAATCTGGGTGATGGGTTTGGGTTGAGATCTGCAAAACCGGGCGGTATGGCCTTTCCGGTCGCAGTTAGTGCAGTGCATCTCACGACAGAGGCCGTTATGATGGAAAGAGCACTTGGTGCACTTGGGTAAGTTCCCTGCATATGTTTTGGCGGGTACAGGGACAGCAGGAGTAGTGGCAGCATGGACAGCCACCGTTTGTTGTTTCTTGGAAGGGTGTTGATTTGACTTGCCCTTCTTTCGGTCCCAACGCCTCTTTTTGTTGTCAGCCGCATGGGTTGGTGTCGCGGTAGTGGTTGTAGTTGTTGATGGAGTAGAAGGAACTTCATGATCGATGAGCCTTTGGGCCAATTCCTTGGCACTGTCAAAGGTCGTAGGGTGTGATGCTAGAACATTCCCTCGATACGGGGGCACTAAACCCCAGATGTATCTTTCAATTTTTTTGCCTTCGGTGGGGACCATGTTAGGACATAGAGTCACCAGGTCGCAGAACCTGGCTGTATAAGCCACTATGTCGGTCCCCTTCATCTTGAGGCCCCACAGTTCCTCCTCCAGCTTCTGAATTTCGCCCCTCGGGCAGTACTCCCTCATCAACAGGTCCTTTAGTGTATCCCAGCCCATGGCGTTGGCTGTCACCAAGGAGAGTGATTTGACATGGGCATTCCACCACGTCAAGGCCCTTTCGGTGAAAGTGCAAGATGCAAACTTTATCTTGCTCTATTCGGGGCAAAAGCACATCTCGAAGATTGCCTCAGTTCGTTCGACCCATTGGGACAATGCAATTATCCCTCCGGTTCCATTGAAGTATGTTGGCTTGCAGCTCATGAAATCCTTATAGGTACACCCCTGTGTACGTGGGTGGATTTCACCATGTCTAGAGTTGGTGCCCATTCCGGCTCCACTTGCATCACCAAAATTTACTTGAGCCATGGCCGTATTCACAGCTGCGGTCACAGCTGCTTGGAACATAACCGCATCGAACTGCGGAGGAGGTGGTGGTGGAGTTTGAGTTGCAGGTCTGCCCCTGGTCGGACGCGGACGAGGCGACATCTTGTACTGAAAGTTAATGTGGATGGTCATAATAGTGAGAATCAATTGTGAGAATGTTTCATGGACTAAATTGCCATAGTCCAAAGATCAGATAGGGTAATAACAATAGAGTAGTAAAACACATGTGTAAGGGCTTCCCTTAGATTAGATAACTTCTAATATTACTGGTATTACTGATGTAAAAAGAGTTCGGGAAAAACGAGCTAACAGAAGGTCTTACATCAAACCATAACAGGAAAATGTTGGCAGCTTAGAAGTCTAGTTAGAGTACTTTTAAAAGCTAGGAATATTTTACAGACAAGTGCTCCCTAGGGCACAGAAATAAAGGCTATTCCTTAATTCAAAAGAAAGATGAGTCAACATCCTCTAACGACGACGGTTATTCCTCGGACGGATCCTCAGATCGGCCAGTTGGCGCTCCATGTCGAGTACGCGCTGCTCGTACACACGCTGGCGTACGCGATGCTCTATGACTTCTGCCCTAGTCTTAGCTAGTGCCTGAAGTAGAGACTCGCGGTCATTCTGAGTCCTCTCGTTAGCATCTTGCAGACGGCGGATGTGGATGTCACTCAACCTGGTGTGGGTGACTATCTCAGCAATCCGGTTAATGGCGGTTCTCCCTTGAATCTCGTTTCGAGCAACCCTGCGGACTAGAATAGGCAGGACCCTGTCCGCAGTGCTTCCTTCGTTCACGTTGTAGAACCCTTGGTCTCCGTTGTAGGGGATGGGCTGGTCTAGCTCTTGACTCCAAGCCTCCAAACTCTCCACCCACAGAGGTGTTGGGCCTCTGAACACTGGGCGTTGGTTAGGGTTTGGAACTACAGGGGGTATGTTGTTGACTTCGGGTTCGGAGTCAGAGCTATCCGAAGAGCCTCCTGCACGGTGATTATCCAGGAGAATTGGGTGATCGACTTCAGGCTCATTACCGAGCCACCCACCGTTTCCTTGGTTTGGATAGTACGGATCGCCAGGGAGATGAAAGCCAGCCATGCTATCTACGCGAGAAAGGGGAAAGAATAGTTAATAGACGTACTAATCTAAGATACTTATAAGATGATCGTTATTAGTTGATTCAATACTTGCATAGTGCATACCAATCACATGCAACTGAAACAGGATAGACCTTCGAATAAGTGACCCTAACTCTAAATCCACAACCAAACAAGGAACAGAAGTAAAGCAAAGATCACAGATTCTAAGTCTATAGCGCCTTAGTCACATGTAACCGCAGAGTATCCACTTAGCAACTATTGTCCTACTAGTAACGACCTTTTTAGTTCTCACATGTGTAACCTATAGAAATGCAGAATACCCCTATGGTATTCCGTTCTAATGTTCTTGTTGTGGTAGTGTTGGTAAGTTGTTAGACTTGTTGCAACTCCACGACCATTCTTAGGCACATGCTAGTCACTCCTCGGGAAATGTAGTTGATCAGGCTACATCCCCCCCAGATTTAACTAAATGTCTCTAAGCCTAATCGTGCTGTCCAACAATCTTAATACTTTTGTTCTGTTCTAGTATGATACTGACCTTGGTATGAATAGATGGATATATATATATATATATATATATATATATATATATATATATATATACTTAGTTAAATATTTTATTATTTAAAAGTATATATTCTTGGTCAGAGTGTTTTTAATCCCGATGTGTTTATAGTTCGTATATCTTTTATGTGTTGATATACTTAATTCACTGTAAACAATGCTCTGATACCAATCTGTCACACCCCAGAACCGAGAACGGCGAAAACGTTATGGGGTGAAGGACGTCATGTACAGTATCATAACAATGCATAATAGTAAAGACAAGCAACAACATCCATTGCATTAGTATAATAATTGTAATACAAGCGTGTTCTGTATAGTTTGTAAGACACCAAAAGTATAATCAAAATAAAAGATGATTCTTGTATGCTCCATCTTCTCAAAAGCTTCATCTGTACCTGTCTACTGATGACCTGAGAATACAAGTTATTTTGAAAGCGAGTATCAGCATAAAGCTGGTGAGTTCATAATTATTTAGTGCCATTGCTTGTATAAAAATGTTAGCAACAATGTAGTGTAGTAATTGGTTTCAAGTGTTTTGGAAATAGTATACTCCCTAGAAAACCCTATGTTTCCTAGTAAAAGTAGTCTTCTACCAAGACCCGATTGCTTGTGTGTTTGTTCTATCGTAAATGTAAGGGTTTTTCCCCCAGTGAAAACCATTAGTATAACAATATAGTTTACTGAAACGAGTACGTGACAAAGTCACAAAGTAATGAAAATACAGACTCCAGGTGGTACTGAGTGAACAATACGCCTCGAAAAGTCTAAGTAGATATATGTAGACTCCAGGCGGTGCGCCTCGCAAAGTCCAAAGTAGATATATGTAGACTCCAGGCGGTACGCCTCGCAAAGTCCAAAGTAGATATATGTAGACTCCAGGCGGTGCGCCTCGCAAAGTCCAAAGTAGATATATGTAGACTCCAGGCGGTACGCCTCGCAAAGTCCAAAGTAGATATATGTAGACTCCAGGCGGTACGCCTCGCAAAGTCCAAAGTAGATATATGTAGACTCCAGGCGGTACGCCTTGCAAAGTCCATTTTTGCCTTAAAATACTTATTAGTTAATTTAAGGTTTGAATGTGAACTCGTATGTAACCATGCTGATTGACGGATGAAAAACTGATGACCCTCCAGGTCACACGTAGTATGGTGACATATTGTCACCCCTGGGCCTAGTCGGCTCGGACTGTAGCTAGCAGTCGGGATGTGGGAGCGTCTGTCCCGTATAGATCTATACACATAATGCCCGCTCTCCCTCCAGGAGACTCTGGTTACACGGTGATAGCACAATGAAGTGTCGTATCGAGAGACAGTATGTCACATTCTAATTAGAGAAATCATATGTTGTATAGTATGCCATTGTATAATGATGTTTTCTCTGTAATAGTATATAGAGTTTTCTTTGTATAGTGTATAGTGTTCTCTTTGTATAGTATATAACATGCATTGACTCTTAACTGTACCGACTCTGGTAGTGTCATTGGAATAGTAGTAATGAGTAGTAACCTTTAACTATACCGATTATAGTTATATAGTAATGTTTGTTTGCAAGCCTTTGCTATACAAAGGTACGGAACTGAAGTGAAGACTTTTATATCCAACACGAATATATACGATATATAACTAAGAATTCAACGATAGTCGGACAAATAACAGAATACCCTAAGTCCACAACCAAACAAGGAACAGGAAATCGGGTGAGCTATTAGTCCTAAGTCCTTCAAATCTTATTTATATAAATATATTAGCATAGATATGGGTTTGAAAATAAGACATGTTAAAAGAGTTTGAAAACATTTTTAGCCTTTAAAAGTTTTAATAGAAGGTTTGAAATGCTTGAAAATCCATAAGTTTGATAACCATTTGAAAGTAATAGGAAATCCTTTTGTTTGTTCTAGTTGTAAATCGCATGTGGTTAGAGCAATAACTAGAATAGTCCTTTCCATAGCTTCTTCGAGTTGGCGAATGCAGACCGTGTTAATGCCAGAGTTGGCGTCAACTTCCATCACTCGGTCGATGGCTGCACGACCTTGCTCGACATTCCGAGCAATCCTACAGATCATAATGGGTAGGACTCGGTCAGCTGAGCGTCCCTCGCTTATATTGTAAAAGCTTCGGTCTCCATTGAAGGGTAATGGTTGACCCTGTTCATCGCTCCAACGGTTCAAGTTTGTCGCCCACAAGGGTGTGGGGCCTTGAAATGCCGGTCGGGGGTTGGGGTTTGGGACTGGAGCCTCTTGGGGCAGGTTGTTGACTTCTGGTTCGGAGTCAGAACCATCCGAAAAACCTTCTGCGAGGTGATCATCCAAAGGGATTGGATGATCCTCTTCTGGCTCATCATCGAGCCACCCACCATTGCCTTGGTTGGGAAAATACGGATCGTCGGGGAGATGGAAGCCAGCCATGTTATCTACGCGAGACAAGGGGGTATAAGAATCTTATAATAATAGACGTACTAATTAAGATAATTATAAGATGGTCCTTACTAGTTACTTCAATAATTGCATAGTGCATACAAGTTACATGTAATCAAAACAGGATAGACCTTCGAATAAGTGACCCTAACCCTAAATCCACAACCAAACAAGGAACAGGAAGTAAAGCAAAGGTCACAGATTTTAAGTCTATAACACCTTAGTCACATATAACTTTAGCGTATCCACTTAGCAACTATTGACCTACTAGTAAAGACCTTTTTAGTTCTCAAATAAGTAATTATAGTAACACAAAATACTCCTATAGTATTTTAGGTTTATGTTCTGTTCTAATGTTCTCGTTGTAGTAGTGTTGGTAAGTTTTTAGACTTGTTGCAACCTCACAACCACTCTTAGGCACATGCTAGTCACTTCTCGGAAAATATAGTTGATCAGGCTATATCCTCCCAGGTTTGACTATATGTCTCTAAGCCTAATCGTGTTGTTCAACAATCGTAATACTTTTGTTCTGTCCTAATGACACTGATTTTTAGTATGAATGCAGGTATGTATACTTAGTTAAATATTTTATTATTTAAAAGTATAAAACTCTTGGTCAGAGTATTTTAATCCCGCTGTGTTTATAGTTTGTATATCTTTTATGGGTTGATATACTCGATTCACTATAAACAATGCTCTGATACCAATCTGTCACACCCCAAAACCGGAACGGTGGAAACGTTCTGGGGAGGAGGACGTCATGTACAGTATCATAACAATGCATAATAGTAAACAAGCAACAACATCCATTGCATTAATAGAATAATTTTAATATAAGCGTGTTCTGTATAGTTTATAAGACACCAAAAATATGAATCAAAATAAAAGAAGAGTCTTGAATGTGCTCCATCTTCTCAAAAGCTTCATCGGTACCTGTCTACTGATGACCTGAGAATACAAGTTATTTTGAAGGAGTTTATCAGCATTAAAGTTGGTGTTCATAAGTATTTAGTGTCATTGCTTGTATGAAAATCTTTGTAAGTTTGAAGAAAATGTTTGTAAATTTGAAGAAAATGTTTGTAAGTTTTCAATGTAAATGTTTGTAGTGAATAATTGTATCTCCTAGAAAATCCTATATTTTCTATTAAAAGTGGCCTTCTACCAAGGCATCAATGTTATGTATGTTTGTTTCGTGTAAAAGTGTGTATTTTCCCAAGTATGACTATTATTACCTAAATATAGTTTAAACATTTATGAATATGTGAGAAGATCACAAAGTAACTGTAATAGGGAAAATAATGTTTTACCTCAGCAGTAACACTGCTGGCTATAAAGTGATAAAACTCAGACTCCAGGTAGTATTAAATGTACAATACCCCTCGGGGAGTCTAAAGTAGTCTTAAATCTTTAGTTGGTTAATTAAAGGCTTAAATGTGAACTCGTATGTAGCCATACTGATCGACGACTGAATAATTGATGACCCTCCGGTGTCATATGTAGTGAGGTGACATTTTGTCACCCCTTGGCCTTATCGGCTGGGACTGTAGCTAGCAGTCGGGGTGTGTGAGTGTCTGTCCCGTATAGATCTATACACACAATGCCTTCTCTCCCTCCAGGAGACTCTGGTTACTAAATGATACAACACGGTTTTGTTGTATCCGAAAATAGTGTGTCACATTCTAGTTATCGTATTCTAATGTTTGTATAGTAAGTCATAGTGTAGTAATGTTCTCTCTGTACTAGTGTATAGTATATTCTCTTGTATAGTGACTAGTGTGTATTGTATTTCGTTATAGTATGTTTGTAATGACTTGTAAATGTACTGACTCTTGTATGCTTCGTTGTACTAATAATAGTGTGACAACCTGAAAATCCTTGTCTTGTAAAGTTCAACTATTCAACTCATCCGAGTGTCAGCCTTCGTTTTGCTATTTTTTAACGAAATTGTGGGTCTATATGAGTGTTCTAGGCTTAGAATAACCTAGATATGAGTCTTAGGAAGGGTTAGAATGTGTGTAGCATCACAAAATCGGGCCAAACACACCAAGCAAGGTGTGTGCGGCCAGCCAGCCGCACACAGCCAACCACACACCCATCTTCCAGCCGCACACTCACCCCTATATATATAGGGTGACCCCCTTCACTCATTCCTTTCTTTCGGCTACACTCTACTTTCTCTCTCTAGAATCTTCACATAAGGACCCTTCAAAGGCTTCAAAAACGTAAGTATTCTATCATCTAGCTCGTTATGCTTGCAAGACTTCTTAATCTAAGCCCAAATTCATCAAAGTTTCATGCTGTTCTTCATCCTTGAAGGTGTATGGCCGCACACCTTCATAAGGTGGCCGTACACACCTTAAAGGCTCTCCAAAGTGAGATTTTGGCCTCCATTTGCTAGTTGGACTTGGTATTGGCTTTGAAACACCTAGAAATCGACATTTTGGGCATGAATGAAGAGTGTACGGCCGCACACCCCTGTGTACGGCCGCACACACACTCTGTACAGCCGCACACTCCCTTGTACGACCGCACACAGGCTTGGCCGCACACCCTGGCCGTACACCTGGCCGCACACACATAAAAGTCGAGTTTGGTGGCCTTACACTCAAATCTAAGGCCCTACACTCATTTAGGGACTTCAATAGGTGTTTGTAACACTTAATTCTAAGTGTTTTCATGTCCCTAAGGTATGTCCATGTGTCCATTAGTGGTTATATACCCTAAGTGTATTCATATATGTGTTATTACATGTTAAACTAGGATCCGTCTGTGCTCACGACTTCATTCGACACCCGGTGATCCTATATCAATCTTTCTTTCGAGTTACTCACTTCAGGTGAGTTCATACCCCTTAATCAACCTTTGAAATGATTTTAAATGCTTTTATGGGGGGATACAAGTTGAACTATTAAGTTATTATATCAATCGCATGTGATTAATAACTGTCAATCAAATAGATTTTTGCATGTGAAACTGTTTTATCAAGCTAAAGGTTTCAAATCTTGTTTTCAAATCTCTTTTAAAGTACTAAAATCTCTTTTTAAATTACTGAACTTTTATCAAAGTCTTTTAAATTTATATTCTTGTTAGATTCATGTCTATATAGATATAGTTATATAAGTAGGGTTTGAAGGACTTAGGACTGATAGCCTGCTTTATTTCCTGTTCCTTGTTTGGTTGTGGACTTAGAGTATCCGGTTATTTGTCCGAGTGTCGTTGAAGTCCTAGTTATATATTATGTATATCTGTTTAGATATTAAAACTCTTACTCCAGTTCAGCGCCTTTGGGTAGCAAAGGTACCTAGATAACCTCTCAAGTAAACTATAGTAGGTATAGTTTAGAAACCAACAATAGCTTTTTATGAAGAGAAACTAGCTATATCAATATTCTAAAACATGTACTTTAGTAAAAAGAAACGTATATAGCAATCAGAGCATGAGATACATCCTCATGACGTGGATTTCACCGTTGTCGAGTTGGTAACCAGAGTCTCCTGGAGGGAGAGCGAGCATTGTGTGTATAGATCTATACGGGACAGACCATCCCACATCCTGACTGCTAGCTACAGTCCCGATCGACCAAGCCGAGGGGTGACAAATGTCACATTTATTTCGACGCCGGCAGATCGTCGTGTTTACATCCGTCAATCAGTATGGTTACGAGTATCTTAACATTTACCTTATAATTCATGGTCTTAAGGTAATTAGTACCACGGTAGTTTCTACATATAAAACTACAGTACTATAATATTTTCCCTAATACATTAACGGAACGTTTTTGATATAAAACGATAATGTAAAACTATATTTTGATAATGATAGTAACATTTGGGAAAAATGCTCTTTAAACACAAAACAGTTGAGTCTTGGTAGAGGATTGCTTTTAGTAGAGAACTCATTATTTTAAACATGAAACAGTCGAGTCTTGGTAGAAGACTACTTTTATTAGAAAATATAGGATTTTCTGGAAGGAATTCAAATACTTTATAAACTTTTACCACGATCATCTAATGAGATTATTTTGAGGAAAAACATGTATTTATATCAATATCATTAAAATACTTATGAACTCACCAGCATTAAAATGCTGATCCTCTCTTTCAAAATAACTTGTATTCTCAGGTTGTCAGTAGACAGGTACACTCCCGAAGCTTTTGCGAAGTTAGCCTTGTACCGAGTTGCATCTTATGTTATTCTCTATATCTATTTTTGATGTTGTTGCTAAATGTAACCTTTGTAAAAACTTATACTATTAATGCAATGGTTGTTGTCCTTTGATTACTATACTGCATGTGTTGTGATACTTGACATGACGTCCTCCGCCCTAGAACGTTTCCGTCGTTCGGGTTTTGGGGTGTGACAGATCGGTATCAGAGCATTGTTTATAGTGAACTCAGTATATCAAATCATAAAAGATATACAACCTATAAATATAATGGGATAAAAACACTCTGACCAAGAGTTATACTTTAAAATATAACCATATTTTACAAAAGTATAAGTACATCCAAAATATATATACCAGAACAAGTATCACAAGAAGAACAAGAATAAAAGTCTTTGGATGTTGAGTATTACCGTCAAACCTGGGCAGTTATGTAATCGTAAGCTGGAATAAATGTAGCCTGATCAACTATATTTATTCGAGATGCGACCAACGTGTGTTTGGGAGTGATGGTGGTGTTGCAAGGAATCTGAAACTTACCATATAGGAATGCTAGAGCCGAACATAAAGTTTAAAATACTATAGGAGTATTTTATGATACTAAAAGACTAACAATAAACCTAAAAGCATGTTCAGAAGTTCTAGAATCAAACATGTAATTAAAATACTATAGGAGTATTTTAGGAATCATAAATAACCTTGCGTGAAAACTAAAAAGACCCTTATTGATAGATCTATGATTACAGAGTATATGCTCTCAAGGTTATATATAGTGAGGATCTCATAGACTAAGAATGTGTGGTTTCGCTCTACTTCCTTTTCCTTGTTTGGATGTGGATATAGAGTAGTATCACATATTCGAAGGCCTATTAGATCTAAGTTATATATGATTTGTGTACACTATGTAATTGTAGAAGGACTCGATATGGATCACACATTAAAATGTTTTAATAATCCCTTAAGATTCTTTAGACATTCCCATTCTCGCATAAACCCCTTTAGAAAACCTTATCCACTTCAGTAATCGGTAGAGGAGTCGACAAAGACCCAGAAGAGGTTCATTGAGAAGATTTCCACTTAGGAAATAAATGAACATTGATGGGACTATTGAAATCACCATGTGCCTATACCTTTTGGGGACATCGGTGGGAAATTCGCCGGAACTTCCGAGGTTCCAGTCCTCCATTATGAAGTAATGACGATCGGAGTCAGAATCGGAAGTAAGACGAAGCAGAAATTCGATATGTCTATAGAAGAAGAGAACCCCATAAAAATACCCGGAGAAAACTAAAGTTCACATCAGCCAAGAATAAGCGGTGAACAGAGGGAGCCAGTGCATGAAACCCGAGAAGTATTTCTACCTCTTTAACGTCATGCTAATAACCCATAAAATAATACAACTTAGTGAGCTAGTGATTACACTACTCACACTATGTGTTAGGCAAATCGTCTTTCCTGTCGCGATTAATATAAATAGATCAGATCACAAAATCTCAATTGAGAGTGATTAGCCCTTAGCATTCATGAATCTTTTCTTGTGTAATCTTCATTCCAAAGTTCTTTCGAATCTTTTCAAAACCGGAGAGTGAACCTCTCCAATATAAAGACAACTTAGTTGGAACGACACCCATTTTATGGCTTTCCGATACACTTACTTCTACCCTGTTACCAGGATTGCATCATAGGGATGTAGGTCGACACTTGGAGAACCATAGCTCAAAGCGCGGGAAATTTTTATGCCTATTATAGTAAAGAAAGATACGTCTAGGGGTAACCATTGTCTCTCATCAGCTTGTGTTCCTCATCGTGTAGGAAAAACCATGCCTCCGAAGAAACGTAACCAACCCGCTAGCAAGGCACCGACTCTTCAGATCGATGAAGTGACGTTCCAAGCTGCAGTTTCAGCAGCCGTAGCAGCTGTTGTGGCTCACCTGAATGCTAACAACATAAATGTTAGCAAGAGAATTATCGGGAATCCCGATCATAACAATGGACAGCAACAACCAGCACCGGTGTGTAAAGCAACCCAAGAACTCCAACCTAATCCCCTGAAAAGAAAGTTTGAGAACGAGAAGGGGATTACCTCGACTCAAGGACCTTCCGAAGGGCAGCAAGCTGAGGTAGTCAATACCCTTGTCACCCGCCTGTCTCGACACCAAGAAGACCATACCTAAGAAACTTCCCCCAGTGCAGCAAGTGTAACTACCATCATTATGGAGTCTGTCGAGAACCCTTTTGTGTTAGGTGCAACATGAAGGGGCATACCGCTCGCAACTGCAGAACTCCGGTTGAGTTCATTACATCAACCACCAATGTTGGGACCAATCCAATATGCCACCTATGTGGTGAAATTGGGCATCTCAAGAGGGACTGCCCAACTGAAAGAAATAACAAAGACGCAGGAGGAGTTTGACCCTAATACCTAGAGGAACATCAAGGAACCCGATAGAATTTTGGTACGCTTCTTAACCTTAAGTGGCTAATCGAAAACTTTAAATAATCAATTCTAATTGTAATTACTCCCTCGTTAAGGCAAAAGTCGCAGCACTGTTGTAAAACTTAAAAACCCATCAGGTAAAGCTATGATGGCTTAGTATATACGTTAAGACCCTTTATAATTAGGATTGATAGACCTCGAGTGAGTGATGCAGCCTTATCTCCTGTTCCTTGTTTGGTTGTGAATTTAGGGCGGAGTCGCTCAGTCAACAGTCCTTTTAATCTTAATTATACATGACTAGTGTATACTAGGCGATTATAAAGAGGCCTTGTGAGAAGTCTACTCATGAAAAGTACATCTTTCCAAAGCATCAGGACCCCTAGCGTTCAGCGTCAATCATGTTGGTCCAAGCATTCACGATAGTAATACCATGGACGAACCCGAAACACTAAGAACTTGTGTGCCCTGTTCAGCACATGGTCCTATCAATCTTCATTCTATATCGTGTCGATGTTTATTAATTTTCACACTACCGTTAGCCATGGTTCGACTTGGTTCGACTTGGTTCGACCATGCGAGAATTCCTAGTGCTGTGTAAAAAGAACTTTCACCTTATCCTAAGCGTCAAATAAAATCATTTCAAACCTAATAGGAAACCTAATGCGAACCATCTGTCGTCTCTCTCATCCAACCTTCAGAAGTACCCAGGAGAGGGGTACCGCGCGTTGTTAACCAACCCCATTAGACATTGAAACCTAAAGCGAAAGGCACTGCAGATATTCCGGAAGATAATAACTGCCCGAGGCCTACTCAATAGATCCTCCAGAAAGACCACTGGCACCGCACGATCAAGTTCGTGAATCAAGAGTAAGAACTCATGGGATTAACTTACTACTACTGAGTATATGCATTAGAGTGGTATATAATTTAGGATAATAAAATTTAAGATGTGTGCTTCCGCCCTACTCCCTGTTCCTTGTTTGGTTGTGGGTTTGGGGTGGGGCCACAAATCTGAACATCCTGTCAATCTCAATTATATACGACTTGTATACACTGAGTAATAGTGATTGAGACGAGTATGAGGTCTACCACGAACCTTAAAATAAACCCTTCATCGCATACCCATAGGAAAGGAGCTGAAGTCAAGAGAACAATTGTGGGTTGAGCTGCTAAAATGACTACAAATTCAAAATTTCTTGTCATCCCGGTTAAGCCAACATAGTAGCTGACACCCTCAGTTAGGAAAAAGTAACTCAAGTCGTAAGAGTCAAAAACATTGACTACGACCATCCATTCACGCCTGATCCCACAAATTAAGCATCTCAGTAGTGAGCCAAGAAACCTGGAAAGCTGTGACAGGTTAAACTCTGAGAAGAATGGATGATGAAATTAGAGGTTCTGAGTGGCAGAGTCTTATGCCATCTAGATTTAATCTAGATAGAGAAACTCGGTAACATCGGAAGAGTAGTTGCAAGGGATGCTTGCACTACTCAAGCACTTCGTTCATCCAGTTACAGAGGAGAAGTGCCTAGGTCGGAAAGAGTTGTGATAGTGCCTCGTCATGCGAGAAAAGTTACCGTCGCCACGTAGATGATGGTCTACACACACCAAAGTTAATACTAAGATGCTAAGGACCACATTATTACCTCCACGACCAGGAGTACTTGAGAAAAGTAGACAGCAAGTTGCGTAAAGCTTTATAACCCATGTCATAAAGAGATTGTGGAATCGACACCAGTCTAGGTGTTAGTCTATGGGTTATACAAGATCGCGCGTTTCCTACAAAATTGAGGAAGCAGACACAATGGAAAAACTAATGGAGCATGTCATAGAGATTGTTAGACTACTAGGTGTTCCAAGGAATATTATCTCTAAAGAGATAGTAGAACCACCTCCCGAAATAGTCAGCACCTTCAATGGTCCAGAAAACCTCCGAAAGCCAACCAGTAGGAAATACGAATTCGAAGACGACATGAGACTCCTAAGAACCAATCAGAAGGACTACACCTCCGGTAAGAGAAAACTTTTGGAATTTCAAAATGGCGATCACGCCAAGTGATGATCTCACCATGGAAGTGCATTATGTTTTAGGTACTGAAACGTTCTATATTCCAAAGAACTGAGGACCATCAAAGATTCTTGATAGAATTGGTCCAGTATCCGTCAGACCCAGACTACCTTAGGAATTCCATAAATTCCACCCTAATCTATCCACGTCTCAACGAATAAACCAGTAGTACCCGACGAAACTCTCACCATTTTCTTGATTAGATCCATGGAAACCAGAGCCACGTTTGTTAAAGGAAACGGGAGAAATATATCTCATTAAAGGGAACCGATGAAACCTTATCCCGTGTGGCCCAGAGATCGAAGAAGAAACTATACCTCGTAACAAAAATTCGCTAAAACTCAGTATGGACCTGATTCCCCTAAGGAACGGGCGGATCAGCTAGAGCATGAAGTATCCACATCTTTCGTATCCATCCTTGAGTGTTCGTTAAGATTCTAATTTCGGGACGAAATTCCCTCTAACGGGGGGATGATGTGACAACCCGAAAATCCTTGTCTTGTAGAGTTCAACTATTCAACTCAGCCGAGTGTCAGCCTTCGTTTTGCTATTTTTAACGAAATTGTGGGTCTATATGAGTTTTATAGGCTTAGAATAACCTAGATATGAGTCTTAGGAAGGGTTAGAATGTTTGTAGCATCACAAAATCGGGCCAAACACACCAAGAAAGGTGTGTGCGACCGCACACCCGAGTGAGCGGCCAGCCAGCTGCACACAGCCAACCGCACACCCATCTTCCAGCTGCACACTCATCCCTATATATATAGGGTAACCCCCTTCACTCATTCCTTTCTTTTGGCTGCACTCTACTTTCTCTCTCTAGAATCTTCACATAAGGACCCTTTAAAGGCTTCAAAAACGTAAGTATTCTATCATCTAGCTCGTTATGCTTGCAAGACTTCTTAATCTAAGCCCAAATTCATCAAAGTTTCATGCTGTTCTTCATCCTTGAAGGTGTACGGCCGCACACCTTCATAAGGTGGTCGTACACACCTTAAAGGCTCTCCAAAGTGAAAGTTTGGCCTCCATTTGCTAGTTGGACTTGGTATTGGCTTTGAAACACCTAGAAATCGACATTTTGGGCATGAATGAAGAGTATACGGTTACACACCCCTGTGTACGGCCGCACACACACTCTGTACGGCCGCACACTCCCTTGTATGACCGCACACAGGCCTGGCCGCACACCCTAGCCGTACACCTGGCCGCACACACATAAAAGTCGAGTTTGGTGGCCTTACACTCAAATCTAAGGCCCTACACTCATTTAGGGACTTCAATAGGTGTTTGTAACACTTAATTCTAAGTGTTTTCATGTCCCTAAGGTATGTCCATGTGTCCATTAGTGGTTATGTACCCTAAGTTATTCATATATGTGTTATTACATGTTAAACTAGGATCTGTCTGTGCTCACGACTTCATTCGACACCCGGCGATCCTATATCAATCTTTCTTTTGAATTACTCACTTCAGGTGAGTTCATACCCCTTAATCAACATTTGAAATGATTTTAAATGCTTTTATGGGGGGGGGGGGGGAATACAAGCTGAACTATTAAGTTATTATATCAATCGCATGTGATTAATAACTGTCAATCAAATAGATTTTTGCATGTTAAACTGTTTTATCAAGCTAAAGGTTTCAAATCTTGTTTTCAAATCTCTTTTAAAGTATTAAAATCTCTTTTTAAATTACTAAACTTTTATCAAGGTCTTTTAAATTTATATTCTTGTTAGATTCATGTATATATAGATATAGTTATATAAGTAGGGTTTGAAGGACTTAGGACTGATAGCGCGCTTTATTTCCTGTTCCTTGTTTGGTTGTGGACTTAGAGTATCCGGTTATTTGTCCGAGTGTCGTTAAAGTCCTAGTTATATATTATGTATATCTGTTTAGATATTAAAACTCTTACTCCAGTTCAGCGCCTTTGGGTAGCAAAGGTACCTAGATAACCTCTCAAGTAAACTATAGTAGGTATAGTTTAGAAACCAACAATAGCTTTTTATGAAGAGAAACTAGCTATATCAATATTCTAAAACATGTACTTTAGTAAAAAGAAACGTATATAGCAATCAGAGCATGAGATACATCCTCATGACGCGGATTTCACCGTTGTCGAGTTGGTAACCAGAGTCTCCTGGAGGGAGAGCGGGCATTGTGTGTATAGATCTATACGGGACAGACCATCCCACATCCTGACTGCTAGCTACAGTCCCGGCCGACCAAGCCAAGGGGTGACAAATGTCACATTTATTTCGACGCCAACAGATCGTCGTGTTTTACATCCGTCAATCAGTATGGTTACGAGTATCTTCACATTTACCTTATAATTCATGGTCTTAAGGTAATTAGTACCACGGTAGTTTCTACATATAAAACTACGGTACTTTAATATTTTCCCTAATACATTAAACTCGAAACGTTTTTGATATAAAACGATAATGTAAAACTATATTTTGATAATGATAGTAACATTTGGGAAAATGCTCTTTAAACACAAAACAGTCGAGTCTTGGTAGAGGATTGCTTTTAGTAGAGAACTCATTATTTTAAACATGAAACAGTCGAGTCTTGGTAGAAGACTACTTTTATTAGAAAATATAGGATTTTCTGGAAGGAATTCAAATACTTTATAAACTTTTACCACGATCATCTAATGAGAATATTTTGAGAAAAACATGTATTTATATCAATGTCATTAAAATACTTATGAACTCACCAGCATTAAAATGTTGATCCTCTCTTTCAAAATAACTTGTATTCTCAGGTTGTCAGTAGAGAGGTACACTCTCGGAGCTTTTGCGAAGTCAGCCTTGTACCGAGCTGCATCTTATGTTATTATCTATATCTATTTTTGATGTTGTTGCTAAATGTAACCTATGTAAAAACTTATACTATTAATGCAATGGTTGTTGTACTTTGATTACTATACTGCATGTGTTGTGATACTTGACATGACGTCCTCCGCCCCAGAACGTTTCCGCCGTTCCGGTTTTGGGGTGTGACAAATAGTGAGTAGTAATCTCTTAAACTATACCTATTATAGTTTACTAGTAATGTTGTTTGTATGCCTTTGCTACCCAAAGGTACTGAACTGAAGTAAAAGCTTTTATATCTAAACACATATATATATGATATATAACTAAGGTTTTAACGACATTTGGACAAATAACAAGATACTCTAAGTCCACAACCAAACAAGGAACATGAAATAAAGTGAGCTATCAGTCCTAAGTCCTTCAAATCTTACTTATATAAATATATCTGTATAGACATGAGTTTGACAATAATATAAGTTTAAAAGAGTTTGTAAGGATTTAGCATTTAAAAGAGTTTAATAAAATGCTTTGAAGTGTTTGAAATCCAGAAGTTTGATAACAATTTGAAAGTAATAGAAAATCTTTCTGTTCGTTCTAGTTATTAATCACATGTGATTAATATAATAACTAGAATGTTTCAACTTGTATTCCCCCCCCCCCATAAAAGCATTTAAAATCGTTTCAAAGGTTGATTAAGGGGTATGAACTCACCTGTAGTGAGTGGTTTGGATGGAAGTGCTGGATAGGATGCTAAGTGTCAAGCGAGGACTTGAGCACACACACGGATCCTATTTAACATATAATGACACATATATGTATCTAATTAGTCAATTAACAACTAATTAAGCAAATGAAGACACCCTAGGACATGGAAAACACTTTAATTCAAGTGCTAGAAGTACCAAAGGGTTGCATCTAAGGGAAATATGGCCTCTCATTAGAGTTTATGGCCAACACGGATGCATCACATGAGTTTACGGCCCAGGGGTAATTTCCCCATGAGTTTACGGCCGCAAACTCATGGTATTTTGTACCAAGTTGTGTTATAAGGTCTTTCAAGTCATAATGAAGTGTTCTATGATCAAGTCTAAGCCTTAGGAAGGAATAGTGGCACAAATGCACCACTTTTTAGGGTTTACGGCCCAAGGTGATTGCCTTGGCCGTAAACACCATGTGTTCTTGATTCTTTTGTTGTTTAAGGTCCTATACTCTTCTTGGAAGTATTCTAGACTTGGTTCCAAGGCTTTGGAAGGGATTAGGGCTCATTTGCACCCTTAATTAGGGTTTACGGCCCAAGGAGATTGCCTTGGCCGTAAACACCTTTTGATCTTGTTTTCTTGATGTTTTCTAGGTGTAAACTAAGTGATTCAAGCATATAACGAGCTAAGGCAAGAGTACTTACAATATAGAAGCTTGTAAGGGTGTTTAAGGTCTAAGAACACTAGTGTGTGTTCTTGGTGTTCTTGGTGAAATAAAGAACACTTGAAGATCTATCAAAATGATGAGATTTCATGGATGAAATCATGTACAATCACTAGATATTGAAGGATATCAACTAATCAAGGAAAGAAACACTTACAAAGTTGAAGATTTTAGTGAAAAATCGGATGATACTTGAGAGAGAATGACTTCTAGGCTTGAAAATGGTAAAAATGACTAAAAATGACTAAGTGTCATATTTATACCTTAGAGTTTACGGCCGTAAACTCCATTTTATGGCCGTAAACTCCAAACTCTTGGAGTTTTGAGACTTAAATGTTGCACATTGAACTCTAGAGTATACTTCCTATATTTACCTCTTGAAGGTACTAGGCTTTAGAACACTCAAACAGGCTGTAAACAGTGCTAACAGTTAGCAGAAATAAGGCTGACTTAGATTGAAGTGAATGGTTGTACAAGATAGAAATTTCGAGTTGTCACAGAATCTAGGTAAAGTCCTTATGAAGATATGATGTTTACGGATGAGTTTTGAGAGCAAAATGGGAAGGATTTCGGTGTGAGAAGTGAGAAATGAGAATGGTTTGCGGTTGAACATATATATATATATATATATATATATATATATATATATATATATATATATATATATATATATATATATATATATATATATATATATATATATATATATATATATATATATATATCAAATTGATTTCGATTCTAATGGGCCCAAAATGATGTGGATTTCAGTCCATTGATGGGCCTTTGAAATGATTTCGGTCATGGTGACCAAAAACCCAAAGTTTCTTGAGCTTACAACCGAAAACCCTATTTGAATTTGATTCTCTAAACCGTAAACACCTTTTTTTGTTTGATTCCTTGACCGAAAACTCAATTGTTCTAGAATTTTAGGACCGAAATCTAAGTGTTTCTAGGATCTTTGGACCGAAAACCCTTTTATAGGGTATTACTTTATGATTTAAACCTTAACCTCTTGTCAAATGTTGATTTATGCCAACCTAAATTAACTTAGGTTTAAGTCTATGCTTAGTTACAAGCTTATAAACATGTCCTAATGGTTATGGGATACAATGCATCAAGATTTGCAATGCTCCACTTGTACATGGTTAGGGTTTAGACCTTGTTGGATCTAAAATTTTCCGGTTGTGACATTATCTCCTCGTTAGAGAGAATTTCGTCCCGAAATTCGTTCTAGAGTGGTTATTCTTTGAACTAGAGAAAGAGGTGGGTACTTGTGTTCCTATTGATCTTCTCGTCTCTAATTGAATTCAGATCCTCACTTGGCGTTCCAGTGGATCTTCACTATTAGTATGTGACTTTGTTTCGTTTAATCTGACTGTATGTTTAGGGGTGGTAAGCTGTAATTAAGACAGGGAAGGGTGTGGGTTTGGTTTACTTGTCTACGCTTACTCGAGTGGTAGCATGCCCACTCGTAGTCTTGGGGAGCTTTGTCCTGAAGTTCATGGTAAGACCCATACTTGGTTCATCTATCATCACCTCGTGTATACAAGTCGTATATAATTAAGATTGAAAAGACGGTCGGATGGGTGGCTCTGCCCCAAGTCCACAACCAGACAAGGAACAGGAGGTAGGGCGGAATCACGTATCCTAAGTCCGTAGAATCTTAATTATATACCACCCTCGCGTATACACTTAGTAGTGATAGGCTAGTTGTATGGGTCCTTAGTCTCTATTCTTGAACTTGACTTGCTGTACGAGTGGTATTCCTAGGAGGTCTGCTGGGAATACTTTCAGGAAGGTTACGGACTTCCGGAACATCCACGGTGTTTTTCGCTTCAAGTTTCTTATCTACGGAGTGAGCTAGGAAGGCGTGGTACCCCTCATATGGGTACTTTTGAGTTTTGAAGCGAGAGACGATTCGGAGGTTTGCGTCTAGTTTGTCGTTATGAGTGACAAGGGTTTCGTTAGTCGGCCGGTTAAGGCGAAGGATCTTTTCGTGGCACCTGTGATTGATGTGGTGAGGACCACACCAATCCATGTCGAATGACGACATCGGAACTTATTATTGTAACTGGTGTTAAGTCTATTTGGAAGAAATGTTTGTTAGAGCGATAGTTCATTCTATGTTTACATTTCTAATGCTTTCAGTTTTATCCTTGATATTACTACTGCTAATATTTGTACTACATTTAGCGAGTACTAGCAGTAAGAGTGCCCTGATAATTAGTGACGAAATTTCATAATATGATTCCTACTAGATCCCTCTGTAATCGCTTGGTGTCTACAATCATATATAATAAAGGCTGAGAAGACAGTCGACTGAGTGACTCTGCCCTAATTCCACAACCAGACAAGGAACAGAAAATAAGGAGGAATCATGCATTCTAAGCCTATAGAATCTTAATTATATATGACCCAAATGTTTACACTAAGCCATTATAGCTCACCTGCAAGGATTTTTAGTTTTTATATGAATGATGTGATTTGTCTGGATGAGGGAGTAATTTATGATTATGATTTAATCAACACTAGTTTTAAGTGAATTTGATATTTAAATATGGTTATTTGAAAACATACCAAATATCCCAGCAGGGTTCCCCGTTGCTTCTTCAGGTCCTGTTGTTACACTCCTCCCACTCCCCCGTCATTCCTCTCTATTGGACAGTCTCTCTTGAAATGTCCCGTTTCACCATATAAACGGCTCACTGGACTTACCCCGGTATTGGTGGTTGGAGTGGTGTGTTGTTCTAGAGTCTTACAGAAGCGGGCGGTATGCCCCTTCTTGTTGCACCTATTGCAATGCAACTCCCGACAGACTCCATTATGATGGTAGTTACACTTGTCACACTTCGGAAGTGCTCAAGCATATTGACTGGTTGGTGCTGGAGTGGCAGATGTTGTGGCTGTAGGGACTGCCACAGGTTGTTGTCTCTTGGGAGGACCTTGAGTCGAACTGCTCCCTTTCTTATTCCAGAATTTTTGTTTCTTGTTGTTAGGTTTGTGATCTGTGGTGTCCTTGTCGGCAGAGACTTATTGGTGCCCTTGGTTTTCACTACGATTAGAATTGCCGATATAGTTTCCGTGTCCACTTGTGTTGTTAGCGTTAAGTTGTGCCATGACTGCTGTCACGGCGGCTGTGACCGTGGCTTGAAAAGTGGCGGAGTCTATCTGTAGAATCGGTGTTTCGCCGGTTGGCTGGTCACTTCCATGTGAAGGCATGATTCTGTTGCATGGTGAGTAACGACTTCGTGAGTACGATGGTCGTTGCTAGTTGTAATCTATCTATTTATATACACATATAAATTTCACATTTTGCTGAACTATTCTCAATGTTTCAGCCAACATTCCTGAGATGTATTTATGGTAGTGAGTAGAAGTAGGTATTGCACAAGTGTTAAGTTCACCTAAAATAGAATATAGGTGTCAAAATCTTAAGTTGTCTCGGGATTCATGGGTTTTGGAAGGGCGTAATTCTCTGGATTTACTCTCCGGGATAACCATCTCGGGATATAGTGCTGTTAGATCGCTGAGTCTAGTAGTGTAGGCTACTATGTCAGAGCCTGTCATGATAAGGTTCCATAGATCTTGCTCCAGCCTTTATACTTCGCCCCACGGGCAATACTCCTCCATCATCATTTCTTTTAGGTTCTCCCAGCCCATTGAGTTTGCCACTGGTAGGGTCAGTGACTTGGCATGGCCATTCCACCATGTAAGGGCTCTGTCAGAGAAGGTGCAGGCAGCAAACTTCATTTTGCTCCCTTCTGGGCACGCGCATATTTCGAACACTGATTCTGTCTTCTCCGTGATTAGAGTTGTTAGCACCACTACTCGCCCCACTGGCACCGCTTGCGTGGATTTTAGTCATGGCGGCTGTCACTGCGGCCGTTACGACAGCATGAAAGACAACAAGATCATACTGCGGTGGTGGATTTGTTGACTTATTGTTGAGGATGCGTCTGTTAGCTATACGGGGAGGCATCTTTCTACCGTAAGGTTTTAAAAGTTGAAATGGTGGTAAGTCTTTAGTAGTGGCTATAAGTCGAGTGTTATTTAAACTAAGTTGTCTTAGTTCCGAGTGCGTCTTTTAGGTTCTCCCAGCCCATTGAGTTTGCCACTGGTAGGGTCAGTGACTTGGCATGGCCATTCCACTATGTAAGTGCTCTGTCAGAGAAGGTGCAGGCAGCAAACTTCATTTTGCTCCCTTCTGGGCACGCGCATATTTCGAACACTGATTCTGTCTTCTCCGTGATTAGAGTTGTTAGCACCACTACTCGCCCCACTGGCACCGCTTGCGTGGATTTGAGTCATGGCGGCTGTCACTGCAGCCGTTACGACAGCATGAAAGACAACAAGATCGTACTGCGGTGGTGGATTTGTTGACTTATTGTTGAGGATGCGTCTGTTAGCTATACGGGGAGGCATCTTTCTACCGTAAGGTTTTAAAAGTTGAAATGGTGGTAAGTCTTTAGTAGTGGCTATAAGTCGAGTGTTATTTAAACTAAGTTGTCTTAGTTCCGAGTGTGTCATGTTCCAACTTTTATAATGTTTTGAAAACAATTCATAACAGAGGTCTATGTACAATAGACGTATGAATTCTTAATAGTAACCACCTTTTAAATGAAGTTCTGTATCCTGATTTACTGTTGCTAGTTGTGACGAAAGAGGCGATAAGCCTAACACATAGTATGAGTAGTGTAATCACTAACTCACTAGGTTATATTAGATTATTAGTTATTAGTGTGATGCATAAGGTGCTCTGCCACCTCGCACTTCTCGCGAGTGGTTTCCTCTGCTCTCTGTCCTTGCTATGATTGCCCTAGTTTCAGCTGTAATGATTTGTTATCTCCTGGTATCCATATGGTGTTCTTGTTCCCCGTAGCTGTGTTGAATCTTCGTCCCCTCTTGCTTCGGGCTTGGTTACTGATCTCCATTACTTCGCAATGGAAGGTCAGACCCCGAATGTCTGATCGGGCCTCGCATGTCTGCTCCCGACAGGGTAAAGTTCATTAATGATCTTTCCAGTGCCTTTCTCTTCGGCTGGTCCCTTCTCGGAATCTTCTTCATGAACCCCTTCTGTTGGCTGTTGTTGTGGAGTGGCTATATTTATCTATGTTGTTTTTGCGAGAATAGGGGTGTCTAAAGAATCTATAAGATTAATAAAAACATTTCTGTTGAAATTTTTATGGTGATCCTTACCGGGTCCTCCTATAATCACGCAATGTACACAAGTTTTATATAATCAAGATCGAATAGACCTTCGAATAAGTGATCTTACTCTAACACCACAACCAAACAAGGAACAAGTAGTAGAGCGAAGATCACACATTCTAAGTCTATAAAATCCCTATTATACATAACCCTGGAAGGATACACTCCGCAATTATAGGTCTACTAGTAGGGGTCTTTTAGTTTTCACATAAGTTATTTATAGTTCCTAAAATACTCCTATAGTATTTTAATTGTATGTTTGATTCTAGATCTTCTAGGTATACGAAGTTGATAAGTTTTTAGACTTGTTGTTATTGTATAGTATCATAAAATACTCCTATAGTATTTTAAACTTTATGTTTGGTTCTAGTGTTCCTTTGTATGTAGAGTTGGTAAGTTTTAGACTTATTGCTACATCACTATCACTCCTAAACACATGTTGGTCATATCTCAAATAAATATAGTTGATCAGACTATATTTATCCCAGATATGATTACATAACTGTCTAGGTTTGACTGTAGTGTCCAACATCTAAATACTTTTGTTTTGTTCCTCTTGTGATACTTGTTCTAGTGCATATATATATATATATATATATATATATATATATATATATATATATATATATATATATATATATATATATATATATATATATATGTATGTATGTATACTTTTATAAAAATACTGTTATATTTTAAAAGTATTTCTCTTGATCAGAGTGTTTTTATCCCATTGTATTTATAGTTGTATATCTTTTATGAGTTGATATACTTAGTTCACTATAAACAAAGCTCTGATACCAATCTCTCACACCCCCAAACTGTCACACCCCCAGCCATCGGCGGAAACACCGGGTAGTGTAACGTTATTCTTCGTATCACAGTTATATAACATACATTGAACAGTACTAAAGAAAATACATACCTTTATTGATAACTGAAAGTTACATAACTGTTTTTCTAGAACCTATTACATAATATCCGGCTATGGCATACTTCTTAATGAACAGAAAGGTAATAGTAAAACTTCTTCTGTTCGAATACATACCAGCTTTTCAAGTTCCTGAAAACACATGCATTTTAAAATACGTCAACATAAAGTTGGTGAGTCCACAGGTTTTGACTCCATAAAATAATACATTTTCCACATTCAAAAGTATAGTTTTTGAAAGTATCATTTTGACTCTCCAACATTTAGTATGTATATTAGGTATAATAGTTTACTTATCAATTAAGTGTTATACCTAAACATTCCTTAATCCTAAGGTATAAGTAGGGGAAACTTATACTTAACATTAATACTTGTATACGACAAAGTATAATGTTTCTAACAATTTGCTACCATGAGCCTGTAACCACTGCTATGACATAATACCTCTGATAGAACACACTCATGATTTACCATGAGAAACAAACACACTCATGATTTACCATGAGAAACAACACCGTACGCTTCATCGACGCCGGAACAATAACAAATAAAAGGATAGTTCATCACTTGCTTTTGGTTGACTGTAGCTAACAGTCACAAGTGGGGTGGTCAACCCGTATACTAATTATACACGACTTCCTCGCTCACACGGGATTAACGGTTACAGTTCAGAGGATTTCCACTAAGATCCCCAATCTTAGTTGATGAATACAATTACTCATGTAGACTTTGACGGCTTCCTATAGCTCTAACAACAAAAGCATCTTTATGTCTAAAACCCTAAGCTACTAGACTATGCTTTTAAACATTACTCCTAACTTCATAATATTTAGGCAGTATAACAGCTATATCTTGAAGTAAAACCAGGTTTTATCTTGACCTAAAACCAATAATAACAACATATAACGTTCCTAGTTTTATCTTGACATAAAACTATCAATAACAATACCAAGTTTTATCTTAACATAAAACTAACAATAACAACGTATAACATATCCAGTTTTATCTTGACATAAAACTATTAATAGCAACATACTTTATAACTTAACATATAAATCTTCCGAATATAACTTCGGAACTATATCGCACACAACATATATATAGAATCTTAAGTATAACTCAAGATCTACATTAGTAAATTAACATATTGATAAGTTGATAATAGTTGTATATATTCAAAATATTATATTTAGAACAACTATACCCCGACTATTATAACTATATACTATCATATAGACATAATAATAACATATATATAATATCTAGCATGCATTTTCCCCCGAAATATTAGAAAGTGGGGCCGTGAAACTCACCCTAGTAGCGTGATTTTATGTTATCTAAGCAAAAACGGTCAGCGTACGAGGTCGTCGGGGCTCGGGATGCAAGAAGGCCTCAACAAAGGAGAGAAAGGGAAGAAGTTTAGGTGTAAGAATGGCTGAAGTCAGACCTGCTATTTATAGTAATGATTTTAGAACCTCACGTCGTGGGTTTTATAAGGCTCACGTCGTGAGTCCTGCATGTTCATCCCGTAGACTTGCCATTTGCGTCCCTAGCCTCGGAAGGTGGCCATGTGACTCCTCACGTCGTGAAAAACTCCTTGTTCACGTCGTGAGTTTGGATCTTATCCCCTCGCAGCCTCGTCACACCTTCTAGATCCGAAATGTGGCGGTTTGAGTCCTCACGTCGTGAGTTTTTATGCTCACGTCGTGAGTTCAGTCAAATTAGGGTTTCCGACAGCGATATCTTCGGAAGGCCATAACTTTTGCATACGAACTCCGTTTTTGACGTTCTTTATATCCACGCGTAGGTATTTACGAGTACTACAACTTTATTTTAGACTTAAATAGCTAATTCTAAGTCTATTTTAAATTCCTCTTATTATAGAGATTTATAGTGTTCGGTTTATCATAACTTCTTCATGCGAAGTCAGATTCAAACATTCTCTATATTTTTGGAATCGTATGGACATATACTTTGAGTTGTATCGTAAAGAAGGTTCATATTTGTATTAGAATTTATCATGAACTACATAACACTCTTACCACATTACTAGTTTAACATAATCACATTACATGATTGGCATAATCACATGTGATTGTCTATTGACCTATTTTGGCTAGTGTTACACAAACCGAGACGTCGAAATCGTTCGGGGGCGGAGGAGGTCATGTACATTATCACAACAATTGTATAATAGTAATCAAAGCAACAACAACCATTGTATTAATAATATAGAGTTTACATTGTATTCGATTCACATATGATTGACTCCAAAAGTAAATAGCAAAACAAAGACTTGAAGCTACTATGCTGTGTCTTCTCGAAACCTGTGTGTGTACCTGTCTACTAGTTTTCCTGAGAATACAAGTGATTTTGAAAGTGTATCAACATTTAAGTTGGTGAGTTCATAAGCATTTCATTTAAAAAGTATGTACTTTGTTCCTTGAAAACCTTAGTGTGTTCCCCCAGAAAATCCAATATTTTCTTTAGTAAAATGAGTTATAGTCTTAGACCTTAAAACCAAAATGTATGCATGTTAATGTACTCTGAAATAGTATACTTGTAGTTTTATTATTTAATAAAACTACATAGATATATGTTTTCCTCAGAAATATATGTTCTGTGTTAGAAAATAGTGTACTGTTCTTGTATATAGTGACTTAACTCATACATGTTTCCCCCTATGACTACTTAGTGTATACAAGTCATATATAACCAAGATCGAATAGGTATTAGACTGGGTGATTATGCTCTAAGCCCACAACCAAACAAGGAACAGGAAGTAAAGTGGACTTCACACATTCTGCTACCTGTCGGATATTATTTATATATAACCCTAATGTATAAACTAATGAATCTTAGAATTAGCATTAAAGGTCCTTTCTAAAATGTAAGTTCATAGTGCTAGAAAAGTAGTGTAGTGTGGCTCTATTCTTAAAATAAAACCATTTAAAGCTATGTATTTCCCGTTAACTAAACGTTTTAGTTGATACTATTGTGAGTTTCTTATAACAATGCTAAAATGACTAGTGGCCTGCACGACGTTCTTCAAGTGTCGGAATGAGATGACATTCGTCACCCCAGGCCTGTCGGCCTAACTGTAGCTAACAGTTAAGGTGCGGGATTGTCAGTCCCATATAGATCTATACACAAATTCACGCTCTCCCTCAAGGAGACTCTGGTTATAATTTATAGGACTTTAACTTGTACCCTGATGGGTACAACGAAGTAGTGCCTCACAACCCTAAATTAACTAGTTTACGTATATTGTATTAGTGTTCTTTTGTACTTGAAAAATTGTATGCATTCCCTTTAGTAATGTACTTGTATTGAAAAATAATTATACTTAAATAAATATTTTAGCACTGTATCATTGAACTAGCGAAATAGTGTATCCTTGAAATAGTGAGATAGAGTAGTGTTCCATAGACTATACCTATTATAGTTTATATACTTGTTTCTGTATAGTGTTTTTGAATTTAGTACAATAGTGTAGTGCTTCCCAAACTAAACCTATTATAGTTTATATACTTGTTTTTGTATAGTGTTCTTGAATTTAGTACAATAGTGTAGTGCTTCCCAAACTATACCTATTATAGTTTATGTGTATGTTCTGTAATGAATTGAAAGCCCTTGCAATTTAACAGTGTGTATAAAGCAAAAATAAAAGGTTTTTGAAAATACCCTTTTGCTCGGCATGTTACAAAAGGTTAAAGTTTTATCTAAGAAGCTTTATATATATATATATATATATATATATATATATATATATATATATATATATATATATATATATATATATATATATATATATATAAACATGTATTTTTGGAAAACAAACGTATAAAATAATTGAAGTAATTTGAAACAGTTCAAAATAGTTTGAATCAGTTGAAATAGCTTGGCACGGTTCGAAATCGTTTGAAATCATTTAAATGTTAACACAAGACTTCTTGTGTTTTACTTGTATTCCCCCCCTAAAAACATTGAAAAATAGTGAAAACGTAGGGGTATGAACTTGTCACAACTATCATTTTGGGCTAGGAAATTCTATCGATGTATGATCAACTCTTGATGTATCTTGTAACTTTAAGATTGATGCTATACATGTTATTCATTTCAAAAACAACTATTCAAATCAAAACTCACTCGTGAAGCCCAAAACCTAATTCGATACATTTCATACACTCAACTTTGGGTTGCAACCCTAATTTTTCCCGGTTCAGACTCTTTTTGGACCAGAAATCATTTATTGGGCCTAATGGGCCAATAAACCCTTAACTTGATTATTTTGGTTTGAGAAACCTCGTTTGGGCCCTAGTTGGACCCACATTAATTAAACTATAGCATTTGGGCCATAAGACTTTTCATGGGCCTAAAATCTCTCACTTTGTTTTCATGGGCCTTATTGGGCCGAAAACTACATAATTAATTGTAATGGGCCGAAAACCCATTTCTTTTGTCATTTGGGCCGTAAATACATATGTGGGCCCAATGGGCCGAAAATTCTCATTTGGGCTCTTATATTCTTGGTTTCTATTCAAGCCCAATACCCAATCTTTTTCTCCCTCTCATTCTTGGTTTATATATATATATAAAAAAAACAAATGAAAGGATTAAGGATTGACACCTCACTAATATCCCCCATACAACTAGGCATAATACACATCATTTATCTAGACAATCTCATACTTCCATACAACATCTTTTCTCACTTCTCTTTTCCCTCTCCTTATTCTCGACCCACTCTCCACCCTCCACTCTCCATTCAAACTTCAAACACACAAAAATTCTCTCTAAAATATCAAAAAATTCTCTTTTTTCCCTCTCTAAATTTGTGTATGCTTATGTGTGTGTTCAAGAACACTTCATAAAAGATCATAATTCTTGGTAACTACTTTCTAATCATGGGGTTTAACTTCATTTTATGATAAATCCTTCACTCATAAACACTCCATTCGTGATCCATGCTCCTAGAACTCTCAAGGAACCGAAAATCTCCCCAAGAAGCAAGCTAGGCCGAAAACTTTCTTCTTCACTTCTTCAAAAATCGAATCCATCTCCCAATGTGAGTTCTTACCCCCCTTGTTTTTGGTTTTTACTATGTTTTGGGGGAGGATACAAGTTGTTTTGTGTTAGATCTACGTATTTATGAATGTATATGTGTGTTTTCATGTTATATGTTGTGATTATGTTATGAAAACATGCTAGATCTCTACTAAACTCGAAATATATACCATACTTGGTAATGTTTGTGAATTAAACCATCTTATGTGACTTACTATGAAGTGGAAAGGATTAAGCATGCTAAAAATGTTTGAAAACTAACGAAAATTGTATAAAGGGCCATATTTGACAAAATAAACAAAAAGTGAGGTTCTTATGTTAACTCATGGTTTTGAGAGGACCAAAAGAGTCATTTTTAAATAAAAATAGATCTTTATGATATTCATGGTTTTAAAGGGGCCAAAAGTGTAAATTTTCACAAATGGGCTTCTATTTGGGCCTTCACGGTTTTAATGGGCTAAATATGTCACTTTTCACAAAAAATGGGTCTTATTTAGTAACCCATGATTTCATGGGTCTAAAAAGGTAATTATTGACTTTTATGGATTAAATGGTCATTTTTAAACAAACATGGGCCAAAAATGTAAATTTTCGGTTAAAAGGGTTGAAAATGTCATTTCTATTAAATTTAGGCCAAAAACGTTATCTCTATCAAAAGTGGGTTGAAAATGTCCTTTTATGCAAAATAAGCCCTTAAAAGTAAACTTTAGGTCTTAATGGGCCTAAAGTGTCATTTTTACCAAAAATGTGCCTTAATTCTAAAATTTTCGCACCTGAGCTGTTCGCTACAGCAAGAATAGGCCATTCTAGGGTGACAAATGTCTTACCTTAAACAAGCGACGCCTGAAAAATGTTATGACATGCAGATCAGTCATATCAAGCATGGTTATAACGACTCACATACAAATTAACTGCACTTTAAAATTTACGGAATATATATATATATATATATATATATATATATATATATATATATATATATATATATATATATATATATATATATATATATATCTGCAGTTACAATCCTATACAAACACCATCTTACGGTCTTAGGGTTTTAGGACTACAACACTTTTACTCGCAGAGAATATCAGATTTTCTGGGAAACTTACATTATGCATTACCTTCTACTTACAACAGAAAATATAGGATGTTCATTGAATACTTTTTTACACATTTTCAAACAGAAGACACACATGCTTTAATACAAGATTTGATACAAAATGTTTAAACCATTTTACAGAAAATATCGGATTTTCTGGTGGTTACAAAGTGATACAAACTTTTCATACAAATATGCCTATGAACTCACCAACACTATATATGTTGACCGTTTTCAAAATAACTTGTGTTCTCAGGGAATCGTTAAGCAAGTTGGTCTTCAAGAACTCATGGATTGTGTTGTATTTTTGTTATCATCATACACTTATATTTTGGGAATGTAATTTGTAAACCAACACACTGATGTAAACAATGACGGTTGTATTATTGTATGTGTGATGATGATGTTGTCTTGATTCAATTATTTACACTGTGATGATATTACAAGATGAAGTCACCCAAACCCCCGGACGTTTCCACCGTTCCGGTTCGGGGTGTGACAGAAGTCACTTCGAATGTATGTGCTAGTTCGGACGCGAAGTGATTGCGAAGGATCCCCGGGTTAGAATACGTGAAAGTAGCCGTATCCTAATAATATTTATAAATTATATCGTATTTAAATTAATGAAATAATTTAAATAATAATTTAAAGTGTTAGACAACACTAAATTATGTAAGAAATACTCACAAAAATTCTAGGAATTATTTGAAGGTGTTCTTGGGTGCTCTTGGTGTTCTTGGTGAAAATAAGGATATTTGAAGATCCTTATGAATGTTCTTGATAACTTTATGAAGATATGAAGGAATCTGGGTAAAGTCCTTATGAAGTTATGTTGTTTACGGATGAGTTTTGAGAGCAAAATGGGAAGGATTTCGGTGTGAAAAGTGAGAAATGAGAATGGTTTGCGGTTGAACATATATATGTATATATATATATATATATATATATATATATATATATATATATATACTATCTTATAAAAGAAATCTCACTATTTCTATAAATAGATTGAATAAAATAATATTATTTTTTTAAGACGTCCAAACCTTTAAGCTTATAGTACAAGTAACCACCAATATAATAATATTATAATTATAAATCATACAAACTTAAAAGCTTAATGCACAATTACCTAACACATACGTTTCCTTATCTCCGTCATGTTTTTTGACTAACCTTAATCCCCCGATCGAGTCTATGTTTGACTCCTGAGATTTCTCAAAATTTCCCGTATTCTGCGTCGTTCTTAACTTCTCAATTTTGCTCATTCTCGGATCTCACTTTCAAAATCGAAATCCCTCTCTCTAAACTCTCATCTTCAATCTAAAAAACCCTAGCCTCATCACACCACATCTGATCTTCCTGTCCCCAATTTCACGCACATAATCTTCATGCGTTCCCACAATCCACCGCCTCTCTCAACGTCTCCACCATCCACAAATGTCCTTCTCTCCATCGTAACACCTTTAAACACCTTATCTACCCTTCACCTTCATCGTCACGCCCCCTTAACAACCACAAAAAATCCATCGTATACCTTTCTCCACCGCCCGCTCCCCTGCTCTACTATTCCAGTCACCGACCACTTCGCACCACCATTGTTGAGATCGATTCTCTATCTTAATCGCAACATGGGGATCAATTTACTTGTACAATCCGTTTAATTTCCTATAGATACAATTGACGACCATTTATTCCGAGGTTTATAAAGATTCGACAATGGCTTAATATAGATCATGGCCCTAGGACCCAAAACTTCCAAGAGGCCAAGGTACTTCTTCGCCATCTGTGCATGATCTGACAGCGCTCTTTAATTTATCTCAGTTGTTATTTGATTATCTAATTGCTATTTCTATTCATTCTTTTCTTTACCTAACCTCTTTCTTGCAGGATTTTCTGATTTCTCTATCTTTGTTTATATATATCTTTGTTATTACTAAACTTACAGATACAGGATCTTAAGTTCTTCAGCTACCAACTCACAATTCAGGAGCAATTCCTTAAAAAAATCGTGAAAATGTAATTGCTTCCTTGTTCTTTGATGACTTTTTTTTATATTCACATAGTTCATTTATATCTTTGATGATTTTGTTACCGGTGGTTAATCAAGTTTTTTTAATTAAGTTCTGTTTGATTTTGTGTTATTGGATAGGTTCATACCAAATTGATCAGCGATGGATTTTGATTATGCTCATTACATGATAACCGAAGTAAAAAATGTAATGGCTAGCTCACCTTCTAGGGAAGCATACAAGAAACATTTGGCGGAGAGCTTTAACATGAACAGAACAAGAATTCTAGCTTTCGAGAACAAGTCTCCAACTCTAATCAATGGAATTCCTGTTGATTGCTCTACTTCCAGAACTTGAAAAAGCCTGTAGATACATTCCCCATGTCAGTTTTCCTTCCTCTAAAAGAACCATTTAGAAATCTGATCTCTGGTTCAGGAACTGAATCTTATGTTTTTTTGGATGCTCCTCATCTTGTCGATGATTACTACTTGAATTTGTTGGATTAGGGAAGTGGCAATAGCTCTAGGGAGCATAGTGTATCTATGGGATGATATTGATGGTAATACCTCAAAACTCATTACTATAGAAAATAAGGTTGGACCTGTCACAAGTGTCAAATGGGTATCTGTAGGCTTAAACAATTTTGATGTCTAGCTCTGGGATTCTACATCAAACAGACTGGTAAATAAATAATATGCTCTTAGGTTTATGATTTAGATTGAATGTTTTCTAAATCTGTGTTTAATATGCTCTTCCGATATTTTTATTAAGAGGGCATTGTACTTTAATGATGTAGGGTGTAAATGTATGTACTCTACCTTATCATGGCATGATTGTTCACAAGTCATTTACAGGTTGATGATGAAGTAAATCTGGAGGAAAGGAACATGAAAATCCATGGCAAGAAATGGTTGATGTGAGCTTATTGTGGATGATCCATAAGCAGGAACAAAAGCAATCTATCTAGCAAGCAGGGGAATTGGCAATTCCATCCCTTCAATCCTAAAGTGAACAATGCTACATTAATATACCCAATTCCAACCCCCTTGGGTTAGTTCTGTATTTTCTTTGTCTAATCTCTCAAAGATTATGTTTATGTTGATAATGAATTTTCTTGTCTAATCTCTTAAAGATTGTTTTTTTTCCAGCTTTCTTTCCAACGAATGAAGCCTTTTTATGTTCTAGATGGTAAGTTAGTTGGATTAATTTTGTTGTTCACTTTACTTATCTTCACAACAAAGGTGGTATGGTTGTGGTCATTCAGATGATAGAATAAATAATGCAATTCAGGGTGCTAGCAGGCGACAAAGAAATTATGATGACTAGATGTTAATCAAAAATTTACTCTTGTGTTTCCTCATTTTGTACACCCTAAAACACATCTGCTTAGATGATAGAATAAATAATGGTTGTGGTATGGTTGTGGTCATTCAGATGATAGAATAAATAATGCAATTCAGGGTGCTAGCAGGCGACAAAGAAATTATGATTACTAGATGTTAATCAAAAATTTACTCTTGTGTTTCCTCATTTTGTACACCCTAAAACACATCTGCTTAGAATCTCATTTTCACTCCTCCTATTCATAAAAGCAAGTCTTACAATTTATTTTTGTATCTAGATATCCTTTCTCTTAATGTTTGGTTTTTCTTATTTTATTGTTACTATATTCCGTTTTAGTCCATCTTTAAAAATGTTAAAATCAAATAAATTCCTCCTTAAAATGTTATTAACATCATTTATAAAATTTAATGATAAGAAAAGAACATTTAAATCTTGCGTCTCTTTCCCATAATGACAATAATATGTATATTTATAACCTAATCGGCATTTATTGACGTTTGAGATGTTCTCATTATCTTATAATGTCAAAAAATTTGTAAAAGTATTTGTGTTTCGACTAATTATATATGATGTTAGTGATTTAGGATAGTAAATTTTATTTGCATAGTAAATTAATTTTAAGAAATGATAATTGTTATTATTGTTTTATTGTGAATTCCAAAGTTCTATTGAAATATTGAAAGGCGAATGACTATAATTGTTTTTTAGGGTATATATAACCCTATATTATGGAAAACTTTTTAAAAAAACTTAATAATAGACCTTAATGAAATTAGATGGTTCTTATATAATGATTTCTATTTTGAATTAAATTTATCATGTTTTCTCAATTTATTGGTCACACTTTCAAAAAGAGTTGCTAAGCAAACTTCTTATCAAAACATCTGTATAAAAATAACTAAGTCTTTTATTGTTTGAAGAAATTGAAGAGGAATAGACGGTAATCGTCCTTGTCTTTTTCAGCTTGATGGAATTACTCATCTTTTAAAATTATTCAAAAAAAGCTAATTTTTAAAAAAAAAATATTATCAGTCAACAAAAAACTATTATCATATATTTCCTTTTTATCTTTTTTTTTAATGTGGATATCATTTTATAAATACTATTGTTTGATGTGGAAATCATTTAATAAATAATGTTAAAGATGGATTTTATTGTCTTAGTCATATACTTTCCTTAGAACATAACATTTTTATAAAAGAAATTTATTATCGAAAGAAACTATCTGCCGCCGCCGCATTGCGCGGGTACACCACTAGTATATATATATATATATATATATATATATATATATATATATATATATATATATATATATATATATATATATATATATATATAGCAAATTGATTTCGGTCCTAATGGGCCCAAAATGAAGTTGATTTCGGTCCATTGATGGGCATTTGAAATGATTTCGGTCATGGTGACCGAAAACCCAAAGTTTCTTGAGCTTACAACCGAAAACCCTATTTGAATTTGATTCTCTAAACCGTAAACACCTTTTTGGTTTGATTCCTTAACCGAAAACTCAATTGTACTAGAATCCGAGGACCGAAATCTAAGTGTTTCTAGGATCTTTGGACCGAAAACCCTTTTATAGGGTATTACTTTATGATTTAAACCTTAACCTCTTGTCAAATGTTGATTTATGCCAACCTAAATTAACTTAGGTTTTAGTCCATGCTTAGTTATAAGCTTATAAACTTGTCCTAATGGCTATGGGATACAATGAAACAAGGATTGCAATGTGGTTCCACTTGTACATGGTTAGGGTTTAGACCTTGTTGGATCTAAAATTTTCCGGTTGTGACAGTCAGGGAGAACTATTGGAGGAGGTGGAGGAACTGAAGTATGATTTCCATTTTCATGATCGAAGCGTGGAACATCATCTTCATGAGGAAAGCTATTTCCAAAAGATTCGGGAAGATCATAGTTGTCATAACTAGACATCTACAAGGGAGAAATTCAAGTTAGTTAATTTAAGTCCTTAATATAACACCCAAATGAAATATTAAGGCTAGGGCCCGACACAATAATTTAGAATTCAGAAGAGGGCTGCCGTAATCCAATTGTAAATTATTTGTCGGTAAGTAAATGTCGATTTACCAATTTCCACCATAAAAAACGAAAATGAACATTAGGTTTTAAATGAATTTAAATTCCTAGATTCTTTGAGATTTATTGAACTTTTCAATGGCATGTTTAATCTCGATTATGCCTTTCAAGTTTGTGATTGGGATACCGAGGATCACAAACATGGTGTGAATAACCATGCAAATTAGCTTGGTACTCTCGAAGACATCTATCACCTAATCAATGTGCCGGTTAACCGCACACGCTCCATTGATCTATGATAATCTCCAAGCTACCCATTGCCATCCTACATTAGTCCCATATTAGTGTTCCGGTTAACCACACACGCTCCACTAACGACTAATAAGGTGCAATGTGCAATTTCATGGATTAGCACCAAATTCACATTTTCCTAAGTAACTAAGATTTGGGAATTTATGAAACATTTAGTTACTTAAAATATTCATTATACTTTTAATGAGGATGTCCTATCCTACCCGTTCGGCTAACGACCCTCCACTAGTCAAGAGTGCGGTGGGTAAGAGTGTATACCCAATGGCGGTCATTTTACAGGCCGCTTCCTTAAACACCCCTTATAGACCAGCTTCGAGAATGAGACCTACTAACGGTAAGACTGACTTTTAACTTATACATATATAATATATTAGACTTTTAATTTTATATAGTATAAGGGTGTATTTTAAACCTTTAAAATACTAAGTGGTTTAATCTATTAATAAATTAGACTTTTAATTTAATTAAACTTAAACCATGTCATTATGGATTTATTAATTCTCTCTTTTAATTAAAAACTTAATTAATTTAATAAAACCATAAGGGTGTAATTTGAACTATTCAAAACATCAAGGTTCTAAATTTAAGATTTCAAAATTAAAGTTATTTAATTAAATTTTAAGTTACAAAACCAAGAGGTGCACATTTGAACCTTTTCAAATTACTAGGGTTTTAGAATTTAATATTTCAAAATTAAAGCTTTTAATTAAATTTTAAATTCCAAAACATGAGGGCAAGTTTTGAAACTATTCAAAACCTTTTGAAATCCATAACTTATGGAGTTAATGAATCATGAATGAGACTTTTCAAATTTCATAAGTTGAGGGCAAGTTATGAAACTCTTCAAGAAACATTTAGATCAAATTTTAAACTAATAAAATTATTATATAATTTATCATTTACCAATTTGACCTAATTTAACTCATATAGCAAGATAATTTCAAATAATACAGATAACTAGCTTATCATATAAACTAACAACTATCTTAAAAATTTGACAATTATCTTTTAATTGGATGAGGATAATCACTACCATATCAGAAAATCAGATTTTATGATACAAAACAGTTTATGGTAATGAACCTAATCCAATTCTGGCCAAAAAACCCAAAAAACTGCCAACTGATGATCCAACTCGTCGATTCGGATACTGGACTCGTCGAGTTCATCACCAAATGACCCAACTCGTCGAGTCCACTGTCTAGACAACAATTTTTCAATTTTTTCAACTTTGAACAATTAATCAATGCATCAATATAACAGAAAACACCCATGGCTCTAATACCACTGTTGGGTTTTATGTACTATAACACTCCTATGGTGCACATACAACCCTAATGCTTTGGATCTAAGCTTTCTCTAGTTATACATGCAATTTTTCATTTTCCAAAGCATGAAGCCTAACTAGCATACATCATTGATATTTTAAACATAAAACAAGTTAGATGATTACCTCTTTGTTGTAGCTTGTAGAACTTGGCCTTTCAAGAGCTTAGCACCTCAAATTTGATGCCTCAAATGGTTCACAAAACACCAACAACAATTGGAGGACAATGAGAGAGAGGCTAGGAACCACCAAAATTGTCTATATCCTTCATAGAATACTGGTGTCGATTTTAGGGTTGAAGGGGTTACAAATATAGTGTAGAATTCCAAGGGTCACTTGTAAACCCTAATTCATACACTTAGGATTGTAATCCAATAACACTTCATGGACTCCATATAAATTTAGTCCATACTAATCAATTATGGATCATTAGCCCAAACTATATGTATCATTGATTTATATAATCAGCCCCTGTTAATTTAATTAGTCTCTTTTGATAACTAAATTAATTCCAAATTAATTCTTGATCAATACCAATTAAATAATATGATTTCTCAATTAATATATTGTTCTTATAATATATTAATAAGTCACAAATAACCTCTTTCTCAAATATCCTTCCTATCAAATTGCTCCGGTGAATGCAACCCAAAATGGACCATGCTACTCTCGGGTCAAGTACATACCAATTATAGTTATGGGCTTAGACACCTAATCCAACACTGAAGACTCTTATGGTTTGTTTATACTACACACTTCGTTCCATAAAGGTAATAACACAAAATCTTCAATGCAAAAACTATTGCTCCCTACTCTAGGTCGTGGATGGTGTAGTTGTTCTCATGCACCTTAAGTTGCCTTGAGACATAGGCTATGATCTTCTCCCTTTGCATCAATACACATCCCAACCCCTGATGTGAAGCATCACAATATACTACGAAGTCATCAGCGCCTTCTGGAAGGGATAATATTGATGCACTACACAACATTTCCTTCAACTTTTGGAAAGCTGTTTCCTGTTGGTCTCCCCAAAATAATTTTACTTCTTTTTTGTTTAATGTTGTGAGGGGTTTGGCTATATGAGAGAAGTTTTATATAAATCTCCAGTAATAGCCATCCATTCTTAAAAATTGACACACCTCTGTTGGTGTTTTGGGTGCTTCCTAATTCTTTACCGCTTCTATATTTGAAGGGTCGACATGAATTCCTATGTTTCTTACTAAATGCCCAAGAAAGTGTACTTTTCTTATCCAAAATTCACACTTAGAGAATTTTAAGTACAACTTTTCTTTCCTTAACAGTTCTTGGATCACTCGAAGGTGTTGCTCATGTTCTTCCTTGGTTCGTGAATATACTAGAATATCATCGATGAATACAATCACAAATTTATCCAAGTAGGGCTTACACAGTCGATTCATAAGAGCCATAAAGACAGTTGGGGGATTGGTCAATCTGAAAGGCATGACTTAGAACTCATAATGACCATAGCGCGCCCTGAAAGCAGTCTTTGGATTGTCCTTTTCCATGACTCAAAGTTGATGATATCCCGATCTCAAGTCGATCTTAGATAAGTAATTGGATCCTTGCAATTGATTGAAGAGATCGTCTATTCGGGGTAGTGGATATCTATTCTTAATCGTTAACTTATTTAGCTCTGTATAGTTTATGCACATTCGAAAAGATCCGTCCTTCTTCTTGACAAATATAATGGGTGCTCCCCAAGGCGAAAAACTTGGTCTAATGAAACCCTTGTCAAGAAGTTCTTGTAGTTGGCTGGAGAGCTCTTGCATCTTTGAGGGTGTCAATCTATAAGGAGACTTCACTATGGGGTCAGCTTCTAGAACTAGATCAATTCCAATCTCTATTTGTCGAGATGGCGGTAGACCTGGTAGATCTTCAGGGAATACATCAGGGAAATCGCACACCTGAGGTTCTTCCTCAATCTTTTTCTTCTTATTGTCTTTCCTATCGACAATATGAGTTAAGAAGGCGAAATACTTTTTCTGTAAGTATTTTCTAGTCTTCATGCAGAAGATGATCCTAAGGTTTCTACCGGGTTTTTCGCCGTAGACGATTAGGGGTTCTCCGTTTGGTAGGGGTAGACGTAAGGCTTTCTTGAAGCATAACACCTCGGCGTGGTTAGAGGATAACCAGTCTATAACGATGATCACTTCGAAACTTCCCATGACCATTGTCATATGTTCAATGAGAAAACTATGATTATCTAACGCTAAGGCACATCTCCTAAGTATTTCTTTAACACTACCGACTTTACCGTTAGCCACCGATGGAAAACATGGTGCAACATTTCAACATTACACAACCACCGATATTAGGAAATCAATACCCACATTGTCCATCATGGAGCGAGATGTAGCCGGGACAACATGACGGGGCCGGTTATAGTGGAGCACATGGAGACGATGATGATGATGCATGATGACTTATTTATCCTTTTTATTTGAATTTTTATTTTTTAGTATGTTTTAATGTGTGTTTTTATTTTTATTTGTTTTTTTAAATGATGTAACCGAATGATGAATGTTTGTTTTCTTTTTGAAACCTATGGGTTTGTTTTGTTTGCACAATTGATAATTTATCGAGAAAAAAAATAAAGCGTTAGAGATAGGAACCGAAGACCACACGTTTTGGTAAGTGTGGGGTGACCATCGTATGCAAATTTAGAGAAGAAGGGAAAGAGTTACACAAAATATGGGTCTTAAAATGTGTCTTAATCACTTTAGAAGAAAATTAAGGTTTCTCATGTGAAGAATTTGAAGAAGACATACATTCTGTTTTGGACCAGTTCTCACGACATGAGCTCTATACTTCACGTCGTGGGAAAGGTTTTAATCATGATTTAGAAGACATTTATTCCATACTCACGTCGTGGCTCTCTATACTCATGACGTGAGGTATCATAAAATCGTGTTTCTGCTCTTTCTTTAGACAATAAAACGTGGCGTATGCTTTTCCACATTTTGGCTAAAGTACAAGTCTTACTTTGAAGATTTTATGCACCGCACGTTTCGAAGATGCAGGTTTTTGGTTTATATTTTATTGTCACATTAATGAGTAGCTGCCCAAGTCCAGTTCTAGTACAAATTGATGATGTTCAAGCTTTCCACACACTTTCAAGAAGTTGATCTCGCCACTACTATCCCAGGGGAGTCTGTTCCAATTTCTCCTTTTTACTTTTATGTTATTTAATTTTTTAAGTATGCAATGGGGACATTACGTCAATTAAGTGTGGGGTAGGGGTTGAATTTAGGAATGCAAGCTTAGTGATAAAACTTGAAAAAATGACTAGGATTTAAAAATTTATTAGAAAGATTTGAAATAATGATCTAAAATTGAATCTACTTAAAAAAGTTATTGTACTATTGTGTTGAGATCTAGGTTGCTAGTGTTGTGTGGGACGATTCGATGCGAGTTCCGATGTTATTTGAGCCAATTTATGTTCTAGTGTATTTGTGGATTCCCTATACTAGTGAAATCATGGAACAAAAACACAACCTTGCTTAGTTTGAGGGACATAATATGTTTTGCATCGTGTACCAGAAATGTATCCAGGAGAGCTTATGTAGTCATTTCACTTTAGACTAATACCTCTAACCAATAACGGTTGAAGTTAAGGTCCCTTGCTTAAGCATATGTTTTTTTTAGGATTTTTAGTTTTGAGTGAAATAAGTGAGAAAAGAAAAAAATAGAAAAGAAAAATAAAAAGTTGCAAAAGTTTGAGAGAATAAGAGTATACAAAGCTATGAAGATTAAGAATCATCATGAAGAAAAGTTCAAGAAATCCAAAAATCAAAGATTCAAGAATATGGTAAATTGCCATGTTATTATTTTTTGTAATTTTTTTATTTCTAGGTTAAATTTTCCATATGTATGCTTGGGGGCTTAACCAAAAATTATCATGAGGTTAAGAAAGATTTATAAGGATATTCTCAGAGGGATGCATAAAATGAATGTTGTTCAGAAGAAGTGGGGAAGTGTTTGTGGAGATTGTAAGTATTTAGGATTGAGGAGGTTTTTAGGAAAATTAGACACAAATACATGTGTTGCAGTCTTAATGTAATGGAGAAGCTCAAATGGATTGTCTTGTGCGATGTTGGTAGCTAGAGTTTTAATATGATGGTATGATAATAAAAATTAGTTTTGCTTGAGGGCAAGCAAAAAGCAAGTGTAGGGTATTTTGATATTTCTATAATTTTAATAATTGGTTAAAAGCAAAGATGTTGGTACTTATTAAGTTGAATTACATTTTGCAGCTAAATAGGACATTCTAGAAGGAAAAGGACCAAAACTGACAAATACTGGAACTTGGAAGGACTGGAGCTGAGGCTAGGAGCTAAACGGAGCTTAAAAGGAAGAAAAACCACGAAAATAGAAGTCCCACAACGTGGCTTCAAGGTCCCATGGAGTGGCGAGAGGAAGAATCTCGACGATATCCACAATAATTGAGCTCACAACGTGAGCATTATAATCTCACATCGTGAGGAGGATTCTTCCAGAAGATAACTATGTGGGATGTAGTTTCTTTGCCAGACACGAATTGATCTAAGCTCACGACGTGAGACCTTAATTCTCACGACATGAGACACGATTTTATGAAACTATATATACTCCTTCACATATTTGACTATGAGAGGTTGGAACTGTTTTTCTGGAGAGATAGTCAATTTTAGAGGCCAAAGATCTGCGAAAAACAACCCTTTGGAAGAGAGAATATTTAGAGATTGAAGATTTGAAGATTACACATCACATTTGGTTTGCATTACATTAACTATGTTGAAATCTTATGTTTTTTGTGCTTATTCTCTGCTATGAGTAGCTAATCATTAGGATTTCATTTAGTGTAGATAGACCCTAATAATATGTCCTAGTTTCTTATATTTGGATTTTATGAAATTGGTTAATGCATGTGTTCGATTATCATTATCTAACATTTTAAAGTTGACATAGTCGTTGCTTTGATTCAAGTTAAGTGTAATTTAATGACCAACTGAATTGCATGAACTTGTTTACCTAGTAGTTTATGATCATTAAATTGCTAGAGCTAGGATTAATCATATCTTAGATTGACTAATAAAGGTATCGAATTTAACTGTGTTGGAGAACTTAAATTTGATCATAATTATGTTTGGTAATTTTTCTTGATCATATATGATTATCTAGATATATCTTACATAACCCAATTACATAAATAATCAATTATGTGTTTGCTTGTGTATGATCGTTACATAGTATTTCATGAATTGGTGAAAATAATATGAGATCGAATCAAGACTGCTAATTATATTTATATTGTTAACCAATTGAATAAATCCATACTTAGAAACTACACATAGGAAAAAGGGGGATTCGAAGCTAAATGAAAGTGTCTTCTTAATCTTCTTTACAATTGTTTTTAGTTGAGTGTTTAGTTTTAAGTTAATCTGAACTTGCAAAATCAGATAAAACCCCCTCTTTAATAATTGTTTTTAGATTAATTTTTAGTAATTATATTATTAACTAAATCCGTTCCTTGTGTTCGATACCCAACTTAACTTAACTATTCTATAAATTTGACTAGGTATACATCCTAAGTGCAATTAGTTAGTTAAGTATGTTACGATTATAAATTTAAAACTAGGTAGTATATAAATTACACATCAGAATGTTTTCTCAAGTGGGAGCTTCACAACAACATAACTAGAAGTGTTTTGGTCCCTTAAATGTCTCTTTAGGAAGGACTTGGCGTTTTTGTGATGGGTCACAAAAATGTCACTAGATGGTTGGTTTATGCACATATGTTTATAACATGCTTGTGTTGTTTTATATTTATGTTGATATTGTGTTTTGATTGTTAAAATTAGTTTTTACATGAAAATAATATTTTGAACACAAATAAACATCACACGGAGTTTGGTTTTCATGAGACTTACCTTTTAACATAAGATGGTAAAATAGTTTTAAAATAAAATGAGTTTGATCAATTAAAAACTAGCTAACGGTAAATTTCGAGATTAAAATTAATATAAGTTTAAAATAGAGATTTTATAAACTTATCAAACTCCAAAACTTATTTTATAAAATTAAGTTTTATTAAAAGGTTTACACATGTTCTAAATCACTTAAATGGTAAAACTTAATACTAGCTATTAATTTTAAATTTTGATCACATCAATTTTATAAATCCAGATTTTATAAAACAACATTGTTAAAATGTGATTTTACATAAAATAAGATTTTTTGAAGTATACCATGGATTATTGGATCCATAAAATAACCATGATATAATATGTTTTTTAAACAGAATTATGAAAACATCAAAGACCCCTTATAAACCTCAATTTTATGCTACCAATTTTGAAAAACACTCGCACATCTCTTGTATGCACTAGTGAGATAAAGGTCACCTAACCACTTAGTGTTATCTTTTGATGATCGGGGTGTAGTCTCGATTTCTCTAACCAAGTTATGGGCTGGTTACACAAGTTCTTCAAATTGGATGATTTGATCGGAAATCTTTTGTGATAAAGGATATACCTAAGCAAAAAAGTTCTGAGGCATAGATGAGATCAAACATGTCTAATTAAAATTTGTTATTAACGATCCCATAAATCTAGGAATTATATACTTATATATAATTGATAATCGATATCTACCAAGTTGTATTCAAATGAATAGGATAAACGATACATAACCATTTATTTGTTTTGCAACTTGGATCCTAGACTTTGATAATTAATGTTTTTAAAAACTAAAAGGGTATTAGTTATTAAAGATTAAATATTTAAAATACTAAATGAATTTTGTTATAATTTTGTACATAAATAATCTATTCTCATTACCATGAATTGTAATTTCTTTAAATGATATATTAAACAATAACATTAATAGGTGCAATTTCAATGAATGAGTTCATTTTTTGAGAAACCGGAAATTGTGCACTCATAAATTGCTTATTCCTAAACAACATGTAACAACCTATTTTTGCATTATAGTATAACTGACCAGTTACATAAATAAATGTTTTTGATAGAAGACAATTTAGAATAAATAGCATTGATAAAAGTCATAGTAATCGTAAAAGCGAGAGCGTTCATATAGAGAACGTTCAAATCTGAATTCATAAGAGGAAGTTATGATTTTTAGAAGTTTCAGCGCAACAGTGTGCGACACAGAATCTGAATTTTAGATCGGTCAATTGTTAGGAAAAACAATCTAACCGAAAGTTAGAGATCTCGTCAATACCTATCGATCGATACAAATACAGTCAATAACGGATATCATAAGAGAGAGTTATGATTTTTATACAGACTTTAACAGCTTAATCCTATAAAAATATAACTTTAAAAATAAATTAAGAATTAGCCGACGAAGTCTAAACGAAAGTTGTAGATCTCGTCGATAGATATGAGTGGATATAAAGAATGTCAAAAACAGAGCTCGTATGAAGAAGATACAATCTTTTTGAAGAATATTAAGTTTTCACTTGCGGCGCACAAAGACGTCCCGATGTGGCCCACTGGGTTTTTGCCACATGTTAGCATACGAGAAGAGCCACATCACCAGCCCCGAAAAGAAGTGCAACATGCCACTATTATGCACGGTGTGCCTCCCTACTATAAATAGGTACCTTTGGTTTCTTTCATTTCTCACAACCCTCTTCACTCCAAACTCTCTCACCTCTCTCCAAGATCCGACTTTTAGGGTAATTTTGGGAGTATGAGGAACTCCACTTTAGTAAAGCTCTGAGGTAGAGTGTCGAGCAAATAGAAGTGCTCAGTATCGAAGCCCTTCCTGTGATCTTGGCAGTTTTTGCTAGGATACCTATAAGTTAAGCTACGCTTTAAGTGTAACTTATATTTATATTCATAGTTGTTGTTATAAATGTATAAATCAGATTTATCAATAATTCCAGTTATAATATTGATTGATCTACTGACGGGAGATGTGACTAGAATCGTAACGTTGGCTTGGTTGTTGGATTTCAGAAAAGGTTATATGCCAAAATGGTCCTGTCTAGCTGATCCTTATTTGATATAACTCTTGGTACTCATTGGGATTAGTGGAAGATCTAGCTTTCATTACCAGATTGTCATAGAGATTAATAAGTAATAAGATTATAGGTTAATACTCGTTAGGTGCATTACCAACCAGTTGGATTACCAATACGATCACCTAGATAACTGTCAATTATCTGAGTGAATTTTCTAGGTGAGTTACGTCACTATACTGTGTGTTACAACACATATCCATGTGTGTTAAGTTATAAGAGCTAGTAGAGTAGAGCGATAATATAGACTCTAGGTGCTCAATGTTAGCGTACTCAAAGTTAGTAGAGTAGAAAGTATAGCCTCTATGCGCCGATATTAGTAGAGCCAAAAAGTGTAGTCACTATATGTGTAATATGGTTATGTATGTCAGGTGGGGCCCATTATGTATGTATGTCGGGCAGGGCCCATCATATAGTTTGGGCGGGGCCTATTGTATAGTTTGGGTGGGGCCCGTTTATATGCTTAGTGGGCGGGACCCAATATATGTATTGTGGTATATGATATTTTGGGGAAATCACTAAGCTTCATGTTTAGCCAGTTGATTATAAATGTTTTTCAGGTACTTCAAAGATTCATGAAAGAAAGGAAAGGCTCGACTGTACACACACGCATTTGCAATATGTTTCCACATAATGTAATTATACTCTGATATATTTGAATAAATAAAAAGGAAAAATCTAGGTTGAAAATGGGGACATTAAAAGTTGGTATCAGAACTCTGGTCTGAGAGAATTAGATGAGAATTTGTGTGATTCCAGACTCAAACTGAGGATCTGAATATCTTAACAACTCTTTTTAAGAAAAAGAACATTATTCAAATGAAAAGGTTGCGTTGCGTACAATTAACCAAATCTCAGAAAGGAAAGTGATTCATAAAATATCCATATCTGTTATGATTGCTAATAAGTGAAATGTAGAAATGCATGCTAGTATGTAGGTTAGGGATCTTTTCAAAAATTGCAGGATATAACTGCTTGACACTTAAGATGCCTTATAACCTAGGGACTTGCTTGTTATTTGATACTTAGAACCTGTATTAATATTAATTAGTCATTCAAAAAGTACGTTAAGTTGCATGCTCTAAAATTATATAGTTTTATATTTCTGATTTGGCGCTATTGCACAACTCTCGTTTGAGTCTAACCATCGCAGTATCGGATCTTTCAGTCGATAGACTGTTTGATTTTATAGGCATGTAATGGTATTCTGTCACACCCCCAAACCGGAACGGCGGAAACGTTCGGGGGTGGTTGACGTCATGCGTAGTATCACAACAATTGTATCATAGCAAGCATAGTAAACACAACCAGACATTGAATACACATATATGAAAAAGCTTACATTGTTTAATATATAGTTTTGTTCATATCAAAAGTAAAATGAAAAGACGTGACTCTAGTGCTCCGACTTCTCCAAATTCCTGGAAGTACCTGTCTACTAATTCCCTGAGAATACAAGCAGTTTTGAAAAAATATCAGCATAAAGCTGGTGAGTTCATAAGCATTTCGTTTTGGTGGAAAAATGTTCTTTGATTCTTTTGAAGAGTGTTCCTCAAGAAAATCCTATATTTTCTTATGAAAGCATGTTTGAGAAACCCATTCCTTCCATGACTTCCCGGTTCGTACTAAATACGCACAATCCAAGGAGTCATGGAATGAATACGAACGTCCATTAGTAGAAAATAAACCACCAGTTTTAGAAATGCCAGTGTTATCCTGAGAAAATCCTATATTTTCCCTAAAAGCAGGTTATCTATCCTAGAGGTAGAGATGCCAGTTTAGAAATCCCCGATTACTATCAGCATATATAGAAGTAGTTTTATTACTCAAAATAAAACAAATGAAGATTAGAGTCCGTAAACCAAAGTTAGTTTATACTTATTTGCGAGTCGTATAACCATACTTGATATGACCTAGAGACCTTTATAACGTTCTTCAGGCGTTAAGATAAATGACATTTGTTCACCCCAGGCGTGCCAGCCTAACTGTAGCTAGCAGTTCAGGTGTGGGATTGTCAGTCCCGAATAGATCTATTCACAAATCTCACGCTCTCCCTCCAGGAGACTCTGGTTATACTAAAAGGATTTATCACTGTACACCTAAGAGTACAGTATTGAAGTAGAGCCTCACAATTCTGTATAATCTAGTTTACGTGCTAAAAACAGTATCAAACAAGAATCATCCTTAAATAATTGTATTTTATACTCCTTAGAAAATATATAACATAAACTAAATCTGTCATAGTTTACATATATTCATTTATAAAATCTGAATTAGTAGAAACTGCCTAGAGGGTTATCCCAAACTATACCCATTATAGTTTATTAGAAGTGTTATCGAATTGCTTTGTAAAACCTTTCTGAAAGCCGTGAAATTAGATTTCCAAAATAACAGTTTCCCTTATGCTCAACGTATTACAAAAGGGATAAAGTATACGAGTATGTCATTAAACGTGGAAAATCGTTGGACTGTATTAATAAGTTTAAAACTTAATAAAATGCTTTGAGTTTGGCTTGTATTCCCCCTGAAAACATGAAAAACACGGAAAATGTAGGGGTATGAACTCACTGTGGTTGTGCGAAAACGTCCACTGGAAATGAAGATCCTCGGGTTGTTGTACGTGGCACTTAACGGAATCCTAATATCAATAAATACGTATATGTATCTAAATTAGCGATTTCGTTAGATAAAGTGTTAGAAAAACACTTGCTTTCGGTTAACGAATGTTACCGAACCTGCTAGAATCGAGAAAACGAGCTTTCACCACTTAGGAAGAGTTTGCGGCCGTGAGGAGTGGTTTACGGCCGTGAATTGGGTTTACGGTCTTTGAAGATGGGCCGTAAACTCAAGAACAAGGGTGCTGATTTCGAAGAGAAATGTGTTCCAGATGCCCCGAAATAACCCTAAACGGTGTTTCTCGGTGTTTTCTCGAAGATTGAAGGCCTTCTAGATGTTTACGGTCAAGAGTTCTAGAGAGAGAAAGAGAGAGTTTCCGGTCAAAGGTGTTCAAATGAGGGTGGTGGTCTCATATTTATAGGGGTTTTGTGGTCGGTGGGTGGGGTCCACCCGACGCTGTCCGCAAACGAGTTTACGGCCGTAAACAGGTTTACGGCCGTGAACTCCAGTCAGGCCGTGAACATGATGTTTTTCGAGGATAATTTGAGTTTTACGCAGTTTTGGTTCCGAATTGCATATATAAGTTTAATTATATAATACCAGATGATTTTCTAAATCAAAGGTTCGACGGAAGATTAATAAAATTCAAATTTTATTAACGGAAATTGCATAATGGAAACGGAAAAAGTTTCGGGTTGTCACATCATCCCCCCGTTAGAGGGAATTTCGTCCCGAAATTCAAGAATAGAGATACAAATTATGGACTTGGAAAAAGATGAGGGTACTTCTGTTTCATTGAATCCTCACGCTCCCAAGTGAATTCAGGTCCCCGTTTGGCATTCCAGCGAACCTTCACTATCAGGATGCGACTTTGTTTCGTTCGTTTGACTTCTCGATTCGTGAGTTCAGATGATTCTCACACAAAGTGTAGACTCTCGTCTAACTCGAGGTTGTCGAGGGGAAATCGCAGGTGTCTCATCGGATGGACACACATTTTGGTTCGACACGAGGAAGACGAGATGGACTCTACGGAGTTCTCGGGGTAACTGGAGTTTGTATGCTTATGGGACCGATTCTAGTAAGGATCTCGGACGGTCCTACGTGTCTTGATTTTAGCTTTCCTCGTTTTCCGAAGCGTATCAGGCCTTTCCAGGGTGAGACCTGCAAGAGACACGTCCACCAATCTGGAACTCCAATGGTTTTTGTCTCTCATCGGCGTAGCCCCTTTCGTACGATCTTCTCAGTCGTTCTTCGGATGATTTCATGACTCGTGAAAGTGCTGTCAGGGACTTGACTCTTGACTAGATGTGTGTCGCCCACCTCAGCCCAGCACATAGGGGATCTGTACCTTTGGCCATAGAGGGCTTCGAACGGTACAACCTCGATACTGAGAAGGTCACCGTTGTTGCAAGATAGTTCAATTAAGGGTAGATGAGTGTCCCACGGCGCATCTTCAATTGTCTGGATTGCCCTCTTACTCTGTTAATCTCTTTGTGGATGATACTCTTCGCATGAATACGTTCGGGTTTCGAAGAGAGATGAATTTTTGAAGTTCACATCTAGCTCGTCGATACGAGCGACGAGAGTTTTGTGATTGAACGATTTAAGGCCAAAAGGTTCGGCATATCGTAGACTTAGTCGGACTAAACAGGCTGACGTCGTAGAATCATGCGTTATGTTAATCCAGGAGGATCGTTTTGTTAGCACATTGGTATCCCTAGATGAAAGTATCTGGTGTTTTCTACGTTTGATTCGAAGTTAATGGGTACTACTAACACGAGGGTTCTGATGTTTTGAAACTATGAACTTTTATGAAATGGTTCTTACTAGATCTCTCTATGATCGTTTGGTGTACACAAGCCAGGTATAACTACAACTGAACCTAACATATTCACTAAGCTATCATAATTACTCATTAGGGCTTTAAATCTTATAAGAATGTCGTGATTCAATTTGGACGAGGAAGTAATCACGATTTTGAGCAATTATTGGGGTTTTTGAAAACGTACCGAAACATAGCAGGGTTCTTCGATGTTTCCTCATTCCCTGAGGTCAGACTCCTCCTGTTTCCTCATTGTTCTTCTCTGTTGGGCAGTCTATAGCACACTTGAACTAAGCTATCGTCGGTAGTGGAAGTGACGCGTTGAGTCGGGGTCTTTGTGAAGCGAGCTTCCTGGCCATCCTTAGCCCTTGGACAGTTTCTTTTGAAAAGTCCTACCCTATCACAGAGGTAACAGGTTGGACTTGTCCCAACATTGGTAGTTGGAGTGATGAACTTGACTAGGGTCCTACAACTGCGGGAGGTGTGCCCCTTCCTGTTGCATCTAGTGCAATGCATCTCTCGGCAGACTCCATGATGATGGTAGTTGCATTTGCTGCAGTGCGGAAGATTTCCAAAGTAGGGTGTGGTTGGTGTTGGAACAGCGGGGTTGGCTGGGGTGTTAAACGCCCCAGTTCGTTGCCTTTCAGTAGGTCCCTGGGTTGAGCAAATTCCTTGGAACTTTCGTTTCAGGATGTTAGGTTGGAGACCAGGTGTGTCCTTTCTAGTAGTCACTTGTTGTTGAGATTAGTTAACACCAAGATTTGGATTGCCATTAACCCTTCCACCCACATTTGTGTTGTTAGCGTTAAGAACAGTTAGGGCGGCTGCTACTACTGCTGTGACAGTAGCTTGGAACGTAGCTGAGTCCATCTGGAGGATTGGTGTCTTACCGGTGGGTTGGTTACGTTTCTTCGGAGGCATGATCTGCTACATGTCACGAAAGGAAGTTTGTGAGAAACAGCGGCTGCCTCAGGATGTATCCTAAAGGTTTATCTATGCATTAAGATTTCCCATTTTGTTATCTGACTCTCATTGATTCGACCCACATCCCCATGATGTGGCCTAGCAAGAATAGAAAAAGATTTGAACACAACAAAGTTCACATGTTGCTCAGTTCATTGAGCTGGCTGGATAACTCTCACACTTTTGCCGGCTCTAGATGATATGAATGGTTAGCTATAAGAGTAGCTCCGGGAATCAAGTCGATTCAGGATTTAACTTGATGCTCGGGAGGAATCCATGGAATGTCTTTGAGAATGACATCAGGAAAGTTGCAGACTTCGGAGATGCTCTCGAGGTCTTTAACATGAGCTAGGATTGCATAACATCCCTTTCACAGACACTTCTGGGCTTTGGCACAGGAAATGATATGAAGGTTCGAACAGTCTTATCACTGAAACTAGTGAGGACCGCGTCGGAGGAATGGTTGAGACGAATCACTTTCTCGAATCAAAGGACATCGACACGATGGGAGGCTCAATCGTCCCATGTCGATTAGGATATCGAAGCTCTTCATGGAGACTGATATGAAATCGATGGGGAAAAAGGGATGATCGTCTCAGGTAAGAGTACCTCCTATAATACATGCTTTAAAGACAAACAGCGGCAGGACTTTGATAAATTTGCTTAATTTGCGTGTTACCGATCTAAGATATACTTTGACAATGATAATCTTTAATCGAAAAGTGATTGTAGCCATCACAGCTGAAACTGAGATTACATATTTCGGAATCTTCGACCTAAGAATAGGTCTAAATTATCCTCACAGAATAGAATCTAGAAAAGATGTCTACGGAAAAGGGCTACTCAGAACATAAACGTGAAAGTTATTCCTTAGACCAAAAAGGAAGAACGAGTAGAGTATTCCTTTATCGGCGACGGGTACTCCTCAAGTGAAACCTTAATTCGGCCAGCTGGTGTTCCACACCAAGCAGGCGTCTCTCGTACCCTGACTGGCGTGCTCGAAGCTCTGTGACTTCGGCTTGGGTCGTAGCTAACTCTCGTTGCAGAGCTTCATTGTGCCTTGCAGCTCTTGCATGAGCAATCTCGAGGCGACAAATGCGATCTGTGCTGGTGTCCGAATCTGCTTCGAGCTCCACAGTTCGCTGAAGGGTTGCCATACCTAGCTCCACATTGCGAGCCACATGGCGTATCAGGATTGGAAGAGCCCTGTCTGCGGGCCCTCCTCCGTTCAAATTGTAGAAGTTGCGGTTTCCGTTGTATGGGAAGGGTTGGTCTTGCTCGTGGCTCCACGTATTCAAACTCCCGACCCACATAGGCGTTGGACCTTGGAATCCAACTCGAGGGTTAGGATTTGGTATTGGGGTTACTTGAGGTATGTTATCGACTTTGGGTTCTGAGTCAGTCTCTTCAGGAAATGGTTCGGCGAAGTTATCATCCAATGGAATTTCATGGTTTCCTTCTGGCTCTGGCTCGATCCATCCATCATCTCCTTGTTTGGGAAAGTACGGGTCGCCAGGAAGATGGAATCCAGCCATGCTATCTACGCGAGGTGATGGTAAAGGAATAGTTAATAGGCATCGAATCCTATAATACTTCCAATGTATTATAGCTACATGATTGATCCTTGAATAATAGATTCTTGGGTAAGTTTCCGGGTTAGTCGTTATAGCATCCTAAAATACTCCTATAGTATTTTAATCCTTATGTTTGGCTCTAGAACTCCTCTGGTATCTAGGTAAGTTTTAGGCTTGCTGCAACACCACAGTCACTCCCATGCACATGTTGTTTATGTCTCGAATAAATATAGTTGATCAGGCTATTTTGATCCTAGACATGATTACATAACTGCCTAGGTTTAACCGTGATGTCCAACATCCAAATACTTTTGTTTTGTTCTACTTATGACATGGATTCTGGTACTCGGGTATACTTATATACTTTGTTATAAAAATACTTATATTTTTCAAAGTATACCTTTAGTTTAGAGCACTTAGGCCCCTTAGTATTTATAGTTGTATACCATGTAAGGTTCGGTATTCTTAGTTCGCTATAAACAAGGGCTCTGATACCAATCTGTCACACCCCCAAACCGGAACGGTGGAAACGTTTGGGGGTGGTTGACGTCATGCGTATTATCACAACAATTGTATCATAGCAAGCATAGTAAACACAACCAGACATTGAATACACATATATGAAAAAGGCTTACATTGTTTAATATATAGTTTTGTTCATATCAAAAGTAAAATGAAAAGACGTGACTCTAATGCTCCGACTTCTCCAAATTCCTGGAAGTACCTGCCTACTAATTCCCTGAGAATACAAGCAGTTTTGAAAGAATGTCAGCATAAAGCTGGTGAGTTCATAAGCATTTAGTTTTGGTGGAAAAATGTTCTTTGATTCTTTTGAAGAGTGTTCCTCAAGAAAATCCTATATTTTCTTATGAAAGCATGTTTGAGAAACCCATTCCTTCCATGACTTCCCGGTTCGTACTAAATACGCACAATCCAAGGAGTCATAGAATGAATACGAACGTCCAATAGTAGAAAATAAACCATCAGTTTTAGAAATGCCAGTGTTATCCTGGGAAAATCCTATATTTTCCCTAAAAGCAGGTTATCTGTCCTAGAGGTAGAGACGCCAGTTTAGAAATCCCCGATTACTATCAGCATATATAAAAGTAGTTTTATTACTCAAAATAAAACAAATGAAGATTAGAGTCCGTAAACCAAAGTTAGTTTATACTTATTTGCGAGTCGTATAACCATACTTGATATGACCTAGAGACCTTTATAACGTTCTTCAGGCGTTAAGCTAAATGACATTTGTTCACCCCAGGCGTGCCCGCCTAACTGTAGCTAGCAGTTCAGGTGTGGGATTGTCAGTCCCGAATAGATCTATTCACAAATCTCACGCTCTCCCTCCAGGAGACTCTGGTTATACTAAAAGGATTTATCACTGTACACCTAAGAGTATAGCATTGAAGTAGAGCCTCATAATTCTGTATAATCTGGTTTACGTGCTAAAAACAGTATAAAACAAGAATCATCCTTAAAAAATTGTATTTTACACTCCTTAGAAAATATATAACATAAACTAAATCTGTCATAGTTTACATATATTCATTTATAAAATCTGAATTTGTAGAAACTGCCTAGAGGGTTATCCCAAACTATACCCATTATAGTTTATCAGAAGTGTTATGGAATTGCTTTGTAAAACCTTTCTGAAAGCCGTGAAATTAGATTTCCAAAATAACAGTTTCCCTTATGCTCAACGTATTACAAAAGGGATAAAGTATACGAGTATGTCATTAAACGTGGAAAATCGTTGGACTGTATTAATAAGTTTAAAACTTAATAAAATACTTTGAGTTTGGCTTGTATTCCCCCCCCCCCCCTGAAAACATGAAAAACACGGAAAATGTAGGGGTATGAACTCACTGTGGTTGTGCGAAAAGGTCCACTGGAAACGAAGATCCTGGGGTTGTTGTACGTGGCACTTAACGGAATCCTAATATCAATAAATACGTATATGTATCTAATTAGCGATTTCGTTAGATAAAGTGTTAGAAAAACACTTGCTTTCGGTTAACGAATGTTACCGAACCTGCTGAATCGAGAAAACGAGCTTTCACCACTTAGGAAGAGTTTGCGGCCGTGAAGAGTGGTTTACGGCCGTGAACTGGGTTTACGGTCTTTGAAGATGGGCCGTAAACGGGTTTACGGTCTTTGAAGATGGGCCGTAAACTCAAGAACAAGGGTGCTGATTTCGAAGAGAAATGTGTTCCAGATGCCCCGAAATAACTCTAAACGATGTTTCTCGGTGTTTTCTCGAAGATTGAAGGCCTTCTAGGTGTTTACGGTCAAGAGTTCTAGAGAGAGAAAGAGAGAGTTTCCGGTCAAAGGTGTTCAAATGAGGGCGGGGGTCTCATATTTATAGGGGTTTTGTGGTCGGTGGGTGGGGTCCACCCGACGCTGGCCGCAAACGAGTTTACGGCCGTAAACAGGTTTACGGCCGTGAACTCCAGTCAGGCCGTGAACATGATGTTTTTCGAGGATAATTCTAGTTTTGCACGGTTTTGGTTCCGACTTGCATATATAAGTTTAATTATATAATACCAGATGATTTTCTAAATCAAAGGTTCGACGGAAGATTAATAAAATTCAAATTTTATTAACGGAAATTGCATAATGGAAACGGAAAAAGTTTCGGGTTGTCACATCATCCCCCCGTTAGATGGAATTTCGTCCCGAAATTCAAGAATAGAGATACAAATTATGGACTTGGAAAAAGATGAGGGTACTTCTGTTTCATTGAATCCTCACGCTCCCAAGTGAATTCAGGTCCCCGTTTGGCATTCCAGCGAACCTTCACTATCAGGATGCGACTTTGTTTCGTTTGTTTGACTTCTCGATCCGTGAGTTTAGATGATTCTCACACAAAGTGTAGACTCTTGTCTAACTCGAGGTTGTCGAGGGGAAATCGCAGGTGTCTCATCGGACGGACACTCATTTTGGTTCAACACGAGGAAGACGGGATGGACTTTGCGGAGTTCTCGGGGTAACTGGAGTTTGTATGCTTACGACACGAGGAAGTCGATAGACTGTTTGATTTTATAGGCATGTAATGGTATTCGTCTAATAATTAGTTAATATTGGTAGAAATTCTTCCTAGGATCATAGTAAAGAGAAGTGGAAAGGAATCCTAGAAGGAGAGTCTAGTATATGCTTGATAGGGCATATATTCATAAGGTAGGGTATCGGTAAAGATGCAAATCCGTAGTGGAGTTTATGAAGACCTGTTGTATGTGCTCATGGGACACATACATATATATGTTTAGTGGTCATCATGTGTCGTATTGGAAGTGCTTGGAAACTACGAGACAATTCTTGGGACAAGTATGAGTAGGTGTGAAAGGTATTAGAGGCCTATACTACCCGAAGCATAGGATTCACACTTGGATCAGGAAGAGTCAAAAAGTTGCTAGTAGTTAGGTAGATAGTGTGTCTAACATTATAAATTCGTTTTGCATTATATCCATCATTACCTGTTGTATGGTGATGTGTAGGAGAGTGACTCTAAGTTCTCGTCCAAGTGTCCGTAAAGGATAGAGTCCGAATAAAGTAGAATTGCATAAGTTAGTTGGTTCTGAGAACCTTGTCCGACATATTACCAACTTTATCCATTTAGGAAGAAGATGATCAAGTCGATATACAGAAGGATTAGAAGCCTTAATGGGGTAGAGTAACTAGCAGCTAGAGTTGCTACCTACCATGATGTGGTTGTACCACATTAGAACATGAAGGAAGGTACATCTTATGTTAAGTGTTTGACTCGTAGGGACAAGAGCCTAGTTTGTTATACATACTTGCGTCATGCAGTAGAAGGTCATTAGAATGTTCTTGACATAGTGACTTAAAAATGTCCATCAATGGAATCGGTCCACAACTCATTATGTCAAGAACATTTTCTCGTCATTTGTATGATTCTTGTAGGTCATGGGTCACCAAACTACAATCAACCTGTAGGCGCCTTCAAGGTGTGCATTGAAATGTACAGGTGTGGACCACGTCCCGACTGTGTGACCTTTTTAACACTCTTCTCTTGTTGCAACAAGACCAAGATGAGAAATAATAACTCAAGTGCATTCCCATATTTTCAAATTAGGGTTTAGTTACACCATTAAGGTTTGCAACAGTTTCGTTGATGCTTACTACAAAACTGGTACACTAGAGTTGGTTAATCGACTTTTTATATAAATGTTAACAAAGGATTTCGTGACATTCATAGAGATGCTAATTTTAGAGCTTCTCTGATTTCTTCTTCAATCTAAAAAAAGGTAGTCGGTTGTTAATGTTTTTATTCTAATCGTTAGTTTTTGTAGCCTTTGGAGTAGGTACTTGGATGTCAGGTTTGTTTTTTGACATGGCTGAAATTAGCTAAAAAGATGTTGATGATAGGTGGTTGAGGAAAGAACAAAATGGAAAGGGTTATTAACATAAAGGCACATCAAACTTTCACGCTTGGTTTTAAATGGCCATTTAACTTTTTTTAGACCTATTAAACCATTAAACTCATTAATTACTTGTTTAAAATACCATTTTGCTAAAAATTACCAGGTTTCCCCAATTACATTGTTGATGTGTAGATAATGGACATATCCACATGGACTTTGACATTAAGAAAGTCAAAGATATTGCCTATGATCCCACCATTTCCATTACCAAGCCTTGCACATGCCTTCAAAGCAGATGCTACTATAAATGTGGAAGGAAAGAGTCTTGATCTTTGCAGCTTCATGTACTGAGCAAAGGCTTCTTGAAACCCACCATGGTTGTAGAAATACTGAATAACAGATCTTGTTGAATCCACATCTGGTTGTTTTGAATGGTGAAGAATTAATCGAAGATAATGAGCATTACCTTGATAGTAATCGGATGAAGAGCTTATAAGATGGCGGATTACCAGCCCCCAAGATGATAAAGGCCATGAGCAAGTATTAATCCATGAAGTTGCTTCAATTGTTTGGGTGTCAGAAAGCTCTTCAACAAGGTGGTTAATTTTGGACACCACTCACTATTCCATGACTCGTGTTTGGAGGAACACCCATGACTCGTGGGACTCTGAAGTCCCTAATCGACCACCACCGCCTCCCTTTGATGGCTTCATTGGAGATCAGACAGGCTCATCAATTCTTCATCACATCAGTGGTCATTTCCCGCCTGTCAACGACATATGCCACCGCCTTGGTGCCCTAATGTGTCGTAGACGTAATTTTAATAACCCCCAAAAGGCCCAGACCCTGACATAGACAAGCTAAACCCGAAGTCCGGTAAAAATTTGGCATTTTCTTCGAGATCCATCAGAAGTTTGTATCTTAAAGTGACTTGAGGTCGTGAAGGGTTATCAGCATATGTGAGGTAAAAGTGAAACCCTGCTTTAGAAAGAAGGTTCCTCAATATGGTGGGGGAGATTGTGGGTTTTTATTTTTATTTTGTAAATTTTAATAGCAATTGGTCCACATGGTTTTGGAACTTTTGACTATCACAAGTCAACACACACCAACAATGTAACCAGGGAAACCTGGTAGTTTTTAACAAAATGGTATTTTGGACAGATAATTTGTAATGCCCCAATTCTCAGGTATTAATTATAGCTTGAATTTTCATAATTTCAAAGTCTACTCGACGAGTTGGAATCCCTGAATCGTCGAGTAGCAGCGGATTGGCCACATGTTTAAGTGACCTACTCGCCGAGTCCAGGATAGGACTCGACGAGTAGGAGCTGGAGGATGAAACCCTAATTTCCGGGGTTTTGCACCCTATTTAAAGGATCATTAGCCTCCTTTATCCCCTTACAGCCTCTTGAGAGTCCAACAAACCCTAATCCGTGTGTGTGCTCCATTCTTGTGTGTTTTAAGCTTTGGGAATGTGGATCTTTGTAAGAAGTGCTTTGAGAACAAGTGGCTAGAAGCAAGGAACGTGTGGGGATCTGAAATCTACCTCAGTTAGCATCCTTTGAAGGTATCAAGTCGTTATCTTGACCTCATTTCCTTCTAGATCTCATTTGGTTAAAGATTAGGGCTTTTCTAGCATATTAGGAAGCTATTCTTGGGTATGAGCTAAGATCTGAAGTTGCAACTTCAGATCTGAACTCTCTTTGGTCTCTATGTCCATAAAGCTTCCAACTTTAGCAAGTATGAACCTCTCCTTAGGTGTAAAACTCCATTACAAGCTTGTATTTGACATTATAAGTCTTTAAGAGCCTTGCATGCACGTAAAGTTTGCAACTTTACATGATAAACATGCCTTGGGAAACTGGATCTACAATATGGAACCTTAAAATGGCTTAAAAATCATCTGGATGGACAAAGGGATGAAGGGACTCGACGAGTTGCATGGTCAACTCATCGAGTCCGATGAAGATTGTCGTGCAAGGACTTCTGCATGGACTCGGCGAGTCAGTGGGGTGACTCAGCGAGTCAACTAGGGTTTCCCGACATTTGGACACGCATGAACTCGGCGAGTTGCAGGGAAACTCGACGAGTCAGTGGGGGAATTTTACGACTACTCGAGTTTTAGAAGGACTCGACGAGTCAGTGACTGCACTCGATGAGTCGGGTCAACATGGATTGTTGACCTTGATCGTTGACTTTGACTTTGACCAAGGGTTGACTAATGGACTTCTGGGGCATTTTGGGAAATTGGAAATTTATGAGTATGGTTCTATGGTGAATAGAGGTGGTGGAGTTTGTGGCGGTTATCCGAGAGTTTGAGCTTATCTTTCGAGTCGACAGTTGCGAGGTGAGTTATCTGAAGGGTTTTGAGCATTCTAACACTCCTATGGTGTAGATGCAACCCTAAATACCTTGGATCTATGTTTTCTCTATTATACATGCAAACTTGAACTTTCCAAGGTATTACCCTAACTAGCATACAATCTTTGATACTTGGGTAATATGAACAGGTTATAAGACATACCTTTTGATGAAGCTTGAAGTCTTGATCTTTAAGAGCTTAGCCCCAATAGTGTGGAAGCCTCAAGTGGAATCACAAATCACCAAGAACACATTGGAAAAACTTGAGAGAATAGTAAGCACACTAGAAATGACCCACTCTTGTATCCTCACACACTAGTGCAATTTCTTGTGCCAAAGAACTCTTTATATAGTATGGAGGATTAGGGTTTCATCCATGTAAACCCTAATACCCATGCCCTTTCATTTCCATAGGATCCATGGGTTAAAAACTCCATGGACTATCCATGCAAGCTTAGCCCAACCTAAATGAACTTGGCCCATACTATATATATAAGAGTCCATATTTAATTAGTTCCTTTTGATCACTAAATTAATTCTAAATTAATTCTTGATCACTACTAATTAAATAATATGATTCCATATTAATATATTAGAACTTATAATATATTAATATAAATCATAAACATACTATTCTCAAAAGACTATCCATATAAATTGTTCCGGTGAAGTGCAACCCAAATGGACCATGCCAAATCGGGTCAAGTATATACCAATAATAGTTATGGGCTTAGACACTAATCCAACATTATCCTCATTATACTTAAGGGTCTAAGGCACCGAGCCGGCCCTTTTGGATTGCTATCCTGATATGTTGTATTCTCGAGTATTGTATGATCCGTTAGATCAGTATCTTGGTAGATGGGATGTTATATGCCGTTATGATCTGTTAGATCAGTATCCTGGTAGATAGGATGTTACATGTTGATATGATCCGTTAGATTAGTATCCTGGTAGATAGGATGTGCTATGCTATTATGATCTGTTAGATCGGTTTGTCTGTCTATAGACCGTTATATGATTCTTTGTTATATGTGCACATGTTGTTTGGCGGTTGAGGCTTATCTGCTTTGTGTGAAAGCCAGTAGACCTGGGCATTCCAACCTGTTGGTTGTGGGCCGTGAGTATTCCATCCCGAGGATGATTGGACTCATAGTATGTGGGCATTCCAACCTGTTGGTTGTGGGCCTAGGGTATTCCATCCTGAGGATGATTAGACCTATAGTATGTTGTCATTCTAACCGGACGGTTGAGGGCTTGGGGTATTCCAACCTGATGGTTGACTGGACCCATACTATGCTGTTTATGATTATATGTGTATTATTTTGTGTATGGGTATTTTGGGGGAACTCACTAAGCTCTCAGGCTTAAAGTTTCATTTTATTGTTTTAGGTACATCAGGGGACCGCGGCAAGGCAAAGGCGTGATCGTACCGCTCCTCACTTTTTATTACTTTGTTTCTGGGAGACTCTGATATAGACTATTTTGAAAACAAATTTGTAATGACTGTTGGTTTTTAAATGTTTTAAAAAGATAAAATTTGGCATGATTTTTATGGGTGTTACAAGTTGGTATCAGAGCCTTGGTTTGAGTGAATTGGAGGAACATTCGTGTGAATCCAGTCTCAAACCAAGGAAGGATTTTCAAAATGAAATTTTAAAATCGTTTTCAAAATGAGAAAAGGAGGATGCAGGGTGTACTATCAGTCGGAGCCGGTAAGTAGACCCCAAAATACCTTATAGTTATTTGATATTGTGATATGTTAGAACATCATGCTAGTACTAGGCTAAGGATCTTCAGGAATTGCAAGATAGAATTGCCTGATTACATGATGCCTGCTAGCCTAGGGTTTTCCTTATATGTGATTGACATCATTACTGTAGTTGCTTGTGTATGTATCACGACTGTACATAATTAAGATCTTATAGCCTGAGAATGTTTGATTTGGCCTTATGTTCTGTTCTTATTGATTAGGGGCTTAGGGTAGGATAAGATATTCGAAAGTCTATAGGGTCCAGCGTTATGTATGGATAGCATAAACTAGTGTTGCAGGGTTGGTGGAAGTTTCATGGATGAGTGAGTTGTGTGAGGCCGGTAGGTCGATGTGAGACAGTTAGCTTTCCTCTAGGAGTGAGGATTGAGCGTCCACCATGTGAGTGTATATTGTTAGGGTATTGTGGTGATATTTGAGACAAATATGGGTAGGTGTGGAAGGTAGTATGGGCCCGTACTACTGAAAGCACAAGACCCATACACGTAGCAAGGAAGTCACAACCCCTAGGGTTTAGTCGAGAGTTGGTTCCCCGTTATTTATGCGGATTATCTGATATCTTCCTGTTATATTTTCAGTATGGTGGTTACGAGGCGTTTTGTGACTGGATCCAGATCGGTATCAGGACAGGGCGATCAGGAGGCCCCGGCCTCGCCTAAGGTTGTCGGCCATGAGGGGCCAATGTTGACAGAGGACCATGTCAGGGAGATCACCCGCGAGGAGGTGGTCGAGATTGTCCGGGGTTAGATTCCATAATTGTTTGGGTCTATCAAGACCGCTATGATGGAGTACTTCGATGACAGATATGCAGCCCTTGCGGAGACGCCTGCCGCTGCAGCTGCATCGACTGTAACAGTGGCAGGAGGAGGAGTAGGAGCCAGTCGGGGCTTCCAGTACAGGGACTTCGATAACACAAAGTCCCGTACTTTTGATGGGTCTCAGGACCCCATCAAGGCTATGAGGTGGGTTTCTGATGTGGAGGGGTGTTTGTTTACTTGCTCGTGTCCTACTGACCAGAAGGTCAGGTGTGCCCTCAACCTGCTGAGGTCTGGGGCCAAGGACTGGCGGAGATTGACGACAGGGTCGTACACTGATGATCAGAGAGCTGTTGTTACTTGGGAGCAGTTCAGGGATATGTTCCGCGCTCGTTACATCCCACGGGTTGAGCGGGAACGATTGGCTCAGGAGTTTTTGAGTTTGAGATAGGATGAGGAGTCGGTGATAGAGATCACCCGCATGTTCACAGAGAGGGCGATGTTCTGCCCAGAGTTTGCTTCCGAGCAGGCTCAGATGACACGTTATATGAGCATGCTCAAGACTGACATCCGACAGTTTGTGTCTACCCAGCGATGTGATACTCTTCTAGATTTACAGGAGGCCACGAGGCTGCGTGAGTTGGAGATTGAGCTGCAGTTGAGGGAGTAGCGGCAGGCCCTGGCGCAGTCGCAACCGGTGCCGAAGTGGTCTAAGACCGCTGATACCAGGACTGGGGGACAGTTAGGCCGCACTTGTGGGAAGTGCGGAAAGGCTCATTCAGGGACATGTCGATCAAGGAGTGGGTGCCACCGATGTGGCAAGTAGGGCCATCTGGCCAGGGATTGCAGGCAGCAGACTCCAGCTCCTGGAGTCAGAATTTGTTATCATTGTGAGCAGGTAGGCCATATGAAGGCCCAATGTCCTCTACTAGCCGCCAAGTCGGCGCAGGCTCCAGCGTCGGCTACATTGAGGATTGCGGATGGGAGACCAGTTAAGACAGAGCCTCCGAAGGCGCAGGGGCGTGCCTTCCAGCTTACTGCCAAGGAGGCCAGGGCAGCATCGGACGTGGTTGTTGGTACGTTTCTCTCCTCTATTTCTTTTATTATATATGTTTTATGCTTATCTGTTGGACCTGTGGTTAGGTACGTTTTTAGTGAACTCCCTGCCTGCATTGGTTTTATTTGACTCAGGGGCGAGTCGGTCGTTTGTATCCCAGACATTCAGTAGGGAGTTCAGTGTACCAGTAGGCGAGCTAGAGTGTCTGTTGTGAGTCTCTATCACCAACGAACACGGGGTTTCTGCTTCCTCGGTCTACCGAGGATGTGAGTTGGAGATCTTTGGGGTGTCCTTCCCGATAGAATTGATTCTGATTCCCATGGGGGAGGTGTGCGTGATTGTGGGGATGGACTGGCTTGGTCGATTTGGTGCCATGATTGATTGCGAGGGCCAGCGGGTGGTAGTTCGAACCCCAAGTGGGGGAGAACTGATTGTATATGGCGAGGGCACCAGAGTGGGATCAGGGTTCTGTTCAGCTGCCAGGGCTCGGCAGTATATTCAGCACGGGTGTGCTGGTTATCTAGTGTATGTGGTGGATACGCGAGCCAGGGATCAGATTTTAGTTTCAGAGGTTCCAATAGTCAGGGAGTTTGCTGATGTGTTTCCGGAGGAGTTTCCAGGGATACCTCCGGAGAGGCAGGTCGAGTTTCGGATCGACCTGGTGCCGGGTGTGGCCCCTATCGCCAAGGCGCGGTACCGGTTGGTGCCACCAGATATGCAGGAGCTGTCATCACAGCTGCAGGAACTGCTAGGCAAGCAGTTCATTCGTCCGAGCAGTTCCCCGTGGGGAGCGCCGATACTCTTCGTCAGGAAGAAGGACGGTTCGCACCGGATGTGCATTGATTATAGGGAGTTGAACAAGTTGACGGTGAAGAACCATTATCCACTCCCGAGGGTAGTTGATCTCTTTGATCAATTACAAGGTGCATCTTGGTTTTCCAAGATAGAATTAAGGTCGAGATATCATCAGGTCCGGCTCAGAGAGGAGGACGTGGAGAAGACCATGTTTCGGACTCGTTATAGACATTACGAGTTCGTGGTGATGCCGTTTGGGCTCACCAATGCGCTAGCAATATTTATTGACCTGATGAATCGGGTCTGCAGACCGATGCTTGATCGCTCGGTTATCGTGTTTATAGATGATATCTTGGTGTATTCCAAGACCGAACAACACGAGGAGCACCTCAGGGAGTTATTAGGAGTTCTGAGATGGGAACGGTTGTATGCCAAGTTCTCGAAGTGCGAGTTTTGGTTACGAGAGGTCCGGTTCCTCGGGCATCTCGTTAACCAGGAGGGGATTTTGGTCAACCCGGCCAAAATCGAGGCAGTCATGCAGTGGGAGGTGTCGAGTGTAAGGTCGAAAATATGTTGTAATATGTCGAAGTCTGTGTATTAGATGCTTTCGTTAGTTTCATTATGTATTTTACTAAGGCACCTTTTAGTCGAAGCCGAATGCTAGCCTTAGTATTTTTTTGTATGCTTTACTGTTTTCCTATAAATAGGAAACGTTACTTAGAGTTAGATAAGAGTTTTTGGGAGTCTGTGTTGTCTATTCTCTCTTTGTAATCGTGAAGCATAATTGAGATGAAACAAGATCTTATTTAATCTCGGTGTTCTTAATTCTCGCACTCTGATTCTACATTCATTACTTGATTTAATACTTCTTCACCCAGATCTCCTTCTGACATCAGGAGTTTTCTGGGATTAGCAGGGTACTACCGAAGATTCATACGAGATTTCTCCAAGATTGAAGTACTCCTCACTCGTCTAACGAGGAAGGGGGTGGATTTCCGGTGGGGCCCTGAGCAACAGAGGGCGTTTGAGACCCTCCGACAGCGTTTGTGCGAGGCTCCAGTTTTGACTCTCCCGGAGGGAGTTGAAGATTTTTTGGTGTTCTGTGATGCATCCATCACAGGTTTGGGGCGGTCCTCATGCAGAGAGGACGGGTCATAGCCTACCCATTGCGGCAGCTGAAGCCGCATGAGACGAGATACCCTACGCATGATCTGTAGTTGGGAGCGGCGGTCTTCGCTCTCAAGATTTGGAGACATTACCTCTATGGGGTCCGCTGTACCATATACACGAATCACAAGAGCCTGAGACACATCATGGATCAGCCGAACCTGAACATGAGGCAGCGCAGGTGGCTGGATGTAGTCAAGGACTACGATTGCGAGATCTTTTACCACCCCGGTAAAGCGAATGCGGTGGTGGACGCTTTGAGTCGCAAGTTAGCTGGGTCTTCCACCCCAGCGATATGTATGAGGATAGCGGTGGATTCTCCGCTTGTGAGTTTGATCAGATATGCTCAGGTCGAGGGCATGCGACCAGAGAATTGGAAGCTGGAGAGGATCATGGGTGAGAACACCCGGTTTGTGTAGGATAGCCGGGGATTATTGACCCGATGCGGTTGGGTATGGGTTCCGATGTCTGGTGGGGTCAGACAGACAGTGATGGAGGAGGCTCACAAGTGTCACTTCTCTATTCACCCGGGGGCCACCAAGATGTACCGGGACTTGAGTTTGAGCTACTGGTGGCCGTGCATGAAGCGAGAGATCGCTTGGTACGTCGAGAGGTTCTTGACCTGTAGGATGGTCAAGGACGAGCATCAGAGGCCGCATGGTACGCTGCAGCCCCTGGAGATCCCCATGTGGAAATGGGAACAGATCACGATGGATTGCACTACCAAGCTGCCGAGGACGGCGAAGGGGTTTGATGCTATATGGGTCATCGTGGATCGATTGACCAAGAGTGCCCATTTCTTGGCCATAAGGGAGAGTTCATCGGCCGAGAAGTTGGCCGACGTGTATGTCCTCGAGATCGTCGCTTGCCACGGGGTTCCGGTCTCTATTGTTTCCCACCGAGATGTTAGAAACACCTCCCGTTTCTGGCAGAAGTTCCACGAGGAACTGGGCACGCGGCTGCATTTTACCACAACATATCATCCGTAGACCGACGGTCAGAGCGAGCGGACCATACAGACCCTCGAGGACATGTTGAGGGCATGTGTCATTGACTTCGGTGGGAGCTGGGATTCCCACCTACCCCTTACAGAGTTCGCCTACAATAACATCTATCATTACAACATTGGCGCCCCGCCTTTCGAGCTGTTGTATGGTCGAAGATGTCGCACCCTAGTTTGTTGGGGTGAGGTCGGACATAGGGTGATGGGACAGACGGAGGTAGTCTTACAGACTACCGAGAAGATTCAGCAGATTAGGCAACGACTGCAGACCGCTCAGAGTCGGCAGAAGAGTTATGCCGACAGACGCCGATCTGAGTTAGAGTTCCAGGTTGGTGACATGGTACTCCTGAAGGTCTCGCCCTAGAAGGGCATGATTCGCTTCAGGAAAATGGGAAATTGGGTCCCCAATATATTGGGCCGTTTAGGATCATTGCCAGGGTTGGCAAGGTGGCTTACAGACTAGAGCTACCGGAGGAGCTCATTCAGATCCACAACACTTTCCACGTTTCGTAATTGAGAAAGTGCATTATGGATCAGGAGGCGGTAGTATCGTTGGATGACATTCAGGTCGATGAGTGCCTGAATTATGTTGAGAGGCCTGTGGAAATTCTGGAGAGGAAGGTGAAGGTTCTGCGGAACAAGGAGATACCTTTGGTAAAGGTACAGTGGGAGCACCGATGAGGGTCCGAGTGGACGTGGGAGCCGGAGGTAGAGATGCGGGAGCACTATCCGGAGTTGTTCGTCGCAGCAGACTTCGAGAAACATGTCCAAAAAAAAAAGTTAAATGGTTATTTAAAACCAAACGAGAAACTATTTATGTGTATTTATGTCAATAACCCAAATGGAAATTAAAGAAAAGGGTACTATGGTTGATATATGTTTTCTTATAATAATAAAATGATATTAAATATTAAAAATGTATAAAAAATAATTGGGAAAATATTATATTTTATAAGTTTATATATGGCATTATATGATATTTAGATATTAGATAGGGCAAATATGATATTTTGTTGTTTATTTAGTGTATATATGAAATTCTTCTAAGAATTAAAAAAATAAAGCTTTTAGTTTTTTTTTTATAAATAAAACTTGAATTTAAGAAAAAACATTTATGTACAAATATGAATGTTAACTTTTATTTTTATTTTAAAAAAAGGAAGTCATAATGCAAAAGGTATTTAAAGTACTATGTAAATATGTTTCAAGAGGCTAATGGTTGTCGTATAGAATTTTATATAGTATGATGTTTATGATTTGAATTCTGACACATTTAAAAGGTTGTTAGTGTTTAACTTCTACAATGATAAATTTAGTTTATCTAATTTAGTTTAGAGAATTACCAATTATTATTAATTTATTATAGTAGTTTATTTGAAATATAATAAGTTTACATAATAAAATAATAAGATTCTTTTTTGTATTCGACTTGATCAAGTAGCCAGCCCATGTCTATGAATCAAATCTGATTTGATGTTCTAAAAATATATTTTGGGTAATTCTAACCGCACGAATTAAATTCCAAATGCACGAATTTTTGATTGACTTGATGTACATCACCGGAAGTTTTGACAGTTTTTAATATATTAAACTAAATCAATGTTTACTTTACAATTTTCATTAAATGCCCTTATATTTATAGTTGATTTTCATATCATACCTTATACTTTTTGAAACTTTAGCTTTATATATATATATATATATATATATATATATATATATATATATATATATATATATATAGATATATATAGGTAAGAGTTATATGGAAAATGAATACAAGAAAGATAGTAGAGAGATTTGATTGTATTTTATTAAAACTATATTGTTTTTAATGGATCTATACCTAATATTAGGTACATAACAGCCACATATTCCTTAAGCCTTATAATTAATGAAATTAAAGGCATTTAATAATTAATGAAAGTTACTAATTTATGTTTATTTTTTATTTATTTTATTATTTAATGGTTTTAGTCTTGAACATCTCTCTCTCTCTCTCTCTCTCTCTCTCTCTCTCTATATATATATATATATATATATATATATATATATATATATATATATATTAGAAACATCAGAATCGCACATATATAACAATTTTGTTTTAATTTATACAGATCTTAATAATTATAAACAACAAAACATAAATTTGATTTTACTAATTATCAGATATTATAACTGTAGAATTGTTACAATTATTGTGTGTTGCAAATGGAGAAATGTAGGAATTCAGGCGAGCAGCATAAACAGTTTCCCATCCAGCAGACCGTGATGATCTGTTGTGACGCCAAAGTGGTAAAATAGTAGGCATTGGATATCCTCCATGTAAATCAACCTTCACATAATGATCACCTCTAACAAGAGCAATAACAACAACTCTATGAGTTGAGATGTCTTGGGGACCAAGCCATAGTGGAAAACATGTTGACGGACTATCTTTGCTTAGAAAAATAACTATTACATTATACTTGTTAGCAATGAGAAAGCTAGTGACCGGCATAATCAACCAATGATCTGTTGGTGCGAAATGTGATCCATTGAAATTCAATGAGTGGTGTATGGTGTTTAAATCGTAATCAAAAATCTGTGCGTACTCAGCTGGGTGTGCTAACAACTCATTCTGTAAATCTAAGCGGATTTGACGCAAATTATCTTCACTATAACCGAGACACGCAGCTATTGCACGAAATCCACAATTTCCATCTCCCCTCACGTTTTGTATGTTTGTGACATATGGATGAAATTCATACGGAATTTCATTCATAAGTGGATCTGAATTATACATTACTTGTTCTTGGTTGAAGTACGAGCTATGCATCGATTGTTCCTGATTAAAAGTTGAGTTGAACATTGGAGGTTCTCGGAACGAGTACGTACTGTGCCTATCCGGCTCCTGGTTTAGATCAAACAAATTAGACCGCATATAATCAGGCGTATAAGTAGAAATGCTACGTCGAGACGGATATTGAGTTGGTGGCGCTTGAGTCGGTTGATCTTGAGGTGGTGGATGTTGAGTTGGTGGGTCGTGGTTTAAATCGATATGGGTTTTCTTGAAAAGTTTCTTCTTTAAGGAGGGGCGCCCACGAGTATTTTTGTGAGTAGCAGGTTCAGAAACTGAAGTTGTTGACGGCGTGATTAAGTTTAGTAACTTCCTTGCTAAACTTAACTTAACAGGTCTTGATTGTTTTTCGTAATGAGCATTAAACATATTTACCTCAACTGCACAACCCAATTTATCATCTTCTAACGATTTGCATTCTAATAAATCAAGTTTCTTCCAAAACTTATCTACTGAATGAAGCGGTACACAATGACCTTTTTTAACAAATATAGCTTGTTCATGCGCACATGGCAGCCCATAACTTGTACGTACTTGACATCCACAATTTTCATAAACAAATCCAAATTCTTTGGACCGCTCATATTCTTTGAAAATGATATCAAGTGCATAAATTGAAACGAAACGACACAATGGTTTTAGATGTGGTATTTCGTAGTACCGATGTACAATGAAAATTTTGTTATGCGCAAGACTCGCTTTTATACCTGTGTATTGTGACTCAACAACATCAGCAATACGCTTCAATGATTTGGCGATATCTGATCTTGATGTTTCGACATATCTTTTTAACTTGGCATGTTGACTTTCAGCTCTATTAGTTGTGTGATTGCCAAAGTTAAGAAACTTATCGGTCCATGCAGACACAAACTTTTCTTTGTGTGGTGTCAACCATGTTTTGTTTAGATAAGAAAATGCATCTGAAATACATAAAAAATTTCAGTTGATGTAATGATTTATAACATATTATAGTGTATATTTAAAAATACCTGGATAATTGTTCGTAGTTTTTTCAACTTGTGCCAAATTCTTGTTGTATGCTTCCTTTGTTTCAGAGTTAACCAACCTCGTCCATGACGTATAAAGAACATCCCAACATGATTTGCATTTCTTCATGATATTGTTATTTATATGCCATCTGCAAAGTAATCCTTTAGCATCTGGAAATATAATAGTGTATGCGTTCATGAGAGCCATTTCTCTATCAGTCACAATAACACGCGACAACATACATCCTTCCATTACCGATTTTAGACAGTCTAAAGCCCAAACATAGTTGGATTGTTTTTCTTCATGCATGTACACAAATGCAATGGAAAATGTCATATTTGTTGGAGTTACACCAACAATCTCCAATAGAGGCATCCCGTACTTGTTTGTTTTATATGTTGCATCCATTAACAAGACATGTGGAAATGCACGCCATATTTCTAATGATCTTGGATGAGCAAAGAATAAATCTTCTAACTTATTTGTCAAAACATTTGCACGACTATAATAAACATATCCATTTTGATCTAGAAATTCCATAACACCTTGCATTTGAGTTTTACCTTCTCTCTCCCTACGTCGAAGTTTTTCGTCTGCATTGTAGATAGTTTTGAGAGTAGATACATTTTTCGGATTTAGGTTTTTTAGTGCAGATAATATATCTTTTGGTTTGACATTTTTTTTCAACAAATCTTCCACTATTCGACATTCATATTCAGTTAGTCGTCGTGGATAAGGATGACCTTCTAAATATAATGACGGCTCATGGTTATGAAATTCACATATCATTTTTATCTTCCAAGAATTATCTACTGACGAATATTTACCCTGTAGGCTAAATGGACAATTAATTTTTTTTGTCCCTGTTTTTTTTTTGGAGATTTGTGTACTTTTGTATGTACCTCCACGGTCACATTGAAATACAACATTAAAGTTACGTTTAGAATTTTTTATGACGATGACATAACCTAAAGTATTTGCCATATTTTGCACCCAATCCATCAATTCTTGACGAGAATTGAACACCTGACAATTATATTATTATCAGTAGCAGACAAATCCACTTGATGCTTACATTACAGTAACAACATACTAATGAATTTATACCTTATTTGTTTTGAAGGGTGACGTGTCATCAAAGAAATAACGACTTTCGTTCAAACTTTCATTTTCATATGTTTCATTTGTGTCCATTGGATGAATATCCGTTTCGAATGGTGATGTGTCGTCGAAAAAATAGTTACTTTCATTGAAGCTATTATTTTCATCTATTTCATTTGTCTCCATTGGATGAATATCATCTCTCTAAACATAACAAAGAGAAAAAAATATATAATAATAATAATAATAATAATAACAATAATAATAATAATAATAATAATAATAATAAGAAAGGTTAAGTACAAATACCTCATAATATGTGTCACCCATCCATTCTTTCCAACTTGTCATTTAATAAAATCTATATTTTTAACAAATATCATATATTTGCTTTTAAGGAAACTTACTTTCAGCAAGTCGCTTTCAATGTACCATATAAGAAATACGAATCCTCTATATATAGAAAGAAATTGTAACCAAATTTTTATTTTTATCCCTTCTATTTTTGTTAATGTTTCATAGTTTATATTTCTTATTTAACAAATTAATTTTTTTCTATTAATATTTAATAATATTCATTATTACTTTTTTTATAAATGTATTCATGAGATCATTTTAATTAAACAACTTTTATGAATAATTAATATGTTTCTACTTGTTAGTTTTCAAATTAATAAAGTTTTAAGGGTTTAAGATTTAAATTGATAAAATCTAGGGTCTTTTCTAAAACTACAATGTAAACCGAAGGTATAAAATTGTAATATTATATTTTATCGATAAAATAATTCGGCACACATATTAATCGGCACACATATTTATCGATAAAATAATTCGGCACGCAATTCAATGCAACAAATACACGAAAAATTCGTGTATATAGGAGGACCCTGAGTTTTTAATATATTTTATCATTTTTCATTTAATGCCTCTTATTTTCTATTAAAGTAACAAAATCTACCTTCCACTTTCCACTTTCCACTTTATAGTTTTTATTTTACTGTTTTGTTTATTGATTTGTTTTATTAACTAAACTTATTATATATATATATATATATATATATATATATATATATATATATATACTAAAACACATGGTTATTATTATTATTATTTTCAACATTATCTCTTTTTAATGATTGAGAATTTTAAAGTGTTCAACACCAACTAAAAAATGTTTATATATATATATATATATATATATATATATATATATATATATATATATATATATATATATATATATTAAAATAAAAAATGATGATAAAGTATGATCATCCCCATCGAGGGTTTTATGATTAATAGGTTAAAAAGTGGTATTATAACATTGAATGGAATAAAAATGCATTATAGCTAGAATGTAATGAATGAGAAGTTCAATCCCCATTGAATCATGTATAACCAATAGTAAAAAATAATATATTTAAAATTAAAATTAATAATATAATAAAATATAATATAATTAATTAGGAAAACGTTAGAGTTATAAAACATAAAAAAAAAAAATTATTGACTAATATATATTAAATGGTTTATAAAAACAAAAGAAAAAAAGTTTTCTAATATGATATATTTATACGGTGATGGTTGATAGAAAACAAATAGGAAAGAGTTATAAATTAAAATAAAACTTTTTTTTAACCATATAACAAAAAATAATAAAGTTTAAAGTAAATACTATAAAACATTAAGGGTGTATTTTGAAAAATCTTTGCAAGTTGAGGGACAAATTAATTTTATCTTGTCAAATGTCATATCTGACCTTTATATACGAATCCTTCGTGCATATAGGAGTACCCAAATTTCCATCGTCAAAATCATTTATTCAAAATTGATGTGACGATGACATAACCTAAAGTATTTGCCACATTTTACACCCAATCCATCAATTCTTGAGGAGAATTGAACACCTGCCAATTATATTATTATCAGTAGCTAACAAATCCACTCGATGCTAACATTATTGTAACAATATACTAATGAATTTATACAATATCCGATTTGAATTGTGATGTGTCATCGAAAAAATAATTACTTTCATCTGCTTCATTTATGTCCATTGGATGGATATCCGTTTCGAACGGTGATGTGTCCAACCCTAAAGACTTAAGGTGCTTATATATGGTGCAACACCCTAAATTAGGGTTTCATTAGGTCACACGTAAGCTTCGTATGAGATTTCCTATTTTGATTTAACGGTTCTTTTGTCATTTTTAGGTTTTTCTAATACATATTAAATTATGATTAATTTTACTTAAATAATGGTTTTAGCAATGGGTTAAAAAAGTTATAAATTGATTGATGTTAATAATATGAATTTTAAAAATAATAAAATATATTATTAACGTTTTGATGAAAAATAAATTTATTGAAAATGGTTAGAATACATACCTTAACATTTTAATTGATATTATTTTGAATATATATTTTTAAGATTTTTAGTATTTATTTTTATATGTGTATTTCATATAAAGTTGTTGAAATTAAAAAGAATAAAAATTAGAAGAGTTTGTTTTGTAACTTACATCTAATTGAAAGGGAATAAAATGTAAAATATAAAAACAATTGAAAATAAAGAATCGAAAACAAATATGATGATGGGATTGATTGTCTACTGATTGCTTATACACGAATAAATTCGTGCTAATAGGAGCACCCTATATTTTTTGACAAGGATGGTTGACATGTGGTGATGTGGACGGGATACTCTAAAATCTAAATAACCCCAAGATATACCTAAACGTTGACGGTATCAGTCATAATAATAATAATAGTAAAAACCAATATTTTAATGACAAGTTATTATTACGTATATTAATATTAATTTCAATTGTAAATAAATAGCTTTTATGTGTTTTTATTTGTATCGTGTAATTTTAAAATATTTCCATTATTGGTCCTTTTCTTTGTTTATGTGCTTGTGATTTGTGTTATGTGACTTTAACATTTTGTCATCTTTGATTTTTCTTTGTTTGAAATGTTAATTTTGACGACAAAATTTCTATATGTTTGCATTTTTGGTTTTGGTGTAGAAAATAAATTTTAAAAAAATGTCATTATAATTTATAGAAAATATTTCCATGCATATATATATATTTTTACAGAAACAGTCTATTTGTTTAAGATTTTCATATGTTGGAATGTTTAATCCTTATGTAGAAACTAAATGATAACCATGTACTTACATAATAGATTTTTTTTACAGAAATAATACATATGTTTAAAAAATTATAAAATGCTCCCAAAAAATTTACTAATTAGCCCCCCATAAAACGGATATAATATCACCATAGTTAGGTACTAAATAATATATTTTGTTGTTACAACATAAAGAAATCTTTTATATTTTTAAGAAAAAACCTCATAAATGGTCCCCGTCATTTTCTGAATCGGAGATATAGTCTAAGTTTAAAAAATCTCATAGATGGTTGATGTGGTTTTCATTTTATATCATGGTTTGTTACTTACCCACCTACAAAGACTTTTATATCCTTTTTATTTTTTTAGATTTAATTATAATTAAAGTTATTTAAAAAAAGAAAAAATAAATAAAAAAACCTCATCCGAGCCCACATCTCTCTCTTTCTCTCTATCTCTTTTTTTCTCTCTCTTTTCTCTTTCTCTCTCTCTCTCTCACACACACACACACACAAACTCACTCACTCACACACACATACCCATACCCACCATTTATGTTTCCATTCTCCTTCATCATCTTCTACAACCTAAAGATCTTGTCTTTTAGGTTATATTTTCTTCATTAAATCTTCAAAAATCATACACAATAACTATAAGTAATTCAAAGATTTACCCATATCTCTAGAAAGAAATTAGAGTAATTTCTTAACGAGATCCTTAATTCAAGTATTAGAAAAGGGTTGATCTGGTTTGAGAGAGAGAGAGAGAGAGAGGAGACCTAGGTGCGTCATACAATCGAGACCTAACACTATATAAGAACTGCAACATTAGCAAGAAGACCTCGTACCCTACTGAATTTACAAGAATGACCTCCTATGAACGAGTTGAGTTTATGGGTTAAACGAGACCCATGCCTATACCCATCTCTCATCCGATCTAGAATTTTGGGTGTTCATTCATTAAGAGGTGGTGGTATCAATATCTTATAAGTCACTATCAGAGGATCGGTGGTGCGTGGTGACGGAAAAAGAGTACATGCGGTGAGCAAGGGAAGGGAGACAAGATAGTACATGCATTTCACTCAGGTCCAAAGGTAATTTGTGATTTGTAACTGAAACCAAAGGGAATATAGTATTGTTTATCGTATTCTACAACAATCCCCTAGATTTCTCATACTATTAAAGCAGTTCTAATTCCCCGACCAATGCATATGGAACATTCTTCAGACAAAATCCACCAATATTTTCCTTAGGATGTTCAGACGATATAGAAATAAGGAGATGTTAACTTAGGAGAAAAACAAAACTCGCTCAGTTGAAATTGAAGTGAAACATATGAACAAGCATTCAAAAGTTCAGCAATATTTTATCTGATACACTCAAATGCAACGTATATGTGTTGAATAAACTGAATTAGAATATGTATACTCAAAATTCATCAAGAACTTAATTTGAAGAAATCTGAACATACACTCACGTAGTAGTTGAAAGATCTAGTATGCTCAAGACTCATATTAAAGTGATATTACTAATTAACATATGATACTAATTGGTCACACTAACAACAACTTGATACAATTTATTATTTATTAGAAATTGATTTTAATAAATATTCAATAAACTCTTATAATTAATTGGAACTTATTTATTTTACGGAAATAATAATTTTCATTAGCAAGTAACATTACATAATTTGTATGGTATGAATTAATAAGTCATGTACAACATTTTGGACTAGATAAGTTCTTTTGTCTTTTACCAAAAAGTTAAAGTTTATATTTTATAAAATTAGTTCATAAAATATAAACACTAATGTCTTCCTTTTGCTTCATAATTTCGAAAATTGAAGAGACAAAAAGATGGCATGGCTTTCATCTTAATTTATTCAAAAGTAATGCCTAACCATACAAGCATGGGGGATGGTGGTCCACTGTCAAGAGAGAGCTTAAATGGTTAAGAACTTGTTTGTAAAAGAACTGCTTTATAAAGGCTTTCACAACTCCTTTTGATCATGCATCAAAACTGTAAGCAGGAGCTCTTCCTACACACCTCTAAGTTGTTCATCTTTTGAAGATCACATACTTGCATTTGCTTTCTTGGATAAAATACATGGGTATTTTATTTCAAGCGTTGGAGTTTATCAAAAGGACTAGCAACCTACATCAAGTTGGCAACTTGTTGGTGTCTCAAAAGTTCTACCTTCTCCATCAACTTCCAAGCCTCTCAAGAGGACCAAAAGAACTACAAAGGTTGTTATTTCTTCATCCCTTCTTTGGTTGGCGATTTAATCTTTCTATAACTTGCAAGATGTTCCCTGGCGGGTATAATTTGTTATGTTATTTTCAAAATCTTAAAGTATTCCGTTTTCCATTTTACTAGTTTATGAAACTATTTTTGAAATAAAACCCAACAATTGGTATCAAGAGCCACCTTGCAAGTTTGGTTAGATTTGATGATTTTTGGAAATCTTAGTTTTTGGACAATATGGATAACTTGTTTTTGTATAAAAAAATAATTCATACATATTTTCTTTGGCAACTTTATAATTGTTATCTTTTGTGACAAAAACTTAAATGTATTTTTTTTCACTTAAAGTTGTCTTAGAAAAACAAAAGTTGTTTTATGTTTATATGTATTTTTGAGTGCATAAACAAGCCTTTGACTATTTGTGTTGTTGTTTGTGTGATTTGGTTAAAAATGGTTTGTAATATTCTTTTATTCATAAAGTGTGTAATAAAAATAGCTAGTTTTTATTCTTGTTAATTTTATGCAATATATTAGTTTTAGACTAGATTTATTTTATCAAATATGTAACAAGATGAAGATGGAGGCCATTTTTTTAAGATGAAGCCATGCCCATGGTTTTATGAGCCTTTTATAAAAGTTCATAACTTTTATAAAAATCTTATAAAATTGCAACAAAGTTGGTTGTCATTGTAAGTGGGAGATTGAAGATCACATGAAGAACAAGTTGTAATATTTGGTCCATTTTTCCCTTAGGAAGGACTTAACACTTTTGTGTTGGCTCACAAAAGTGTTAACTAGATCAAAGCTTGTTTATGTTATATGCATACTTGTGTTTTTTATTTTTCAAGTAAGTATTTTGTGTTGTTGATAATTTAGCTTTTCACAAACTCAAACTATTTTTTGGACAAAATAAACATCACATGGAGTTTGGTTTTTAATTTACAAAATGAAAATATAAGATGTAATACGTTATAACTTTAAAATAAAAACCGGTTTTATTAAAACATTAATAACGGCGAATTTTGAAATTGTAAAATTCTAAGTATAAAATGGTAATTTTATAACATATTCAAACTCCAAAATATTAATAATAAAATGAAGTTTTATTAAGTAATAAATAAGGTTCTATATGACTCAAACTCAAACTCAATATTGAATATTATCGTTAAAATTGAACAGGGTCAAAATATAAAACCGGATTTTATATTTGAACCTTAAATGTGATTTTTTGGAAAATCGATATCATTATTAATTGGATTTATGCAATTGTCATGATATCATATGTTTTTAAAACTATAATTATAAAACATATAAAAGACCCTTTCAAACCTCAAATCTATGCAATCCTTTTTAAAGAGCACTCACACATCTCTTGTATGCACTAGTAGCATAAATGATACCTAACTGCTTAGTATTATCTTTTGAAGCTCGGGGTGGATTCGTGATTTCTATAACCAAGTTATAGGCCGATTACACAAGTTAATCAAATTGGATGATTTGATCGGAAATATTGTGTGATGAAGGATAGCTAAGCAAGAGAGTTCTGAGGCATAGATGAGATCAAACATGTCTACTAAAATTTATTTTTAGTGATCCCATAAATCTAGGAATTATATAGTAAAATATAATTGATAATCAATATCAACCGGGTTGGATTCAAATGGATGGGATAAATGATACCTAACCATTTATTTGCTTTGTAACTTGGATCTTAGACTTTGATAATTAATATTTTTGGAAACTAAAAGGGTATTAATTTCTAAAGAGTTTAAATATTGAAAATACTAAATGAATTTTGTTAAAATGTTGTAGTTAAATAATCCATTCTCATTACCATGAAATTGTCATTTTCTTTAATGACTTAATGAAATAATATCATTCAATAGTTACAACTTCAATGAATTGGTTCATGTCTTAAGAGACAATCTATTGAGAAATATGAAATTCTATACTCTTAAAGGCCCTAGTCCTAAACTATTTGCTTTACGCAATTCACCTGAACATGACACTTAGTAAATGCATCCCTGTGATGCTAAAGATGTTTCTAACATCAAACTAAGAATAGTTATTCATGACTTCCAGTAACCCTTGAAGAATTTAGATATATATATATATATATATATATATATATATATATATGATATAACAGGTTAAACAATATTCCAAGAAATACAATGATATTTTTGTTTTAAACTAGTTCAAACATTGGAATAGTGCAAGGGTAAAACAATCACCTTGTGTGATCTAAGAGGCCCATGTTTTATAGATTGGACACCTTTAAGCCCAAGAAATCCAATAAGGCCCACATAGATGGATCTTGTTTCTTTTATGGAGAAATTAGACACTGGGAGGGGATCTGCTCCTCTTATCTGGAAAGAAAGTCTGGAAGAGACTAGTACTTCAGGTATCTACTAGATAGAACTCATACTTTTCATATAATACTTAGGTACTTGGTACCTAAATGTTAATCTAATATTTGTAAATGGCTTGCAAATATTTACAGAAGAGTAACTAGCTGAGCACAATCAAGCTGGAACTACACTCTTAGAGTTTAGTTTATTAATTATGCTAGGAACATAATGTACTTGTAATATAAAACCATGTTTTTTTGGGAACACTGTATGTTTTAAATTTAGCTTGTCTAAATATATGTCTCAGTTTAATTTATAAGTGATTGACTATTTACATAAATCGTTTTTTATAACGATCACCTTCATATTCGGAAATGATTAACATTCATTTTATGACATTAGATCTCTTAATAAGAATTATAAAGTAAATATCAATGTTTTATAAATAACAATTTCTACATGCAAAATACTTTTGACTTAAACTTGTTTTAAATCAAACTCATCTTTTACATTGTTATCTTTATTATATAAATAACATTCACATGTTCCAACTTCAAGAAATGGATCTTTGAAGATAAATAATGTAGTTTATTTGACATATTTGAAACCTATTTTTATATTAAACATTACTAAAGATATTTTCACTAAGTAGTAGAGAAAAATAATTATTAAGGGACTATACGTTGTGATGTATGACTTCCTTTCTAATGAATGTCTAAGATTTAGCACAAGATATCAAATCAACTTTATTAACAACTATAGTAGTTTTAACTATATTTTACATGGTAAATCATAATTGTGAAACCTTTATTTAAGCTTTCAAATATAAAGTTAAGACACAAACCAGTAAGAACCATCTAAAGCCTTAATGATAATACAGAAGGAATTAAATCTTACTTGGTATGATTTACTTTATAATCCGTAGAAATATCCTCCTTTCATTTCCTTGGGATGACACCTAGAATGATATTAATTTTACTTTGAGTACAAATACGAACTAATAAGTAGATAGAACATTTTCTTTATATGATTTTGTATGGAAATGCTCCATCCTTATCTTATTTAAATGTTTTATGGATTTGAAGCCTATGTTAGACTAAAGCTTCTAAACCCAATATCTACTAAATAAATATTGATATAATGCTCTAAATGTGGCTTAGATTATTATATCCAAACCCACCAAGAATAAGTTCTCTTATTCTTGTGAAAGTTGAGTTAGTAGAAAGCAAGCTTGTAATGACAAAGCAAGTGGGAGGTACATGGAACTTGAAGCAGCTCAAGAACCATAACTTGATGTAGTAACAGTTGGCGCTGGTTCTAACAAGGATTTTTAAAATTAAATAATGGCTATTCACAAACATAAATTGTTTACATTAGTGGTAGAAATCATCCATGACTTGAGAAATATGTAATCTTTCATTGATGAGCTTTTATTGATTGTTTATATCAAATCCATCAAATACTAAGATGTTATGTCAAATCTCGAATCTGATTAATGACTTAGAGTCATGAACATGAGATGTAATCCATGTATAATAATCATGTATTGTCAAATCTCGAACATGAGATTGTTTATATCAAATCCATCAAACCCTTTGTATGAAAACCCTGGCTATCACCAGTAATGCATAGAATGTTCTGTTTGAAAACCCTGGTTTCTACCAATATGTATAGTAGTTTCATTACTTAAAATAAAACTATGAGTAAAAATTCATTGAATCCTCTAGTTATATCATGAACTAGTTTTATTAATGAAAATAAAACTAATGAAGAATGAAATCTCGTAAACAATAAGGTTAGTTTATACTATTGTGAGTCGTATAACCATGCTTGATATGACCTAGTGACCTTTACGACGTTCTTCAAGTGTCGGATAAATGAAATTTGTCACCCCAGGCATGCCTGCCTAACTGTAGCTAGCAGTTCAGGTGTGGGATAATCAGTCCCGAATAGATCTATTCACAAATCTCACGCTCTCCCTCTAGTAGACTCTGGTTATACTATGATAGGATTTAACCTGTACCCCGAAAGGTACAATTGAAGAGATGTCTCACAATCCTATATTAACTAGTTTACGTGTGGTTCTTTATTGTTCTCTTATATTTGAATCCGTTGTATACTTGTAGTGTAACAATAATTATACTTAAATAATTATCTAATGTAGTACTCTCGAATTTCGAAAGTAGTAATGTATATCATAAACAAAGTCTGTCATAGTTTATATGTGTGTTAATGTATAAGTTCTGAATTTGTAAAATTGTGTATTGAAATCCCAAACTATACCTATTATAGTTTGCATGTATGTCGTATAATTGGTTAGTGTATTGATCTGAAAACTATGCAATTAAGGTTGTATGTTGGAAACGTCCCTTATGCTCAGCATGTTACAAAAGGGATAAAATATATAAATATTTTTGTAAAACATGGAAATCTTTTGGTTGTGTCAATTGCATAAGTTTTAAACCTGTTGAAATTCTTTTGTATAAGTTCACAAAATCATTTGTGTTTGGCTTGTATTCCCCCCCCCCCCCCCTTGAAAACATTAAAAATAGTAAAAGCATAGGGGTATGAACTCACTATTGGTCACGTGAAAGCGTCGGGCAACGAAACTGGGAATGAAGACCCTCGAGTTGATGAACGTGACACTCAACTGGATCCTAATAACAATTATTACATTTTTGTATTTTATTAGCGAAACCATTTATTATAGTGTTGGAAAAACACTTGTTATTGGTTTAGAAATGTTACCGAGACTCGATCGAGGTGGAAAAGTGGATTTGCGGTCAAGATTCATGGTGTGAAGGAGTTTGCGGCCGTGAAGGGTTTCTGGCCGTGAACTGCCCCTTGAAGGGTTTACGGCTGTGAACAGTGTTCTTGAAGGATTTATGAATCTTTGAAGGGTTTACGGCCGTAAACGGGTTTACGGCCTTTGAAGATTTGAAGGTTTAAAGGGTATACAACCGTAAACTCAAGAACAATGATGTTGGATTCGATGAAAAACGCGTTTTAGATGCTCCAAAACAACCTCCAACGGTGATTCTTGATGATTTTCGGAAGAAATAGGGTGTTTGTGGTGTTTATGGTTGAGAGGTTAGAGAGAGAATGATATAGTTTCGGCCAGAAAAGTGTAAATGAGGGGTAGATGTTCATATTTATAGGAGGTTTTCATGGTCGGTGGTGGGGCCACCTGTCGCTGGCCGTAAACGGGTGTACGGCCGTAAACGAGTTTACGGCCGTGAACATCACTCAGGCCGAAAACTATAGATTTTTCAAATAAAACTCGGGTTTCCGCGTGTTTTTGGTTCTAACTCATATATCTAAAATTCAATTATATAATTAAATGATTTTCCAAACCGAAGGAATTTGACGGAACTCAATAAAATTCAAATTTTATTAACGGAAATTGGCTAACGGTAACGGGAAAAGGTTCGGGTTGTCACATTAAAGTTGAAGAGGAAGGGAGATATGTTCACTTTGGATATGAAACCAATTATTGGTTTACCCTCGAATGCTAGTGTTGAGGGGGAGAAACATATAGTGGATCCATGTGTTCAGGGCGAGCCAAATTGAACACATATTGAAGATGAAAAATTCTTGCAAGCCGAAGATGATAACAAAGCTCCAGGTAATGAAAATGACAACATTACCAATAGTTTTTTGTTGTAGAAGAATTTTCAGAAGCTGAAGAAATATTTGAAGATGCTCATTCGGATTTTGATCCGTCATTTCCTCCAATGGAAAAATGGACTCATGATCATCCCAAAGAACAAATTCTTGGTAATCCTAATTCTGGTGTGTTAACATGAGCACTTGTTAGAGCAAGTAACGAAGTTCTTAATCTTCACAAAGAATTTACCATGTTTAATTTTTTCATTTTTAAAATTGAACTAAAAACTGTCAAGACTGCATTAGAACATCTTGATTGAGTTGTTGCAATGCAATTTGAGATGGCTGAATTAGAAAGAAACAAAGTTTGGAGGTTAATTCCTAAAGAAGGAAATGTGGTTCGAAATAAAGAAAGATTAGTTGTAATAAGTTATTGTCAACAATAAGGGATTAATTAGGATGAAACATTTGCTCCTGTCGCAAGACTCGAAGCAGTGCGAATTTTTCTTGCTTATGCAGCTCACAAGAACTTCGGTGTGTATCAAATAGACGTGAAGTGTGCATTTATCAATGGTGTACTCGAAGAGACTGTCTATGTTCTGCAACCACCTGGATTTATGAACGATAAGTTTCTTAATCATTGTTATATATCCTTGATAAAGTTGCTTATGGGTTGAAACAAGCACCAAGGGCTTGGTATGCAACCATAAACAATTTTTTGAATATCACTAAATTTAAGCAAGGATCAGTTGATCCCACATTATTTTGAAAGAAAGTTAGGAATCATCTAATGCTTGTTCAAATTTGTGTTGATGATATAATTTTTGGTTCTAATGTCCCTTCTTTGTTAAAAGAATTTGAGGAATCGATGAAAAATCAGTTTCAGATGAGTATGATGGGGAAGATTAATTGCTTTTTGGGATTGAACATTTGCCAAAGTAAAGAAGGAATTTTTATAAATCAAGAGAATTACACGAAGAATTTTCTTGAGCGCATTGGAATGACAAATTATTCAGGTGCGAAGGTTCCCATGGCATGTGGCACACACTTAAGTCCTTCACCGGATAAGCCTATAGTTGATTTGAAAAGTTATCGAAGCATGATAGGTTTATTGTTATATTTGACTGCAAGTCGACCTGACATCATGTTTTCGGTTTGTAATTGTGTCAGGTACCAAGCAAACCCAAGAGAACCACATCTCACAGCTATCAAAAATATCTTTAGATACCTACATCGAACTCCAACTTTAGGATTATGGAATCTAGAAAATACTAGATTTTTCATTCAAGCATTTTCAGATGCGGATTTAGGGTGTTGTCAATTAGATAGGAAGAACATAATAAGAGGTTGTTAATTTATGGATGGGAAGCTTGTGAGTTGGCAGTCGAAGAAGTAGACTAGTGTATCGATATCTACAATAGAGGCTGAGTAAATTGTTGTTGTTACTTGTACTTTGCAAGTGATATGAATTCAATGCCATTTGTGTGACTATACGATTAACATGAAGAAATTCCTTTATTTTGTTATTCTCAAAGTGTAATTCGCATTTGTCACAATCTAGTGCAACATTCTAAAACGAAACATATTGCACTTTGATACCATTTCATCAAAGATCATGTTGAGGATGGAAATATCAAAGTTCAATTTGTTAAAACCACTGATCAATTGGCAGATATTTTCACCAAAGCGCTTGATGAAAAATCTTTTCTAGGAATCTTAAACGGATTAGGAATGATGGAAGCTTGTTTTGTTCCAAACTCTAACTAAGTTTTCTTTTCTCTGATAATCAAAGGTTTGCACTAGACTTCGCTATAGATAACACTTCATTCAGAGATTATTGTTCATATTCAAAGCTTCGACTTTCTTCGTTTTTGACATTTGCTCTGATCGTTCAACGACTGTTCGTTACTAGAGAAGGTATAATCGAGGTTCTATCGAAGGACTAACGAAGGCATAATTGAAGGACTAGCGAAGGTATTATTTAAACTGTTTTTATTTTGTTTTGTTGAAAAATTTAAAAATACAAAAAGATTTTCTTTATTTTCGTCTTTTATTTATAAAATTCAAAATTTCCAAAAAGATTTTCTTTATTTTTTGTTTCAATTCTTTTTATTATTTTGGTATCATGTTGGATATTTCATTTTAAAACATTTTGTACATAAGCATGTGAAGCTCAAAGGGATCAGGTATTCTTCGATTCTCACTGACTAGTTAAGTGTCCTTAGAGGCATACTGCAACATGTTGTCCAAAGCCTTGCTGACTCTTTATTTGTAAAGCCTTAATGAAAAATTTCTATTAAAAATTTCTTCCCAATAGGTTGTATTAACAAAAGTCATCGAGATACCTTTCTCTTCTCAAGATGAGTTAAGAGATGACTACTTGGTCATATTTTTCGCAGAGGTATAATGAATTCTTTTATCCAATCTTTTTCACCCCAAATTTCTTACACAATGCACACACCATGATGCATATCTCAAGACATCTCTAGTTAAAAATAATTAGGATGTAGGTGGGCCAAAAATTTTTGTTTTTGATCTCGAAATCATTTTTAGCATGATGAGAGTGAGACCCAACAAATAACACATAGGAAAGAATTAAGTGGATATTGGATATTGGATAATGATAAATCTTACTATTTTAAAGTACTAACACATAGGAAATAATTAAGTGGATATTGGATAATGATAAATCTTAATATTTTAAAGTACTAAGCTACTTCAATTTTTTTTGAGCATTAGTTTAAGCGAACTAGGAATTGTAAGGATTTCTAGGCTTAAACTTGAATTGCTAAGTAATGATGGTACGATGTGTGCCTAGTATACTTTAGGTTGAATACCTCACTTGTTGTAGTGTGCACTAGCATACTTTAAGGGAGATGCCTTATATGCTAATATATGCTAAAAGATAAATAAAATACCCGAAAGCGCGAGCACGACTTGGAGATACGTGGTGTCACTCTTTTGAAGCATCCACGTGTTGATAGAACTGTTTCCGTTTCTTCTATTCCATCGGCATGAAACTTTTCGAGGTGATAAGGAGACTTACGATAGTTAACATCAATAACTTCATAAATAAACAGTCAAGGGATATCGTAAAATAAAATCTATCAAGTGATACCGTAAATAATGTATTAATACCTATAGAGTGGTGTTGTACATTCAAACTATGTTTGATAAAATAATAACACCTTTGGAGGAATGTTGTGTGTTCAAAGTACATTCGGTCGAGATGAATGTTTTGGTGTAATCCATGAAGTTGTTCCACCGCTGACCATATTGAAGCAATGATTGCTTACAGAGTTAGAAGAGCTGAAAATGGTGATAAATACTTCGACAATATTGAAATTGATGTTGTGCAAGATTTAGAAGAAGACAATGAAGATCAAAGGAAAGGCTAACAAAGTTTTCAGACTCAATAGGCCAAGACCTTGCCTAACATTGTGATGTAGTTTGCAGTTCGAGTAGTATGGTAAGAGCTGATATGTAACCCTATACATGATGCTTAGACTTAGTATTTAATAATACCGAGTGACAATTGACTTCTATCACATCCTTATAAAAGTTCCATAGTGTGTTAAGGCGACTTTAACATACATGATTAGGATGGTTGTGAAAGGCTGAATGACTTACTAGTCAGAGTAAGGTAGAGTATATAGTTGAAGAAGATATACATTCATAGTATTGTATGAGAAGAAATGTTGATGTTAGGGATGACAGAGAACCAAGTCGAAGCTAGTAGAACATGCTGAGATGCAGTTAAAAATGCAGACTTCCTAGGATAGATTCCTAAGAAGTAGACTTAAAATATACACACATGAGAAGAAAATTTTCTCATATAAAGGAATGACGATGTCATGAAAGGATAATGAAATGAATAAATGTGCATGGTGACTTACATGAGTTAGAAGATGATGCAGATAGTTGGAGACCGTTTGTCTCCATACTACTAGGGTAAATTCTGGTATAGTGGGTCTTGCAGAGTAGACACTACCCGAGAAAGAATTTATATGAAGAATATGGAAGTAAAATTCCTATCAAACTAGGAAAAGTATTAGGATATGCTAGATCGAGCATACGCGTAAAAAGGGTTCCAGAAGGCGAGTATAAGAAATTCAAGATATGTTTGATAGAAATACGAAATCCCTAGTTGAGTCTAAGAGAAATTGTTGTATATACTTGTTTAAACACACTCACGTGTGAAAAGTTGTTTTGTGAAAACTTTTGAATGGCGACTTGGAAAACTACGAGACAATACTTGGGACGAGTATGAGTAGGTGTGAATAGTAGTAGAGGCCTATACTACTGGAAGCACAGGACTCACACTTGGATCAGGGAAAGTCACAAGGTTGCCAAGAAGCTGGTAATCGATTCTATTTTTGTTCAAGTATGTCATTACCTTCGTTTCGGTGATGACTAAGAAAAAGATTTTCGTTCAGACCTTAGTGGCCGTAAAGAATCGAGTCCGACTAATATAGATCTGCGAAGTGAATTGATTGGTTCAGAGAACCATGTCTTGTGAAGCGACGAAACTTCAGCCAGAAGATTGAAGAAGGAAATGGTCGAGGTAGTCGATAAAAGTATAACATCCTTCATTAAAGGATTAAGCAACCATTAGCTAGAAATGCTACTAGCTATGAAGATATTATATCATATTAGAACATGAAGGAAGGTTTCTTCTATGATAGTGTTTGACTAATAGAAATAAGGGTATGATTCGTTATGTGTCTTTTGCATTATGAAATCAAAGGTCATTAGAATATGACCATTCGAATTGTTGTTGTAGCAAAAGTGAAGACCTTATCTTGGGTTGAGTTTATAAATCAAATTTAAGAATGAGCAGGAGTCTGCAATGAGAATTGAATTTTTAACTTGGAGAATAGGATCGAAGGCCCAATAGAGAATGAAGAGCGAGTGCAAATTTGAGCAACACCATCAATTAAGAAGTTTGAAGAGTTTAACAATCATTTAGTTAAAGGCCGTGCATTCCAGATTATCGCAGAGGAGGCACGCGAGGACCCAAATGTTGTGACTGGTACATTTCTCATTAATTCTAGACCTGCTCACATCTTATTTGATTTTGATGCCTCAGATTCTTTTGTGTCTCATTAATTTGCGCGTTCTTTTCAAATTGCTTAATTTGCACTCGCCCAACCGTTTCATATAAATACTATGGAAAGTGTGTCATTACTTGTTGGTAAAGTCTATAGAGATTGTGTCATAGAAATAGAAGGATATAATTTTCTTGTTAACCTAATTCCTATATCCTTGTCCAACTTTGATATCATTCTCGGCATGAATTGGTTGTCAAAGAACCGCACAAAACTCCTGTGTTACGAAAAGATGGTACGCATCCCTATCGAAGGGAAGGATTCTATTTTATGTCTAATGTAAACAAAGACTTAAAATCTTAAAAATACGCTCTTTCCTAAAAACTCGTAAATTTATATCGAAGGGGTATTATACTTATCTAGCCTATACAGTTGTTATCTCAAAAGAGGGGAAGAAAAAAAAACTGTAAATGATGTTCCCGTTGTTAATGAATATCCTGATGTTTTCCCCGATGATTTGCTTGGAATTCCCCCGGATAGGCAAATAGAATTCTGAACTGACTTTATGTCTAGTGCTGCTCCAATTGCCAAAGACTGCTAGACAGAATGATAGCATTTGGGTTATTGTCGAACGACTAACTAAGAGTGCACATTTTCTTGCCATGCGTGAAACAGCTCCAATGGAGAAATACGCACAAGTATACTTGGATGAAATTGTTGCAAGACATGGTGTGCCACTAAAGATTACTTCCGATCGTGATAGTAGCTTCACTTCTCATTCTTGGGCAAGTATGCAATGTGAATTGAGATCTCGTGTCACTCTCAGCACATCTTATTATCCCCAAATAGATGATCAGACGGAGAGAACAATCCAAACAATATAAAATATATTGAAGGTATATGAAGCACTATATGGGCGTAAATGTCGTACTCGATTATGATGGCGTGTTGTAGGATAGAAAGTCCTTGGTGGTCCTGAAATGATTCAAGACACCACTGATAAGATTCAAATTGTACAAGAAAGAGTGAAAGCGGCCTAGGATCGACAGAAGTCCTATGTAGAAAAGAGGATACAACCCATAGAATTACAGGTGGGTGATTTCGTAATGTTGAAGGTATCCCCATGTAAAGGCATTATGCGATTTGGGAAGAAAGGAAAACTAAGTCCTAGATTTGTTGGTCCTTTCAAAATCATCCAGAGAATTGGTAAATAAGCATACCGCTTGGAATTACCTGAAGATTTGGCAGGCATTCATGATGTGTTTCATGTGAGTTATCTGAGTAAATGTTTGAGCATATATGATGAAACAATTATGTTATCCGAGGTGAAACTGAATAATAAATTAAGATATGTACAAGGGCCTGAAGAAATCGTAAACGAAAGAACGGCTGAATTACGTAATAAAGAAGTGGAGTTGGTGCTTTTCAAGTGGAAACACCATCGAGGCCCAAATTATACTTGGGAAAATAAGAATGAGATAAGAGCGAAATATCCCCATTTGTTTAAATCGTTGTAATTTCGGTTATCGTGTTTTGTTTAAAAATGAATATTAATAAATATTATATGGTTTTGAGCATTGAGTTCTAACAAGATAGTTTTATGAGATTTGAAGTAAAACTATGTTTAGAATAATTCGGGAAGTATTGGAAGTCTTATGAGATTCCAATCAAAAGTCAAATATCAAAAATTAACGAAAATATAAAGTTGGAAGTAAGTAAAAATAATGTTATTGAAAGTTGTAGATTATCTCGTTAGAAACATTTAGGCGAAAACCTCACAGAAATCTGAGTTATAATAAAGAAGTTATGACTTATTGAAGTTTCGCGACCGAACGGGCACGATGCCATATAACGTAAAAAGTGAGTTTATGATAATCTAATTTTTAGCCTTTGTGATCTAAATTAAAGTCGTAATATTCGTTAAACCAAAAACTTTCCCAAAAAGAACGTCCAAATCTGACTTCGTATGAGGAATTTATGATTTTTCTAAAATTCGGCATAATAGTACACAGCCCGAAACTCGAAATAAAGATCGAGTGGTTTTTAGCCGACAAAACCTAAACGAGAATCGAAGATCTCGTCAATAGTAGTACAACGGTAAAAACACAGACGAAAACGGACGTCAGATGAAGAAGTTATGAAATTTTAACGGACTTTTCCTGTTCCGGCCTGTTAAAAATATAACTTTAAAAATAAAGTCAAAATTAGCCGACGGAGTCTAAACGATAGTTGTAGAACATAATTTCACCTACGCGTGCATCTAAAGAACGTCAAAAACGGAGCCTGTATGCGAAAGATACGAATTTTTGAAGTTTTGGGCACAAACTTCGAGGCTCGACCGAAGGAGTACGTCCAACGTACTCGTGTAAGTGCTCCGGAGACTGTCACCCTCCCTACTCCTTCGCATGAGTGCCACGTATCGTAGCCTTGACGCGTCCGAGCGGATCCACTTCGTACGCCCAGTGTGCGAAGTTACGCCCAACGAAGAGGTCTGCGAGGCAATACGGCCCGTGTACCGGAGAATTACGCCCAGTGTAATGCGAGCCCTCGGGTACTATAAATAGAAAGCGAGGTTCTCCGAATTTTTGTTACAACTTTCACTCTCTTTTACCTTCTACTTCCTTTCAAGCCACTCTAAACCACCCCGAAGCAAGTCCCGACGGACCAAAGACCCGAGAAAATAATATTTTCAAGTTGAAACTCTGCCCGCGCAAGGCCCAGTTTTCAACTAAAATCTCCAGTTACGTCAAAGAAAGTCATTTTTAGATACGAAGTGCTGCCCAAATTACCATTTTATCAATCGGTTATTTCACGGTGAGTTCGATATAGGGACAATTGTATGTTATGTGTTATATGTTCAATGTGCTTTCCTGAGTTATTTTGGTTTTATATTGTTGATCATGTAGAGCATGACTCGTATCACTTCTGGTATCGGCTTTGAGCCTTTGGCCATGTAGAGCATGTCTCGTATTATTCTGGTATCGGATTTATGCCTTTGGCCATGTAGATCATGACTCGTATAACTTCTGGTATTGGCTTTGTGCCTTTGGCCATGTAGAGCATGACTCGTATAACTTCTGGTATTGGCATAGGTCTATGTAGGGCTGAAAGCCTGTATATTCTATCAAAATAATAATCCGAAATTGTATTTTCTGTGCCATTTGGGCTGAAGCTTTATTGATGTATATCAAGTTGAAATTGTTATGTCTCATTGATTGTAAATCATTGAATCAGATTATTGATTGATATGGAAAGCCTGTCATATGATACACATATGCCTTTGTTGTTCTTTGTCCCTCTTTGCTTCTGTCATATTGATATATATATATATATATATATATATATATATATATATATATATATATATATATATATATATGGCATAACGTTATATTGTAACTGTTATTGAACTCACTAAGCGTCACCCGCTTATCCGTCTCAATGTTTAATCTATTGCAGGTGATAAGCATCCGGTATAGTTATGTACTGGTAGAAGATGTAGATTAGTTAATTTATCACTTTTGTAATTAGGGTATAAAGTCCTGGGAAGTTATGTAATATATAAAACTTTATGAAAATCTTAATAGTCAGTTTGTATCCAGTCTTTTGTAACAAGACCATATATGTAAAATATGTTTATGAATATGCATGTAGCATGTTTGGAGTAATAATAATGTTAAGTATGAAAGGGGTCTTTCAGTATTTGATTGTAATTCACAGGAAACCATGAAAGCACTTCGATTTCTCTCTCGTTATCATATGAAGAGTATCTTTGCTCGGGATCTTATTGCCTTTGTATCAAAGTTTCTATGATATCACCCTTTATCCAATTTTTTTTCTTATTTTGCTTCTATCTTTTCATTTGGAACACATTGGCACTAAAATCCTCTTGGATTTGAGTATCACCAAATCATACTAAGATTTCACAAAGTCCGGTTTATGATTTCACTTAAACTTCCCATAAGTGAGTGAGACCCAACCCTAACTATCGAAGATTGGTTCTTGGAAACTATCGATATTTGATGATATCAAGGCGACCGTTGGGAAGTCACGTTACTATTGCTTTATCTTGGATCGAGAAAAATACTCATTACTTGTATATGTGGAAGATCTAGATGATGTCGCTTTAGTGACCTACTTTATACGTGACAATTATACATTGGTTATTGTTTCAAATGAATTTCACGACAATTATAAAACTATACTCGGTGGTTCAGTTAAATATTTCTACTTTCCTAAATTCACGCAAGAACCCTAATTCTATTTTCTGATAATCATCAAAATTCTCTTCTGGATCATCATGTATACTGTTAATACTGTTTTCGATCACTTCAACACAACTAACGATGAGGTTTATGTTCCTTATATGAAGATTCAATCGAACAACGTTTGGTTTAATCCAACGTTATTTGCGTACCCAGAAGAGTTGAACATGAAAGTTCAATGTCTGAACAATTCGATTCTTGCTCATGCTTTGACGTCTTCTTTGGCAATTCCGATGAATTGGCTATCGCTTGCATGTTCTACGGTAGTATATAGCAAGACGACTGAATTTTTTGTGTTTCAGATGGAATCCAAAGGCAACAAACGATTACTGAGGAAGCAATTTTCCCAAATTCTTCAATTTCCAACTGAGGGTTCTTTTGAAGTTCCTACATCTGAATAGGTATTTCATATGTTTAATGAAAAATGATATAATCCACCTATTACTCTCATTAGCAGCTTTAAGAAGTCGAATCTTCCAATTATGTTGAATTTTTTCTTTCGTTACTCTTCGTTGTTTGAATGGAAAGAGTTGTGGACTTGATAAGGCCAAACTGCAATTTTATTCTATCATGTCTGGTTTGTATTATGGGGTGAAGGTTGATTATGCTTCATTATTATGGGACGAGTTTACATCTTATGTTAAGAATTCAAAGAAGTCTACTGAGATTGTTAGTGCTCGTTTTTCGAGTCTGGTTTTGCATGAAGCATACAGTTAAGTAAGAATTCTGATTTCTGAAGGAGTTGAAGTTGCTCAGTTTTCACATCTTCAAATAGCTAAGTTTGCAATCGATGATCCTGTGGTATTTCATGTTGTTAGAAGAATTCCAGATGATATGCTTCAACTGGTGTTGGATTCGAACAAGTTACTGATGCAATACAAGGCATCCTTGAATCTTACTTCTTTAGTTTCCATTCATAAGAAGGTAACATTTAAATTGAAAGAGGGTACAACTAAAGCTCGTCTTGTTGTTAAGAAGAAAGCACCATCTAAGCCCAAATTCACAATTTGTACTGGTGTTTCCAAGGACGTGGTTAAGCAAAAGAAGAAATCAAAATCGAAGTATCAAGGTGTTGTTATTAAGGAAGTAAATGATGAGTAGGAACAACAGAATAAGAAGCGTAAGGTTGTAGGGTTGTTGAAACGATTTAAGAAGCTAAGAGCTCTAACTGTTGAAGAGCTTTCTACCATAGCGAAGGTTATTGGAGGAGATAAGGATAACGAAGAAACGAATGAAGAGCTTACTGAAACTGATGATTTCATATACAATGTTTCACCATGAAAGGATGCCACTGTCGAATAGAATATAGAGAAGACAAGCAAACACGATGTCATTGTACACATATCTAATGTGTATACAAACATCATAACTCGTGAAACAAATTCGACTTCGATTCCTGAGTCGACAAATGTTATTCCACCTGAAGGTCCTAGTTCCAAGTCGAATACCGAGGAGGATAGGTCTTCAAACATCCCTGAGAACTTATAAGATAAGGACTCAAATGTTAACATAGGTGAGAATCCTTCGACATGTGTTTCAGTTTCATCGAATACTTTACCACCACCTTCGTCAATACAACCATCTTTAATCAGTCCACCTAAAACAATTCATCTTCATTCTCTTACCTTTAATAGTATCAGGCAACAACCTATTACTACATTTTTCTCTTCTCAATCCACTTATCAGGATATGACGAATGTTGAAGAAGATGAACATATTGAGTTTGTTGAATTGGAGTTTGATCCAGAAGAAGAAGATGTAGAAAATCATGCTATTATGTCTAACAAGAAATACAAGATCCTCAATTCAAAGCTGAATACGATTCTTTAGTTCTTGAATGATTCATTTGCTTTTACAACGTCTTCTGTGAGTAGAGAAGATGTTGAGTTTTTGTTGAAAAGTCAAGAAACAAAGACAAAGAATCTTATTGCTAGTGTAGTTTCACAACTAGATACTTGGTTGATTGACAACATGACTTATTACACGTTTGATCTTAAAGAAGTTCTGAATGTTGCTAGGGAGGGACATGAAATTTTTGAGAAGGTGATAAACTCTTCAAAATAGTCTATTGAGTTGAAGATTAAAGATTTGGTTGATTTAGTATCAAAAGAAATTACAAAGATTAATAAATTATGTGGGGGAATTTAGCAAAATGTTGATGTTCTTCTGGGTGCTATAAGAACATTAATTGAAGGCATTCGTGCTTTTAATAAAGACTACGCTGAAGAATGAAAGTTACAGAACGAATCTGATGGGAAAGTTTTTACAAATATTTAGAACTCTCCTACAGGTTTTCATGATCGTTTATCAAAGTTTGATATTCCATCAACGACTTTGATTTCTCAAGAACAAATCTCTTTTGTGGTTTCTTCAGCGGAATCTTGTTTTAAAACTCAACTTGCTCGAATTTTGGATATTGTTCTTTGGTTACCCACTAATTCTTCACGCCCATCAATGCATGTGTCACAAGGGGGAGATAAGGGTGGTTCATCAAAAGATGGAGGTGAAGAAAAGGGAAAAGTTGTTGGGAAGGTAATTTTTACACAAATTCTAGTTTTTATTCCAATTAAAGATAATATGAAAACTTTGACAACAAAAGCAACTCAAAATTTCAAAGTTGATATGTCAAAGCTTCAATCGATGAAGGGATTGAACTTGTGAAGGAGGCTCAGGTTCTTCATATGTCAAACCTATTGCCACTTCTGAATCAAAAGGAAAATGAAAAGTTGTTAAAGGAGAAAAATGGAACATCCCAAAAATACCAGCTAAAAATTTCATTTTTAAAATTCGGTTAATACATAAAAACATCGTTACAAAACATTCATAATATTAATTCATGTCTGAAAACCGGTAACATCATAGTAAAATATTCAGAGTACATCCCATAAAACCCATAGTGCGGAAACAAGAGTGTGTGTGATATGCCGCTACCGCGCCGGCTCCTTTCCCCTAGCTGAAGAGGTACCTGAAAACAAAACTATAAAACGTAAGCACGAAGCTTAGTGAGTTCCCCCAACGAACCTCATACCATACAATCACATAGCATACATGTCTGCCGGGCATTTCTGGGTGCCCGACCTTCCCCTTCGGTCCTGTCGACCGGATACTGCCTGGCATATCTGGGTGCTGGCCTACCCCTTCGGTCCTATCGACCGGATCGGGGACTGTTTCACCCCCTACTACTACTACCACATAATAACATATCACATCACCCATACATCATAATCTGCTAGCACATAAAGCATATCAGGTAGTAACAAACCTAGATGATTATCACACAGACAGTCATCTATCATACGACTCCTACTAGTGGGCCGGCATTGTGGCCTTAGACCCACTTTTACTGGAAGGTAACTCACCTCGAGGGTAGCTGATGAAAACCCGCTCAACCTACGCCTGGCTGCCGCACCGGTAACCCTCCGGCTATAAATCTGTAATCATGGATTAGGTACTCATAAATACCCCTTAGGTCAAATGACTGGTCAAAGTCAACTTCTTGGTCAAAGTCAACTCTCTGATTGACTGGACTCGCCGAGTCCATATAGCGACTCGCCGAGTCCTTCTACGTCTAGCCCGACTCTGACTCATCGGGTCCCTGTTCCCACTCACTGAGTCAGCCTGACTCGCTAAACGGGGACAACTAACAAACCCGCGACTGGACTCGCCGAGTCCAAGGGGGGACTCGCCGAGTCCGACGAATAGATCTCACAATTCGCTCCAATCTTCCATCAGAACATCAACCTTGGAGATTTGGAGATTCTGGGACTATAGCTACACGTTAAATTGCTAATTCCACGTGCGACTACGAAGGGTTGGACCTCCTACACTTAAACCCTTCTTATCCTAGTGACAGTTCATATGACTCGCCGAGTTTGAAGAACAACTCGCCGAGTTCAAGGCTATATTCAAGGGACTCGCCGAGTTTGAAGAACGACTCGCCGAGTACCAGGCAATCTTCATAGGACTCGCCGAGTTGTTCATCCAACTCGTCGAGTCTAAGGCCATCTTCATGGAACTCGTCGAGTGCACTTTGGCACTCGCCGAGTTCCCTTCGACTCTTCACCCAATCTGGCCAAATCTGAGACATGCAACTGATCCAACTCATGGGTCTCAGTTCCTAGGGTTTGGTTATCACATATACACACGAAATCTGGGGGTTTTAAGGCTTGAAGATCAACCATTGGGGACAAAAAGGAACCTAAGAGCTAATGAGCAAAGTGAGGGTTTTATTACCTGATTTGATGCCTTCCCCATAGTAGATTTCGGATCTACCTTCACTTCTGGAACACTCCAACTTCATCCTTCTTCTTCTAAGCTCCAAAACCTTCTTTGAAAGATCAAAATCACTCAAGAACACTAAAGGAGCTAGGGTTGTTCTCTACTGCTCTCTGGGAGGAAAATGGGACGAAATGGGTGTTTTAGAATGGGTAAAATAGGGTGCAATGTCTGAAAATAGAGTTTCATCCAGACAGGTGGACTCGCCGAGTCCATATGTCGACTCGCCGAGTTCCCAGCTTAAATCCCGTGTCCACCTCGCTGCTACTCGGCGAGTCGGGACGCAGACTCGCCGAGTTCATGGCTAAAATTTAAGAAATACTTAAATAAAATCGTACCAGGAATCCGGTGTTACAAATCTCCCCCACTTATTTTAGACTTCGTCCTCGAAGTCTGCCGCTCCCTCCCGGAACAGCTCCGGATAATGCTCCACCATCTCATCCGCGGGCTCCCAAGTCCATTCCGATCCCTTCCGGTGCTGCCATTGCACCTTCACCAGCTCCACCCTCTTGTTCCTCAGTTCCTTCAACTTCCGGTCTAGGATAGCCACAGGCCGCTCGATATAATTTAGGCTGTCATCAACCTGGATGTCCTCCAAAGGTACCACCACTGAGTCGTCCACCAGGCACTTCCGTAGCTGGGAGACGTGGAAAGTGATGTGGATCTGACTGAGTTTGGCTGGCAGATCCAGCCGGTATGCCACCTTGCCCACTCGGGCTGCAACCCTAAACAGTCCAATATACCTGGGACCCAACTTGCCCCGCTTCCTGAATCGGATGACGCCCTTCCAAGGCGACACTTTCAGGAGAACCATATCCCCAACCTGGAACTCCAAGTCTGATCGGCGCCTATCGGCATAACTCTTCTGCCAACTCTGAGCAGTCTGAAGCCTGCTCCGGACCTGCTGAATCTTCTCTGTCGTCTTAAGCACTACTTCGGTGCTCCCCATGACTCTCTGTCCAACCTTGCCCCAACATATCGGGGTCCTGCACTTCCTCCCGTACAACATCTCGAAGGGAGGACAGTCAATACTCGCGTGATAGCTGTTATTGTATGAAAACTCGGCTAAAGGAAGATAGGTATCCCAGCTACCACCGAAGTCTAAAACACACGCCCGCAGCATGTCCTCCAGAGTCTGGATGGTCCGCTCGCTCTGGCCATCCGTCTGCGGGTGGAAGGCTGTACTAAAATGCAGACGAGTACCCAGCTCGTCATGAAACTTCTTCCAGAACCTGGAAGTGAACCGCACATCCCTATCCGAAATCACTGAAATTGGCACCCCATGCCGTGCCACTACCTCTCTGATGTAGATATCGGCCAATTTCTCGGCCGAGATGCTCTCCTGAATCGGGATAAAGTGGGCACTCTTGGTCAACCGATCGACGATGACCCATATCGAATCCACTCCCCGCGCGGTCCTGGGAAGCTTGGTGATGAAATCCATCGTGATGTCTTCCCATTTCCACAGCGGGATATCCAACGGCTGCATCTTGCCGTGCGGTCTCTGGTGTTCGGCCTTGACCTTCCTGCAGGTCAGGCACCGCTCAACGTACCATGCTACATCCCGCTTCATGCAGAGCCACCAATAGTCCAGACGAAGATCCCTATACATCTTCGTTGCCCCTGGATGAATGGAGAATCGGGATTTGTGCGCCTCCTCCATCAGAACCTGGCGCACGCCTCCGAGGTATGGAACCCACACCCTGCGGTGTAATGTCAATAATCCCCTGATGTCATGGTCGAAGGAGGAAACCTGTCCCACAATCCGCTCACTCTTCCGATGTTCCTCCTTCATAGCCTCCTGCTGAGCCTCCCGGATCCGCTCCAGAAGCGGAGTCACCACCGTCATCCTCAAACAGATATCCCTGATCGGTGCTGCCTTGCGGCTAAGCGCATCGGCCACGACATTGGCCTTCCCTGGGTGGTAGAGGATCTCACAATCGTAATCCTTTGCCACATCAAGCCACCGACGCTGCCTCATATTCAGATTTGGCTGGTCCATGAGGTACCTCAAACTCTTGTGGTCCGTGTAAATCATACAGCGAACCCCATAGAGGTAATGGCGCCAAATCTTGAGGGCGAACACAACGGCCCCCAACTCCAAATCATGCGTCGGGTAGTTCGCCTCGTGAGGCTTTAGCTGCCTCGACGCGTAGGCGATGACATGCCCTCTCTGCATCAATACTGCGCCCAAACCTGAGGTGGACGCATCGCAGTATACAACAAAATCCTCCATGCCCTCTGGCAAGGCTAAGATTGGCGCCTCGCACAATCTCTGTCTCAGTGTCTCGAATGCGGCCTACTGCTCAGGCCCCCAACGAAAGACCACGACCTTCCTCGTTAACCTGGTCAGGGGTAATGCTATCTTGGACAAATCCTGGATGAATCTCCGATAGTAGCCAGCCAATACCAGGAAACTCCGAATCTCAGATGGAGATTTCGGAACCTCCCATCTCATCACGGCCTCCACCTTGGCCGGATCCACCAAAATCCCGTTCTGGTTGACAAGGTGCCCAAGAAACTACACCTCGCGTAACCAGAACTCACACTTGGAGAACTTGGCATACAAGTTCTCCCTCCTCAAGGTCTCTAGAACCTCTCGCAAATGCTCCTCATGCTGCTCTCGTGTCTTGGAGTAAACCAAGATATCATCAATAAATACTAGCACCGACCGGTCTAACATCGGTCTACACACGCGGTTCATGAGGTCCATGAACGCGGCAGGAGCATTGGTGAGCCCGAAAGGCATCACCACAAACTCATAGTAGCCATAACGTGTCCGAAATGCCGTCTTCTGCACATCCTCCTCTCTGACCCTCACCTGGTGATACCCTGAACGCAAATCTATCTTGGAGAACCAAGATGCTCCCTGAAGCTGGTCAAAGAGGTCGTCAATCCTCGGGAGTGGGTAGCGGTTCTTCACCGTTACCTTATTCAGCTCCCTATAATCGATACACATCCGATGCGACCCATCCTTCTTCTTCACAAACAGAATCGGGGCTCCCCAGGGTGAACTGCTCGGTCGAATGAAACCTCTGTCTAACAGCTCCTGAAGCTGTGTAGACAACTCCTGCATCTCAGGAGGAGCCAACCGATACGGTGCCTTGGCTATCGGAGCCGCACCAGGGACTAGGTCGATCCTGAACTCCACCTATCGCTCCGGAGGTATCCCAGACAGCTCCTCGGGGAATACATCCGCAAACTCTCGTACTATTGGCACATCGCCCACCGTCGCCTTACCCGCCTCCCGGGTGTCCATGACATATGCGACATATCCTGCGCAACCCTGCTGGAGGTAACGCCTTGCCCTCGCTGCCGAACAGAAGGCTGGCCCTCGCTGTGATCTCTCACCCTGAATTACTAACTCTCCCCCACTTGGGGCTCTGACTCGTACTAACTGTTGCGCGCAATCTATCACTGCCCCATTGGGACTCAGCCAATCCATACCAATAATGACCTTGTTTCCCCGCAATGGAATGGGAACTAGGTCAACCAAATACCGCTCTTCGAACAACCTCAATACACAATCTCGGAAGACCTCTGATGCTCGCACCGACCGGTCGTCCGCAATCTCGACCTCTAAAGGGCAATCCAACATGCCCGAGGACTCAGGAAATTTCTTGCTAAGTGCAAGAGAAACAAAGGATCGGGTAGCCCCCGAATCAAACAACACCTGGACTGGAATACCGTTCACATGGAACGATCCTAAACGTATATACACAGAGCACATATCAATATCATAAATCTCATATAAATAGGTCAGAGGGAAAGAATCATACCCGTCACCACATCGGGTGCAGTGCGTGCCTCCTCGGCTGTCAGCTGAAATGCCCGGCTCCTCACCACCGGAGCCTCTGCCTTGCCCTGCCGGCCATCCGTAATCCGCAGGGTCGCTGGAGCTGGCGCCTGTACTGGCGCTGCTGCTGTCAACTGAGGGCAATTGGCCCTCTTGCGGCCCCTCTGGTTGCAGTGGAAACATAGCAACTCGGACGTTTGAAATACCGGAGTAGGAGCAGTACAATCCCTGCTAAAGTGCCCCGTCTTGCCGCACTTGTAGCAGCCTGACGATCCTAACCTGCATGGTCCCTCATGCGACTTGCCGCATTTCCTGCAGCGGCTACGACTCGGTGGGCCTCTTGGGCCCGGATCTGATCCCTTGGGCTTCTTCCCCGAAGCCCCAGTCATCTGTCCCTTCTCAACCTTTCTCTTCAGAATGTGACCCAGATCAATCTCCCTCTCCCTTGCCCTGGCAATCATGGACTCCAGGGTAAGGCAAGCTGAAAAACTGACATGCTCCCGGATGTCGGCTCGGAGCATGTCGTGGTAGCGGGTCCTCCTCATGTCCTCATCACCCGCGTACTGAGGTACCAGTAACGCCCTCTCCCGGAACTTGGCGGTGATCTCCGCCACTATCTCTGTCGTCTGCCTCATATCCAAGAACTCCCGTGCCAACTGCTGGAGCTCCACCGCAGGCGCGAACTCCGTCCTGAATCGTGTCACAAAGTCCGGCCATGTCATAGCCTCAATGGCCGCGGCTCCCAAAGAGTCACAAACCGACTCCCACCAATCTCTAGCTCTGTCACGTAGACACCCTGATGCAAATCGCCTTCGACCCCTCGGGGCAGAAGCTGATCAGCTGTGCAGACTCAAGGTCTGCAATCCATCGTCTGGCAGCAATGGGGTCCTTCGCCCCATGGAAATCTGGTGCACCACTGCCCCTGAAGTCCTTAAAGGACAGTGTGCGTGGTCCTGACTGGCTAGCCGCCATATCACTCCTAAACGCCCTGAGACGATCCTCCATCAACTCTACAATACCCTCCTTGATCGACCCGAAGATGATGGGAGTCGACTCAAGGATGCCCCTGGTAATCTCTGACGCGATGAACTCGCGTAGACCCTCATCAACTGGTTCGGACCCTGAACCCGAACCCGATCCTGATCCTGAGCCTCCCGCTCCCTGTCGTGTGGTCACCATACTGCAAAACATAGCATAACCACCATCAAGCTATATTCCACTAACAAGGCTCACATACATATCACAAGTCCCCGGTCTCGTCTTGGCCCTTTTTGAATCGAGTACGGATCCTCCGCTTTCAGTAGTACGGGCCCATACTACCTTCCACGCCTATCCGTACTTTCCTCAAGAATTGCCTCAACTCAACCAAGTCCTTTCTACTAATACTGCGGTTCTCGTGCTACTCTCGCCCTAGGCTTGCCCTAAGTAATCGCCATCCCACTCTCTGCCATCAGCTGCACAAGAAGTCCCTGCTTTCTTTCCCTAACTAGCTCGTGAATACTATTACATATTACTCAGACTAGATAATTCTTCGAATGAGAGGTCCTACCCTACAACGGTTGGACTCAGACAAGAGCTGCGAAGCAGGGCTAGACCCAACCTTCTGAAATTATTTAGTCCTTGCGATATGTAACGTAACATATTCGTTTACTAGTTAGTGAGAGACAACTAGAACTCCTAAAAGCACATAGCAAGCAGCATTCGTGCATTGAGTACACATAATCAAGTATATACTATTCCGACTATCATACTGACTGATCTGTACTAGCATGCAATTCTCATAAAGCTGGAACACATAAAGCAGGCACATAAGGCATCATTCCTAGATCCTTAGTCCTATTCTAGCATGCTGTTCTACTGAAACTGGAACTGATAATCATAACAATAACTTGTATGGGTACTTTGGGGAAAACTTACTTGAGCTCGGCCGGTCGCGCACATCACACACCTTGTTCTTTCTTTCTCGAAACTCTTTTACTTAGTCTTTAGAAAAATCATTTCTTTATAAAAATCTTTTAATCCCCTCGATTTGAGTCCAGACAACCCCGAAGGTGTGTCCGAATCCCTCAAACCAGGGCTCTGATACCAACTTGGAACATCCCAAAAATACCAGCTAAAAATTTCATTTTTAAAATTAGGTTAATACATAAAAACATCATTACAAAACATTCATAATATTAATTCATGTCTGAAAACCGATAACATCATAGTAAAAAATTCAGAGTACATCCTAGAAAATCCATAGTGCGGAAACAAGAGTGTGTGTGATATGCCTCTACCGCGCTGGCTCCTTTCCCATGGCTGAAGAGATACCTGAAAACAAAACTATAAAACGTAAGCACGAAGCTTAGTGAGTTCCCCCAACGAACCTCATACCATACAATCACATAACATACATGTCTGCTGGGCATTTCTGGGTGCCCGACCTTCCCCTTCGGTCCTGTCGACCGGATACTGCCTGGCATATCTGGGTGCTGGCCTACCCCTTCGGTCCTGTCAACCGAATCGGGGACTGTTTCACCCCCTACTACTACTACCACATAATAACATATCACATAACCCATACATCATAATCTGCTAGCACATAAAGCATATCAGGTAGTAACAAACCTAGATGATTATCACACAGACAGTCATCTATCATACGACTCCTACTAGTGGGCCGGCATTGTGGCCTTAGACCCACTTTTACTGGAAGGTAACTCACCTCGAGGGTAGCTGTTGAAAACCCGCTCAACCTACGCCTGGCTGCCGCACCGGTAACCCTCCGGCTATAAATCTGTAATCATGGATTAGGTACTCATAAATACCCCTTAGGTCAAATGACTGGTCAAAGTCAACTTCTTGGTCAAAGTCAACTCTCTGATTGACTGGACTCGCCGAGTCCATATAGCGACTCGCCGAGTCCTTCTACGTCTAGCCCGACTCTGACTCATCGGGTCCCTGTTCCCACTCACTGAGTCAGCCTGACTCGCTAAACGGGGACAACTAACAAACCCGCGACTGGACTCGCCGAGTCCAAGGGGGGACTCGCCGAGTCCGACGAACAGATCTCACAAATCGCTCCAATCTTCCATCAGAACATCAACCTTGGAGATTTGGAGATTCTGGGACTATAGCTACACGTTAAATTGCTAATTCCACGTGCGACTACGAAGGGTTGGACCTCCTACACTTAAACCCTTCTTATCCTAGTGACAGTTCATATGACTCGCCGAGTTTGAAGAACAACTCGCCGAGTTCAAGGCTATACTCAAGGGACTCGCCGAGTTTGAAGAACGACTCGCCGAGTACCAGGCAATCTTCATAGGACTCGCCGAGTTGTTCATCCAACTCGTCGAGTCTAAGGCCATCTTCATGGAACTCGCCGAGTGCACTTTGGCACTCGCCGAGTTCCCTTCGACTCTTCACCCAATCTGGCCAAATCTGAGACATGCAACTGATCCAACTCATGGGTCTCAGTTCCTAGGGTCTGGTTATCACATATACACACGAAATCTAGGGGTTTTAAGGCTTGAAGATCAACCATTGGGGACAAAAAGGAACCTAAGAGCTAATGAGCAAAGTGAGGGTTTTATTACCTGATTTGATGCCTTCCCCAGAGTAGATTTCGGATCTACCTTCACTTCTGGAACACTCCAACTTCCTCCTTCTTCTTCTAAGCTCCAAAACCTTCTTTGAAAGATCAAAATCACTCAAGAACACTAAAGGAGCTAGGGTTGTTCTCTACTGCTCTCTGGGAGGAAAATGGGACGAAATGGGTGTTTTAGAATGGGTAAAATAGGGTGCAATGTCTGAAAATAGAGTTTCATCCAGACAGGTGGACTCGCCGAGTTCCCAGCTTAAATCCCGTGTCCACCTCGCTGCTACTCGGCGAGTCGGGACGCAGACTCGCCGAGTTCATGGCAAAAATTTAAGAAATACTTAAATAAAATCGTACCAGGAATCCGGTGTTACAAAAAAACTCAAGCACCAAAATCCAAGTAACAAGATAGGAAGAGAGAGAGAGAGAGAGAGAGAGAGAGAGAGAGAGAGAGAGAGAGAGAGAGAGAGAGAGAGAGAGAGAGAGAGAGAGAGAGAGAGAGAGAGAGAGAGAGAGAGAGAGAGAGAGAGAGAGAGAGAGAGAGAGAGAGAGAGAGAGAGAGAGAGAGAGAGAGAGAGAGAGAGAGGGAGGGAGGGAGGGGGAGAGAGAGAGAAAGAGAGAGAGAGAGAGGAAAGGATCTCCTTATCCTCTTGCCTTTTTCTAAGAAAGGAAAAGGAAGAAGTAAACTTGCTCAAGCCCTCTCTCTTATTTTATACTTACACTCTTATATGAAATCCCATGCTTTCATTTAATGAGACAATTTCTTTTAAGTAAGAAGGATGGTTTAAGAGCATAAAAGTCAAAGATGCAACCTCTATATCTCACTAGATACGGAAAGTTAGGAGGAAAAAGAAAGAGAGTGAGGGGACGCCACATCATCTCTCTTAGAATATGTACACACATGTCCTAATGGTCTTCTATAAGTCCATAATATTGTACATGACGTTTAAATCATACCAAGTGATTAAATGTAAAAAGTTATGATACTTTTAATTATTATTTTCTCAAAAAACAGTAATTCCCAACTAAATACAAGTGATGATTTAATTCCTTAATAACCATATTACTTAATAAATAATAAATTAGTGTTTACTTGTTATATGGTGTGACCCTATATGATCATATGGTATTAGCAAATATCATTTCATTATGATTCCTGAGCATAAAGATATTTCACCACCATGGGTCCATAATTCATAAAAATGCAACCTTTAAGGTTGGAGAACTCCAATCAAACAACAACCAAGTGACCAAAACGTGCATAAAAGCATAGATCTAGACCTAATAACTCAGAAAGGTTCAATCTTGAAGACTTACAATGGTCGAGAAGGTGCTCAATATGTTGGATCAAGCTTGCATCGTGCTTCCTTGATTCACAACATGCACTTTCTTCTCTTTAAGGTGCAGAAACAAGAAAAAAGACTCAAAAATCAAAGAAGATAGGTAATGGTTTGATATGGGTTATCTTAAAGTGATGGATGAAGAGGGTAGTAAAAACCACAGACATAACATCCTTTAAATATGGCCTAAAGCCGAAAATCTAGGGTTTTGGGCCCTAACGACTTCGCGACGGTACACTAAACACTCATGGTACGATATGCAACGCCTCCTTCGCGGCGTGATTCAAAGGTCCTCAAGGAGAAATCTACAAAACTCCCCAAAAACCAACAACTCAACAATTTAATCTTAAATATTAACTCATACTTGAAAAGTGTGTGCTACAGTATTGCAGGTGGTGGTTTTTGATAGCTTTTGACTTTAATTGTGTGACAACCCGATATTTCGAATCAATGTAACGATCCAAAGTCAAGTTTGGTAACCTATCTTAATATAATATGAATAACGTCAAATATGAAATGTTCAAAAATCTCAATGTGAATGTACTAAGTGGTACATCTCAAGGTTTTCAAAAATATAAAGGACACAAAAATCCGAGTTATAACAAAGAAGTTATGACCAATCGAAAATCCGCAACAAAACCGGCAAAACATTGTTAAACGTAAAACATGAAATTTCAATAAAATACTTTTTAGCCTTAAGTATCTAAATGAAATTCGTAGATATCATTAAACCGTAAACGTACATAAAAAGAACGTCCAAATCTGACTTCGTATGAGGAAGTTATGATTTTTCGAAGTTTCGGAATAGCGGTAGACAGCTAAAAACTCGAAATAGAGATCGAACGATTTTTAGCAGACACAACCTAAACGAGAATCGAAGGTCTCATCAATAGTTGTACAACGGTAAAAAGATAGACGAAAACGGACGTCGGATGAAGAAGTTATGAATTTTTAACGGACGTTTCCAGTCCCGGCCTGTTAAAAATATAATATTAAAAATAAAGTCAAAACTAGCCGACGGAGCCTAAACGAAAGTTGTAGAGTACTTTCCCAGCTACGCGTGGATATAAAGAACGTCGAAAACGGAGGTCGTACGAGAAAGTTACGGATTTTACAAGTTTTGGACACAAAACTCGAGGCTGGTCCGAAGGAACGCCCTGCGTTCCGAGTGAACGCCCCACGTTCGCAAGGCTAGGTCTCGGTTCGTCCACGTCGCTCCGGGTCACATCAGGGTACTCCGTCCGAGGCTGAGGTAAGCGATGACGTCAAAGCACTACTGAACGCGTTGTGTTCGAGCCAGGAACGCCCTGCGCTCTGGAACGCCCAACGCTCCTCGCAGGAACGGCCTGCGTACGAGGAGTCAGCCAGCCCTATAAAAAGGGTGCGAAGCCTTCCGGAATTATTTGCTTTTCTCTCAATTCTTTCACCTTGAAACACCTCGCAAGCCCCTCTAAACCACCCCAAAGCTCTGGTATTATCCCTAGCACGCAACGCAAGTCCCGAGATTCCCGAGATTCCCGAGAAATCAGCTTTTTCCAGTCGAAGTTCTGCTCGATTATTGTTTCAACTTCTTCAAGCTACCACTTCAATCAAGTGAGTTCATACCCCCATTTCTATGCTTTTAAATGTTTTTTCCAGTCGAAGTTCTGCTCGATTATTGTTTCAACTTCTTCAAGCTACCACTTCAATCAAATGAACACATTACGGGGGAGAATACAAGTAAACACCCGGTTATTCCCGAGTAAAAATATGGAATATTTTGCTATACTTTGCATGCAGTTATTTTAACTATCAAATGGAAGTGTTTAACATACAAAACATCTTACTCTACTTTACCCTCACGGGATGAAACATGAGTATAAATATCATAAGCTCTATTTATACGTTTGCATCATATCAAGGGTAACCACTTTCGTTATGACATATTTATGCATACAAATCATTCTTATGCCTTTATTATCATTGTGAAAAGGGATAATCATTTCAGAAACAAACATATTCATTTTAATACGGGACTTATTTGAGAATTCGTGAGGCATTCATCTTCAATATACCTTTTAAGGTACCACTAGAAGTCGTGTTTATAACCAGAATCTCCCGTCCGGAGAACGTGACAAGTGTGTATAGATCTATACGGGACTAATGATCCCACGCCCTGACTGCTAGCTACAGTCCCCGGGGTGACAAGTGTCATCTCATTTCGATGCCTGAAGAACATCGCTACAGGCAAATTATGATAGTACGGTTATAAAAACTCACTGGATAGACAATTATTATGGTATTACGTTTTCACGGGAAAAGTAACAAATACAGTTCTTTTCACGTTCAAATACAAACCTTCTTATAGTTTTGTTTTATAATAAGACTATTCACCATTCTTTTGAGCATGTCATTGTTGCTTACAGGTTACGGTCTTGGACATTTGAGACTGCAATTCACTTTTAGGAAAATATAGGATTTTCCTGGTTCAAATACATACAATTTATACAACAATCATTCATACTCATTTCATACACTCATAAGAAAATATCGGATTTTCAGGAAAATGAACGTGAACTTTCGAATGGCATACATTTTCTCAAAACACTACTTATGAACTCGCCAACTTTATTGTTGACACTTTTTCTTTGAAATAACTTGTATTCTCAGGAAAACGCTAAACCAGGTAGCAACTACTTTTGAAGAGTAACGCGCTGGCGTTAGTAACATATTTTTGGATCACCATATTGTATTTGATATTCAAACATGTAACACTTACAATCATGTAAACTTTTAAAATATTTATATTATGGTGGTGTGTACTTTCTTTACTATTCAATTGTTATGATACTGTACATGACGTCCTCCGCCCCCGAACGTTTCCGCCGTTCAGGTTTGGGGGTGTGACAGATTGGTATCAGAGCATTGTTTATAGTGAACTAAGTATATCAAAACCATTTATTTTTGGTATACAACTATAAACACAATTGGGCAAAAACACTCTGACTGAGAGTTATACTTTTAAAAAAATGAAATTTTTATAAAGTATACATGCATACATTATATAACAGGGTCAGTATCATGATGAAAACAATATAGAAGTATTATAGATGAGTTGTGCACTACAGTTATGCCTTGAGATATGTAGTTGGAACTGGGATGAATATAGCCTGATCAACTATATTTGTCCGAGAGCCGACTAACGTATGCCAGGGAGTAGCTGCAATGGACAACAAGTCTAAAAACTTACCAAAAGCATAACCTTTTTGAATCAAACATAACATTTAGAATACTATAGGTGTATTTGGTAAATGCAATAAGTTTAAACGTTGATACTTCAGTATGTGCTTTAGTTAAAAGTCAATTCTTAACCCTATTCTCGTATAGACACAATGGCTGGATTCCATCTACCAGGTGACCCCTACTACCCCAATCAAGGCAACGGGGGATGGGAGGAAGACGACCCAGAAGAGGATGAGGAACCCATGGAAGAGGAGGAAGAGGAAGGCTCTGATGGGACAGACTCAGAACCAGAAGTAATAAATCCACCAGCCGTCCAACCTCCTGCCGTTCGAAGAGGTTTTCAGGGACCAACTCCCGTCTGGGGAAGTCACATTCACCATTGGAGTCAACAGCAAGGATTGCGCCCTCCCTACGGCATGTGTCGGGACTTCTACGACGTCAGTGGTGGAAGTTGAGCTGACCGGGCTCTCCCAGTCATGGTAGGCAAAATAGCCAACCAGTCCTACCAATCAGGAGTCCAAGCGAACCGGATTCGCGAAACCGACGTAGAGGTACAAGGTAACGCAGCCGATATCCGTCGCCTGGACAGATTGCAGGAGGATTCCCTACTCCACACCGACACACTCCAAGGCCAACTAAACACAGCCCTCTCTGAGATAAGGGAAATGAGGGAGCAGCAAGCCACCTTTGACAGGCGTCTCATGGGGGCAAAGCAATCAGACACGGAGTCAAGCTCCAAGCACAAACGACATCGCAAGTAGTACTTGCCCGACTCCCAAAATTTTGTTATAGAATAGGATCTCGGCTAAAAGTCTTACTTTTCTCTAAGTTTTGTAATCGGAGACCTTTAGAAAGGTCAAAATTTTCCTGACTTCGGAATATAACCCAATATATGTTTAATATATATGGAAGTACTTCTTTTGTGTGTTAGTTCTTTGCCTACCACTCGAATTCATAAGTTTATCTATAAACTCTAATTATGAATCAAAATCGAGAACCTTGTTTAGGTCGAACCTAATTCATGAATTGTTGAAAATGGCTAACTCATTAACACACGACTCTCTATCATCAAAGGCTTATTGTCTTCATTGTTATTTCTTCGGCAGCTAGATGCCTCCTCGTAGGTCAGCACGCCGAAATGCGACACCAACACCGCCACCACCACCTCCAGCTAACGATTCCGCTATGGTACAGGCTGTCATCACCACAGCAGTAGCAGCTGCCCTATCCCAAATAAACTTTAATGGAGCCGGCGGCGGGAGTAGTACCAACCATCAGAACCATGGCACTGGTCATGGTCATGTTAGGGAATGCACCTACAAAGAATTCTCAAACGCCAAGCCAAAAATGTTCAACGGCACAGGAGGAGTCATTGCTCTTATGCAATGGTTTGAACAGACCGAGACGGTCGTTGAAATCTGTTCATGCCAAGAAACAAGCAAGGTCAAGTTTGCTGCTTGTACCTTCACAGACCGAGCCCTCACATGGTGGAAGGGCCATGTGAAATCCGTGTCTCTTCCAGTCGCCAACGCCATGAGCTGGGAGGACTTGAAGGTCCTATTGTTGGAAGAATACTGCCCGAGGGGCGAAATTCAAAAACTGGAGCAGGAGCTATGGAACCTGAAAATGGTTGGTTTTGACCTAGCTGCCTATACGGCCAGGTTCAGTGATTTGTCAGCCCTTTGCCCGGGAATGGTCAACCCGGAGCCGAAGAAAGTGGAAAGATACATCTGGGGGTTGTCACCCCAGATTCAAGGACATGTCTTGGCTTCCAACCCAGTCACATTCAACAGCGCGAAGCGCCTGGCACAACGTTTGATCGATCACGGGATCAAAAAGGATACTACCGTAGTTACTGCCGACCCACCAAAGGAAATACATGGCCAAAGGAAACCGTGGAACAAGAGAAAGGGACAAGCCCTGCAAGAGAACCCCAACAAAGAATAGATAGTGACGGTTCACGCTATTACTGTACCGACCGTCCCATCACCAACAAAGCCATACATCGGCAATCCGCCGAAGTGCAACAGGTGCAACTTTCATCACCATGGACCCTGCTGTGAAATGCATTGCACTAGGTGCAACAGGAAGGTACACACCGTCCGCTTCTGCAAAGAACCAGCCCAACCAGCCGCTCCAGCTGCAAATGTCGGAGTAGGTCGTACCTGCTACGAGTGCGGAGCAACCGGGCACTTCCGAAGGGACTGCCGAAGGCAAACAACAGGAATGCTGGTGGAAGTGGCCGAGTCTTCGCCATGGGCCAGGAGGAAGCCGTTGCAGACCCCACTGTTGTTACGGGTACGTTTCTCCTCGATAACTCATATGCATGCATGTTATTTGATAGTGGAGCGGAGAGGAGTTTTGTGAGCCATAGTTTTAAAAACCAACTCAAACAAATCCCTCAATCATTAAGTGAAACTTTTATAGTAGAAATGGCTAACGGGAAAACAGAAAGCGCTAAGGAAATATACTTAAACTGTACCCTCTCATTAAACAATAATTCCTTTCCAATCAACCACATGCCAGTCTCAATAAAAAGTTTCGACGTCATCATAGGCATGGATTGGCTAAGTTCTCATCGTGCGGACATTTTATGTTACGATAAGGCCGTTCGCCTTAATCTGCCAAATGGCGAAGTCCTTGTTATCTAGGGCGACAAACCTAGCACCCCTCTTCGTATCATCTCTTGCATCAAGGCTCAAAAATATCTACGCAAGGAATGCCACACGTTCTTGGCACATGTTGTGGATGTGAATCGAGGAGTAGAAGACATCAAGGGCGTGCCTGACGTCTGTGACTTTCCTGATATCTTTCCTGAGGATCTTCCAGGAGTACCGCTTGCAAGACAAGTCGAATTCAGAATCGACTTAATTTCTAGAGCCACCCCTGTGGCCAAAGCGCCGTATCGCTTAGCCCCAGCAGAGATGCAGGAATTATCCAGTCAATTGAATGAACTACTCAGCAAAGGATTCATCCGACCAAGTTTCTCACCTTGGGGAGCACCAGTGCTTTTCGTGAAAAACAAAGACGGATCGTTCAGAATGTGCATCGACTACCGAGAACTCAACAAACTTACCATTAAGAACCGGTACCCCCTACCACGAATAGACGATTTGTTTGATCAACTCCAAGGAGGAAACTACTTTTCCAAGATCGATCTGAGATTGGGAAATCACCAGCTGAGAGTCCTAGAGAGCGATATTCCTAAGACGGCCTTCCGAACTAGATACGGTCACTACGAATTCGTAGTGATGCCGTTCGGACTAACCAATGCACCCGCCGTGTTCATGGACTTAATGAATCGGGTATGTCATTCGTTCCTGGACAAATTTGTGATAGTATTCATAGATGACATACTCATTTATTCAAAAAGTAAAGAGGAACATGGTCAGCACCTGAGACAAGTCTTAGAGACGCTGAGGACTGAGAAGCTTTACGCGAAATTCTCAAAATGCGAGTTTTGGATTAGGAAGGTGGACTTCCAAGGTCATGTGGTCAGCGAAGAGGGAATCCACGTGGAACCTTCCAAGATCAAGGCTATCCAGAATTGGTCTGCACCAACAACACCAACCGAAATTCGCCAATTTCTAGGCCTTGCTGGCTATTATCGCAGGTTCATACAGAACTTCTCCAGCATTGCAAAACCTCTTACCTCCCTGACTCAGAAGGGTGTAACCTACAACTGGGGGGAAAAGCAAGATACTGCATTCCAAACCTTGAAGCAAGCCCTGTGCAGTGCACCCATTTTGTCTCTTCCAGAGGGGACAAAAGACTTTGTAGTATACTGCGATGCATCCAATCAAGGGCTGGGTTGTGTACTAATGCAGCGAGGAAAGATCATTGCATACGCCTCACGACAACTAAAAACGCACGAGGTCAACTACACCACTCATGACTTATAACTTGGAGCAGTGGTGTTCGCCCTAAAAATCTGGAGGCACTACCTATACGGTACAAAGTGCACCATCTTCACAGACCACAAAAGCCTTCAACACATATTCGATCAGAAGGAACTCAACATGAGGCAAAGACATTGGATTGAGCTACTCAACAACTACGAATGCGAGATTCGTTATCATCCGGGAAAAGCCAATGTGGTGGCAGATGCCCTTAGTCGTAAGGAGTACTCTGGTCGAAGAGTGAAGTCATTAACCATGACGATCCATTCACACCTGTCAACACAAATCAAGGAAGCTCAATTGGAAGCCTTGAAACCCGAAAACCTGACAGGTGAAGCACTTAGAGGGATGGACAAGAATTTTGAGATCAAGAGTGACGGAGTTCGTTACCTCATGAACTGAATCTGGACACCGGAGTTCGGTGGATTCAGAGAAATAGTTATGAACGAAGCACACAAGACCCGATACTCCGTGCACCCAGGTTCAGATAAGATGTATCTGGATCTCAAACAACTCTACTGGTGGCCAAACATGAAAGCAGGAATTGCTACCTATGTGGGCAAGTGCTTGACGTGTGCCAAAGTCAAGGTAGAACATCAAAAGCCCTCAGGTCTACTCCATCAGCCCGAACTACCTGAGTGGAAGTGGGAGCAGATCTCCATGGATTTCATAACCAAACTACCCAAGACGCAGGGTGGTCACGATACCATTTGGGTGATCGTCGACAGGTTAACCAAATCTTCCCACTTCTTGCCAATCAAAGAGACCGATAAGATGAAGAAACTAACAAGAACCTACATCCGAGAGATCGTGCGACTTCATGGTGTACCGATATCTATCATCTCGGATAGAGACAATAGATTCACTTCAAGGTTCTGGCAAACGCTACAGCAAGCCTTAGGTACTAAGCTAGATATGAGTACAACCTATCACCCACAAATTGACGGACAGAGTGAGAGAACGATCCAAACCCTAGAAGACATGTTGCGAGCATGTGTAATCGACTTCGGTAAAGCATGGGACGTCCACTTGCCATTGGTGGAGTTCTCTTATAACAACAGTTATCACACTAGCATCAAGACTGCTCCATTCGAAGCCCTTTACGACCGCAAGTGCAGATCACCTTTGTGCTGGGCGGAAGTGGGCGACACGCAGTTGGCGAAAGGTCTAGTCACTGATAGCACTCTCACTGGTCCGGAAATCATAAGGGAGACGACTGAAAAGATCGTTCAAATTCGAGAGCCACTGAAAGCCTCAAGAGATAGACAAAAGAGCTATGCCGACAAAAGATGAAAACCCTTGGAATTTCAGGTTGGTGACCGCGTCCTACTGAAGGTCTCACCCTGGAAGGGCATGATACGCTTCGGGAAGCGCGGAAAACTAAACCCAAGGTACATTGGACCCTTCAAAATTACTACAAGGATTGGTCCAGTAGCGTATAGACTTCAGCTTCCAATCGAACTTAGCAAAGTACATCCGGTGTTTCATGTATCTAACCTGAAGAAGTGTCTGTCCGACGAAACTCTCGTGATTCCACTCGAGGAAATCGAACTGAATGAAAATCTTAACTTTGTGGAAGAACCCGTCGAGATCATGGATAGGGAAATCAAACGAACTAAGCAGAGTCGCATACCAATAGTGAAGGTTCGCTGGAATGCTAAGCGGGGACCCGAATTCACTTGGGAGCGAGAAGATCAGATGCAACAAAAGTACCTACATCTCTTCCCTAGTCCATAGACACTTACCTTGTAAATAATTTCGGGACGAAATTCCCTCTAACGGGGGATGATGTGACAACCCGATATTTCGAATCAATGTAACGATCCAAAGTCAAGTTTGGCAACCTATCTTAATATAATATGTCACACCCCAAAACCAGAAACGGCGGAAACGTTCTGGGGTGGAGGACGTCATGTCAAGTATCACAACACATACAGTATAGTAATAAAAGTACAACAACCATTGCATTAATAGTATAAGTTTTTACACAGGTTACATTTAGCAACAACATCAAAAGTAGATATAGAGAATAACATAAGGTGTAGCTCGGTACAAGGCTGGTTAAAGTATTTAAATTCCTTCTAGAAAATCCTATATTTTCTAATAAAAGTAGTCTTCTACCAAGACCCGACTGTTTCATGTTTAAAAGAATGAGTTCCTTTACTAAAAGCAGTCTTCTACCAAGACCCGACTATTTCATGTTTAAAAGAATGAGTTCCTTTACTAAAAGCAGTCTTCTACCAAGACCCGACTGTTTCGTGTTTAAAGAGCATTTTCCCAAATGTTACTATCATTATCATAATATAGTTTTACATTATCGTGTTATATCAAAAACGTTCTATGTTAATGTATTAAGGAAAATATTATAGTACCGTAGTTTTATATGTAGAAACTACCGTGGTACTAATTACCTTAAGACCATGAATTATAAGTTAAATGTGAAGATACTCGTAACCATACTGATTGACGGAAGTAAACACGACGACCTGCTGGCGTCGGAATGAATGTGACATTTGTCATCCCTTGGATTGGTCGGCCGGGACTGTAGCTAGCAGTCAGGATGTGGGAAGGTCTATCCCATATAGATCTATACACACAATGCCCGCTCTCCCTCCAGGAGACTCTGGTTACCAACTTGACAACGGTGAAATCCGCGTCATGAGGATGTATCCCGTGTTTTGATTGCTATAAACGTTTTTTTTTTTTTTTACTAAAAGTACATGTTTCAGAATATTGATATAGCTAGTTTCTCCTCATAAACGTTATTGCTGATTTCTAAACTATACCTATTATAGTTTACTTGAGAGGTTATCTAGGTACCTTTGCTACCCAAAGGCGCTGAATTGGAGTAAGAGTTTTAATATCTAAACAGATATACATAATATATAACTAGGGATTCAACGACACTCGGACAAATAACCGGACACTCTAAGTCCACAACCAAACAAGCAACAGGAAATAAAGCGGGCTATCAGTCCTAAGTCCTTCAAACCCTACTTATATAACTATACCTATATAGACATGAATCTAATAAGAATATAAGTTTAAAAGACTTTGATAAAAGTTTAGTAATTTAAAAAGAGATTATAGTACTTTAAAAAGAGATTTGAAATAATATATGTGTCACACCCCGAAACCGCTGGCGGAAACGTTCCGGGGTGGAGGACGTCATGTGTAACATCACAACCAATGAATAATAGCAATCATAGCAACACAACCAGTACAGTGCATACTAAAAATAAAAATGTTTACATCAGTTCTGAAACTTGTTTGAATTACATCATATAACTTGTACGAATATAAACATTAAACTCTTATTGCTTCAACTCTTCAAAAACCCAGCAGGTACCTGTATACAGATTTCCTGAGAATACAAGCAGTTTAAAAGAGTATCAGCATAAAGCTGGTGAGTTCATAAGCGGTGGTTTGTAGTGAAAATCGTTGATGAGTTCGGAAAATATTTGTATAGTTTCAAGAAAATCCGATATTTTCCTTAGCGAAAATGTAGTGTTACCAGTTCTGTAATAAACCATGAATATCTGTATGTTTCCAAGAAAATCCGATATTTTCTTTAGTGAAAAGGTAGCGTTATCGATTTCGTATAAAACCATGAATGTTCGTTACTGAAAACTGTAGTGATATGCGAAAATACTACCTCATGTGACTAGCTAAAACTAATCATGAAGTGTAAGTATTTTGTATGTGAAACCATTGCATAATCGGTTCTGTTTAAAAAAAAACCTGGCTTTAACCAGTATACGCAGTGTGTATCAGTTCTATTTAGTAAAAATAAAACTGTTGAAGAGTGTTAAGTTGTAAACTAAAGGTGATTTATACATAATGTGGGTCGTATAACCATGCTTGATATGACTAGTGACCTTTCCGACGTTCTTCAGACGTCGAGTTAAATGACATTTGTACATCTCAGGCGTGCCCGCCTAACTGTAGCTAGCAGTCCAGATGTGGGATTGTTAGTCCCGAATAGATCTATTCACAAATCTCACGCTCTCCCTCCAGGAGACTCTGGTTATACAGTGGTAAGATTTATCCCTGTACACCTAAGGGTACAGTAGTGAAGTAGCGCCTCACAGTATCGTACAATCTAGTTTACATGTAGTGTAGTAGCATTCTACCGTAGTGAAAATCCGTATGTATACCGTATATAATGATAACTACAGTTATGAAAAAAACCATGATGAAGTGGTGATGTAACTGTAAACTATTTCTGTCTTCGTGCATATGTTTAATAGTGAAAGTTTCTGTAGTCGTGATGTTTAGAAAATCCCAAACTATACCGATTATAGTTTGCATGAATAGTGAATAGCGTGTCCGGAAAACTATGTAAATTTTTGTGAAAACGTCCCTTATGGTCAACAAGTACAAAAGGGTTAAAGTATGAGATTTGCATAAGTTTTGAAAACATTTATGTTTAGCTTGTATTCCCCCCCTGAAAACATTGAAAATATGGAAAAATGTAGGGGTATGAACTCACAGTTGTTGCGTGAAATCGTTGACTGAAAATGAAGATCCTCGAGTTGTTGCACGACACTTAACGAAATCCTATTATCAAATAAATAAATATATGTATCTAAATTAGCGATTTCGATAAATAAAGTGTCATAAGAACACTTGTATTCGGTTGAGGAATGTTACCGGGACTTGATCGAATCAAAGAGGGTGAGTTTTCAGCCAAAAGCACCACCAAAAAGATGTTTACGGCCGTGATCTATAGTTTACGGTTTCTAAAGGCTCGACGAGTTTACGGCCGTAAACTCAAGAACAGAGTTTACAGTCTTTGAAGGTTGGACCGTAAACTCAAGAACATGGTTTACGATTCTTGAAGGTTGGACCGTAAACTCAAGAACAGGGTTTACGGTTCTTGAAGGTGGACCGTAAACTCAAGAAAAATGGTTCTGATTGCTGATTTCAAAGAGATGAGCGTTTGCAGACGTTCCAAAGTGACTCCAAACGTGGTTTATCGATGTTTTCCGAAGCTTGAAGGCGTTTTGAGTGTTTACGTTTAAGATTCTTAGAGAGAGAAGGAGAGAGTGTTTGGCCAGAAATGTTCTAATGAAGGTGGAGGCATCGTATTTATAGGGCTGTTGTGGGGGGTCCACTCTTCACTGACCGTAAACAGGTTTACGGTCGTAAACGAGTTTACGGCCGTAAACACGTTTACGGTCGTAACCTCACTTAGACCGGGAATGTTTGATTTTTCGAGATTTTTGGGTTTCCACGCGATTTTTAGTTCCGACTCGTAAATAATTTAATTATATACATAACTAGATTATTTTCATTACCAAGAAGTTTGACGGAAAAGTTAATGCATTCGAAATTTTATTAACGGAAATCGCGTAACGGAAACAGACAAAGTTTCGGGTTGTCACATCATCCCCCCGTTAGAAGGAATTTCATCCCGAAATTCGAACATGGTATACAAATCATTGATTAGGAAAGAGATGTGGATACTTCTGTTTCATCTGATCTTCGCGCTCCCAAGTGAATTCAGGTCCCCGCTTGGCATTCCAACGAACCTTCACTATCGGGATGCGACTTTGTTTCGTTCGTTTGATCTCTCTGTCCATGATTTCGACCGGTTCTTCCACGAAGTTGAGATTCTCGTTGATTTCAATCTCGTCGAGAGGAATCACAAGTGTCTCATCGGACAGACACTTCTTTAGGTTCGATACGTGGAAAACAGGATGGATGTTGCTGAGCTCTCGGGGTAATTGGAGTTGGTATGCTACTGGACCAATTCTAGCAAGGATTTTGGAACGGTCCAATGTACCTTGGGTTTAGCTTTCCACGTTTCCCAAAACGTATCATGCCTTTCCAGGGTGAGACCTTCAGAAGGACGCGGTCACCAACCTGGAATTCCAAGGGTTTTCGTCTCTTATCGGCATAGCTCTTTTGTCTATCTCGAGAGGCTTTCAGTCGTTTTCAGATTTTGTATAATTTTCTCAGTTGTTTCTCGGATGATCTCAGGACCAGTGAGAGTACTGTCGGGGACTTGACCCCTGGCTAGCTGCGTGTCACCCACTTCAGCCCAGCACAGAGGGGATCTGCACTTATGGCCATAGAGGGCTTCAAACGGCGCAGCCTTGATGCTGGTATGGTAGCTGTTGTTGTAGGAAAATTCAACCAAAGGAAGATGAGCGTCCCAAGATGCGCCGAAATTGATGACGCAGGCTCTCAACATGTCTTCCGATGTCTGAATTGTTCTCTCACTCTGTTCATCAGTCTGCGGATGATAAGCCGTGCTCATGTCCAATTTAGTTCCAAGAGCTTTCTGTAGTGACTGCCAGAACCTCGATGTAAACCTGCTATCTCGATCGGAGGTAATGGATGCAGGTACACCATGAAGGCGAACTATCTCTTGAATGTAGATCCATGTGAGTCTCTCCATCTTGAAGTTTTCTTTGATTGGCAGGAAGTGGGCGGACTTCGTTAATCGATCGACAATTACCCAGATGGCATCGTGCCCACTCGGAGATCTGGATAACTTGGTGATAAAATCCATGGTTATCCTTTCCAACTTCCACTCAGGTATTTCCGGCTGCTGAAGTAAACCTGAGGGCTTTTGGTATTCTACTTTTACCTTGGCACAAGTCAGGCACTTGCCCACAAAAGTAGCAATTTCCGCTTTCATGTTTGGCCACCAATAAAGTTGTTTGAGATCCAAGTACATCTTGTCCAAACCTGGATGAACGGAGTATTTCGTCTTGTGAGCCTCATTCATGACAACCTCTCTGTACCCGCCGAAATTTGGGGTCCAGATCCGGTTCATGAAATAGTACACTCCGTCTCCTTTGACCTCCAAGTTCTTGTCCATTCCTCGCAGTGACTCATTTGCCACGTTCTCGGGTTTTAAGGCTTCCAGTTGAGCGTCTCTGATTTGCGCGGTTAAATGGGAATGGATGGTCATTGTTATTGCCTTCACCTTACGTCCTGAATACTCCTTTCGATTGAGGGCATCTGCTACCACATTGGCCTTTCCGGGATGATAGCGAATTTCGCACTCGTAGTCACTGAGTAACTCTACCCATCGCCGTTGTCTCATGTTTAACTCCTTTTGATCGAAAATATGTTGCAAGCTCTTATGGTCGGTGAAGATAGTGCATTTGGTTCCATAGAGATAGTGTCTCCAGATCTTTAACGCAAAGACCACTGCTCCCAACTCTAAATCGTGGGTTGTGTAATTGACCTCGTGTGTTTTCAACTACCTCGAGGCATAGGCGATGACCTTTCCTCTCTGCATGAGCACACACCCTAGGCCTTGATTGGATGCATCACAGTAGACCACAAAGTCTTCTGTCCCTTCGGGCAGGGACAAGATAGGTGTGCTGCATAGGGCCCGCTTCAATGTTTGAAATGCAGTGTCTTGCTGGGCTTCCCAACTGAAGGTTACACCCTTCTGGGTCAGGGTAGTTAAGGGCTTAGCGATTCTGGAGAAGTTCTGGATGAACCTGCGATAATAGCCCGCGAGACCCAAGAATTGCCGGATTTCTGTGGGTGTCTTCGGTGCAGACCAGTTCTCAATCGCCTTGATCTTGGAAGGGTCCACGTGTATTCATTCCTTGCTAATCACGTGTCCTAGGAAATTTACCTTCCTGATCCAGAATTCGCACTTCGAGAATTTCGCGTATAGTTTTTCTGCCCTTAATGTTTCCAACACCTGCCTTAAGTGCTGTCTATGGTCATCCTCACTCCGCGAATAGACAAGTATATCGTCGATGAACACAATCACGAACTTGTCTAAGAAAGGGCGGCACACCCGATTCATCAGGTCCATGACTACTGCCGGTGCGTTGGTTAGACCAAAGGGCATTACTACAAACTCGTAGTGTCCATAGCGAGTTCGGAATGCTGTTTTGGGCACATCATTCTCATGAACTCGCAACTGATGGTACCCTGATCTTAGATCTATCTTTGAGAAATAACTGGCTCCCTGAAGTTGGTCGAAGAGATCGTCGATTCTGGGTAAGGGATATCGGTTCTTGATAGTAAGCTTATTCAGCTCTCGGTAGTCAATGCACATCCGAAAGGATCCATCTTTCTTTTTCACAAATAAGATCGGAGCTCCCCAGGGTGAGGAACTCAGCCTTATGAATCCCTTACTGATCAGCTCATTGAGCTGACTGGATAATTCTTGCATTTCCGCTGGTGCTAAACGGTAAGGGGATTTAGCTACAGGAGTAGCTCCGGGGATCAAGTCGATACGAAACTCGACTTGGCGCTCGGGAGGGATTCCTGGGAGATCTTCGGGAAAAACATCAGGAAAGTTACAGAGTTCAGGGATGCTCTCGAGGTCTCTAACTCCTTGCGTCACGTCTAAAACGTGAGCTAGAAATGCATGGCACTCCTTTCGCAGATACTTCCGAGCTTTGATGCATGAAATGATTCAGAGGTTCGAGCTAGGCTTATCTCCGTAAATCATGAGAGCTTCGCCAGAGGGAAGATTGAGATGGATAGCCTTCTCGAAGCAAAGAATATCAGCATGATTGGGACTCAACCAATCCATGAAGATAATGACATCGAAGCTCTTGATGGACACATGCATAAGATCGATAGGAAAAGAATAATTGTCTAGGGTAAGAGTACAGCCTATGAATATGTCGTTAGTGCTCTCCTTCTTTCCGTTAGCCATCTCGACGGTAAATGTTTCGGTTAGAGGTTGGGATTTACATTTGATTAGATGTTTGAATGCGTGACTAACAAAACTCCTCTCCGCACCAGAATCGAAGAGAATGCATGCATAAGAGTTGTCAAGGAGGAACATACCCGTAACAACGGTAGGATCATCAATTGCTTCCTCCTTGCCCATCACCAGAACTCTCCCTGTATTGCCACCAGTTGTTGCCTTGGGGCAGTTTCTCCTGAAGTGCCCAGTCTCTCCACATCCATAACAAGTTTGACCAGCGCCCGCTCCCGGTGCCTGGTTGGTTGGTTGAGTCGGTGTCTTGCAGTATCGAACTGTGTGTCCCTTCCTTCCACAGTTGTTGCAACTCAGCTCACGGCAGGGTCCGTGATGATGGAAGTTACACTTGTGGCACAGAGGTAGTTTTCCAGCATAACCACCGGTAGGGGATTGGGTGGTTGGAACAGCAGTGGGAGCAGCAGCAGGAGCGGTAATAGCATGAACTGCCACTATTTGTTGTTTCGTGGAGGGCTCCTGCGAAGACTGTCCCTTTCGTTTGTTACCAAACTTCTTCTTCTTCCCACCGCTTTCCTTTTGTGGCTCGGAGACAGCTGCCACCTCATCCAGATCGATTCCATGATCGATCAGAGTCTGTGCCAGATCCTTGGCGCTTTCAAAAGTAATCGGTCTAGCAGCCAAGACATTCCCTTTTGTTGGTTGTGTCAGTCCCCAGATGTAGCTCTCGATTTTCTTGCTCTCCGGGGTGACCATTCCCGGACAGAGGAGAGCCAGATCACAAAATCTCGCGGTGTAGGCAGCGATGTCGGAACCCTTCATCTTCAAGTTCCAGAGTGCGTGCTCCAACTTTTACACTTCGCCCCTTGGGCAGTACTCCGCGAGCATGAGCTCCTTCAGTCTCTCCCAACCCATGACATTAGCCACTGGCAGGGTTAGGGTTTTGACTCGACCATTCCACCAGGTCAAGGCTCTGTCGGTGAAGGTGCAGGCGGCGAACTTCACCTTGTTTGCTTCAGAACAAACGCAAATTTCGAAGATGGATTCAATCTTCTCAAACCATCGAGTCAGGGCGATGACACCTCCATTTCCGTCGAAGGACTTGGGTTTCGCAGTCATGAAGTCCTTGTAGGAACACTCTTTTTGATGTCCCTGACTTCCATCTTGTTTCTGGGGGTCGGTTCCACCTCCAGTTCCACCAGCGTTCACTTGTGCCATTGCTGCAGTCACGGCGGCGGTAACTGCAGCCTGAAACATGACAGGGTCGAACTGAGGAGGTGGTGGTGGTGGCGGAGTGTCGTCGTTCCTTCTGATGGGTCTTGGTCGAGGAGGCATCTGGTTCTAGAAACAATCAGGAAGAAGAGGATGGTAAGTCCTCGAGATATAAAAACAAAATATATCTCATCCTGATAATGAAAGTATTCTACCGAGCGATAAACACAGAAAGGTTACTAATACAAGTAAGTTATCGCTTAAGGGAGAAGAGGTAGCAACACTTAGAGTGACTCTGTATACTGAGTTTGATTTTAGCGAAAATACTCCTATAATATTTTATGTGAGATGATTTTGGTAAGTTTTAGGCCTGCTGTAGCACCACAGTCACTCCCAAACACATGTTGGTCATGTCTCGACTGAATATAGTTGATCATGTTATATTCACCCTAGACATGATTACATAACTGCCCAGATTTAACCGCAGTGTTCCAGCATCCAAATACTTTTGTTCTTTTCTACTAGCGACACGAATTTTGTTATGTATGCATGCTCGTATACTTTTTATAAAAATACTTTATATTTTGAAAGTATACTTTTAGCGTAGAGCACTTAGGCCCCTTAGTGTTTATAGTTGTATACCACGTAAGATTCGATATACTAGTTTGCTATAAACAAGGGCTCTGATACCAATCTGTCACACCCCGAAACCGATGACGGAAACGTTCCGGGGCGGAGGACGTCATGTGTAGCATCACAACCAATGAATAATAGCAATCATAGCAACACAACCAGTACAGTGCATACTAAAAATAAAAATGTTTACATCAGTTCTGAAACTTGTTTGAATTACATCATATAACTTGTATGAATATAAACATTAGACTCTTATTGCTTCAACTCTTCAAAAACCCAGCAGGTACCTGTCTACTGATTTCCTGAGAATACAAGCAGTTTAAAAGAGTATCAGCATAAAGCTGGTGAGTTCATAAGCGGTGGTTTGTAGTGAAAATCGTTGATGAGTTCGGAAAATATTTGTATAGTTTCAAGAAAATCCGATATTTTCCTTAGCGAAAATGTAGTTTTACCAGTTCTGTAATAAACCATGAATATCTGTATGTTTCCAAGAAAATCCGATATTTTCTTTAGTGAAAAGGTCGCGTTATCGATTTCGTATAAAACCATGAATGTTCGTTACTGAAAACTGTAGTGATATGCGAAAATACTACCTCATGTGACTAGCTAAAACTAATCATGAAGTGTAAGTATTTTGTATGTGAAACCATTGCATAATCGATTATGTTTAAAAAAAAACCCTGGCTTTAACCAGTATACGCAGTGTGTATCAGTTCTATTTAGTAAAAATAAAACTGTTGAAGAGTGTTAAGTTGTAAACTAAAGGTGATTTATACATAATGTGAGTCGTATAACCATGCTTGATATGACTAGTGACCTTTCCGACGTTCTTCAGGCGTCGAGTTAAATGACATTTGTACATCTTAGGCGTGCCCGCCTAACTGTAGCTAGCAGTCCAGATGTGGGATTGTTAGTCCCGAATAGATCTATTCACAAATCTCACGCTCTCCCTCCAGGAGACTCTGGTTATACAGTGGTAGGATTTATCCCTGTCCACCTAAGGGTACAGTAGTGAAGTAGCGCCTCACAGTATCGTACAATCTAGTTTACATGTAGTGTAGTAGCGTTCTACCGTAGTGAAAATCCGTATGTATACCGTATATAATGATAATTATAGTTATGAAAAAAACCATGATGAAGTGGTGATGTAACTGTAAACTATTTCTGTCTTCGTGCATATGTTTAATAGTGAAAGTTTCTGTACTCGTGATGTTTAGAAATTCCCAAACTATACCGATTACAGTTTGCATGAATAGTGAATAGCGTGTCCGGAAAACTATGCAAATTTTTGTGAAAACGTCCCTTATGCTCAACAAGTACAAAAGGGTTAAAGTATGAGATTTGCATAAGTTTTGAAAACATTTATGTTTAGCTTGTATTCCCCCCTGAAAACATTGAAAATATGGAAAAATGTAGGGGTATGAACTCACAGTTGTTACGTGAAATCGTTGACTGAAAATGAAGATCCTCGAGTTGTTGCACGACACTTAACGAAATCCTATTATCAAATAAATACATATATGTGTCTAAATTAGCGATTTCGATAAATAAAGTGTCATAAGAACACTTGTATTCGGTTGAGGAATGTTACCGGGACTTGATCGAATCAAAGAGGGTGAGTTTTCAGCCAAAAGCACCACCAAAAAGATGTTTACGGCCGTGATCTATAGTTTATGGTTTCTGAAGGCTCGGCGAGTTAACGACCATAAACTCAAGAACAGAGTTTACGGTCTTTGAAGGTTGGACCGTAAACTCAAGAACAGGGTTTACGGTTCTTGAAGGTTGGACCGTAAACTCAAGAACATGGTTTACGGTTCTTGAAGGTGGACCGTAAACTCAAGAAAAATGGTTCTGATTGCTGATTTCGAAGAGATGAGCGTTTCCAGACGTTCCAAAGTGACTCAAAACGTGGTTTCTTGATGTTTTCCGAAGCTTGAAGGCGTTTTGAGTGTTTACGGTTAAGATTCTTAGAGAGAGAAGGAGAGAGTTTTTGGCCAGAAATGTTCTAATGAAGGTGGAGGCATCGTATTTATAGGGGTGTTATGGGGGGTCCACTCTTCAGTGACCGTAAACAGGTTTACGGTCGTAAACGAGTTTACGGCTGTAAACACGTTTATGGTCGTAACCTCACTTAGACCGAGAATGTTTGATTTTTCGAGATTTTTGGGTTTCCGCGCGATTTTTGGTTCCGACTCGTAAATAATTTAATTATATACATAACTAGATTATTTTCATTACCAAGAAGTTTGACGGAAAAAGTTAATGCATTCGAAATTTTATTAACGGAAATCGCGTAATGGAAACGGACAAAGTTTCGGGTTGTCATAATATGAAAACCTTTAGCTGAATAAAACAGTTTAACCTGCAAAACTCTATTTGATTGACAGTTATTAATCACGTGTGATTGATATAATAACTTAATAGTTCAACTTGTATTCCCCCGCCCCCATAAAAGCATTTAAAATCATTTCAAAGGTTGATTAAGGGGTATGAACTCACCTGAAATGAGTGATGCGAATGTAAGATCGGAAAAAGGATGCTAAGTGTCAAGTGAAGACTTAAGCACACACACAGATCCTATTTAGCATATAAAGACACATATATACATACAATTAGTGTATATTCAACTAATTAAGGAGGATAACACCCTTATAGTCTAGGAAACACTTATATGGAAGTGTTACAATCACAAATGATTGCATAAAAGGAGTGTATGGTCACCAAATGGAGCTTTCGGTCCAAGTGGTATGTTCCTAGGAGCCTTCGGTCCTAATGGTATTCTCGGTCCGAAGAGTTCTCGATCCGAAGATGTTCTCGGTCCGAAGAGGTTCTCGGTCCGAAGAGGTTCTCGGTTTTTAGGGTTTTCGGTTAAGACCGAAAACTCAGGATCCTCGGTGCATGTGGTGTTTTTCAAGGGCTTTCAAACATGCAAAGGGGTTCTAAGCTTTATCCGAAGTCTTAAGTGAGTTTTGAGGTCTTAAAGGCACCTTTCTTTAGGGTTTTCGGTTTAAGGAGATGCACTAAACCGAAAACCCCTTTTGTTCTTGGAAAATGATGATTTTAAGGCTCTAAATCAAGTATCCTTACTAGATAACAAGTGTAGGAAGTAGATACTTACAATATGGAAGCAAAGAAGGGAGTTTTCGGCCCAAAAAACTAGTGTGTGTTCTTGGTGTTCTTGGTGTTCTTGAAGAACACTTGAAGATCTAAGAAAAAGAGAAGATTTCATGGATGAAATCATGTATAACTACTAGATGAAGTGTTGTAACAACAAATCAAGAGGAGAAACACTTACATTTTTGGAAGATTTGAAAGAAGCTCTTATGATACTTGAGAGAAAAATGTGGGTGTTCTTGAGTTTGAAAGTAGAAAGTGAGGAAAACAAGGAGTAAACTCATGCCTTATGCATGAGTTCTCGGTCAAAGGGGGTTTTCGGCCCCACCCCTCTTGTTTGGCTATAACAGCTTATTAAGGTGTTATTTGTTTTATTTGTTCCCCAATAATCCTATAATATACTTCATTTCTTTTATTCTCTCGAAGAATAAATATTTAAAAATACCCAAACGGACTTTAACCGAGCTAAAAATTAGCAGAAATGAATTTGACTTTTAATTGAAGTTCTTAACTGTAGAGTTCGTACAAAAGAAAATTTCGGGTTGTCACATCATCCCCCCGTTAGAGGGAATTTCGTCCCGAAATTAGAGTTCAAGTAACTAAGTTATTACGAATAACTAAGTAAAAAGATGAGGATATTTCAGTTTTACTGACCCTCGCGCTCCCAAGTGAATTCAGGTCCTCGCTTGGCGTTCCAGCGAACCTTCACTATCGGGATTTGGCTTTGCTTTGTTCGCTTGACCTCTCGGTTCATGATCTCTATAGGTTCTTCCACGAAGTTGAGGCTTTCATTGATTTCGATCTCGTCAAGTGGGATTACAAGAGTCACGTCGGACAAGCACTTTTTCAAGTTTGAGACGTGGATAGATTTGGGTGGAATTTATGGATTTCCTAAAGTAGTTGAGGTCCGACGGATGCTGGACCAATTCTTATCAAGAATCTCTGATGGTCCTAAGTTCTTAGGAAAATAGAACGTTTCAGTACTTAGCACATAATGTACTTCCATGGTAAGATCATCACTTGGCGTGCTCTCCATTCGGAAGTTCCAAAAGTTTTCTCTTACTGGAGGTGTAGTCCTTTCGATTGGTTCTTAGGAGGCTCAGGTTGTCTTCGGATTCGTATTTCCTACTAGTTGGCTTTCGGAGGTTTTCTGGATCATTGAAGGTGCCGACTATATGCTGGCATCTATTGGTTGCGTGGCATCTACCTTAGCCCAGTTTAGAAAGGACCTGCACTTTCGACTCATGAGATGTTTCTAACGGAATATCTCAATGTCAGGATGATAGAGGTTTTACCGGATGATGCTTAGATTATTCCAATTTTCATCATCGTCTAATAGATGTTTTTACAGTATGATCCCTAATTGGAAGGAATCATTCTCTCACTCGGTTCGCTGTTTCATGGATAGCAGTCTCTGATCAGGGCTAGCTTCGCCCTTAGAGATTTTTTGAAGTGATTGACTTTTTCGGGAGGTGGTTCTACTATCTCTTAAGAGATAATATTCCTTGGAACACCTAGTAGTCTAGTAATCTCTATGACATGCTCCATTAGTTTTTCCATTGTGTCTGCTTCCTCAAGTTTGTAGGGAGCGCGTGATCTTGTATAACCCGTCGGCTAACACCTAGACTGTGTCTAGTCCACAATCTCTTTATGACTTGGGTTATAAAGTTTAACGCAACTTGTTGCCTACTTTACTCAAGTATTCCTGGTCGCGGAGGAAATCATGCGGTTCTTTGCATCCTAGTATTAACTTTGGTGAATGTAGACTATCGTCTATCGGGCGATGTAACTTTCTCACATGGCGAGGCACTATCACAACTCTTTCTGACCTAGACGCTTCTCGTCTGTATTTGGATGAACGAAGTGCGTGAGTAGTGCGGGCATCCCTTGCAGCTACTCTTCCGATGTTACCGAGTTTCTCTATCTAGATTATATCCAGATTAAATCTAGAGGACATAAGAATCTGTCACTCAGAACTTCTAATTTCCCCATCCATTCTTCTCATAGTTTAACTTGTCCAGCTTCCTCAGGTCTCTTGGCCCACTACTGAGATGCTTAAGTTGTGGGATTAGGCGTGAATGGATGGTCGTAGTCAATGTTTTTGACTCTTACGACTTGAGTTACTTTTACTAACTGAGGGTTTCAGCTACCATGTTGGCCCGACCCTGGATGACAGCAAAATTCGAATTTGTAGTCATTTTAGTAGCTCAACCCACAATTGTTTTCTTGACTTCAGCTCCTTCCCTATGGGTATATGATGAAGGGTTTCATTTTAAGGTTCGAGGTAGACCTCATACTCGGCTCAAACACTATTACTCAGTGTATATGAGTCGTATAAAATTGAGACTGACAGGATGTTCAGATGTGTGGCCCGCACCCCAAACCCACAACCAAACAAGGAACAGGGAGTAGGGCGGAAGCACACATCTTAAATCTTATCGACCTAAATTATATACCACTCTAATGCATATACTCAGTAGTAGTAAGTTAATCCCATGAGTTCTTTCTCTTGATTCACGAACTAGATCGTGCGGTGCAAGTGGTCTTTCTGGAGGATCTACTGAGTAGGCCTCGGGCGGTTATTGTCTTCCGGAACATCTGCAGTGCCTTTCGCTTCTGGTTTTAATGTCTAATGGGGTTGGTTAACAGTGCGTGGTACCCTTCTCCTGGGTACTCCTGAAGGTCGAATGAGAGAGACGACCGATGGTTCGCATTAGGTTTTCTATTAGGTTCGAAATGAATTTTATTTGACGCTTAGGATAAGGTGAAAGTTCTTTTTACACAGAACTAGGAATTCTCGCATGGTCGAACCAAGTCGAACCAAGGCTGACGGTAGTGTCGAAATTAACGAACATCGACATGATATAGAATGGAGATTGATAGGACCATGTGCTGAACAGAGCACACAAGTTCTTAGCGTTTCGGGTTCGTCCATGGTATTACTACCACAAATACTTGGACCGACATGACTGGCTCTGAACGCTAGGGGTCCTGATACTTGGGAAAGATGTACTTTTCGTGAATAGATTTCTCACGAGGCCTCTCTATAACCGCCTAGTATACACTAGCCATGTATAATTAAGATTAAAAGGGCTGTTGACTGAGCGACTCCGCCCTAAATCCACAACCACACAAGGAACAGGAGATAAGGCTGCATCACTCACTCGAGGTCTATCAATTCTAATTATAAATGGCCTTAACGTATATACTAAGCCATCATAGCTTTACCTGATGGGTTTTTAAGTTTTACAACAGTGCTGCGACTTTTGCCTTAACGAGGGAGTAATTTCAATTAGAATTGATTATTTAAAGTTTTTGATTAGCTACTAAAGGTTGAGGGGCGTACCAAAATTCTATCGGGTTCCTTTATGTTCCCCTAGGTATTAGGGTTAAACTCCTCCTGCGTCCTTGTCATTTCTTTCAGTTGGGCAGTCCCTATTGAGGTGCCCAATTTCACCACATAGGTGGCATATTGGACTGGTCCCAACATTGGTGGTTGATGTAATGAACTCAACCGGGGTTCTGCAGTTGCGAGCGGTATGCCCCTTCATGTTGCACCTAACACAAAAGGGTTCTCGACAGACTCCAAAATGATGGTAGTTACACTTGCTGCAGTGGGGGAAGTTTCCTAGGTATGGTCTTTTTGGTGTCGAGACAGGTGGGTTGACAAGGGTATTGACTACCTCAACTTGCTGCCCTTCGAAAGGTCCTTGAGTCGAGGTACTCCCCTTCTCGCTCCCAAACTTTCTCCTCAGGGGATTAGGTTGGAGTTCTTGGGTGGCTTTACATACTGGTGCTGGTTGTTGCTGCCCATTGCTATGATCGGGATTCCTGATAGTGCTCCTGCTCACATTTGCGTTGTTAGTATTCAGGTGAGCCATGACAGTTGCTACGGCTGCCGAAACTGCGGCTTGGAACGTAGCTTCATCGATCTGAAGAGTCGGTGTCTTGCTAGCGGGTTGGTTACGTTTCTTCGGAGGCATGGTTTTTCCTACACGATGAGGAACAAAAGTTGATGAGAAACGATGGTTACCCCTAGATATATCTTTCTTTACTATAATAGGCAAAAAAAAAATCCCGCGCTTTGAGCTATGGTTCTCTAAGGGTCAATTTCTATTCCCCCCCCCCCATAAAAGCATTTAAAACCATTTCAAAGGTTGATTAAGGGGTATGAACTCACCTGAAATGAGTGATGCGAATGTAAGATCGGAAAAAGGATGCTAAGTGTCAAGTGAAGACTTGAGCACACACGGATCCTATTTAGCATATAAAGACACATATATGCATACAATTAGTGTATATTCAACTAATTAAGGAGGATAACACCCTTATAGTCTAGGAAACACTTATATGGAAGTGTTACAATCACAAATGATTGCATAAAAGGAGTGTATGGTCACCAAATGGAGCTTTCGGTCCAAGTGGTATGTTCGTAGGAGCCTTCGGTCCTAATGGTATTCTCGGTCCGAAGGGTTCTCGGTCCGAAGAGGTTCTCGGTCCGAAGAGGTTCTCGGTTTTTAGGGTTTTCGGTTAAGACCGAAAACTTAGGATCCTCGGTGCATGTGGTGTTTTTCAAGGGCTTTCAAACATGCAAAGGGGTTCTAAGCTTTATCCGAAGTATTAAGTGAGTTTTGAGGTCTTAAAGGCACCTTTCTTTAGGGTTTTCGGTTTAAGGAGATGCACTAAACCGAAAACCCTTTTTGTTCTTGGAAAATGACGATTTTAAGGCTCTAAATCAAGTATCGTTACTAGATAACAAGTGTAGGAAGTAGATACTTACAATATGGAAGCAAAGAAGGGTGTTTTCGGCCCAAAACACTAGTGTGTGTTCTTGGTGTTCTTGAAGAACACTTGAAGATCTAAGAAAAAGAGAAGATTTCATGGATGAAATCATGTATAACTACTAGATGAAGTGTTGTAACAACAAATCAAGAGGAGAAACACTTACATTTTTGGAAGATTTGAAAGAAGCTCTTATGATACTTGAGAGAAAAATGTGGGTGTTCTTGAGTTTGAAAGTAAAAAGTGAGGAAAACAAGGAGTAAACTCATGCCTTATGCATGAGTTCTCGGTCAAGGGGGTTTTCGGCCCCACCCCTCTTGTTTGGCCGTAACACCTTATTAAGGTGTTATTTGTTTTATTTGTTCCCCAATAACCTAGAAAATACTTCCTTTCGTTTATTCTCTCGAAGAATAAATATTTAAAAATACCCAAACGAACTTTAACCGAGCTAAAAATTAGCAGAAATGAATTTGACTTTTAATTGAAGTTCTTAACTCTAGAGTTCATACAAAAGAAAATTTCGGGTTGTCACATAATATGAATAACGTTAAAAATGAAATGTTCAAAAATCTCAATGTGAATGTAGTAAGTGGTAGATATCGTATCAAGGTTTTCAAAAATATAAAGGACACAAAAATCCGAGTTATAACAAAGAAGTTATGAGCAATCAAAAATCCGCAACAAAACCGGCAAAACACTGTTAAACGTAAAACACGAAATTTCAATAAAATACTTTTTAGCCTTAAGTATCTAAATGAAAGTCGTAGATATCATTAAACCGTAAATGTACATAAAAAGAACGTCCAAATCTGACTTCGTATGAGGAAGTTATGATTTTTCGAAGTTTCGGAATAGCGGTTGACAGCTAAAAACTCGAAATAGAGATCGAGCGATTTTTAGCAGACACAACCTAAACAAGAATCGAAGGTCTCATCAATAGTTGTACAACGGTAAAAAGACAGACGAAAACGGACGTCGGATTAAGAAGTTATGGATTTTTAACAGACTTTTCCAGTCCCGGACTGTTAAAAATATAATATTAAAAATAAATCAAAACTAGCCGACGGAGCCTAAACGAAAGTTGTAGAGTATTTTCCCACCTACGCGTGGATATAAAGAACGTCGAAAACGGAGGTCGTACGAGAAAGTTACGGATTTTACAAGTTTTGGACACAAAACTCGAGGCTGGTCCGAAGGAACGCCCTGCGTTCCGAGTGAATGCCCCGCGTTCGCAAGGCTAGGTCTCGGGTCGTCCACGTCGCTCCGGGTCACATCAGGGTACTCCGTCCGACGCTGAGGTAAGCGATGACGTCAAAGCACTACTGAACGCGCTGCGTTCGAGCCAGGAACGCCCTGCGCTCCGGAACGCCCAACGCTCCTCGCATGAACGCCCTGCGTACGAGGAGTCAGCCAGCCCTATAAAAAGGGTGCGAAGCCTTCCGGAATTATTTGCTTTTCTCTCAATTCTTTCACCTCGAAACACCTCGCAAGCCCCTCTAAACCACCCCGAAGCTCCGGTATTATCCCTAGCACGCAACGCAAGTCCCGAGATTCCTGTGATTCCCGAGAAATCAGCTTTTTCCAGTCGAAGTTCTGCTCGATTATTGTTTTAACTTCTTCAAGCTACCACTTCAATCAAGTGAGTTCATACCCCCATTTCTATGCTTTTAAATGCTTTTTAAATGCTTTTGAACACATTACGGGGGAGAATACAAGTAAACACCCGGTTATTCCCGAGTGAAAATGTGGAATATTTTGCTATACTTTGCATGCAGTTATTTTAACTATCAAATGGAAGTGTTTAACATACAAAACATCTTACTCTACTTTACCCTCACGGGATGAAACATGAGTATAAATATCATAAGCTCTATTTATACGTTTGCATCATATCAAGGGTAACCACTTTCGTTATGACATCTTTATGCATACAAGAACATACAAATCATTTTTATGCCTTTATTATCATTATGAAAAGGGATAATCATTTCAGAAACAAACATATTCATTTTAATACGGGACTTAATTGAGAATTCGTGATGCATTCATCTTCAATATACCTTTTAAGGTACCACTAGAAGTCCTGTTTATAACCAGAATCTCACTGGATAGACAATTATTACGGTATTACATTTTCACGGGAAAAGTAACAAATACAGTTCTTTTCACGTTCAAATACAAACCTTCTTATAGTTTTGTTTTATAATAAGACTATACACCATTCTTTTGAGCATGTCATTGTTGCTTACAGGTTACGGTCTTGGACATTTGAGACTGCAATTCACTTTTAGGAAAATATAGGATTTTCCTGGTTCAAATGCATACAATTTATACAACAATCATTCATACTCATGTCATACACTCATAAGAAAATATCGGATTTTCTGGAAAATGAACGTGAACTTTCGAATGGAATACATTTTCTCAAAACACTACTTATGAACTCGCCAACTTTATTGTTGACACTTTTTCTTTGAAATAACTTGTATTCTCAGGAAAACGCTAAACCAGGTAGCAACTACTTTTGAAGACTAACGCGCTGGCGTTAGTAACATATTTTTGGATCACCATATTGTATTTGATATTCAAACATGTAACACTTACAATCATGTAAACTTTTCAAATATTTATATTATGGTGGTGTGTACTTTCTTTACTATTCAATTGTTATGATACTGTACATGACGTCCTCCGCCCCCGAACGTTTCCGCCGTTCAGGTTTGGGGGTGTGACAAATTGGGAGGATAAACTTTGTGGCATCCCCAAATTCATGGACAAAAAAGACCGATTTGTTTATGATTATTTAAAACCAGAGTATCCTTTTTGAAGAGTAATATTATGGAATTTGTTCCCAAAAATATGATAAAGATATTACCAAAGCATTTCCGAAGAAATGTATTTTAATTATATTAAAAACGTTGGGATGTCATCGTTAATACAATACATAAGCATAAACGGAAATAGTACGTGCCATTACAAACATCTATTATTCTACTGTCCTATAATCCATAAATTTATCATCTGATCATCACACTTGTGCCCTTATGCCACTACCTGTAATACAAGAAACTGAGTAGGTCAGGCTTGGGAGCATGGTGAGCACATAGGGTTTTCAAACGCATAATAATTAAATTCTTTTAATTATATATTTTCATCAAATCGTTTAACCCGATTACCCATTCCCGTTATCCTCATTTTCTGTCCCTAAAACATCTAATTCAAGGGACCTGTCTGTAACAACCCAAAATTATGAGGTAAAATTTTCATTTTTTAATTCAACCAAAAATTAATAATCTTTAAGCCAACATTTAATATCTGCTTATCTAAATATTCAAAAGTACTTTTATAAGAAAACGGTCATCAGAGTACAATCCCAAAATCATCCTGATGCGGAAACATGGGTGGATGCGCTGTGATCTGATCGGGCCCTTCCGTTTCGAACCGGAAGTACCTGAAACCATAACCATAAAATCCGTAAGCAAAAAGCTTAGTGAGTTCCTCAAAATACCACATACCATACATACAAGTGTCATGGGCTACCCCCAGGGTCTTTTCGTGCAATGCCGAGGGTCAAATCCCGATTTTACAAACAGGTGCTAGGGGCCAGATCCTAGTCTATCATACAACTGTCAGGGGCCAGATCCTTGTCTTTCATACAATTGTTAGGGGCCAGATCATGGTCTTTCCTACAATTGTCAGGGGCCAAATCCTGGTCTTTCATACAATTGCCAGGGTCCAGATCCTGGTCTTTCATGCAAGCATCACAGAGACAACTAGCATTCCACATAACAAGTAATAGGCTGGAATTAGTGCCTCCGACCCATGGATATAGTGAGAAAACTCACCTCGATCCACCGATAATCAAATAAATGCTCGGACAGCTGAACCGGATAACCTCGTGCCAACTAATCAATAAATACAATCTTAATCAATAATTAACCCGATAACCCAAAATCAGAGGACCACTCCACAAACCAACTTCCTAAAGAATAAAAGACCATTTTACCCTTTTCTTACTTGTTCCATAGCCAAGGATCAGCCCAAAATGCATAAAAATCCCAAAACCCAAAATGGCAATCCAAATCCCAAATCAAAAGCAACAAAAGCCCATTACGACCCAATAACCCGATTGGGCCCCAAAACTGTCACACCCCAAAACCGGAACGGCGGAAACGTTCGGGGGTGGAGGACGTCATGTACAGTATCACAACAAAGCGTAATAGTAAACAAGCAACAACATCATCCATTGCATTAATAATATAATTTAATACAAGTGTGTTCTATGAAGTTTATAAGACACCAAAAATGTAAATCAAAATAAGAGATGAGTCTTGAACGAGCTCCATCTTCTCAAAACCAGGCGTCGGTACCTGTCTACTGATGACCTGAGAATACAAGTTATTTTGAAAGAGTTTATCAGCTTTAAAGCTGGTGAGTTCATAAGCATTTTAGTGTCATTGTTTGTATGAAAATGTTTGTAAGTACTTGATGTATAAGTTTGTAAATGTTTGATGTAAATGTTTGTATCTCCTAGAAAATCCTATATTTTCTACTAAACGCAGCCTTCTACCAAGGCATCAAATGTTCTGTATGTTTGTTTCTTGTAAGAGTGTGTATCATCCCCCCGTTAGAGAGAATTTCGTCCCGAAATTAGAGTTTAAGAAAATAAGTAGTTACAAATAACTAAGTAAAAAGATGAGGATATTTCAGTTTCAACTGATCCTCGCGCTCCCAAGTGAATTCATGTCCTCGCTTGGCGTTCCAGCGAACCTTCACTATCGGGATACGGCTTTGCTTCGTTTGCTTGACCTCTCGGTCCATGATCTCTACAGGTTCTTCCACGAAGCTGAGGCTCTCGTTGGTCTCGATCTCGTCAAGTGGGATTACAAGAGTCTCGTCGGACGGACACTTTTTCAAGTTCGAGACGTGGAAAGTAGAATGTGCGTTACTGAGTTCACGAGGTAGATTGAGTTTGTAAGCTACAGGGCCGATTCTTGCGAGAATCTCGAAAGGCCCTACGTATCTTGGATTTAGCTTTCCACGCTTTCTGAAGCGTATCAAGCCCTTCTAGGGTGAGACTTTCAAAAGATCTCGGTCTCCTACCTGGAATTCCAAAGGTTTCCTTCTTTTGTCTACGTAGCTTTTCTGTCGGTCTCTAGAGGCTTTCAATCGTTCACGAATCTGAACGATGTTCTCTGTCGTTTCCCGAATGATCTCCGGACCTTTGGAGCAATTACCACTGTCTCTAACTCCAGATCGTGTGTTGTATGGTTGGCTTCGAGTGTCTTAAGCTGACGGAAGGCATAGGCAATGACCTTACCTCGTTGCATCAGAATACAACCGAGCCCTTGATTTGGATGCATCGCAATAGACCACGAAGTCTTCTATTCCTTCTGGGAGGGATAGTATCGGTGCGGTGCATAAGGCTCGCTTCCGCATTTGGAATGCTTTCTCTTGCTTCTCTTCCCAGTCAAAGGCCACGCCCTTCTGGGTCAAAGTCGTAAGAGGTTTTGCAATTCGAGAGAAGTTCTGAATGAACCTACGATAGTAGCCAGCGAGACCTAGAAATTTACGAATTTCTGTAGGTGTCTTCGGAGCTGACCAGTTCCCAATGGCCTTGATTTTGGAAGTGTCCACATGGATTTCCTCTTCACTAACAACGTGACCCAGGAATTTGACTCTTCGAATCCCAAAACTCGCATTTAGGGAACTTCGCGTAGAGCTTCTCTGATCGTAATGTTTCCAAGATTTGACGTAGATGCTTACTATGCTCTTCCTTACTACGAGAGTAGATAAGTATGTCATCGACGGAGACAATGACGAACTGTTCAAAGTAAGGACGGCATACCCTATTCATTAAGTCCATGAATACTGCGGGCGCATTGGTCAATCCGAATGGCATCACTACTAACTCGTAGTGTCCATAACGAGTTCGGAAGGTTGTTTTTGGAACATCCTCCCCTAGCACTCGTAATTGGTGATACCCGGATCTCAGATCTATCTTTGAAAAGTACTTCTCCCCTTGCAGTTGGTCGAACAAATCGTCTATGCTAGGCAGTGGGTAACGATTCTTAACGTTAAGCTTGTTGAGCTCCCCGTAGTCGATGCACATACGAAACGATCTGTCTTACTTCTTGACGAACAAGACCGGTGCTCCCCATGGTGAGAAGCATGGCCTTATAAAGCCCTTGCTGAGCAGTTCGTTAAGTTGACCGGATAGTTCTTGCATCTCAGTAAGTGCTAGACGATAGGGCGATTTGGCTACTGGGGTAGCCCTTGGAATTAAGTCGATTTTGAACTCGACTTTGTCGTTGAGGAGGTAATCTCGAAAGTTCTTCTGGAAAGATGTCGGAAAGATCCAAAAGAAATTACGATTACTCATGAAGGCATTTGTTTGGCTCCTGAGTTTATCCGCATAGCAGCGCGATCACTCATATTCTTGACCAGTTACCGTCCTGAAGTTCATATTAGAAGTCATATTTGGTTCATCAATCACAGCTTCGCGTATACGAGTCGTATATAATTAAGATTGAAAAGGTTGTCGAATAAATGATTCTTATCTAAGCTCACATCCAAACAAGGAAAAGAAATTAAAGCGGAATCATCAATTCTAAGCCTGCAGAACCTTGATTATATACCACCCTTGCGTATACATTCCTCAACGATAGATTAACCGTATGGGTCTTCGGATGGAATTTGACGTACTGTACGAGTGGTATTCCGGGGAGGTTTCTTTGGGAAGGATATGAAACATAAGATACCCTTCGCATTAGTATCTCGGAGTTCTGGAATGACGGCTTCGCTAGAAAGGCAATTACGGGGAAAAGAATTTTCCGCACGAGACTGGCATTGTGAAGATCGATTTGACTCATGTTACATGATAATGTCGGACTACTCGGAATAAAAGGCGTTAGACTAGATCATAAAGGTGTTACAAAAACATAATGGTGCAATTTTGACAGAGTTTCAGTACTTTAGTTTTATCTTACAAGACTACTGCTGCGAACAAGGTATACTACAAAAGCAAGTACACGCAGCACGAGAGTCCCTTGACTGACGTGATCTCGAAAAAAGATAAGACTCGAGTTGCACTAGTTTTTAACAGTTTATAAGTCTACTATACCAAAACGCCCTAGAATTTCAACGTGGGTCCGAAGTAGTCTCTCCTTCAGCAGTGATCCTTAGTATCTTCCCGTCTGCGCCAAAGTTCTTCGTTATTGGACAATCCTTCTTGAGATGTCCTATCTCACCGCATAAATGACAAATCTGGCTTGCACCAGCATCAGTTGTGGAAGTGAAGTGTCGGGTCAGAGTTATGTGGACATGAGCGCTTTCGTTGTTCCTCTCTTTTGGACAATTCCTTTTATAGTGTCCGGTTTCACGTAACCATAGCAAGCCGGGCTGACCCCGATGCTAGTGGCTTGGAAGACGGTTCGTGCCGGCGCCCTACAGACACGAGTAGTGTGCCCCATTCGATTGCAATTCATGCATTGCAAATCACGGAAAACTCCGTTATGATGAAAATTACACTTTTCACACTTCGGGAGTGTTCCCTCATATGGTCTGATCGATGTTGAAGTGGCAGGGGTCGCCACTTGTTGTTGTTGCATGGCAAGTCTTTGAGATCGCTTGCGCTCATTTTGGGCTTGACGCTTTCGTTTCTTATTCTCAGATTTGTGGCTTTGGGTGTTTGTAACAGTTATCATTTGTTGATTTCCCGGATTGTTACAACAATTTGAACTGTCAACACATTTTACAGCCTCGATTGCGTTACCAGCGTTGAAGTGTGCAAGGACAGCTGCCACGGCAGCTGTTACCGCGGCTTGGAAGGTGGCAGCGTCTATATGAAGGATCGGGGTTTCGTCGTTCGGCTGACTTTTTCTGGATGACGACATGATTCTACTATATGACAAGAAAAGGAGTTTGTGAGTGATTATGGTCGGTCCTAGATGTATTCTAATCATTCATGTAAAGGAAAAGTTTTTGTTTTGTTAAACTGTTCTCGGCGGTTTGACCTACATCCCTATGACGCAGTACTGGTAAAGAGTTAAAGTAAGTTCGTAGAATGTCACTAGACGATTGCTATTTCGAACTAGGCTATCGTTGGTTGGTGGATAACATGATCCAACCTTCGACAAGAATTGGAAGTGATCCTTGAGCTAATTTACCACAACTCAATAATTTGACAAAAGTGAGGGTTAGATAGAATTCTAACGATAGTAGAATGAAAGTATTTGAACAAGGATTGGCACAGAAATTAGCCGACTGTCAATATCATTGATATTTAAGATGTAATAAGTTTGGACAAAAATGACCTTGGAGTAGGTTTTACATCATATCCGAAGTAGAAAAGTTTTGACAGCATAAAGGTCTAACTAAAAAGTGCTTACAGTATAGGGATGGTTACATAGAAAAGTGCTACTTGGAGCATAGATAGGAAGACTATTCCTTAAACCAAGAAAGAAAGGTGGAATATCTCCTACTGGTGACGGTTATCCCTCGGGTGAGCCCTTAGTTCAGCTAGCTGACGCTCCACATCGAGCAGGTGCCTTTCGTACACCCTTTGGCGTACTCGGAGCTCTATGACTTCAACCCGAGTTTCAGCTAGCTCTTGCTGCAGGGCCTCATGGTCTCCCCTAGATCTCTCACGAGCATCTTCCAGATGAATGGTGCGGATGGTATGCATTCTCGCATTGGCGTTAACTTCCGTGATTCGATGGAGAGCTGTCCAGCCCTGAATTTCGTTTCGGGCAACTCTGCGGACCAGGATTGGCAAGACTCTGTCTGTCGAGCCTCCTTCGCTCAGGTCATAAAAGCTTTGGTTCCCATTGAATGGCGTGGGCTGATCCTGCTCTTGGCTCCATGTTTCCAAACTTTCCACCCAAGGAGGCGTCGGGCCTTGAAAAGTCGGGCGAGGGTTAGAATTTGGGACAGGGGCCACCGGGGGTAGGTTATTGACCTCAGACTCGGAGTCCGAACCATCAGAAAAGCCTTCAGCCTGGTGATCATCCACAGGGATTGGGTGATCTCCCTCTGGCTCTGCTTCAAACCCTCCTCCATCACCTTGGTTAGGGAAGTACGGGTCGCCGTTGGGATGGAATCCAGCCATGTTATCTACGCGAGAAAAGGGATAAGGAAATAATTAATAGACGTACTAACTAGCTAATTATAAGATGATCTTTATCAGTTACTTCAATACTTGTTTAGTGCATACCAGTTATATGTAATCAAAGCAGGATAGACCTTCGAATAAGTGACCCTAACTCGAAACCCACAACCAAACAAGGAACAGGGAGTAAAGCAAAGATTACAAATTCTAAGTCTATGACATCCTAGTTACATATAACCTTAGCGTATCCACTTAGAAACTATTGACCTACTGATAAAGACCTTTTTAGTTCTCAGATAAGTAATTATGGTATACAAAATACTCATATAGTATTTTAGGTTTATGTTTTGTTCTAATGTTTTCATTGTAGTAGTATTGGTAAGTTTTTAGACTTGTTGCCACATCACAACCATTCTCCGACATATGCTAATCACTTCACGGACCAACATAGTTGATCAGGCTATGTCACCCCCAGAACTGATCATACATTCCCGAGTCTACTTGTGATGTTCAACAATCGTAATACTTTTGTTCTGTCCTAGTGACACTGATTTTAGTATGAATGCAGGTATGTATACTTAGTTAAATATTTTATTATTTAAAAGTATAAACTCTGGATCAGAGTATTTTAATCCCGCTGTGTTTATAGTTTGTATACCTTTTATGGGTTGATATACTCGATTCACTATAAACGATGCTCTGATACCAATCTGTCACACCCCAAAACCGGAACGTCGGAAACGTTCGGGGGTGGAGGACGTCATGTACAGTATCACAACAAAGCATAGTAGTAAACAAGCAACAACATCATCCATTGCATTAATAATATAATTTAATACAAGTGTGTTCTATGAAGTTTATAAGACACCAAAAATGTAAATCAAAATAAGAGATGAGTCTTGAACGAGCTCCATCTTCTCAAAACCAGGCGTCGGTACCTGTCTACTGATGACCTAAGAATACAAGTTATTTTGAAAGAGTTTATCAGCTTTAAAGCTAGTGAGTTCATAAGCATTTTAGTGTCATTGTTTGTATGAAAATGTTTGTAAGTACTTGATGTATAAGTTTGTAAATGTTTGATGTAAATGTTTGTATCTCCTAGAAAATCCTATATTTTCTACTAAACGCAGCCTTCTACCAAGGCATCAAATGTTCTGTATGTTTGTTTCTTGTAAGAGTGTGTATTTTCCCAAGTGTGACTATCATTAACCGAAAATATAGTTTTACATTCCCTTTTATGTGAAAAGATCACAATATGAATGCAATGGGGAAATAATAAAGTATTGTAGTGTTGTATTATAGTAACTACTATTGTACTTTCTACCTTAAACCATTTGTTATTTAAGGTATAATGTGATATGATTGCACCATACTATCGACTAATAACACGACGATGAAAGACGTCGGAAGAAATGACATTTGGCACCCGTAGACTTGCAAATCCCACCGTAGTGAACAACAAGGTGTAGGATAGTCAATCCAGTATATATATATACCCAAATTCACGCTCCCCCTCTAAGAGATTCTGGCTGCAAATCGAGCCATGACAGGTGATGCCATGCCTCGAAACAGTGATTCACATTTATGTTATAGTATATTTGTATATGTATTGTATGTTCTCTCTGTCTAGTATGTAGTATGTTCTCTTTGTTTCTCATCATAGTATGTTCTCTTGTATAATGTATAGCATGTATTGTTTCTCATAATAGTATGTTCTCTTAGCTTCTCATAATAGTATGTTCTCTTAGTTTCTCATAATAGTATGTTCTCTTAGTTTCTCATAATAGTATGTATTGACTCATGTATGAACTGACTCTTTGTATGTTTCATTGTTCTAGTAATAGTATTAGTAACTTCCTAAACTATACCTATTATAGTTTACTGGCAATGTTGTTTGTATGAATGAACATGTTTGTATACCTTTGCTACCCATAGGTATTGAACTGAATGAAGGAACTTTTATATCTATATACATATACATAATATAAGTTTGGAAAGAAGTTTTGTAAACCTTTTGAATAGTTTATATAAATATTGATGACTTGATGTCATTTTATAAGACGATTTAAAAGCAGTTTGGCATACAAGAACAAGTTTAATAGAAAGCATTTAACATGTAAAAGAGTTTATAAAACGATTTGAAGTAGTTTGTTTGATAACACAGTTTGAAAAGTAAGAAAATCCATATTTTGGATAGTTATTAATCACATGTGATAGATATAATAACTATATTAGCTCAACTGTTACCCCCCCCCCTAAAAGCATTTAAAGTCATTTAAAAGGGTGATTAAGGGGTATGAACTCACCTGTAGTGAGTGGTTTGGATGATCGAGTGGTATAGGATGCTAAGTGTCAAGTGAAGGCTTGAGCACACAGACGGATCCTATTAAACATATAATGACACATATATGTATCTAATTAGTTAAATAACAACTAATTAAGCAAGTGAAGACACCCTAGGACATGGAAAACACTTTAATTCAAGTGCTAGAAGTACCAAAGGGTTGCATCTAAAGGAAGTATGACCTCACATTGGAGATTACGGCCAACATTGATGCATCACATGAGTTTACGGCCCAGGGGTAAACCCCCATGAGTTTACGGCCGTAAACTCATGGTATTTTGTACCAAGTTGTGTTTTAAGGTCTTATAAGTCACAATGAAGTGTTCTAGACTTGGTTCCAAGGCTTTGGAAGGGATTAGGGCTCATTTGCACCCTTAATTAGGGTTTACGGCCCAAGGAGATTGCCTTGGCCGTAAACACCTTTTGTTCTTGATTTCTTGATGTTTTCAAGGTGTAAACTAAGTGATTGAAGCATATAACAAGCTAAGGCAAGAGTACTTACAATATAGAAGCTTGTAAGGCGGTTTAAGGTCCAAGAACACTAGTGTGTGTTCTTGGTGTTCTTGGTGAAATGAAGAGCACTTGAAGATCTATCAAAATGAAGGGATTTCATGGATGAAATCATGTACAAACACTAGATAAGGAGATGTAACAACAAATCAAGAGAAAGAATTCTTACATTTTTGGAAGATCGGGATGAAGATCTTATGATACTTGAGAGAGAAATGGGGTTTCTAGCCTTGAAATGGAAGAGAAAAGAGGAAAATGAAGTAAACTCATGCTTATAGCATGAGTTCAAGGCCAACTCATGAGTTTACGGCCCAAACATGAAGGTTTGGCCGTAAACTCTATTTAATGGGTTTAAGGCTTGATTAAGGTACACTGGACTCAAGCAGATACTTCCTAACACCCGATTCTTGAATATACTAGGCTTAGAACCCTCAAACAGACTGTAAATAGTGCTAAAAGATAGCAGGAAAAAGTCTGAATTTGATTGAATTGTTTGACTGTACAAGATAGAAATTTCGGGTTGTCACAAAAACCATCATGGACCTACTTCCAAGAAAACACTAAGTCTATCCATGGCCCAAAGTTCAAATTTCAATGGCCCAACAAGGACCAAGTCTAAAAAAAGCCCAAAATGCCAAAATGGGGAGTACCCCCCGCGTACCAGAATTGTACGCCCAGCGTACTCACCCTCGAAGCATAGAGTACAAGTCCCCGATGCATAAAATTAACATTGCGCTGAGCGTACACTTGCGTACGCCTAGCGTACTCCTTCAGGGTCCAAAAATCCAAAATAAGCTCTTAATGGTTAAGACAATGACTTCCAAACTTGGATATGACCCTAATGAGATGTCTTAATACGTAAAGTTGTCAACTTTACTCCTTTGCAAGGCTTAATGGGACCAAAAGCTTAATACAATCCATAATAATCATCGAAACTCATGCATGCACCACAATAACTCAACAAGATGACATTTTTATGAACAAGGGACCTCCCAAAGGCCAAGATCCAACATTCTAAGCTCTTGGAGTAGCTAATACTCACAAGGATGACGCTAAGGACCAAAAGAACCCCCAAATACTCCTTAAACTAGATATAAAACATAGAGTAATCAAGATAGAAACAATATACCTCCAAAATGTTGATCAAGATGCAACAAGCCTGGATCCAAATGCTTTAAGCAATCCCACACTTCTCCAAGAAGTTCCCTCTTCTTCTATGAATACCAAAAAGCATGAAATACCACCAAAAGTTCAAAACCCACTCAAATGGGGTCTAGGGTTTCGATTCTAGGGTTTAAAGGGACGGAGGCTGAAGATATTAGGGTTTCGTGGTGATTTAAGGAGCTTTAATAGGGTCCAAGACCCTAAATTAGGGTTTGTTTCTGACAGGAGTACGTCCAACATACTTCTGGTACGCCCATCGTACTCCCTAGAGCACCCGCGATCACACTACTTAGTACGCCCAGCATACATAATTGTACGCCCAACGTAGTTGCCTTCTCACTAGTACGCCATGCGTACACATGTGTACACCCCGAGTACTCGATTAAACCCTAAAATCACCAAACTTCCGAATGCCATAACTTCTTCGTTATAAGTTCGTTTCCGACGATCCTTATATCCACAAAAAGGTAACGAGAAGCTTTATATTTCTATAAACTCATACTTTCCTTCAAATTTCCCGAAAAAAAAATCCAATTTCCACAAAATCCTGAACTAACACTTTACCGATATACCCATTGGCTCCAAAACACCAACCGAACTTCCGGATCATCTAAATCACCTTACCCACAACCAAATGGGTCTGAATATCTTTTCCTCAAATGCCCTAAGCCTGATGATACCCGATTCTTCGGTCACCACCCCGCATTAGGAAACGATTCGAAACAGGGCGTTACAACTATCCCCCGCTTAAATTAGATTTCATCCTCGAAATCACTCCTTACCACCCTCCTGGATACCAACGCTCTGATCAAAACCTTCTAGCGTTGAACGAAACACTGAACCCATAACTGACGATCCAACGCGATACTGCTAAAATCATAGAATCCCATAACTTGCCTAACCTCCACACAAGTGGAACCAATCCGATACATATTCACAAGAGTCTCGACCAAAACCCAACTCGGTACATCACTCATAACCGGAGATCCACAGATTTACACTTGCATTTCACCTGAAATCTTCTGATCCACTGCATCCATTCATTAGACCGGGATATAAATTCTCCAAACCATCGCTGAGACTACCAGTCTCACACCTAGTCCAGCCACAAGGTTCCTGAAAGTCCAAGAGGTAAGGTTATCCTAGCCTATGCACCACTCTATGCCACTCCTTGGCCACGTAATCATCCTACTAAAACCATAATCCAATTCCTCGACCTAACCGATCTCTACCAGGTCTCACCTGCATTGCCATAATCACACATGCATCGCCCACGGGTCTCGCCCCATTGAGAGTTACACAGGCCCAACCTCGCCTCGAATCCCAATGGTCCTCTTCCCATAACAGAGAGAGATGCTCTCCGACCCCACTGTCCGCCTTGCCCAAGACATGAGCTGATCCTCCTTCATACTCACGAACACCCTAACGAAGGTCTACCTTAATCTGGTGAACACTACGATCCCATCGCAAACTTATAACACTTCCATTCCATCTACCAATCCAGTGAATAGTATGGCCACCCTGTAGTCTTACGACATGTCTATCCCGCCATGGTCATCGCCCATGGTCTTTCCACACCTCTACCATATCAACCACAATCATCCTGAGTCGAACCCGCATCCGACTGAATCCCAATCATGTGTTCGGGTCATGCTTCAAACCCCAAAGCCTTAATCAGACAAGAACATGCAGAGAGGCTCTAACACAACCCTCAACCTGGATCCATCCACTTGCCTGCTATCCATCACAAAGAAGACGCCCACCAACTGTTGGAAGGTTCCTAAACTCCCAACTTATACAGTCTTCAATCCAGATGGCCACTTGAGTCATCTTCCCTCCCTACTGGGATGTGAAACTCACCCTAGATTCATACCTAATTCAGCTCATGAAATCTGAACGATTCTCCCCCACATGGATTCATTGAAGCTCTTCCAACCCACAGAATTTGATGGATTCCCAACCCATCTTACCCCCTTATAACTCGAAGCATCGACTACCTGAGCTTACCAAGAACTAGCATTCCATTACTAGCCAATCCCGATGATCGCACAAATCTTGAAATACAGATGAATACTTCCCAAAATGTCATCAAGCCCGATAACCCCAATCGATTCCCATGATACCGCACCAAATCCATAAGTCAATTATGCTGGTGACGAAGACCATAACCCTTGCTCTGAACTGGCGAACCTTCACTCCAATTTCCCATCCTCAAAAAGAATATCTTAATTCTAACCATCTTCAACCCTTGCGATAATAAAATTCCCCTGGTACTTCCAGTGACCAAACAGACTCATGCGACTGCTACCACCATCTTCTTGCTACCGCTCCTTCCCTAGCAATGGTAGTGATTGAACCGAAAGGTTCCTATCTGATCAAATGCTATCATGACTTAACTCTAACTTCATTGGAGAACTAACTAGCTAATCTGACCATAAACCTTCCAAACGATACCCATGAATTGACTCCATCAAAGAACCAGAACAACAACCGAACAAATTGACACCCGCTCAGCAAGATACGCCCCACTAATGACTCTTGGCATGCAAAATGGCATATAACAATTATTGTTTATATAACCCAGGTAATAACAGAGAACTAAAACAAGGATAATGCTTACCCAAACCAAAACAATATTCCAAAGCAATACAGATAACGATAATGATTAAGAATAAATCAAAGATTACATCCCCACAATAGCTCTTGATGAAATCCTAACCTCCCCTGACTGACATTGCAATGCCTGGCTCCTCGCTGATGGGGCTCCTGCCCTTTCTTCATGACCGTCGGTGATCCTCAAAGTAATCAGAGCAGGTGCACTCACTGCTCCACCCGACAACATCGGACAGTCGAACTTCTTGTAGACCACCTAATTGTAGTGAAAACACATCGAATCCGACCCACGAGGGCAAACCTGACTAAAATGACCCATCTGACCACAACTGAAACATCCTCGGCCTGTCTCCCGATATCCTCCCTCATGAGTCCTCCCACACTGGGAAAAACGGCCTTGCGTTGATGGCTTATCAAACGAGAATCCTGAGTCCTGGGCCTCTTCGCCTGGCCCACTAAAATCTGAGTTTTCTCTGGCTTCCTCTTCCCGAGATGCTCCAAATTAATCTCGCGGTCTCGTGCTCTAGAAATCATATCATTTAGGGTCTCACACCCTGACAGACTCATGAACTCCCTGATGTCATCTCTCAACATGTCATGATATCTCACTTTCTTCATATCCTCGTCCGCTGCATACTGCGGAATCAACAAGGCTCTCTCCTAGAACATGGAAGTGATCTCTGTCACAGTCTTAGTCGTCTGGCGAAGGTCCTGAAACTCCCTCACCAACTGATGCACCTCCAAAGTTGGTGCAAACCCGGCCTTAAACCGGGTCACAACTCAACCCATGTCATCTCCAGCGTTTCGCCTCCCAAAATGAAGTCTAACTCCTCCCACCAATCTTGGGCTCTATCCTTCAGAAGACAGGAGGCAAATCTGACCTTCGACACCTCAGGGCAAAAACTCGTCCTAAACGCATTAGCCATATCTTCTAACCATCTCCTACTAGCAATGGGGTCCCTCCCCCAAAGAACTCAGGAGCTCCACAAGCACGAAACTCATGGAAAGAAAGAGCACGAGCTCTAACAATAGCCATAATCTCATTAAGGAATGCACCCAGACGCTCATCCAAAATCTCCAAAATCCCCTCCGTGACTGTACCAAAGAACACAGGAGTCTACTCCAAAATATTGCAGGTAATCTCCGATGAGATGAACTCCCGCATCCGCTCATCAATCGGCTCAGTACATGCACCTGACCCTGAACCAGAACCTGAACCTCCTCCTAGTGTGCTCATCGCCACACCAAGACAAAACACTCATACCAATAATTGAAACATACCCAAGAATCCACTTCTTACAAGCTTCCTAGATTCTCTAAGACTCTCCCTGATTCAAGTATGCATCCTCTGCTTCCAGTAGTACGGGCCCAATACTACCTTCCACGCCTATCCATACTTTCCTCAAGAATCATCCCAAATCCTCTAAGTCACCTTCTCAAACTGATACTCCAAATGCTCGCTAAACAGTACAACTAAACCCACTGAAGCACTTCCTAGGCTTTCCTAGGTTTCCAACCTCACCCTACCATCAGCTGCTGAAGAACTCCCCATAATTCCAGTTAACTACATCATGAATACAATCACATGCAACAAACGAGAGCTGCATAATAGGGTCAAACGAGAGCTGCATAATAGGGTCAAATCCATCACTCTGGGATTATTCAACCTTCGTCACATATGACTTAGTATATTCACTTAATAGTTAACTCAAATCACTTAAGAGTTCCACAAAGAAGAAAGCAAGAAGCATTCATGCAGTAGCACTCCAATCCATATAATAAGCAAAGAACATTCACACTGACATACTATAACTCATGCTAAGAACTTCCATTCTCATTGTCGGTTGCCTTATGCATGCAAATTATACACAATACAGGATCAAATAGAATGTTGAATAAAATACTCTACCCTAAGACCACAACCAAACGAGGAACAAGAAATAAGGCCAAATAAATCATTCTAGGGCTATATGATCCTAACCATATACAATTTTTAAAGCATACACTTAGCAATTACTGATACCAATACATATTCCCAATCTAGCATAGCATCTAATGCTCCCTAAGCTATAAGGCAAGCCTCATCCTAGCATGTATTCTCATAACCTATAATCATAAAAAACACGTATGGGTATTCTTAGGAATCACTTACTTGAGCTCGGCCGATTGCATGCATCACACCCCCTTTGTCTTTATAAAAATCCTTTTATAAATTTCTTTCCATTTACAAAATCTTTTTAAAAATCATTTTCTTTTTAAGAAAAATTACAAATTCCTCGGTTTGAGTTCAGTCACACTCGAGAGTGTGCCAAATCCCTCAAACCAAGGCTCTGATACCAACTTGTAACAACCCAAAATTATGAGGTAAAAATTTCATTTTTAATTCAACCAAAATATTAATTATCTTTAAGTCAACATTTAATATCTTCTTATCAAAATATTCAAAAGTACTTTTATAAGAAAATAATCATCAGAGTACAATCTCAAAATCATCATGATGTGGAAACATGAGTGGATGCGCTGCGATCAAATCGGACCCTTCCCTTTCGAACCAGAAGTACCTAAAACCATAACCATAAAAACCGTAAGCACAATGCTTAGTGAGTTCCCCAAAATACCACATACCATACATACAAGTGTCATTGGCTACCCCCATGGTCTTTCCTTGCGGTGTCGAAGGCCAAATATCGGTCTTACATACAGGTGCCAGTGGCCAGATCCTGGTCTATCATACAACTGCCAGGGGCCAGCTCCTGATTGCCAACGGCCAGATCCTGGTCTTTCATGCAAATATCACAGAGGCAACTAGCATTCCACATAACAAGTAATGGGCCGACATTGGTGCCTTCGACCCATGGAGATAGTGAGAAAACTCACCTCAATCCGTTGATAATCAAATAACTGCTTGGACCGCTGAACCAGATAACCTCGCGCAAGCTAACCAATAAATACAATCTTAATCAATAATTAACCAGATAACCCAAATTCCAAGGCCCACTCCATAAAGCAACTTCCTAAAGGGTAAAATACCATTTTACCCTTTTCTTACTTGTTCCATAACCAAGCCCCAAACCAAAATGAATAAACAGCCCAAAACCCAAAATGTCAATTGAAAGCCCAAATCAAAAGCAACAAAAGCCCATCACGGCCCAATACCTGATTGGGCCCCAAATCCATCATGGACTTACTTCCAAGAAAACCCTAAGTTTATCCATCTCCCAAGTCTAAAAAAAGCCCAAAATGCCAAACTGGGGAGTACGCCCCGTGTACCAGAAAGGTACGCCCATCGTACTCACCCTCGAAGCATAGAGTACAATTCCCTGATGCACAAAATTAGAATTAGGCTGAGCGTACACTTACATACGCCCAACGTCCAAGACCTTAAATTAGGGATTGGGTCTGACTGGAGTACGCCCATCGTTCTCCCTAGAGCACCCACGATCACACTACTTAGTACGCCCAGCGTACACTATTGTACGCCCAGCGTACTGGCCTTCTCACTAGATTGTACGCCCCACGTACTCGATTAAACCCTAAAATCACCAAACTTCCAAAGGCCATAACTTCTTCATTATAAGTTTGTTTCCGACGATCCTTATATCCATGAAAAGGTAACGACCATCTCTACACATCTATCAACTCATACGTGCCTTAAAACTTCCTGAAAAAAAATCTAATTTCGATAAAAACCCGAACTGACACTTTATCAAAATACCCCTTGGCTCCAAAACACCAACCTAACTCCCGGATCATCTAAATCACGTTACCCACACCCAAATGGGTCTAAATATCTTTTCCTCAAAGGCCCTAAGCCTGATGATACCTGATTCTTTGGTCACCACCCCGCGTTAGGAAACGATTCAAAACAGGGCGTTACACTATCCTAAGGATTATCTTCAGGATAGACAATAATACTTTGGGGATTCCTTTGCAACTATGCAATTATCACGGTCAAAATTTCTATAGCGGTTACATGCCGCTATTTGAGATCACGGTTATCACGGTGGTATAGCGATTTTTTAATCTTACATATAATTATAATTTTATATTATATTTATATAGAATTTATAAATTTGAGTATTAATACTATAAGTTTATATAGAATTAATATCATCAAACCTAAAAAGTCATGTAATAACATAACATAATATTGTATTATACTAATATGGAAAATAGGTAGTGTCAAAGTGTCAAATAGAGTTTGATCGCATTGCACGGGTTCAATATCATATTAGTAGGTCGTGGTTGATTTAAGGAATTAAGTCCCAAGTCGTAGCCTCATAGGTGTGGGTCTATTTACAAAAAGCATTAATGGAGTCCGACCATATAAGTTCAAGTCATGGTAAGTTCATAAAGAGATGAGAAAGAGAGTTGTCGGTAGACGTAGTTGCTTTCAATGCTTTTAATTACTTTAGTTGTTCGGGCTTTTTAAAATGAAAGTGTAGTGATATCACTTAAACCAGTTTTTCATTAACAAAGTAAAAAAATGGCCCCAAATGTGAATGGAAATGGAATAGCGCCCGTAGCGCCGCTATAGCGGTTATTCAAATAGTGGTAAATAGCGGTGAATAGCATCAAAAATAGTTGTACCGCAAAACACTATAGCGCCGCTATAGCACCATTATAGTGTGCGATTGATAGCTTAGCTTAGCAATATATGTCAGTAAGGCAACCATGGGGTTGGGGGTTGGAGTACACCTGCCGAACACGTAGTTCAAAAACACCTATAGGTTCCGAGTCTGCTAGTGTTCCACTGGACTGTCTAGAATAGTTTGTGGTCGTCATCTATACTCCGTTAGACAACTGTATAATGTTTAAGTCAAGGCCTCTCATCATTTATTTCATCTTTCATCTCTCATCATCTATATCATATTTCATCTACCCATATTTACCCAATACATTTATAGGTATAAAAATACATATACAGTTTAAATCAAGTAAAACATGTATAAATCGTTCATCTAGCATATATATCAAGAACAAAGATGATAGGCATATATAACACGCAATTATGTTAAATACTTCATATTTATGTGTAATATGAAAGTAACTATGCACTCACTTGTTAAAGTGATGACTCGAAACTCAGACAACGCTTCGTTTCTAGCAACTGACTTTTCCTTTGATCTAACCTAGTATCATTATCACTAAATCTTAGTCTAGTATTCTTTAGGACTAATTAATAGTTTTGATTTCTCAATAATTTCAATGTCTACTGATCAATAGTTGATAAGAGACAACCAGGTAGGATTATATCGGAGGTAAGGTCCGTTTGGTATACAGAGTATACTGTTTGGAAATCCCACTTTACACACCTCACTAAATCCAGCCTAGACATCATCCCTGTAAGTAGATCAATCAATAATGTTACGTTGGAATCACAAACAAATATTATTTATAGGTTCATAATAACGATTATGAACATAAATACAATTTACACTTAAAGCGTTGTGACACCCCCAAACCTGAACAGCGGAAACGTTCGGGGGTGGAGGACGTCATGTACAGTATCATAACAATTGAATAGTAAAGAAAGTACACACCACCATAACATATATTTGAAAATTTTACATGATTGTTGTATTACATGTTTCAAAAATCAAATACAATATGATGCTCCAAAGATGTTACTAACGCCAGAACATTAGTCCCCAAAAGTAGTTGCTAACCTGGTGTTTAGCGATTCCCTGAGAATACAAGTTATTTCAAAGAAAAAGTGTCAACAATAAAGTTGGTGAGTTCATAAGTAGATATTTGTGTAAATGTATGCCATTCGAAGGTTTACGTTTGTTTTCCAAAAAATCCGATATTTTCTTATAAAAGGAGTTATGAATCGTTGTTTGTATGAAATGAATGTATCGAACCAGGAAAAACCTATATTTTTCCTAAAAGTGAGGAGGAGTCTCAAATGCCGAAGACTGTAACTTGTAAGTAAATATGTCATACTTAAAATAATGATGTATACTTTTATTAGTAAACAAAACTATAAGAAGTTTGTATTTTTACGTAAAGATAACTGCAATATTACTTTTTTCGCAAAAATATAATACCATAATAATTGTCTATCCTGTGAGTTTTCATAACCGTACTATGATGGATTTGCCTGTAGCGACGTTCTTCAGGCGTCGAAATGTTATGATATTTGTCACCCCGCGGACTGTAGCTAACAGTCAGGGTGCGAGATCATCAGTCCCGTATAGATCTATACACACTTATCACGTTCTCACAACCGAGACTTTCGTTATAAAACAGGGCTTTCTAGTGGTACCTTGACAGGTATAGTGAAGACGAATGACTCACAGATTCTCAATTAAGTCACGTATTCTTGAAAATGAATGTGTTTATGTTCGAAATGATTTCCCTTTTTACTATGTTGATAAGGGCATAACGATGAGTTGTGTTTTCTTACATAAACAAAATGTTATAGTTGAAATGGTTACCCTTGTGATGATGTGTTATGTAAACATATATATATATATATATATATATATATATATATATATATATATATATATATATATATATATATATATAATGCATGTTATTATTTATTAACATATTTCATCCCGTGAGGGTAAAGTGGTATCGTGATATGTTTTGAATGCTAACATTTTCGTATGATAGTTAAAACAACTGCGTGAAAAGTATAGCAAAAGATTGATGTTTCACACGATTTTTGTCGTGTGTTTACTTGTATTCTCCCCCTAAAAGTGTTTAAAAAGCATTTACAAAATATTTAAAAGTGTTGTGATAGGGGTATGAACTCACTTGGTAGAAGTGACGATTTGATGAAAATGATGTTTAACTCTGGCAGCACTTTGACTGGAAAGAAGACGATTTCTCGGGAATCTCGGGGCTTCAAACTTCCGTCAGAGCTTAGATATGAAACCGGGATGTCGGGATAGTCTCGAGAGGGTAGAAGTATGAAATTTAGGAGAGAAAGTTGAGAATTAGCAACCAAAACCCGGAGCCTTCGCATCCTTTTTATATGGCTGGAAGAGGTCTCGAAGGCGGGGCGTTCCTGCGAGGTACGCGGGGTGTTCCCTCGTACGCGTTCCAGAGCCTAGTGCGTCACTGCTTACGAACCTCGGATTGGATGGCGTTGGGACTCGTTCTGATCTGCGAACGCGGGGCGTTCCTTAGGGAACACAGGGCGTTCCCTTCGGACCAGCCTCGAGATGTGTGCCCAGATCTTTGAAATTCCGTAACTTTTGCGTACGAGCTCCGTTTTCGACGTTCTTTATATGCACGCGAAGGTGAGAATATACTCTACAACTCTCGTTTAGACTTCGTCGACTAATTTTGAATTTATTTTTAATATTATACTTTTAACAGGCCAGGACTGGAAAAGTCCGTTAAAAATGCATAACTTCTTCATCTGACGTCCGTTTTCGTCTGTCTTTTTACCGTTGTACTACCATTGACGAGATGTTCGATTCTCGTTTAGTTCGTGTCGGTTAAAAGTCGCTTGATCTCTATTGCGAGTTTTTAGCCGTCTGCCGCTATATCCGAAACTTCGAAAAATCATAACTTCCTCATACGAAGTTAGATTTGGACGTTCTTTTTATGTATGTTTACGGTTTAATGATATCTACAACTTTTATTTAGATACCTAAGGCTAAAAAGTATTTTATTGGAATTTCGAATTTTATGCTTAACAGTGTTTTACCGGTTTTGTTGCGAATCTTCGATTGATCATAACTTCTTCGTTATAACACGGATTCTAGTGTTCTTTATATTTCTGAAAACCTTGTCACGATATCTACCACTTAGTACACTTAATTGAGATTATTGAACATTTCCTTTTTGACGCTATTTTTATTATCTCAAAAAGAGGTTACAATATTTGACTTTAAATCAGTACATTGACCTGAAATATTGGGTTGTTACATCATCCCCCCGAAATTATTTACAAAGTAAGTTTTTATGGACTAGGGAAGAGATGCAGGTACTTTTGTTGCACCTGGTCTTCTCGCTCAAAAGTGAATTCAGGTCCTCGCTTAGTATTGCAGCGAACCTTCACTATTGGTATGCGGCTTTGCTTTGTTCGTTTGATTTCCCTATCCATGATCTCAACGGGTTCTTCCACAGAGTTAAGATTTTCATTCAGTTCGATCTCCTCGAGTGGAATTACGAGAGTTTCATCAGATAGACACTTTTTCAGATCAGACAGGTGAAACACAGGATGTACGTTGTTAAGTTTGAGTGGTAGTTGGAGTTTATAAGCTACTGGACCAATCCTTGCAGTAACTTCGAAGGGTCCAATGTACCTTGGGTTTAGTTTTCCACGCTTCCCAAAGTGTATCATGCCCTTCCAGGGTGAGACCTTTAGCAGGACACGGTCACCAACCTGAAATTCCAAGGGCTTTCGTCTCTTGTCGGCGTAGCTCTTTTGCCTGTCTTGTGAGGCTTTCAGTCTTTCACAGATTTGCACGATCTTGTCATTCGTCTCTCTAATGATTTCTGGACCAGTGAGAGTGCTATCAGGGACTAGGCCTCTCGCCAACTGCGTGTCACCCACTTCCGCCCAGCACAAAGGTAATCTGCATTTGCGGCCGTAAAGGGCTTCAAAAGGAGCAGTCTTGATGCTAGTGTGATGACTGTTATTATACGAGAACTCAACTAACGGTAATTGGATGTCCCATGCTTTACCAAAGTCTATTACACAAGCCCGCAACATGTCTTCTAGGGTTTGTATAGTTCTCTCACTCTGTCCGTCAGTTTGTGGGTGATAGGTTGTACTCATATCTAGCCTAGTTCCCACAGACTTCTGTAGTGATTGCCAGAATCGTGAAGTGAATCGGCTGTCTCTATCCCAGATAATGGATATCGGCACTGCATGAAGTCGCACGATTTTCTAGATGTAAGTCCTTGTCAGTCTTTCCATCTTATCGGTCTCTTTGATTGGCAAGAAGTGAGTAGACTTGGTTAACCTGTCGACGATCACCCAAATGCTATCGTGACCACTTTTCGGTGTCCAGATTCGATTCATGAGATAACGAACTCCGTCACTTTTGATTTCGAAGTTTTTGTCCATCCCTCTAAGTGCTTCACCTGTTACGTTTTCGGGTTCCAAGGCTTCCATTTGGGCTTCCTTGATTTGCGTTAACAGGTGTGAATGGATTGTCATGGTTAGCGCTTTCACTCTTCGACCAGAGTACTCCTTTCGACTTAGGGCATCCGCCACTACATTGGCTTTTCCCGGATGATAACGAATTTCACATTCGTAGTCGTTGAGTAGTTCGACCCAACGTCGTTGCCTCATATTTAGCTCCTTCTGGTCGAATATGTGTTGAAGGCTCTTGGGGTCTGTGAAGATGGTGCACTTTGTACCGTATAGGTAGAACCTCCAAATCTTCAGAGCGAACACTACTGCCCCAAGCTCTAGGTCATGAGTGGTGTAGTTAACTTCATGTGTTTTTAGCTTTCATCGTTGCGAGGCGTAAGCAATAACCTTTCATCGTTGCATTATCACACAACCCAACCCTTGCTTGGATGCATCAGAATATACTACGAAGTCTTCTGTCCCCTCTGGAAGAGACAAAATGGGTGCACTGCACAAGGCTTGCTTTATGGTTTGAAATGCAGCATCTTGATTTTCTCCCCAGTTGAAAGCTACACCCTTTTGAGTCAGGGTGGTAAGGGGTTTTGCAATGCTGGAGAAGTTCTGTATGAATATGCGGTAATAGCCAGCAAGGCCTTTAAATTGACGAATTTCGGTCGGCGTCTTCGGTGTTGACCAATTTTTGATTGCCTTGATTTTGGAAGGGTCAACATGGATTCCCTCTTCGCTGACCACGTGACCTAGGAAGTCCACTTTCCTAATCCAAAACTCGCACTTCGAGAACTTTGCGTAAAGTTTCTCTGCTCGTAGTGTCTCCAACACTTGTCTGAGATGCTGACCATGTTCTTCTTTACTCCTTGAATAAATGAGTATGTCATCTATGAATACAATCACAAATTTTTCCAGGAACGAACGACATACCCTATTCATTAAGTCTATGAACACGGCGAGTGCATTGGTTAGTCCAAAAGGCATCACTACAAATTCGTAGTGACCGTATCTTGTTCGGAAAGCCGTCTTAGGAACATCACTTTCCAGGACTCGCAGCTGGTGATATCCCGATCTTAGATCGATCTTTGAAAAGTAATTTGTCCCTTGGAGTTGATCGAACAGATCGTCTATTCGTGGCAGGGGATACCGGTTCTTAATGGTGAGTTTGTTTAGCTCTCGGTAGTCGATGCACATTCTGAACGATCCGTCTTTCTTCTTCACGAACAGCACTGGGGCTCCCCAAGGTGAGAAGCTTGGTCTGATGAATCCTTTGCTGAGCAGTTTGTTAAGTTGACTGGATAATTCTTGCATCTCTGCTGGGGCTAAACGATACGGTGCTTTGGCTACAGGGGTGGCTCCAGGAACTAAGTCGATTCTGAATTCGACTTGTCTTGCAGGAGGTACTCCTGGAAGATCTTCGGGAAAGACATCGGAAAAAACACAGACGTCAGGCACGCTCTTGATGTCTTTTACTCCTCGCTTTACATCTACGACGTGTGCCAAGAACGCATGGCATTCTTTGCGTAAATATTTTTGAGCTTCGACGCAAGAGATGATACGAAGATGAGTACTGGGTTTATCGCCATAAATAACGAGGGTTTCGCCATTTGGCAGAGTAAGGTGAACGGCCTTTTCGTAACATAAAATGTCCGCACGATGAGAACTCAGCCAATCCATGCCTATGATAACATCGAAACTTTTTATTAAAACCGGCATGAGGTTGATTGGAAAAGAATGGTCGTTTAGCGTGAGGGTACAGTTTAAGTATATTTCTTTGGTGCCTTTTGTCTTTCCGTTAGCCATTTCTACTATGAATGATTCGCTTAATGACTAGGGTGTTTGTTTGAGTATATTTTTAAAATTGTGGCTCACGAAACTGCTCTCCGCTCTACTATCAAATAGAATGCATGCATAAGAGTTATCGAGGAGAAACGTACCCGTAACCACCGTGGGATCGGCAATGGCTTCCTCTTGGCCCATTGCAAATACTCGTCCCCCTCCACCAACATTCCTGTTGTTTGCTTTCGGACAGTCCCTACAGAAGTGTCCCGTTGCTCCATACTTGTAACAAGTACGGCCTACTCCGACATTTGCGGCTGGAGCGGCTGGTTGGGTCGGTTCCTTGTAGAAGCAGACAGTGTGTCCCTTCCTGTTGCACTTAGTGCAATGCATTTCACGGCAGGGTCCGTGGTGATGAAAGTTGCACTTATTGCACTTCGGCAGGTTGCCGATGTACGGCTTTGTTGGTGTGGGGGTGGTAGGGACAGTAACAGCGTCAGCTGTCACTAACTGTTGCCTCTTGGGGTTCTCTTGCGGGGCCTGCCCCTTTCTCTTGTTCCAGGGCTTACTTCGGTCCTCTACCTCCTTCTGTGGCTCAGAAGCAGTAATAATAGTACCCTGTTTAACACCATGATCAATCAATCGTTGAGCCAAGCGCTTCGCGCTGTCAAACGTGATTGGGTTAGAAGCCAGGACATGCCCTTGGATCTGGGGTGATAATCCCCAAATGTACCTCTCCACCTTCTTTCGATCCGGTATTACCATACCTGGGCACAAGGCTGACAAATCACTAAACTTGTCCGTGTATGTCACACCCCAAAACCGGAACGACGGAAACGTTCGGGGGTGGAAGACGTCATGTACAGTATCACAACAATGCAAAGTAGTAAACAAGCAACAACATCATAAATTGCATTAATAATATAATTTAACACAAGTGTGTTCTGTCAAGTTATATAGACACCAAAAATATACATCAAAATAAAAGATGAGTCTTGAACGAGCTCCATCTTCTCAAAACCTGGCACCAGTACCTGTCTACTGGTGACCTGAGAATACAAGTTATTTTGAAAGAGTTTATCAGCTTTAAAGCTGGTGAGATCATAAGTATATTAATGTCTGTGTTTGTATGAAAGTGTTTGTAAGTCTGTAATGTATAAGTTTTGTAAAAGTTTGTAATTGTTTGAACTCTCCTAGAAAACCCTATGTTTCCTACTAAAAGTAGCCTTCTACCAAGGCAACTAGTGTCTGTGTGTGTGTCTCTTGTAAGAGTATGTATTTTCCCAAATCTGACTATCATTAACCAAAAATATAGTTTCTACATTATTGTTTATTGTGTGAATATCACAAAGTAAATGTAAAGGGAAAATGATATAGTACTCTAGTGTTGTATTAAGGGCTAGGGCACACTTTGGCACCCTTTTTAGGGTTTATGGTCCAAGGTGTTCTTGGACTGTAAACACCTTTGATCCTTCGATTCTTGGTGTTTTCTAGTTGATTAAGAAGTATAACAAGCCCTATAACACACTAGGGTAAGAGTACTTACAAGTAGAAGCTTGAAAAGGTGCTAAAAGTCTAAGAACACTAGTGTGTATTCTTGGTGTTCTTGGTGAAACTTGAAGATCTACACTTTTGGAATGATTTCACGGATGGAATCATGTTAGATCACTAGATTAAGTAAGATATCAACTTTTTAGGGCTAGAAACACTTACAATGTTGAAGATCAAGAAGAAAAGTCGATGATACTTGAGAGAGAATTAAGTTTTGGATCTTGAAATTGTGAAAAGTGATAAATAATGACTAAGTGTCATATTTATACCCTCTTTTAGGGTTTACGGCCGTAAACACCTTTGTTTAGGCCGTAAACTCCAAACTCTTGGAGTTTTGGGACATTATTGTTGCACAATAAACCCTAGGGCATCCTCTCTCCTGTTATCTCCTGAAGTACTAATCTTAAAATACTCAAACTTATTCCAAAAAGCTTGAAAATTAGCAGAAACAGTTTTGACTCCTATTGAAGTGAATGGTTGTACATAATAGAAATTTCGGCTTGTCACATCATCCCCCCGTTAGAAGGAATTTCGTCCCGAAATTAGAATTTAAGCAAATAAGTAGTTACAAATAACTAAGCAAAAAGACGAGGATATTTCAGTTTCATCTGATCCTCTCGTTCCCAAGTGAATTCAGGTCCTCGCTTGGCGTTCCAGCGAACCTTCACTATCGGGATACGACTTGGTTTCGTTTGCTTGACCTCCCGGTCCATGATCTCTACAGGTTCTTCCACGAAGTTGAGGCTCTCGTTGATCTCGATTTCGTCGAGTGGGATTACAAGAGTCTCGTCGGATAGACACTTTTTCAAGTTCGAGACGTGGAAAGTAGAATGTACGTTACTGAGCTCGCGGGGTAAGTTAAGTTTGTAAGCTACAGGGCCGATTCTTGCGAGAATCTCGAAAGGCCCTATGTACCTTGGATTTAGCTTTCCACGCTTTCCGAAGCGTATCAAGCCCTTCCAGGGTGAGACCTTCAATAGAACACGGTCGCCCACCTGGAATTCCAACAGTTTCCTTCGTTTATCAGCGTAGCTTTTCTGTCGGTCTCTAGAGGCTTTCAATCGTTCACGAATCTGAACGATCTTCTCTTTCGTTTCCCGTATGATCTTCGGGCCCGTGAGGGTGCTTTCAGGAACTCGTCCTTTAGCTAACTGGGTATCACCCACCTCAGCCCAGCACATAGGGGATCTGCACTTTCGGCAATAGAGGGCCTCGAATGGAGCAGCCTTTATGCTCGTGTGATAACTGTTGTTGTAGGAAAATTGTACAAGGGGTAAATGAGTATCCCATGCTTTCCCAAAGTTGATCACAAAGGCTCGCAACATATCTTCCAAGGTTTGGATAGTCCTCTCACTTTGCCCGTCTGTCTGTGGATGGTAGGCTGTACTCATGTCCAGCCTAGTTCCTAGGGAACTTTGTAACGACTGCCAGAACCTCGAAGTGAATCTACTATCTCTGTCTGAGATAATGGATATGGGAACACCGTGCAGTCGTACAATCTCCCTAATGTAAGTTCTTGTAAGCTTCTCCATCTTGTCTGTTTCCTTGATAGGCAGGAAGTATGCGGACTTGGCCAACCTGTCGACGATGACCCATATGGTATCAAGTCCACCCGTTGTCTTGGGCAACTTGGTTATGAAATCCATAGTGATCCGCTCCCACTTCCATTCCGGTATCTCTGGCTGTTGTAGTAGACCGGAGGGTTTCGTGTATTCGACCTTGACCTTGGCGCAAGTAAGGAATTTACTCACAAAGGTAGCAATCTCTGCTTTCATGTTAGGCCACCAGTATAGCTTTTTAAGATCTAGATACATCTTATCTGAACCTGGGTTGATGGAATAACGAGTGTTGTGCGCCTCGTTCATGACCAAGTCTCTGAAACCTCCAAGTTTCGGGGTCCAGATCCGATCCATGAAATAATAAGCTCTACCACCCTTAACCTCCAAGTTCTTATCCATCCCTCTCAAGGATTCACCCGCCACATTTTCAGGTTTCAAAGCTTCGAGCTGAGCCTCCTTAATTTGTGTGGACAAGTGCGAATGGATAGTCATAGTCAATGATTTGACTCTACGACCAGAATATTCTTTCCGACTTAGGGCGTCAGCTACTACGTTGGCTTTACCCGGATGATAACGAATTTCGCATTCGTAATCACTGAGTAGCTCGACCAACCGTTGTTGTCTCATGTTAAGCTCCTTTTTTTCAAATATGTGTTGTAGGCTTTTGTGGTCTGTAAAGATAGTGCTTTTTGTACCGTACAGGTAGTGTCTCCAGATCTTCGGAGCAAACACAACTGCTCCTAGCTCAAGATCATGGGTAGTGTAGTTGACCTCATGTGTCTTTAGCTGTCTCGAGGCATAGGCGATGACCTTACCTCGCTGCATCAGAACACATTCGAGTCCTTGATTTGACGCATCACAATAGACAACGAAGTCTTCTATCCCTTCGGGGAGGGATAGTATTGGTGCGGTGCACAAGGCTCGCTTGAGCGTTTGGAACGCTCTCTCCTGCTTCTCTTCCCAGTCAAAGGCCACGCCCTTCTGGGTCAGTGTCGTAAGAGGTTTCGCAATGTGGGAGAAGTTCTGAATGAACCTGCGATAGTAGCCAGCGAGGCCTAGAAATTGACGAATTTCTGTAGGCATCTTCGGTGCTGACCAGCTCTCAATGGCTTTAATTTTGGAAGGGTCCACGTGTATTCCCTCTTTGCTAACCACGTGCCCTAAGAATTCGACTCTTCGGATCCAAAATTCGCATTATGAGAACTTCGCATAAAGTTTCTCCGCACACAGGGTTTCTACGACTAGTCGCAGATGTTGACTATGCTCCTCCTCACTACGAGAGTAGATAAGTATGTCATCGATGAAGACGATGACGAACTGATCCAAGTAAGAACGACACACCCTATTCATTAAGTCCATGAATACTTCGGGCGCGTTTGTTAATCCGAACGGCATCACTACGAATTCGTAGCGCCCATAACGAGTTCGGAAGGCTGTCTTCGGAACATCCTCCCCTAGCACTCGTAGTTGGTGATATCCGGACCTTAAGTCAATTTTTGAAAAAAAAGTTCGCCCCTTGAAGTTGATCGAATAAATCGTCAATCCGAGGCAAAGGATAACGATTTTTGATGGCCAGTTTGTTGAGCTCCCTGTAGTCGATGCACATACGAAACGATCCGTCTTTCTTCTTGACGAACAAGACTGGAGCTCCCCAGGGTGAGAAGCTTGGTCTTATAAAGCCCTTGCTGAGCAGTTCGTTAAGTTGACAGGACAGTTCTTGCATCTCTGCAGGTGCTAGACGATAGGGCGATTTGGCTACGGGGGTAGCCCCTGGAACTAAGTTGATTCTGAACTCGACTTGACGTTGCAGAGGTAATCCTGGGAGTTCTTCTGGAAAGATGTCGGGAAAGTCGCGTACTACTGGAATGTTCTGAATGACTTTCGTTTCTTGGCTCACATCGACCACATGAGCAAGGAATGGGCGACATTCCTTTCGCAAGAATTTCTGAGTTTGAATGATCGAGATGATACGAAGGTTCGTACCGGGTTTGTTGCCATAAACTACTAGAGTTTCGCCAGACGGCAAATTAAGGCGTACAACCTTTTCGTAACACATGATGTCGGCACGATGAAGACTCAACCAATCCATGCTGATAATGATGTCGAAACTTTTATTGAGACCGGCATGAGATCGATTGAAAAAGAATGGCCATCTAAAGTTAGGGTACACCCTATGTATATACTGCTAGTGCTCTCTGTGTTTTCATTAGCCATTTCTACAGTGAACGATTCTTTAAGTGTTCGTGATTTTTGCTTAAGTAAATGAACAAATTTTTGGTTTACGAAACTCCTCTCCGCTCCATTATCAAAAAGTATGCATGCATAAGAGTTATCGAGGAGAAACGTACCAGTGACCACTGTGGGGTCGGCAACTGCTTCCTCGTGGCCTATGGCCAGAACTCTTGCCACTCCACCGGCATTCCCTGCCTTCGGGCAGTTCCTTTTGTAGTGGCCTACCTCGCCACAACCGTAGCAAGCTTGGCCCACTCCTGTGCCAGGGACTTGGTTGATTGGCCTAGCCGGAGCTTTGTAGAAACGGGCAGTGTGCCCCTTCCTGTTGTAGTTCAAACACTGCATTTCCCGGCAGGCACCGACGTGGTGGAAGTTGCATTTGTTGCACTTAGGCAAACTTCCTGCGTACTGCTTTACCGGAGCAGCGGCGGCAGGTGCTATCGCAGCATGAACTGCCACGACCTGCGGCTTTTTGGCAGCCTTCGTCTTTCTCTTGTCATCCCAAAACTTCCGCTTGGAATCAGCGGTTCTGGCGGGTTCCGAGATGGCCAGGGTTGTTGTTGCGGCCGGGGTACGAATCCCATGGTCTATAAGCCGCTGTGCCAATCGCTTGGCACTATCGAATGTAGTGGGGTTTGAAGCCAAAACATTTCCCTGGAATGGAGGCACCAGCCCCCATATGTATCTTTCAATCTTCTTCCCCTCTGTATGAACCATGTTGGGACAGAGGGCCACCAGTTCACAGAACCTAGCGGTGTAGGAGACTATGTTGGATCCCTTCATGGTTAGGCTCCACAGTTCTTCCTCCAGTTTTTGGATTTCGCCCCTCGGGCAGTACTCTTCAACCATTAGCTCTCTCAGGGCTTCCCAGCCCATAGCATTTGCCACTATAAGGTATAGTGACTTGACATGGCTATTCCACCGTGTTAGGGCTTTTGCCTCAAAGGTGCAAGCAGCAAACTTGACCTTGCTTCCCTCCGGGAATGAGCAGATCTCAAAGACCGACTCTGTATTTTCGAACCATTGCGAGAGGGCAATGACTCCGCCAGTCCCCTTAAAGGACAATGGCTTGCAGTTTGTGAAGTCCTTGTAGGAGCACTCTCTGGAGCGCACAGGGATTTCAGCATGAGTAGATAGGACAGGGGTTCCTCCTCCAGTGGAACCAGAAGAATGATATTGTGCCATGGCTGTAGCCACAGCCGCAGCTACAGCAACATTTAGAGCTGCCGTATCGAATTGAGGAGCAGGTGGTGTTGGTGCAGGAGGATCGCGTCTTGTCGATCGACGTGGAGGCATCTTTCAACTATAAGTTTACAAAGACGAAGATATTGATAAGAATTTAATAGGAAATAGATAAGAATGACTCATGGACTAACTCTCCATAGTCCAACAGCACAAATGAATAACACGATTGATTGTAAACGAGAAATCATTTGGATATAATTTCCATGAGATTAGATATCTGTCAATAATACTGGAATTACAGATGTAATGAGTTCGGGAAAAATGACCTAGATGTAGGTCTTACATCAACCAAGATGGGAAAATTTTGACAGACTACTACCAAATCAAGACCTAACGGGTCTAAGATTTACAAAGATAGGAAATTAGACTAGAGTTTTTACACTAACTAGGTTACATCCAAAAGAGAGGTCGATGAGACTCTAACGGCAACGAGAACTACTAGAGTGAGTTCTTGAATCCGACAGTAGACATTCTATGTCCCTCATATGCCTTTCAGACCTTGCCTGCTGAGCTCGAAGTTCCCTGACTTCAGCTTGGGTTTCAGCAAGTTCCCTCTGTAGAACTGCATTGCAGACCTAAGTCCTTTCATGAGCAGACTCTAGTTGGCGAATGCGGACTGTGTTAACGCCAGAGTTGGCGTCAATCTCCACGACACGGTCGATAGCTGCTCGACCTTGCTCAGTGTTCCGAGCAATCCTACGGACCATTATGGGTAGGACCCTGTCAGCTGAACCTCCCTCGGTGAGGTTGTAGAAGCTTCTGTCTCCATTGTAGGGTATGGGTTGACCCTGTTCCTGACTCCATCTGTTCAAGTTTGTGGCCCACAGAGGTGTGGGCCCTTGAAATGTTGGACGAGGGTTCAGGTTTGGGTCTTGAGCAGCTGGGGGTAGGTTGTTGAGTTCAGGCTCTGAGTCAGAACCATCAGAAAAGCCTTCAGTTTCGTGATCATCCAAAGGGATTGGGTGATCATCTTCTGGCTCTTCTCTCAGCCATCCTGCATTGCCGTGGTTGGGATAGTACGGGTCTCCGGGGATATGGAATCCAACCATGAAATCTACGCGAGAAAAGGGATAAAGAAATAACTAAATAGACGAACTAATTAGATAATTGTAAGATGATCTTTATCAGTTACTCCAACATTTGCATAGTGCATACCAGTCATATGTAACCTAGACAGGATAGACCTTCGAATAAGCAACCCTAACTCTAAGCCCACAACCAAACAAGGAACATGAAGTAAAGCAAAGATCACAGATTCTAAGTCTATGATATCCTAGACACATATAACCTTAGCGTATCCACTCCGCAACTATTGACATACTTAATAAAGACCTTTAGTTCTCAGATAGGTAATTAATAGCAACACGAAATACTCCTATAATATTTTAAGTTTATGTTCTGTTCTACTGTTCTCGTTGTAGTAGTGTTGGTAAGTTTTTAGACTTGTTGCAACCTCACAACCATACTTAGGCACATGCTAATCACTCCTTGGATAATGTAGTTGATCAGGCTACATCTTCCCAGGGTTGACCATATGTCTCTAAGTCTACTTGTGCTGTCCAACAATCGTAATATTTTTGTTTTGTCCTAGTGACACTGATTTTAGTATGAATGCAGGTATGTATACTTAGTTAAATATTTTATTATTTAAAAGTATAAACTCTTTATCAGAGTATTTTAATCCCGCTGTGTTTATAGTTTGTATATCTTTTATGGGTTGATATACTAGATTCACTATAAACAATGCTCTGATACCAATCTGTCACACCCCAAAACCGGAACGGCGGAAACGTTCGGGGGTGGAGGACGTCATGTACAGTATCACAACAATGCAAAGTAGTAAACAAGCAACAACATCATCCATTGCATTAATAATATAATTTAATACAAGTGTGTTCTGTCAAGTTATATAGACACCAAAAGTATACATCAAAATAAAAGATGAGTCTTGAACGAGCTCCATCTTCTCAAAACTTGGCACCGGTACCTGTCTACTGGTGACCTGAGAATACAAGTTATTTTGAAAGAGTTTATCAGCTTTAAAGCTGGTGAGATCATAAGTATATTAATGTCTGTGTTTGTATGAAAGTGTTTGTAAGTCTGTAATGTATAAGTTTTGTAAAAGTTTGTAATTGTTTGAACTCTCCTAGAAAACCCTATGTTTCATACTAAAAGTAGCCTTCTACCAAGGCATCTAGTGTCTGTGTGTGTGTCTCTTGTAAGAGTATGTATTTTCCCAAATCTGACTATCATTAACCAAAAATATAGTTTCTACATTATTGTTTATTGTGTGAATATCACAAAGTAAATGTAAAGGGAAAATGATATAGTACTGTAGTGTTGTATTAAGTAACTACTACTGTATCCTGCTACCGACTCTAATAAAACGACGATGTAAGACGTCCTAAGAAATGACGTTTGGCACTCGTAGACTTGCAAGTCCCACTGTAGCGAGCAGCAAGGTGTAGGATAGTCAATCCAGTTGTAACACCGGGTTCATGGTATGCTTTTATTTAAGTTTCTATTTTAATTTTGCCACGAACTCGGCGAGTCTGCGTCCTAACTCGCCGAGTAGCAGCAGGGTGGACACGGGATTTGAGCGGTGAACTCGGCGAGTCCACCTGTCTGGATGAAACTCTATTTTCAGACATTGCACCCTATTTTACCCATTCTAAAACACCCATTTCGTCCCATTCTCTTCCAGAAGAACTGGAGAGCGAAACCCTAGCCCATTTTGATCCTTGAGAGTGATTTTGGCTTGGTGAAGGAAGTTTGAAGCTTAAGAGAAGAAGGAGGAAGTTGGAGGGTGCAAGGAAGTGTGGTAGATCCGAAATCTACCCTGGGAGAAGCTCCTAACCAGGTAAGAAAGCTCTTTCTCAATCTTTAGTATAATAGATTCCCTTTTTGTCCCTTATATGTGGATTTTAAGACCTTAAACCTCCCAAACTCCGTGTGTTTATACCCTAGGAGCTTAGATTTATGGTTTGGAACCATTGCATGTCTCAGTTTTGGCCAGAATGGGTGAAGAGTCGAAGGGTACTCGGCGAGTGCCAAAGTGCACTCGGTGAGTTCCAAGAAGATGGCCTTAGACTCGGCGAGTTGGATAAACAACTCGGCGAGTCCTATGAAGATTGCCTGGTACTCAGCGAGTCGTTCTTCAAACTCGGCGAGTCCCTTGAATATAGCCTTGAACTCGACGAGTTGTTCTTCCAACTCGGCGAGTCATATGATCAGTCACTAGGATAAGAAGGGTTTAAGTGTAGGAGGTCCAACCCTCCGTAGTCGCACGTGGAATTAGCAATTTAACGTGTAGCTATAGTCCCAGAATCTACAAATCTCCAAGGTTGATGTTCTGATGGGAGATTGGAGCGATTTGTGAGATCTGTTCGTCGGACTCGGCGAGTCACCCCCTTGAACTCGGCGAGTCCAGTCGCGGGTTTGTTAGTTGTCCCCGTCTAGCGAGTCAGGCTGACTCAGTGAGTGGGAACAGGGACCCGATGAGTCAGAGTCGGGCTAGACATAGAAGGACTCGGCGAGTCGCCATATGGACTCGGCGAGTCCTGTCAATCAGAAGGTTGACTTTGACCAAGGAGTTGACTTTGACCAGTCATTTGACCTTAGGGGTATTTATGAGTACCTAATCCATGTTTACGGATTTATAGCCGGAGGGACTACCGGTACGGCAGCCAGGCGTAGTTTGAGCAGGTTTTCGGCAGCTACTCTCGAGGTGAGTTTCCTTCCAGTAGGGACGGGTCTAAGGCACCAAGGTCGGCCCGTATAGACGATTTATTAGTATCGGAGTGTGGGCGGAGCCCGTATCTCGTAGCTGAGTTTGATTGTGATATATGCCAATATGATAGAGTTGCTTATACTTGTTGTCTGTGTGATACTTGTATGTTATGGTTTAGTGGCGGAGTGTGGGCGAGGCCCGTATCTCCATGGATAGCAGAGTGTGGGCGAGGCCCGTATCTCCTAGCTAGTAGAGTGTGGGCGAGGCCCGTATCTCTATGGGTGTGGGCGAGGCCCGTATCTCTTAGCTGTTCATTATATGATTGCATGGTATGTGGCATTATGGGGGAACTCACTAAGCTTCGTGCTTACGTTTTATAGTTTTGTTTTCAGGTACCTCTTCAGCTAGGGTACAGGAGCCGGCGCGGTAGCGGCATATCACACACTCTCATGTTTTCCGCACTATGGATTTTCTGGGATGTAGTCTGAATATTTTACTATGATGTTACCGGTTCTCAGACATAAATTAATATTATGAATGTTTTGTAACGATGTTTTTATGAATTAACCTAATTTAAAATGAAATTTTTAGCTGGTATTCTTGGGATGTTACAAGTTGGTATCAGAGCCCTGGTTTGAGAGATTCGGACACACCTTCGGGGGTGTCTGGACTCAAATCGAGGGATTAAAAGATTTTAATAAAGAAATGATTTTCTAAAGACTAAGTAAAAGGGATTTCTAAAAAGAAAAAAAAAGTGTGTGATGTGCGCGACCGGCTGAGCTCAAGTAAGTTTTCCCCAAAGTATCCATACAAGTTTACGTTATGATTATCAGCTTCAGTTTCAGTAGAACAGCATGCTAGAATAGGACTAAGGATCTAGGAATGATGCCTTATGTGCCTGCTTTATGTGTTTTGGCTTTTTGAATTGCATGCTAGTACAGATCAGTCAGTATGATAGCCAGAGTAGTATATACTTGATTATGTGTACTCAATGCCCGAATGCTGCTTGCTTTGTGCTATTATGAGTTCTAGTCGTCTTTCACTAACTAGTGAACGAATATGCTAAGTTACATATTGCAAGGATTAAATAATTTCAGAAGGTTGGGTCTAGCCCTATTTCGCAGCTCTCGTTTGAGTCCAACCGTTGTAGGGTAGGACCTCTCATTCGAATAATTATCTAGTCTGAGTAATATGTAATAGTATTCGCGAGCTAGTTAGGGAAAGAAAGCAGGGACTTCTTGTGCAGCTGATGGCAGAGAGTGGGATGGCGATTACTTAGGGCAAGCCTAGGGCGAGAGTAGCACGAGAACCGCAGTATTAGTATAAAGGACTTGGTTGAGTTGAGGCAATTCTTGGGGAAAGTACGGATAGAAGTGATGGGAGTTAGCCATTATGTGAATACGTCACGTCACATGTGATCAGGGTTGAATAATCTAAGAGTGCTGGATTTGGACCTATTGCGCAGCTCTTGTTTGAGTCTAACCGTTATAGGGACGAGTCTCTTACTCGAAGGATTATCTGAGCCTCGTCACATGTGATGGTATTCAGGTGATGGCTAATTGGCATTACAAGGAGGCCTTCAGCAGCTGAGGACTGGTTTGGGTAGAGTCAGAGATTTCCCTAGGGCAAGCCTATGATGAGAGTAGTAGAGATCAGTAGCAGTAGAAGAGACTTGGTTGAGTTAAGGTAACTCTTGAGGAAAGTACGGATAGATGTGGAAGGTAGTATGGGCCCGTACTACTGAAAGCAAAGGATCCGTACCCGACTCAAGAGGGGCCAAGACGAAACCAAGGAAATTGTGGAGTATGTGTGAGAACCCTCAACAACGATGAGTATTTTGACAGTTATTGTGATATGTTTTCAGCATGGTGACGTTGCGCGAGATATCAGTTGGCAGTTCAGGTGCCGGGGAGGGATCTGGCTCTGACTCAGGAGCCGGGCAGCTTGATGGTCGGATGAGAGAGTTTATTTCAACAGAAATTATGCGCAACATCATTGATCAGACTCCTGTGATCTTCGGTTCGATCAAGGAGGCCGTCGTGGAGCTTTTGGACAGTCGTCTTGAGGCCTTTAGGGCCGGATTAGTTTTAGGGCAGGTTGGGGCTCGTCAAGAGCCCGATTCTTGTGGATCCCAAGGAACCATCAGGGAGGGGGATCCCATTCTTAGCTCTTTCCATCAGGGGTCGGGAGTGAGTGGGGCACCCTGTCCCCAAGAGAGTCAATTACAGGATTGGGATTGCTGCAGAGGTTTCGCGGGCCCTCCGCGAAGAGCTACCAGACACCATTGGGTGTGTCACTGATAGAGTGGTCGTCGGGATGGAAAGGCAGGCCTCAGCTATCCAGGCGATAGGTGAAAGGGTCACTGTAACACGGGAACAGGAGATTGGTTCAGATAGTCAGCTAAGGAAGAGAAGGCGGTATTCCGGCCTAGTTCAGCAAGATGGGCAGATAGACACTGCTGTAGCTGGTGTCAGGGACCCACAGGGTCGAGATGGTTGCACGAGGAAGGAGGGAGCACGGGATGACGTGCGCAGCAAGCCTAAGTGCGGCAGATGCGGATGGAGGGGTCATAGACGCCAAGAATGCACAATAGAAGTAGAGTTATGCCATCGTTGCCATCAGCCTGGTCATGTCAGGGCAAATTGCCCCGCTCAGCGGATGGGAGAGCCTCGGTATCATCGCAGGCCTCAGAAGGAAGGAGAATTCGGGGGGGGGGGGGGGGGGGGTTCTTTAGAGAAGGTTGCGGGTATGAATCTTCCTCTCCCTATCAGCTTATGTTATGATTTTATTGTTATAGTTCTGCATCAGTAAGGATAATAATATTTCGGAATTTTATGGCCTGCTTATGATTGAGTTATATGCCATCTGCATACCTTGAATACTAGAATAATAGTTGAGGACATTCCCTGTAGAGTAGGTTACTTCGGATGCAGTATTAGTAGCAAGTATGAATAGGACTCGGTAGTGTCTCACTATTTTCAGGAAGGTGTTATTTGTACTTATATCGGTTATATTCTCAGCAGTGGTAAGCTTGAGTTCCCAGTAGGGTAACCAGAGGACGATAGGATAGTAGTTCGAAGATGTTTCCCCTTAAGCGCAGGTTCTCAGGATGCAGTCAATGAAGCAGGAACAATCGGGGATTGAAAGGTGCTCGACTAGTTGACAAGGCTGGTTTAGGTCTGATGAAGGGTTAGTTGAAGAGCCAGCAGAGATAAACGTTGATTGTCAGCGGATCGAGCCTTTAAATGATATGAAGGATGGGGAATCCTTTCCAAGACTGAGGAGCATCAGGAGAAGCACCTGAGGGAGGTGCTAGAGACTTTGAGGAGGGAGAGAATTTTTGCAAGGTTCTTCAATTGTGAGTTCTGGTTGCGCGGGGTGCAATTTCTTGGGCGCCTTGTCAATCAGAAGGATATTCAAGTCGATCCGGCCAAGTTAGAGGCCGTGATGCAGTGGGAGATTCTGAGGTCTCCAATTGAGATTCGGAACTTCCTGGGTCTAGCGGGTTATTACCGGAGATTTATTCAGAATTTAGAAGTTGTGTGATCTTTTGGATTAGCTGGTATTGAAACCCTAGCAATGGTAAGCGTGGGTTCTAGGAGGTTGGTCATGGGTGATCAGAAGGATTGAGAATCCTTCAAGTATTGTGTGTTGTGGAACGTTAGTTGAATCAAAGTTGGGGAGAATCATCCAAGGATTCAGAAGTAGGAACAGTCTTGAAACGGGGATAAGTTTTGCGTGCTTGTGTGGGAGGAGGACAGCCCAAGCGGCTGTATGGTTAGAGGATAGTGCGAGAAGGGAGTTCGGAAAAACTTGCCAATAAGGAGATCGTTTTCCCGTAATATTTGCTAGCAGCCAGATAGTGTTAGAGTGTTGTAAGTCTGCGGGTGTAGCCGTAGCATTCACTGGCAGCAGATAGTGCTTGAGTGATGTAAGTCTGTAGGTGTAGCCGCAGCCTTCACTTGGTTGGTAGATAGCGTGAGCGCGTTGTTAGGACGCGGAAGGAACAGTAGTACCCACCAGTTCGGGTGTAGCAGTAAGGATATGGAAATCCACGGATTGGATTTTGGAATTACCATGAAGGATTAGATCGGGTTGGGTCAGTGATACGACTGCAGGAATGCCACTGCAGTTGTGGCGTCAGGGAAGCAATGGACTATATAAGATTGCTTGTGATATAGGGCTACCATCGGTTAGGAGGCAATTACTTTTAGCCTGTATTTGGTGACGTCAGGATTCGACGTACGAACCCGATCGGTTGGATCGGGAGGTTGTTAGAGTCTCAGTGGCATGGAAACTAGTGGCAACTAGTTCTAGAGAAGGAATTTGTTCAGAAGTCATGAGAGGCGATTAAGTGGGAGTCCTTTGGGTCTGCAACCGGGCCGGAACCCGGTATTTCAGAGAACTGGTGAACGAATTGAGACCAGGGAGGTCTCGTCAGATTTTGGAAAGCAACCATGTGGCAGCATACTGCTTCAGGCAGTTCAGTGTTCGGGCAGTTTCAGCGTTTGGGCGATGTTAGTAATTGTGCCCTAAGTGCAAGTTCGGGCAGGATAGCTGGTTTGTTAGAAAGTAACAAGTCACTCACAGCGGAACTAGCTGAGCATTGGCCAAGTATAAGCGATCTATAGGGATATCCGGGTCACTTCCAGGTTTTGGAAGAAATTCCACGACGAGTTGGATACTCGTCTGCATTTTAGTACCGCCTTTCACCCGCAGACGGATGGCCAGAGCGAGCGGACCATCCAGAATCTGGAGGACATGCTGCGGGCATGTGTTTTAGACTTCGGTGGTAGCTGGGATACCTATCTTCCTTTAGCCGAGTTTTCATAAAATAACAGCTATCACGCGAGTATTGACTGTCCTCCCTTCGAGATGTTGTACGGGAGGAAGTGCAGGACCCCGATATGTTGGGGCGAGGTTGGACAGAGAGTCATGGGGAGCACCGAAGTAGTGCTCAAGACGACAGAGAAGATTCAGCAGGTCCGGAGCAGGCTTCAGACTGCTCGGAGTCGGCAGAACAGTTATGCCGATAGGCGCCGATCAGACCTGGAGTTCCAGGTCGGGGATATGCTTCTCCTGAAAGTGTCGCCGTGGAAGGGCGTCATCCGATTCAGGAAACGGGGCAAGTTGGGTCCCAGGTATATTGGACCGTTTAGGGTTGCAGCCCGAGTGGGAAAGGTGGCATATCAGCTGGACCTGCCAGCCGAACTCAGTCAGATCCACAGCACTTTCCACGTCTCCCAGCTGCGGAAGTGCATGGTGGACGATTCAGCAGTGGTACCTTTGGAGGACATCCAGGTTGATGACAGCCTGAATTATATCGAGCGGCCTCTGGCTATCCTAGACCGGAAGTCGAAGGAACTGAGGAACAAAAGGGTGGAGCTGGTGAAGGTGCAATGGCAGCATCGGAAGGGCTCGGAATGGACTTGGGAGCCCGCGGATGAGATGATGGAGCATTATCCGGAGCTGTTCCGAAAGGGAGCGGCAGACTTCGAGGACGAAGTCTAAAATAAGTGGGGGAGATTTGTAACACCGGGTTCATGGTATGATTTTATTTAAGTTTCTATTTTAATTTTGCCACGAACCGGCGAGTCTGCGTCCCGACTCGCCGAGTAGCAGCAGGGTGGACACGGGATTTGAGCGGTGAACTCGGCGAGTCGATGCATGGACTCGGCGAGTCCACCTGTCTGGATGAAACTCTATTTTCAGACATTGCACCCTATTTTACCCATTCTAAAACACCCATTTCGTCCCATTCTCTTCCAGAAGAACTGGAGAGCGAAACCCTAGCCCATTTTGATCCTTGAGAGTGATTTTGGCTTGGTGAAGGAAGTTTGAAGCTTAAGAGAAGAAAGAGGAAGTTTGAGGGTGCAAGGAAGTGTGGTAGATCCGAAATCTACCCTGTGAGAAGCTCCTAACCAGGTAAGAAAGCTCTTTCTCAATCTTTAGTATAATAGATTCCCTTTTTGTCCCTTATATGTGGATTTCAAGACCTTAAACCTCCCAAACTCCGTGTGTTTATACCCTAGGAGCTTAGATTTATGGTTTGGAACCATTGCATGTCTCAGTTTTGGCCAGAATGGGTGAAGAGTCGAAGGGTACTCGACGAGTGCCAAAGTGCACTCGGCGAGTTCCAAGAGATGGCCTTAGACTCGGCGAGTTGGATAAACAACTCGACGAGTCCTATGAAGATTGCCTGGTACTCGGCGAGTCGTTCTTCAAACTCGGCGAGTCCCTTGAATATAGCCTTGAACTCGACGAGTTGTTCTTCCAACTCGGCGAGTCATATGATCAGTCACTAGGATAAGAAGGGTTTAAGTGTAGGAGGTCCAACCCTCCGTAGTCGCACGTGGAATTAGCAATTTAACGTGTAGCTATAGTCCCAGAATCTCCAAATCTCCAAGGTTGATGTTCTGATGGGAGATTGGAGCGATTTGTGAGATCTGTTTGTCGGACTCGGCGAGTCACCCCCTTGGACTCGGCGAGTCCAGTCGCGGGTTTGTTAGTTGTCCCCGTCTAGCGAGTCAGGCTGACTCAGTGAGTGGGAACAGGGACCCGATGAGTCAGAGTCGGGCTAGACATAGAAGGACTCGGCGAGTCGCCATATGGACTCGGCGAGTCCTGTCAATCAGAAGGTTGACTTTGACCAAGGAGTTGACTTTGACCAGTCATTTGACCTTAGGGGTATTTATGAGTACCTAATCCATGTTTACGGATTTATAGCCGGAGGGACTACCGGTACGGCAGCCAGGCGTAGTTTGAGCAGGTTTTCGGCAGCTACTCTCGAGGTGAGTTTCCTTCCAGTAGGGACGGGTCTAAGGCACCAAGGTCGGCCCGTATAGACGATTTATTAGTATCGGAGTGTGGGCGGAGCCCGTATCTCGTAGCTGAGTTTGATTGTGATATATGCCAATATGATAGAGTTGCTTATACTTGTTGTCTGTGTGATACTTGTATGTTATGGTTTAGTGGCGGAGTGTGGGCGAGGCCCGTATCTCCATGGATAGCAGAGTGTGGGCGAGGCCCGTATCTCCTAGCTAGTAGAGTGTGGGCGAGGCCCGTATCTCTATGGGTGTGGGCGAGGCCCGTATCTCTTAGCTGTTCATTATATGATTGCATGGTATGTGGCATTATGGGGGAACTCACTAAGCTTCGTGCTTACGTTTTATAGTTTTGTTTTCAGGTACCTCTTCAGCTAGGGTACAGGAGCCGGCGCGGTAGCGGCATATCACACACTCTCATGTTTTCCGCACTATGGATTTTCTGTGATGTAGTCTGAATATTTTACTATGATGTTACCGGTTCTCAGACATAAATTAATATTATGAATGTTTTGTAACGATGTTTTTATGAATTAACCTAATTTAAAATGAAATTTTTAGCTGGTATTCTTGGGATGTTACACCAGTATAGATCTATACACAAACTCATACGCTCTCCACTTAAGGAGATTCTGGATACAAAACGGGTCATGACAGGTAGTGTCATGCCCCCGTTAAGTGGCTCACATAACTGTAAGTAATGTATATGTATATGTATATGTATGTGCTAGCTGTATTGTGTGTTCTTTCTCCGTCTAGCCTGTATGTTTTGTTTCTCATCACTATGTATTATGTTTGTTTCTCATCACTATGTATTATGTTTGTTTCTCATCACTATGTATTATGTTTGTTTCTCATCACTATGTATTATGTTTGTTGCTCATCACTATGTATTATGTTTGGTTCTCATCACTATGTATTATGTTTGTTTCTCATCACTATGTATTACTCATGAATGAACTGCCTCATTGTATGTTTCATTGTTCTAGTAATAGTATCTTCCTAAACTATACCTATTATAGTTTACTAGTAATGTTGTTTGTGTATATGAACATGTTTATATACCTTTGCTACCCAAAGGCATTGAACTGAATGAAAGAAGTAACCTTTTATATCTATACACATATACATGATATATAACTAGGATTCAAACGACCTTCGGATAAATAACTCGAATACCCTAAGTCCACAACCAAACAAGGAACAGGAAGTAAGGTGAGCTATCAGTCCTAAGTCCTTTCAATCCTACTTATATAATTATATCCATATAGATACACAGAATATAAGTTAAAAGAGTTTAATAAAAGTATTTGATATGTAAAAGAGTTTGTAAAACAGTTTGAAGTAAAACAGTTTGATAACACAGTTTGAAAAGTAAGAAATCCAATTGTTTGGTAGTTATTAATCACATGTGATTGATATAATAACTATAATAGTTCAACTTGTATCCCTCCCCCAATAAAAGCATTTAAAAACATTTAAAAGGTTAATTAAGGGGTATGAACTCACCTGTAGTGAGTGGTTTGGATGAACGGAATGTATAGGATGCTAGGTGTCAAGTGAAGACTTGTACACACACGATGATCCTAGTTAACATATAATATCACATATATGTATCCAATTAGTCTGTAAACAACTAATTAACAAAGTTAAGACATCCTAGGACATTTAAAACACCTTATTTAAGTGCTATAAGTCCTAAGGATTGCATCTAAGTGTTGTAGGACATTGTTATTGAGTTTAGGGTTCAAGGGGACCCTTTATTGGAGTTTACGGTTTTGTGACCATAACCCATTGAGTTTACGGTCGTAAACCCATGAGTTTATGGCCGTAAACTCATGGTACTTTTACCATGTTGAGTTTTGAAGCTTTACAAATCCTAAGAAGCATTCCTACTTCATGTATAAGCCTTAGGAAGAGATTAGGGCACCATTTCACTCCTTTAGGGACTTTACGGTCCTTGGCCATTTGTCTTTGGGTTTACGGCCGTAAACCCAAATGATTTATGGTCTTTTGATGTTTTCAAGTCCTAAACACATTAAGGAAGGGGTCTAGGCTAGTTTCCAAAGCATTGTAAGGGCTAGGGCACACTTTGGCACCCTTTTTAGGGTTTACGGTCCAAGGTGTTCTTGGACCGTAAACACCTTTGATCCTTCGATTCTTGGTGTTTTCTAGTTGATTAAGAAGTATAACAAGCCTTATAACACACTAGGGTAAGAGTACTTACAAGTAGAAGCTTGAAAAGTTGCTAAAAGTCCAAGAACACTAGTGTGTGTTCTTGGTGAAACTTGAAGATCTACACTTTTGGAATGATTTCACGGATGGAATCATGTTAGATCACTAGATTAAGTAAGATATCAAATTTTTAGGGCTAGAAACACTTACAATGTCGAAGATCAAGAAGAAAAGTCGATGATACTTGAGAGAGAATTGAGTTTTGGATCTTGAAATTGTGAAAAGTGATAAATAATGACTAAGTGTCATATTTATACCCTCTTTTAGGGTTTAGGGCCGTAAACACCTTTGTTTAGGCCGTAAACTCCAAACTCTTGGAGTTTTGGGACATTATTGTTGCACAATAAACCCTAGGGCATCCTCTCTCCTGTTATCTCCTGAAGTACTAATCTTAAAATACTCAAACTTATTCCAAAAAGCTTGAAAATTAGCATAAACAGTTTTGACTCCTATTTAAGTGAATGGTTGTACATAATAGAAATTTCGGGTTGTCATAGTGTAAGTGTCACACCCCCAAACCGGAATGGCGGAAACGTTCGGGGGCGGATGACTTAATGTATAGTATCACAACAATTGTATCATAATAATCAAAGTAAACACAACCATTACATTGAATATATATAATAAGTGTTTACATTAGTTTGTTTCGTATTCTTATACATCCAAAAGTATAATAAATGTATAAGACGTGACTCTGGGTGCTCCGTCTTCTCAAAAGCCTGTCAAGGTACCTGTCTAATGATTTCCTCAAAATACAAGCAGTTTTGAAAAGAGTATCAGCATAAAGCTGGTGAGTTCATAAGCATATTTTGTAATTAAAACCTGTTAATGAATCAGTAAAAATGTTTTGTATGTTTCCAAGAAAATCCAATATTTTATTTAGTAAAATGTTTGTATGATAGGATTACTACTGGATGTATTGTATGATAAGTTTTCTATGAAAAATCTTTGTATGAAATGTTCTGTTGAAAACCCTGGTTATTACCAGTATGTATAGTTGTTTTAGTTCTCATAAAGAAACCATGTATTTGTCCATACTTATGCTAAATAATCATTGTTCATGTATGGTATATTACTACATAAGTAAATCGTTGTTATCTATTTGCGAGTTTTATGACCATACATTAACTTGATATGGCGCGAATCGGGCACCAGTATCCTTTATGACTTTGTCACCCGTAGACCTGCCGGTCCTACTGTAGCTAGCCGCAAAGTGCGGGATAGTCAGTCCCTCGAGGAGATTCGGATCATAAGGGGTAGTCCTCCACTAGTACATGTAATTGTACCCAAAGAAGTGTCTCTCAAGCTAGATTAACGATATTACAAGTAATAATGCGAGACAACCTTTTATTAAATATTATTCATAAAAGATGTGTGTATGTATTTGTATAACCATGTATTGAATTCCCAAACTATATCTACTATAGTTTCTGTGTTTGTATATGTATAACCTTGTATGGATTCCCAAACTATACCTATTATAGTTTGTGTGTTTGTATATGTATAACCTTGTATGAATTCCGAAACTATACCTATTACAGTTTGTGTGTTTGTATATGTATAACCTTGTATGAATTCCCAAACTATACTATTATAGTTTGTGTGTTTGTATATGTATAACCTTGTATGAATCTGAAAACTATGAGGTTAAGCTTGTAAGTTGAAAACGTCCCTTATGCTCAGCATAATACAGAAGGGATAAAATATCTAAATATTTTGTAAAACTGTAGAAACTATGTGTTTGTATTGATTGCATCCGTTTTAAGTTTATTGAAATCCTTTTGTATAACTTTCATAAAATCATTTGTGTTTGGCTTGTATTCCCCCCTGAAAACATTAAGAACTCGGAAAAATGTAGGGATATGAACTCGCCTGATGCGATTGATGCATACGTAAGATTGGTTGTAGGAAGCTAAGTGTCGAGTGATGACTCGAGTATGCACGGATCCTATTTAGCAGATAATGGCATATCATTGTATCAAATTAGTGTATAACGCAACTAGTTATGTTAGGGAATCACCCTAGGGACTAGGAAACACTTGAAACTAAGTGTTAGAATCATATGTGATTGAATGAGGGAGGTTTACGGCCACACTTAGGGTGTGTACGGCCATGGGTGTGCGGCCCATGAGTGTACGACCGTACACTCATGAAGATGTGTGCTTTTGAGGTGTTTCCAAGGTTCTAACTAGCATCCAAGAAGTGTTCTAGGTCCCAAGCTTAGTTGTAATGCAAGTTTGAGGCCTAAAATGATCATCAAAGTGAGTTTACGGCCCTAAGAGGTGTGTGCGACCGTACAAAGTGGTGTGCGGCCGTACACCCTTCATGTTCATGCTAAAGTTGTCGACTTTAAGGTGCATCAGGGCTAGGATCATGTCCAACTAGATTATATGGGTCAACTCTCACTTTGGAGGGCCTTTAAGGTGTGTATGGCTAACCTTATGAAGGTGTGCGGCCGTACTCCTTCAAAGGATGAAGAACATGATGAAACTTGAAGAGTCAAGGCTTAGATTAGGAGGTCTTCCAAGTATAACAAGCTAAAGGATGGAATACTTACGTTTTTGAAGCCTTGGAGGGTTCACGGTTGAAGAAACTTGAGAGAGAATGGAGTAGTGTGCAGCCAAGGGAAGAAAGGAATGAAGGAAGGGAGGTCTACTCATATATATATAGGGGTGGGTGACCCACCACCTTGAGTGTGCGGCCATGAGGGGGGGTGTACGGCCGCACACCCATGTGTACGGCCGTACACTCCTCCTAAGAGAGTGTATGGCTCGAAATGCTACTTTACGACTTTGTTAACTCATCCCTAATCTCAACCTTGGTTGTACTCAAGCTTAGAACACTTAAACGAACCCCTAAACAGTGCTAAAAGGTAACAGAATCGAGTTTAACATTGATTGAATTGACTAGATGTACAAGATAGAAGTTTCGGGTGGTCACATCATCCCCCCGTTAGAGGGAATTTCGTCCCGAAATTCAGACACTGATTACTAATCATAAACTTGGAAATTGATAAGGGTACTTCTGTTTCTTTAAATTTTTGCGCTCTAAAGGCAATCTAAGTCCTGGCTTGGCATTTCAGCGAATCTTCGCTATCGGGATATGGCTTTACTTCATTTGTTTGACCTCTTGGTCCATGATCTCTACTGGTTCCCCCATGAAGTTAAAGTTCTCGTCTAGTTCGATCTCATCGAGGGGAAATTACAAGTGTCTTATCGGACAGACACTTCTTTAGGTTCAACACATGGGAGGCAGAATGTACGCAGCTAAGTTCTCGGGGTAACGAAATATGTATGCTACGGGACCGATCCTAGTGGGAATCTTAAATGGCCCTATGTATTTCTGATTCAACTTTTCACGCTTTCCAAAGCGTATCGTGCCTTTCTTGGTTGAGACCTTCAAAAGAACACGGTTACCAACTTGGAACTCCAAAAGGTTTTTGTCTCTTATCAGCATGACTTTCTTGTCTAACTTTTGAATATGGATTTGTGTTAGTCTCTAAGCTTGAACTCGACCCCACGGACGAGTGGTAGTTCGGGAGGGTTTGCTGGGTATGCTTTGGAAGGATTTCGGAGGGTAAAGTACTCTTCGCATGAGTACTTCGGGGTCTAGAATATGAGAAGGGCGATTCGGAGACCTATGTCAGGTTGTCGTTATAAATGACGAGGGTTTCGTGAATTTGACGGTCAAGACGTTGCAAAAGTATGAATTTAGTATGGTGAAAATCACACCAACCCATGACGAATGATGATAGCGGACTCTTTACAGAGACAAAAATTTAGACCAATTTGAAAGAAATGATTGCTATACGACGGTGTATTTTTAGTGTGTTCGACAATGTACTTTGTGTATACGTTCTAGTGTTTTTCTGTTTTCTCTTTGATGCTACCACTGTATAACTTGTACCGCGATGGGCGAGTAGAAACAGTGTAAGTGTTTTAATAACTAGTGAAGATACTTCAAATTATGATTCTTCTTGGTATCTCGATGATCGTTGGGCATATACAAATTATGTATAGTTAAGATGAATAAGACGGTCGACTGAGTGACTCTACCCTAAACCCACAACCAGACAAGGAACAAGAATTAAGGCGGAATTACTCACTCTAAGTCTGCAACATCTCGGCTATACACAACCCTGATGTATAAAATAAGCCTTCATAGCTTCCCTGAACGGATCTTTAGTTTTCTTATGGATGTTGTGACTTGTTCGGACGAGTGAGTTATTTATAATTACTTCTTAATTTTCCCCAAATTTTGATATTAATATAGATTAAATCTTTAAGGAAATTTTTATTTAGAAGACGTACAAAAACCTCACAGAGAGAGAGAGGTTCCTCGTTGTTCCTACATGTCATGTTGTTACACTCATCCTTCTCCTCCGTCATTTCTCTCCGCCGGACAGTTTCTCTTGAAGTGCCCCATTTCACCACATGCATGGCATACTTGAATTTTACTAGCATCGGTAGTTGAAGTGATGTGTTAAGTCGGGGTCCTATGGGAGCGAGCTTCTTCGCCATTTTTAGTCCTTGGAGAATTTCTTTTGAGATGTCCAGAGTCGCCACAACTATAACAAACCTTACTCGTTTTCTCACCAAGAACTTGGGTGATTGATCGTGCCGGTGCCCTGCAGAAACGAGTGGTGTGTCCTTGTCTGTTGCAGTTCTTACATCGCAATTCACGGCATTTTCCTACGTGGTGGAAGTTGCATTTTTTGCAATCTGGTAGATTTCCAGCGTATCGCCGTGCTGGCATTGGTGCTGGTGGGGCAGATGTCGTGGCTGCAGAAGTTGCCACAGGTTGTTGTCTCTTGGCAAGTTTATGAGATAACTTGCATTCCTTTTTGTTCCAGAATTTCCGTTTATTGTTCTTAGGTTTGTGAGTTGGAGAATCATCATGGCTAGGCCCTTGTCGGTTTCCTGGTGTGTTGCTACGGTTTGAAGTGTTGAAACTGTTTCCATTTTCGTTTGGGTTGTTGGAATTGAATTGCGCCATGACAACGTTTACGGTGGCTGTGACTGTGGCCTGAAATGTAGCAAAGTCCATCTGCAGAAAGGGTGTCTCGCTAGTTGGTTGGTTACCTCCTTGTGAAGACATGGTTCTGTCGCATGACGAGAAACGATCTAGTGAGTAACGATGGTCATCCGTAGTTGTATTTCACGAATCTATATACTTATAAATTCTTCGCCTTGGAGAACTACTCTGAATGCTTCTAATAGTATTCCTGAGGTGTATTCTAGGGAAGTGGGTATTGTACGAGCTTTAATTAAGCTAAGTTATACTGGTTTCCGAGAGTATTATAATCCGACTTCTATAGTGTCCTGATAATCATTCATAAAGGAAGTCTATATGAAATAAACTTTTGGGTTTGAATTGGCTATTCTTGAATGAATTTCTGATGAGACGCTTTTGAGGTGGCATTTCCTGGTCATAAATTTCAAAGATGAAATAGTGGTATAACTTTGATAGGGTTACTTAGTTTGCATGTTACCGATCTAGGATATATTTTTGATAATGATGATCTTTAACTGAAATAAGATTGTTGTCACTATAGTTGGTATTGAGATTACACAGAGTTCAGAATATTTGACCTAGGAGTAGGTCTACAGCATACCAACAGAGGGAAAATCGACAACATAAAGAACTAGTGAAACAGTGCTTACAAGTTAGGAATGTTTACAAGGAAAAGATCTACTTAAAGCATAGATATGTAAGCTATTCCTTAAACTAAAAGAAAGGATAAGTAGAGTATTTCCTATCGGCGGCGGGCACCCCTCAGATGAATCCTTAATTCGGCCAGCTGACGCTCCACACCAAGCAGGCGTCTCTCATATACTGACTGGCGTGCTCGGAGTTCTATGACTTCAGCTCGGGTTGCAGCTAGCTCTTGTTGCAGAGCTTCATTGTCTCTTATAGCTCTCCCATGATCAATTTCAAGGCGATGAACGCGATTCGTGCTGGCGCTCGAATCCGCTTCGAGTTCCACAGTTCGCTGAAGGGTTGCCACACCTAGCTCAACATTGCGAGCCACTCGGCGTATCAGAATTGGAAGGGCCCTGTCTGCAGGACCTCCTTCGCCCAGATTGTAGAAGTTGCGGTTTTCGTTGTATGGGAGGGGTTGGCCTTGCTCGTGGCTCCACCTATTCAAACTCCCAACCCACATATGCGTTGGACCTTGGAATTCAAGTCGGATGTTAGGATTTGGTATTGGGGCCACTTGAGGTAGGTTCTCGACTTCAGGTTCTGAGTCAGCCTCTTAAGGAAATTGTTCGGCGAAGTCATCGTCTAAAGGAATTTCATGATTTTCTTCTGGCTCTGCCTCGAGCCATCCATTATTTCCTTGGTTGGGAAAGTACGGGTTGCCAGGGAGATGAAATCCAGCCATGCTATCTACGCGAGAATAGGGGTAAAGAGATAGTTAATAGATGTCGAATCTAGTAATACTTCTGTTGTATTATAAGTGTATGCTCGATACTTTGTTGTTATCTTATAGTAACTAAAATACTCCTATAGTATTTTAAATGTTGTATGTTCTGTTCTATTGATCTCTTGATGTATATGGTTCAGTAAGTTTTAGGCTTGCTGCAACATCACGGTCACTCCCAGGTACATGTTGGTCATGTCTCAAATAAATATAGTTGATCAGGCTATATTGATCACAGAAATGATTACATAACTACCCAGGTTTAACCGCAGTGTCCAACATCCAAATACTTTTGTTTTGTTCTACTTATGATTCTGTTTCTGGTACTTATGGATACTTATATACTCTTTATTAAAATACTTATATTTTAAAAGTATACTTTTAGTTCAAAGCACTTCGCCCCCCTTAGTGTTTATAGTTGTATACTATGTAAGGTTCGGTACACTTAGTTCACTATAAACAATGGCTCTGATACCAATCTGTCACAACCCCAAACCGGAATGGCGAAAACGTTCGGGGCGGATGACTTCATGTATAGTATCACAACAATCGTATCATAGTAATCAAAGTAAACACAACCATTACATTGAATATATATATAATAAGTGTTTACATTAGTTTGCTTCGTATTCTTATACATCCAAAAGTATAATAAAAGTAAAAGACGTGACTCTGGGTGCTCCGTCTTCTCAAAAGTCTGTCGAGGTACCTGTCTAATGATTTCCTGATAATACAAGCAGTTTTGAAAAGAGTATCAGCATAAAGCTGGTGAGTTCATAAGCATCTTTTGTAATAAAAACCTGTTAATGAATCAGTGAAAATGTTTTGTATGTTTCCAAGAAAATCCAATATTTTCTTTAGTAAAATGTTTGTATGATTGGATTAGTACTAGATGTATTGTATGATAAGTTTTGTATGAAAAATCTATGTATGAAATGTTCCGTTGAAAACCCTGGTTATTACTAATATGTATAGTTGTTTTAGTTCTCATAAAGAAACCATGTACTTATCCATACTTATGCTAAATAATCATTGTTCATGTATGGTATATTACTACATAAGTAAATCGTTGTTATCTATTTGCGAGTTTTATGACCATACATTAACTTGATATGGCGCGAATCGGGCACCAGTATCCTTTATGACTTTGTCACCCGTAGACCTGCCGGTCCTACTGTAGCTAGCAACAAGGTGCGAGATAGTCAGTCCCGTATAGATCTATACACAAAAATCACGCTCTCCCTCGAGGAGATTCTGATCATAAGGGGTAGTCCTCCACTAGTACATGTAATTGTACCCAAAGACGTGTCACTCAAGCTAGATTAACGATATTACAAGTAATAATGCGAGAAAACCTTTTATTAAATAATATTGATAAAAAATGTGTGTATGTATTTGTATAACCATGTATTGAATTCCCAAACTATATCTACTATAGTTTCTGTGTTTGTATATGTATAACCTTGTATGAATTCCCAAACTATACCTATTATAGTTTGTGTGTGTGTATATGTATAACCTTGTATGAATTCCTAAACTATACCTATTATAGTTTGTGTGTTTGTATATGTATAGCCTTGTATGAATTCCCAAACTATACCTATTATAGTTTGTGTGTTTGTATATGTATAACCTTGTATGAATCTGAATACTATGAGGTTAAGCTTGTAAGTTGAAAACGTCCCTTATGCTCAGCATAATACAGAAGGGATAAAATATCTAAATATTTTGTAAAACTGTAGAAACTATGTGTTTGTATTGATTGCATCCGTTTTAAGTTTATTGAAATCCTTTTGTATAACTTTCATAAAATCATTTATGTTTGGCTTGTATTCCCCCCCTGAAAACATTAAAAACTCAGAAAAATGTAGGGGTATGAACTCACCTGATGCGATTGATGCGTACGTAAGATTGGTTGTAGGAAGCTAAGTGTCGAGTGATGACTCGAGTATGTGTTGGGTTTTGAGCAAACTAACACTCCTAAGGTGTTCATGCAACCCTAGAAACCTTGGATCTATGTTTGTCTAAAATATGAAAAATAATTTTCCAAGGTTCATAACCTATCTAGCATACATGGGGTACTTTAAAACATAAAAGATACTAGAAGAATTACATACCTTTGTTAGTGAGTTGATTCCTTGGGAGTTTGAGAGCCAAGCACCAATAATGTGAATGCCTTAAATGGAAATCACAAATCACCACAAACTTGGAAAACTTATGAGAGAGCACTCTAATACTCTAGAAATCGGCCACACCTTATGCACACACACATAGTGTCTTCTCCAGCACCATAAGCCTCTTTATATAGTGTAGATGATTAGGTTTATGAACCATGCAAACCCTAATATCCCATGTCTTTTCCTATTCCAAGGATCCATGGGTTAAAAGCTCCATGGATCATCCATGGACTCCCATTCAAGCTTAGCCCATTTCCTTATGAGTGTTAGCCCACACTATATAAGTACAATAGCCCATTATTTAATTAGTCACCTTATGATCACTAAATTAATTCATAATTAATTTAAGATCAATACTAATTAAATAATACAATTTCATATTAATATATTATAACTTATAATATATTAGTAGGCCGCAAATATACTCTTCTCATAATGTTATCCATATAAATAGTTCGGGTGAAGTGCAACCCAAATGGACCATGCCGGGTCGGGTCAAGTATATACCAAATAAGTTATGGACTTAGACACCTTATCCAACAGTCTCCCACTTGGATAAGTCTGATAATTGTATTTGCCTATATAGCTTCAAGAACCAACCGGCAATCGCAGCTCTCGAAAACTCTGTTGAACTATGAAGCGCCATTTGAGATAAGTGATCACATAATCCTCTGCTCTCATGATATCAGCCAGACAAATACATGGAACAATGTCTTACTTATTGTCCAGCCGTTTGTTTCCCGATTTCTGATTTGTTTGACAAAGAACTTAATCGAACACATCAATTTAGTTCTGACCGGGCCCGATACATAGGTCAAAACAAAATCATCGAGGGGCCCAGATATCGCTTCTATTTCTAGAAGGAACAGATAAACTTCGACTCATATGCTTGTTCTACTACTTATTGAATTGCACACAAAAGCACGTTTTATAACATCAAGTTACTGATGCGTTTACGTGCAATCAATGGACAACCAACTCATAGGTAACAACTCATATCTCTGGGTTTGAAGACTTATATGATATTACCATCTCACGATCACTCGAGATAAATTCCATTAAGTGATACAAGTGAGCGTGGGTTTATTCCAATACTCATAACTTATGAGTACTCATGAATGTTGTAGCAACCATTGCTATGGCTAAACACCTTTAGTCATATACAATCCCAATTCATGACAGTCTTCATTCATACCTACTTCCGACATATGACCAACTGTGGAGAGTTTGAATAAACTTATTATTCTGGAAGTCAAAACATGCAAAGCTGAAACAATAGTAAATAATTGACAATGATAGCAACACCTTACTCATAAATAAATCACAACTTTTATTCATCATCAAACGTCGATTACATTTTACAAGTTTCAGTAATAACTATCTAATCTGTAAAACTAATATCGTCCCTCATCCCAATGCGTCTCGCATGCTGCAAATGCTTCACCCTCGTCAGTCCCTTCGTAAGGGGATCCGCAGGGTTCTCATCTGACGATACCCTCTTTGCCACGAGGAGTCCCTCTTCTATCTTGTGTCTTATGAAGTGATATTTTCTGTCAATGTGTCGGGATCTGCCATGATCTCTTGGTTCCTTGGCTAAGGCAAACGCACTATTGCTGTCACAGAAAATATCCAGAGGCTCCTTAATAGCTGGTACAACTCCAAGGTCTCCGATGAAGTTCCTCAGCCATATCACCTCCTTTGCTGCTTCACTTTTTGCTATGTACTCTGATTCACAAGTCGAATCAGCTACAATCTCCTATTTGGAACTCTTCCAAGTGATTTCCCCTCCATTTAAGGTAAAGACCCAGCCCGACTGAGAGCGGAAGTTATCCCTATCAGTCTGAAAGCTAGCATCACTATACCCTACTACTCTCAAGTCATCACTCCCACCAAGGGTAAGGATCTAATCCTTAGTCCTCCGTAGGTACTTGAGAATATTCTTTACCGCAGTCCAATGAGCCTTGCCAGGGTTCCCCTGATATCTGCTGAGCATGCTCAAAGCGAAGGCCACATCAGGACGGGTACAAGTCATAGCATACATGATCGAACCAACAGCGAAAGCATAAGGTAATCGACTCATCTCAGCTATCTCATCTTCTGTACTCGGGCTCTGAGCCTTGCTCAGTTTGGCATTGCTTTGGATCGGTAATTCTCCTTTCTTGGAATTCTGCATGTTGAACCTTTTCAACAACTTATCCAAGTAGATACTCTGACTAAGTCCAATTAGTCTTTTACTCCTTTCTCTTAATATCCTTATCCCTAGGATATAGGCAGCTTCTCCAAGGTCCTTCATAGCAAAGCACTTCCCAAGCCAGGACTTAACCTCCTGCAAGGTTGGGATGTCATTTCCTATGAGTAGTATGTCATCCACATACAGTACCAAAAAGCTAACTATACTCCCACTAGCTCTGACATACACGCAGGACTCATCTTCACTTCTTGAGAAACCAAACTCTTTGACCTTCTCATCGAAACAAATATTCCAACTTCGAGATGCTTGTTTCAATCCATAAATGGATTTCTCAAGCTTGCACACTCTATTGGGGTACTCTGCACTGACAAAACCTTCTGGCTGATTCATGTAAACATCCTCAGCCAACTTGCTGTTAAGGAAAGCGGTTTTGACATCCATTTGCCATATTTCATAATCATGAAATGCAGCAATGGCTAGCATAACCCTAATAGACTTAATCTTTGCTACTGGTGAAAAGGTTTCATCATAATCAATACCCTGAGTCTGAGTAAAACCCTTCGCAACCAGTCGAGCCTTATAAGTGTGCACCTTCCCATCCATGTCGGTCTTCTTCTTGAAGATCCATTTGCACCCGACTATCTTACGGCCTGGTACATTGTCAACCAAGTTCCAAACTTGATTGTCATACATGGACTGTATCTCGCTGTCCATAGCCTTCTCCCATTTAGCAGACTCTGGGCCTGCCATGGCTTCCTTAACACTGTTAGGTTCATCCAGATTTACCAGTGTACTGTCACTGATAAATGTATCACCTTCCGTAGTAATATGAAATCCATAATAAAACTCAGGTGTGTTCCTAACCCTTGTGGAACACCTCGGAAGTATAGACTCGTCAGCTGGATCAACAGGAATTTCCTCCTCAAGTTGATTGCTAGTGTCTGAGGTTCCTTCACCAATTGAGTCTTGAATTTCTTCAAGGTCAATTTGCCTCCCACTATCTCCTTGGTTTATAAATTCTCTCTCTCGAAAGACCCCTCTCCTAGCCACAAAGACCACATTCTCACTGGGTCTGTAGAAGAGGTAACCAAATGATTTTTTGTTGGGTTTTGAGCATTCTAACACTCCTATGGTGTACATGCAACCCTATAAACCTTGGATCTATGTTTTCTCTATTATACATGAAAATATTAACTATTCCAAGGTTTCATCCTAACTAGCATATTATGAAGCACCTATACTACAAAGTTCTAGTTAGATGACATACCTTTTGATGTAGCTTGATGTCTTCAAGCTTTAAGAGCTTAGCCCTAATAGTGTGGAAGCCTCAAATGGAATCACAAATCACCAAAACACCTTGGAAGAACTTGAGAGAATATATATGCACACTAAAATCGGCCCACTCTTATTTTCACACACTTGTGCCAATTTTGTGAGCCAAGGACCCCTTTATATATTATGGAGGATTAGGGTTACATCCATGTAAACCCTAATACCCATGACCTTTCATTTACATAGGATCCATGGGTTAAAAGCTCCACGGACCATCCATGAAAGCTTAGCCCAACCTAAATGAACTTGGCCCATTCCATATATATAAGAGTCAATATTTAATTAGTTCTTTTTTTTATCACTTAATTAATTCTAAATTAATTCTTGATCAATACTAATTAAATAATATGATTCCATATTAATATATTAGAACTTATAATATATTAATATAAATCATAAATATACTATTCTCAAAAGACTATCCATATAAATTGTGCCGGTGAAGTGCAACCCAAATGGACCATGCCGGGTCGGGTCAAGTACATACCAAATATAGTTATGGACTTAGACATTAATCCAACATTTTTGTGGGTAGCCGATGAAAATACACCTTTCACTTCGAGGTTCGAGCTTGTCATGAGTCTCGCGCCTCACGAAAGCCTCGCAACCCCAAATCTTGATATGGTCCAAATTGGGAACTTTCCCAGTCCACATTTCATGAGGTGTTTTGGCAACCTTCTTTGTAGGGACTAGATTAAGGATGTGGGTGGCAGTCTCTAAGGCATACCCCCAAAAAGAGATTGGTAGCGAAGCTCGACTCATCATAGAGCGAACCATGTCCAACAAAGTTCGATTACACCTCTTAGCTACACCATTCAGCTGTGGTGTCCTGGGAGGTGTCAATTGTGAGACAATCCCACACTCCTTAAGATAGTCGAGGAACTCAGTACTAAGATACTCACCACCTCGATCAGATCGAAGCATCTTAATGTTCCTGCCCAATTGATTTTCTACTTCCTGTTTAAACTCTTTAAACCTTTCAAAAGTTTCTGACTTATGTTTGATTAAGTAGACATAACCATATCTACTAAAATCATCAATAAAAGTCACATAATAGCGATTAGCATCCCTTGTGGCGGTTTTGAATGGTCCACATACATCAGTATGTATAAGGTCCAACAAACCCTCACCCCTTGCACAAGTACCAGTGTAACATCCCAAAAATACCAACTTGAAATTTCATTTTTAAATTAGGTTAATACATAAAACATCATTATAAAACGTTCATAACAAAATATTCAGAGTACATCCCAGAAAATCCACAGTGCGGAAAACATGAGAGTGTGTGATATGCCGCTACCGCGCCGGCTCCTTTCCCCTAGCTGAAGAGGTACCTGAAAACAAAACTATAAAACGTAAGCACGAAGCTTAGTGAGTTCCCCCATAATGCCACATACCATGCAATCATATAATGAACAGCTAAGAGATGCGGGCCTCGCCCACACCCATAGAGATACGGGCCTCGTCCACACTCTACTAGCTAGGAGATACGGGCCTCGCCCACACTCTACTTTCTGAGAGATACGGGCCTCGCCCACGCTCTGCTATCCATGGAGATACGGGCCTCGCCCACACTCCGCTACTAATCCATAACATACAAGTATCACACAGACAACAAGTATAAGCAATTCTATCATACTGGCATATATCACAATCAAACTCAGCTATGAGATACGGGCTCCGCCCACACTCCGATACTAACATATCGTCTATACGGGCCGGCCTTGGTGCCTTAGACCCATCCCTACTGGAAGGAAACTCACCTCGAGAGTAGCTGCCGAAAACCTGGTCAGACTACGCCTGGCTGCCGCACCGGTAATCCCTCCGGCTATAAATCCGTAAACATGGATTAGGTACTCATAAATACCCCTAAGGTCAAATGACCGGTCAAAGTCAACTCCTTGGTCAAAGTCAACCTTCTGATTGACTGGACTCGCCGAGTCCATATGGCGACTCGCCGAGTCCTTCTATGTCTAGCCCGACTCTGACTCATCGGGTCCCTGTTCCCACTCACTGAGTCAGCCTGACTCGATAGACGGGGACAACTAACAAACCTGCGACTGGACTCGCCGAGTCCAAGGGGGTGACTCGCCGAGTCCGACGAACAGATCTCACAAATCGCTCCAATCTTCCATCAGAACATCAACCTTGGAGATTTGGAGATTTTGGGACTATAGCTACACGTTAAATTGCTAATTCCACGTGCGACTACGGAGGGTTGGACCTCCTACACTTAAACCCTTCTTATCCTAGTGACTGATCATATGACTCGCCGAGTTGGAAGAACAACTCGTCGAGTTCAAGGCTATATTCAAGGGACTCGCCGAGTTTGAAGAACGACTCGCCGAGTACCAGGCAATCTTCATAGGACTCGCCGAGTTGTTTATCCAACTCGCCGAGTCTAAGGCCATCTTCATGGAACTCGCCGAGTGCACTTTGGCACTCGCCGAGTACCCTTCGACTCTTCACCCATTCTGGCCAAAACTGAGACATGCAATGGTTCCAAACCATAAATCTAAGCTCCTAGGGTATAAACACACGGAGTTTGGGAGGTTTAAGGTCTTGAAATCCACATATAAGGGACAAAAAGGGAATCTATTATACTAAAGATTAAGAAGGAGCTTTCTTACCTGGTTAGGAGCTTCTCCCAGGGTAGATTTCGGATCTACCACACTTCCTTGCACCCTCCAACTTCCTCCTTCTTCTCTTAAGCTTCAAACTTCCTTCACCAAGCCAAAATCACTCTCAAGGATTAAAATGGGCTAGGGTTTCGCTCTCCAGTTCTTCTGGAAGAGAATGGGACGAAATGGGTGTTTTAGAATGGGTAAAATAGGGTGCAATGTCTGAAAATAGAGTTTCATCCAGACAGGTGGACTCGCCGAGTCCATGCATCGACTCGCCGAGTTCACCGCTCAAATCCCGTGTCCACCCTGCTGCTACTCGGCGAGTCGGGACGCAGACTCGCCGAGTTCGTGGCAAAATTAAGATAAAAACTTAAATAAAATCATACCATGAACCCGGTGTTACAAATCTCCCCCACTTATTTTAGACTTCGTCCTCGAAGTCTGCCGCTCCCTTCCGGAACAGCTCCGGATAATGCTCCATCATCTCATCCGCGGGCTCCCAAGTCCATTCCGAGCCCTTCCGATGCTGCCATTGCACCTTCACCAGCTCCACCCTTTTGTTCCTCAGTTCCTTCGACTTCCGGTCTAGGATAGCCACAGGCCGCTCGATATAATTCAGGCTGTCATCAACCTGGATGTCCTCCAAAGGTACCACTGCTGAATCGTCCACCATACACTTCCGCAGCTGGGAGACGTGGAAAGTGTTGTGGATCTGACTGAGTTTGGCTGGAAGGTCCAGCTGATATGCCACCCTTGCCCACCCGGGCTGCAACCCTAAACGGTCCAATATACCTGGGACCCAACTTGCCCCGTTTCCTGAATCGGATGACGCCCTTCCACGATGACACTTTTAGGAGAACCATATCCCCAACCTGGAACTCCAGGTCTGATCGGCGCCTATCGGCATAACTCTTCTGCCGACTCTGAGCAGTCTGAAGCCTGCTCCGGACCTGCTGAATCTTCTCTGTCGTCTTGAGCACTACTTCGGCGCTCCCCATGACTCTCTGTCCAACCTCGCCCCAACATATCGGGGTCCTGCACTTCCTCCCGTACAACATCTCGAAGGGAGGACAGTCAATACTCGCGTGATAGCTGTTATTGTATGAAAACTCGGCTAAAGGAAGATAGGTATCCCAGCTACCACCGAAGTCTAAAACACACGCCCGCAGCATGTCCTCCAGAGTCTGGATGGTCCGCTCGCTCTGGCCATCCGTCTGCGGGTGGAAGGCTGTACTAAAATGCAGACGAGTACCCAGCTCGTCATGAAACTTCTTCCAGAACCTGGAAGTGAACCGCACATCCCTATCCGAAATCACTGAAACTGGCACCCCGTGCCGTGCCACCACCTCTCTGATATAGATATCGGCCAATTTCTCGGCCGAGATGCTCTCCTGAATCGGGATAAAGTGGGCGCTCTTGGTCAATCGATCGACGATGACCCATATCGAATCCACTCCCTGTGCGGTCCTGGGAAGCTTGGTGATGAAATCCATCGTGATGTCTTCCCATTTCCACAGCGGGATATCCAACGGCTGCATCTTGCCGTGTGGTCTCTGGTGTTCGGCCTTGACCTTCCTGCAGGTCAGGCACCGCTCAACGTACCATGCTACATCCCGCTTCATGCAGGGCCACCAATAGTCCAGACGAAGATCCCTATACATCTTCGTTGCCCCTGGATGAATGGAGAATCGGGATTTATGCGCCTCCTCCATCAGAACCTGGCGCACGCCTCCGAGGTATGGAACCCACACCCTGCGGTGTAATGTCAATAATCCCCTGCTGTCATGGTCGAAGGAGGAAACCTGTCCCACAATCCGCTCACTCTTCCGATGTTCCTCCTTTATAGCCTCCTGCTGAGCCTCCCGGATCCACTCCAAAAGCGGAGTCACCACTGTCATCCGCATGCAAATATCCCTGATCGGCGCCGCCTTGCGGCTAAGCGCATCGGCCACCACGTTGGCCTTCCCCGGGTGATAAAGGATTTCACAATCATAATCCTTTACCACATCAAGCCACCGACGCTGCCTCATATTCAGATTTGGCTGGTCCATGAGGTACCTCAAACTCTTGTGGTCCGTGTAAATCGTACAGCGAACCCCATAGAGGTAATGACGCCAAATCTTGAGGGCGAACACAACAGCCCCCAACTCCAAATCATGCGTCGGGTAGTTCGCCTCGTGAGGCTTCAGCTGCCTCGACGCGTAGGCGATGACATGCCCTCTCTGCATCAATACCGCACCCAAACCTGAGATGGACGCATCGCAGTATACAACAAAATCCTCCATACCCTCTGGCAACGCTAAGATTGGCGCCTCGCACAATCTCTGTCTCAGTGTCTCGAATGCTGCCTGCTGCTCAGGCCCCCAACGAAAGACCACAGCCTTCCTCGTTAACCTGGTCAGGGGTAATGCTATCTTGGAGAAATCCTGAATGAATCTCCGATAGTAGCCAGCTAATCCTAGGAAACTCCGAATCTCAGATGGAGACTTCGGAACCTCCCATCTCATCACGGCCTCCACCTTGGCCGGATCCACCGAAATCCCGTTCTGGTTGACAAGGTGCCCAAGAAACTGCACCTCGTGCAACCAGAACTCACACTTGGAGAACTTAGCATACAAGTTCTCCCTTCTCAAGGTCTCCAAAACCTCCCGCAAATGCTCCTCATGCTGCTCTCGCGTCTTGGAGTAAACCAAGATATCATCAATAAATACTATCACCGACCGGTCTAACATCGGTCTACACACGCGGTTCATGAGGTCCATGAACGCGGCAGGAGCATTGGTGAGCCCGAAAGGCATCACCACGAACTCATAGTGGCCATAACGTGTCTGAAATGTCGTCTTCTGCACATCCTCCTCTCTGACCCTCACCTGGTGATACCCTGAACGCAAGTCTATCTTGGAGAACCAAGATGCTCCCTGAAGCTGGTCAAAGAGGTCGTCAATCCTCGGGAGTGGGTAGCGGTTCTTCACCGTTACCTTATTCAGCTCCCTATAATCGATACACATCGGATGCGACCCGTCCTTCTTCTTTACAAACAGAATCGAGGCTCCCCAGGGTGAACTGTTCGGTCTAATGAAACCCTTGTCTAACAGCTCCTGAAGCTGTGTAGACAACTCCTGCATCTCAGGAGGAGCCAACCGATACGGTGCCTTGGCTATCGGAGCCGCGCCAGGGACTAGGTCGATCCTGAACTCCACCTGTCGCTCTGGAGGTATCCCAGGCAGCTCCTCGGGGAATACATCCGCGAACTCTCGTACTACGGGCACATCGCCCACCGTCGCCTTACCCGCCTCCCGGGTGTCCATGACATATGCGACATATCCTGCGCAACCCTGCTGAAGGTAACGCCTTGCCCTCGCTGCCGAACAGAAGGCTGGCCCTGGCTGTGATCTCTCACCCTGAATTACTAACTCTCCCCCACTTGGGGCTCTGACTCGTACTAACTGTTGCGCGCAATCTATCACTGCCCCATTGGACTCAGCCAATCCATACCAATAATGACCTTGTTTCCCCGCAATGGAATGGGAACTAGGTCAACCAACTACCCCTCTTCGAACAACCTCAATACACAATCTCGGAAGACCTCTGATGCTCGCACCGACCGGTCGTCCGCAATCTCGACCTCTAAAGGGCAATCCAACATGCTCGAGGACTCAGGAAACTTCTTGCTAAGTGCAAGAGAAACAAAGGATCGGGTAGCCCCCGAATCAAACAACACCTGGACTGGAATACCGTTCACATGGAACGATCCTAAACATATATACACAGAGCACATATCAATATCATAAATCTCATATAAATAGGTCAGAGGGAAAGAATCATACCCGTCACCACATCGGGTGCGGCGCGTGCCTCCTCGGCTGTCAGCTGAAATGCCCGGCTCCTCACCACCGGAGCCTCTGCCTTGCCCTGCCGGCCATCCGTAATCCGCAGGGTCGCTGGAGCTGGCGCCTGTACTGGTGCTGCTGCTGTCAATTGGGGGCAGTTGGCCCTCTTGTGGCCCCTCTGGTTGCAGTGGAAACACAGCAACTCAGATGTCTGAATAACCGGAGCAGGGGCAGTACAATCCCTGCTGAAGTGTCCCGTCTTGCCGCACCTGTAGCAGCCTATCGATCCTAATCTACACGCTCCCTCGTGCGACCTGCCGCACTTCCTGCAGCGGCCCGGTCCTGAATGGCCTTTCGGCCTACCATCTGATCCCTTGGGCTTCTTTCCCGAAGCCCCTATCGTCTGTCCCTCCTCTGCCTTCCTCTTCCGGATGTGCTCCAGCTCTATCTCCCTCTCCCTTGCCCTAGCAATCATAGAATCCAGGGTAGGGCAGCTGAAAAACTGATATGCTCCCGAATGTCGGCTCGCAGCATGTCATGGTAGCGGGTCCTCCTCATATCCTCATGACCTGCATACTGGGGCACCAGTAACGCCCTCTCTCGGAACTTGGCGGTGATCTCCGCCACAGTCTCCGTCGTCTGTCTCATATCCAAAAACTCTCTGGCTAACTGCTGGAGTTCCACTGCAGGTGCGAACTCCGCTCTGAACCGGGTCACAAAGTCCGGCCACGTCATAGCCTCAACAGCCGATGCTCCCAATGAGTCACCAACAGACTCCCACCAATCCCTAGCTCGGTCTCTCAAACATCCTGCTGCATACCTCACCTTCGACCCCTCGGGGCAGAAGCTGGTCAGCTGCGCAGACTCAATGTCTGCGATCCATCGTCTGGCCACAATGGGGTCCTTCGCCCCATGGAAATCCGTCGCACCGCTGCTCCTGAAGTCCTTGAAGGACAGTGTGCGAGATCCTGACTGGCTAGCCGCCATATCACTCCTGAACGCCCTGAGGCGATCCTCCATCAACTCAACAATACCCTCCTTGATCGACCCGAAGATGAGGGGAGTCGACTCAAGGATGCCCCTGGTAATCTCTGACGCGATGAACTCACGTAGACCCTCATCAATTGGTTCGGACCCTGAACCCGAACCCGATCCCGATCCTGAGCCTCCCGCTCCCTGTCGTGTGGTCACCATACTGAAAAACATAGCATAACCACCGTCAAACGATATTCCACTAACGAGGCTCACATACATACCACTAGTCCCCGGTCTCGCCTCGGCCCTTTTTGAATCGAGTACGGATCCTCCGCTTTCGGTAGTACGGGCCCATACTACCTTCCACGTCTATCCGTACTTTCCTCAAGAATTGCCTCAACTCAACCAAGTCCTTTCTACTAATACTGCCGTTCTCGTGCTACTCTCGCCCTAGGCTTGCCCTAAGTAATCGCCATCCCACTCTCTGCCATCAGCTGCACAAGAAGTCCCTGCTTTCTTTCCCTAACTAGCTCGCGAATACTATTACATATTACTCAGACTAGATAATTATTCGAATGAGAGGTCCTTCCCTACAACGGTTGGACTCAAACAAGAGCTGCGAAATAGGGCTAGACCCAACCTTCTGAAATTATTTAATCCTTCCAATATGTAACTTAGCATATTCGTTCACTAGTTAGTGAAAGACGACTAGAACTCCTAATAGCACAAAGCAAGCAGCATTCGGGCATTGAGTACACATAATCAAGTATATACTACTCTGGCTATCATACTGACTGATATGTACTAGCATGCAATTCTCAAAAAGCCGAAACGCATAAAGCAGGCACATAAGGCATCATTCCTAGATCCTTAGTCCTATTCTAGCATGCTGTTCTACTGAAACTGAAACTGATAATCATAACGTAAACTTGTATGGGTACTTTGGGGAAAACTTACTTGAGCTCGGCCGGTCGCGCACATCACACACCTTTTTCTTTTTAGAAACCCCTTTTACTTAGTCTTTAGAAAATCATTTCTTTATAAAAATCTTTTAATCCCTCGATTTGAGTCCAGACACCCCCGAAGGTGTGTCCGAATCCCTCAAACCAGGGCTCTGATACCAACTTGTAACATCCCAAAAATACCAACTTGAAATTTCATTTTTAAATTAGGTTAATACATAAAACATCGTTATAAAACGTTCATAACAAAATATTCAGAGTACATCCCAGAAAATCCACAGTGCGGAAAACATGAGAGTGTGTGATATGCCGCTACCGCGCCGGCTCCTTTCCCCTAGCTGAAGAGGTACCTGAAAACAAAACTATAAAACGTAAGCACGAAGCTTAGTGAGTTCCCCCATAATGCCACATACCATGCAATCATATAATGAACAGCTAAGAGATACGGGCCTCGTCCACACCCATAGAGATACGGGCCTCGCCCACACTCTACTAGCTAGGAGATACGGGCCTCGCCCACACTCTACTTTCTGAGAGATACGGGCCTCGCCCACGCTCTGCTATCCATGGAGATACGGGCCTCGCCCACACTCCGCTACTAATCCATAACATACAAGTATCACACAGACAACAAGTATAAGCAATTCTATCATACTGGCATATATCACAATCAAACTCAGCTATGAGATACGGGCTCCGCCCACACTCCGATACTAACATATCGTCTATACGGGTCGGCCTTGGTGCCTTAGACCCGTCCCTACTGGAAGGAAACTCACCTCGAGAGTAGCTGCCGAAAACCTGGTCAGACTACGCCTGGCTGCCGCACCGGTAATCCCTCCGGCTATAAATCCGTAAACATGGATTAGGTACTCATAAATACCCCTAAGGTCAAATGACCGGTCAAAGTCAACTCCTTGGTCAAAGTCAACCTTCTGATTGACTGGACTCGCCGAGTCCATATGGCGACTCGCCGAGTCCTTCTATGTCTAGCCCGACTCTGACTCATCGGGTCCCTGTTCCCACTCACTGAGTCAGCCTGACTCGATAGACGGGGACAACCAACAAACCCGCAACTTGACTCGTCGAGTCCAAGGGGGTGACTCGCCGAGTCCGACGAACAGATCTCACAAATCGCTCCAATCTTCCATCAGAACATCAACCTTGGAGATTTGGAGATTCTGGGACTATAGCTACACGTTAAATTGCTAATTCCACGTGCGACTACGGAGGGTTGGACCTCCTACACTTAAACCCTTCTTATCCTAGTGACTGATCATATGACTCGCCGAGTTGGAAGAACAACTCGTCGAGTTCAAGGCTATATTCAAGGGACTCGCCGAGTTTGAAGAACGACTCGCCGAGTACCAGGCAATCTTCATAGGACTCGTCGAGTTGTTTATCCAACTCGCCGAGTCTAAGGCCATCTTCATGGAACTCGCCGAGTGCACTTTGGCACTCGCCGAGTAGCCTTCGACTCTTCACCCATTCTGGCCAAAACTGAGACATGCAATGGTTCCAAACCATAAATCTAAGCTCCTAGGGCATAAACACACGGAGTTTGGGAGGTTTAAGGTCTTGAATCCACATATAAGGGACAAAAAGGGAATCTATTATACTAAAGATTAAGAAGGAGCTTTCTTACCTGGTTAGGAGCTTCTCCCAGGGTAGATTTCGGATCTACCACACTTCCTTGCACCCTCCAACTTCCTCCTTCTTCTCTTAAGCTTCAAACTTCCTTCACCAAGCCAAAATCACTCTCAAGGATCAAAATGGGCTAGGGTTTCGCTCTCCAGTTCTTCTGGAAGAGAATGGGACGAAATGGGTGTTTTAGAATGGGTAAAATAGGGTGCAATGTGTGAAAATAGAGTGTCATCCAGACAGGTGGACTCGCCGAGTCCATGCATCGACTCGCCGAGTTCACCGCTCAAATCCCGTGTCCACCCTGCTGCTACTCGGCGAGTCGGGACGCAGACTCGTCGAGTTCGTGGCAAAACTAAGATAAAAACTTAAATAAAATCATACCATGAACCCGGTGTTACAACCAGTGAAGGGTGATTTTGTCATTTTTCCAAGTAGACAAGACTCACAACTATCATCCGACTTGAGGTCGAACGACTCCAAGACTCCATCCTTTTGGAGCTGGCCTATACGTTTCTTGCTTACATGTCCAAGACGACAATGCCACAAAGATGCTTTATCCAAGCTAGTAGTAGAATCAATACATAATACATTATTTCCTAAATTATCTACAACCGATACAGCTTCATACACACCATCACAAGGTAATGCTTTAAAATAAAGAACATTATTAAAGAAAGCATTAATACTACCAACTTCATTATCAAAAGAAAAGGTAAAACCTTGTTTGTACAAATCATGAAAGGAAATAATATTCCTCGCCATTTCAGACGAGTACACACATTTATTCAAATCTAACTTTAACCCACTATCTAGCAACAAAGTATAAACTCCAATCTTGGCAACATGTGCAACCTTCTTGTTCCCCATGATTAAGTTTATCTTTCCGTGCTCCACATCCTCACTTCTTCTTAGGCCCTGCAAGTCACAACAGATGTGAATACCACAACCTATATCAAGAACCCAAGAATTAGAATATGGTGAGTTATTAGACAATATAGTGTAAATACCTGCATGGGATGGTTTCACTTTCCCATCCTTGACATCCTGCAAGTACTTTGGGCAGTTTCGCTTCCAGTGCCCCTTATTTTGACAATAGAAGCATTCAGCATCCTTAGGGATGGCAGAAGGAGTAATAGAACCACCTTTGGTTCCAAATGAGGAGCCTTCAAGGGACTTTCCCTTGGTACCCTTCGAAGGGTGCTTCCTCTTCTTCCCTTTGCCTTGCCCGATAGCCAAAACAGGGGTAGTAGTAGGAGTAGGAGTAGTAACCGACTTACTCTTAAGACCACTTTCGGCAGTCTTCAGAAGTCCTTGAAGTTTACTGAGTGTGACTTCCTCCTTGTTCATTTGGTATGTCATACGAAATTGATCATAACACAAGGGCAAGGAGTGCAAAATGATATCAATTGCCAACTCCTCACGGAAGTTCACATTCAATTTCATTAGACGGTCCACATACCTTTGCATTTTCTGCATGTGGCTCATGATTGGTTCGCTATCCTTCATACGGGTAGTGATCATGGAGGAGATTATTTCATATTGCTCTTGACAAGCACTCTGATGGTACCTTTCCATCAGATCCTGATGCATCTCAAAAGGGTAATAGTCCTCATAGGACTTTTGGAGTTCAGCTGTCATGGTGGCCATCATGATGCATGCCACCTTGGTGACATCTCTTTCATATGCCTGATACTCAGCGACCTCCTCAGAAGTAGCAGTGGACTCATCAAGCTCCTTTAGCTCCTTATCGAGGACATATTCCTTGTCCTCGTAACGAGTGACCATCCTGATGTTCCGGATCCAATCCATGAAGTTGGAACCATCAAAGATGACCCGCCCACAAAGGTTCATGAGGGAAAAGGAGCCAGTAGGGTTAGAGCCCGAAGCATTGTTGTTGGAAGACATCTGAAAAGAAGAAAACAAGTTTATATTAGATATATCGAATCCTTAATAATACAACCAAATGTAATATTAAGGCTAGGATCCAACACAGTATATTATAACTTAGAAGAGGGATGTCGTAATCTAAGCTGTAACATATTTAAGGTAGGTGAATGAGGATTCACCAATTTCCACCATGAAAACGAAATGAATTATTAGGTTTAATTGGTTTTGAAATTCCAAGATTCTTTTGAGATTCATTGAACTTTTCAATGGCATGTTTCAATCTCGATTGTGCCCTTCAAGTTTTGTGACTGGGATGCCGAGGATCACAAAACAAGGTGTGAATAACCATGCAAATTCACTTGGTACCCTTAATATTATCACCTAATCAATGTGTCGGTTAACCACACACGCTCCACCGATCTATGATAAACATTAAGTCACCCTTCGTGATCCTTACTAGTCCAAGTTAGTGTGCCGGTTAACCACACACGCTCCACTAACGACTTGGTAAGGTACAAGGTGTGAATTTCATGGGTTAGCACCATATTCACATTTTCCTAAAGTAACTAAGATTGGGAATTTATTAAAGGTTTAGTTACTTTATAATATTCATTATACTTTTAATGAGAATTTAAAGTCATTGTCCTACCCGTTCGGCTAACGACCCTCCACCGATCAAGGAAGCGGTGGGTGAGAATGGACACCCATTAAGTTGCCATTTTATAGGCAACAACCTTATACCCCCCTTATAGACCGGCTTCGTGAATGAGGCCTACTAACGGTAAAACGACTTAATCTTATACATATATATAATAATTAACCATTAATGTTATAAATAGTATAAGGGTTGAATTTTAACTTTTAAAACTCTAAGGGTTTGGAATTAAAGTATATTAAAGTGTGTGTAACTTTACAAATTGTGTAACTTTACAAATTCCAAAACTTGAGGACAAGTTTTGAAACTATTCAAAACTTTTCATTTCATAACTTATGAATTAAAGGTTCATAAAATGAAGACTCTTCATTTTCATGTAACTTATGTGTTTTAAGTGTGCATAAATGAAAGTGACCTTTGGAAATCCATAACTTGAGGACAAATTATGGACTCCATTAAAACACATAAATGATGAAGAACTATCAATAACCAATTTAGCAAATAATTCCTATAATCTAACAATAATTCATAAGAACATGAACATCATATCAAAAATTCCAAGAACATATGAACACATATCATCATGCAATTTTGATATAAGCCATTGTAAATGGATTAGCATAAACATTACACCATCTAAAACAGGTTTTATAACACCAAAACAGTTTAGGGTAATGTTTCTAGTCCATTTCCAGCAGCAAAACTCGAAAATCTGCATTCTGAGGCTTCTACTCGTCGAGTGCACGAACCTACTCGACGAGTAGGATGAATTTACTCATGGACTCGGCGAGTCCCCCCATGGACTCGGCGAGTTCATGCTGCAGAATGCAGAAAACTTGAGTTTTTCAACAAGTTTGCAACAAGTATCAAACAAACAAGCCTAGGCTCTGATACCACTGTTGGGTTTTGAGCAAACTAACACTCCTAAGGTGTTCATGCAACCCTAGAAACCTTGGATCTATGTTTGTCTAAAATACATGCAAAATAATTTTCCAAGGTTCATAACCTATCTAGCATACATGGGGTACTTTTAAACATAAAAGATACTAGAAGAATTACATACCTTTATTAGTGAGTTGATTCCTTGGGAGTTTGAGAGCCAAGCACCAATAAGGTGAATGCCTCAAATGGAAATCACAAATCACCACAAACTTGGAAAACTTATGAGAGAGCACTCTAATACTCTAGAAATCGGCCACACCTTATGCACACACACATAGTGTCTTCTCAAGCACCATAAGCCTCTTTATATAGTGTAGATGATTAGGGTTATGAACCATGCAAACCCTAATAACCCATGTCTTTTCCTATTCCAAGGATCCATGGGTTAAAAGCTCCATGGATCATCCATGGACTCCCATTCAAGCTTAGCCCATTTCCTTATGAGTGTTAGCCCACACTATATAAGTACAATAGCCCATTATTTAATTAGTCACCTTATGATCACTAAATTAATTCATAATTAATTTAAGATCAATACTAATTAAATAATACAATTTCATATTAATATATTATAACTTATAATATATTAGTAGGCTGCAAATATACTCTTCTCATAATGTTATCCATATAAATAGTTCGGGTGAAGTGCAACCCAAATGGACCATGCCGGGTCGGGTCAAGTATATACCAAATAAGTTATGGACTTAGACACCTTATCCAACAGTGTGCACGGATCCTATTTAGCATATAATGACATATAATTGTATCAAATTAGTGTATAACGCAACTAGTTATGTTAGGGAATCACCCTAGGGACTAAGAAACACTTGAAACTAAGTGTTAGAATCACATGTGATTGAATGAGGGAGATTTACGGCCACAGTTAGGGTGTGTACAGCCATGGGTGTGCGGCCCATGAGTGTACGACCATACACTCATGAAGAGGTGTGCTTTTAAGGTGTTTCCAAGGTTCTAACTAGCATCCAAGAAGTGTTCTAGGTCCCAAGCTTAGTTGTAATGCAAGTTTGAGGCCTAATATGATCATCAAAGTGAGTTTACAACCCTAAGAGGTGTGTGCGGCCGTACAAAGGGGTGTGCGGCCGTACACCCTTCATGTTCATGCTAAAGTTGTCGACTTTAAGGTGCATCAAGGCTAGGATCATGTCCAACTAGATGATAGGGGTCAAACTCTCACTTTGGAGGGCCTTTAAGGTGTGTATGGCCAACCTTATGAAGGTGTGCGGCCGTACTCCTTCAAAGGATGAAGAACATGATGAAACTTGAAGATTCAAGGCTTAGATTAAGAGGTCTTCCAAGTATAACAAGCTAAAGGATGGAATACTTACGTTTGTGAAGCCTTGGAGGGTTCACGGTTGAAGAAACTTGAGAGAGAATGGAGTAGTGTGCAGCCAAGGGAAGAAAGGAATGAAGGAAGGGAGGTCTACTCATATATATATAGGGGTGGGTGACCCACCACCTTCAGTGTGCAGCCATGACGGGGGGTGTACGGCCGCACACCCATGTGTACGGCCGCACACCCATGTGTACGGCCGTACACTCCTCCTAAGAGAGTGTATGGCCCGAAATGCTACTTTACGACTTTGGTAACTCATCCCTAATCTCAACCTTGGTTGTACTCAAGCTTAGAACACTTACACGAACCCCTAAACATTGCTAAAAGGTAACAGAATCGAGTTTAACATTGATTGAATTGACTAGATGTACAAGATAGAAGTTTCGGGTTGTCACAGTAAGTGGCTAGGTCCGATCCAGTCATCCTTAGGTTCCATAACTCCTGCTCTAACTTTTGGATTCGCCCCTCGGGCAGTATTCTTCCAGCATCAAGATTTTGAGATCTTCCCAGCTTATGGCATTAGCAACTGGGAGAGATAGGGCTTTCACATGGCCCTTCCACCAGGTGAGAGCTCGATCAGAGAAAGTGCAAGCAACGAACTTGACTTTGCTTATTTCCGGGCATGTACAGATCTCGAAGACCGTTTCAGTCTTGTCGAACCATTGCATAAGTGAAATGACTCCTCCTACCCCGTTGAATGTCTTTGGCTTTGCATTTGAAAATTCTTTGTATGTGCATTCCCTGGTATGACCATGGCCAGTGCCACGATTCAAGTGGTTGGTACTGCTTCCAGCTCCGCCAGCGCCATTAGAGTTTATTTGCATAAGAGCAGCTGCTACTGCTGCAGTGATAGCAGCCTGTACCATGACGGGATCATATTGTGGAGGTGGTGGCGGTGGTGTTGGTGTTGCATTGTTAACGCGTCTGCCAGATCTGCGAGGAGGCATCTTGCTGCCAAAGAATTAACAATGAAAGGCAATAAGTCTTTGATGAATGAAAGTTGAGTGTTAAAGAGTTTAACTATTTTAGATTCTTTATGTATTGCGATTCGACTTAACAGTGATTTGTGTTCGATTTATAGTAGTAGTTTCTACAATAACAGATAAACCGATGAATTTGAGCGATATCCAAGGAATTAACACGCAAAGCAAATACTTATATATATATATATATATATATATATATATATATATATATATATATATATATATATATATATATATATATATATTGGATACACTGTAATGTTGGAAAATTTTGACCTTATCTACAGGTCTACAGTACCGAAAGTTAACAAAAGTAAAACATTTAGTCGTGGTCCTAGTCTATAACAAAATTTGGAGTCGTGCAAGCACTACTTGCGACATGTACTGCGCTTAGAGCTAGATTCCGCTTCCGAGTGTTTGGCTCCCATTAGTCGCCTCTCAAGGATGACATGTAGCTCCCTCATTTCTCTTATCTCGGTGAGGGTTGCATCCATTTGGCCATGTAGTGTCCTGGTGTGAACTCGGGTCTCATCATGTAGTTCGTCTAGGCGATATATATCGGCAGTGTTGCTTTGTGTCGTTGCATTGACTTCTCGAATCCAGGTCATCGAGATCCTTGACTGGTCGATTTGGTTAGCCATGTTATCCACGATGACAGGGAGTGCCCGGTCAGCAGAACCTTCATTGCTAACGTCGTAGAAGTCTCGGCACATCCTGTATGGAGGGCGCACTCCTTGTTGTCGGCTCCATTGGTGAATGAGGTTTCCCCACTTGGGGGTTGGTCCTTGAAAACCTCGCCTGATTGCCAGAGGTCGGACGGCTGGTGGGGGATTGTACACTTCGGGTTCTGTATCGGTCCCCTCTGACTCTTCTTCCTGTTCTTCCATGGATTCCTCTTCTTCTTCCTCTTCATCCACAATTTTCTCAGGATCCTCTTCTGGATCATCTTCCACCCAGCCTCCGTTACCTTGGTTTGGGTAGTAAGGGTCTCCTGGCAAGTGGAATTCGGCCATTGTGTCTGTACGAGAACAGGGATATGAGAATTGTCTAAACACTAAAGCATATAATTTGAACATCAAGGTTAAACTATTGCATTTACAAAATACTCCTATACTATTCTAAATGTTATGTTTGATTCTAAAGATTGTATGTTTGGTAAGTTTTAGACTTGTCGTCCTCTGCAAATATTCCCTGACGTATGTTAGTCGGCTCTCGGATAATTATAGTTGATCGGTCTATATTTATCCCAGTCCCGATTACATATTCCAAGGCATACCTGTAGAGCACAACTCATCTATAATACTTCTATATTGTTTTCCTTATGATACTGTTATTGTTATGCAAGGTATGCATGTATACTTTTAATAAAACTATATTTTTAAAAGTATGTCTCTTAATCAGAGTGTTTTTGCCCAGTTGTGTTTATAGTTGTATATAAAAAAATTAAATGGTTTTGATATACTTAGTTCACTATAAACAATGCTCTGATACCAATCTGTCACACCCCTAAACCTGAACGGAGGAAACGTTCGGGGGCGGAGGACGTCATGTACAGTATCATAACAATTAAATAGTAAAGAAAGTACACGCCACCATAACATATATTTGAAAAGTTTACATGATTGTTGTATTACATGTTTCAAAGTCAAATACAATATGATGCTCCAAAGATGTTACTAACACCAGAGCATTAGTCCCCAAAAGTAGTTGCTAACCTGGTGTTTAGCGATTCCCTGAGAATACAATTATTTCAAAGAAAAAGTGTCAACAATAAAGTTGGTGAGTTTATAAGTAGATATTTGTGTAAATGTATGCCATTCGAAGGTTTACGTTTGTTTTCCAGAAAATCCGATATTTTCTTATAAAAGGAGTTATGAATCGTTGTTTCTATGAAATGAATGTATCGAACCAGGAAAAACCTATATTTTTCCTAAAAGTGAGGAGGAGTCTCAAATGCCCAAAACTGTAACTTGTAAGTAAATATGTCATACTTAAAATAATGATGTATAGTTTTATTAGTAAAGAAAACTATAAGAAGTTTGTATTTTTACGTAAAGATAACTGTAATATTACTTTTCTCGCAAAAATATAATACCATAATAATTGTCTATCCTGTGAGTTTTCATAACCATACTATGATGGATTTGCCTGTAGCGACGTTCTTCAGGCGTCGAAATGTTATGATATTTGTCACCCCGCGGACTGTAGCTAACAGTCAGGGTGCGGGATCATCAGTCCCGTATAGATCTATACACACTTATCACGTTCTCACAACAGAGACTCTGGTTATAAAACAAGGCTTTCTAGTGGTACCTTGACAGGTATAGTGAAGACAAATGACTCACAGATTCTCAATTAAGTCACGTATTCTTGAAAATGAATGTGTTTATGTCCGAAATGATTTCCCTTTTTACTATGTTGATAAGGGCATAATGATGAGTTGTGTTTTCTTACATAAACAAAATGTTATAGTTGAAATGATTACCCTTGTCATGATGTGTTATGTAAACATATATATATATATATATATATATATATATATATATATATATATATATATATATATAATGCATGTTATTATTTATTAACATATTTCATCCCGTGAGGGTAAAGTGGTATCGTGATATGTTTTTCATGCTAACATTTTCGTATGATAGTTAAAACAACTGCATGAAAAGTATAGCAAAAGATTGATGTTTCACACGATTTTTGTTGTGTGTTTACTTGTATTCTCCCCTAAAAGTGTTTAAAAAGCATTTACAAAGTATTTAAAAGTGTTGTGATAGGGGTATGAACTCACTTGGTAGAAGTGACGATTTGATGAAAATGATGTTTAACTCGGGCAGCACTTTGACTGGAAAGAAGACGATTTCTCGGGAATCTCGGGGCTTCAAACTTCCGTCAGAGCTTAGATATGAAACCGGGATGTCGGGATAGTCTTGAGAGGGTAGAAGTATGAAATTTGGGAGAGAAAGTTGAGAATTAGCAACCAAAACCCGGAGCCTTCGCATCCTTTTTATAGGGCTGGAAGAGGTCTCGAACGCGGGGCGTTCCTGCGAGGTACACGAGGCGTTCCCGAACGCGGGGCGTTCCCTCGTACGCAGCGCGTTCTGGAGCCTAGTGCATCACTGCTTATGAACCTCGGATTGGATGGCGATGGGACTCGTTCTGATATGCGAACGCGGGGCGTTCCTTAGGGAACGCAGGGCGTTCCCTTCGGATCAGCCTCGAGATGTGTGCCCAGTTCTTTGAAATTCCATAACTTTTGCGTATGAGCTCCGTTTTCTACGTTCTTTATATGCACGCGAAGGTGAGAATATACTCTACAACTCTAGTTTAGACTTCGTCGGCTAATTTTGAATTTATTTTTAATATTATATTTTTAAGAGGCCGGGACTGGAAAAGTCCGTTAAAAATCCATAACTTCTTCATCCGACGTCCGTTTTCGTCTGTCTTTTTACCGTTGTACTACCATTGACGAAATCTTCGATTCTGGTTTAGGTCGTGTCGGTTAAAAATCGCTCGATCTCTATTGCGAGTTTTTAGCTGTCTGCCGCTATATATCCGAAACTTCGAAAAATCATAACTTCCTCATACGAAGTCAGATTTGGACGTTCTTTTTATGTATGTTTACGGTTTAATGATATCTACAACTTTCATTTAGATACCTAAGGCTAAAAAGTATTTTATTGGAATTTCGCATTTTATGCTTAACAGTGTTTTACCGGTTTTGTTGCGGATCTTCGATTGATCATAACTTCTTCGTTATAACATGCATTTTAGTGTTCTTTATATTTCTGAAAACCTTGTCACGATATCTACCACTTAGTACATTTTATTGAGATTATTGAACATTTCATTTTTGACGCTATTTTTATTATCTCAAAAAGAGGTTACAATATTTGACTTTAAATTAGTACATTGACCTGAAATATCGAGTTGTTACAAGCGTAGTATGTGCAGCTTAACATACCATGTACTTGGTTCATCCCAGCACACTTTCAAGTTACACCCAACGTACTGCATGCGCCCAGCGTACTTTAGTTGTACGGCGAGCGTAGTGGATTGGCAGTAAGCAAAAACGTAGGTAAAACTTCAATCTTCAAAAATTCATAACTTTCGCATACGAGCTCTATTTTTTGACGTTCTTTATATCCATGTGTAGCTATCAAGGAGATCTACAACTTTCGCTTTGGACTCCGTCGGCTAATTTTGATATTTTCTAAGCTACATGCTCTCAATATATTTTCCAGTGTTTGAATTGTCCCTTCGCTCTGACCATCAATCTGTGGATGGTAGACTATACTCAAACACAACTTTGTATCCATCTCTTCCTGTCGGCTCTTCAAAAATCTTGAAGTAAAACGACTGTCACAATCTGAAACAATCGTTAAGGGAACACCGTGAAGTCTTACTATCTCCTTCACGTAGACATTTGCAAGCTTCTCCATGGACCATCTCTCACTGGCCGCTATGAAGTGTGTACACTTTATGAATCGATTCATGATTACCTAAATCGTTTCGTGACCACTCTTTGCCCTTGGTAGCTTGGTCACAAATCCATGGTGATGTCCTCCCACTTACCTATGGGTACATGAAAGGGCTCTAAACTTCCATATGGTTTATGATGTTGCACCTTAACTCTCGCACAGGTTACACACTCAGATACATACTTAGCAACATCGAGCTTCATCACTGGCCAGCAGTAGCAGGGTTTCAGATCCCTATGCATCTTGGTACTGCTGGGATGAATCAAGTACATGGTCTTGTGGGCTTCTTTCATAAGAAGATCTCTCATTCCTTCCATTTTAGGCACCTAAATCCTGTTCTGGAATACATTCAACCCTTGGTCGTTTGTACCGAATTCCAACATTTTGCCTAAATGCTCTTCTTTTTTATTATCTCCTTCCAAAGCTTCTTCTTGAGCTTTCTTAATACTCTCTACAATTTTCGAGACAATATCAATTCTCAACGCCCTTGGTTTCTTCCTTTCCAAATTTATCTTTCTACTCAAAGCATTTGTTATGACGTTCGCTTTACCAGGGTGGTAAGGTATCTCACAGTCATCGTCCTTGAGTAGTTCCAACCAGCATCATTGTCACATATTTAATTCCTTTTGATCGAATTGATATTGGAGACTCTTATGATCAGTGTAGAGCTTACACTTTGTGCCATAAAGATAATGCCACCATATCTTTAATGCAAAAACTAACACTGCCAACTCCAGATCATGAGTGAGGTAGTTCTTCTTGTGCTCTTTCAGTTGTCGAGATGCATATGTTATCACTTTATCTATATAAGTTAGAACACATCCTAACCTAACTCCAGACGCATCACTATAAACTGCAAAGTCTACAACTCCGTCAGGTAATGAAAGAATCGGTGCTTCACACAACTTCTTCTTTAATTTCCTCGAAAGCTTCTTCGTGCTTCTCACTCCATGTATATGTAGCTCCTTTATGGGTCAAAGCTGTTAATGGAGTAACTATCGAAGAAAAGCCTTGGATAAACCTTCTGAAAAATATCCAGCTAATCCTAGAAAGCTTTGAATCTCAGTGGGACTTTTTGGTCGTTCCCACTTCATCATAGCTTCAATCTTTGTTGGGTCAACCATTATTCCTTCTTGGTTAACCACATGACCCAAGAATTGGACTTCTCGAATCCAAAAATCACAAATGGAGAACTTTGTACACAAGTTCTCCTTCTTTAAAACTTCCAATACTTCTTACAAGTGCTTTCCGTGCTCTTGCTGGCTCTTCGAGTAAATCAGAATGTCATCAATAAACACTATCACATATCTATCGAGGAAAGGCTTACAAGCTCGATTCATTAAATCTATAAACGATGTTGGAGCATTATTTATTCCAAATGACATAACCAAAAAATCATAGTGTATGTATCTCGTTCTTTGTACACAAGTTCTCCTTCTTTAAAACTTCCAATACTTCTCACAAGTGCTTTATGTGCTCTTGTTGGCTCTTCGAGTAAATCAGAATGTCATCAATAAACAATATCATAGATCTATCGAGGAAAGGCTTACAAGCTCGATTCATTAAATCTATAAATGATGTTAGAGCGTTATTTATTCCAAATGACATAACGAAAAACTCATAGTGTCTGTATCTCGTTCTGAATGTAGTCTTCACTATATCCTGCTCTCTCACCTTCAGCTGATGATATCCTGACATAAGATCAATCGTCAAGAAATAGCTCGCACCCTGTAGCTGATCGAACAGGTCGTCAATCCTTGGCAATGGGTACTTGTTCTTCATCGTTGCCTTGTTCATGTCTCTATAATTTATGCACATCCTCATGCTCCCGTCTTTCTTCTTCACGAATAACACCGGAGCTCCCCAGGGTGAAGAACTAGGTCTAATGAAACGTTTTTCCAACAACTCCTAAAGTTGCATCATAAGCTCCTTCATCTCTGTCAGTGCTAATCGGTATGGTGCTTTCGTTATTGACGTCGTTCCTGGAAACACGTCTATTCGAAACTCTGCTTGTCTATCAGGGGGAAATCCAGGAAGATCTTCAGGAAAGATTTCCAGAAAGTCATACACCACTGGTATTCTCTGAATCTCCTTTTTCTCCTTCTTTGCGATCACAAATGCTAGATATGATGTACATCCTTTGGCCAAACACTTTCTGGCTTTCATCAGGGAGATGATTCCAGAGTTCACTCTACATTTGTCCCCATACACCACAAATGATTCTTTTCTAGGTGGGTTTACTCTTACCATCTTCTTCCTACATAGTATCTCGGCATCGTTCGCACTAAGCCAATCCATTCCTAATACTATGTCGAAACTGTTCAACTCAATGGTCAACAATTCCTCATGAAATTTATTCCCATTCAAGTCAATGATGATGTTTTTTAGTGCAATCGCTAATAGGTATATATATATATATATATATATATATATATATATATATATATATATATATATATATATAAGCTTAGGTTATTTTGTTTTTACTAACTATTGTGTGTCAGAATGCACAGATCTGGACCACCGGATGGAATAGAATCAAAGATCATGATTAGAGGGTCTATGATATTAGAATAGGATAACATGTACCATATAATCACACTAATATCAGCATAAGGGCATTTTAGTCAATTAACCTATATTAAAAAAGGAAATTTTTGTATTTTTAGGGATAACTAATTCTTTTATTTTTAAAAATCTGAATATTTTAAATTAATTCAAATTTAAAAATCCGATTTTATTCTGTCTGAATGACAGAATGCCAACCATGAACTAGTAAATGTATATAAATCAAAGAGTCTCTTTGTTTTAATAAATATGTAAAATGTCAAGACCCTCGACACTAGAAAATTAGTTAAATGATTTGCGCCTCTTATTCTTCAGTTCACATTGTACTGTCTCTCCGATCTCCATCCACAGTTATTTATATTTGAGTAAATTCATTGCAGATTATGGTTGCTCTCTAGTCTCATCTCTATTGTCTCTTCTCACTTCAATCTTCTGTATCATCAATTAAAATCGACTTCGAGTAAGAACGCATCCATTTGGCTCTTCAGAACACAACGACTTGCCATTTATTCTATTCTTCATCACGTATCTATTGACAATTTCTTATATTCTTCATCAATCATACAATCACCACGATCAGGTAGTATTCTGTATGATTTTCACACACTTCACACACATAAGATTATGTATGCTTTTCCAAATTCCATGCTATGTTCTTTTTGTCTTGAAATAAAATTTATGATTGCAGTACGTATCGTGTATGTACCATATATGATTTTCACACACTACACACAGATAAGATTTTGTATGATTTCGAAATTCCTTGTTATGCGTTCTTTTTTATTTTGGCTAATCGATCATATAGCTAGAGTTTCTGATTTGCTACTTGACTTTGACTTCCATCACACATGTATCAAACCCAAATTCACCTCCTATTATTACCTTTAATCAGTAGTACAAGGCATCAACCACGATTCCATCTTTTTTCTCAATATCATATAGAAATCGTGAAGGTGCAAAAACAAATTGTTATATCATAGCCTCATGTTTTTATGTTTCCTTTCTTGCTTTTTTTCCTTCCTTGGATACTTATTCTTGGATGTCTGATACTCTTTACATGTTTTTATAGTTTATAGATTGTACAAAGAAATGAAGATTTTTTTTTGTTTTAATCCAACAAATTTTCTCCACCTAAGATTTTTCTGTACAAAGAACATGTAACAACCACTCATGGCCCAACAAAAATTATGAATGGATTGTTAAAGTGCGAGAGTCTATCAAGTATGAGAAGGCTTCTCAAGCAAGGAGAAAGAAGTTTAATGATTGTGTAACATATGTCAATTTGAATCCAAAAACAGGGTTGCGTCACGATGTTCCTACTAGATGGAATGCCACTTATCTTCTGATTCAAAGTGCTATATTTATTGGCGTGCTTTCTTTCATTTAGCACTTAGTGATTCTAATTATTTGGATTTCCTAAGTCATGATGAATAGGGTAAATGAGAAAAGATTTTTAGATTCTTGGAGGTTTTTTATGAAGTTACGTGCATGTTTTCTGGAAACAAATACTCCACAGCGAACTTATATTTTCATTCTGTTTCTATGGTTGAAAAAACTTTAAAAGAAGAAATGGAAAGTTCAAATAAGTTTATGAAGGGAATGACTTCTAAAATGTACGAGAAGTTTTCAAAGTATTGGTCTTAGTACAGTGTGATTTTGGTGATGGCTGCAGTTTTGGATCCACGTTATAAAATACAATACTTTGAGTTCATTTATACAAAACTTTATGGGAGCAAATCTTGTGATAACATTGATCGTGTTCAGGAGTGGTTATTTGATCTCTATAAAGAGTATGTTCTTGATCCACACATGTCTTGTAAAACTTCAACTGTATCAAGGGGTGATTCAAGAAAGGTTGTGCATGAAAAGAGGAATGAAACAATGTTTAGTAAAACACGAGAGACATGTTAAAGGTAAGAAACTACTCATTAAATATTTTTATATATTCTTAACTTAATGTATAAGTTTTTTACTCTTGATAAATATTTTTCTTTTACATAGGAGTTCACGGCTTACGAAAGTATAGAGTTTCCTTTGTCTTAAAAGTCACAGTTGGAGATGTACTTAGATGAGACAAGAAGTGACATAGATGAGGATTTAGATGTTCTTTCTTTTTGGAAAGCACATCAATATCGTCATCCAGAGCTTGGTTCTATAGCTTGAGATATTTTAAGCATCCCGGTCTCCACTTTAGCATATGAATCTGCCTTTAATAGTGGTGGACGTGTTCTTAATCAATATCGAAGTTCTTTGAAGCACAACATTGTTGAGGCTATAATTTGTACCAAATATTAATTGTTTGGAATTAAAGGTATTTGTTTTTTTACTTGCTGAAAATTTGAATTTGGTGGATTAAGGTTTTTATTAAGTTTACATTATGTTTTTTGTTTTGTAGGTTATGAATAATTAACTTTAGAAGAACTTACCGATGATATCATGGAAATGGATAGCAAAGATATACACGAGTAGATGAATGCATTCCTATTTTATCTTATAAATTTGAGGACATTTAGTACCATTTTATGTTTTTTTTTGTCGTGTTTTTGGTTTTTAAGCATGAATCAATTTCAGGACGTAGATATTTTTTTGTTATTTTGTCGTGTTGTTGTGTTTGTCATTTTTAAGCATGAATTAATTAAACAAAAGAGATTTTTATGTTACTTTTGTCGTGTTGTCGTGTTTGTCGGTTTTTAGTTGGATCGTGTTTGTGTTAGGCAAAAAAATACAATGTCATGTCATGTCGTGTTCAGGTTATGCAAAAACAATTTGTGTCGTATCGTGTTAGGCATATACACGAGACGACTCTGGGAATTGACAGACGTATAAAAGACCACGTCGTACCAATATATGATATATTATTTATTTTTATTTTTTTGGTTATTGTATTTGGTGAGAAGATGCTCTAATTCAATAAAATCAATTGAGGTTTAAAAAAAAAGTAAAAATAAATCCAAAACCTAACATTAAGTAGGAGAAAATAAGATTGAGAAGCCATATCATTAAATTGCTCAACTTTCAATCACATTGACATGTTCGTCTTACGTCTTTGTCCTGCACCATCTTTGCACCTCCGCATCAAGCCCTTCAGCCAATCTCTAAAAATCCAAACACATATAAAATATAATGCAAAAGAACTACAAGAAATAAAAAAATTAAGTATAAAGATATTTAAGTTTCTTTCTGCCTGTTCTTTCTGGCCAAGAAGATCCCTCGTATTATCAGAAGATCCCTCGTATTATCAGCCAGAGCTTTTTCCTATGAAATACTTCAAAGTTATAATGGAAATCTGAAAAAGAGAATGAGATAAAATGGGTCGACATACTACTATGTCTGTTGTTCTCTAATGCTTATTTAAGTGTGCGTTACACCGTTGCGGTGATTCAAAGATAACTTATTAAAGTAAAAAAGAACTACTCTAGGGTTTAATGAAGTCTTATAGGTCAATCCCGGTATAAATCTGCAACAAGATCATATAATAAAAATAAAATAAAAATCTTTTGTTTTGTCTTTTTTGTCTTTTGTCTTTTTGTCGTCTTTTATTATTATTATTATCATTATTATTATTATTATTATTATTATAATAATAATAATAATAATAATTATTATTATTATTATTATTATTACTATTATTATTATTATTATTGTAATCATTATTCTTATTTTATAAAAACTGATTTGATTAGATATCTCTTTAATAGTCTGAATGAAAAAAAAAATATATGAATATTCCAAACGAAAGAATAACACATAGATAATCGGAATAGAAAAACAATATAGGTATAGTTAGATTGAAAAAAAATTAACACAAAATAATCTGAATGAAAAAAATATATTTTTAATAATAATAATAATAATAATAATAATAATAACATGTGTTTATTAAAAATAATGAAATAAAAAATAGGCAAAATAAATAAAACACAAGGATAGTCCAAACGAAAAAAATAATATCATTTATTTATTAAAAATATTAAAAAAACAACAAAAAGACAAAAAAAGACAAAAAGACAAAAATAGGGATAGAAATAAGAATTTTAGGGGTACATAAAGAAAACCCCTTAAAAATATTAGTAATCCAAAACCTATATATCCCTATAACTCTCATTATTATTTATTATTTACTAGTTGTGAGACTCATATATTATATGAGTTAATTTAAAAAAAAGTTAAATATAAAGCTCAAAATATTTTAGAACTTTGAATTTATAAGAAAATAAGAAAAATAATAAATTATTATAATGGAAATGTTTTTTATCTTTTAAATTTAAACAAATAATTTAAATAAATAAACAAAAGAAATTAATGAGCTTTAATTTTAAGAATTTTGATATTAAAATGTAAGTTGATTAATGAAAATGATATGTATTTATTACTACATTTATTGTAATTATTACATTAAAGTATTATATGAAATTTAATAAAATAGAAAAACTCATAAAATGACATGTAGAAAAAAAAATTAATTCAAAATAACCATAAAATGACATTTGACAAATTAAATGAGAGTGTAACAAGTGGCAAAAAAAACTTTCATTTATTAAAGTAGATTGAGTCAGTGGGTGGTATGAAAATTCAAAGTTATCAAATTTCCTTGGTTTCTTAAAATCACCCAAAATTCCTCATAATTTCCTTGGTTTCTTAAAATCACCCAAAATTCCTCATAAAATCACCCAAAATTCCTCATAATTTCCTTGGTTTCTTAAAATCACCCAAAATTCCTCATAAAATCACCCAAAATTTCCTACGGGTTATAAACTAGTATCCTCGTAAATCAATCAAAAATCCTACTAACTCCACTTTCCTTACATTCTAAAGGAAGGGCGTTCTAATATTATAATAAGATGTTAAACTAAAACATGAAATTTGGTTTAATATGAATTAAATATCTGATATAAAAATTAAGATTGAATTTATATAAACTACTTTATTTCAATAATTTATTGACATCTTTTTACATTTGATAGTTAATTTTTTTATTACTCTCTAAAATTTTCATTTTTATGGTAACGAGGCTTTACAATTTAAATACATTTTGAAAAGTAGTTATATGTGTATGCAACAATTAAGTTAATATGTTTTTCTTTAGGTATTAAAAAGTAGTACAGTTAATATACAATATACAAACACTACTAGAAAAACAGCCTTTTACGACGCGCATTGCGTGTCGTAAAACGCTCAGACGATGTGCAAATGCGTGTCAAGGAAGGCCCTGTCATAACGAGAGACGACACGCTTTTGCGCGTCGTCTATAGACGACGCGCATTTACGATGCGCATTTAGGACACGCAATGCGTATCATTAAAGCTGCTGTCAAGAAAGGTCATGTCATAAATGAAGTTGACACACATTTTTGCGTATTGTTATTTTAAATTTTTTTAAAAAAAAGTTATTTATAGATTTACTAATTTTCAAATTAAATTTGCATTTCATGTCTCATAATAGAAAATAAAATACCATATACAAAAAATACAATCCATTGCACAAAAGTTAATGTCATACAAATAATCATTCCAATAGTAGACAAATGTAATACGTCAAATGTGAAAGAGATGAAAGTCATTAACAAATAATAGTTGAACTACAAGAACTTGTTGCCCACCTTCACAACATCCGAGCTACTTTGCTTGACACTATGCACATCAACAAGACCTACAATTTTGAATAATGCAACCATTAGATTCACATAAACCAACAAATCTCAATATGTAAAAATAAGCCAAAAAAACAAAAATAACTTTAAAAATGGGGTAATGAGGTAAAATATGAGGTTAATAGTACCTGGCAACCAAATTTTAACATACTAGTTCCTATACAATCACCCTTCAAAGAACCAAAAAAATATGAGATAATTATGATAAGTATCATTTTAAATAAAAAAATTACAAATTAATATCACCGGTAACAATGTCGGGCTGCAAAACATTAAAAAAGTGATTCTATAATCTATATATACATGACTTTATGGGAAGTACCATTAAAGAGATATTCATGGGAAATTTTAAGGGGTGAATGACATCTTCTCCCCTTCTGCTGCCACCAACACCACCTGGATATAGAAGATTTCAAATGAGTTATAAAAAAAAAGTTCAGTACTTTATTCATGATATGTGTACAAAAATATGAAAAGAAAAAAATAAATAACCATTAAACTTATGTAGGGCATTAGTACACATAGTGAAGGTAGTAAATATTCATACTTTATTCAATTTCTTGGCCAATTTAGGGATCCCACATAGGTAAAGCCAACAACAATCATGTGGTAAAATTGTAAAAATGTAAAATTCATCATAATCCCAAACCATAAGTTATAAAGTAACCATCTTTTTTTCTTTTTTCTAGAAAACTATTTTTGTTATGCCAGAGAATGGAATTGGTTTGTTTCCAGATGTTGGATTTGCTTACATAGCAGCACAAACTTCAGGAGAAGGATCAATTGGTAAATATTGTCACTAAAACTTAACTTAACAAACAGTCAAACATAGAAAGAACAAAAAATTGGAAATATCATGTTCATGTGATTATTCATTTGTATGCACAGGTGCTTATCTTGGAATCACAGGGAACATAATTTTAAATCCAGCTGATGCACTTTATGTAGGTTTTGGGACACATTTTGTCCCATCTGGAAATCTGGGCCCACTTAAGGTGACTCTCTTGTCAACTACATTGTATATTTCTTACTTTTCCTTTGATTTCCATATCCTAATGACACATAAGCTATAGATATATCATGTATATGTATATATATTTGTGATTTGTATACAGTTTTGAGGATCCACATGATGAGATTAAAGCAATATTAGGGAAGTATAGTAGCAACCCTGAGTCAGAGTACAAATTGAAGTCACTTTTACCTCAAATAGTTTCAACATTTTGTGCAAATAAATCTGTTAAAGAAATTACAGAAGAGCTGGAAAAGTATCAGGAGAATACTGATGCATCAGGTAAGAATACAAGGCATTGAAGCTGTTTCCTTTTGAGTTACTACGCTTAATAGGGGCAAATTCGTAAAAAGAAACACCCTATTGTGTGCAGTTTCACAGTGGGTAAAGGATGCTATTGTGGGGATTAAGAAAGGAGCTCCATTTTCTCTTTTCCTTACACAAATGTATTTCTCTAGAGTTGCATCTGCATGCAGAAACAGCCAACATGAATTATCCACAGTAAGTTTTAACTTTTAAACTTTTAATATATTTATTTATTTATTTATTCAGGGTTGAGATTTAATGAAATTTTGTTTGATATGATGATTTTTGTTGTGTATAGTTAAATGGTGTTATGAAAACTGAATATCGCATTGCTTTAAGGTTTTCTGTAAGAAGTGATTTTGCTGAAGGGGTTAGGGCAGTATTGGTGGATAAGGATCAGGTTTGAAAAATTGCATGAATTACTTTATCTGAGTACAATGCTATAATTGAATAGATTTTTCAAATTATAAGTAATAAAAAAATGGAAGTGTGTGATGTAATAATGTTGACATTCTTTTTTATATCTTTGAAATTTAATCAGAATCCCAAGTGGAATCCTTCAAGTTTAGATGAAGTTGAAGCAAGTGAAGTGGAAGCTCTGTTTGAACCATTAGGCTCGGAGGTAGATGAACTTAGTCTTTAGGTTTATATGAAAAAAAATACAAACTTCAGTAGACATTGGGACAATTTCAAATTTTAGTCTAAACTTAAAAGAAAAGGGTATTTTAGTACTTCAATGACTTTGCAATTGATAACTGAAAGTCTGAAACATGTACAAGTTTGACAATCTTACCCTTCATACTCGGAACCTATATCAGATAACTTATCCCTACTGAATTGAGAAAGATAACTTCTTAGAAAGAGTCCACGAAGAGGATGTTGGATGCCACGACACATTTCAACAAGATCTTTTAAGGTTTCCTTAGCAGGAGCCTCCTTTGACCTAATGTACACAGATCCTACTGTACAAAGTAGATACCTGAATGAATGAAAGAAACCAGGAGTATAAAAAACTGATAACCTTAACATATAATCAAATCACATCTCTTTTCCTTAGCAGATTTATTCCAACATCTCATAAGCAAAGGCCTTCATAGAAATGATTATTGATTCTATCATAGACCTTTTGTAACCAAAGAATAGTAGCAGGTTATCTTTGCATTACTAGGAAATATTACTACCTAACTACCTAACATAGTACTAACAAGAGGTAAATGGGTAAGGGTTTCTAGTTTCCCACTTACAGTCTCTGCAATATGTTGCCTGCATGCTGCACAAGTTCATACAACTCAATAAAATCGTATTAGAATCTTTCTTGTTTCAGGGTCCAATCTTCTACCAACACATCTATCAATTAGAATTTCATCAGGGACCTACGTTTAAGGGATTAAATTATAACATATAAAGAATTAATAACAAGATATGTGTTAATCTTATTATAACTTACATCTAGAACAATGAGCACATCTGGTCTGATCTTCATCTTCTCAAGTGATTCTGCTTGGGGAAAACTGCGTGGAAAACCATCTAAAAGCCATCCTTTTGTTTTGTATCATCTCTTGAAAGTCGCCCAATCACCATCTATAAAATAAAGTGTTTGTTTATCTAATTTGGAAAGAAAGTGAATGTGATTTAAGTTAGTGAAATGATATTATATACATTTGTGACAAGTTCATCTGGAACAAGGCGTCCTGAATTCATGTACTCTTTTGCTTGATTTCCAATCTCAGAACCTGTTGCTACTTCACTTCTAAGTAGATCTCCAGTTGATATGTGAATCGTATAATGTTTAAAACCCTAACTCACCTGCATATTTCCTATTAACAACACGGAAAGCACCAAACCCACAGTCGCTATCACAATCGCAAACATTAGGAGTAGGATAGCAAAACCATGGGTTCTTTTTGTTGGATTATATGTCTAAGCTCATAACTATTATTGGTATTTACTTGACCCGAGAGTAGCATGGTCCATTTGGGTTGCATATCATTAGGACAATTTGTTAGGATAGACTCTTGAGAGAAGGTTATGTATGATTTATTAATATATTATAAGTTCTAATATATTAATATGAAATCATATGTTTTAACTAGTATTGATCAAGAATTAATTTCGAATTAATTTAGTGATCAAAAGAGACTAATTAAACTATGGGGACTAATTATGGTAATTAGTTATATTTATATGTGTTGGGCTTATGATCCATGTTGGACCAAGTTTATGTATGGATACATAAAGAGTTGGGCCACATGAACCATGGATCATAAACCCATGGGTATGGGTTTGGGTTAAGCCATGACCTTTGGAATTCCACATATAAATATGTTACTTCATAGCCAAAATCACCACTATTATATTCTTGGAGGATATGGATGGTTTTGGTGTGTATGAATTCTCTCTCAAGTTTCATCCTTTGTCCATGATGTGTTGTGACTTCATTTGAGGCTTCAACACTATTAGGGCTAAGCTCTTAAGGCCAAATACTTCAAGACCTCAAGCTACTTAAAAAGGTATGTTACCCTAACTAGTATCTTATATGGTTTATGTCAAATGCATGCTAGTTATAGGATTAATACCTTGGAAACCATTTGCATGTATAATTAGTGAAAACATAGATCCAAGGTATTTAGGGTTGTATGTGCACCATAGGATGTTGTAGTATAAAAAACCCATCAGTGGTATCAGAGCCAAGGCTTGTTTTCAATTATACTTGATGCAAATGGCTGAAAATCGAAGTTTTTTGCTGTCTAGACAGGGGACTCGACGAGTCCATTGAGGGACTCGACGAGTCCATGTGTAAACTCATCCAACTCGTCGAGTTGGTTCTTGCACTCGGCGAGTTGGAGCCCCTGACAGCATATGTTCGAGTTTTTTGGCCTATTTTAGATTAGAATCATTACCAAAAAGTGTTTTTGTTCATAAAATTTGATTTTGATGTTATGGTAATGTTTATTCTCATCCAATTAAAAGATAATTGTCATAATTTCAAGGTTTGTATTAGTTTATATGTTCATGCTAATTTCTTGAAGATTGATGATTTGAATTATCTTGTTCTTATGAGTTAGTTTAGATTAATAGAAAAATTATGTGATAATTTGTTTTCGATCCAAATTGATCTAAAAGTTGTTCATAAAATGTGTTTTTGTAACTTGTCCTCAAGTTATATGAAAAGTCTCATTTATGATTTTTAAAACTCATAAGATTTCCATAAGTTATGAAAATGAAGAGTCTCATGGAACTTGAAGAGTTTTTCATTAAACTACTTTAAACTCATAGGTTATGGAAACCAAAAGTTTTTGAATTGTTCAAAACTTGCCCTCAAGTTTTGGAATTTGTAAAGTTTCCCCCCATGAATACTTTAATTCCAAGTTAAACCCTTAGAATTTGAAAAGTTAAAATTCAACCCTTATACTATTATAATATTATAGGTTTAATATTTATATATATGGATAAGAGTATGTCAGTCTTACCGTTAGTAGGCCTCATTCACGAAGTCAGTCTATAAGGGGGGTATAAGGTTACTGCCTATAAAATGACAGTTTAATGGGTGTCCACTCTCACCCACCGCTTCCTTGACTGGTGGAGGGTCGTTAGCCGAACGGGTTTGACAGGACATTAATTATCCCTTCATTAAAAGTATAATGATAAATACTAAGTAACTAAACACTTATAAATTCCCAATCTTAGTTACTTAGGAAAAATGTGAATTTGGTGCTAACCCATGAAAGTACACTTTGTACCTTATCAAGTCGTTGGTGGAGCGTGTGTGGGTAACCGGCACACTAACATGGACTAGTAAGAGTGGCAAAGGGTGACTTAATGTTTATCATAGATCTGTGGAGCGCGTGTGGGTAACCGGCACATTGATTAGGTGATAAAGATTAAGGGTACCAAGTTAATTTGCATGGTTATTCACACCTTGTTTGTGATCCTCGGCATCTCAGTCACAAACTTGAGAGGGCACAACCGAGATTTAAACATGCCATTGAAAAGTTCAATGAATCTCAAAGGATCTAGGAGTTTCAATTCACTTAAGACCTATTTTTTCGTTTTTGTGGTGGAAATTTGTAAATCGTCATTTACCTACCTTCAAATATTTTATAGCTTGGATTACGGCATCCCTCTTCCAAGTTATAAAATATTGTGTTGGGTCCTAGCCTTAATATTTCATATTGGGTGTTATATTGAGGACTTAACCCAACTAACTGTTGGTGATTTGTTTCACTAATGTGATTTAAGTGTAATGGGATTACTTTGTTGACCAAAAGTGATATTGACAAATATTAAACAAGTAAGGAAGGTGTGGAGTGCACACTTGTTTAAGTTTATTCAAGATTAAAAGTAGACTGTCATTTAGGGGAAAATCCCCTGAACGAACGGGGGTCCGGGGGCAGCGCCCCTGGGAGCGGGGTCCAAGGGGCGGCAGCCCCTGGCGTGGTCCAAGAGGCAGAGCCCCTGGCTGGGATCGAGCTGCCAGTTTAGAATATTTGACCCGTTTTTTGACTTGGTATTAATCCTTATAGAAAACCCGGATTTATGACAGTTTTTTGACTGTTGCCAAACTGTTTTATGACAGTTTTGACAGTTTTTAGACAAAGGAGGTATTTAATCAATTTTGGTCAGTTTTTTCTGGTACTTACGAAATTCATATATCTCATTCTCTGTTCTTTTCTCTTCTAAGTCTTATCCAATCAAAGATTAGGGAGTACACCCAATACTTTGATTTGAAAGTGAAATCACAATTCTCAGAATTTCCAAGGCTATTTTATCCCGATTTTCTTACACTAACTTGAATTTCTCCCATTATAGATGTCTGGTTCAGACAACTATGATCTTCCTAAATCCCTTGAAACAAGCTTTCTGATGAAGATGATGTCCCGTGGTTGGATCATGGAAATCATACTTCTCTTCCTCCATCTCCTCCAATTATTCTCCCTAATCCACAAGTTCTTGAAAAGTTCAAGGTCACTCAATCCCTATTGGCAAGCAAAGTCTATATATGCTTACATCTTGGAGATGAAGTTACATATTGACAGGCTGGGAGAGTTGGGTGTCGAAGTCTCGAGGTAGGTGGTTGTGGACTTGGTTCTTCAGTCACTCCCTGATGACAGATCACGACATGACCCTTATTGATCTTACCTATTTTCTTGTTGCTGCTGAATCAGCAATGATTTAGGGTACTGGTAAAGCAAATTTGATTGGAAGATCTATTTCCCAAACTTTCATGGACATTGACAATGGAAACATTGGAAGTCCAGAAAAGTCATCTCTTCCCAATGGAAAGGGATCGGCCATAGTCAACCCGGTTGACCAAATGGTAAAGAGAAAGGCTAAGTCTGAGATAGTCCAATGTACCATTACCAAAGAGTCCATATGTTTCTATTGCCAAAAGAAGGGGCATTGGTTGCGAAGCTGCCCAATTTACCTGAAAGACCATAAGAATGGTAAAAGTCAACAAATTCGACTATGCTTCAGGTAAAGTCCATTATCTGACTATATCAAGTTCCTACTTGGAGATTCTTATTACATGATGTGACTAGGTCACATTTTGATGTTTTGTAGAATCGAAGAAAGGAAGCTTAAAGGAAGAGTAAGCGAATTCTGATCGCGAAGAGATGGATTTCGATCACATGATTCGAAGATCAAAATTTTGAGTTGCTACTTAAGAGTTATGATAGATTGCTTAGGAATAGATAACAACAAGTTTTCATATGTACTTGCATTGTAAGGATAAGTTTTTTTTCCGCAAGTTTTAAATAAAAGAAAAGTTTTGATTTTATTTATTTTAAATTTCCTTACAATGGCATTTGTGAAAATTGTTGTTTATATGATTCCATTGAGAGCAATATTGGAAAATGGATTTGATTCTTTCGTTTATGGTAGTGTCATAATTTACCAAATAAGGAAAGATTCTCATCACCCAAGTTTCAGTTGGATAGAAACTTGGAATCATGCCACTTGTATTGTATGATGAATGAGAATTTTTCATCTTTGGAAAATTAAGACTAATTCCTTGTTCACATGTTCGTGTGAGTCAAGTGAAGGACTATAGGATCGGGTACACTTGGTTGTGCGCTGATCAGGTCCACCACAAAGAACAATAAGGCTATTCGTCATGATTTACTAAAGTTTAGTAAATATGGTTGTGCTTACAAGTTTAAGTGTAATTCTAAAACATTGGAAAAGTTTCAATGTAAGGCAGAACGAATAAGAAGAATCAAATTAGGCAGAAAGATAAAAGTTTCTCCAATCTGAAAAGATGGGAGAGTACTTGAGTATCTTGTTTTATGATTATCTTAGTGATTATGAAACCATATCACAATTGATTCTCTAAGGACATCTTAGTGCATTTGTTTGGCTAAGAAGAGGAATCGTGAACTGTTGAATTGGTTAAATCAAAAAGATAAGTCATACTTCGTTCCAAGACTGAGTCTTAGATTAATACTCCAAGATTGTAACTTGAGTGACATAATCTTAAGAAGGTTTAAAACACTTATCAAATGTAGAGTAAAATGTTTTCTACTCTTGTACATTTGAAATTGGTAAGTTGTGATGTTTTGGATGAAATAAAGACCAACTAAGACCAATTGAGTGAAATGTTTATCTTCATAAGAATCCACACTAACTCTTGAATATTTGTTTTGTCAAGGAATGGTTCTTGACAATAGAATCTTATATGTCAAGAGGACAGTGGGAGTCATCAAGATCTTGAAAAAGTTTCAAGAACTTATCAAGAATAAAACCTCTTGTTTATCACTAGCACACGACTTGAGGTTTGTAACCTATCGTGTTGACATATTCTTGTTTCTGTTCCCATTCCAGTTAAAGTTGACTATGCATGTGAGTTCTATGAGTTCTCGGTTGTTTGCATAACTACTTGGAAGCAATGGTAGGCCCTTGTGCTGCCAGGTGGCAAGAAGTTAAGATTGAACAAGTTCATTCCATATGAGTTTGGATTTGTCACTAACCTCCTCTTGTGGTTATGACAAATTCACATGGATAGGAACACATACACCATAAAATCTAAGTGTCATAAGGTTTCTCTCCGATTCATGAAAAATGATGGTGAGGAAACGCTTCCACTAAGTAGATTTGAAGTAGATAGCAATTGTGATATTTGCATTCTCAAAGCCGTTAGTGGAGCGTGTGTGGTTAACCGGCACACTAACATGGACTTGTGAGAAATGGAAAAGGTCTAAACAATTGAGACTATGATTACGGCATCCATTTTCATAGTTCTAAGAACTGTTTAGACACACATGTGAGCTATCTAAGGAAAGGTGTATGATTTTGATAAAGTTTTATCAAAGCATCTCGTATCAGAAATCTGAACTTTGGTAAGAAATTCAATAAAGTATTGATTTCTAGAAGTCCAGCTGATTTTTGAGTACATGTCAAAGCTAGTGGGAGCATAATTGTTATGCTAGTAATTATCATTCTAGTGGGAACATAATCAATTATGACAAGTGTTGCAAGTTAGCAGTGTTAATTATAGAAAACAAAAGTTTCAATTGGGAAAAGTTGTTTTGCTATAATTAAGGGAGAGGAAATTATACTGCATTTCAATTCTAAAAGCTTAGATTAAGATTTTAATCACGGATATATATATGAATTGTATGTTGGAATGGTTCAACATAAGGAAATTCTATATATATTGCGTTCTCAAAATTCGATTATGATTACGACATCCCTCTTCATAGTCAAATTATGAAAACATGGCAAATAAAAAAATATTGTAGCAAAAGACTGGTCTAGGATCATGTCTTCATGTGAGACATCATGAATCGTGTCCCATATGCTTCGGATATAGGATCGATTACATGTGCTATAATATTTATCCTTTCTAAATTTTTCCTAATGCCTAGGGCATTAAGAGGGAAAAAGTACTAGAACTGGATATGACTAAAATGATTAAGCAATTGTTGAGGACAATCTGAGGTTTACCAAAGATTGGTTGCTCATGGACAATTGGAAGTATAGTGTTAATTTTGGAAGGACCATATTGACATATTCTGAAAGAATGCAACTCTTGTTCAAGAAGTGATAGTCAAAATGGGAATGTGGAAATGTTTCCATAGGTGGAAGTTATTCATTAAATCTGTGTAAGATTAGAAAAACTTTATGCAAGAAGGATGTTCAAAGGAATGTACTTTGAATGTGAGACTTCGTTTCAATGGAATTTATCTCCATTGGAATACTTTGTAAATGTCTGTTGCCAAGTCTTTGTGACTTTTGTGCATAGTCATTACAAGAGGATCAATGCGTATAAGTTTAGAATCTAACAGATTTCAGTAAATGGCAAGAATCTTGTGTTCTTACATTTGCGGTAAGGATTTGGGGTTGTGAAATGAGCATCATTGGAATCATGTTCAATTGGTCTATTTCACAAAGTAAGGATCATAGACGAACATTGTGTGCATACTTGGAGTATGGCATAACTATTGTTTGGACAAAACATAGTGTGCATGCTTGAAGCATGGCATGACTATTGTTTTAATTCAAGTATTAGGTTGATTAATCGAAACATTATACAATGAATAATGTGTAATCAATATGGTGATAAATAAAATGTGTTTTATTTATATTCATAAGTTCTAAGACCATATTGGATTCGATTATTCTTGTGTTTCACTTTGCATGTTTTGACTTCCCGAATAACTAGGTTATTCAAACTCTCCACAGTCAATCATACTTTGGAAGTAGGTATGAATCAAGACTGTCATGAATTGGTCTTGTAGATGTCTAAAGTGTTTAGACATAGCAAAAGTTGCTGCAACATTCATGAGTGCTCCTGGAATGAGATTCGAGTATTGGATTAAACTCACGCTCATTTGACTCACTTCATGGATTTTATCACTAGTGATCATGAGACGGTAATATCTTATATTCTTCAAGCCTAGAGATATGAGTTGTTGACTATGAGTTGGTTGTACATTGATTGTACGAAAACGCATCAGTAACTTGATGTTATAAAACGTGCCTTTGTGTATGATTCAACAAGTAGTTAGTACAAGCATATGAGTCGAAGTTTATCCATTCCTTTTACACTTGGAGGGATAAAATCGATATTTGTGGGGCCCTCGATGATTTAGTGATGACAAACGTAAGTGCTCGGCCGGGCCTGGACTGATTTGATTTGTTCAATTAGTCAGTCGTCATAAATCGGAAATCGGGAAACAACAGATAGACATAGAGAATGATTATAATCCATGTCTCAGTCCATATGATATCTAGAATGGAGGAATATATGATCCCTTATCTAATGGACAATTCATTGACTAGGTCATAGTTCGACAGCGACTTTTAAGAGCTACGATTGCTAGTCGGGTTTTGGAGTCATACTTGCAATAATAGTTTTAGACTTATCCAAGTGGGAGACTGTTGGATTAGATGTCTAAGCCCATAACTATTATTGGTATGTACTTGACCCGAGAGTAACATGGTCCATTTGGGTTGCATATCATCAGGACAATTTGTTAGGATAGACTCTTGAGAGAAGGTTATGTATGATTTATTAATATATTATAAGTTCTAATATATTTATATGAAATCATATGTTTTATTAGTATTGATCAAGAATTAATTTGGAATTAATTTAGTGATCAAAATAGACTAATTAAAACTATGGGGACTAATTATGGTAATTAGTTATATTTATATGTGTTGGGCTTATGATCCATGTTGGACCAAGTTTATGTATGGATACATAAAGAGTTGGGCCACATGAACCATGGATCATAAACCCATGGGTATGGGTTTGGGTTAACCTGTCACACCCCCAAACCGAAACGGCGGAAACGTTCGGGGGTGGAGGACGTCATGTATAGTATCACAACAATTGCATCATAGTAATCAAAGTAAACACAACCATTACATTGAATATATAAAAAGTATTTACATCTGTTTGATTCATATTTGTATACATGAAAAGTAGCAAAATATAAAGACGTGACTCTATACGCTCCGTCTTCTCAAAAGCCTGCGGGGGTACCTGTCTACTGATTTCCTGAGAATACAAGCAGTTTTGAAAGAGTATCAGCATTAAGCTGGTGAGTTCATAAGTATGTTTGTAGGTATAAAACTGAAAGATGTTTCATAGTAAAAGATATTCCTGTGTTTTTCCCAGAAAATCCTATATTTTCTGTAATTGTGTTTTTGTATCTCAAGATAGTATACTGCATATGTATATGGATAAAGACATTGTAATTTGTATTTCCCTAGTAACACCAATTGTTTGTAAAAATGCCTTGTTGTAGTTTATTACATTGTTGTAGTTTTATTTACAATAAAACTAAGTGAAGTTGTTTACCATTCATACATTAATCGTTTAATTTAGTACCAAATTTATGAGTTGTTATAACCATACTTGACCATTGAATTGCCTGAACGACGTTCTTCAGGCGTCGGAATCGAGATGACTTTGTCACCCCAATGACTGTAGCTAAGAGTCAGGGTGCGGGATTGTCAGTCCCGTATAGATCTATACACAAACTCACGTTCTCCCTCCAGGAGACTCTGGTTATAATCTCAGGACTTTTGTTAGTATTTAGATAAGTACGCGAAGAATGCTCACTCATAAAATGCTATATCGACGATTAAGTGTAGAATAAAATGAATCCTTTGAATTTAAACGTCTATTTGTTTACATGTTCCATAAGCTATACCTATTATAGTTTATATGTTTATTCGCATTGTATCTATGTTTCGTGCATTGATAATGTAATTGTTCCATAAACTATACCTATTATAGTTTATAAAAATGATCCATTGGAAATGTGATTATTCTAAAACGTTTTCCTTTGCTCAGCATATTACAAAGGATTAAAATATTGAACTCGTGTTTATATAAATAACAATATTTATATGTAAAAGTATGTTATTGTAAGAATGATGGTTGCAACTGTTTAAAATAGTTTATCATCATTTGAAATTGTTTGTAACCGTTGAAATCATTGAAGACGTTTGAAATCATTTGAATGTTTACACAAATTTAATTGTGTTGTACTTGTATTCCCCCCCTAAAAACATTGAAAAATATTGAAAACATAGGGGTATGAACTCACCTTGAATGCACGTTAGTTGGAGTTAGCGAGTTGTAGCGACGGTTCCCCGGGTATGCGTACGTGCTAATAACATTGCCCAATAAATTGGAGATATGTGGGGGGTTAAATTGGAAATTTGGAAAATGGGTTTATGGTAGAGAAATGAGTTTACGGTCGGATTGTTGGGGTTTACGGTTGGATCATAAATATATGAAGATTTGAAGGTGTATATGAATGTTCTTGAAGGAAATTATGAAGGTTTGAAGATTTGAAGGCGTAAACACTTGAAGATTGAGAGGATTTGACACTGTTCACACTTGAAAATTGAGAGAGTTTTGAGGGTGTTTACGGTTGAAAATGGTTAAATGAATTAATCAGAGTGTAAACCCATATATATAGGAGGTGTTTACGGTTGAAAAGAGATTGGGCTTAAGGTGTTTACGGTTGAAAAGAGATTGGCCGTAAACAACAATCCCTCTTTTTGCATGGACCGTGAACCACCTCATTTGTTCATGGTTGGACCGTGAACACCCTTTTTGGGGTGTTCTTTGGCCGTAAACTCCATTTAAGGAGTGTTTTATGGTCGTGAACACCCTTTTGGGTGTTTTCATGCCTTAGAATTTGAATTAATTCCAAACTAACCTTTTAACTTTGAACTAGTGTGTGTTAGGCCTAATCATATGTGATTTTATGTTAAGTATGAAGGTTATACCATCCTATTTCCAACATGATATTCCAAAACCTTGCATATATATTGAATAAACATACTTGGAGATTAAGGCTTTATTAAAAAGAAACAATGGGTTGTCACACAACCCATGACCATTGGAATTCCACATATAAATATGTTACTTCATAGCCAAAATCACCACTATTATATTATTGGAGGATATGGACGGTTTTGGTGTGTATGAATTCTCTCTCAAGTTTCATCCTTTGTCCATGATGTGTTGTGACTTCATTTGAGGCTTCCACACTATTGGGGCTAAGCTCTTAAGGCCAAATACATCAAGACCTCAAGCTACTTAAAAAGGTATGTTACCCTAACTAGTATCTTATATGGTTTATGTCAAATACATGCTAGTTATAGGATTAATACCTTGGAAACCATTTGCATGTATAATTAGTGAAAACATAGATCCAAGGTATTTAGGTTTGTATGTGCACCATAGGATGTTGTAGTATACAAAACCCATCACTTTTCCCCTACCCTTCCTCCTTTTCCCTTTTGTCAATGAATCACTGAATCTCGTCTGTGGTATTTTTTTTAACTCGTATTAGGCATTTAGGGGTAAGAGTGCATCCCTTGTTGTAGACCGATAACGATGGGAGATGGATGAATAAACCGATGTAGAAGGAGCCTCTGTGTATCGATCTCTTTCAGAGGAAGGTCTAGAGAAGAGTATGGGTGGCGGTGGAAGAGAGAAGCAACGTCGGTTAAGAACGGCGATTGAAGTGGCAGGGTGAGCGTCAGCAGAGATGGTGGAGGAAGTAGATCGATGGAGTTAGGGTATACCGGAGGTGGACCGGGACTGAGAACACTCAATCGTAGGTGAGATCAACAATTTGACGAAGATCGCTTGAACATGGACATACATCGTCGATTATGTGTGTGGGGAGAAAGAAAGACACATCAAAAAAAGCTTAGGGCGAAGAGGGTAGTGAAAAAAGCGGGCGTTTCTAATTTTTGGGCTTTTCTTTTCCCTCTTGTTATTAAAGAGCGCGTTTCATTAAAAATTATAAAATGACATGTTTAGATGACACACATTTTATAAAAAGCGCCCTCCGTGTTTTTTTTTTTTTTTTGACACTAATTTTAGGGCACGCAAAAATGCGCGTCCTAAATCCTTAAAATTTATAGAGATATGACATTATGTTTAGGTCACACACTTTTGCGTATCGTAAATTAATGCGTATCATAAATTGCGCGTCGTAAAAGGCTGTTTTTCTAGTAGTGAAAATATTTTTTTTTAAAAAAAAAAACCATTATCAACATCACACTGTGTATCCTAGTAGCTGCATATAAATTACTAGTATGTTGACTCATTTTATCTCATTCTCTTTTTCAGATTTCCATTATAACTTTGAAATATTTCATAGGCAAAAGCACTGATAATACGAGGGATCTTCTTGCCCAGAAAGAACAAGCAGAAAGAAACTTAAATATCTTTATACTTAATTTTTTTTATTTCTTGTAGTTCTTTTGCATTATATTTTATATGTGTTTGGTTTTTTAGAGATTGACTGAAGGGCTTGATGCTGAGGTGCAAAGATGATGTAGTGGGAACCAAGGCAACCTCTTACATTCAGTGTTACATATGTATGTCCGTAATTATGATTAGAATTCTAAGATAGTATTTATATATTTCATATTATAGAGTGAAACTCGTAGAAACTGCAGTGTACTTTCTTGATGTGTTTCTAATAGTAATCTACTTTCATTTTTACATGTTAAAACATTAGACTTTGAAGTTTCTATAAAAATATAAACAATGTACAAGCTTCTATATAATTTTTTCAGAGGTTATTACATGGTTTAAAACCTATAGTACAATGTAACAATGCTAAATTTTCTAAGTTTTTGTTTTTTGATTTTCAAAGTATACTTATAAAGTGGTTGTGACAAAAAGACGGCATAAGTTTAGTATGCCTATCTTGATGAAGAGACACTACTGCGGCCTATGCCGACGAGTTTCGTGTCCATGGTGTTGATGTTGAAGCTAGAAAGGCAGAAAGTACATTTTATAAATATCATTGTTTTCATCGGTGGGGAGAAAGAAATTCTACATCTCTAATATACTTACATAATTCACACCACACTATTATAATAAAAATATTTTTATTTATGAGTTTTGATTTAACCTCAAATAATTTGCTACCAAAAATATCTTTTTTATGAGTTTTGCTATAATTTCAAGGAAATATCTATTCTATGAGTTTTGCTAAATTTCAAATGATTTGCTTCGTAATTCATACTCCCAAGAGGGGTGACACTTGACAATAATATAGGACTTAGAGATGGAAAAAATTGCCAAAGTAAGCATTCGTCTGGGAATAATTATTATGACCATGTCTAAAAGTTAATATCGTCATCAGATTCCGATAAGTATCTACAATTTATTCAGGGATGATTAACAAAACATCGATCCACATGCTATCTTAATTTTTGTAGAATACCAAAAATACCGTTCAGGTCGTGCTTAGCACGGGCATAAGATGTACCTAGTATACATAATATAACAATAAAGTTAATGCAAGAAGCCCTTATTAATGATGACTTTGAATGAGTCTTGACGCCAAACCATTCATGTATATATATTTATATTTACACTTGCTTTCTAATTAAACAACACATTTGACGCATAAACCTCATCTAACTACCCTCTTTCATTAACAGACTTTATGCCACTTCCGAACAAGATCTAATAAGACCCAAATTGTAAAGAAACTTCTCAGATCTATTCCTAAACAGATTACCCAATGAAAACCCTCCTCCTCTTTCCTGTCCACTAACTTTCGACTTTATAAATGTTTCCTCTTCCTTCACATTAAGCATTGTCTCGGTCTCAAGCATTGCATTGCGAACTGCTTCAATGGTTTCACTTTTCACTTGAGACCCCGATGAATCCATCACGTAGAAAGTGTTTACGGCTTTAGAACCTCTTGTTGTCACCTCCGCACGAGTCACCGATAGCCCGTTCTCTCTGAAAATACGAGTCATGTCTGATAATAGCCCCAATCTGTCTTCACCGCATAGTTCTAGTCTTAGGCCCTGCATATCATATGATTATTAGATCTAAAAAAAATTCCAAGTGGGGAGAAAATAAATTTCCCCCGATGAAAGAAATACACACAAAAAAAAAAAGATATCATTTATGTTTTTATTTATAGATAAATTTAATATAGTCTATATCATTTATTTATGTATTTTGTTGATTAACTTAATAGTTTTCATGTATTTCGTACTTTTTTTAGTGAAAATAATAATAAAAAAAAAAATCATTTTTTTCGGCACTCTTATAAGGGACAGGTGCCACCACCGTTCCCAATGTGGCCAAGTGGACCCAACAAATTTTCCAAGTGGAGTTGAAAAAGAGTTTGCTTGTGGTGGATGAAAATTACAAAAAGTTTTAAAATAGTAATACATAGCGTTGGATAATATTCAATCATAGAATTTCCGTTTCATACCTCGGAGACTCGTCTTCTTATAGCTGCCTCTAGACAATGAATCACTCGTTGCCTCTCTGCCTCTGAGCTAATCGGGCATCCATCGGTATGACGGATGTAAAATTCCTACACAAGTTTCCCATATTTAATTTTCTTTTTATTAAGATTAGTAGATATATTGGAGTTATTGATTTTGTATCCAAAAGAGTTCATAGATATAGATAGGCAGTGTGGGACTCCAACACGCCCATGACACGGAGGCCGAATGAGATTAGAGATCATGTTAGATACATGTAGTTCTTAATGTTCTCTCTAAAGAGTGAAGGGTCCGGTCAAACACATGATAGTACCGTGTTTAGCTAATATGGGACACAAACAAACACTTTTAGTTCAACATGACATTTACCTGAAAAGCCTCGTTTCCTTCTGCAATGATGGTTGCATGAAAGACGACATATTGCATATCTGTCAACGTGCAGACGGTATCAAACAATAGTTTAGGCCGATCAGTACACCTCACATTCACCAGAGTGTACCCTTTCTCAGCACAATTCTCTACAGTCACCACACCGTTCCGGGTCCCGCTAGTCCCATCAGACCGGTCATAGTCACGGTCCGCATACATCAGCTGGTGGAGCCGCCTTTGTGTATGGGTGGACTCCACTGATACCGCGCTTTGTGCACCTTGCATGTCTAGATCGCCCTTTAGAATATAAAAGAGAAGTTGTTTGATTTTAGCGAGTCGATCAGGATCATCAATTGGATGTCCTGTCTCGTCATCGGAGATGTAGACGATAGAAGCCATTCTTGAATTGTGAGTCCAGATTTCAGCTGCAACCACATTGCATTTGAGATCAACAAGAACCGCGAAAACCTCCGAAAGCAAACCGGGCCGGTCACGCCCGGTTAGTTCGATTGTGGTGCTTTCTGAAGCGTATTTGACTCCGACTGAACCTCTTAAGGACCGGAAACTGCATCCTCTTGGTCCGAGTGACTGCAACACAACAATAAAATTTATTTTTCCAAAACAATTCCTAACAATAAAAATTAATTAATTTTACAACAACTCCTGAGTGGCCCACAGGTAAATAGTAACACCTGCGGTGGCCCACAAATCAAGTATGTGCTAAAAACAGCTGACATTCAAATCGAAAGTCAAACACTGTGGCGAGACCCAAACTTTTTTAATTAATGCGTTTAGAAAACATGGTTTTTACCGATACCTGCTGGATGCGATCTGCAACATTATCTTCTGAGAGCTTTTTTCCGTTGTGATCAGTGACATGAAATACTGTCATTTTTATTGGGAAAAAAACAAGCTTATTTTTAGCATGAAATCAATTGAATTTAATACGAAAACGACTGGGTTGTTGAAGATATATATACCATCCATGAACCATCCTCCATCAGAAGAAATGTAAGCTCTTTTGATCAACAGATTCATATCAGTCAAAACCTGAACCACTTCTAACAAGCTCCCACGCTTGTTGGCGCTATCGACCTACTCAAACAATTAAATAATTAATCTGGTATTTTATTTGGGGAATTAATTAAGTACACATTCTTTTCCTACAATTTGAGGATACCTTGATGAGAGTGGACTTTTTGTCTGTGATATGATCAACAGTAACCCTACAGATAAAAACACAGAGAATTCATCAATAATTGAGTGTACAAAACAGATGTAAATGATTAATCGCAAAAGGACACTCAGAAATCGTTAAAATCGTCACATTTCTTCTAAAAATAGAAGAAGATTGTTCATAGAAAAATAAAATTATATAACCAGCCGCAAATTCACCCAATTCAGCGACCAATTAACTTAAATTTGTATCGAAGAGGATCCATATATAGAACAAATTAGAAAGTGCAACAAAGAAAGCTGAAACACAAAAAATCGAGGAATTTAAGTTAATTGGTGTTGAAAACAACCAATCGAAAGAACCATTTTTACCTGGGTGGATGCATACGATTAACAAGCTTCTCAAATTCATGATCAACGTCTAATGAAGGAGACCAGTAATGCATTTTGTTAAATTGTAAATCGAAAAATGGCAGAATTGACACAAACGAGGAGGGAGGAGTGAAAAAACAGAGAGAAGAAATAAGATTGAGATCCTGAAAGCTTTTTGTTTTATGGGTGTGTGAATGATGTGGATATGTGTGTACCTGCGAATATGTATGAGATTCCAGGAGAGAGAAAGAGGTGGGAGAAAGGTGTCGTGAGTGTATTTTTATTTTGTGTTGGCTCCTGAAATAGGTGAAGAGTTTTGATTTCACTTCCTCATCTTTTATTTTTGGAAGGGGCACCCACCCACACACTGACAAACCACAAAACAAACACTCACCCTATAATCTTCATAAATAATTTATTTTGTATATTAGGACAAGTTGCACAAATTTTGGCACTTAAAAGTTAAAATGTATTCTGTCCTTACGTATTTTTCTGGGAACAAGTTCTATGAAAATCTTTGTTTTGTTTTTCTCTTAGTTTTCTTTATGCTTTCACACTTTTTTTTTTTTAATTCATAAACGATTATATATTATCACAATGTTAAAATCTTGTTTTTTATTTGTGGGATTTAATGATGTTAATATTCTTAGAGAAAGTTTGAAAAATAATGTTTGTCATTACATTCTATTTTTTATATAAATTTGTCTCATTTATTTTCTTTCGTTTCCTCAAGTATTTTCTTTGTTTTTTTAAATATGTTGTAAACATTATTTAGAGAAATTAAAATTCACTTACATTTTCTTCCTACCCATCATACTACGATATCAAATGTTGACAATTTGATTAAAACACTATTAATTTCATTAAATGTGATATATGTCTACATCTACTCTAATAAATGAATGTTTTTTTGTCACTTGTCATACTTTCATTCAATTTGTCAAATGTTATTTTGTGGTTATTTTCAATTCATTTCTTTTCAACATTTCATTTTATAGGTTTTTCTATTTTAATAAATTTCACGTAATACTTTAATGTAATAATTACAATAAATATAGTAATAAATGAGTATCAATTTCATTAATTGACTTACCTTTTTATTTCAAAATTTTCAAATTAAAGCTCATTAGTTTATTTTGTTTATTTATTTAAATTTAAAAGATAAAAAAAATCAATTTTAATAATTCATTATTTTTCTTATTTTCTTATAAATTCAAAGTTCTTAAATATTTAGACATTTATATTTAATTTTTTTAATTAATCCATGTAATATATGAGTTTTACACCTAGTTTGATATGATAAGAGGATAAATAGAAAGAAAGTATATGATGGTATTTAATTTCTCATTTATTTGTTAGGATATATTTCACCCCAAAAATAGTTTAAAAAAAACGGGTCCATACATTCTAAGCAATGCACTCCTCCAATGTTACTATTACGCCATTGATCCGTCTAACGTCTAACCATAGTAATTTTTATTTGAAGGTGTATTTAAACATATGAAAATGCTTTATTATATATTGGCATTCTAATCTCCTATTAAAGGTAAGGACTTCATGCTAGCTAGGTCTTTGGGTATAAATTAAAATGAAAAATGTTCATACGAATATCTATCTATATCTTTATCTTTATAAATCTTATAAAGAATGGACTAATGTAATAAAAAAATATTAATTTTACTTTCTTCTATATCACCGGTTATTCAATTTCCTTACAAGAAACGATGATTTGCTTGCAACAGAAACCAAATATCTTTACAAAGTCAATTAGTCAATTAAAATTACATATTTAAACTATATACCAAATCAAATGGATCTTCACATCTATATAAAAAAATGAAAATTATATTTTACATATCGATACATCACCGATATATTTCCCTTGGATGAAAATATTTTGTATTCGATTAATTTTTACTTGGTAATTCGATCGCCTTAAAGTGAAAGTTGTTTGCTTCCAATTTTCAGAAGAATTCATCTGCAAAAACAGTCTCAAGTTTTATGATATGTTTGGGTTAAAAGAACCTTAAATTTAATAAATAAATAAAAATCTAAGGGCAAATTGGTCAATTTATTCCAATTGCACAAGTTAAAATTTTAGAATTGTCTTACAAAAGTTCTAGTTCAAAAAATATATGGATAAATGATTTCTAAAAAATATTTGAGAAAATGAGGCACGAGAAAAAGGAAGGGTTGAATGCAAGAAATATCAATACACTTTCATTGATTTGTTGATTATAAGTAACATCATACTTTCATTTCTTGCTATTAGAACACTGTAGTTTGAAAAATTACCAATTATAGTAATGCAATCCACATACAAAACATGTTTCACTACTAAATTAGGGTGATTTTACAAAATAAAATGCCTTAATGAGAAAAAGTTTGCAAGTAGAATGCTATGATCGTGTCGAACTTTTAAAGTGCAATACCCCTTAATAAAAAAACATGAAAGTTAAATGTCGTAATGGAAATAAATGAAAGCAGGAATTTGGATATTATAAAACAAAAATAAATAAAATCACATTATTTCGTGCATTAAGTCCAAAACTAAATGAGGGCAAATTTGTAAAAGGTTAGGACTTAAAAGTCAATAAGAAGAAAAAATATCATAAGCAAAATAATAAATAATACTTGACCAGCTGCCATATATTTTTCTATTTCTTATTGCATTTATGGATCTGTGGATTGTCATACTTCAAACGATTAAAACGATAAAAACACAAATATTCACTTTTTAATAAATTCTTCATCGAAAGTACCAATTTAATCTTGTTAATGAGGTTGGTTAACTTGCCACACATTATCCTGTTAGCTCAATGGCAAAAAGTCGGACTATTTCCCCTGACAACAACTTAGTTTCTGAAAGTTTTAGATTATTACTTCGATAATATATTTTTTAATCATAATTAATGTATTATCATTTTTTAAAAGAATTAAAACATAATCAATAAAAAGGTGTTGGGACTCAAGCTCAACCCAAAACTCCAAAAAAAAAAAAAGAGAAAACTAACTAATAGAGTATGATTGTATTAAACTATAAAGAATTAGTTTTCAAAAACAACAATTTAAATTACCATGTCACATGTATTTAAATTATATGTAGATTAAAGCTATTCAATTAGAAAGAAAAGTTGATGATTACATCAACTTAATAGAAGGTCACTTTTTTATTATTTTTGTAAATTTATGAATGCAAGTACATTATTATTTCTTACATTTAGTCAAATAATTTTATTTTTAAATACTTACCCTCAATCTACTCCTTAACCACTGAAATAGAAGCAAATAAACAAATATGTAATAATTAATAATATCAATCTCTTCATGTCTAATGTTATATTTTATATTAAATTTTTTAATTTTTAGAAGCTTAAGTACCTGAAACATGCATAGTGAGGTCCTACACACTAGAAATCCACACCCTAGAAGTTTACCTCCATGTTTAGCATCCCCAATTATTTGGAACCCTTCTATTCAGAGGTCATCTTCTATCAGAAAACAAATTATACAAATGATTTTCGATATAGATACAAGTATTATATATACTCATTCTTTGTAGATATGTAGTAAAGAATAATAAGACTAGTATAGAAGGTTTTGTTGTTTAGATTGGAATCAATTTAGGGCTGTCAAATTATTAATGATAAAGTACAGATGAAAAGTATGTGACTTACCCATAATGTCATCTAGATTAAGGTGAAAACATTGAAGAGATGATTATGGTCACAATCTCATCCTTGGGTATAGATTCTTCCAACATAAATCATCTCTTCAATATGTTTATACATCCATGACAACTTCAACAAATATCCGAGAATCCAACAGTAGTAAGAAGACCCTTCAATACATATATATATATATATATATATATATATATATATATATATATATATATATGAAAAACAATATAAATACCAAACCAAAACATGACATCACAATCCCATGTTTTCTAGTACAATTACAAATGATGAAAACAATATACTTTAGATTTGTAATTTTAATAAGTTAAATATGTGCAAAAGACATAAAAAAAAGAGTGAAGTACATCAAATGATTGAACTGACCTGGTGTAGTGGTGTTGTGCTGTCATTTTATCAAATTTATCAATATAACAGAACTCCATGTCTACAAGTACCATTGCACCTGTTTCCATTTTCCTTTTTTTTAGAAGATACAAAAATTAGAGCCTATATGATTAGATATAGTACTATCCACTGGTTTCTGATTATTTGAATATAAACAAATAGTAATACTAATAGAGAATTATATATTAATTAAAAATAGCATGAGGTCATTGTGTAAGGTGCTAAAATACTATAACCATAACAATATCAACATACTGATCTGAAAAGAGACATAACATAAAGGGACTTAAATTAAGTCATCTTGGATCATATTAGAAAGCAACAATGCATTGGTAAACTTGCCTTTGTAAAATACATCAAATGCTCCTTCAAGATGCCATTTTTAAAGCCTGAAGAGAAGTTCTCTCATCGCACACAAAAAAATAGAAACACAAACAAAACTAAAAAAATCATGTACCCATATAATCAAGAAGAGACAAATTAGAAGGAACACAAGTCCTTCAAAAAATAACAAATAGTAAGGTGATACACATCTTGACAAATAGTATGTATGGATTATGGAATTGACACTAAATAATAAAAAAGGAATGAAGAAATTGAGGGAAGTGAAGAAAACATAAATGTTGCTTGATGAACTCAAATCAAGAACCAAAACTCTCCCGCAACTTCTATGCCTCCTCCCCCCCCCCCTTTCCTCCAGGGACTTCAGGATGTCCATACCTTCAAAATGAAGAAAAAATGAAAATCATGGTTGCTGCTCACTTTTATATATCATGAATCATTGGTTCATGAAACAGAGGGAAGAAGAGGAAGCAAAGTAGGAGGCCAACCTGATACCACCAAGCAAACGCCTTGGATTTGAGGAAGAAGGCGACACCATGAGAATTAAATAGGAGAAGATTATGGAATTTTACCAATTATCAGTATAAAATTGAAAGGAAGCGTGAGTTAGAATTGACTCTCAGCAAAGGAATCGACCATCCAGACTTCATATGATTCATCATCAGGTTATTCATCTTCAACCTGTCGAAAACGAAGATCATAAGTAAGATTATAAAGTACTCATTATTACACAAACTATCATAAATCACCTTATATAAACAAAAAAATAAGACAAGAAGATTAACAGAAACACACAATACACAAAGAACTCTAAAGGATTTATATAGAAGTCGCTTCTCAATTTCAAGAAATCATCAAGAGAATGAAAGGTCTAATGATTGAAGCAATTCGGTTGAGATTAAACTCTTATATAGATGGGAATCATCAGAAGTTAAGGAACATGGGAGAAGGAGGATCAAGTCTTAGGGGAACATGAGGTGTAGAAGGATGAGGGACGTAGGAGGTGGGGTTGTCGCCTGAAAACCTCCAATGAGGCGATGATTAATTGTAAATAGAGACAGATGCAGATTGTGAGGAATGTGGGGAAGAAGATGAAACTACCAAGAAACGGTAAATACCGAGTTATTGCGGCCAGGATTGCATCTGAGGAAAATCGGAGGGCTGAAATCATGAAGCGGTTATCCACTCCCCGACGTTAGTAATATTAATAATTTGAAACTCCCACAACTTTTCATCTTATGACATTTAAGAGACTGTTTAATTGAAATTACTACATAACTCCTACAACTTTTCGACTTATGCTAATAGTTCATTAGTTAATTTAAATATTTTGCTTATATAAGAACATAATTTTTATGATAGGTTGCATACACTTGCTTTTCTTCTCTTATCATACATACTTATAAAGCTAGCATTTTTTCTTGAATCTCATGCATTTGAAACCCCCTTTTTTAACTTCCTTTCACCACATTCATTTGAAACTCCCATGACTTTTCAATTTCTTTACAATAATATTATAAATAAGTTAAATAATGTTCTATAAACAAGAAATGGTGTTTTATTACAATGTCTTCATCCCACATCGATGGTGAGAGTAAACAAGAGAATGTTTCCTCATCTATAAATATGAAAGGTTGTGAAATGTTTCAAAGGGACCAAACCATGAGAACTTCCTCATGCCTACCTTTGTAGGATTTTGAAGGTATTATTTGGTGAGATTGTCTATATTGGCAAGTGTCCAGTTAACTTTTAGAATTCCAAAAATGGTTTTGAACTGAATTTTTTCAGGTTTAAATCGTGTTTCAGTTAGAAAAAAAAATTATGTAATTGGGTATATTGACTTGAACCGGAGCTGGATCAATTTGGACCGATAAAGGAATCATTTTCCTTTCACAACAAACATTTGAAACTCCCATGATTTTTTAAATTATTTCTAATAATATTATAAATAAGTTACATAATTTTATATAAATATAAAAAAGCATCGACCTAAACCTAAAATTATAATTGTTTGAAAAATCACTTTTATTCAAAAGCACGAAATATATACAAACCAGGTTTCACTAGAAAAAAATATGTAGTTTGGTATATTTAGTTGAATCGGTGCGAGTTTGATATATTTGGACCATAAAAGAAGTATTTTCCTTTCATTACATACATTTGAAATTCCCATGATTTTTCAAATTGTTTCCAATGATATTTTAAAAAAGTTACATAATGTTATATAAATATAAAAAAACATCTACCTAAACATAAAATTATAATTGTTTGAAAATTCGATTTGATCAAAAGCACGAAATATATACTCAGATTATATTTTATAAATGAATTCTTTTTATAATGAACTTTTGAATCATGAAAATACATATAAACAAACTTTCTATATTAAGTACATAACTGAATTTATGATTTTAGAATTAAACAAAAAGTTATTCAATAAAAACTTACTTTTTTGGATAGCCACTTACGAGATTATAGAAAAATGGAACTATTGAACAATAAAGAAATGGTAAACAAGAGAAAGGGTGTTTTACTAAATAAGTTGAATAATGTTTTATAAACAAGAAAGTGTGTTTTATTACAATGTCTTCATCCTACATCGATGGTGAGAGTAAACAAGAGAACGTTTCCTCTTCTATAAATAGGAAAGGTTGTGAAATGTTTCAAAGGAACCAAACCATGAGAACTTCCTTATGCCTACCTTTTTAGGATGTTGAGGGTATTCTTTGGTGAGATTGTCTTTATTGGCAACTGTCCATTTAAATTTTAGAATCCTGAAAATTGTTTTGAACAAGATTTTTTTAGGTTCAGTTTCAGCTGAAAAACCGTTATGTAGTTTGGTATATTGAGTTGAATCGGTCTGAGTTTGATCAATTTGGACCGATAAAGGAAACATTTTCCTTTCAGCACATACATTTGAAACTCCCATGATTTGTCAAATTGTTTCTAATAATCTTATAAATAACTTACCTAAACATAAAATTATAATTGTTTGAAAAATAAATTTGATTCAAAAACACAAAATATATACAAACCAGGTTTCAATAGAAAAAACGTTATGTAGTTTTGTATATTAAGCTGAATTGGTCCGAGTTTGATCAATTTGGACCGATAAATGAAGCATTTTCCTTTCACCACATACATTTGAAACTCCCATGATTATTCAAATTGTTTATAATAATATTATAAGTTACATAATCTTATATAAATATAAAAAAATCTACCTAAACATAAAATTATAATTGTTTGAAAAATCATTTTTGATTCAAAAACACGAAATATATACTCGCTTATATTTTATAAATGAATTCATTTTATAATGACATTTTGAATCATGAAAATACATATAAACAAACCTTCTATATTGAGTACCTAACTAAATTTTTGATTTTAGGATTTAACAAAAAGTTATTCAATAAAAACTTAATTTTTTTATAGCAACTTACGAGATTACTGAAAAATAGAACTATTGAACAATAAATTTTCTGGATAACATTTTATTTTTATTATTTAATATTTTATTTAACAAAATAAAATTATTGGCAAATAAAGAAATGAGTTTAATTAAAATGTCTTCATCCCACATTGATCGTGAGAGTAAACAAGAAAATGTATTATCCTCTATAAATAGGAAATGTTGTGAAATATTTCAAAGGGACTAAGCCATGAGATCTTCCTTGCATCTAACTTTGTAGGACGTTGAGTGTATTCTTTGGTGAGATTGTCTTTGTCGACAAGTGACCAATTAAATTTCAGAATTTCGAAAATGATTTTGGACCGTATTTTTTAGATTTGGATCGAGTTTAATAAATATCCGAGTGTCTTCTGGCTGAGTTAGGCAAACTCGCTTCCATTGGAGGCCGAGTTTAAGTAACATGCCGAGTATTTGGTTGTGTTAGCCAAGTTTTACAACCCTGTATGTAATACAATTTAAAGTTTTAACCTTATAAAAGACGTCACTATTATCATATGTTCTACATAATTATGGTAATATTTATGATACAAAACATTTTTTTACTATTTAAGATAAAAAGTTGTCTCTATTATCATATGTTGTACAAAATGATAAAATTTAAGATAGATAAAAAGATGTCTCTATATTATCGTATTTTATACATAATGATAATATTTAATATAAATGTTTTAATTTAATATGAAATTATTATTTAATAGATAACAATAACGATTTATTTATTTATATATTTTTTTCTATTTTAACCATATAACTTTGTATATGCAAAACAGCTTCAAGTTTCAACCTTATCTCTTATGATATAGTTCAACATAATAACAATACTAAAAATATTTTTTATATTTTTTATGAAATTATTATTTAATTTTTAATAACAATGATTTAGTTATTTTTAATATAAAATATTTTTTTATATCTCACGCAACGCGCGGGCATTCGCCTAGTTATTTATATATGTAAGTGTGTGGTTTATTTGTATGTAAGCTTATATTACTAATATCCATATATTAATAGTGTATTTTTCTTTATTCTTTCCACCCCTTTTTCCTTAAACTTTCTTTAAATTTCAAGAAAAAGTTTATGATTCTACACTTCGAGACAAAAAAAAATGGATGATATGTTTTCAATTAATTGTTACAATTTGTTGATGTAGGATTGTGGTATATTTTTGTTGCATACACCATTTTATTATTTTTTTCATAATTATCTAAGTATATTAACAACTTTTATGTAGAGATAGTAATTTTTAACATCTTGACTTTTCTTTAGATTATGATTTTCACCACCAATACAAAGAAATATGTTATCCATATTTTTTTAGCATTAGAAATCATTTTAGCATTGATTACAATTTACTAGATCATGACATATTTTAAGAAAACAAATTCATATCGTCATTCTAAATCATATAAAGATATATGAGAATTTGGCAACAAAAAAAAAGTTTGTTGGAAAGTTACAATGAGTTGTTCATACGTATATTAATCATAAAATATGTTATTTATTATTTAAAAGGTTAAAAGATGCCGTTTTTGTAATTTAGAAATATTAAAAGACTTACATTTTAAATTAATAAGTCATGACGAGAAATAACATTAAATTGAAAATTCTATTAAAATTAGAAATCTTTTTATTATTGATTATAGTTTACTAGATATGACATATTTTAAGAAATATTGTTTATATGTAATAAGAAAAAAATTGATATGGCTATTCAAAATTATATAAAGATATTATATATATGAGGTTTTGACCAAAAAAGAAAAAAAAAAGAAAAAAAAACTTTTGGAAAGTCACATGAATTGGTCATACATATATTAAACATAAAATATAGAGAAAATTACAAATTTAGCTTAATACACTAATTAATTTGTGGAAAATAGCAAAAAAAAACCCAAAATTTCAATTTTAGCCCCTAAAATCGCAGATAGAATAAAGCCATCTGCGATTTTGAAAGTCCATTTGCGAACGTACAAGTGCCTAAAGCACAGATGTGTTTTAGGCACTTGTAAGTTCGCAGATGGAATGTTCCATCTGCGATTTTGCTGTTTCATCTGCGATTTCGTATTGGTTTTTGTATAAAAACGTTTTTTTTCTTCATTTTTCACTTTCTAAGTTGAAGAAACTCTCTCTCCCTCTCTGTGATTTCCTTTGACGATTTTTCAACAATATGGACGATTTCTTCAACAATCCCGAAAATATGGTAATATCTTAACTCATTTTATGTTTTAATCAACTGATTTATTCTATTAGTTTTTGTAAAAAAAATGAAACTATATTATGTGTTATTTGGTAATTATGTTGTATTTGATAGATAGAATATTATTTATTAGTAGCCTTAAAGTTTTGATGCTATTTGGTTAGTGGTTATATGAATGTACAAGTATAGACTGCGTAAAATGTGCATTGGGTTGTTGTACATTTAGTAAAATGCCTACATTATGTTGTTTTTTACTTGTCGTTTATGTTGAAAAATGGTTACAATATGTTTTTGGTTAGTGTTTGTATGAATGTATAAGTATAGACTGCGTAAAATGTGCATTGGGTTGTTGTACATTAAGTAAAATGGATACAATATGTTCTTGTTTTTTACTTGTCGTTTGTTTACTTGTAGTTTATGTTGAAAAATGGTTACAATATGTTTTTGTTTTTCAGCAAGAATATATAGAAATTATTATTTGAATGTTGTTTTATGGATTGTTTATGTTCGTAATTTGAATGTTGGATTATTTATTTATTCCATTTAATATCCCGATATTTTTATAGGAAATAGTTGTTAAGTTTTCTAATTTTTTGTTGTTTTTTCAGCATGATTATAAAAAATTTAATGTTAAAGCTATTGTCAACTTAAAAGGATCGGGGTGTAACATTTGAGAAGTATTGGAGGTGCTACATGGTGCACGACGCGATATTTTAGACAAACTATGTTTGGTTACTTGTTAGACGTCCCTCATTTACAAGGGGACAGATTGTTGTTCCATAAAATGTTTCTTCATCAGATACGGCCGGACGTCATTTTATCCCCAGATGGCATAAAACGGTTATATTTTAGAGTGGGGGATACGAAAATTGTTTATGGTCCGGAAGAGTTTTGTTTGATAACCGGGTTTAATTTTGGCGTGTATCCCAAAATGATTGGCAAAAAAGTCTCAGAAAAAAAAAGTTACTAGTAAAAAAAGATGTTTATTGCGTGAACGACTATTTCCGAACCATACAAATAGTTCGGTGAAAATATGTGACTTGAAAAGTTTTATTTTAAATCATTTCTTTTTAGAAGCTACCGACGATGATGCAGTTAGACTCTGTCTTATATACGTTTTATGTGAATGATTTTTGGAAAAAGAAATAAATGACCGGGTGCCGCAAGACTAAATAAATGACCGGGTGCCACAAGACTGGTTTTTTTTGGCCTAGAATTTGGATGTGTGGAACATGTATTTTTTGTTTACTTTGAAAGTTTTATATTATTAATGTTAATGTATATTATAATTAATATTTTTTTGGTAATTTTGCTTGGAGTAGCTATCTTTGGGAGTTTACCTATAACGACCTTGAGGATACGTGGAACATGATAGATATATATGTTTCACTGCCAGAGCGTCGTCAAACTTTTAAATACTCCATGTCAGGATTTACGGCGCCATTTAGGATATACAAATTTATTATTATTTTAAATAAGATGTTATTTTTATGTTAGTTATTTTAATTTTTATTACTATATTTGTGAAAATTATAGATATGAGTATATGAGATGCTTCCAGCTGTTCGTGCTGGTGGATTTGCGTTAAGAAAAAACCGAGACACACCACGGATGAAACGATGGAGTGGTACGAAAAAATTGAAATTGGTTGATGTGAACAAGATTTTTGAAATGACAAAGGTTTGTAAATATTATTTTAATTTTAAAAACTTCTTTATTACACTTTTATATGCATTTTTAATATGTTAAATTGTTTTAGGATGGACGACGACCAAGAAATAACATGTCACTGAGTGATGATGAGATGACGTCTTCTTATTATATGTCATTTCAAGAGTATGTATATGGTGAACGGAATTCAGTTCCATCCCCAGTACGGGACCATTTTAGGAGACAAGACGCATCTTCGACTAGTATGTCTTCTAGTGGTCGCTCTCACGGTAGAGGTGTACGTGGTGGGAAACCAAGCTTAGAGGAGGTGTTGAAACGACTACATGCACGGGAGCAACAGGTGTTTATGAACCGAGAACCTACTAGGGTGTTTGTAGAAGAAGTGGATAATGAAAATGTATGGAACAACATCAGCTTTGAGGAACCTGCAGTATTCCAAACAAATTTTGGTGAAACGGTTAGTTACACCCTACATTTTTTATATAATTTGTTAACATATTTGTAAATTTTTGTTAATACTTTATAGCTGAAAATGTAGGTTGTAGAAGATGAGTCGATGAATAAAAATAAAACCAATGAAAATGTTTTTGGTGATATTGAATACGACAAGGTTATTATATATACTACAAATACGATTTTAATTGTTAAATGTTAAGGCGCCTTTCGTTAATAATTATAATGTTTTAATTTTAATGTAGGAGTTGGACGAGAGGATAGACAAAGCGGGGCGTAGTACGAATAAATTTGATGATGATGTGTTCACTTTTGATGATAATGAACCTGAACAGGTTGCTATACTTACATTTATTTTTTTGTTTCTTATTAGATTCATACATTTTTTTATTAATGATTATATCTTATTAATTTAGGTGTTAGAGGAAGATGTAATAATTACAGAGACCGTAAATCATTTTGATGATCATGTTTTTGATGGCAACGAAGTTACACCCGATAGACCTAGGGTTCGAAATCCATCAAAGTATAGGTGTCCTCCTTACACCGAGGTGTTCATTTAATTTGAAAGCTTATATTATAATTATACCTTTTATGTGAATTATTTGAAACATAATGATTTACACTTTCAATATTGTTTTAGTTGCATACGACACCAAAGCAAAAGCGAAGACCAAAGAAGAAGGTTGATGCCAAATCAGCAACCCCTGTTCCTCCTCCAGCATTCGTTGTTGTTCATGACTTCTCGGTTTTGCGCCTGCAACTTTATGTAGCAGGCGTGAGGTTGTGTTACAAAATTATTTTTTTCATGCATATAAACTGGAGCACCGTTTCTACAATTTGGATTTAGATAGAGAGTTTTGGAGTGCATTGTTTGGGCATACACACAACGGATGGTTGGATGAAGCGGTAACTATATTTTATTTTATTATTGTAATTGCTTTTTATTTATTAATTAATAACAAAAGTATTATAACTTTCGCAGCATATGACGATTTGGATTAGATTGTTGATGGAGAGACGATTGATAGTGATCGGTATACAATAATGCCTCCTAATTTTTTTGTTTGCCATTACTTGGAGGATGGTTTGGATTGGAAGGAGTTTATGTCTGGTATTGCTACATACCCCGACTTCATAATTCCTTGGTGGAATGTGGATACAGTAAACTGCTATTTAATTTTAGAAATTAATTTCATTATTGTCGTTTTGTTTTTGTATCGTGTTATGTAAAAAAAAATTATTTTAAACTTTTTGTAGGTCCTAATGCCGATCCGTTCATTTCCTAATCACTGGTTATTTGGGGAACTACGATTCGATTCAATGGAAGTCCATATTTATGATAGTCTTGATAGTCTCGGTAGGAGTACTTACCAAAAATTCGAGTCTGATGGAACCTTTAGCAAATTTGTTGCTTGGGTGGCAGATCATTTCGACAAGATAAACTACTGGCCACACAGGAACATCCCAAGGATTCCATTGGATATGAAATTCATTTTTGAAACAAATGTTCCCCAACAAAGTAGTGAGCTGGGAGACTGCGGTGTTTTCGTTTGTATGTTTATGGAACAAATAGTTTCAGGCCAACCAATACGTGAACTTATTGACCCAAAAACTGTAGCTTTAAAGTTTTGTCTTAGGATGGCAAAATTTTATTGGGGATCGTGTGATGGTCCTATGTAGTTGGATTATATATATATATATATATATATATATATATATATATATATATATATATATATAATTGAATGTTGGATTTGATTATCAAGCGTTAAATAATAATTATTTCATACATAATGTAGTACTTCAACAGTTAAAACATAACAACGACTCCACCATTTTTTTAACGCTACTACTTCAAAACATAACAACAAATACACCAAGTTACTGACGTTACAACTTCAAACTTATCAAAAAATTAAAAAGCTTACAATTTGTAAACAATAATTTCCAAAAACAACACCCAACTACAAACCAAGGCTATCTTCAACTTCTTATTTTCTTATTGAAAGTGTTTATTAGACTTAGCTACCTTAGCTATCATCATAGAAGATTGGTCCTTCTCTTCATCAACCCAACTGATAAACCCGCATTTTGGTCCCTGTAAATTTAAAGATAAACAATAAGAATAGTTGTCATATAAATATGAGGGTGTAAATATTAAGGAACTAAAGATCATGATACCATATATGGGCAAGCGTAAAATAATCTTTCTGGGTTTTTAGCTGTACCCGATATCCTAATGATACGTTCACATCCGCAATTGCAGTATGTCATTTGCCTGATTTTTTTTATCAAATAAGTCTGACTTCACAGATAATTTTCATGGAGTGAGTATTACTTATTTATACAAGAATTATGAACTGTAGACAAGTAATGTTTGACTATGAAATCAACTGGTTTGACTATGAATCCAAAATGTTGGACTATGAACTGCAGACAATTACAATGTGTTGTCTTGTCGATCAGTAAAGTTTGACTATGAAATCAACTGGTTTGACTTTGAATCCAAAAAGTTGAACTATGAACTGCAGACAAGTACAATGTGTTGTCTTGTCGATCAGTAAAGTTTGACTATGAAATCAACTGGTTTGACTATGAATCCAAAATGTTTGACTATGACCTGCAGACAAGTACAATGTGTTGTCTTGTCGATCAATAAAGTTTGACTATGAAATCAACTACTTTGACTATGAATCCAAAAAGTTTAACTATGAACTGCAGACAAGTATAATGTGTTGTCTTGTCGATCAGTAAACTTTGACTATGAAATCAACTGGTTTGACTATGAATCCAAAATGTTGGACTATGAACTGCAGACAAGTACAGTGTGTTGTCTTGCCGATCAGTAAAGTTTGACTATGAAATCAACAGCTTTGACTATGAATCCAAAAAGTTGAACTATGAACTGCAGACAAGTACAATGTGTTGTCTTGTCGATCAGTAAAGTTTGACTATGAAATCAATTGCTTTGACTATGAATCCAAAAAATTGAACTATGAACTGCAGACAAGCACCAACTTCTGTATATTTATAATTGGATTCATGTGATGATTGTAAAACACTATCATTGCTTGTGAAAATGAGTACTTACACCGAAAGATGCTTTTGTCACCTATCAATATTCTTTCATAATCTTGAAAGAACAAATCCTAATACCTTCACAACCATCAAGAAAACAGATACCAACCGATTTTAATTCTGTTTCGTGGCTTTAGTTTGCGTGGTATGACATCTTTATTTTATTGAGTTAATTAATAATTGTAGGTAATGTACCTCATTTACATTTTGTTTTCCACTAATATAAGTATGTTTATATTATGCAGATCCGTACCTTCCTTAGGTGCATGATATCGTTAATATATGTGGGTTATTTACCCCTACTTGGCAACTATCTGACAACAATGTACTTTGCGGTGGCTTTGGACGGAAACCATGAATCCCTACTCTTAGCAGTTGGTTTGGGAACCTTAGAGTGTGAGGAATCTTGGCAATGGTTCATGATGAAGTTAAAAGAATGTTTAGGTGATGATACATAGGTTGGTTTCATAAGCAACCTATGTGATAAAATAGACTTTGTCGTTGAGAGAGTCTACCCAGATTCATATCATGAGTATTGTCCTAAAGATATAGCAAGAAAAATACGAGATTTTGTCGGACACAATGATACCGAAGTCGAAACGTTGTTTTGGAAGTCATGCAATACATATAGTGTTCATGATTTTTACTTGTGTTTGGAAAGCTTGCAAAGTGCATGTAGGAATCCACCTTTCTACACCTTCCTTAGGAGTCCACTTTTCTGGCTTGACAATATACCAATTTCAAAATGGGCACGCGCACTTTTCCCTAAAGTACGTTACAATGTTAAATCGATTGATATTCCTGAAATGGTGAAAAATATATCCACGTCCACACATGAGTTACCTATAACAACGATAATTGAGTTAATCATTAAGTCGATACAATCGGCGTATGATGAACGGGATGAAATTGCAGGTAACTTTATACTTATAGTTTGTTTTTATTGTGTTGTTATTTATAAATTAACAAATATTGCAGGGAGAATGTCTGTTGGAGTGACCCCTTATGTTGAGAACAAGGTTTAAAAGCGTGTGAACAAGTCTTATCATTGGGTGGCAAGACGTATGTATGGGGATACATTTGACGTAGATGACAATTTCGACACCATGAAAGTACAACTTGAACGTAGGGTATGTAGTTGTGGGAAATGGAAAAAAACTGGTATACCATGTGGGCACGCTATAGCATCTCTAAGAAGTCGTACGTCTGAAGCCATTCACGAAATGGTTGATTATAAGTTGACTGCTGCCGTGTATCGAGTTACATTTGGATCTGAGACGGTGAATCCTATATCATCACATGTGCACTGGGAAATACCAAATGAAAGGGTGGTCCTGTTACCTCCCAAATAGAAGTAGTTATTCATGTACCCCGTTTGCTTTTTATGTCGTATTATGTAGTAGTTATTCATGTATGTCGTTGCACTTTATCTAGTAGTTATTAATGTAGTAGTTATGGGTTAATTTTTTAATGAAATGACTATGGATGTGTTTTATTAATTCATTTTTTCTCGTCATTAAGGAAACAGCATACATTAAAAGTGAGGGACATTCATTAACGACTCACAAAACATACGTACAAAAACAAACAACGTAACTAACGAAAACCAACAACATAACTAACATGTATATTAAAAGTGAGGGACATTCTTTAAAATATTCCATGCATCCCATGCATAAAATCCATACCATCAGATTCGAAACGATATAGCTCCATAGCCACCTGTATGAGAATGTCTTCATCCATATTCGCATGTTTCTTATCCAACTCGTTGTAAATATGTTGAAAATGCTTCACCTTTTTTTCAAATCCATAAACTTCGCTTTGACATCTCTTCTTCTTCGATATTGAGTACGCCCCATTTGATGGTGAAACAAATGACAGACACGAGACCAAAATGATCCAGCGCGAACTTCTGGCAGACCTGGTGGAAAATCCTCCTCTACAGTTACGATCCAAGATTGAACCAAACCGACCTCCTCTTCGTTGCTCCATGTAAGTGGTACAAGCGAGTCCATAGTTGCAAGGTAAATTTGTAATGTGATACAATTAAAATGGATATGAACAATTATTTATAGCGGCCCCTTATTGTAACTGAAACTATGTTGTCAAGTCAAACAGTTTTCTTTTCCAGTGCAATGGCTTGTCAACTCAAACAGTGATATCTTCTGTTGGATACGGTAAACAATAGTGTATTGTGGTGTCATTCGATGCAATGACTTGTCAACTCGAACAGTTATCTCTTGTGTTCTCAGTTATTACACTGCGTTCTTCAGTTAAGTTAGACTATGAATTGCAGACAAATTATAAAATTTGACTGCGATTTTGTGTATAGACTACTATAAATTTACTTTAAGTTAAAAAAACATTTTACTAAACGATATTTTACTTATTCATATATTATTTTTTAAAAATTACTCTCTTTGTTTCACTAAAAATGACTTCAATACCATGGAGCAATGAGGATTACTTGGTTCTTACTCATGCATATATTCATGTGTACGAGACCAGCAAGTTGAACGATCCAATGTTTTGGACTCGTTTAACCAATATCTTCAACGCTGAATGACTACAGCAACCCATCGTGACGAACTAGATATCTTAGCGAAATGGTATGAAATGAAAACTGAAGTTCTATTATTCAACGATCTTTATACCAAAATTGACGACGCCCGATTAAATGCTACCGAGGAGGTCATCTTGGAAGCTGCTAAGGAGGAATACAAATCATTAAGTGACGGGTCGGAATTCCAGTTTGAAGCCCCTTGGAATATTTTGAATTATGTCCCGTTTATTTAATATGTATTTCTATGTTTGTACTAGGTTATTTTCATGTATTACTTCTGTATTAGATGCACCTCCTCTGTTTATTGTTAATTATAAATACTTATTGCATTATTTTTAACAATACATTACAATGCATTACTAACAACAATTCCATGAACCATTAAACTAACAACAATTCCATCAAACATTACACTTAAAACATTACTACCAAACAAAACATTAAACTTAAAACAATTCCATGGGTTATTTTTAACGGAAATAGAGTCGTGTACTTGAAATACTGATTATTTTTAACAACCTTCCAAACGTCCTCATATTCAAAGTCTCTGCCTTCACGCTCCAAAATGTAAAAATCTTTAATATCTTCCAAGAACTGTTCGTCCTCTACATAACGAAAATTCGAATTTTTCGCATAATTACACGCTCGATTGAACCATGTGACTTATTCCTTTACATCCATCCATTTACTGACAATATTTGATTGTTGTCGGTGTTGTCCTTCTCCCATCTCATTGTTGAACAAAGTTGTTATGCGGGTCCATTCATCACCTACTAGGCAATGCGGGGGAGCCAGTAACGGTACACCCTCCTTAACACTAAGCCAACATCGTGTTAGAACCAACACCTCGTTTGACGTCCATGCTCGTTCAGAATTGGAACTAGGTAGTTCACTCGAAGAAGATGTTGCATTAGACGACATTTCTGAATATGGGAGTTGGTTTCGTTAAATGATATGGGTTTTCGTTTCGTAGAGCTTAAACATGTATTTATAATAATAAAAAGAGGAGTTAGCAAATCTGACTACGAAATGGTTACATTTGGACTATGATTTGGAGGTTATTGCAATGACTTATCATGTCATTTATGTGTTGTCATTTCGAAGTTTGACTACGATTTGCAGGTTACTACAGTGACTTGTCATAATGTGTAGTCATTTCAAAGTTTGACTATGAATTACAACTCTGACAACGAAATGGTTGCATTTGGACTATGATTTGGAGATTGCTAGTATATATAAATACGACTTATACCACCATTTTCTTATTACAAATACTAAATAAAATCTCAACTTTATTATGAGTTCCTCCGAAAAGTTCGAAATTTGCTCATGCAACGAAGTAGATTGTTACTACTGTGATCCAGTCGACCCTTTTTTTACACCCTCTTCAGCAGGCCCATATATGTCGGATGAAAATTTTGAAGAATTGAAAAACGCTGAAGAACAACAAAAACAGGATAAAGAGTCATCCCGACTTCTCAGTGAACGTCGTAATGTTATTGCATCGGAATGCAAACAAGCTCAAGAATTGATAGACCTCAATAAAAAGAAAATCAAAGAGCATGAAGAATGGATAAAAAAAGACTAAGAAGACAATCAAAATGACTGAAAATGGATTGCTGACAAGGACATGGAGATGATACAACATCGGGTGCAAAAGGATCGTTTGGAAGATAAAATGAGAATTAGGGATGATTATATAACAATCGAGAAAGAGAAGTACCCGCTGCAGTTCCCTGAGTTTAATAATTAGTTAAAAAATTGTTGTAACATTATCATGAGTTGGGTTTGGTGTTTTTTTTAGATTAACATGTTTGTTTACCGTTAAGCTTCATTTGTTGTTATAATCTGCAAACTAAATCAAAATATAAAAGCTTCATTTGTTGTTATAATCTGCAAACTAAATTAAAATATGAAAGCATAACAACATCTTATAAGATTTAATAAAAACATTATAATACATAATAAGTTAACAATTCTTCAATTTAAGGTTGTTTTATATCAAAATCGGCGTCATAGATTTGTGACCAACTCGAAGAACCACCAATATTAAATGTCGTTTCTGTAGTAGAAATTCTCGTGCGATGTGCTCCACTACCGGACGCCCTTCCAGAACAATTGTTTCTCGTGTGTCCTGCTTGACCACATGTAGAACACTCTTTTGTAATTGGACCCTCGCCTTGGGATGGAATGCGGTATGTGTTTCTTGGCCTGCCTGGCTGAAGCTTATCCATTATAGGTGGCTTAACAATCATCAAATCATCGGGGATCTCCCATTCTGATGGCTTTGTCAAAGGGTTTACTGATTCCTCATACGTTTTCCTCAGTGTTACGGTATAGTAAGCATTTAATGCAAACTTCGAGCAGTCTTGGTAATTGTTGACTGTTAACGCTCTTATGACATGACCACAAGGTATGCCATCAAGTTGCCAATGCCTACATGTACATGTCATTTGTTGGAAATCAAAAATCACGTTTTGTGCCCCCTTTTGACATCAGATTTCGTACTTGAGATCATGCGAACATCCAAATTACTAAAAGATTTTTTGTTTTCTTTTACAATATCATCAGCCCAAGGGGTGAGAGTTGCTGTTGCTTCCGCTTAAAAAATAGACAAAATTACACAGTTAAGATCAATAAAATATAACAAAAACATTAATATTAAAACTTAATACCTACAAAGTTACATCTTTGAAACCACCACTATTGCATTGTTGCATGAAAAAATCGATCAACATAAGTATCGACACCTTACGTGTGTGTTTAGATAATGCATTTATAGACTCCACACTGTTAGACGACATAAGATTGTATTGGTTCCCTCTAAAATGTGCCCTAGACCAAGTTTTAGGATTTATACTTTTTAAGTATTCTCATACCGGTTCTTTTGTCTTTTTCATAAGTTCCATGACAGCATCAAAAACATCAACTGTATACGCCCTACAAGCCTCCCAAAAAATTCCTTTAACTGTCTTACTCTTCCCGTATCTAGCTACTACGTTGAAATACAAATGGACACCACATATTCCGTGATGAGCGTGAGGAAAAATGTTGGCAACGGATGTCGTTATAGATGGAGATCTATCAGATATAATTGTAAGCTCCTCCATATTGCCTATGCAATCACGTATTTTTTGAAAAAACCATGTCCAAGAATCTGTACACTCATTTTTGCATATACCATATGCAACCGGTAATATTTGGTTTTGTACGTCCTTAGTAACTGCAAGTAACATGGTACCTTTGAACTCGCCCTGTAGGTAGGTCCATCTACTACAAGGGTCGGTTTACAAAAATTGACAAAAACGCGTACCTATGATACATTGTATATCTATTAAAATACGCCAAAATAAAAATAAAAATGATAATAAAACATAATAATAATAATGAAATATAATACTAACCGAGCAACCAAGTGCGACGTACAAAAACTCAAACCGATCATCACCATCAGTTTGAATATGTGTCACCGTACCCGGATTATGTTTGACCAAATTGTGGAAATAAGCTGGAAATTTGGTAAAAGAATCCTCTTTCGTACCCCTTAACAACAACAATGCATATTGTTTCGTACGCCAAGCCTGATGGTATGAGATATTGATATTCAATTGAGCATTCATATCATTAATAATATCTTTTCCCCGATATACTCTACTATAATCTTCAGCCAAAACATCAGCAAGATATTCACCCAAAACATATTTGTTTGCTTGTCGATGATTAGGTTGCAAAATTGTTGAAGAACATGTGTGTACATCAATAAATTTATTCACTTGGAAAAGTCCGCCAAAATTTTTAATTCCTTTTGCTCTTAGTAACCAAGAACAATTTTTCGAAACACACACAACCTCATACCTTGATTTGGTGGATCTACTTGTCCTCGTCTGAAAACCTTCTTGAAGACATTTTTTTTCCCAATAGCCCGTTTTAGAAGATCTTTGTTCTTAAATATACAGAGACATTCAATCTTTTGAAGATTGATGTCTACCATCTGTGCTGGGATATCTTCATTAATATCAACTGGACATGCTGGTACAGGGGGCATACCGTAAAAAAGTTTATCGGGAAACTTAGCTTTAACTTCATCACCCAACTCATCTCCATCAGAATTGCTTTCTAAGTCGGTTATATCTAAAGCTACATCAGCAACATCAACATAATCCCCGTAAACATGCACATTTTCATCTTTTTGAATCATAACTTTTTTCTTTTTACTTTTATCTACTACACGCCTATTCATAACTTTAACTTCTTGTTTGGGAACATCAACACAACGACCACCCACGTCATTAAGATATGTACCAACATCATCATCACCAACATACTTGTAATTCTCAGGATCCACATAGTGAATAGGTGAATACCTAACATTAACATTTTCAGCAACACTGTGAAATTTAGGTACACTAGGAGTATTGAAAGTCCCTATCGGATTGTTGCTCCTATTATCGATGCATAAATTAACAACCGGCTCATTCCCATTCTGGCCACCCTCCTTATCCGCATCACATTCATCAGCCACCACAAACACTTTCATAGCCCTTCCTCCACTACATTTGATTACATTAATCAACATTCTAACATCCATGTCTTCAACCATGACTCTATAATGATTCAATTCAGGATGATGGAAATGAAGACTAATTTTATATTTGTCTAACAAACCGGTTTTGCTTCTCACCAAAGATACAAATTCACTGTAACTAATATACTCATAAAATATCAAAGCGAATTCAGAAATACCTCCCTGTGGACATACGTATTCCAGATTTGTTTTAGTAACTTGCCATCTCCCAGCAGTTACAAGGCAAACAAAATATTCAATCATTTTTTTAGAGACGTTTTAAGCAAATTTTCCAAACAAATTACAACTAAACCGATAATTTTTTGCAAAAGTTTATATATAATAAGGTTATTTCGTAGTCAAACTCATCAATTTCGTAGTAAAAAAATAAATAAAATAAATGAATAAAATACATCAAAACCGCAGATGAAAATGAGAGGAAATCGCAGATGGACTATGTCCATCGGCGATTTTGGCTTGAAAACCGATATATATATATATATATATATATATATATATATATATATATATATATATATATATATATATATATATAAAGACAAAAAAATTAAATAAAATAAAATCAAATGCGAATGTTGTAAGTCCCCTAATTGCTTGTGTATCAATCAGATCCAATTGATGGTACGGAATCCCAATCAATTGGATGATGTCAGATCAAATAGAAGAGAAGGAGAAGAAGAATTAAGATGAATCTCATGATGTATTCAATATGAATGATGCTCCTTACAATAGATTCTCTCACACACACTCTTCTTCTCTCTAACTTTCTCTCTCTAGAACATGCTCCTCTCCAATTACCCCTAGCCTTACACTCCTCACCCTATATATATGAGACATGGGCCACCAGCAGCACACGAGTGTACAGCTGCACACACGTGTGCGGCCGTACACAGGGTGTACGGCCGCACACACATGTGCAGTCGTACACAACCACAAAATTACATATTATATTATAGAAAAATATATTTTCTTAGAAAAGCAAAGTATAAACCAAATTTTGACCCAACAATCTCCCCCTTGGTTTATAGCTTTCTTTTCTAATAGGCCCAACAAGCTCCCCCTAAAAAGTAGCTGGCTCTTTTTGTCGATCTTCATTGGGAGCTTGACTTCAGCATTAATCTTCAAATTTCTTCACAGCATCAAAGTGAACATATGAATCTTCAATAAATGACTTCATCTTGAGTAGTTGGGATTTCTGCAGAATTTGACATTGAACGCACATTGGGTGAGGAGGCTTCTTGATAAGATTCTTGAAAGATGGCGCTTTCAGCTTGAGAATCTTCAGAGAGAACAAAGAGAACGTATCTTCTGGATCACTTCAGCAGGTTCAAGATAGCAGCAGACTGATTGAGGAGGCTTCAATGCAATCCGTCACATAATCTTCAATTTCAGCTTCACCTTGCTTCTGGGGTTGAAAGATTGAATGTTGGAAGAATAGTCTTCATTTCTTGCTCCTTCGAATGTGAATTCTTCGATGATCACGGATGAAGCCTTGGCTCAGAAAATCTTCAATACAGTCTCCATGAGTCTCATCTACACCTGAATTCACTTTTCAAGACAAAACAAAACTAAAAGAAAACTTAAAATAGAAACAAAACAAGAAATAACACTATTTTTGGATTTTTAATTTTCTGATTTTTGTTTGGTTTTTGAAATTTTTAATTCTCCCCTAATATTTAAATTAGAAGAAAACTATGAACAAATTTAACAAAAATAAAGTGATATCTAACTTTAAGAGTGATCTGGGATCAAAGTTGTTAGACAGCCCTAATCCACTTGTCGGTACCTTTCATCTTCACGTCTTTGTCTGGTCGATCGCCGGTATTGTGGTCCACTTAAACACGAAAAATTGACAGATTTAGGACATACTATTAGTTACAAGACAAGGTGATCCTAAGTTCCTAGATACTATATCTTAAGGACCATTCAGCTGACGACGACCAGGGATATTGTTGTCCACCTAAATTGAGCAGCGAGATCTATAGACAATCTATAAGTGTTCAATTGTTAATTGTACTGGAACATGTTTCCCGCTTCCTGATATGCCCCAGTAATCAAGAACTTCCAGAGTACTCCTTACATCGGGTGAGCAGACAATCATTAAGAAAGAAGATAGATTCAGATTATTATTAATTATAGTTTTAGAGGGATTGAGAAGTAGAAGGATGCATATGCTGTGTACCAGGTCGGATTGCGAGTCACGCAAAGGAGACAGCATATGGCTAACAGATGGGAAGAATTTCATAGATTTAATATGCAGATAAATAGATTTGCATATGTTGCTGTCCAGGTCGGATCTCTTCCAATCACGTAAAGGAGGCAACATATGACTAACAGACAGATAGAGAAAGAAAACAATTTTCTACAGACCTAACTCATCGGAATTTACCAGTCGCCCCATCAATACCGGAATTAAGGACAGAATCCGCACATCGAGGAAAAGTTAATCCACGGTTCCAAGTACGAGTTCATTTAATGTGACGAGTGGATTCCCATATATATCTTCCTGCTCAATCTATCCGAGCGTCGTATTGTCAGGCTAAACGGATCTAACTAGGTCAAGATTTGTTAGGACTAAGAATTTCTTAAGTTCAACTCTGCCTAGTCAAGTCCATTTATAATCTTTCGTGCCTACCGACGCATCAGCCCAGAGTAAAGACCCTTCAATTTTGGGTACGTTACGCAGACTCAGATTGTCTGTTATCACTTGATAATATCACTTCCCAAATCATAAACAGAACTAAAAGCGACAATATTTTTGATTTTTCTGAATTTTTTATGTTTTTGGATTTTTTGAGAGTTTTTAATGTTTTTGGATTTTTGTTTATTTCTCCCCCTAAATTTGTGCATGGGAGAGAATGAAATGACTAAAATGCGCAAATTTAATCCTAAGTCTAACCAAAAAGTTTAATCCTCAAAACGAATCATTTTCAGAAAATTAACCAGCACATCGAATCGAGCTTTGTTAAACGGCTTGGTGAACAGATCCGCCACATTATTATCAGTGTGAACCTGTTCTAGCCGAATGAGCGAACGCTCGTAACAATCTCGGATAAAATGAATTTTGATGTCGATGTGCTTGGTTTTTGAGTGTTGGACCGGGTTTTTGGCAATTTGGATCGCAGCCTCATTATCACAGAAAATAGGGGTTTCTTGAAAATTCAAACCGTAGTCGAACAGCTGATGTTGGATCCATATGACTTGAGAACAACAGGCAGACGCAGCAACGTATTCTGCTTCTGCTGTTGAGGTAGAGACGGTATGCTGCTTCTTGCACTGCCATGAGACCAGTCTATCTCCCTGAAATTGGCATCCTCCTGAAGTCGATTTTCTATCAAGCTCGCACCGGCCATAGTTGCTGTCTGCAAAAGCATAAAAGTCAAATTCGGGATTTTTCGGATACCAAAGTCCCAGTTTTGGGCAACCCTTGAGATACCGAAAAATCCGTTTAACAACAACAAGATGAGAGAGTTTAGGATTGGCCTGGTAGCGTGCGCATTGACAGACCGCAAACATTACGTCTGGACGAATAGCAGTCAGATACATGAGTGATCCGATCATTGATCGATAGTATGTCTGATCTACGGATTCGCCTTCAAGATCAGGAGCCAGTAACGGTCTCTCCGCCATGGGTGTAAGAGCAGGTTTCGCGTCTCGGAACCCGAACTTCTCCAGCATATCTTCCACAAACTTTGCTTGATGAATAAGGATTCCGGTTTAAGATTGTTTGACCTGAAGCCCCAAAAACGTGGTCATTTCACCAAGCGAACTCATCTCGAACCGCTTCTTCATCACATCTTCGAACTCCTTGCAAAGTTGATGGCTTGTCGATTCGAAAATAATGTCGTCCACATAGATTTGAACAAGAATTTGATCCGGACCGACATGTTTGATAAATAAGGTTTGATCAATGGTGCCTCGGGAATAGCCGTGATCGAGCAAATGCTAAGTTAGGGTAGCATACCAAGCTCTAGGAGCTTGATGCAGCCCATACAAAGCTTTGTCTAACTTGTAAACATGGTTGGGAAGCTTTGAGTTAACAAAACCGGGTGGTTGGTCAACATAAATCTCCTCCTTGACCTTGCCGTACAAGAAAGCCGTCTTGACGTCCATTTGGAATACGGTGAAGTTCATATAGGAAGCATATGCAAGGAAGATACGAATGGCTTCCAAGCGAGCGACCGGAGCATAAACTTCCGTATAATCAAGACCCTCAATCTGCTGAAACCCGCGAACCACTAATCTCACCTTGTTACGTACAATTACACCTGAGTCGTCTTGCTTGTTCCGAAAGACCCATCTGGTGTCAAGAGATTTCTTTCCTTTTGGCAGCTCCACCAACTTCCAAACCCCGAGCTTCTCGAATTGATTAAGTTCATCATGCATGGCGTCAACCCAGCTAGGCTCATTTAGAGCCATTTCGACAGATTTGGGCTCTATCTGAGAAATGAAGCAAGAGTAGAGACACGTATTAACATCTCCACTCTGACTTCTCGTTTGAACACCATCGCCTAGTTGGCCAATGACGTTCTCTATTGGATGGTCGCGCTGAGCGCGTGTAGGGATCTCGTAGCTGACATCATTGACATTGACTGGAAGAGTATGAATGTTAACCATTCCTTCATTTGCTGAATGATCCACAGTAGAAGAACCAGGTTCGTTTGTCGGATCTGCTACAAACTCATCAGCGATTCTTTCCGAAAAGAGAAGTTCCATCAGATTTTTAGTTACAGCGGAAGTCTCTTGGTTCATGAACTCTCTTTCCACTGGAGTTAGAGGAGTAGCATCAGCATCAGGAGAAGGTTATTGAGGTGAGGACTCAGAAGAATCGGTTTGAACAGAGGACACCGCCGGAGAATCAGAAGAAACCAATGCTGGTCTGTAAACAACTTCTTCGTCTTCGTCTTCAGAAATGGTTTTCGAACTAGACGTAGATCCTGCTTGATTATTCGACGACACATTGAATGATTTGAAAAGAGATGTGTAATCAAATAGCCAATCTGGACCCACTCTAGCGTCTGTCTCATTTTCTTCAAGCCAACGAACGTCGAAAGACTCCACAATCTGTTTCGTCTTCTTGTTATAAACCCTGTATGCAGTACAAGCAGCGTATCCAACAAAGTAACATTCATCGGCTTTTGTATTGAATTTGGGGTTGGATTCCAAGTGAAGAAGGGTGCAAGGGCAGCCAAATACTCTGAAATGGCTGACAAATGGCTTGCGTCCGTATAGAATTTCGTATGGTGTTTTCATTTGGGCTTTGTTAATCAGCACTCGATTCTGAACATAGCACGCCGTGTTAATCGCCTCCGCCCAAAAGAACACATGAAGTTTGGAGGCACACAGCATCGTCCTTGCGGCGTCTTTAAGAGTTCGATTCCTGCGTTCGACAACCCCATTTTGTTGAGGTGTTCGAACAGAACTGAACTGACGAGAGAATGAGAACTGTGTGCGGCTGAAGAAAGCGAGAATGAGAATAGTGATGGTGACATTCACACCGCACACACCCTATATATACTTAGAAAATTTTCACTTTCTCCCCCTCAACCTTTTAATAATCAACAACCAAGACCCAAACTCAAACATTTTTCAAAAACAAACCATTTTGAGGATTAAAAATTTAAAAATAATAATTTTTTTCAAAGAATTTTTAAAAAATAAAACTAAGCTTAAAAAAAATAAAAATAAATAAAAATAGAATAAAATAAAATAAAATAAAATTGAAATACTAATAACGACAAAAATTAAATTTTAATTTTAATCCTATAAATTGTTTAACCTTTTGAGACGTGGGATCAAAGTTGTTAGACAGCCCTAATCCACTTGTCGGTACCTTTCATATTCACATCTTTATCTGGTCGATCACCGGTATTGTGGTCCACTTAAACACGAAAAATTGTGACAGATTTTGGACATACTATTTGTTACAAGACAGGTGAACTTAAGATCCTAGATACTATATCTGATTCTAAGTTCCTAAATACTATATCTTAAGGACCATTCAGCTGACGACGACCAGGGATATTGTTGTCCACCTAAATTGAGCAGCGAGATCTATAGACAATCTTTGAGTGTTCAATTGTTAATTGTACTGGAACATGTCTCCCGCTTCCTGATATGCCCCCGTAATCAAGAACTTCCAGAGTACTCCTTACATCGGGTGAGCAGATAATCATTAAGAGAGAAGATAGAATCAGATTATTATTAATTATAGTTTTTGGAGGGATTGAGAAGTAGAATGTTGCATATACTGTGTACCAGGTCGGATTATGAGTCACGCAAAGGAGACAGTATATGGCTAACAGATAGGAAGAATTTCATAGATATATTATGCAGAGAGATAGAATTGCATATGTTGCAGTCCAGGTCGGATCTCTTCCAATCACGTAAAGGAGGCAACATATGACTGACAGATAGGAAGAGAAAGAAAACAATTTTCTACAGACCTAACTCATCGAAATTTACCAGTCGCCCCATCAATACCGGAATTAAGGACAGAATCCGCACATCGAGGAAAAATTAAACCACGGTTCCAAGTACGGGTTCATTTAATGTGACGAGTGGATTCCCATATATATCTCCCTGCTCAATCTATCCGAGCGTCATATTTTCAGGGTAAACGGATCTAACTAGGTCAAGATTTGTTAAGTCTAAGAATTTCTTAAGTTCAACTCTGCCTAGTCAAGTCCATTTGTAATCTTTCGTGCCTACCGGCGCATCAAACCAGAGTAAAGACCCTTCAACTTTGGGTACGTTACGCAGACTCAGATTGCCTGTTATCACCAGATAATATCACTTCCCAGTCCTTCATCAACAAGCAAAACTGTTAGCGACAATATTTTTGATTTTTCTGAACTTTTTGATGTTTTTGGATTTTCTTAAATTTTCTAATTTTTGTTTTGTTTTTATTTCTCCCCCTAAATTTGTGCATAGGAGAGAAACGAAAGTAAATGCGCAAATTTAAACTATCCTAAAACAAAAATTAGTCTTTAAAGCGAATCAGCATAAGAAAAACTCAGGAGTATAGAGAAGAAAAACTCAAACCGTAAGTCACCGATTGAATTTGCATCCAGAAGGTCTGAGAACAGCACGCGTAATCTCAGAACAGATCCGAAAATTCTTCATGTCATTAAGCACTAACCCCATTTGTGATCTCTTCCTTTTTTCCCTTCCCGCAAAGGACACATACTCTCAAACAAAATTCCGAGTGTTGTACAGTTGAGAGATGTCTCCTATCATATGCCTGGAACAGCTACTACCAACAAACCGAAGTCTGATGATATGCCTCCATAGCTGCTCCGATACAGAGCGGGATCAGTTGGTCTTTGGAACCCAGTCCATTTTGAAACTGGGTTGACCTTTTTCATCCTTGCACGGTACTCTCTCCCATGACATATCCTGTTTATCACAAACAGAAGATGAAGAAATATTAGAGTCATTAGTTGATTTGGGAGAGTGAGCCTTTGGAACCCATTTGTAGTTGGGTTTAACCCATTTCTTTTTCGATCTGATGGGTGGCTCAGTACTTGCTTTTGATCTTGATGTCGGCCGTTGAGATGACTTTGATTTTGGCTTCACGGGAGAATCTCTTGGATTGGACTTCTTGGCCGGCATTCCCTTCTTGTTCTTGGGAGTTGGATTCTTGGCCTTCTGCGCGTTCCAGTCATCATGGTCTGAACGTGACCTCGAGGGGTTTCTTTTGAAGTATCTCCCTCTTGGCGCGTTCTGCCAGCCTTGTGCATAGTACGGAACATATGCGCGATTATGACAATTTCGGGCAATGTGACCAGGTGTTCCACAGTGAAAACATGTCTTTTTCTTCACTGTGAAGTTGTTTCTTCCTGCCCCTGGTGGCGTATCTTTGCCTTGTCTCTTGCTTTTCCCACACGCACAGTTACAGCAGGCATTTTGTTTAACTTGTGTTGGTGGCCTGTATTTCTCAACAGTAGGCTTGTTAGGAGTAACAGAATTAGAAGCAACAGAATCAGAGTTCAAGGAGTCATTGGATTGTTCAATAGTTTTCTCCTTGTTCTCATCCTCTACTGCTTTACCTGCACATGAAGTAGACTCATTAGTATCGTTCAGCTCAACACCCTCAGTTGCTTGTTCAGCAGCTGGTTTACCGTATACCATAAATGGTTCTCGGTCAATCTCTTCCTGAGTCAAGGGATTAACATAATACGAATGGTTAAATGGAGGAGGAACACTATCATACCCTAGACCCTTGTTTTGATTATTTTTGAATTTTAATTGGTCTTCAAATAAGGACTCGACTGTCTTACTTGACGCAGTGTAATTTTTGAAACTAATATCTATTTTTCCACACTTAATTTTCAAAGCGTCAAGTTCTTCAGTCATAGCAGCAAGTTTTCTTTTGATGTGATCATAATTCTCACACTTGTTGCTGTAATCTTCTTGCAGTTTTCTAAAGTCATTTATTTTATTTTCAAGTTGAGTTTTTAAGGGCTTTTGGTTTTTCCTAAGTGTGTATCCCTCATATTTTAAGTCCTCGTTCTCTCTCTTGATTAAGTCTATTGATTCTCGCAAAAATTTCATAGTTTTAGCACAAGATGGAGAGCATGAAACTTCATTTACCGGAATTGATGTGGAACTCATTTTTTTTTTATTATTTATTTGAATTTGCCCTTTGACTTAAAAACCGAGAAAGTCAACCTTAAAAATCAAATTAAAAAGTCAAACTCAAAAGCTAAACTTGAAAAAATAAAAGTCAAAATTTAAAGTCAAATGTCAAACTTGAAAATCAAAAGCAAAATTTTAAGATCAAAAGTTAAAAATAAAGTCTAAAATTAAAAACTAAAATTTTTGGGATGAAAATGGAATTTAAAAATAAAAAATTGATTTTTTAGGGTTAAAAGTGCCAATTTTCGAAAATAATAACCGAGAAGGAGTCTTTAAGAATTAAAAACGGGAGGAAAAGAACATCAGGGTTGCTAGAGCAGTTGGTAGGGCGCTGTGTTTTAAATGAACGTTGAACGCTGCTGATGCTGAACGCTGCTGAACGAAGAAGACTGCTGAACGAAGAACCGAGGCAGCACACTCCGAGGCGCACACCGTGGCCGCACACGTCCGAACCGCACACCGAGCCAGCCGCACACTCCGAGTCGCACACCGAGCCGGCCGCACACCTTCAACGGGGCGCGGGGCGCACACCTTCAACGGGGCCGCGCACCTTTAACAGTCAACCGCACTCCTTCAACAGTCAACCGCACACCTTCAAAGTCTAACCGCACACCTTCAACAGATTCGCGAAAAAACGACGTTTTTCACCCTTTTTTGCTCCAAAACTCGATCAAAAACTCGTTTTTATGAAAAATGCAAAGAAGAAACCCCCCTTATTTTGCCCCGATCTATCCAAAAACGCAAAAATCCTTTCAAAATAAGATCAAATAAGCTCCAGATCTGACAAAATTGACTGATACAATCCAAGCTCTGATACCAATTGTAAGTCCCCTAATTGCTTGTGTATCAATCAGATCCAATTGATGGTGCGGAATCCCAATCAATTGGATGATGTCAGATCAAATAGAAGAGAAGGAGAAGAAGAATTAAGATGAATCTAATGATGTATTCAATATGAATGATGCTTCTTACAATAGATTCTCTCACACACACTCTTCTTCTCTCTAACTTTCTCTCTCTAGAACATGCTCCTCTCCAATTACCACTAGCCTTACACTCCTCACCCTATATATATGAGACATGGGCCACCAGCAGCACACGAGTGTACAGCTGCACACACGTGTGCGGCCGTACACAGGGTGTGCGGCCGCACACACATGTGCAGCCGTACACAACCACAAAATTACAAATTATATTATAGAAAAATATAGTTTCTTAGAAAAGCAAAGTATAAACCAAATTTTGACCCAACAAATGTACAAGTGGCTAAAACACGCTTGTGCTTTAGCAACATGTACATTCACAGATGGTTTGATGAAATCGCAGATGGGTTTAAACCATCTGCGATTTTAGTAGCTAAAATTGCAAAATTGAGTTTTTTTTGCTATTTTCCACAAAGTAATTAGTGTATTAGACTAAATTTGTAATTTTATCTAAAATATATTATTAGTTATTTAATAGGTTAAACGATTTGTTTATGTTAATTGAAAAAGTATTAGATGACTTAGATTTTAAATTAATTTACCATGACAATAAAGAAAATTAAATTGAAAGTTCTATTAAATTCGAAATACATAAAATTAAAAATCATGGTCACTTGAAAACGATAGTTGGTATATATTATGTTAATTGAAAAGGTATTAAATGACTTAGATTTTAAATTAATTTACCATGACAATAAATAAAATTAAATTGAAAGTTCTATTAAATTCGAAATACATAAAATTAAAAATCATGGTCACTTGAAAACGATAGTTGGTATATATATATATATATATATATATATATATATATATATATATATATATATATATATATATATATATATATATATATATATATATATACGGTGAGTTCAATAGAGAAACATAATTAACCAAGGAATCAATCTTTTTTTCAACTTTTAGAATTTATTTTTTATCAAAAAAAAAAAAAAACTAAAAATACAGAAATTCATAACTTTTTATCATTTTTCCAATGATATCAAATTCGAAAAAAAAAATCGTCAAATTCACAATGTGAATATTTGGTTCATTGGAAAACCAATAATTATGGTTCTCTATTGAACTTTTCCATATATATATATATATATATATATATATATATATATATATATATATTATCCATGTTTTTCTAACATTAGGAACTTTTTGAGCATTGATTATATTTTATTAGATCATGATAAGAAAGAATGTTTATATGTAATAAAAAAAATTTGATATGGTCATGGGTAAACTCACATAGAGATAAATGAGGTTTTGGCAAAATAAAAAAAATAGAAAAACTTTCGTTGGAAAGTCACAAAGAATTGTTCATAGGTATACTAATCATAAAATATGTTATATGTTATTTAAAATGTCAAAAGATGCTTTTGTAATTTAAAAATATTAAAAGACTTAGATTTTAAATTAATTAACCATGCCGATAAATAACATTAAATTCGAAATTCTTTTAAATTAGAAATACATAAAATTAAAAATCATGTTTACTTGAAAACGATATATATATATATATATATATATATATATATATATATATATATATATATATATATATATATATATATATATATATATATATATAGGGGAGGGTTCCCTTGAGATGAAAAAAAAGTAGAGATTTTGAGATTCAACCTCAGCCACATATTTCTCATTTGCCGCTCTAATGCTGCAGCGTACCTGCAACAACAACGTATGCCTAATCATAAATCATTATATGGCAGAGAGGTATAATCATATAGGATTATACATATTTATACGTATATGCCTAATCATAAATGAGTATACATATATGTCTATTCACAAATTGAGTAATCATAAATGATTATGACAGTTGGTGGCAGAAGAGGTGGTGGTGACAGAGGTGGCGATGGTATAAGTAACGGAGGTGACTGGTGTCAGAGGTGGTGGTAGTGGTGGTGACGGTTATGGTGGTGGGGATGGTGGCGGAGGTGAAAGGAACGGGCGACACTGTATAAAAATTTATGATTATACCAGGCCTGCCGTGCCAGTACGCCGGAGGGTTAGAGCGGCAGATGTGTAATACGTGACTGAGATTTAATCTCAAGATCTCTATTTTATTTTTAATCTCAACGGAACCTATATATATATATATATATATATATATATATATATATATATATATATATATATATATAGGGTCTGGTTCATGTGATGACTTAATTTAAAGTGAGAACTCGTGAAGACACTTTAAAAAAATTGAAAAAAAAATCTAAAAAAAAATACAAATCATAAAAATCGAGCATAGATCTATGTCCGGGAGAAAAAAAATTGGGAAAAAAATTTGCAAAATTAAAATTGATCCATTATTCTATTTTAATTTTTTATTTTGCATCATTATGATCCATGATTCAATTTTAATGATCCAATTTTTTTTTCTCCCGGACATAGATCTATGCTCGATTTTATGATTTGTATTTTTTTAGATTTTTTTAAGGTGTCCTCACTTTAAAATGAGTCCTCACCCGATCCTGTTTCTACATATATATATATATATATATATATATATATATATATATATATATATATATATATATAAGTGAATAAATAAACAAATCACTACTAGAAAACCACCCTTTAATGACACGCGAACCATGACATGTAGTGATTTATGATTCGCAAAAGTGTGTGTCCTAAGAATATTGTCATCTCTCCCATTCTGAAGGATTTAGGACACACATTTTTGCGTACCCTAAAATTATCATCGTTTCATAATTTTTTTAAATCGCACGTCCCCCGCCTTAATTGCTAAGGGGGCTGAAATCCTCCAAAAAATTGGAGTACCTCGCCTTCCTTTACTTTGCACTTTCTCTTCTAGATCTCCATTCGCCCACGACCTGTATTTTGTCCCTCCCTTCTCTGTGAAAACTCTAATCCATGACCACCACCATTGAACCCTAAAATCTCCATTTGCACTTCATGCTTCTGTGATTCTCTTTTATTTGGCTCTCCAAATGCCGATTTCACTATAAAAATGTCGATCGAGCTCGAAATAATCACACTACAGGTGCTTTTGCTTCACGTTCTTGTGACAAAACCCTAACTAGAAAAACTATCCCTCTATAGGTCAAGAGCAGTGACACCATCGAGAATGTCAAAGACAAGAGCCAATTTCGTATTTTTCCTCTACTCATACCTCTGATTTCGGTTTTAATTCTTTTCCTTTTATCCTCTATAAAACCCTAATCGAAAAGCTATCAATCTCTAGGTCGACAGCAGCGACACCATCTAGAATGTCAAAGCTAAGATACAGATTCTTATTTATCCTTTATTCATACCTTTGATTTTGATTTTCAATCTTCTCATCTTCTCCTCTATAAATCCCCAAACCGAAAAAACCATACAGGTGCTTATGCTCTCCAATATCCGATTTTCACTCCAAAAATGATTGTTTTTATGTAAGAAAAAGAGAGAGAGAGAGAGAGAGAGAGAGAGAGAGAGAGACTTTGCATGTAGCTGCCTTCGGCGAGACCATACGCGTTCAGAAATATTTCAAAACACACATACATGGTGCTATTACTAGATGCGACCTAGGTTTCAATCACGATTTCCTCCTACTTCCTCGATCCCACTTCTACTCTCTGAGTATTTTTAATCGAGTTTAAATATACTTAAAATAGTATTAAATCAAATTTATACAGAACTATTATTTGCATGCAACTTATAAATAAATACAATCAAAATCATATGATTTAATATAATTATTATAATATATATTTTAATTTTTCAAACCTTCTAATAAACATGTCTTTATTATATTAGTTATTTTTAACAACATATATTATTCTATATTTTTTTTACAATATAATTTTATTCTTACGCAACGGGTGGTTATTCGACTAGTATCCTATAAAAGAGACATTTTTACTGAACCCACATTTATTTAAAACGCTCATCTTTTAAATAATATCATTCAAAGCCTTCTTAATAATGATACAACTGAAAGGTTTTATAAATTACATAATATGTTTAATAAAACTTAATGGAAATTTTATAATAAAAATACCAATCTTTAGAGCCGAGACACATACAAAATTCACAAAGCAAAAATATTTTAAAGATTTTTGTCGTGTTTGTTAGAACTTTTAATTTGTAAGTTTGTTATGTACTAATTTTTTTTTTGTTTATGTTGTGGGTGAGTCATTAATATAAGTTAGATCATATACATTTTATTTATCACATGTTATATAAATATTTGAGGTTTTTTCTATCACTTTTGAAGACATGTTATTAAGTTAGAACTTTTAATTTGTAAGTTTGTTATATACTAATTATTTTTTATATTTCTTGGTAGAATCATTAATGTAAATTAGAAATGTTATTATGTTAGAAATCTTAATTTGTAAGTTTGTTATATATTAATTCTTGTTTTATATGTTGTGGTGAAATCAATAATGCAAATTAGATATGTTATTATGTTATAACTCTTAATGTGTAAGTTTGTTATATATTAATTCTTTTTCTATATGTTGTGATGGGATCATTAATATAAATTAGATCTAATATATGTTATCGATCATATGTTATATAGGTGATGAGGATAATATTTAATTCAATATGCTATATATATGATTGTTTATTTTGTGTTGCTTTAAAGAAATAAATAAATAAAAGTCATCGATATATCATATTTTTCACTTAAGTCTCAATTTTTTATAAGTTTTCCAATATGTTCTTTTTTCTAAATTTAATACTATAAATTTTGAATTAATTATCTAATCTATTGGAATTTTAATATGATATGAAGTTAAATATAAAGCCTAAATCAAATATCAAATAAACTTGAAAAATATTTAGGTATTACATATTTTAAATATTTTAATGTATTAATATACAATTAAATAAAATTGAAGTTCAAATATCAAAAATCATGTATACTCAAAGTTTTCTATAAATTATTTTTATAATAATAAGTTTTTCAAAAAAAATAATTGTTATATATATATATATATATATATATATATATATATATATATATATATATATATAAAACCTTTTTTAAACAAATATTTGATACTTAAAACATCAAGATTGATCTAAATGGTTATATAAGTTGTATTGGCTAATTCTAACAACAAATAAAAATAATATAATATTGAAAAATATATTTAATTATATTTATATGTAATTGGAAAACATGGGTAAAATAGTTTTGAGATGCAAATCATTTATCTTATCACGTTATATTATCATGTGCAATGCACATGTATATTTCTAATCTAAGCAGTTATCGCTGTCAAAATTTCAACAACGGTCACATGCCGCTATTTGAAATCGCGGTTATCGCGGTGATATAGTAGTGATATAGTGGTTTTTTAATATTATGTACAATTTATATTATATATTTATACAAAATTTATATATTAGATTATCAATACTATATAGAATTAATATCATAAAAAATCATATAAAAACATAACATAATTTATATATAATATTCTAATATAGTAATATGGAAACAAAAAAATGTCAAAGTGTCATCGCAACTCAAGTTGTTCGTGGTTTCTAAGTACTGAAAGAGACGAGAAAAAGAAGTTATCATTTGTTGCTTTGTAGTTTGTAATTAATTATATTTATTATTAGGACTTATTAAGACAAAATGTGTAGTGGACTAATTATAAAAATAAAGATTTAATATTGAAATAACACACAATTTTTTTTTCTTTGTCAAAGTAGTCCAATGTGTACGAAATTGTAAAAGTGGGTGTAGCGTCACTATAGCGCTGATGAGGTTCGCGGTAAATAGTGCCGCTAATAGCGTCACCGCTATTTGTAAACGCTATTTCAAAATAGCGGTTCAGTAACACCGCAAAACGCTATTGCGCCGCTATAGAACCGCTATAGCGCGCTATTGATAGCATAGTTCCTAATTTAAATTATAACTAATGGAAGGTCTGGCGCGCCATTGGCACTGCTTTGGATGGGTGTGCTCAAGGTTTGTTTTGATTGAACGATGTAAGATAAAGGAGACAAATCATTTTTGTAACATTTGAAATAGATAATGATACCTCTTTGTAGATCTAACATTATAACAAACATTAAAAAGTCACATAATAGAAGTGTACTTTGCTTTTGACTTTTGTAATGAATATGAGAAGAACGGAATGGTCCGTTCCATTCCATCTGATTAATGACAAATGATAGTATTACAAAATTACCCTTTTATTTATGTCCCGACATATCTCCTCAATCATCAGTTGAAGGGATATTCATTCATTTCATTAGTAGTAATTTATCCCATATTGTGCATAATAGTATTGAACGTAAGGCTTAAAGGAACGTTGTAAACTTGTAACCCTTTGAGTATCGACTCCCTTCAAAACTTCAAGGCACCATTTCAAGAAACTAATGCAAGGCTTCGGTTCATAAAACATGAACGGCCACTTATAGTTATTGACCAGTTCACCCTTGTCTAGCTTATACCTTTCAACACCATTGACTAGTGCATTACTCTTGTGATTTGCTATGTTTGATATAATGTTATATGTAGATAATTGTGTAATAATATTCAAGTGTGGAGAGCTTACAATAACAACAAAGAACTAATTACTTCGACCTAATATATTTTGATCCTATAGCATCAAACCACAGAATAACTACAACTACATTCAAATGTTTGATAATCTTCTATTATCTTTGAGAAAATAAGAACATAGGTGGTAAAAAAATGCAGGTGGCAATACAAGAGTTTATACGATTTTTGGTGAATGTCCATAATAAGAACACGTATTGAGTTCCAATAGGCGCTCCTAAACCAATATCTCCAAGTGCATTAATGAGTGCCCCTAAAAGTTCAAGTTTATAAAGATAGAAGAGTAAAGACTATAAAAAAGATAACATAAACAAATTTACCATTTGACAAAATATTTACTTGCTTCTGACTGGAAGAGAAGGTTGTGACCCTTAACTGTTGGTTGACCTTCAAATAAAATAAGATTTGTTCCATCAAAATTTTTATGAATAAATGAGGTTTACTTTATAAATTTTTCATTCCATTACATGATGGAAAAAACCCTAAATGGAAGGATTGGTCCATTCCATTCCATATAGCATGACAAACAACTTTTTTTTATTCCAATGGAACCAGCTATTCCATTCTTTTTCTCTGATTCTGGCATACCAAACACTACATAAATAAATGAAAAATAAAAAACAGAATGAATGCTCCATTCCATTCCATTAGACAAATTAAACATCTCTTTGTCATTACAGTGGAATGAACCATTCCATTCCTTCTCTGATTCCGTTGCACCAAACACTTATCTAACTAAACTTTGAAAGAGAAAATGTTAAAGAACCTGTAAATATATAATATCTTGTGGCGTGACATATTTGAAATGGTCCAACCTATCCTCAGGAACAGTAAAATCATTGCAGAAACTGCCAAAATAAACATCGCATCAATAAAACATTTTTATAAAGGTGAAGAAAATCAGAATTTTGGGAAAATTTATGATAAATTTTCAATAAATTTTAAGTATTAATTGAATAAACCTGATCTAAGTCCCTTCTTCGAATTATTCGGATCAATTCTCTTGATTCCTTAAGCTTATCAGCATCATTCGTTTCAATAATCTTCAATATTAATCATCTAACTGTAGATATTATAAAAACGTATGTGAGAAAACCATGTAACTTTTATATATATATATATATATATATATATATATATATATATATATATATAAATTTTGAGACAAAAGTACTACCTTCCGGTAGAAGGGTCATAAATGAATGAAGAAACATAAAGATAACAATTAGCCTTTACAAAAGCATCTCCAAATATTATTTCTATTGCCTACAAAATGGAAAAAAAAAATATTAAAATATCTTACTTTTTCTTTAAACAAAATCTATGAATTTTCATATTGAAAATCACCTTAACTTTTGCGTCTGTGTAAACAATACATTAGGGGTCTCTTGTTGCAATACTTGGAAATCAGGTAAGTCCGCTGTCTAACTCTATTAAGTTCCTATTTGGAGATTCTTAATACATGATGTAATGCAATTACATTTTGATGTTTTGAAGGATCGAAGAAAAGAAAGGAAACTTAAAGGAAGAGTAAGTTGATTTTGATCACGAAGAGATGGATTCCGATCGCATGGCTCGATGATCAGAATTATGAGCTGCTGCTTAAGAGTTATGATAAATTGCTTAGGAATAGATAACAACATAGTTTTCATTTGTATTTGCATTGTAAGGACAAGTTTTCCGCACTTTTATAAATAAAGAATTTTTTTTATTTTTATCTTATTTTAAGTCTCCTTACAATGGCATTTGTGAAAAATTATTGCTAATATGCTTCCATTGATAGCAATATTGGAAAATGGATTTGATTCTTTCGTTTGTGGTAGAGTCAAAAATAACCAAATAAGGAAAGATTCTCATCACCCAAGTTTCAATTGGATAGAAACTTGGAATCATGCAAGTTGTATTATGTGATGAATGAGAACCTTCATCTTTGGGAAATTAAGACTAATTCCTTGTACACATGTGTATGTGAGTCAAGTGAAGGACTAGGGGATCGGACATACTTGGTTGTGCGCTGGTCAAGTCCACCACAAAGAACGGTAAGACTATTCGTTATGATTTACTAAAGTTTAGTAAATATGATTATACTTACAAGATTAAGTATAATTCTGAACCATTGGAAAAGTATCAATGTATGGCAGAACGAATAAGAAGAATCAAATTAGGCAGAAAGATAAACGTTTCTCCAATCTGAAAAGAAGGGAGAGTACTTGAGTATCGTGTTTTATGATTATCTTAGTGATTATGAAACCATATCACAATTGATCCTCTAAGAACATCTTAGTGCATTTGTAAGGCTAAGAAGAGGAATGGTGAATTGTTGAAATGGTTAAGTTAAAAGGTGAATCATACTTCCAAAATCAAATCTTAGAGTCACACTCCAAGATTGAGCCTTGAGTGACATAATCTTAAGAAAGGTTTATAACACTTATCAAATGTAGAGTAAAATGTTTTCTACCCTTGTACATTTGAAATTGGTAAGTTGTGATGTTTTGGATAAAACAAAGACCAACTAAGTCCAATTGTGTGAAGTGTTTGTCTTGATAAGAAACCGCACTAAATCTTGAATATTTATTTGTCAAGCAATGTTTCTTGACAAGAGAATCTTATATGTCAAGAGGACAGTGGGAGTCTTAATGATCTTGAATAGTTTCAAGAACTAATCAAGAGTAAACCTATTGTTAATCACTAGCACACGACTTGAGGTTGGTAACCTATCGTGTTGACATATTCTTGTTTTTGTGGCCAATCCAGTTAAAGTTGACTATGCATGTGAGTTCTATGAGTTCTCGATTGTTTGCATAACAACCTGGAAGCGATGGCAGGCCCTGTGCTTCTAAGTGGCAAGAAATTAAGATTGAACAAGTTCAGTCTATATGAGTTTGGATTTGTCACTAACCTTGTCTTGTGATTATGGTTATGACAAATTCACATGGATAAGAACACATACACCATAAAAATCTAAGTGTCATAAGGTTTCTCTCCAATTCATGAAAATGATTGTGAGGAAACGCTTTCACTAAGTAGATTTTAAGGAGATAGCAATTGTGTTATTTGCATTCTCAAATTCGATTATGATTACGGCATCCCTCTTCATAGTTCGAATTATGAGAAATGGCAAAAGGTCTAAACATTTAAGACTTATGGTTGTAAGTTCTAAAACTGTTTAGACACGCATGTGAGCTATCTAAGGAAAGGTGTATGAGTTTGAGAATCCTAGATAAAGACTTATTGAAGCATCTTATATCAGAAATCTGAACTTTGGTAAGAAAGTTAATAAGTATTGATTTCTAGAAGTCCAACTGATTTCTGGGTACATGTCAAAGCTAGTGGGAGCATAAGTGTTATGCTGATAAGAATGTAATTATTATGCTAGTGGGATCACAATTATTACGTTAAGTGTTGCGAGTTACCAATGTTAATTATAGAAAACAAAAGTTTCAATTCGCAAAGTTGCAGGGTTTGAAAAGTTGTTTTGCTATAATTAAGGGAGAGGAATTCATACTTCATTTCAAATATAAAATCTTAGATTGAGGTTATCAAATTTAGTCAAGGATATATATATATATATATGAATGTTATGTTGAAAAGATTCAACATAAGGAAATTCTATATATGGAAATGTTATAGCAAGAGACTGGTAAAGTATCACGTCTTTATGTAAGACATTATGTATCGTATCACATATGCTTCAGGTATAGGATCGATTACATATGCTATAACATTAATATGTTCTAATTTTCCAAATGCCTAGGGCATTAAGAGGGAAAAGGAACTAGAACGAGATATGAATAAAATGGTTAAGCAATTGTCGAGGACAATATGAAGTTTACCAAAGATTGGTTGCTTATGGACAGTTGGAAGTATATTGTAAATTTTGGAAGGACCATGTTGACATACTCTGAGAAGAGGTAACTCTTGTTCAGAAGTGATAGTCAAAATGGGAATATGGAAATGTTTCCATAAGTGGAAGTTATCTTAAATCTGTGTAAGATTAGAAAACTTAATGCAAGAAGGATGTTCAAAGGAATGTACTTTGAATGTGAGACTTCGTTTCCATGGAATTGCTCTCCATTGGAATACTTTGTAATGTCTGTTGCCAAGTCTTTGTGACTTTTGTGCATAGTCATTACAAGAGGATCAATGCATATAAGTTTAGAATCTAACAGATTTTAGCAAATGGCAAGAATTTGGTATTCTTACATTTACGATAAGGATTTGGAAATGTGAAATGAGCATCATTGAAATGTTGTCTATTGATCTATTTCACAAAGAAAGGACCATAGGTAAACATAGTGTGCATGCTTGGAGCATGGGATAACTATTGTTTTAATTTAAGTATTAAGTTGATTAATCGAAACATTATACAATGAATAATGTGTAATCAATATGGTGATTAAATAAAAGGTGTTTTATTTATATTCATAACTTCTGAGACCATATTGGATTCAATTATTATTGTGTTTCACTTTACATGTTTTGACTTCCCGGATAACTAGGTTATTCAAACTATCCAGAGTCGATCATACATTGGAAGTAGGTATTGAGGCAAGACTGTCATGAATCTGACTGTAGATTGTCTAGGTGTTTTAGACATAGCACAAGTTTGCTGCAGTATTCATGAGTACTTCTGGAACAAGATTTGAGTATTGGATTAAACCCACGCTCATCTAAATCGCTTCATATATTTTATCATGAGTGATTGTGAGACGATAATATCTTATATTCTTGAAACCAAGACATGTGAGTTGTAGTTTACAAGTCGGTTGCACATTGACATATGTAAACGCACCAGTAACTTGGTGTTATAAAACATATTGTTGTGTGTGATTTGATGAGTAAGTACAAGCAAGCATTTGAGTCGAAGTTTATCCTTTCCTTTTACCCTTAGAGGGATAAAAGCGATATCTGTGGGCCCCTCGATGATTTAGTGATGACACCCTAAGTGCTTGGCCAAGCCTGGACTGATTTGATTTGTTCAATTAGTCGGTCGTCATAAATCGGAAATCGGGAAAAAACAGATGGACAGAGAGAATGATTATAATCCATGTCTCATGATATCTAGAATGGAGGAATATATGATTCTTTATCTAATGGATGCGTCATACACTAGGTCAGAGTTCGACAGCGGCTTTTAAGAGCTACGATTGCTAGTCGGGATTTTGGAGTCGTACTTGCAATAATTGTTATTAGAATTATCCAAGTGGGAGACTATTGGATTAGATGTCTAAGCCCATAACTATAATTGGTATGTACTTGACCCGAGAGTAGCATGGTCCATTTCGGGTTGCATATCACCAGGACAATTTGATAGGATGGATACTTGAGTAAGAGGTTACTTATGATTTATTAATATATTATAAGTTCTAATATATTAATATGAAATCATATTATTTAATTATTATTGATCAAGAATTAATTTGGAATTAATTTTGTGATCAAGAGAGACTAATTAAATATATAGGGATTGATTTGGTAAATCAATGATTATTATAGTGTGGGCCAATTGTTATTTAGGATAGGCTAAACCAATATGGTGGTCCATGGATAGTCCATGGAGGTTTAACCCATGGAGCCTAAGTAATATGAAAGGTCATGGGCGTTAGGGTTTGCATGGATGTAACCCTAGACTTTGCCACACTATAAAAGGACTCCCTTAGCACCCAAAATCGGACCACTAGAGTTCTTGGAGTTCATTAGAGCCGATTTTGGAGCTAGCAACATCTCTCTCAAGTTCTCCTTTGTCCTAGGTGTGTTGTGAACCGTTTGAGGCATCACAATTGGGGTGCTAATTCTTAAAGGCCAAATACAACAAGTTCTACAAGCTACATAAAGAGGTAAACTCCTAACTAGTATTTTGTGTTGTTTATGTCAATTGTATGCTAGTTGTAGGCTTAATGCTTTGGAAACAATATTGCATGTATAATTAGAGAAAACATAGATCCAAAGCATTTAGGATTTTATGTGCACCATAGGATGTTGTAGTATACAAAATCCAACAGTTGCCACCATGCAAAATTTCCCTTTCTTCTTGTTGTTTTCCATTTCTTCATGTTCATCACCCGAAGACCAAACTAGATGATCCCTTCTTACTTGAGCAACATAAGCTCTTGTTTTTTCTCTTTCCTCCATCTCTTGAGCCATTTTGAGATAAAATGCCTTGTCTTTCACCACGTTTTCTTTAGTCTTTGGCAAAGTGGTTTTCCTTGTGACACTTATGGAAAATAATGACTCCATCTTTGTCTTCGGTAGTGGTACCGGAGTCTGAAGGTTTGTTGTTCTGCAGCTGTGAAGGAGGATTTCTGGGATATCTTGAATGGTTACTCTGCGGGTTGAAATTGCGATTGAAAGGTGGTTTTTGTGAACTGTTGGTTTTTATGAAAGGATGGTGGTGGGAGTCTATTGAACTGTTGGCTGACCAGGGCAATGGCATTCTAAAACTCTTCTTCATCATCAAGTTCTGCATCAGCTTCATATGACTGTGGTGGGTTGTCATATGAGTGTGGGTATGATGACTCTGTGGTATATGGGTACTGAGGAGTTTTGAACTGTAGAGTTTGAGCCATCGAAGCAAGTGGTCCTCCCATATCTGCACAATCTTTTAGCACTGTTGATTCTTTTGCTTGGAGTTCAACATAAAGTTTGAACAGTTAGAGAGTGCGGATCTTTCTGTCTCCTTGAACTATCATCTTTGCCGTAGTCCAGTGTCTTCCTAGACCATTGAGGAATTACAGGTTTGTTTCATGATTACTTCGTACTGTACCAGCATTTGACAGTTTTATGATGACAAGGTTTAACCTTTTGAATGAATCATCAAGATTTTCACTGGGTAAGGCTTTAAAATAGGTGAATTCGCTGAGAGCTGTTGTAAGTTTCTTGTCTTGAGCTTGTTCTGACCCCTGGTATAGATTCTTGAGTACAACCCAGATCTCTTTGGCAGATTTGCAGTTGATGATGATGTCGAAATTGTCTGGAGCAACACCACATGAAATTTCATAAAAGTTTATGGCATCTTTCTCCATTTTGTCAAGATCATCATTTGTTGGTCGGTTCATGGTTGCCAAACCTACACCTAGTCGTGCTTGAGTACAATCTGCTTGAACAGGGACATGGGGTCCTTCTTCCACAGATCTCCATACATCTCTACTGAGCCTCTTAAAATACATTTCCATTCTTTGAGACCAATGGTGGTATTCATTTGCAACATGTATAGGGGCTGTGTTCGAACCTCAAACGCTGTTAGAAATGTTTAATGAAAAAGCTTGTGCCATATTTCCTTGTTTTTTTTTGTGTTTTTTTTAAGAAAGAGCTTCAGTGGTATAGAAGGCTTTCTAAAATCAGAGTTTTGTTTAAAAACCAACCACTATGGCTCTGATACCAATTGTTAAGAAAAAAACTTGAACTATCATATTTGCCGTAGTCCAATGTCTTCCTAGACCATTGAGGAATTACAGGTTTGTTTCATGATTACTTCGTACTGTACCAACATTTGACAGTTTTGTGATGACAAGGTTGAACCTTTTGAATGAATCATCAAGACTTTCACTGGGTAAGGCTTTAAAATAGGTGAATTCGCTGAGAGCTGTTGTAAGTTTCTTATATTGAGCTTGTTCTGACCCCTGGTATAGATTCTTGAGTACATCCCAGATCTCTTTGGCAAATTTGCAGTTGATGATGATGTCGAAATTTTCTGGAGCAACACCACATGAAATTTCATAGAAGTTTATGGCATCTTTCTCCAATTTGTCAAGATCATAATTTGTTGGTCGGTTCATGGCTGCCAGACCTGCACCTAGTCGTGATTGAGTACCATCTGCTTGAACAGGGACATGGGTCCTTCTTCCACTGATCTCCATACATCTCTACTGAGCCTCTTAAGATACCTTTCCATTCTTTGAGACCAATGGTGGTATTCATTTGAAACGGGTATAGGGGCTCTATTCGAACCTCCAACACTGTTGGAAACGTTTAATGAAAAAACTTGTGCCATATTTCCTTGTTTTTTTTGTGTTTTTTTAAGAAAGAGCTTCAGTGGTATAGAAGGCTTTCTAATATCAGAGTTTTGTTTAAAAACCAACCACTATGGCTCTGATACCAATTGTTGAGAAAAAAACTTGAACACACGTTAGTCACAAGATAATATAATGCAGAATAATAAGTTAATCTCGGAGGATCTTGTTAGCTCAACAATAATAAGTTAGAAGAGTTAGATTGCAGAAATATAAAGGAAATAAATAGCAACAAGTTATATCAAATAGACACCAAGTTGATTCATAACAAGGTTTGCATGCAAACACAAGTTAGTAAGTGCGATCAACTTAAACTGAAGAGGGACTCAATTTATCAAAAGATAATAGAGATAGAGATGAACGATCTTTGTATTTCAATAAAAGTTCAGGAAGTGGTGTTGAGTACATGAAGAGGGAAAGTCTATTTATAAAGTACTAAAAGTTACATTGAAGATTAAACAAATACTAAACTACTGAATTTAGTGACCATGAAAGGTTCACTGGATAATACAAAGCAAACAAGTAATGTCAGTTAAACTAATCAAAAGTTTTCATGTATCGTTCATCTTTGCGGCAGTTCTTCAGGTTTGCGGTTCACAAGGAAAAAGCAATCTCCGGTTTGAAATCTAATCTATGATGCCACCAAGTCTTCAGGTTTGCGGTTCCTTAGCTGAAGAGGGTCACTTTTCGTTTCAACACAACGACCTATAGTTGGTTTACAAGTACCCTTCTGCCCAATAGAGAAGAAAATGATGATTCTTGGGTACTTATTGAACCCCAAACATTTAGATTACATGGTGTTTTCCAAGTATTGCAACAAGAGACCCCTAATGCTTTCTTTTCTTCGATCCTTCAAAACATCAAAATGTAATTGCATTACATCATGTATTAAGAATCTCCAAATAGGAACTTAATAGAGTTAGACAGCGAACTTACCTGAAGTAGAGTAAAATATTTTGACTTTACCATCCTTCGATCTTTCAGGTATATATGGCAGCTTCGCAACCAGTGTCCCTCTAAATGGTAGTAGAAACAAATGGTTTCTTTCACATCGGCACATGAGACAAGCCCAGAACTGGCCTTTCTCTTAAGTTCAAACATTTTGACTTTAGCCAATTTCTCTCTCCTAGGAGAAGAAATCATTTCTGGATTGTCACGGTTGTCCATGGAAATTTGGGAAGAAGTAGATATTCCAATCAACTTTGCTTTACCAGTGTGCCAAATCATTTCTGATTCAACAGCAATAAGCAAATAGGTAAGATCAATAAGGGTCATGTCGTGGTCTGTCATATAGTAGTCCTTAATGAATCCGCTATATGACCCAGGAAGTGATTGAAGAACCCACTCAACAACCAACTTCCTCGAGACTTCGACACCCAACTCTCCCAGCCTGTCAATATGTAACTTCATCTCCAAGATGTAAGCACATTCATAATTTCCATCTTTGTGTTTGCTTGCCAATAGGGCTTGAATGACCTTGAACTTTTCAAGTCTTTGAACATGTGGGTTAGGGAGAATAATTGGAGGAGGTGGAGGAAGTGAAGTATGATTTCCAGTCCCACTAATGCACAACAAAGGGATTAATCTTTCACCTTGATCACCATGTAGGATATCATCTTCATTAGGAAAGCTTTTTCCAAAAGAATAAGGAAGACCATCGTTGTCAGAACTAGACATCTTTTTGGGAGAAATTCAAGTTAGTTGATTTAAGTCCTTAATATAACACTCAAACTGAATATATTAAGGCTAGGACCCAACACAATATTTTACAATTCGGAAGAGGGATGCCGTAATCCAATTGCAAAATATTTGAAGGTAGGTAAATGACGATTTACCAATTTCAACCATGAAAAACGAAATTGATTATTAAGTTTTAAATGAATTGAAATTCCTAGATCTTTTGAGATTCATTAAACTTTTCAATGGCATGTTTAAATCTTGATTGTGCCCTTCAATTTTGTGACTGGGATGCCGAGGATCACAAACAAGGCGTGAATAACCATGCAAATTGGCTTGGTACTCTTAATGTTACAAATCACCTAATCAATGTGTGCCGGTTAACCACACACGCTCCATTGATCTATGATTAACATCAAGCTACCCTTTGCCATACACTGTCAGTCCCAGATTAGTGTGTCGGTTAACCACACACGCTCCACTAACTACTTAACAAGGTGCAAAGTGCAATTTCATGGGTTAGCACCATATTCATATTTTTCCTAAGTAACTAAGATTGGGAATTTATAAGTGTTATTTACTTGGCATTTTCATTATAATTTTAATGAGAATTAATGTCCTATCTTACCCGTTCAGCTAACGACCCTCCACCAGTCAAGGAAACGGTGGGTGAGAGTGGACACCCATTAAACCGCCATTTTATAGGCGGTAACCTTATACCCCCTTATAGACCGGCTTCGTGAATGACGCCTACTAACGGTAAGACCGACTTTTAACTTATACATATAATATATTAAACTTTTAATATTATAATAGTATAAGGGTGTATTTTAAACTTTTAAAATACTAAGTGGTTTAATCTATTAATTAAACTATACTCTTAATTTAATTAAACTTAAACCATGTCATTATGGAATTATTAATTCTCTTTTAATTAAACACTTTAATTAACTATTAATAAAGTCCATAAAGATGTAATATGAATTATTCAAAACATCAAGATGCTAAAACAAAATTAAAGCTATTTAATTTATTATTAAGTTATGAACCCATGAGTTACACTTTTGAAAACTTTTGAAATAACTTTAGTTTTAGAATTCAATGTCTCATAAAAAAAACTTTTCAAATTCCAAAACTTGAGGGCAAGTTTTGAAACTCTTGAAAACATTTAGAATTCCATAAAAGAGACTTTCCAAGTTCCATAACTTGATGGCAAGTTATGAAACTCTTCAAAGCCATTTATAACAAATTTTTTAACCTTTGAAGACTCTAGGAATTCATAACTTAAAGAGTTAATGAATGAGACTTTTCACATCCATAACTTATGGAAGTTTCAAAACTCTTAAGATCATAACTTTTAAAAAAGATTTATGAGTTCCGAAATTTTATAACAAAATTTGTAACTCCTTAAAAACATTTAGATCAAACTTTTTAAAACAAATAAAATAATCATATCATTCTATTTTTTAATAAATTGACCTAATTCAACTCTTGTAATAAAATGACTCAAATTTTACAAATAATTAGTTTTTCATAAAATCAAGTAATTATCTTAAAATTTGACAAACTTCATGTTTTTTTTTTCAACTTTGAAAATCAAACATTTGCATCAATATAACAGAAAACAACCCATGTCTCTGATACCACTGTTGGGTTTTGTATACTACAACATCCTATGGTGCACATACAACCCTAAATGTTTTGGATCTATGTTTTCTCTAATTATACATGCAATATTGTTTCCAAAGCATTAAGCCTACAACTAGCATACAATTGACATAAACAACATAAAATACTAGTTAGTTTACCTCTTTATGTAGCTTGTAGAACTTGTTGTATTTAGCCTTTAAGAACTTAGCACCCCAAGTGTGATGACTCAAACGGTTCACAACACACCTAGGACAAAGGAGAACTTGAGAGAGATGTTGCTAGCTCCAAAATCGGCTCTAATGAACTCCAAAAACTCTAGTGGTCCGATTTTGGGTGCTAAGGGAGTCCTTTTATAGTGTGGCAAAGTCTAGGGTTACATCCAGTCAAACCCTAATGCCCATGACCTTTCATATTACTTAGGCTCCATGGGTTAAACCTCCATGGACTATCCATGGACCACCATATTGGTTTAGCCCATCCTAACTAACAATTGGCCCACACTGTAAGAATCATTGATTTACCAAATCAATCCCTATATATTTAATTAGTCTCTCTTGATCACAAAATTAATTCCAAATTAATTCTTGATCAATACTAATTAAATAATATGATTTCATATTAATATATTAGAACTTATAATATATTAATAAATCATAAGTAACCTCTTACTCAAGTATCCATCCTATCAAATTGTCCTGGTGATATGCAACCCGAAATGGACCATGCTACTCTCGGGTGAAGTACATACCAATTATAATTATGGGCTTAGACACCCAATCCAACAACAACTAGTGAAGAAGACGGATCAACAAACCTGGAAAAGAACTACTGCTACATGGAAAAAGATGGAACTCTCAGCATCATTGAACAGGTAAAAATTATGATTCAGTCTAATGATTACAGCATGCATGATTGTGAACCTTGTTTAGAAAGACTTAATGACACTTGTGTTGTCGTCCTTACAAACTACAACAAAGCCTTAGATGAAAAGAACATAGCATCCCAAGAGCTTTATCATGTGAGAGGAAGGCTAGAAGACAAAAAGTTTAAGATTTCTATGTTAGAAAAAGACTTGTTGTTAGAAAAAGATGTTAGAATGTTAAGTGAAACTCAATTAGATATTGCTTTGAATCAATGGGATCTTGCCCGAAAGAGATTGTACATTTAAATCTTTTAATAGAAAAACTGTTTAATGAAAGTGAAGATATTGAAAATCTTGTTAACAATGGGACCGTAGACAACACTTATAATTGGGGATGGTCCAATGGGTACTCAACCGGTGAGTCTATTTCTCCCCGATTCAATGCCAAACGTCCCTATGTCCCACCAGATAGAACTTTTCATTATCCAGTCAATGAAAAGACATATCCAAAGGATATTCAATGTCACTTCGGTATACTTCGTGATCTTAGCAACAATTGTGTCATTGAGGAAATTATTCCTGAATCCTCGGGTAACTCAGATAATTCCATACCCATTGTTGGCATAGTTTGTCCCGGTTCTTAGTCCAGTTCAGATGTGGATGAAGAAATTGTTTTGGAAGGACCTAAATTAGTTGTAAATAGTCCATCCTCGTCTTCTAAAACATGTCCCAATCAAAAGTCACCTTTGACTTACTCTGCGGTAGTCCAATCTTCTCTACCACAGACCTCAGTCCAATGCACAACCACTCTTCAGCTTATCTTACATTAATTTCCAATCAATAATTTTGAATTTGGCCAATGTTCCCAAAATCACGAACTTTCTCGTTCTGATGGCTCAAGTCCTTGATTTTTACCTCAAGCAAAGAATTTCAACAAATCTCAGTTGAATGTCACTGATGTGATCTCACCAACAGTTCAAGAAAAATTGGCTTTACAAAAGGAGATCAGATCCCAATGTGAAAAGCGGGAAGCTGATTTCAAGAACAAAACTTTCAAAAATCAAGTCAAAGTTTCAAACAAAAGGAATTTCAAAAAACCCATCTCTACAAAAACTTTTCAAAAACATACTGCAGTCGATGGATCATGCAAAAAGGAACTAACAGTAACAAAATCTGTTCAAAACTCTTCTGCAAAACATCACAAAGAGGTCAAGTCATTTTCACAAAATACCTTAACAAATCCAAATTTCAAGGTTATTTTGCCAACTCCAAATCTTTCACAATCACATCAGTCAGCCACAAAGTCAAAACCTAAGTCTAGGTCACGTGACAAACCTTTTTCAAGTCTAAAAAATACTCCAAAAAAACACACCGAAAGGACCAGTCAAAAAGAAAAAGTTGGACCCTCCGGACCTTTAACAAAATAGGGTTTCTGGTTAAATGAGAAAAACCTTACTTTTGGCTTTTATCCACTAAAGGAGTTACGTCCAATCGCAACATGCAACATTCCAAATGGAACAAAACATCATGGACTTGGATTAAAACCTAAAAGAAATCAGTTCAAAAGTCCCATGTGCGTGCATCTGTTAAGTCTCACGCCACCCAGGGCTCCAAACTTGTTTGGGTGCCCAAACCAACCCTATGATTTTGTAGGCAATGTGCAAGGAGGAACAAGAGGAGGAATGGTTAATCGATAGTGCCTGCTCCTTGCACATGACTGGAAGGTTGGAATACCTTTGAGATTTCATGACAATTAGCAATGGTGGACACGTTACTTTTGGAAACAATGCAAATGGAATCATCAGGGGTTATGGAGTATTGACTACGGGAAGCTTCTTTATACAACGAGTTGCTTACGTAGAAGGTTTAAAACATAATTTGATAGTGAATACTGCTACATCATGACGAATGACAGAAATACATGCTTGATCAAATCTAAAGCTGAAGGGACAATGTATCCATTAGATGTCTCTTTGATCATTGGCAAACCGCAGTTGTATTTTCTGTCCAAAGCAGTGTCTGAAGTAAGTTGGTTATGGCACCGCAAACTAGCTCACCTCAATTTCAGATACATCAACAACCTGGTAACCGAAGAGTTAGTCCGTGGACTACCAAATTTGAAATAAAATAATGATATGTTATGCTCAACCTGTGAATATGGAAAACAATCAAAGGGTAGCCATCCTCTGATAGTTGACTCTTCAATCGTTGAACCATTAGAGCTACTTCACATTGATCTCTTCGGTCCATCTACCATAGCAAACCTTCACCACAAGAAATATATTCAGGTTATAGTTGATGAATTTACTCGCTTCACTTGGGTCTTCTTTTTGAGACTCAAATCAGATACAACGCAGATCATGATCAACTTCATCAAGGAAATAAAGCTCTATATCAAACTACTAGTCAGACGGATAAGGAGTGATAACGACACTGAATTTACAAATCAACTCTTGAATAGCTTCTTAGTCGCCAAGGGCATCAGTCACAACTTCTTGGCACCCTATACACCACAAAAAAACGGAGTAGTAGAGCGAAGAAATAGAACTCTAGTTGAAGCAGCTAGATCGATGTTGAATTTTGCCAATCTATCTCTCTACTTCTGGGCGGAAGCAGTGGCAACTGCATGCTTTCTTCAAAATTCGAAGCATCATTTGTAAACGCCTCGACAAGACTCCCTATGAAGGTCTCAACAATCGAAAAACCAATGTTCGATTCTTTCACATTTTTGGTTGCAGATGTTTTGTGATCAATAACAAGGATCATCTTAACAAGTTTGCACCGAAGTCAGATGAAGGCATTGTTTTGGGGTTACTCAACCAACAAAGTTGCATACAGGGTTCTCATAAGGCGTAAAAGATTAATAGTCGAAAGCTTTGATGTCAAATTTGATGACTATTATGTCCGCATCACTGCTCCTTCCACCGAAACAAAGTACATTATGGGAAGTGATATTCCCATATCCTCGGGTCCATTGAACATAGTAGAAGTTAACTATGATGACCCCTTCGATCCCGCAGGGACAACGTATCTCTCATAAATCTTGGTGTGTCCGGTGGCACAACAATAACATGCAACAGTATCTAGACCTATCTTGTCTGAAGGAACATCATTCAATACTTCCACCTTGTCGGTTGAGGGGGAAAGACTAGTTCCTATGGAAGTAACAACCGCAGAGGTTCCAGTACTTGAAGATAATGCTCCAGTGCCTACCCACAGACCAACCAATTAATCAACCGTTTCTGAAGACTCTGAAGAAGAAGTTGAAAACATTGATACAAGAAGTGATCCAAGGATTGTTCATCGCTCATCCGTCCAGGGGGAACCAAAGTCACTTGTACAGGGGGAACCGTCATCGGTTCATGGGAGCTCCCATCTACGGCTCAGGGGGAACTTCCATTACCTACTGCAGAACCCATTCCAACAAACCAAGACTAATCTGCTGGTTGTTCTCAAATCGAGGGGGAACTACCTTCTCCAACCGCAGAGTCCTCAGGCGTAGAGGATATCCCTTCAACCGCAGCCGCAGACCATCAACAATCATGATTATACGTGTGAAAGAGGGATCACCCACTGGGTCAAATCATCGGCAACCTATCCTCAAGTATTCAAAATCGTTCCTCTACTGATTTAAATAACCACTGTCAGCATTCATGTCATCTGTCAAACCCCGAAGCATTAAAGAAGCCCTCATGGAGCCTGATTGGATCATTGCAATGCAAGAGGAACTTGCTGAATTTGAACGAAACAAAGTTTGGAAATTGGTACCGAAGCCAAAAGGTCACACAATCGTCGGTACAAGTGTTCAAGAACAAGCTAGAACAATCAGGTGCAGTGGTAAGAAACAAAGCTCGACTAGTCGCCAAGGGGTATAGTAACTAGAGGGTGTTTTCTACGATGAAACATATGCCCTTGTAGCAAGAATGGAAGCCATACATATCTTCTTAGCGTATGCTGCTCACAAAAACATCAAGGTTCATCAATTGGATGTAAAAAGTGCTTTTCTGAATGGAGAACTAAAAGAGGAAGTATACCTGCAACAACCTACAGGCTTTGAAATCTTAGAATTTCCAAATCACTGTTACAAGCTGGAGAAAGCAGTATACGGTATAAAGCAGGCACCTAGAGCGTGGTATGAGACTCTCTCTGAGTTTCTTGTCACCTCAGGATACAAAAGAGGTGTGATTGATCCCACTTTATTTAGACAAGCAAATGACAATCACTTGATGCTTGTTCAAATATATATGTGGATATCATATTCGGATCAACGGATCAGGGTATGGTGGATGAGTTTACAAGGCTCATGACAAGCAAGTTTCAAATTAGCATGAATAGAGAGATCAATTTCTTTTTAGGACTTCAAGTTAAACAGGTCCCTCAAGGGATATTCATTCATCAAGAAAAGTATACCACTGAGTTGTTGAAGAAGTTTTCGATGGACAATTGCTCCTCGGCGAAGGTCCCGATGGCCTTTGGGTATAAAATCTCAGCTGACCCTACCGGAGAGTCAGTTGATCACAAAATATACCGATCAATGACTGGATCGTTGATGTACCTCACTGCCAGCCGACCGGATATTGTTTTTTCCACGGGTTTATGTGCTCGGTACCAAGCTTACCCTAAAATATCTCACTTGACCGCAGTCAAGAAGATCCTCGGATATCTAAAGGAAAGTAAAGCAATCGGCCTCTGGTACCCTGCGGGTAATGATTTCAGTCTTCAAGCTTTTATAGATGCAGATCATGCCGGGTGCAGACTCGATCGTAAGAGCACTTCGGGTGGATGTCCGTTCTTAGGAGGAAGATTAGTTAGCCGGTCTTCAAGGAAACAAAACTATGTTTCTTTGTCTACCGCAGAGGCGGAATATGTGGCCGCAACTAGCTGTTGTTCCCAAGTCCTTTGGATGAAGACTCAACTTATGGACTACCGTTACAGGATGCTGCGGGTACCCATCTATTGCGATTCTGAGAGTGCAATAGCGATTTCTCATAATCCTATTCATCATTCAAAGACGAAACACATAGAACTTCAATATCACTTCATCAAAGCCCACTTCCTCAAAGGTAACATCGAACTTATTTTTATTCCTACTCATGAAGAAATAGCTGACGTTTTTACCAAGGCACTCGACTCCACAAAGTTAAATGGATTTTTGGAAATGCTAGGAATGATGAATCCAGACCCGCAGTTCTTCCTAAAAGGATAAGTACCGCATACCATTTCAGGTCTCCGGGGGTGAATAGACTGTTTCTTTTCTTTTCAAAACAAAACTCCTGAAGCAATTTACTCAATACGGTTCCTTTCTAGAACAACTTATTAGTCTATTCTTCATATCTGCTTTTTAGTACACTTTATATACTGAAAACACATATGATCTATATACTCTTCGGGTCCCTTTATTTCTTTTATTTCTAACCTTCATGATCTAGTTTGTTTTCAGCTTCCACTACCGCAGACGCATTCACTGAACCCGCAGACATTAATTTTCAAGTGCTTTAAATGATGATGTGTGCTACTTAATGAACCGTAAAAACAAAAAAAAAACATTCTTCAACACATAACCTTTTTTAATAATCCTTAAAACTTTCCTCTGTCAGGTCTACTTTAGGTTAAAAATCAAATAAATTGTTTTTTCTATAAAAGAAATCTTTTTTGAAAGATCCTTTTCTCATCCAGTCATGTCACGCAACCTTTGGGGTCTAGTCCGTTCCACGTCCCTATTTTTACAACGATTAAAAACATGTCACACCCCACGTTTAACCGGTGTATCATGATGGAATTGCAATGCATTTAATGCCCCACCTTTTCCGGAATAAAATTTTCTTTTTGATTTATTTAAATTCAGCTGATAATGGTAAAAACCCAAGGGTTTTTAACTTTAACAGATGTAATTAAACTAATATCAATAGCTTTTGTAATCCAGAGGTATAAAAACCCCCCATCTCTTCAAATGTGCTTTCTCGGCATTCAAACCTAGCCAGAGTCTTCATGAAGTTCATCTGAATCTAGTCGATGATTCTTTGGTGGTTCTGACCAAAGAGAAGTTCCTGTCTGCAATCAATCTCAGGATCCTTCCTTAACAAAGTTCTATACCCCCAGTTCAACATATGTGTTCTCCTCTCTCTATCAGATGGGATATCAGTCAAAGCTCAAAGGCGTAGGAGAATTCAAGAAAAGCAAGTTGCCTGCAGTTTGGCAATTTGTTTGCCATTTTGTGATCACAAGTATCTCAGGCAGGACTGGAGGGACTGATAATATAAGCAAACAACTCCTTGACATTGTATGGAGTATCTTCACAGGAAATGCTGTTGATTACGGGCAAATCATTTGGGATGATTTCCGTCAATACATCTCCAAAGACGCACCAAAAGAAAGCATGACGGAATTGACCTTTGCAAGGTTCTGGTCAATATGTCTAGTTGATCTCCACAAGGATGCTAATCTTAGCATGGGCAACGAAACCAACCTGTTCTCAGCTTGCGATCTCAAGAGGTACAACCCTTCCAAAGATCAAACCATTTTTGGTCCCATCCGTAGATTACCCATGTACACTTTGGAGTCCATTGGACTCTCTACCGTAGAGGTAGCTGACCATATAATGGCTACGAGTGATATTGCCCCATATCACTCTTCCCCGCCAATACCAAGTCAGCTCACCACAGTCCAGGACCCACAACCAAAACCTTCAAAAGCCAGCCATTATACCGTAGCACCAGACCAGCCTCCATAATCAAAAGGGTTAAATCCCTTGTTGTCTCTAGAAAGCACATGTGAACATTGTTAAAAAGGGAGGTGTTCCCTCAAAGAAAAGAAAGGCGAAAACCGCAAAGCCTACTCCCGCAGGGAAAGTGGATCAGATTTTGGCAACAGTTACTACCAGAGAACCGTAGAGCACTGATGTTCCAACACCGTAGTCGCTCATCGAACGAGTTGAAAGGTTAGAGACAAGGGAAAGGCTGGCCGCAGAGCGGAAGATTCTAAGAGTGGAAATGGGTATAAGGGAACTTGATAATCAAAGAACCGCAAATCATAGGGATTTTATGTCCAAAGCTGACGCCTTAATCACTGAAGTCAAGAAGTTGAAAGATGATCTCCAACAGGCACTGCAGACTCATGAAAGCAACTCCAAAAAGCTTATTGAGGAAACCCACACTGCGTATGAATCTGGGTATGCAGTCCTTCAAGACACCATCAAAGGACTAAGAAGATCATGCACCGTAAACCAAAGTGTTGATTAAATTCTTCGCCTCACCAAGGAGATGTATCGACTCCTCTTCAAGTCACAAACCCCCAACAACCAAGATGTTTGTGATCATCTGAAAAACCAGTTCAACGATACGTTTGGGAAAAATAAAGGTTTAAAAAAATGGATTGAGGAGTAGCACGAGCCTGCTTCCTCAACAGGGGGAAGTGATAGTAAGTCTTTAAAGTCTAAAACTCTATCTGTTCATCATTCTCAAACTCCTCCAAGAACTCAACCTCCTACCGCAGAGCACAACAATACTCTAACTCTTTAGGCATCACCACAAAAGTCTCCCCACAAATCAATCTATGAACACTCTCCTCAACAATCAGCTTCACCGCAACAAGAAGTCATGTCATCAGATCATCCTGATGACTCTCCGGCCACTACTCTGTCACACCCCCGAACCAGACGGCGGAAACGTCCGGGGGCTGGTGTGACTATCAATTGAATGATCATTACAATGAATATACATGAAACATAACACATTCATCACCAACATTACATAATACAACCAACATTGTTCACATCAAGTACATTGTTAAAATACATAAGTACTAATTGTTCAAAGTACGATAAGTGAGGTTACATAAACAAAACCAGACACACTTGCATATCTTCCAGCTTAACGATTACCTGAGAATACAAGTTATTTTGAAAATGGTCAACATATATAATGTTGGTGAGTTCATAAGTATATTTGAGTAAAAGTCTTTGTATCTTTTGTAAAAACCCAGAAAATCCGATATTCTCTGTAAAATGTTTTGAAAATGATGTGAAAATCGAATATAAATGCATGTGTGAATTTAATAAATAAAACTTGTAAGAGTGTAGTTTAGGTTCGTTGTATTTTGAATAAATGATAATTGTATATAAATAAATTCCCCAGAAGATCCGATATTTTCTGTTTTATAATAACGTCTAACTTCTTGTATCGTTAAATAAGTCGTTTGCATTAACACAATTAAAGAGTTTATCTTCAAATGGTTATCTTTTGGTATTGAATCCCTATATGAGCCGTTATAACCATGCATGATATGACTAGGTCGCCCGTCTTGGTATTTTTCCAAATGTCGGTCTTGCTAAGGATGTTGTCGCCCTAGATTGGCCTAGTCTAGCTGTAGCGAACAGCTAAGGCGTGGGGGGTCACCCCGTATAGATCTATACACAAACTCCCGCTTTCCTACCAGGAAACTCTGATTATAACTACAGGCTACGATAGTACACTCAGTGGTGCCAACCGACAAGTCTCACTAGATTCTTAACCTCTCTTTGTATTATGTTCAATGTTTACGTATTTGTGGGATGTTTTTGGTATTCAAAAGGTACTTGAATAAGTTTACGGATTTTAGTGATTACATAAAGGTATCATTACGGTTTACTAACACATGAAATTTCCATTCCAAGCCCTATTAATATGAAGTTTGGCCACAAAGGCCCAATCACATGTAAAAGGGTAATTTAGGCCCAATAGGCATGTAAATGGGCCACAAGACCCAAATAACATGTCATGGAAAACATTGGCCAAGAAATGTGAATATTGGGCCCAATAAATAGCTTTCGACGTAATTCGTTCGTTCTTTTGATTCAGTTGTTTGTTTTAGTTCGAGGCTTAATAGATTGATGATAAAAGGGCTTTCATTTTGTAAAAATGACATTTTTGGCTAATGATACTCAAATCTTTAATTAAGGCCCAAAGTTTAGTAAAAATGACACTTTAGTCCATAATTTATAAAAGTTTGCATTTTTGTCCCAAATGTTGGTAAATTTACAGTTTTGACCCAAAATGATATATTTTCACATTTAAAACCCTGTTTTGCAGAAAATTACATTTTCAGCCCCTTTTTGGTAAAAGTTGACATTTTCGGCCTAGTTTTGGAAAACTTTACATTTTTGGTCCAAATTGAGATTAAATGATATTTTCAACTCTAAATTTGGTTTATTTACATTTATGACTCAAAATTTTGCCAAAATAACATTTTTTAACCTCAAAACCTCATTTTTTCACATATTGGGCCCAAAGGTCTTGAGGCCCAAAAGTTTGGCCTAATAAGCTTAAATTTGCATTTTTGACCCTTGTAAAAGTGTGTTTAGCATAACATACCTTTTTATACATGTAGGACCTGTTTGGCCCCCTTTAAAACAGAATTATCGCTTTTTACCCTTATCTTTTGTTTTCTTGACAATTTTGACCTTTAACAAGGTTTTTGTTGATTTTTTTTGCATCTTAAACATGTGTTCTCCTTTGGCTTGGTAATATGATATATATATATATATATATATATATATATATATATATATATATATATATATATATATATATAGTGTTATAGTTCTTAGATCTTTGCTACATAATACTTAAAATTTTGAGAATCACTAAGATCTAACACATTTTTGTCAAATAAACTAAGAATTCACACTAAACATGCACATAACACATAGATCTACACATTTTACTTGTATTCTCCCCCAAAAATCATATGAAAACCGAAAACTAGGGGGTATGAACTCACCTTTGCTTTGATGATTCGGTTTTAAAGAAGAAATGAAGAAGATTTTGGTCCTAGTAACTCCTTTGAGTAGATCTCGAACTTGAGATGATTCTAGGAGTATGATTACCAAACACTTTGCTTAAAAGAGTGATCTAACAAGAGAATGGAGTTATAAAACTTGGATGCGTGAAGACTTACCAAGAAGTGATGATTATCTTGTGAAAACCTCTTTGAAATACAAGCAAATTTCGAGATTTTGATGGAAGTAGTAGGATGATTCTTGAGAGTGTTTTGAGAGAGTTTGATGTATGTGTGTGTGGTTTCCTTCGGCCGAGAGTAGAAGATGAGAGGGGAGAGAGTGATGAAGTGACTATTGTGGATACATGGTGGTTTAAGGCCTAGTTACCCTCTAAATAAAAATGAGGTGGCACCCCCCAAAGTCAACCCTCCCTTAATCTCTTCTTTTTTTTTGTTTTATACATGGGCCGAATTTTTGGGCCAAGAAGAAAGAGTGGAGTAGATTAGGCCCATTAACTCTAGCTAGGACATTTGGATCCTAAACATAAGGTTTTTCTGCCCATTGGGCTCTTGGAAGCATTCACGGCCCAATTTAGAGTAAAGAATGGGCTTATTGCTCACTAGGGTTAATTGGATTAGTTATGGCCCAATAAGGCCCATTAGGGTTAGAATGAATCATTCTACGCCCAATGGTCCAAATTGTTTTAAACTTGTGAAATTGGGTCCAATTATGGTCCAATTAGGGCTTCTAAGTCCAATAAAGTTGAATTGGGTGCTTATTGGTCCATTTGGCCCAATAAGGAACTCCTAGTCCAATATGAACTTAAACCATGGATCTTAGGGCTTCAGACTCTTTGATGAACATAAATGGTGAATCTAAATGTGCATTGAGTGAGATTTACCTAGAATATAAGTTTTACAATAGTTGAATGGTTACACAGGAATAGAATTTTCTAGCTAAAATGCCAGTTGTGACATCATCCCCTCGTTAGAGGGAATTTCGTCCCGAAATTCTTTCGAAAACTAGGATTGTGAAGGAGTGAATAGGTGAGGGTATTTCTGCGTCATCTGATCTTCACGTTCCCACATGAATTCCGGTCCGCATTTCGCGCTCCATCGAACCTTCACAATCAGGATGCGACTTTGCTTTGCACGCTTCACCTCTCTATCCATAATCTCCACTGGTTCTTCGACAAACAGGAGGTTCTCGTTTATCTCAATCTCTCCTAAAGGGACGACAATGGTTTCGTCTGATAGAGACTTTTTCAGATTTGAGACGTGGAACACTGGGTGTACGTTGCTGAGCTCGACGGGTAGTTGCAGCTTGTAAGCCACTGGACCAATTCGGGCAAGAATCTCGAACGGTCCAATGTACCGCGGGTTCAATTTTCCTCTTTTCCCAAATCGAATCATTCCCTTCCAAGGAGAGACTTTTAATAGTACGCGATCCCCGACTTGAAACTCTAGTGGCTTTCGCCGCTTGTCAGCATAGTTCTTTTGTCGGTCTCGCGATGCTTGAAGTCGAGATTTGATTTGGACTATCTTCTCGGTTGTTTCACGAATGATTTCGGGTCCTGTAAGAGCACTGACTGGCGATTACCCTTTTTCTAATTGAGTGTCACCTACCTCGGCCCAGCATAGGGGCGATCTACATTTACGACCATAGAGAGCCTTGAAGGGAGCGACCTTGATGCTCGTATGGTAACTGTTGTTATAAGAGAATTCGATCAGAGGCAAGTGGGCATCCCATGTTTTGCCGAAGTCAATCACGCAAGCTCGAAGCATATCATCGAGTGTCTGGATGGTACGCTCACTCTGACCATCCGTCTGCGGGTGGTAGGCGGTGCTCATATCTAGCTGTGTTCCCATTGCCTTCTGAAGAGATTGCCAGAACCTTGAAGTAAATCTGCTATCTCGATCCGAGATAATAGATACTAGCACTCCATGGAGCTTCACGACCTCCTTGATGTAGATTCAGGTCAGCTTTTCCATCTTGTATGACTCTTTTATTGGCAGGCAATGAGCGGATTTTGTCAATCTATCGACGATTACCCAGATAGCATCCAATCCGTCCGTTGTCTTTGGCAATTTGGTCACGAAGTCCATAGTAACCCTTTCCCATTTCCACTCGGGTATCGCTGGTTGTTGCAATAGTCCCGAGGGCTTTTGATATTCTACTTTCACCTTGGCGCAAGTAAGGCACTTGCCCACGAAAGTAGCTATCTCTGCCTTCATATTAGGCCACCAATAATGCTGCTTGATATCCGAATACATTTTATCTGACCCCGGATGAATAGAATATCACGTCTTGTGGGCTTCATGCATGACTATCTCTCTGAATCCCCCAATTTTGGGAACCCAGATTCTATTCATGAAGTAATGGGTTCCATCGTTTTTAACTTCAAGCTCCTTCTCCATTCCTCGTAGTGATTCACTAGCGACATTCTCTGGCTTCAATGCGTCCAATTGAGCTTCCTTGATCTGCGAAGCCAGATGAGATTGGATGGTGATCGACAGAGTCTTCACATGACGATTTGCATTCTCCTTTCTGCTCAGGGCATCGACTACCACGTTAGCCTTGCCGGGATGATATTTGATCTCACATTCGTAATCATTTAACAGCTCAACCCATCTTCGCTGCCTCATGTTTAACTCCTTTTGATTTAGAATGTGCTGGAGGCTCTTGTGGTCTGTAAAGATGGTACACTTGGTACCATATAGGTAGTGCCTCCAAATTTTTAAGGCGAAGACCACCGCCCCCAGTTCTAGATCATGCATGATGTAATTTACTTCATGCGTTTTCAGTTGTCTGGATGCATAAGCATTTACTTTCTCTCGTTGCATGAGGACACAACCTAAACCCTAATTTGAAGCATCACAGTAAACTATGAAGTCTTCGGTTCCCTCCGGTAAAGATAGCACTGGAGCACTATAGAGGGCTTCCTTCAAGGTTTGGAAGGCATGCTCGTCCAATTGAAGGGTACGCCTTTTTGGGTTAACGTGGTGAGAGGTTTGGCTATCTTGGAAAAGTTCTGAATGAATCTTCAGTAGTAGCCTGCGAGACCTAAGAATTGACGAATTTCCGTTGGCGTTGCCGGAGCTGCCCAGCTTTCGATTGCTTTGATTTTGGAGGGGTCCACATGTATTCCTTCCTGACTGACTACATGTCCCAGGAAGTTTACACTGCGGAGCCATAACTCGCACTTGGAGAGTTTCACATACAACTTTTCAGCCCGTAGGGTTTCTAAAATCTGTCGAAGGTGTTGGCTATGATCTTCTTCACTTCGAGAATACACGAGAATATCGTTGATGAAAACGATGATGAATTTGTAAAGGAATGGGCGGCATATTCGATTCATGAGGTCCATAAATGCAGCGGGGGCATTTGTTAGAACGAAGGGTATTACGACGAATTCGTGGTGACCGTATCGAGTTCGGAAAGCAGTCTTAGGAATGTCCTCATCTCGGACTTTGAGTTGATGATAACCGGATCTCAGATCTATTTTTGAAAAGTAACTAGCTCCTTGAAGCTGGTCAAATAGATCATCAATTCTTGGAAGTGGATACCGGTTTTTGATGGTGAGTTTGTTTAATTCCCTATAGTCGATGCACATCCTGAAGGATCCATCTTTCTTTTTAACGAAAAGAACCGGAGCTCCCCACGGTGAGAAGCTGGGTCTGATGAATCCTTTCTCCAGGAGATCGCCCAGTTGGCTTGATAATTCTTGCATTTCAGTAGGGGCCAACCTATAGGGTGATTTGGCAATTGGAGTGGCTCCAGGCACTAGGTCGATTCGGAATTCGATTTGCTGCTCTGGGGGTATTCCCGGAAGATCTTCTGGAAACACGTCCGGGAAGTCACACGCCACTGGGATATTGCGAATGCTTGCTTCCTCTTTGGTTTTGTCCACCACGTGAGCAAGGAATGCGTGGTTCTTCTTTTGTAGACACTTTTGTGCCTTGATACATGAGATAAGGCGAAGATTTGCACCGAGTTTATCTCCGTAGATTATTAGGGTTTCATGGTTAGGAAGATGAAGGAAAACGACCTTCTCGTGACACATAATATCAGCATGATGGGGGCTTAACCAATCCATGCTGATGATCACATCAAAAACTCCTAATATTTATAGGCATTAAGTCTATTTGGAAGGTGTGATTGTTTAGTGCTAACGTACATCCTATATAGATATCTTATGTTGTTTCTGATTTCCCATTAGCCATTTCCACCATAAAGGCTTCGTTGAGCTTCCGGGGTTGTTGATTTAGTAAGTGTTTGAATTTATTACTAACAAAACTTCGTTCCGCCCCACTATCAAATAGGATGCATGCATACGAGTTATTAAGTAGGAACGTACTGGTGACTACGACTGGGTCATGTACTGCTTCACCCTGACCCATTGTCAACACTCTCCCTGCTGCTCCTGCCCCTTGATTGTCCGTGTTGGGGCAGTTTCGCCTGAAATGCCCAGTCTTCCCACAACCGTAATAGGTATAGCTGGCTCTAGCATTGGTGTTGTTGTTATTGTTGTTGTTGTTCGTCATCTGGTTCTGTGGGAGCTGAGTCCTACAATACTTTGCTGTATGGCCCTTCCGGTTGCACCTTGTGCAACTCATCTCTCTTCACTCTCCATGATGGTGGAAGTTGCATTTGTCACACTTGGGGAGAATTCCCGAGTATTGCTTGGAAGCATTCGGTGTGGATGAGGCTGGAGCATGTGGTGTGGTGGTAGCTTGTGTTGCAACATGAACAGACACCGTTTGTTGCTTCTTAGATGATTCCGAGTTTTGCCTTCCTTTTCCCTTGTTGTTTTTCCCTTTCTTGTTCTCTTCTTCCTTCTTAACCTCCGCTTCCACTGTTTTGGCACCCTTCTTGTTGCCATGATCATACAGTTTCTTGGCCAGTCTCTTGGCGCTATCAAACTGTTGGATTAGGTGTCTAAGCCCATAACTATAATTGGTATGTACTTGAATTGATAGCAGCACAGTCCTTTTGGGTTGCCCTCAACCTAGCAACTGGACAAGGAAATTATGAAAGGAGAGATATTAATTTATAAGATTAATAAATTAATATATATATAAATGATTTATTAATATGTTAATGGATTAATATATTAATTAGAAATCATTATGTTTAATTAATTGTTAGCCAGAAATTAATCAGAATTAATTTTGGGGTTAAAAGAATTAATTATAAAGTGCAGGGACTAGTTTGCAATTATCTAATAGTTGAGTGGAAGGCTCTAGAACCCCCTTGGAAGAGGGTGGACGAAATCTTTAGGGGAAACCCTAATAATTTCGTCCATAGGGGCTTGGATAAGGCCCTTGGGTTTGCTTAGGCCCTAAGCAAAGGATAACTAGGGTTTCCCTTAAACCCTAAATCCCTCAACTATATAAGGAGCCTCCTGGTTCATGTTTTTGGTCACTCTTTCTTTTGAAGAAACCCTAAGGCCGAGATTTTGCATACTCCCTCTCCTCTCTCTTCTTCTACTTTCCTTCTTGCTAGTTTGGGTGTGATTCCATTAGAGGCATTACACTTGTGGTGCTAAAGCTTCCAAGAAGATCAAGATCAAGATCAAGGGAATATCAATTGTTTGCTATAACAATTGAAAGGTATGTAAACCCTAAACCCTAGTTTGTTAATTTCGAAATTAGCCTCTCTCCTCTAGGGTTCTTGTTTTGCAATTCAAAGTTGTATGTTCAATAGTTAAAACATAGATCCAAAGTAGGTTGCATGTGAACTTAGGAATTGTTTCTAGTTTATTTGTTGTACCTAAAACCCATCAGTGGTATCAGAGCCATTGTTGTTTTAAATTGAATTGCTACAATTGTTGAATTGCAAATTAGGGTTTATAGCTATTAAACCCTAAAGGCCAAAATTTTCGATTTCTAGGGTTTTGGATCAAAGGGTTTTTTCGAAAACCCTAGCCTCCAAAGAACCCTAATCGAAATTAGGGTTAGGGTTTTGAAAACCCTAGCCTCCTCCCTTGTAAATTTCGAAATATGCTAGAGGATAACTAGGGTTTCTTGTTTTGGATAATTGTTACTTAATTAGATTAATTGGATAATTATCCTTACCCTAATTTTCGAAATTTAGAGGGATAAGGATTAGGATTAAATTAATGGATTAATTTAATTAGATAACCCTTACAAGATTTAATAATTTGATTAATAGTTAATTAAAAGATAAATATTAAATCTAGTTAATTGGTTTATTTAAATTTAAATTTAATAGCTTAAATTTCGAAATTTATAAACCCTCGAAGTTTTAAAATGTTTTAAAACACACCTTATATATATATTATAATTAAAAGTTTAATATTATATATGTATAAGAACATGGTCAGTCAAATCGCTAGTATGCCTCATTCACGAAGCTAATCTATAAGGGGGTATAAGGAAACTGCCTATAAAATGGTAGTTGAATGGGTGTCCACTATCACCCATCGCTTCCTTGATTAGTGGAGGGTCGTTAGCAGAACAGATTTGATAGGACAACTACTTCTCATTAAAAGTATAATGATATTAAAGAAAGTACTAGAACATTATTTTCAAAATCCCAACTCTAGTTACTTTAGGAAAAATGTGAAAAGTATGCTAATCCATGAAATTGCACATTATGCTTTATTGGTCGTTAGTGGAGCGTGTGTGGTTAACCAGCACACTAAAAGGCACTAATAAAGAGTAGTAATGGGTATCTCATAATTGTCATTTTGATGGAGCGTGTGTGGTTTACCAGCACATCAATAGTTAATGATAAAGACAATGAGGTTACCAAGCACATTTGCATGGTTATTCACATCTTGTTTGTGATCCTCGGCATCCCAGTCACAAATAGAAGAGCATAATCTGAGATTAAAACATGCCATTGAATAGTTTCAATGTATCTCAAAAGAATTAGGAATTTCACTTCGTTTGTTTCGTCTAATGGTGGAATTGGTGAATCGTCATTCACCTACCTTTATGAAATTTGCACTTGGATCTCGGCATCCCATTTCTAAGTTGTGAATCTTCATAGTTGGATCCTAACCTTGATATTATATCTTTGGGTTATTCTATTAAGGTATCTTGAAATCTAACTAAAACTTTCTTTCTTTTCAGATGTCTACTCCTGGAAACACTTCTGCTTCGTCCTCCTCCAACCAAAACTTCTCTTTGCTCAATATATGCTCCAAAGTCGTTATGGATGGCTCAAACTATAACGATTGGATGCGCAACATCAAGATGGCTCTTCGTTTCGAGAACAAAGAATATGTTCTTGAAAAGGAGCTCAAAGAGCTTGATGAGAATGAAGCTACTCCTGAAGATCTTGCTGCCTACAAGAAACATTACGATGATGCTACCAAAGTGGCATGCATCATGGTGGCAACTATGTCCCCAGAACTGCAGAGGTACTATGAGGACTACTGGCCTTTCGAGATGAACAAGGACCTTATGGAAAAGTACCATAAGCGAGGTCGTCAAGAAAAGTTCGAAGTAGTCAAGTCACTCATGGCTTGCAAGATGAAGGATGGGGAGTCGGTAGTGTCACATGTGCAAAGAATGCAACGCTACATAGAGCGTCTGGTCAAGCTCAATATTCACTTTGATGAGGAATTGGCCATTGACATGGTCTTGAACTCACTTCCTGAATGTTATGGTCAGTTTATTCTAACTTACCATTTGAACAATACTGAGCAGACCTTGGCCCAATTGCACAACTTGTTGCAGACAGCTGAGGCAGGGATGAAGGGTAAAAGTATACCCTCCACACCTACGAGTGCCCCTGTTTTGGCTATTGGACAGGGAAAGGGGAAAAAGAGGAAAGGTCCTCCCAAGCAAAACTGGAAGAGCAAGGCTCAAGCTGGGTCATCTAGTAATGGCCCAAAGGCTAAGCCCAATGGTTCCACTCCCCATGTTTCTGATCCAAAAGAGGCAGTTTGCTTTTACTGCAACCAAAAGGGGCATTGGAAGAGATCTTGCCCACAGTATCTGCAAGATATCAAGGATGGCAAAGTGAAGCCATCTTCGGCAGGTATTTACACTATTTCTGCTAAAAACTCATTATCTTCTCGTTCATGGGTCCTTGATACAGGATGTGGTTTTCATATCTGTTCTGATTTGCAGGGTCTAAAGGAAAGTGAGGAGATAGAGCGAGGAAGGATAAACCTGATCATGGGAAACAGAAAGTCTTCACCAGTAACCAAGATCGGAGTTTATCAGCTTCTGCTTAGTAATGATGTTAGATTAGATTTAATAAATTGTTGCTATTCGTCTGAGATGACGAGAAACATTATTTCATTTCATGCATTGTTCAGACAAGGTTTTACATATTCATTTAATGATTTGAATGGTTCAATTTCTGTTTATAAGAATGGTGTTTTTATGTTTGAAGCTTTGCCTTGTAATGGTGTGTATGAAACAGTGACTTGTGTTGATAGCCTAGGAAATAGTGTACTTAATATTGACTTGTCTAATAGTGTAGACAAGGCATGCTTGTGGCATTGTCGTCTTGGACACATTAACAAGAAACGCATAGCCCAACTCCAAAAGGATGGAGTGTTGGAATCATTTGACCTAAAATCAAATGATATGTGTGAATCTTGTCTTTTGGGAAAGATGACAAAATCACCATTCACAGGGTCTTGTGAAAGAGGTGAAGGTCTGTTGGATCTCATACACACGGATGTGTGTGGGCCCTTCAGATCAACTACAAGAGATGCTAATCGATTCTATGTGACTTTCACTGACGATTATAGCAGATATGGATATATCTACTTGATCAAGCATAAGTCAGAAACTTTTGAAAAGTTCAAAGAGTTTAAGCATGAAGTCGAAAATCAATTGGGCAGAAAGATAAAGATACTTAGATCCGATAGAGGCGGGGAGTATCTTAGTATCGAGTTTAACGACTATCTGAAAGAATGTGGGATAGTCTCACAATTGACTCCTCCTAGGACACCACAGTTAAATGGTGTAGCTGAGAGGCGTAATCGAACCTTGTTAGACATGGTTCGTTCTATGATGAGTCGGGCTTCGCTTCCCATTCACTTCTGGGGGTATGCCTTAGAGACAGCCGCCCACATCCTCAATCTTGTCCCTACAAAGAAGGTTGCCAAAACACCTCACGAAATGTGGACAGGGAAAGTTCCCTCGTTAGCACATATTAAAGTCTGGGGTTGTGAAGCTTTCGTAAGACGAGAGACTCACGACAAGCTAGCAGCTAGAAGTGAGAAATGTGTTTTCATTGGTTACCCAAAGCAGTCTTTTGGATATTTGTTCTACAGGCCTAGTGAGAACGTGGTCTTTGTAGCACGAAGAGGAGTCTTTCTTGAAAGAGAGCTCATATTCAAAGAGGACAGTGGGAGCACTATTGACCTTGAAGAAATTCAAGAGTCAGCCGGTGAAGGAACCTTAGATGACACTAGCACTCAACCAGAGGAAATAGTTCCTGTTGAACCAATCGATAACTCATTACCTCTTAGAAGATCCACTAGGGTGAGTGTGCCACCTGAGTTATATGGTTTTCATATTACTTCAGATGGTGACACATTCATAAGTGACAGAACACTGGTAAACTTAGATGAACCAGTCACTTATAAGGAAGCAATGGCAGGCCCAGAGGCTTCCAAGTGGAAAGAGGCAATTGACAGCGAGATTAAGTCCATGTATGACAACCAAGTTTGGAATTTGGTTGATAGTGCACCAGGTCGTAAGACAGTTGGGTGCAAATGGATATTCAAGAAGAAGACAGACATGGATGGAAATGTGCACACATTCAAGGCTCGACTGGTTGCAAAAGGTTTCACTCAAACCCCAGGGGTTGACTATGATGAGACCTTCTCGCCAGTGGCTAAGATTAAATCTATTAGGATATTGCTCGCCATAGCTGCCTTTCATGATTATGAAATCTGGCAGATGGATGTCAAAACTGCTTTCCTTAATGGGAAGTTGGCTGAAGATGTTTACATGAGTCAGCCAGAGGGTTTTGTTGATGCAAAGTTCCCCAATAGAGTGTGCAAGCTTGAGAAATCCATTTATGGATTGAAACAAGCATCTCGTAGTTGGAATCTTTGCTTCCATGAGAAAGTCAAAGAGTTTGGTTTCTCTATAAGTGAAGATGAGTTTTGTGTGTATATCAAGGCTAGTGGGAGTATAGTAACTTTTCTGGTGTTATATGTCGATGACATATTACTCATTGGTAACGATGTTCCAACCTTGAAAGAAGTTAAGTCTTGGCTTGGAAAGTGTTTTGCCATGAAAGACCTTGGAGAAGCTGCCTATATTCTTGGGATTAGAATATTGAGAGATAGAAAGAAGAGACTAATTGGACTTAGTCAGAGCACATACTTGGATAAGGTACTAAAGAGGTTTAGTATGGAAAATTCCAAGAAGGGAGAGCTACCTATCCAGAGCAATACCAAATTGAGTAAGACTCAATGCCCGAGTACAGATGTTGAAATAGATGACATGAGTCGTGTATCTTATGCTTCCGCTGTCGGATCGATCATGTACGCTATGACATGTACTCGTCCTGATGTGGCATTTGCTTTGAGCATGGTCAGTCGCTATCAGGGAAACCCAGGTAGAGCTCATTGGATAGCAGTTAAGAATATACTCAAGTATTTGCGAAGGACAAAGGACTGGGTCCTTGTGCTTGGTGGCAGTGATACTTTGAGAGTAGATGGTTACAGTGATGCCAGCTTTCAGACGGATAGAGATAACTTCCGTTCTCAGTCAGGCTGGGTGTTTTTACTGAATGGAGGAGCAGTTACTTGGAAGAGTTCCAAGCAAAATACGGTGGCTGATTCTACTTGTGAATCAGAGTACATAGCAGCAAGTGAAGCGTCGAAAGAAGCAGCTTGGTTGAGGAACTTCATCGGGGATCTCGGAGTTGTTCCAACCATCCAGGAGCCTATGGAACTGTTCTGCGATAATGAAGGAGCGGTTGCCTTGACAAAGGAACCAAGAGATCATGGTAAGACCAGACATATCGACAGAAAGTACCATTTCATTAGACATAGAGTAGAAGAAGGCCATCTTATAGTAAAGAGGGTGTCATCTGAAGATAACCCAGCAGATCCTCTCACAAAGGGTCTGAGTAGGGCTAAGCATATTCAGCATGCTCGGAGCATAGGACTGAAAGATGATATTAGTTTTAGTAGTTAGATTAGTTTTTGAAACTTGTAACAAAGTAAATGTAATTGACTTTTGGTGATTAAATAATAAAGTATTATTTATGAGTTTGGCTACTACCTTTTGTCGATTGTTTATTATTGTGTTTCATTTTTGCATGTTTTACTTCCTGAATAATGAGATTATTCAAACTCCACAGTCGCTCGTACTCTTGGAAGTAAGTAGTGAATTAAGACTGTCATGAATTGGATTGCAGATTGTCTAAGGATAGACATGGCAATAGAATTGCTGCAATGTTCATGAGTACTCAGAAATTGAGATTTGAGTATTGGATAAACCCTCGCTCAGAGTATTACTTCATAGAATTCATCACGAGTAATACTGAGACGATAATATCTTATAATCTTGAAACGAAGATATATGAGTTGTAATTTACAAGTCGGTTGTGCATTGGTGATACGAAAACGCATCAGTAACTTGGTGTTATAAAACGTATTGTCATGCATAATTTGATGAGTAAAAGATACAAGCATATGAGTCAACGTTTATTCGTTCCTTTTGCCCTAACAGGAAAAGCGATATATGTGGGCCCCTCGATGATTTGGTGTTGACTTATGTGCTGGGCCCAGCCAGGACTAAATTGATGTGTTCGATTAGAAGTCCTACATCATCACAAATCAGGAATCGGGAAACATAGATTCTGGACAAACAGATTGATTACATTCCATGTCTTTTGTCTGGGGATATCAAGCAGAACGAAGGGTTATATGATCACTTATCTTAGGACACGTAACTGACTGGGTCAGAGTTCGGCAGCAGCTTTTTGGAAGCTACAATTTGCTGGTCAAATTTAGAAGGCATACTAGCAATTATAGTTACAGACTTATCCAAGTGGGAGACTGTTGGATTAGGTGTCTAAGCCCATAACTATAATTGGTATGTACTTGAATTGATAGCAGCACAGTCCTTTTGGGTTGCCCTCAACCTAGCAACTGGACAAGGAAATTATGAAAGGAGAGATATTAATTTATAAGATTAATAAATTAATATATATATAAATGATTTATTAATATGTTAATGGATTAATATATTAATTAGAAATCATTATGTTTAATTAATTGTTAGCCAGAAATTAATCAGAATTAATTTTGGGGTTAAAAGAATTAATTATAAAGTGCAGGGACTAGATTGCAATTATCTAATAGTTGAGTGGAAGGCTCTAGAACCCCCTTGGAAGAGGGTGGACGAAATCTTTAGGGGAAACCCTAATAATTTCGTCCATAGGGGCTTGGATAAGGCCCTTGGGTTTGCTTAGGCCCTAAGCAAAGGATAACTAGGGTTTCCCTTAAACCCTAAATCCCTCAACTATATAAGGAGCCTCCTGGTTCATGTTTTTGGTCACTCTTTCTTTTGAAGAAACCCTAAGGCCAAGATTTTGCATACTCCCTCTCCTCTCTCTTCTTCTACTTTCCTTCTTGCTAGTTTGGGTGTGATTCCATTAGAGGCATTACACTTGTGGTGCTAAAGCTTCCAAGAAGATCAAGATCAAGATCAAGGGAATATCAATTGTTTGCTATAACAATTGAAAGGTATGTAAACCCTAAACCCTAGTTTGTTAATTTCGAAATTAGCCTCTCTCCTCTAGGGTTCTTGTTTTGCAATTCAAAGTTGTATGTTCAATAGTTAAAACATAGATCCAAAGTAGGTTGCATGTGAACTTAGGAATTGTTTCTAGTTTATTTGTTGTACCTAAAACCCATCACAAACGTCTCAGGGTTTGCCACAATGACATTCCCTTGGATAGGTGCATTCAATCCCCAGATAAACCTCTCAATCTTTTTCCCTTCTGAGGTGATCATCACGGGATACAGAAGAGATAGCTCGCTAAACCGGGATATGTATGCGTCGATGTTGGAGTTTTGAAATGTGAGGTTCTGCAACTCTTGTTCCATCTTCTGAATCTCACCTCTAGGATAGTACTCCGCCAACAGCATCTCCTTCAGCTCTTCCCAAGGCATCGCGTTTGTCACCGAGAGTGTCATGGCCTCTACGCGACCATTCCACCAGGAGAGAGCTTGGTCAATGAACGTGCAGGCTGCGAACTTGACCTTACACTCATCCGGACATCCGTAGATTTCGAAGACGGATTCTACCTTCTCGATCCATCTCTTCACGGCTATTACTCCTCCTGTCCTGTTAAAGGTCCGAGGTTTGGCGTTGGCGAAATCCTTGTAGGTGCATACCCGTGCGGCTCCGTGGTTCGTCCCTTGATTGGTGCTTCCGGCTCCCTGCCCGTTGCCTTCTCCGTTGTTTCAATTGCAAATCTGCGCAAGTGCTGCAGTGACCGCAGCGGACACTGCTGCCTGGAATGCAACCGAGTTTATCTCAGGTGGAGTCGGTGTTGCGTTGTTTCCACGGTTGGGTCTTTGTCATGGAACGGAAAGATGTTGAGTGCCTGTGGTTTTTGCTAGTTTGTGATCCTATAGACTATGGGTATAGCATGTACTTAAGTATTTTCACACGTTGACATAAAACAAGGAAGTAAAAAATGTAGCAGATAACAATGTCATTATAAAACATAAGCATTTTCATTAATACTAATAGTTTTGATACATGAAAATTTGCCAGATGACATACAGTGCATAAGGAAAATAAAAATCCGGCAGCATAACGGCTCTATGAGTAGTGTGATCACTTAAACATAGAGTCGGTAGTACATAGCATAGAACGCCTAATAGAAACCCAATACTAACGATATCTACTGCAGGTCCTAGTCATGGTGGGGTGCGCCAAGGGGTAAACATAATATTAGGAGGGGATAGGGCTTATTCCTCAAACGGTGAGACCTATATAGCAAGTAGTAGAGCAAGTCCTATCAGAGGAGATGACAATGATACTCAATCGTCGAGCTGACGTATTAGGAGTTCAGCCAGTTCATCCGCCTCTTGGGTGATTACCTCTACCCTTTGCTCGGCTCGTACAGCCCTTGCTTCAGCCGTAAAAAGTTGAAGCTTGAGGCTGATAATTGCTTCCTCGAGGGAGCGTAGATAGTCTGTATCATCCTTCTGAACCGTGCGGGGATCTGATGGGGCTTCGATAGGTGGGGTTCACTACGTGCCTCCTCTACGTCCTTCTCTTCATCTAACTCCTGGTCAGATTCGTCATATTCGTAATCAGTTACCACATATTCTTCCTGTTCTACGTCGGGTCCAGCATCATGGGCTCTCCCTTGCCTTTCTTCGGGATCCTCCTTAAGCATCCCTTGAGCCACTAGTGCTTGGTAGAAGTGCACCTCTTGCTGATCATCATCCATGGTGACTACATGGGGGCGCGGGGTAAGTCATGTTTTGATTATTTCCTATAGTATATTTTTAGTTGTTTAAGTTTTGGGTTCCCTAGAGTTTTGAGAGTAAGGTAGGCTTTTGGATTCATCTCCCGCTATGATTACTCCCGAACACATGTTGGTCATATTCTGAATAAATATAGTTGATCAGACTATATTTATCCCTAATATGACTACATAACTGCCCAGGTTTAATCATAGTGTTCGATCTCCTCCAAAAGCTTTTATTAGATGTTGTTAGATTGTTATCCTAGTATGCACACATAATTGTGAGATTTTTGTTTTGTTCAGAGTTATTTAGTCCCATTGTGTTTATAGTTGCATATCATGTATGGTTAGATATGCTAGTTCACTATAAACATTGCTCTGATACCAACCTGTCACACCCCCGAACTAGACGGCGGAAACGTCCGGGGGCTGGTGTGACTATCAATTGAATAATCATTACAATGAATATACATGAAACATAACACATTCATCACCAACATTACATAATACAACCAACATTGTTCACATCAAGTACATTGTTAAAATACATAAGTACTAATTGTTCAAAGTACGATAAGTGAGGTTACATAAACAAAACCAGACACACTTGCATATCTTCCAGCTTAACGATTACATGAGAATACAAGTTATTTTGAAAATTGTCAACATATATAATGTTGGTGAGTTCATAAGTATATTTGAGTAAAAGTCTTTGTATCTTTTGTAAAAACCCAGAAAATCCGATATTCTCTGTAAAATGTTTTGAAAATGATGTGAAAATCGAGTATAAATGCGTGTGTGAATTTAATAGATAAAACTTGTGTTAGTTTAGGTTCGTTGTATTTTGAATAAATGATAATTGTATATAAATAAATTCCCCAGAAAATCCGATATTTTCTGTTATATAATAACGTCTAACTTCTTGTATCGTTAAATAAGTCGTTTGCATTAACACAATTAAAGAGTTTATCTTCAAATGGTTATCTTTTGGTATTGAATCCCTATATGAGCCGTTATAACCATGCATGATATGACTAGGTCGCCCGTCTTGGTATTTTTCCAAATGCCGGTCTTGCTAAGGATGTTGTCGCCCTAGATTGGCCTAGTCTAGCTGTAGCGAACAGCTAAGGCGTGAGGGGTCACCCCGTATAGATCTATACACAAACTCCCGCTTTCCTACCAGGAAACTCTGATTATAACTACAGGCTACGATAGTACACTCAGTGGTGCCAACCGACAAGTCTCACTAGATTCTTAACCTCTCTTTGTATTATGTTCAATGTTTACGTATTTGTGGGATGTTTTTGGTATTCGAAAGGTACTTGAATAAGTTTACGGATTTTAGTGATTACATAAAGGTATCATTACGGTTTACTAACACATGAAATTTCCATTCCAAGCCCTATTAATATGAAGTTTGGCCACAAAGGCCCAATCACATGTAAAAGGGTAATTTAGGCCCAATAGGCATGTAAATGGGCCACAAAAGCCCAATAAACATGTAAACCATAACTTAGGCCCAAATTAACATGTAAGTGGGCCACAAGACCCAAATAACATGTCATGGAAAACATTGGGCTCAATACACACTTAATTGGGCCCTTAGGGCCCAATGGCCAACAATGTGAATATTAGGCCCAATAAATAGCTTTCGACGTAATTCGTTCGTTCTTTTGATTCGGTTGTTTGTTTTAGTTCGAGGCTTAATAGATTGATGATAAAAGGGCTTTCATTTTGTAGAAATGACATTTTTGGCTAATGATACTCAAATCTTTAATTAAGGCCCAAAGTTTAGTAAAAATGACACTTTAGTCTATAATTTATAAAAGTTTGCAATTTTGTCCCAAATGTTGGTAAATTTACAGTTTTGACCCAAAATGATATATTTTCACATTTAAAACCCTGTTTTGCAGAAAATTACATTTTCAGCCCCTCTTTGGTAAAAGTTTACATTTTCGGCCCAGTTTTGGAAAGCTTTACATTTTTGGTCCAAATTGAGAATAAATGATATTTTCAACTCTAAATCTGGTTTATTTACATTTATGACTCAAACCTTTGCCAAAATAACATTTTTAAACCTCAAAACCTTATTTTTTCGCATATTGAGCCCAAAGGTCGTGAGGCCTAAAAGTTTGGCCTAATAAGCTTAAATTTGCATTTTTGACCCTTGTAAAAGTGTGTTTAGCATAAAATACCTTTTTATACATGTAGGACCTGTTTGGCCCCCTTTAAAATAGAATTTTCGCTTTTTACCCTTATCTTTTGTTTTCTTGACAATTTTGACCTTTAACAAGGTTTTTGTTGATTTTTTTGCATCTTAAACATGTGTTCTCCTTTGGCTTGGTAATATGATATATATATATATATATATATATATATATATATATATATATATATAGTGTTATAGTTCTTAGATCTTTGCTACATAATACTTAAAATTTCGAGAATCACTAAGATCTAACACATTTTTGTCAAATAAACTAAGAATTCACACTAAACATGCATGTAACACATAGGTCTACACATTTTACTTGTATTCTCCCCCAAAAATCATATGAAAACCGAAAACAAGGGGGTATAAACTCACCTTTGCTTTGATGATTCGGTTTTGAAGAAGAAATGAAGAAGATTTTGGTCCTAGCAACTCCTTTGAGTAGATCTCGAACTTGAGATGATTCTAGGAGTATGATTACCAAAAACTTTTCTTAAAAGAGTGATCTAACAAGAAAATGGAGTTATAAAACTTGGATGTGTGAAGACTTACCAAGAAGTGATGATTATCTTGTGAAAACCTCTTTGAAATATAAGCAAATTTCGAGATTTTGATGGAAGTAGTAGGATGATTCTTGAGAGTGTTTTGAGAGAGTTTGATGTGTGTGTGTGTGTGTGTGTGTGGTTTCCTTTGGCCGAGAGTAGAAGAGGAGAGGGGAGAGAGTGATGAAGTGACTATTGTGGATACATGGTGGTTTAAGGCCTAGTTACCCTCTAAATAAAAATGAGGTGGCACCTCCCAAAGTCAACCCTCCCTTAATCTCTTTTTTTTATACATGGGCCGAATGTTTAGGCCAAGAAGAAAGAGTGGAGTAGATTAGGCCCATTAACTCTAGCTAGGACATTTGGATCCTAAACATAAGGTTTTTCGACCCATTGGGCTCTTGGAAGCATTCACGGCCCTATTTAGGGTAAAGAATGGGCTTATGGCTCATTAGGGTTAATTGGATTAGGTATGGCCCAATAAGGCCCATTAGGGTTAGAATGAATCATTCTAGGCCTAAATGGTCCAAACTGTTTTAAACTTGTGAATTGGGTCCAATTAGGGTCCAATTAGGACTTCTAAGTCCAATAAAGTTGAATAGGGTGCTTATTGGTCCATTAGGCCCAATAAGGAACCCCTAGTCCAATATGAACTTAAACCATGGATCTTAGGGCTTCAGACTCTTTGATGAACATAAATGTTGAATCTAAATGTGCATTGAGTGAGATTTACCTAGAATATAAGTTTTACAATAGTTGAATGGTTACACAGGAATAGAATTTACTAGCTAAAATGCCAGTTGTGACATGCTCAAAAGAAACGTGACTGGAGAGCAGCCAAATTTGTAGATGAAATTTGGAAGGAATAACGGTTTGATACCAATTTTGACGAAACCATGATTCATGGGTGAACCCAACACGCAGACTTCTTGATACCGATTATGTTCCTCATCTCACTTATGTTGAACCTCCATCAGATGGCTATTGGGACATCCCCATTTCTCCAAACTCAAAGTTCTTCCTAGTCTTTCAGCCTCTTGATATCAATCTCTCGGATGAAAGAAGACTCCCAATGGAGTTCGAAAGTTTAAATCTCTTCCACGACAAGCATGGTTCCAAAGTTAAGCGTATCTGGTCCAATGATAGACCAGACGGGGTAAAGAACTACAAAGTTAGAAAATTCATGAAAATTGAATTTTTTCAATACACTCTGACCAGAAGAGATAGTGAGTATGTCAGAACTCAATCGTATTTTTTTAACATGAACCCCAAATAAATATTTTTGATAGCTCGGGTGTTTCAGCTCAAGGCTAAAAAGTATCCAAAGATGAAGATTGCTTATGAAATGACCTGTGAATTTTTTACGACATTGGTTTGTGATTTTGGAAAAATTGATGCTGAAATACACCCTGTACTTGTTGAAAAATTCAACTTTCCTCCATTCGAGCCTATGCCAGACTACACTAAAGGATTCCAAGAAATGTCCCTTTGATCAACAAGTTACCTGGAGCTAGGGGTTGTTTAAAAGAAAGCTATTGAAGGTTTCAATTACTTCATTCCTACATCTGCAATCCATCGACTGGCGAAAAAGCAACTGGATATCATTTTGTCTTCGGTGCAAAGATGAAAGCACACAACTGATGAAGTCAAGTTTAAAATATCAAGAAGAATCCAGTGGCTGTTTGAAGTAAGAAAATTCTGGTGGATTATCATCCGGTTCCTCAAAATGAACAGATGAACAAAATTAGCTGAGAGGTCACTTTGGGGGAAATTCTTGAAACAAAAAGTGACCCTATTCAGCTAAGGAACTGCAGACCTGAAGACTTGGTGGTACCACAGAGTAGATTTCAAATCGGAGATTGCTTTTGCCTTGTGAACCGAAAACCTGAAGAACTACCGTAGAGATGAACGATGCATGAAGACTTTTGATTACTTTAACTGACATTACTTGTTTGCTTTGTATTATCCAGTGAACCTTTCATGGTCACTAAAGTCAGTAGTTTAGTATTTGTTTAATCTTCAATGTAACTTTCAGGACTCTATAAATAGAGCTTCCCTCTTCATGTACTCAACACTACTTCCTGAACTTTTATTGAAATACAAATATCGTTCATCTCTATCTCTATTATCTTTTGATAAACCGCGTCCCTTTTTACTTTAAGTTGATCGCACTTAGTAACTTGTGTTTGCATGCAAACCTTGTTATTAATCAACTTGGTGTCTACTTGATATAACTTTTTGCTATTTATTTCCTTTATATTTTCGCAATCTAACTCTTCTAACTAATTATTGTTGAGCTAACAAGATCGCCCAAGATTAACTTATTATCCCGCATTATATTATCTTGTGACCAACGTTTGTTCAAGTTTTTCTCTCAACACGTTGTATATGAGTGACATCCCCAATTTCACGGCCATAAAAGACCGATTTGTTTATGCTTTATTTTAAAATCAGAGTATCCTTTTAAAGAAAAATGTTGCGGAATTTGTTCCCAGAAAAACATGATAAATACATTATCAAAGCATTTCCGAAGAAATGTATTTTATTCATTTTAAAACATTGGGATGTCATCGTCAATACAAAAACATAAACATAAACAGACCTTACATTCATTTACACTAGTGATCTACGTCTCTTTTAATCTCTCAGTGTAATGTAGCTTCATATCGACACCGGTGATACAAATAAACTGAGTGGGTCAGGTTGGGAAACCTGGTGAGTACATAGGGATTTCAATCCAATAATGTTATATCCTATATATATATATATATATATATATATATATATATATATATATATATATATATTAGAACTCACAATATATACAATTTCACCTCATATAAGAAATTTTACCCCATCCCGTCGATCCTCACAACAACACGATCTATACTCTCGAATCTAAAATTAACCTCATTACTAAATCCATACTCACGGATCGGGTATGTCTAATCCATGCTCCTGAATCAATGACTATGCCCATTCCATACTCTCGGACTAGGGACAATTGACTATGCCTAATCCATTCTTCCGGGTTAATGACAAATAACTATGTCCTCTCCAGACTCTCAGACTAAGGAAAAATGACTATGTCTAATCCATACTCTCGGATCGATGACATATGTTAAAGTTCTACCCTCTGTGTATATCTCGCCCTTACTCATAAGGAGATACTACCCAATATTCCTCTTAATTAATTTAGGTTTACTCTGTATCCTAAATCATCATATATTATCATATATGCTCTTAACACGTATTTCAGACAATATCAAATATTTCACACATAAACATATATTTAATACTTTAATCAATACTTATATTAAAATCATGTTCATGAAAGGGACTATGCACTCACTTGTTAAAGTGATGATTCAAAACTCGGGCAGCGCTTCGCTTCTAACAATTCTATTTTCCTTCGATGAAACCTAACATTATTATCGCTAAGTTTTAGTCTAATCTTTATTGTGACTAATTACTAGTCTAGATTCATCATTAACTCAAAGTCGACTTTCATGATCTATCATGTAAGGAACAACCATGTAGGATCATATCATAGGTAGAGTCCGTTTGGTATATAAAGTATACTGTTTTGAAATCCCACTTTAAACACCCCACTAAATCACAACCTAGACATCATCCCCATAAGTAGATCAATTAGTATAATGACTTGGAATCACTGATAAATCTTGTTTATAGGTTCATAATACCGATAATGAACTTAATCATAAGTTATACTTAAAGTACGGTAAGCATAACTCAACTTACAGGGGGTTTAGCGAGGAATCGGGCTCTGCAGGGCAGAACTTCTGAGCCGAAATACTCTTTTTCTCGGAGCATTCGGGTGCTTCGGGGCTTTCCTCTAGCACCTTGAGGTTACTAAGACTTTGGGAGGGTTTTTGGAGGCTTAGAGAGAAGTTAGAGAGAGAAGTGAAGGGGTTTTGGTGTGAAAAATGAAGGCAATCTCGCAAGGTATTTATAGGCTGAAATTGGGTCAAACTCGTCGAGTTTTGGCCTCCAAATCGTCGAGTTGGTGCCACATGTCACCATGTGGTGGCAAGGCGTGGGGAGGAAGCAATGGTCCAGATTAAGCCACGTCACCCCTTTCGCAGTAGCACCTTTCCGACTTCTAAGTTCCTTAACTTTCACATACGAGCTCTGTTTTTGACGTTCTTTGTATCCACGAGTAGGTATTGACAAGATATACAACTCTCCTTTTGACTCCATCGGCTCCATCGGCTAATTCTCGACCGAGTTTAAATTTAACAATATGAGAAGATTACACTGTTTAACAACCGTGTAAAGTTCATAACTTCTACATACGGACTCCGTTTTCGTCTGTCTTTTTATCGTTGAGCTCCAATTAATGAGATATTCAATTCTCATTTAGGTTGTTTTGGCTAAAATATCGCTCGATCAAAAATTCGATTTCCGGGCTGTATACTGATTTGGGAAATCTTAGAAAAATCATAACTTCCTCATACGAAGTCAGATTTTGACGTTCTTTTTATGCACGGTCTCGGTTTAACGTATACTACAAGTTTCATTTAGATATCTAAGGCTAAAAAGTAGTTTATCAAAAATTCACTTTTTTACGATTCCCGATGTCGTGCCGGTTTTGCCGTAAAACTTCGACGGGTCATAACTTCTTCACTATATCTCGGATTTCGGCATTCTTTATATGTACGGAACCCTTGTGATATATACTATGAATTGGTTAAGATTATTCATTATAAATAATCTTCCATAAAAAATTCATTTTTGACGCTTATTGTCCCTAAATTGACTAGCCCGAATCCGCGGGCGTTACAATATGCATCTTTGGAGGAACTTGATGTAGATACCTTGCTATGTTAAATATTAGTGTTTGAAGTATATAAGCTTATCAATGAATGGATAAAAAATATTGTATTCTTTTGTCCCATTGGGATCCAGTCTCAGTCCATTGCATGTCAAACATTGTACAACTTGTTATGTTCTATTATTTCTAGAGGCTCAAAGGAACTAACATAAACCAGTTAAAATCACGTGTAATAGTAAAAGAACTCACTGATTGTGGGATTAGTATGTTCATCATTCCCTTTGAAGGATAACTTAAATGCATGTTTTTCCTTGAGCTTGATGGAATAAAGCTTAAAATTTTCTTCTCAAGTAACAAATTATTAGGATCCAATATTCCATTCTCCCTTCCATCATTTTCATCTATAATTGATTGAAATACCATATGTTCTGGATGCACTAAACTTCTATGAGCCTCAACAATCTGGAAAAAAAATATGGAATCATGAGATGAAGAAAAGAAAGTAAATACATATACATCATGTCTGTTATAAAAATTCAACAAAAAAGCACCATTAGGAACACTCTGTAAATCTTCATCACTACTGTCAGAGTCAAGAATTGAAGCAGAATCATACCAGAGATCATCAGTTCTCCCTGCAAAACATACGTAGGAGAAAATTTCATTAATTTTAAAATTTATACTGAACTAATTGAATTGCAATAAAAAAGGTATGACCATTAGGGGTCTGTAAAAAAGTTCCAAAAAACGATAGAACCATTGCTTACTTCTTCAAATCAGAATCGGCAGTGAAAATTAGGGTTTGAAATTGGAACAGTTATTAAAATTGTGGCAGATTATAAAAACGAAACAAAAATTCAACTTAGTCCGAATGAAAATGACTACATTATACGACAAATCTATATTTTTTTATCAAAATATCAAAAGAATAGATAGATCGATACGATGCTTACCATGAAATCGAGATAGAGAGTTAGGATTATAGGTTTTCGAGGAGAGGCAAAGAGGGAGGAAGAAATGGTGCGTTGGTTGTGGTGTGGTGTTGCATTCATGGAGATTTGTATTGGTGGAAACGATGGCTTAGAGTTTCTAAACGACGACATAATGTCATTAAGGTCGATGGCGGTGACCAGGGGACTAACGTCACCAACTCCCTTCTGTGTCGATTATTGGAATTTGTAGAACCCAACTATCTCTTAACTGCAAAACATTGACATCGAGAGTGCAATTTAGAGCATGAAATGGAGAAGGAGAAAACACTTGACAGAAGGTGAACGAAGCGGTGGTTCTATCATCGGAGAGCGAAACAGTGAAGGGTCGACCAAAAAGTCATCATGCCAAAGAAGTTGTGGATGGGGAAGTTACCTGGAAAGATTTGGAATGAGCAGGTGTAGTTCGAAAAGTTAAAGACGAGGAATATATTAATTTGAAGCCATGAAAAAAGTGGCGATGAACGCGTGTATGACACCAATCTTATTTTTATTGGTCGTATCTGACTTTAGGTTTTGTGAAAGCAGATTATTTGAGGAGAAAGGCGGTGGTTTCAGACTAGAGCCGAGAAATGAGAACAAAAACTTTAAGGGACTTTTCTACCAACAGACACAAAGTATTGTGGTAGAACTCTGAACTAAAACACAAAAAATTGAAACTTTTGTGGCCAATTTATAAAGACCATAAAATTTATTATTCCTAAAAAGTTACATGCATTAATATATATATATATATATATATATATATATATATATATATAGAGAGAGGATGGTTCACTTGAGATTAAAAAAAATAGAGATCTTGAGATTCAACCTCAACCACATATTTCTCATTTGCCGCTCTAACGTTCCAGCGTACTGGTACCAACGGAGTATTCCTAATCATAAATGATTATATAGCAAAGAGGTAAAATCATATATGATTATACATGTTTATACATATATGCCTAATCATAAATGATTATACATATATGTCCATTCACAGATTGAGTAATCTTATATGATTATTACGATTGGTGGCAGAAAAGGTGGTGAAGGCAAAGGTGGCGGTGGTATAAATGACGGGGTAGCAGCGGTGGTGGTGGGGTAGGTGGCGGAGGTGAAAGGAACGGGTGGCGCTACATAATCATTTATGATTATAACTTACCCGAACCGGATGGTTAGAACAACAGATGTGAATTATATGGCTGATGTTAAATCTCAAGATCTCTATTTTATTTTGAATCTCAACGAAACCTATATATATATATATATATATATATATATATATATATATATATATATATATATATATATATAACGAAACCTATTCCAAATGACAACTACAAATATATATATATATATATATATATATATATATATATATATATACCTCACCAAATATTTTTGAAGTCCAAATGGATATATCGGTGTATGAATATATCGGTGAGTATGATATGTTGGTGAGTATGTTGGATGACGATATTTGATATTTGTAGTTGTCATTTGGAATAGGTGTTATGACGTTTAAAATTGGTTGTTGTCAAATTTTTCATAAAGTACCGAATATTTACATTTTTATTATCGTAAGTGCAACCTGATTCAATCAGTAAGGAATAAGTTTGGCGGCAAGGTCAAACATAAGTCATGACAAGCCTTGGTTAGTCATGTCGTTTTTCTAAATTTATATACATTAAAAAGGATAAATCATAGAATTTTATAATTATATAAAACATATCAAGTTTTGAGAGGTATATTATTATTTAATATAAAAGATTTAACAAAAACTCAATTGTTTCACGCCCGATAAAAAAATCCGAAAAATTAAAAACAAAAAACAAAAAATAAAAAAATCTGTGCCGTGAAAAAAACTCACGCCATAATGTGATAAGACACTCATTGACACGTTATTGGGATGCCACGCTTACCAAACCTGCCTTGAACGTTTTCGTAACAGTTACACCATGCCTCACGCCATGTCACGTTTTCCTTTTAGAACCGTAGTCATTTCGAAGAATTTTGTCTAGTATGCACCATTATATACACTTAACCTTTTGCAGAAATCATATGATGCAAAATTTAAAAAATGCAATTAGTTATCATTATTTTGAAAATTGTAGTCTAGTAGATTTTAAGTGGTCTTGTCGTTTTAATTGTGATATAACATCTTTTCTTTGATTTAACATAGTATATCATATAGAATAGAATTCTTCATTTATAAATAATGAGGTTAAACCTCATATAAATAGAGATACATAAGAGACCTAATCTAAACCCTAATCATTAACATCTCCCTGCAGTTTGATCGGGAGAGGACGATTAAACTGGAAAAACAAAAACATAAAACATAACATAAATGAAGACAATGGCAGCGACGGTGGTAGAGCTCTAACGATGACGGCTAACAACATCGGCTCGTTGGAGAATGAGAAAGAAGAAGCGGCGGCCAACGACGGTTGCTTTGTATAAGAAGAGAGGAGCGGCGGCAACAACAATCATCGAGTCGGCGGTAGAGGAGTCCATAGAAAAGTGGCGAGAAAGAAAGAGGGTTCGAGCTGCGGTAGACGAAGCCTATTCCAACTGACTCGGAAAATAGATTTGAAGAAGATGCAAGTTGAGGAGAAAGAAGAAAGCAAGCTTAAGGGAAGGAGCCATCCGACGAGGAGACATAAGCAAACGAGGCAGTAGAAGAAGATGAGGTAAGAGCTCTAGTTTGGTGTCGGCGGCTGTTTTATTATTTAGGAGGAGAAAAAAACATGAAGGGAATATGAAGCATAATGAAGGCACATGCGACGACTATGAGAGAATGTCGTCGGAGGTGGAGGGCGGTGATAGAGGGTTGTGGTCAGCGATATGATTTTAACCTAGAGTTCTAATACCATGATATAGAATAGAATGCTTCATTCATAAATAGTGAGGATAAACCTCATATAAATTGGGATACATAAGAGACCTAATCTAAACCCTAGTGGGCTTGGGCCTAAACCCTAATCACTAACATATTCTTGGTGTTTATAACATTTATTTATTCTTTTTTTGAGTAAATTACAAAATCGTCTTTCATGTAGTTGCCATAAAAACACATTTAGTCTATATTTTCAAAAATTACTCGGAACGTGTCTCGTTTTTTTAAAACATGCACACTTCATCATTCTTTAGTTTAAATTTGCATAGTGTATCATTTACCATGCATAAAATGGCTATACTGTACTTCACCATTTTAATTTAATTTAATTATAATTTATTTTTGTATTAAAAAATACAAATAGTAAATCCATTCCCACTCCACTCTAATATATCAATCTCCTTCTTTTTCATTGTTCAACTCACAAAATAATCAATATCATCACCATTGCCTTTCCACCACCGTCGGACCATCATCACCAGAGTATCGCCTAATCGATGGACCATTGCCCTCCCCCCCCCTCTCTCTCTCTCTATCACTTTCTTCTTCACTATGAATACTCCCCCACACTCTCTCTTCATCCTTCTTTTCCAAATCTAAATACCCCCCCCCCTTCTTCTTGGGTTTGAATACTCTTTCTTCTTCATCGTGAGTGGTTTCGATACCGTCTCATATTTAACATCTTCGACGTGAACCTTCATCGTCTTGTCGTCTGTTTCAGATCAAGCTACACCGCCTAGGGTTTCAGTTCAAGCTCTACCATTTTTTTCATGATTGATTCTCACTTTGGGGTTTTCATCTAAAAAAGGATTATGGTTTGGTGTTGATTATGGTTTTAGATTTTGTTTTGGTTAGGTTCTAGTATAAAGTTTCTTATTTCATTTTGGTGATAACTAGTGATGGTTGCAGGAGGTGTTGGTGGTGATAGGTAGTGGTGTCGGAGTTGAGAAAGAGGATGAGAGAGAGAGAGAGAGGTGACGAAGTGTAGAAAGAGGATATGGAAGAGCGATAGAGGTTTGTGTGTGTGTGTGAGTGAGAGAGAGAGAGAGAGAGAGAGAGAGAGAAGCGGTGGTTTCCGGTGATTGTCGATAGTGGTTAGTGATAGTCAGCGACTTTGGACCGCAGTTTCCGGTAGTGGTGGTAGTGAGATGTTCAGGGTCGTCAAAAAATTAAAAGAGAAATAGAGGAGAGAAAGGATTGTTGGAGTGCTCTTTGGTAATATATTACATTTATTCAATAAAAGAATAAAAAAAACCAAGAATAAACTTGAAAATTAAATGAAAAAAATGGGTAATTAATCATTTCATGTTTGTAGGGATGAAGCTTGCATCTTTTTATGATATAATAGATAATTTTTAATTTTTGAACAAAAGAACTGAACATGCCTTTTAACACCCGTACCAATGATGATTTATATTTGAATTTATATTGTGTATTTTAGAAATATTATAGAAATCTATAATAAAATTCTATTTTAAACCATTGAATACTAACATTACAATGATTTTACAATGAAAGTACAATCCATTTCTTTCTAAACACATACATTCTAATCGATAACAACTGAGTGTTTTTTATAGATATGATATTCTTATTTTAGAACCTTAAATATGATGAGGGTAACAATTATTTGATCATATCTAAGAAAAATACTTTATACTATATCTTTCGCATGGGTCGCTCTCAAATACAGCATAGAACAATAGATCCAAAAAATTATTTAAGGGCGCATTTTCCCGTGACAAGATCAAACAAGAGTATATAAGTTTCCTAAAATAACACATAGCAGATATATAGCATTATGACGAGTGATTCCTAACAAGTTTGTCATGAGAAATATATACACATGGAGGGGATATTAATTTAACCAATTATTTTCTTAACAATTTCAGCGGATTGTTTTGTCCACCTCATAAATATGTAAAATAAACTAAATTCAAATTAATTGATAAGATTATTATGACGTATTTTTTCAATCCACAAGAAGTATTGTTGTCAACTATAAAACTAAAGAAAGTCACAAAAAACGGTACCTATGAAATTGTGTAATAGGCATATATAGTCCTACCTCAATAAAATGGACAAATTTAGTGCTTGTGTTTTGTTGATGTTACATAGATGGTCCGTCCAATACATGACATCAAAAAATGCCGTTAAGTTTCAGTAAAATAACCCTTCCTTTTTTTAATTTTTCATATATCTTTGTATTTTATGATTATTTTCTGTTAATTTTGACTTAAGCATTTGGAGCATTATCATGGAGCATTTGGAGCACTTAGAACTCAATGGAGCACTTGAGGTTCATGGAGCATGTAACAAATGAACAGATCATCTGAGATGGCTTTGGATTATCTGACAAAGGAATGAATCAAGTGCCAAAGGAACGGATCATCTAAAAGGGATTTGGAGCAACTTGGAGCAACTTGGAGCAACATGGAGTAACATGGTCCAATATGTTGAGCCATGAAGATGTTGCGCCAAGTGAAGATGTTGAGCCAAGGAGATGTTGAGCTAAGGAGACGTTAAGCCAAGGAGATGTTGAGCCAAGAAGGATGTCGCGCCATTCTTGCACAAAATGGGCCAACATCATACATATTATGCCATCTTGGTGCAAGATGTACCACCTTGGTTCCTTGATGAGTCATGATATCCCTAATGAGACACTATGTTGAGCCACTAGTGTTCATGTTGTACCACTATGGGTCAAGGTGCTCCATTATGTGCGTTGTTGATGCTCATGGGGTGTATGACATGGATGATTATTCTAGAAGACGTTGCATGGTGAAATATGATTGGTTGTCACCTTTCATGGGCCTGTGGGCCAATGGGCTTGGCATATTAGGGTGTTAGGTTTGATCCCTCAAGTATAAATAGGGATGCATGGTAAGTCATTTTCTATCTTGAATTCTAGCGTTTTAGGCGAATCATTATGAAAATTGTACTTGTAACCTCTATTTGAGAGTTATGAAATAAAGAATACTCCCCTCCTACCCATGGACGTAGGTCACCTTGACCAAACCACATAAATACTTTGTCTTGCGTGCTTTTAGTTTTGCTTGTTATCCGCTTTACTTCGTGCTTTTAGTTTTGCTTGTTATCCGCTTTACTTCCTAACAAGTGGTATTAGTGCTACGGTTTGTATTCCTGTGATTGAAGATGTCTACTCACAAGTTTGATGTAACAATTGGCGAAAATAGGAACGATCGTACGATACTATGTTTTGATTATTAAGCAATATGGATATTTTATAAAAAATGGTTGAAGGAATTGAACATGTTTTAATCAGATAAGTTCTTGTGAAAAATAAAACAAGTAACTAATGATAAATTCCGTTACGACGTATGACTACAAACCATCACCGGTTTGTGAAAACTAGCATATAACATCATTTGAACGCAACAAACTTAATTTATGTATCAACATGTATCCAGTTGATGAGTAAGTTAAATTCTATATAAAACTTGTGCTAAATAGTTGTGAAGGATCTAAATTTAACAAATATACAAACCAAAGTGACGAAATGTGTTTAACGATATAGTTAACCAGTTAAATATGCATATAGTTAAGGTCTATACCTTTTGAAGGACTACTCGCATGCATTCATACAATTTATCTAAAATTTATGATGATTTTTACAAAACTACCTATCATTTCAGAACATTTTCGGACCGGTCTGTAAAAATGAACATTTTCACTCTCGTTAGGTACCACTTAAGGTCAGGGTAAAAATTATGGACAAAGTAGACTCATTTTATAAGCTCTGAGAGTTTACGAATCCAAATTTCGACTTACGATGATTTTCCTATAATTTTTCTAAAAACATGGACATAATTGCCCTTTTGATTTACCTTGCTGTTTGGTTTTTCAAATATATATACAAAGTTTTGTTGTAAATGAGAAATACACCAATTATGAAATTCTTTAATTCACACATACTTTAAGAGTTACAAAAGTGTAAATTATAACATATATTTCTAATATGATTATGTTGACAACCTTATAAGATAAGATGATTTGAACTCTGTCTATTTTGGTGTCTCACAGCCGGGGTGCTGTTTAAACTCTGTTGGTCACTTACAATCGGAGTACTGTTTAAACATATATATATATATATATATATATATATATATATATATATATATATATATATATATATATATATATATATATATATATATATGGTCACTTACAGTCGACATACTGTTTAAACTCGTATAAGGACACATACGACCATTGTCTTGTTAGAACTTTGGTAGCTTTACATTATTAAGCATTACAACCAAAAGTCTTCAAACTCAAACAATCGGGAATTATAACAAAGTCCCGGATACAAATATACTAATACACACTTGGATGAGACTGTATGTAGTATAAATAATATTTGTAGAATGTTAAACCAATTGGTCGTGTTTATTTATATAAATACTTAATATTTTGCTTCACAAAAATATGTTAATATTTACTTTTATCATAAGTATTTTAACATGGATACTCGTATTGGATTTCAAGTATCGAGTCTCACACGAAGCATATCGGTAACATTGCTGACCATGTTTTGTACAACTTATTTTGTCAAACATTCCACGTTTTATAAAGATTTCTTGTTATAAAACTCACGGAGTCAAAGCCTGTGGAACTCAGCAACAATTTTTTGTTGACGTATTTTATAAATTGTATTCTCAGGTAACTAAGTAGCCGGAGGTAGGACATCGGTTCTAAGGAAATTATAGTTCCTTTCTTTTGGGAATAAACTTGACTTGTTTACCGTTGTGTGTTTAAATTATGAAGATGTAATTTCAATTCCAAAACTTAAAGGTTTGAAAAATTATGTGGTTGAATTATGTGGTTGAATGTGATCCAATTGTATAACGTCGCAACCCCGGCGATTTCCGCCGTCAGTCGGGGTGTGACTAAGCTTCTAATGTTACCAAACTTTGGGGTCCAGATTTTCCATCCTCTTTAAGCTCGAAATGTTTATCCATTCCCCGTAAAGATTCTTCCCCAACATTTTCCTCTTTCAGAGCATCTAGTTGAGCTTCACGAATCTGGGCATTAAGGTTGGAATGGATGGTCATAGCTAGTGCTTTTACTCATCGCGGTTTCTTAGGCTCTTTGCGACTTAAAGCATCAACTACAACGTTCGCTTTTCTCGGATGATACCGAATCTCGCATTCGTAATCGTTTAATAACTCAATCCATCTTCTTTGCCTCATATTTAGTTCTTTTTGATCAAATATGTGTTGGAGACTCTTACAGTCTGTAAAATGATACATTTCATTCCATATAGTAGTGTCTCCAAATCTTCAACGCAAAGACTACTGCTCCCAATTCTAGGTCGTGGGTTGTGTAGTTGTTTTCATGAATCTTGAGTTGTCGTGAGGCATATGTGTGACAACCTGAACCTTTTTCTATTTCCGTTATCCAAATTCTGTTAATAAAATTTGGATTTTTATTGAGTCCTGTCGAATCCCCTTGGTTTGGAAAGTCATTTTTGAGCTTCATATATGAGTCGGGACCAAAACTACGCGACATTTCGAGTCTTCCGTCGATCAAAACAACATTCACGGCCTGACTTGGGTTCACGGCCGTACACCCGTGTACGGTCGTACACTCGTCTATGGCCAACGTTGGGTGGACCCCACCACCGACCACGAAAACCCCTATAAATACGAGACCCTACCCCCCTCATTTACACTTTTCTGACCGAACACCCTCTACTTCTCTCTCTAGACTATCGACCGTACACCCCTAAAACACCTTTATTCTTCCGTAAAACATAGAAAAACACCATTGGGGATTCATTTCGGAGCATCTAGGACACGTATTCATCGATTCCAGCACTCTTGTTCTTGAATGTACGGCCGTATTCCTTCAAGTTCGTTGACCGTATACGGTTCACAGCCGTACACCTTCAAAGGCCGTACACCCCTTCAAGGCAGTCTACGGCCGTACACGTTTCATGGCCGTACACTCCTTTTCACGGCCGTACACACTCTTTAAGTGGTACATTAGGCTGAAAACCCGATTTCCTCGATTCACTCAAGTCCCGGTAACATTCCTTAACCGAAAGCAAGTGTTTTCCAACACTTTATTTAATGAAATCGCTAATATAGATACATATATGTATTTAATTGTTATTAGGATTCCGTTAAGTGCCACGTACAACAACTCGAGGGCCTTCGTTTCCAGTTCATTGATTCGACGCTTGCATAAAATTAACGGTGAGTTCATACCCCTATATTTTCCGAAATTTTAATGTTTTCGGGGGGGGGGGGGGAATACAAGTAAAAGCACAAGTAACCTTGTGTTTAAAAATATAATTTGATTTATTATATTTTCCTATCACTAGTATACATTGAACATAGAAATTGCATACATGGTAAACATCGTCACTACTAGACTTGAAATCAGTTTTACAAAACATGTTAAAATACAGACATTAAAAATACAGTTTTCAGAAAAGAGGAAACAAACTTATGAATGATGAATTAAAAGACATTATTTTGTAAGGATTCATAACAAAAAGGGTTTTCATATTGTTATTCGTGAATTCGTTGAGAGAGCCAGCAGTATGAGACGCCTTGTAACCAGAGTCTCCTGAGAGGGAGAGCGTGAGTTTGTGTATAGATCTATACGAGAGTGAAAATCCCGCACCCTGACTATTAGCTACAGTCAACCTAGGGTGACAAACGTCATTTTTATCGACGTACGCCGTATTGTTGATCGTCCATAGTATGGTTATAAGAATACACAGGTGAAACAACGACTCGTTCACATAATAATACACTTAACAAACAGTCACTAGGGTTAGTAATCATGTGATCACTTAGTATATACACTAGGGTAATATGAAATTAACATCCAACTTTCAGTGGGATGTGTGATCTCCGCCTCATTTCCTGTTCCTTGTTTGGTTGTGGGCTTAGGGCGGAATCACCCAATCGACTGTCTGTCCGATCCAGATTTCTATAACTCGTATGTACTAAGTGATCGCAGGAGGGTATTCACACTACGGTATTCACACTACGGTATTCATACAAAGGTTTTCATACAAAGGTTTTTATACAAAGGTTTTCATACAAAGGTTTTCATCCAAAGGTTTTCATACAGGGGTATTCATACAAATGTATTCATATTGGTTTTCAAACAGAACAATGCTTAAACAACATAAGTATGGTAGATGCTTATACTATTCAGTTTGGAACAGATAATTCAATAACTTACACTTAGGGAAAATATAGGATTTTCCAGGGTAAACATCAATACTTACAACAACCGGTTAATTATTCAATTAACGAATATTCATTATTAATACTATAATTCCTTAGTTTATGCATCCAAGTTACGTATGAAGAATATCCGATAGACTATGTAATGTGTGGTTTCCGCCTCATTCCCCGTTCCTTGTTTGGTTGTGGGTTTAAGGCAGATCCACACAATTAACCGTCTATTCGATATTGGTTTATACGTAACTAGTATGAACCAAGAAGTTATAGAAAGAATGGGTTTAATCATACTTTTCATAAGAAAATATTGGATTTTCTTGAGGAACACTTTCAACAGATATCAAAGGATCAATACAGTTAACTTTGCAAGTATCTAGTGAATATTTCAGGATTATGTACATAAGGATCCGACAACCAGTGGAATGTGTGGCCTCCGCCTCACTTCCTGTTCCTTGTTTGGTTGTGGGCTTGGGGCGGAACCACACAATCGATTGTTTGTTCGATTTGGATTGTATATGATTTGTACACACTAAGTACTCGCAGGAGGAACTGGTAAGAATCATTTTTACTTAAGGTTTATATATTCATTACATTAGAAAATATAAGTTTTTGTGGAGAAACATAACGTACTTTTCGAAAGGACAAAGGAACAGTTTTCTAAAACAAAAAGCTTATGAACTCACTAGCTTTATGGTGATACTCTTTCAAAACCTACTTGTATTCTCATGACATTAGTAGACAGGTACACGTACTGGGTTCAAGAAGATGGAGCATAGTATTTCGAGTCTTTACTTGTTATTTACTATTGGAGTCAATCGTGTATGATTCAAATGTAATGTAAACGCTATACAATTAATACAAGGGTTTTTGTTGCTTTGATTACTATTATTCAATTGTTGTGATACTATACATGACGTCCTCCGCCCCCGAACGTTTCCACCGTTTCGGTTCGGGGGTGTGACAATATGCAATGGCCTTCTTCCTATGCATTAATACGCACCCCAATCCTTGAATTGACGCTTCACAGTATACGACAAAATCTTCGGTTCCTTCAGTAAGGATAGGATTGGTGCACTTTACAGCATCTGTTTCAACTTCTGAAATGCAGTTTCCTGCTCCCCAGTCGATTTTTTTTTGTTAATGTAGTGAGTGGCTTGGCTATCTTTGGAAAAATTCTCTATGAATCTCCTATAGTAGCTGGCAAGGCCTAAGAATTGTCGCACTTCGGTTGGCGTCCTTGGAGCATCCCAGTTCTTAACTGCTTTGTTTTTTGTGGGATCCACATGTATTCCTCCGTTACTTACTACATGCCATAGGAAATGTACTTCTCTAATCCAAAATTCACATTTCGAGAATTTTGCGTACAACTTTTCCTTTCGTAACAGTTCCAAGATCAATTTCAGGTGTTGGCCGTGTTCCTCTTTAGATCGTGAATAGATTTGAATGTCGTCGATAAACACTATAACAAACTTATCTAAGTATGGTTTGCATACACGGTTCATGAAGTCCATGAATACTGCTGGAGCATTGGTCAATCCGAAGGGCATAACTAAAAACTAGTAGTGACCATATCGACTTTTAAATGCAATTTTCGGAACATATGCTTCTATTACTTTTAATTGATGATATCCGGATCTTGGATCTATCTTTGAATAGTAACTAGATCCCTGGAGTTGATCAAATAGGTCATCTATTCCGGGGAGTGGATAACGGTTTGTGACTGTTAGTTTGTTCGAATCTCAATAGTCTATACACATCCTGAAAGAACCATATTTCTTCTTGACGAATAAGAACGACGCTCCCCAAGGTGAGAAGCTTGGTGATGCGTCTGAAACAGCTACACCTAATTTTACCTCCTAATCTACTAGCTATTCGACCCAGGGCAGTGTATCCCTTCGCAAATAGTATAGCACAAAAGACGGGTATCGAACTATGGGAACGATTTTAATTAATTAATCTACTCACTATTAAATTAACCTAAAATTCTCTCAAAGTAAATTGGTTTATATCTAATTTTGCAAGTTTAGATAAACTTAAATTATCAACAACTAATTCAATCAATTATGAAAAGCACTCCTGTTAGTTCGAATCCACTTTCCCTCATTATTTAGCTATTAATTAAGGATAATTCTCGTTGGTTAGCAATTAATATTTTATTAGCAATTCAACTCCAAATTTACTAATGTTGAATTAATTAATGTAGATCTATGCATAGTCACACATACTTTAACACATAATCAATTATTAAATGGATTGGAGCTATGTAAGATTGATTAGGTAAACACAATATTATAATCACAATATATGATCTCTAGCACAGCCAAAACTAAAACTTTGATTACTTAACTAAGATTGGCTTGATCCTAGCTCTATCAGTTCAATGGTCACTAAATTACTAGGTGTCAAGTTCATGCAATTCAATATTCACTAACTACACAGAACATGAGTTTAAGCAATCCTAAGTATCAAGTTCTAACATGCTAGCTATAAACAATCAAACACAAGCAAATAACCAACTAAAAGAATCCGTAATTAAATTACTAGTTCATGAGTTCCACCTTCATCTAGCCAACAGGAGCAGCTAGATTTAGCTACTCATACTAATAAACAAACAATTATACTTCATAATCAAAAGCATAGTAATGTACCAAATCAAAAAAGTAAAGTATGTTCTTCTTCTTCCTCCTTGGTGTATTACCAAGTTTCTAGCCTCTAAACTTCTGAAAATCGTCTGTGGAAACTCTCTCCAATCCAGCCAACCTCTCAAAATCGTGGCGATCAAGGATATATATATATATATATATATATATATATATATATATATATATATATATATATATATATATATTGAAATAACCCTACTCACATTGTGAGCTCGGTAGCAATCCGTATCCAACACGAATTCTTAATTCTGGATGTTTATCTTCTAGAATATCAATACTCACGTCGTGAGCCTTCACTTCTCACGCTGTGAGGACGTTTTTTTAGCTAAATTCTTCATCTTTTAAGGTTTTAACCTCCAAAGTTCCAATCTTGTCGCTTTTAGCCCTTTTTCTTCAAGATGACTTCTTCTGGCTGTAAATTGTAATTTAATCTTATAAGTACCATTTATCTATGAAAATAACCAAAAAATTAATCAAAATATATTCAAATATTGCCTAAATATATGTATAAATATGGAAATATCACTTGGTCTGATAAAACCCTTGTCAAGTAGTTCTTGCACTTGACTTAAAAGCTCTTGCATTTCCGAAGGAGCCAATCTATAGGGGGATCTCGCCACTGGATTTGCTCCTGGAATTAAATCAATTCAGAACTCAACACTCAACTTGGTGGCAATCCAGGCAGATCTTCAGGAAATACATCGGGATAGTCGCATACGTGGGGTATGTCTTTGATTTCTTTTGTGCTCGTCTTATCTGCTACGTGCGCCAATAAGGCGAAATACTTATTGTGTAGATATTTTTGAGCCTTAGTTCAAGAAATAAGATTCAATTTTTGACCCGGATTGTCACCGTAGATTCTCATCATCTCCCCGTTAGGTAGAGTTAGTCGTACAACTTTTTCAAAACAAAGAATGTCAGCACGATGCAGAGACAACCAATCCATAACGATATGATTTCGAAACTCCCAATATTCGTTGGCATTAAGTTGACATAGAATGTGTGGTCATTCAAAGTTAGGAGGCAATGTCGTAAGATTTCGGTGGTGTTTTCTATCTGACCGTTTGCTACTTCTACTTCGTATGCTATGTCTAATTTACTAGACTCGTGATTTAATAGTAGTTTAAATGGAGTTATGAAACTTCTATCAGTACCAGAGTCAAATTGATTTATAGCATATAAGTTATTGATGAGGAACGTACTGATAGTACACGGGGCTTCGATAAATAGTAATGTATTTTCGTGGTACATGATCCCTGCCTGGTCCTTCTATTATCGCCTTGTGCATACATGTCGTATATAATCAAGATCGAATAGATGGTCAAACAAGCGATTCTACCTTAAGCCCACAACCAAACAAGGAACAGTAAGTAAATCGGAGTCACAAATCCTAAGTCTATATAATCTTATTTATATATAACCTTAACGTATACACCTAGCAAGCATAGATTACCAGCAAGGGTACTTAGTTTCTATATGAATGACGTGACTATTCAGGGTGAGAAGACAATTGGTGAGAATTTCTAAAGTACTTTCCGTATTTGGATGCTTGCCATATCTACTGTGTATGTTTCATTAAGTTGGCGAAATTTATGTTTTTGTAATGTTTCGAAGCCTATGGTCGATTAAGCTTTTATTGGCACCAGTATCAATAAATACTGAAGCCTAAACATTGTTGATATGAAACGTACCGATATTCATAGGTGGTTCCTGGAGAGCATCTCAAGCAGTGATCATAAGTTCTCTTTTATTGCCACACTGATTCGTCAGTTTCGGGCACTCCTTCATAAAATGCCATGGTTGATTGCATTCAAAACAGTTACAGCTTCCTTCTGCCGTAGTGGTTGAGCTTTTTCTGCAGTACCTCGAGATGTGACCTCTCATGTTACACCTGTTGCAGATTATCTCTCTACAATTTCCAACATGTTGGAAATTGCACTCTGTACAATGAGGTAAAGTCCCAGTGTAGGATTTAGCTGGGAAGGGAGTGTTGGTAATTGCGACATAGACAACCATAAGTTTTTGTTCAGTTTTGTGATGCTTAAAGTCCCCCTTTGATTTCCAATGACATTGAGTTGGCCACCGAGACACCCAAAGTTTTTACATGGTCAGTCCACAACGTTAGAGCTCCGTCCATCAGGGTGCATGCGGCAAAACACACTTTGCTACCCTCAGCGCAGTAGCATACATCAAAAACAACTTTAATTTTTTTCAAACCAACGAGTTAAACCCACAACGCCTTCGTTTCCATAAAAGTTTTTGGCTTGAAATTTAAGAAGTCCTTGTAGGAACAAGTTCTTCTACGCTCTTCTGGATGCGAGTGAAGAGTGCTTCCAGCTCCGTTTCCCAGTTCGTTCACTTCCACGAGTCGCCTTCCATCATTCAAGCTCCTTGCAGTTGCCATTGCAATTGTAATATGTTCTTAGTTTGAGGAAGTCCTGACTTGGGAGGTAGTGGAATTGGTTTGCTAGATGTTGGCATTTCAGTTACTGGAGTCACAATCGGCCTTCTGGTCGGTCGACCTCTTCGGGTTTGTCCCGTAGCTGGTTCGGTAGTTGGTGTTACTTCGGGGTGTAATCAGGTGTTCCTTCTTGGAAGTATTTTGATTTCTTATTTCTGTTAGTAGTGGAGATTTAGTTTGTGATGTTTTTCTCAGTACTCTTATAATGTTTTTATTCACAATTATTATTCATATAGCGGTTCAAAAAGGTTTTTAAACATAATAACATATGCTTCATTATACTAAGCATTAACATTCGAGTACATTTGTCTTTACCGTTTTCAAAATGCAAAGACTTACAAGTAGTGGTACAAAGACCTACAAACAAACAAATAAAGTTTACTTATTCTTACATATCCTAATACTTATCACAAAAGTTTGTCACCAAAATTTGTAGTATGTCAAATGTTACACAAAAATTTTACACATATGATTAAAGAATATTCTGTTGACTTTTATTGACTTGTGACCATATTTTACATTTCTTAAAACGCCAAGATTTTAGTCTATCAACTACTTCGCTTAAGTTGGAGGCCCGACCAAAATAAAACTTAGGCGCGCAATTAGGTTTAGTTATGGCATGACCTATGTTTTATGAAACCTAATTGAGTATTTGATCTAATTCCTTGTGTTTAAGTTTATTAGATTTTTATCTTTTAAGTGTTGTAGGGTAAGGATATTCCTAAACCTACTAGAGTAAGCCCTAAACTATAGTTGTATTTTTCTTAAAAATAAAATACTAAGTTCTCTATAGTCGTTAGCTCTGATACCAATCTGTCACACCCCGACCGACGGCGGAAATCGACGGAGTTGCGACGTTATACAATTGGATCACAATCAACCACATATATCGAACACTTAACATATTTCAATTCAATATATTACAAACCTTTAAGTTTTGGAATTGAAGTTTATATATTCATAATTAAACACACAACGGTAAATAAAATATAAGTCATGTTACATACTTATGATAAAAGTAAATTTTTAACATATTTTTGGGAAGCAACATATTTAGTGTTTGTATAAATAGACACTAATAATCGGTTTAACAATCTACAAACAATATTTATACTACATACGACCTCATCCCAATGTGTATTAGTATATTTATATTCGGGAGATTGTTATAATTCCCGATTGTTTGAGTTTGAAGACTTTTGGTTGTAATGCTTAATAATGTAAAGCTACCAAAGTTCTAACGAGACAACCGTGGTATGTGTCCCTATTCGAGTTTTAACAGTACGTCGACTGTAAGTGACCATATATATGTTTAGACAGTACTCCGACTATAAGTGACCAACAAAGTTTATACAACACCCCGGCTGTGAGTGACCAAAATCGACATAGTTCAAATCATCTTATCTTATAAGGTCGTCAACATGATCATAGTAGAAATATTTGTTATAACTTACAATTTTGTAACTCTTAAAGTATGTGTGAATTAAACAATATCATAATTGGTATATTTCTCATTTACAACAAAACTTTGTATATATATTTGAAAAACCAAACATCAAGGTAAATTAAAAGGGCAATTCTGTCCATATTTTTAGAAAAATTATAGAAAAATCATTGTAAGTCAAAATTTGGATCCGTAAACTATAAGAGATTAGAAAATGAGTCTACTTTGTCCATAATTTTTACCGTGAGCTTAAGTAGTTCCTAACCAGAGTGAAAATGTTCATTTTTACAGACTGGTCCAAAAATGTTCTGATATGATAGGTAGTTTTGTAAAAATCATCATACATTGTAGAAAAATCGTATGAATGCGTGCGAGTAGTCCTTGAAACGGTATAGACCTGAATTATTTTGATATTGTACAGTTTTGAAATCTATTATGTTTAATAAGGGGAAAACAGTTCGTAAACAGACCACAACTTTTCTGTAAAAAGCTGAAATTTAAGCTTAGATATGTTTAGTGACATAACTTGTCTTTTTAGTTTGCAAAGCCTTTAAATCATCCAACTAGGATTATTTTAGTGTGTATTCTCCCCCAAAACTTGTAAAAAATAAAATAAGGGCCCTAGAAAACTCACTTTTGTTGCGTAAAATTATTCGGTTTGAGAACGGTTTGTGCGGTTTCCGGTTTCACTCAAGTTTGCGATTTGAATATTCTTTTGGATGTCTTAACACATAAAGACATATATTTACATGTATGTTAGACTTTTATCATGCTAAATCATTTAAAACCATTGGACTTGATGATAAAAAGAAAGAGTAGAAATCAAGAATATACCTAGCTTTAACTTGGATCTAAAGTATGTTGCCAAAAGGTGGTGAAAAACACAAGATTTTTGAGAGGTGAATGGTAACTTTCTCAGGGGTTTTAGGTGTTTGAAAGTAGCTACATATGGTCTACTTTGAATCTCGAAAATGGGCAGTAAGATGAAGAACTTTTGGGTGTTGGCTTGATGCTCGAAAACAGTCACTGTTTTGGCTATGTTGCTGTCACGAAAATTCATAACAAGAAGGTAAGAAAAAGAGTAGTTTAGCCACTGTTATGAGTCCCTAATTTAGAGTAGCATAAAAACTAACTTCCAGGGGTATCTGGAGGTGAAAACATCAAGCAAAAGGAAAGTGTAGACAGGTGAAATGGTGGCTGAAAATGGGATGAAGATTGAGAGCTTTTCCCTGGAGTATTGGCTGGAAAATGAAAGAAGAAAGGAGGGAGGGATTTCGAGATTTGTAGGAGGAGAGAGGAGAAGAAGATAAGAAGTAATTACCTAGACTAGCTTGTGATGGGATGGGAAATAATTAGATGTGATCTTACCTAGCCACTTGGTTAGTTAGTTAGTTAGGGATAGGATTTAGTTAATTAACTAACTATTAATTAGTTAGTTAGTTAGATGTTCTAGTTATGGAGAGGGAAGCTAGAAATCTCGAAAATTAGAAGAGAAATTAAGAAGTATTCTTAGCAAAATGCCTTAGGTGATTAAGCACTTACTAGTTAAGTTGTCACTTCTCTCAATCATTTCTCTTATCTTAATTGATTTAGACACCACATTCCTTACATGAAATCACTTTAAGTCATGACCCATATCTAGTCATCCACCAGATAATAATACATATGTACAAATACATACATGTATTCTTAGTATAAAATAACAATGTAGTTTTTGTGTATTTGAACTTAAATGTTTATGTTTTATTCTTTTTATTCAAAAACACTTAAATACATTATAATTATGCCTTATAATAATTCATTTTATATTTTTATTTATTTAAATATAAAATTTATTGACCAAGGTATAATTTCGTGACATTTAACCGGTTAACAATATCGTTAAACAAGTTTCGTCACTTTGGTTCGTATATTTGTCAAATTTAGATCCTTCACAGCTATTAAGCACAAGTTTTATATATAATTTAACTTACTCATGAAATGGAGACACGTTGATACAAAAATTAAGTTTGTTGCGTTCAAATGATGTTATATGCTAATATTCACAAACCGGTGATGGTTCGTAGTCATTCGTCGTAACGAAATTTATCATTAGTTACTTGTTTTATTTTTCACAAGAACTTATCCAATTAAAACATGTTAAATTGCTTCAACCATTTTTGATAAAATATCCATATTGCTTAATAATCAAAACATAGTATCGTACGATCGTTCCTATTTTTGCCAATTGTTACATTCCCTAACTAACTAACTAACCAAGTGGCTAGACAAGATCATATCTCATCATCAGCACATCCCATCACAAGCTAGCCTAATTGATTCCATGGGATAAGATTTAGTTAACTAAATAACTATTAGTTAGTTAGATGTTCTAGTTATGGAGAGGGAAGTTAGAAATCTCGAAAATTAGAAGAGGAATTAAGAAGTGTTCTTAGCAAAATGACTTAAGTGATTGAGCACTTATTAGTTGATTTGGCACTTCTCTCAACCATTTCTCTTATATTAATTGATTTAGACACAATATTCCTTACATGAAATCATTTTAAGTCATGACCCATAACTAGTTATCCACTAGAGAATAATACATATGCACAAATACATACATGTATTCTTGGTATAAAATAACAATGTAGTTTTTGTGTATTTGAACTTAAATGTTTATTTTTTATTATTTTTATTCAAAACACTTAGATACATTCTAATTATGCCTTATAATAATTCATTTTATATTTTTATTAATTAAATATAAAATTTATTGACCAAGGTAAAATTTCATGACATTTAACAGGTTAACAATATCGTTAACCACGTTTCGTCACTTTGGTTCGTATATTTGTCAAATTTCGATCCTTCACAACTACTAAGCACAAGTTTTCTATAGGATTTAACTTACTCATCAACTGGAGACATGTTGATACGGTAATTAAATTTGTTGCGTTCAAATGACGTTATACACTAATTTTTACAAACCGATGTTGGTTCGTAGCCATACGTCGTAACGGAATTTATCATTAGTCGCTTGTTTTATTTTTCACAAGAACTTATCTAATAAAAAATGTTCAAGTCCTTCAGCCATTTTTGATAAAATCTTCATATTGCTTAAAAGTCAAAATATAGTATCGTACGATCGTTCCTATTTTTGTCAATTGTTACATTCTCTCCCCGTTAAAAGAATTTCATCCCGAAATTCAACTTGTAGACGGGATATCACTAAGTAATTGGGTGTATTTCTTTTTCATCTGATCCTCGTGTTACCAGGTGAATTCTGGTCCTCGTTGAGAGTTCCAACGAACTTTCACGATAGGAATACGACTTTGTTTTAAACGCTTCACTTCTCGATCCATAATTTCGATAGGTTCTTCAACGAAATGGAGTGTTGTGTTTAGTTGTATCTCGTCGAGAGGTATTACGTTGCTGTCGTTAGAAAGAAACTTTTTCAGGTCGGATATATGGAATACGTCGTGTACTTTGCTCAGTTCATGAGGTAGTTTTAGCCGATAAGCAACATGACCAATTTTGTCAAGAATTTCGAAAGGTCCAACGTATCTTGGGTTAAGCTTTCATCTTTTGCCAAAACGAATCATACCTTTCAAGGTGAGACTTTTAACATTACTCGTTTCCAACTTGGACCTCTAGAGGCTTACGCTTATATCAACATAACTTTTCTAACGGTCATGCGCTACCTTAAGTCAATCTTTGATTTGAATGAACTTTTTAGTCGTTTCATGGATTATCTCTGGAATAGTATGCAGTGTGTCATTTGTGTGTGCTTGGGCCAGTTGGGTATCCCTGACCTCTGCTCAACATATAGGCGATCGACATTTGCGTCCGTATAAAGCTTCAAATGGTGCGGCTTTCAGGCTGGTGTGATAAATATTATTATAGGAAAGCTCAATCAACGATAAATGAGTATCCCATGAATTTCCAAAGTCAATTACACAAGATCGTAGCATATCTTCTAGGGTCTGAATGGTTCGCTCACTTTGACCATGTGTCTGTGGGTGGTAAGCTATGCTCATATTCAAGTGGGTTCCCAAGGATTTGTGAAGTGATTGCCAGAACCTTGATGTGAACCTATTATCCCTATCCGAGATAATAGAAGTTGGCACTCAATGAATCTTGACAATTTCTCTGAGGAACGTTCTCGTCAGCTTTTTCATTTTGTCGGTTTCCTTGATTGGTAGGAAATGGGCAGACTTAGTTAATCTGTCAACCACTACCCAAATAGTGTCATAACCACTAGGAGTCTTGGGCAGCTTTGTGATAAAGTCCATTGCAATTTGCTCCCATTTCCACTCAGGAATCTCAGGTTGTTGTAGTAATCCCAAGGTCTTTTGATGCTCTGCCTTGACTTTAGAGCAAGTCAGGCATTTGCCCACATAAGTGGCAATCTGAGCCTTCATATTAGGCCACCAATATAATTTCTTCAAATCTAGGTACATCTTGTCGGATCCAGGATGTACATAATACCTTGATCTGTGAGCTTCGTCCATGACTAAGCTTCTAATGTTACCAAACTTTGGTGTCTATATCCTGCTCATGAAATAACGAGTTCCATCATCCTTTAGCTCGAAATGTGTATCCAATCCCCGTAAAGCTTCTTCTCCAACATTCTCCTCTTTCAGAGCATCTAGCTTCATGAATCTGGGTATTAAGGTTTGAATGGATGGTCATAGTTAGTGCTTTTACTTGTCGCGGTTTCTTATGCTCTTTACGACTTAAAGCATCAGCTACAACATTTTCTTTTCCAGGATGATACCGAATCTCGCATTCGTAATCGTTCAATAACTCAATCCATCTTCTTTGCCTCATATTTAGTTCTTTTTGATCGAATATGTATTGGAGACTCTTATGGTCTGTAAAAATGATACATTTCGTCCCATATAAGTAGTGTCTCCAAATCTTTAAGGCAAAGACTACTGTTCCTAATTCTAGGTCGTGGGTCGTGTAGTTGTTTTCATGGATCTTGAGTTGTCGTGAGACATATGCAATAACCTTCTCCTTCTGCATTAATAGGCACCCCAATCCTTGAATTGATGCATCACAGTATACGGCAAAATCTTCTGTTCCTTCGGGTAAGGATAGGATTGGTGCACTATACAGCATCTGTTTCAACTTTTGGAATGCAGGTTCCTGCTTATATCCCCAGCTTCCTGCTTACGTGGGCAAATGTCTGAATTGCTCTAAAATCAAGGCATAGTATCAAAAGCCCTCGTGATTACTGCAACAGCCTGAGATTCCTGAGTGGAAATGGGAGCAAATTGCAATGGACTTTATCACAAAACTGCCCAAGACTCCTAGTGGTTATGACACTATTTGGGCAGTGGTTGATATATTAACTAAGTCTGCCCATTTCCTACCAATCAAGGAAATAGAAAAAATGAAAAAGCTGACGAGAACATATCTCAGGGAAATTGGCGAGCTTCATGGAGTGCCAACTTCTATTATCTTGAATAGGGATAGTAGGTTCACGTCAAGGTTCTTGCAATCACTTCACACATCCCTGGGAACCCGCTTGGATATGAGCACAACTTACCACCCACAGATAGATGGTCAAAGTGAACGAACCATTCAGACCCTAGAAGATATGCTATGGTATTATGTAATTGACTTTGGAAATTCATTGGATACTCATTTGACGTTGAATGAGTTTCCCTATAATAATAGTTATCATATGAGCCTCAAAGCATCACTATTTAAAGCTTTATACGGATGCAAATGCCGATCGCCTATATGCTGGGCAGAGGTCGGGGATAACCAACTGGCCCGAGCGCACACAAAAGACACGCTGCGTACTGGGCCAGAGATAATCCATGAAACGACCAAGAAGATCATTCAAATCAAAGATTCACTTAAGGTAGCGCGTGATCGTCAGAAAAGTTATGCTGATATAAGGCGTAAGCCTCTAGAGTTCCATGTTGGAAATTGAGTAATGTTAAAAGTCTCACCTTGGAAAGGTATGATTCGTTGTGGCAAAAGAGGAAAGCTTGTGATGGGATGTGTCTATCGGATGATACCAATGTAATACCTCTCGACGAGATACAACTAAGCACAAAACTCCACTTCGTTGAAGAACTTGTGGAAATTATGGATCGAGAAGTAAAGCGTTTAAAACAAACTCGTATTCCTATCGTGAAAGTTCGTTGGAACTCTCAGCGAGGAACAAAATTCACCTGGGAACGCGAGGATCAAATGAAAAAGAAATACCCCCAATTATTTAGTGATATCCCGTCCACAAGTTGAATTTCGGGGCGAAATTCTTTTAACGGGGGGAGAATGTAACAATTGGCAAAATAGGAACGATCGTACGATACTATGTTTTGATTATTAAGCAATATCAATATTTTATCAAAAATGGTTGAAGGAATTTAACATGTTTTAATCAGATAAGTTCTTGTGAAAAATAAAACAAGTAACTAATGATAAATTCCGTTACGCCGTATGACTACGAACCATCACTGGTTTGTGAAAATTAACATATAACATCATTTAAACGCAAGAAACTTAATTTCTGTATCAACATGTCTCCAGTTGATGAGTAAGTTAAATTCTATATAAAACTTGTGCTTAATAGTTGTGAAGGATCTAAATTTAACAAATATATGAACCAAAGTGACGAAACGTGTTTAACGATATTGTTAACCAATTACATGTTAAGAAATTATACCTTGGTCAATAAATTTTATATGTAACGCCCCGATTCTCAGGTATTAAATTAATATAAGAATTGTCTTGTTTTCAGGGTCTACTCGACGAGCTGGTTGCCCTACTCGTCGAGTAGTAGCGGGTTGGTCCACGTATTTTAGTGACCTACTCACCGAGTCCAAGAAGGGACTCGACGAGTAGGAGCTGGCAGATGAAACCCTAAATCCCGGGGTTTGCACCCTATTTAAAGAATCATAAGCCTCCTCCAGCCTCCTTACAGTCCCTTGAGAGCTCAGCAAAACCCTAATACGTATGTGTGTGTACTCCATTGTGTTTTAAGCTTTGAAATAGGATTATTGGGGAGAAGAGCTTGAAGAAAACAAGGGGATTGAAGCAAGGAACTAGTGGGAATCAAGGTCTACTTCAGTGGGCATCTTTTGGGAAGGTATTAAGCTGTTATCCTAACCCCCTTTTCATTCTAGATCTATTTTGGGTGGATTTTAGGGTTTTTCTAGCTTATTAGGAAGCCTTTCTTATGTTTAAGCTAAGATCTGAGGTTGCAACCTCAGATCTGAACTCTCTTGGGTCTCTAAGTCCATAAAGCTTCCAGCTTTTGCAATATGAGATTCTCCTAAGGTGTAAAGCTCCATTAGAAGCTTAGATTGGTCATTTAGAGTCTCTAGGGCCTTGAATGCACGTAAAGTTTGCAACTTTACATGATAAACATGCCTTAGAAGCTTGGATCTGCGTAATGGAGCCGTTGCATGGCTTAAAAATACCTGTATGGAAAAAGGTCTGAAGGGACTCGGCGAGTTGCATAGTCAACTCGGCGAGCCACATGAAGATGGCCATGTACTCGACGAGTTGGATGAACAACTCGTCGAGTCCGTTGAAGATTGCCTTGGGCTCGGCGACTCAGTAAAAAACTCGACGACTCGGCTAGGGTTTTCCCAAACCATTGGACACGTATGAACTCGGCGAGTTACAGGGAAACTCGTTGAGTCAACCAAGGATTTCACGACTTCTCGAGTTCAGGAAGGACTCGACGAGTCGGTGAACTTCACTCGACGAGTCGGGTCAGCATGGACTGTTGACCTTGACTGTTGACTTTGAGTTGGACCAAGGGTTGACCAGTTGACCTCTGGGGGTATTTTGGTAATTTGGAAATTTATGGAAAAGTGTTTTATGGTGACTATAGGTGGTGGAGTTCGTGTTGGTTATTCGAGAGTTTGAGCCTATCACTTGAGTGCGACATTGTGAGGTGAGTTATCCTCACTATATCAACAGGGTCTACGACACCAAGGCCGACCCTTTATGATTTACATCCTGGTCTAGGATGGTTGCTATGTTGTTGCTATGCTAGATTTCATCCTGGTTTAGGATGGTTGCTATGTTAGATTTCATCCTGGTTAGGATGGTTGCTATGCTAGAGATCAGTTAGATAAGTATCCTGGTTATAGGATGGTTTCTATGTTATTGATCGGTTAGATCTGTATGTTTACTTGTTTATATGTATGTGCACATGTTTGTTGGTTTAGGGAAAGGGTTGAGGCAGGTCCTGCTATGTGCAGTAGGCCAAGACACCCTGGGCGGACCAGATAGACTGCAGGCCCGAGCCGGGCAAATCTAGTCAGACCGAAGGCCCAGCGAGCGGTCCGGATAGGCTGAAGGCCCCGAGGAGGGCGGTCCAGACGTGCCAAGGGCTCGAAGAACGGTCCAGATAGACTGAGGACCGGGATTCGGTTCAGTCAGACTGACGGCTCATTATGTATGTTGTATTGTTTGCTTATATGTTTATATGATATGGTTATATTTGTATGGCGTTGGTATTTTGGGGGTAACTCACTAAGCCTTCGAGCTTACATTTATCGATTATTGTTTCAGGTACTTCTGATGATTGCGGGAACGCAAAGGCGTGATCGTACCGCTCCTCACATTTTATGATTTCATGATTTGATTCAGGGATACTCTGACAATATACTATTTTGAAAACAAGTTTGTAATAATCACGTGTTTTGAAATGTTTTAAAAAGTTTTATATTGGCTTGAATTTTATGGGTGTTACATTATATTCAATTAATAAAAATATAAAATGAATTATTATAAGGCATAATTAGAATGTATTTAAGTGTTTTTGAATAAAAAGAATAAAACATAAACATTTAAGTTCAAATACACAAAAACTACATTGTTATTTTATACTAAGAATACATGTATGTATTTGTACATATGTATTATTATCTAGTGGATGACTAGTTATATGTCATGACTTAAAGTGATTTCATGTAAGGGATGTTGTGTCTAAATGAATTAAGATAAGAGAAATGGTTGACAGAAGTGCCAACTTAACTAGTACGTGCTTAATCACTTAAGACATTTTGCTAAGAATACTTTTTAATTCTTCTTATGATTTTCAAGATTTACCACTTCCCCTTCCTAAACTATAACACCTAACTAATAACTAAATACTAACTAGTTAGTTATCTAAGTTCTATCTCTAAGTAACTAACTAGACAAGTGGCTAGACAAATATCAAATCTCATCATCACCACATCCCATCACAAGCTAGCATAGGTATTTACTTCTTATCTTCTTCTCCTTTCTCCTCTTACAAATCTTGAAATCCCTCTCTCCTTTCTTATTTCATTCTCCAGCCAATAATCCGGGGAAAAGCTCTCAATCTTCATTGTTGGTGATTTTATTGTCAGCATGTCATTTTATGTAACTAGAATTAACATGTGAGCTAAGGGGTTCATAATTTGTATTCTAATATATGTCTGGGTTTGTGCAGAGTGCACGCTTGTATAAGATCAAATTAGAAGCCGGTTCGACGACAAGTCGGGGGTCCGGGGGCAGCGTCCCTTGGGCGGGGTCTAGGGGTAGCGTTCCTAGCGGGGTCCAAGGGGCAGATCCACTGGTTGGGGTCCCCCTGGCAGAGCCTCTCCGAATTTTACATATGTTTACATAGTGGAAAATTAGGATTCTTGAGGGTGATTATGGTAAAACTAACAAAACTTGTTAGTTTTGGTAACCCTAAATCCTCATTATAATCTAGATTACCATGACTTGCTTCCAAAGCAACTTATGACGGCCCAACCCTAATGAAACCCTAATCTCGTTTATTATATAAACGGTTCTTCCTTCTCAGAAGAAAGGGACGAAATTTAGCTCTCGTTTTCTTCAAACTTTCACAGAATCTTTCTAGCATATTGGCTTACGATTTCTGTGCCTATTATCGTAAGTGTCCACTTGGATTATCCTAGGATGAATTTCTTGCAACCCAGGCATAGGGTAGAAATATCAATTCGGAAAGTGTTCTCACGATCCAAGTTGGTATCCAGATCTCCAACACAAACTTTAAAGATTCTAACAATCGAACTGATATCTTCTGTTCCTGGAGATGGGTGACTCAATCCACGAGATGACCACTATGTTTGCCAAGCTGGAGAAGTTCGAAGGTGTCGACTTCAGGTGTTGGAAGAAGAAGATGCACTTCATGCTGACTACTCTGAATGCAGCAGATGTGTTGACTACTCGAAGAGCAGTGGAGCCTGAGGAAGGTGCTGTTGAGACAATTGAAGAAATAAGAAGGAGACAGAAGTAGGAAAACGATGACTACATCTACAAAGGTCACATTCTGAACGGTATGTCTGATGCTTTATTTGATATCCATAGTGAAGCCTTGTGTGCCAAGGAGTTGTGGGACACCCTTAAATTGAAATATATCACAGAGGATGCTTCTAGCAAGAAGTTTCTGGTCATTGACTTTAACAATTATAAGATGGAAGATTCAAGGTTTGTTACTGAACAATACAATGAACTCCTTGGCATATATGGTCAATTTAAACTGCAACGTATGAATATGGATGAATCCATTGTTGTGTCAACCATCATTGACAAACTGCCTCCATCCTAGAAAGACTTCAAACACAACTTGAAACATCAAAAGGAGGAACTGTCTTTGGTTCACCTTGCTAGTCACATTCGTATTGAAGAATCTCTTCGTGCGAAGGAAAGTGACAAATCTGAAAAACCCAAAGGAAAAGTTATGTCACACCCCCAAACCAAGGATGGCGGAAACGTCCGGGGGTGAGAATGACTTCATGTATAGTATCACAACAACGAGTATAATAGTGCTCATAGTATTTACAACCATTATAAATATAATTGAAAAAGTTACACCATAGTACAAGTTTACATGTTTCAAAATCAATTACGTTATGATGAAAAAAATGTATAAATTGACGTCTTGCGTCCCATCCTCAAAAGCAGTTGGTTACCTGTTTCACTGGTTTCCTGAGAATACAAGTAGTTTTGAAAGAGTGTCAACAATTAAGTTGGTGAGTTCATGAGCTTTTGGTTGTAATGATTTGGAAAAACCTCATTTGTAAATGTATTGTATACACAAGAAAAATCCAATATTTTCCTTATAAAAAGTCGTGTAGTCTTAAATCCCAAGACCGCGTGTATGTGCGTATTTCGTACTTAAAACGATGTATGGAGTTTTAAATAGATAAAACCCCTTTTTAAGGTAGAATTTTCCCATAAACTTGAAATGTTGTTAACTCCCTATGTGAGTCATTATAACCATACTATAACTAGAATGAACCTGCTACAACGTTTTTCAGACGTCAAGATCCTATGACTTTTGTCACCCGTAGACCTGCAGGTCCCGCTGTAGCTAGCAGCAAGGTGTGGGGTGTCAATCCCAATATAGATCTATACACAATTATCACGCTCTCCCTACAAGAGACTCTGGTTATAACTTGCAGGAATTTTAACCCGTACTCTAAGAGTACAATTGAAGAACTGTCTCACAAGTCACAGCTTACGTTAACGAGTTTACGTGTGGTTTGAATGTAAAACCTTTTCTGTGTTGGAAGTGAAATCCCCCTTTGTGTACTAAATTAGTGATGTAAAATTCATAAACTATACCTATTATAGTTTATCATGTAGTATATGAAAAAACCCGTTTGTATCGAGTGTAAACCCTTTGCTTTGTGTAAGTAGTATGTTTAGCAAAGCATAACTATAATTCGTATGTTTCATCTAGTATGTTTGTAATGACAAAGGAATCTTACAATTCAGTGAGTAATTTCTATTATTTAAATGTGACTCAACAGAAGACACATGTAAAAGATACAGCCATCAATGAATAAACACTTTGCTCAACATGTTACAAAGTGTTATGTAAGTTGTAAACTGTTAACTAGTTTTTAACCTTTCTGCACTGTTTTAAAAAGATCATAGAAAAATCATACGATGTCGAAAACTAAATCCGTAAACTCTGAACGTTTAGTAAATGTGTATAGTTTACTCATAATTTTTATTATGATTTTTAGAAGTCTCTAACTTGTGTGAAATTGTTCATATTCACAGACTGGTCCAAATTCATTTCTGAAATGATAGGCAGTTTTGTGAAAATCACCATAAATTGTAGAAAACTCGTATGGAGATGTGCAAGTAGTCATTAGAAAGGTATAAACCTGAACTACTTGCATATTAAACAGTTTTGAAAGATATTAAGTCTAAGATGGTCAAAACAGTCCGTGAATAGGACTCAACTTTTCTGATGAAAGCTATTGTTTGAATTTAGTTAAGTTTTTGGTGTATTAACTTGTATTCTCCCCTAAAACTTGAAGAAAACATGAAAATGTAGGGGTATGAACTCACCTTGACTGATTTTCTGAGATGGATGATGAAGAAAAGGGGTTTCAAAGTCAAGAACACTTGGGACAAGCTTGGCGAGTTGAAGATCTAAGAACAAATATGGCGACATTTGTTATGAGAGGTTCATAATTTGAGTGAAGGAGTGAAGAATGTTCATTGTAGGATGAGAATACTTACTGAATGTGGGTGAAAAGCTCAAAGTCAGCCTTGGAGTCTCGAGTTCTTAGAGAGGGAAAGTGAGAGAGAAGTGGTTGCTTTTTGGTGAGAGAGTGAGTAAAGTGGAAGGGGAGATGGGGGTTTCCGGCTTTTGATCAAGCTATCCAGTTGGAGGAGGGGTGTGAAAGGACAAATAGTTGACTAGATAGGGATGAATAGTGACTGAGGGTTGTCCTATGTGGGTATGGGGGATAGCTTGTGTCACACTTTATGGAAAGTCAACACTCTAACACAATATCTCACCCAATAGATATTCTTTTTAGTTTAAGATCCCCCCCCTTCAAAATGTGATTAAAATATGATAATATAGGGTCTTATATGTCAAAATACGAATTTGGGTGAAAATCCCATGTTAAAATCATGAAAAACGAGCTTAAAAGACGAAACTACTCGAAAACTGGGAAGAAGAAGCGAACTTGCGAGACCAGACCAAAGGTTCGGTCCTATAGAGTGAGAGCCGAAGGTAGGTTCGGTCCTAAAGGCTTGCACGCGAACTTGGTCAGGAGGGAACCGAAGGTGGATTGGAGCGAAATGGACCGAAATGCACCGAAAGGACTTGTTTCGGACCGAAAGTGAGTTCGGTCCTATAAGGAGGGTTCGGTCCTAATAGGTTTCGGTTCTTAAGGCTGGTTCGGTTCTCAAGAGGGTTCGGTTCCTTAAGAGAGGTTCGGTTCTCAAGAGGGTTCGGTTCCTTAAGAGTGGTTCGGTTCTCAAGAGGGTTCGGTTCCTTAAGAGAGGTTTGGTCTCGGTTCCTTAAGGCTGGTTCGGTTCTCAAGAGGGTTTGGTTCCTTAAGGCTGTTTCTCCATTTATCTTCCCATTTCGAGTTTTTTTCGAATAAAATAAGGGTCGGGATGCCCCGAGTGATTATAAAAAGTTGAAAGAGATTTTGAGAGAGATTTGGGAGAGATTTCATATTCTTGGAGAGATTTGGGAGAGAGAGATAGAGTGGGAGAGATTTAGAGAGATTTTCCCAGGGGCCTTTATTAGTGTTTTTCTTAGTAGTGCAAGGACCGTAAGCTTCGTTAAGCCTTGTTATGAGTGTTATATGCCCCCGAAGGGTACTTAAAGGTGTCTTGTCGAGTTGTCGTATCACTTACTCATTTTAGAATTTTAGATTTTCTGAACATTGAAAAACTCTAAGCGATACTTTATATTAAGATAGTGAGTTGTACAAAGTAAGCATAATGTCAACCCTAATATACGAAGGGTTAATTTGGTTGACCGGTTTGACTTGTTGACTTTATTTGACTTTGAGTTTACCAGAAATTTACGGTTGTCACAAGTTGAATCTGGACAACCCTCTGTTCATATGGTTGAAAACAAACCAAGGAACCAGAACCACAAAGGACATGGCAAACGTAAGCAGGAACATGTCCCAAGCAACTCCAACAAAAAGAGAAAGGATCTGGTTTGTTGGAGGTGCAATCAAGTTGGGCATTACAAGCGTGATTGTCGTATGAATTTAGGCAACAATGGTACTGGAAATAGTGGATCCAATGGAAAAGTGAACGGGTCTTCGACCCAAGTTAAAGGAGGTCAGATTTTGACTAACTTTGATAATTCTAATCAGAATTATGTTTACTATGTTTCATTCATTCCTGAATCATTCTATGTGCAACATGATGATGTTCATTGGTGGATCGACTCTAGGGTAACGAACCATGTATGCAAGGATAAACGGATGTTTGAAACATTAACTCCGCTTGAAGATGGGTCGGTGCTGAAAATGAGAGACAATTATTTTATTCCTATTTGTGGTTTAGGTGTCGTGTGTCTTGAATTTACTTCTGGAAAGACAATTAAATTATTTGATGTTTTGTTTGTTCCCAAGATTCGCAAGAATCTTGTTAGTTCTAGTTGTTTGAATTATGATCGTTTTAAACAAGTTATTGAGTTGGATAAGTTTGTTTTATCTAAGGGTGGAATGTTTGTTGGCTTTGGATATTTAAATAATAGAATGCTCCGTTTAAATATTGTTGACAAATTATTACCTGTTCAAAATTCTGCATTTGTATCTTCTGCTTCTAATGTTGATAAATCTATGCTTTGGCATGTAAGATTAGGTCATGTCAACTTTAGAAGGATGCATGAGATGTCAAAAGATGGATTAATTCCATCCTTTGATATGACGTCTGATAAATGTAAAACATTCATGCTTACGAAAGTAACAAAACAACCCTTTCCTAGTGTCTCTAAAAATTCAGCTGATTTGGAACTTGTACACAGTGACCTGTGTGATTTTCACTCCACTCATTCTTTGGGAAATAAAAAGTATGGAGTCACTTTTATATATGACTGCACTCGGTTTTTCTATGTGTATTTGTTACATTCTAAGGATGAAGCCTTAGATAAATGCAAAATATACAAAATCGAGGTGGAATTGCAATTGGGAATTCCAGTTAAATGTCTTAGGAATGATATGGGAGGTGAATATATGGATCTCATATACTTCCAATCAGTGGGTATCATTCATGAGACCACGACACCTTGCACAACCCAACAGAATGGTATTGCTGAATGCAAAAATCGAGTTTTAAAAGAAATGGTAAACTCGATGTTGTCATACTCGGGATTGAGTGAAGGATTCTGGGGAGAGGCCATGTTAACAGCCTGCTATTTACTAAATAGTGTTCCAAATAAAAGGAACAAAACAGTCCCATATGAAATTTGGTTCAATAAAATCCGAATCTATGTTATTTTCGGGTTTGGGGATGTCGGGTAGCTGTAAAACTCACCGAGCCCAAAAAGAAAAATTTGGAAGAACGTGGAATTGATTGTATATTCATTGGATATGCTGAACATTCCAAGGCATATAGGTTTTATGTAATAGAACCTAATGATTCGGTTTCGATTAACACTGTTATCGAATCACGAGATGCAATTTTTGATGAGATGCGAATTTCATCGATTCAAAGGCCTAAGGATCTGACTTTTGGTGCTAATAAATAGCAAAGTTCAGAAAGTCAAGATGGTGGTAATGAGCAAGAACCACAAGAGTTTCGTAGAAGCAAAAGAGGCTAAATTGCGAAAAATTTCGGATCCGACTTCCAACTGTATTTGGTGGAAGGTTCAAAGGATGAAATTAATCTTGGATACTCTTATTGCTATAGTATTGAAGATGATCCTAAGACTTATCAAGAGGGCATGAAGTCTCGTGATAGTGCCTTTTGGAAGGAAGCAATTGATGATGAAATGCCATCAATTCTTGAGAACAACACATGGGTGTCGTCTGATTTGCCTCCAGGTTCTAAACCACTTGGTTGCAAATGAATTTTCAAAAAGAAAATGAATGCTAATGGGACTATTGATAAAGTCAAAGACCGGTTAGTCATTCAAGGTTTTAGACAGAAACCCGGTGTTGACTATTTTGATACGTATGCTCCGGTTGTATTGCTACTATTAGATTGTTGTTTGCCTTGGTAAGTGTCCACAATCTGGTTATTCACAAAATGGATGTGAAAGCAGCCTTTTTAAATGGTGATCTTAACGAGGAAGTTTACATGAAATAACCAGAAGGTTTCATTATGCCCGATAAAGAGCATATGGTTTGTAAACTTGTCAAATCATTGTATGAGCTGAAACAAGCGCCTAAACATTGGCATCAAAAATTTGATGAGGTTATTTTGTCTTCTGGTTTCAAGACAAACCAATTTAAAAAATGTGTTTATAGTAGATTTGCTGATGCTACTAGAGGTGGAGTGATCATTTGCTTATACGTAGATGACATGTTGATTTTTGGTACCGACCAAACTCAAGTAGATGATAGAAAGAAATTGTTATCATCTAAGTTTTCCATGAAAGATTTAGGAGAGGCTGATTTCATTCTTGGAATAAGAATTAAAAGGATGAACAAAGGTTTGGTAATGACTCAAATTCATTATATTGAGAAAATTCTTAAGCAATTTAATTTTACCGATTGTTCTCTTGTGAGTACTCCTATGGATCCAAGTGTGAAATTAATGCCAAATAATGGCGTTCCCATTTCACAATTGGAATACTCTAAGGATATTCATAGCTTAATGTATGCCATGACAAGTAGCAGACCTAATATTGCTTTTGCTATGGGCAAGTTGAGCAGGTACATGAGTAATCCTAGTGCTCAACATTGGCAAGCGGTAAATAGAGTGTTTAAGTATCTCAAGGGAACCATGAATTATAGTTTGGGTTACTTGGGGAGTCCTCCGGTTTTAGAAGGTCATTCGGATGTAAGTTGGATAACCAACATGGATGACCATTCCTCAACTTCTGGTTGGGTATTCTTGCTTGGGGGAGGTGTCATCTCTTGGGCTTCGAAGAAGCAATCTTGCATTACAAACTCAACAATGGAATCTGAGTTTGTTACATTAGCAGCTACTGGTAAAGAAGCAGAGTAGCTAAGGAATTTAGTCTATGAGATTCCTTTGTGGTCTAAACCGATAGCAGCTATTTCTATCCTTTGTGATAGTGCAACTGCTTTGGCTAAGGCATATAGCCAGGTTTATAGTGGCAAGTCTAGACACCTAGGTGTTAGATATAGTATGATTAGAGAACTTATCATGAATGGTGTGATTTCGGTTGAGTTTGTGAAATCGCAACAAAATTTGGCAGATCACTTGACTAAAGGTCCGACAAGAGACATAGTGCACAAGTCTGTAATCAGGATGGGATTAAAGTCCATTTAATTTTGTAATGATGAGACACCCAATTCCCTCCTAATATAATGTTAGGTGTTTAATTCAATGTGGAAAACTCATACTTATAGATTGGAACACATGAAGTATTCATCCTATGTATGTGTTCGGTTCTGCAAGTTAGCCAGGTTGAAGTTTAACTTCTTAATAATTCCTTTGATAAATGTATGTGCAGATACATGGAAAGGAGTTACCTACGTGATTGTGAAGTGTAGCCACATTTCAAGGGGTTGTGGACTTGACCTTAATACGATCATGAGAGGATTGAGACACATGACTTTATAATAGTGTCAAGTTGTATTTTGCTAGAATTCAATAAACTAGTATGTATTTTACTTTCTGGTATTCAAATGGGTTGATGGGTTCAATTCTTAGAACACCCTGATTCTCGAGTATTTGAAAATGTATGATACTAAGTGGAAATTCAATCGTTTCGATATTTCCATTATGTACTAGTTTGGTTTGTTTGATAAGGTTATGTTTGTTCAAGGGTTACACTAAAATGGGGGAGGATTGTTCGTGATTTTAGTGTCACCATGTCATTTTATTTAACTGGAATTAATATGTGAGCTAAGGGGATTCATAATTTGTATTCTAATATATGTCCGGGTTTGTGCGAAGTGCACACATGTATATGATCAAATTAGAAGCCAGTTAGACGACAAGTCGGGCGTCCGAGGGCAGCGCCCCTGGGTCCGGGGTTCCCAAAGGGGTGGCGCCCCTTTGGCGTGGTCTAGGGGCAGAGCCCCTGGCTGGGGTCCCACTGGCAGAGCCTCTCCGAATTTTACATATGGGAACATAGTGAGAAATTAGGGTTCTTGAGGGTGATTATGGTAAAATTAACGAAATTCGTTAGTTTTGGTAACCCTAAATCCTCATTAAATCAGGATTACCCTGACTTGCTTCCAAAGCAACTCATGACGGCCCAACCCTAAAGAAACCCTAATCTCGTTTATTATATAAACGATTCTTCCTTCTCAGAAGAAAGGGACATAATTTAGCTCTCGTTTTCTTCAAACTCTCACATAATCTTTCTAGCAATTTGGCTTACGATTTCTGTGCCTAGTATCGTAAGTGTCCACTTTGATTATCCTAAGCTGAATTTCTTGCAACCCAGACATAGGGTAGAAATATCAGTTCGGAAAGTGTTCTCACGATCCAAGTTGGTATCCAGCTCTCCACCACAAACCCTAAAGATTATAACATTCATCCCATTTTCAGCCACACAAATTTCCTTCCAACTCTTCAAAACCGTGAACCTTAAAGGAGTTGATGTCCCTTGGTGTTTCAGCCACCATTTTACACGTCTACACCTTCCTTTTTCTTGATATTTTCACCATAAAATACCCCTAGAAGTTAGTTGTTATGCTACTCTAAATTAGGGACTCAAAACAGTGGCTAAACCAATCCCTGTCTTACCTTCTTGATGTAAACTTTTTTTAACAGCAACATAGCCAAAACAATGGTTGTTTTCGAGCATCAAACTAACACCCAAAAGTCCTCCATTTTTCTGCCCATTTTCGAGATTCAAAGTATTCCATATGTAGCTACTTTCAAAATTTTAAAACCCCTAAGAAATTTACCCTTCACCTCTCAAAAAGCTTGTGTTTTCCACCACTTTTTGGCAACATACTTTAGATCCAAGTTAAAGCTAGGTATATTCTTGATTTCTGCTCTTCCTTTTTTTATCATCAAGTCCACTAGTTTTTAATGATTTAAGACATGATAAAAGTCTAACATACATGTAAATATATGTCTTTATGTGTTAAGACATCCAAAAGAATACTCAAATCGCAAACTTGAGTGGAACCAGAAACCGCACAAACCGTTCTCAAACCGAATAACTTTACGCAACAAAAATGAGTTTTCTACGACCCCTCTTTTATGTATTACAAGTTTTGGGGTAGAATACAAACAAAAATGAGTTTTCAGCTTTTTACAGAAAAGTTGTGGTCTGTTCACAAACTGTTTTTCCCTTCTTAAACTTTATGGATTTCAAAACTGTACAATGTGAAAATATTTCATGTCTATACCTTTTCAAGGACTACTCGCACGCGTTCATACAATTTTTAAATAATTTATGATGATTTTTACAAAACTGCCTATCATTTCAGAACATTTTCGGGCCAGTCTGTAAAAATGAACATTTTCACTTTGGTTAGGAATCACTTAAGGTCAGGGTAAACATTATGGACAAAGTAGAATCATTTTCTAAGCTCTAAGCAGTTACGGATCCAAATTTCGAATTATGATTATTTTTCTGTAATTTTTCTAAAAACATGGACATAATTGCCCTTTTGATTTACCTTGCCGTTTGGTTTTTCAAATATATATACATAGTTTTGTTGTAAATGAGAAATACATAACTTATGATATTGTTTAATTCACATATACTTTAAGAGTTACAAAAGTGTAAATTATACCAAATATTTCTAATATGATCATGTTGACAACCTTGTAAGATAAAATGATTTGAACTATGTCGATTTTGGTCGCTCACAGTCGGGGTGCTGTATAAACTCTATTGGTCACTTACAGTCGGAGTACTGTTTAAACTCATATGGGGACACATACGACCGTTGTCTCGTTAGAACTTTGGTAGCTTTACATTATTAAGCATTACAACCAAAAGTCTTCAAACTCAAACAATCGTGAATTATAACAAAGTACCGGATACAAATATACTAATACACACTAGGATGAGGCTGTATGTAGTATAAATATTGTTTGTAGATTGTTAAACCGATTGATAGTGTTTATTTATATAAACACTAAATATTTTGCTTCACAAAAATATGTTAATATTTACTTTTATCATAAGTATTTTAACATGGATACTCGTACTGGATTTCAAGTATCGGGTCTCATACGGAGCATATCGGTAACATTGTTGACCATGTTTTGCACAACTTATTTTGTTAAACATTCCACGTTTTATAAAGATTCATTTTTATAAAACTCACGGAGTCAAAACCTGTGGAACTCACCAACAATTTTTGTTGACGTATTTTAAAAATGTGTATTCTCAGGTAACTAAGAAGCCGGAGGTAAGACATCGGTTCTAAGGAAATTATAGTTCCTTTATTTTTGGAATAAACTTGACTTGTTTACCGTTGTGTGTTTAAATTATGAAGATGTAATTTCAATTCCAAAACTTAAAGGTTTGAAAAATATTGATTCAAATATACTAAGTACTCGATTTATGTGGTTGACAGTGATCCAATTATATAACGTCGCAACCCCGACGATTTTCGTCGTTGGTCGGGGTGTGACATTTGATTTGGAGAAGTTCAATGGTTTAAATGGCTTCACCTTGTGGAAGGTGAAGGTGATGGCTATTCTAGTTCAAAAAGGATTTGCAGCAGCACTGGAAGGAGAGGCAAAATTGCTAAAGGACATGGCGGCGGAAAAGAAGGTGTATATTTTGATGTAGGAACATAGTGCCTCTCTATTGAGTTTAACAAACAAAGTACTGAGGGAGGTTGTGGATCAAAAAACTGCTTCTAGGCTCTGGGATAAACTTTGTGACAAGTACCAAAACAACTATTTGATGAGCATGTTGCATCAGAAGCAAAGGTTGTACACTCTCATAATGTCTGAAAGTACCCAAGTGAAAGATCATATGGATAACTTTAATCGGATCATCTTTGATCTACAAGGGGTTGATATCAAGATTGAAGATGAACACCAGGCACTCATTCTCTTATGTTCTCTTCTAAAATCGTATGATAATTTCGTTGAAACCATGCTCTATGGTAGGCCAATGATCATTGTGAATGATGTGAAGGATTCTCTGATGTCCAAGGAACTAAAAAGAAAAGTTTTAGTTGGAGAAGAGGTGTCCAATTTCGGTTTGTTCGCAATGAGAGGAAGGACAGAAGAGAGGAAAGGGGAAACTGAGGAAGATCACGTTGTAAATCAAAGTCTAAAGGTTCATCGAATGCCACAATTTATAAATCTAAGGAGAAGGGGCACTTCAATTGAAATTGCCCATAGCTGAAGAATGGGAACTTCAAGAGTGAATCAAGCAGCAAGAACATTGTTGTTGTGGTTTAGGAAAGTTCTAATGAAGGGGATGTGATGTACTAATTGTAAGTACATCTAGCTCTGCAAATGCTTCGGTCTTGGATTCTGGTGCATCCTATCACATGATGTATAATCACCACTGGTTCGACTCCTTCAAAGAGTGGGATGGCACAATCAAGATGGGTGATGATTGGGTGAGTAGTATCAATGGTAGTTGCATGGCGCTGTCACAACTAGCATTCTAGCTAGGAAATTCTGTACTCTTGTAAACATTATCTACTATAAACTCGTAAACCCAAATTCATGTTGTGCTTGAAATTCAACCCACTTTCATGAAACTTAACTTTTTGGGCCATAATGGGCCTAAAATGGATTGGTTTACCTTAATAGGCCTTGTTGGGCCATAACAAATCCAATAAGCCCTAATGGGCCGTAAAACTCATTCTTTTTATGAAATTTGGGCCGAAAAACCATTAATTTGGGCTCCATATTATGGACTCTAGCACAAAAGGCCGAAGCCTTTCCTTCCTTTCTCTCTCTCTCTCTCGGCCCAAGTAGATAACAAAAAAAGGGAATTAAGGGGATTAAGGAGGGTTAGCCACCTCCTTATTATATGTTGGACTTCCATGCAAGTTCACATATCTCCATGCAACCATCCTTTCATCTATCTCTCTCTTCTCTTCTTGTTTCGGCCGAGAGCACCCAACACCCACACCAAATTCATTTTTAAAACACTCATTATTCTCTCAAGAATACCTTTCATTCCTCCATCAAAAATTCGAGATCTAGGGCATTTCAAGGAGGTTCTTCCATAAGAAATCATTATCTTTGGTAAGTCTTTACACATCCAAGCTTCATAACTTCACTCTCTTGTTAGATCATTCCTTTACACAAAGTTTTTGGTGTGTATACTCTTAGAAATCTTCTTGAGTTCGAGATTTACTCAAGGAAGTTGCTAGGACCAAACTCTTCTATTTTCTTTCTTCAAAACCGAAGCAACAAACCTAAGGTGAGTTCATACCCCTCTATTTTCGGTTTTCATATGTTTTATGGGAGAGAATGCAAGTAAAATGTGAAGATCTATGTGTATTTGTATGATATGTGTGATTTTTTGTGTTTTTGTGATATATATGTGCTAAAAATGAAAGATATTTCGAGATCTATAGTTCAAGAAGGAAAAAATATGTGACCTAGTTCATATTTCACTTAACATGTCAAGATAAACTAATATACAAGCTTTAAAATAACACACTACAACATAAAACTCATTATTGGACTATTTTTGTCAAATAAACAAAAGTTTGGGAAACAGTTGTCATTTACGGTTTTTACAAGGTTCAAAATGCCAAAACAGTTAAAATGGAAATTTCTATGAACATTATGTTTTTCAAAGGACTAAAACTGAAATTTGTGGCTTATTGGGCTAAATTTTGGGCTTTTCGGCCCATAGGCCCAAAGTTGCGAAAAATATGGATTTAAGGGGCTGAAATGGTAAATTTCTCAAAACAGTGGGTAGAAAGGTAAATAAATCTATTTCTGGGGTTTAAAATGATCATATTTGTTAAAAAGGGTGCAAAGATTATGGATTTTGGGTAAAAAGTGTGAAAATTGTGAAAAAGGTGGACTAAAATGCAAATCTTTTAACTAAAGGGTTAAAACTTTCTAAAATTTACTTTTGGGCTTAAAACATTATTTAAATAAGTGTTTGGGTCAAAGATGTCAAGAAAAATGGTTCAAGGACCTAAAATGTCATTTTTTTTTATAAAAAGGGCAAAAAACTTTACAAAATAAGGGGCTGAATAGGTCAAACTAATGTTTTTGGTCAATTATGTTGATAATAATAATAATTGGGTCAAAATATACAAAACTTTATAACTTATGGGTTGTAAATAGAAAAATAGATTGCTGGTACGCTCCAGAACTTCGGAAGAATTTAATTTCTCTGGGCACATTGGCTAAGAGTGGGATGAGGTACGCTGGTGAAGGTGATTGGGTCAAAGTCACCAAAGGTTCTCTAGTTATAATGAAAGGGAAGATGAATCGTAGAGGGATTTATATCATAGACGACAATACAGTTATGGGAACGGTGGCTATCTCCCACTCCTTGAATGAAGGTGATGACAAGCCAAAGTTGTGGAATCGTGGGCTGGGGCACATAAGTGAGAATGACATGTCAGTTCTAAGTAAACAATGACTTCTTGGTGGAGAGGCTAATTGAAAGATAAAGTTTTGTGAAGCTTGTGTCAAGGGTAAGCATCACAAAGTGAAGTTCGATACCAGTCAACACATAAGCAAGGAAATCATGGAATATGTTTACTCAAACCTGTGGGGTCCTACACCGATGAAGTCTCAAGGAGGGTGCTCATACTTTGTGACGTTCATTAATGATTATTCAAGGAAGGTTTGGTTGTACTTTCTGAAGATGAAAGATGATGTGTTTAGGAAGTTCAAGGAGTGGAAGACCATGGTTTAGAAAAGGACTGCAAAACAGGTCAAGAATCTAAGGACTGACAATGGTTTGGAGTTCTGCAAATGCCCTACTTGATAATTTCTGTAAGGTAGAGGTATAGTAAGGCACCGCACTATAGGACACACACCATGGTAAAATTGAGTGGCAGAACGGATGAACCAAACACTCATGCAGCGTGCCAGGTGCATGCAGATATTTGCTAACTTATCCAAGTAGTTATAGGCAGAAGCAGTTAACACTACTTTCTATCTGGTGAACAGATCACCATCTACTTCATATTTCTAGGATATACGACAGAAATAAAAGGTTATTGATTGTGGTGTACAGAAGAAGGAAGAACTCCTAAAATTTTCATGAGCAAAGATGTAACCTTTGATGAATCTACCATGGGTAACCAGGGAGGAGGTGATATAAGTCAAGAAGGGAACAAAGATCAAGGTGCTAACTAGAAGGTGGAGTTTTCATCTCAAACCCCAGATAGAGTTGTGATAAGTGATGAAGAGCAAGGTAGCAGTAAACAAATTGTACAAGATGAATCCCAAGAACAACCCATGAGATCTTCATCCAGTGGAGTTGATTTTAGGAAGGATGATGGGTCTGAGTCTATAGCAAGCAGGAGATCAAAGATGTTATTCGACAACTACATAGATATGTGGGATGTGTCTATTCTGGTGACCTTGACTCCATTGTTTTTTCTTTAGCAACCAGAGAAGACATTGGCACTGAGGAGCGTCAATCGTGTAAAGAGGGAATGGCGAGTAATGAAGCAACAAATTGGTTAAAGGCCATGAATGAAGAAATGCAATCATTGGAGAAAAATGAAACATGGGATCTAGTTTCCTTACCAAAGGGAGAAAAACTAGTGGTATGCAAATGGATCTTTAAAAATAAGGAAGGGATACCAGGAGTTGAACTAGCTAGGTTCAAGGCAAGGTTGGTGGAGAAAGGGTTTTCTCAAAAAGAAGGAATTGATTATCACGAGGTGTTCTCACTGGTCATGAAGCATAAGATAATTTGGGTTCTTTTGGCCATGGTGATTGCATTTGATCTGGAGCTTGAACAACTTGATGTGAAAACTGCATTTCTTCATGGGAACTTAGAAGAAAAGGTGTATATATCCCAGCCAGAAGGTTTCCTTGATTCTTAGAAGGATCATGTTTTTTTTGAAGAAATCTCTATATGGTTTGAAGTAGTCTCCAAGACAATGGTGAAATAGATTTGATTCATTCATTCACCAGATTCCTACATATACATGTTGCTATATGTTGATGATATGCTCATCACAGCTCAGGATATGGCTGGAATATATGACTTGAAGGTGACCCTAAAGAATGAGTTTGGGATGAAAGATTTGGTAGCAGAAAAGAAGATACTAGGGATAGAGATTCAAAGTCATAGAAGAGCAGGGTGGTTGTGTATTTCTTAATAAAAGTACATTGAGAAAGTTCTACAGTCTTTCAAATGTGATCAGTCCAAACCAGCTGGAATTCCTTTTGTGGCTCACTTTAAACTTGTGGCTCACTTTAAACTTGGTCCAGATACTATACCCACAACTAATGAAGAAATGAAGTACATCAGCGGGGTTCCATACTCTAGTGTTGTTGGAAGTTTCATGCATGCAATGGTCTGTACCAAACCTGATGTAGCTCATTCAGTTAGTATGGTAAGCAAGTTTATGAGCAATCCAGGGAAGGCTCATTGGGAACCATTAAAGTGGATCATGCGATACTTAAAGGGAACATTGGATGTTTTCTTGGAGTATGGAGCTAATACGAACACTGACTTTGTTGGATATGTTGACTCTAATCATGGTGGTGATTTGTTGAAATGTAGGTCACAGACGTGTTATATTTTCACTTTGTTTGGATGTGTCATCAGTTGGAAGTTAAAGTTACAAGATATCGTTCCTTTGTCTACAACTGATTTTGAGTACATATCTATGATGGAAGGAATAAAGGAGGAGACATGGTTACATGGTCTTATTTACAGTCTTGGTATAAAGTTGGAGAAGCTTGTATTGTATTGTGACAGTCAGAGTGTGTTGAATCTTATGAAGAATTCTATGTATCATGAGAAGCCAACACATATTGATGTCAGACTAAATTTCATTTGTGACATTATAGGTACAGAAAGGTTCTCAATACCGAAGATTGATACCAAGGTGAATCCAATAGACATGTTAACAAAGTTATTGCCCACAGAGAAGTTCAAGCTTTGCTTGGACTTGGTTGATGTTCGCAAGAGGTAAGCCCCTTCGGGGCTTGATGACAGGAAGGGAAAGGAAGTTCTTGTTTAAGGTGGAGTTCAGAGGATGATCAAGTCAAGGTGGATATTGTTAAACGTGACTTGAGCATTTGGAGCATTCTAATGGAGCATTTGGAGCACTTAGAACTCAATGGGGGAACTTGAGGTTCATGGAGCATGTAATAAAGGAACAAATCATCTGAGATGGCTTTGGATCATCTTACAAAAGAGTGGACCAATTGCCAAAGGAACGTATCATTTAAAAGGGGGGTTGGAGCAACTTGGAGCAACATGGAGTAACATGGTCCAACATGTTGAGCCATGAATATGTTTATCCAAGTGAAGATGTTGAGCCAAGGAGATATTGAACTAAGGAGATATTGAGCCAAGGAGATGTTGAGCCAAGAAGAATGTTGCGCCATCCTTGCACAAACATCATACATGTTGAGCCATCTTGGTGCAAGATGTGCCACCTTGTCTCCTTGATGAGTCATTATATCCCTGATGAGTCACGAAGTCCTCTATAATGTGCAAAAGTTGGTGATGCTCAAGGAATACACCATGTTGAGCCACTAGTGTTCATTTTGTACCACTATGGGTCAAGGTGCTCCATCATGTGTGTTGCGGATGCTCATGGGTTGTATGAAATGGATGATTGTTCTAGAACACGCTGCATGGCGGAATAAGATTGGTTGTCACCTTTCATGGGCATGTAGGCCAATAGGCTTAGCCCATTAGGGTTTTAGATTTGATCCCTCAAGTATAAATAGGGATGCATGCTAAGTCATTTTGTATCTTGAATTCTAGAGTTTTAGGTGAATCTATATGCAACTTGTACTTATAACCCTTGTTTGATAGCTTTAAAATGAAGAATATTCCCTTTGTAACACCCGTTTTAGAAATGAGTGAATTCATTTAAATTTAAATAATTTATTATTGGGCTGTCACGACATGGTGGGGCTTCACTAGGACGTGTCATTATTTTCTTGATTGCGGATTTAATTGACTCGCCATGGTGTGGTAATGAGTGTCACAACATGGTAGCCGGTTTTAGAGAAACCCTTTTCCCTGGGCTTTGGGCCCTATATAAAGGACTTAATGGCTAGGGTTTCAACATCCATCACCCTCTCAAGACCTTAATTCTAACCATAGCCTCCCTTGTGTGATATTGAGATTTTTGTGGTGTTTGGTTACATTTTGAAGGAAGGAAAAGAAGGTCCTAGTCCAAAGATCAACCAATAACTCCTCCCTATCCTTGGAATCACTCTCTGGACCATTTGTAAGTCCTTAAGTCTCCATTTGATAATTCTATGGTTATAGATCTAGATTTATTAGCTTATTTTGGTCTATAAGTGATGTTTGGTTGATTTGATGTGATAAAGGTTGCAACTTTATGACTCTCCTGAGTCCCATGAGCAATATATCTTGTAGATCTAGATTTTGGTTGAGATATTTATCCTTGCATGAGTTTTGGTCACCTTTTTGCTCATTTTGACCTAAAATGGAATCTAGACATGCATTGGACATGGATGTCTATAAAGCACTGAATTTTATGTTAGATCTAGTAATTAAAACGCTTATGGAGTTGGTTCAGCTATGGACTTTGAGGAAAAGTGCTTAATGGTTAACCACGTCATGTGTTTTTCCATTATTAGACCTTGGTTTGGAGATCTTGTCTTATTGAAATGTCTTAATGGGTAAAGTTGGAAACTTTATCCATTAAGGAGTTGAGAAGGAGTGGACCTAGATCTTTAAGCCTTTGATTTTGAGTTAAAAGTAGCTTAACTCGATTAAGCTAATTAGACTACTCACCACGACGTGACACTAGGCAAACACGACGTGGCGAGTAAGGGATCGGTCGATTGTTTTGTCATCTTATGCCCACGCCGTGGCCAAGGAAGACCACGACATGGAGGACAACTGTTTTTGATTTTGAATTTGATTTAGGTTGAATTTTGGCCAACCCCTTAGATTTTGAAGGTAGACTAAGGGTAAACTTGAATGACTATCTAGGTGTGGTGTAGCACTTGTCTTGACAAGCAGTGAGAGCAACAACAGTTGATTATCGTCTGAGTGGTGAGTTCCTTCACTGTAGTCGTGGGTCGAAGGAACCAATACCGGCCCACTGGATTATGTTTATAGGATGATGGTTGTCTTTGTGACACTTACTGTTATGCATGTATGTGTCTTTTGTCTCTGTGACCCTTGCATGTGTGTGTATGTTTTATATATATCATTATGGGCGGGGCCCATTATGCTGTGGGCGGGGCACGTATGCAATCTGGGTGGGGTCCGTTATGTTGTGGGCCGTGCCCGTTATGCTGTGGGTGGGGCTCGTATGCATGTATGTGGTATGCAGTATCTTGGGGGAACTCACTAAGCTTTGTCCTTACGGTTTAAGTTTATGTTTCAGGTACTTCTAGGTCGAAAGGTAAAGGCCCAACTTGATTGCAACGCATCCACCCATGTTTTCCGCACTTTTATGATGTTAGGAATTGTACTTTCATGACTATTTTACTATGACATACTTTTGGATGGTTTGATATGAATATTTGATGGTTCGGGTTGAATTAAAAATGAAATTTTTACCTATGATTTTTGGGATGTTACAAATTGGTACCAAAGCCTTGGTTTGAGGGATCCGGAAACACTCTCGGGTGTATCTGAACTCAAACTGAGGATTTCTAAAAATCTTTTATAATAAAATAAATTTCTAATAGAAAAGGGGGATGCGATGCATGCAATTAATCGAGTTCAAGTAAGTTTTCCCAAAATATCCATACATGTTTATAGTTTCAGTATGTGTATATGTGAATAACATGCTAGAATAGGTCTAAGGATCTGCTCATAATTGCATGATAGGATGCTAGGAGAGATGCCTTATGTGTCGATTGTATGAGCCTTTAGGACTGCATGCTAGTATAGGATTCCGGTGAATAGATAGTATGAACTTATTGGTAGTGAACTGGTTTAGAACCCAATACTCGAATGTTGCTTGCTTTGTGCTTCTAGATAATCCACTGGTGTCGGCTAAGTATTAAGCGAATACGTTAAATTACATGTTATGGGGATAAGATGATTTTGAAGGTTGGATTCAACCATATTGCGCAATTCTTGTCTAAGTCTAACCGTTATAGGGTGGGATATAGCATTCAAAAACTATCTGATGTCGATAACATGTAACTGTATTTGTGAGGTAGTTAGAAGGTATTAGAGGGGGTCTCTATAGTAGTTGATGGCAGAGGGTGATGGGAATAGGGGAATCTTAAGAAAGCCTACGATATGTCCTAACGCATAGGATGTTGTATAGTATGAGTGAAGTAATGGATAGTAAGGAAGTGACTTGGAGGATTCGAGGCAGTCCTTAAGGAAGGTATAGATAAGTGTGGAGGGTAGTATTGGGCTCGTACTACTGAAAGCACATGATCTATACCCAAGACAAGGTAGACCTTAATGAATTCGAGAAACTTCGAGAGTGTGAACCTCTTCGTGCGTATACTGATTATTTATGTATTATGTTTCAGCATGGTGATGACACATGGCGGAGCAGGAGGTTCAAGATTTAGATCGGGTTCGGGCTAGGGCACCGAACCAATTGACAAGGGATTACGTGAGTTCATCGCATCTGAGATTATGAGAAGCATCCTTGATGCGACCCCGATGATGTTCAAGTTGATCAAGGAGCATACCATCGAGTTGATGGAGGATCATCTATGGACCTTCAAAACCGAGCTAGTTGTTGCTCAATATGGTGCCCATGCACTCTCCTTCAAGGATTTCAACGAGTGTGGGGAACCGGAGTTCTTTGGATCGAAGGAAACCATTGCCTCCAGAATATGGATAATAGACATGGAGTGTGCTCAGACGACTAGCTTCTTCCCCGAGGGGTCGAAGGTGAGGTTCGCTGCAGGCTGTCTAAGGGAGCTAGCCCGAGATTGGTGGGAGGAGGTTGGTCATGCTCTGGGAGCCTTAGCCATTGAGGCCATGACCACATTTTTTGTGACCCAATTTTGAGCGGAGTTTGCACCAGTTGTTAAGGTGCAACAGCTGGCGAGGGAGTTCCTGAACTTCCGACAGACTACTGAGACCGTGGCAGAGATCACCGCCAGGTTTTGAGAGAGAGCTTTATTGGTACCCCAGTATGCAACAAATGAGGAGATGAGGAAGACTCAGTACCATGACATGCTGAGATCAGATATCAGGTACTTAACTCTTCAGCCTGTCCGAAATTGGAGGACATGAAATCTAGGGCCCGGGAGCGGGAAATCAATTTAGAGCACATCAGAAAGAGAAAGGCATTGCAGGTGCAGACATCTGGGAGTTCAACAATGAAACCTAAGGTTTTTGGGTCTAGATTAAGGGGTCAGCACTGTGGCAAGTGCAGCAGGATGCATGACGGGGTTTGCAGGGCTGGTGGTTCAGGGTTGCTTTAAGTGCGACAAGACAGGACACTTAAGCAGGGATTGTACTGCCACCACTACCACCCATGTTCCAACTCTGATATGTTTTCATTGCAATAAGAGGGCCCATAAGAAGGCCGAATGCCCGAGTTTGATAGTAGGAGCGGTTGCAACACCCGCTCCTACAACGTTGAGGATCACTGATGGTCGGGAGGGTAAGCAGGCGGCCCCTGTAGTAAAGAGCAGGGATTTTCATCTGACAGCCGAGGAGGCACTTGCGACTCCTTATGTGGTTACATGTATGTTTTCCATTTATTTATGTGCTTTTGTAACACCCGGTTTCGAATCACTTCATTGTTTCGGGGCTACGGCCCGATCATCAGTTATCATAGGGCTTGGGAGCATGGGGAAGAAAGGATTTGGCCTTTTTGAATGAGGGGGTTAAAGCCTAAGTGATCTGAGTGTTCGATGGTGTTTCAGAGCCCAAGGGCATAATCGTAATTGGTTATCTCGGTCCTTTATGAATTTTGGGTTTGGTTTAGGGAACTTCAAGGCTATGATGGGTTGCTAGAAGTGTAGGGCTTCTCGCCACCTTTCCGCGGATAAAAATTTCATCGGAAACAGACATAGAATGAAGAAGTTATGGCCTTCGGAAGAATTTAGGGATTTTGAGAAAAACCCTGGTACGCGGGGCGTACATGGGAGGTACGCAGGGCGTACTCATGCGAGGGCATTTACGTGGTGCGTACTTTGGCGTATGCTTAGCGTAGTCAGCAGTCTTGGTCGCGAAGGTTCAACCTCGTATGTTGGGCGTACGAGGGGTGTCTAAACCCTATTTTTTTTATCATGTTTGCCCTATTTAATCATCCTTATTTCTTAGGGCTGGCCTCCTTATTAGCCTCTAAAGCCCCAGAAACCCTAAAATTGAGTCTTAGCCTCCATTGTTGGGTTTTTTAGCCTTGGGTGAGGATTGGGTGTTCATTTTGTGGATCTAGAAGATGAAGGAGGAACTTGAAGGTTTAATGTTTGAAGGAAATCTTTGAGATCTAGCAATTTCACCTCCTTTTGGTAGCTTGGGAGGTATAAAGTCCCAACCTTTTCTTTTCATTTCATATATCTTCTTCTTGGTTCCTTTTTGGTCATTTTGACCCTTCTTGGTTGATGATTGGGAGCTTAAGTCATTTGTGAAGCTTGTAATTGTAGATCTCGTTGTTTCATGGGTTCCTTGGGCATAAAGATGCAAACTTTATGGTGGTTTTGGTTCCATGAATGTATTAAGTCAAGTACTTAGCTCTTTTGAGCTCTAGAGTCCCATTTAGCCATGCATGCACATAAAGTTGGCAACTTTATGTGATTAGCCACCTTAGGGAAGTCAGATCTGAGTTTGGATCCAAGTCTTAACGGATTAAGTACTTAATTGGAAAGTTGGCTTTAGGCTGGTGAGTACGCTAGGCGTACAAGCATGTATGTTGCACGTACAAGCCTCCCAAGTAGTACGTTGAGCGTACAGGGGGCGTACTCAGCAGACTTGGGCCTTTTTGCGTTTTGGGCTTCGGTTTGGGCTGGGCTGTGTTGGGCCGTGTTGGGACATCTGGATTTCATTGTTGGATTGTTGTATCTTGTTGGGCCTTCTTGGGCAAAATACCATGAAAGGAATTAGGCCCAATTTGCAAAATTGGGCCATATTTGGGCCTTAGATGATTATTTTGGATTTTGGGCCTTTTTTTTATCTAGTTTGGGCCTTAATTTTGGCCAAGCTTGAGGAAGGGTAAAAAGGTCTTTTACCCTAAATTGGACTCATAGTGTGAGTCAGTGGCTAGATGTTGATGGGTTGTCATTTTGGTATCTGATAGTGCGTGAGTTATAGCGGATCTGCAGTCAGAGATTTTTCATGGGATCAGCTATTGATGGGGTGTTGTCTTGATATTGGCGGTTCGGGGATCTGGCATCCAGCAAAAAGGGATCATCATTATGGCACTGCAGTGCGAGGTGAGTCTTCCTCACTGTACTTTTGGGTCGAAGGCACCAAGGCCGGCCCATTGGATTGTTATCCTGGTTTATCGCATGATTGAGTACCATAGTGATCTGTTAGATCTGTATCCTGGTAGATAGGATGATGCTATGCTTAGTGCTATATGTAGATCTGCATGATAGTCTGTTGACTGGTTATATGATTAGTTGTGTATATGTTGCCGTATTGTGGGTGGGTTGAGACTGCACTGCTTTGTGCTGTCTGTCAACAAACTCGGAAATGTTATATCTATATGTTGTTATGATTTGTTGGGCTTATATGTGTTTTGGATATGTATATGTTGACATGTTGTGTGTGGTTGGGTTGAGGCGGTCCTGGTTTGTGCTGAAGGCCAACAGACCCAGGTCGTCCCAGATAGATTGAAGGCCAGTAGGGCCTACCAGTCAGGCCGAAGGCCCAGAGTACGTTCCAGATAGGCTGAAGGCCCGGTGAGGTGTACCAGTCATGCTGAAGTGACTATGAGCGTACCAGATGGACTGTAGGTCGTTGGGGCATTCTAGTGATGTTCAAGGCCTTGTATGCATGTTGATTGTTGTATATATTATCTGTTGTGTGTTGGTACTTTGGAGGAAACTCACTACGCTTTGTGCTTATAGTTTTTAGACTATGGTTTCAGGTGTTTCAGAGAATCGTGTCAAGGCGAAGGTGTGACCGTACACATCCTGATTTTATGTCATTGATCTTAGGAGGCACTGATTTTCAAATAATGTTTTGAGAACAACATTTTGTAAACATTTTATTAGTAAAAGGATCGTTTTGAAAAGTTTAAAATTGTTGAAATTTTGTGGGATATTATAGCTTTCATTATTGTTATTGCTTATGTTTCATGTTATGATATTTAGGGATGTTCTTAGTGAACGGTGTTCCAGCATAGTTTAGTTTGATTTGGGCACCACCCGATCATTTGTGTCTCTTGCACTTAGCAAGAGGTTTGGGGATGCTCCAGGGGAGCTTGATTATCCATTAGAGGTAGAGATTTTCGATGATCTTTTAGTACAGGTAGTTCGAGAGTATTCAGATGTATTCCCAGAGGACTTTCCTGGATTACCTCCGGAGAGACAGGTGGAGTTTTGTATAAATCTGGTTACAGGTGTGACATTGATAGCCAAGGAACCCTATCGGTTAGTACCGCCGGAGATATAATAGGTATCTACACAGTTGTAGGAGCTGCTAAAAAAGGGGTTTATCAGGCCGAGTAGTTCACCTAAGGAAGCACCGATCTTGTTTGTGAAGAAAAAGGACGGCTCCACAAGATGTGCATCGATTATCGGGAGATGAACAAGCAAATGATGAAGAACAGTTATCCGGTTCCAAGGATTGAGGATCTGTTCGACTAGCTGTAGTGTGTGTCTTGGTTCTCCATGATCGATCTGCGTTCAGGCTACCACCAGACGAGAGTCAGAGATGAGGATATCTAGAAGACTGCTTTCAGTACTCATTATGGTTATTACTAGTTTATGGTGATGTCTTTCGGAATCACCAATGCCCCAAGCGTGTTAATGTATCTCATGAACCGCGTGTGCAGACTGATGTTGGATCAGTCTTTTATTATATTTATTGATGATATCTTCGTCTATTCTAAGAGCAAGGAGAAACAAGAGGATCATCTACGAGGGGTTTTAGAGACCCTAAAGAGGGTTAGGCTTTATGTCAATTTCTCCAAGTGTGAGTTCTGGTTGCGCGAGGTGCAGTTTTTTGGGCACCTTCTCATAGAGAAGGGGATATTGGTTGATCCGGCCAAGATCGAGGTTGTAATGCAGTGGGAGGTCCCAAAGTCTCCATCTGAGATTCAGAGCTTCGTGGGTTTGGCAAGTTATTATCAGAGGTTCATCGAGAACTTCTCCAGCATCGCAGTTCCGTTGACTTGGTTGGCGAAGAAATCTGCTACTTTTCCGTTGGGGGCATGAGCAGCATGCGGCGTTTCAGACTTTGAGACAGAAGTTATGTGAGGATCCGATCTTGACCCTACCAGAGGGTGTGGATTATTTCGTGGTGTATTTTGATGCATCGATTTTGGGATTGGCCACAGCGGTGATGCAGAGGGGCAGTGTGATAGCTTATGCTTCGAGGCAGCTGAAGCCGCATGAGGCGAATTATCCCATGCATGACTTGGAGCTAGCCCTCACGAGTTGGTGACATTACTTATATGGGGTTCGTTGTATCATTTACACAAACCACAAGAGTTTGAGGTATCTGATGGACCAACCAAATCTGAATATGAGGCAACACAGGTTTCCTGATGTGGTGAAATATAATTATTGAGAGATCCTTTATCACCCGGGGATGACGATGCTCTCAGCCGTAAGGCAGCCAGTACTCCCATCAGGTATGTTTGTTTGAGGATGACGATGACTACTCCACTTTTAGAGCAGATTCGAGATGTGACATCCCGGAATTTAGGGCATAGATTTCAAACGACTAAATTACGGCAAATTTATTTGTAATTTAACTCATTCAGTTTTAAGTGCATCTAACAAAATATAAATGAGTTAAGTTCAATTATTACATAATATCTGATGATATTTTTATGCCCAAATGTGTAAACTGGTAACCAAATCAAACCGCTCAACTGCAGCGTTGATTAATGCGTCTGAAAACTGAAATTTAGCAATAATCAGTTTTGAGCAAAACAAACATCAAAATATGATGGTACATGTTCCCCTGTTTCCGAAAATATAAAGAAAGTCAAAAACAGAGATCGTATTCAAAAGATACGACTGTTTTAAGAAAACAGACAGTAAAACACTGTTTTTCTTTAATCGCGTAAAACCGAATCGAACCGTTGAAGCACTTATGATTTGCCGACGGGGTTTCCGAGAGCGTTTTTGGACTCAGGATATAATATATTATTTAATTTCACACTCGAAATAATTTTTACGAAAATATTTACAAAAGTTGCGAAAACGGACACCGCCAACCGTTAGGACGCAAAACTTCAAACGCAATTTCCCGGATCTTCGTAACTCTAAAAATTAATCCATTTGATGTTCTGGAATCCTTGAATTATACTCTATTCAACGGTGCTTTCGAAAAAATTTCCCGATGCACGAATCCCGAGGCATCCGGTTTTTGCATGTTTTGGACATGAAATGGAGGTATAACCCCATGTGGGGCCCACATGGGGTGAAGGACTCCAAAAACCTGATCCTCTTCCAGCTGGTATAAACCCACGTGCCTTTCCTTCCTACACTCTCCTCCTTTGTGTGCAAGGTTCACCAAAGGTACAAAAATGAGATTGGAAGTATGGCCATGGATAACCATGTGTCTATGGACTTATACTATAAATAGAGGCCACTATTTCTCATGAATCCTCACAAAATCATCAACTTCTTCTTCTCTCTATCACTCTCTTCCTCTCCACTCACCATTTCTGTCCAGAAAAGTTGGAAGAACCCCCCCCCCCCCCACTGCCACCTTCAAACCACCCCTGCCACCACCTCTTGTCGCTGCATACCACCGCCAACCACCACCTTCTTGAACTGTAAGTCCCCTCCTCCACCGCCTCTACATTTTTGCTTTTGGTCTAGACCCATTTCATCAATCATAGCAACCACAACGTTCAAATTAACATGGGTGTGTGCATATGTTGTGAACGAGAGGAATCAAGAGCTTCTAAACCTCCTGATCGAATGTAATTTTCAGTTTGCTTTAAACAACCAAAACGTTATTCTGTATGGTTTTAATCCCATGCAAATTTATAAAATGTTCACAGTAACCGTTATCTCATTCTTTTTCTTTCTTCCTTATATATGTGTGTTATGGGTCGAATATTGCCAAGAGAAACAAGGATTTTGTGGTGTCATTTGGATTATACTCCAAACACATATATAAAGCACATCACAGTAAGTGTTTTTAAATCTCAAATATTTTTTCATTTTGGTTTTGTATTCCCTGTGTGGATCGAAAATAATCCAATAAACAAAACCAAATATTGTTTCGTTTTGTGTTATAAGCCATGCACTCGAAAAACTTTCACTGTGGGCTTCCAAAAATACAAATTTTTATTTGACTTGCTTTGTTCCTGTTCGTTTCGATTTTTACTAAACACAGAAACCAAATATTGTTTCCATTACCTTGTGTTGTTCAATGATGCAACAGAAGAATTGACTCTATTGTTCAAACATGCATTTATTTTATTTAAAACAAACCTTTAGGTTGTGATGATTTTTCAATCTAACCCCTCCCAAAGCATTATATGTATTTATTTATTTATTTTGTTACGTAAAGAAAGAAGTATATATGTATATATATTTCTTTTCTTTTTCCTTTTTCTTTTCTAAACTTTGATTCTAAAATAATTGTTTAAACCCTCACTTGAAAATAATTTACAAAATTAATCTTAATCTCAAAATTTTATTTAAAGTATACACTTCAGCCCCCTACTTCGGAAATAAAATACGAAATCAGTCCCCTTGTTGAATCAATTTAACAAATTCGTTCCTATAATTAATTGTTTTAGCGAAACATACATACTAATTAATATCAAAACTACCCTTGGTTTATTAGGTAACAAAAATAGTCCCGGAAGTTTATTTTAAACGCAAGGAGCGTCACATTGGGGTCCCTGACGACACGCTTAGTTCTCGAATTTACACATTAAGGTGAGAGTTACGGCCCCTTTTTTATATTTATTCGTTTTGGGGGAGAATACATGTGCTATATAGTATTTATGACACAAATACATAAGTCTTATATGATATGCATGCTACAAGTTTAAAGTTATAAAGACTTCCATATCTGAATACTATCATGCATAAGGCTTTTCACACTTATACAAGATCGTTATGTTAAAATACATATCTCTATAAGAGCGAGTAATTTATACTTTTATAAATACGTCAACCATACTCGACTTTACAAATACTATACTACGAAATTCATTATGCCCGGTACTTATCTATAATTAAGTTAGGGCTGAGAGTTATTCACAAACTTTTCGTTAATGGTTTTTGAGTGAGATGCTACTATTCATTAGCTGAGTTTAATCACTTAGCCTACCCTACACTGCTATAATCGTTAATCTTCGGAGCGAGGTACATATATATAGATCTATATGGGGTCGACAACCCCACCTGCGGTTGCTAGCTACAACCATCGACTGATCAATCGAAGCAGGTGATATGTGGCTACGATCGTTACTACGACGTCCAATGAAGCGTCGTAGGGAGGGGTACTTTTCGTCCATAGCTCGATTATAGAACTCACTAAAAACATTAACACGAATCTCTCTCACTTTTTCACTACAACCACAGGTTTGGTTGCTTTCAGAACTATTTTTAAGTATAGTGGTTACTTATACAATGAATATATTTAAACTTTCATGAAGTTATTACAAGCACGTTTTCTTTAAAATAATGGATTTATTTATAAAAATACTCTTTGGCTTTTAAAGACTTATGACAAGCATTGTTTCAACTATTATTATACAAGAAAAATACTTTTGGACTTTTGAAAGTATTATTACTGCGGCTAGCAGAAAACCTGTGACTCTCACCAACCTCGTGTTGACTTTTAAAATACATGTATTCTCAGGAAATCAGTGAAATTTCGGGCACACTCAGATGATGGAAAACATGGCTCGCAAGCACTTTAATTTTCTACTTTTGAACTGTTATGCCTAACTGTTAAGGAAAACTCGTATTGTTATTTTATTACTATCTGTAGGAACCTTGTATGAAAACATAAATATGTAATGAAATGTTGTTTTGTTTATTGTTGTACTTGTGCTGTATATTCAATTTATCTGTGATCCATGAACTTAGTCGCACAGCCCGGCATGTTCCGCCGCCTCGGCCGGGGGTGTGACAGATTGGTATCAGAGCTAAATTGGCTATAGAGAACTCGTATCCTCGAAAGAGGAATACAACTATAGGAACTAGCTTCTAATAAAAGTATTATTAATAATAAAACTACTTCTCGACTACTTACGGTACGGTAGTTGGGAAGTACAAAACAAAGATTAATAATACTACAAACCCCACCAACCTTAATATATAAGAGTTTATATATATATACTCTGACCCGCGATGAAAACACTTAATAAAAATTCTAAACATCCCTTCAACTAAAACTACCAACTCAACCCTTTAGGTCAAACACCTCAATTAAAGGTTAGTACCCTACATAAGCCATACCACAAATAAACCTGGAACGCGCGCCTATGTTATTTATGGTCGGGCCGGTGCACAACCAACCTTGAGCAAGGAGTTTGACAGACTAGAATGGTTGAGCGTTTTAGAAATTGAAGAATGTTCTCCAGATTCGCTGCAGCAACCTAGTACCTTAGAATCCATATATACATTTTAAAACATTAATAAATTTCAAAATCATTAGCAATTAAGATCCCCTTCTATCATTCGGAAATCTAGAGGATTTCTAAACCAATAACCTTTCCCCCTGTCATTGGAAAATCGGTAGGATTTCAGGATTCAGTCTCACTCTAAGACTTGGAAATCTATGGGCTTATAGGAATAAATGCAATAAAAATTTTACATGCTTGTTATAATTAAGTAGTACGAACAACTTAAGTGTGTCTTTTCTAAACGTTTAGGACAATGCCTCGACGAAAAGAGCCACGAGTTCGTCCGCTACCGATTCCCCGATCTAACAGGGGAAGTGCTCCTGAGATAACTCAAACAACAGAAGGAACTCCAGACCCTGAAGAAGCCCCAGGTGCTACAAATAACCACCAAATTTCCAGATAGATCCCATTATGATGCAAAACATGCTTGCACAAGGGATTGCTACGGCCTTGGCAACTTATGAGGCTGCTCGAAACGGGAATACTGGAAATAGTGGAAGTGGTACTCCTGTAATTACCCAAAACAATCCGAGGCACTGCTCTTACAAAGAATTCATGGGTTGTAAACCCCGACCCTTCTACGGAACTGAAGGAGCTGTTGGTCTGTCCCGATGGATCGAAAAGATTGAAGCTGTCTTTCACATCATCTCTTGCCCCGATGACTGCAGGGTTAAGTACGCTACCTGCACATTGATGGATGCTGCCTTAACTTGGTGGAACAACCATGCCAAAACCGTGGGAATTGCGGAAGCCTATGCGATGGGATGGGAACAGCTAAAACTAATGATGACTAAGGTGTATTGCCCACGGCAGGAGATTCAGGCACTAGAACAAGAACTCTGGAATCTAACCATGCAAGGATCAGAGGTAGCTATTTATACCTCCCGATTCGAAGATCTTGCAACCCTTTGTCCTGGAATGGTGCCTTCAGAAGACAAAAAGACGGAGAGATACATTTGGGGATTGGCATCACCAGTCCAAGGTCTGGTTACTGCATCCAGACCCTCCACTTTTGACAGCGCCAACCAACTGGCTTATGAGTTGACTGAACAATGTATCCGACGAGGCACCATGGTCCCCGCAAAAGAAAAGAACCAAACTGGAAATTCAAAGAGAAAGTTCCAGGGGAAGCCGAAAGGGAACTTCAAGCACCGTAAGCCAAACCCAAATCCTATAACCGTGTATGCTGCAGTCACTCCCACTCCCACTCCAGCAAAGCCCTACGCTGGAGCTCTACCTCGCTGCCCTAAGTGCAACTATCATCATGTTGGAGACTGCATGATCTGTAGCAACTGCAAATTAAGGGGTCATACCGCCAGATTTTGCAAAAAGAACCCAAACAACACAGCCTCAATTACTACCGCAAAAGAAAGTCGAAACTGCTTCGAGTGCAACCAACCACGACATTTCAGGAAAGATTGTCCTAAGCTGAAGAGACAGGGTGGTCAAGGAAGGGCGTTTGTGATAGGTGCGGGAGACATACGCCAGGAACCAACTGTGGTTACTGGTACGTTTCCTATCGACAATATTTATGCTTCCGTATTATTTGACACTGGTGCCGATAAGAGCTTTATTTCCCACCAGTTTAGAAAAATGATAAATCATGCATCATGCAAACTCAATAATGCTTACACGGTAGAAGTAGCCAATGGTCAAATAGAAAGCACCTTAGAAATACGTACAAACTGCCTTCTCACCCTGAATAATCACATGTTCCATGTCGACTTAATGCCCATAACCATTGGAAGTTTCGATGTAATCATCAGATTGGATTGGTTATCAGCCCATCGAGCGGAGATTCTATGTTATGAAAAAGCTGTACGATTACCCTTACCAAACAATGAAACCCTTGTAATTTACGGAGATAAGTCCGAGAAAAACCTAAGAGTCATTACTTGCATGAAGGCAAGGAAGTGTTTGCAAAAGAGATGCTATGCTTTCTTAGCCCACGTGGTGGATATGCAAGGCAAGGGTAAGGAAATCAAAGACATACCACAAGTGTGCGACTACTCGGACGTATTTCCAGAAGACCTACCTGGAGTATCTCCTGTCAGACAGGTTGAGTTTCGAATCGACCTTATCCCGGGTGCAGCACCAGTGGCACGATCTCCTTATCGCCTGGCTCCATCGGAAATGCAAGAACTATCCAGTCAAATTCAAGAACTTCTCGACAAAGGCTTTATCCGGCCAAGCTTCTCTCCATGGGGAGCCCCGGTATTGTTTGTCAAAAAGAAGGATGGTTCGTTCAGGATGTGCATCGACTATCGAGAGTTGAACAAGCTCACTATCAAAAACCGGTATCCACTCCCGAGGATCGATGACCTGTTCGACCAATTACAAGGATCCTGCTACTACTCGAAGATCGACCTACGATCCGGCTATCATCAACTTAGAGTTCAAGAAGCAGATATTCCAAAGACGACATTCCGAACTAGATACGACCACTATGAGTTTCTAGTGATGCCATTTGGACTGACCAACGCACCTGCCGTATTCATGGACCTTATGAATCGGGTGTGTAAACCCTACTTGGACAAATTCATGATTGTCTTCATCGATGACATATTAATATACTCATGAACCAAGGAAGAACTTGGCCAGCACTTGCGTTTAATTCTAGAACTATTAAGAAAAGAAAAACTTTATGCAAAGTTTTCTAAGTGTGAGTTCTGGATTAACGAAGTTCATTTCCTCGGTTATGTGGTCAGCAGTAAAGGGATTCACGTCGATTCCGCGAAGATTGAAGCGGTCAAGAATTGGAAAGCACCGACAACACCAACCGAAGTACGCCAATTCTTAGGGCTTGCAGGCTATTATCGGAGATTTATGGAGAACTTCTCCAAAATAGCCAAGCCTCTCACCGCACCAACCCAGAAAGACAAAAAGTTCGACTGGGGAGACAGTCAAGAGTCTGCCTTCCGAAAATTGAACCAGTTGTTATGTAGTGCACCGATTTTGTCTCTTCCCGAGGGAACAGAAGACTTTGTAGTATACTGTGATGCCTCATGTCAAGGGTTAAGGTGCGTACTGATGCAGAGGAATAAGGTTATTGCATATGCATCCCGACAACTGGAGCCAAACGAGACGAACTACACTACCCATGATCTAGAGTTGGGAGCTGTAGTATTTGCCTTGAAGATTTGGAGGCACTATCTATACGGAACAAAGTGCATTGTATTCACAGATCACAAGAGCCTTCAACACATTTTTGATCAAAAAGAGCTCAATATGAGACAACGAAGATGGGTCGAATTGCTAAATGATTATGAATGCGAAATTCGTTATCATCCCGGTAAAGCAAATGTTGTGGCAGATGCTTTAAGCAGGAAGGAACGAGCAAAACCTCTTCGTGTAAAGGCTCTAACCCTAACCATCCACTTGAACCTCACTATTCAAATTCGTGATGCTCAGCTAGATGCAGTTAAACCTGAGAACATCATGGAAGAAAACCTACGAGGCATGGACAAACAGTTCGACCTCAGAGATGATGGAACGCGATACTTCATGAACCGGATTTGGACTCCAAGATTTGGAGAGGTCAGGGATTTGGTTTTAAATGAAGCTCACAAGTCAAGATACTCAATACATCCCGGATCAGATAAGATGTATCTCGATCTCAAGAAGCATTATTGGTGGCCTAATATGAAGGCAGAAATTGCCACCTATGTCGGTAAGTGTTTGACCTGCTCCAAGGTCAAGGCAGAGTACCAGAAGCCGTCTGGCCTGCTACAACAACCATCAATTCCAGAATGGAAGTGGGAACAAATAACAATGGACATTATAACAAAGTTGCCCAAGACATCAAGCGGTTACGATACCATATGGGTAGTGGTTGACCGTTTGACCAAGTCCGCTCACTTCTTAGCCATCAAGGAAACTGATAAGATGGAAAAACTCACCAGAACTTATCTCAAGGAGATAGTCAGATTACACGGTGTACCAATATCTATCATCTCGGACCGAGATAATAGATTCACTTCTAGATTTTGGCAATCACTGCAAAGGTCCCTAGGCACAAAACTCGACATGAGTACAGCATACCATCCTCAAATGGATGACCAGAGCGAAAGGAGAATACAAACTCTGGAAGATATGCTCCGCGCTTGTGTGATAGACTTTGGTAACGCATGGGATACTCACTTGCCATTAGTTGAGTTCTCTTACAACAACAACTATCACACTAGTATAAAGGCCACTCCATTCAAGGCCTTGTATGGGCGCAAATGTCGTTCACCATTATGTTGGGCAGAAGTTGGGGATACCCAACTAGCAGGAAAACATATTGGGGATACACTATTCACTGGACCTGAAATCATTCAGGAGACAACAGAAAAGATTGTGCAGATAAAAGAACGGCTAAAAGCCACACGTAGTCGGCAGAAGAGCTATGCCGACAACAGACGCAAACCATTAGAATTCAAAGTAGGAGACCGAGTCCTACTAAAATTTGCCCCATGGAAGGGTGTTATCAGGTTTGGGAAAAGAGGAAAGCTAAACCCCCGTTACATCGGACCATTCGAGATCCTGGCAAGGGTTGGTCCGGTAGCTTACAAGCTCAAACTACCCCAAGAGCTTAATAAGGTTCACGATACCTTCCACGTGTGTAACCTCAAAAAGTGCCTAGCCGATGAAAACCTTGCCGTACCACTCGATGAAATCCAGGTCAATACCAAGCTTCAATTCGTGGAGGAACCAGTGGAAATTGTGGATCGGGAGATCAAACGACTCAAGCAAAATCGCATACCTATAGTAAAAGTTCGATGGAACTCTCGTAGAGGGCCGGAGTTTACTTGGGAACGCGAGGACCAAATGAAGCAAAAGTACCCACACTTATTCAACGATGCCCCCTGCACTAGTGAGACAACTAACTACTAGTATAAAGTAGCCAAGAATGTAATAATTTCGGGACGAAATTCCCTTAACGGGGAGGTAATGTGACATCCCGGAATTTAGGGCATAGATTTCAAACGACTAAATTACGGCAAATTTATTTGTAATTTAACTCATTCAGTTTTAAGTGCATCTAACAAAATATAAATGAGTTAAGTTCAATTATTATATAATATCTGATGATATTTTTATGCCCAAATGTGTAAACTGGTAACCAAATCAAACCGCTCAACTGCAGCGCTGATTAATGCGTCTGAAAACTGAAATTTAGAAATAATCAGTTTTGAGCAAAACAAACATTAAAATATGATGGTACATGTTCCCCTGTTTCCGATAATATAAAGAAAGTCAAAAACAGAGATCGTATGCAAAATATACGACCGTTTTAAGAAAACAGACAGTAAAACACTGTTTTTCTTTAATCACGTAAAACCGAATCGAACCGTTGAAGCACTTATGATTTGCCGACGGGGTTTCCGAGAACGTTTTTGGACTCATGATATAATATATTATTTAATTTCACACTCGAAATAATTTTTACGAAAATATTTACAAAAGTTGCGAAAACGGACACCGCCAACCGTTAAGACGCAAAACTTCAAACGCAATTTCCCGGATCTCCGTAACGCCAAAAATTAATCCATTTGATGTTCTGGAATCCTTGAATTATACTCTATTCAATGGTTCTTTCTAAAAAATTTCCCGATGCACGAATCCCGAGGCATCCGGTTTTTGCATGTTTTGGACATGAAATGGAGGTATAACCCCATGTGGGGCCCACATGGGGTGAAGGGCTCCAAAAACCTGATCCTCTTCCAGCTGGTATAAACCCACATGCCTTTCCTTCCTACACTCTCCTCCTTTGTGTGCAAGGTTCACCAAAGGTACAAAAATGGGATTGGAAGTATGGCCATGGATAAGCATGTGTCTATGGACTTATACTATAAATAGAGGCCACTATTTCTCATGAATCCTCACAAAATCATCAACTTCTTCTTCTCTCTATCACTCTCTTCCTCTCCACTCACCATTTCTGTCCAGAAAAGCTGGAAGAACCCCCCCCCCTCCACTGCCACCTTCAAACCACCCCCTGCCACCACCTCTTGTCGCTGCATACCACCGCCAACCACCACCTTCTTGAACGGTAAGTCCCCTCCTCCACCGCCTCTACATTTTTGCTTTTGGTCTTGACCCATTTCATCAATCATAGCAACCACAACGTTCAAATTAACATGGGTGTGTGCATATGTTATGAACGAGAGGAATCAGGAGCTTCTAAACCTCCTGATCGAATGTAATTTTCAGTTTGCTTTAAACAACCAAAACGTTGTTCTGTATGGTTTTAATCCCACGCAAATTTATAAAATGTTCACAGTAACCGTTATCTCATTCTTTTTCTTTCTTCCATATATGTGTGTTATGGGTCGAATATTGCCAAGAGAAACAAGGATTTTGTGGTGTCATTTTGATTATACTCCAAACACATATATAAAGCAAATCACAGTAAGTGTTTTTAAATATCAAATATTTTTTCATTTTGGTTTTGTATTCCCTGTGTGGATCGAAAATAAACCAATAAACAAAACCAAATATTGTTTCGTTTTGTGTTATAAGCCATGCACTCGAAAAACTTTCACTGTGGGCTTCCAAAAATACAAATTTTTATTTGACTTGCTTTGTTCCTGTGAGTTTTGATTTTTACTAAACAGAGAAACCAAATATTGTTTCCATTACCTTGTGTTGTTCAATGATGCAACAGAAGAATTGACTCTATTGTTCAAACATGCATTAATTTTATTTAAAACAAACCTTTAGGTTGTGATGATTTTTCAATCTAACGCCCCCCCCCCCCCCAAAGCATTATATGTATTTATTTATGACACAAATACATAAGTCTTATATGATATGCATGCTACAAGTTTAAAGTTATAAAGACTTCCATATCTGAATACTATCATGCATAAGGCTTTTCACACTTATACAAATCGTTATGTTAAAATACATATCTCTATAAGAGCGAGTAATTTATACTTTTATAAATACGTCAACCATACTCGACTTTACAAATACTATACTACGAAATTCATTATGCCCGGTACTTATCTATAATTAAGTTAGGGCTGAGAGTTATTCACAAACTTTTCGTTAATGGTTTTTGAGTGAGACGCTACTATTCATTAGCTGAGTTTAATCACTTAGCCTGCCCCACACTGCTATAATCGTTAATCTTCGGAGCGAGGTACATATATATAGATTTATATGGGGTTGACAACCCCACCTGCGGTTGCTAGCTACAACCATCGACTGATCAATCGAAGCAGGTGATATGTGGCTACGATCGTTACTACGACGTCCAATGAAGCGTCGTAGGGAGGGGTACTTTTCGTCCATAGCTCGATTATAGAACTCACTAAAAACATTAACACGAATCTCTCTCACTTTTTCACTACAACCACAGGTTTGGTTGCTTTCAGAACTATTTTTAAGTATAGTGGTTACTTATACAATGAATATATTTAAACTTTCATGAAGTTATTACAAGCACGTTTTCTTTAAAATAATGGATTTATTTATAAAAATACTTTTTGGCTTTTAAAGACTTATGACAAGCATTGTTTCAACTATTATTATACAAGAAAAATACTTTTGGACTTTTGAAAGTATTATTACTGCGGCTAGCAGAAAACCTGTAACTCTCACCAACCTCGTGTTGACTTTTAAAATACATGTATTCTCAGGAAATCAGTGAAATTTCGGGCACACTCAGACGATGGAAAACATGGCTCGCAAGCACTTTAATTTTCTACTTTTGAACTGTTATGCCTAACTGTTAAGGAAAACTCGTATTGTTATTTTATTACTATCTGTAGGAACTTTGTACGAAAACAAAAATATGTAATGAAATGTTGTTTTGTTTATCGTTGTACTTGTGCTGTATATTCAATTTATCTGTAATCCATGAATTTAGTCGCACAGCACGGCATGTTCCGCCGCCTCGGCCGGGGGTGTGACACGAGAGGCTTAGGTTGAGACTATAAAGGAGGAGCACCAGAAGAGTGAGCACATAGTGGGTCAGGTGGCTTCTTTTGCTTATGATGTCCGAGGATTGTTGACCCTTCATCGGAGAGTCTAGGTTCCAGACTGTGGGGTTGTGTGGCATGTTTTGATGGAAGAGGCACACAAGTCGAGATTTTCTATTCATCAAGGTGCATCAAAAATGTATAGAGATCTCCGACCCGATTATTGGTGGCCCTGCATGAAACGAGATGTTGCTTGGTACATGGAGTGGTGCTTGACTTGTAGGAAAGTCAAGGCCGAGCACCAGCAACCTCACGAAAAATGGAGTCGTTGAGTATTCCCATTTTGAAATGGGAGGAGATCATGATGGACTTCATCACGAAATTGCCACAGACATCACGGAGAGTGGATTCGATTTGGGTCATCGTGGACCGATTGACCAATAGAGATCATCTTAATCCCATTCAGGAGAGCATATATATGGAGAAGTTGGCAGACATTTATATCCACTAGGTGGTGGCACAACATGGGGTTCCATACCAGTGGTTTCAAATCGAGATGTTCGGTTCACCTCCGGGTTTTAGAAGAGGTTCCATGAGGAGTTGGGTACTCGGTTACACTTCAGCATTTCTTTTCACCCTCAAATCGATGGTCAGAGCGAGCAGACTATCCAGAACTTGGAGGATATGCTTTAGGCATGTATGTTGGATTTTGGTGGTAGGTGGGATACGTATCTCCCATTGGCTGAGTTCTCTTACAACAACAGTTACCACGCCAGCAATGATCGACCTCCTTTTAAGATGATCTACAGGAGGAAGAGTCGGACCCCAATTTGTTGGGTCGAGGTCGGTCAGCGAGTCATGGGTAGCATGGAGGTGGTACTCCGGACTATTGAGTTGATCCAATTGGTGCACAGAAGGTTGAAGACCGTGTAGAGCCGCCAGAAAAGTTATGCTGATAGGCGGCTGTCAGATTTAGAATTTCAGGTTAGGGATATAGTACTCCTGAAGGTGTCACCGTGGAAAGGTGTCATCCGATTCAGGAAGAGGGGCAAGTTGGGCCCCATGTATATTGGACCTTTCACGGTGGTTGCTCGGGTGGTAGAGTTGTGTATCATTTGGATCTACCCGAGGAACTGAGTCAGATCCAAAGTACTTTTCATGTCTCTTAACTGTGGAAGTGTTTGGTTGATTATTATATAGTGGTCCCTTTGGAAGACATTCAGGTGGACGAGCTCCTGAATTATATAGAGAGACTGATTTCCATCCTCGACAGGAAGACGAAGACCTTGCGTAGCAAGGTTGTGAGCTTGGGGAAGGTGTAGTGGCAACACTGCAAGGGTTCAGAGTGGACATGGGAGCCCGAGGAGGAGATGATGGAGCATTACCCTGAGTTGTTTTCGACAGCGGACTTCTAGGATGAAGTCTGATTCATGTGAGGGAGAGTTTTAACACCCGTTTTAGGTATGAGTCAATTCATTTAAAGTACATAAATTTATTCTTGGGCTGCCACGACGTGGTGGCGCTTCTTCAGAAAGTGACATTATTTTCTTGACTGCAGATTTAATTGACTCGCCACGGCATGGCAATGGGTGCCACGGTGTGGCAGCTGATTTTGGAGAAACCATAATCCCTGGGTTTAGGCCCTATATAAAGAACTTAATGGCCAGGGTGTTAGCCTCCATCACCCTCTCAAGACCTGAAATCATAACCCTCGCTTCTCTTGTGCGATATTATGCTTTTTATGGTGTTTGGTTGCATTTTGAAGGAAGGAGAAGAAGGTGATATCCCAAAGATCAACTAGCAACTCCTCCCTATCCTTGGAATTATTCTCCGGATCATTTGTAAGTCCTCAAGTATCCATTTTGATGACTCTATGGTTGTAGATCTAGCTTTATTAGCTTATTTTGGTCTATAAGTGATGTTTGGTTGATTTGATGTGATCAAGGTTGCCACTTTATGAGTCTCCTGATTCCCATGAGCACTATCTCTTGTGGATCTAGATTTTGGTTGAGATATTTAGCATTGCATGAGTTTTGGTCACCTTTTTGCTCAATTTGACCTAAAAGGGAATCTAAACATGAATTAGACATGCATGTCTATAAAGCGCCCAAGTTTATGTTAGATCTAGTATTTGAAACCCTTCTAGAGTTGGTTCGACTATGGACTTTGAGGAAAAGTGCTTAATTGTTAACCATGTCATGTGTTTTTCCCTTATTAGACCTTGGTTTGGAGATCTTGTCTTATTGAAGTGTCTTAATGGGTAAAGTTGGGAACTTTATCCATTAAGGCGTTGAGAAGGAGTGGATCTAGATTTTTGAGCCTTTGATTTTGAGTTAAAAGCAATTTAACTCGATTAAGATAATCAGACTGCTCACCACGGCATGGCACTAGGTCGCAATGGCGTGGTGAGTAAGGGATCAGTCGATTTTTTTACATCTTATGCCCATGACATGGCCAAGGAAGACCACGACGTGGAGGCCAACTGTGTTTGACTTTGATTGGATTTGGGTTGACTTTTGGCCAACCCCTCATCTTTGGAAGGTAGACTAAGAGTTACCTTGTATGGCTATCTAGGTGTGGTTTAGCACTTTTCTTGACTAGCAGTGACAACATAAGCAGTTGATTTTCGTCTGAGAGGTGAGTTCCTTCACTATACCCGTAGGTCGAAGGCACTAATGATGACCCACTGGATTATGTTTGTAGGATGATAGTTGTATTTGTGACACTTACTGTTATGCATGTCTGTGCTTATAGTCTCTGTGACTCTTGCATGTGTATGTATGTTTTATATAGATCATTATGGACGGGGCCCGTTCTGCTGTGGGTGGGCCCCGTATATGATCTGGGCGGGGCCCGTTATGTTGTGGGCGGGGCCTGTTATTCTGTGGGCGGGTCCCGTATGCTTGTATATGGTATGTGGTATTTTGAGGGGAACTCACTAAACGCTGTTCTTACGGTTTAAGGTTATGTTTCAGGTACATCCAGCTCAAAAGGGAAGGCTCCAACTTGATCGCGGCGCATCCACCCATGTTTTCCGCACTTTTATGATTTTGGGAATTATACTATGATGACTATTTTACTATAACATACTTTTGGATGATTTTATCTGAATATTTGATGGTTTGGGTTGAATTAAAAATGAAAGTTTTACCTATGATTTTTGGGATGTTACACTCCTCCTGCCCGTAGATGTAGGTCACCTTGACTAAACCACATAAATATTGTGTCTTGTGTGCTTTTAGTTTTTCTTGTTATCCACTTTACTTCCTAACATTTCCAAAACTGTAGGGGCCATTTACGAAACTTAATGTATTACCATCTGTGCACAAAATCATTGATGTTGAGCTTATCATTGACGCATGCTCCTTTTTCCCTTCAAAGTCGTCTTTCTCGTTCACCACCATCCCCATCTTTTTTTCCGATTTTGTAATTTAATGAGTAACCATTTTCTGATTTCCTCAACATCCTAGGATATGACTAAGTAGGAGCAATATCTAAAGAAGTTTAAGGGTGAAGAGCAGGATGATGAGAAGGTTGGAGAAGGGAATGTTGAGGACGAGGATGTTGAGGGTCCGAAGAAAGGTGAGGATATGGGTTCTTGGTGTGTTTTAATTTGCTGTTTGTTGGGTTTCTTGAACAATTATGTATGGCTTATGTTTTAAGACAATCTACGTTCTGTAATAATTGTTCTAGGTTATGCATGATTTAAGGAGACATGGTACTCTTTTCTCATTTGAATAAAGATGGATGGTTTAATAAAATTTGTATTGAAGTTTCTTGTATAGTTCAAAAATAATTTCTTAAGATTTCATCAAAACATTTTTCAAGTAACGAATTGAATTCTCCTCTTTTGAAAATAAGTTTCAAATAAGAATATTTTTAAAGCATCTCTTCTTTTTAATAAAAGATCAAGTACTCAAGATAGGTCCTTCAAATGGAAGATCCTAAGAGAAAAACATGATGCAAGAGGGTTTGTGTTTGAATACTTAGAATAGTTTAGAATAAATTTTCAACTTCACACCTTATTCTTAAAGGCGTATTTGAGAAAATATATTGTGATAACTTTGATGAAAAATTTCAAATGTAAGATAAAAAATGTGACACATTTTAAAAAGTAAGGTTTAAATAATCTTATCATTCAAAAGTGTTATGAGGATACCTTACGCTTGATATGTTGGGATGCAATCTTTGGATGGTATATTAAGCCGAAGCGATTTCCTTTTTTATCTTGAGATTACGTCTTGGGATAATATATTAGATAGTTTGTTTAATATCATGGGAAGCCCCCGTTGTATTAAATCTTTGGTTTTGATCTTAGATCTAGATGTCTCTATCTTAGTGAACATGACCATATTCTCACCAATTGACAACTTAAAAATGTTTCAAATCTTGGGATAACCTCCTCCGAGCATTGTTCCTTTGGTATTTTCCACATCCTTGGGATATTCTTTTGGCTTAATTTCAACATGTTAATGTTAAATACATGGGTATAAGATCCCAGGTGTATGACACGCTCGTGTCATTCCATTGAATTTTGCTTAAGTTCTAGCAAATAGTTAGTAATATGGAGGTTGTGAGTTACTAAAGCGTAATTTGATCCCCATATCGTATGATGATATGGGCTTATTTAGTTATAGAAATCATTCATTATCTTAATAATTATTGTTGATTTTATATCATTTTATGGACAAAAGGTACTTAATTAGCTTAATATTTAAATTTCAGCAACAATTACATGCTCGGATGGAAAAGGAAGCGAAACTAGCGATTGGAAGCTTGGATCTTGGATTTTGAAGAAAGAAGGATGTTGTTGAACAGCTTGACCCCTCGTCAGTGTTTTGGCCATATCTCATGAACCGTAACCCCGATTGACGAGATTCAAATTGTTCTGAAAACTAGACACAATTTCGGACGACTTTCGTGTTTTGAGAAAATGCTGATTCCAAACGGACTCGGCGAGTAGGGTCGACTACTCGGCGAGTCGTATCGAACTTTCGCGATTCTGGACGCGCTGACTTGCCGTACACGGGTTTTAAGTGATAGACTCGCCGAGTAGGTCACTGGACTCGCCGAGTAGCCTCTGTTTTGTGAAAATCTATATAAAGGGACTTTCAGATCGATAACCTAGCATATAGAGGAACCCTTGGAGGCTAAGATACGATTAAAAGCGCTGGTGAAGCTCTGGAAAGTGAAGAATCAACCCTACATTCGATTTTGAGGAGAATTAAGGCAAAATCAAGTTTACTCTTTACCTAATCTCTTGTTTGAACTATGTTTTTACCAATTGATTTCGTTTTTGAGTGTTTTACTGCCTTAATCATGAGCTAAAACCTTTTAGCTTCTATTTGGGGAGACAATGTTGAAACTATGGTTTGATTAATGGTAGGATTGATTTAATATTGGTGATTTTGTTGATTCTAGCTTGTTAAATAACCTTATGTGTGAATGATAACTATTTTTCTGTTAATAGGAAGATAATTAAGCTGCATGAACATCTCTTAATTGTTACCTCATATAATTTATGTGACCACTTTATTATATGACTAGGATTAGCGACTGTGAAACTAGAATTAATAGAAAAATAGGTAAATTCATGTGTGAGCTTGTATGATGACCATCAACGAGAGGTTAACTAAAGGACCAATTTAGTTATCTATTACAAGTCTTAATTAACCCGAATAAATAATCTAGTGAATTGAATTAAATTAGACAACTGGCCACTGTTTGAGTTAGTTTGTTCTCTAAGGATTAGTGCAGCGAACGTGAATCTAATCACCTGAATCGGTAGCCAATAGAAAAATCAATCCATTGCACTATTGCCATAATGTCAACCATAGGATCAATTGAGTTGAACTAAACAGAAGTTCCTTTCATTATTGAATTTAGTTGAATCTTTGCTTATCTAAGTTTTAGTTAATTAATCTAAGTATTAGTTAGTAAGTTTCTAGTCTTGTAAAACTAGAGAAAACCTTTTATCAACTTGTTTTATTTAGATAATATTAGCATTTATTTTAATTGTTTACCGTTCCCTGTGTTCGATACCCTACTTGCTTGAACTATATTACTAATCGATAGGTTCACTGCCTTTCGTGTGTTTATTTTGTGTCTAAGTTTGTAGGATTAAAACTAGTTCGTTTCACACACATCAAGTTTTTGGCGTCGTTGCCGGGGAACGGTTCTAAATAGTTAATTTTATTTGCTAATTGTTATCGTTTTTATTTTATTGATTAGTTTTTTTTTAATTTTTATTTATTATGTATTTTCCAAATCTCGATGCTTTTGATGCTTTTCTTGAGGAAGTAGTACAGGAAATTGAGCAAGAAGATGAGGAGTATGACTCAGATGATGATTTGAAGGAATTTGGAAGATGGTTAGATAACATCTTGCCTAATGAACAAGAGAAATCTGAGTTACAAGAGCTAGAGTTAAAAGATGAAGATTTTAATCCATAAAAAGATTTGGAGGAGCTGGAAAGATTGCTAGCAGAGAGGTCAGATGAAGAACAAGAAAAACCTGAGTTGCAGGAACCAAGCCGTGGTTTGACCATTACCACGACATGGTCCCCTGTTCTTCCGGTTTGTGTTTCGAAGCATGGGGTGACGATTCCAACTTTGGAGAAAGTTCTAAATCACGATCCATTTATGATTAGTACCCGACCGGTCCCAACCCTTATCAAGATTCTTGGGTTTTATATATTGAAGCTCGTTTGGCCAATTTTTGAAGCAAAGAGTCGAATTTTACAAATTGGTCCAAAGAAAATATTTAATGCAATGGATGGATGGGCATCGAATTTATTAGAAGTTTATTAAGTTGGGAGTCCAGCTAAAGACTCGCACAAAAAGAAGCGCTTGCGGGAGGCAACCCGTCATTAGAGTTTGCTTTTTTTTTTTCTTTTTTAAACTTCTAGTTTATTAGGGTAATTTAGGAATTTAATTTAGATGTTTGTTTTCCTTTTTCTATTACTTGTGTGTTGTTTTGATCTTTTCAGTTTGAAGCTTAGGATTGCATGTGAGGGTCTAGAGTCAAGGCTGACGAAGCGAGAAATCGAGTCTAGGCGAGAGAGGAAACGAAGTTTTGAGTCAAGCTATGAGTCCAATAGATAGAAGGGTTAAAGAGTGTTTATTCCCTGAAGAAAAATGAGGGAAATTATTAGTTTATATAACCCCCATACATCAGAAACGGACTTGGGCAGAATAAAATTTTCACACAGCGGTCTACTCACCGAGTGAATCTTATGGACTCGCCGAGTCCATGTGAAAATTCACGATTCTTCTGCCATTTACGCTTCAACTCGGCGAGTCTACATACTTACTCGACGAGTCGCTCATTCTTCTTACTTTTGAGCTGAAGATTTGATGACATTTGATATGGGCATTGGTTCTATTCTTTGAAGATCATTTTCCGAGCATTTCCAAGAGTTTTTCCCTTATATTTGGAGTTTTTATAAAGACTGTACCACACGAGATTTTGACACCCACGACATGGATGAGCTGTTCCCATGTCTAAAGTCAATTGAAGATGGAGCTGAAGATAAGAGATATCAACCTCGCCACTACTATCTCAGGGGAGTTTGTTCCAATTCCCTCTTTATTTTTATGTTTTCTTATTCATGCATAATATGCAATGGGGACATTGCATAAATTAAGTGTGGGGTAGGGGGTTGGTTACATTTAGTTAAAATTTAGATTAATTTTAAAATTTTGCATAAAATTGCTAGGGCTAATTTAGATATTTTGGTAAAAGCAATTAAGGATCATGCTAGTATTATATTTGATGATTGCATGAGGACCCAAATGTTTAGTTGAGCCTATATACGTTATAGTGCATTTGTGGCCCCCTTATTCTAGTGAAATCATGGGACAAAAACACAACCTCGCTTAGCCCGAAGGATGCAATATGTTTAGCATCGTGTACTTGAAATGTATCCAGGAAAATTGTTATCATTAATCAATAAAGGTTGAAGTTGAGCGCCCCTGCTTAAGCATGTAGGTATTGAGTGAAAAAAAGTGAGTTACATGTTAAAAAAAAGAGAGAGAATTACAAGAAAAGTTTAAAGAATTTTTGGAGCATCAAAGTTAAAGTGTGAGATCAAAAGATCAAAATTTCGAAGAAATTCAAAAGTGAAGATACCAAAAATCAAAAGGTGGCAAATTTGAAGAAATCAAAGTTCAAATTATCAAGAAAGTGAGGAATTCCAATAGCTCCATAGTGGTATCGAAAAGTTGTAATTTTCTAGATTATGTATGCTTGGGTTGCTTGACCAAAGATACCTTGAGGCTAAGAGGTTTTCTGCGGATGGATTCGGAGGGATGCATAAAATGAGCATTGTTCAAAAGAAGTGGGCGAGTGTTTATGAGGATTGTGAGTATTTAGAATTGAGGGGGGTCCTTAGGAACAACTTTAGACACAAATGCATGCGTTGTGGTCTTGGCATAATGGCTGCGTTCGATTGGGATTGTCTTATGTGATATTAGCGTGCTAAAATTTGGTTTTGCTTGGGGGCAAGCAAAAGTCAAGTGTGGGGTATTTTGATATGGGCTTATTTAGTCATAGAAATCATTCATTATCTTAATAATTATTGTTGATTTTATATCATTTTATGGACAAAAGGTACTTAATTAGCTTAATATTTCAATTTCAGCAACAATTACATGCTCGGATGGAAAAGGAAGCGAAACTAGCGATTGGAAGCTTGGATCTTGGATTTTGAAGAAAGAAGGATGTTGCTGAACAGCTTGACCCCTCGTCAGTGTTTTGGCCATATCTCATGAACCGTACTTCCGATTGACGAGATTCAAATTGTTCTGAAAACTAGACACAATTTCGGACGACTTTCGTGTTTTGAGAAAATGTTGATTCCAAACGGACTCGGCGAGTAGGGTCGACTACTCGGCGAGTCGTATCGAACTTTCGCGATTCTGGACGCGCTGACTTGCCGTACACGGGTTTTAAGTGACGGACTTGCCGAGTAGGTCACTGGACTCGCCGAGTAGCCTCTGTTTTGTGAAAATCTATATAAAGGGACTTTCAGATCGATAACCTAGCATATAGAGAAACCCTTGGAGGCTAAGATACGATTAAAAGCGCTGGTGAAGCTCTGGAAAGTGAAGAATCAACCCTACATTCGATTTTGAGGAGAATTAAGGCAAAATCAAGTTTACTCTTTACCTAATCTCTTGTTTGAACTATGTTTTTACCAATTGATTTCGTTTTTGAGTGTTTTACTGCCTTAATCATGAGCTAAAACCTTTTAGCTTCTGTTTGGGGAGACAATGTTGAAACTATGGTTTGATTAATGGTAGGATTGATTTAATATTGGTGATTTTGTTGATTCTAGCTTGTTAAATGACCTTATGTGTGAATGATAACTATTTTTCTGTTAATAGGAAGATAATTAAGCTGCATGAACATCTCTTAATTGTTACCTCATATAATTTATGTGACCACTTTATTATATGACTAGGATTAGCGACTGTGAAACTAGAATTAATAGAAAAATAGCTTGTGTGATGACCATCAACGAGAGGTTAACTAAAGGACCAATTTAGTTATCTATTACAAGTCTTAATTAACCCGAATAAATAATCTAGTGAATTGAATTAAATTAGACAACTGGCCACTGTTTGAGTTAGTTTGTTCTCTAAGGATTAGTGCAGCGAACGTGAATCTAATCACCTGAATCGGTAGCCAATAGAAAAATCAATCCATTGCACTATTGCCATAATGTCAACCATAGGATCAATTGAGTTGAACTAAACAGAAGTTCCTTTCATTATTGAATTTAGTTGAATCTTTGCTTATCTAAGTTTTAGTTAATTAATCTAAGTATTAGTTAGTAAGTTTCTAGTCTTGTAAAACTAGAGAAAACCTTTTATCAACTTGTTTTATTTAGATAATATTAGCATTTATTTTAATTGTTTACCGTTCCCTGTGTTCGATACCCTACTTGCTTGAACTATATTACTAATCGATAGGTTCACTGCCTTTCGTGTGTTTATTTTGTGTCTAATTTAGTAGGATTAAAACTAGTTCGTTTCACACACATCATATGACTATGTCTAGAAATCATTTGTACAAAAGGGGTGTTTAAACCTAATATCGTAGAAATATGTTAATCTTTAAACTGTAGAAGGTATCTTGGATAGCTTGGATCTTAGGGGGGGTGATCAGCTCCTAAATTCTTGGTCAAGATCTTTAGAGTCTACAAACAAAGCTCTTGGGTGAAGGGTGGGTGTTATCTTGGTCAACACCTCTCTAATTCTTTATTTAGTATCAAGAATAAGAACGTATAATTGATAATTGAAATAGGAAAGGAAAACATACCTAAGTATCTTAGACCAAGATCTTGGATTTAGACAAAATAGGTCTTAAGATGTATAACGTTCCAAGATCTTGGTAACACTTGACCATATAGGGTGGAGAGCGAGTATGCTCCCTTTCTAGCCTCTGAATCTATAAGGTAAGGACCTTCCCATTTTGGATTAAGTTTTCCTACACTACGTTTAGCTGTATTTTGGTATACGTTTCTAAGGATATGATCTGCTATCTAGAATCTTATGATTCTGATATTCTCATTGTAAAATTTGTCGATTCTTTGATGATATGCTGCTATCCGGATCTTGGTAAGATTCCTATGTTCATCCATTATGTCAAGATCCTCAGCTAGGAACTTTTCATTTTTCTCTTGGTTGTGGAATCTTGTTCTAGCCGCGAGGATCATAATTTCTGGGGGAATCAGATCTCTAGTTCTAAATACCAAATAATATGGTGTTAGTCATGTGGAATCCTTGGATGTGGTGCCCAAAGAGCCAAGGGTAATTCTTTAGCCCATCTTCCTCTTCTTTTTGTGACTCTTTTCTTTAGGTTAGTTATTATGATATGGTTACTTGACTCATCCTGACCATTTTCTTGAGGATGAACAGGTGTACAAGTGATAATCTTGATTCCCTAACTCTACAAAAAAATTTGTGTTCTCTTACCTATAAATTGAGATCGGTTATTAGATATAATTTCAGATGGAATGCTAAGCCTAGTCAGGATGTTGCACTTGATGAAGAATATCACTTCCTTTTCTCTAACTTGGACAAAGGATTTAACTTATATCCACTTTGAGAAGTAATCCGTCATTGCCAACATGAAAACTTTACCATGTGGTGCAATAGGAAATTTTCCTACTTTATCCATACCCCACTTCATAAATGGCAATGTAGATATAACTGGATGTAGAGGTTCAGCTGATTGGTGTAAGGCATTTCTAGGTCTTTGGTATACGTCACATATTTAAGCAAATCCCATCGCATATTTATTCGTTGTTTCCCAATTGTATCATGTTCTCAGTATCTTGGAGAATAGCGTTTTTCCCCCGGTATGGTTGGCACATTCTCATTCATGAGTTTCTTTGAGGATGACATTGTTGGATAAGGTGTCTAAGTCCATAACTATTTCTGGTATGTACTTGACCCGACCCGGCATGGTCCATTTGGGTTCATGGCACCATGCAATTGGATAAACTAAAATGAGAGAAATAACACTTATGGTTTATTAATATATTATAAGTTCTAATATATTAATAATATTATTTAATTAGTTTGATCAAGAATTAATTTAGAATTAATTAAGTGATCAAAAGATAACTAATTAAATATATGGGTAGATTATGTAAATCTTCCATATCTTATATAGTGGGCTAAGAGGCTCCATGGATTATCAAGTTGGGTTCCACCCATAGGATGCTCCATGGATGCTCCATGGGAGTTACAAACCCATGGGTCATGGAAATGAAGAGTCATGACACATTAGGGTTTACATGGTGTAACCCTAGATGTGTCAACACTATATAAGAAACCCATTCTCCACCAAAATAGGCTACACATAAGAAACAAGAGGGCTAGAGCCGATTTTGCAAGTGTAAGATTCTCTCAAAGTTTACTCCTTTGCATTTGGTGTTGTGTGAAGCATTTGAGGCATCACACTTGGGGTGTTAGGCTCACAAGGTTTCAAGGATCATAATCAACAACAAGGTAAGTTATTCTATCTTTCATTCAAGTTAAAAATGTTCCCCATGTATGCTAGATAGGAATATAACCTTGGAATTCAACTTTGCATGATTATTAGACAAACATAGATCCAAGGTTATTAGGGTTGCATGTACACTTAGGAAGTGTTAGAATGCTCAAAACCCATCAGTGGTATCAGAGCCTAGGTTTGTTTGTTGTTTTTTTTTTGTGTGCAAACAGCTTGAAAAAAAAATCGTTAAATTACAAGTTTTTTTAAGTGTAATTTTTGATTCTTGAAAGTGTTCATATTCATGTTCTTGAACTTATGAAGATTAGATGATCATAGGAATTGTTTGTAACCTTCATGGTAGTTTAATTCATGATCATAATGTGTTTTAATGGAGTCCATAACTTGTCCTCAAGTTATGGAAAACCAAAAGTCTCACTTTTATTAAAGCCATTAAAAGAACACAAGAGTTATAAAAATGAAGAGTCTTCATTTTTATTACTCAATTAATTCATAAGTTATAAAAAATGAAAAGTTTTGGAAGTTTACAAAACTTGCCCTCAAGTTTTGGAACATGTAAAGTCTTGATTAAAACTTTAGTTCCAACCCTTAGAATTTTAAAAGTTAAAAATTCAACCCTTATACTTTATAATATTATAAGTTACTAATATATATATGTATAACAACAAGTCGTCTTACCGCTAGTACGCCTCATTCACGAAGCCGGTCTATAAGGGGGTATAAGGTTGTTGCCTATAAAATGGCAACTTAATGGGTGTCCACTCTCACCCACCGCTTCCTTGATCGGTGGAGGGTCGTTAGCCGAACGGGTAAGACAAGGACTTATAAATTCTCATTAAAAGTATGATGAATATTATAAAGTAACTAAATGCTTTTATTAAATTCCCAATCTTAGTTACTTTAGGAAAATGTGAATAAGGTGCTAATCCATGAAATTACACTTTACACTTTGTTTAAGTTGTTGGTGGAGCGTGTGTGGTTAACCGGCACACTAACTTGGACTTAACAAGGTAGGTAAAGGGTGACTTAAGGTTTACCATAGCATCGGTGGAGCGTGTGTGGTTTACCGGCACATCGATTGAGTGATAAACCTTGAGGGTACCAAGTGATTTGCATGGTTACTTCACACCTTGTTTTGTGATCCTCGGTATCCCAGTCACAAAACTTGGAGGGCACACTCGAGATTGAAACATGCCTTTGAAAAGTTCATTGAATCTCAAAAGAATCTAGGAATTTCTAAGAACCAATTAAAAACCTAATATTTATATTTCGTTTTTCATGGTGGAAATTGGTGAATCATCATTCACCTACCTTTCAAATATGTTATAGCTTGGATTACGGCATACCTCTTTAAGTTATAATATATTGTGATTGGATCCTAGCCTTAATATTACATTTGGGTGTTTTATTAAGGACTCTCTTAATATCTAAACTAATCTTGCTCTCTTCTTTCAGATGTCTTCAAACAATGCTGCTTCTGGCTCTAATCCTAATGGCTCCTTTACCCTTATGAACTTGTGTGGGAAAGTCACTTTTGATGGATCCAACTTCAATGAATGGATCAGAAACATCAGGATGATTACCCGCTACGAGGACAAAGAATATGTCCTTGACAAGGAGCTTAAGGAGATTGATGAGACCACTGCAACTCCCCAGGAGATCGCTGACTTCCGGGCACATGAAAGGGATGCTACAAAAGTGGCATGCATCATGTTGGCCACCATGACAGCGGAACTCCAAAAGTCCTATGAGGACTTCTACCCTTTTGAAATGCACCAAGATCTGATGGAAAGATACCATCAAAGTGCACGACAAGAGAGGTATGAAATCATATGCTCTATCATAACAACCATGATGAAGGACGGGGAATCCGTCACGAGCCACATGCAGAAAATGCAAAGGTATGTGGATCGGTTGCTGAAGCTTAATGTGAACTTCCCTGAGGAGCTTGCAATAGATATCATTTTGCACTCCTTACCATCGTGCTATGATCAATTCTCCATGACATATCACATGAATAAGGAAGAGGTCACACTCAGCAAACTTCAGGGACTCCTCAAGACCGCAGAAACAGATCTTAAGGGTAAGTCGGTTGTTAACACTCCTACTCCAAACTCCGCCCCGGTTTTGGCAATCGGGAAAGGTAGAGGGAAGAAGAGGAAGAGCTCTTCGAAGGGTACCAAGGCTAGGACCCTTGATGGCTCTTCTTCAAGTGGAACCAAGAAAGGTTTTGTCACTCCTTCTTCTAACCCTAAAGAGGCTGAATGCTTCTATTGCCATGAAAAGTCACATTGGAAGCGGAACTGCCCAAAGTACCAGCAAGATGTGAAGGATGGGAAAGTTAAACCCAACCATGCAGGTATTTACAATATCTTATCTAATAACTCACCCCATTCTAACTCTTGGGTCCTTGATACTGGTTGTGGTATTCATATCTGTTCTGATTTGCAGGAACTAAGAAGAAGTGAAAATGTGGAGCATGGAAGAATAAACTTAATCATGGGGAATAGGAAAGCTTTACCTGTCACCAAGATTGGAGTTTATACTTTATCGCTAAGTAGTGGGTTTAGTTTAGATTTGAATAAATGTTGTTATTCGCCAGAAATGGCAAGAAATATTATTTCCTTTCATGCATTGTATAAACAAGGGTTCACCTTTTCATTTGATAATGAAGTTGGTTCGATTAATGCTTTCTTTAATAATGTTCTTTATTTTAAAGCATTACCTTGTGATGGTGTGTATGAAACTGTATCTGTGGTTGATAACTTAGGAAATAATGTATGGTGTATTGATTCTGTTAATGATAATAACTTGGATAAAGCATCATTATGGCATTGTCGTCTTGGAAATATAAGCAAGAAACACATAGGCTAACTCCAAAAGGATGGAGTATTGGAGTCATTTGACCTAAAGTCAGATGATAGTTGCGAATCATGCTTACTTGAAAAAATGACAAAGTCACCCTTCACATGTTCTTGTGAGAGGGGTGAAGGTTTGTTGGATCTTATACACACGGATGTGTGTGGGCCCTTCAAACATGCCACAAGGGATGCTAATCGTTATTATTTGACTTTTATTGATGATTACAGTAGATATGGATATGTCTACTTAATCAAGCATAAGTCAGAGACTTTTGAGAGGTTTAAAGAGTTTAAATAGGAAGTCGAGAATCAATTGGGCAGGAACATTAAGATGCTTCGATCCGATCGAGGTGGTGAGTATCTTAGTTCAGAGTTCCTCGACTATCTTAGGGAATGTGGGATTGTCTCACAATTGACACCTCCTAGGACACCGCAGTTGAATGGTGTAGCTGAGAGGCGTAATCGAACCTTGTTGGATATGATTCGTTCCATGATGAGTCGAGCTTCGCTACCAATCTCATTTTGGGGGTATGCCTTAGAGACTGCCGCCCATATCCTTAATCTAGTTCCCACAAAGAAAGTTGCCAAAACTCCTCATGAGATGTGGACTGGTAAAGTACCCAAACTAGACCACATTAAGATTTGGGGTTGCGAGGCTTTTGTGAGACGCGAGACTCATGATAAGCTCGAACCTCGAAGTGAGAGGTGTATTTTCATCGGCTACCCACAGAAATCCTTTGGTTACCTCTTCTACAGACCTAGTGAGAATATGGTCTTTGTAGCTAGGAGGGCTTTCTTTCGAGAGAGAGAGTTCATAAGCCAAGGAGACAGTGGGAGGCAAGTTGACCTTGAAGAAATTCAAGAGTCAAGTGGTGAAGGAACTTCAAACCCTAGCACTCAACTTGAGGAGGAAACTCATGTTGAGCCAATTGACAAGTCTGTACCTCTGAGGCGTTCCACAAGGGTTAGGAATGCACCTGAGCATTACTATGGATTCCATATTACTGCGGAAGGTGATACACTTATCAGTGACGAGACACTGATAGGTCTGGATGAACCTAACAGTTACGCGGAAGCCATGGCAGGCCCTGAGTCAGCCAAGTGGAAAGAGGCAATGGACAGCGAGATACAGTCCATGTATGACAATCAAGTTTGGAACTTGGTTGAGAATGTACCAGGTCGTAAGACTATAGGGTGCAAATGGATCTTCAAGAAGAAGACCGACATGGATGGTAATGTACACACTTATAAGGCACGACTGGTTGCAAAGGGTTTCTCACAAACTCCGGGAGTTGATTATGATGAGTCCTTTTCTTCAGTGGCCAAGATTAAGTCTATTAGGGTTCTGTTAGCCATAGCTGCATTTCATGACTATGAAATATGGCAAATGGATGTCAAAACCGCTTTCCTTAATGGAAAGTTGGCTGAGGATGTTTACATGAGTCAGCCAGAGGGTTTTGTCAATACAGAGTACCCTAATAAAGTGTGTAAGCTTGAGAAATCCATTTATGGGTTAAAGCAAGCACCTCGCAGACGGAATATTTGCTTTGATGAGAAAGTCAAAGAATTTGGCTTTTCTAGGAGTGAAGATGAATCTTGTGTATATGTCAAGGCTAGTGGGAGTATAGTTAGCTTTTTGGTATTGTATGTGGATGACATACTACTCATAGGAAATGACATCCCAACTCTGCAGGAAGTTAAGTCCTGGCTTGGGAAGTGTTTCTCTATGAAGGACCTAGGAGAAGCTGCCTATATTCTAGGGATAAGGATCTTGAGAGACCGGAGTAAAAGACTAATTGGACTTAGTCAGAGTACCTACTCGGATAAGGTGCTGAAGAGATTCGGCATGCAGGACTCCAAGAAAGGAGAGTTACCCATCCAGAGTAATGCCAGATTGAGTAAGACACAAAGCCCTAGTACTGAGGCTGAGATAGCAGAAATGAGTCGAATACCTTATGCTTCGGTTGTAGGATCGATCATGTATGCTATGACGTGTACTCGACCTGATGTAGCCTTTGCTTTGAGCATGGTTAGCAGGTATCAGGGGAATCCTGGCAAGGCACACTGGACTGCGGTAAAGAATATCCTCAAGTACCTACGGAGGACTAAGGACTGGGTCCTTACCCTCGGTGGGAGTGAAGACTTGAGAGTTGTAGGGTATAGTGATGCTAGCTTTCAGACTGATAGGGATAATTTCCGCTCTCAGTCAGGCTGGGTCTTTACGTTAAACGGAGGTGCAATTTCTTGGAAGAGTTCCAAGCAAGAGACAGTGGCTGATTCAACTTGCGAATCAGAGTATATAGCAGCTAGCGAGGCAGCAAAGGAGGCGATATGGCTGAAGAACTTCATTGGAGACCTTGGAGTTGTACCAGCTATTAAAGAGCCAATGGAAATTTTATATGATAGTGAAAGTGCAGTTGCCTTAGCCAAGGAACCAAGGGATCACGGGAGATCCAGACACATCGACAGAAAATACCATTTCATCAAACATCGAATAGAAGAAGGACTCCTCGTGGCAAAGAGGGTATCATCAGATGAGAATCCAGCAGATCCCCTCACGAAGGGACTGACTCGGGTTAAGCATCTCCAGCATGCTCGGAGCATAGGGCTGAAGGATGATATTAGATTTAGTAGTTAGATAACCTTGAAATTTGTAAAGTGTAATTGACATTAGATGATGAATAAAAGGTGTTTTATTTATGAGTAAAGTGTTGCTATCTCTTGTCGATCGTTTACTATATTTCTTTTGCATGTTTTGACTTCCAGAATAATTATGTTTGGTATATCATATTATTCGAACCTCCACAGTCGGTCATATGTCGGAAGTAGGTATGAATCGAGACTGTCATGATTGGTTGCAGAGGTCTAAATTGTTGGACATGGCTACAACACTCATGAGTGCTCATAAGTTCTGAGCATTGGACTCAACCCACGCTCACTGGAATCACTTCATGGAATTTATCTCGAGTGATCGTGAGACGGTAATATCATATAAGTCTTCAAACCTAGAGATATGATTTGTTACTTATGAGTTGGTTATGCATTGATTGTACGAAAACGCATTGGTAACTCGATGTTATAAAACGTGCTCTTGTGTATAATTCAATGAGTAGTAGAACAAACATATGAGTCGAAGTTTATCTGTTCCTTCTTGGATTAGAAGCTGATATCTGGGCCCCTCGATGATTTTGTTTTGACCTATGTACCGGGCCCGGTCAGAACTAAGTTGATGTGTTCAATTGAGTTCTATGTCAAACAAATCGGAAATCGGGAAACAAACTGCTGGACACAAAGTAAGACATTGTTCCATGTATTTGTCCGGCTGATATCTAGAAAAGAGGATTATATGATCACTTATCTTAAATGGCGTATCATCATCTTCTCAGTTCCGAGAGACCTTGAAAGAGCTACGATTGCCGATCGGTTCCTGAAGTATTGCAGTTATAGTTATTAGACTTATCCAAGTGGGAGACTGTTGGATAAGGTGTCTAAGTCCATAACTATTTCTGGAATGTGCTTGACCCGACCCGACATGGTCCATTTGGGTTGCATGGCACCATGCAATTGGATAAACTAAAATGAGAGAAATAACACTTATGGTTTATTAATATATTATAAGTTCTAATATATTAATAATATTATTTAATTAGTTTGATCAAGAATTAATTTAGAATTAATTAAGTGATCAAAAGATAACTAATTAAATATATGGGTAGATTATGTAAATCTTCCATATCTTATATAGTGGGCTAAGAGGCTCCATGGATTATCAAGTTGGGTTCCACCCATAGGATGCTCCATGGATGCTCCATGGGAGTTACAAACCCATGGGTCATGGAAATGAAGAGTCATGACACATTAGGGTTTACATGGTGTAACCCTAGATCTGTCAACACTATATAAGAAACCCATTCTCCACCAAAATAGGCTACACATAAGAAACAAGAGGGCTAGAGCCGATTTTGCAAGTGTAAGATTCTCTCAAAGTTTACTCCTTTGCATTTGGTGTTGTGTGAAGCATTTGAGGCATCACACTTGGGGTGTTAGGCTCACAAGGTTTCAAGGATCATAATCAACAACAAGGTAAGTTATTCTATCTTTCATTCAAGTTAAAAATGTTCCCCATGTATGCTAGATAGGAATATAACCTTGGAATTCAACTTTGCATGATTATTAGACAAACATAGATCCAAGGTTATTAGGGTTGCATGTACACTTAGGATGTGTTAGAATGCTCAAAACCCATCAGACATGTGCTTCATTATCTTGAAGACACCTAAAATAGGGACCTATTGTTAATGTTCTAAATAAGATATTTTCAATTATATTGGACCTAGAGACTTTGATTCTGAAGGTCCTTGGGCATTTCTCATTTTCAGGAATGGATCCATCTTGGAGATATTGAAGGATATGTTGGATCCAAGATTATTTAGGACCGATGTCTTAGGTTCCATTATCTTGGACATGCGCCACTTCTTCTTGGATGTATTTTATCACCAGTTTAATGACATAAGATCTAGGGATTTTGACATATGCATGGATCTTGAATGCTGAACCAAGATTGGCTAGTGCATCTGCTTCAATGTTATCTTCCTTAGGTACCTGTTTTATGTCAAAATATTGGAACTTGGATGCCAAGTTCTTTACTATCTTCATGTATGAAGCTAGTTTTTTTTATTTTTATCCCAAGATCTTGAGCGATTTGTAAACCCAAGATTAATGCTTCGTATTGTGCCCCATTGTTGGTTGCTTGAAAATCACAAATCACTGCATGCGATATAATATCCCCTTGTGGCGATTTTAGTACGACTCGAAGACCCGATCCTTTAAAACTAGAAGCTCGATCTGTAAAGAGAGTCCATTTCTTTCTTTCTCCTAGGCTTAACAACCTTGAATTCCTTAGGGTTTGGGGAAACCCCAATTGCACAAACAAAATTCCTCTGGAGACTGGAACAATTCTATCACCAGTGATTTTCCATTGAAGAACACCTTCATCGATCTTCATACTCTCAAAGGCTTCGAAAAGTAGACGAGCTGGGAAACTAAGGTTAGGAATTTTTTTGAGAGGCACGACGACGGGATGATGAGAGATGAATTCAACCATAACACGAACAGATTCACCATAATCAGAGGGATTGGAGTGAAAAGTGGTGTGTAGAATATCTGAGAATTGGTTGAGTGGATGATGATGAAGCAAATCCTTTAGAAGATTTGATATTTGATGAGGTTTTGGAAATTTTGGAAGCCATTTTTGAACACGAAGAACAGAGCATAGGGATAAATTTTTAAAGAAGAAGACAAAAAAACATAAAATGGGAAAAGTAGCATTCAAAATCCTTATATAGGAGGGTGTTTCGGGTCGGGTCGAAGAGTACAATGATGACACCCAACACAGAAACGGGTTGGCATTAAATGCATAGGCTATAAAGAGCCATCCGATATGATAACTTGACCTCCTAGACAAGGCATTTGATTGTATAAGAAAATAACCGATGGTTTGCATTCTGAAAAAGACTAATTATTTTATTGAAATTTGTGCCAAAAATATGTTTGAATTAAAGAAAGTAACTGTTGAGTAAACATTTTGTCGTTTCGAAGGAATAGTTAACCAAATTCTTTAAAATCACATTTCTTAGGTATCCCAGAACAATGAAAATTCCAAGGTGACATTTTATTGAAGGAATCTCGGAATTAGAAAAACTCCAAGATAAAATTACATGGGATACTTCCGAGAATCCGAAAAAACTATTCACTGATGTTTGATATTAATCCAAGAAGTAGCACAACTTCAAGAATGGATATCATAGACAAAAGTTGAATGGAAGACCTAAGTCATTCTTTTGAAAAAGTGTTCGGAAATTCTGAGATCTAAAGGATTAGCACTTAGAAAGTAAAAGAAAGGAAGTCACATTACCAACTCGGATTGGCATTCAGAGATAAAGAATTCTTTTATTGATTGCAATGCATGAAGTAACAAGAAAATGAATGAAATCTTGAGATTGCTTGTGATGATCGGATTCAATTGCAATTGATTAGACATTCTCTAACTGGTTGCGATGAATCCGAGTTGAACAGTAAATTTTGGGAGTACTTGAGATGGATCGCAATGAATTGCAATAACATTGAGACAAACTGCAACATTACGACAAAATGTGAACGATCGCAGTCAATCACAACTAGGGGAAACTGAATAAGGCACTTGAGGAATTACGATAGCTTGCGATCGATCACAACAGATCACAACTGATCTACTTTGAAGTAAACTGTAGAATTGCAATAGACTCTAAAGGATCGCAACGCATTACAACGGAACACAATCGATCTCATTTTTCTTTTACGACAACCTGTCAACATTTGATCGATCGCAGCGGATCACAACCAATCGCAACAAACGTTTAAAGCAAAAAAGTAACCAATCAACCTAAAAACTCAAAACTAAAAAAAAGGTTAGTTTAAAAGACATTAAGTGATCCTATATATTCCGAGAAGAAAAAATTATCAAGTGAAAAATGGTTGGTTCGGAATTTTTGACTTTCTGGTGTTCCCATCAGAGAGTACAAACTTCTTGAATAAATTGGGGATCAGGCATCGTCATTCCCATTTTGTTCATAAAACCATTGAATTTGGTTTTGTCTAATGCCTTAGTAAAAACATCAGCAATTTCATCGTCAGATTGAGCAAAAATGAGTTCAATGTACCTTAGAGAACATGATCTTTATTGAAATTTCATCGAATATCAATGTGATTGGTCAAGGAGTGTTGAATCAGATTATGAGAGATTGCAATCGCACTTTGAGAATCACAGTAGATAGGAGTTTATTGAAAACAATGACCATAATATAACAGTTGAGACTTCATCCATAGAACTTGAGAGGTACAACTTGCAGTAGCAATGTATTCCGCTTTGGGTATAGAGAGAGCTATACAATTATGTTTCTTGGATGACCAGCTAACCAATCTTCCACCCAAAAACTGACAACCACCATATATTCTTTTTCGATCGAGTTGAAGTCCACCATAATTTGAGTCTAAATAAGCTTGCAAGAGGAAACTCTCATTTTTTGGGTACCAAATTCTGAGACTCTTAGTCCCTTTGAGATATTTAAAGATTTTCTTTACGGCTAAGAGATGTGACACCTTAGGATTAACTTGGAATCGGGCACAAAGACATGTTGTGAACATAATGTCAGGACGACTTGCAGTAAGGTACAGTAGAGATCCAATCATTCCCTTATACTTCTTCTGATCAACAGCTTCACTAGATGGGTCCAAAATGATCTTGTGTCCGAAACCCATCAAAAACTTTGTAGACGTACATGTTGTTGTAATTAGAAGCAAAGTCCTTTTTGGGTTGCCCTTATAACTAGAACTTGATTCGAATGACATTTATAAAGAGAGGATGATTTATTAGATTATTATATGATTAATAAACTAATTTTAAATTATGAGGAAATGATTTCTTAATATATTAGTTGGAAATAGAAAATTGATTTATTAATTTATATGATTAATAAATTAATATGAAATCAATTAGAATTAATTAATTATTAATCAGTATTGATTTGGAATTAATTCTGGATTAATTGGAATTAATTAAAGGTCCAAGGTTTGAATTGTAATTGTTTATAATTGAGCATGGAATGAATATTCTAGAACCCATATAGGCGGTGAATGAAATTAGGAGGGATTTTAGGATTTATAGAAGCCTCTTGGTAGTAAACAAGGAAAGGATTTGAATTGGGATTAAATCTATTATTTAATTATTTAAATCTTGCTTTGTCCCTAAGTTTCCTAAACTATAAATAGGACCCCTTGGGACCTCAAATTCGTTCATACTCTTCCAATAAGGATACTATGGCCGGAATTCTCCTCTTGTCTTCTAGTTCTAGGTTTTGGGTGTGAGCCATTACAGGCATCATGCTTTTGCTGCTAAGCTTTCAAAGACCTACACTACAAGGAGATTGAAGTGATTTACTTACTACAACAAATCAAAAGGTATGTAACTCTACACTTGGTAATTTCAAATTAACTAGGGTTATACTAGTTTTAGTTGTTCATTGTATATTCCTATCAATGTGTATGACATAGATCTTTTATACAATGCATGCACCCTATTAAGTGTTAATTGTTTTCCGCATTGTACAATTTTGTTTCCTATAAAACCCATCAGTGATATCAGAGCTTAATCTTGTTACACATTGATTGCACATGAATTGAAGAAAACTAAACTTTTTTTTGCAAAATACTGATCTCCCGACGTGAGATTATAGCTTTCACGACGTGAGCATAACTTTTTCAGAATTTTGGTAATTATCGCCCTAATCAGATTTATGGTATTATTTTTGGTAATTATCCTGTTAGATTCCAAATTTTGAATGTCTCGTATGATAATCCATAAAACCCTAAATACTAGTAGATATCCTTAATTGATAATTTTTAATTAGATAAATTAAAGTGAATTATCACATACGAATTTAATAACTAATTTAGTAGTAATGTAATTAAAAGATAATTATAAATTCAAAATATGTTTAAATTGATTAATTAATTATATGATAATGTAGATAATTAATATTTAAATCTCGTATTTTGAAATGATTAAAAATACACCCTATACTATATATGATTAAAAACTTAATATATTATATGTATAAGACAAGTCAATCAATCGTTAGTAGGCCTCATTCACGAATCGATGCTATAATGGGGTATAAGGAAATGACCTATAAAATGATCATTAAATGGGTGTATATTGTGACAACCTGAAATTTCTATTCTGTACAACATTTCAATTCAATAGAAGTCAGAACAGTTTCTTCTAACTTTCAAGCTTTTTGGAATAAGTTCGAGTCTTTTTAAGTTAGTACTTCAGGAGATACCAGGAGAGAGGATGCTCTAGGATTTATTGTGCAACAATAAAGTCCCAAAGCTCCAAGAGTTTGGAGTTTACGGCCTAAACAAAGGTGTTTACGGCCGTAAACCCTAAATTGGGGGTATATATATGACACTTAGTCATTATTTACCATTTTTCAAAAATTCAAGATCCAAACTCAATTCTCTCTCAAGTATCATCCAACAATTCTTCAAGATCTTCAACTTGTAAGTGTTTCTAGACCTATTAAGTTGATATATTGCTTAATCTAGTGATTTAACACACTTCCATCCGTGAAATCATTCCAAAAGGTTAGATCTTCAAGTTTCACCAAGAACACCAAGAACACACACTAGTGTTCTTGGACTTTTAGCACCTTTTCAAGCCTCTATCTTGTAAGTACTTCTATCCTAGAGTATAATAAGGCTTGTTAAACTTCTATACATCAAGAAAACACCAAGGAAACCAAGGATCAAAGGTGTTTACGGTCCAAGAACACCTTGGACCGTAAACCCTAAAAAGGGTGCCAAAGTGTGCCCTAGTCCCTTCTAAGCCTTGGAAACTTGCATAGATCCCTTCCCTAATGAGTTAAGTACATGAAAACATCAAAAGACCATAAACCATTTGGGTTTACGGCCGTAAACCCAAAGGCAAATGGTCCAAGGACCGTAAACTCCATTTAGGAGTGAAATGGTGCCCTAATCACTTCCATAGACTTATACTTCAAGTGGAAATGCTTCTAAGGACTTGTAGAGCTTCAAAACAACACATGGTCAAAGAAGCATGAGTTTACGGCCGTAAACTCATGGGTTTATGACCGTAAACTCAATGAGTTATGGTCACAAAACCGTAAACTCATATAAAGGGTTCCCTTGAACCCTAAACTCAATAGCAATGTCCTACAACATTTAGATGCAATCCTTAGCACTTATAACACTTATATAAGGTGTTTTTCATGCCCTAGGATGTCTTAACTTTGTTAATTAGTTGTTTAAAGACTAATTGGATACATATATGTGTTATTATATGTTAACTAGGATCATTGTGTGTGTACAAGTCTTCACTTGACACCTAGCAATCCTATATCATCAGTTCATCCAAACCACTCACTACAGGTGAGTTCATACCCCTTAATTAACCTTTTAAATGTTTTTAAATGCTTTTATGGGGGGGGGATACAAGTTGAACTATTATAGTTATTATATCAATCACATGTGATTAATAACTACTAAACAAGTGGATTTCTTACTTTTCAAACTGTGTTATCAAACTGTTTTACTTCAAACTGTTTTACAAACTCTTTTACATATCAATTACTTTTATTACACTCTTTTAACTTATATTCTGTGTATCTATATAGATATAGTTATATAAGTAGGATTGAAAGGACTTAGGACTGATTGCTCACCTTACTTCCTGTTCCTTGTTTGGTTGTGGACTTAGGGCATTCAGGTTATTTGTCCGAAGGTCGTTTGAATCCTAGTTATATATCATGTATATGTGTGTAGATATAAAAGGTTACTTCTTTCATTCAGTTCAATGCCTTTCGGTAGCAAAGGTATACAAACATGTTCATATACACAAACAACATTACTAGTAAACTATAATAGGTGTAGTTTAGGAAGATACTATTACTAGATCAATGAAACATACAAAGAGTCAGTTCATACATGAAACAATACCATACAGAGAAAGAGATAACAAACAATACCATACAGAGAAAGAGATAACAAACAATACCATACAGAGAAAGAGATAACAAACAATACCATACAGAGAGAACATACAGGCTAGACAGAGGTAGAACATACAATACAGCTAGCACATTCATTACATATACATTATTACAGTTATGTGAGCCACCTAACGGGGCATGGCACTACCTGCCATGACCGTTTTTGTATCCAGAATCTCCTTAAATGGGGAGCGTATGAGTTTGTGTATAGATCTATACTGGATTGACTATCCTACACCTTGTTGCTCGCTACAGTGGGACTTGCAAGTCCACAGGTGCCAAACGTCATTTCTTACGACGTCTTACATCGTCGTTTTTCTATTGAGTCGGTAGCAGGATACAGGCTGATCACATGGTACTTTAAATAACAATTGGTTTAAAGTAGATAGTACAGCAGTAGTTACTTAATACAACACTATAGTACTATATCATTTTCCCATTACATTTACTTTGTGATATTTACACAATAAACAATAATGTAAAAACTATATTTTTGGTTAATGATAGTCGGATTTGGGAAAATACACACTTTTACAAGAGACACACACACATATACTAGATGCCTTGGTAGAAGGCTACTTTTTAGTAGGAAACATAGGGTTTTCTAGGAGAGTTCAAACAATTACAAACTTTTACAAACATATACAATTACAAACTTACAAAACACTTTCATACAACTACAGACATTAATATACTTATGATCTCACCAGCTTTAAAGCTGATAAACTCTTTCAAAATAACTTGTATTCTCAGGTTGCCAGTAGACAGGTACCGGAGCCAGGTTTTTGCGAAGATGGAGCTCGTTCAAGACTCATCTTTATTTTGATGTATATTATTTTTGGTGTCTATATAACTTGACAGAACACACTTGTATGAAAATATATTATTAATGCAATGGATGATGTTGTTGCTTGTTTACTACTTTGCATTTGTTGTGATACTGTACATGACGTCCTCCACCCCGAACGATTCCGCCGTTCCGGTTTTGGGGTGTGACATATATTCTCACCCACCACTCCCTTGGGTGGTCGATGGTTATTAGCCGAACAGGTTGATAGGAAATAACCTCTTAAAAGTATACTGCTATAAAGCACTAAAACCCACTTTAAAAATCTCACTCTATTTACTTTAGGAAAAATGTGAAATTGTATGCTAATCTATGAAAACGCACATCGTTTCCTTATGACTCATTAGTGGAGCGTGTGCAGTTATGTCACACCCCGCTAAAGCGGAAACACAGGGCGTGGCAGTACAAAGGGTTTCATAGCAAAAGTTAAAAGACAACACCAACCATAGTATTAAAAAGCATTACAAATTTACAATGGGTTTGAACAACTTTTAAAAGAAATTACAATGTAAATTGAAATACAACACATGCGAATGCTCCTAAAAGTGAAGTGTCCCTAAGTGCCACTTGCTCGATGATTCCTGAAAAAGCATGTAAAACGAGCGTCAACTATAAAAATAGTTGGTGAGTACTCACAGATAAACAAAATAATATTGGTTCCATGAATTGAAATCAAAGTTTTGATAAAAGTTTCCAATAATAAAAGTATATTGTTAAAATGAGTAAATAAGTTTGTAAAAACAAAGTTCTTTGTCATCATGAGAGATAAAGTATGTTGCCCAAATAAGATGCAACATTCATATTCTCATGGAAGATAAAGTTCGTTACTCAAACGAGTAAACAAGTTTCATTGCTAAAATGAGCAATCAATTTCGTTGCTACAAGGAGCAAACAATTTCATTGCTAAAACATGTATATAAGTTTTCAGTAATAAAAGTTCGTTGTTGTAATGAGAAACAAAGTTCATTGCTATAATTAATAACAAGTTTATTGCTATAACGAGAAACGAGTTTGTATGTGTATGAGCAAACAATGAGTCTCAACCAAACCTATGACTGAAGCCCTATCAAGATCTATGCTTATCGTTCCATAGATGAATATGGTATCATGCACTCCAGCAATAGGGCGAGTGAGGAGTTGTCAATTCCTAATAGCGCTATCCATAATGACCATTGGCTCAAAGAGTTAATGGTTAGAGATAAGGGAATGGCCTTAGTACGATAAGTTCTCATGTTCAGTGTTGCATAGACATACATAGAGAGACATAGCAATAAAATAGCAATCATGTTTGATACAAATCAATTTAAATACAACATTCAATTAATAGTTTTTCGGGACATGCTTTTCCACCCCAAAACATAAAAAAACTGAAAATAGGGGAGTGCGTGAATACTCACTATATGCAAAATATAGTAGTCAAGTTTATACGAGTCAATTAAATACAACGAACATAAATAGTTTAGGACATGCTTTTCCACCCCAAAACATTTAAAAACCGAAAATAGGGGGAGTCGTGAATACTCACTATATGCAAAATATAGTAGTCAAGTTTATACGAGTCAATTAAATACAACGAACATAAATAGTTTAGGACATGCTTTTCCACCCCAAAACATTTAAAAACCGAAAATAGGGGGAGTCGTGAATACTCACAATGCATTGAGATGATGCAAATGATACCTTGATCTGCGCTCCACTCGTACCACTATCGTTTTCCTACAACGATGTTACACACTAATGAGTCTCTAATTGAAATCTAATACTAGTATACTTACTACTACAATAGAATTATGCCAATAATGTGTCAAAATTTAATATTGATAAGTTACAAACATTTTTCTGTGGAAATTAAGTTTCAAAGAATCAATTGTTATATAACAATTTAAGTGAAAAATTTCCATTATTGAAATGTTAATATTTAACATTTTAGAGGTGTTCCAATGATTAAATATTCAAAACGAAATCAATTTAGTTCTAAACTTTCCCAAACTTTGTATTTCATTTTTAATTGAAGTCAAACACCTTAAGATAAATTTTATTGAATTTTTGATTTGTCTAACTATTTTTCACCATTTAATTCCATGAATAATCATAAAATCATGGAAAAATAGTAAATTATCATGAAAAATTCTTGTAATTTTTGTGTAACTATTTTACAGTGTACATAATCTAGGAAAAATATTAATATGTGTTTTCAAAAAGTTTAACACAATTATTCTGATTTTTGTACATTTAAGTGTATTAAATCTTGGGAAAATAGAAGAAAAATAGCATACAGAAGATAAAAATCATCAAAAGTTTTATGTATCATCCTAACATATTATAAAAGTTTCTGGTAAATTTTCATGAATTTTGGATGAGTAAAACTATTTTTCCTGTTTTTAGTCCATTATAAACACAAAAATTCAAGAAAAATAGATATACACTTTCAAAAATTCCCAAAATATTTTTCGGAGTCTTAAATATAAGGTACAAGCTGCGAAAAATAAGAAATAATATTTTCACATTCCCTAAAGTGGTTTTATGATTTATTAGAGCTAAATAAAAAGAAAATTAAAAATCAAACTAAACAGTAACAAAAATCGATGAAACTTCATGAGAGATGTTTATTAACTTAAAGGGTCATCCACAAATATTTCCAGAATTTATTTACAAGTTTAAGTATTTTATATGCTTTAACACTCTATTTTATTATTATTTTCATGTAAAAATAAAGAAAATATATATTGAGCTGAAAATTTCCAGAATGCAACTTCAAACAATTTAATAACAACGAAAAATTGTTTTCTTACTTTTGATGTCGAAAAACATGCCTAAAGGCTCAAACAATTATAGAGAAAACTTGATTCTTGTGATTTTGGTAAAAATTATTGATGTTACTTTGAGAATTTTTGCAACATGTTCCAAAGGCTTTTGAATCAAGATATTTTTATACCTCTTAATACATGATGTTAAGTGCTCAAGTTAATTTTTCCTTGATTTTTAGTGATGAATAAGATATTTGAACATGCAATACAAAACTAGTATTCACAAAAAGGTGCTGATTGAGCAACAATTTTGTAAAAATTGCTAAAAATCGAAATATTTGAATTTTCCAGTGAGGTCAGATGGGTTTGAAAGGTATCTCAGAATATTATATTTCAGAAAAAGAATCCCGAATTTTGGTTAAGAAATGAGTGAGATATGACAGTTTAAATTCAGGTAAAGAAATCTGGCAAATTGCATGCATGGTGATTGGTTAGAAAAATGAGTTTTCATCATTTCTTTGAGTAAATCTTTTGAAATATTTTAAAAGATATCATGATAAACTTATATTCTAGTCATGTTTCCAGAGATCAAAAGATTAAAACTTATCAAAATGTATACATTCATTTATGAACAAAATTTTGTTTCTCAAAAACTCTTAACTTGAGTTTGATGTTTTAATCCTTAAAATCGATTTTTGCACTAAGATCATGAACATGCAACCTTGTTTATCATACATGCATGGTGTTAAAACACATCCATGATGTTCTAAAAACCATTTTAACAAAAAGAAAACAAGTTTGAAGAAGATGAAGAAGTAGAAGTCGGTTTTTGAAGTAAAATGCACATGCATGGCTTAAATCATTGTTGTGGATCTTCAAGAGATGTATGTTCTTTACCTTAAATTTATTTGTGGCTTGAAAAACCCTTATGAATCTCCATAATTTCGTGGTTAAGAGGCTGTGGTTGTGGTGTTTGGAGAAAAAAAATTAGAGAGAAGGTAGAGAGAGTTTTCTAGAGAGAGAAAGAAGAGAGATGTGTGTGTGTTGGAGAATGAGAGTGTGAGAGAGAGATATGGGAAGAGAGGGGTCCGAAATTTTGAGTATAATAACCCTTTCTCATTCATTTTGTTTTATAAAATTTAAGTTATTTTATAAAATATCTAAATTTTATATAAAATGTGCACTAAAATCAAGTTTTTATTCATGAAACCTTGATTTTTGACTTATAAATTAAGGATGAATGTTAATGACTTAAATTTTTATTTTCCTTGATTATATTTCCCAGAATTTAATTGTTTTAAGATAATATTATAAGTTTCATAACTATTTTTATAGAATTCTTGATGTTAAACTTTATAAAATTTAAGTTTTAGGGTTTTTAGGGTTTTTGAGAGTTTGTAAAAATTTGGATATCAAAATAAATAGAATATTTGAGACTTTAAATTATCTTATGGTATTATAACTCTTTTATAGTTATAAATAATGTTTGTAATTTATTTTTATCGGTTTATTGGCATTCTATGTAGTGATTCCGAGATTCAAGTGAAATTGAGGAATCAAGTATACTAGTCCTAGTCTTCAACTTTGACTTAAGTTTCTATGAGACTTTGACCTAATTTCTACTTCTAGGTCAAGTGCATGATGTGTGTATATGATTCATGAAAAGGTGTTCGAGTCAAAGAGTGACCCGAATATGGATAGCCTCTACAGTTAAGTAGTTGTAGAATTCACATATCAATGTGAAATCTAAGTACATTATCCATTGTTTCTAGTTGCTTCCAAGTTTCTAGTAGGTTATAATTGAGCTTCTAGTCACTAAGTCCAGTATGTGTCGTGCGTATATGTGCAACTAAGTTTATTCAAATGTAGAACCGAGTCGAATTTTGACGGTTGTCACATTCTCCCCCGGTTGAAAGAATTTCGCCCCGAAATTCAATTCGTGACGTATTCTATTAGAACTCAGTCGAATACAATTATATAGTTGGAGAGGTGGTGACTTGCAATGTTCTTTGATTATTTCGGGTTTATTTCCTCAAGGGAAAAGCCTAATTCTTTAGCTATAGTCAAATTAATGTTTCCTTAATTCGAGTTCTACAATTTTGATTGCGAGAAATTAGGATCATGGAAATCATGATCCAAACATGGCGACCTAGTCGAAAAATATCATCTAGTTAGATATTATCTGAATTAAGAGAGCTATAAGTTTTGCTGAAGCACTAACTGCACTGAGCGTTAAATCCGCATTGATCCTTAAGTCGCGTTCTAAATTAGCACTAAGTGTAAATTCGCCTCCTAATAAAGAAGAGATTAGGAACAATTTGTTCACTTCCGGGTTGGCTACTACATCTGGAAAGGATATATTTTGAAATAAGAAGGGGTATCACGAATGAAAGGGAAGCGATCGAGGTTAAGTTCCTAAAAATACGTTCTAAGGGTAGGCAACGAAGTTTTGGTACATCTCCAATGTAAACGCTATTTAAGTGTCGTCTACAAAATAAGTCACGAAATGATTGAGGATCTCCGAGGCTATAATTACTACTACGGTTACTCTTACAATAATAGAACTATATTCGAAGAATATATATATTTAGAGAGTCAATGTTGCAAATGGAGGCGATTAAATCACATTGTGTAGATAGCATTTTAAGTGTTTTAGAAGTGATAAAAATCTCACTGTTATCAAAATATGTAATAATTCCAAGATAATGAAAATACATGTTTGGCAATCCAACGAAGTAGTAAAATAGTATAAAGATTAATTAAGGTTAAAGGTTTAAGTCGTCATTAAGAGAATTTTTTTTTTATAGAAATATTGATATTATGCTTTTTGTAAAATTGACTAATTGTCTAAGTCAGGACAAATACAAGTTTAAGAGTTAGGAACTCACTGAAAATTACAAAGTAGAATACTATTTTAAGAAAGGTGTAAAAAAAATGTCAATCTTTGGAAATAGTGCATTCATAGTTTAGTGTTTCTACAAAAACAATCATTTAGAGAATAGATAATCGTAAAATTCAAAACTTTTGATGTATTTAAAGAAAAGAAGAAACATAAGGATACATATCCTCCACATATATTTTTCGGATATAGAAAAATTATAAGCATAAAGGTATTCATTTTGTGTATTACTTATAACGAAAAATACAATGAAACTTTCATTTTAAATCAAGTTTCCAAATTTAGAATGAAAGAGCAAATGTAAATAAGGATTACTTGTTTATTGTAGATTTCAAAATAAAAACAAGATGTATATGGAAAAAGGCATAATTGAATATATCAAAGTTGACTAAAGCGAAATTATGACTCACAACTATACACGTATTAATCGCTCAAAACGAAAGGGTAGACTTCTAGTCTATATGTGTACGAACATGGTACCAAGAGAAGCAAAATAGATAGAAACAAAGTTAGACAATGTATTATGTTACTATTATGGCGTGCGAGATCTAAAATCAGAAGGAGAGCGAGAAATAAAGTTTGGGGGAAAGAAAAAGGAAGGTAGCAGCGACAATGATTGTTATTGTTAAAATTATAAGAACAATACCTATAGGTAGATTTAAAACCACGTTGAGATATATTTCAAACTTCAATATTTGATGTATATTGATGACTAAATAGAAATGTAGAAGTTCTAAAGTGTTTTCTAAGTTTTGCTAAAAATCCACGAGTTATCTATTAAGTTAAACTCCATTTGTGAAAAAGAAGAAACACTAAAACTTGTAATTGAAAATCTAATAGTTTTGACCTTTTTGACTGGGGTCCAACAATGGTTAAAACGGATAAGGTAAAGACTTAACATATTTAGATGAATAATTGTGCATTGTCAAAAGTACGTCGCTGGAAGTTTAAAAGTGAACACTAAGTTTTGCAATGCTGTAAGTTTTATAAACACGGATTATAAAACTAATTTGAAATAAAATAAACAAATGATGTGTCTTGGAAATTTAGGAATTAGAGATATCTTAGAAACATGTGTGAAGTAGAAAGTTGTGAAAATATCATGTTGGGATTCAAGAAAACACATTTAAGTAAGGTACAATGCCTAAATGAGAAAGTGGTCAAAAGAGTCAAAACAAAAGTGGTTTGAAAGATCTGATGAAGCTTTTACACGTAATATGAACTTCAATGTCATATGTCTATGTTTTATAGCATAGAATTTAAACACTTTTATAAAAGAAAATGTTTCTAAGTTTTTCGAAAACGTGCCAAAATGGTAATCAAGGTTTAAAATGGTTTATATGCCCTTAAAAACACATCTATCCATTGAAATGGATTTGAAATAAAATTGAAATTGCAAGGTTAAAACCAATAATGGTTAAATTGAGTTTTGAAGAAAAGTGTTAAGTTAAAGCAAGTTGTCAAAAGATTTTTTTTTTTAGCGAGAATATTGCTTACATTGTTAAGAAATGTCTACTAAGTTGATTGTAGTGGTTATAAAATATTTTGTTGATGATAAATAAAACCGATGAAGCGAAATAATTTTTCGATGGAAGATTAAGAAGTAAGGAATAAGTATATTAGTGTAGCTGATCGTACCTAAATACTAAGGCGAGTACAAGGCGAGTATAAGACGAGTACCGATGTCTTTTTCCCTAAGATAAAGGGCAAGAAAATTGTTTGAAAAACGTTTTATGGTGTCAATGCAACTTCGTGGCCTTTTATAGAGGTCAAAGGGATATCCTATGTTAAGTTTTAACCTGAAGGTGGAAACAACCTAAAGCTAAATCGTAGCGTAGTAATAAGGTCTCACGTATGCGTTAAACCTCCGTGTCTCCTCGTGAGTCGAATTGGGAATGCTCTCCAATGATATCCAAGTGGATACTTAGAAACGACTCATCTACCTCCTTACGCGATGCTCCAATTTTCATCTGTGTCGGTATCAGAACGCTTTCCTAGTTGTAACTACAGTACGAAGACGATGAAGAGGTATTGAGGAATAATTGGTATAGGTTTCGACTTAAGATTATTACTTGTGTATATCTAGCTACTAATCTTACATCTAAAGTCAATAGCTACCGAGGAATACCCGTTCTTAGTACTATGTGCATTGCTCCTAGAGTGGCTAGTGATATAACCTAAGTGGTTAACCTAGCACTTGATAAGGGACAAGAATATTTCTAAATAAAGGCATTGTTATAAAAGTGCACTTAGTTTCTAAATGTATCTAAATGAATGCCTATAATATGCAATGCCCGTACGCACACCTAAAAATTTTGTTTTTCAAAAGTTTAAGTTGAAAATTGTTTTGAACATAATTCTACTATAACCGTTTCCAGCCTCACATTAACTTTCCTTAATTAAGCATAGTTGGCCAGGCTATACTTAATTAAAGTGTAATAATGTGTACTCGAATTAGTTATAGGAGTAGTATGTTCAGTATTTAAAAATGTTTTGAAATTTTTTTTTGGCTATAGTTATGGTTCTCCAAAGGAAAACCGGTATTCTCTATAACCTTCGGCTCTGATACCATTTCCTGTCACACCCCGCTAAAGCGGAAACACAGGGCGTGGCAGTACAAAGGGTTTCATAGCAAAAGTTAAAAGACAACACCAACCATAGTATTAAAAAGCATTACAAATTTACAATGGGTTGGAACAACTTTTAAAAGAAATTACAATGTAAATTGAAATACAACACATGCGAATGCTCCTAAAAGTGAAGTGTCCCTAAGTGCCACTTACTCGATGATTCCTGAAAAAGCATGTAAAACGAGCGTCAACTATAAAAATAGTTGGTGAGTACTCACAGATAAACAAAATAATATTGGTTCCATGAATTGAAATCAAAGTTTTGATAAAAGTTTCCAATAATAAAAGTATATTGTTAAAATGAGTAAATAAGTTTGTAAAAACAAAGTTCTTTGTCATCATGAGAGATAAAGTATGTTGCCCAAATAAGATGCAACATTCATATTCTCATGGAAGATAAAGTTCGTTACTCAAACGAGTAAACAAGTTTCATTGCTAAAATGAGCAATCAATTTCGTTGCTACAAGGAGCAAACAATTTCATTGCTAAAACATGTATATAAGTTTTCAGTAATAAAAGTTCGTTGTTGTAATGAGAAACAAAGTTCATTGCTATAATTAATAACAAGTTTATTGCTATAACGAGAAATGAGTTTGTATGTGTATGAGCAAACAATGAGTCTCAACCAAACCTATGACTGAAGCCCTATCAAGATCTATGCTTATCGTTCCATAGATGAATATGGTATCATGCACTCCAGCAATAGGGCGAGTGAGGAGTTGTCAATTCCTAATAGCGCTATCCATAATGACCATTGGCTCAAAGAGTTAATGGTTAGAGATAAGGGAAGGGCCTTAGTACGATAAGTTCTCATGTTCCGTGTTGCATAGACATACATAGAGAGACATAGCAATAAAATAGCAATCATGTTTGATACAAATCAATTTAAATACAACATTCAATTAATAGTTTTTCGGGACATGCTTTTCCACCCCAAAACATAAAAAAACTGAAAATAGGGGAGTGCGTGAATACTCACTATATGCAAAATATAGTAGTCAAGTTTATACGAGTCAATTAAATACAACGAACATAAATAGTTTAGGACATGCTTTTCCACCCCAAAACATTTAAAAACCGAAAATAGGGGGAGTCGTGAATACTCACTATATGCAAAATATAGTAGTCAAGTTTATACGAGTCAATTAAATACAACGAACATAAATAGTTTAGGACATGCTTTTCCACCCCAAAACATTTAAAAACCGAAAATAGGGGGAGTCGTGAATACTCACAATGCATTGAGATGATGCAAATGATACCTTGATATGCGCTCCACTCGTACCACTATCGTTTTCCTACAACGATGTTACACACTAATGAGTCTCTAATTGAAATTTAATACTAGTATACTTACTACTACAATAGAATTATGCCAATAATGTGTCAAAATTTAATATTGATAAGTTACAAACATTTTTCTGTGGAAATTAAGTTTCAAATAATCAATTGTTATATAACAATTTAAGTGGAAAATTTCCATTATTGAAATGTTAATATTTAACATTTTAGAGGTGTTCCAATGATTAAATATTCAAAACGAAATCAATTTAGTTCTAAACTTTCCCAAACTTTGTATTTCATTTTTAATTGAAGTCAAACACCTTAAGATAAATTTTCTTGAATTTTTGATTTGTCTAACTATTTTTCACCATTTAATTCCATGAATAATCATAAAATCATGGAAAAATAGTAAATTATCATAAAAATTCTTGTAATTTTTGTATAACTATTTTACAGTGTACATAATCTAGGAAAAATATTAATATGTGTTTTCAAAAAGTTTAACACAATTTTTCTGATTTTTGTACATTTAAGTGTATTAAATCTTGGGAAAATAGAAGAAAAATAGCATACAGAAGATAAAAATCATCAAAAGTTTTATGTATCATCCTAACATATTATAAGAGTTTCTGGTAAATTTTCATGAATTTTGGATGAGTAAAACTATTTTTCCTGTTTTTAGTCCATTATAAACACAAAAATTCATGAAAAATAGATATACATTTTCAAAAATTCCCAAAATATTTTTCGGAGTCTTAAATATAAGGTACAAGCTGCGAAAAATAAGAAATAATATTTTCACATTCCCTAAAGTGGTTTTATGATTTATTAGAGCTAAATAAAAAGAAAATTAAAAACCATACTAAACAGTAACAAAAATCGATGAAACTTCATGAGAGATGTTTATTAACTTAAAGGGTCATCCACAAATATTTCCAGAATTTATTTACAAGTTTAAGCATTTTATATGCTTTAACACTCTATTTTATTATTATTTTCATGTAAAAATAAAGAAAATATATATTGAGCTGAAAATTTCCAGAATGCAACTTCAAACAATTTAATAACAATGAAAAATTGTTTTCTTATTTTTGATGTCGAAAAACATGCCTAAAGGCTCAAACAATTATAGAGAAAACTTGATTCTTGTGATTTTGGTAAAAATTATTGATGTTACTTTGAGAATTTTTGCAACATGTTCCAAAGGCTTTTGAATCAAGATATTTTTATACCTCTTAATACATTATGTTAAGTGCTCAAGTTAATTTTTCCTTGATTTTTAGTGATGAATAAGATCTTTGAATATGCAATACAAAACTAGTATTCAGAAAAAGGTGCTGATTGAGCAACAGTTTTGTAAAAATTTCTAAAAATCGAAATATTTGAATTTTCCAGTGAGGTCAGATGGGTTTAAAAGCTATCTCAAAATATTATATTTCAGAAAAAGAATCCCGAATTTTGGTTAAGAAATGAGTGAGATATGACAGTTTAAATTCAGGTAAAGAAATCTGGCAGATTGCATGCATGGTGATTGGTTAGAAAAATGAGTTTTCATCATTTCTTTGAGTAAATCTTTTGAAATATTTTAAAAGATATCATGATAAACTTATATTCTAGTCATGTTTCCAGAGATCAAAAGATTAAAACTTATCAAAATGTATACATTCATTTATGAACAAAATTTTGTTTCTCAAAAACTCTTAACTTGAGTTTGATGTTTTAATCCTTAAAATCGATTTTTGCACTAAGATCATGAACATGCAACCTTGTTTATCATGCATGCATGGTGTTAAAACACATCCATGATGTTCTAAAAACCATTTTAACAAAAAGAAAACAAGTTTGAAGAAGATGAAGAAGTAGAAGTCGGTTTTTGAAGTAAAATGCACATGCATGGCTTAAATCATTGTTGTGGATCTTCAAGAGATGTATGTTCTTTACCTTAAATTTATTTGTGGCTTGAAAAACCCTTATGAATCTCCATAATTTCGTGGTTAAGAGGCTGTGGTTGTGGTGTTTGGAGAAAAAAAAAATTAGAGAGAAGGTAGAGAGTTTTCTAGAGAGAGGAAGAAGAGAGATGTGTGTGTGTTGGAGAATGAGAGTGTGAGAGAGAGATATGGGAAGAGAGGGGTCCGAAATTTTGAGTATAATAACCCTTTCTCATTCATTTTGTTTTATAAAATTTAAGTTATTTTATAAAATATCTAAATTTTATATAAAATGTGCACTAAAATCAAGTTTTTATTCATGAAACCTTGATTTTTGACTTATAAATTAAGGATGAATGTTAATGACTTAAATTTTTATTTTCCTTGATTATATTTCCCTGAATTTAATTGTTTTAAGATAATATTATAAGTTTCATAACTATTTTTATAGAATTCTTGATGTTAAACTTTATAAAATTTAAGTTTTAGGGTTTTTAGGGTTTTTGAGAGTTTGTAAAAATTTGGATATCAAAATAAATAGAATATTTGAGACTTTAAATTATCTTATGGTATTATAACTCTTTTATAGTTATAAATAATGTTTGTAATTTATTTTTATCGGTTTATTGGCATTCTATGTAGTGATTCCGAGATTCAAGCGAAATTGAGGAATCAAGTATACTAGTCCTAGTCTTCAACTTTGACTTAAGTTTCTATGAGACTTTGACCTAATTTCTACTTCTAGGTCAAGTGCATGATGTGTGTATATGATTCATGAAAAGGTGTTCGAGTCAAAGAGTGACCCGAATATGGATAGCCTCTACAGTTAAGTAGTTGTAGAATTCACATATCAATGTGAAATCTAAGTACATTATCCATTGTTTCTAGTTGCTTCCAAGTTTCTAGTAGGTTATAACTGAGCTTCTAGTCACTAAGTCCAGTATGTGTCGTGCGTATATATGCAACTAAGTTTATTCAAATGTAGAACCGACTCGAATTTTGACGGTTGTCACATTCTCCCCAGGTTGAAAGAATTTCGCCCCGAAATTCAATTCGTGACGTATTCTATTAGAACTCAGTCGAATACAATTATATAGTTGGAGAGGTGGTGACTTGCAATGTTCTTTGATTATTTCGGGTTTATTTCCTCAAGGGAAAAGCCTAATTCTTTAGCTATAGTCAAATTAATGTTTCCTTAATTCGAGTTCTACAATTTAGATTGCGAGAAATTAGGATCATGGAAATCATGATCCAAACATGGCGACCTAGTCGAAAAAGATCATCTAGTTAGATATTATCTAAATTAAGAGAGCTATAAGTTTTGCTGAAGCACTAACTGCACTGAGCGTTAAATCCGCATTGATCCTTAAGTCGCGTTCTAAATTAGCACTAAGTGTAAATTCGCCTCCTAATAAAGAAGAGATTAGGAACAATTTGTTCACTTCCGGGTTGGCTACTACATCTGGAAAGGATATATTTTGAAATAAGAAGGGGTATCACGAATGAAAGGGAAGCGATCGAGGTTAAGTTCCTAAAAATACGTTCTAAGGGTAGGCAACGAAGTTTTGGTACATCTCCAATGTAAACGCTATTTAAGTGTCGTCTACAAAATAAGTCACGAAATGATTGAGGATCTCCGAGGCTATAATTACTACTACGGTTACTCTTACAATAATAGAACTATATTCGAAGAATATATATATTTAGAGAGTCAATGTTGCAAATGGAGGCGATTAAATCACATTGTGTAGATAGCATTTTAAGTGTTTTAGAAGTGATAAAAATCTCACTGTTATCAAAATATGTAATAATTCCAAGATAATGAAAATACATGTTTGGCAATCCAACGAAGTAGTAAAATAGTATAAAGATTAATTAAGGTTAAAGGTTTAAGTCGTCATTAAGAGAATTTTTTTTTATAGAAATATTGATATTATGCTTTTTGTAAAATTGACTAATTGTCTAAGTCAGGACAAATACAAGTTTAAGAGTTAGGAACTCACTGAAAATTGCAAAGTAGAATACTATTTTAAGAAAGGTGTAAAAAAAATGTCAATCTTTGGAAATAGTGCATTCATAGTTTAGTGTTTCTACAAAAACAATCATTTAGAGAATAGATAATCGTAAAATTCAAAACTTTTGATGTATTTAAAGAAAAGAAGAAACATAAGGATACATATCCTCCACATATATTTTTCGGATATAGAAAAATTATAAGCATAAAGGTATTCATTTTGTGTATTACTTATAACGAAAAATACAATGAAACTTTCATTTTAAATCAAGTTTCCAAATTTAGAATGAAAGAGCAAATGTAAATAAGGATTACTTGTTTATTGTAGATTTCAAAATAAAAACAAGATGTATATGGAAAAAGGCATAATTGAATATATCAAAGTTGACTAAAGCGAAATTATGACTCACAACTATACACGTATTAATCGCTCAAAACGAAAGGGTAGGCTTCTAGTCTATATGTGTACGAACATGGTACCAAGAGAAGCAAAATAGATAGAAACAAAGTTAGACAATGTATTATGTTAATATTATGGCGTGCGAGATCTAAAATCAGAAGGAGAGCGAGAAATAAAGTTTGGGGGAAAGAAAAAGGAAGGTAGCAGCGACAATGATTGTTATTGTTAAAATTATAAGAACAATACCTATAGGTAGATTTAAAACCACGTTGAGATATATTTCAAACTTCAATATTTGATGTATATTGATGACTAAATAGAAATGTAGAAGTTCTAAAGTGTTTTCTAAGTTTTGCTAAAAATCCACGAGTTATCTATTAAGTTAAACTCCATTTGTGAAAAAGAAGAAACACTAAAACTTGTAATTGAAAATCTGATAGTTTTGACCTTTTTGACTGGGGTCCAACAATGGTTAAAACGGATAAGGTAAAGACTTAACATATTTAGATGAATAATTGTGCATTGTCAAAAGTACGTCGCTGGAAGTTTAAAAGTGAACACTAAGTTTTGCAATGCTGTAAGTTTTATAAACACGGATTATAAAACTAATTTGAAATAAAATAAACAAATGATGTGTGTTGGAAATTTAGGAATTAGAGATATCTTAGAAACATGTGTGAAGTAGAAAGTTGTGAAAATATCATGTTGGGATTCAAGAAAACACATTTAAGTAAGGTACAATGCCTAAATGAGAAAGTGGTCAAAAGAGTCAAAACAAAAGTGGTTTGAAAGATCTGATGAAGCTTTTACACGTAATATGAACTTCAATGTCATATGTCTATGTTTTATAGCATAGAATTTAAACACTTTTATAAAAGAAAATGTTTCTAAGTTTTTCGAAAACGTGCCAAAATGGTAATCAAGGTTTAAAATGGTTTATATGCCCTTAAAAACACATCTATCCATTGAAATGGATTTGAAATAAAATTTAAATTGCAAGGTTAAAACCAATAATGGTTAAATTGAGTTTTGAAGAAAAGTGTTAAGTTAAAGCAAGTTGTCAAAAGATTTTTTTTTTAGCGAGAATATTGCTTACATTGTTAAGAAATGTCTACTAAGTTGATTGTAGTGGTTATAAAATATTTTGTTGATGATAAATAAAACCGATGAAGCGAAATAATTTTTCGATGGAAGATTAAGAAGTAAGGAATAAGTATATTAGTGTAGCTGATCGTACCTAAATACTAAGGCGAGTACAAGGCGAGTATAAGACGAGTACCGATGTCTTTTTCCCTAAGATAAAGGGCAAGAAAATTGTTTGAAAAACGTTTTATGGTGTCAATGCAACTTCGTGGCCTTTTATAGAGGTCAAAGGGATATCCTATGTTAAGTTTTAACCTGAAGGTGGAAACAACCTAAAGCTAAATCGTAGCGTAGTAATAAGGTCTCACGTATGTGTTAAACCTCCGTGTCTCCTCGTGAGTCGAATTGGGAATGCTCTCCAATGATATCCAAGTGGATACTTAGAAACGACTCATCTACCTCCTTACGCGATGCTCCAATTTTCATCTGTGTCGGTATCAGAACGCTTTCCTAGTTGTAACTACAGTACGAAGACGATGAAGAGGTATTGAGGAATAATTGGTATAGGTTTCGACTTAAGATTATTACTTGTGTATATCTAGCTACTAATCTTACATCTAAAGTCAATAGCTATCGAGGAATACCCGTTCTTAGTACTATGTGCATTGCTCCTAGAGTGGCTAGTGATATAACCTAAGTGGTTAACCTAGCACTTGATAAGGGACAAGAATATTTCTAAATAAAGGCATTGTTATAAAAGTGCACTTAGTTTCTAAATGTATCTAAATGAATGCCTATAATATGGAATGCCCGTACGCACACCGAAAAATTTTGTTTTTCAAAAGTTTAAGTTGAAAATTGTTTTGAACATAATTCTACTATAACCGTTTCCAGCCTCACATTAACTTTCCTTAATTAAGCATAGTTGGCCAGGCTATACTTAATTAAAGTCTAATAATGTGTACTCGAATTAGTTATAGGAGTAGTATGTTCAGTATTTAAAAATGTTTTGAAATTTTTTTTTGGCTATAGTTATGGTTCTCCAAAGGAAAACCGGTATTCTCTATAACCTTCGGCTCTGATACCATTTCCTGTCACACCCCGCTAAAGCGGAAACACAGGGCGTGGCAGTACAAAGGGTTTCATAGCAAAAGTTAAAAGACAACACCAACCACAGTATTAAAAAGCATTACAAATTTACAATGGGTTGGAACAACTTTTAAAAGAAATTACAATGTAAATTGAAATACAACACATGCGAATGCTCCTAAAAGTGAAGTGTCCCTAAGTGCCACTTACTCGATGATTCCTGAAAAAGCATGTAAAACGAGCGTCAACTATAAAAATAGTTGGTGAGTACTCACAGATAAACAAAATAATATTGGTTCCATGAATTGAAATCAAAGTTTTGATAAAAGTTTCCAATAATAAAAGTATATTGTTAAAATGAGTAAATAAGTTTGTAAAAACAAAGTTCTTTGTCATCATGAGAGATAAAGTATGTTGCCCAAATAAGATGCAACATTCATATTCTCATGGAAGATAAAGTTCGTTACTCAAACGAGTAAACAAGTTTCATTGCTAAAATGAGCAATCAATTTCGTTGCTACAAGGAGCAAACAATTTCATTGCTAAAACATGTATATAAGTTTTCAGTAATAAAAGTTCGTTGTTGTAATGAGAAACAAAGTTCATTACTATAATTAATAACAAGTTTATTGCTATAACGAGAAACGAGTTTGTATGTGTATGAGCAAACAATGAGTCTCAACCAAACCTATGACTGAAGCCCTATCAAGATCTATGCTTATCGTTCCATAGATGAATATGGTATCATGCACTCCAGCAATAGGGCGAGTGAGGAGTTGTCAATTCCTAATAGCGCTATCCATAATGACCATTGGCTCAAAGAGTTAATGGTTAGAGATAAGGGAAGGGCCTTAGTACGATAAGTTCTCATGTTCCGTGTTGCATAGACATACATAGAGAGACATAGCAATAAAATAGCAATCATGTTTGATACAAATCAATTTAAATACAACATTCAATTAATAGTTTTTCGGGACATGCTTTTCCACCCCAAAACATAAAAAAACTGAAAATAGGGGAGTGCGTGAATACTCACTATATGCAAAATATAGTAGTCAAGTTTATACGAGTCAATTAAATACAACGAACATAAATAGTTTAGGACATGCTTTTCCACCCCAAAACATTTAAAAACCGAAAATAGGGGGAGTCGTGAATACTCACTATATGCAAAATATAGTAGTCAAGTTTATACGAGTCAATTAAATACAACGAACATAAATAGTTTAGGACATGCTTTTCCACCCCAAAACATTTAAAAACCGAAAATAGGGGGAGTCGTGAATACTCACAATGCATTGAGATGATGCAAATGATACCTTGATCTGCGCTCCACTCGTACCACTATCGTTTTCCTACAACGATGTTACACACTAATGAGTCTCTAATTGAAATTTAATACTAGTATACTTACTACTACAATAGAATTATGCCAATAATGTGTCAAAATTTAATATTGATAAGTTACAAACATTTTTCTGTGGAAATTAAGTTTCAAATAATCAATTGTTATATAACAATTTAAGTGGAAAATTTCCATTATTGAAATGTTAATATTTAACATTTTAGAGGTGTTCCAATGATTAAATATTCAAAACGAAATCAATTTAGTTCTAAACTTTCCCAAACTTTGTATTTCATTTTTAATTGAAGTCAAACACCTTAAGATAAATTTTCTTGAATTTTTGATTTGTCTAACTATTTTTCACCATTTAATTCCATGAATAATCATAAAATCATGGAAAAATAGTAAATTATCATAAAAATTCTTGTAATTTTTGTATAACTATTTTACAGTGTACATAATCTAGGAAAAATATTAATATGTGTTTTCAAAAAGTTTAACACAATTTTTCTGATTTTTGTACATTTAAGTGTATTAAATCTTGGGAAAATAGAAGAAAAATAGCATACAGAAGATAAAAATCATCAAAAGTTTTATGTATCATCCTAACATATTATAAGAGTTTCTGGTAAATTTTCATGAATTTTGGATGAGTAAAACTATTTTTCCTGTTTTTAGTCCATTATAAACACAAAAATTCATGAAAAATAGATATACATTTTCAAAAATTCCCAAAATATTTTTCGGAGTCTTAAATATAAGGTACAAGCTGCGAAAAATAAGAAATAATATTTTCACATTCCCTAAAGTGGTTTTATGATTTATTAGAGCTAAATAAAAAGAAAATTAAAAACCATACTAAACAGTAACAAAAATCGATGAAACTTCATGAGAGATGTTTATTAACTTAAAGGGTCATCCACAAATATTTCCAGAATTTATTTACAAGTTTAAGCATTTTATATGCTTTAACACTCTATTTTATTATTATTTTCATGTAAAAATAAAGAAAATATATATTGAGCTGAAAATTTCCAGAATGCAACTTCAAACAATTTAATAACAATGAAAAATTGTTTTCTTATTTTTGATGTCGAAAAACATGCCTAAAGGCTCAAACAATTATAGAGAAAACTAGATTCTTGTGATTTTGGTAAAAATTATTGATGTTACTTTGAGAATTTTTGCAACATGTTCCAAAGGCTTTTGAATCAAGATATTTTTATACCTCTTAATACATGATGTTAAGTGCTCAAGTTAATTTTTCCTTGATTTTTAGTGATGAATAAGATCTTTGAATATGCAATACAAAACTAGTATTCAGAAAAAGGTGCTGATTGAGCAACAGTTTTGTAAAAATTTCTAAAAATCGAAATATTTGAATTTTCCAGTGAGGTCAGATGGGTTTAAAAGCTATCTCAAAATATTATATTTCAGAAAAAGAATCCCGAATTTTGGTTAAGAAATGAGTGAGATATGACAGTTTAAATTCAGGTAAAGAAATCTGGCAGATTGCATGCATGGTGATTGGTTAGAAAAATGAGTTTTCATCATTTCTTTGAGTAAATCTTTTGAAATATTTTAAAAGATATCATGATAAACTTATATTCTAGTCATGTTTCCAGAGATCAAAAGATTAAAACTTATCAAAATGTATACATTCATTTATGAACAAAATTTTGTTTCTCAAAAACTCTTAACTTGAGTTTGATGTTTTAATCCTTAAAATCGATTTTTACACTAAGATCATGAACATGCAACCTTGTTTATCATGCATGCATGGTGTTAAAACACATCCATGATGTTCTAAAAACCATTTTAACAAAAAGAAAACAAGTTTGAAGAAGATGAAGAAGTAGAAGTCGGTTTTTGAAGTAAAATGCACATGCATGGCTTAAATCATTGTTGTGGATCTTCAACAGATGTATGTTCTTTACCTTAAATTTATTTGTGGCTTGAAAAACCCTTATGAATCTCCATAATTTCGTGTTTAAGAGGCTGTGGTTGTGGTGTTTGGAGAAAAAAAAATTAGAGAGAATGTAGAGAGAGTTTTCTAGAGAGAGAAAGAAGAGAGATGTGTGTGTGTTGGAGAATGAGAGTGTGAGAGAGAAATATGGGAAGAGAGGGGTCCGAAATTTTGAGTATAATAACCCTTTCTCATTCATTTTGTTTTATAAAATTTAAGTTATTTTATAAAATATCTAAATTTTATATAAAATGTGCACTAAAATCAAGTTTTTATTCATGAAACCTTGATTTTTGACTTATAAATTAAGGATGAATGTTAATGACTTAAATTTTTATTTTCCTTGATTATATTTCCCTGAATTTAATTGTTTTAAGATAATATTATAAGTTTCATAACTATTTTTATAGAATTCTTGATGTTAAACTTTATAAAATTTTAGTTTTAAGGTTTTTAGGGTTTTTGAGAGTTTGTAAAAATTTGGATATCAAAATAAATAGAATATTTGAGACTTTAAATTATCTTATGGTATTATAACTCTTTTATAGTTATAAATAATGTTTGTAATTTATTTTTATCGGTTTATTGGCGTTCTATGTAGTGATTCCGAGATTCAAGCGAAATTGAGGAATCAAGTATACTAGTCCTAGTCTTCAACTTTGACTTAAGTTTCTATGAGACTTTGACCTAATTTCTACTTCTAGGTCAAGTGCATGATGTGTGTATATGATTCATGAAAAGGTGTTCGAGTCAAAGAGTGACCCGAATATGGATAGCCTCTACAATTAAGTAGTTGTAGAATTCACATATCAATGTGAAATCTAAGTACATTATCCATTGTTTCTAGTTGCTTCCAAGTTTCTAGTAGGTTATAACTGAGCTTCTAGTCACTAAGTCCAGTATGTGTCGTGCGTATATGTGCAACTAAGTTTATTCAAATCTAGAACCGACTCGAATTTTGACGGTTGTCACAAGTTAAGTGTCATATCAATGAGAGATTATAAATCTATCGAGGGTGTTTGAGCGGGTGTGCATGGTTGTTCACATCTTAGCTGTGATCTTCGACATCCCAGTCATAATTGGTAAGAGCATAATCAAGATTAAACATGTCATTGATAAGATTCAATGAATCTCAAAGATCTAGGAGTTTCATATGATTAAAATTAGTGAGATGACTCTACCTACCTAAAATAGATTAGAATTTAATTACACATCCTAGCCTTAATTTAAATAATCGGTTAATAATTAAGGATTAAAATCAACTAACTTGAATTCTCTCTTCTTCAAAATTTTAGATGTCAAATCAAGACAATGATGGTATTCCTCGTTCTTCTGGATATGTTTTTCCTTGTTCTTCTGAAGATGATCTTCCACATTCTGATAAATGTGAAAAAGTTTTCTCTTATTCGGGGAATGGTGGAAATGGACATCATGTTTCTTCAATTCTTCTACCTCCTCCTCATGTGACTCTCCCAACGGCACATTTTCCTTGAGTTGAAAGATATGAAACTACTCAAGCACTATTGGGATGTAAACATGAAGAGGGAAATTTTTGTATATGCGCATATTCTGAAAATGAAGTTGTACACTGAAAAATTAGAAAGGATTGGTGTCATATTCCCAAAGGAGCAAGCCATTGATATGGTTCTTCTTTCTCTTCCTGAGTCATATGGTAAGTTTGTTAAGAACTTTTATATGAGGAATCTTGATGTGACCCTAATTGATTTGACCGAGATGTTGATTGTTGCTGAAGCAAAAATGCTTAAGAACACATCTGACGTAGAGTTGCTTAAAGGGTCTAATTCCAAGAGTTCCATGGACATTGACAATGGTAACATTGGTGATCCAGAAAAGATTTCTCTTCCCTATGGAAAGAGGCCATCCAAGATCAAACCATTTAATCGTATGGTAAAGAGAAAGTTTAGTTATGGGATTATTCTGTCACACTCCAAAACCGAGAACGGCGGAAACGTTCTGGGGCGGAGGACGTCATGTACAGTATCATAACAATGCATAATAGTAAAGACAAGCAACAACATCCATTGCATTAATATAATAATTGTAATACAAGCGTGTTCTGTAAAGTTTTTAAGACACCAAAAGTATAATCAAAATAAAAGATGAGTCTTGTATGTGCTCCATCTTCTCAAAAGCTTCATCTGTACCTGTCTACTGATGACCTGAGAATACAAGTTATTTTGAAAGCGAGTATCAACATAAAGCTGGTGAGTTCATAAGTATTTAGTGTCATTGCTTGTATAAAAATGTTAGTAACAATGTAGTGTAGTAATCGATTTCAAATGTTTGTAAATAGTATACTCCCTGGAAAGCCCTATGTTTTTCAGTAAAAAGTAGTCTTCTACCAAGACCCGAGTGTTTGTATAATTGTCCTTTTGTAAATGTAAGGGTTTTTCCCTAGTAAAACTATTAGTATAAAAATATAGTTTACTGAAACGAGTATGTGACCAAGTCACAAAGTAATGAAATACAGACTCCAGGTGGTACTGAATGAACAATACGCCTCGAAACGTCTATAGTAGTAATATGTAGACTCCAGGCGGTACGCCTCGAAAAGTCCAAAATAGAAATGTGTAGACTCCAGGCGGTACGCCTCGAAAAGTCTATTTTTGCCTTAAATCCTTATTTAGTTAATTTAAGGTTTGAATGTGAACTCGTATGTAACCATACTGATCGACGGCTGAATAACTGATGACCCTCCAGGTCACACGTAGTATGGTGACATTTTGTCACCCCTTGGCCTAGTCGGCTCGGACTGTAGCTAGCAGTCGGGATGTAGGAGTGTCTGTCCCGTATAGATCTATACACATAATGCCCGCTCTCCCTCCAGGAGACTCTGGTTACACGGTGATAGCACAATGAAGTGTCGTATCGAGAAGTAGTATGTCACATTTTGTTTTAGTAATTAGTGTTTGTATAACATATAGTATATTCTCTTGTATCATGAATAGTATGTTCTGTTACTTAATGTAGTACTTATGTAATGACTCATAATGTATTGACTCTTGTTTGGATCGTTGTAGTAGTAGTAATAAGTAGTAATCCCTTAACTATACCTATTATAGTTAAACAGTAAGGTTGTTTGGATGCCTTTGTTACACAAAGGAAATGAACTAATGTGAAAGCTTGTATATCCAACACATATATGTATGATATATAACTAAGAATTCAACGACATTCGGACAAATAACAAGATACCCTAAGTCCACAACCAAACAAGGAACATGAAATAAGGTTAGCTATCAGTCCTAAGTCCTTCAAGTCTTACTTATATAAATATACTAGTGTAGATATGGATTTGAAAATATTACAAGTATAAGAGAGTTTGAAAACAGTTTTAGCATCAAAAGAGTTATATAAAAAGGTTTGAAAGCTTGAAAATCCCTAAATTTGATCGCATATTGAAAGTAGTAAGAAATCTTTCTGTTTATTCTAGTTATTAATCACATGTGATTAAAGCAATAACTAGAAGTGTTCAACTTGTATTCCCCCCCCCCATAAAAGCATTTAAAATCATTTAAAAGGTTGATTAAGGGGTATGAACTCACCTGCAGTGAGTGGATTGGATGGAAGTGTCGGGTAGGATGCTAGGTGTCAAGTGAGGACTTGAACAAACACACGGATCCTATGAAACATGTAGTGATACATAGATGTATCTAATTAGTCATTTAACAACTAATTAATCAAGTAAAGACCTCCTAATACATGGAAACACTTTGTTTCAAGTGCTAGGAGTGCTAAAGGGTCGCATCTAAGGAGAGTATGGCTTCACATTGGAGTTTACTCCTCATTTGGAAACCCTAGATGGTGTTTATGGTTTCTGGACCATTTCCCCCATGAGTTTACGGCCGTAAACTCATGGTACTTGGTGTATTTGTGTGTTTTAAGGTCTTATACTTCACAAGAAAGTGTTCTAAGTTGGAATCAAAGGCTTAGGAAGTGGTTAGGGCTCGAAATAGACCTTCTTTGGAGTTTACGGTCCTTGGACCACCTTGGAGAGTTTACGGTCGTAAACCCTTGAGTTTACGGTTGTAAACCCATGAGTTTACGACCGTAAACTCATGGTTACTCCAACCATTTCGTGTTTTGGTGTTTCTAGTTCATGCATGCAAGGTTCTAGTCTTTTATCCAAGCCATAGAAGGTGTTAGGGGCACCAAAACACCATTTGATGGTGTTTACGGTTCAAGGATCTCCCTTGACCGTAAACACATATGTTCTTGGGGATTTTGATGTTCTTCCAAGGGATTAACAAGTATCCTAAGCAAATAACTAGATAGGAGGAGTGTACTTACTTATAGGAAGCTTGTAAGAGTGTTTAGGACCCAAAAACACTAGTGTGTGTTCTTGGTGTTTTGAAGAACACTTGAAGATCTAAGTAAAAATCAAGAATCCATGGATGAAATGATGTATAAACACTATATGAAGTGTTGTATGAACGAATCTAGGAAGGAAGTACTTACATTTTGGCGGATTTGAAGAAAAGTGTGTGATGATACTTGAGAGAAAAGTGGTGGGTGTTCTTGAGGTGGGAAGTGTAAAGTGAGAATGGGGAGTAAACTCATGCTATATGCATGAGTTCGAGTTGAAGAGGAGTTTATGGCCCAAACTCCTCTTGTTTGGCCGTAAACACCTTGTTAGGGTGTTAGTTGTTTAATCGTTACACATTACGTCCTAGAAAACACTCCCTTTTATTTAATCGCTTCATGAATTTATTTTAAAAACACCCAAACGGACTTAAAACCGGCCAAAAATGTACTAAAATGTATTTGACTACTATTTGAAGTGTTTGACTGAAGAGATTATATAAATGAAAATTTCGGGTTGTCACATCATCCCCCCGTTAGAGGGAATTTCGTCCCGAAATTAGAGTTTAAGCAACTAAGTTATTACAAATAACTAAGTAAAGAGATGAGGATATTTAAGTTTCATTTGATCCTCGCGCTCCCATGTGAATTCCGGTCCTCGCTTGGCGTTCCAGCGAACCTTCACGATTGGGATGCGGCTTTGTTTCGTTCGTTTGACCTCTCGGTCCATGATCTCTACAGGTTCTTCCACGAAGTTGAGGTTCTCGTTAATCTCGATCTCGTCGAGTGGGATTATAAGAGTCTCATCGGATAGGCACTTTTTCAAGTTAGAGACGTGGAAGGTAGGAAGTACGTTACTGAGTTCGCGGGGTAGATTGAGTTTGTAAGCTACGGGGCCGATTCTAGCGAGAATCTCAAAAGGCCCAATGTATCTTGGATTTAGCTTTCCACGCTTTCCGAAGCGTATCAAGCCCTTCCAGGGTGAGACTTTCAAAAGGACTCGGTCTCCAACCTGGAACTCCAAGGGTTTCCTCCGTTTGTCTGCGTAGCTTTTCTGTCGGTCTCTAGAGGCTTTCAATTGTTCACGAATCTGAACGATCTTCTCTGTCGTTTCCCGAATGATCTTCGGACCCGTGAGAGTGCTGTCAAGGACTCGTCCTTTAGCTAACTGAGTGTCACCGACCTCAGCCCAGCACAGAGGGGATCTGCACTTCCGGCCATAAAGGGCTTCAAATGGAGCAGTCTTGATGCTCGTGTGATAACTGTTGTTGTAAGAGAATTCGACGAGAGGTAAGTGGGTATCCCAAGCCTTCCCAAAGTCGATCACACAGGCTCGCAGCATATCCTCCAAGGTTTGGATAGTTCTCTCACTTTCTCCGTCGGTCTGTGGATGGTAGGCTGTACTCATGTCCAGCCTTGTTCCTAGGGAGCTTTGTAGGGACTGCCAGAATCTCGAAGTGAATCTACTATCTCTATCGGAGATAATAGACATAGGAACACCATGCAGTCGTACGATCTCCCTAATGTATGTTCTCGTGAGCTTCTCCATTTTGTCTGTTTCTTTGATGGGTAGGAAGTGTGCGGACTTGGTCAATCTGTCGACGATGACCCATATGGTATCAAGTCCACCCGTTGTCTTGGGTAACTTGGTTATGAAATCCATAGTGATCCGCTCCCACTTCCATTCTGGTATCTCCGGTTGCTGGAGTAGACCTGATGGTTTCTGGTATTCGACCTTGACCTTGGTGCAAGTAAGGCATTTACTCACGAAGGTAGTAATCTCTGCTTTCATGTTAGGCCACCAGTATGATTTCTTGAGATCCAGATACATCTTATCTGAACCTGGGTGGACAGAATATCGAGTGTTGTGCGCTTTCTTCATGACCAGGTCTCTGAAGCCACCGTGTTTCGGTGTCCAGATCCGGTCCATGAGGTATAAGGCTCCGTCACCCTTGACTTCCAAGTTCTTATCCATTCCACACAGGGATTCTCCCGCCACATTTTCAGGTTTTAAGGCTTCGAGCTGAGCCTCCTTAATTCGTGCGGGTAGATGCGAATGGATAGTCATGGTCAACGACTTGACTCTTCGACCATAATATTCTTTCCGACTTAGGGCGTCTGCTACCACGTTGGCTTTACCCGGATGATAACAAATTTCGCATTCGTAGTCATTGAGTAGCTCGACCCACCGTCGTTGTCTCATATTGAGCTCCTTCTGGTTGAATATGTGCTGCAGGCTTTTGTGGTCTGTAAAGATAGTGGTCTTCGTACCATACACGTAGTGTCTCCAGATCTTTAGGGCGAATACAACCGCTCTTAATTCGAGATCGTGGGTGGTGTAGTTGACCTCATGTGTCTTCAGCTGTCTTGAGGCGTAGGCGATGACCTTACCTCGTTGCATCAGAACACAACCGAGTCCTTGATTTGACGCATCGCAATAGACCACAAAATCTTATGTTCCTTCGGGGAGGGACAGTATCGGTGCGGTGCATAAGGCCCGTTTCAGCGTTTGGAATGCCTTCTCTTGCTTCTCTTCCCAGTCAAAGGCCACGCCTTTCTGGGTCAATATCGTAAGGGGTTTCGCGATTCGAGAGAAGTTTTGAATGAATCTGCGGTAGTAGCCAGCGAGGCCTAGAAATTGACGAATTTCCGTAGGCGTCTTTGGTGCTGACCAGTTCTCGATGGCTTTAATTTTGAATGGGTCCACATGGATTCCTTCTTCGCTAACCACGTGTCCAAAGAATTCGACTCTTCGGATCCAAAATTCGCATTTAGAGAACCTCGCATAAAGCTTCTCTGATCGTAAGGTTCCTAGGACTTGTCGCAGATGATCGCTATGCTCTTCCTCGCTTCGAGAGTAGATAAGTATATCATCAATGAAGATGATGACGAACTGATCCAAGTAAGGACGGCATACTCTATTCTGTTGGGTATTGAGCATTCTAACACTCCTATGGTGTACATGCAACCCTATAAACCTTGGATCTATGTTTTCTCTATTATACATGCAAATATTAACTATTCCAAGGTTTCATCCTAACTAGCATATTATGAAGCACCTATACTACAAAGTTCTAGTTAGATGACATACCTTTTGATGTAGCTTGATGTCTTCAAGCTTTAAGAGCTTAGCCCCAATAGTGTGGAAGCCTCAAATGGAATCACAAATCACCAAAACACCTTGGAAGAACTTGAGAGAATATGTATGCACACTAAAATTGGCCCACTCTTATTTTCACACACTTGTGCCAATTTTGTGAGCCAAGGACCCCTTTATATATTATGGAGGATTAGGGTTACATCCATGTAAACCCTAATACCCATGACCTTTCATTTACATAGGATCCATGGGTTAAAAGCTCCATGGACCATCCATGAAAGCTTAGCCCAACCTAAATGAACTTGGCCCATTCCATATATATAAGAGTCCATATTTAATTAGTTCTTTTTGATCACTTAATTAATTCTAAATTAATTCTTGATCAATACTAATTAAATAATATGATTCCATATTAATATATTAGAACTTATAATATATTAATATAAATCATAAATATACTATTCTCAAAAGACTATCCATATAAATTGTGCCGGTGAAGTGCAACCCAAATGGACCATGTCGGGTCAGGTCAAGTACATACCAAATATAGTTATGGACTTAGACATTAATCCAACAGTCTCCCACTTGGATAAGTCTAAAACTATTATTGAGTATGACTTCAAAACCTAACTGGCAATCGTAGCTCTTAAAGCCGCTGTCGAACTCTGACCTTGTCAATGACTTGTCCATTAGATAAGGGATCATATATTCCTCCATTCTAGATATCATATGGACTGAGACATGGATTATAATCATTCTCTCTGTCCATTTGTTGTTTCTCGATTTTCGATTTATGATGACTGACTGATTGAACAAATCAAATCAGTCCTGGCTTGGCCAAGCACTCACATGTGTCATCGCTAAATCATCGAGGGGCCCACAGATATCGCTTTTATCCCGAAGGTAAAAGGAATGGGTAAACTTCGACTCATATGGCTTGTTCTACTACTTGTTGAATCATACACAAATGCACGTTTTATAACATCGAGTTACCAAATGCGTTTTCGTGCAATCAATGTATAACCAACTCATAGTAACAACTCATATCTCTAGGTTTGAAGAATATAAGATATTATCGTCTCATGATCACTCGTGATAAAATCCATGAAGTGATTCAAATGAGCGCGGGTTGAATCCAATACTCAGAACTTATGAGCACTCATGAGTGTTGTAGCACCACTTTGTCCACCAACTTGGACCTCTACAAACCAACCCATGACAGTCTTGATTCATATCTACTTCCAACATATGACCGACTGTGGATGGTTTGAATAACTTAATCATTCAGGAAGAGCGACTTAGTTATTCTGGAAGTCAAAACATGCAAAGTGAAACACAAGAATAAATGAATCAAATATGGTATCAAACCCTATGAATATAAATAAACACTTTTATTTATCACCATACTGATTACTCATTATTCATTGTTTCGGTTTTATCAACTTTATACTTGAATTAAAAACACTAGTTGTCCCATGCTCCAAGCATGTACACTATGTTTTTCTTAAACAATAGCTTTGCCATACACCAAGTATGCACTCTATGTTTGTCTATGATCCTTACTTTGTGAAATAAACCAATTGAACATAATTTCAATGATTCTAATTTCACACTCCCAAATCCTTATCGAAAAATGTGAGAATTTCAAATTCCTATCATTTATCGAAATCTGTTTAGATTTTAAACTTATATGCACTGACCCTCCTGTAATGAATATGTACAAAGTCACAAGGACTTGTCAACAGTCATTATAAGGTATTCCAATGGAGATCAACTCCATGGAAACTAAGTCTCATATTCAAAGTACATTGCTTTGGACATGCTTCTTGCATTAAGTTTTCTAATCTTACACAGATAACTTCCACCTATGGAGACAACTCCATATTCTCATTTTGACTATCACTTCTGAATAAGAGATGCCTCTTTTCAGAATATGTCAATATGGTCCTTCCAAAAATAGCACTATACTTCCAACTGTCCCTGAGCAACCAATCTTTGGTAAACCTCAGATTGTCCTCGACAATTGCTTAATCATTTTAGTCATGTCCAATTCTAGACCTTTTCCCTTCTTAATGCCTCTGGGCATTTGGAAAAATTTAGAAATGACAAATATTATAGCACATGCAATCGATCCTGTACCCAAAGCAAATGGTACACGATTCATGATGTCTCACATAAAGACGTGATTCTAGACTAGTCTTTTGCTACAATATTTTTATTTGCCATGTTTTCAAAATTTGACTATGAAGAGGGATGCCGTAATCATAATCGAATTTTGAGAACGCAATATATAGAATTTCCTTAAGTTGAACCAATCCAACATGAAATTCATATATATATTCTTGACTAAAGATGATTAAGGTCTCAATCTAAGCCTTTAGAACTGAAATGAAGTATATCCTCTCCCTTAATTATAGCAAAACAACTTTTTCAATCCCTGCAGCCTCACAAATTGAAACTTTTGTTTTCTATAATTAACATTGCTAACTTGCAACACTAACAATAATTATCATGCTCCCACTAACATGATGATTATTAGCATAACACTTATGCTCCCACTAGCTTTGACATGTACTCAGAAATCAGCCATGTTCACAAAATTCGGACTATGAATAGGGATGCCGTAATCATAATCGAATATTGAGAACGCAGTTAATATTTCCGTATATAGAATTTCCTTATGTTGAACCATTCCAACATAACATTCATATATATACTTGACTAAATTTAAAATCTCAATCTAAACTTTTAGAATTGGGATGAAGTATAATTTCCTCTCCCTTAATTATAGCAAAACAACTTTTCAACCCCTGCAACTTTGCAAATTGAAACTTTTGTATTCTATAATTAACATTGCTAACTTGCAACACCTAACATAATGATCATGCTCCCACTAACATGATAATTATTAGCATAACACTTATGCTCCCACTAGCTTTAACATGTATCCAGAAATCAGCTGGACTTCAAGAAATCAATAATTATTGACTTTCTTACCAAAGTTCAGATTTCTGATACGAGATGCTTCAATAAAACTTTATCTAAGCTCCCCAGTATCATACGCCTTTCCTTAGATAGCTCACATGTGTGTCTAAACAATTATGAAGAGGGATGCCATAATCATAATGTATAGACCTTTTTCCATTCTCAGTAGTCCATGTTAATGTGACGGTTAACCACACACGCTCCACTAACGACTTTGAGAATGCAAATATCACAATTTCTATCTACTTAAAATCTACTTAGTGAAAGCGTTTCCTCACCATCATTTTCATGAATCGAAGAGAAACCTTATGACACTTAGATTTTATGGTGTATGTGTTCCTATCCATGTGAATTTGTCAAAAACATAACCACAAGAGGAGGTTAGTGACAAATCCAAACTCATATGGACTGAACTTGTTTAATCTTAACTTCTTGCCACCTGGCAGCACAAGGGCCTACCATTGCTTCCAAGTAGTTGTGCAAACAACTGAGAACTCATAGAACTCACATGCATAGTCAACTTTAACTGGAATAGGCACATAAACAAGAATATGTCAACATGATAGGCTATAAACCTCAAGTCGTGTGCTAGTGATAAACAATACCCTTGATTAGTTCTTGAAACTTTTTAAGATCTTTAAGACTCCCACTGACCTCTTGACATATAAGATTCTCTTGTCAAGAACCATTCCTTGACAAAGCAAATATTCAAGACTTAGTGCGGATTCTTATCAAGACAAACACTTCACACAATTGGCCTTAGTTGATCTTTGTTTTATCCAAAACATCACAATTCACGAATTTCAAATGTACAAGAGTAGAAAACATTTTACTCTACATTTGATGAGTGTTATAAACCTTTCTTAAGATTATGTCACTCATGGAACAAGCTTGGAGTATGACTCTAATACTCAGTTTTGAAACGAAGTATGATTCATCTTTTAATTTAATCATTTCAACAATTCACGATTCCTCTTCTTAGTCAAACAATTGCACTAAGATGTACTTAGAGGATCAATTGTGATATGGTTATTAATAATCATTAAGATGATCATGAAACATGATACTGAAGCACGCTCCCATCTTTTCAGATTGGAGAAACTTTTATATTTCTACCTAATTTGATTCTACTCATTCGTCCTGTCATACATTGACACTTTTCCAATGTTTCAGAATTACACTTAAACTTGTAAGCATAACCATATTTACTAAACTTTAGTAAATCATGACGAATAGCCTTATTGTTCTTTGTGGTGGACCTGATCAGCGCACAACCAAGTGTACCCGATCTCCTAGTCCTTCACTTGACTCACATATACATGTGAACAAAGAATTAGTCTTATTTTACCAAAGATGAAAATTCTCATTCATCATACAATACAAGTTGCATAATTCCAAGTTTCTATCCAATTGAAACTTGGGTGATGAGAATCTTTCCTTATTTGGTAAATTATGACACTACCACAAACGAAAGAATCAAATCCATTTTCCAATATTGCTATCAAAGGAATCATATAAACAAGAATTTTCATAAATCCCATTGTAAGGATACTTAAAATAAATAAAATCAAAAATTTTCCTGTTATTTTTAAATTGCGGAAAAACTTATCCTTACAATGCAAATACATATGAAAACTATGTTGTTATCTATTCCTAAGCAATCTGTCATAACTCTTAGGCAGTAGCTCAAAATTCTGATATTCGAATCATGTGATCGTAATCCATCTTCGCGATCAGATTCAACATACTCTTCTTCTAAGCTTCCTCTCCTTTTTCGATTCTACAAAACATCAAAATGCGACCTAGTCATATCATGTAATAAGAATCTCCAAATAGAAACTTAATTGAGTTAGATAGTGGACTTTACCTGAAGCATAGTCAAATTTATTGACTTTTACCATCCTAGTGAACTTCCAGGTAAATAGGGCAGCTTCGCAACCAATGCCCCTTCCTTTTGTCAATAGAAACATATGGACTCTTTTGGAATGGTACATGAGACTATCTCAGACTTAGTCTTTCTCTTTACCATTGGGTCAGATGACTTGACCATGGCCGATCCCTTTCCATTGGGAAGATAAAGCTTTTCTGGATTTCTAATGTTACCATTGTCAATTTCCATGGAAGTTTGGGAAGTAGATCTTCCAATCAAATTTGCCTTACAAGTGCTCCAAATCATTGTTGATTCAGCAGCAACAAGCAAATAGGTAAGATTATAAGGGTCATGTCGGGGTCTGTCACATAGCAGTCCTTAATGAACTCTTCAAGAACTTGTGGGTTAGGCAGAATAATTGGAGGATGTGGAGGAAGTGAAGTATGATTTCCAGTCCCATTAATGCACAACAAAGAGATTAATCTTTCACCTTGATCGCCATTTGGGATATCATCTTCATTAGGAAAGCTTTATGCAAAAGCATAAGGAAGACCATAGTTGTCATAACTAGACATCTATGAGGGAGAAATTCAAGTTTAGTTGATTTAAGTCCTTAATATAACACCCAATATGAAATATTAAGGCTAGGACCCAACACAATATTTTATAACTTGGAAGAGGGATGTCGTAATCCAAGCTACAAAATATTTGAAGGTAGGTAAATGACGATTTACCAATTTCCACCATAAAAAACGAAATTTAACATTAGGTTTTAAATGAATTGAAACTCCTAGATCTTTTGAGATTCATTGAACTATTCAATGACATGTTTAAATCTCGATTGTGCCCTTCAAGTTTGCGACTGGGATGTCGAGGATCACAAACAAGGAGTGAATAACCATGCAAATTAACTTGGTACACTTAATGTTACAACCACCTAATCAATGTGTCGGTTAACCACACTCGCTCCATTGATCTATTATTAACATCAAGCTACCCTTTTCCACACATTGTCAGTCCCAGATTAGTGTGCCGGTTAACCACACATGCTCCACTAACGACTTAACAAGGTGCAAAGTGCAATTTCATGGGTTAGCACCAAATTCACATTTTCCTAAGTAACTAAGATTGGGAATTTATAAGTGTTTAGTTACTTAGTATTTATCATTATACTTTTAAAGAAGGGAGAATTAATGTCCCGTCCTACCCGTTCGTCTAACGACCCTCCACCAGTCAAGGAAGTGGTGGGTGAGAGTGGACACCCATTAAACTGCCATTTTATAGGCAGTAACCTTATACCCCCCTTATAGACCGGCTTCGTGAATGAGGCCTACTAACGGTAAGACTGACTTACTCTTATGCATATATATAAATATTAAACCTATAATATTATAATAGTATAAGGGTTGAATTTTAAACTATTAAAATTCTAAGGGTTGAACTTGGAATAAAGTATTCATGGGGGAAACTTTACAAATTCCAAAACTTAAGGGCAAGTTTTGAACAATTCAAAAAACTTTTGGTTTCCATGACGTATGAGTCTAAAGTAGTTTAATGGAAAAACTCTTCAAGTTCCATAACTTGAGGAAAAGTTATGGAAGACTTTAAAACATTTAAAAATGAGACTCTTCATTTTCATAACTTATGGAAATTTTATGAGTTCGAAAATTCATAAATGAGACTTTTCATATAACTTGAGGACAAGTTACAACAACTCATATTATGAACAACTTTTAGATCAATATGAATCGAAAACCAATTATCACATAATTTTTCTATTAATCTAAACTAACTCATAAGAACAAGATAATTCATATCATCAATCTTCAAGAAATTAGCATAAACATATAAACTAATACAAATCTTGAAATTATGACAATTATGCTTGAAATTGGATTAGCATGATCATTACCACATCAAAAACAATTTTATCAGTTCAAAAACAGTTTAGGGTAATGATCATAGTCCAATTCCAGCCTTAAAAGTCGAAAATCTGCCCTCTGGAGTACCAACTTGTCAAGTGCAGGAACCAAATCGGCGAGTTGAATGAGTTTACTCTTGGACTCGGCCAGTCCCCTAGTGGACTCGGCGAGTCCACAGTCCAGAAAGCCAAAATTTCGATTTTTCAAGCTATTGCATCAAGTATAATTGAAAACCAAGCCTAGTCTCTGATACCGCTGTTAGGTTTAGTATACTACAACATCCTATGGTGCACATACAACCCTAAATACCTTGGATCTATGTTTTCACTAACTATACATGCAATGGTGTTTCCAAGGTATTAAGCCTATAACTAGCATGCAATTGACATATACCATACAAGATACTAGTTAGGGTAACATACCTTTCATGTAGCTTGAAGTCTTGATGTATTTGGCCTTAAGAGCTTAGCCCCAATAGTGTGGAAGTCTCAAATGAAGTCACAACACATCATGAACAAAGGCGGCTCTTGAGAGATAATCTCCATGAACCAAAAACACCTCCATGAACTCCAAGTACAAGTCTAGGCGTTTTTGGCTATGAATGGACATATTTATATGTAGGATTCCAAGGGTCATGGGTATAACCCAAATCCATACCCATGGGTGTTATGATCCATGGTTCATGTGGCCCAACTCTTTATGTATCCATACATAAACTTGGTCCACCATGGATCATAAGCCCAACACATATAAATATAACTAATTACCATAATTAGTCCCCATATATTTAATTAGTCTCCTTTGATCACTAAATTAATTCCAAATTAATTCTTAATCAATACTAATTAAAACATATGATTTCATATTAATATATTATAACTTATAATATATTAATAAATCATATATAACCTTCTCTCAAGAGTCCATCCTAACAAATTGTCCTGATGATATGCAACCCAAATGGACCATGCTACTCTCGGGTCAAGTACATACCAATAATAGTTATGGTCTTAGACATCTAATCCAACAATTTCGAGTTTGGGAGCTGTTCTTATATAGTGGGGTCACGCGATGGCTTACTCTTCGAGGCAGTTGAAGCCTTATGAGGTGAACTACCCTACGCATGATTTGGAGCTGGGGGGCCGTGGTTTTTTCCCTCAAGATTTGGAGACACTATCTGTATGGGTTCGATGTACTATCTACTTTTGTTGGGTCTAAAATTATGGTTTATAGTTTGCTTTTCTAAACAACTGTATTTTTCTAAAATGTAATATGTGTTTGCGGCTGTGTTCACGGCCAGGTTAGTGTGTACGGCCGTAAACGGGTTTACGGCCGTAAACCCGTTCACGGTCGTGAACATGTCTACTATATATAGGGTGAGGAGTGCATGTAAGGCAAATGGCCAAGGAGCTTAAGTGTGTGAAACCCAAGGTGTTCTGGAGAGAGAAACTAGAGAGAGGAGCTAGTGTGTGTGAACTATGTGTATGGAGCATCACTCTATTCATTGAATACATCATAGATTCACTTATTCTTCTTCTCCTTCTTCTTCTATTGATCTGGCATCATCCGTTTGATTGGGATTCCGCACCATCAAACAGATCTGATTGATACACAAGCAGTTTGGGGACTTTCAATTGGTATCAGGGCTTGGTTTGTATCAATCAATTTTGTCAGATCTGGAGCTTATTTGATCTTATTTTTGAAGGATTTTTGCGTTTTTGGATAGATCTTGGAAAAATAGGGGGGTTTGTTCTTCGTGTTTTTGACCCTACGAATGTTTTTGGATAGATTTTGACTTTTTGGATACGCAAACTCTAGCTGGTTACGCTAACTGCTGGCCGTACACGCTGCCACCTACTCGCTGGTTACGCAAACTCTTGGACCCTACGAATGCGTTTTTTTGGTCGTAACCAGCGAGGAGGTGGCAGCGTGTACGGCCAGCAGCTAGGGTTTCCGAAGAGTTTGCGGCCGCAGTTTACGGTCCGAGGATTTTGCGGTCAGAGGGTTTATGGTTCGAGGCCTCGGAGTTTACGGTCTGAGGTTTACGGTCAGCATCGCACGTGTACGGTCTGGGTTTGCGGTCTGCAGCCTCGCACGTGTACGGTTCTCGGACGTCTGCGGTCCTCGGTGTGCACGACTCTGCCTCGTCCTCGCATCGCACCAACCTCGGTCTCGCATTCGTAGCCTCGTCCTCGCAGAGTGCTTCCATTAAAAAAAGAGAATCGAAGTTGAGGGTGCCGGGGATCGAACCCAAGTCTCCTATCTCCTCACCCACGCATCTTACCAATTGCTCTAGGCTGCATCTTGTTTCATTCCTTTCGATTTTTATTCAAAAGCACTCCCAGTCGCTTCTAGTTTCACAAATTTGACACTTTTAAACCAAAAATCAATTTCCTTTATTTTTAAATTGCTTTTTCAACCAAAATTTTAGTTTTTATTTTTTGACTTTTAATTTTGACTTTTTAAATTTTGACTTTGACTTTCAAGTTTGACATTTGACTTTAAACTTTGACTTTCTCGTTTAACCTTCAAATTTTCAAATTTAGCTTTTCGGTTTGACTTTTTAAATTTGACTTCTCAAGTTTGACTTTTTAAATTTGATTTTTTAAGGTTGACTTTTGAGTTTTCAAGTTAAAGGGCATTTTTGGTAAACAATGAGTTCTTCAAAAATCAATACCAATGAAATTTCCTTGGAAAATTTACGTGAACACTATGAATTATTACGTAGAGAGAATGAGGACCTAATATATGAGAGGTACACTATTAGGAAAGAACAAAAACCATTAAAAGCACAACTAGAAGCCAAAATCAAGGATTTCCAAAAACTTCAGGAAGAGTACAGCAATAAATGTGCTAACTATAGATATATGACAGAACAACTTGCTGCTGTAACTGCCGAACTTGATGCATTGAAGGCTAAATTTGAAAATGCAGATTTTAATTTTAGAAAATTTGATGTGTCAAGTGAAGTAGTTGCGTCAATGATGTGTCAAGTGAAGGGTTTAGGATATGATAAAGTGCCTCCTCCTTTTAATCATACCTATCAATGTAACCCTTTGACAAAAAAGGAAATGGACAGAGAGCCACATCTTAAATATGGATTTGTGTTAGGAGGTAGTATTAATGTTGAAAATACTAATGTTTCTACTTCCCATGCAGATCAATCTTTAAGTCAATCAAAGCAAGCAGCTGAAGAGAGTGTGTCTGATAATAAAATTGTATCAAAGTCTGATGACTTAAATTTTTTCGATATATTTGATGATATCTTTGATAATTCTGCCGTGGTTGTGCCTGGAAAGTGTTGAGCTGAACGATTCTAATGCTTCTACTTCTTGTGCAGGTAAAGTAGTAGAGGATGAGGACAAGGAGAAAACTATTGAACAAACCAATGTCTCCTTGAACTCTGAATATGTTGCTTCGAACTCAGTTGCTTCTGATCAACCTGCTGTTGAGAAATACATGACACCAAAACAAGCGAAACAGAGTGTTTGCTGTAATTGTGCTTATGGGAACAATAAGAGACAAGGCATGGATACGCCACCAGGGGTTGAAGAAACAACTTCCCAGTGACGAAATAGACTTGCTTTCACTGTGGAACACCTAGACACATTGCCAGAAATTGTCCAAATCGTGCATACGTTCCCTACTACGCATGTAACATCCGGTTTACCAAGTATATTGTTTTAATAATTTATTTAAGGATTTTGGAGGGACTCGACGAGTTGGTGCCTCAACTCGTCGAGTAGGGTCGCGGCTTGGTGATGTGGATAATGAATGGACTCGACGAGTCGGAGAGATGACTTGTCGAGTCAGCGCTGTTGGCAGAAACCCCAATTCTCCCGGGCCTGGGCCTATTTAAAGGCACTTAAGGTCTCCTATTGTGGCTACCCTTCAGAGGAGAAAACCCTAAACGAGTCCTGAGTGCTTTGGGCAAGAAAGAGAGCCATGTTGAGCTTCTTGGTGGGTGTCTTGCAAGGAAGAGGAAGGTTTCAAGCCAAAGGAGTTAGAGGAGGTTGTAGATCCGCGATTTGCAACCAAGGAGCATCAGTTGGAGGTATCAATTCGGACCCCTTTCTTCCCTATTTGAGTAGATCTTTATTTTATGGTTTAGGGCTTGTATTACATTCTTGGTGGGGTTTTCAATGCATCAAACCCCTCTTATGAGCTGATAGCATAGATCTGGACCTTGGAGGGTCCAGAGAGTCCGAAAGTGGGAAGCCATGGTGGAGCAACCATTGGGCTTTGAAGCTAGGAACCATTAATGGAGTCTTTATGGTTTATAATGCAAAATACACCATGCATGGACATCAAGATCGGACCTTTACGCGACTTTTGGGTAGTAGGAGGTTAGATCTATGACTTAGAGCTACAGATCTGACCTCAGGTGGCTGAGTGAGTAACCCAATGGAGCCAACTCTTTGAGTCCATGGGATGACTCGACGAGTTGTAGCGGGTGTGACCCGGTAGCCTTAGCCAGGGTTGACTCATCGAGTTGGGAGTCAACTCAGTGAGCTAAGCGAACCCTAGGAGGATCATGGAGATTTCGAGGGGACTCGACGAGTCACAGGTGTGCACTCGGCGAGTCAGGTCAACAAAGAATGTTGACCCAGGTTAACTTTTGTTGACTTCATGAGTGGACCAGTAAGGGGGCGGGTGGGGCCAAGGAGGGGTAAAATGGTCTTTTACCCATCCTGAGGGTCAAAAGAGGAAAAGAGGATTTAAAGAATAAAGAGTAATAACGCGGATAATGATTGAGATGCTTGTCTTATGTGTTAGGCGGAGGCGAGTCCAAGATTTCCGAGTGCTTGTCGGTTACCTGCTAACCGAGGTGAGTCTTCTCACTATACGTTACCTAGAGTGGTATTTGTGTGTGACCGGAAGGTCTTATGTGCTTACTTGAGTTATGCATCTTGTCTATGTGATATTATGCTATGAGTTATTTAGACTGGACCGGAAGGTCCAACGATATATGAGGCCGGAAGGCTCAACCAGACCGGACCAGAGGGTCCAACGAGTTAGACCGGACCTAAGGGTCCAACGAGCTGTAGGACCGGAAGGTCATCATGGGTAGGACCGGAAGGTCTACCAGAGTTGTGGAGCCGGAAGGTCCACTGAGACACATTGACCGGAAGGTCTCGTAGAGCCATAGCCTCGAGTGGCTAGTTATATGTATGTGCTATTTTGGGGAACTCACTAAGCTTTGTGCTTACCGTATTATGTGTTATGTGTTATGTGTTTCGGGTTTCTCAGGATTACGGGACGGCACCGGCGTGATTGTACACACCAGAGAAAGAGTTATGTTTTGAGGATCCTGGATATTTAATGGAGTTGTGTTTTGTAATTTGAATAAATGAGATTTTTATACAATATGTTATGAAAAGTATGTGATTTTAAAATGAAAAATTTGTTTGAAAAAATTACGTCGTTACAAGTTAGTATCAGAGCCTTGGTTTGAGGGATTCGGATGCGCCTTCGGGTAAATCTGGACTCAAACTGAGGATTTGAGAAAAAATTTCAAAGAAATGATTTTTCTAAAGCGAACAAGAGTTTCTAAGAGAAAACGAGAAGGAGCAGTGTGTACAATCAGCTAGGGCCCGAATGGTGATTTCCCAAAATACCATTTCTTTTATGTTATGAGATGTTTATGAGATATTTTATGAGATATCATGCATGCTAGAAATAGGCTAGGTATTCCATATTTTAGGACTAGAGTGGCCTGATTTGTGATGCCTTAGCCTAGGAGTTTCTGTTATCTGTGATGTGCTTTCGAGTATGTGCTGAGTAAGAGTATCCAGCAGGAATATTTCAGAGATAGAGCTTCGAGTAGAGGAGTAGTCTAGGAGAGATACCTAGATAAGCATCGAAGGATGCCTTCTGAGAGAGTAGTTATATGCCCGTGTGGGGTAGAGTGCTTGAGTTTGGTGACACCTGTTGTGTGTGAATAGAGCAAGTGGAGTTGCAACCTAGAGTGGTTTACGTATTGGTGGAGACTATTCGATGCTTGCATGCTGCTTGCTTCGTGCTTTGTGGAACTCTCGATGATGGGAGTCAACTACTAAGTGAATATGACGATATTCAGGCGGTAGATGGCTGGCATCATTAGGAGTTTTTCAGCAGCTGATGGCAGAGAATTGTAAGCACCTAGGAAGAGCCTAGGGGTTGACCGTGGTCAGATGAGTGTGCTGATAGGGTAAAGCATTTCGCTGGGGAGCGAACACGTGTAACGGGATGGACGAACGAGAAGGTTGCGCAACTACTTAAGAAATCTGGGATGGTCCATGTGGAAAGTATGGGTAGATGTGATAGGTAGTATGGGCCCGTACTACTGAAAGCAGAGGACCCATACTTGCTGCAGGGAGTATTCTGGAGATTCTAAGTAGCAGATTGATTGGTGATGTCGTGGTTCGAGTACCATGCTTTGTAGCGGACTGAGAAGAGAGAACATGGTTCGAGTACCATGATTCGTAGCAGATTAAGAGGAGATAACATGGATCGAATACCATGGTTTATAGCAAATCGAGAGGTGGCCACATGGTCCGAGTAGCATGACCCGTGGCGGTTAGTGTTACTGGTTCTACCAGCTATTCCGTTGTGATTGGTTAGACCGAGATCGGATGCTATAGTGTATGAGGTCAGAAGGTCATGTGGAACAAGTTCCAGCGAAGCATCCCTTTTGTGGGAAGTCGAGATGATTCCAAGGTATTTTGGTGAGATGTCAGATGAAGTCGCAAGGCTCAAGGATATGGAGGATTGCGGCATGAGTTGAGCAATCAGTCGATAGTGGAGATGTGACCTTCTGTGACCTGAGTGGTATTATTTCCGTTTCGTGTGGGAAACATAAGAGGTGTTGAGATTTCGGTTTCTGAGCTTGGGGGTAAAACCCTGCGGGTTAGCATTGATGGCGACCTTCCATCAGAGTATTTGGGCAGTATGTCTGCCGAGAGGTAATGATAGAGCATGAGCAGGTTGTCAGTGGGGACTGAGATGGTTAAGGACAAGGATACACCCTATTTGAGCATAGTAGGGCATGTATTAGCTGCAGCGGCGGACGATCAAGAAGAGGATATTGGGGCGGTGGCTGTTATTGTCTATGATGAGTATCGAGTGTGGTAATGAGGTCTCCGCTCTTATTACAACCCACGTGATGGAACGTTGGTTGAGGAGTCGAGGATGAGGAGTATGATAGTTCATTATTTTCAGATTAAGAGTCAGAGTTACTACTGGACAGTTGAGATGTCCGGTAATAGGATGGTATAAGATTCTGTATGATTAGAGGCAATCATGATGAAAAGTTTCTGAGGATTTCATCCGAGATTCGGGTATTTGGAGTCGCGGGGTCTCTATCGGGGAGACCGCCGAGCATTGTGTAGTACCTTCCAAGAGTAAGTGTGATGTTCCTGGTGGAAACAGTCTGTGGAATAGATTATTGGTGCGCCAATTGGTGATGGTTCGAACCCTGAGTGGGGGAGAACCGGGTATTCTATCGAGAGGATCAGAGATTTGTTCGAGAGCGGTTAGGGATCTGGATAGAGACATGCACTATGGATTCATGAGACCAGGGTTATTGGTGGTCGAGGCGAGTTGCAGAGGGAGTTAATGCATGTTGTACGCGTTCAAGAAAGGATGAGTGTCTGCACGGCAGGTAGCCGTTGGTCTGAGGCCTTGTGGTAGATAAGAATTTTTCGAGGTGGTTGGTTCGTAGGGATACTTCGGCAGTTGGGAAATTTTGGGTTCGATGAATGGATTATTCTATGCTCTTTGGAAAGGGTAAGAGATGATAGGGCATCCAATTTTCGGGTCGGTATGCGTAATCTCGCTTGGTTTTGAGGAACAGAGGAAAGAGTTTCGGAGGGTCACCTTCGTGTTCTGAGTCGTTGGCGATTTCTCCGTATTTCAATTTGGGAGATGGAGTATTATGGGATTACAAGTGGTACGAGAGGAAGATCGGTTGCGAGATTACGAGGAAGCAATGCAGTATCTGAGTATGATGCCATGAGTATGAGATCAGTGGTAGAGTCATGACACTGCGAGGCGTTGTGATGGTGTACCGGGGTATCCAAGTTTAATGTCCTAAATCTCGGATTATTTTGAGTTTCGAGTTGAGATGGCAAGTGGTGTATCAAGTATCTACGGTTCCAGTGGGGGGCCCTTCGGCCAATTGACATCAAGCGAGATTATTCGAGAATGTGGATTGCAGCAGGGAAAGGTGTTTTGTTATGGCGGATGTCGTCAGAATAGCAATGCATAATTTGGGTAAGTGTGTACACCTATCTATGGTTGGTCCACAAGGCATGAGTTATTGATCGCAGTGTGGCGTCGACCTGAGGATGAGATTGTGAAGTGGTAAGAGCAAGTGCGGTAAGACTGCGGGGAACTGCAATTTCAATGAGTTAGCGCAAAGGGGTGTGGTGATGCTACGGGGAGCCGTAGTACTCACTATTCAGCGAGAGGTTGTGGTGATGCTACAGGGAGCTGTAGTACTCACTATTCAGTGAGAGGTTGTGGTGATGCTACGGGGAGCCGTAGTACTTACTATTCAGTGAAAGGTTGTTGTGATGCTGCGGGGAGCCGTAGTACTCACTATTCAGTGAGAGGTCGTTGTGATACTGCGGGGAGCCGTAGTACCCACTAGTTAGCGAGAGAATGTTGTGATGAAGTACTCTCTGATCAGAGCATGACGCAGAAGAGTTTTAGGCTTGGGTAGCCCTAATATTTGAGTTTGTGGGAGCCTGGTGGTCGAACCAGGGGCGAGAATGGGGTCTCCATATTTGTCGGGAGTCGTTATATTCTGAATTGAGTGGTGGTTGTCGTAACCAAAGGGAAGTGGATAAGTAGGGTACGCATGGGTTGCGGGTCATGAGCCATGAGTTGAGTGGTTCATTGCGACGAGTGGTTCCAACTCTGGGTCAGACCAAACTCTCGAGTTTGAGTTTGGCTCTGGTAGTGAGTCGGGTAGGCGAGATGAGATTCCAGATTCAGAGATGAGTTCCATGTTGAAGGGTATTGGTTGTCATCTGGTGTCCTAGACCAGTGTAGTTCAATGCTTGGTTCGGGAGGTACCACGGGATGCATGGAACTAATGAGCCATAGACGACAAAGGTCAGGGGTGAGCCGATCTTCAGTGGGGATTTTATTATTTGCTTGGGATAGCGAGAATTTCGTGACTGGTGTGTCACAATGGACCGAGATAGTTGTTGAGAGGGGGAAGGCGGCGAGACGTTTTGAGACATATAGTGGGTAACCTTTGGAGGTCCGACTGTAGGGTCGAGAGTAGACCAGGTGCTAAATGATAAAAGAGATATCTGTGAGAAGGTGAAGGATTACGATTTTAGAGGTTGAGGACTTCCGAGCGAGCATGATTATTTCTTTTGTGTCTGAGATCAGGGTGATGAGAGTTTATTGTTCGGATGGGTTCTGATTATAGTTCAGTGGATGAGCCCCTGGTGGGATGTGAGCCCTTTCGTTCCTTGGGGCGTGATTCGGATCGTTTGGTATGAGTGATCGGTTGCCGATTTTTGGACTTTGTCTTGTGTGAATCAGTGGATCAGTGAGTTATCAGGGTTGGTGTTCGAGGAGCATATATCATGGTGATAGCTTGAAAGGGCGGTCTGGCGGCGGGCCAGGCCACTAGAGTTTCCAGAGTTTGGGAATGTCAGACAGGTGTAACTTAGCGGCAGAAGGGTTGGTTTGGTTCTGGACTTGGAAATTTCTGTGTGGATTCAGGTGTCCATGGAAAAAGATATCGGTGTGGTAGGAGATACTTTCGGTAGTGCTTTACGGGTTGTTGGATTCAATCTATATGTGATTAAGGAGCGATTTCGAGGGCGAAATCTAATTCAAGTCGGGGAGAATTGTAACATCCGGTTTACCAAGTATATTGTTTTAATAATTTATTTAAGGATTTTGGAGGGACTCGACGAGTTGGTGCCTCAACTCGTCGAGTAGGGTCGCGGCTTGGTGATGTGGATAATGAATGGACTCGACGAGTCGGAGAGATGACTCGCCGAGTCAGCGCTGTTGGCAGAAACCCTAATTCTCCCGGGCCTGGGCCTATTTAAAGGCACTTAAGGTCTCCTATTGCGGCTACCCTTCAGATGAGAAAACCCTAAACGAGTCCTGAGTGCTTTGGGCAAGAAAGAGAGCCATGTTGAGCTTCTTGGTGGGTGTCATGCAAGGAAGAGGAAGGTTTCAAGCCAAAGGGGTTAGAGGAGGTTGTAAATCCGCAATTTGCAGCCAAGGAGCATCAGTTGGAGGTATCAATTCAGACCCCTTTCTTCCCTATTTGAATAGATCTTTCTTTTGTGGTTTAGGGCTTCTATTACATTCTTGGTGGGGTTTTGAATGCATCAAACCCCTCTTATGAGCTGATAGCATAGATCTGGATCTTGGAGGGTCCAGAGAGTCTGAAAGTGGGAAGCCATGGTGGAGCAACCATTGGGCTTTGAAGCTAGGAACCATTAATGGAGTCTTTATGGTTTATAATGGAAAATACACCATGCATGGATATCAAGATCGGACCTTTACGCAACTTTTGGGTAGTAGGAGGTTAGATCTATGAGTTAGAGCTACAGGTCTGACCTCAGGTGGCTGAGTGAGTAACCCAATTAACCCAACTCACCGAGTCATGGGATGACTCGACGAGTTGTAGCGGGTGTGACCCAGTAGCCTTGGCCAGGGTTGACTCATCGAGTTGGGAGTCAACTCAGTGAGCTGAGCGAACCCTAGGAAGATCATGGAGAATTCGAGGGGACTCGACGAGTCACAGGTGTGCACTTGGCGAGTCAGGTCAACATAGAATGTTGACCCAGGTTGACTTTTGTTGACTTCATGAGTGGACCAGTAAGGGGGCAGCTGGGGCCAAGGAGGGGTAAAATGGTCTTTTACCCATCCTAAGGGTCAAAAGAGGAAAAGCGGATTTAAAGAATAAAGAGTAATAAGGCAGATAATGATTGAGATGCTTGTCTTATGTGTTAGGCGGAGGCTAGTCCAAGATTTCCGAGTGCTTGTCGGTTACCTGCTAACCGAGGTGAGTCTTCTCACTATACGTTACCTAGAGTGGTATTTGTGTGTGACCGGAAGGTCTTATGTGCTTACTTGAGTTATGCATCTTGTCTATGTGATATTATGCTATGAGTTATTTAGACCGGACTGGAAGGTCCAACGATATATGAGGCCGGAAGGCTCAACCAGACCAGACCAGAGGGTCCAACGAGTTAGACCGGACCTAAGGGTCCAACGAGCTGTAGGACCGGAAGGTCATCATGGGTAGGACCGGAAGGTCTACCAGAGTTGTGGAGCCGGAAGTTCCATTGAGACACATTGACCGGAAGGTCTCGTAGAGCCATAGCCTCGAGTGGCTAGTTATATGTATGTGGTATTTTGGGGAACTCACTAAGCTTTGTGCTTACCGTGTTATGTGTTATGTGTTTCAGGTTTCTCAGGATCGCCGGACGGCACCGGCTTGACTGTACACACCAGAGAAAGAGTTATGTTTTGAGGATCCTGGATATTTAATGGAGTTGTGTTTTGTAATTTGAATAAACGAGATTTTTATACAATATGTTATGAAAAGTATGCGATTTTAAAATGAAAAATTTGTTTGAAAAAATTACGTCGTTACAATGCACAAGGGTGGCAAAATGCGCCAAGAGGGAGATTTTCCAAAAGAAACCCCTCAAGGTCACGATCAGACAATGGCGACTAGAATGCCATGAAGGGCAAGAATTCAACTCCCAAGGCCAAGAAATCAACTCCCAACAACAAGAAGGGAATGTCGGCCAAGAAGAAAAGATCAAGAGATGCTCCAGTGAAGCCAAGACCGGTTAGGTCAAAGTCATATTGAAGATCGGCTTCAAGTTTTGAAACAAGTGTCGGGGCACCCAACAAATCGAAAAAGAAATGGGTTAAACCCGACTACAGATGGGTACCAAAGGTTCAATCTCCCAAATCACTTAATGATTCTAATATTTCCACATCTTTTGTTTGTGATAAACAGGATATGTTATGGTAGAAAGTACCGTGCAAGGATGACAAAGGTCAACCCTGCTTCAAAATGGATTGGGTTCCAAAGACCAACTGATCCTGCTCTGTGTCGGAGCAGCAATGGAGGCATATCATCAGACTTCGGTTTGTTAGTAGTGGCCGTTCCTAGCACATGATATGAGGCATCTCTCAACTGTACAACACTCAGAACATTGTTTGAGAGTATGTGTCCTTTGCGGGAAAGGAAGAAAGGAAAGGATCACTCATGGGGTTTGTGCTTAACGATGTGAAGAATTTTTGGATCTGTTTTGAGATTATGCGTGCTGTTCTCAGACCTTCGGTTTGTTGGTAGTGGCTGTTCCTAGCACATGATAGGAGGCATCTCTCAACTGTACAACACTCAGAACATTGTTTGAGAGTATGTGTCCTTTGCGGGAAAGGAAGAAAGGAAAGGATCACTCATGGGGTTTGTGCTTAACGATGTGAAGAATTTTTGGATCTGTTTTGAGATTATGCGTGCTGTTCTCAGACCTTCTGGATGCAAATTCAATCGGTGACTTACGGTTTGAGTTTTCTTCTCTATACTCCTGAGTTTATCTTACACTGCTTCATTTCAAAGACATTTTTCTTTAATTTCCTTATATGTCTTTCTTTAGTAGGTATTATTGGGAAGTGATATGAAGTATAGTGCTAAAGGGCAATTTATGATGCGTGTAATGCACTAAAGCCGAATTGTCTAGAGTCTGTATTTAATGTGCTCGTAGGCACAATGGATTCAAAAGGTCTAGACATTGATTGACCATGAAAGGAATTGACTAATATGAACTTAGATAGTTTCATTTGGACTGACCATACGACGCTCGGGTAGATTGAGCAGTGAGATAAACATGGGAACCTGCGAGATACACTAAAAGTTAATTATCTAGAACTGTGGCTCAACATTTCCTTGATATACGGACTGATGTCCTTAATTCTGGTTCTGATAGGGCGACTGGGGGGTTCTTATAAAGTAGGTCTGTAGGAAATTATTTTCTTGCTTTCTATCTGTCAGTCATATGTTGCTTCCTTTGCGTGATTGGAACATATCCGACCTGGAATGCAACATATGCAACTCTATCTCTATGCATTTCCATATCTATGAAATTATTTCTATCTGTTAGCCATATGTTGTTCCCTCTGCGTGATCGGAAGATCCGTCCTGGGACACAGCATATACACTCTACTATCTCTCTAAACCCTTATCTATGTTAGTCATATGTTGTTCCCTCTGTGTGATTGGAAGACATCCGACCTGGGATACAACATATGCACTTCTATATCTGACTTCCTCCTTAATAATTGTCTACTCACCTAAAGTAAGGGGTTCTTTGGAAGTTCTTGATTACCAGGGTATATCAGGAAGTGGGAAACATGTTGTAGTTCATCTAAAATTGAACCATTTAATAGGTTGTCTGTAGATCTTGCTGCTTAATTTAAGTGGACAACAATATCCTTGGTCGTCATCAGCTAAATGTCCATTTAGGAATATATATCACAATGACTTGTCACTTATAATCTGTCCAAATTGTCAACATCCTTTGTGTTTAAGTGGACTACAATACCGGTGATTGACTAGATCTAGACATGCAGGCATGTGCTGATAAACGATATTGGATTGCTTGACAACTTTGATCCCAAAATGTTTTTGTTTTTGTTAAATTTGTTCATAGTTTTCCTCTATGCACAAATTTAGGGGGAGAATTAAAAAAAATTCAAAAATCAAACAAAAATCAGAAAATTAAAAATCCAAAAATAGTGTTATTTATGTTTTATTTCTTGTTCAAGAAAATCAAAAATCCAAAAATATTTTTGTTTCTGTTTTATTTTTTTTCAGAAAATATGAAAAATCCAAAAATATTGTGTGCTAAGTTTTCTTTTAGTTTTGTTTTGTCTTGAAAAGTGAATTCAGATGTGGATGAGACTCATTGAGACTGAATCGAAAATTTCTGAGCCAAGGCTTCATCCGTGAGCATCGAAGAATTCTCATTCGAAGGAGCAAGAAATGAAGATTATTCTTTCAACATTCAATCCTGCAACCCCAGAAGTAAGGTGAAGCTGACTTGAAGATTATGTGTCAAGTTGCATTGAAGCCTCATCAATCAATTTGTTGCTATTCTTGAACCTACTGAAGTGATCCAGAAGTTTCGTTCTCTTTTCTCTCTGAAGATTCTCAAGCTGAAAGCAAAATTTTCAAGAATCTTTTCAAGAAGCCTCCTCACCCAACGTGCGTTCAATGCCAAATTCTGAAGAAAAGCCCAAGTGCTCAAGATGAAGTCATTTATTGAAGATTCATCAAGTTCATCTTGAACTTATGAAGAATTTGAAGATTAATGCTGAAGCCAAGCTCCCAATGAAGATTGACAAGAAAAGCCAGCTACTTTTTAGGGGGAGTTTGTTGGGTTAATTACAAAAAGAAAGCTATATGGTTTATACTTTACTTTTCTAGGAAAATGTATTTTTAAGTCTAGGACTGTAAACAATTTGGTGTTTACGGTCGTATACATGTTTACGGTTGTGTTTACGGCCGTGAACAGGTTTACGGCCGTAAACCCATTCACGGCCCATTTCTACTATATATAGGGTGAGGAGTGCATGTGTAAGACATAGAAGTGAGAGCATATTGTAGAGAGAGAAAGTTACAGAGAAGAGTGGAGATTTAGTGTGTGTTAGTGTGTGTGAATCTTGTATCTGGATCTTATATCATATCAATTCATACAAGATTCATCATCTTCTTCTTCTTCTCTTCTATTGATCTGGCATCATCCGTTTGATTGGGATTCCGCACCATCAAACGGATCTGATTGATACACAAGCAGATTGGGGACTTACAAGTAGCTCCAGATCTGACAAAATTGATTGATACAAACCAAGCTCTGATACCAATTAAAAGTCCCCAATCTGCTTGTGTATCAATTAGATCCGTTTGATGGTGTGGAATCCCGATCAAACGGATGATGCCAGATCAAAATAGAAGAGAAGGAGAAGAAGAAGATAACGAATGTTGTATGATTTGATATGAATGAAGATCCAGATAAAAGATTCACACACACTAACACACACTAAAGCTCCTCTCTTCTCTCTAACTTTCTCTCTCTACAATATGCTCTCACTTCTATGTCTTACACGTGCACTCCTCACTCCATATATAGTAGACATGGGCCGTGAATGGGTTTACGTCCGTAAACCTGTTCACGGCCGTAAACACGTATACGGCCGTAAACACCAAGCTATTTACGGTCCTAGACTTAAAAATACATTTTCCTAGAAAATTAAAAAAGTATAAACCATATTTTTGACCCAACAACACTTACCACAAGAGTTTGAGGTGCTTGATGGACCAGCCGAGTCTGAATATGCGGCAGTGGAGATGGTTAGACGTGTTAAAGGATTATGATTGTGAGATCCTGTACCACCTTGGGAAGGCCAATGTGGTGGCCGATGCTTTGAGCCGCAAGGCGGTGAGTTCTCCTATCAGATATATCTACTTGAGGATGGTTGTCACGTTGTCTTTGTTGGATTTGATCAAGAAGGCTCAAGTGGAGGGATTAAAAAGGAGAATTGGTAGGCCGAGCGGATCAGGGGGCAGATTTCCTTTATTTGTCAAAGACAGACTAGGGTTGTTAACATAGTGTGGCAGAGTTTGGGTTCCGACATCAGGTGGGGTGAGACAGACAGTTCTGGAGGAGGCTCATAAGTCGAAGTTATTTATCCATCCGAGGGCTATGAAGATGTACAAGGATCTGAGGTTGAGCTATTGGTGGCCCTGTATGAAGAGGGATACAGCTTTGGTTTGTGAGCGGTGCTTGACTTGCAGGAAAGTCATGGTCGACCATCAAAGACCCAATGACAAGATGCATCCCTTACCCATTCCCATGTGGAAGTGGGGAGAGATTACCATGGATTTCATCACAAAATTGCCAAGGACGGCACATGGTGTTGATTCTATCTGGGTCATTGTTGATAGATTGACCAAGATTGCATATTTCATACTAATTGCCGAGAGCATATCTTCAGAGAAGTTGGGTGACATCTACGTTCGGGAGGTGGTAGTTCGGCACGGGTTGCCAGTTTCGGTAGTTTCGGACCGAGATGTTCGTTTCACCTCTAGGTTTTGGAGGAAGTTTCATGAGGAGTTGGGTACTCAAGTGCATTTTAGTACATCACACCATCTCCTGACTGACGGCCAAAGCGATCAGACGATTCAGACGCTCGAAGATATGATCTGGGCTTGTGTGTTAGATTTTGGCGTGATGGCACAACATCTTCCCCTCAGGATTTCCGCATTTGAAATAATTGTACTCTGATGTTTTGAATATTATAACTTGATGTTAGTTTTTAACAATTAATGAATGATTTTATAGACTTTTAAATGAAAATATTTTATTACCGTTTTCGGGACGTTACACAATTTTCTGGCTTTCTCCACTTCATTCCCTCTCTTCTTTCTTACAAATTAGTGCTTGATTTGAAACCTAAAATGTTGGTTTTATTTAAGGTTTATTTGGTATAAACTTTAAGGCTTAAGAACAACATATATACATGTGAAGACTAGCATCTAGTGGTGGTATTTCTTTGCTTGGTGGATACTTGTAAAGAGCTTCTTCTTTGGAACTTATTGCATCATTTCATCAACTTCCATCCCCCATGAGAATAAAAGTCTTCAAATATTGTAACAATTTACTTTCTATTGTTGTTTTAATCTTTCCTTCATTTCAAAATGATTCTTGGTGGGTGAAATGGTTTTAGTTTATTCAAATCTAAAATTGTTTTCGCGTAATCTCGTTGTTTTGACTATATAATTAGACTATTTTTCAATAAAAACCCAAGAAACGATATTAGAGCCATTTTTGCAAGCTTGGTTAGATTATTAGATTATTTCTTATAATCTTTTATTTTAAAAAATATGGATGGTTTTCTCCTTATATGAAAATCCATACATATTTTCTATGATAACTATATAATTGTTATTTTTTAGTGACAAAAGTTTACATGCAATTTTGTCACGAAAAGGTATCATAGAAAAACAAAGTATTGCTTTATATAATTTTGAATATATATATATATATATATATATATATATATATATATATATATATATATATATATATATATATATATATATGGTTTTACGCCCATTATTTTGGAAATTTTTAATAAACCCATATTTTTTTTAACAGAGCAGTCCCTATTATTTAACTTTTTGAATAGAAAAGTCTAAGAAATTGGTTAGTCAGTTTAACCCGTTTTGACCTATTCAGAAGGTCATGAGACTAAATCGTTAATTTTCCCAAAATAATGAGCTTTTTCTGCAGATTTCCTCAAAATTTGTATACAATGTATAAACGTATTTTTTAGGTATTTAAATGTATTTTTTGATTTTATACATACATACATATATATATATATATATATATATATATATATATATATATATATATATATATATATATATATATATATATACTAATTTTTATGTATATTAAATGTATAAACGTATTTATATGTATTTTTGAAGTATTGTATATCTTTTTATGTATTTTTATGTGTTATTTTTTAGTATTACATATTTATACGTATTTTTACGTATTTATGTATTTTTAAATTTTTTAAAATAGATGTTTGTATTTTTTATGTATTTTAATTATATAAATGTATTTTTTTTATGTATTTATATGTATTTAAGTATTTGACATATTTTTTTAATGTAATTTTATGTCTTATTTTTTATACGTATTACGTATATATTGTATTTTTACGTATTGATATATTTTTTAATTTTTTTAAATAAATGTTTATATATTTTTATGTATTTTAAATGTATAACCGTATTATTTTAAAGTATTTATGTATTTTTCACTTCAAGTTCTTTTCACCATTTCATTCAATTCCCACAACTTGTTCGAGTATGTCTGGATGGTTTTCCTGCATACCCATATATTTTAAGTTTTTTTCATTCGATTATCTTGAAATTAAACATCGAATTAAAAAATCATGCACATACGAAAACTTGGGTTTCCCCTTGAGGTCAAATCACGCTGGTGAAGTTTTCGTATGTGCATAAATTATTATTTTCTTTTTTTAGGAAAATTATCTAGACATATTCAAAGAAGCTGTTTGAATTGGATGAAATAATGAAAACAACTTGAGGTAAAAAAAATACATAAATGCGTACGGTTATATATTGAAAATACATAAAAATACATAAACATCTATATAAAAACTTTTAAAAAAATAAAGAAATATGTAGTACATAAAAATAACACATAAAAATACATAAAAGATTATTTAAAATTCTTTAAAGTACACGTAAATACATAAAAAAATATGTTTATACATTTAAAATACATAAAAATACATAAATATCTATATAAAAACATAGAAAAATACATAAATATGTAAAAATACATATAAATACGTAACACATAAAAATACATAAAATATGTACGTAAAATACTTAAAAGTACATATAAATACCTAAAAATACGTTTATACATTTAAATTACATAATAATACATAAACATCTGCTTAAAAAGCTTAAAATATACAAAAATACATCAAAAATACATAAAAAATAAATTTATATATTCAAAATACATAAACATATACAAATAAAAACTTAAAAAATAAATACATACATATAAAACATAAAAATACGTTTACAAGAACAAAAAGGAACTTACATATTATACGTGAACAAGATAACTAAAATGTGAGATACTATTTCATGGCAAAGCAATATTATTGTTATGTCACGTTTTCTAACCAGAGTCTCCTGGAGGGAGAGCGTGAGTTTGTGTATAGATCTATATGAGATTGACCATCTCGCACCTTGCTGCTAGCTATAGTGGGATCTACAGGTCCACGGGTCACAAACGTCATACCTTTTTCGACGCCTGAAGAACATCGTGTTTTATAGTAGTCAATCAAGAATGGTTATAACCTAATCACATTTAACCTAAATTAACCAGTTTGGTTACAAGGCAGTTAATGCATCAGTAGTTTATTTAACACAGTTCTACTGTAAACCTTCATTTTCCATTACATTCATATAGTTATATTCTCACATGAGAAATGCATACTATTTTTCTAGTAAAGATAGTTTTACCAATATGGAAAACATACATTTTATACTATTTCAAGTACAAACATACATTTTACACCCTTACAAGAGAACAAACATACAAACCAGTCGGGTCTTGGATAAAAGACTACTTTTCATTTTAGAAGAAAATATAGGATTTTCTGGGAAGTATACAAACATTTTACTAAACAAACACAAACGTTTTCATGAAACAAATACAAACACTTGACATTAAATTCTTATGAACTCACCAACATAAATGTTGATACTCTCTTTCAAAATAACTTGTATTCTCAGGGAACCAGTAGACAGGTATACTGGATCAGGTTTTGAGAAGACGGAGCATGTTCAAGTCTCGTCTTTTATTTTTGCTATACATTTTTGGGTGTCATACAACTATACCTAGAACACACATGTATTAACTATTCTATTAATGCAATGGATGTTGCTGCTTGTTTTACTATTGTGCATTGTTATGATACTGTACATGACGTCCTCCGCCTCCGAATGTTTCCGCCATCTCGGTTTGGGGGTGTGACAGATTGGTATCAGAGCTTTGTTTATAGTGAACTAAGTATATCAACCTATAAAAGATATACAACTATAAACACAATGGTATTAAAACACTCTGACCAAGAGATTATACTTTTTAACTAATAAAATATTTTACTAAAGTATACATACATGCATTCATACTAAGAAAAGTGTCATACTAGAACAAAACAAAAGTATTGTGATTGTTAAACAGCAAAAGTAGGCTTGGGGACATATAATCAGGTTTGGGATTGATATAGCCTGATCAACTATATCTATCCGAGAAGTGATTAGCATGTAACTAGGAATGGTTGTGGTGTTGCAACAAGTCTAAAACTTACCAACTCTACTACAATGTAACACTAGAACATAACTTAAACTTAAAGTAGTATAGGAGTATTTTGTGGTACTATAATTACTTATGTGAAGACTAAAAAGACCCTTACTAGTAGGTCAATAGTTGCTGAGTGGATGCGCTAAGGTTATATGTGACTAAGATGTTATAGACTTAGAATCTGTGATCTTTGCTTTACTTCATGTTCCTTGTTTGGTTGTGTTCATAGAGTTGGATCACTTATTCGAAGGACTATTCTATCTTGGTTATATATAGCTGGTATGCACTACATAAGTATTGAAGCAACTGGTAAGTATCATCCTATAAATATGTTTAGTAATACGTCTATTATATGTCTCTTACACCCCTTTTCTCGCTTAGATAACATGGTTGGATTCCATCTACCTGGTGACCCGTACTTTTCCGATCAAGGGAACGGTGGATGGCTTGAAGCTGAACAAGAAGAAGAGAACCCAGTGGACCTAGTAGAAGAAGACCCCGAGGAGAGTTCTGAGGAAGAGAACAAAGAGGAAGTTCAAGAAGACTCTGACTTAGAACCCGAGGTCTATAATCCACATCAAGTTGCCCAAAATCCTAACCCTAGACAGGATTTTCAAGGCCCGACTCCTCTGTGGGCAGTGAACTTGGGAAGGTGGAGCCATGAACAAGGACAACCACCTCCTTATAATGGAGACCGAAGCTTATACAACCTGAACGAGTGAGGCTCACCTGACAGAATCCTCCCTATCTTAGTTCGTCGTGTTGCTCGCAATGCTGAACAAGGAAGAGCAACCATCGACAAAATCATGGAAATTAGGGCTAACTCAGGAGTCAACACAGTTCGTCTCTGCCATCTGACCGATGACCAGGAGTTAACCAGGACTCACACTGACGCACTACAGATGGAACTGAATGCCAGTCGATCCGAAGTTAGAGAACTTCGACGGGGTCAAGTTGCATTGGAATGGTGTATGTGGGAAAGAGAACAATAGTTGGCCGAGTCCAGGGCAGAATCTAGTACCAACCAGAACAACACTCCTCACGAGTAGAGTATACTCTACTCACTCTTTTGGATATAGCTTAGGTCTACTTTTAGACTCTAGTATTATTTTCCTGTTTATATCTTGGCCTTGAACTTTCAGTTCGTTAGGTCGTTATGTTGTCAAGGTTTTCTCTGTATTGGTATATGTAGACCTATTACAAGGTCAAATTTTCCTGAACCCTATACATCTATTATACCAATGATATTGACAGACATCCAATCCTCTTGGAAAATATTTATCCAAATTCTTTCACCTTTCTAGTGATAATTCTTTATTGAAAACACTCAAACAATTACCTGTTGAACTATGGTGATGTAGTTCAAAGGAACACTCTCATTATTCTCACTATTGAATACTTACAATTATCTTCATCTTTGTAAACTTATAGTTGAAAGATACCTCCTCGTAGATCAAACCGACGCAATCCACCCATAACTCAAACTCAACCACCACCTCCTCCACAATTCGATCCTGCAGTTTTTCAAGCTGCAGTGACCGCGGCTGTAACGGCAGCCTTAGCTCAGGTCAACGCTAGCGGTACTAGCGGAGGTGGAACGGGTGTTAACTCCACCCAAGGTGATAGTCACGGGCACCCTAGGGAGTTTTCATACAAAGACTTCACCAACTGCAAACCCAAAGCCTTTAACGGTAGCGGTGGAATCATTGCTCTATCGCAATGGTTTGAGAAAACGGAGTCTATCTTCAAGATATGCTCCTGCCCAGAAGGAAGCAAAGTAAAATTTGTTGCCTGCACCTTCTCAGACAGGGCCCTCACATGGTGGAATGGCCATGTCAAGTCACTTACTCTCATAGTGGCTAACTCAATGGGCTGGGAAGCACTAAAGGAGCTGATGATAGGAGAATACTGCCCGAGGGGCGAAGTTCAGAAGCTCGAACAGGAACTTTGGAGTCTGACCATGAAGGGCTCTGACATAGTAGCCTACACAGCTAGGTTTAGTGATCTAGTGGCCCTATGTCCGGGGATGGTCCCCACTGAAGGCAAGAAGATTAAGAGGTACATCTGGGGACTGGTACCTCCATTTCAGGGGAATGTATTGTCTTCAAACCCCGCTACATTCGATAGTGCCAAACGATTGGCACAGCGACTTATTGACCATGGAGTCCGCACGCCAGTGACAACCCCTGTCCCAGAACCCGCCAAAACGACCGAAAACAAGAGGAATTTTTGGGACGGAAAGAAGAACAAATCGGCGTAGAACTCCACCAAGAAACATCAGATTGTGGCTGTTCATGCCGCAACAACCCCTGCTGTCCCTGCACCAGCAAAACAGTACGTTAGGAGTTTACCGAAGTGCAATAAGTGTAACTTCCACCACAACGGCCCCTGCGGCAAGACCAATCACCCAGGTCCCCGGTATTGGAGGAGGCCAGGCCTGCTACAGGTGTGGTGAAGCTGGACACTACAAACGGAACTGTCCAAAGGCGGGGAATACTGGTGGAGTAGGGAGAGTTTTGGCGATAGGCCATGAAGAAGCCGTGGCAGACCCTACGGTGGTCACGGGTACGTTTCTCCTCGATAACTCTTATGCATGCATACTATTTGATAGTGGAGCGGAGAGGAGTTTCATGAACCAAAACTTTAAAAACTTACTTAAACAACAACCACAAGCACTAAAAGAAACGTTCACCGTAGAAATGGCTAACGGGAAGACTAAGAGCACTAACGATATATACATAGGATGCACCCTCTCTCTAAATAACTATTCATTTCAAATTGACCTCATGCTTGTCTCAATTAAAAGTTTCAACGTCATTATCGGCATAGATTGGTTGAGTCTTCATCGTGCTGCCATCATGTGTTTTGAGAAAGCCGTTCGTCTCAATCTACCGAATAGTGAAACCCTAGTTATCTATGGCGACAAACCAGACAAGAACCTTCGAATCATCTCGAGTATTCAATCCCAGAAGTACTTACGAAAGGAATATCATGCGTTCCTTGCTCACGTGGTTATATGAGCCAAAAGGCGAATGACATAAAGAACATCCTGGAAGTATGCGACTTTCCCGACATCTTTCCCGAAGATCTTCTATGATTACCACCACAACGTCAAGTCGAGTTCAGAATCGACTTAATTCCAGGAGCTACCCCTGTAGCCAAATCACCTTACCGACTAGCACCACCTGAGATGCAGGAACTATCCAGTCAACTGAACGAACTGATAAGCAAGGGATTCATTAGACCAAGCTTCTTACCCTGGGGAGCACCGGTCTTGTTCGTGAATAAGAAGGATGGATCGTTCCGTATGTGCATCGACTATCGCGAGCTAAACAAACTTACCATTAAGAACCGATACCCTCTACTATGGATAGATGACATGTTCGACCAACTTCAAGGAGCAAGCTACTTTTCGAAGATTGACTTAAGATCCGGGTATCACCAGTTACGAGTGTTAGAGGAAGATGCTCCCAAAACAGCCTTACGCACTTGTTATGGTCACTACGAGTTTGTAGTGATGCCTTTCGGATTAACCAATGCACCCGCAGTGTTCATGGACTTAATGAACCGGGTGTTCCGTCCTTAGTTAGATAAGTTCGTGATCATATTCATTGACGATATACTCATCTACTGTGACAACCCGGAACTTTTATCTCGCTCACTTAGTCAATTCAATCAAAGTTAAACTTGTGTAGTTGACTTCTTGCACTGTTTGAGGGTTCGTTTAAGTGATTCTAAGCTTCAGCATGAGCAAGGTTGAGTCTAGGAATGAGTCAAGAAGTCATATACTGTCAAAACAAGGCCATACACACCTTTAGAGGGAGTGTACGGCCGTACACATGGGTGTGCGGCTGCACACACACCTCCTGGCAGCACACTCCCTTCTAGACAGCACACCCACCCTATATATAGGGTAGACCCCTTTCCTTTCATTCCTTTAACACCCTGGCAGCACACAACACCTTTTCTCTCAAGACTCTTCAACCGCAAACCCTCCCATGGCTTCAAAAACGTGAGTAATCCATCCCTTAGCTTGTTGTACTTGAAGAACCACTTCATCTAAGCCTTGATTCATCAAGTTTCATCATGTTCTTCATCCCTTGAAGGAGTGCGGCCGCACACCTTCATAAGGTTGGCCGCACACTCCTCAAACAACCTCCAAAGTGAGAGTTTGACTTCCATATTCGAGATAGACATGCCCATAGCCTTGCTACACCTTGGAAATGACATTCTAAACATTTTTGTGTGGGGTGTACGACCGCACACACCTGTGTACGGCCGCACACACCCTTGTGCGGCAGCACACTCCAAGTGTGCGGCAGCACACCCAAGTGTGCGACCACACGCCCTTGTGTGCGACCACACACTCACTCTAGGACCATAAACTCACTTCTAAGACCCTAAACTTGTACTACAACTAAGTTTGGACCAAGAACACTTCATGGATGCAAGTGTAGGCCTTGAAAACACCACAAGAACACCTCTCATCTTGAGTGTACGGCCACACACCCATTGGGCCGCACACCCACGGCCGTACACACCTTTAAGGTGGCCATACACTCCCCTCATGCAATCTTTTAAGGTCCTAACACTTAGTGCAAGTAGTCCTAAGTTCCTAGAGTGGTTCTCCATCACGGTTAGTGGTGAAATACCTTCATTTGACTCCTTTATGTGTCACTACATGTTAATTAGGATCAAATCGTGTTCAAGGCTTCACTTGAACATCCGCCATTCCGTATCGATCTTTCATTCAAATCGCCCGAGGTGAGTTCATACCCCTACATTTTCCGTGTTTTTAATGTTTTCAGGGGGGGGATACAAGCCAAACTCAAAGTATGTTATTAAGTTTTAAACTTATTAATGCAGTCCAACGATTTCCACGTTTAATAACATATTCAGATATTTTATCTCTTTTTGTAATATGTCGAGCATAAGGGAAACTATTATTTTGGAAATCTAACTTCATAGCTTTCAGAAAGGTTTTTACAAAGCATTTTCCATACAAATTCTAATAAACTATAATGAGTATAGTTTGGGATAACCCTCTAGGCAGTCTCTACCTAATCAGATTTCATAAATTAATATATATAAACTATGGCAGATTTAGTTTATGATATATATTTTTTCTCAGAAGTATAAAGTACATTTATTCAAGGATAATTACTGTTTTATACTCTTTCCCGCTAGTAAACTAGATTATACAGAATTGTGAGGCTCTACTTCAATACTGTACTCTTAGTTGTATAGTGATAAATCCTTTTAGTATAACCAGAGTCTCCTGGAGGGAGAGCGTGAGATTTGTGAATAGATCTATTCGGGACTGACAATCCCACACCTGAACTGCTAGCTACAGTTAGGCGGGCACGCCTGTGGTGAACAAATGTCATTTAGCTTAACGCCTGAAGAACGTTATAAAGGACTCTCGGTCATATTAAGTATGGTTATACGACTCGCAAATAAGTATAAACTAACTTTGTTTACTGATTCTACCCTTCATTAGTTTTATTTTGAGTAATAAAACTACTTTTATATATGCTGATAGTAATCAGGGATTTCTAAACTGGCATTTCTACCTCTAGGACGGATAACCTGTTTTTAAGGAAAATATGGGATTTTCCCAAGATAACACCGGTATTTCTAAAACTGATGGTTTATTTTCTACTAATAGACACTCTTTCAAAACCGCTTTTCATAAGAAAATACAGGATTTTCTTGAAGAACACTTTTCTAAAGGATTCAAAGAACATTTTCTCACCAAAACTAAATGCTTATGAACTCACCAGCTTTATGCTGATATTCTTTCAAAACTGCTTGTATTCTTAGGGAATTAGTAGACAGGTACTTCCAGGAGTTCGAAGAAGTCGGAGCGTTAGAGTCACGTCTTTCCATTTTACTTTCGATATGAACAAAACTATGTATTAAACAATGTAAACCTTTTTCATTTATGTATTCAATTTATGGTTGTGTTTACTATGCTTGCTATGATACAATTGTTGTGATACTACGCATGACGTCCTCCACCCCGTAACGATTCCGCCATCACGGTTTCGGGGTGTGACCGATTGGTATCAGAGCCCTTGTTTATAGCGAACTAAGTATACCGAACCTTACATGGTATACAACTATAAATACTAAGGGGCCTAAGTGCTCTAAACTAAAAGTTTACTTTCAAAAATATAAGTATTTTTATAAAAGTATATACGTGTACCCGAGTATCAGAATCTGTGTCATAAGTAGACGAAACAAAAGTATTTGGATGCTGGACACTGCGGTTAAGCCTGGGCAGTTATGTAATCATGTCTAGGATCAATATAGCCTGATCAACTATATTCATTCGAGACATGACCAACATGTGCTTGGGAGTGACTATGGTGTTACAGCAAGTCTAAAACTTGCCTAGATACTAGAGGTGTTCTAGAGCCAAACATAAGGATTAAAATACTATAGGAGTATTCTAGGATGCTATAACGACTAAGCCGGAAACTTACCCAGGAAAACCAATTATGTAGCTATAATACATTGGAAGTATTATTAGATCCGATGCCTATTAACTATTCCTTTACCCTCACCTCGCGTAGATAGCATGGCTGGATTCCATCTTCCTAGCGACCCGTACTTTCCCAACCAAGGAGATGGCGGATGGATCGAACCAGAGCCAGAAGGAAACCATGAAATCCCTTTCGACGATGGCATTGCTGCACCATTTCTTGAAGAGACTGACTCGGAACCAGAAGTCGAGAACTTACCCCCAGTGGCCCCAATACCAAATCCCAACCCTCAGCTTGTACTCGAAGGCCCAACGCCTATGTGGGCCGGAAGCCTGGATAGATGGAGTCACGAACAAGGCCAACCCCGCCCGTACAATAGGGATCGCCGCTTCTACAATGTGGACGGAGGAGGCTCCGTAGATAGAGCCCTTGCAATCATAGTCCGCCGAGTGGCCCGCAATGTCGAAATGAATGTGGCAGCCATTCAACGAACTGTGGAACGCGAGGCAGACTCGGATGCCAACACAAACCGTATTCGTAGTCTCGAGGTTGCTCATGGGAGGATTTTGAGAGACAACAAAGCCCAGCAGTGAGAGCTAGCTGCAACTCGAGCTGAGGTCGTAGAGCTCCGAGCACGCCAATCAGTATATGAGAGCCGCCTGCTTGACATGGAGCGCCAGTTGGCTAACTTAAGGTTCCGCCCGAGGAGTGCCCGTCGCCAGTAGGAAATATTCTACTTGTCCGTCCTCTTGGTTTAAAGAAAAGCTTTCCTATTTATGTTCTAAGTAGCTCCTTTCTCTGTAGACATTCTTGTCTTGCAAGTACCGATTCACTAGTTCTTTATGTTGTCAAATTGTTCCTCTGTTGGTATGTTGTAGACCTACTCCTAGGTCAAATTTTCCAAACTCTGTGTAATCTTAATATCGACAATGGTGGAAACTATTATATTTCAGTCAAAGATTATCATTGTCAAAAGTATACCTTGGAGCGGTAGCATTCAAATTGAGCAACTTTAACAAGGTTCCATCACTGTTTTGTCCTCAAAACATGAATCATAAGATGTACTTAGACGATTATTCCTTTTCCCCATCAATTTCATATCAGTTTCCATAAAAGCTTCGATATCCTAATCGGCACAAAATGGTTAAACCTCAAATCGTGCTGATATCCTTTGCTTCGAGAAAGCGATTCGTCTCAATCTTCCCTTCAACAAAATCCTCACTGGTCTCAGTGATAAGACTTTTCGAACCTTCGTATCATTTCCTGCGTCAAGCCTAGGAGCATCTGCGGAAGGAATGCTATGCATTCCTGACTCATGTTGACGATAAGACGCAAAAAGTTAAAGACCTCGAGAGCACCTCCGAAGTCTGCAACTTTCCTGATGTCTTCCCCAAAGACATTCCAGGGATTCCTCCCGAGCATCAAGTTGAATTCCGTATTGACTTGATCCCCGGAGCTACCCTTGTAGCTAACCATCCATATCGTCTAGATACCATAGAAAATGTGAGTCATCCAGCCAGCTCAAAGCTGAGCAACTACAAGTTAGTAAACTTATTTTATGTGAACTCTGTTTTGTTCAGATCTTTTCTATTCTTGCTAAGACCACATCAAGGGGATGCGAGTCGAATCAATGAGAGTCGGATAAGCAAAACAGGAAACCTCAAGGCATAGATAAACATTTAGGATACATCCAGAGGCAACCATTATTGCTCACAAGCTTCTTTTCTTGACATGTAGCAGATCATGCCTCCAAAGAAATGAAACCAACCCACCGGTAAGACACCAATCCTTCATATGGATTCAGCTACGTTCCAAGCTACTATCACAGCAGCCGTAGCAGCCGCCCTAGCTATTCTTAACGCTAACAACACAAATGTGTGTGGATGTGTTAATGGCAGTCCAAACCTTGGTGTTAACCAACCTCAACAACAAGTGACTACTGGAAAGGACACCCTTGATCCCCAACCTAACATCTCGAAGCGAAAGTTCGAAGGAAGTTGTTCAACCCAAGGACCTACTGAAAGGCAACGAATTGGGACAGTCAATACCCCAGTCAGCCCTACTGTTCCAACCTCAACCACACCCTACTTGGGAAATCTCCCGCACTGCAGCAAATGCGACTACCATCATCATGGAGTATGTCGAGTGCTGCATTACACCAGATGCAACAGGAAGGGGCACACCTCCAGCAGATGTAGGACCCTAGTCGAGTTCGTCACTCTGAATGCCAATGATGGAGCTAGTCCAACCTGTTACCTCTGTGGTAGTGTAGGACATTTCAAAAGAAATTGTCCAAGGACTAAGGATGGCAAGGAAGCTCGCTTCGCGAAGACCCCGACTCAACATATCCCTTCCACTACCGATGCTAGCATACTTCAAGTGTGCAGTGTATGTGGCGAAATGGGACATTTCAAAAGAGACTGCCCAACAGAAAAGAAAAATGAGGAAACTGGAGGAGTCTGACCTCAGTGAAGGAGGAAGCATCGAAGGACCCTGCCTTGTTTCGGTACGTTTTCGAAAACCGCAATAATTGTTCATAATTGCGATTACTTTCTCGTCCGGATTGAATCACGTAATCCTCATAAGGTTTATAGCCCTAATAAGCAAATCATGATAGCTTAAGTGAATACGCTAGGGGCAGTGGTAGTTATACATGACTTGTATGCACCAAACCCTTTGTCTTAAATCGTTCGATCGCAAAACTCCTGTCACTCGTAACGACAAATTGGATGCGAACTTCGAAAATTCATCACTCTTCGAAAACCCGAAAGTATTCATATGAGGAGTATCACCCACAAAGAAATGGACAGAGTAAGAGGTCTATCCAGACAATTGGAAATACGTCGTGGGACACTCATCTACCCTTAATTAAACTTTCTTGCAACGACGGTGACCTCCCCAGTGTCAAGGTTGCACCGGTCGAAGCCCTCTATGGTCGTAAGTACAGATCCCCTATGTGTTGGGCTGATACAGGAGACACGCAAATAGTCAAGAGTCAATTCCCCAACAGCACTCGCACGAGTTCTGAAATCATCCGAGAAACGACTGAAAAGATCGTACGAAAGGGCTACGCCGATGAGAGTCAAAAACCCTTGAAGTTCCAGATTGGTGGACGTGTCCATTTGCAGGTCACACCCTGGAAAAGCCCGATACACTTCGGAAGGCGTTAAAAGCTAAAATCAGGATACGTTGGACCGTCCCAGATCCTTGCTAGGATCAGCCCCGTAAGCATACAAACTCTAGTTACCCCGAGAACTCAACAAAGTCCATTCCTCCTTCCTCGTGTCGAACCAAAAGGAGTGTCCGTCTGATGAGACACCTATGATTTCCCCTCGACAACCTCGAGTTAGACAAGAGCCTAAACTTTGTGAGAGAATCATCCGAGCTCGCGAATTGAGAAGTAAAGCGAACGAAATAATGTCACATCCCGATAATGAAGGTCTGTTGGAATGTCAAACAGGAACTTGGATTCACTTGGGAGCACGAGAGTCCCATGAACCTTAAGTACCTCCATCTTTTCTAAGACCATGAGTTATATTCGTATTCTTGAATTTCGGGACGAAATTCCCTCTAACGGGGGAATGATGTGACAACCCGGAACTTTTATCTCGCTCACTTAGTCAACTCAATCAAAGTTAAACTTGTGTTGTTGACTTCTTGCACTGTTTGAGGGTTCGTTTAAGTGATTCTAAGCTTGAGCATGACCAAGGTTGAGTCTATCAATGAGTCAAGAAGTCATATACTGTTAAAACAAGGCCATACACACCTTTAGAGGGAGTGTACGGCCGTACACATGGGTGTGCGGCCGCACACACACCTCCTGGCAGCACACTCCCTTCTAGACAACACACCCACCCTATATAAAGGGTAGACCCCTTTCCTTACATTCCTATAACACCCTGGCAGCACACAACACCTTTTCTCTCAAGACTCTTCAACCGCAAACCCTCCCAATGCTTCAAAAACGTGATTAATCCATCCCTTAACTTGTTGTACTTGAAGAACCACTTAATCTAAGCCTTGATTCATCAAGTTTCATCATGTTCTTCATCCCTTGAAGGAGTGCGGCCGCACACGTTCATAAGGTTGGCCGCACACTCCTAAAACAACCTCCAAAGTGAGAGTTTGACTTCCATATTCGAGATAGACATGCCCAAAGCCTTGCTACACTTTGGAAATGGAATTCTGAACATTTTTGTATGGGGTGTACGACCGCACACACCTGTGTACGGCTGCACACAGTCTTGTGCGGCAGCACACTCCAAGTGTGCGGCAGGACACCCAAGTGTGCGACCACATACCCTTGTGTGCCACCACACACTCACTCTAGGACCATAAACTCACTTCTAAGACCCTAAACTTGTACTACAACTAAGTTTGGACCAAGAACACTTCATGGATGCAAGTGTAGGCCTTGAAAACACCACAAGAACACCTCTCATCTTGAGTGTACGGCCACACACCCATTGGGCCGCACACCCATGGCCGTACACACCTTTAAGGTGGCCATACACTCCCCTCATGCAATCCTTTAAGGTCCTAACACTTAGTGCAAGTAGTCCCAATTTCCTAGAGTGGTTCTCCATCAGGATTAGTGGTGAAATACCTTCATTTGACTCCTTTATGTGTCATTACATGTTAATTAGGATTAAATCGTGTTCAAGGCTTCACTTGAACATCCGGCATTCCGTATCGTTCTTTCATTCAAATCGCCCGAGGTGAGTTCATACCCCTACATTTTCCGTGTTTTTAATGTTTTCAGGGGGGAATACAAGCCAAACTCAAAGTATGTTATTAAGGTTTAAACTTATTAATGCAGTCCAACGATTTCCACGTTTAATAACATATTCGGATATTTTATCTCTTTTTGTAATATGTCGAGCATAAGGGAAACTATTATTTTGGAAATCTAACTTCATAGCTTTCAGAAAGGTTTTTACAAAGCATTTCCATACAAATTCTAATAAACTATAATGAGTATAGTTTGGGATAACCCTCTAGGCAGTCTCTACCTAATCAGATTTCATAAATGAATATATATAAACTATGGCAGATTTAGTTTATGTTATATATGTTTTCTCAGAAGTATAAAGTACATTTATTCAAGGATAATTACTGTTTTATACTCTTTCCCGCTAGTAAACTAGATTATACAGAATTGTGAGGCTCTACTTCAATATTGTACTCTTAGGTGTACAGTGATAAATCCTTTTAGTATAACCAGAGTCTCCTGGAGGGAGAGCGTGAGATTTGTGAATAGATCTATTCGGGACTGACAATCCCACACCTGAACTGCTAGCTACAGTTAGGCGGGCACGCCTGTGGTGAATAAATGTCATTTCGCTTAACGCCTGAAGAACGTTATAAAGGTCTCTCGGTCATATCAAGTATGGTTATACGACTCGCAAATAATTATAAACTAACTTTGTTTACTGAGTCTACCCTTCATTAGTTTTATTTTGAGTAATAAAACTACTTTTATATATGCTGATAGTAATCAGGGATTTCTAAACTGGCATTTCTACCTCTAGGACGGATAACCTGTTTTTAAGGAAAATATGGGATTTTCCCAAGATAACACCGGTATTTCTAAAACTGATGGTTTATTTTCTACTAATAGACACTCTTTCAAAACCGCTTTTCATAAGAAAATACAGGATTTTCTTGAAGAACACTTTTCTAAAGGATTCAAAGAACATTTTCTCACCAAAACTAAATGCTTATGAACTCACCAGCTTTATGCTGATATTCTTTCAAAACTGCTTGTATTCTCAGGGAATTAGTAGACAGGTACTTCCAGGAGTTCGGAGAAGTCGGAGCGTTAGAGTCACGTCTTTCCATTTTACTTTCGATATGAACAAAACTATGTATTAAACAATGTAAACCTTTTTCATTTATGTATTCAATGTCTGGTTGTGTTTACTATGCTTGCTATGATATAATTGTTGTGATACTATGCATGACGTCCTCCACCACGGAACGATTCCGCCATCACGGTTTCGAGGTGTGACATCTACTCACGTAGTAAGGAGGAACATAGTCAACACTTACAACAGATCCTAGAAACACTACGAGCAGAGAAGCTTTATGTGAAGCTCTCTAAGTGCGAATTTTGGATTCGAAGAGTCGAATTCTTGGGTCACGTGGTTAGCAAAGAGGGAATTCACGTGGACCCTTCCAAAATCAAAGCCATTGAGAACTGGTCAGCACCAAAGACGCCTATGAAAATTCGTCAATTTCTAGGCCTCGCTGGCTACTATCGCAGGTTCATTCAGAACTTTTCAAAGATTGCGAAACCACCTACCACAATGACCCAGAAAGGTGTGACCTTTGACTGGGAAGAGAAACAAGAAAAGGCGTTCCAAACGCTTAGGCAAGCCTTATGCAGCGCACCAATATTATCCCTCCCAGAACGGATAGAAGACTTCGTGGTATATTGTGATGCATCCAACCAAGGGGTTGGCTGTGTTCTTATGCAACGAGGAAAAGTTATCGCCTATGCCTTAAGACAGCTTAATACGCATGAACTAAACTACACTACTCATGATCTTGAGTTAGGAGCAGTGGTATTTGCTCTGAAGATCTGGAGACACTACCTGTATGGTACGAAAGGCACTATCTTTACAGATCATAAAAGCCTTCAACATATATTTGACCAGAAGGAGCTCAACATGAGACAACGACGGTGTGTCGAGCTACTAAATGACTACGAATGCGAAATTCGTTATCATCCCGGTAAAGCCAATGTAGTAGCTGACGCCCTAATTCGGAAAGAATACTTTGGTCGTAGAGTCAAGGCATTGACTATGAAATTCCATTCACATCTGTCCACAGAAATTAAGGAGGCTCAACAGGAAGCCTTGAAACCCGAAAATGTGGCAGGTGAAACCCTGAGAGGGATGGATAAAAACTTAGTAGTCAAGGGCGACGGAGTCTTATACCTCATGGATCGGATCTGGACACTGAAGTTTGGTGGCTTCATAGACGTTGTCATGAACGAAGCGCACAATACTCGATACTCCGTTTATCCAGGTTCAGACAAGATGTATCTGGATCTCAAAAATTTATATTGGTGGCCTAACATGAAAGCAGATATTGCTACCTTTGTAGGCAAGTATCTTATTTGCGCCAAAGTTAAAGTAGAATATCAAAAGCCCTCAGGTTTACTACAACAACCGTAGATACCTGAGTGGAAGTGGGAGCGGATTACAATGGATTTCATAACCAAGTTACCCAAGAAAACGGGTGGACTTGATACCATTTGGGTGATCGTCGACAGATTAACCAAGTCCGCACACTTCCTGCCAATTAAAGAAACTGACAAAATGGAGAAACTGACCAGAACTAACATTAGGGAGATTGTACGACTGCATGGTGTGCCCATATCTATTATCTCTGATAGAGACAGTAGATTTACCTCAAGGTTCTGGAAGTCACTACAAAAATCCCTGGGAACTAGACTGGACATGAGTACAGCCTACCACCCACAAACTGATGGACAGAGTGAGAGGACTATACAAACGTTGGAAGACATGCTGAGAGCTTGTGTGATCGACTTTCATAAAGCGTTGGATATCCATTTACCATTGGTCAAGTTTTCATACAACAACAGCTACCATACTAGTATCAAAGTTGCTCCATTTGAACCCCTCTACGGCCGGAAGTGCAGATCCCCTCTGTGCTGGGCTGAGGTGGGTGACACACAACTATCTAAAGGACAAGTTCTTGACAACACTCTCACTGGTCCAGAAATCATCAGAGAGACGACTGAAAAGATTGTTCAAATTTGTGAACGATTGAAAGCCTCTAGAGACAGATAGAAAAGCTACGCTAACAAAAGACGGAAACCCTTGGTAACGTTCACCCTACCTTAGTAACGTTCAAATCGGCCTTGTAGCTTACAAACTCCGACTACCAGAGGAACTTAGTAACGTTCACCCTACCTGTGACAACCCAAAATTTCTATTTTGTACAACCATTCAACTCAATAGAAGTCATAACAGTTTCTGTTAACTTTCAAACTTTTTGGAATAAGTTTTAGTGTTTTAAAGATAGTACTTCGGGAGATATCAGGAGAGGGGATGCCGTAGGGTTTATTGTGCAACAATAATGTCCCAAAACTCCAAGAGTTTGGAGTTTACGGCCTAAACAAAGGTGTTTACGGCCGTAAACCAAAAAAGGGGGTATAAATATGACACTTAGTCATTATTTACCACTTTTTCACATTTTCAATATCCAAACTCAAATCCTCTCAAGTATCATCCAACTTTTCTTCTTGATCTTCAACTTTGTAAGTGTTTATATCCCTAAAAAGTTGATATCTTACTTAATCTAGTGATCTTACATGATTCCATCCGTGAAATCATTCCAAAAGTTTAGATCTTCAAGTTTCACCAAGAACACCAAGAACGCACACTAGTGTTCTTGGACTTTTAGCACCTTTTCAAGCTTCTACCTAGTAAGTACTCTTGCCCTAGTGTATTATAAGACTTGTTACACTTCTAATCATCAAGAAAACACCAAGGAAACACTAGATCAAAGGTGTTTACGGTCCAAGATGTTCTTGGACCGTAAACCCTAACAAAGGGGCCAAAGTGTGCCCTAGTCCCCTACAAAGCCTTGGAAACTAGTCTAGATACCATCCTTGATGTGCTAGGGGCTTGAAACATCAAAATAACCATAAACCATTTGGGTTTACGGCCGTAAACCCAAAGACAAATGGTCCAAGGACCGTAAACTCCACAAAGGAGTGAAATGGTGGCCTAATCTCTTCCAAAGGCTTAGACTTGAAGTAGGAATGCTTCTTAGGACTTGTAAAGCTTCAAAACTCAGCATGGTAAAAGTACCATGAGTTTACGGCCGTAAACTCATGGGTTTACGACCGTAAACTCAATGAGTTATGGTCACAAAACCGTAAACTCCAAGGGAGTTTACCCTTGAACCCTAAACTCAATAGCAATGTCCTACCACCCTTAGATGCAATCCTTAGTACTTATAACACTTGAATCAAGGTGTTTCCTATTCCCGGAAGGTGTTTCCCTTCATATAGTTGTTTATAAACACTATATTCATGTCAATATGTGTCCTTATATGTCATTTAGGACTTATTGTGTCTCGGGACTTCATTCGTGGAACTTCTCATTCTTACACACATACCCGATTGAATCACCCACATCAGGTGAGTTCATACCCCGTAATGAATCTTTTAACTATTTTAACTGTTTTAAGGGGGGGAATACAAGTTGAACACAATGATAATTGTGTAAATGTTTGTTATAAACATCTTTCAAAATGTTACTTATGTCATTTATAAGTTGTCAAAACATTTCAAAACTCTTTTAAAGTTATGTTACTTTATAGTTAGACAAAACTCTGTTTTTAAAGTACAAGCATAGCTTAGTAGATAAATGAGTCTTTTCAATAACAGTCCGAATAGAACATTAGTAAGCTATAATAGGTATAGTTTAGGAGAATACTTTTCATTACTTCTAGTACAATGTAGTACAGAAACAAACAATACCATACAGAGAGAACATACATACACGCTAGACAGGGAGAGAACACACAATACAGCTAGTACATACATATACTAGAACATTACTACAGTTATGTGAGCCACGTAACGGGGCATGGCACTACCTATCATGACCGTTTTGTATCCAGAATCTCCTTAAGTGGGGAGCGTATGAGTTTGTGTATAGATCTATACTGGATTGACTATCCTACACCTCGCTGCTCGCTACAGTGGGACTTGCAAGTCTACGGGTGCCAAACGTCATTTCTTTCGACATCTTACATTGTCGCGTTCTATAGTCGGTAGCAGGGTACAGGCCGATCACATGGTACCTTAAATAACAATTGGTTTAAGGTAGTTAGTACAGCAGTAGTTACTTAATACAACACTACAGTACTATTTCATTTTCCCACTTCTTTCATAAAGTGACAGTACCACTTGAAAGTCAAACTCAAACTATTTTCGAGTCAAGATAGTTATAAACTAGGGAAAATATACATTTTTACAATCGACAAACGGAACAGTCGAGTCTAACACGTAACAGAAGATACCTTGGTAGAAGGCTACGTTTAAAAGAAAGGACCATAATGCTAGTCTTATGATTCCTTAATGTATACAACACAGGATATATACATACCAATAGAATCCGACAGGTAATAGGATGTGTGCTCTCCGCTTCATTTCCTGTTCCTTGTTTGGTTGTGGGCTTGGAACGAATTCACCCAATCTATTTTCTACCCGATTCTATATATATATATATATATATATATATATATATATATATATGTATGTATGTATGCTTAGTATACATTAAGTCATCATAAGGGTACCAGGTATGGGTCAGGTTATAGGACACAGAGTCAAAGCACAGTTTTTCTAGTACAAAACATACTTTCAGTACTTTTGGTATACAAAACTAGAAACTTCCCAGTAAAGGGTTTAATCCATTTTATTAAACCAGTTCAAATTAAAAGACCTTAGGTGAGTAACTCTATAATACCTTAGTTTATACATCATGTTTATATATAAAACTAATACCCAGTAGGTAGTTGGATGTGTGCTTTCCGCCTTACTTCCTGTTCCTTGTTTGGTTGTGGGCTTAGGGCAGATTCACTCAATTAACTTTCTATTCGATATTAGATTATATATCAGTATAAACTAAGCTATTATAAAAGTAGTCACTGTGGTCACCATTTTATTATAAGAAATAAGGGTTTTCTTAAAGAAATTTTCATTAGATACAAAGGAACCATCCCAACTAACTCCTTGAGTAACAAGTGAACACACCAGGGTTATATATGACGACGATCTAACAAACAATGGGATGTGTGCTGTCCGCCTTACATTTTGTTCCTCGTTTGGTTGTGAGCTTAAGGCAGATGCGCACAATCGATTGTTTGTTTGCTGTGAGGCCCATATAACTTGTACCCACTTAGTACCCATAGAAAGGGTTGTAGTGTCATTTTACTTAAACTTCCATCAAAATAGGAAATATAGGATTTTCTAGAGGAACAGGCGAGCTTTTCAAAACAGAACTTACATCTTACAACATTTTACAACTACATGTTACATTTACATTTTTAACAACACTTTACAACTTACTTACATCACTAAACTCTTATGAACTCACCAGCTTAATTGCTGATCAACTCTTTCAAATAACTTGTATTCTCAGGAGACTATTAGACAGGTGCTCGTGCTGGGAATTCAGAAGATGAAGCGTTATAACTTCAAGTCTTGTTTTGTTATTTGTGTATGAATTCTACGTTTTGTGAACACACACATTGTAAACACTTTCTTTCGAAATGAAATGGTTGTTCATTACTTGCTTACCATATACATATCTTGTGATACTAAACATGACATCCTCCACCCCCGAACGATTCCGCCGTTCCGGTTTTGGGGGTGTGACAGTACCTTCCATGTATCGAACCTAAAGAAGTTTATATCGGATGAGACTCTTTTTATCCCACTCGATGAAATCAATATCAATGAGAGCCTCAACTTCGTGGAACAACCAGTAGAAATTAGAGATAGGGAAGTCAAGCAAACGAAACAAAGCAGTATCCCGATAGTGAAGGTTCACTGGAATGCAAAACGGGGACCTGAATTCACTTGGGAGCGGGAGGATCAAATGAAACATAAGTATCCTCATCTTTTCCCTTAGTCCATGTGTATCTCTTAGACTTAATTTCGGGACAAAATTCCCTTTAACGGGGGGATGATGTGACAACCCGTAGTTTCAAATCTTGTAAAATTCAATCTTGGTCAACGAAAGTCAAACATATCAAATAAAGGTCAAACTTATTTATTTAATTATCTTATCACGGTTAGCTTAAGGAGTTATAATTGTATCAACCTTGTATTCAAGTGTTGTGTGTTTAAGGAGAGAAACATTGGGAGCCGAGAACCGTCGCATGAGCCGCGAACCCTCGCATGGGCGGTAAACCCTCGGACCACAAACGGTTCGGACCGCAAACTCTACCCTATATATATATATATATATATATATATATATATATATATATATATATATATATATATATATATATATATATATATATATATAGCTGAAGATCTTGAGAGAAAAGCTTGAGTTTTCGGTTAGAAAGGTAGAAGTGAAGATTATTTCAGTCAGACATATATATATATATATATATATATATATATATATATATATATATATATATATATATATATACATATATGTCTGACTGAAATAATCTTTACTTCTACCTTTCTAACCGAAAACTCAAGCTTTTCTCTCAAGATCTTCAGCCGAAAACCCAAAAGTTTTCTCTCAACAATCATACGAGGATCATTTGATTCATCATCGGATCTTTATAAGAACATCTATTGTTCTTCTTTTCATCGATCAAAGACCCTTCATTTCTGGGTTTACAGCCGTAAACCCTTCAATCTTCATAGTTACACCAAGAACCCCAAGAACACCAAGATCACACTTGAGTTTCCAGCTGAAAACACTTGAATCTTCAAGTGGCCGTGAACCGTTTACAGCCGTAAATCCTAAGTTGTTTCCTTAACACCTTTGAGGTTCTATTCACTAATTTCATGCCAATATATCGTGTGAAATGCAATATTAGGACTTGTTTTGCCTCAGGATCTAACTTGTGGAAACAATCATCCTATATCGAACATCCAAACGAATAACTCACTTAAGGAGAGTTCATACCCCTACAATTTACCCTTTTTAAATGCTTTTAGGGGGAATACAAGTAGAACACAATTTATTTGTGTTAAACATTTACATGTGAAAACAAGCAAAGGATTTTTTATACTTTTATAAGTTGTTAAAATCATATCAAAAACTCTTTTAAACTATTTTAGATTGTTGTTTATTATCAAAATCGTATTCATTTATATATTTATGTATAAGTATGCTTTAACGGACTTAGGACTATTGCTAAACACCTTGACTCCTGTTCCTTGTTTGGTTGTGGGCTTAGGGTAGGATCACTAGTCTGACTGTCGGCTAAATCATAGTTATACTTGCTAAATATGTACATGAATATTAAACCCCATTTTCAAAGTACATACTTAACTCAGTTGCATACATTGGGCAAATGAGTCTTTTCTCCAAATCATTTACAATTCAAACAAATAGACTAGTAAACTATAATAGGTATAGTTTAGAGGATCAATACATACTATTTTCTAGAACAGAGGAACAATACATGAATCAATACATACATACTGTTACTATTCATTACAAAGTATACTATTCATTTACAAGAACAAAAAGGAACTTACATATTATACGTGAACAAGATAACTAAAATGTGAGATACTATTTCATGGCATAGCAATATTATTGTTATGTCACGTTTTGTAACCAGAGTCTCCTGGAGGGAGAGCGTGAGTTTGTGTATAGATCTATACGGGATTGACCATCCCGCACCTTGCGGCTAGCTACAGTGGGATCTGCAGGTCCACGGGTGACAAACGTCATACCTTTTTCGACGCCTGGAGAACGTCGTGTTTTATAGTAGCCAATCAAGCATGGTTATAACCTAATCACATTTAACCTAAATTAACCAGTTTGGTTACAAGGCAGTTAATGCATCAGTAGTTTATTTTACACAATTCTACTATAAACCTTCATTTTCCATTACATTCATACAGTGATATTCTCACATGAGAAATGCATACTATTTTTCTAGTAAAGATAGTTTTACCAATATGGAAAACATACATTTTATACCATTTCAAGTACAAACATACATTTTACACCATTATAAGAGAACAAACATACAAACCAGTCGGGTCTTGGATAAATTATTACTTTTCATTTTAGAAGAAAATATAGGATTTTATGGGAAGTATACAAACATTTTACTAAACAAACACAAACATTTTCATGAAACAAATACAAACACTTGACATTAAATACTTATGAACTCACCAACTTAAATGTTGATACTCTCGTTCAAAATAACTTGTATTCTCAGGGAACCAGTAGACAGGTACACTGGATCAGGTTTTGAGAAGACGGAGCAAGTTCAAGTCTCGTCTTTTATTTTTGCTATACATTTTTGGGTGTCATACAACTATACTCAGAACACACATGTATTAACTATTCTATTAATGCAGTGGATGTTGTTTCTTGTTTTACTATTGTGCATTGTTATGATACTGTACATGACGTCCTCCGCCCCCGAATGTTTCTGCCATCTCGGTTTGAGGGTGTGACAAGTAAACCTAGCTTATCGGATTAGGTTTTGGGCTTATACAAGGTGGTTTCGACTTGAATCACAATTTTTGGATGTATAAACTTAAATAATATTGAAGTTTGATTTATACTAAACGTAGAGTTAAAAGGTTACACAAAGGAGTTATATTGTACAAAGATAGAAATCTTAACCCTAATCTGCTAGTTGTGACATTATTCCCCTGTTAGAGGGAATTTCATCCCGAAATTCTTTCGAAAGTAGTCCTTAAGAACTAGAGAAGAGATGGGGGTATTTCTGCATCATCTGATCCTCGCGTTCCCATGTGAATTTAGGTCCACATCTGGCACTCCATCGAACCTTCATAATAGGAATGCGACTTTTTTTTTTCGTTTGTTTCACTTCTCTATCCATGATTTCAACTAGTTCCTCAAAGAACAGGAGATTTTCATTCACCTTAATCTCGTCAAGTGGAACAACGAGGGTTTCGTCCGATAGGCATTTCTTCAGGTTTGACACGTGAAAGACAGGGTGTACGTTGCTAAGCTCCGATGGTAGCTGCAGCTTGTAAGCCACTAGACCGATCCTGGTAAGGATCTCGAATGGTCCGATGTATCGTGGATTTAACTTTCCTCGCCTTCCAAATCGTGCCTTCCCTTTCCAGGGAGAGACTTTTATCAGCACGTGATCTCCTACTTGAAATTCCAAAGGCTTTCGCCTTTGGTATACGTAGCTCTTCTGTCGGTCTCGAGATGCCTGGAGTCGTGCTTTGATCTGGATGATTTTCTCAATTGTTTCCCGGATGATCTCGGGTCCTGTAAGGGTGTTGTTTGGTACCTGTCCCTTTGTCAGTTGGGTGTCTCCTACCTCAGCCCAACAGAGAGGTGATCTGCATTTCTGTTCGTATAAGGCCTCGAAGGGAGCAACCTTAATGCTTGTGTGGTAGCTGTTGTTGTACGAGAATTCGATTAGTGGTAAATGGGTATCCCATGCCTTTCCGAAATCAATCACACATGCTCGGAGCATATCTTCTAGTGTTTGAATGGTTCTCTAACTTTGGCCGTCAGTCTGGGGGTGGTAGGCAGTGCTCATATCCAGCTGAGTTCTCAATGCTTTCTGGAGCGACTGCCAAAATCGAGAGGTGAATCTACTATCTCTATCAGATTTAATAGATATCGGTACTCCATGTAGTCTCACCACCTCCTTTATGTAGATCCGTGTTAGTCTCTCCATTTTATACGTTTCCGTTATTGGTAGGAAATGGGCGGATTTAGTCAACCGATCGACAATCATCCAAATGGCATCCAGTCCGTCTGACGACTTAGGCAATTTGGTTATAAAATCCATTGTTATTCGTTCCCATTTCCACTCGGGTATCACTGGCTGCTGTAATAATCCCGAGGGCTTCTAATATTCTACCTTAACCTTTGCGCAAATCAGGAACTCGCTCACGTATGTAGCAATCTCATCTTTCATATTCGGCCACCAATAATGTTGTTTGATATCCAGGTATATTTTGTCGGAACCCGGATGGACGGAGTATCGTGTCTTGTGTGCTTCATTCATGACTACGTCTCTGAACCCTCCGAATTTTAGGGTCCAGATCCGGTCCATGAGATAGTAAGATCCGTCCTCTTTGATTGTGAGATTCTTGTCCATTCCCCGCAAGGCTTCGTTTGTGACGTTCTCTAACTTCAAGGCTTCCAGTTGGGCCTCCTTTATTTGTGAAGACAAGTGGGAATGGATGGTCATCGTTAGTGTTCTTACCCGGTGGCCCGAGTATTTTTTCGGCTTAGGGCATCCGCCACCACGTTAGCCTTGCCCGGATGGTACCGGATTTTGCATTCGTAGTCGTTCAGCAGCCCGACCCATCTCCGTTGCCTCATGTTTAGTTCTTTCTGGTTCAGGATATGCTGGAGGTTTTTGTGGTCTGTGAAAATGGTGCACTTCGTCCCGTAGAGGTAGTGCCTCCAAATTTTTAGAGCAAAGACCACAGCTCCCAACTCGATATCATGAGTGGTATAGTTTACTTCATGGGTCTTCAGTTGTCTGGATGCGTAAGTTATCACTTTCCCGCGCTGCATAAGTACGCAGCCTAACCCTTGATTCGAAGCGTCGCAATACACCACGCAATCTCCCGTTCCCTCTGGAAGAGACAACACCAGGGCACTGCAGAGGGCTCGTTTTAGGTTCTGAAAAGCAGCTTCTTGTTTCGCACTCCAGGTGAAAGGTACACCTTTCTGGGTTAGAGCGGTGAGTGACTTGGCGATCTTGGAGAAATTCTGAATGAACCTCCTGTAATACCCAACAAGGCCCAAGAATTGCCTGATCTCCGTTGGTGTTCTCGGGGTTGCCCAGCCCTCAATAGCTTTGTTCTTAGAAGGGTCTACATGTATCCCTTCTTCACTGACTACGTGTCCCAATAAATCCACCCTGCGAATCCAGAACTCGCATTTGGAGAATTTGTCATATAGCTTTTCCGCCCTTAGGGTCTCCAGAACCTGCCGTAGATGTTGGTTGTGTTCCTCCTTCCTCCGAGAATAAACCGGTATGTCGTCGATAAAGACTATCACGAAGTTGTCAAGGAACGGTCTGCATACTCAGTTCATTAGGTCCATAAATATTATGGGTGCATTCGTTAGACCGAAGGGCATAACCACGAATTCATAGTGCCCATAACGAGTTCGGAAGGCAGTTTTGGGGATATCTTCTTCTCGGAATCGCAGTTGATGGTATCCGGATCTCAGATCTATTTTCGAGAAGTAGTTGGCTCCTTGTAACTAATCAAATAGATCGTCGATCCTTGGAAAGGGGTATCAATTTTTGACGGTGAGCTTGTTAAGTTCACGGTAATCAATACACATGCGGAAGGAACCATCTTTCTTCTTGAAAACCAAAACCGGAGCTCCCCAAGGAGAGAAGCTCGGTCTTATGAATCCTTTGTCTAATAGTTCGCTCAATTGGCTAGATAGCTCTTGCATTTCTTCAGGGGCTAATCTATACGACGACTTAGCAATTGGCGTGGCTCCGGGTACTAGGTTAATTCGAAATTCGACTTGTCGCTCAGGGGGCATTCCTGGGAGGTCTTCCGGAAATACATCTGGAAAGTCGCACACCTCCGGAATGTCCTTGATGTGACTTTCCTCCTTTTGTTTGTCCACTACGTGGGATAGAAAGGTGTGATTCTTTTTATGCAAGCACTTTTGTGCCTTGATGCACGAGATAAGACGAAGGTTTGTACCGGGTTTATCGTCGTAGATAATTAGTGTTTTGTTGGTGGGTAGGTGAAGGTGAACGGCCTTCTCGTGGCACATAATATCGGCATGGTGGGGGCTTAACCAATCCATACCAATTATCACATCAAAGCTTCTAATACTAACCGGCATCAAGTTGATTTGAAACCAGTGATTATTTGATGTTAACATGCACCCTATGAAAATGTCGTTTGTTGTTTCAGTTTTCCCATTAGTCATTTCCACCGTGAAGGTTTCGCTTAACTTTTGGGGATTTTGATTTAGTAAATGTTTGAATTTATGACTCACAAAACTCCGTTCTGCCCCCACTATCGAATAAAATGCATGCATAGATGTTGTTGAGGGGAAACGTGCCAGCGACTACGGCCGGATCCTGCACTGCCTCCCCTTGTCCCATAGCTAGGACTCTATTTGTTCCTCCTGCATTTGGGTTGTTTGCCTTAGGACAGTTCCTTTTATAACGACCGGTCTCTCCACACCCGTAGCATGCTTGACTTGCCCCAGAATTGTTGGGTTGGGGGTTGTTTTTTGTGGCTGAGATCTGCAATACCTGGCGGTGTGCCCTTTACGATTGCAGTTGGTGCACTGTAAGTCTCGACATGCGCCACTGTGGTGGAAATTGCATTTATCACACTTTGGTAGAGTGCATGCGTAAGGCTTTGTAGGTGTTGATGTGGTTGATGATGGTGCAGCTGGAGTTGGTGTGATCTGAGTGGTAGCAGCGTGAACTGCTACGGTTTGTTGTTTCTTTGATGATTCCTGAGTCTGTCGCCCTTTTGTTTTGTTTCCCCGGTTTTTCTTGTTGTTATCCCCTCTCTTGGTTTCAGCACCGGAAGTCTTCGTGCCCTTGTTATCCCCATGGTCGTACAACTTCTGCACCAGGCGCTTAGCACTATCGAACGTTGAGGGGTTCGCAGCAATCACATTCCCCTGGATTGGACGAGTTAACCCCCAAATAAAGCGTTCAACCTTGTTTCTTTCAGAAGTTATCATTCCTGGGCATAAGAGTGCCAACACACTGAACCTGGAAATGTATGCTTCAATGTCGGAGTTCTGCACGGTAAGATTCCATAACTCTTGTTCGAGCTTTTGTACTTCTCCTCGGGGACAGTTTTCATCCAACATCATAGTTTTGAGATCTTCCCATGACATGGCATTTGCGACTGGGAGAGTTAGGGCCTTGACAAGGCCGTTCCACCATAAAAGGGCCCTGTCAGCAAACGTAAAAGCTGCATTATATCAAATATAAATGAAAAGAGAGAACATAGCAGATAACAACATCACAAATAAAACACAGAACCGTTTCATTAATGATAAATTCTTAGTACATAAATGCATGAAAATTGACCTTTGAAAGGTCTACAGTAATAGAGAATAAAACTCTGCCAGCATAACGACCCTACGAGTAGTGTAATCACTTAATCGTAGGGCCAGTCCTACATACATAAAGTAAAAGAAAAGGGAGTCCCATCAATAGCAGTGGTGAGTAGGATGGGTCCTACTCACGTCGGGAGGTATCTGGTGGTGCCGACGACGAAGTAGAAGTGTCCTGGAGTCTGGCTAGTTGGCGCTCGGTGACTCGCATCCTCACCTCTAGTGCGGCCTGTCGCTCCTGATATTCCCGCACTATGTCTTGGGTCTGGCTCTCAGCCCACTCCACCGTGGCCCTCATCTCGTTCATCTAATTGGCAGTCGCTTGGGCCTGATCGCCAATATCCCTGGTCCTTCTGACCATAACCGGAAGAGCTCGGTCCGCTGGCCCGCCATGGCTAAGTTCGTAAAATCTCTGCTCCATTCCAAACGGTGGACGCTCACCCTGATGCCTGCTCCACCTCCATATATCGTGTGCCCACGCGGGGCCATTGGGGCCCATCCGATGTGCGGGTAGCCTAGCCATGTAGGGTGGGTTGATGACTTCGGACACTGCGTCTGAGTCATCCTCCTCATCCTCTTCATCTTCATTGACTTCCTCGTCGATTTCTTCCTCTTCTGGGCCTTCCATTGGCTCTTCTTTCGGGTCCTCCTCTATCCATCCACCATTTCCCTGATTGGGAAAATAGGGGTCGCCTGGCAAATGAAATCCTGCCATGTCGTCTGTACGAGAATATAAATACAAGAGAAGATATAATAAAATACAATGAAAACTCCACACAATGCCAAAATACTCCTATAGTATTTTAATTGCTTATGTTCGGTTCCTTGATACTTTTGGGTATTAGGTTGGTAAGTTTTAGATTCGTTGTCCATCCCGATCACTCCCAAGCACATGTTGGTCATATTTCGACTAAATATAGTTGATCAGCCTATATTTATCCCCAATACGATTACATAACTGTCTGGGTTTAACCGCGATGTCAAACTCTTCTAAAGACTTTTAATTGTTTTCTTATTAAGACGCCACTCCTAATATGCGCACACATGCCTATATTTTATTTTTGTTCAGAGTATTTTAGTCCCATTGTATTTATAGTTGCATATCTTGTATTGATAGATATGCTAGTTCACTATAAACAATGCTATGATACCAATCTGTCACACCCGAACCGGGACGGCGGAAACGTCCGGGGGCGGGTGACTTCATCTTGTAATATCATAACAGTTGATTAGAAATGAGACATAGCAACCAAACATCATACATTTCAGATACCAACATGTATTGTTTACAATTTTGTGTTTGTTCATGAAATTACATCCAAAATAACACAATGTATGATATTTCAAAAATACATTATCCAAAATCCATAGCTGCAAAACCGGCTTACTGTCACACCCCAAAACCGGAGAATGGCGGAAACGTTCTGGGGTGGAGGACGTCATGTACAGTATCATAACAATGCATAATAGTAAAGACAAGCAACAACATCCATTGCATTAATATAATAATTGTAATACAAGCGTGTTATGTACAGTTTGTAAGACACCAAAAGTATAATCAAAATAAAAGATGAGTCTTGTATGTACTCCATCTTCTCAAAAGCTGCATCTGTACCTGTCTACTGATGACCTGAGAATACAAGTTATTTTGAAAGCGAGTATCAGCATAAAGCTGGTGAGTTCATAAGTATTTAGTGTCATTGCTTGTATAAGAATGTTTACAACAGTGTAGTATAATAACTGATTTCAATGTTTGCAAATAGTATACTCCCTAGAAAACCCTATGTTTTCCAGTAAAAGTAGTCTTCTACCAAGACCCGGTTGTTTGCATGTTTGATCTTTTGAAAATGTAAAAGTTTTCCCAGTGAAACTATCAGTATGAAAATATAGTTTTTGACTTTATTCATGTAAAGTAATTGGGAAAATAATGTTTTACCCCAGCAGTGTCACTGCCGGCTAAATGAAATGAAAATGCAGACTCCAGGTAGTATTAAATGTACAATACACCTCGGGGAGTCTGTTTTGCCTCTAATTCATAAAGTGTTAATTAAAGGTCTGAATGTGAACTCGTATGTAACCATGCTGATTGACGATCGAATAACTGGTGACCCTCCAGGTCACACGTAGTATGGTGACATTTTGTCACCCCTGGGCCTAGTCGGCTCAGACTGTAGCTAGCAGTCGGGATGTGGGAGTGTCTGTCCTGTATAGATCTATACACATAATGCCCGCTCTCCCTCCAGGAGACTCTGGTTACACGGTGATAGCACAATGACGTGTCGTATCGAGAAGTAGTATGTCACATTCTGTTTTAGTAAATTCTCTTGTATATTGTATAATGTATTTTCTAGTATAATGTATAGAGTGTTCTCTTGTATAGTATATAGTATTCTCTTTGTATAGTATTTAGCATGTATAACTCATAACTGTACTGACTCTGGTAGGTGTCGTTTTAATGGTGGTAATGAGCAGTAATCCTTAACTATACCTATTATAGTTAAATAGTGATGTTGGTTGCATGCCGTTGTTACACAAAGGTACTGAACTGAAGTGAAGACTTTTATATCTAACACAAATATATATGATATATAACTAAGAATTCAACAACAGTCGAACAAATAACCGAATACCCTAAGTCCACAACCAAACGAGGAACAGGAAATAAGGTGAGCTATCAGTCCTAAGTCCTTCAAGTCTTACTTATATAACTATATTAGTATAGATATGGGTTTGAAAATAAAGTAAGTTTAAAAGAGTTTGAAAACAGTTTTGGCATTAAAAGAGTTTGATAAAAGGTTTGAAACACTTGAAAATCCAAGGTTTGATGGTAATTTGAAAGCAGTAGTAAATCTTGTAGTCTGTTCTAGTTATTAATCACATGTGATTGATACAATAACTCTAACAGTTCAACTTGTATTCCCCCCCATAAAAGCATTTAAAATCATTTAAAAGGTTGATTTAGGGGTATGAACTCACCTGCAGTGAGTGGATTGGATGGAAGTGCCGGGTAGGATGCTAGGTGTCAAGTGAGGACTTGAGCACACACACGAATCCTATGTAACATGTAGTGATACATAAATGTATCTAATTAGTTATTTAATCACTAATTAAGCAAGTAAAGACACTCCAATGCATGAAAACACTTCCTTTCAAGTGCTAAGAGTGCTAAGGGTTGCATCTAAGGAGAGTAGGGCCTCACATTGGAGTTTACTCCTCAAATGGTGGCCCTTATGTGTGTTTACGATTTCTGGACCATTTCCCCCATGAGTTTACGGCCTTAAACTCATGGAAATGGTGCATTTGTGTGTTTCAATGTCCTATATCTCACAAGGAAGGGTTCTAAGTTCGAATCAAAGGCTTAGGAAGTGGTTTGGGCACAAAAGGACCCCTCATTGGAGTTTACGGTCCTTGGACCCTCCTTGAGAGTTTACGGTCGTAAACACTTGGGTTTACGGCCGTAAGCCCATGCGTTTACGGCCCTAAACTCATGTATGCCTCAACCTTTTTGTGTTTTGGTGTTTCTAGCTCATGCATGCAAGTTTCTAGCCCTTTATCCTAGCATTTGAAGGTGTTAGGGGCATCAAAACACCATTTGGGGGTGTTTACGGTTTTGGGAGATCCCCAAACCGTAAACACATATGTTCTTGGGGATTTTGATGATTTTCCAAAGGATTAACAAGTATACTAAGTAAGTAACTAGATAGGAAGGGTATACTTACTTATATGAAGCTTGTAAGAGTGATTAGAGCCCAAGGACACTAGTGTGTGTTCTTGGTGTTTTGAAGAACACTTGAAGATCTAAGCAAAAATCAAGAATCCATGGATGAAATGATGTATAAACACTAGATTAAGTGTTGTAGGAAGGATTCTAGGAAGGAAATACTTACATTTTGGCGGATTTGAAGAAATGAACTTATGATACTGGAGAGAAAAAGCTTGGTGTTCTTGAGGTGGGAAGTGGAAAATGAGGAAAAGGTGTGTAAACTCATGCTATATGCATGAGTTCTTGGGAAAATGGTGTTTACGGCCCAAACACCTCTTGTTTGGCCGTAAACACCTAGCTAAGGTGTTGAGTGTTTTGTTTTGCTACACAACTCTAATAACGACACTTCCCTTTATTTAATCGTTTGACGAAAAATAAAATAAAACACCCAAACGGACTTAAATCCGGCCAAAAATGTACTGAAATGTTTTTGAATATTATATGAAGTGTTTAACTGTAGAGATTATACAATTGAAAATTTCGGGTTATCACACTTACTGGGTCCCTGAGAATACAAGTCGTTTTGAAAAGCGTCAACATAGAATGTTGGTGAGTTCATAAGCATAGTTGTAAGAAAACTTTGTAATAGTTTGTAAACTTCCAGAAAATCCAATATTTTCAGTGTATAAAAGAGTTGTGAGTCTCGTTTCAAATCATGTATAATTGCATGCATGTTCTTTTGTTTCCTTGTTTGAAATTGTATAGAGGGTGTCCCCAGAAAATCCTATATTTTTTGTTATACGAAAGTTGTGGTCCTTGAAAACCCTAAGACCAGAGTGGTGAAATTAGTTTACAAAATAGACGAAACATAGTTGTGTATGTTATAAAACCAGTGGAGTGCATATTCTTTGTAAATTCAAATAATGTTGTTATTCTCTATGTGAGTCGTTATAACTATACTAATATGACTAACGCGCCTGTCTTGACGTTCTTCAGGCGTTTATTTCAAAAGATACTTGTCATCCTAGACTGGCCCGTCTAGCTGTAGCGAACAGCTCAGGTGTGGGGGTGCCAACCCCGTATAGAGCTATACACAATTACCCCGCTCTCCCTCCAGGAGAGACTCTGGTTATAACTACAAGACTTACGATGTACGCTAGGTAGGTACGGTGAAGGAGTGTCTCACAAGAGCCTCAACAAAATTTACGCGAATTTATAGAATAGTGTATACAATGTTCTTAAGGTAAGTTCATAACTGCGGTTTTATGACTCGCGTTTTACAGCTTTATGACATACAATTTAACACTTGTATTTTTAAAAGCTTTTTGATAGTCAGGTTATGACAAGCGCATGTTCCTGTCGTATAAACTCTGCTTTTCTTACCGGTTATATTAAATTATTTATAAAGATAGTTATAAATGATTTCTAATATCTTGATAACCTTCATAGGTGTAAAAAAAATAACGTATTACCTTCGGTTTTAAACCATAATAATAATAATTTTTACATATCGACTTTTCCACAATACATATAAAACTTAAATTTTTATTTTATTTTATGAATTTAGACAACTTTTGTGGAAAAAGATGAATTTGCCCATTTTTACTACAATTGTAAAAAATAACCCATTTTTACCACAATTGTCAAAAGTAACCCATTTTTACCAAAATTGTCATAAATGACCCATTTTTACCAAAATTATCATAAATGACCCTTTTTACCAAAATTTTTATAAATGACCCCTTTTTACCAAAATTGTCATAAATGACCCCTTTTTACCAAAATTGTCATAAATGACACATTTCTGCCAAAATTATAACAAATAACCCATTTTTACAAATGTTGTGGTAATAATTTATATATTCAAAAATTTACCATTTTAAGTGTAAATTTCCATATGTTTCCATTTTTCAAGCTTTCATGACCAACAAATTTGTTCTAACATTTTTCTTGACATCATGGTGATTTTATCACACATTAAAGAAAACATTTTTAACATAACAACAAAACATGTGAGCTACACAAGATAACTTAGTTTCCAACAACTTGAGACTTGTACAAATCTCGAGGTCATGGGTTTTTAGCATGGGATCACAACATTTCACACACATAAACATATAAAACATACACATGCAAGCAAATATACAAGGATTCTACACAAGACTACACTTGTATCCTCCCCTAAAAGAAGAAAAACTCGAAAATAAGGGGTATGAAGCTCACCTTGGGGCTTTTTCGGGTTGTAGAGGAAGATGGAGAAGGATTTTTCGGTTCTAGCTTGCTTTCTTGAGGAGATTCTTGAAGTTATGGTGTTCTAAGAGCATATACACGAAAATGGAGTTGTATGAGGAAGGATTTTTAGTGTAAACTTGGAACAAAACTATAGAGTTTACCAAAACCTTACCAAGTTTGTAAGCTTGAAGAAGCCTTCTTTAAAACCACACACACACCCACGAATCTTAGACGAAGAAGATGAGATAAGGTTTAAAGGTTTGAGAGGAAATGAGAAGTGAGAGTGAACTTTGAAATGAATTGTGGGGAGTGAGAGGGAAGATCGGCCGATTTTAGAGAGAGGAGGGAGGAAGTCATGCATTGATACTTGTTGGGCAATAGTCACTCTTCCTAGATGTATGTAGGTTAAAAGCATTGTTATTTGGCATGCAATATTGAGGTGGCATGCTTAGATAATTCCTCTTTTTCTCTTTTTTTGTATATCCGATCGGATTATGGAGAAGGGAGAAACAAAAAGGTTTTCGGTTTTGAAGGGTAACCGAGAACACCTTAGGCCCACTAGTGTTTTTGGTTTGTACGAGTTTTTGGTCTTGGCTCGGGCCCGAGAATGGTTTCAGTCCAATAATAGGCCCAAAAGGTGTGAAATTGGTCCAATAAAGGTTATCATTTTAAAGAGAGAGCCCAATAGAGATTTTTGACCCATTAGGGCCCATATATGGGTTTTCGGCCCAATGAAATTAAGTGGAAGAGCTTTCGGCCCAATAGGAAGTCCAATAGTGAATTGTGGCCCATTGATGCTAAAATAAAGGTTTTATGCCCAATAGGACCCAAAGGATGACTTTCGACCCATAATAAAGTCTAATTGAGGTTTTAGGCCCATTAGAGCCCAAAAGAGAGTTTTCGGCCCAAAAGGAACAACTTCAGAGGTTATCGACCCATTAGGGCCCAATAAGAGAGTCTTGGTCCAAATAGGGATTTGGGCCGAGAAAGCTTGGGCTAAGGTCCAAGGTTGAGTAACCTAGCTTATCGGATTAGGTTTTGGGCTTATACAAGGTGGTTTCGGCTTGAATCACAATTTTTGGATGTATAAACTTAAATACTATTGAAGTTTGATTTATACTAAACGTAGAGTTACAAGGTTACACAAAGAAGTTATCTTGTACAAAGATAGAAATCTTAACCGTAATCTACTAGTTGTGACATTTTCTACCAAGCCCTTGAATGAGGAGGGAATGGGATGCTTGGTCCCCAAGCTAAGGGATTAGGGTTTCCTCCTTAAACCCTAGCTTTGGCCACTAAGCTAATTCAGCTATATAAAGGACCATACCCTTCATATTTTCGGCATTCCTTTCCCTAAGAAGATCTGGACGATAATCCTACTCTTCTCCACTCTCTCTCTCTCTTCAAGTTCCTTGGTTGCTAAGGTTCAGGTGTGAACGATTAGAGACACAACACTTGCGGCGCTTGCTGCAAAACGTTTAGAAGAAGGAATTCAAGATTGTTTGTTGTAACAATCTTCAAGGTAAGTTTCTTGTTCTTATGAATTCGTTTTTCATAGGAAAGTTTTGTAGGATGACAATTCATAGTATGTTGCCTATATGTGAAAGATATAGATCCTTATTAGGTTGTATGTGCCCTAATCATTTAATTGTTTAAATGTTTTTCCGCTTAGAGGATTGTAGTTGTAACCCTAATAACCCCTCAGTGGTATCAGAGGCTAGGGCTTTCTTTCATGTATTTGCACAGTGGTGAATCGAAAAAAGAAACATGTTTTTTTTTGTTTTGTCGTTGCTCACGACGTGAGCTCGGTCAGATTCGAGTTTTTGTGCTAATCTGCCTAATCAGCTTTTATTTGATAATTACTTGCTAAATTTATCCTCCAAATCCGATTTTGGTGTATGTATGATGATAAAATAAAAGCCTAAAAGTTAGAAGATAAGTATTTGACTTGATTAATTGTTTTGTTGATTAATATGATTGATCTTTTAAGTGTATAAATAATAAATCTAGATATTAATTAAACTTAATAATTAATGTCAAATATTATTTGGTTTATTTTATAAATTATTATAAACCTAGTATTTTGAAAAGTTTAAAATACATCCTTATGGATCTTATTATTAATTTAATTAAGTAGTTAATTAAAAGTTGATTAATAAATCCATAAAATTGTTTAAATTGAATTAAATTAAAAGTTTGATTTATTAAAAGATTAAACCCTTGGAATTTTAAAAAATGTTTTAGAATACACCTTATACTATGCATATAATTAAAAGTTTAATATATAGTATATGTATAAGAAAAGTCAGTCAAATCGCGAGTACGCCTCATTTACGAAACCATGCTATAAAGAGGGTATAAGGAAGCAGCCTATAAAATGATCGTTGAATGAGTGTCCACTCTCATTCACCGCTCTCCTGTGTGGTGGAGAGTCGTTAGCCGAACGAATTTGATATGATATAATCTCATTAAAAGTATAATAATAGAGAGTAATTAAACTATTTTCTAAAATCTCACTCTTAGTTACTATAGGAAAATATGAATTTGTATTCTAATCCATTGAATTGCATATTACACTTTATAACTCGTTAGTGGAACGTGTATGGTTAACCGGCACACTAATATGAGACTAATAAAGAATGGTTTTGATGTGCTAGCTGAAAACCTAAATTTAAAATGATATATATAAACATTTTCAATAAAATATATCAATTAACTTAACAAAATAAATAACTTTTAATCTAGTTTATTAGTTCACTAAGATATTTTTGTAGTCCAATAATTGAAATAAATTCAAAAACAATTTAGCTTTTGGATGCCAAAAATACTTTAAAAGAAATTTTTTATTTTGGTTGGTTATTATTGTATTTTTCTCTTTAAATAAAATGTTTCATTTAAGTAATATGGGATAACGATGGGAATATGATGGGGAAAGAGGAGATTTGATGGGGGGCAAGTGGGGATTTGGTCCCACGTTGAGACAAATAGAGTTTTGCAATCTCGTGGATACGATTTTATATCATGAAAACAACAACCCGCGTGTCAATTACAGAAAGTACGTGGGATTCTAGTCTCATCCTATTTCTCAAACCTCTATCATTTGTTATATAAATACAATAGAATCCCCTATTATTTCAAAACCACGTCAACAAAATCAAATAAATAATATTGTTTTTCTAGAAAATTACATGATACATTATATAAACTTAGGTAAATTTTACATAAGTTGTTATATTTTTATAAAAATTGAATTTGAATTTATTTTTTATTTTTAGTAACTAAGTTTTTCAATTTTAAACATTTAATCAATATACCCAGTTATTTGTTGACATGTCAACTTTTAATGACATGATATTCTGATATGCCACTATTCGGTTATACGACGTTGACGTTTCATTATTTTCAAATTTGATATTAGATTCGCCCTTTTTTTAATTTTGATATATATATATATATATATATATATATATATATATATATATTAATCAAACATCATTTTTTATTCGTTTACTTCAATATTCATTGTTTTCCATTCGAAACATTATATATATATATATATATATATATATATATATATATATATATATATATATATATATATATATAGATGACTCTTTTTAAAATGAAGACTCGTAAGGACACCTTAAAATATTGAAAAAAAAATCTAAAAAAAATACAAATCATAAAATCGAGCATAGTATTATATCCGGGAGAAAAAAAATTGCATCATTAAAATTGAAGCATGAATCATTTTTTATGATTCATGATTCAATTTTTATGATCCATGATTCAATTTTAATGATGAAAAAAAAAATTCAATTTTTTTTCTACCGGATATAGTACTATGCTCGATTTTACGATTTGTATTTTTTTCAAAATTTTAAGATGTCCTCACGAGCCCTCATTTTAAAAAGAGTACTCACCAGAACCAGACGTTATATATATATATATATATATATATATATATATATATATATATATATATATATATATATATATATATATATATATATATATATATATATATATATATATTGTGACAATTGCCAATTTTGGATCCAACAGAAGTTAAACGAGCCACCAAAAGTCGAGTAAAGCTAACAAGTCAACGTCCTAGAACCCAAACCCTTGTGATATTAGTTAGTACCTATACCAAAATCACCATATGATCTCGGTTGGTGCATGGACCGAAATCACTAGGTGATCTCGGTTGGAGCATGGACCGAAATCACTAGGTGATCTCGGTGGTGCTAGGCCGAAATCACATGTGATTTTGGTGGTTTTAAGATGGATTTCGGTGGGAAAGAAGAGAAAAGAGGGTTGACTTCGTGACTTGATGTTTCATCCTTTCCAACATAAACTTTTATCCAGCGTGTATCAACACAATTGTCCAACAAATATCAAAACAAATATCCCATCACCCTTCCCTCCGTATCTTTGGCCGAGATCATCCCCAAAACCCCCACCATTTCCATATTTCTTTTTGTTTACTCCATATCCTCTCAAGAACAAGTCGAAGCTCTTCTTAGATAAACATTTCCAAATAATTCTTGACAATTTGGTAAGTGTTTTCTTCATAATCTAGTGTTTCTACAAACTTTGACACTAGTTTCATCTTATTTACACACATTATCATGTGTTAAAACTCTTAGGATATTATCATCTTCAAAGAGTTCATCAACCACTTTCAAGTGTTCCAGGCTCGGAGATCTTCACAATCATCTATTTATCCAACCACGACCACACTCAATGTGAGTTCATACCCCCACATTTTCGAGTTTTCCATGTTTTAGGGGGCAATACAAGTAAAGTTTGGTTTATCACGCAAAAACTTGCATGTTTCATCTCTATGTTTTAGGGGGCAATCATCTATTTATCCAACCACGACCACATTTTCGAGTTTTCCATGTTTTCCTTGTTTGCAGGAAATACGGTTATCACTACTTTGTAGACAATTATTTGTGATATATTAGTTTTGAAATGCAAAACTAACAAAAACAAAACATAAACTATGTTATATAATCATAAGAAAAGTTATGATTACAAAACTACAAGGATTTTGAGACTTTTACCAACATATAGTTTTTTTTTCTAATAAAAAGGGTTACATTCTGGTTATTTCACCATTTTGTGGAAAACAACCCAAAAATATGATGTTTTAACCATACATTTTGAAAGTAGACAAAAACATCGTTAAAAATGGGGCAAAACCTCAAAATGGACTTTTACATACAAATTTCTCATACTTGTGTTGGATGTAAGATTTTATGACATAATCTTTTATAGACACCTAGACAAGATAATTACTATGTATTTATATAAATGATTATATAAATAGTCTTAACAAACAAACATAATAAACTATAATTGGTATAGTTTGGGAGTCACAAACACTACTATCTTTACGGAAGAAACATATAATTGTTTACTCCATATCCTCTCAAGAACAAGTCCAAGCTCTTCTTAGATAAACATTTCCAAATGATTCTTGACAATTTGGTAAGTGTTTTCTTCATAATCTAGTGTTTCTACACACTTTGACACTAGTTTCATCTTATTTACACACATTATCATGTGTTAAAACTCTTAGGATAATATCATCTTCAAAGATTTCATCAACCGCTGTCACACCCCAAAACCGAGAACGGCGGAATACGTTCTGGGGTGGAGGACGTCATGTACAGTATCATAACAATGCATAATAGTAAAGACAAGCAACAACATCCATTGCATTAATATAATAATTGTAATACATGCGTGTTCTGTACAGTTTGTTAGACACCAAAAGTATAATCAAAATAAAGAGGAGTCTTGTATGTGCTCCATCTTCTCAAAAGCTGCATCTGCACCTGTCTACTGATGACCTGAGAATACAAGTTATTTTGAAAGCGAGTATCAGCATAAAGCTGCTGAGTTCATGAGTATTTAGTGTCATTGCTTGTATAAAAATGATTACAACCATGTAGTATAATATTTGATCTCAATGTTGGAAAATAGTATGCTCCCTAGGGAAACCCTATGTTTTCCAGTAAAAGTGGTCTTCTACCAAGACCCGGTTGTATGTATGTTTGATCCTTTGAAAATGTAAAAGTTTTCCCAGAGAAACTATTAGTAGGAAAATACAGTTTTAGACTTCATTCATGTAAAGTAATTGGGAAAATAGTGTTTTACCCCAGCAGTATCACTGCCAGCTAATGAAATGAAAATGCAGACTCCAGGTAGTATTAAATGTACAATACACCTCGGGGAGTCTGTTTAGCCTTTAATTCTTAATGTATTAATTAAAGGTCGAAATGTGAACTTGTATGTAACCATGCTGATTGACGATCGAATCCCTGATGACCCTCCGAGTCATCTGTTGAAATGTGACATTTTGTCACCCTTGGGCCTAGTCGGCTCGGACTGTAGCTAGCAGTCGGGATGTGGGAGTATCTGTCCCGTATAGATCTATACACATAATGCCCGCTCTCCCTCCAGGAGACTCTGGTTACACGGTGATAGCACAGTGAAGTGTCGTATCGAGAGATAGTATGTCACATTCTGTTGTAGTATGTTCTCTTTGTATATGTATAATGTACTTTCTGGTATAGTGTATAGAGTGTTCTCTTGTATAGTATATAGTATTCTCTTTTTATAGTGTTTAACATGTATTGACTCATAACATGTATTGACTCATAACTATTCGGACTCTGGTTTGGGAATAGAAGGAGTTTAAAAGAGTTTAGAAATATTTTTATAACAATTTAACATGAAAATGAGTTTGATAAACACTTAAAGCAGTTTTGTTGGTAAAGCAGTTAAAAGTATGAAAATCCTTTTGGTTGCAAGTTATAAATCACATGTGATTGATACTATAACTTGATTGATTCAACTTGTATTCCCCCCCCCCCCATAAAAGCATTTAAAAACATTTAAAAGGTTGATTAAGGGGTATGAACTCACCTGCAATGAGTGAAGTGGATGGAAGTGTCGGGTAGGATGCTAGGTGTCAAGTGAGGACTTGAACACACACACGGATCCTATGTAACATGTAGTGATACATAAATGTATCTAATTAGTTATTTAATCACTAATTAGGTAAGTAAAGACATTCTAATGCATGAAGACACTTTGTTTCAAGTGCAAGGAGTGCTAAAGGTTGCATCTAAGGAGTGTATGGCCTCACTATGGAGTTTACACTTCAATTGGTTACACTTAAGTGTGTTTACGGTTTCTGGACCATTGTCCCCATGAGTTTACGGCCGTAAACTCATGGTAATGGTGCCATTGGGTGTTCAAAGGTCTTAAACTACTCAAGGAATTATGCTAGACTCGAATCCATGGCTTAGGAAGTGATTGGGGCTAGAAATGGACACTTCTTGGAGTTTACGGTCCTTGGACCACTCCCTTGGGAGTTTACGGCCGTAAACACATGAGTTTACGGTCGTAAACTCATGTTGGTTCATTTCTCTTGTGTTTTGGTGATTCTAGGCTATGCATGCAAGGTTCTAGTCACTTACACAAGCATAGGAAGGTTTTTAAGGCACTTAAACATTCTTAGAAGGTGTTTACGGTTTTAGGAGGCCTTCCCAAACCGTAAACTCATGTTTGTCTCATCCTTACACGTTTTTGGGGTTCCTAGTTCATGCATGTAAGTCCTTAGTGCATTACTCAAGCATTGGAAGGAGTTTGGGGCTTCAAAACCCTTCTTTGGGGTGTTTACGGTTTTGGAATGTTCCAAAACCGTAAACCCATGTTCTTGGGGTTTTTGGGTGTTTAATCCATGAATACTAAGCCAATAACTAGTTAGATGAAGTATACTTACTTATAGGAAGCTTGTGGAGGTGATTTAGGACCCAAAAACGCAAATGTGTTCTTGGTGTTCTTGAAGATTTGAAGATTCTTTGAAGATCTAAGTAAAAATCGGAATCCTTTGGATGAGAAGGTGTAGAAACACTAGATTAAGTGTTGTTTAAAAGGATCTAGGAAGAAAACTTACATTTTTGGGCGGATTTGGAAGAAGAAGATGATGATACTTGAGAGAAAAACTTGTGTTCTTGAGTGGAAGGTGGTAAGAAGTGAGGACAAGGGGTAAACTCATGTTGTATGCATGAGTTCTTGGAGAGAAGGGTGTTTACGGCCCAAACACCCCATGTTTGGCCGTGAACACCTAGTTAAGGTGTCGGGTTGTCCGGTTTATTCCACGCCACTAATTACGTCACTTCCAATTAATAAATTGTTTGATGAAAAATAAAATAAAACACCAAACGGGTTTCAATCCGGCCAAAATGCATTTGAAATGTTTTTGAATATTATTATTTGACGTATTTAACCGTGGAAATTATACAAAGAAAATTTCGGGTTGTCACAACCGCTTTCAAGTGTTCCAGGCTCGGAGATCTTCACAATCATCTCTTTATCCAACCAAAACCACACTCAAGGTGAGTTCATACCCCCACATTTTCGAGTTTTCCATATTTTAGGGGGCAATACAAGTAAAGTTTGGATTATCACGCAAAGACTTGCATGTTTCATTTCTATGTTAAATATAAAACATTATTTGCAGGAAATACGGTTATCACAACTTTGTAGACAATTATTTGTGATATATTATTTTTGAAATGCAAAACTAACAAAAACAAAACATAAACTATGTTATATAATCATAAGAAAATTTATGATTATAAAACTACAAGGATTTTGAGACTTTTACCAACATATAGCTTTTTTTCTAACAAAAAGGGTTACATTCTGGTTATTTCACCATTTTGTGGAAAACAACCCAAAAATATGATGTTTTCACCATACATTTTGAAAGTAGACAAAAAAATCGTTAAAAACGGGGCAAAAGCTCGAAATGGACTTTTGCATACAAATTTTTCATACTTGTGTTGGATGTAAGATTTTATGACATAATCTTTTATAGAAACCTAGACAAGATAATTATTATGTATTTATATAAATGATTATATAAATAGTCTTAACAGACAAACATAATAAACTATAATTGGTATAGTTTGGGAGTCACAAACACTACTATCATTACAGAAGAAACATATAATTGGTTACTCCATATCCTCTCAAGAACAAATCCAAGCTCTTCTTAGATAAACATTTCCAAATGATTCTTGACAATTTGGTAAGTGTTTTCTTCATAATCTAGTGTTTCTACACACTTTGACACTAGTTTCATCTTATTTACACACATTATCATGTGTTAAAACTCTTAGGATAATATCATCTTCAAAGAGTTCATCAACCACTTTCAAGTGTTCCAGGCCAGGAGATCTTCACAATCATCTCTTTATCCAACCACAACCACACTCAAGGTGAGTTCATACCCCCACATTTTTGAGTTTTCCATGTTTTAGGGGGGAATACAAGTAAAGTTTGGTTTATCAAGCAAAGACTTGCATGTTCCATCTCTATGTTAAATATAAAACATTATTTGCAGGAAATACGGTTATCACTAGTTTGTAGACAATTATTTGTGATATATTAGTTTTGAAATGCAAAACTAACAAAAACAAAACATAAACTATGTTATATAATCATAAGAAAAGTTATGATTACAAAACTACAAGGATTTTGAGACTTTTACCAACATATAGTTTTTTTTCTAACAAAAAGGTTACATTCTGGTTATTTCACCATTTTGTGGAAAACAACCCAAAAATATGATGTTTTAACCATACATTTTGAAAGTAGACAAAAACATCGTTAAAAACGGGGCAAAAGCTCGAAATGGACTTTTGCATACAAATTTCTCATACTTGTGTTGGATGTAAGATTTTATGACATAATCTTTTATAGAAACCTAGACAAGATAATTACTATGTATTTATATAAATGATTATATAAATAGTCTTAATAAACAAACATAATAAACTATAATTGGTATAGTTTGGGAGTCACAAACACCACTACCATTACGGAAGAAACATATAATTGTTTACTCCATATTCTCTCAAGAACAAGTCCAAGCTCTTATGAGATAAACATTTCCAAATGATTATTGACAATTTGGTAAGTGTTTTCTTCATAATCTAGTGTTTCTACACACTTTGACACTAGTTTCATCTTATTTACACACATTATCATGTGTTAAAAGTCTTAGGATAATATCATCTTCGAAGAGTTCATCAACCGCTTACAAGTGTTCTAGGCCTGGAGATCTTCACAATCATCTCTTTATCTAACCACAACCACACTCAAGGTGAGTTCATACCCCCACATTTTCGAGTTTTCCATGTTTTAGGGGGGAATACAAGTAAAGTTTGGTTTATCACGCAAATACTTGCATGTTTCATCTCTATGTTAAATATAAAACATTATTGCAGGAAATACGGTTATCACTAGTTTGTAGACAACTATTTGTGATATATTAGTTTTGAAATGCAAAACTAACAAAAACAAAACATAAACTTTGTTATATAATCATAAGAAAAGTAATGATTACAAAACTACAAGGATTTTGAGACTTTTACCAACATATAGTTTTTTTTTCTAACAAAAAGGGTTACATTCTGGTTATTTCTCCATTTTGTGGAAATCAACCCAAAAATATGATGTTTTAACCATACATTTGGAAAGTAGACAAAAACATCGTTAAAAACGGGGCAAAAACGCGAAATGGACTTTTGCATACAAATTTCTCATACTTGTGTTGGATGTAAGATTTTATGACATAATCTTTTATAGAATCCTAGACAAGATAATTACTATGTATTTATATAAATAATTATATAAATAGTCTTAACAAACAAACATAATAAACTATAATTGGTATAGTTTGGGAGTCACAAACACTACTATCATTACAGAAGAAACATATAATTGTTTACTCCATATCCTCTCAAGAACAAGTCCAAGCTCTTCTTAGATAAACATTTCCAAATGATTCTTGACAATTTGGTAAGTGTTTTCTTCATAATCTAGTGTTTCTACAAACTTTGACACTAGTTTCATCTTATTTACACACATTATCATGTGTTAAAACTCTTAGGATAATATCATCTTCAAAGAGTTCATCAACCACTTTCAGGTGTTCCAAGCTCGGAGATCTTTACAATCGTCTATTTATCCAACCACGATCACACTCAATGTGAGTTCATACCCCCACATTTTCGAGTTTTCCATGTTTTAGGGGCAATACAAGTAAAGTTTGGTTTATCACGCAAAGACTTGCATGTTTCATCTCTATGTTAAATATAAAACATTATTTGCAGGAAATACGGTTATCACTACTTTGTAGACAATTATTTGTGATATATTAGTTTTGAAATGCAAAACTAACAAAAACAAAACATAAACTATGTTATATAATCATAAGAAAAGTTTTGATTACAAAACTACAAGGATTTTGAGACTTTTACCAACATATAGTTTTTTTTCAAATAAAAAGGGTTACATTCTGGTTATTTCACAATTTTGTGGAAAACAACCCAAAAATATGATGTTTTAACCATACATTTTGAAAGTAGACAAAAACATCGTTAAAAATGGGGCAAAACCTCAAAATGGACTTTTCCATACAAATTCCTCATAGTTGTGTTGGATGTAAGATTTTATGACATAATCTTTTATAGACACCTAGACAAGATAATTACTATGTATTTATATAAATGATTATACAAATAGTCTTAACAAACAAACATAATAAACTATAATTGGTATAGTTTGGGAGTCACAAACACTACTATCTTTACGGAAGAAACATATAATTGTTTACTCCATATCCTCTCAAGAACAAGTCCAAGCTCTTCTTAGATAAACATTTCCAAATGATTCTTGACAATTTGGTAAGTGTTTTCTTCATAATCTAGTGTTTCTACACACTTTGACACTAGTTTCATCTTATTTACACACATTATCATGTGTTAAAACTCTTAGGATAATATCATCTTCAAAGAGTTCATCAACCGCTTTCAAGTGTTCCAGGCTCGGAGATCTTCACAATCATCTCTTTATCCAACCAAAACCACACTCAAGGTGAGTTCATACCCCCACATTTTCGAGTTTTCCATGTTTTAGGGGGCAATACAAGTAAAGTTTGGATTATCACGCAAAGACTTGCATGTTTCATCTCTATGTTAAATATAAAACATTATTTGTAGGAAATACGGTTATCACTACTTTGTAGACAATTATTTGTGATATATTAGTTTTGAAATGCAAAACTAACAAAAACAAAACATAAACTATGTTATATAATCATAAGAAAAGTTATGATTACAAAACTACAAGGATTTTGAGACTTTTACCAACATATAGTTTTTTTTCTAACAAAAAGGGTTACATTCTGGTAATTTCACCATTTTGTGGAAAACAACCCAAAAATATGATGTTTTAACCATACATTTTGAAAGTAGACAAAAACACCGTTAAAAACGGGGCAGAAGTTCGAAATGGACTTTTGCATACAAATTTTTCATACTTGTGTTGGATGTAAGATTTTATGACATAATCTTTTATAGAAACCTAGACAAGATAATTATTATGTATTTATATAAATGATTATATAAATAGTCTTAACAAACAAACATAATAAACTATAATTGGTATAGTTTGGGAGTCACAAACACTACTATCATTACGGAAGAAACATATAATTGGTTACTCCATATCCTCTCAAGTACAAGTCCAAGCTCTTCTTAGATAAACATTTCCAAATGATTCTTGACAATTTGGTAAGTGTTTTCTTCATAATCTAGTGTTTATACACACGTTGACAATAGTTTCATCTTATTTACACACATTATTATGTGTTAAAACTCTTAGGATAATATCATCTTCATAGTGTTCATCAACCACTTTCAAGTGCTCCAGGCTCAGAGATCTTCACATTCATCTCTTTATCCAACCACAACCACACTCAAGGTGAGTTCATACCCCCACATTTTCGAGTTTTCCATGTTTTAGGGGGGAATACAAGTAAAGTTTGGTTTATCACGCAAAGACTTGCATGTTCCATCTCTATGTTAAATATAAAACATTATTTGCAGGAAATATGGTTATCACTAGTTTGTAGACAATTATTTGTGATATATTAGTTTTGAAATGCAAAACTAACAAAAACAAAACATAAACTATGTTATATAATCATAAGAAAAGTTTTGATTACAAAACTACAAGGATTTTGAGACTTTTACCAACATATAGTTTTTTTTTCTAACAAAAAGGTTACATTCTGGTTATTTCACCATTTTGTGGAAAACAACCCAAAAATATGATGTTTTAACCATATATTTTGAAAGTAGACAAAAACATCGTTAAAAACGGGGTAAAAGCTCGAAATGGACTTTTGCATACAAATTTCTCATACTTGTGTTGGATGTAAGATTTTATGACATAATCTTTTATAGAAACCTAGACAAGATAATTACTATGTATTTATATAAATGATTATATAAATAGTCTTAATAAACAAACATAATAAACTATAATTGGTATAGTTTGGGAGTCACAAACACTACTACCATTACGGAAGAAACCAATAATTGTTTACTCCATATCCTCTCAAGAACAAGTCCAAGCTCTTCTGAGATAAACATTTCAAAATGATTATTGACAATTTGGTAAGTGTTTTCTTCATAATCTGGTGTTTCTACACACTTTGACACTAGTTTCATCTTATTTACACACATTATCATGTGTTAAAACTCTTAGGATAATATCATCTTCGAAGAGTTCATCAACCGCTTACAAGTGTTCCAGGCCTGGAGCTCTTCACAATCATCTGTTTATCCAACCACAACCACACTCAAGGTGAGTTCATACCCCCACATTTTCGAGTTTTCCATGTTTTAGGGGGGAATACAAGTAAAGTTTGGTTTATCACGCAAATACTTGCATGTTTCATCTCTATTTTAAATATAAAACATTATTTGCAGGAAATACAGTTATCACTAGTTTGTAGACAATTATTTGTGATATATTAGTTTTGAAATGCAAAACTAACAAAAACAAAACATAAACTATGTTATATAATCATAAGAAAAGTAATGATTACAAAACTACAAGGATTTTGAGACTTTTTCCAACATATAGTTTTTTTTTCTAACAAAAAGGGTTACATTCTGGTTATTTCTCCATTTTGTGGAAATCAACCCAAAAATATGATGTTTTAACCATACATTTGGAAAGTAGACAAAAACATCGTTAAAAACGGGGCAAAAGCTCGAAATGGACTTTTGCATACCAATTTGTCATACTTGTGTTGGATGTAAGATTTTATGACATAATCTTTTATACAATCATAGACAAGATAATTACTATGTATTTATATAAATAATTATATAAATAATCTTAACAAACAAACATAATAAAGTATAATTGGTATAGTTTGGGAGTCACAAACACTACTATCATTACGGAAGAAACATATAATTGTTTACTCCATATCCTCTCAAGAACAAGTCCAAGCTCTTCTTAGATAAACATTTCCAAATGATTCTTGACAATTTGGTAAGTGTTTGCTTCATAATCTAGTGTTTCTACAAACTTTGACACTAGTTTCATCTTATTTACACACATTATCATGTGTTAAAACTCTTAGGATAATATCATCTTCAAAGAGTTCATCAACCACTTTCAAGTGTTCCAGCCTCGGAGATCTTCACAATCATCTATTTATCCAACCACGACCACACTCAATGTGAGTTCATACCCCCACATTTTCGAGTTTTCCATGTTTTAGGGGGCAATACAAGTAAAGTTTGGTTTATCACGCAAAGACTTGCATGTTTCATCTCTATGTTAAATATAAAACATTATTTGCAGGAAATACGGTTATCACTACTTTGTAGACAATTATTTTTGATATATTAGTTTTGAAATGCAAAACTAACAAAAACAAAACATAAACTATGTTATATAATCATAAGAAAAGTTATGATTACAACACTACAAGGATTTTGAGAATTTTACCAACATATAGTTTTTTTTCTAATAAAAAGGGTTACATTCTGGTTATTTCACAATTTTGTGGAAAACAACCCAAAAATATGATGTTTTAACCATACATTTGGAAAGTAGACAAAAACATCGTTAAAAACGGGGCAAAAGCTCGAAATGGACTTTTGCATAGAAATTTCTCATACTTGTGTTGGATGTAAGATTTTATGACATAATCTTTTATAGACACCTAGACAAGATAATTACTATGTATTTATATAAATGATTATATAAATAGTCTTAACAAACAAACATAATAAACTATAATTGGTATAGTTTGGGAGTCACAAACACTACTATCTTTACGTAAGAAACATATAATTGTTTACTCCATATCCTCTCAAGAACAAGTCCAAGCTCTTCTTAGATAAACATTTCCAAATGATTCTTGACAATTTGGTAAGTGTTTTCTTCATAATCTAGTGTTTCTACACACTTTGACACTAGTTTCATCATATTTACACCCATTATCATGTGTTAAAACTCTTAGGATAATATCATCTTCAAAGAGTTCATCAACCGCTTTCAAGTGTTCCAGGCTCGGAGATCTTCACAATCATCTCTTTATCCAACCAAAACCACACTCAAGGTGAGTTCATACCCCCACATTTTCGAGTTTTCCATGTTTTAGGGGCAATACAAGTAAAGTTTGGATTATCACGCAAAGACTTGCATGTTTCATCTCTATGTTAAATATAAAACATTATTTGCCGGAAATACGGTTATCACTACTTTGTAGACAATTATTTGTGATATATTAATTTTGAAATGCAAAACTAACAAAAACAAAACATAAACTATGTTATATAATCATAAGAAAAGTTATGATTACAAAGCTACAAGGATTTTGAGACTTTTACCAACATCTAGTTTTTTTTTCTAACAAAAAGGGTTACATTCTGGTTATTTCACCATTTTGTGGAAAACAACCCAAAAATGTGATGTTTTAACCATACATTTTGAAAGTAGACAAAAACATCGTCAATAAAGGGGTAAAAGCTCGAAATGGACTTTTACATACAAATTTCTCATACTTGTGTTGGATGTAAGATTTTATGACATAATCTTTTATAGACACCTAGACAAGATAATTACTATGTAATTATATAGATGATTATATGAATAGTCTTAACAAACAAACATAATAAACTATAATTGGTATAGTTTGGGAGTCACAAACACTACTATCATTACGGAAGAAACATATAATTGTTTACTCCATATCCTCTCAAGAACAAGTCCAAGCACTTCTTAGATAAACATTTCCAAATGATTCTTGACAATTTGGTAAGTGTTTTCTTTATAATCTAGTGTTTATACACACTTTGACACTAGTTTCATCTTATTTACACACATTATTATGTGTTAAAACTCTTAGGATAATATCATCTTCATAGAGTTCATCAACCACTTTCAAGTGCTCCAGGCTCGGAGATCTTCACAATCATCTCTTTATCCAACCAAAACCACACTCAAGGTGAGTTCATACCCTCACATTTTCGAGTTTTCCATGTTTTAGGGGGCAATACAAGTAAAGTTTGGATTATCACGCAAAGACTTGCATGTTTCATCTCTATGTTAAATATAAAACATTATTTTGCAGGAAATATGGTTATCACTACTTTGTAGACAATTATTTGTGATATATTAGTTTTGAAATGCAAAACTAACAAAAACAAAACATAAACTATGTTATATAATCATAAGAAAAGTTATGATTACAAAACTACAAGGATTTTGAGACTTTTACCAACATATAGTTTTTTTTTTCTAACAAAAATGGTTACATTCTGGTTATTTCTCCATTTTGTGGAAATCAACCCAAAAATATGATGTTTTAACCATACATTTGGAAAGTAGACAAAAACATCGTTAAAAACGGGGCAAAATCTCGAAATGGACTTTTGCATACAAATTTCTCGTACTTGTGTTGGATGTAAGATTTTATGACATAATCTTTTATAGAATCCTAGACAAGATAATTACTATGTATTTATATAAATAATTATATAAATAGTCTTAACAAACAAAGATAATAAACTATAATTGGTATAGTTTGGGAGTCACAAACACTACTATCATTACGGAAGAAACATATAATTGTTTACTCCATATACTCTCAACAACAAGTCCAAGCTCTTCTTAGATAAACATTTCCAAATGATTCTTCACAATTTGGTAAGTGTTTTCTTCATAATCTAGTGTTTCTACAAACTTTGACACTAGTTTCATCTTATTTACACACATTATCATGTGTTAAAACTCTTAGGATAATATCATCTTCAAAGAGTTCATCAACCAATTTCAAGTGTTCCAGGCTCAGAGACCTTCACAATCATCTATTTATCCAACCACGACCACACTCAATGTGAGGTCATACCCCCACATTTTTGAGTTTTCCATGTTTTAGGGGGCAATACAAGTAAAGTTTGGTTTATCACGCAAAGACTTGCATGTTTCATCTCTATGTTAAATATAAAACATTATTTGCAGGAAATACGGTTATCACTACTTTGTAGACAATTATTTGTGATATATTAGTTTTGAAATGCAAAACTAACAAAAACAAAACATAAACTATGTTATATAATCATAAGAAAAGTTATGATTACAATACTACAAGGATTTTGAGACTTTTACCAACATATAGTTTTTTTTCTAATAAAAAGGGTTACATTCTGGTTATTTCACAATTTTGTGGAAAACAACCCAAAAATATGATGTTTTAACCATACATTTTGAAAGTAGACAAAAACATAGTTAAAAATGGGGCAAAACCTCAAAATGGACTTTTACATAAAAATTTCTCATACTTGTGTTGGATGTAAGATTTTATGCATAATCTTTTATAGACACATAGACAAGATAATTACTATGTATTTATATAAATGATTATATAAATAGTCTTAGCAAACAAACATAATAAACTATAATTGGTATAGTTTGGGAGTCACAAACACTAGTATCTTTACGGAAGAAACATATAATTGTTTACTCCATATCCTTTCAAGAACAAGTCCAAGCTCTTCTTAGATAAACATTTCCAAATGATTCTTGACAATTTGGTAAGTGTTTTCTTCATAATCTAGTGTTTCTACACACTTTGACACTAGTTTCATCTTATTTACACACATTATCATGTGTTAAAACTCTTAGGATAATATCATCTTCAAAGAGTTCATCAACCGCTTTCAAGTGTTCCAGGCTCGGAGATCTTGACAATCATCTCTTTATCCAACCAAAACCACACTCAAGGTGAGTTCATACCCCCATATTTTCGAGTTTTCCATGTTTTAGGGGGCAATACAAGTAAAGTTTGGATTATCACGCAAAGACTTGCACGTTTCATCTCTATGTTAAATATAAAACATTATTTGCAGGAAATACGGTTATCGCTACTTTGTAGACAATTATTTGTGATATATTAGTTTTGAAATGCAAAACTAACAAATACAAAACATAAACTATGTTATATAATCATAAGAAAAGTTATGATTACAAAATTACAAGGATTTTGAGACTTTTACCAACATATAGTTTTTTTTTCTAATAAAAAGGGTTACATTCTGGTTATTTCACAATTTTGTGGAAAACAACCCAAAAATATGATGTTTTAACCATACATTTTGAATGTAGACAAAAACATCGTTAAAAATGGGGCAAAACCTCAAAATGGACTTTTACATACAAATTTCTCATACTTGTGTTGGATGTAAGATTTTATGACATAATCTTTTATAGACACCTAGACAAGATAATTACTATGTATTTATATAAATGATTATATAAATAGTCTTAACAAACAAACATAATAAACTATAATTGGTATAGTTTGGGAGTTACAAACACTACTATCTTTACGGAAGAAACATATAATTGTTTAATCCATATCCTCTCAAGAACAAGTCCAAGCTCTTCTTAGATAAACATTTCCAAATGATTCTTGACAATTTGGTAAGTGTTTTCTTCATAATCTAGTGTTTCTACACACTTTGACACTAGTTTCATCTTATTTACACACATTATCATGTGCTAAAACTCTTAGGATAATATCATCTTCAAAGAGTTCATCAACTGCTTTCAAGTGTTCCAGGCTCGGAGATCTTCACAATCATCTCTTTATCCAACCAAAACCACACTCAAGGTGAGTTCATACCCCCACATTTTCGAGTTTTCCATGTTTTAGGGGGTAATACAAGTAAAGTTTGGATTATCACGCAAAGACTTGCACGTTTCATCTCTATGTTAAATATAAAACATTATTTGCAGGAAATACGGTTATCGCTACTTTGTAGACAATTATTTGTGATATATTAGTTTTGAAATGCAAAACTAACAAAAACAAAACATAAACTATGTTATATAATCATAAGAAAAGTTATGATTACAAAACTACAAGGATTTTGAGACTTTTACCAACATATAGTTTTTTTTCTAATAAAAAGGGTTACATTCTGGTTATTTCACAATTTTGTGGAAAACAACCCAAAAATATGATGTTTTAACCATACATTTTGAATGTAGACAAAAACATCGTTAAAAATGGGGCAAAACCTCAAAATGGACTTTTACATACAAATTTCTCATACTTGTGTTGGATGTAAGATTTTATGACATAATCTTTTATAGACACCTAGACAAGATAATTACTATGTATTTATATAAATGATTATATAAATAGTCTTAACAAACAAACATAATAAACTATAATTGGTATAGTTTGGGAGTCACAAACACTACTATCTTTACGTAAGAAACATATAATTGTTTACTCCATATCCTCTCAAGAACAAGTCCAAGCTCTTCTTAGATAAACATTTCCAAATGATTCTTGACAATTTGGTAAGTGTTTTCTTCATAATCTAGTGTTTCTACACACTTTGACACTAGTTTCATCATATTTACACCCATTATCATGTGTTAAAACTCTTAGGATAATATCATCTTCAAAGAGTTCATCAACCGCTTTCAAGTGTTCCAGGCTCGGAGATCTTCACAATCATCTCTTTATCCAACCAAAACCACACTCAAGGTGAGTTCATACCCCCACATTTTCGAGTTTTCCATGTTTTAGGGGCAATACAAGTAAAGTTTGGATTATCACGCAAAGACTTGCATGTTTCATCTCTATGTTAAATATAAAACATTATTTGCCGGAAATACGGTTATCACTACTTTGTAGACAATTATTTGTGATATATTAATTTTGAAATGCAAAACTAACAAAAACAAAACATAAACTATGTTATATAATCATAAGAAAAGTTATGATTACAAAGCTACAAGGATTTTGAGACTTTTACCAACATCTAGTTTTTTTTTCTAACAAAAAGGGTTACATTCTGGTTATTTCACCATTTTGTGGAAAACAACCCAAAAATGTGATGTTTTAACCATACATTTTGAAAGTAGACAAAAACATCGTCAATAAAGGGGTAAAAGCTCGAAATGGACTTTTACATACAAATTTCTCATACTTGTGTTGGATGTAAGATTTTATGACATAATCTTTTATAGACACCTAGACAAGATAATTACTATGTAATTATATAGATGATTATATGAATAGTCTTAACAAACAAACATAATAAACTATAATTGGTATAGTTTGGGAGTCACAAACACTACTATCATTACGGAAGAAACATATAATTGTTTACTCCATATCCTCTCAAGAACAAGTCCAAGCACTTCTTAGATAAACATTTCCAAATGATTCTTGACAATTTGGTAAGTGTTTTCTTTATAATCTAGTGTTTATACACACTTTGACACTAGTTTCATCTTATTTACACACATTATTATGTGTTAAAACTCTTAGGATAATATCATCTTCATAGAGTTCATCAACCACTTTCAAGTGCTCCAGGCTCGGAGATCTTCACAATCATCTCTTTATCCAACCAAAACCACACTCAAGGTGAGTTCATACCCTCACATTTTCGAGTTTTCCATGTTTTAGGGGGCAATACAAGTAAAGTTTGGATTATCACGCAAAGACTTGCATGTTTCATCTCTATGTTAAATATAAAACATTATTTTGCAGGAAATATGGTTATCACTACTTTGTAGACAATTATTTGTGATATATTAGTTTTGAAATGCAAAACTAACAAAAACAAAACATAAACTATGTTATATAATCATAAGAAAAGTTATGATTACAAAACTACAAGGATTTTGAGACTTTTACCAACATATAGTTTTTTTTCTAACAAAAAGGGTTACATTCTGGTTATTTCACCATTTTCTGGAAAACAACCCAAAAATATGATGTTTTAACCATACATTTTGAAAGTAGACAAAAACATCGTTAAAAACGAGGCAAAAGCTCGAAATGGACTTTTGCATACAAATTTTTCATACTTGTGTTGGATGTAAGATTTTATGACATAATCTTTTATAGAAACCTAGACAAGATAATTATTATGTATTTATATAAATGATTATATAAATAGTCTTAACAAACAAACATAATAAACTATAATTGATATAGTGTGGGAGTCACAAACACTACTATCCTTACGGAAGAAACATATAATTGGTTACTCTATATCCTCTCAAGAACAAGTGCAAGCACTTCTTAGATAAACATTTCTAAATGATTCTTGACAATTTGGTAAGTGTTTTCTTCATAATCTAGTGTTTCTACACACTTTGACACTAGTTTCATCTTATTTACACACATTATCATGTGTTAAAACTCATAGGATAATATCATCTTCAAAAAGTTCATCAACCACTTTCAAGTGTTCCAGGCTCGGGGATCTTCACAATCATCTCTTTATCCAACCACAACCACACTCAAGGTGAGTTCATACCCGCACATTTTCGAGTTTTCCATGTTTTAGGGGGGGAATACAAGTAAAGTTTAGTTTATCACGCAAAGACTTGCATGTTCCGTCTCTATGTTAAATATAAAACATTATTTGCAGGAAATACGGTTATCACTAGTTTGTAGATAATTATTTGTGATATATTAGTTTTGAAATGCAAAACTAACAAAAACAAAACATAAACTATGTTATATAGTCATAAGAAAAGTTATGATTACAAAACTACAAGGATTTTGAGACTTTTACCAACATATAGTTTTTTTTTCTAACAAAAATGGTTACATTCTGGTTATTACTCCATTTTGTGGAAATCAACCCAAAAATATGATGTTTTAACCATACATTTGGAAAGTAGACAAAAACATCGTTAAAAACGGGGCAAAAGCTCGAAATGGACTTTTGCATACAAATTTCTCATACTTGTGTTGGATGTAAGATTTTATGACATAATCTTTTATAGACACCTAGACAAGATAATTACTATGTATTTATATAAATGATTATGTAAATAGTCTTAATAAACAAACATAATAAACTATAATTGGTATAGTTTGGGAGTCACAAACACTAGTACCATTACGGAAGAAACATATAATTGTTTACTCCATATCCTGTCAAGAACAAGTCGAAGCACTTCTTAGATAAGCATTTCTAAATGATTCTTGACAATTTGGTAAGGGTTTTTTTTCATAATCTAGTGTTTCTACACACTTTGACACTAGTTTCATCTTATTTACACACATTATCATGTGTTAAAACTCTTAGGATAATATCATCTTCAAAGAGTTCATCAACCACTTTCAAGTGTTCCAGGCCCGGAGATCTTCACGATCATCTCTTTATCCAACCACAACCACACTTAAGGTGAGTTCATACCCCCACATTTTCGAGTTTTCCATGTTTTAGGGGGGAATACAAGTAAAGTTTGGTTTATCACGCAAAGACTTGCATGTTCCATCTCTATGTTAAATATAAAACATTATTTGCAGGAAATACGGTTATCACTAGTTTGTAGACAATTATTTGTGATATATTAGTTTTGAAATGCAAAACTAACAAAAACAAAACATAAACTATGTTATATAATCATAAGAAAAGTTATGATTACAAAACTACAAGGATTTTGAGACTTTTACCAACATATAGTTTTTTTTTTCTAACAAAAAGGTTACATTCTGGTTATTTCACCATTTTGTGGAAAACAACCCAAAAATATGATGTTTTAACCATACATTTTGAAATTAGACAAAAACATCGTTAAAAACGGGGTAAAAGCTCGAAATGGACTTTTGCATACAAATTTCTCATACTTGTGTTGGATGTAATATTTTATGACATAATCTTTGATAGAAACCTACACAAGATAATTACTATGTATTTATATAAATGATTATATAAATAGTCTTAATAAACAAACATAATAAACTATAATTGGTATAGTTTGGGAGTCACAAACACTACTACCATTACGGAAGAAACATATAATAGTTTACTCCATATCCTCTCAAGAACAAGTCCAACCTCTTCTGAGATAAACATTTCCAAATGATTATTGACAATTTGGTAAGTGTTTTCTTCATAATCTAGTGTTTCTACACACTTTGACACTAGTTTCATCTTATTTACACACATTATCATGTGTTAAAACTCTTAGGATAATATCATCTTCGAAGTGTTCATCAACCACTTACAAGTGTTCCAGGCCTGGAGATCTTCACAATCATCTCTTTATCCAACCACAACCACACTCAAGGTGAGTTCATACCCCCACATTTTCGAGTTTTCCATGTTTTAAGGCGGAATACAAGTAAAGTTTGGTTTATCACGCAAATACTTGCATGTTTCATCTCTATGTTAAATATAAAACATTATTTGCAGGAAATACGGTTATCACATGTTTGTAGACAATTATTTGTGATATATTAGTTTTGAAATGCAAAACTAACAAAAACAAAACATAAACTATGTTATATAATCATAAGAAAAGTAATGATTACAAAACTACAAGGATTTTGAGACTTTTACCAACATATAGTTTTTTTTTTTTCTAACAAAAATGGTTACATTCTGGTTATTTCTCCATTTTGTGGAAATCAACCCAAAAATATGATGTTTTAACCATACATTTGGAAAGTAGACAAAAACATCGTTAAAAACGGGGCAAAAGCTCGAAATGGACTTTTGCATACAAATTTCTCGTACTTGTGTTGGATGTAAGATTTTATGACATAATCTTTTATAGAATCCTAGACAAGATAATTACTATGTATTTATATAAATAATTATATAAATATTCTTAACAAACAAACATAATAAACTATAATTGGTATAGTTTGGGAGTCACAAACACTACTATCATTACGGAAGAAACATATAATTGTTTACTCCATATACTCTCAACAACAAGTCCAAGCTCTTCTTAGATAAACATTTCCAAATGATTCTTCACAATTTGGTAAGTGTTTTCTTCATAATCTAGTGTTTCTACAAACTTTGACACTAGTTTCATCTTATTTACACACATTATCATGTGTTAAAACTCTTAGGATAATATCATCTTCAAAGAGTTCATCAACCAATTTCAAGTGTTCCAGGCTCAGAGACCTTCACAATCATCTATTTATCCAACCACGACCACACTCAATGTGAGGTCATACCCCCACATTTTTGAGTTTTCCATGTTTTAGGGGGCAATACAAGTAAAGTTTGGTTTATCACGCAAAGACTTGCATGTTTCATCTCTATGTTAAATATAAAACATTATTTGCAGGAAATACGGTTATCACTACTTTGTAGACAATTATTTGTGATATATTAGTTTTGAAATGCAAAACTAACAAAAACAAAACATAAACTATGTTATATAATCATAAGAAAAGTTATGATTACAATACTACAAGGATTTTGAGACTTTTACCAACATATAGTTTTTTTTCTAATAAAAAGGGTTACATTCTGGTTATTTCACAATTTTGTGGAAAACAACCCAAAAATATGATGTTTTAACCATACATTTTGAAAGTAGACAAAAACATAGTTAAAAATGGGGCAAAACCTCAAAATGGACTTTTACATAAAAATTTCTCATACTTGTGTTGGATGTAAGATTTTATGACATAATCTTTTATAGACACATAGACAAGATAATTACTATGTATTTATATAAATGATTATATAAATAGTCTTAGCAAACAAACATAATAAACTATAATTGGTATAGTTTGGGAGTCACAAACACTAGTATCTTTACGGAAGAAACATATAATTGTTTACTCCATATCCTCTCAAGAACAAGTCCAAGCTCTTCTTAGATAAACATTTCCAAATGATTCTTGACAATTTGGTAAGTGTTTTCTTCATAATCTAGTGTTTCTACACACTTTGACACTAGTTTCATCTTATTTACACACATTATCATGTGTTAAAACTCTTAGGATAATATCATCTTCAAAGAGTTCATCAACCGCTTTCAAGTGTTCCAGGCTCGGAGATCTTCACAATCATCTCTTTATCCAACCAAAACCACACTCAAGGTGAGTTCATACCCCCACATTTTCGAGTTTTCCATGTTTTAGGGGGCAATACAAGTAAAGTTTGGATTATCACGCAAAGACTTGCACGTTTCATCTCTATGTTAAATATAAAACATTATTTGCAGGAAATACGGTTATCGCTACTTTGTAGACAATTATTTGTGATATATTAGTTTTGAAATGCAAAACTAACAAATACATAACATAAACTATGTTATATAATCATAAGAAAAGTTATGATTACAAAATTACAAGGATTTTGAGACTTTTACCAACATATAGTTTTTTTTTCTAATAAAAAGGGTTACATTCTGGTTATTTCACAATTTTGTGGAAAACAACCCAAAAATATGATGTTTTAACCATACATTTTGAATGTAGACAAAAACATCGTTAAAAATGGGGCAAAACCTCAAAATGGACTTTTACATACAAATTTCTCATACTTGTGTTGGATGTAAGATTTTATGACATAATCTTTTATAGACACCTAGACAAGATAATTACTATGTATTTATATAAATGATTATATAAATAGTCTTAACAAACAAACATAATAAACTATAATTGGTATAGTTTGGGAGTTACAAACACTACTATCTTTACGGAAGAAACATATAATTGTTTAATCCATATCCTCTCAAGACCAAGTCCAAGCTCTTCTTAGATAAACATTTCCAAATGATTCTTGACAATTTGGTAAGTGTTTTCTTCATAATCTAGTGTTTCTACACACTTTGACACTAGTTTCATCTTATTTACACACATTATCATGTGCTAAAACTCTTAGGATAATATCATCTTCAAAGAGTTCATCAACTGCTTTCAAGTGTTCCAGGCTCGGAGATCTTCACAATCATCTCTTTATCCAACCAAAACCACACTCAAGGTGAGTTCATACCCTCACATTTTCGAGTTTTCCATGTTTTAGGGGGCAATACAAGTAAAGTTTGGATTATCACGCAAAGACTTGCACGTTTCATCTCTATGTTAAATATAAAACATTATTTGCAGGAAATACGGTTATCGCTACTTTGTAGACAATTATTTGTGATATATTAGTTTTGAAATGCAAAACTAACAAAAACAAAACATAAACTATGTTATATAATCATAAGAAAAGTTATGATTACAAAACTACAAGGATTTTGAGACTTTTACCAACATATAGTTTTTTTTCTAATAAAAAGGGTTACATTCTGGTTATTTCACAATTTTGTGGAAAACAACCCAAAAATATGATGTTTTAACCATACATTTTGAATGTAGACAAAAACATCGTTAAAAATGGGGCAAAACCTCAAAATGGACTTTTACATACAAATTTCTCATACTTGTGTTGGATGTAAGATTTTATGACATAATCTTTTATAGACACCTAGACAAGATAATTACTATGTATTTATATAAATGATTATATAAATAGTCTTAACAAACAAACATAATAAACTATAATTGGTATAGTTTGGGAGTTACAAACACTACTATCTTTACGGAAGAAACATATAATTGTTTAATCCATATCCTCTCAAGAACAAGTCCAAGCTCTTCTTAGATAAACATTTCCAAATGATTCTTGACAATTTGGTAAGTGTTTTCTTCATAATCTAGTGTTTCTACACACTTTGACACTAGTTTCATCTTATTTACACACATTATCATGTGCTAAAACTCTTAGGATAATATCATCTTCAAAGAGTTCATCAACTGCTTTCAAGTGTTCCAGGCTCGGAGATCTTCACAATCATCTCTTTATCCAACCAAAACCACACTCAAGGTGAGTTCATACCCCCACATTTTCGAGTTTTCCATGTTTTAGGGGGCAATACAAGTAAAGTTTGGATTATCACGCAAAGATTTGCTTGTTTCATCTCTATGTTAAATATAAAACATTATTTGCAGGAAATACGGTTATCACTACTTTGTAGACAATTATTTGTAATATATTAGTTTTGAAATGCAAAACTAACAAAAAGAAAACATAAACTATGTTATATAATCATAAGAAAAGTTATGATTACAAAACTACAAGGATTTTGAGACTTTTACCAACATATAGTTTTTTTTTTAACAAAAAGGGTTACATTCTGGTTATTTCACCATTTTGTGGAAAACAACCCAAAAATATAATGTTTTAACCATACATTTTGAAAGTAGACAAAAACATCGTTAAAAACGGGGCAAAAGCTCGAAATGGACTTTTGCATACAAATTTTTCATACTTGTGTTGGATGTAAGATTTTATGACATAATCTTTTATAGAAACCTAGACAAGATAATTATTATGTATTTATATAAATGATTATATAAATAGTCTTGACAAACAAACATAATAAAGTATAATTGGTATAGTTTGGGAGTCACAAACACTACTACCATTACGGAAGAAACATATAATTGGTTACTCCATATCCTCTCAGGAACAAGTCCAAGCTCTTCTTAGATAAACATTTCCAAATGATTCTTGACAATTTGGTAAGTGTTTTCTTCATAATCTAGTGTTTCTAGTTTCATCTTATATACACACATTATCATGTGTTAAAACTCGTAGGATAATATCATCTTCAAAAAGTTCATCAACCGCTTTCAAGTGTTCCAAGCTCGGAGATCTTCACAATCATCTCTTTATCCAACCAAAACCACACTCAAGGTGAGTTCATACCCCCACATTTTCGAGTTTTCCATGTTTTAGGGGGCAATACAAGTAAAGTTTGGATTATCACGCAAAGACTTGCATGTTTCATCTCTATGTTAAATATAAAACATTATTTGCAAGAAATACGGTTATCACTACTTTGTAGACAATTATTTGTGATATATTAGTTTTGAAATGCAAAACTAACAAAAAGGGTTACATTCTGGTTATTTCACCATTTTGTGGAAAACAACCCAAAAATATGATGTTTTAACCATACATTTTGAAAGTAGACAAAAACATCGTTAAAAACGGGGCAAAACCTCGAAATGGACTTTTGCGTACAAATTTTTCATACTTGTCTTGGATGTAAGATTTTATGACATAATCTTTTATAGAAACCTAGACAAGATAGTTGTTATGTATTTATAAAAATGATTATATAAATAGACTTAACAAACAAACATAATAAACTATAATTGGTATAGTTTGGGAGTCACAAACACTACTACCATTACGGAAGAAACATATAATTGGTTACTCCATATCCTCTCAAGAACAAGTCCAAGCTCTTCTTAGATAAACATTTCCAAATGATTCATGACAATTTGGTAAGTGTTTTCTTCATAATCTAGTGTTTCTACACACTTTGACACTAGTGTCATCTTATTTACACACATTATCATGTGTTAAAACTCTTAGGATAATATCATCTTCAAAGAGTTCATCAACCACTTTCAAGTGTTCCAGGCCCGGAGATCTTCACAATCATCTCTTTATCCAACCACAACCACACTCAAGGTGAGTTCATACCCCCGCATTTTCGAGTTTTCCATGTTTTAGGGGGGAATACAAGTAAAGTTTGGTTTATCACGCAAAGACTTGCATGTTCCATCTCTATGTTAAATATAAAACATTATTTGTAGGAAATACGATTATCACTAGTTTGTAGACAATTATTTGTGATATGTTAGTTTTGAAATGCAAAACTAGCAAAAACAAAACATAAACTATGTTATATAATCATAAGAAAAGTTATGATTACAAAACTACAAGGATTTTGAGACTTTTACCAACATATAGTTTTTTTTTCTAACAAAAAGGTTACATTCTGGTTATTTCACCATTTTGTGGAAAACAACCCAAAAATATGATGTTTTAACCATACATTTTGAAAATAGACAAAAACATCGTTAAAAACGGGGTAAAAGCTCGAAATGGACTTTTGCATACAAATTTCTCATACTTGTGTTGGATGTAAGATTTTATGACATAATCTTTTATAGAAACCTAGACAAGATAATTACTATGTATTTATATAATTGATTATATAAATAGTCTTAATAAACAAACATAATAAACTATAATTGGTATAGTTTGGGAGTCACAAACACTACTACCATTACGGAAGAAACATATAATTGTTTACTCCATATCCTCTCAAGAACAAGTCCAAGCTCTTCTGAGATAAACATTTCCAAATGATTATTGACAATTTGGTAAGTGTTTTCTTCATAATCTAGTGTTTCTATACACTTTGACACTAGTTTCATCTTATTTACACACATTATCATGTGTTAAAACTCTTAGGATAATATCATCATCGAAGAGTTCATCAACCGCTTACAAGTGTTCCAGGCCTGGAGATCTTCACAATCATCTCTTTATCCAACCACAACCACACTCAAGGAGAGTTAATACCCCCATATTTTCGAGTTTTCCATGTTTTAGGGGGGAATACAAGTAAAGTTTGGTTTATCACGCAAATACTTGCATGTTTCATCTCTATGTTAAATATAAAACATTATTTGCGGGAAATACGGTTATCACATGTTTGTGGACAATTATTTGTGATATATTCGTTTTGAAATGCAAAACTAACAAAAACAAAACATAAACTATGTTATATAGTCATAAGAAAAGTAATGATTACAAAACTACAAGGATTTTGAGACTTTTACCAACATATAGTTTTTTTTCTAACAAAAATGGTTACATTCTGGTTATTTCTCCATTTTGTGGAAATCAACCCAAAAATATGATGTTTTAACCATACATTTGGAAAGTAGACAAAAACATCGTTAAAAACGGGGCAAAAGCTCGAAATGGACTTTTGCATACAAATTTCTCATACTTGTGTTGGATGTAAGATTTTATGACATAATCTTTTATAGAATCCTAGACAAGATAATTACTATGTATTTATATAAATAATTATATAAATAGTCTTAACAAACAAACATAATAAACTATAATTGGTATAGTTTGGGAGTCACAAACACTACTATCATTACGGAAGAAACATATAATTGTTTACTCCATATCCTCTCAAGAACAAGTCCAAGCTCTTCTTAGATAAACATTTCCAAATGATTCTTGACAATTTGGTAAGTGTTTTCTTCATAATCTAGTGTTTCTACACACTTTGACACTAGTTTCATCTTATTTACACACATTATCATGTGCTAAAACTCTTAGGATAATATCATCTTCAAAGAGTTCATCAACTGCTTTCAAGTGTTCCAGGCTCGAAGATCTTCACAATCATCTATTTATCCAACCACGACCACACTCAAGGTGAGTTCATACCCCCACATTTTCGAGTTTTCCATGTTTTAGAGGGCAATACAAGTAAATTTTGGTTTATCACGCAAAGACTTGCATGTTTCATCTCTATGTTAAATATAAAACATTATTTGCAGGAAATACGGTTATCACTACTTTGTAGACAATTATTTGTGATATATTAGTTTTGAAATGCAAAACTAACAAAAACAAAACACAAACTATGTTATATAATCATAAGAAAAGTTTTGATTACAAAACTACAAGGATTTTGAGACTTTTACCAACATATAGTTTTTTTTCTAATAAAAAGGGTTACATTCTGGTTATTTCACAATTTTGTGGAAAACAACCCAAAAATATGATGTTTTAACCATACATTTTGAAAGTAGACAAAAAAGCATCGTTAAAAACGGGGCAAAAGCTCGAAATGGACTTTTGCATACAAATTTTTCATACTTGTGTTGGATGTAAGATTTTATGACATAATCTTTTATAGAAACCTAGACAAGATAATTATTATGTATTTATATAAATGATTATATAAATAGTCTTAACAAACAAACATAATAAACTATAATTGGTATAGTTTGGGAGTCACAAACACTACTATCATTACGGAAGAAACATATAATTGGTTACTCCATATCCTCTCAAGAACAAGTCCAAGCTCTTCTTAGATAAACATTTCCAAATGATTATTGACAATTTGGTAAGTGTTTTCTTCATAATCTAGTTTTTCTACACACTTCGACACTAGTTTCATCTTATTTACACACATTATCATGTGTTAAATCTTTTAGGATAATATCATCTTCAAAGAGTTCATCAACCACTTTCAAGTGTTCCAGGCTCGGAGATCTTCACAATCATCTCTTTATCCAACCAAAACCACACTCAAGGTGAGTTCATACCCCCACATTTTCGAGTTTTCCATGTTTTAGGGGGCAATACAAGTAAAGTTTAGATTATCACACAAAGACTTGCATGTTTCATCTCTATGTTAAATATAAAACATTATTTGCAGGAAATACGGTTATCACTACTTTGTAGACAATTATTGGTGATATATTAGTTTTGAAATGCCAAACTAACAAAAACAAAGCATAAACTATGTTATATAATCATAAGAAAAGTTATGATTACAAAACTACAAGGATTTTGAGACTTTTACCAACATATAGTTTTTTTTCTAACAAAAAGGGTTACATTCTGGTTATTCCACCATTTTGTGGAAAACAACCCAAAAATATGATGTTTTAACCATACATTTTGAAAGTAGACAAAAACATCGTCAAAAAAGGGGTAAAAGCTCGAAATGGACTTTTGCATACAAATTTCTCATACTTGTGTTGGATGTAAGATTTTATGACATAATCTTTTATAGACACCTAGACAAGATAATTACTATGTATTTATATAAATGATTATATGAATAGTCTTAACAAACAAACATAATAAACTATAATTGGTATAGTTTGGGAGTCACAAACACTACTATCATTACGGAAGAAACATATAATCGTTTACTCCATATCCTATCAAGAACAAGTCCAAGCTCTTCTTAGATAAACATTTCCAAATGATTCTTGACAATTTGGTAACTGTTTTCTTCATAATCTAGTGTTTATACACACTTTGACACTAGTTTCATCTTATTTACACACATTATTATGTGTTAAAACTCTTAGGATAATATCATCTTCATAGAGTTCATCAACCACTTTCAAGTGCTTGAAGCTTGGAGATCTTCACAATCATCTCTTTATCCAAACACAACCACACTCAAGGTGAGTTCATACCCGCATATTTTCGAGTTTTCCATATTTTAGGGGGCAATACAAGTAAAGTTTGGTTTATCACGCAAAGACTTGCATGTTTCATCTCTATGTTAAATATAAAACATTATTTTCACGAAATACGGTTATCGCTACTTTGTACAAAATTATGTGTGATATATTATTTTTGAAATGCAAAACTAACAAAAACAAAACATAAACTATGTTATATAATCATAAGAAAAGTTATGATTACAAAACTACAAGGATTTTGAGACTTTTACCAACATATAGTTTTTTTCATAACAAAAAGGGTTACATTCTGGCTATTTCACCATTTTGTGGAAAACAACCCAAAAATATTATGTTTTAACCATACATTTTGAAAGTAGACAAAAACATCGTTAAAAAAGTGGTAAAAGCTCGAAATGGACTTTTGCATACAAATTTCTCATACTTGTGTTGGATGTAAGATTTTATGACATAATCTTTTATAGACACCTAGACAATATAATTACTATGTATTTATATAAATGATTATATAAATGGTCTTAACAAAAAAACATAATAAACTATAATTGGTATAGTTTGGGAGTCACAAACACTACTATCATTACGGAAGAAACATATAATTGTTTACTCCATATCCTCTCAAGAACAAGTCCAATATCTTCTTAGATAAACATTTCCAAATGATTCTTGACAATTTGGTAAGTCTTTTCTTCATAATCTAGTGTTTCTACACACTTTGACACTATTTTCATCTTATTTACACACATTATTATGTGTTAAAACTCTTAGGATAATATCATCTTCAAAGAGTTCATCAACCGCTTTCAAGTGTTCTAGGCTCGGAGATCTTCTCAATCATCTCTTTATCCAACCACAACCATACTCAAGGTGAGTTTATACCCCCACATTTTTGAGTTTTCCATGTTTTCGGGGGGAATACAAGTAAAGTTTGGTTTATCACGCAAATACTTGCATGTTTCATCTCTATGTTAAATATAAAACATTACTTGCAGGAAATACGGTTATCACTAGTTTATAGAATTTTATTTGTGATACATTAGTTTTGAAATGCAAAACTAGCAAAAACAAAACATAAATTATGTTATATAATCATAAGAAAAGTAATGATTACAAAACTACAAGAATTTTGGGACTTTTACCAACATATAGTTTTTTTTCTAACAAAAAGGGTTACATTCTGGTTATTTCACCATTTTGTGGAAAACAACCCAAAAATATGATGTTTTAACCATACATTTTTAAAGTAGACAAAAACATCGTTAAACACAGGGCAAAAGCTCGAAATGGACTTTTCCATACAAATTTCTCATACTTGTGTTGGATGTAAGATTTTATGACATAATCTTTTATAGACACCTAGACAAGATATTTACTATGTATTTATATAAATGATTATATAAATAGTCTTAACAAAACAAACAAAATAAACTATAATTGGTATAGTTTGGGAGTCACAAACACTACTATCATTACAGATGAAACATATAATTGTTTACTCCATATCCTCTCAAGAACAAGTCCAAGCTCTTCTTAGATAAACATTTCCAAATGATTCTTGACAATTTGGTAAGTGTTTTCTTCATAATCTAGTGTTTCTACACACTTTGACACTAGTTTCATCTTATTTACACACATTATCATGTGTTAAAACTCTTAGGATAATATCATCTTCAAAGAGTTCATTAACCGCTTTCAAGTGTTCGAGGCCTGGAGATATTCACAATCATCTCTTTATCCAACCACAACCACACTCAAGGTGAGTTCATACCCCCACATTTTCGAGTTTTCCATGTTTTAGGGGGGAATACAAGTAAAGTTTGGTTTATCACGCAAATACTTGCATGTTCCATCTCTATGTTAAATATAAAACATTATTTGCAGGAAATACGGTTATCACTAGTTTGTAGACAACTATTTGTGATTTATTAGTTTTGAAATGCAAAACTAACAAAAACAAAACATAAACTATGTTATATAATCATAAGAAAAGTAATGATTACAAAACTACAAGGATTTTGAAACTTTTACCGACATATAGTTTTTTTTATAACAAAAAGGGTTACATTCTGGTTATTTCACCATTTTGTGGAAAACAACCCAAAAATATGATGTTTTAACCATACATTTTGAAAGTAGACAAAAACATCGTTAAAAACGGGGTAAAAGCTCGAAATGGACTTTTGCATACGAATTTCTCATTCTTGTGTTGGATGTAAGATTTTATGACATTATCTTTTATAGAAACCTAGACAAGATATTTACTATGTATTTATATAAATGATTATATAAATAGTCTTAACAAACAAACATAATAAACTATAATTGGTATAGTTTGGGAGTCACAAACACTACTATCATTACAGAAGAAACAAATAATTGTTTACTCCATATCCTCTCAAGAACAAGTCCAAGCTCTTCTTAGATAAACATTTCCAAATGATTCTTGACAATTTGGTAAGTGTTTTCTTCATAATCTAGTGTTTCTACACACTTTGACACTAGTTTCATCTTATTTACACACATTATCATGTGTTAAAACTTTTAGGATAATATCAGCTTAAAAGAGTTCATCAACCACTTTCAAGTGTTCCGGGCTTTGAGATATTCACAATCATCTCTTTATCCAACCACAACCACACTCAAAGTGAGTTCATACCCCCAAATTTTCGAGTTTTTTATGTTTTAGGGGCGAATACAAGTAAAGTTTGGTTTATCACGCAAATGCTTGCATGTTCCATCTCTATGTTAAATATAAAACATTATGTGCAGGAAATACGGTTATCACTAGTTTGTAGACAACTATTTGTGATATATTAGTTTTGAAATGCAAAACTAACAAAAACAAAACATAAACTATGTTATATAATCATAAGAAAAGTTATGATTACAAAACTACAAGGATTTTGAGCCTTTTACCAACATATAGTTTTTTTTTTCTAACAAAATGGGGTGCATTCTGGTTATCTCACCATTTTTAGGAAAACAACCCAAAAATATGATGTTTTAACCATACATTTTGAAAGTAGAAAAAAACATCGTTAAAAACGGGGTAAAAGCTCGAAATGGACTTTTCCATACAAATTTCTCATACTTGTGTTGAATGTAAGATTTTATGACATAATCTTTTATAGACACCTAGACAAGATAATTACTATGTATTTATATAAATGATTATATGAATAGTCTTAACAAACAAACATAATAAACTATAAATGGTATAGTTTGGGAGTCACAAACACTACCATCATTACGGAAGAAACATATAATTGTTTACTCCATATCCTCTCAAGAACAAGTCCAAGCTCTTCTTAGATAAACATTTCCAAATGATTCTTGACAATTTGGTAAGTGTTTTCTTCATAATCTAGTGTTTATACACACGTTGACAATAGTTTCATCTTATTTACACACATTATTATGTGTTAAAACTCTTAGGATAATATCATCTTCATAGTGTTCATCAACCACTTTCAAGTGCTCCAGGCTCAGAGATCTTCACATTCATCTCTTTATCCAACCACAACCACACTCAAGGTGAGTTCATACCCCCACATTTTCGAGTTTTCCATGTTTTAGGGGGGAATACAAGTAAAGTTTGGTTTATCTCGTAAATACTTGCATGTTTCATCTCTATGTTAAATATAAAACATTATTTGCAGGAAATACGGTTATCACTAGTTTGTAGACAATTATTTGTGATATATTAGTTTTGAAATGCAAAACTAACAAAAACTAAACATAAACTATTTTATATAATCGTAAGAAAAGTTATGATTACAAAACTACAAGGATTTTGAGACTTTTACCAACATATAGTTTTTTTTCTAAGAAAAAGGATTACATTCTAGTTATTTCACCATTTTGTGGAAAACAACCCAAAAATATGATGTTTTAACCATACATTTTGAAAGTAGACAAAAACATCGTTAAAAAAGGGGTGAAAGCTCGAAATGGACTTTTGCATACAAATTTCTCATACTTGTGTTGGATGTAAGATTTTATGACATAATCTTTTATACACACCTAGACAAGATAATTACTATGTATTTATATAAATGATTATATAAATAGTCTTAACAAAAAAACATAATAAACTATAATTGTTATAGTTTGGGAGTCACAAACACTACTATCATTACGGAAGAAACATATAATTATTTACTCCATATCCTCTCAAGAACAAGTCCAAGATCTTCTTAGAAACATTTCCAAATGATTCTTGACAATTTGGTAAGTGTTTTCTTCATAATCTAGTGTTTCTACACACTTTGACACTAGTTTCATCTTATTTACACACATTATCATGTGTTAAAACTCTTAGGATAATATCATCTTCAAAGAGTTCATCAACCGCTTTCAAGTGTTCCAGGCCTAGAGATCTTCACAATCATCTCTTTATCCAACCACAACCACACTCAAGGTGAGTTCATACCCCCACATTTTCGAGTTTTCCATGTTTTAGGGGGGAATACAAGTAAAGTTTGGTTTATCACGCAAATACTTGCATGTTCCATCTCTATGTTAAATATAAAACATTATTTGCAGGAAATACGGTTATCACTAGTTTGTAGACAATTATTTGTGATATATTAGTTTTGAAATGCAAAAGTAACAAAAACAAAACATAAACTATGTTATATAATCATAAGAAAAGTTATGATTACAAACTACAAGGATTTTGAGACTTTTACCAACATATAGTTTTTTTTCTAACAAAAAGGGTTACATTCTGGTTATTTCACCATTTTGTGGAAAACAACCAAAAAATATGATGTTTTAACCATACATTTTGAAAGTAGAAAAAAACGTCGTTAAAAACGGGGTAAAAGCTCGAAATGGACTTTTCCATACAAATTTCTCATACTTGTGTTGAATGTAAGATTTTATGACATAATCTTTTATAGACACCTAGACAAGATAATTCCTATGTATTTATATAAATGATTATATGAATAGTCTTAACAAACAAACATAATAAACTATAATTGGTATAGTTTGGGAGTCACAAACACTACTATCATTACGGAAGAAACATATAATTGTTTACTCCATATCCTCTCAAGAACAAGTCCAAGCTCTTCTTAGATAAACATTTCCAAATGATTCTTGACAATTTGGTAAGTGTTTTCTTCATAATCTAGTGTTTATACACACTTTGACAATAGTTTCATCTTATTTACACACATTATTATGTGTTAAAACTCTTAGGATAATATCATCTTCATAGTGTTCATCAACCACTTTCAAGTGCTCCAGGCTCGGAGATCTCCACATTCATCTCTTTATCCAACCACAACCACACTCAAGGTGAGTTCATACCCCCACATTTTCGAGTTTTCCATGTTTTAGGGGGGAATACAAGTAAAGTTTGGTTTATCTCGTAAATACTTGCATGTTTCATCTCTATGTTAAATATAAAACTTTATTTGCAGGAAATACGGTTATCACTAGTTTGTAGACAATTATTTGTGATATATTAGTTTTGAAATGCAAAACTAACAAAAACAAGACATAAACTATGTTATATAATCGTAAGAAAAGTTATGATTACAAAACTACAAGGATTTTGAGACTTTTACCAACATATAGTTTTTTTTCTAAGAAAAAGGATTACATTCTAGTTATTTCACCATTTTGTGGAAAACAACCCAAAAATATGATGTTTTAACCATACATTTTGAAAGTAGACAAAAACATCGTTAAAAAAGGGGTGAAAGCTCGAAATGGACTTTTGCATACAAATTTCTCATACTTGTGTTGGATGTAAGATTTTATGACATAATCTTTTATACACACCTAGACAAGATAATTACTATGTATTTATATAAATGATTATATAAATAGTCTTAACAAAAAAACATAATAAACTATAATTGTTATAGTTTGGGAGTCACAAACACTACTATCATTACGGAAGAAACATATAATTGTTTACTCCATATCCTGTCAAGAACAAGTCCAAGATCTTCTTAGAAACATTTCCAAATGATTCTTGACAATTTGGTAAGTGTTTTCTTCATAATCTAGTGTTTCTACACACTTTGACACTAGTTTCATCTTATTTACACACATTATCATGTGTTAAAACTCTTAGGATAATATCATCTTCAAAGAGTTCATCAACCGCTTTCAAGTGTTCCAGGCTCGGAGATCTTCATAATCATCTCTTTATCCAACCACAACCACACTCAAGGTGAGTTTATACCCCCATATTTTCGAGTTTTCTATGTTTTAGGGGGGAATACAAGTAAAGTTTGGTTTATCACGGAAATACTTGCATGTTTCATCTCTATGTTAAATATAAAATATTATTTGCAGGAAATACGGTTATCACTAGTTTGTAGACAATTATTTGTGATACATTAGTTTTGAAATGCAAAACTAACAAAAACAAAACATAAACTATGTTATATAATCATAAGAAAAGTAATGATTACAAAACTACAAGGATTTTGAGACTTTTACCAACATATAGTTTTTTTTCTAACAAAAAGGGTTACATTCTGGTTATTTCACCATTTTGTGGAAAACAAGCCAAAAATATGATGTTTTAACCATACATTTTTAAAGTAGACAAAAACATCGTTAAAAACAGGGCAAAATCTCGAAATGGACTTTTGCATACAAATTTCTCATAGTTGTGTTGGATGTAAGATTTTATGACATAATCTTTTATAGACACCTAGACAAGATAATTACTATGTATTTAAATAAATGATTATATAAATAGTCTTAACAAACAAACATAATAAACTATAATTGGTATAGTTTGGGAGTCACAAACACTACTATCATTACGGAAGAAACATATAATTGTTTACTCCATATCCTCTCAAGAACAAGTCCAATATCTTCTTGGATAAACATTTCCACATGATTCTTAACAATTTGGTAAGTGTTTTCTTCATAATCTAGTGTTTCTACACACTTTGACACTAGTTTCATCTTATTTACACACATTATCACGTGTTAAAACTCTTAGGATAATATCATCTTCAAAGGGTTCATCAACCGCTTTCAAGTGTTCCAGGCCTGTAGATCTTCACAATCATCTCTTTATCTAACCACAACCACACTCAAGGTGAGTTCATACCCTCACATTTTTGAGTTTTCCTTGTTTTAGGGGTGAATGCAAGTAAAGTTTGGTTTATCACACAAATACTTGCATGTTCCATCTCTATGTTAAATATAAAACATTATTTGCAGGAAATACGGTTATCAGTAGTTTGTAGACAACTATTTGTGATATATTAGTTTTGAAATGCAAAACTAACAAAAACAAAACATATACTATGTTATATAATCATAAGAAAAGTTATGATTACAAAACTACAAGGATTTTGAGACTTTTACCAACATATAGTTTTTTTTTCTAACAAAAAGGGTTACATTCTGGTTATTTCACCATTTTGTGGAAAACAACCCAAAAATATGATGTTTTAACCATACATTTTGAAAGTAGACAAAAACATCGTTAAAAACGGGGTAAAAGCTCGAAATGGACTTTTGCATACAAATTTCTCATACTTGTGTTGGATGTAAGATTTTATGACATAATCTTTTATAGAAACCTAGACAAGATAATTACTATGTATTTATATAAATGATTATATAAATAGTCTTAACAAACAAAAATAATAAACTATAACTGGTATAGTTTGCGAGTCACAAACACTACTATCATTCCGGAAGAAACATATAATTGGTTACTCCATATCCTATCAAGAACAAGTCCAAGCTCTTCTTAGATAAACATTTCCAAATGATTCTTGACAATTTGGTAAGTGTTTTCTTCATAATCTAGTGCTTCTACACACTTTGACACTAGTTTCATCTTATTTACACACATTATCATGTGTTAAAACTCTTAGGATAATATCATCTTCGAAGAGTTCATCAACCGCTTATAAGTGTTCCAGGCCTGGAGATCTTCACAATCATCTCTTTATCCAACCACAACCACACTCAAGGTGAGTTCATACCCATACATTTTCGAGTTTTCCATGTTTTAGGGGGGAATACAAGTAAAGTTTGGTTTATCACGCAAATACTTGCATGTTTCATCTCTATGTTAAATATAAAACATTATTTGCAGGAAATACGGTTATCACTAGTTTGTAGACAATTATTTGTGATATATTAGTTTTGAAATGCAAAACTAACAAAAAGAAAACATAAACTATGTTATATAATCATAAGAAAACTAATGATTACAAAACTACAAGGATTTTGAGACTTTTACCAACATATAGTTTTTTTTTCTTACAAAAAGGGTTACATTCTGGTTATTTCACCATTTTGTGGAAATCAACCCAAAAATATGATGTTTTAACCATACATTTTTAAAGTAGACAAAAACATCGTTAAAAACAGGGCAAAAGCTCGAAATGGACTTTTGCATACAAATATCTCATACTTGTGTTGGATGTAAGATTTTATGACATAATCTTTTATAGACACCTAGACAAGATAATTACTATGTGTTTATATATATGATTATATAAATAGTCTTAACAAACCAACATAATAAACTACAATTGGTATAGTTTGGGAGTCACAAACACCACTATCATTACGGAAGAAACATATAATTGTTTACTCCATATCCTCTCAAGAACAAGTCCAAGATCTTCTTAGATAAACATTTCCAAATGATTCTTGACAATTTGGAAAGTGTTTTCTTCATAATCTAGTGTTTCTACACACTTTGACACTAGTTTCATCTTATTTACACATATTATCATGTGTTAAAACTCTTAGGATCATATCATCTTCAAAGATTTCATCAACCGCTTGCAAGTGTTCGAGGCCTGGAGATCTTCGTAATCATCTCTTTATCCAACCACAACCACACTTAAGGTAAGTTCATATCCCCACATTTTCGAGTTTTCCATGTTTTAGGGGGGAATACAAGTAAAGTTTGGTCTATCACGCAAATACTTGCATGTTCCGTCTCTATGTTAAATATAAAACATTATTTGCAGGAAATACGGTTATCACTAGTTTGTAGACAACTATTTGTGATATATTAGTTTTGAAATGCAAAACTAACAAAAATAAAACATAAACTATGTTATATAATCATAAGAAAAGTTATGATTACAAAACTACAAGGATTTTGAGACTTTTACCAACATATAGTTTTTTTTTCTAACAAAAAGGGTTACATTCTGGTTATCTCACCATTTAGTGGAAAACAACCCAAAAATATGATGTTTTAACCATACATTTTGAAAGTTGACAAAAACATCGTTAAAAACGGGGTAAAAGCTCGAAATGGACTTTTGCATACAAATTTCTCATACTTGTGTTGAATGTAAGATTTTATGACATAATCTTTTATAGAAACCTAGACAAGATAATTACTATGTATTTATATAAATGATTATATAAATAGTCTTAACAAACAAACATAGTAAACTATAATTGGTATAGTTTGGGAGTCACAAACACTACTATCATTACGGAAGAAACATATAATTGTTTACTCCATATCCTCTCAAGAACAAGTCCAAGCTCATCTTAGATAAACATTTCCAAATGATTCTTAACAATTTGGTAAGTGTTTTCTTCATAATCTAGTGTTTCTACACACTTTGACACTAGTTTCATCTTATTTACACACATTATCATGTGTTAAAACTCTTAGGATAATATCATCTTCAAAGAGTTCATCAACCACTTTCAAGTGTTCCAAGCTCGGTGATCTTCACAATCATCTCTTTATCCAACGACAACCACACTCAAGGTGAGTTCATACCCCCACATTTTTGAGTTTTCCATGTTTTAGGGGAGAGTACAAGTAAAGTTTGGTTTATCACGCAAATACTTGCATGTTTCATCCCTATGTTAAATATAAAACATTAATTGCAGGAAATACGGTTATCACTAGTTTGTAGACAATTATATGTGATATATTAGTTTTGGAATGCAAAAATAACAAAAACAAAACAAAAACTATGTTATATAATCATAAGAAAAGTTATGATTACAAAACTACAAGGATTTTGAGACTTTTACCAACATATAGTTTTTTTTCTAACAAAAAGGTTTACATTCTATCTATTTCACCATTTTGTGGAAAACAACCCAAAAATATGATGTTTTAACCATACATTTTGAAAGTAGACAAAAACATCGTTACAAACGGGGCAAAAATCTCGAAATGGATATTTGCATACAAATTTCTCATACTTGTGTTGGATGTAAGATTTTATGACATAATCTTTTATAGACACCTAGACAAGATAATTACTATGTATTTATATAACTGATTATTTAAATAGTCTTAACAAACAAACATAATAAAATATAATTTGTATAGTTTGGGAGTCACAAACACTACTATCATTACAGAAGAAACATATAATTGGTTAGTCCATATCCTCTCAAGAACAAGTCCAAGCTCTTGTTAGATAAACATTTCGAAATGATTCTTGACTATTTGGTAAGTGTTTTCTTCATAATCTAGTGTTTCTACACACTTTGACACTAGTTTCATCTTATTTACACACATTATCATGTGTTAAAACTCTTAGGATAATATCATCTTCAAAGAGTTCATCAACCACTTTCAAGTGGTCTAGGGACAGAGATCTTCACAATTATCTCTTTATCCAACCACAACCACACTCAAAGTGAGTTCATACCCCCACATTTTCTAGTTTTCCATGTTTTAGGGGGGAATACAAGTAAAGTTTGGTTTATCACGCAAATACTTGCATGTTTCATCTCTATGTTAAATATAAAACATTATTTACAGGAAATAAGGTTATCACTGGTTTGTAGACAATTATTTGTGATATATTAGTTTTGAAATGCAAAACTAACAAAACAAAACATAAACTATGTTATATAATCATAAGAAAAGTAATGAACACAAAACTACAAGGATTTTGAGACTTTTACCAACATATAGTTTTTTTTCTAACAAAAAGGGTTACATTCTGGTTATTTCACCATTTTGTGGAAAACAACCCAAAATTATGATGTTTTAACCATATATTTTGAAAGTAGACAAAAAACATCGTTAAAAATGGGGCAAAAGCTCGAAATGGACTTTTGCATACAAATTTCTCATACTTGTGTTGGATGTAAGATTTTATGACATAATCTTTTATAGATACCTAGACAAGATAATTACTATGTATTTATATTAATGATTATATAAATAGTCTTAACAAACAAACATAATAAACTATAATTGGTATAGTTTGGGAGTCAGAAACACTACTATGATTACGGAAGAAACATATAATTGTTTACTCCATATCCTCTCAAGAACAAGTCCAAGCTCTTCTTAGATAAACATTTCCAAATGATTGTTGACAATTTTCGTAAGTGTTTTCTTCATAATTTAGTGTTTCTACACACTTTGACAATAGTTTCATCTTATTTACACACATTATCATGTGTTAAAACTCTTAGGATAATATCAGCTTCAAAGAGTTCATCAACCACTTTCAAGTGTTCCAGGCTCGGAGATCTTCACAATCATCTGTTTATCCAACCACAACCACACTCAAGGTGAGTTCAAACCCCACATTTTCGAGTTTTCCATGTTTTAGGGGCGAATACAAGTAAAGTTTGGTTTATCACGCAAATACTTGCATGTTTCATCTCTATGTTAAATATAAAACATTATTTGCAGAAAATACGGTTATCACTAGTTTGTAGACATTTATTTGTGATATATTAGTTTTGAAATGCATAACTAACAAAAACAAAACATAAACTATGTTATATAATCATACGAAAAGTTATGATTCCAAAACTACAAGGATTTTGAGACTTTTACCAACATATAGTTTTTTTTCTAACAAAAAGGGTTACATTCTGGTTATTTCACCATTTTATTGAAAACAACCCAAAAATATGATGTTTTAACCATACATTTTGAAAGTAGACAAAAACATCGTTAAAAACGGGGCAAAAGGTCGAAATGGACTTTTGCATACAAATTTCTCATACTTGTGTTGGATGTAAGATTTTATGACATAATCTTTTATAGACACCTAGACAAGATAATTACTATGTATTTATATAAATGATTATATAAATAGTCTTAACAAACAAACATAATAAACTATAACTGGTATAGTTTGGGAGTCACAAACACTACTATCATTACGGAAGAAACATATAACTGGTTACTCCATATCCTCTCAAAAACAAGTCCAAGTTCTTCTTAGATAAACATTTCCAAATGATTCTTGACAATTTGGTAAGTGTTTTCTTCATAATCTAGTGTTTCTACACACTTTGACACTAGTTTCATCTCATTTACACACATTATCATGTCTTAAAACTCTTAGGATAATATCATCTTCAAAGAGTTCATCAACCACTTTCAAGTGTTCCATGCTCGGAGATCTTCACAATCATCTCTTTATCCAACCACAACCACACTCAAGGATAGTTCATACCCCCACATTTTCGAGTTTTCCATGTTTTAGGGGGGAATACAAGTAAAGTTTGGTTTATCACGCAAATATTTGCATGTTTCATCACTATGTTAAATATAAAACATTATTTGCAGGAAATACGGTTATCACTAGTTTGTAGACAATTAATTGTGATATATTAGTTTTGAAATGCAAAACTAACAAAAACAAAACATAAACTATGTTATATAATCATAAGAAAATTTATGATTACAACACTACAAGGATTTTGAGACTTTTACCAACATATAGTTTTTTCTTCTAACAAAAAGGGTTACATTCTGGTTATTTCACTATTTTGTGGAAAACAACCCAAAAATATGATGTTTTAACTATACATTTTGAAAGTAGACAAAAACATCGTTAAAAAAGGGGCAAAAGGTCGAAATGGACTTTTGCATACAAATTTCTCATACTTGTGTTGGATGTAAGATTTTATGACATAATCTTTTATAGACACTTTGACAAGATAATTACTATGTATATATATAAATGATTATATAAACAGTCTTAACAAACAAACATAATAAACTATAATTGGTATAGTTTGGGAGTCACAAACACTACTATCATTCCGGAAGAAACATATAATTGTTTACTCCATATCCTGTCAAGAACAAGTCCAAGTTCTTCTTAGATAAACATTTCCAAATAATTCTTGACAATTTGGTAAGTGTTTTCTTCATAATCTAGTGTTTCTACTCACTTTGATACTAGTTTCATCATATTTACACACATTATCATGTGTTAAAACTCTTAGGATAATATCATCTTCAAAGAGTTCATCAACCACTTTCAAGTGTTCCAAGCTCGGTGATCTTCACAATCATCTCTTTATCCAACGACAACCACACTTAAGGTGAGTTCATACCCCCACATTTTCGAGTTTTCCATGTTTTACGGGGGAGTACAAGTAAAGTTTGGTTTATCACGCAAATACTTGTATGTTTCATCTCTATTTTAAGTATAAAACATTATTTGCAGGAAATACGGTTATCACTAGTTTGTAGATAATTATCTGTAATATATTAGTTTTGAAATGCAAAACTAACAAAAACAAAACATAAACTATGTTATATAATCATAAGAAAAGTTATGATTACAAAACTACAAGGATTTTGAGACTTTTACCAGCATATAGTTTTCTTTTTTCTAACAAAAAGGTTTACATTCTGGTTATTTCACCATTTTGTGGAAAACAACCCAAAAATATGATGTTTTAACCATACATTTTGAAAGTAGACAAAAACATCGTTACAAACGGGGCAAAAGCTCGAAATGGACTTTTGCATACAAATTTCTCATACTTGTGTTGGATGTAAGATTTTATGACATAATCTTTTATAGACACCTAGACAAGATAAGTACTATGTATTTTTATAAATGACTATATAAATAGTCTTAAGAAACAAACATAATAAAATATAATTTGTATAGCTTGGGAGTCACAAACACTACTATCATTACGGAAGAAACATATAATTGGTTACTCCATATCCTCTCAAGAACAAGTCCAAGCTCTTCTTAGATAAACATTTCGAAATGATTCTTGACTATGTGGTAAGTTTTTTCTTCATAATCTAGTGTTTCTACAAACTTTGACACTAGTTTCATCTTATTTACACACATTATCATGTGTTAAAACTCTTAGGATAATATCATCTTCAAAGAGTTCATCGACCACTTTCAAGTGTTCCAGGCTCGGAGATCTTCACAATCATCTCTTTATCCAACCAAAACCACACTCAAGGTGAGTTCATACCCCCACATTTTCGAGTTTTCCATGTTTTAGGGGCAATACAAGTAAAGTTTGGATTATCACGCAAAGACTTGCATGTTTCATCTCTATGTTAAATATAAAACATTATTTGCAGGAAATACGGTTATCACTACTTTGTAGACAATTATTTCACCATTTTATTGAAAACAACCCAAAAATAGGATGTTTTAACCATACATTTTGAAAGTAGACAAAAACCATCGTTAAAAACGGGGCAAAAGGTCGACATGGACTTTTGCATACAAATTTCTCATACTTGTGTTGGATGTAAGATTTTATGACATAATCTTTTATAGACACCTAGACAAGATAATTACTATGTATTTATATAAATGATTATATAAATAGTCTTAACAAACAAACATAATAAACTATAACTGGTATAGTTTGGGAGTCACAAACACTACTATCATTACGAAAGAAACATATAATTGGTTACTCCATATCCTCTCAAAAACAAGTCCAAGTTCTTCTTCGATAAACATTTTCAAATGATTCTTGACAATTTGGTAAGTGTTTTCTTCATAATCTAGTGTTTCTACACACTTTGACACTAGTTTCATCTTATTTACACACATTATCATGTCTTAAAACTCTTAGGATATTATCATCTTCAAAGAGTTCATCAACCACTTTCAAGTGTTCCATTCTCGGAGATCTTCACAATCATCTCTTTATCTAACCACAACCACACTCAAGGTGAGTTCATACCCCCACATTTTCGAGTTTTCCATGTTTTACGGGGGAATACAAGTAAAGTTTGGTTTATCACGCAAATACTTGCATGTTTCATCTCTATGTTAAATATAAAACATTATTTGCAGGAAATACGGTTATTACTAGTTTGTAGACAATTAATTGTGATATATTAGTTTTGAAATGCAAAACTAACAAAAACAAAACATAAACTATGTTATATAATCATAAGAAAATTTATGATTACAACACTACAAGGATTTTGAGACTTTTACCAACATATAGTTTTTTCTTCTAATAAAAAGGGTTACATTCTGGTTATTTCACTATTTTGTGGAAAACTACCCAAAAATATGATGTTTTAACCGTACATTTTGAAAGTAGACAAAAACATCGTTAAAGACGGGGCAAAAGCTCGAAATGGACTTTTGTATACAAATTTCTCATACTTGTGTTGGATGTAAGATTTTATGACATAATCTTTTATAGACACGTAGACAAGATAATTACTATGCATTTATATATATGATTATATAAATAGTCTTAACAAACAAACATAATATACTGTAATTTGTATAGTTTGGGAGTCACAAACACTACTATCATTACGGAAGAAACATATAATGTGGTGGGGTTTGAAGCCAAAACATTGCCCTGGAATGGAGGCACCAGCCCCCATATGTACCTTTCGATCTTCTATCCCTTTGTGTGAACCATGTTGGGACAGAGGGCCACCAGCTCACAGAACCTGGCGGTGTAGGAGACTATGTCGGAGCCCTTCATGGTTAGGCTCCACAGTTCCTCTTCTAGCTTTTGGATTTCGCCCCTTGGGCAGTACTCCTCAATCATGAGGTCTTTCATAGTTTCCCAGCCCATAGCATTAGCCACTACAAGAGATAGTGACTTGACATGGCTATTCCACCATGTTAGGGATTTGTCTTTAAAGGTGCAAGCAGCGAACTTGACCTTGCTCCCCTCTGGACAGGAGCAGATTTCGAAAACCGATTCGGTCTTCTCGAACCATTGCGAAAGGGAAATGACTCCGCCAGTCCCTCTAAAGGACTTGGGCTTGCAGTTGGTGAAGTCCTTGTAAGATCACTCTCTCAAGCGCACGGGAATTTCACCATGAGTAGATAGGACAGGAGTTCCTTCCCCAGTGGAACCCGAAGAATGATATTGTGCCTGGCTGTAGCCACAGTCGCAGCTACAACAACATTTAGAGCTGCCGTATCAAATTGAGGAGCAGGTGGTGTCGGTGCGGGAGGATCGCGTCTTGTTGATTTACGTGGAGGCATCTTTTAACTATAAGTTTACAAAGATGAAGATATTGATAAGGATTTAATAGTAAAATTGATGAGAATGACTCATGGACTAACTCTCCATAGCCCAACAGCACAATTGGATAACATGATTGAATGAAGAATCTTGTACTAGCAGGTGATAGCAATTGGATAATAATTTCCATGAGATTAGATATCTGTCAACAATACTGGAACTACAGATGTAATGAGTTCGGGAAAAATGACCTAGAAGTAGGCCTTACATCAACCAAGATGGAAAATTTTGACAGAACTACGACCTAATTAAGACCTAAGAGGTCTAAGATTTACAAAGATAGGAAATTAGACTAGAGTTTTCACACAAACTAGGTTATATCCAAAAGAGAAGTCGATGAGACTCTATCGGCGACGAGAACTACTAGAGTGAGTTCTTGAATCCGATAGAAGACGTTCTATGTCCTTCACGCGCCTATCAGATCTTACTTGCTGAGCTCGAAGTTCCCTGACTTCAGCTTGGGTTTCAGCAAGTTCCTTTTGCAGAACTGCATTGCGGACCTGAGTCCTTTCATGAGCAGACTCTAGCTGGAAAATGCGGACTGTGTTAACGCCAGAGTTGGCGTCAATCTCCACGACTCGGTCGATAGCTGCTCGACCTTGCTCGGTGTTCCGAGAAATCCTTCGAATCATGATGGGGAGGACCCTGTCAGCTGAACCTCCCTCGGTGAGGTTGTAGAAGCTTCTGTCCCTATTATAGGGAATGGGTTGACCTTGTTCCTGACTCCATCTATTCAAGTTTGTGCCCCACAGAGGTGTGGGTCCTTGAAATGCTGGACGAGGATTCAGGTTTGGGTCTTGAGCAGCTGGGGGTTGGTTGTTGACTTTTGGTTCCGAGTCAGAACCATCAGAAAAGCCTTCTGCTTCGTGATCATCCAATGGGATTGGGTAATCATCATCTGGTTCTTCTCCAAGCCATCCTGCATTGCCGTTGTTGGGGTAGTACGGGTCTCCGGGAAGATGGAATCCAGCCATGTTATCTACGCGAAAAAAGGGATAAAGAAATAACTAAATAGACGAACTAATTAGATAATTATAAAATGATATTTATTAGTTACTTCAACATTTGCGTAGTGCATACCAGTCATATGTAACCAAGACATGATAGACCTTCGAATAAGTGACCCTAACTCTAAGCCCACAACCAAACAAGGAACAGGAAGTAAAGCAAAGATCACAGATTCTAAGTCTATGATATCCTACATACATATAACCTTAGCGTATCCACTTAGCAACTATTGATATACTAATAAAGACCTTTAATTCTTAGATAAGTAATTATAGTAACACAAAATACTCCTATAGTATTTTAAGATTATGTTCTGTTCTACTGTTCTCGTTGTAGTAGTGTTGGTAAGTTTTTAGACTTGTTTCAACCTCACAACCACACTTAGGCACATGCTAGTCAACCCTCAGATAATATAGTTAATCAGGCTATATCTTCCCAGCTTTGACTATATGTCTCTAAGTCTACTTGTGCTGCCCAACAATCGTAATACTTTTGTTCTTTCCTAGTGACACTGATTTTAGTATGAATACAGGTATGTATACTTGGTTAAATATTTTATTATTTAAAAGTATAAACTCTTTATCAGAGTATTTTAATCCCGCTGTGTTTATAGTTTGTATATCTTTTATAGGTTGATACACTCGATTCACTATAAACAATGCTCTGATACCAATCTGCCACACCCCAAAACCGGAACGGCGGAAACGTTCGGGGGTGGAGGACGTCATGTCCAGTATCACAACAATGCAAAGTAGTAAACAAGCAACAACATCATCCATTGCATTAATAATATAATTTCATACAAGTGTGTTCTGTCAAGTTATAAAGACACCAAAAATATACATCAAAATAAAAGATGAGTCTTGAATGAGCTCCATCTTCTCAAAACCTGGCACCGGTACCTGTCTACTGGTGACCTGAGAATACAAGTTATTTTGAAAGAGTTTATCAGCTTTAAAGCTGGTGAGATCATAAGTATATTAATGTCTGTATTTGCATGAAAGTGTTTGTAAGTCTGTAATTGTATAAGTTTGTAAAAGTTTGTAATTGTTTGAACTCCCCTAGAAAACCCTATGTTTCCTACTAAAAGTAGCCTTCTACCAAGGCATCTAGTATCTGTGTGTGTGTCTCTTGTAAGAGTGTGTATTTTCCCAAATCCGACTATCATTAACCAAAGATATAGTTTTTACATTATTGTTTATTGTGTGAAGATCACAAAGTAAATGTAATGGGAAAATGAAATAGTACTGTAGTGTTGTATTAAGTAACTACTGCTGTACTAACTACCTTAAACCAATTGTTATATAAAGTAACACGTGATCGGCCTGTATCCTGCTACCGACTCATAGAAAAACGACGATGTAAGCCGTCGTAAGAAATGACATTTGGCACCCGTAGACTTGCAAGTCCCACTGTAGCGAGCAGCAAGGTGTAGGATAGTCAATCCAGTATAGATCTATACACAAACTCATACGCTCCCCACTTAAGGAGATTCTGGATACAAAACGGTCATGACAGGTAGTGCCATGCCCCGTTACGTGGCTCACATAAATGTAATAATGTTCTAGTATATGTATGTGCTAGCTGTATTGTGTGTTCTCTCCCTGTTTAGCGTGTATTGTTTGTTTCTCATCATAGTATTCGATTGTTTGTTTCTCATCATAGTATTCTATTGTTTGTTTCTCATCATAGTCTTTATTGTTTGTTTCTCATCATAGTATCTATTGTTTGTTTGTTATTGACTCATGTAGGAACTGACTCATTGTATGATTCACTGTTCTAGTAATAGTATTAGTATCTCGCTAAACTATACCTATTATAGTTTACTAGTAATGTTGTCTGAATGTATGAACATGTTTGCGTATACCTTTGCTACCCAAAGGTATTGAACTGAATGAAAGAAGGAACTTTTATATCTATATACATATACATAATATATAACTAGGATTCAAACGACCTTCAGACAAATAACCTGAATACCCTAAGTCCACAACCAAACAAGGAACAGGAAGTAAGGTGAGCTATCAGTCCTAAGTCCTTTCAATCCTACTTATATAACTATATCTATATAGATACACAGAATATAAGTTAAAAGAGTTTAGTAAAAGTATTTCATATGAAAAATAGTTTATAAAATAGTTTGAAGTAAAACAGTTTGGTAACACAGTTTGAAAAGTAAGAAATCCACTTGGTTGGTAGTTATTAATCACATGTGATTGATATAATAACTATAATAGTTCAACTTGTACCACCCCCCCATAAAAGCATTTAAAAAAACATTTAAAAGGTTAATTAAGGGGTATGAACTCACCTGTAGTGAGTGGTTTGGATGAACGGAATGTATAGGATGCTAGGTGTCAAGTGAAGACTTGTACACACACAATGATCCTAGTTAACATATAATAACACATATATGTATCCAATTAGTATTTAAACAACTAATTAACAAAGTTAAGACATCCTAGGACATGTAAAACACCTTATTTAAGTGTTATAAGTGCTAAGGATTGCTTCTAAGTGTTGTAGGACATTGCTATTGAGTTTAGGGTTCAAGCGTAAACTTTCTTGGAGTTTACTGTTTTTTGACCATCACTCAATGAGTTTGCGGTCGTAAATCCATGAGGTTACGGCCGTAAACTCATGGTACTTTGACCATTTTGAGTTTTGAAGCGTTAAAGATCATAAGAAGCATTCCTACTTCATGTTTAAGCCTTAGGAAGTGTTTAGGGCACCATTTCACTCCTTTATGGAGTTTACGGTCCTTGGACCACTTCCCCTTGGGTTTACGGCCGTAAACCCAAATGGTTTATGGTCGTTTTGATGTTTTAAGTCCTAAGAACATCAAGGTTATGTTTTACACTAGTTTCCAAGGCTTGGTAAGGGCTAGGGCCACTTTGGCCCCTTTGTTAGGGTTTACGGTCCAAGGTTTTCTTGGACCGTAAACACCTTTGATCCTTTGATTCTTGGGTGTTTTCTTGATGATTTGAAGTGTAACAAGTCTTATAATACACTAGGATAGAAGTACTTACTAGGTAGAAGCTTGAAAAGGTGCTAAAAGTCCAAGAACACTAGTGTGTGTTCTTGGTGTTCTTGGTGCAACTTGAAGATCTACACATTTGGAATGATTTCACGGATGGAATCATGTAAGATCACTAGATTAAGTAAGATATCAACTTTTTCGGGTAAGAAACACTTACATAGTTGAAGATCTAGAAGAAAAGTTGGATGATACTTGAGAGGATTTGAGTTTGGATCTTGAAAATGTGAAAAAAGTGGTAAATAATGACTAAGTGTCATATTTATACCCCCCTTTTAGGGTTTACGGCCGTAAACACCTTTGTTTAGGCCGTAAACTCCAAACTCTTGGAGTTTTGGGACATTATTGTTGCACAATAAGCCCTAGGGCATCCTCTCTCCTGATATCTCCTGAAGTACTAACTTAAAAACACTCAAACTTAGTCCAAAAAGCTTGAAAGTTAGCAGAAACTGTTCTGACTTCTATTGAATTGAATGGTTGTACAGAATAGAAATTTCGGTTTGTCACAATTAGTTTTGAAATGCAAAACTCACAAAAACAAAACATAAACTATGTTATATAATCATAAGAAAAGTTATGATTACAAAACTACAACGATTTTGAGACTTTTACCAACATATAGTTTTTTTTCTAACAAAAAGGGTTACATTCTGGTTATTTCACCATTTTGTGGAAAACAACCCAAAAATATGATGTTTTAACCATACATTTTGAAAGTAGACAAAAACATCGTCAAAAAAGGGGTAAAAGCTGGAAATGGACTTTTGCGTACAAATTTCTCATACTTGTGTTGGATGTAAGATTTTATGACATAATCTTTTATAGACACCTAAACAAGATAATTACTATGTATTTATATAAGTGATTATATGAATAGTCTTAACAAACAAACATAATAAACTATAATTGGTATAGTTTGGGAGTCACAAACACTACTATCATTACGGAAGAAACATATAATTGTTTACTCCATATCCTCTCAAGAACAAGTCCAAGCTCTTCTTAGATAAACATTTCCAAATGATTCTTGACAATTCGGTAAGTGTTTTCTTCATAATCTAGTGTTTATACACACTTTGACACTAGTTTCATCTTATTTACACACATTATTATGTGTTAAAACTCTTAGGATAATATCATCTTCATAGAGTTCATCAACTACTTTCAAGTGCTCCAGGCTCGGAGATCTACACAATCATCTCTTTATCCAACCACAACCACACTCAAGGTGAGTTCATACTGTAGAGACCCATTTTTATAACGAACGGTGAATGCGGAAGTAAGATATCTCGAGATTAATTGTGTTTTTGTAAGTATGAACACGAAGAACATATTATGAGTTCGTTGAAGAAGACTAAGAACAAGAGAGAATAAAATATATTAATGAAGAACATGGTGGGAGAGAAACTCTCCCTGGGTGGGAGAACCCACCAACTTTCTCTCTCTAGAGATTACATTGTGAGAAAAGTGTAACTCTAAGAAAAGTAAATGAGCTAGCTAACTCATAAGATATGACCAACTCTCCCTTTATATAGGAGGGAGAGTATTTACACCATAAATACATAAAGGGAAAATACAACCTAATAAACACTCATGATTTGTGGAGCATTTCCATGCACCAACATTCTCTCCCTAAATTCTTACAAATGATGAGAGATCCAATAAGTGATACAAGGCTATAATACAGTAATCCGACTAGCAAGTGTGGTAATAAAATGAAATCAAGTGTTGAAATGTCTCTGAAACTCTGAAGTGTCTGTGAAGTCTGAAACTGGCCATGAATCTCTAACAATGAAGGTCTTCGGCTTCAAAGCACAACCAATGAAGCAGAAAAAATAAGATCCAAATCTTCAAACCAGTCATAATCACCCGAAGAAGGAGGTCACCATGAGCAAGTAGAAGATCCAATAAAAGAAACACTTCGGCTTCAAAAGTCTAAAAAACATATCGAGTTCTCGAATCATAATACACCTAAATTCTTCAAAGAATAACCTGCTAAAAATGTGAAACATCCATAAAATGAAGTCCGGATAAAAATAATGTGAGTCCAAAAACATGGTCCAGCAATGCCGAAAATTTGGTCCAAGGATCAAAAATAAGTGCCACGTCACATTGCCAAAATAATCTTCGTCTTCAACATATCACAAATCCAAACTCGTGAAACCATAAGATCTGAACCGGATGCGAACACAAAATCATCTTGTGGTAGAGTCAGAATAATAAATAATTTGAATCGGAAAACATCGAGTAATGCCAAAAATTTGATCCGTAAAGACCAAAAATAAGTGCCACATCGCATCACTAGATAAATAATCGTCTTCAGAAGTCTTCAAAACCCAAACTCAAACAATCATAATAACCAAATCCGGATGATATTCTCTCCCTATTTTTGATAACCAATGACCGGATATCAAAAATCAACAAATCATCGGATGGAGAGTGTCGGATACCAAGAGCTAACAGAGAAGCTCTCCCTAGATGTATGAAGGGTCTCGATAAGAAACGAGACAGAGTAAAAGAGATACTCTTGCGGTCATGAGGAGGCGGGTGACATAGTTGCTGAAGCTGTGCTGAGAATAATCTGTTGTGCCAAAAATATATCCAAATGTCCAAACTGCGGTGCCGGAACACTTGAAGTGGTCTTTAATAGAGAATAAAGTCCACATGCTCAAGATACATGATTCGTCAACCAAAAATCAAGAGCGACAAGTCATAAAATCTCATAAAGTGAAGAATGCGAAACAACTTTGTTGATCAATCGCCGTTGCGGTGCAAGCATCACAAAAAATAATATGAAGTCCGACTGCGGTAGGAGTATTCTTCCAATAATAATAACCGGCATGAAATGAACCAATGTGACAATCCAAGGTTCGGTTGTGGCAAAAATTGGTGTTAAAAAAAATTGGTGTAAAAAATAATAATTGGTTTTAATAAAAATAAATTGGTTTTAATAAAAAAAATTGGCTAAATAAAAAAATGGTGTTAAAAAAAATAATAATAGTTAAAAAAAACTGAAAAAAAAATAATAATAAAAAAAAAAAAAAACTGAATAAAATAAAAAAAAGGAGGCTTAAAAAAAATAAGAAGGCTAAAAAGAAAAAAGGGGGGGGCTGATGAGAGGGGAGGAAAAAAAAGGAGGGGAGGAGGGGGGAGGAATAAGGAAGGAGAAGGAAGAAGGAGGGAGGAAGGAGGAGGGGCTGAAGAAAGGAGGGTTGCGGGTGGAGTGGTCTGGTTGCGGGTTGTAAAGGGTTGGGTGCGGATGGGGAGCTGGTCGCGGGTCCAGGTTGGTTGCGGATGAGAGAGGGTGGCTTGCGTGGGAGGTGGTTGCGGTGGGAGGGTGCGGTCTGATGGTGTTGCGGGTCTAAGAGGACAGCAGGTCAGGTAGGTGGTTGCGGACCAGATGGACACGATGGGGGTCTTGGGTGGTGAAGGAGCATTGCGGATCAGGTGGGTCAAGGCTGCGGCTAGAGTCAAGCTACGGATGCAGATAGCTGGCAGCGGTAGGCGATGCGGTGCAAGGGAGCAAAGCCATTGCGGTGCGAGCCGGGAAGCCACTGCGGTCCGAGACTGCGGTAGGGAATGCCTGCGGTCCGAGCTGCTGATGGGCGCTGCGGTCCGAGGCTGCTGATGGCTTCGGTCCGGAATAAGCAAATGACTGCAGTCTCTCGGCTGCGGATAGGGACCTGAGAGGACCTCGACTCAAGGCTAAGAAGTGGCTGCGGGTAGGCTTCTAAGGGGACTCCGGTAGACAGTTTTTGGCTGCGGTCCGGGGGGCTGAGAAGGGCTGAACAGGTGACGAAAAATGTTATTTTTTCATGAAAAATGGTACCGCAAAGACCATTTATTCATATTTTAATAAGGGAATCTTTTTATAAATCATTCTAAGTCAAAGGTGGGTCTTGGGAAGGCAAAAAGAAGAGTGTGCAGGGAGGTTTTTAGGGACAAAAGGTGATGGGATTGGACAATGTCACATGGTTTTTGTCTTTTTGAGGGAGCAAATAGTGGAATACTCTTTACCCAAAAGAGTAACAAGGACAAGGTACTTTATACAAACACATATTACGTCCATATTTCTTCAAATTAAGATTCACAGCAAGAATAAAGAGGAATAAAAGCTTCATACCTCCAGAAGATTTCCAAGCTGCTGGGTAAAAAAAAAGAGCACCACTTCAAAGAAAATAAGTCCATTAATTGTGTCTTCTCATCCAAGAATAAAAGAACTTCTGGAGCAAATTCTTCAACAATTTGGAGACCACAAAATTAATTTCTTCTCCCATTTCTTCATTTTTTCAACAGCATAAATAATAAACTTTTAAGAACATCTTCTTCCAGCAATAAATAGAACGAGCAGCAGCAGCAACAATTTATTTTACTAAGATAGAATCACCCAGAAAATAGAGCTAAGAACGAACTCATAAAAAAAATTCCGGTAAGAAACCCGAAATTTTTTTCTTGCAGAAACAAGGAAAAATCACAAGATAATCAACGAACGAGAGTCGTTCCCTTGAAATAATCATGAGATCTTCAAGGTACGGCTCTGATACCAATTGTAGAGACCCATTTTTATAACGAACGGTGAATGCGGAAGTAAGATATCTCGAGATTAATTGTGTTTTTGTAAGTATGAACACGAAGAACATATTATGAGTTCGTTGAAGAAGACTAAGAACAAGAGAGAATAAAATATATTAATGAAGAACATGGTGGGAGAGAAACTCTCCCTGGGTGGGAGAACCCACCAACTTTCTCTCTCTAGAGATTACATTGTGAGAAAAGTGTAACTCTAAGAAAAGTAAATGAGCTAGCTAACTCATAAGATATGACCAACTCTCCCTATATATAGGAGGGAGAGTATTTACACCATAAATACATAAAGGGAAAATACAACCTAATAAACACTCATTATTTGTGGAGCATTTCCATGCACCAACACATACCCCCACATTTTCGAGTTTTCCATGTTTTAGGAGGGAATACAAGTAAAGTTTGGTTTATCTCGCAAATACTTGCATGTTTCATCTCTATGTTAAATATAAAACATTATTTGCAGGAAATACGGTTATCACTAGTTTGTAGACAATTATTGGTGATATATTAGTTTTGAAATGCAAAACTGACAAAAACAAAACATAAACTATGTTATATAATCATAAGAAAAGTTATGATTACAAAACTACAAGGATTTTGAGACTTTTACCAACATATAGTTTTTTTTCTAACAAAAAAGGTTACATTCTGGTTATTTCACCATTTTGTGGAAAACAACCCAAAAATATGATGTTTTAACCATACATTTTGAAAGTAGACAAAAACATCGTTAAAAAAGGGGTAAAAGCTCGAAATGGACTTTTGCATACAAATTTCTCATACTTGTGTTGGATGTAAGCTTTTATGACATAATCTTTTATAGACACCTAGACAAGATAATTACTATGTATTTATAAAAACGATTATATAAATTGTCTTAATGAACAAACATAATAAACTATAATTGGTACAGTTTGGGAGTCACAAACACTACTATCATTACGGAAGAAACATATAATTGTTTACTCCATATCCTCTCAAGAACAGGTCCAAGCTCTTCTTAGATAAACATTTCCAAATGATTCTTCACAATTTGGTAAGTGTTTTCTTCATAATCTAGTGTTTCTACACACTTTGACACTAGTTTCATCTTATTTACACACATTATCATGTCTTAAAACTCATAGGATAATATCATCTTCAAAGAGTTCATCAACCACTTTCAAGTGTTCCATGCTCGGAGATCTTCACAATCATCTCTTTATCCAACCACAACCACACTCAAGGTGAGTTCATACCCCTACATTTTCGAGTTTTCCAAGTTTTAGGGGGGAATACAAGTAAAGTTTGGTTTATCACGCAAATACTTGCATGTTTCATCTCTATGTTAAATATAAAACATTATTTGCAGGAAATACTGTTATCACTGGTTTGTACACAATTATTTGTGATATATTAGTTTTGAAATGCAAAACTAACAAAAACAAAACATAAACTATGTTATATAATCATAAGAAAAGTAATGATCACAAAACTACAAGGATTTTGAGACTTTTACCAACATATAGTTTTTTTCTAACAAAAAGGGTTACATTCTGTTTATTTCACCATTTTATTGAAAACAACCCAAAAATATGATGCTTTAACCATACATTTTGAAAGTAGACAAAAACATCGTTAAAAACGGGGTAAAAGGTCGAAATGGACTTTTGCATACAAATTTCTCATTCTTGTGTTGGATGTAAGATTTTATGACATAATCTTTTATAGACACCTAGACAAGATAATTACTATGTATTTATATAAATGATTATATAAATAGTCTTAACAAATAAACATAATAATCTATAACTGGTATAGTTTGGGAGTCACAAAAACTACTATCATTACGGAAGAAACATATAATTGGTTACTCCATATCCTCTCAAAAACAAGTCCAAGTTCTTCTTAGATAAACATTTCCAAATGATTCTTGACAATTTGGTAAGTGTTTTCTTGATAATCTAGTGTTTCTACACACTTTGACACTAGTTTCATCTTATTTACACACATTATCATGTCTTAAAACTCATAGGATAATATCATCTTCAAAGAGTTCATCAACCACTTTCAAGTGTTCCATGCTCGGAGATCTTCACAATCATCTCTTTATCCAACCACAACCACACTCAAGGTGAGTTCATACCCCTACATTTTCGAGTTTTCCAAGTTTTAGGGGGGAATACAAGTAAAGTTTGGTTTATCACGCAAATACTTGCATGTTTCATCTCTATGTTAAATATAAAACATTATTTGCAGGAAATACTGTTATCACTGGTTTGTACACAATTATTTGTGATATATTAGTTTTGAAATGCAAAACTAACAAAAACAAAACATAAACTATGTTATATAATCATAAGAAAAGTAATGATCACAAAACTACAAGGATTTTGAGGCTTTTACCAACATATAGTTTTTTTCTAACAAAAAGGGTTACATTCTGTTTATTTCACCATTTTATTGAAAACAACCCAAAAATATGATGTTTTAACCATACATTTTGAAAGTAGACAAAAACATCGTTAAAAACAGGGTAAAAGGTCGAAATGGACTTTTGCATACAAATTTCTCATTCTTGTGTTGGATGTAAGATTTTATGACATAATCTTTTATAGACACCTAGACAAGATAATTACTATGTATTTATATAAATGATTATATAAATAGTCTTAACAAACAAACATAATAATCTATAATTGGTATAGTTTCGGAGTCATAAACACTACTATCATTACGGAAGAAACATATAATTGGTTACTCCATATCCTCTCAAAAACAAGTCCAAGTTCTTCTTAGATAAACATTTCCAAATGATTCTTGACAATTTGGTAAGTGTTTTCTTGATAATCTAGTGTTTCTACACACTTTGACACTAGTTTCATCTTATTTACACACATTATCATGTCTTAAAACTCATAGGATAATATCATCTTCAAAAAGTTCATCAACCACTTTCAAGTGTTCCATGCTCGGAGATCTTCACAATCATCTCTTTATGCAACCACAACCACACTCAAGGTGAGTTCATACCCCTACATTTTCGAGTTTTCCAAGTTTTAGGGGGGAATACAAGTAAAGTTTGGTTTATCACGCAAATACTTGCATGTTCATCTCTATGTTAAATATAAAACATTATTTGCAGGAAATACGGTTATCACTAGTTTGTAGACAATTAATTGTGATATATTAGTTTGGAAATGCAAAAATAACAAACACAAAACATAAACTATGTTATATAATCATAAGAAAATTTATGATTACAACACTACAAGGATTTTGAGACTTTTACCAAGATATAGTTTTTTCTTCTAAAAACATCGTTAAAGACGGTGCAAAAGCTCGAAATGGACTTTTGTATACAAATTTCTCATACTTGTGTTGGATGTAAGATTTTATGACATAATCTTTTATAGACACCTAGACAAGATAATTACTATGTATATATATAAATGATTATATAAATAGTCTTAACAAACAAACATAATAAACTATAATTGGTATAGTTTGGGAGTCACAAACACTACTTTCATTCCGGAAGAAACATATAATTGTTTACTCCATATCCTCTCAAGAACAAGTCCAAGCTCTTCTTAGATAAACATTTCCAAATGATTCTTGACAATTTGGTAAGTGTTTTCTTCATAATCTAGTGTTTCTACACGGTTTGACACTAGTTTCATCTTATTTACACACATTATTATATGTTAAAACTCTTAGGATAATATCATCTTCATAGAGTTCAATAACCACTTTCAAGTGCTCCAGGCTCGGAGATCTTCACAATCATCTCTTTATCCAACCACAACCACACTCAAGGTGAGTTCATACCCCCACATTTTCGAGTTTTCCATGTTTTACGGGGGAATACAAGTAAAGTTTGGTTTATCTCTCAAATACTTGCATGTTTCATCTCTATGTTAAATATAAAACATTATTTGCAGGAAATACGGTTATCACTAGTTTGTAGACAACTATTTGTGATATATTAGTTTTGAAATGCAAAACTCACAAAAACAAAACATAAACTATGTTATATAATCATAAGAAAAGTTATGATTACAAAACTACAAGGATTTTGAGACTTTTACCAACATATAGTTTTTTTTCTAACAAAAAGGGTTACATTCTGGTTATTTCACCATTTTGTGGAAAACAACCCAAAAATATGATGTTTTAACCATACATTTTGAAAGTAGACAAAAACATCGTCAAAAAAGGGGTAAAAGCTCGAAATGGACTTTTGCATACAAATTTCTCATACTTGTGTTGGATGTAGGATTTTATGACATAATCTTTTATAGACACCTAGACAAGATAATTACTACGTATTTATATAAATGATTATATGAATAGTCTTAACAAACAAACATAATAAAGTATAATTGGTATAGTTTGGGAGTCACAAACACTACTATCATTTCGGAAGAAACATATAATTGTTTACTCCATATCCTCTCAAGAACAAGTCCAAGCTCTTCTTAGATAAACATTTCCAAATGATTCTTGACAATTTGGTAAGTGTTTTCTTCATAATCTAGTGTTTATACAGAGTTTGACACTAGTTTCATCTTATTTACACACATTATTATGTGTTAAAACTCTTAGGATAATATCATCTTCATAGAGTTCATCAACCACTTTCAAGTGCTCCAGGCTCGGAGATCTTCACAATCATCTCTTTATCCAACCACAACCACACTCAAGGTGAGTTCATACCCCCACATTTTCGAGTTTTCCATGTTTTAGGGGGGAATACAAGTAAAGTTTGGTTTATCTCGCAAATACTCGCCTGTTTCATCTCTATGTTAAATATAAATCATTATTTGCAGGAAATACGGTTATCACTAGTTTGTAGACAATTATTTGCGATATATTAGTTTTGAAATGCAAAACTAACAAAAACAAAACATAAACTATGTTATATAATCATAAGAAAAGTTATGATTACAAAACTACAAGGATTTTGAGACTTTTACCAACATATAGTTTTTTTTCTAACAAAAAGGGTTACATTCTGTTTATTTCACCATTTTATTGAAAACAACCCAAAAATATGATGTTTTAACCATACATTTTGAAAGTAGACAAAAACATCGTTAAAAACAGGGTAAAAGGTCGAAATGGACTTTTGCATACAAATTTCTCATTCTTGTGTTAGATGTAAGATTTTATGACATAATCTTTTATAGACACCTAGACAAGATAATTACTATGTATTTATATAAATGATTATATAAATAGTCTTAACAAACAAACATAATAATCTATAATTGGTATAGTTTGGGAGTCACAAACACTACTATCATTACGGAAGAAACATATAATTGGTTACTCCATATCCTCTCAAAAACAAGTCCAAGTTCTTCTTAGATAAACATTTCCAAATGATTCTTGACAATTTGGTAAGTGTTTTCTTGATAATCTAGTGTTTCTACACACTTTGACACTAGTTTCATCTTATTTACACACATTATCATGTCTTAAAACTCATAGGATAATATCATCTTCAAAAAGTTCATCAACCACTTTCAAGTGTTCCATGCTCGGAGATCTTCACAATCATCTCTTTATCCAACCACAACCACACTCAAGGTGAGTTCATACCCCTACATTTTCGAGTTTTCCAAGTTTTAGGGGGGAATACAAGTAAAGTTTGGTTTATCACGCAAATACTTGCATGTTCATCTCTATGTTAAATATAAACCATTATTTGCAGGAAATACGGTTATCACTAGTTTGTAGACAATTAATTGTGATATATTAGTTTGGAAATGCAAAAATAACAAAGACAAAACATAAACTATGTTATATAATCATAAGAAAATTTATGATTACAACACTACAAGGATTTTGAGACTTTTACCAACATATAGTTTTTTCTTCTAAAAACATCGTTAAAGACGGTGCAAAAGCTCGAAATGGACTTTTGTATACAAATTTCTCATACTTGTGTTGGATGTAAGATTTTATGACATAATCTTTTATAGACACCTAGACAAGATAATTACTATGTATATATATAAATGATTATATAAATAGTCTTAACAAACAAACATAATAAACTATAATTGGTATAGTTTGGGAGTCACAAACACTACTTTCATTCCGGAAGAAACTTATAATTGTTTACTCCATATCCTCTCAAGAACAAGTCCAAGCTCTTCTTAGATAAACATTTCCAAATGATTCTTGACAATTTGGTAAGTGTTTTCTTCATAATCTAGTGTTTCTACACAGTTTGACACTAGTTTCATCTTATTTACACACATTATTATATGTTAAAACTCTTAGGATAATATCATCTTCATAGAGTTCAATAACCACTTGCAAGTGCTCCAGGCTCGGAGATCTTCACAATCATCTCTTTATCCAACCACAACCACACTCAAAGTGAGTTCATACCCCCACATTTTCGAGTTTTCCATGTTTTAGGGGGGAATACAAGTAAAGTTTGGTTTATCTCTCAAATACTTGCATGTTTCATCTCTATGTTAAATATAAAACATTATTTGCAGGAAATACGATTATCACTAGTTTGTAGACAACTATTTGTGATATATTAGTTTTGAAATGCAAAACTCACAAAAACAAACATAAACTATGTTATATAATCATAAGAAAAGTTATGATTACAAAACTACAAGGATTTTGAGACTTTTACCAACATATAGTTTTTTTTCTAACAAAAAGGGTTACATTCTGGTTATTTCACCATTTTGTGGAAAACAACCCAAAAATATGATGTTTTAACCATACATTTTGAAAGTAGACAAAAACATCGTCAAAAAAGGGGTAAAAGCTCGAAATGGACTTTTGCATACAAATTTCTCATACTTGTGTTGGATGTAAGATTTTATGACATAATCTTTTATAGACACCTAGACAAGATAATTACTACGTATTTATATAAATGATTATATGAATAGTCTTAACAAACAAACATAATAAAGTATAATTGGTATAGTTTGGGAGTCACAAACACTACTATCATTTCGGAAGAAACATATAATTGTTTACTCCATATCCTCTCAAGAACAAGTCCAAGCTCTTCTTAGATAAACATTTCCAAATGATTCTTGACAATTTGGTAAGTGTTTTCTTCATAATCTAGTGTTTATACACAGTTTGACACTAGTTTCATCTTATTTACACACATTATTATGTGTTAAAACTCTTAGGATAATATCATCTTCATAGAGTTCATCAACCACTTTCAAGTGCTCCAGGCTCGGAGATCTTCACAATCATCTCTTTATCCAACCACAACCACACTCAAGGTGAGTTCATACCCCCACATTTTCGAGTTTTCCATGTTTTAGGAGGGGAATACAAGTAAAGTTTGGTTTATCTCGCAAATACTCGCCTGTTTCATCTCTATGTTAAATATAAAACATTATTTGCGGGAAATACGGTTATCACTAGTTTGTAGACAATTATTTGCGATATATTAGTTTTGAAATGCAAAACTAACAAAAACAAAACATAAACTATGTTATATAATCATAAGAAAAGTTATGATTACAAAACTACAAGGATTTTGAGACTTTTACCAACATATAGTTTTTTTTCTAACAAAAAGGGTTACATTCTGGTTATTTCACCATTTTGTGGAAAACAACCCAAAAATATGATGTTTTAACCATACATTTTGAAAGTAGACAAAAACATCGTCAAAAAAGGGGTAAAAGCTCGAAATGGACTTTTGCATACAAATTTCTCATACTTGTGTTGGATGTAAGATTTTATGACATAATCTTTTATAGACACCTAGACAAGATAATTACTACGTATTTATATAAATGATTATATGAATAGTCTTAACAAACAAACATAATAAAGTATAATTGGTATAGTTTGGGAGTCACAAACACTACTATCATTTCGGAAGAAACATATAATTGTTTACTCCATATCCTCTCAAGAACAAGTCCAAGCTCTTCTTAGATAAACATTTCCAAATGATTCTTGACAATTTGGTATGTGTTTTCTTCATAATCTAGTGTTTATACACAGTTTGACACTAGTTTCATCTTATTTACACACATTATTATGTGTTAAAACTCTTAGGATAATATCATCTTCATAGAGTTCATCAACCACTTTCAGGTGCTCCAGGCTCGGAGATCTTCACAATCATCTCTTTATCCAACCACAACCACACTCAAGGTGAGTTCATACCCCCACATTTTCGAGTTTTCCATGTTTTAGGGGGGAATACAAGTAAAGTTTGGTTTATCTCGCAAATACTCGCCTGTTTCATCTCTATGTTAAATATAAAACATTATTTGCAGGAAATACGGTTATCACTAGTTTGTAGACAATTATTTGCGATATATTAGTTTTGAAATGCAAAACTAACAAAAACAAAACATAAACTATGTTATATAATCATAAGAAAAGTTATGATTACAAAACTACAAGGATTTTGAGACTTTTACCAACATATAGTTTTTTTCTAACAAAAAGGGTTACATTTTGGTTATTTCACCATTTTGTGGAAAACAACCCAAAAATATGATGTTTTAACCATACATTTTGAAAGTAGACAAAAACGTCGTTAAAAAAGGGGTAAAAGCTCGAAATGGACTTTTGCATACAAATTCTCATAGTTGTGTTGGATGTAAGATTTTATCACATAATCTTTTATAGAAACCTAGATAATATAATTACTATGTATTTATATAAATGATTATATAAATAGTCTTAAGAAACAAACATAATAAACTATAATTGGTATAGTTTGGGAGTCACAAACACTACTATCATTACGGAAGAAACATATAATTGTTTACTCTATATCCTCTCAAGATCAAGTCCAAGATCTTCTGAGATAAATATTTGCAAATGATTCTTGACAATTTGGTAAGTGTTATCTTCATAATCTAGTGTTTCTACACACTTTGACACTAGTTTCATCTTATTCACACATTATCATGTGTTAAAACTCTTAGGATAATATCATCTTCAACAAGTTCATCAACCACTTTCAAGTGTTCCAGGCTCGGAGATCTTCACAATCATCTCTTTATCCAACCACAAACACACTCTGTTGAGCTCATACCCCCACATTTTCGAGTTTTTCATGTTTTAGGGCTGAATAAAAGTAAAGTTTGGTTTATCACGCAAATACTTGCATGTTTCATCTCTATGTTAAATATAAAACATTATTTGCAGGAAATACAGTTACCACTAGTTTGTAGACAATTATTTTTGATATATTAGTTTTGAAATGCAAAACTAACAAAAACAAAACATAAACTATGTTATATAATCATAAGAAAAGTTATGATTACAAAACTATAAGGATTTTGAGACTTTTACCAACATATAGTTTTTTTTTCTAACAAAAAGGGTTACATTCTGGTTATTTCACCATTTTTTGGAAAACAACCCAAAAATATGATGTTTTAACCATACATTTCGAAAGTAGACAAAAACATCGTTAACAACGGGGCAAAAGGTCGAAATGGACTTTTGCATACAAATTTCTCATACTTGTGTTGGATGTAAGATTTTATGACATAATCTTTTATAGACACCTAGACAAGATAACTACTATGTATCTATATAAATGATTTTATAAATAGTCTTAACAAAAAAACATAATAAACTATAATTGGTATAGTTTGGGAGTCACAAACACTACTATCATTACGGAAGAAACATATAATTGTTTACCCCATATCCTCTCAAGAACAAGTCCAAGCTCTTCTTAGATAAACATTTCCAAATGATTCTTGACAATTTGGTAAGTGTTTTCTTCATAATCTAGTGTTTCTACACACTTTGACACTAGTTTCATCTTATTTACACACATTATCACATGTTAAAACTCGTAGGATAATATCATCTTCAAAGAGTTCATCAACCACTTTCAAGTGTTCCAGGCTCGGAGATCTTCACAATCATCTCTTTATCCAACCACAACCACACTCAAGGTGAGTTCATACCCTCACATTTTTGAGTTTTCCATGTTTTAGGGGTGAATACAAGTAAAGTTTGGTTTATCAGGCGAATACTTGCATGTTTCATCTCTATGTTAAATATAAAACATTATTTGCAGGAAATACGGTTAGCACTAGTTTGTAGACAATTATTTGTGATATATTAGTTTTGAAATGCAAAACTAACAAAAACAATTAAAAAACTATGTTATATAATCATAAGAAAAGTTATGATTACAAAACTACAAGGATTTTGAGACTTTTACCAACATATAGTTTTTTTTTCTAACAAAAATGGTTACATTCTGGTTATTTCACCATTTTGTGGAAAACAACCCAAAAATATGATGTTTTAACCATACATTTTGAAACTAGACAAAAACATCGTTAAAAACAGGGCAAAAGCTCGAAATGGACTTTTGCATACAAATTTCTCATACTTGTGTTGGATGTAAGATTTTATCACATAATCTTTTATAGAAACCTAGACAATATACTTACTATGTATTTATATAAATGATTATATAAATAGTCTTAAGAAACAAACATAATAAACTATAATTGGTATAGTTTGGGAGTCACAAACACTACTATCATTACGGAAGAAACATATAATTGTTTACTCCATATCCTCTCAAGATCAAGTCCAAGATCCTCTTAGATAAATATTTGCAAATGATTCTTGACAATTTGGTAAGTGTTCTCTTCATAATCTAGTGTTTCTACCCACTTTGACACTAGTTTCATCTTATTCACACATTATCATGTGTTAAAACTCTTAGGATAATATCATCTTCAACGAGTTCATCAACCACTTTCAAGTGTTCCAGGCTCGGAGATCTTCACAATCATCTCTTTATCCAACCACAAACACACTCAAGGTGAGCTCATACCCCCACATTTTCGAGTTTTTCATGTTTTAGGGGTGAATAAAAGTAAAGTTTGGTTTATCACGCAAATACTTGCATGTTTCATCTCTATGTCAAATATAAAACATTATTTGCAGGAAATACAGTTACCACTAGTTTGTCGACAATTATTTGTGATATATTAGTTTTGAAATGCAAAACTAACAAAAACAAAACATAAACTATGTTATATAATCATAAGAAAAGTTATGATTACCAAACTATAAGGATTTTGAGACTTTTACCAACATATAGTTTTTTTTCTAACAAAAAGGGTTACATTCTGGTTATTTCACCATTTTGTGGAAAACAACCCAAAAATATGATGTTTTAACCATACATTTTGAAAGTAGAAAAAAACATCGTTAAAAACGGGGCAAAAGCTCGAAATGGACTTTTGCATACAAATTTCTCATACTTGTGTTAGATGTAAGATTTTATGACATAATCTTTTATAGAAACCTAGACAATATAATTACTATGTATTTATATAAATGATTATATAAATAGTCTTAAGAAACAAACATAATAAACTATAATTGGTATAGTTTGGGAGTCACAAACACTACTATCATTACGGAAGAAACATATAATTGTTTACTCCATATCCTCTCAAGAACAGGTCCAAGCTCTTTTTAGTTAAACATTTCCAAATGATTCTTGACAATTTGGTAAGTGTTCTCTTCATAATCTAGTGTTTCTACACACTTTGACACTAGTTTCATCTTATTTACACACATTATCATGTGTTAAAACTCTTAGGATAATATCATCTTCAAAGAGTTCATCCACCACTTTCAAGTGTTCCATGCTCGGAGATCTTCACAATCATATCTTTAGCCAACCACAACAACACTCAAGGTGAGCTCATACCCCCACATTTTCGAGTTTTCCATGTTTTAGGGGGGAATACAAGTAAAGTTTGGTTTATCACGCAAATACTTGCATGTTTCATCTCTATGTTAAATATAAAACATTATTTGCAGGAAATACGGTTACCACTAGTTTGTAGACAGTTATTTGTTATATATTAGTTTTGAAATGCAAAACTAACAAAAACAAAACATAAACTATGTTATATAATCATAAGAAAAGTTATGATTACAAAACTACAAGGATTTTGAGACTTTTACCAACATATAGTTTTTTTTCTAACAAAAAGGGTTACATTCTGGTTATTTCACCATTTTGTGGAAAACAACCCAAAAATATGATGTTTTAACCATTAATTTTGAAAGTAGACAAAAACATCGTTAAAAACAGGGCAAAAGCTCGAAATGGACTTTTGCATACAAATTTCTCATACTTGTGTTGGATGTAAGATTTTATGACATAATCTTTTATAGACACCTAGACAAGATAATTACTATGTATTTATATAAATGATTATATAAATAGTCTTAATAAACAAACATAATAAACTATAATTGGTATAGTTTGGGAGTCACAAACACTACTATCATTACGGAAGAAACATATAATTGTTTACTCCATATCCTCTCAAGAACAGGTCCAAGCTCTTTTTAGATAAACATTTCCAAATGATTCTTGACAATTTGGTGAGTATTCTCTTCATAATCTAGTGTTTCTACACACTTTGACACTAGTTTCATCTTATTTACACACATTATCATGTGTTAAAACTCTTAGGATAATATCATCTTCAAAAAGTTCATCCACCACTTTCAAGTGTTCTAGGCTCGGAGATCTTCACAATCATATCTTTATCCAACCACAACCACACTAAAGGTGAGTACATACCCCCACATTTTCGAGTTTTCCATGTTTTAGGGGGGAATACAAGTAAAGTTTGGTTTATCACGCAAATACTTGCATGTTTCATCTCTATGTTAAATATAAAACATTATTTGTAGGAAATACGGTTATCACTAGTTTGTAGACAATTATTTGTGATATATTAGTTTTGAAATGCAAAACTAACAAAAACAAAACATAAACTATGTTATATAATCATAAGAAAAGTTATGATTACAAAACTACAAGGATTTTGAGACTTTTACCAACATATAGTTTTTTTTCTAACAAAAAGGGTTACATTCTGGTTATTTCACCATTTTGTGGAAAACAACCCAAAATTATGATGTTTGAACCATACATTTTGAAAGTAGACAAAAACATCGTTAAAAACAGGGCAAAAGCTCGAAATGGACTTATGCATACAAATTTCTCATACTTGTGTTGGATGTAAGATTTTATGACATAATCTTTTATAGACACCTAGACAAGATAATTACTATGTATTTATATAAATGATTATATAAATAGTCTTAATAACCAAACATAATAAACTATAATTGGTATAGTTTGGGAGTCACAAACACTACTATCATTACGGAAGAAACATATAATTGTTTACTCCATATCCTCTCAAGAACAGGTCCAAGCTCTTTTTAGATAAACATTTCCAAACGATTCTTGACAATTTGGTAAGTGTTCTCTTCATAATATAGTGTTTCTACACACTTTGACACTAGTTTCATCTTATTTACACACATTATCATGTGTTAAAACTCTTAGGATAATATCATCTTCAATGAGTTCATACACCACTTTCAAGTGTTCTAGGCTCGGAGATCTTCACAATCATATCTTTATCCAACCACAACCACACTAAAGGTGAGTACATACCCCCACATTTTCGAGTTTTCCATGTTTTAGGGGGAATACAAGTAAAGTTTGGTTTATCACGCAAATACTTGCATGTTTCATCTCTATGTTAAATATAAAACATTATTTGCAGGAAATACGGTTATCACTAGTTTGTAGACAATTATTTGTTATATATTAGTTTTGAAATGCAAAACTAACAAAAACAAAACATAAACTATGGTATATAATCATAAGAAAAGTTATGATTACAAAACTACAAGGATTTTGAGACTTTTACCAACATATAGTTTTTTTTTCTAACAAAAAGGGTTACATTCTGGTTATTTCACCATTTTGTGGAAAACAACCCAAAAATATGATGTTTGAACCATACATTCTGAAAGTAGACAAAAACATCGTTAAAAACAGGGCAAAAGCTCGAAATGGACTTTTGCATACAAATTTCTCATACTTGTGTTGGATGTAAGATTTTATGACATAATCTTTTATAGACACCTAGACAAGATAATTACTATGTATTTATATAAATGATTATATAAATAGTCTTAATAACCAAACATAATAAACTATAATTGGTATAGTTTGGGAGTCACAAACACTACTATCATTACGGAAAAAACATATAATTGTTTACTCCATATCCTCTCAAGAACAGGTCCAAGCTCTTTTTAGATAAACATTTCCAAATGATTCTTGACAATTTGGTAAGTGTTCTCTTCATAATCTAGTGTTTCTACACACTTTGACACTAGTTTCATCTTATTTACACACATTATCATGTGTTAAAACTCTTAGGATAATATCATCTTCAATGAGTTCATACACCACTTTCAAGTGTCCTAGGCTCGGAGATCTTCACAATCATATCTTTATCCAACCACAACCACACTAAAGGTGAGTACATACCCCCACATTTTCGAGTTTTCCATGTTTTAGGGGGGAATACAAGTAAAGTTTGGTTTATCACGCAAATACTTACATGTTTCATCTCTATGTTAAATATAAAACATTATTTGCAGGAAATACGGTTATCACTAGTTTGTAGACAATTATTTGTCATATATTAGTTTTGAAATGCAAAACTAACAAAAACAAAACATAAACTATGTTATATAATCATAAGAAAAGTTATGATTACAAAACTACAAGGATTTTGAGACTTTTACCAACATATAGTTTTTTTTTCTAACAAAAAGGGTTACATTATGGTTATTTCACCATTTTGTGGAAAACAACCCAAAAATATGATGTTTGAACCATACATTTTGAAAGTAGACAAAAACATCGTTAAAAACAGGCAAAAGCTCGAAATGGACTTTTGCATACAAATTTCTCATACTTGTGTTGGATGTAAGATTTTATGACATAATCTTTTATAGACACCTAGACAAGATAATTACTATGTATTTATATAAATGATTATATAAATAGTCTTAATAACCAAACATAATAAACTATAATTGGTATAGTTTGGGAGTCACAAACACTACTATCATTACGGAACAAACATATAATTGTTTACTCCATATCCTCTCAAGAACATGTCCAAGCTCTTTTTAGATAAACATTTCAAAATGATTCTTGACAATTCGGTAAGTGTTCTCTTCATAATCTAGTGTTTCTACACACTTTGACACTAGTTTCATCTTATTTACACACATTATCATGTGTTAAAACTCTTAGGATAATATCATCTTCAATGAGTTCGTACACCACTTTCAAGTGTTCTAGGCTCGGAGATCTTCACAATCATATCTTTATCCAACCACAACCACACTAAAGGTGAGTACATACCCCCACATTTTCGAGTTTTCCATGTTTTAGGGGGGAATACAAGTAAAGTTTGGTTTATCACGCAAATACTTGCATGTTTCATCTCTATGTTAAATATAAAACATTATTTGCAGGAAATACGGTTATCACTAGTTTGTAGACAATTATTTGTTATATATTAGTTTTGAAATGCAAAACTAACAAAAACAAAACATAAACTATGGTATATAATCATAAGAAAAGTTATGATTACAAAACTACAAGGATTTTGAGACTTTTACCAACATATAGTTTTTTTTCTAACAAAAAGGGTTACATTCTGGTTATTTCACCATTTTGTGGAAAACAACCCAAAAATATGATGTTTGAACCATACATTTTGAAAGTAGACAAAAACATCGTTAAAAACAGGGCAAAAGCTCGAAATGGACTTTTGCATACAAATTTCTCATACTTGTGTTGGATGTAAGATTTTATGACATAATCTTTTATAGACACCTAGACAAGATAATTACTATGTATTTATATAAATGATTATATAAATAGTCTTAATAACCAAACATAATAAACTATAATTGGTATAGTTTGGGAGTCACAAACACTACTATCATTACGGAAGAAACATATAATTGTTTACTCCATATCCTCTCAAGAACATGTCCAAGCTCTTTTTAGATAAACATTTCCAAATGATTCTTGACAATTTGGTAAGTGTTCTCTTCATAATCTAGTGTTTCTACACACTTTGACACTAGTTTCATCTTATTTACACACATTATCATGTGTTAAAACTCTTAGGATAATATCATCTTCAATGAGTTCATACACCACTTTCAAGTGTTCTAGGCTCGGAGATCTTCACAATCATATCTTTATCCAACCACAAGCACACTAAAGGTGAGTACATACCCCCACATTTTCGAGTTTTCCATGTTTTAGGGGGGAATACAAGTAAAGTTTGGTTTATCACGCAAATACTTGCATGTTTCATCTCTATGTTAAATATAAAACATTATTTGCAGGAAATACGGTTATCACTAGTTTGTAGACAATTATTTGTTATATATTAGTTTTGAAATGCAAAACTAACAAAAACAAAACATAAACTATGGTATATAATCATAAGAAAAGTTATGATTACAAAACTACAAGGATTTTGAGACTTTTACCAACATATAGTTTTTTTTTCTAACAAAAAGGTTTACATTCTGGTTATTTCACCATTTTGTGGAAAACAACCCAAAAATATGATGTTTGAACCATACATTTTGAAAGTAGACAAAAACATCGTTAAAAACAGGGCAAAAGCTCGAAATGGACTTTTGCATACAAATTTCTCATACTTGTGTTGGATGTAAGATTTTATGACATAATCTTTTATAGACACCTAGACAAGATAATTACAATGTATTTATATAAATGATTATATAAATAGTCTTAATAACCAAACATAATAAACTGTAATTGGTATAGTTTGGGAGTCACGAACACTACTATCATTACGGAAGAAACATATAATTGTTTACTCCATATCCTCTCAAGAACAGGTCCAAGCTCTTTTTAGATAAACATTTCCAAATGATTCTTGACAATTTGGTAAGTGTTCTCTTCATAATCTAGTGTTTCTACACACTTTGACACTAGTTTCATCTTATTTACACACATTATCATGTGTTAAAACTCTTAGGATAATATCATCTTCAATGAGTTCATACACCACTTTCAAGTGTCCTAGGCTCGGAGATCTTCACAATCATATCTTTATCCAACCACAACCACACTAAAGGTGAGTACATACCCCCACATTTTCGAGTTTTCCATGTTTTAGGGGGGAATACAAGTAAAGTTTGGTTTATCACGCAAATACTTACATGTTTCATCTCTATGTTAAATATAAAACATTATTTGCAGGAAATACGGTTATCACTAGTTTGTAGACAATTATTTGTCATATATTAGTTTTGAAATGCAAAACTAACAAAAACAAAACATAAACTATGTTATATAATCATAAGAAAAGTTATGATTACAAAACTACAAGGATTTTGAGACTTTTACCAACATATAGTTTTTTTTTCTAACAAAAAGGGTTACATTATGGTTATTTCACCATTTTGTGGAAAACAACCCAAAAATATGATGTTTGAACCATACATTTTGAAAGTAGACAAAAACATCGTTAAAAACAGGGCAAAAGCTCGAAATGGACTTTTGCATACAAATTTCTCATACTTGTGTTGGATGTAAGATTTTATGACATAATCTTTTATAGACACCTAGACAAGATAATTACTATGTATTTATATAAATGATTATATAAATAGTCTTAATAACCAAACATAATAAACTATAATTGGTATAGTTTGGGAGTCACAAACACTACTATCATTACGGAACAAACATATAATTGTTTACTCCATATCCTCTCAAGAACATGTCCAAGCTCTTTTTAGATAAACATTTCCAAATGATTCTTGACAATTTGGTAAGTGTTCTCTTCATAATCTAGTGTTTCTACACACTTTGACACTAGTTTCATCTTATTTACACACATTATCATGTGTTAAAACTCTTAGGATAATATCATCTTCAATGAGTTCATACACCACTTTCAAGTGTTCTAGGCTCGGAGATCTTCACAATCATATCTTTATCCAACCACAACCACACTAAAGGTGAGTACATACCCCCACATTTTCGAGTATTCCATGTTTTAGGGGGGAATACAAGTAAAGTTTGGTTTATCACGCAAATACTTGCATGTTTCATCTCTATGTTAAATATAAAACATTATTTGCAGGAAATACGGTTATCACTAGTTTGTAGACAATTATTTGTTATATATTAGTTTTGAAATGCAAAACTAACAAAAACAAAACATAAACTATGGTATATAATCATAAGAAAAGTTATGATTACAAAACTACAAGGATTTTGAGACTTTTACCAACATATAGTTTTTTTTCTAACAAAAAGGGTTACATTCTGGTTATTTCACCATTTTGTGGAAAACAACCCAAAAATATGATGTTTGAACCATACATTTTGAAAGTAGACAAAAACATCGTTAAAAACAGGGCAAAAGCTCGAAATGGACTTTTGCATACAAATTTCTCATACTTGTGTTGGATGTAAGATTTTATGACATAATCTTTTATAGACACCTAGACAAGATAATTACTATGTATTTATATACATGATTATATAAATAGTCTTAATAACCAAACATAATAAACTATAATTAGTATAGTTTGGGAGTCACAAACACTACTATCATTACGGAAGAAACATATAATTGTTTACTCCATATCCTCTCAAGAACAGGTCCAAGTTCTTTTTAGATAAACATTTCCAAATGATTCTTGACAATTTGGTATGTGTTCTCTTCATAATCTAGTGTTTCTACACACTTTGACACTAGTTTCATCTTATTTACACACATTATCATGTGTTAAAACTCTTAGGATAATATCATCTTCAAAGAGTTCATCCACCACTTTCAAGTGTTCCATGCTCGGAGATCTTCACAATCATATCTTTATCCAACCACAACCACACTAAAGGTGAGTAAATACCCCCACATTTTCGAGTTTTCCATGTTTTAGGGGGGAATAGAACTAAAGTTTGGTTTATCACGCAAATACTTGCATGTTTCATCTCTATGTTAAATATAAAACATTATTTGTAGGAAATACGGTTATCACTAGTTTGTAGACAATTATTTGTGATATATTAGTTTTGAAATGCAAAACTAACAAAAACAAAACATAAACTATGTTATATAATCATAAGAAAAGTTATGATTACAAAACTACAAGGATTTTGAGACTTTTACCAACATATAGTTTTTTTTTCTAACAAAAAGGGTTATATTGTGGTTATTTCACCATTTTGAGGAAAACAACCCAAAAATATGATGTTTTAACCATACATTTCGAAAGTAGACAAAAACATCGTTAAAAACGGGGCAAAAGGTCGAAATGGACTTTTGCATACAAATTTCTCATACTTGTGTTGGATGTAAGATTTTATGACATAATCTTTTATAGACACCTAGACAAGATAATTACTATGTATTTATATAAATGATTATATAAATAGTGTTAACAAACAAACATAATAAACTATAATTGGTATAGTTTGGGAGTCACAAACACTACTATCATTACGGAAGAAACATATAATTGTTTACCCCATATCCTCTCAAGAACAAGTCCAAGCTCTTCTTAGATAAACATTTCCAAATGATTCTTGACAATTTGGTAAGTGTTTTCTTCATAATCTAGTGTTTCTACACACTTTGACACTAGTTTCATCTTATTTACACACATTATCACGTGTTAAAACTCGTAGGATAATATCATCTTCAAAGAGTTCATCAACCACTTTCAAGTGTTCCAGGCTCGGAGATCTTCACAATCATCTCTTTATCCAACCACAACCACACTCAAGGTGAGTTCATACCCTCACATTTTCGAGTTTTCCATGTTTTAGGGGTGAATACAAGTAAAGTTTGGTTTATCAGGCAAATACTTACATGTTTCATCTCTATGTTAAATATAAAACATTATTTGCAGGAAATACGGTTATCACTAGTTTGTAGACAATTATTTGTGATATATTAGTTTTGAAATGCAACACTAAAAAAAACAATTAATAAACTATGTTATATAATCATAAGAAAAGTTATGATTACAAAACTACAAGGATTTTGAGACTTTTACCAACATATAGTTTTTTTTTCTAACAAAAATGGTTACATTCTGGTTATTTCACCATTTTGTGGAAAACAACCCAAAAATATGATGTTTTAACCATATATTTTGAAAGTAGACAAAAACATCGTTAAAAACAGGGCAAAAGCTCGAAATGGACTTTTGCATACAAATTTCTCATACTTGTGTTGGATGTAAGATTTTATGACATAATCTTTTATAGAAACCTAGACAATATAATTACTATGTATTTATATAAATGATTATATAAATAGTCTTAAGAAACAAACATAATAAACTATAATTGGTATAGTTTGGGAGTCACAAACACTACTATCATTACGGAAGAAACATATAATTGTTTACTCCATATCCTCTCAAGATCAAGTCCAAGATCTTCTTAGATAAATATTTCCAAATGATTCTTGACAATTTGGTAAGTGTTATCTTCATAATCTAGTGTTTCTACACACTTTGACACTAGTTTCATCTTATTCACACATTATCATGTGTTAAAACTCTTAGGATAATATCATCTTCAACGAGTTCATCAACCACTTTCAAGTGTTCCAGGCTCGGAGATCTTCACAATCATCTCTTTATCCAACCACAACCACACTCAAGGTGAGCTCATACCCCCACATTTTCGAGTTTTCCATGTTTTAGGGGTGAATACAAGTAAATTTTCGTTTATCACGCAAATACTTGCATGTTTCATCTCTATGTTAAATATAAAACATTATTTGCAGGAAATACGGTTACCACTAGTTTGTAGACAATTATTTGTGATATATTAGTTTTGAAATGCAAATCTAACAAAAACAAAACATAAACTATGTTATATAATCATAAGAAAACTTATGATTACAAAACTACAAGGATTTTGAGACCTTTACCAACATATAGTTTTTTTTCTAACAAAAAGGGTTACATTCTGGTTATTTCACCATTTTATGGAAAACAACCCAAAAATATGATGTTTTAACCATTAATTTTGAAAGTAGACAAAAACATCGTAAATACGGGGAAAAGCTCGAAATACTTGCATGTTTCATCTCTATGTTAAATATAAAACATTATTTGCAGGAAAAACGGTTATCACTAGTTTGTAGACAATTATTTGTGATATATTAGTTTTGAAATGCAAAACTAACAAAAGCAAAACATAAACTATGTTATATAATCATAAGAAAAGTTATGATTACAAGACTACAAGGATTTTGAGACTTTTACCAACATATAGTTTTTTTTCTAACAAAAAGGGTTACATTCTGGTTATTTCACCATTTTGTGGAAAACAACCCAAAAATATGATGTTTTAACCATACATTTTGAAAGTAGACAAAAACATCGTTAAAAAAGGGGTAAAAGCTCGAAATGGACTTTTGCATACAAATTTCTCATACTTGTGTTGGATGTAAGATTTTATGACATAATCTTTTATAGACACCTAGACAAGATAATTACTATTTATTTATATAAATGATTATATAAATAGTCTTAATAAACAAACATAATAAACTATAATTGGTATAGTTTGGGAGTCACAAACACTACTATCATTACGGAAGAAACATATAATTGTTTACTCCATATCCTCTCAAGAACAGGTCCAAGCTCTTTTTAGATAAACATTTCCAAATGATTCTTGACAATTTGGTAAGTGTTCTCTTCATAATCTAGTGTTTCTACACACTTTGACACTAGTTTCATCTTATTTACACACATTATCATGTGTTAAAACTCTTAGGATAATATCATTTTCAAAGAGTTCATCCACCACCTTCAAGTGTTCTAGGCTCGGAGATCTTCACAATCATATCTTTATCCAACCACAACCACACTAAAGGTGAGTACATACCCACACATTTTCGAGTTTTCCATGTTTTAGGGGGGAATACAAGTAAAGTTTGTTATATATTAGTTTTGAAATGAAAAACTAACAAAAACAAAACATAAACTATGTTATATAATCATAAGAAAAGTTATGATTACAAAACTACAAGGATTTTGAGACTTTTACCAACATATAGTTTTTTTTCTAACGAAAAGGGTTACATTCTGGTTATTTCACCATTTTGTGGAAAACAACCCAAAAATATGATGTTTTAACCATTGATTTTGAAAGTAGACAAAAGCATCGTAAATACGGGGAAAAGCTCGAAATACTTGCATGTTTCATCTCTATGTTAAATATAAAACATTATTTGCAGGAAATACGGTTATCACTAGTATGTAAACAGTTATTTGTTATATATTAGTTTTGAAATGAAAAACTAACAAAAACAAAACATAAACTATGTTATATAATCATAAGAAAAGTTATGATTACAAAACTACAAGGATTTTGAGACTTTTACCAACATATAGTTTTTTTTTCTAACAAAAAGGGTTATATTGTGGTTATTTCACCATTTTGTGGAAAACAACCCAAAAATATGATGTTTTAACCATACATTTCGAAAGTAGACAAAAACATCGTTAAAAACGGGGCAAAAGGTCGAAATGGACTTTTGCATACAAATTTCTCATACTTGTGTTGGATGTAAGATTTTATGACATAATCTTTTATAGACACCTAGACAAGATAATTACTATGTATTTATATAAATGATTATATAAATAGTGTTAACAAACAAACATAATAAACTATAAATGGTATAGTTTGGGAGTCACAAACACTACTATCATTACGGAAGAAACATATAATTGTTTACCCCATATCCTCTCAAGAACAAGTCCAAGCTCTTCTTAGATAAACATTTCCAAATGATTCTTGACAATTTGGTAAGTGTTTTCTTCATAATCTAGTGTTTCTACACACTTTGACACTAGTTTCATCTTATTCACACATTATCATGTGTTAAAACTCTTAGGATAATATCATCTTCAGCAAGTTCATCAACCACTTTCAAGTGTTCCAGGCTCGGAGATCTTCACAATCATCTCTTTATCCAACCACAACCACACTCAAGGTGAGCTCATACCCCCACATTTTCGAGTTTTCCATGTTTTAGGGGTGAATACAAGTAAATTTTCGTTTATCACTCAAATACTTGCATGTTTCATCTCTATGTTAAATATAAAACATTATTTGCAGGAAATACGGTTACCACTAGTTTGTAGACAATTATTTGTGATATATTAGTTTTGAAATGCAAATCTAACAAAAACAAAACATAAACTATGTTATATAATCATAAGAAAACTTATGATTACAAAACTACAAGGATTTTGAGACCTTTACCAACATATAGTTTTTTTTCTAACAAAAAGGGTTACATTCTGGTTATTTCACTATTTTGTGGAAAACAACCCAAAAATATGATGTTTTAACCATTGATTTTGAAAGTAGACAAAAGCATCGTAAATACGGGGAAAAGCTCGAAATACTTGCATGTTTCATCTCTATGTTAAATATAAAACATTATTTGCAGGAAATACGGTTATCACTAGTATGTAGACAGTTATTTGTTATATATTAGTTTTGAAATGAAAAACTAACAAAAACAAAACATAAACTATGTTATATAATCATAAGAAAAGTTATGATTACAAAACTACAAGGATTTTGAGACTTTTACCAACATATAGTTTTTTTTCTAACGAAAAGGGTTACATTCTGGTTATTTCACCATTTTGTGGAAAACAACCCAAAAATATGATGTTTTAACCATACATTTTGAAAGTAGACAAAAACATCGTTAAAAACAGGGCAAAAGCTCGAAATGGACTTTTGCATACAACTTTCTCATACTTGTGTTGGATGTAAGATTTTATGACATAATCTTTTATAGACACCTAGACAAGATAATTACTATGTATTTATATAAATGATTATATAAATAGTCTTAATAACCAAACATAATAAACTATAATTGGTATAGTTTGGGAGTCACAAACACTACTATCATTACGGAAGAAACATATAATTGTTTACTCCATATCCTCTCAAGATCAAGTCCAAGCTCTTTTTAGATAAACATTTCCAAATGATTCTTGACAATTTGGTGAGTGTTCTCTTCATAATCTAGTGTTTCTACACACTTTGACACTAGTTTCATCTTATTTACACACATTATCATGTGTTAAAACTCTTAGGATAATATCATCTTTAAAGACTTCATCAACCACTTTCAAGTGTTCCAGGCTCGGAGATCTTCACAATCATATCTTTATCCAACCACAACCACACTAAAGGTGAGTACATACCCCCACATTTTCGAGTTTTCCATGTTTTAGGGGGGAATACAAGTAAAGTTTGGTTTATCACGCAAATACTTGCATGTTTCATCTCTATGTTAAATATAAAACATTATTTGCAGGAAATACGGTTATCACTAGTTTGTAGACAATTATTTGTTATATATTAGTTTTGAAATGCGAAACTAACAAAAACAAAACATAAACTATGGTATATAATCATAAGAAAAGTTATGATTACAAAACTACAAGGATTTTGAGACTTTTACCAACATATAGTTTTTTTTCTAACAAAAAGGGTTACATTCTGGTTATTTCACCATTTTGTGGAAAACAACCCAAAAATATGATGTTTGAACCATACATTTTGAAAGTAGACAAAAACATCGTTAAAAACAGGGCAAAAGCTCGAAATGGACTTTTGCATACAAATTTCTCATACTTGTGTTGGATGTAAGATTTTATGACATAATCTTTTATAGACACCTAGACAAGATAATTACTATGTATTTATATAAATGATTATATAAATAGTCTTAATAACCAAACATAATAAACTATAATTGGTATAGTTTGGGAGTCACAAACACTACTATCATTACGGAACAAACATATAATTGTTTACTCCATATCCTCTCAAGAACATGTCCAAGCTCTTTTTAGATAAACATTTCCAAATGATTCTTGACAATTTGGTAAGTGTTCTCTTCATAATCTAGTGTTTCTACACACTTTGACACTAGTTTCATCTTATTTACACACATTATCATGTGTTAAAACTCTTAGGATAATATCATCTTCAATGAGTTCATACACCACTTTCAAGTGTTCTAGGCTCGGAGATCTTCACAATCATATCTTTATCCAACCACAACCACACTAAAGGTGAGTACATACCCCCACATTTTCGAGTTTTCCATGTTTTAGGGGGGAATACAAGTAAAGTTTGGTTTATCACGCAAATACTTGCATGTTTCATCTCTATGTTAAATATAAAACATTATTTGCAGGAAATACGGTTATCACTAGTTTGTAGACAATTATTTGTTATATATTAGTTTTGAAATGCAAAACTAACAAAAACAAAACATAAACTATGGTATATAATCATAAGAAAAGTTATGATTACAAAACTACAAGGATTTTGAGACTTTTACCAACATATAGTTTTTTTTCTAACAAAAAGGGTTACATTCTGGTTATTTCACCATTTTGTGGAAAACAACCCAAAAATATGATGTTTGAACCATACATTTTGAAAGTAGACAAAAACATCGTTAAAAACAGGGCAAAAGCTCGAAATGGACTTTTGCATACAAATTTCTCATACTTGTGTTGGATGTAAGATTTTATGACATAATCTTTTATAGACACCTAGACAAGATAATTACTATGTATTTATATAAATGATTATATAAATAGTCTTAATAACCAAACATAATAAACTATAATTGGTATAGTTTGGGAGTCACAAACACTACTATCATTACGGAACAAACATATAATTGTTTACTCCATATCCTCTCAAGAACATGTCCAAGCTCTTTTTAGATAAACATTTCCAAATGATTCTTGACAATTTGGTAAGTGTTCTCTTCATAATCTAGTGTTTCTACACACTTTGACACTAGTTTCATCTTATTTACACACATTATCAGGTGTTAAAACTCTTAGGATAATATCATCTTCAATGAGTTCATACACCACTTTCAAGTGTTCTAGGCTCGGAGATCTTCACAATCATATCTTTATCCAACCACAACCACACTAAAGGTGAGTACATACCCCCACATTTTCGAGTTTTCCATGTTTTAGGGGGGAATACAAGTAAAGTTTGGTTTATCACGCAAATACTTGCATGTTTCATCTCTATGTTAAATATAAAACATTATTTGCAGGAAATACGGTTATCACTAGTTTGTAGACAATTATTTGTTATATATTAGTTTTGAAATGCGAAACTAACAAAAACAAAACATAAACTATGGTATATAATCATAAGAAAAGTTATGATTACAAAACTACAAGGATTTTGAGACTTTTACCAACATATAGTTTTTTTTCTAACAAAAAGGGTTACATTCTGGTTATTTCACCATTTTGTGGAAAACAACCCAAAAATATGATGTTTGAACCATACATTTTGAAAGTAGACAAAAACATCGTTAAAAACAGGGCAAAAGCTCGAAATGGACTTTTGCATACAAATTTCTCATACTTGTGTTGGATGTAAGATTTTATGACATAATCTTTTATAGACACCTAGACAAGATAATTACTATGTATTTATATAAATGATTATATAAATAGTCTTAATAACCAAACATAATAAACTATAATTGGTATAGTTTGGGAGTCACAAACACTACTATCATTACGGAAGAAACATATAATTGTTTACTCCATATCCTCTCAAGAACAGGTCCAAGCTGTTCTTAGATAAACATTTCCAAATGATTCTTGACAATTTGGTAAGTGTTTTCTTCATGATCTAGTGTTTCTACACACTTTGACACTAGTTTCATCTTATTTACACACATTATCATGTGTTAAAACTCTTAGGATAATATCATCTTCAAAGAGTTCATCCACCACTTTCAAGTGTTCCAGGCTCGGAGATCTTCACAATAATATCTTTATCCAACCACAACCACACTAAAGGTGAGTACATACCCCCACATTTTCGAGTTTTCCATGTTTTAGGGGGGAATACAAGTAAAGTTTGGTTTATCACGCAAATACTTGCATGTTTCATCTCTATGTTAAATATAAAACATTATTTGTAGGAAATACGGTTATCACTAGTTTGTAGACAATTATTTGTGATATATTAGTTTTGAAATGCAAAACTAACAAAAACAAAATATAAACTATGTTATATAATCATAAGAAAAGTTATGATTAGAAAACTACAAGGATTTTGAGACTTTTACCAACATATAGTTTTTTTATCTAACAAAAAGGATTACATTCTGGTTATTTCACCATTTTGAGGAAAACAACCCAAAAATATGATGTTTTAACCATACATTTCGAAAGTAGACAAAAACATCGTTAAAAACGGGGCAAAAGGTCGAAATGGACTTTTGCATACAAATTTCTCATACTTGTGTTGGATGTAAGATTTTATGACAATATCTTTTATAGACACCTAGACAAGATAGTTACTATGTATTTATATAAATGATTATATAAATATTGTTAACAAACAAACATAATAAACTATAATTGGTATAGTTTGGGAGTCACAAACACTACTATCATTACGGAAGAAACATATAATTGTTTACTCCATGTCCTCTCAAGAACAGGTCCAATCTCTTCTTAGATAAACATTTCAAAATGATTCTTGACAATTTGGTAAGTGTTTTCTTCATGTTCTAGTGTTTCTACACACTTTGACACTAGTTTCATCTTATTTACACACATTATTATGTGTTAAAACTCTTAGGGTAATATCATCTTCATAGAGTTCATCAACCACTTTCAAGTGCTCCAGGCTCGGAGATCTTCACAAACATCTCTTTATCCAACCACAACGACACTCAAGGTGAGTTCATACCCTACATTTTCGAGTTTTCCATGTTTTAGCGGGGAATACAAGTAAAGTTTGGTTTATCTCGCAAATACTTGCATGTTTCATCTCTATGTTAAATATAAAACATTATTTGCGGGAAAAACGGTTATCACTAGTTTGTAGACAATTATTTGTGATATATTAATTTTGAAATGCAAAACTAACAAAAGCAAAACATAAACTATGTTATATAATCATAAGAAAAGTTATGATTACAAGACTACAAGGATTTTGAGACTTTTACCAACATATAGTTTTTTTTCTAACAAAAAGGGTTACATTCTGGTTATTTCACCATTTTGTGGAAAACAACCCAAAAATATGATGTTTTAACAATACATTTTGAAAGTAGACAAAAACATCGTTAAAAAAGGGGTAAAAGCTCGAAATGGACTTTTGCATACAAATTTCTCATACTTGTGTTGGATGTAAGATTTTATGACATAATCTTTTATAGACACCTAGACAAGATAATTACTATCTATTTATATAAATGATTATATAAATAGTCTTAATAAAAAAAACATAATAAACTATAATTGGTATAGTTTGGGAGTCACAAACACTACTATCATTACGGAAGAAACATATAATTGTTTACCCCATATCCTCTCAAGAACAAGTGTTTTCTTCATAATCTAGTGTTTCTACACACTTTGACACTAGTTTCATCTTATTTACACATTATCATGTGTTAAAACTCTTAGGGTAATATCATCTTCAACGAGTTCATCAACCACTTTCAAGTGTTCCAAGCTCGGAGATCTTCACAATCATCTCTTTATCCAACCACAACCATACTCAAGGTGAGTTCATACCCCCACATTTTCGAGTTTTCCATGTTTTAGGGGTGAATACAAGTAAAGTTTGGTTTATCACGCAAATACTTGCATGTTTCATCTCTATGTTAAATAGAAAACATTATTTGCAGGAAATACGGTTACCACTAGTTTGTAGACAATTAGTTGGGATATATTAGTTTTGAAATGCAAAACTAATAAAAAGAAAACATAAACTATGTTATATAATCATAAGAAAAGTTATGATTACAAAACTACAAGGATTTTGAGACTTTTACCAACATATAGTTTTTTTTTCTAACAAAAAGGGTTACATTCTGGTTATTTCACCATTTTGTGGAAAACAACCCAAAAATATGATGTTTTAACAATACATTTTGAAAGTAGACAAAAACATCGTTAAAAAAGGGGTAAAAGCTCGAAATGGACTTTTGCATACAAATTTCTCATACTTGTGTTGGATGTAAGATTTTATGACATAATCTTTTATAGACACCTAGACACGATAATTACTATGTATTTATATAAATGATTATATAAATAGTCTTAATAAACATACATAATAAACTATAATTGGTATAGTTTGGGAGTCACAAAAACTACTATCATTACGAAAGAAACATATAATTGTTTACTCCATATCCTCTCAAGAACATGTCCAAGCACTTCTTAGATAAACATTTCCAAACGATTCTTGACAATTTGGTAAGTGTTTTCTTCATAATCTAGTGTTTCTACACACTTTGACACTAGTTTCATCTTATTTACACACATTATCATGTGTTAAAACTCTTAGGATAATATCATCTTCAAAGAGTTCATCCACCACTTTCAAGTGTTCCAGGCTCGGAGATCTTCATAATCATCTCTTTATCGAACCACAACCACACTCAATGTGAGTTCATACCCTCACATTTTCGAGTTTTCCATGTTTTAGGGGTGAATACAAGTAAAGTTTGGTTTATCTGGCAAATACTTGCATGTTTCATCTCTATGTTAAATATAAAACATTATTTGCAGGAAATACGGTTATTACTAGTTTGTAGACAATTATTTGTTATATATTAGTTTTGAAATGCAAAACTAACAAAAACAAAACTAACAAAAACAAAACTTAAACTATGTTATATAATCATAAGAAAAGTTATGATTACAAAACTACAAGGATTTTGAGACTTTTACCAACATATAGTTTTTTTTTCTAACAAAAAGGGTTACATTCTGGTTATTTCACCATTTTGTGGAAAACAACCCAAAAATATAATGTTTTAACCATACATTTTGAAAGTAGACAAAAACATCGTTCAAAACAGGGCAAAAGCTCGAAATGGACTTTTGCATACAAATTTATCATACTTGTGTTGGATGTAAGATTTTATAACATAATCTTTTATAGAAACCTAGACAAGATAATTACTATGTATTTATATAAATGATTATATAAATAGTCTTAACAAACAAACATAATTAACTATAATTGGTATAGTTTGGGAGTCACAAACACTACTATCATTACGGAAGAATCATATAATTGTTTACTCCATATCCTCTCAAGAACAAGTCCATGATCTTCTTAGATAAATATTTCCAAATGATTTTTGACAATTTGGTAAGTGTTCTCTTCATAATCTAGTGTTTCTACACACTTTGACACTAGTTTCATCTTATTCACACATTATCATGTGTTAAAACTCTTAGGATAATATCATCTTCAACGAGTTCATCAACCACTTTCAAGTGTTCCAGGCTCGGAGATCTTCACAATCATCTCTTTATCCAACCACAACCACACTCAAGGTGAGCTCATACCCCCACATTTTCGAGTTTTCCATGTTTTAGGGGTGAATACAAGTAAAGTTTGGTTTATCACGCAAATAGTTGCATGTTTCATCTCTATGTTAAATATAAAAAATTATTTGCAGGAAATACGGTTACCACTAGTTTGTAGACAATTATTTTTGATATATTAGTTTTGAAATGCAAAACTAACAAAAACAAAACATAAACTATGTTATATAATCATAAGAAAAATTATGATTACAAAACTACAAGGATTTTGAGACTTTTACCAACATATAGTTTTTTTTTCTAACAAAAAGGGTTACATTCTGGTTATTTCACCATTTTGTGGAAAACAACCCAAAAATATGATGTTTTAACCATACATTTTGAAAGTAGACATAAACATCGTTAAATACGGGGAAAAGCTCGAACTGGACTTTTGCATACAAATTTCTCATACTTGTGTTGGATATAAGATTTTATGACATAATCTTTTATAGACACGTGGACAAGATAATTACTATGTATTTATATAAATGATTATATAAATAGTCTTAATAAACAAACATAATAAACTATAATTGGTATAGTTTGGGAGTCACAAACACTACTATCATTACGGAAGAAACATATAATTGTTTACTCCATATCCTCTCAAGAACAGGTCCAAGCTGTTCTTAGATAAACATTTCCAAATGATTCTTGACAATTTGGTAAGTGTTTTCTTCATAATCTAGTGTTTCTACACACTTTGACACTAGTTTCATCTTATTTACACACATTATCATGTGTTAAAACTCTTAGGATAATATCATCTTCAAAGAGTTCATCCACCACTTTCAAGTGTTCCAGGCTCGGAGATCTTCACAATCATATCTTTATCCAACCACAACCACACTAAAGGTGAGTACATACCCCCACATTTTCGAGTTTTCCATGTTTTTGGGGGGAATACAAGTAAAGTTTGGTTTATCACGCAAATACTTGCATGTTTCATCTCTATGTTAAATATAAAACATTATTTGCAGGAAATACGGTTATCACTTGTTTGTAGACAATTATTTGTGATATATTAGTTTTGAAATGCAAAACTAACAAAAACAAAACGTAAACTATGTTATATAATCATAAGAAAAGTTATGATTACAAAACTACAAGGATTTTGAGACTTTTACCAACATATAGTTTTTTTTTTCTAACAAAAAGGGTTACATTCTGGTTATTTCACCATTTTGAGGAAAACAACCCAAAAATATGATTTTTTAACCATACATTTTGAAAGTAGACAAAAACATCGTTAAAAACGGTGCAAAAGCTCGAAATGGACTTTTGCATACAAATTTCTCATACTTGTGTTGGATGTAAGATTTTATGACATAATCTTTTATAGACACCTAGACAAGATAATTACTATGTATTTATATAAATGATTATATAAATAATCTTAACAAACAAACATAATAAACTATAATTGGTATAGTTTGAGAGTCACAAACACTACTATCATTACGGAAGAAACATATAATTGTTTACTCCATATTCTCTCCAGAACAGGTCCAAGCTCTTCTTAGATAAACATTTCCAAATGATTCTTGACAATTTGGTAAGTGTTTTCTTCATAATCTAGTGTTTATACACTTTGACACTAGTTTCATCTTATTTACACACATTATCATGTGTTAAAACTCTTAGGATAATATCATCTTCAAAGACTTCATCAACCACTTTCAAGTGTTCCAGGCTCGGAGATCTTCACAATCATCTCTTTATCCAACCACAACCACACTCAAGGTGAGTTCATACCCTCACATTTTCGAGTTTTCCATGTTTTAGGGGTGAATATAAGTAAAGTTTGGTTTATCAGGCAAATACTTGCATGTTTCATCTCTATGTTAAATATAAAACATTACTTGCAGGAAATACGGTTATCACTAGTTTGTAGACAATTATTTGTTATATATTAGTTTTGAAATGCAAAACTAACAAAAACAAAACTTAAACTATGTTATATAATCATAAGAAAAGTTATGATTACAAAACTACAAGGATTTTGAGACTTTTACCAACATATAGTTTTTTTTTTCTAACAAAAAGGGTTACATTCTGGTTATTTCACCATTTTGTGGAAAACAACCCAAAAATATGAGGTTTTAACCATACATTTTGAAAGTAGACAAAAACATCGTTAAAAATAGGGCAAAAGCTCGAAATGGACTTTTGCATACAAATTTCTCATACTTGTGTTGGATGTAAGATTTTATGACATAATCTTTTATAGAAACCTAGACAATATAATTACTATGTATTTATATAAATGATTATATAAATAGTCTTAAGAAACAAACATAATAAACTATAATTGGTATAGTTTGGGAGTCACAAACACTACTATCATTATGGAAGAAAAATATAATTGTTTACTCCATATCCTCTCAAGATCAAGTCCAAGATCTTCTTAGATAAATATTTCCAAATGATTCTTGACAATTTGGTAAGTGTTTTCTCCATAATCTAGTGTTTCTACACACTTTGACACTAGTTTCATCTTATTCACACATTATCATGTGTTAAAACTCTTAGGATAATATCATCTTCAACGAGTTCATCAACCACTTTCAAGTGTTCCAGGCTCGGCGATCTTCACAATCATCTCTTTATCCAACCACAACCACACTCAAGGTGAGCTCATACCCCCACATTTTCGAGTTTTCCATGTTTTAGGGGTGAATACAAGTAAAGTTTGGTTTATCACGCAAATACTTGCATGTTTCATCTCTATGTTAAATATAAAACATTATTTGAAGGAAATACGGTTACCACTAGTTTGTAGACAATTATTTGTGATATATTAGTTTTAAAATGCAAAACTAACAAAAACAAAACATAAACTATGTTATATAATCATAAGAAAAGTTATGATTACAAAACTACAAGGATTTTGAGACTTTTACCAACATCTAGTTTTTTTTCTAACAAAAAGGGTTACATTCTGGTTATTTCACCATTTTGTGGAAAACAACCCAAAATACGATGTTTTAACCATACATTTTGAAAGTAGACAAAAACATCGTTTAAAACAGGGCAAAAGCTCGAAATGGACTTTTGCATACAAATTTATCATACTTGTGTTGGATGTAAGATTTTATGACATAATATTTTATAGAAACCTAGACAAGATAATTACTATGTCTTTATATAAATGATTATATAAATAGTTTTAACAAACAAACATAGTAAACTATAATTGGTATTGTTTGGGAGTCACAAACACTACTATCATTACAGAAGAAATATATAATTGTTTACTCCATATCCTCTCAAGACCAAGTCCATGATCTTCTTAGATAAATATTTCCAAATGATTTTTGACTATTTGGTAAGTGTTCTCTTCATAATCTAGTGTTTCTACACACTTCAACGAGTTCATCAACCACTTTCAAGTGTTCCAGGCTCGGAGATCTTCACAATCATCTCTTTATCCAACCACAACCACACTCAAGGTGAGCTTATACCCCCACATTTTCGAGTTTTCCATGTTTTAGGGGGTGAATACAAGTAAAGTTTGGTTTATCACGCAAATACTTCCATGTTTCATCTCTATGTCAAAATATAAAAAATTATTTGCATGAAATACGGTTATCACTAGTTTGTAGACAATTATTTGTGATATATTAGTTTTGAAATGCAAAACTAACAAAAACAAAACATAAACTATGTTATATAATCATAAGAAAAGTTATGATTACAAACTACAAGGATTTTGCGACTCTTACCAACATATAGTTTTTTTTTCTAACAAACAGGGTTACATTCTGGTTATTTCACCATTTTGTGGAAAACAACCCAAAAATATGATTTTTTAACCATACATTTTGAAAGTAGACAAAAACATCGTTAAAAACGGGGCAAAAGCTCGAAATGAACTTTTGCATACAAATTTCTCATACTTGTGTTGGATGTAAGATTTTATGACATAATCTTTTATAGACACCTAGACAAGATAATTACTATGTATTTATATAAATGATTATATAAATAATCTTAACAAACAAACATAATAAACTATAATTGGTATAGTTTGAGAGTCACAAACACTACTATCTTTACGGAAGAAACATATAATTGTTTACTCCATATACTCTCAAGAACAAGTCCAAGCTCTTCTTAGATAAACATTTCAAAATGATTCTTGTCAATTTGGTAAGTGTTTTCTTCATAATCTAGTGTTTCTACACTTTGACACTAGTTTCATCTTATTTACACACATTATCATGTGTTAAAACTCTTAGGATAATACCATCTTCAAAGACTTCATCAACCACTTTCAAGTGTTCCTGGCTCGGAGATCTTCACAATCATCTCTTTATCCACCCACAACCACACTCAAGGTGAGTTCATACCCCCACATTTTTGAGTTTTCCATGTTTTAGCGGGGAATACAAGTAAAGTTTGGTTTATCACGCAAATACTTGCATGTTTCATCTCTATGTTAAATATAAAACATTATTTGCAGGAAATACGGTTATCACTAGTTTGTAGACATATATTTGTGATATATTAGTTTGAAATGCAAAACTAACAAAAACAAAACAGAAACTAAGTTATATAATCATAAGAAAACTTATGATTACAACACTACAAGGATTTTGAGACTTTTACCAACATATAGTTTTTTCTTTTAACAAAAAGGGTTACATTCTGGTTATTTCACTATTTTGTGGAAAACAACCCAAAAATATGATGTTTTAACCATACATTTTGAAAGTAGACAAAAACATCGTTAAAGACGGGTCAAAAGCTCGAAATGGACTTTTGTATACAAATTTCTCATACTTGTGTAGGATGTAAGATTTGATGACATAATCTTTTATAGACACCTAGACAAGATAATTACTATGTGTATATATATATATATATATATATATATATATATATATATATATAAATGGTTATATAAATAGTCTTAAGAAACAAACATAATAAACTATAATTGGTATAGTTTGGGAGTCACAAACACTACTATCATTATGGAAGAAACATATTATTGTTTACTCCATATCCTCTCAAGAACAAGTCCAAGCTCTTCTTAGATAAACATTTCCAAATGATTCTTGACAATTTGGTAAGTGTTTCTTCATAATCTAGTGTTTATACACACTTTGGCACTAGTTTCATCTTATTTACACACATTATCATGTGTTAAAACTCTTAGGATAATATCATCTTTAAAGAGTTCATCAACCAATTTTAAGTGTTCTAGGCTCGAAGATCTTCACAATCATCTCTTTATCCAACCACAACCACACTCAAGGTGAGTTCACACCCCCACATTTTTGAGTTTTCCATGTTTTAGGGGGGAATACAAGTAAAGTTTGGTTTATCACACAAATACTTGCATGTTTCGTCTCTATGTTAAATATAAAACATTATTTGCAGGAAATACGGTTATCACTAGTTTGTAGACAATTAATTGTGATATATTAGTTTTGAAATGCAAAACTAACAAAAACAAAACATAAACTATGTTATATAATCATAAGAAAAGTTATGATTACAAAACTACAAGGATTTTGAGACTTTTACCAACATATAGTTTTTTTTCTAACAAAAAGGGTTACATTCTGGTTATTTCACCATTTTGTGGAAAACAACCCAAAAATATGATGTTTTAACCATACATTTTGAAAGTAGACAATAACATCGTTAAAAACGGGGCAAATGCTCGAAATGAACTTTTGCATACAAATTTCTCATACTTGTGTTGGATGTAAGATTTTATGACATAATCTTTTATAGACACCTAGACAAGATAATTACTACGTATTTATATAAATGATTATATAAATAATCTTAACAAACAAACATAATAAACTATAATTAGTATAGTTTGAGAGTCACAAACACTACTATCATTACGGAAGAAACATATAATTGTTTACTCCATATCCTCTCAAGTACAAGTCCAAGCTCTTCTTAGATAAACATTTCAAAATGATTCTTGACAATTTGGTAAGTGTTTTCTTCATAATCTAGTGTTTCTACACTTTGACACTAGTTTCATCTTATTTACACACATTATCATGTGTTAAAACTCTTAGGGTAATATCATCTTCAACGAGTTCATCAACCACTTTCAAGTGTTCCAAGCTCGGAGATCTTCACAATCATCTCTTTATTCAACCACAACCATACTCAAGGTGAGTTCATACCCCCACATTTTCGAGTTTTCCATGTTTTAGGGGTGAATACAAGTAAAGTTTGGTTTATCACGCAAATACTTGCATGTTTCATCTCTATGTTAAATAGAAAACATTATTTGCAGGAAATACGGTTACCACTAGTTTGTAGACAATTATTTGGGATATATTAGTTTTGAAATGCAAAACTAATAAAAAGAAAACATAAACTATGTTATATAATCATAAGAAAAGTTATGATTACAAAACTACAAGGATTTTGAGACTTTTACCAACATATAGTTTTTTTTTCTAACAAAAAGGGTTACATTCTGGTTATTTCAACATTTTGTGGAAAACAACCCAAAAATATGATGTTTTAACCATACATTTTGAAAGTAGACAAAAACATCGTTAAAAACGGTGCAAAAGCTCGAAATGGACTTTTGCATACAAATTTCTCATACTTGTGTTGGATGTAAGATTTTATGACATAATCTTTTATAGACACCTAGACACGATAATTACTATGTATTTATATAAATGATTATATAAATAGTCTTAATAAACATACATAATAAACTATAATTGGTATAGTTTGGGAGTCACAAAAACTACTATCATTACGAAAGAAACATATAATTGTTTACTCCATATCCTCTCAAGAACATGTCCAAGCACTTCTTAGATAAACATTTCCAAATGATTCTTGACAATTTGGTAAGTGTTTTCTTCATAATCTAGTGTTTCTACACACTTTGACACTAGTTTCATCTTATTTACACACATTATCATGTGTTAAAACTCTTAGGATAATATCATCTTCAAAGAGTTCATCCACCACTTTCAAGTGTTCCAGGCTCGGAGATCTTCATAATCATCTCTTTATCGAACCACAACCACACTCAAGGTGAGTTCATACCCTCACATTTTCGAGTTTCCATGTTTTAGGGGTGAATACAAGTAAAGTTTGGTTTATCAGGCAAATACTTGCATGTTTCATCTCTATGTTAAATATAAAACATTATTTGCAGGAAATACGGTTATCAGTAGTTTGTAGACAATTATTTGTTATATATTAGTTTTGAAATGCAAAACTAACAAAAACAAAACTAACAAAAACAAAACTTAAACTATGTTATATAATCATAAGAAAAGTTATGATTACAAAACTACAAGGATTTTGAGACTTTTACCAACATATAGTTTTTTTTTTCTAACAAAAAGGGTTACATTCTGGTTATTTCACCATTTTGTGGAAAACAACCCAAAAATATAATGTTTTAACCATACATTTTGAAAGTAGACAAAAACATCGTTCAAAACAGGGCAAAAGCTCGAAATGGACTTTTGCATACAAATTTATCATACTTGTGTTGGATGTAAGATTTTATAACATAATCTTTTATAGAAACCTAGACAAGATAATTACTATGTATTTATATAAATGATTATATAAATAGTCTTAACAAACAAACATAATTAACTATAATTGGTATAGTTTGGGAGTCACAAACACTACTATCATTACGGAAGAATCATATAATTGTTTACTCCATATCCTCTCAAGAACAAGTCCATGATCTTCTTAGATAAATATTTCCAAATGATTTTTGACAATTTGGTAAGTGTTCTCTTCATAATCTAGTGTTTCTACACACTTTGACACTAGTTTCATCTTATTCACACATTATCATGTGTTAAAACTCTTAGGATAATATCATCTTCAACGAGTTCATCAACCACTTTCAAGTGTTCCAGGCTCGGAGATCTTCACAATCATCTCTTTATCCAACCACAACCACACTCAAGGTGAGCTCATACCCCCACATTTTCGAGTTTTCCATGTTTTAGGGGTGAATACAAGTAAAGTTTGGTTTATCACGCAAATAGTTGCATGTTTCATCTCTATGTTAAATATAAAAAATTATTTGCAGGAAATACGGTTACCACTAGTTTGTAGACAATTATTTTTGATATATTAGCTTTGAAATGCAAAACTAACAAAAACAAAACATAAACTATGTTATATAATCATAAGAAAAATTATGATTACAAAACTACAAGGATTTTGAGACTTTTACCAACATATAGTTTTTTTTTCTAACAAAAAGGGTTACATTCTGGTTATTTCACCATTTTGTGGAAAACAACCCAAAAATATGATGTTTTAACCATACATTTTGAAAGTAGACAGAAACATCGTTAAATACGGGGAAAAGCTCGAACTGGACTTTTGCATACAAATTTCTCATACTTGTGTTGGATGTAAGATTTTATGACATAATCTTTTATAGACACGTGGACAAGATAATTACTATGTATTTATATAAATGATTATATAAATAGTCTTAATAAACAAACATAATAAACTATAATTGGTATAGTTTGGGAGTCACAAACACTACTATCATTACGGAAGAAACATATAATTGTTTACTCCATATCCTCTCAAGAACAGGTCCAAGCTGTTCTTAGATAAACATTTGCAAATGATTCTTGACAATTTGGTAAGTGTTTTCTTCATAATCTAGTGTTTCTACACACTTTGACACTAGTTTCATCTTATTTACACACATTATCATGTGTTAAAACTCTTAGGATAATATCATCTTCAAAGAGTTCATCCACCACTTTCAAGTGTTCCAGGCTCGGAGATCTTCACAATCATATCTTTATCCAACCACAACCACACTAAAGGTGAGTACATACCCCCACATTTTCGAGTTTTCCATGTTTTAGGGGGGAATACAAGTAAAGTTTGGTTTATCACGCAAATACTTGCATGTTTCATCTCTATGTTAAATATAAAACATTATTTGCAGGAAATACGGTTATCACTTGTTTGTAGACAATTATTTGTGATATATTAGTTTTGAAATGCAAAACTAACAAAAACAAAACGTAAACTATGTTATATAATCATAAGAAAAGTTATGATTACAAAACTACAAGGATTTTGAGACTTTTACCAACATATAGTTTTTTTTTCTAACAAAAAGGGTTACATTCTGGTTATTTCACCATTTTGAGGAAAACAACCCAAAAATATGATTTTTTAACCATACATTTTGAAAGTAGACAAAAACATCGTTAAAAACGGGGCAAAAGCTCGAAATGGACTTTTGCATACAAATTTCTCATACTTGTGTTGGATGTAAGATTTTATGACATAATCTTTTATAGACACCTAGACAAGATAATTACTATGTATTTATATAAATGATTATATAAATAATCTGAACAAACAAACATAATAAACTATAATTGGTATAGTTTGAGAGTCACAAACACTACTATCATTACGGAAAAAACATATAATTGTTTACTCCATATCCTCTCCAGAACAGGTCCAAGCTCTTCTTAGATAAACATTTCCAAATGATTCTTGACAATTTGGTAAGTGTTTTCTTCATAATCTAGTGTTTATTCACTTTGACACTAGTTTCATCTTATTTACACACATTATCATGTGTTAAAACTCTTAGGATAATATCATCTTCAAAGACTTCATCAACCACTTTCAAGTGTTCCAGGCTCGGAGATCTTCACAATCATCTCTTTATCCAACCACAACCACACTCAAGGTGAGTTCATACCCTCACATTTTCGAGTTTTCCATGTTTTAGGGGTGAATATAAGTAAAGTTTGGTTTATCAGGCAAATACTTGCATGTTTCATCTCTATGTTAAATATAAAACATTACTTGCAGGAAATACGGTTATCACTAGTTTGTAGACAATTATTTGTTATATATTAGTTTTGAAATGCAAAACTAACAAAAACAAAACTTAAACTATGTTATATAATCATAAGAAAAGTTATGATTACAAAACTACAAGGATTTTGAGACTTTTACCAACATATAGTTTTTTTTCTAACAAAAAGGGTTACATTCTGGTTATTTCACCATTTTGTGGAAAACAACCCAAAAATATGAGGTTTTAACCATACATTTTGAAAGTAGACAAAAACATCATTAAAAACAGGGCAAAAGCTCGAAATGGACTTTTGCATACAAATTTCTCATACTTGTGTTGGATGTAAGATTTTATGACATAATCTTTTATAGAAACCTAGACAATATAATTACTATGTATTTATATAAATGATTATATAAATAGTCTTAAGAAACAAACATAATAAACTATAATTGGTATAGTTTGGGAGTCACAAACACTACTATCATTATGGAAGAAAAATATAATTGTTTACTCCATATCCTCTCAAGATCAAGTCCAAGATCTTCTTAGATAAATATTTCCAAATGATTCTTGACAATTTGGTAAGTGTTTTCTTCATAATCTAGTGTTTCTACACACTTTGACACTAGTTTCATCTTATTCACACATTATCATGTGTTAAAACTCTTAGGATAATATCATCTTCAACGAGTTCATCAACCACTTTCAAGTGTTCCAGGCTCGGCGATCTTCACAATCATCTCTTTATCCAACCACAACCACACTCAAGGTGAGCTCATACCCCCACATTTTCGAGTTTTCCATGTTTTAGGGGTGAATACAAGTAAAGTTTGGTTTATCACGCAAATACTTGCATGTTTCATCTCTATGTTAAATATAAAACATTATTTGAAGGAAATACGGTTACCACTAGTTTGTAGACAATTATTTGTGATATATTAGTTTTAAAATGCAAAACTAACAAAAACAAAACATAAACTATGTTATATAATCATAAGAAAAGTTATGATTACAAAACTATAAGGATTTTGAGACTTTTACCAAAAAGGGTTACATTCTGGTTATTTCACCATTTTGTGGAAAACAACCCAAAATACGATGTTTTAACCATACATTTTGAAAGTAGACAAAAACATCGTTTAAAACAGGGCAAAAGCTCGAAATGGACTTTTGCATACAAATTTATCATACTTGTGTTGGATGTAAAATTTTATGACATAATATTTTATAGAAACCTAGACAAGATAATTACTATGTCTTTATATAAATGATTATATAAATAGTCTTAACAAACAAACATAGTAAACTATAATTGGTATTGTTTGGGAGTCACAAACACTACTATCATTACAGAAGAAACATATAATTGTTTACTCCATATCCTCTCAAGACCAAGTCCATGATCTTCTTAGATAAATATTTCCAAATGATTTTTGACTATTTGGTAAGTGTTCTCTTTATAATCTAGTGTTTCTACACACTTCAACGAGTTCATCAACCACTTTCAAGTGTTCCAGGCTTGGAGATCTTCACAATCATCTCTTTATCCAACCACAACCACACTCAAGGTGAGCTTATACCCCCACATTTTCGAGTTTTCCTTGTTTTAGGGGTGAATACAAGTAAAGTTTGGTTTATCATGCAAATACTTGCATGTTTCATCTCTATGTCAAAATATAAAAAATTATTTGCATGAAATACGGTTATCACTAGTTTGTAGACAATTATTTGTGATATATTAGTTTTGAAATGCAAAACTAACAAAAACAAAACATAAACTATGTTATATAATCATAAGAAAAGTTATGATTACAAACTACAAGGATTTTGAGACTCTTACCAACATATAGTTTTTTTTTCTAACAAAAAGGGTTACATTCTGGTTATTTCACCATTTTGTGGAAAACAACCCAAAAATATGATTTTTTAACCATACATTTTGAAAGTAGACAAAAACATCGTTAAAAACGGGGCAAAAGCTCGAAATGAACTTTTGCATACAAATTTCTCATACTTGTGTTGGATGTAAGATTTTATGACATAATCTTTTATAAACACCTAGACAAGATAATTACTATGTATTTATATAAATGATTATATAAATAATCTTAACAAACAAACATAATAAACTATAATTGGTATAGTTTGAGAGTCACAAACACTACTATCTTTACGGAAGAAACATATAATTGTTTACTCCATATACTCTCAAGAACAGGTCCAAGCTCTTCTTAGATAAACATTTCAAAATGATTCTTGTCAATTTGGTAAGTATTTTCTTCATAATCTAGTGTTTCTACACTTTGACACTAGTTTCATCTTATTTACACACATTATCATGTGTTAAAACTCTTAGGATAATACCATCTTCAAAGACTTCATCAACCACTTTCAAGTGTTCCTGGCTCGGAGATCTTCACAATCATCTCTTTATCCACCCACAACCACACTCAAGGTGAGTTCATACCCCCACATTTTCGAGTTTTCCATGTTTTAGCGGGGAATACAAGTAAAGTTTGGTTTATCACGCAAATACTTGCATGTTTCATCTCTATGTTAAATATAAAACATTATTTGCAGGAAATACGGTTATCACTAGTTTGTAGACATATATTTGTGATATATTAGTTTGAAATGCAAAACTAACAAAAACAAAACATAAACTAAGTTATATAATCATAAGAAAAGTTATGATTACAACACTACAAGGATTTTGAGACTTTTACCAACATATAGTTTTTTCTTTTAACAAAAAGGGTTACATTCTGGTTATTTCACTATTTTGTGGAAAACAACCCAAAAATATGATGTTTTAACCATACATTTTGAAAGTAGACAAAAACATCGTTAAAGACGGGTCAAAAGCTCGAAATGGACTTTTGTATACAAATTTCTCATACTTGTGTAGGATGTAAGATTTGATGACATAATCTTTTATAGACACCTAGACGAGATAATTACTATGTGTATATATATATATATATATATATATATATATATATATATATATATGGTTATATAAATAGTCTTAAGAAACAAACATAATAAACTATAATTGGTATAGTTTGGGAGTCACAAACACTACTATCATTATGGAAGAAACATATTATTGTTTACTCCATATCCTCTCAAGAACAAGTCCAAGCTCTTCTTAGATAAACATTTCCAAATGATTCTTGACAATTTGGTAAGTGTTTCTTCATAATCTAGTGTTTATACACACTTCGACACTAGTTTCATCTTATTTACACACATTATCATGTGTTAAAACTCTTAGGATAATATCATCTTTAAAGAGTTCATCAACCACTTTTAAGTGTTCTTGGCTCGAAGATCTTCACAATCATCTCTTTATCCAACCACAACCACACTCAAGGTGAGTTCATACCCCCACATTTTCGAGTTTTCCATGTTTTAGGGGGGAATACAAGTAAAGTTTGGTTTATCACACAAATACTTGCATGTTTCGTCTCTATGTTAAATATAAAACATTATTTGCAGGAAATACGGTTATCACTAGTTTGTAGACAATTAATTGTGATATATTAGTTTTGAAATGCAAAACTAACAAAAACAAAACATAAACTATGTTATATAATCATAAGAAAAGTTATGATTACAAAACTACAAGGATTTTGAGACTTTTACCAACATATAGTTTTTTTTTCTAACAAAAAGGGTTACATTCTGGTTATTTCCCCATTTTGTGGAAAACAACCCAAAAATATGATGTTTTAACCATTCATTTTCAAAGGAGACCAAAACATCGTTAAAAACGGGGCAAAAGCTCGAAATGAACTTTTGCATACAAATTTCTCATACTTGTGTTGGATGTAAGATTTTATGACATAATCATTTATAGACACCTAGACAAGTTAATTACTATGTATTTATATAAATGATTGTATAAATAGTCTTAACAAACAAACATAATAAACTATAAATGGTATAGTTTGGGAGTCACAAACAGTACTATCATTACGGAAGAAACATATAATTGTTTACTCCATATCCTCTCAAGAACAAGTCCAAGCTCTTCTTAGATAAACATTTCCAAATGATTCTTGACAATTTGGTAAGTGTTTTCTTCATAATCTAGTGTTTCTACACACTTTGACACTAGTGTCATCTTATTTACACACATTATCATGTGTTAAAACTCTTATGATAATATTATCTTCAAAGAGTTCATCCACCACTTTCAAGTGTTCCAGGCTTGGAGATCTTCACAATCATATCTTTATCCAACCACAACCACACTAAAGGTGAGTACATACCCCCACATTTTCGAGTTTTCCATGTTTTAGGGGGGAATACAAGTAAAGTTTGGTTTATCACGCAAATACTTGCATGTTTCATCTCTATGTTAAATATAAAACATTATTTGCAGGAAATACGGTTATCACTAGTTTGTAGACAATTAATTGTGATATATTAGTTTTGAAATGCAAAACTAACAAAAACAAAACATAAACTATGTTATATAATCATAAGAAAAGTTATGATTACAAAACTACAAGGATTTTGAGACTTTTACCAACATATAGTTTTTTTTCTAACAAAAAGGGTTACATTCTGGTTATTTCACCATTTTGTGGAAAACAACCCAAAAATATGATGTTTTAACCATACATTTTGAAAGTAGACAATAACATCGTTAAAAACGGGGCAAATGCTCGAAATGAACTTTTGCATACAAATTTCTCATACTTGTGTTGGATGTAAGATTTTATGACATAATCTTTTATAGACACCTAGACAAGATAATTACTATGTATTTATATAAATGATTATATAAATAATCTTAACAAACAAACATAATAAACTATAATTAGTATAGTTTGAGAGTCACAAACACTACTATCATTACGGAAGAAACATATAATTGTTTACTCCATATCCTCTCAAGTACATGTCCAAGCTCTTCTTAGATAAACATTTCAAAATGATTCTTGACAATTTGGTAAGTGTTTTCTTCATAATCTAGTGTTTCTCCACTTTGACACTAGTTTCATCTTATTTACACACATTATCATGTGTTAAAACTCTTAGGATAATATCATCTTCAAAGACTTCATCAACCACTTTCAAGTGTTCCAGGCTCGGAGATCTTCACAATCATCTCTTTATCCAACCACAACCACACTCAAGGTGAGTTCATACCCCCACATTTTCGAGTTTTCCATGTTTTAGCGGGGAATACAAGTAAAGTTTGGTTTATCACGCAAATACTTGCACGTTTCATCTCTATGTTAAATATAAAACATTATTTGCAGGAAATACGGTTATCACTAGTTTGTAGACATATATTTGTGATATATTAGTTTGAAATGCAAAACTAACAAAAACAAAACATAAACTAAGTTATATAATCATAAGAAAAGTTATGATTACAACACTATAAGGATTTTGAGACTTTTACCAACATATAGTTTTTTCTTCTAACAAAAAGGGTTACATTCTGGTTATTTCACTATTTTGTGGAAAACAACCCAAAAATATGATGTTTTAACCATACATTTTGAAAGTAGACAAAAACATCGTTAAAGACGAGTCAAAAGCTCGAAATGGACTTTTGTATACAAATTTCTCATACTTGTGTAGGATGTAAGATTTGATGACATAATCTTTTATAGACACCTAGACAAGATAATTACTATGTATATATATATATATATATATATATATATATATATATATATATATATATATATATATATATATATAATGATTATATAAATAGTCTTAACAAACAAACATAATAAACTATAATTGGTATAGTTTGGGAGTCACAAACACTACTATCATTACAGAAGAAACATATAATTGTTTACTCCATATCCTCTCAAGAACAAGTCCAAGCTCTTCTTAGATAAACATTTCGAAATGATTCTTGACAATTTGGTAAGTGTTTTCTTCATAATCTAGTGTTTATACACACTTTAACACTAGTTTCATCTTATTTACACACATTATCATGTGTCAAAACTCTTAGGATAATATCATCTTTAAAGAGTTCATCAACCACTTTCAATTGTTCCAGGCTCGGAGATCTTCACAATCATCTCTTTATCCAACCACAACCACACTCAAGGTGAGTTCATACCCCCACATTTTCGAGTTTTCCATGTTTTAGGGGGGAATACAAGTAAAGTTTGGTTTATCACACAAATACTTGCATGTTTCATCTCTATGTTAAATATAAAACATTATTTGCAGGAATTACGGTTATCACTAGTTTGTAGACAATTAATTGTGATATATTAGTTTTGAAATGCAAAACTAACAAAAACAAAACATAAACTATGTTATATAATCATAAGAAAAGTTATGATTACAAAACTACAAGGATTTTGAGACTTTTACCAACATATAGTTTTTTTTTTCTAACAAAAAGGGTTACATTCTGGTTATTTCACCATTTTGTGGTAAACAACCCAAAAATATGATGTTTTAACCATACATTTGGAAAGTAGACAAAAACATCGTTAAAAACGGGGCAAACGCTCGAAATGAACTTTTGCATACAAATTTCTCATACTTGTGTTGGATGTAAGATTTTATGACATAATCTTTTATAGACACCTAGACAAGTTAATTACTATGTATTTATATAAATGATTATATAAATAGTCTTAACAAACAAACATAATAAACTATAAATGGTATAGTTTGGGAGTCACAAACACTACTATCATTACGTAAGAAACATATAATTGTTTACTCCATATCCTCTCAAGAACAAGTCGAAGCTCTTCTTAGATAAACATTTCCAAATGATTCTTGACAATTTGGTAAGTGTTTTCTTCATAATCTAGTGTTTATACACACTTTGACACTAGTTTCATCTTATTTACACACACTATCATGTGTTAAAACTCTTAGGATAATATCATCTTCAAACACTTCATCAACCACTTTCAATTGTTCTAGGCTCGGAGATCTTCACAATCATCTCTTTATCCAACCACAACCACACTCAAGGTGAGTTCATACCCCCACATTTTCTAGTTTTCCATGTTTTAGCGGGGAATACAAGTAAAGTTTGGTTTATCATGCAAATACTTGCATGTTTCATCTCTACGTTAAATAAAAAACATTATTTGCAGGAAATACGGTTATCACTAGTTTGTAGACAATTATTTGTGATATATTAGTTTTGAAATGCAAAACTAACAAAAACAAAACATAAACTATGTTATATAATCATAAGAAAAGTTATGATTACAAAACTACAAGGTTTTTGAGACTTTTACCAACATATAGTTTTTTTTTCTAACAAAAAGGGTTACATTCTGGTTATTTCCCCATTTTGTGGAAAACAACCCAAAAATATGATGTTTTAACCATTCATTTTGAAAGGAGACAAAAACATCGTTAAAAACGGGGCAAAAGCTCGAAATGAACTTTTGCATAAAAATTTCTCATACTTGTGTTGGATGTAAGATTTTATGACATAATCATTTATAGACACCTAGACAAGTTAATTACTATGTATTTATATAAATGATTGTATAAATAGTCTTAACAAACAAACATAATAAACTATAAATGGTATAGTTTGGGAGTCACAAACACTACTATCATTACGGAAGAAACATATAATTGTTTACTCCATATCCTCTCAAGAACAAGTCCAAGCTCTTCTTAGATAAACATTTCCAAATGATTCTTGACAATTTGGTAAGTGTTTTCTTCATAATCTAGTGGTTCTACACACTTTGACACTAGTGTCATCTTATTTACACACATTATCATGTGTTAAAACTCTTATGATAATATCATCTTCAAAGAGTTCATCCACCACTTTCAAGTGTTCCAGGCTTGGAGATCTTCACAATCATATCTTTATCCAACCACAACCACACTAAAGGTGAGTACATACCCCCACATTTTCGAGTTTTCCATGATTTAGGGGGGAATACAAGTAAAGTTTGGTTTATCATGCAAATACTTGCATGTTTCATCTCTATGTTAAATATAAAACATTATTTGCAGGAAATACGGTTATCACTAGTTTGTAGACAATTATTTGTGATATATTAGTTTTGAAATGCAAAACTAACAAAAACAAAACATAAACTATGTTATATAATCATAAGAAAAGTAATGATTACAAAACTACAAGGATTTTGAGACATTTACCAACATATAGTTTTTTTTCTAACAAATAGGGTTACATTCTGGTTATTTCACCATTTTGTGGAAAACAACCCAAAAATATGATGTTTTAACCATACATTTTGAAAGTAGACAATAACATCGTTAAAAACGGGGCAAATGCTCGAAATGAACTTTTGCATACAAATTTCTCATACTTGTGTTGGATGTAAGATTTTATGACATAATCTTTTATAGACACCTAGACAAGATAATTACTATGTATATATATATATATATATATATATATATATATATATATATATATAAATGATTGTATAAATAGTCTTAACAAACAAACATAATAAACTATAATTGGTATAGTTTGGGAGTCACAAACACTACTATCATTACAGAAGAAACATATAATTGTTTACTCCATATCCTCTCAAGAACAAGTCCAAGCTCTTCTTAGATAAACATTTCGAAATGATTCTTGACAATTTGGTAAGTGTTTTCTTCATAATCTAGTGTTTATACACACTTTAACACTAGTTTCATCTTATTTACACACATTATCATGTGTCAAAACTCTTAGGATAATATCATCTTTAAAGAGTTCATCAACCACTTTCAATTGTTCCAGGCTCGGAGATCTTCACAATCATCTCTTTATCCAACCACAACCACACTCAAGGTGAGTTCATACCCCCACATTTTCGAGTTTTCCATGTTTTAGGGGGGAATACAAGTAAAGTTTGGTTTATCACACAAATACTTGCATGTTTCATCTTTATGTTAAATATAAAACATTATTTGCAGGAAATACGGTTATCACTAGTTTGTAGACAATTAATTGTGATATATTAGTTTTGAAATGCAAAACTAACAAAAACAAAACATAAACTATGTTATATAATCATCAGAAAAGTTATGATTACAAAACTACAAGGATTTTGAGACTTTTACCAACATATAGTTTTTTTTTCTAACAAAAAGGGTTACATTCTGGTTATTTCACCATTTTGTGGAAAACAACCCAAAAATATGATGTTTTAACCATACATTTTGAAAGTAGACAATAACATCGTTAAAAACGGGGCAAATGCTCGAAATGAACTTTTGCATACAAATTTCTCATACTTGTGTTGGATGTAAGATTTTATGACATAATCTTTTATAGACACCTAGACAAGATAATTACTATGTATTTATATAAATGATTATATAAATAATCTTAACAAACAAACATAATAAACTATAATTAGTATAGTTTGAGAGTCACAAACACTACTATCATTACGGAAGAAACATATAATTGTTTACTCCATATCCTCTCAAGTACAGGTCCAAGCTCTTCTTAGATAAACATTTCAAAATGATTCTTGACAATTTGGTAAGTGTTTTCTTCATAATCTAGTGTTTCTACACTTTGACACTAGTTTCATCTTATTTACACACATTATCATGTGTTAAAACTCTTAGGATAATATCATCTTCAAAGACTTCATCAACCACTTTCAAGTGTTCCAGGCTCGGAGATCTTCACAATCATCTCTTTATCCAACCACAACCACACTCAAGGTGAGTTCATACCTCCACATTTTCGAGTTTTCCATGTTTTAGGGGGGAATACAAGTAAAGTTTGGTTTATCACGCAAATACTTGCATGTTTCATCTCTATGTTAAATATAAAACATTATTTGCAGGAAATACGGTTATCACTAGTTTGTAGACATATATTTGTGATATATTAGTTTGAAATGCAAAACTAACAAAAACAAAACATAAACTAAGTTATATAATCATAAGAAAAGTTATGATTACAACACTATAAGGATTTTGAGACTTTTACCAACATATAGTTTTTTCTTCTAACAAAAAGGGTTACATTCTGGTTATTTCACTATTTTGTGGAAAACAACCCAAAAATATGATGTTTTAACCATACATTTTGAAAGTAGACAAAAACATCGTCAAAGACGAGTCAAAAGCTCGAAATGGACTTTTGTATACAAATTTCTCATACTTGTGTAGGATGTAAGATTTGATGACATAATCTTTTATAGACACCTAGACAAGATAATTACTATGTATATATATATATATATATATATATATATATATATATATATATATATATATATATATATAAATGATTATATAAATAGTCTTAACAAACAAACATAATAAACTATAATTGGTATAGTTTGGGAGTCACAAACACTACTATCATTACAGAAGAAACATATAATTGTTTACTCCATATCCTCTCAAGAACATGTCCAAGCTCTTCTTAGATAAACATTTCGAAATGATTCTTGACAATTTGGTAAGTGTTTTCTTCATAATCTAGTGTTTATACACACTTTAACACTAGTTTCATCTTATTTACACACATTATCATGTGTCAAAACTCTTAGGATAATATCATCTTTAAAGAGTTCATCAACCACTTTCAATTGTTCCAGGCTCGGAGATCTTCACAATCATCTCTTTATCCAACCACAACCACACTCAAGGTGAGTTCATACCCCCACATTTTCGAGTTTTCCATGTTTTAGGGGGGAATACAAGTAAAGTTTGGTTTATCACACAAATACTTGCATGTTTCATCTCTATGTTAAATATAAAACATTATTTGCAGGAAATACGGTTATCACTAGTTTGTAGACAATTAATTGTGATATATTAGTTTTGAAATGCAAAACTAACAAAAACAAAACATAAACTATGTTATATAATCATAAGAAAAGTTATGATTACAAAACTACAAGGATTTTGAGACTTTTACCAACATATAGTTTTTTTTTTCTAACAAAAAGGGTTACATTCTGGTTATTTCACCATTTTGTGGTAAACAACCCAAAAATATGATGTTTTAACCATACATTTGGAAAGTAGACAAAAACATCGTTAAAAACGGGGCAAACGCTCGAAATGAACTTTTGCATACAAATTTCTCATACTTGTGTTGGATGTAAGATTTTATGACATAATCTTTTATAGACACCTAGACAAGTTAATTACTATGTATTTATATAAATGATTATATAAATAGTCTTAACAAACAAACATAATAAACTATAAATGGTATAGTTTGGGAGTCACAAACACTACTATCATTACGGAAGAAACATATAATTGTTTACTCCATATCCTCTCAAGAACAAGTCGAAGCTCTTCTTAGATAAACATTTCCAAATGATTCTTGACAATTCGGTAAGTGTTTTCTTCATAATCTAGTGTTTATACACACTTTGACACTAGTTTCATCTTATTTACACACACTATCATGTGTTAAAACTCTTAGGATAATATCATCTTCAAACACTTCATCAACCACTTTCAATTGTTCCAGGCTCGGAGATCTTCACAATCATCTCTTTATCCAACCACAACCATACTCAAGGTGAGTTCATACCCCCACATTTTCTAGTTTTCCATGTTTTAGCGGGGAATACAAGTAAAGTTTGGTTTATCATGCAAATACTTGCATGTTTCATCTCTACGTTAAATAAAAAACATTATTTGCAGGAAATACGGTTATCACTAGTTTGTAGACAATTATTTGTGATATATTAGTTTTGAAATGCAAAACTAACAAAAACAAAACATAAACTATGTTATATAATCATAAGAAAAGTTATGATTAAAAAACTACAAGGTTTTTGAGACTTTTACCAACATATAGTTTTTTTTTCTAACAAAAAGGGTTACATTCTGGTTATTTCCCCATTTTGTGGAAAACAACCCAAAAATATGATGTTTTAACCATTCATTTTGAAAGGAGACAAAAACATCGTGAAAAACGGGGCAAAAGCTCGAAATGAACTTTTGCATAAAAATTTCTCATACTTGTGTTGGATGTAAGATTTTATGACATAATCATTTATAGACACCTAGACAAGTTAATTACTATGTATTTATATAAATGATTGTATAAATAGTCTTAACAAACAAACATAATAAACTATAAATGGTATAGTTTGGGAGTCACAAACACTACTATCATTACGGAAGAAACATATAATTGTTTACTCCATATCCTCTCAAGAACAAGTCCAAGCTCTTCTTAGATAAACATTTCCAAATGATTCTTGACAATTTGGTAAGTGTTTTCTTCATAATCTAGTGTTTTTACACACTTTGACACTAGTGTCATCTTATTTACACACATTATCATGTGTTAAAACTCTTATGATAATATCATCTTCAAAGAGTTCATCCACCACTTTCAAGTGTTCCAGGCTAGGAGATCTTCACAATCATATCTTTATCCAACCACAACCACACTAAAGGTGAGTACATACCCCCATATTTTCGAGTTTTCCATGTTTTAGGGGGGAATACAAGTAAAGTTTGGTTTATCACGCAAATACTTGCATGTTTCATCTCTATGTTAAATATAAAACATTATTTGCAGGAAATACGGTTATCACTAGTTTGTAGACAATTATTTGTGATATATTAGTTTTGAAATGCAAAACTAACAAAAACAAAACATAAACTATGTTATATAATCATAAGAAAAGTAATGATTACAAAACTACAAGGATTTTGAGACATTTACCAACATATAGTTTTTTTTCTAACAAATAGGGTTACATTCTGGTTATTTCACCATTTTGTGGAAAACAACCCAAAAATATGATGTTTTAACCATACATTTTGAAAGTAGACAATAACATCGTTAAAAACGGGGCAAATGCTCGAAATGAACTTTTGCATACAAATTTCTCATACTTGTGTTGGATGTAAGATTTTATGACATAATCTTTTATAGACACCTAGACAAGATAATTACTATGTATATATATATATATATATATATATATATATATATATATATAAATGATTGTATAAATAGTCTTAACAAACAAACATAATAAACTATAATTGGTATAGTTTGGGAGTCACAAACACTACTATCATTACAGAAGAAACATATAATTGTTTACTCCATATCCTCTCAAGAACAAGTCCAAGCTCTTCTTAGATAAACATTTCGAAATGATTCTTGACAATTTGGTAAGTGTTTTCTTCATAATCTAGTGTTTATACACACTTTAACACTAGTTTCATCTTATTTACACACATTATCATGTGTCAAAACTCTTAGGATAATATCATCTTTAAAGAGTTCATCAACCACTTTCAATTGTTCCAGGCTCGGAGATCTTCACAATCATCTCTTTATCCAACCACAACCACACTCAAGGTGAGTTCATACCCCCACATTTTCGAGTTTTCCATGTTTTAGGGGGGAATACAAGTAAAGTTTGGTTTATCACACAAATACTTGCATGTTTCATCTTTATGTTAAATATAAAACATTATTTGCAGGAAATACGGTTATCACTAGTTTGTAGACAATTAATTGTGATATATTAGTTTTGAAATGCAAAACTAACAAAAACAAAACATAAACTATGTTATATAATCATCAGAAAAGTTATGATTACAAAACTACAAGGATTTTGAGACTTTTACCAACATATAGTTTTTTTTTCTAACAAAAAGGGTTACATTCTGGTTATTTCACCATTTTGTGGAAAACAACCCAAAAATATGATGTTTTAACCATACATTTTGAAAGTAGACAATAACATCGTTAAAAACGGGGCAAATGCTCGAAATGAACTTTTGCATACAAATTTCTCATACTTGTGTTGGATGTAAGATTTTATGACATAATCTTTTATAGACACCTAGACAAGATAATTACTATGTATTTATATAAATGATTATATAAATAATCTTAACAAACAAACATAATAAACTATAATTAGTATAGTTTGAGAGTCACAAACACTACTATCATTACGGAAGAAACATATAATTGTTTACTCCATATCCTCTCAAGTACAGGTCCAAGCTCTTCTTAGATAAACATTTCAAAATGATTCTTGACAATTTGGTAAGTGTTTTCTTCATAATCTAGTGTTTCTACACTTTGACACTAGTTTCATCTTATTTACACACATTATCATGTGTTAAAACTCTTAGGATAATATCATCTTCAAAGACTTCATCAACCACTTTCAAGTGTTCCAGGCTCGGAGATCTTCACAATCATCTCTTTATCCAACCACAACCACACTCAAGGTGAGTTCATACCTCCACATTTTCGAGTTTTCCATGTTTTAGGGGGGAATACAAGTAAAGTTTGGTTTATCACGCAAATACTTGCATGTTTCATCTCTATGTTAAATATAAAACATTATTTGCAGGAAATACGGTTATCACTAGTTTGTAGACATATATTTGTGATATATTAGTTTGAAATGCAAAACTAACAAAAACAAAACATAAACTAAGTTATATAATCATAAGAAAAGTTATGATTACAACACTATAAGGATTTTGAGACTTTTACCAACATATAGTTTTTTCTTCTAACAAAAAGGGTTACATTCTGGTTATTTCACTATTTTGTGGAAAACAACCCAAAAATATGATGTTTTAACCATACATTTTGAAAGTAGACAAAAACATCGTTAAAGACGAGTCAAAAGCTCGAAATGGACTTTTGTATACAAATTTCTCATACTTGTGTAGGATGTAAGATTTGATGACATAATCTTTTATAGACACCTAGACAAGATAATTACTATGTATATATATATATATATATATATATATATATATATATATATATATATATATATATATATATATATATATAAATGATTATATAAATAGTCTTAACAAACAAACATAATAAACTATAATTGGTATAGTTTGGGAGTCACAAACACTACTATCATTACAGAAGAAACATATAATTGTTTACTCCATATCCTCTCAAGAACATGTCCAAGCTCTTCTTAGATAAACATTTCGAAATGATTCTTGACAATTTGGTAAGTGTTTTCTTCATAATCTAGTGTTTATACACACTTTAACACTAGTTTCATCTTATTTACACACATTATCATGTGTCAAAACTCTTAGGATAATATCATCTTTAAAGAGTTCATCAACCACTTTCAATTGTTCCAGGCTCGGAGATCTTCACAATCATCTCTTTATCCAACCACAACCACACTCAAGGTGAGTTCATACCCCCACATTTTCGAGTTTTCCATGTTTTAGGGGGGAATACAAGTAAAGTTTGGTTTATCACACAAATACTTGCATGTTTCATCTCTATGTTAAATATAAAACATTATTTGCAGGAAATACGGTTATCACTAGTTTGTAGACAATTAATTGTGATATATTAGTTTTGAAATGCAAAACTAACAAAAACAAAACATAAACTATGTTATATAATCATAAGAAAAGTTATGATTACAAAACTACAAGGATTTTGAGACTTTTACCAACATATAGTTTTTTTTTTCTAACAAAAAGGGTTACATTCTGGTTATTTCACCATTTTGTGGTAAACAACCCAAAAATATGATGTTTTAACCATACATTTGGAAAGTAGACAAAAACATCGTTAAAAACGGGGCAAACGCTCGAAATGAACTTTTGCATACAAATTTCTCATACTTGTGTTGGATGTAAGATTTTATGACATAATCTTTTATAGACACCTAGACAAGTTAATTACTATGTATTTATATAAATGATTATATAAATAGTCTTAACAAACAAACATAATAAACTATAAATGGTATAGTTTGGGAGTCACAAACACTACTATCATTACGGAAGAAACATATAATTGTTTACTCCATATCCTCTCAAGAACAAGTCGAAGCTCTTCTTAGATAAACATTTCCAAATGATTCTTGACAATTCGGTAAGTGTTTTCTTCATAATCTAGTGTTTATACACACTTTGACACTAGTTTCATCTTATTTACACACACTATCATGTGTTAAAACTCTTAGGATAATATCATCTTCAAACACTTCATCAACCACTTTCAATTGTTCCAGGCTCGGAGATCTTCACAATCATCTCTTTATCCAACCACAACCATACTCAAGGTGAGTTCATACCCCCACATTTTCTAGTTTTCCATGTTTTAGCGGGGAATACAAGTAAAGTTTGGTTTATCATGCAAATACTTGCATGTTTCATCTCTACGTTAAATAAAAAACATTATTTGCAGGAAATACGGTTATCACTAGTTTGTAGACAATTATTTGTGATATATTAGTTTTGAAATGCAAAACTAACAAAAACAAAACATAAACTATGTTATATAATCATAAGAAAAGTTATGATTAAAAAACTACAAGGTTTTTGAGACTTTTACCAACATATAGTTTTTTTTTCTAACAAAAAGGGTTACATTCTGGTTATTTCCCCATTTTGTGGAAAACAACCCAAAAATATGATGTTTTAACCATTCATTTTGAAAGGAGACAAAAACATCGTGAAAAACGGGGCAAAAGCTCGAAATGAACTTTTGCATAAAAATTTCTCATACTTGTGTTGGATGTAAGATTTTATGACATAATCATTTATAGACACCTAGACAAGTTAATTACTATGTATTTATATAAATGATTGTATAAATAGTCTTAACAAACAAACATAATAAACTATAAATGGTATAGTTTGGGAGTCACAAACACTACTATCATTACGGAAGAAACATATAATTGTTTACTCCATATCCTCTCAAGAACAAGTCCAAGCTCTTCTTAGATAAACATTTCCAAATGATTCTTGACAATTTGGTAAGTGTTTTCTTCATAATCTAGTGTTTTTACACACTTTGACACTAGTGTCATCTTATTTACACACATTATCATGTGTTAAAACTCTTATGATAATATCATCTTCAAAGAGTTCATCCACCACTTTCAAGTGTTCCAGGCTAGGAGATCTTCACAATCATATCTTTATCCAACCACAACCACACTAAAGGTGAGTACATACCCCCATATTTTCGAGTTTTCCATGTTTTAGGGGGGAATACAAGTAAAGTTTGGTTTATCACGCAAATACTTGCATGTTTCATCTCTATGTTAAATATAAAACATTATTTGCAGGAAATACGGTTATCACTAGTTTGTAGACAATTAATTGTGATATATTAGTTTTGAAATGCAAAACTAACAAAAACAAAACATAAACTATGTTATATAATCATAAGAAAAGTTATGATTACAAAACTACAAGGATTTTGAGACTTTTACCAACATATAGTTTTTTTTCTAACAAAAAGGGTTACATTCTGGTTATTTCACCATTTTGTGGAAAACAACCCAAAAATATGATGTTTTAACCATACATTTTGAAAGTAGACAATAACATCGTTAAAAACGGGGCAAATGCTCGAAATGAACTTTTGCATACAAATTTCTCATACTTGTGTTGGATGTAAGATTTTATGACATAATCTTTTATAGACACCTAGACAAGATAATTACTATGTATTTATATAAATGATTATATAAATAATCTTAACAAACAAACATAATAAACTATAATTAGTATAGTTTGAGAGTCACAAACACTACTATCATTACGGAAGAAACATATAATTGTTTACTCCATATCCTCTCAAGAACAGGTCCAAGCTCTTCTTAGATAAACATTTCAAAATGATTCTTGACAATTTGGTAAGTGTTTTCTTCATAATCTAGTGTTTCTACACTTTGACACTAGTTTCATCTTATTTACACACATTATCATGTGTTAAAACTCTTAGGATAATATCATCTTCAAAGACTTCATCAACCACTTTCAAGTGTTCCAGGCTCGGAGATCTTCACAATCATCTCTTTATCCAACCCCAACCACACTCAAGGTGAGTTCATACCCCCACATTTTCGTGTTTTCCATGTTTTAGCGGGGAATACAAGTAAAGTTTGGTTTATCACGCAAATACTTGCATGTTTCATCTCTATGTTAAATATAAAACATTATTTGCAGGAAATACGGTTATCACTAGTTTGTAGACATATATTTGTGATATATTAGTTTGAAATGCAAAACTAACAAAAACAAAACATAAACTAAGTTATATAATCATAAGAAAAGTTATGATTACAACACTATAAGGATTTTGAGACTTTTACCAACATATAGTTTTTTCTTCTAACAAAAAGGGTTACATTCTGGTTATTTCACTATTTTGTGGAAAACAACCCAAAAATATGATGTTTTAACCATACATTTTGAAAGTAGACAAAAACATCGTTAAAGACGAGTCAAAAGCTCGAAATGGACTTTTGTATACAAATTTCTCATACTTGTGTAGGATGTAAGATTTGATGACATAATCTTTTATAGACACCTAGACAAGATAATTACAATGTATATATATATATATATATATATATATATATATATATATATATATATATATATATATATATATATAAATGATTATATAAATAGTCTTAACAAACAAACATAATAAACTATAATTGGTATAGTTTGGGAGTCACAAACACTACTATCATTACAGAAGAAACATATAATTGTTTACTCCATATCCTCTCAAGAACAAGTCCAAGCTCTTCTTAGATAAACATTTCGAAATGATTCTTGACAATTTGGTAAGTGTTTTCTTCATAATCTAGTGTTTATGCACACTTTAACACTAGTTTCATCTTATTTACACACATTATCATGTGTCAAAACTCTTAGGATAATATCATCTTTAAAGAGTTCATCAACCACTTTCAATTGTTCCAGGCTCGGAGATCTTCACAATCATCTCTTTATCCAACCACAACCACACTCAAGGTGAGTTCATACCCCCACATTTTCGAGTTTTCCATGTTTTAGGGGGGAATACAAGTAAAGTTTGGTTTATCACACAAATACTTGCATGTTTCATCTTTATGTTAAATATAAAACATTATTTGCAGGAAATACGGTTATCACTAGTTTGTAGACAATTAATTGTGATATATTAGTTTTGAAATGCAAAACTAACAAAAACAAAACATAAACTATGTTATATAATCATCAGAAAAGTTATGATTACAAAACTACAAGGATTTTGAGACTTTTACCAACATATAGTTTTTTTTTCTAACAAAAAGGGTTACATTCTGGTTATTTCACCATTTTGTGGTAAACAACCCAAAAATATGATGTTTTAACCATACATTTGGAAAGTAGACAAAAACATCGTTAAAAACGGGGCAAAAGCTCGAAATGAACTTTTGCATACAAATTTCTCATACTTGTGTTGGATGTAAGATTTTATGACATAATCTTTTATAGACACCTAGACAAGTTAATTACTATGTATTTATATAAATGATTATATAAATAGTCTTAACAAACAAACATAATAAACTATAAATGGTATAGTTTGGGAGTCACAAACACTACTATCATTACGGAAGAAACATATAATTGTTTACTCCATATCCTCTCAAGAACAAGTCAAAGCTCTTCTTAGATAAACATTTCCAAATGATTCTTGACAATTTGGTAAGTGTTTTCTTCATAATCTAGTGTTTATACACACTTTGACACTAGTTTCATCTTATTTACACACACTATCATGTGTTAAAACTCTTAGGATAATATCATCTTCAAACACTTCATCAACCACTTTCAATTGTTCTAGGCTCGGAGATCTTCACAATCATCTCTTTATCCAACCACAACCACACTCAAGGTGAGTTCATACCCCCACATTTTCTAGTTTTCCATGTTTTAGCGGGGAATACAAGTAAAGTTTGGTTTATCATGCAAATACTTGCATGTTTCATCTCTACGTTAAATAAAAAAATTATTTGTAGGAAATACGGTTATCACTAGTTTGTAGACAATTATTTGTGATATATTAGTTTTGAAATGCAAAACTAACAAAAACAAAACATAAACTATGTTATATAATCATAAGAAAAGTTATGATTACAAAACTACAAGGTTTTTGAGACTTTTACCAACATATAGTTTTTTTTTCTAACAAAAAGGGTTACATTCTGGTTATTTCCCCATTTTATGGAAAACAACCCAAATATATGATGTTTTAACCATTCATTTTGAAAGGAGACAAAAACATCGTTAAAAACGGGGCAAAAGCTCGAAATGAACTTTTGCATACAAATTTCTCATACTTGTGTTGGATGTAAGATTTTATGACATAATCATTTATAGACACCTAGACAAGTTAATTACTATGTATTTATATAAATGATTGTATAAATAGTCTTAACAAACAAACATAATAAACTATAAATGGTATAGTTTGGGAGTCACAAACACTACTATCATTACGGAAGAAACATATAATTGTTTACTCCATATCCTCTCAAGAACAAGTCCAAGCTCTTCTTAGATAAACATTTCCAAATGATTCTTGACAATTTGGTAAGTGTTTTCTTCATAATCTAGTGGTTCTACACACTTTCACACTAGTGTCATCTTATTTACACACATTATCATGTGTTAAAACTCTTATGATAATATCATCTTCAAAGAGTTCATCCACCACTTTCAAGTGTTCCAGGCTTGGAGATATTCACAATCATATCTTTATCCAACCACAACCACACTAAAGGTGAGTACATACCCCCACATTTTCGAGTTTTCCATGTTTTAGGGGGGAATACAAGTAAAGTTTGGTTTATCATGCAAATACTTGCATGTTTCATCTCTATGTTAAATATAAAACATTATTTGCAGGAAATACGGTTATCACTAGTTCGTAGACAATTATTTGTGATATATTAGTTTTGAAATGCAAAACTAACAAAAACAAAACATAAACTATGTTATATAATCATAAGAAAAGTAATGATTACAAAACTACAAGGATTTTGAGACATTTACCAACATATAGTTTTTTTTCTAACAAATAGGGTTACATTCTGGTTATTTCACCATTTTGTGGAAAACAACCCAAAAATATGATGTTTTAACCATACATTTTGAAAGTAGACAATAACATCGTTAAAAACGGGGCAAATGCTCGAAATGAACTTTTGCATACAAATTTCTCATACTTGTGTTGGATGTAAGATTTTATGACATAATCTTTTATAGACACCTAGACAAGATAATTACTATGTATTTATATAAATGATTATATAAATAATCTTAACAAACTAACATAATAAACTATAATTAGTATAGTTTGAGAGTCACAAACACTATTATCATTACGGAAGAAACATATAATTGTTTACTCCATATCCTCTCAAGAACAGGTCCAAGCTCTTCTTAGATAAACATTTCAAAATGATTCTTGACAATTTGGTAAGTGTTTTCTTCATAATCTAGTGTTTCTACACTTTGACACTAGTTTCATCTTATTTACACACATTATCATGTGTTAAAACTCTTAGGATAATATCATCTTCAAAGACTTCATCAACCACTTTCAAGTGTTCCAGGCTCGGAGATCTTCACAATCATCTCTTTATCCAACCACAACCACACTCAAGGTGAGTTCATACCCCCACATTTTCTAGTTTTCCATGTTTTAGCGGGGAATACAAGTAAAGTTTCGTTTATCACGCAAATACTTGCATGTTTCATCTCTATGTTAAATATAAAACATTATTTGCAGGAAATACGGTTATCACTAGTTTGTAGACATATATTTGTGATATATTAGTTTGAAATGAAAAACTAACAAAAACAAAACATAAACTAAGTTATATAATCATAAGAAAAGTTATGATTACAACACTATAAGGATTTTGAGACTTTTACCAACATATAGTTTTTTCTTCTAACAAAAAGGGTTACATTCTGGTTATTTCACTATTTTGTGGAAAACAACCCAAAAATATGATGTTTTAACCATACATTTTGAAAGTAGACAAAAACATCGTTAAAGACGAGTCAAAAGCTCGAAATGGACTTTTGTATACAAATTTTTCATACTTGTGTAGGATGTAAGATTTGATGACATAATCTTTTATAGACACCTAGACAAGATAATTACTATGTATATATATATATATATATATATAAATGATTATATAAATAGTCTTAACAAACAAACATAATAAACTATAATTGGTATAGTTTGGGAGTCACAAACACTACTATCATTACAGAAGAAACATATAATTGTTTACTCCATATCCTCTCAAGAACAAGTCCAAGCTCTTCTTAGATAAACATTTCGAAATGATTCTTGACAATTTGGTAAGTGTTTTCTTCATAATCTAGTGTTTATACACACTTTGACACTAGTTTCATCTTATTTACACACATTATCATGTGTCAAAACTCTTAGGATAATATCATCTTTAAAGAGTTCATCAACCACTTTCAATTGTTCCAGGCTCGGAGATCTTCACAATCATCTCTTTATCCAACCACAACCACACTCAAGGTGAGTTCATACCCCCACATTTTCGAGTTTTCCATGTTTTAGGGGGGAATACAAGTAAAGTTTGGTTTATCACACAAATACTTGCATGTTTCATCTCTATGTTAAATATAAAACATTATTTGCAGGAAATACGGTTATCACTAGTTTGTAGACAATTCATTGTGATATATTAGTTTTGAAATGCAAAACTAACAAAAACAAAACATAAACTATGTTATATAATCATAAGAAAAGTTATGATTACAAAACTACAAGGATTTTGAGACTTTTACCAACATATAGTTTTTTTTCTAACAAAAAGGGTTACATTCTGGTTATTTCACCATTTTGTGGTAAACAACCCAAACATATGATGTTTTAACCATACATTTGGAAAGTAGACAAAAACATCGTTAAAAACGGGGCAAAAGCTCGAAATGAACTTTTGCATACAAATTTCTCATACTTGTGTTGGATGTAAGATTTTATGACATAATCTTTTATAGACACCTAGACAAGTTAATTACTATGTATTTATATAAATGATTATATAAATAGTCTTAACAAACAAACATAATAAACTATAAATGGTATAGTTTGGGAGTCACAAACACTACTATCATTACGGAAGAAACATATAATTGTTTACTCCATATCCTCTCAAGAACAAGTCGAAGCTCTTCTTAGATAAACATTTCCAAATGATTCTTGACAATTTGGTAAGTGTTTTCTTCATAATCTAGTGTTTATACACACTTTGACACTAGTTTCATCTTATTTACACACACTATCATGTGTTATAACTCTTAGGATAATATCATCTTCAAACACTTCATCAACCACTTTCAATTGTTCTAGGCTCGGAGATCTTCACAATCATCTCTTTATCCAACCACAACCACACTCAAGGTAAGTTCATACCCCCACATTTTCTAGTTTTCCATGTTTTAGCGGGGAATACAAGTAAAGTTTGGTTTATCATGCAAATACTTGCATGTTTCATCTCTACGTTAAATAAAATACATTATTTGCAGGAAATACGGTTATCACTAGTTTGTAGACAATTATTTGTGATATATTAGTTTTGAAATGCAAAACTAACAAAAAAAAAACATAAACTATGTTATATAATCATAAGAAAAGTTATGATTACAAAACTACAAGGATTTTGAGACTTTTACCAACATATAGTTTTTTTTTTCTAACAAAAAGGGTTACATTCTGGTTATTTCCCCATTTTGTGGAAAACAACCCAAATATATGATGTTTTAACCATTCATTCTGAAAGGAGACAAAAACATCGTTAAAAACGGGGCAAAAGCTCGAAATGAACTTTTGCATACAAATTTCTCATACTTGTGTTGGATGTAAGATTTTATGACATAATCATTTATAGACACCTAGACAAGTTAATTACTATGTATTTATATAAATGATTGTATAAATAGTCTTAACAAACAAACATAATAAACTATAAATGGTATAGTTTGGGAGTCACAAACACTACTATCATTACGGAAGAAACATATAATTGTTTACTCCATATCCTCTCAAGAACAAGTCCAAGCTCTTCTTAAATAAACATTTCCAAATGATTCTTGACAATTTGGTAAGTGTTTTCTTCATAATCTAGTGGTTCTACACACTTTGACACTAGTGTCATCTTATTTACACACATTATCATGTGTTAAAACTCTTATGATAATATCATCTTCAAAGAGTTCATCCACCACTTTCAAGTGTTCCAGGCTTGGAGATCTTCACAATCATATCTTTATCCAACCACAACCACACTAAAGGTGAGTACATACCCCCACATTTTCGAGTTTTCCATGTTTTAGGGGGGAATACAAGTAAAGTTTGGTTTATCTTGCAAATACTTGCATGTTTCATCTCTATGTTAAATATAAAACATTATTTGCAGGAAATACGGTTATCACTAGTTTGTAGACAACTATTTGTGATATATTAGTTTTGAAATGCAAAACTAACAAAAACAAAACATAAACTATGTTATATAATCATAAGAAAAGTTATGATTACAAAACTACAAGGATTTTGAGACTTTTACCAACATATAGTTTTTTTTCTAACAAAAAGGGTTACATTCTGGTTATTTCACCATTTTGTGGAAAACAACCCAAAAATATGATGTTTTAACGATACATTTTGAAAGTAGACAATAACATCGTTAAAAACGGGGCAAATGCTCGAAATGAACTTTTGCATACAAATTTCTCATACTTGTGTTGGATGTAAGATTTTATGACATAATCTTTTATAGACACCTAGACAAGATAATTACTATGTATTTATATAAATGATTTTATAAATAATCTTAACAAACAAACATAATAAACTATAATTAGTATAGTTTGAGAGTCACAAACACTATTATCATTACGGAAGAAACATATAATTGTTTACTCCATATCCTCTCAAGAACAGGTCCAAGCTCTTCTTAGATAAACATTTCAAAATGATTCTTGACAATTTGGTAAGTGTTTTCTTCATAATCTAGTGTTTCTACACTTTGACACTAGTTTCATCTTATTTACACACATTATCATGTGTTAAAACTCTTAGGATAATATCATCTTCAAAGACTTCATCAACCACTTTCAAGTGTTCCAGGCTCGGAGATCTTCACAATCATCTCTTTATCCAACCACAACCACACTCAAGGTGAGTTCATACCCCCACATTTTCGAGTTTTCCATGTTTTAGCGTGGAATACAAGTAAAGTTTGGTTTATCACGCAAATACTTGCATGTTTCATCTCTATGTTAAATATAAAACATTATTTGCAGGAAATACGGTTATCACTAGTTTGTAGACATATATTTGTGATATATTAGTTTGAAATGCAAAACTAACAAAAACAAAACATAAACTAAGTTATATAATCATAAGAAAAGTTATGATTACAACACTATAAGGATTTTGAGACTTTTACCAACATATAGTTTTTTCTTCTAACAAAAAGGGTTACATTCTGGTTATTTCACTATTTTGTGGAAAACAACCCAAAAATATGATGTTTTAACCATACATTTTGAAAGTAGACAAAAACATCGTTAAAGACGAGTCAAAAGCTCGAAATGGACTTTTGTATACAAATTTCTCATACTTGTGTAGGATGTAAGATTTGATGACATAATCTTTTATAGACACCTAGACAAGATAATTACTATGTATATATATATATATATATATATATATATATATATATATATATATATATATATATATATATATATAAATGATTATATAAATAGTCTTAACAAACAAACATAATAAACTATAATTGGTATAGTTTGGGAGTCACAAACATTACTATCATAACAGAAGAAACATATAATTGTTTACTCCATATCCTCTCAAGAACAAGTCCAAGCTCTTCTTAGATAAACATTTCGAAATGATTCTTGACAATTTGGTAAGTGTTTTCTTCATAATCTAGTGTTTATACACACTTTGACACTAGTTTCATCTTATTTACACACATTATCATGTGTCAAAACTCTTAGGATAATATCATCTTTAAAGAGTTCATCAACCACTTTCAATTGTTCCAGGCTCGGAGATCTTCACAATCATCTCTTTATCCAACCACAACCACACTCAAGGTGAGTTCATACCCCCACATTTTCGAGTTTTCCATGTTTTAGGGGGGAATACAAGTAAAGTTTGGTTTATCACACAAATACTTGCATGTTTCATCTCTATGTTAAATATAAAACATTATTTGCAGGAAATACGGTTATCACTAGTTTGTAGACAATTAATTGTGATATATTAGTTTTGAAATGCAAAACTAACAAAAACAAAACATAAACTATGTTATATAATCATAAGAAAAGTTATGATTACAAAACTACAAGGATTTTGAGACTTTTACCAACATATAGTTTTTTTTTTCTAACAAAAAGGGATACACTCTGGTTATTTCACCATTTTGTGGTAAACAACCCAAAAATATGATGTTTTAACCATACATTTGGAAAGTAGACAAAAACATCGTTAAAAACGGGGCAAAAGCTCGAAATGAACTTTTGCATACAAATTTCTCATACTTGTGTTGGATGTAAGATTTTATGACATAATCTTTTATAGACACCTAGACAAGTTAATTACTATGTATTTATATAAATGATTATATAAATAGTCTTAACAAACAAACATAATAAACTATAAATGGTATAGTTTGGGAGTCACAAACACTACTATCATTACGGAAGAAACATATAATTGTTTACTCCATATCCTCTCAAGAACAAGTCCAAGCTCTTCTTAGATAAACATTTCCAAATGATTCTTGACAATTTGGTAAGTGTTTTCTTCATAATCTAGTGTTTATACACACTTTGACACTAGTTTCATCTTATTTACACATACTATCATGTGTTAAAACTCTTAGGATAATATCATCTTCAAACACTTCATCAACCACTTTCAATTGTTCTAGGCTCGGAGATCTTCACAATCATCTCTTTATCCAACCACAACCACACTCAAGGTGAGTTCATACCCCCACATTTTCTAGTTTTCCATGTTTTAGCGGGGAATACAAGTAAAGTTTGGTTTATCATGCAAATACTTGCATGTTTCATCTCTACGTTAAATAAAAAACATTATTTGCAGGAAATACGGTTATCACTAGTTTGTAGACAATTATTTGTGATATATTAGTTTTGAAATGCAAAACTAACAAAAACAAAACATAAACTATGTTATATAATCATAAGAAAAGTTATGATTACAAAACTACAAGGATTTTGAGACTTTTACCAACATATAGTTTTTTTTTCTAACAAAAAGGGTTACATTATGGTTATTTCACCATTTTGTGGTAAACAATCCAAAAATATGATGTTTTAACCATAAATTTTGAAAGTAGACAAAAACATCGATAAAAACGCGGCAAAAGCTCGAAATGGACTTTTGCATACAAATTTCTCATACTTGTGTTGGACGTAAGATTTTATGACATAATCTTTTATAGACACCTAGACAAGTTAATTACTATGTATTTATATAAATGATTATATAAATAGTCTTAACAAACAAACATAATAAACTATAAATGGTATAGTTTGGGAGTCACAAACACTACTATCATTACGGAAGAAACATATAATTGTTTACTCCATATCCTCTCAAGAACAAGTCCAAGCTCTTCTAAGATAAACATTTCCAAATGATTCTTGACAATTTCGTAAGTGTTTTCTTCATAATCTAGTGTTTATACACACTTTGACACTAGTTTCATCTTATTTACACACATTATCATGTGTTAAAACTCTTAGGATAATATCATCTTCAAAGAGTTCATCAACCACTTTAGAGTGTTCCAGGCTCAGAGATCTTCACAATCATCTATTTATCCAACCTCAACCACACTTAAGGTGAGTTAATACCCCCACATTTTCGAGTTTTCCATGTTTTAAGGGGGAATACAAGTAAAGTTTGGTTTATCACGCAAATACTTGCATGTTTCATCTCTATGTTAAATATAAAACATTATTTGCAGGAAATACGGTTATCACTAGTTTGTAGACAATTAATTGTGATATATTAGTTTTGAAATGCAAAACTAACAAAAACAAAACATAAACTATGTTATATAATCATAAGAAAAGTTATGATTACAAAACTACAAGGATTTTGAGACTTTTACAAACATATAGTTTTTTTTCTAACAAAAAGGGTTACATTTTGGTTATTTCACTATTTTGTGGAAAACAACCCAAAAATATGATGTTTTAACCATACATTTTGAAAGTAGACAAAAACATCGTTAAAGACGAGGCAAAAGCTCGAAATGGACTTTTGCATACAAATTTCTCATACTTGTGTTGGATGTAAGATTTTATGACATAATCTTTTATAGACACCTAGACAAGATAATTACTATGTATTTATATAAATGATTATATAAATAATCTTAACAAACAAACATAATAAACTATAATTGGTATAGTTTGAGAGTCACAAACACTACTATCATTACGGAAGAAACATATAATTGTTTACTCCATATCCTCTCAAGAACAGGTCCAAGCTCTTCTTAGATAAACATTTCAAAATGATTCTTGACAATTTGGTAAGTGTTTTCTTCATAATCTAGTGTTTCTACACTTTGACACTAGTTTCAACTTATTTACACACATTATCATGTGTTAAAACTCTTAGGATAATATCATCTTCAAAGACTTCATCAACCACTTTCAAGTGTTCCAGGCTCGGAGATCTTCACAATCATCTCTTTATCCAACCACAACCACACTCAAGGTGAGTTCATACCCCCACATTTTTTAGTTTTCCATGTTTTAGCGGGGAATACAAGTAAAGTTTGGTTTATCACGCAAATACTTGCATGTTTCATCTCTATGTTAAATATAAAACATTATTTGCAGGAAATACGGTTATCACTAGTTTGTAGACATATATTTGTGATATATTAGTTTGAAATGCAAAACTAACAAAAACAAAACATAAACTAAGTTATATAATCATAAGAAAAGTTATGATTACAACACTACAAGAATTTTGAGACTTTTACCAACATATAGTTTTTTTTTCTAACAAAAAGGGTTACATTCTGGTTATTTCACTATTTTGTGGAAAACAACCCAAAAATATGATGTTTTAACCATACATTTTGAAAGTAGACAAAAACATCGTTAAAGACGGGTCAAAAGCTCGAAATGGACTTTGTATACAAATTTCTCATACTTGTGTAGGATGTAAGATTTGATGACATAATCTTTTATAGACACCTAGACAAGATAATTACTATGTATATATATATATATATATATATATATATATATATACATATATATATATATATATATATATATATATATATATATATATATATATATATAAATGATTATATAAATAGTCTTAACAAACAAACATAATAAACTATAATTGGTATAGTTTGGGAGTCACAAACACTACTATCATTACGGAAGAAACATATAATTGTTTACTCCATATCCTCTCAAGAACAAGTCCAAGCTCTTCTTAGATAAACATTTCCAAATGATTCTTGACAATTTGGTAAGTGTTTTCTTCATAATCTAGTGTTTATACACACTTTGACACTAGTTTCATCTTATTTACACACATTATCATGTGTTAAAACTCTTAGGATAATATCATCTTTAAAGAGTTCATCAACCGCTTTCAAGTGTTCCAGGCTCGGAGATCTTCGCAATCATCTCTTTATCCAACCACAACCACACTCAAGGTGAGTTCATACCCCCACATTTTCGATTTTTCCATGTTTTAGGGGGGAATACAAGTAAAGTTTGGTTTATCACACAAATACTTGCATGTTTCATCTCTATGTTAAATATAAAACATTATTTGCAGGAAATACGGTTATCACTAGTTTGTCGACAATTAATTGTGATATATTAGTTTTGAAATGCAAAACTAACAAAAACAAAACATAAACTATGTTATATAATCATAAGAAAAGTTATGATTACAAAACTACAAGGATTTTGAGACTTTTACCAACATATAGTTTTTTTTTCTAAAAAAAAGGGTTACATTCTGGTTATTTCTCCATTTTGTGGTAAACAACCCAAAAATATGATGTTTTAACCATTCATTTTGAAAGTATACAAAAACATCGTTAAAAACGGGGCAAAAGCTCGAAATGAAGTTTTGCATACAAATTTCTCATACTTGTGTTGGATGTAAGATTTTATGACATAATCTTTTATAGACACCTAGACAAGTTAATTACTATGTATTTATATAAATGATTATATAAATAGTCTTAACAAACAAACATAATAAACTATAAATGGTATAGTTTGGGAGTCACAAACACTACTATCATTACGGAAGAAACATATAATTGTTTACTCCATATCCTCTCAAGAACAAGTCCAAGCTCTTCTTAGATAAACATTTCCAAATGATTCTTGACAATTTGGTAAGTGTTTTCTTCATAATCTAGTGTTTATACACACTTTGACACTAGTTTCATCTTATTTACACACATTATCATGTGTTAAAACTCTTAGGATAATATCATCTTCAAACACTTCATCAACCACTTTCGATTGTTCTAGGCTCGGAGATCTTCACAATAATCTCTTTATCCAACCACAACCACACTCAAGGTGAGTTCATACCCCCACATATTCTAGTTTTCCATGTTTTAGCGGGGAATACAAGTAAAGTTTGGTTTATCATGCAAATACTTGCATGTTTCATCTCTACGTTAAATAAAAAACATTATTTGCAGGAAATACGGTTATCACTAATTTGTAGACAATTATTTGTGATATGTTAGTTTTGAAATGCAAAACTAACAAAAACAAAACATAAACTATGTTATATAATCATAAGAAAAGTTATGATTACAAAACTACAAGGATTTTGAGACTTTTACCAACATATAGTTTTTTTTCTAACAAAAAGGGTTACATTCTGGTTATTTCACAATTTTGTGGTAAACAATCCAAAAATATGATGTTTTAACCATAAATTTTGAAAGTAGACAAAAACATCGTTAAAAACGCGGCAGAAGCTCGAAATGGACTTTTGCATACAAATTTCTCATACTTCTGTTGGACGTAAGATTTTATGACATAATCTTTTATAGACACCTAGACAAGTTAATTACTATGTATTTATATAAATGATTATATAAATAGTCTTAACAAACAAACATAATAAACTATAAATGGTATAGTTTGGGAGTCACAAACACTACTATCATTACGGAAGAAACATATAATTGTTTACTCGATATCCTCTCAAGAACAAGTCCAAGCTCTTCTTAGATAAACATTTCCAAATGATTCTTGACAATTTGGTAAGTGTTTTCTTCATAATCTAGTGTTTATACACACTTTGACACTAGTTTCATCTTATTTACACACATTATCATGTGTTAAAACTCTTAGGATAATATCATCTTCAAAGAGTTCATCAACCACTTTCAAGTGTTCCAGGCTCAGAGATCTTCACAATCATCTTTTTATCCAACCTCAACCACACTTAAGGTGAGTTCATACCCCCACATTTTCGAGTTTTCCATGTTTTAAGGGGGAATACAAGTAAAGTTTGGCTTATCACGCAAATACTTGCATGTTTCATCTCTATGTTAAATATAAAACATTATTTGCAGGAAATACGGTTATCACTAGTTTGTAGACAATTAATTTTGATATATTAGTTTTGAAATGCAAAACTAACAAAAACAAAACATAAACTATGTTATATAATCATAAGAAAAGTTATGATTACAAAACTACAAGGATTTTGAGACTTTTTGTCACACCCCGCTAAAGCGGAAACACGAGGCATGGGAGTATAAAGGGTTTCATAGCAAAAGTTAAAAGACAACACCAACCATAGTATTAAAAATCATTACAAATTTACGATGGGTTTGAACAACTTTTAAAAGAAATTACAATGTAAATTGAAATACAACACATGCGAATGCTCCTAAAAGTGAAGTGTCCCTAAGTGCCACTTACTCGATGATTCCTGAAAAAGCATGTAAAACGAGCGTCAACTATAAAAATAGTTGGTGAGTACTCACAAGTTTAACAAAATAATATTGGTTCATGAATTGAAATAAGTTTGTAAAAACATTCATAAACTATGTTGCCCGAATAAGATGCAACATTCATATTCTTATGGAAGATAAAGTTCGTTAGTCAAACGAGTAAACAAGTTTCATTGCTAAAATGAGCAATCAATTTTGTTGCTACAAGGAGCAAACAATTTCATTGCTGAAACATGTATATAAGTTTTCAGTAATAAAAGTTCGTTGTTGTAATGAGAAACAAAGTTCATTGCTATAATTAATAACAAGTTTATTGCTATAACGAGAAACGAGTTTTTATGTGTATGAGCAAACAATGAGTCTCAACCAAACCTATGACTGAAGCCCTATCAAGATCTATGCTTATCGTTCCATAGATGAATATGGTATCATGCACTCCAGCAATAGGGCGAGTGAGGAGTTGTCAATTCCTAATAGCGCTATCCACAATGACCATTGGCTCAAAGAGTTAATGGTTAGAGATAAGGGAAGGGCCTTAATACGATAAGTTCTCATGTTCCGTGTTGCATAGACATACATACAGAGACATAACAATAAAATAGCAATCATGTTTGATACAAATCAATTTAAATACAACATTCAAATAATAGTTTTTCGGGACATGCTTTTCCACCCCAAAACATAAAAAAAACTGAAAATAGGGGAGTGTGTGAATACTCACTATATATAAAATATAGTAACCAAGTTTATACGAGTCAAATAAATACAACGAACATAAATAGTTTAGGACATGTGTGACAACCCGAAATTTTCTTTGTATAATTTCCACAGTTAAATACGTCAAATAATAATATTCAAAAACATTTCAAATGCATTTTGGCCGGATTTAAACCCGTTGGTGTTTTATTTTATTTTTCATCAAACAATTTATTAATTGGAACTGACGTAATTAGTGGCGTGTAATAAACCGGATAACCCGACACCTTAACTAGGTGTTTACGGCCAAACATGGGGTGTTTGGGCCGTAAACACCCTTCTCTCCAAGAACTCATGCATACAACATGAGTTTACCCTTGTCCTCACTTTTTACCACCTTCCACTCAAGAACACAAGTTTTTCTCTCAAGTATCATCATCTTCTTCTTCCAAATCCGCCCAAAAATGTAAGTTTTCTTCCTAGATCCTTTTAAACAACACTTAATCTAGTGTTTCTACACCTTCTCATCCAAAGGATTCCGATTTTTACTTAGATCTTCAAAGAATATTCAAATCTTCAAGAACACCAAGAACACATTTGCGTTTTTGGGTCCTAAATCAACTCTACAAGCTTCCTATAAGTAAGTATACTTCATCTAACTAGTTATTGGCTTAGTATTCATGGATTAAACACCCAAAAACCCCAAGAACATGGGTTTACGGTTTTGGAACATTCCAAAACCGTAAACACCCCAAAGAAGGGTTTTGAAGACCCAAACTCCTCCCAATGCTTGAGTAATGCACTAAGGACTTACATGCATGAATTAGGAACCCCAAAAACGTGTAAGGATGAGACAAACATGAGTTTACGGTTTAGGAAGGCCTCCCAAAACCGTAAACACCTTCTAAGAATGTTTAAGTGCCTTAAAAACCTTCATATGCTTATATAAGGGACTAGAACCTTGCATGCATAGCCTAGAACCACCAAAACACAAGAGAAATGAACCAACATGAGTTTACGACCGTAAACTCATGTGTTTACGGCCCTAAACTCCCAAGGGAGTGGTCCAAGGACCGTAAACTCCAAGAAGTGTCCATTTCTAGCCCCAATCACTTCCTAAGCCATGGATTCGAGTCTAGCATAATTCCTTGAGTAGTTTAAGACCTTTGAACACCCAATGGCACCATTACCACGAGTTTACGGCCGTAAAATCATGGGGACAATGGTCCAGAAACCGTAAACACACTTAAGTGTAACCAATTGAAGTGTAAACTCCATAGTGAGGCCATACACTCCTTAGATGCAACCTTTAGCACTCTTTGCACTTGAAACAAAGTGTCTTCATGCATTAGAGTGTCTTTACTTACCTAATTAGTGATTAAATAACTAATTAGATACATTCATGTATCACTACATGTTACATAGGATCCGTGTGTGTGTTCAAGACCTCACTTGAGACCTAGCATCCTACCCGACACTTCCATCCACTTCACTCATTGCAGGTGAGTTCATACCCCTTAATCAACCTTTTAAATGTTTTTAAATGCTTTTATGGGGGGATACAAGTTGAATCAATCAAGTTATAGTATCAATCACATGTGATTTATAACTTGCAACCAAAAGGATTTTTATACTTTGAACTGCTTTACCAACAAAACTACTTTAAGTGTTTATCAAACTCATTTTCATGTTAAATTGTTAAAAAAATATTTCTAAACTCTTTTAAACTCCTTCTGTTCCCAAACCATATCTACACCAATATATTTATATAAGTAAGACTTGAAGGACTTAGGACTGATAGCTCACCTTACTTCCTGTTCTTGTTTGATTGTGGACTTAGGGTATATTGTTATCTGTCCGACTGTCGTTGAATTCTTAGTTATATATTATATATATTCGTGTTGAATATTAAAGTCTTCACTTCAGTTCAATACCTTTGTGTATCAAAGGCATGCAACCAACCTTACTATTTAACTATAATAGGTATAGTTAAGGATTACTACTCGTGTATACTATTACAATGGTACCTACCAGAGTCCGAACAGTTATGAGTCAATACATGTTAAATACTATAAAAAGAGAATACTATATGCTATACAAGAGAACACTCTATACACTATACCAGAAAGTACATTATACATTATACAAAGAGAACATACTACAAAAGAATGTGACATACTATCTCTCGATACGACACTTCACTGTGCTATCACCGTGTAACCAGAGTCTCCTGGAGGGAGAGCGGGCATTATGTGTATAGATCTATACGGGACAGACACTCCCACATCCCGACTGCTAGCTACAGTCCGAGCCGACTAGGCCCAGGGGTGACAAAATGTCACATTTCTATAGATGACTCGGAGGGTCATTCAAGGATTCGATCGTCAATCAGCATGGTTACATATAAGTTCACATTCAAACCTTTAATTAACCAATTAAGAATTAAAGGCAAAACAGACTCCCCGAGGTGTATTGTACATTTAATACTACCTGGAGTCTGCAATTTTCATTTCATTAGCTGGCAGTGATACTGCTGGGGTAAAACACTATTTTCCCAATTACTTTACATGAATGAAGTCTAAAACTATATTCTCCTACTAATAGTTTCTTTGGGAAAACTTTTACATTTTCAAAGGATCAAACATACATACAACCGGGTCTTGGTAGAAGACCACTTTTACTGGAAAACATAGGGTTTTCCTAGGGAGCATACTATTTTCCAACATTGAGATCAATTATTATACTACATGGTTGTAATTATTTTTATACCAGCAATGACACTAAATACTCATGAACTCACCAGCTTTATGCTGATACTCGCTTTCAAAATAACTTGTATTCTCAGGTCATCAGTAGACAGGTACAGATGCAGCTTTTGAGAAGATGGAGCAGATACAAGACTCCTCTGTATTTTGATTATACTTTTGGTGTCTAACAAACTGTACAGAACACGCTTGTATTACAATTATTATATTAATGCAATGGATGTTGTTGCTTGTCTTTACTATTATGCATTGTTATGATACTGTACATGACGTCCTCCACCCCAGAACGTATTCCGCCGTACACTCTGAGCAAGAATATATACTATTAAATAAGGAAATATTTAACTAAGTATATATATACATCCATTCACACTAAGGGTCAGTATCATACTAGAACAGAACAAAAGTATTAAGATTGTTGAACAGCACAATTAGGCTTAGAGATATATAGTCAAATCTGGGAGGATGTAGCCTGATCAACTACATTTACCTAGGAGTGACTAACCTGTGCCTAAGAGTGGTTGTGGTGTTGCAACAAGTCTAAAAACTTACCAACACTACTACAAGAACATTTGAACAAGAATACTATAGGAGTATTCTGCATTTCCTGTAATTTACATATGTGAGAACTAAAAAGGTCGTTACTAGTAGGGCAATAGTTGCTAAGTGGATACACTACAGTTACATGTGACTAAGACGCTATAGACTTAGAATCTGTGATCTTTGCTTTACTTCATGTTCCTTGTTTGGTTGTGGATTTAGAGTTAGGGTCACTTATTCGAAGGTCTATCTTGTCTCGATTACATGTAATTGGTATGCATTATGCAAGTATTGGGTCGACTAATAATGATCATCTTATAAGTATCTTAGGATTAGTACGTCTACTAACTATCTTCTCTCCATTCTCGCATAGATACAATGGATGATTCAAGGGTAGCCCAGAGAGGGGTGCCCGCCGCCAGCAGAAGATTATCTACTCATCCTCTCTCTTCCTAAGAAGAATAGCCTTCCTCTTCAATACCTCCGTCTCACCTGTCTGTAAAACATTCCCGACTTTGAAAGTACTATAACTAGCCCTCTAAACTGTCAACATTCTCCTTATGGTTTGATGAAAGACCAATTGTTAGGTCGTTTTTCTTGAACTCATTTTACATCAGTAATACCAGTAATATTGGCAGTTGTCTAATCTATTTGGAAGTTCATGCCCTTGTGTTTTCTTACTCTATTGATATGCATCTATCTAATTGTTGGTCTATGGCGATTTATTCCATGAGACACTCTCATCATACTTACAATTGATTCTCACTGTTGTCATCATCTTTTTAAATTTTTCAGTAAAAGATGCCTCCTCGCAAGCGTCCGACCAGACGCACGCCTGTGGATCAAACACCACCACCACCTCCCCCACCGTAGTTCGACCCGGTGATGTTCCAAGCAGCTGTGACTGCAGCTGTGACCGCCGCGCTGGCGCAAGTCAACTCTGGTGGTGTTAGTGGAACGGGAACTAGCATAAACTCCAGCCATGGTGAAACCCACCTACGTGCACGAGAGTGCACCTATAAGGATTTCATCAGCTGCAAACCTACTTACTTCAATGGAACCGGAGGGATCCTTGCACTGTCCCAATGGATTGAGAGAACCGAAGCAATCTTCGAAATGTGCTCATGCCCCGAAGGAAGCAAGATAAAATTTGCTGCTTGCACCTTCACCCAAAGGGCCTTGACGTGGTGGAATGGCCATGTCAAATCACTCTCCCTGGTCACAACCAACGCCATGGGCTGGGACACACTGAAGGACCTCATGACGAGGGAGTACTGCCCGAGGGGCGAAATTCAGAAACTTGAGGAGGAACTCTGGAACCTCAAAATGCAGGGTTCCGACATCGTAGCCTATACGGCTAGGTACTGCGACTTGGTGGCTCTATGCCCTAACATGGTGCCCACCGAAAGCAAAAGGATCAAGCGATACATATGGGGTCTAGTACCCCCATATCGAGGGAACGTTCTATCATCAAAACCTACGACCTTCGAAAGTGCCAAGGAATTGGCCCAAAGGCTGATTGATCATGAAGTTCCCTCCACTCCATCAGCTACTACAACCACCACTTCTGCACCAACCCACACATCCGACAACAAAAGGAAGCGTGGGGACCGAAGGAAGGGCAAATCAGCCAAATCCTCTTCCAATAACCAACAAACAGTGGCTGTCCCTGCTGTCACGACTCCTACGGCCCCTGTACCCGTCAAAACATATGCGGGAAATCTACCCAAGTGCGATAAGTGCTCTTTCCATCATAACGGCCCCTGCCGTGAGATGCAATGCACCAATTGCAACCGGAAGGGCCATACCGTCTGGTTTTGCAGAGCACCTCCTAAACCCATTTCCCAAATTCCTAGTTCGGGAGCAAGCCAGGCCTGCTATGGTTGTGGCGAAGTCGGACATTTCAAAAGAAACTGTCCAAAGGCTGGCAACGCGGGAGGAGCGGGTAGACTACTTGCTATTGGCCATAATGAGGCTGTAGCAGACCCCACCGTAGTCACGGGTACGTTCCTTCTCGATAACTCTCATGCTTGTATTCTATTCGATAGTGGGGCAGAAAGAAGTTTCGTAAATCAAAACTTTAAACACTTACTCAAACAAACACCGCGATCACTGAAAGAAACATTCGTCGTAGAAATGGCTAACGGCAAGACGGAAAGTTCTAACGAAATCTACATAGGTTGTACACTCACGTTAGATAATCATTTGTTTCCTATCGACCTCATACCGGTAGCGATCAAGAGTTTTGATGTCATCATAGGCATGGACTGGCTGAGTCTCCACCGTACTGATATCCTGTGTTTCGACAAAGCCATCCGTCTAAACCTACCCAATAACGAAACCTTAATGATCTACGGAGACAAACCCAGTACGAGTCTTCGTATCATCTCTAGTATTCAAGCTCAGAAGTACCTGCGTAAGGAATATCGTGCATTCCTTGCACACGTCGTCGACACGAGCAAGAAAACGAAAGACCTAAAGGACTTCCCCGTAGTATGCGATTTTCCCGACCTCTTTCCAGAAGATCTACCAGGTTTACCTCCGCAACGTCAGGTCGAGTTCCGAATCGACTTACTCCCCAAAGCTACCCCCGTGGCAAAATCGCCTTATCGCCTAGCGCCTGCTGAGATGCAAGAACTGTCCGGTCAACTTAACGAACTGCTCAGCAAGGGCTTTATAAGACCAAGCTTCTCACCCTGGGGAGCACCGGTCTTGTTCGTGAAGAAGAAATACGGATCGTTCCGTATGTGCATCGATTATAGGGAACTCAACAAACTGACGGTCAAGAATCGTTACCCTCTTCCTCGCATAGACGATTTATTTGACCAACTGCAAGGGGCGAGCTACTTTTCCAAGATTGATCTAAGGTCCGGGTATCATCAGTTACGAGTGCTCGGGCAGGATGTTCCAAAAACAGCCTTCCGAACTAGCTACGGACACTACGAGTTCGTAGTGATGCCGTTCGGACTAACCAATGCGCCCGCAGTCTTCATGGACTTGATGAATAGAGTATGCCGTCCTTACTTGGATCAGTTCGTCATCGTCTTCATTGATGATATACTTATCTACTCTAGAAGTAAGGAAGAGCATAGCAATCATCTGCGATAGGTCCTGGAAACCCTACGATCGGAGAAGCTTTACGCAAAGTTCTCTAAGTGCGAATTTTGGATCCGAAGAGTCGAATTCTTAGGACACGTGGTTAGCGAACAAGGAATCCACGTGGACCCATCCAAGATTAAAGCGATTGAGAACTGGTCAGCACCGAAGACGCCTACGGAAATTCGCCAATTTCTAGGCCTCGCTGGCTACTACCGCAGGTTCATTCAAAACTTTTCTCGAGTCGCAAAACCCCTGACCATATTGACCCAGAAAGGCGTGGCCTTTGACTGGGAGGAGAAACAAGAAAGGGCATTCCAAACCCTGAAGCGAGCCTTATGCACCGCACCGATACTGTCCCTCCCCGAAGGGATAGAAGACTTCGTGGTGTACTACGATGCATCCAATCAGGGGCTCGGCTGTGTTCTGATGCAACGAGGTAAAGTCATCGCCTACGCCTCAAGACAGCTGAAGACACACGAGGTCAACTACACCACGCACGACCTCGAACTAGGAGCGGTTGTGTTCGCCCTAAAGATCTGGAGACACTATCTGTATGGTACGAAGAGCATCATCTATACCGACCACAAAAGCCTCCAACACATCTATAACCAGAAAGAACTCAACATGAGACAACGACGGTGGGTCGAGCTACTCAATGACTACGAATGTGAAATTTGTTATCATCCGGGTAAAGCCAACGTAGTAGCAGACGCTCTAAGTCGGAAAGATTATTCTGGTCGAAGAGTCAAGTCATTAACAATGACTATCCATTCGCGTCTCTCTGCACAAATAAAGGAGGCTCAGTTCGAAGCCTTGAAACCTGAAAATATAGCAGGAGAATCCCTGCGAGGAATGGATAAGAACCTACAGGTCAAGGGTAACGGAAACTTATATCTCATGGACCAGATCTGGACCCCGAGACACGGTGGCTTCAGAAACCTGGTCATGAAGGAGGCGCACAACACTCGATATTCCGTCCACCCGGGTTCAGATAAGATGTATCTGGATCTCAAGAAATTATACTGGTGGCCTAATATGAAAGCGGAGATCGCTACCTTCGTAAGTAAATGCCTTACTTGCGCCAAGGTCAAGGTCAAATACCAGAAACCATCAGGTCTACTCCAACAACCGGAGATACCTGAATGGAAGTGGGAGCGGATCACTATGGACTTCATAACCAAGCTACCCAACACAACGGGTGGGCTTGATACCATATGGGTCATCGTCGATAGATTGACCAAGTCCGTACACTTCCTACCCATCAAAGAAACTGACAAGATGGAGAAACTTACAAGAACATACATCAGGGAGATCGTACGACTGCATGGTGTTCCTATATCTATTATCTCCGATAGGGATAGCAGATCCACTTCGAGGTTCTGGCAGTCCCTACAAAGCTCCCTGGGAACGAGGCTGGACATGAGTACAGCCTACCATCCTCAGACTGACGGACAAAGTGAGAGAACCATCCAAACTCTGGAAGATATGCTGCGAGCCTGTGTGATCGACTTTGGTAAGGCTTGGGATATCCACTTACCCCTCGTCGAATTTTCCTACAACAACAGTTATCACACGAGCATCAAAGCTGCTCCATTCGAAGCCCTCTACGGCCGAAAGTGCAGGTCCCCTCTGTGCTGGGCTGAGGTGGGTGACACTCAATTAGCTAAAGGACGAGTTCCTGAAAGCACTCTCACAGGTCCAGAGATCATTCGGGAAACAACGGAGAAGATCGTTCAGATCCGTGAACGATTGAAAGCCTCCAGAGACCGACAGAAAAGCTACGCAGACAAACGAAGGAAACCTTTGGAATTCCAGGTGGGAGACTAGGTCCTTTTGAAAGTCTCACCCTGGAAAGGCTTGATACGCTTCGGAAAGTATGGAAAGCTGAATCCAAGATACATAGGGCCTTTTGAGATTCTCGCTAGAATCGGCCCCGTAGCTTACAAACTCAACCTACCCCACGAACTTAGTAATGTACACCCTATCTTCCACGTCTCGAACTTGAAAAAGTGTCTAGCCGACGAGACTCTTGTAATCCCACTCGACGAGATCGAGATCAACGAGAGCCTCAACTTCGTGGAAGAACCTATAGAGATTATGGACCGAGAAGTCAAACGAACGAAACAAAGCCGCATCCCAATTGTGAAGGTTTGCTGGAACGCCAAGCGAGGACCGGAGTTCACTTGGGAGCGTGAGGATCAAATGAAACTTAAATATCCTCATCTCTTTGCTTAGTTGTGCTGTAATAACTTAGATGCTTGAATCCTAAATTTCGGGATGAAATTTCCTCTAACGGGGGGATGATGTGACAACCCGAAATTTTCTTTGTATAATTTCCACAGTTAAATACGTCAAATAATAATATTCAAAAACATTTCAAATGCATTTTGGCCGGATTTAAACCCGTTGGTGTTTTATTTTATTTTTCATCAAACAATTTATTAATTGGAAGTGACGTAATTAGTGGCGTGTAATAAACCGGACAACCCGACACCTTAACAAGGTGTTCACGGCCAAACATGGGGTGTTTGGGCCGTAAACACCCTTCTCTCCAAGAACTCATGCATACAACATGAGTTTACCCTTGTCCTCACTTTTTACCACCTTCCACTCAAGAACACAAGTTTTTCTCTCAAGTATCATCATCTTCTTCTTCCAAATCCGCACAAAAATGTAAGTTTTCTTCCTAGATCCTTTTAAACAACACTTAATCTAGTGTTTCTACACCTTCTCATCCAAAGGATTCCGATTTTTACTTAGATCTTCAAAGAATCTTCAAATCTTCAAGAACACCAAGAACACATTTGCGTTTTTGGGTCCTAAATCACCTCTACAAGCTTCCTATAAGTAAGTATACTTCATCTAACTAGTTATTGGCTTAGTATTCAAGGATTAAACACCCAAAAACCCCAAGAACATGGGTTTACGGTTTTGGAACATTCCAAAACCGTAAACACCCCAAAGAAGGGTTTTGAAGCCCCAAACTCCTCCCAATGCTTGAGTAATGCACTAAGGACTTACATGCATGAACTAGGAACCCCAAAAACTTGTAAGGATGAGACAAACATGAGTTTACGGTTTGGGAAGGCCTCCCAAAACCATAAACACCTTCTAAGAATGTTTAAGTGCCTTAAAAACCTTCCTATGCTTATGTAAGGGACTAGAACCTTGCATGCATAGCCTAGAACCACCAAAACACAAGAGAAATGAACCAACATGAGTTTACGACCGTAAACTCATGTGTTTACGGCCGTAAACTCCTAAGGGAGTGGTCCAAGGACCGTAAACTCCAAGAAGTGTCCATTTCTAGCCCCAATCACTTCCTAAGCCATGGATTCGAGTCTAGCATAATTCCTTGAGTAGTTTAAGACCTTTGAACACCCAATGGCACCATTACCATGAGTTTATGGCCGTAAACTCATGGGGACAATGGTCCAGAAACCGTAAACACACTTAAGTGTAACCAATTGAAGTGTAAACTCCATAGTGAGGCCATACACTCCTTAGATGCAACCTTTAGCACTCCTTGCACTTGAAACAAAGTGTCTTCATGCATTAGAGTGTCTTTACTTACCTAATTAGTGATTAAATAACTAATTAGATACATTCATGTATCACTACATGTTACATAGGATCTGTGTGTGTGTTCAAGACCTCACTTGACACCTAGAATCCTACCCGACACTTCCATCCACTTCACTCATTGCAGGTGAGTTCATACCCCTTAATCAACCTTTTAAATGTTTTTAAATGCTTTTATGGGGGGGGGATACAAGTTGAATCAATCAAGTTATAGTATCAATCACATGTGATTTATAACTTGCAACCAAAAGGATTTTTATACTTTGAACTGCTTTACCAACAAAACTACTTTAAGTGTTTATCAAACTCATTTTCATGTTAAATTGTTATAAAAATATTTCTAAACTCTTTTAAACTCCTTCTGTTCCCAAACCATATCTACACCAATATATTTATATAAGTAAGACTTGAAGGACTTAGGACTGATAGCTCACCTTACTTCCTGTTCTTGTTTGATTGTGGACTTAGGGTATATTGTTATCTGTCCGACTGTCGTTGAATTCTTAGTTATATATTATATATATTCGTGTTGAATATTAAAGTCTTCACTTCAGTTCAATACCTTTGTGTATCAAAGGCATGCAACCAACCTTACTATTTAACTATAATAGGTATAGTTAAGGATTACTACTCGTGTATACTATTACAATGGTACCTACCAGAGTCCGAACAGTTATGAGTCAATACATGTTAAACACTATAAAAAGAGAATACTATATACTATACAAGAGAACACTCTATACACTATACCAGAAAGTACATTATACATTATACAAAGAGAACATACTACAAAAGAATGTGACATACTATCTCTCGATACGACACTTCACTGTGCTATCACCATGTAACCAGAGTCTCCTGGAGGGAGAGCGGGCATTATGTGTATAGATCTATACGGGACAGACACTCCCACATCCCGACTGCTAGCTACAGTCCGAGCCGACTAGGCCCAGGGGTGACAAAATGTCACATTTTTATAGATGACTCGGAGGGTCATTCAGGGATTCGATCGTCAATCAGCATGGTTACATACAAGTTCACATTCAAACCTTTAATTAACCAATTAAGAATTAAAGGCAAAACAGACTCCCCGAGGTGTATTGTACATTTAATACTACCTGGAGTCTGAAATTTTCATTTCATTAGCTGGCAGTGATTCTGCTGGGGTAAAACACTATTTTCCCAATTACTTTACATGAATGAAGTCTAAAACTATATTCTCCTACTAATAGTTTCTTTGGGAAAACTTTTACATTTTCAAAGGATCAAACATACATACAACCGGGTCTTGGTAGAAGACCACTTTTACTGGAAAACATAGGGTTTTCCTAGGGAGCATACTATTTTCCAACATTGAGATCAATTATTATACTACATGGTTGTAATTATTTTTATACTAGCAATGACACTAAATACTCATGAACTCACCAGCTTTATGCTGATACTCGCTTTCAAAATAACTTGTATTCTCAGGTCATCAGTAGACAGGTACAGATGCAACTTTTGAGAAGATGGAGCACATACAAGACTCCTCTGTATTTTGATTATACTTTTGGTGTCTAACAAACTGTACAGAACACGCTTGTATTACAATTATTATATTAATGCAATGGATGTTGTTGCTTGTCTTTACTATTATGCATTGTTATGATACTGTACGTGACGTCCTCCACCCCAGAACGTATTCCGCCGTTCTCGGTTTTGGGGTGTGACAACATGCTTTTCCACCCCAAAACATAAAAACCGAAAATAGGGGAGTCGTGAATACTCACTATATATAAAATATAGTAACCAAGTTTATACGAGTCAAATAAATACAACGAATATAAATAGTTTAGGACATGCTTTTCCACCCCAAAACATTTAAAAACCGAAAATAGGGGAGTGGTGAATACTCACAATATGCAAAATATAGTAATCAAGTTTATACAAGTCAACTAAATATAACGAACATAAATAGTTTAGGACATGCTTTTCCACCCCAAAACATAAAAACCGAAAATAGGGGAGTCGTGAATACTCACTATGCATTGAGATGATGCAAATGATGCCTTGAACTACGTTCCACGTGTACCACTACCGATTCCTACAATAATGGTATTCGCTAGTGAGTCTCTAATCGAAATCTAACACCAGTATACTTACTAGTACAATAGAATTATGCCAATAATGTGTCAAAATTTAATATTGATAAGTTACAAACATTTTTCTGTGGAAATTAAGTTTCAAAGAATCAATTGTTATATAACAATTTAAGTGGAAAATTTCCATTATTGAAATGTTAATATTTAACATTTTAGAGGTGTTCCAATGATTAAATATTCAAAACGAAATCAATTTAGTTCTAAACTTTCCCAAACTTTGTATGTCATTTTTAATTGAAGTTAAACACCTTAAGATAAATTTTCTTGAATTTTTGATTTGTCTAACTATTTTTCACCATTTAATTCCATGAATAATCATAAAATCATGGAAAAATAGTAAATTATCATGAAATTTTTTTTTAATTTTTGTGTAACTATTTTACAGTGTACATAATCTAGGAAAAATATTAATATGTGTTCTCAAAAAGTTTAACACAATTTTTCTGATTTTTGTATATTTAAGTGTATTAAATCTTGGGAAAATAGAAGAAAAATAGCATACAGAAGATAAAAATCATCAAAAATTTTATGTATCATCCTAACATATTATAAGAGTTTCTGGTAAATTTTCATGAATTTTGGATTAGTAAAACTATTTTTCCTGTTTTTAGTCCATTATAAACACAAAAATTCAAGAGAAATACATATACATTTTCAAAAATTCCCAAAATATTTTTCGGAGTCTTAAATATAAGGTACAAGCTGCGAAAAATAAGAAATAATATTTTTACATTCCCTAAAGTGGTTTTATGATTTATTAGAGCTAAATAAAAAGAAAATTAAAAACCATGCTAAACAGTAACAAAAATCGATGAAACTTCATGAGAGATGTTTATTAACTTAAAGGGTCATCCACAAATATTTCCAGAATTTATTACAAGTAAAAGTATTTTATATGCTTTAACACTCTATTTTATTATTATTTTCATGTAAAAATAAAGAAAAAATATATTGAGCTGAAAATTTCCAGAATGCAACTTCAAACAATTTAATAACAATGAAAAATTGTTTTCTTATTTTTGATGTCGAAAAACATGCCTAAAGGCTCTAACAATTATAGAGAAAACTTGATTCTTGTGATTTTGGTAAAAATTATTGATGTTACTTTGAGAATTTTTGCAACATGTTCCAAAGGCTTTTGAATCAAGATATTTTTATACCTCTTAATACATGATGTTAAGTGCTCAAGTTAATTTTTCCTTGATTTTTAGTGATGAATAAGATCTTTGAACATGCAATACAAAACTAGTATTCACAAAAAGGTGCTGATTGAGCAACAGTTTTGTAAAAATTGCTAAAAATCGAAATATTTGAATTTTCCAGTGAGGTCAGATGGGTTTGAAAGCTAACTCAAAATATTATATTTCAAAAAAAGAATCCCGAATTTTGGTTAAGAAATGAGTGAGATATGACAGTTTAAAGTCAGGTAAAGAAATCTGGCAGATTGCATGCATGGTGATTGGTTAGAAAAATGAGTTTTCATCATTTCTTTGAGTAAATATTTTGAAATATTTTAAAAGATATCATGATAAACTTATATTCTAGTCATGTTTCCAGAGATCAAAAGATTAAAACTTATCAAAATGTATACATTCATTTATGAACAAAATTTTGTTTCTCAAAAACTCTTAACTTGAGTTTGATGTTTTAATCCTTAAAATCGATTTTTGGACTAAGATCATGAACATGCAACCTTGTTTATCATACATGCATGGTGTTAAAGCACATCCATGATGTTCTAAAAACCATTTTAACAAAAAGAAAACAAGTTTGAAGAAGATGAAGAAGTAGAAGTCGGTTTTTGAAGTAAAATGCACATGCATGGCTTAAATCATTGTTGTGGAAAATTCATGAAACCTTGATTTTTGACTTATAAATTAAGGATGAATGTTAATGACTTAAATTTTTATTTTCCTTGATTATATTTCCCTGAATTTAATTGTTTTAAGATAATATTATAAGTTTCATAACTATTTTTATAGAATTCTTGATGTTAAACTTTATAAAATTTAAGTTTTAGGGTTTTTAGGGTTTTTGAGAGTTTGTAAAAATTTGGATATCAAAATAAATAGAATATTTGAGACTTTAAATGATCTTATGGTATTATAACTCTTTTATAGTTATAAATAATGTTTGTAATTTATTTTTATCGGTTTATTGACATTCTATGTAGTGATTCTGAGATTCAAGCGAAATTGAGGAATCAAGTATACTAGTCCTAGTCTTCAACTTTGACTTAAGTTTCTATGAGACTTTGACCTAATTTCTACTTCTAGGTCAAGTGCATGATGTGTGTATATGATTCATAAAAAGGTGTTCGAGTCAAAGAGTGACCCGAATATGGATAGCCTCTACAGTTAAGTAGTTGTAGAATTCACATATCAATGTGAAATCTAAGTACATTATCCATTGTTTCTAGTTGCTTCCAAGTTTCTAGTAGGTTATAACTGAGCTTCTAGTCACTATGTCCAGTATGTGTCGTGCGTATATGTGCAACTAAGTTTATTCAAATCTAGAACCGACTCGAATTTTGACGGTTGTCACATTCTCCCCCAGTTGAAAGAATTTCGCCCCGAAATTCAATTCGTGACGTATTCTATTAGAACTCAGTCGAATACAATTATATAGTTGGAGAGGTGGTGACTTGCAATGTTCTTTGATTATTTCGGGTTTATTTCCTCAAGGGAAAAGCCCAATTCTTTAGCTATAGTCAAATTAATGTTTCCTTAATTCGAGTTCTACAATTTAGATTGCGAGAAATTAGGATCATGGAAATCATGATCCAAACATGGCGACCTAGTCGAAAAAGATCATCTAGTTAGATATTATCTGAATTAAGAGAGCTATAAGTTTTGCTGAAGCACTAACTGCACTGAGCGTTAAATCCGCATTGATCCTTAAGTCGCGTTCTAAATTAGCACTAAGTGTAAATTCGCCGCCTAATAAAGAAGAGATTAGGAACAATTTGTTCACTTCCGGGTTGGCTACTACATCTGGAAATGATATATTTTGAAATAAGAAGGGGTAGCACGAATGAAAGAGAAGCGATTGAGGGTAAGTTCCTAAAAATACGTACTAAGGGTTGGCAACGAAGTTTTGGTACATCTCAAATGTAAAGGCTAATTAAGTGTCGTCGACAAAATAAATTACGAATGATTGAGCATCTCCGAGGCTATAATTACTACTACGGTTACTCTTACAATAATAAAACCTTATTCGAAGAATAAATATATTTAGAGAGTCATTGGTGCAAATGGAGGCGATGAAAATTTATGATAAATTAAATCACATTGTGTATATAGCATTTTAAGTGTTTAGAAGTGATTAAAAATCTCATTGTTATCAAAATGTCTGTTTAGAAATGATAACTAATCTCACTATTATCAAAATGTGTAATAATTCCAAGATAATGAAGATACATGTGTGGCGATCCAACAAAGTAGTAAAATAATATAAAGATTAATTAAAGTTAAAGGTTTAAGTCGTCATTAAGGGAATTTTTTTTTATTGAAATTATTGATATTACGCTATTTGAAAAATTGACTAATTGTCTAAGTCAGGACAAATCTAAGTTTACGAGGAGTCAAAATACTTATGAAAACAAGCGTGAGAGTTTAGGAACTCACTGAAAATTGCAAAGTAAATTACTATTTTAAGAAAGGTGTAAAAATGTCAATCTTCAAAATAGGGCATTCATAGTTTAGTGTTTCTACAAAAACAATCATTTAGAGAATAGATAATCGTAAAATTCAAAATTCTTGATGTATTTAAAGAAAAGAAGAAACATAAGGATACATATCCTTCACATATATTTTCCGGATATAGAAAAATTATAAGCATAAGAGTATTTATCTTGTGTATTAATTATAAGGAAAAATACAATGAAAATTGCATTTTATATCAAGTTTCTGAATTTAGAACGAAAGAGCAAATGTAAATAAGGATCACTTGTTTATAGAGATTTCAAAATAAAAACAAGATGTATATGATAAAAAGGAGTAATTGAATATATCAAAGTTGACTAAATAAAAATTATTCCTCACGGCTATACATGTATTAATCGCTCAAAACGAAAGGATAGACTTCTACTATGTATGTGTACAAACATGATACTAGGAGAAGCAAAATAGACATAAACAAAGTTAGACAATGTATTATGTTACTATTATGGGTGTGCGAGATCTAAAGTCATAAGGAGAGCAAGAAATCAAGTGCGGGGGAAAGAAAAAGGAAGGTAGCGGCGGCAATGATTGTTATTGTTAAAATTATAAGAACAATACCTATAGGTAGATTAAAACCAGGTTGAGATATATTTCAAACTTTAATATTTGATGTATATTGATGATTAAATAGACATGTGAGAGTCTTAGAATGTTTGCTAATAATCACGAGTTACCTTATTAAGTTAAACTCCATTTGTGAAAAAGAAGAAGCACTACAAACGGTAGTTGAAAATCTGACAATTTGACTTTTTAGAATGGAGTTCAATAATAGTTAAAACATATAAGGTAAAGACTCAATAGATTTAGAAGAGTAATTATACATTGTTGAAGGTGTCACTGGAAATTTAAAAGTGAACACTAAGTTTTGCAATGTTGTAAGTTTTATAAACACAGATTATAAAACTAATTTGAAATAAAATAAACAAATAAGGTGTGTTTTGAAATGTAGGCATCAGTGATGTCTTGTAAACACATTTGGATTAGAAAGTTGTAAAAATACCATGTTGGGTTTCAAGAAAACACATTTAAGTAAAGTACGATGCCTAAATGGGGAAGTAGTCAAAAGTCTTAAAATAAAAGTGGTTTGAAGATCCGATGAAGCTTTTACACATAATATGAACTTTAACGTCATATGTTTAAGTTTTATAGTAAAGAGTTTAAACACGATTATAAAAGAAAATGTTTCTAGTTTTTCGAAGACGTGTCAAAATGGTAAGCAATGCTTAAAATGGTTTATATGCCCTTAAAAGCACATCAATCCATTGAAATGAATTTGAAATGAAATTGAAATAGCAAGGTTAAAACCAATATTGGTTAAATTGAGTTTTGAAGAAAAGTGTTAAGTTAAAGCAAGTTGTCAAAAGATTTTTAGCGAGAATATGGCTTACATTGTTAGGAAATGTCTAGTAAGTTGTATGAAGTGGTTATAAAGTATTTTATCGATGATAAATAAAACCGATGAAACGAAATAATTTTTCGATGGAAGATTAAGAAGTAAGGAATAAGTATATTAGTGTAGCTGATCGTACCTAAATACTAAGGCGAGTACAAGGCGAGTATAAGACGAGTACCGATGTCTTTTTCCCTAAGATAAAGGGCAAGAAAAATTGTTTGAAAAACGTTTTATGGTGTCAATGCAGTTTCGTGGCCTTTTATAGAGGTCAGAGGGATATCCTATGTTAAGTTTTAACCTGAAGGTGGAAACAACCTAAAGCTAAATCGTAGCGTAGTAATAAGGTCTCACGTATTAGTAGCAATAGGTTAAACCTTTGTGTCTCCTTGTGAGTCGAATCCGGAATGCCCGCCAATGGTATCCAAGTGATTACTTCGTGGTGACTCATCTACATCCTTACGCGATGCTCCAATTATCATTTGTGTCGGTATCGAAACGCTTTTTCCTAGTTGTAACTCTAGTACGAAGACGATGAAGAGGTATTGAGGGATAATTGGTATTGGTTTCGACTTAAGATTATTACTAGTGTATATCTAACTACTAACCTTATATCTAAAGTCAATAGCTACCGAGGAATACCCATTATCAGTACTATGTGCATTGCTCTTAGAGTGGCTAGTGATATAACCTAAGTGGTTAACCTAGCACTTGATAAGGGATAAGAATATTTCTAAATAAAGGCATTGTTATAAAAGTGCACTTAGTTTCTAAGTGTATCTAGATGAATGCCTATAATATGCAATGCCTGTACGCACACCGAAAAACTTTGTTTTTCAAAAGTTCAAGCTGAAAATCGTTTTGAACATAATTCTACTATAACCGTTTCCAGCCTCGCATTAATTTTCCTTAATTAAGCATAGTTGGCCAGACTATACTTAATTAAAGTCCAATAATGCGTACTCGAATTAGTTATACCAGTAGTATGTTCAGTATTTCAAAAACGTTTAGAAAATTTTTGGCTATAGTTGTGGTTTTCCAAAGGAAAACCGGTATTCTCTATAACCTTCGGCTCTGATACCATTTCCTGTCACACCCCGCTAAAGCGGAAACACGAGGCGTGGCAGTATAAAGGGTTTCATAGCAAAAGTTAAAAGACAACACCAACCATAGTATTAAAAATCATTACAAATTTACGATGGGTTTGAACAACTTTTAAAAGAAATTACAATGTAAATTGAAATACAACACATGCGAATGCTCCTAAAAGTGAAGTGTCCCTAAGTGCCACTTACTCGATGATTCCTGAAAAAGCATGTAAAACGAGCGTCAACTATAAAAATAGTTGGTGAGTACTCACAAGTTTAACAAAATAACATTGGTTCATGAATTGAAATCAAAGTTTTGATAAAAGTTTCCAATAATAAAAGTATATTGTTAAAAGGAGTAAATAAGTTTGTAAAAACAAAGTTCTTTGTCATCATGAGAGATAAAGTATGTTGCCCGAATAAGATGCAACATTCATATTCTCATGGAAGATAAAGTTCGTTACTCAAACGAGTAAACAAGTTTCATTGCTAAAATGAGCAATCAATTTTGTGGCTACAAGGAGCAAACAATTTCATTGCTGAAACATGTATATAAGTTTTCAGTAATAAAAGTTCGTTGTTGTAATGATAAACAAAGTTCATTGCTATAATTAATAACAAGTTTATTGCTATAACGAGAAACGAGTTTGTATGTGTATGAGCAAACAACGAGTCTCAACCAAACCTATGACTGAAGCCCTATCAAGATCTATGCTTATCGTTCCATAGATGAATATGGTATCATGCACTCCAGCAATAGGGCGAGTGAGGAGTTGTCAATTCCTAATAGCGCTATCCACAATGACCATTGGCTCAAAGATTTAATGGTTAGAGATAAGGGAAGGGCCTTAATACGATAAGTTCTCATGTTCCGTGTTGCATAGACATACATAGAGAGACATAGCAATAAAATAGCAATCATGTTTGATACAAATCAATTTAAATACAACATTCAAATAATAGTTTTTCGGGACATGCTTTTCCACCCCAAAACATAAAAAAAAACTGAAAATAGGGGAGTGCGTGAATACTCACTATATATAAAATATAGTAACCAAGTTTATACGAGTCAAATAAATACAACGAACATAAATAGTTTAGGACATGCTTTTCCACCCCAAAACATAAAAACCGAAAATAGCGGAGTCGTGAATACTCACTATATATAAAATATAGTAACCAAGTTTATACGAGTCAAATAAATACAACGAATATAAATAGTTTAGGACATGCTTTTCCACCCCAAAACATTTAAAAACCGAAAATAGGGGAGTGGTGAATATTCACAATATGCAAAATATAGTAATCAAGTTTATACGAGTCAACTAAATATAACGAACATAAATAGTTTAGGACATGCTTTTCCACCCCAAAACATAAAAACCGAAAATAGGGGAGTCGTGAATACACACTATGCATTGAGATGATGCAAATGATGCCTTGAACTACGTTCCACGTGTACCACTACCGATTCCTACAATAATGGTATTCGCTAGTGAGTCTCTAATCGAAATCTAACACCAGTATACTTACTACTACAATAGAATTATGCCAATAATGTGTCAAAATTTAATATTGATAAGTTACAAACATTTTTCTGTGGAAATTAAGTTTCAAAGAATCAATTGTTATATAACAATTTAAGTGGAAAATTTCCATTATTGAAATGTTAATATTTAACATTTTAGAGGTGTTCCAATGATTAAATATTCAAAACGAAATCAATTTAGTTCTAAATTTTCCCAAACTTTGTATTTCATTTTTAATTGAAGTCAAACACCTTAAGATAAATTTTTGTTGAATTTTTGATTTGTCGAACTATTTTTCACCATTTAATTCCATGAATAATCATAAAATCATGGAAAAATAGTAAATTATCATGAAATTTTTTTGTAATTTTTGTGTAACTATTTTACAGTGTACATAATCTTGGAAAAATATTAATATGTGTTTCCAAAAAGTTTAACACAATTTTTCTGATTTTTGTACATTTAAGTGTATTAAATCTTGGGAAAATAGAAGAAAAATAGCATACAGAAGATAAAAATCATCAAAAATTTTATGTATCATCCTAACATATTATAAGAGTTTCTGGTAAATTTTCATGAATTTTGGATTAGTAAAACTATTTTTCCTGTTTTTAGTCCATTATAAACACAAAAATTCAAGAGAAATACATATACATTTTCAAAAATTCCCAAAATATTTTTCGGAGTCTTAAATATAAGGTACAAGCTGCGAAAAATAAGAAATAATATTTTTACATTTGCTAAAGTGGTTTTATGATTTATTAGAGCTAAATAAAAAGAAAATTAAAAACCATACTAAACAGTAACAAAAATCGATGAAACTTCATGAGAGATGTTTATTAACTTAAAGGGTCATCCACAAATATTTCCAGAATTTATTTACAAGTAAAAGTATTTTATATGCTTTAACACTCTATTTTATTATTATTTTCATGTAAAAATAAAGAAAAAATATATTAAGCTGAAAATTTCCAGAATGCAACTTCAAACAATTTAATAACAATGAAAAATTGTTTTCTTATTTTTGATGTCGAAAAACATGCCTAAAGGCTCAAACAATTATAGAGAAAACTTGATTCTTATGATTTTGGTAAAAATTATTGATGTTACTTTGAGAATTTTTGCAACATGTTCCAAAGGCTTTTGAATCAAGATATTTTTATACCTCTTAATACATGATTTTAAGTGCTCAAGTTAATTTTTCCTTGATTTTTAATGATGAATAAGATCTTTGAACATGCAATACAAAACTAGTATTCACAAAAAGATGCTGATTGAGCAACAGTTTTGTAAAAATTGCTAAAAATCGAAATATTTGAATTTTCCAGTGAGGTCAGATGGGTTTGAAAGCTAACTCAAAATATTATATTTCAAAAAATGAATCCCGAATTTTGGTTAAGAAATGAGTGAGATATGACAGTTTAAAGTCAGGTAAAGAAATCTGGCAGATTGCATGCATGGTGATTGGTTAGAAAAATGAGTTTTCATCATTTCTTTGAGTAAATATTTTGAAATATTTTAAAAGATATCATGATAAACTTATATTCTAGTCATGTTTCCAGAGATCAAAAGATTAAAACTTATCAAAATGTATACATTCATTTATGAACAAAATTTTGTTTCTCAAAAACTCTTAACTTGAGTTTGATGTTTTAATCCTTAAAATCGATTTTTGGACTAAGATCATGAACATGCAACCTTGTTTATCATACATGCATGGTGTTAAAACACATCCATGATGTTCTAAAAACCATTTTAACAAAAAGAAAACAAGTTTGAAGAAGATGAAGAAGTAGAAGTCGGTTTTTGAAGTAAAATGCACATGCATGGCTTAAATCATTGTTGTGGATCTTCAAGAGATGTACGTTCTTTACCTTAAATTTATTTGTGGCTTGAAAAACCCTTATGAATCTCCATAATTTCGTGGTTAAGAGGCTGTGGTTGTGGTGTTTGGAGAAAAAAAATTAGAGAGAAGGTAGAGAGAGCTTTCTAGAGAGAGAAAGAAGAGAGATGTGTGTGTGTTGGAGAATGAGAGTGTGAGAGAGAGATATGGGAAGAGAGGGGTCCGAAATTTTGAGTATAATAACCCTTTCTCATTCATTTTATTTTATAAAATTTAAGTTATTTTATAAAATATCTAAATTTTATATAAAATGTGCACTAAAATCAAGTTTTTATTCATGAAACCTTGATTTTTGACTTATAAATTAAGGATGAATGTTAATGACTTAAAATTTTATTTTCCTTGATTATATTTCTCTGAATTTAATTGTTTTAAGATAATATTATAAGTTTCATAACTATTTTTATAGAATTCTTGATGTTAAACTTTATAAAATTTAAGTTTTAGGGTTTTTAGGGTTTTTGAGAGTTTGTAAAAATTTGGATATCAAAATAAATAGAATATTTGAGACTTTAAATGATCTTATGGTATTATAACTCTTTTATAGTTATAAATAATGTTTATAATTTATTTTTATCGGTTTATTGGCATTCTATGTAGTGATTCCGAGATTCAAGCGAAATTGAGGAATCAAGTATACTAGTCCTAGTCTTCAACTTTGACTTAAGTTTCTATGAGACTTTGACCTAATTTCTACTTCTAGGTCAAGTGCATGATGTGTGTATATGATTCATGAAAAGGTGTTCGAGTCAAAGAGTGACCCAAATATGGATAGCCTCTACAGTTAAGTAGTTGTAGAATTCACATATCAATGTGAAATCTAAGTACATTATCCATTGTTTCTAGTTGCTTCCAAGTTTCTAGTAGGTTATAACTGAGCTTCTAGTCACTATGTCCAGTATGTGTCATGCGTATATGTGCAACTAAGTTTATTCAAATCTAGAACCGACTCGAATTTTGACGGTTGTCACACTTTTACAAACATATAGTTTTTTTTCTAACAAAAAGGGTTACATTTTGGTTATTTCTCTATTTTGTGGAAAACAACCCAAAAATATGATGTTTTAACCATACATTTTGAAAGTAGACAAAAACATCGTTAAAGACGAGGCAAAAGCTCGAAATGGACTTTTGCATACAAATTTCTCATACTTGTGTTGGATGTAAGATTTTATGACATAATCTTTTATAGACACCTAGACAAGATAATTACTATGTATTTATATAAATGATTATATAAATAATCTTAACAAACAAACATAATAAACTATAATTGGTATAGTTTGACAGTCACAAACACTACTATCATTACGGAAGAAGCATATAATTGTTTACTCCATATCCTCTCAAGAACAGGTCCAAGCTCTTCTTAGATAAACATTTCAAAATGATTCTTGAAAATTTGGTAAGTGTTTTCTTCATAATCTAGTGTTTCTACACTTTGACACTAGTTTCATCTTATTTACACACATTATCATGTGTTAAAACTCTTAGGATAATATCATCTTCAAAGACTTCATCAACCACTTTCAAGTGTTCCAGGCTCGGAGATCTTCACAATCATCTCTTTATCCAACCACAACCACACTCAAGGTGAGTTCATACCCCCACATTTTCCAGTTTTCCATGTTTTAGCGGGGAATACAAGTAAAGTTTGGTTTATCACGCAAATACTTGCATGTTTCATCTCTATGTTAAATATAAAACATTATTTGCAGGAAATACGGTTATCACTAGTTTGTAGACATATATTTGTGATATATTAGTTTGAAATGCAAAACTAACAAAAACAAAACATAAACTAAGTTATATAATCATAAGAAAAGTTATGATTACAACACTACAAGGATTTTGAGACTTTTACCAACATATAGTTTTTTCTTCTAACAAAAAGGGTTACATTCTGGTTATTTCACTATTTTGTGGAAAACAACCCAAAAATATGATGTTTTAACCATACATTTTGAAAGTAGACAAAAACATCGTTAAAGATGGGTCAAAAGCTCGAAATGGACTTTTGTATACAAATTTCTCATACTTGTGTAGGATGTAAGATTTGATGACATAATCTATTATAGACACCTAGACAAGATAATTACTGTGTGTATATATATATATATATATATATATATATATATATATATATATATATATATATATATATATATATATATATAAATGATTATATAAATAGTCTTAACAAACAAACATAATAAAACTATAATTGGTATAGTTTGGGAGTCACAAACACTATTATCATTACGGAAGAAACATATAATTGTTTACTCCATATCCTCTCAAGAACAAGTCCATGCTCTTCTTAGATAAACATTTCCAAATGATTCTTGACAATTTGGTAAGTGTTTTCTTCATAATCTAGTGTTTATACACACTTTGACACTAGTTTCATCTTATTTACACACATTATCATGTGTTAAAACTCTTAGGATAATATCATCTTTAAAGAGTTCATCAACCACTTTCAAGTGTTCCAGGCTCGGAGATCTTCACAATCATCTCTTTATCCAACCACAACCACACTCAAGGTGAGTTCATACCCCCACATTTTCGAGTTTTCCATGTTTTAGGGGGGAATACAAGTAAAGTTTGGTTTATCACACAAATACTTGCATGTTTCATCTCTATGTTAAATATAAAACATTATTTGCAGGAAATACGGTTATCACTAGTTTTAGACAATTAATTGTGATATATTAGTTTTGAAATGCAAAACTAACAAAAACAAAACATAAACTATGTTATATAATCATAAGAAAAGTTATGATTACAAAACTACAAGGATTTTGAGACTTTTACCAACATATAGTTTTTTTTTTCTAACAAAAAGGCTTACATTCTGGTTATTTCACCATTTTGTGGTAAACAACCCAAAAATATGATGTTTTAACCATTCATTTTGAAAGTAGACAAAAACATCATTAAAAACGGGGCAAAAGCTCGAAATGAACTTTTGCATACAAATTTCTCATACTTGTGTTGGATGTAAGATTTTATGACATAATCTTTTATAGACACCTAGACAAGTTAATTACTATGTATTTATATAAATGATTATATAAATAGTCTTAACAAACAAACATAATAAACTATAAATGGTATAGTTTGGGAGTCACAAACACTACTATCATTACGGAAGAAACATATAATTGTTTACTCCATATCCTCTCAAGAACAAGTCGAAGCTCTTCTTAGATAAACATTTCCAAATGATTCTTGACAATTTGGTAAGTGTTTTCTTCATAATCTAGTGTTTATACACACTTTGACAATAGTTTCATCTTATTTACACACATTATCATGTGTTAAAACTCTTAGGATAATATCATCTTCAAACACTTCATCAACCACTTTCAATTGTTCTAGGCTCAGAGATCTTCACAATCATCTCTTTATCCAACCACAACCACACTCAAGGTGAGTTCATACCCCCACATTTTCTAGTTTTCCATGTTTTAGCGGGGAATACAAGTAAAGTTTGGTTTATCATGCAAATACTTGCATGTTTCATCTCTACGTTAAATAAAAAACATTATTTGCAGGAAATACGGTTATCACTAGTTTGTAGACAATTATTTGTGATATATTAGTTTTAAAATGCAAAACTAACAAAAACAAAACATAAACTATGGTATATAATCATAAGAAAAGTTATGATTACAAAACTACAAGGATTTTGAGACTTTTACCAACATATAGTTTTTTTTCTAACAAAAAGGGTTACATTCTGGTTATTTCACCATTTTGTGGTAAACAATCCAAAAATATGATGTTTTAACCATACATTTTGAAAGTAGACAAAAACATCGTTAAAGACGAGGCAAAAGCTCGAAATGGACTTTTGCATACAAATTTCTCATACTTGTGTTGGATGTAAGATTTTATGACATAATCTTTTATAGACACCTAGACAAGATAATTACTATGTATTTATATAAATGATTATATAAATAGTCTTAACAAACAAACATTCTGGGGGGAGGACGTCATGTCAAGTATCACAACACATGCAGTATAGTAATCAAAGTACAACAACCATTGCATTAATAGTATAAGTTTTTACATAGGTTACATTTAGCAACAACATCAAGAGTAGATATAGAGAATAACATAGGATGCAGTTCGGTACTAGGCTGACTTCGCAAAAGCTCCCGGAGTGTACCTGTCTACTGACGACCTGAGAATACAAGTTATTTTGAAAGAGAGGATCAGCATTTGAATGGTGGTGCGTTCATAAGTATTTTAATGACGTTGATATAAATACATGTTTTTCCTCAAAATAATCTCACAAAAGTTTATAGAGTATTTGAATTCCTTCCAGAAAATCCTATATTTTCTATTAGAAGTAGTCTTCTACCAAGACTCGACTGTTTCATGTTTAAAAGAAAGAGTTTCTCTACTAAAAGCAGTCTTCTACCAAGACTCGACTGTTTCATGTTTAAAAGAATGAGTTTCTCTACTAAAAGCAGTCTTCTACCAAGACCCGACTGTTTCATGTTAAAAAGAAAGAGTTTCTCTACTAAAAGCAGTCGTCTACCAAGACTCGACTGTTTCATGTTTAAAAGAATGAGTTTATCTACTAAAAGTAGTCTTCTACCAAGACCCGACTGTTTCATGTTTAAAGAGCATTTTTCCCAAATGTTACTATCATTATCCAAATATAGTTTTACATTATCGTTTTATGTCAAAAACGTTCTAAGTTTAATGTATTAAGGAAAAATATTATAGTACCGTAGTTTTATATGTAGAAACTACCGTGGTACTAATTACCTTAAGGCCATGAATTATAAGGTAAATGTGAAGATACTCGTAACCATACTGATTGACGGATGTAAACACGACGATCTACTGGCGTCGAAATAAATGTGACATTTGTCACCCCTTGGCTTAGTCGGCCGGGACTGTAGCTAGCAGTCAGGATGTGGGATGGTCTGTCCCGTATAGATCTATACACACAATGCCCGCTCTCCCTCCAGGAGACTCTGGTTACCAACTCGACAACGGTGAAATCCGCGTCATGAGGATGTATCTCGTGCTCGATTTGCTATATACATTTCTTTTTACTAAAAGTACATGTTTTAGAATATTGATATAGCTAGTTTCTCCTCATAAAAGTTATTGTTGATTTCTAAACTATACCTATTATAGTTTACTTGAGAGGTTATCTAGGTACCTTTGCTACCCAAAGGCGCTGAACTGGAGTAAGAGTTTTAATATCTAAACAGATATACATAATATATAACTAGGACTTTAACGACACTCGGATAAATAACCGAATACTCTAAGTCCACAACCAAACAAGGAACAGGAAATAAAGCGGGCTATCAGTCCTAAGTCCTTCAAACCCTACTTATATAACTATATCTATATAGACATGAATCTAACAAGAATATAAATTTAAAAGACTTTGATAAAAGCTTAGTAATTTAAAAAGAGATCATAGTACTTTAAAAGAGATTTGAAAGTAATATATGAAAACCTTTAGCTGAATAAAACAGTTTAACATGCAAAAATCTATTTGATGGACAGTTATTAATCACATGCGATTGATATAATAACTTAATAGTTCAACTTGTATTCCCCCCCATAAAAGCATTTAAAATCATTTCAAAGGTTGATTAAGGGGTATGAACTCACCTGAAGTGAGTAACTCGAAAGAAAGATTGATATAGGATCGCCGGGTGTCGAATGAAGTCGTGAGCACAGACGGATCCTAGTTTATCATGTAATAACACATATATGAATACACTTAGGGTATATAACCACTAATGGACACATGGACACACCTTAGGGACATGAAAACACTTAGAATTAAGTGTTACAAACACCTATTGAAGTCCCGAAATGAGTGTAAGGCCTTAGATTTTAGTGTAAGGCCACCAAACTCGACTTTTATGTGTGTGCGGCCAGGTGTACGGCCAGGGTGTGCGGCCAGGCCTGTGTGCAGTCGTACATGGGAGTGTGCGGCCGTACATAGGAGTGTGCGGCCGTACATAGGAGTTTGCGGTCGTACACTCTTCATTCACGCACAAAATGTTGATTTCCGGGAGTTTTCAAAGCTAATACCAAGTCCAACTCGCAAATGAAGGCCAACTCTTCACCTTGGAGAGTCTTTGAGGTGTGTACGACCACCTTATGAAGGTGTGCGACCGTACACCTTCAAGTGAAGAAGAACACGAAGAACATGATGAGTTTTAAGCTTAGATCGAGGTGTCTTACCACTATAACAAGCTGAATGATGGAGTAATTCACGTACTTGAGGCCTTGAGAGTGTTCTTGGATGAAGTTTTTATAGAGAGAAAGTAGAGAGAGAAAGTAGAGTGCAGCCAAAATGTGAAAGGAGTGAATGAAGGGGTCTCCTCCAATATATAGGGTTGGGTGTGCGGCTGGGAGGGTGTACGGCTGGCTGTGTGCGGCTGGCTGGCCGCACACTCGGGTGTGCGGCCGCACACACCTTTCTTGGTGTGTTTGGCCCGATTTTGTGATGCTACACACATTCTAATCCTTCCCAAGACTCATATCTAGGTTATACTAAGCCTAGAACACTCATATGGACCCACAATTTCGTTATAAGATAGCCAAAACGAAGGCTGACACTCGGCTGAGTTGAATAGCTGAACTTTACAAGACAAAGATTTTCGGGTTGTCACATTATCCTCCCGTTAGAGGGAATTTCGTCCCGAAATTAGAATCTTAACGAACACTCAAGGATGGATATGAAAGATGCGGATACTTCATGCTCTAGCTGATCTGCCCGTTCCTTAGGGAAATCAGGTCCATACTAAGTTTTAGGGAATTTTCGTTACGAGGTATAGTTTCTTTTTCGATCTCTGGGCCACACGGGATAAGGTTTCATCGGTTTCCTTTACTGAGCTAGATTTCTCATGTTTTCCTTAACGAACGTGACTATGGTTTTTATAGATCTAGTCGAGAAAATGATGAGAGTTTTGTCGGGTACTACCGATTCATTCGCTGAGACGTGGACATGTTAGGGTGGAATTTATGGAATCCCTAAAGTAGTCTGGGTCTGACGGATACTGGACCAATTCTATCAAGAATCTCTGATGGTCCTCAGTTCTTTGGAATATGGAACGTTTCAGTTCCCAAAACATAATGTACTTCCATGGTGAGATCATCACTTGGCTTGATCACCATTCTGAGGTTCCAAAAATTTTCCCTTACTGGAGGTGTAGTCCTCATGATTGGTTCCTAGGAGTCTCAGGTCGTATTCGGATTCGTATTTCCTACTGGTTGGCTTTCAGAGATTTTCTGGATCATTGAAGTTGCTGACTATATGCTGGCATCTATTGGTTGCGTGGCATCTACCTCGGCCTAGTGCAGAAAGGACCTGCACTTTCGACTCATGAGGTGTTTCTAACGGAATATCTCAACGTCAGGATGATAGAGGGTTTTACCAGATGATGCTTAGATAACTCCAATTTTCATCATAGTCTAATAGATGCTTTCGCAGCATAATCCCTAATCGGAAGGAATCGTTCTCTCATTCGGTTCGCTGTTTCATGGATAGCAGTCTCTGATCAGGGCTAGCTTCGCCCTTAGAGATTTTCTGAAGTGATTGACTATCTCGGGAGGTGGTTCTACTATCTCTTAGAGATAATGTTCCTTGGAACACCTAGTAGTCTAACAAATCTCTAAGGCATGCTCCATTAGTTTCTCCATTGTGTCTGTTTCCTCTAGTTTGTAGGAAGCGCGTGATCTTGTATAACCCGTCGACTAACACCTAGGCTGGTGTCGAGTCCACAATCTCTTTATGACGTGGGTTATAAAGCTTAACGCAACTTGCTGCCTACTTTACTCAAGTATTCTTAGTCGCAGAGGTAATCATGCGGTTCTTAGCATCCTAGTATTAACTTTGGTGAATACAAACTATCATCTATAGGGCGACGGTAACTTTCTCACATGACGAGGCACTATCACAACTCTTTCTGACCTAGGCACTTCTCGTTTGTATCTGGACGAACGAAGTGCTTGAGTAGTTCGAGCATCCCTTGCAGCTACTCTTCCGATGTTACCGAGTTTCTCTATCTAGATTAAATCTAGATGGCATAAGACTCTGCCACTCAGAACCTCTAATTTCCTCATCCATTCTTCTCAGAGTTTAACATGTCACAGCTTTCCAGGTTTCTTGGCTCACTACTCAGATGCTTAATTTGTGGGATCAGGCATGAATGGATGGTCGTAGTCAATGTTTTTGACTCTTACGACTTGAGTTACTTTTCCTGACTGAGGGTGTCAGCTACTATATTGGCTTAACCCGGGATGACAACAAATTTCGAATTTATAGTCATTTTAGTAGCTCAACCCACAATTGTTCTATTGACTTCAGCTCCTTTCCTATGGCTATATGATGAAGGGTTTTATTTTAAGGTTCATGGTAGACCTCATACTCGGCTCAATCACTATTACTCAGTGTATGCAAGTCGTATATAATTGAGATTGACAGGATGTTCAGATGTGTGGCCCCACCCCAAACCCACAACCAAACAAGGAACAGGGAGTAAGGGGGAAGCACACATCTTAAATCTTATCGACCTACATTATATACCACTCTAATGCATATACTCAGTATTAGTAAGTTAATCCCATGAGTTCTTTCTCTTGATTCACGAACTTGATCATGCGGCGCAAGTGGTCTTTCTGGAGGATCTATTGAGTAGGCCTCGGGCGGTTGTTGCCTTCCGGAATATCTGCAGTGCCTTTCGCTTCTGGTTTTAATGTCTAATGGGGTTGGTTAACAGCGCGTGGTACCCCTCTCCTGGGTACGTCTAAAGGTTGGATGAGAGAGACGACATATGGTTCGCATTAGGTTTTCTTATTAGGTTCGAAAGAACCTTTATTTGACACCCATGATAAGGTGAAAGTTCTTTTTACACAACACTAGGGATTTTCGCGTGGTCGAAACAAGTCGAACCATGGCTGACGGTAGTCTCGAAATTAATAAACATCGACACGATATAGAATGAAGATTGATAGGACCATGTGCTGAACAGGGCACACAAGTTCTTAGCGTCTCGGGTTCGTCTGTGGTATTACTATCGTGAATACTTGGACCGCCATGATTGACGCTAAACGCTAGGGGTCCTAATGTTTTGGAATAACGTACTTTTCATGAACGAATTTCTCGCGAGGCCTTTCTATAATCGCTTAGTATACACTAGTCATGTATAATTAAGATTAAAAGGACTGTTGACTGAGCGACTCCGCCCTAAATCCACAACCAAACAAGGAACAGGAGATAAGGCCGCATCACTCACTCGAGGTCTATCAATCCTAATTATAAATGGCCTTAACGTATATACTAAGCCATCATAGCTTTACCTGCTGGGTTTTTAAGTTTTACAACAGTGCTGCGACTTTTGCCTTAACGAGGGAGTAATTATAATTAGAATTGAGTACTTAAAGTTTTCGATTAGCTACTTAAGGTTGGGAAGCGTACCAAATATCTACCGGGTTCCTTGATGTTCCTCTAGGCATTAGGGTTAAACTCCTCCTACGTCTTTGTCATTTCTTTCAGTTGGGCAGTCCCTCTTGAAATGCCCAATTTCACCACATAGGTGGCATATTGGACTGGTCCCAATATTGGTGGTTGATGCAATGAACTCAACCGGAGTTCTGTAGTGGCGAGCGGTATGCCCCTTCATGTTGCACCTAAGGCAAAAGGGTTCTCAACAGACTCCATAGTGATGGTAGTCACACTTGCTACAGTGGGGGAGGTTTCCTAGATATGGTCTTCCTGGTGTCGAGACAGGAGGGTTGACAGGGGTATCGACTACCTCAGCTTGCTGCCCTTCGGAAGGTCCTTGAGCCAAGGTACTCCCCTTCTCGTTCTCAAACTTTCTTTTCAGGGGATTAGATTGGAGTTCTTGGGTGGCTTTACACACCGGTGCTGGTTGCTGCTGTCCATTGCTATGATCGGGATTCCCGATAGTGCTCCTGCTAACATTTGTGTTGTTAGCATTCAGGTGAGCCATGACAGCTGCTACGGCTGCTGAAACTGCAGCTTGGAACGTAGCTTCATCGATCTGAAGAGTCGGTGTCTTGCTAGCGGGTTGGTTACGTTTCTTCGGAGGCATGATTTTTCCTACACGATGAGGAACACAAGCGGATGAGGGATGATAATTACCCTTAGACATATCTTTCTTTATTATAATAGACATAAATCATTTCCGCGCTTTGAGTTATGGTTATCTAAGTGTCGACCTACATCCCTATGATGCAGTCCTGGCAACAGGGTAGAGTAAATGTATCGGAAAGTTCTTAGACCAATATTTTTCACCCATAAAGTTCTTACACGATCACACACGAAGACATATATCCGAGAGGTCTCTGATCGAACCCATCGAGACTTAGATATATCAAAAATCTGTGTTTATGATCTGACATCATGAGACCGTCATGAAAGAGAAACCCAATTTTCTAAACTTTTAAGGAATTGACGGGGAACTATGTTCCGGATTTTCACGAACCATTTGGTTTAGTACCAACATTCGAAACTCCAAATCATATTCAATTCGTATGAGTGGTCTTGATCAAACATTCGAAACCCCTGATGTTTGTTACCCAACAAGATCCAGCACAAATTTTTTTCTTGAAAATGATTTCCGTGTGAATTTCATTCGAACTTCAATGTCACTTCAAATTTATCAAAACAAACTTGTCCCTGACTACACTAGTCAAACAAGTAGATTTTGTTATAATTTATCACCTTATGTTTAGGATGACATGTAACGAAAATTTTAAACTACCCACGAAGCATTATAAAAGAAGCCCTTTGATACTTATTTACAAGTATTCGATTGTATTTCACGGGAACCTACACAAGCTGTTGATCAGTTCTCTTAATGATTAATGAAGCAATCTTTGACCGATATTTTATATGCCTTTGTGTCAAATTAATATTTTGACATCACAATATCCCAAAATTTTCTTATCTTTGTTTCTCGTCTAAATTCTTTGGAACACTGCACTCACGAAATCCTTGAGGTTCTGAGTAATACCAACTCAGGCTGATGATTTCAAACATCTGGCATATGACTTCGCTTTTCATCCCAAAAGCGAAAGAGCCTTGCTTCCATACGAAGGGTTCTGACGGTTACAATCTTCTTGGGGATAACAATACAGGCTGGTTTTAATGACGTATGGTATTCTGTCCGGATTTCAAGGTGATGTGACAGATACTTTTTGACGCATGGCTACTTTTACGCAGTAATGGTCCAATTTTCAAGGTGCCATGTCAGATATCATTAAATATACATCCCGCTTCAAATTCAAACCTCAGGGTTACATATAAAAGGGGATTCAAGGGTTCATTATCAGTTTACGCGATCAAAAAGAACAAATTCCCAAATTTTCTGATCTTCAAAGTTTTCAAACCCTAACAATGGCGACTTCTGTTCATGTTGATGCTGATCCTTCTCAAACCACTGAAGATGTATCTTCATTGCCAATTATGAAGATTCAAGCAACTAACTATTACTTGGAGGGTGATGTTTCTAAATATCTGGAAGAATTGAAGATGTTAATCGTTGCCTTGAAGAGCTCTGTTTTGTCTAAGGCGATGTTCAGTTCATTCTCAGTTCCAATGTCATGGCTTTCTCAAGCCGGATCAACCGCTACTTACAATAAAGCTTCTGATACAATTACTTTCCATCTGGTGAATGACAAAAAGGTCAGATTATCAAAGAAACTCTTTTGCCAAATTCTTGAAATTCCGAATTCACCTCCGTATGTTGCTTTCACATTTCCTCAAATAGTTCATATGTTTATTGAGATGGGATATCAGCCTCAGTTATCCAAGATTGGTGATTTTAAGAAATCTGGTCTTCCAAGTATCTGGAATTTCTTATTTGGTATTTTTCTAAGATGTTTAACTGGGAGATCAGTTGGTCTTGACAAAGGAAGAATGGAAGTATATGCCATGGTTGCTGGGCTATACTATGATCTTCAAGTAGATTATTCTACACAATTGTGGAAGGAATTCCAAAAGAGTGTAGAACACACGAATGCTATTCATGGTATTTCGTGTGCAAGATACTGGAGCTTGATTTTGCAACATGTTTACAACAAGGAAGGGATTTTGGTACCAAATGATGAAGAAAAAGCAGTTTTTCAATCGTACCACTATCCGAATGATGTCACAGATAGTGCTGAGGTTTTTCCATCTGTTGCTTGTATTCCAGATGCAATGCTCAAACGAGTTGATCCTTCGAATTCTGTTTTAGTGGCATATTTGAAGACTATTAATTCTACAATCGAAACTGGGATACTATTGGAAAGGGAAGATAAGAAATCCAAGCGGTCAAAGAAGACTGAAACTACTTCTCATGACGACAAACTCACAGAATTGAAATCTTCGAAATCTCCAAAGAAGAAGCCTCTAACAGTTGAAGTGTATGTTTGTGAGACACAAGTGATTGAGCCTGTTGCTGAAGACACTCAAGAACAAGTGATCATTCCTTCGAAGACTGGTATGTTTCGAAGAATCAAAATGAAGTCAACACATAAAAGCAAGTCTCCAACACAAAAAGTGGTTCGAAAACCTCACATCACTCATCAAGGTGTTTTAATTCGAGAATTGCCAGCACCTGTTTCTCCATTATCCAAGAAACGAAGGGCTGAGGATATGGCCAAACATTTGTCGAAGAAGAAGAAGAAGAAGACACGAAAGCTTATGCTTTCCACTGAGTCTACAAAAGATGATGATAAAAGAATTCCTGAAACACCAGAAGTCACTCTTCATGTAGAAAGTTCGACTCCTGAGCAGACAATCGTCATACCACCTGAAGATTCGGTTACCAAATCAGTTTCTGAGGAGGTACGAACTTCAGGCATCCCTGCAAACGTATTTGATACGAAAACAAATTGGTATAGTTTGGGAGTCACAAACACTACTATCATTACGGAAGAAACATATAATAGTTTACTCCATATCCTCTCAAGAACAAGTCCAAGCTCTTCTTAGATAAACATTTCCAAATGATTCTTGACAATTTGGTAAGTGTTTTCTTCATAATTGTGACAACCCGAAATTTCTATTCTGTACAACCATTCACTTCAATAGAAGTCAGAACAGTTTCTGCTAACTTTTGAGTTGTGTAGAGTCAGTTTGAGTGTTCTAAAGCCTAGTACTTCAGGAGATAACAGGAGAGAGGATGCCCTAGGGTTTATTGTGCAACAATAATGTCCTAAAATACCAAGAGTTTGCAGTTTACGGCCTAAACAAGGTGTTTAAGGCCGTAAACCCTAAGGGGGTAAAAATATGACACTTAGTCATATTTACCACTTTTTCACATTTTCAAGATCCAAAACTCAAATCCTCTCAAGTATCATCCGATTTTCCTTCTTCATCTTCAACTTTGTAAGTGTTTCTTACCCTAAAAAGTTGATATCTTACTTAATCTAGTGATCTTACATGATTCCATCCGTGAAATCATTCCGTATGTGTAGATCTTCAAGTTTCACCAAGAACACCAAAAACACACACTAGTGTTCTTGGACTTCTAACACCTTTTCAAGCTTCTACATAGTAAGTACTCTTACCCTAGTGTGTTATAAGACTTGCTACCCTTCTTAATCATCTAGAAAACATAAGGAAACACAAGATCAAAGGTGTTTACGGTCCAAGATGTTCTTGGACCGTAAACCCTAATGAAGGGGCCAAAGTGTGCCCTAGTCACTTACCAAGCCTTGGATACTAGTCTAGATACCATCCTTGATGTGCTTAGGAATTAAAACATCAAAAAGACCATAAACCATTTGGGTTTACGGCCGTAAACCCAAGGAGAAATGGTCCAAGGACCGTAAACTCCACAAAGGGTGAAATGGTGCCCTAATCACTTCCTAAGGCTTAAACATGAAGTAGGAATGCTTCTTATGACCTTTAAAGCTTCAAAACATAAAATGGTAAAAGTACCATGAGTTTACGGCCGTAAACTCATGGGTTTACGACCGTAAACTCAATGAGAGTTGGTCCCAAAACCGTAAACTCCAAAAGAGTTTACCCTTGGACCCCAAACTCAATAGCCAAGTCCTACAACCCTTGGATGCAATCCTTAGTACTTATAACACTTAAATCAAGTGTTGTACATCTCTTAGAATGTCTTAAGTTGGTTAATTAGTTACCAAATGACTAATTGGATACATATATGTGTGATTATATGTTAACTAGGATCCTTGTGTGTGTTCAAGTCTTCACTTGACACTTAGCATCCTATACTATCCGTTCATCCAAACCACTCACTACAGGTGAGTTCATACCCCTTAATCAACCTTCTAAATGATTTTAAATGCTTTTATAGGGGGGGGATACAAGTTGAACTATTATAGTTATTATATCAATCACATGTGATTAATAACTACCAAACAAGTGGATTTCTTACTTTTCAAACTGTGTTATCAAACTGTTTTACTTCAAACTGTTTTACAAACTCTTTCATATATCAAATACATTTATTAAACCCTTTTAAACTTATATTCTGTTAAGTGTGTACTTATATAGATATAGTTATATAAGTAGGATTGAAAGGACTTAGGATTGATAGCTCACCTTACTTCCTGTTCCTTGTTTGGTTGTGGACTTAGGGTATTCAGGTTATTTGTCCGAATGTCGTTTGAATCCTAGTTATATATTATGTATATGTATATAGGTATAAAAGTTCCTTCTTTCATTCAGTTCAATACCTTTGGGTAGCAAAGGTATGCACACATGTTCATACATTCAAACAACATTACTAGTAAGCTATAATAGGTATAGTTTAGGGATATACTAATACTATTACTAGAACAGTGAAACAACCAAGAGTCAGTTCATACATGAGTCAATACTATACAGAGAGAACATAACATACAGATAGAAAATACTATGATGAGAAACAAACAATACTATACAGAGAGAACATACATACATGCTAGACAGGGAGAGAACACATAATACAGCTAGCACATACATATACTAGAACATTACTACAGTTATGTGAGCCACGTAACGTGGCATGGCACTACCTGTCATGACCGTTTTGTATCCAGAATCTCCTTAAGTGGGGAGCGTATGAGTTTATGTATAGATCTATACTGGATTGACTATCCTACACCTCGCTGCTCGCTAGAGTGGGACTTGCAAGTCTACGGATGCCAAACGTCATTTCTTCCGACATCTTACATTGTCGCATTCTATAGTCGGTAGCAGGGTACAGGCCGATCACATGGTACTTTAAATAACAATTGGTTTAAGGTAGTTAGTACAGTAGTAGTTATTTAATACAACACTACAGTACTATTTCATTTTCCCATTACATTCACTTTGTGATCTTCACACAATAAACAATAATATAAAAACTATATTTTTGGTTAATGATAGTCAGATTTGGGAAAATGCACACTCTTACAAGAGACACACACAGATACTAGATGCCTTGGTAGAAGGCTACTTTTAGTAGGAAACATAGGGTTTTCTAGGGGAGTTCAAACAATTACAAACTTTTAAAACTTATACAATTACAGACTTACAAACACTTTCATACAAATACAGACACTAATATACTTATGATCTCACCAGCTTTAAAGCTGATAAACTCTTTCAAAATAACTTGTATTCTCAGGTCACCAGTAGACAGGTACCGGAGCCAGGTTTTGAGAAGATGGAGCTCGTTCAAGACTCATCTTTTATTTTGATTCATATTTTTTGGTGTCTATATAACTTGACAGAACACACTTGTATGAAATTATATTATTAATGCAATGGATGATGTTGTTCTTTGTTTACTACTATGCATTGTTGTGATACTGTACATGACGTCCTCCACCCCCGAACGATTCCGCCGTTCCGGTTTTGGGGTGTGACAGATTGGTATCAGAGCACTGTTTGTAGTGAATCGAGTGTATCAACCCATAAAAGATATACGAACTATAATCACAGCGGGAGTAAAATACTCTGATAAAGAGTTTATACTTTTAAATAATAAAATATTTAACTAAATATACATACCTGCATTCATACTAAAATCAGTGTCACTAGGACAGAACAAAAGTATTACGATTGTTGGGCAGCACAAGTAGACTTAGAGACATATGGTCAACCCTGGGAAGATATAGCCTGATCAACTATATTATCCGAGGAGTGATTACCATGTGCCTAAGTGTGGTTGTGAGGTTGCAACAAGTCTAAAAACTTACCAACACTACTACAACGAGAACAGTAGAACAGAACATAAACTTAAAATACTATAGGAGTATTTTGTGTTACTATTAATTACTTATCTGAGAACTAATGGTCTTTATTAGTATGCCAATAGTTGCTGAGTGGATACACTAAGGTTATATGTATATAGGATATCACAGACTTAAAATCTGCGATCTTTGCTTCAATTCCTCTTCCTTGTTTGGTTGTGGGCTTAGAGTTAGGGTCACTTATTCGAAGGTCTATCCTGTCTTGGTTACATATGACTGGTATGCACTACGCAAATATTGAAATAACTGATGAAGATCATCTTATAATTATCTAATTAGTTCGTCTATTTAGTTATTTCTTTATCCCTTTTCTCGCGTAGATATCATGGTTGGATTCCATCTTCCCGGAGACCCGTACTACCTCAACAACGGTAATGCAGGATGGCTGGGAGAAGAGCCAGAAGATGATCATCCAATCCCTTTGGATGATCACGAAGCTGAAGGGTTTTCTGATGGTTCTGACTCAGAGCCAGAATTCAACAACCTACCCCTAGCTGCTCAAGGCCCAAACCCAAACCCTCGTCCAGCATTTCAAGGACCCACACCTCTGTGGGCCACAAACTTGAATAGATGGAGTCAGGAACAGGGTCAACCCATTCCCTACAGTGGAGACAAAAGCTTTTACAACCTCACCGAGGGAGGTTCAGCTGACAGGGTCCTACCCATCATGGTTCGTAGGATTTCTCGGAACACGGAACAAGGTCGAGGGACTATCGACCGAGTCATAGAGATTGACGCCAACTCTGGCGTTAACACGGTCCGCATTCGCCAACTAGAGTCTGCTCATGAAAGGACTCAGGTCTGCAATGCAGTTCTGCAGAGGGAACTTGCTGAAACCCAAGCTGAAGTCAGGGAACTTCGAGCTCAGCAAGTAAGATCTGAAAGGCGTATGAGGGACATAGAATGTCTTCTGTCGGATTCAAGAACTCACTGTAGTAGTTATCGTCGCCGTTAGAGTCTCATCGACTTCTCTTTTGGATATAACCTAGTTTGTGTAAAAACTCTAGTATAATTTCCTATCTTTGTAAATCTTAGACCTGTTAGGTCTTAATTAGGTCGTAGTTCTGTCAAAATTTTCCCATATTGGTTGATGTAAGACCTACTTCTAGGTCATTTTTCCCGAACTTGTTACATCTGTAATACCAGTATTATTGACAGATACCTAATCTTATGGAAATCAATATCCAATTGCTATCATCTGCTAGCACTAGATCATCCTTCAATCGTGCTATTCAATTGTGTTGTTGGGCTATGGAGAGTTAGTCCATTAGTCATTCTCATCAATTTTCCTATTAAATTCTTATCAATGTCTTCATCTTTCTAAACTTATTGTTAAAAGATGCCTCCACGTCGATCAAGAAGACGCGATCCTCCGATAACTGCAACACCGCCTGCTCCTCAAATCGATATGGCAGCATTAAATGTTGATGTAGCTGCGGCTGTGGCTACAGCCATGGCTCAATATCATTCATCTGGTTCCACTAGAGGAGGAACCCCTGTTCAATCTACTCTTGGTGAAGCCCCTGTGAGCTTGAGAGAGTGCTCCTATAAGGACTTCACTAACTGCAAGCCCAAGTCCTTTAGAGGGACTGGCGGAGTCATTGCCCTCTCGCAATGGTTCGAGAAGACCGAATCGGTTTTCGAAATCTGCTCCTGTCCAGAAGGGAGCAAGGTCAAGTTCGCTGCTTGCACCTTTGAAGACAAAGCCCTGACATGGTAGAATATCCATGTCAAGTCATTATCTCTTGTGGTGGCTAATGCTATGGGCTGGGAAACTTTGAGAGACCTCATGATTGACGAGTACTGCCCGAGGGGCGAAATCCAAAAACTGGAGGAGGAACTGTGGAGCCTAACCATGAAGGGGTCCGACACAGTCTCCTACACCGCCAGGTTCTGTGAACTGGTGGCCCTCTGTCCCAACATGGTTCATACAGAGGGGAAGAAGATAGAGAGATTCATATGGGGACTGGTGCCTCCATTCCAGGGAAATGTTTTGGCTTCAAACCCCACTACATTCGATAGTGCCAAACGATTGGCACAGCGGCTTATAGACCATGGGGTTCGTACCCCGGCCGCAACAACAACCCTGTCCATCTCGGAACCTTCCAAAACCGCTGATTCCAAGCGGAAGCTCTGGGATGACAAGAAGAAGAAGAAGGCTGCCAAAAAGCAACGGGTCGTGGCAATTCATGCTGCGATAGCACCTGCCACTGCTGCTGCTCCGGTAAAGCAGTACACTGGAAGCTTGCCTAAGTGCAACAAATGCAACTTCCACCACACAGGAGCCTGCCGGGAAATGTAGTGTTCAAACTACAACAGGAAGGGGCACACCGCCCGTTTCTGCAAAGCTCCGGCGAGGCCACTCAACCAAGTCCCCAGCGCAGGAGTGGGCCAAGCTTGCTACAGTTGTGGTGAGGTGGGCCACTACAAGAGGTACTGCCCTAAGGCAGGGAATGTCGGATGAGTGGGAAGAGTTTTGGCCATAGGCCACGAGGAAGCGGTTGCCGACCCCACAGTGGTCACTGGTACGTTTCTCCTCGATAACTCTTATGCATGCATACTGTTTGATAGTGGAGTGGAGAGGAGTTTCGTGAACCAAAAATTTGCTCATTTACTTAAGAAAAAATCACGAACACTTAAAGAACCGTTCACTGTAGAAATGGCTAATGGAAAGACGGAGAGCACTAGCAGTATATTCATAGGGTGTACCCTAACACTAGATAGCCATTCTTTTTCGATCGACCTCATGCCAGTCTCAATTAAAAGTTTCGACGTCATTATCGGCATGGATTGGTTGAGTCTTCATCGTGCCGACATCATGTGTTATGAAAAGGCTGTTCGCCTTAATCTGCCGTCTGGCGAAACTCTAGTAGTTTATGGCGACAAACCCGGCACGAACCTTCGTATCATCTCAAGCATTCAAGCTCAGAAATTCTTGCGAAAGGAATGTCGCGCATTCCTTTCTCATGTGGTCGATGTGAGCCAAGAAACAAAAAACATTCAGAACATTCCAGTAGTACGCGACTTTCCCGACATCTTTCCAGAAGAACTCCCAGGATTACCTCCGCAACGTCAAGTCGAGTTCAGAATCGACTTAGTTCCAGGGGCTACCCCCGTAGCCAAAACGCCCTATCGTATAGCACCTGCAGAGATGCAAGAACTATCCTGTCAACATAACGAACTGCTCAACAAGCGCTTTATAAGACCAAGCTTCTCACCCTGGGGAGCTCCAGTCTTGTTCGTCAAGAAGAAAGACGGATCGTTTCGTATGTGCATCGACTACAGGGAGCTCAACAAACTGACCGTCAAAAATCGTTACCCTCTGCCTCGTATTGACGATTTATTTGACCAACTTCAAGGGGCGAACTTCTTTTCAAAAATCGACTTAAGATCCGGATATCACCAACTACGAGTGCTAGGGGAGGATGTTCCGAAGACAGCCTTCCGAACTCGTTATGGGCACTACGTATTCGTAGTGATGCCGTTCGGATTAACAAACACGCCCGCAGTATTCATGGATTTAATGAATAGGGTGTGTCGTCCTTACTTGGATCAGTTCGTCATCGTCTTCATCGATGACATACTCATCTACTCTCGTAGTAAGGAGGAACATAGTCAACATCTGCGACTAGTCTTAGAAACACTACATTCGGAGAAGCTCTATGTGATGTTCTCGAAATGCGAATTTTGGATCCGAAGAGTCGAATTCTTAGGGCACGTGGTTAGCGAAGAGGGAATACATGTGGACCCTTCCAAAATCAAAGCCATTGAGAGTCGGTCAGCACCGAAGACGCCTACAGAAATTCGTCAATTTCTAGGCCTCGCTGGCTACCATCGCAGGTTCATTCAGAACTTCTCCCGCATCGCGAAATGTCTTACAACACTGACCCAGAAAGGCGTGGCCTTTGACTAGGAAGAGAAGCAGGAGAGAGCGTTCCAAACGCTCAAAGGAGCCTTGTGCACCGCGCCAATACTATCCCTCCCCGAAGGGATAGAAGACTTCGTTGTCTATTGCGATGCGTCAAATCAAGGGCTCGGCTGTGTTCTGATGCAACGAGGTAAGGTCATCGCCTATGCCTCGAGACAACTAAAGACACACGAGGTCAACTACACTACCCACGATCTTGAGCTAGGAGCAGCTGTGTTTGCTCTGAAGATCTGGAGACACTACTTGTACGGTACAAAAATCACTATTTTTACAGACCACAAAAGCCTACAACATATATTCGACCAGAAAGAGCTCAACATGAGACAACGACGGTGGGTCGAGCTACTCAATGACTATGAATGCGAAATTCGTTATCATCTGGGTAAAGCCAACGTAGTAGCTGACGCCCTAAGTCGGAAAGAATATTCTGGTCGTAGAGTCAAATCTTTGACTATGACTATCCATTCACACTTGTCCACACAAATTAAGGAGGCTCAGCTCGACGCTTTGAAACCTGAAAATGTGGCGGGTGAATCCCTGAGAGGGATGGATAAGAACTTGGAGGTTAAGGGTGGCGGAGCTTATTATCTCATGGATCGGATCTAGACCCCGAAACTCGGTGTTTTCAGAGACTTGGTCATGACCGAGGCACACAACACTCGTTATTCCGTCCACCCAGGTTCAGATAAGATGTATCTGGATCTTAAAAAGCTATACTGGTGGCCTAACATGAAAGCAGAGATTGCTACCTTCGTGAGTAAATGCCTTACTTGCGCCAAGGCCAAGGTCGAATACCAGAAACCGTCAGGATTACTCCAGCAACCGGAGATACCTGAATGGAAGTGGGAGTGGATCACTATGGACTTCATAACTAAGTTGCCCAAGACAACGGGTGGACTTGATACCATATGGGTCATCGTCGACAGATTGACCAAGTCCGCACACTTCCTGCCTATCAAAGAAACAGACAAGATGGAGAAGCTTACAAGAACTTATATACGGGAGATTGTACGATTGCACGGTGTTCCCATATCCATTATCTCGGACAGAGATAATAGATTCAAGTCGAGGTTTTGGCAGTCGCTACAAAGTTCCCTAGGAACTAGGCTGGACATGAGTACAGCCTACCATCCACAGACTGACGGACAGAGTGAGAGGACTATCCAAACCTTGGAAGATATGTTGTGAGCCTGTGTAATCGACTTTGGGAAAGCATGGGATACTCATTTACCCCTTGTCGAATTTTCCTACAACAACAGTTATCACACGAGCATAAAGGCTGCTCCATTCGAGGCCCTCTATGGCCGAAAGTGCAGATCCCCTCTATGCTGGGCTGAGGTGGGTGATACCCAGTTAGCTAAAGGATGAGTTCCTGAAAGCACTCTCACAGGTTCGGAGATCATTCGGGAAATGACATAGAATATCGTTCAGATTCGTGAACGATTGAAAGCCTCTAACCGACAGAAAAGCTACGCTGATAAACGAAGGAAACCGTAGGAATTCCAGGTGGGTGACGATGTTCTATTGAAGGTCTCACCCTGGAAGGGCTTAATACGCTTTGGAAAGCGTGGAAAGCTAAATCCAAGATACATAGGGCCTTTCGAGATTCTCGTAAGAATCGGCCCTGTAGCTTACAAACTTAACTTACCACGCGAACTCAGTAATGTACATTCTACTTTCCACGTCTCGAACTTGAAAAAGTGTATGTCCGACGAGACTCTTGTAATCCCACTAGACGAGATCGAGATCAACGAGAGCCTCAACTTTGTGGAAGAACCTGTAGAGATCATGGACCGGGAGGTCAAGCAAATGAAACAAAGTCCTATCCCGATAGTGAAGGTTCGCTGGAACGCCAAGCGAGGACCTGAATTCACATGGGAGCGAGAGGATCCGATGAAACTGAAATATCCTCGTCTTTTTACCTAGTTATTTGTAACTACCTATTTTCTTAAACTCTAATTTCGGGACAAAATTCCTTCTAACGGGGGGATGATGTGACAACCCGAAATTTCTATTCTGTACAACCATTCACTTCAATAGAAGTCAGAACAGTTTCTGCTAACTTTTGAGCTATATAGAGTCAGTTTGAGTGTTCTAAAGCCTAGTACTTCAGGAGATAACAGGAGAGAGGATGCCCTAGGGTTTATTGTGCAACAATAATGTCCTAAAACTCCAACAGTTTGGAGTTTACGGCCTAAACAAGGTGTTTACGGCCGTAAACCCTAAGGGGGTATAAATATGACATTTAGTCATATTTACCACTTTTTCACATTTTCAAGATCCAAAACTCAAATCCTCTCAAGTATCATCCGATTTTCCTTCTTGATCTTCAACTTTGTAAGTGTTTCTTACCCTAAAATGTTGATATCTTACTTAATATAGTGATCTTACATGATTCCATCGGTGAAATCATTCCATATGTGTAGATCTTCAAGTTTCACCACGAACACACACTAGTGTTCTTGGACTTCTAACACCTTTTCAAGCTTCTACATAGTAAGTACTCTTACCCTAGTGTGTTATAAGACTTGCTACACTTCTTAATCATCTAGAAAACATAAGGAAACACAAGATCAAAGGTGTTTACGGTCCAAGATGTTCTTGGACCGTAAACCCTAATGAAGGGGCCAAAGTGTGCCCTAGTCCCTTACCAAGCCTTGGATACTAGTCTAGATACCATCCTTGATGTGCTTAGGACTTAAAACATCAAAAATACCATAAACCATTTGGGTTTACGGCTGTAAACCCAAGGAGAAATGGTCCAAGGACCGTAAACTCCACAAAGGGGTGAAATGGTGCCCTAATCACTTCCTAAGGCTTAAACATGAAGTAGGAATGCTTCTTATGACCTTTAAAGCTTCAAAACACAAAATGGTAAAAGTACCATGAGTTTACGGCTGTAAGCTCATGGGTTTACGACCGTAAAGTCAATGAGAGTTGGTCCCAAATCCGTAAACTCCAAAAGAGTTTACCCTTGGACCCCAAACTCAATAGCCAAGTCCTACAACCCTTAGATGCAATCCTTAGTACTTATAACACTTAAATCAAGTGTTTTACATGTCTTAGAATGTCTTAAGTTGGTTAATTAGTTACCAAATGACTAATTGGATACATATATGTGTGATTATATGTTAACTAGGATCCTTGTGTGTGTTCAAGTCTTCACTTGACACTTAGCATCCTATACTATCCGTTCATCCAAACCACTCACTACAGGTGAGTTCATACCCCTTAATCAACCATCTAAATGATTTTAAATGCTTTTATGGGGGGGGGGATACAAGTTGAACTATTATAGTTATTATATCAATCACATGTGATTAATAACTACCAAACAAGTGGATTTCTTACTTTTCAATTTGTGTTATCAAACTGTTTTACTTCAAACTGTTTTACAAACTCTTTCACATATCAAATACATTTATTAAAGCCTTTTAAACTTATATTCTGTTAAATGTGTACTTATATAGAGACAATTTTATAAGTAGGATTGAAAGGACTTAGGATTGATAGCTCACCTTACTTCCTGTTCCTTGTTTGGTTGTGGACTTAGGGTATTCAGGTTATTTGTCCGAAGGTCATTTGAATCCTAGTTATATATTATGTATATGTATATAGGTATAAAAGTTTCTTCTTTCATTCAGTTCAATACCTTTGGGTAGCAAAGGTATGCACACATGTTCATACATTCAAACAACATTACTAGTAAGCTATAATAGGTATAGTTTAGGGATATACTAATACTATTACTAGAACAGTGAAACATACAAAGAGTCAGTTCATACATGAGTCAATACTATACAGAGAGAACATAACATACAGATAGAAAATACTATGATGAGATACAAACAATACTATACAGAGAGAACATACATACATGCTAGACAGGGAGAGAACACATAATACAGCTAGCACATACATATACTAGAACATTACTACAGTTATGTGAGCCACGTAACGTGGCATGGCACTACCTGTCATGACTGTTTGTATCTAGAATCTCCTTAAGTGGGGAGCGTGTGAGTTTGTGTATAGATCTATACTGGATTGACTATCCTACACCTCGCTGCTCGCTCGAGTGGGACTTGCAAGTCTAAGGGTGCCAAACGTCATTTCTTCCGACATCTTACATTGTCGCGTTCTATAGTCGGTAGCATGGTACAGGCCGATCACATGGTACTTTAAATAACAATTGGTTTAAGGTAGTTAGTACACCAGTAGGTACTTAATACAACACTACAGTACTATTTCATTTTCCCATTACATTCACTTTGTGATCTTCACACAATAAACAATAATGTAAAAACTATATTTTCAGTTAATGATAGTCAGATTTGGGAAAATACACACTCTTACAAGAGACACACACAGATACTAGATGCCTTGGTAGAAGGCTACTTTTAGTAGGAAACATAGGGTTTTCTAGGGGAGTTCAAACAATTACAAACTTTTAAAACTTATATAATTACAGACTTACAAACACTTTCACACAAATACAGACACTAATATACTTATGATCTCACCAACTTTAAAGCTGATAAACTCTTTCAAAATAACTTGTATTCTTAGGTCACCAGTAGACAGGTACCGGAGCCAGGTTTTGAGAAGATGGAGCTCGTTCAAGACTCATCTTTTATTTTGATTCATACTTTTTGGTGTCTATATAACTTGACAGAACACACTTGTATGAAATTATATTATTAATGCAATGGATGATGTTGTTGCTTGTTTACTACTACGCATTGTTGTGATACTGTACATGACCACTTCCACCCCCGAACGATTCCGCCGTTCTGGTTTTGGGGTGTGACAATAATCTAGTGTTTATACACACTTTGACACTAGTTTCATCTTATTTACACACATTATCATGTGTTAAAACTCTTAGGATAATATCATCTTAAAAGAGTTCATCAACCACTTTCAAGTGTTCCAGGCTCGGAGATCTTAACAATCATCTCTTTATCCAACCACAAACACACTCAAGGTGAGTTCATACCCCCATATTTTCGAGTTTTCCATGTTTTAGGGGGAATACAAGTAAAGTTTGGTTTATCACGCAAATACTTGCATGTTTCATCTCTATGTTAAATATAAAACATTATTTGCAGGAAATACGGTTATCACTAGTTTGTAGACAATTAATTGTGATATAGTAGTTTTTAAATGCAAAACTAACAAAAACAAAACATAAACTATGTTATATAATCATAAGAAAAGTTATGATTACAAAACTACAAGGATTTTGAGACTTTTACAAACATATAGTTTTTTTTCTAACAAAAAGGGTTACATTTTGGTTATTTCACTATTTTGTGGAAAACAACCCAAAAATATGATGTTTTAACCATATATTTTGAAAGTAGACAAAAACATCATTAAAGACGAGGCAAAAGCTCGAAATGGACTTTTGCATACAAATTTCTCATACTGATGTTGGATGTAAGATTTCATGACATAATCTTTTATAGACACCTAGACAAGATAATTACTATGTATTTATATAAATGATTATATAAATAGTCTTAACAAACAAACATAATAAACTATAATTGGTATAGCTTGGGAGTCACAAACACTACTATCATTACGGAAGAAACATATAATTGTTTACTCCATATCCTCTCAAGAACAAGTCCAAGCTCTTCTTAGATAAACATTTCCAAATGATTCTTTACAATTTGGTAAGTGGTTTCTTCATAATCTAGTGTTTATACACACTTTGACACTAGTTTCATCTTATTTATACACATTATCATGTGTTAAAACTCTTAGGATAATATCATCTTCAAAGAGTTCATCAACCACTTTCAAGTGTTCCAGGCTCGGAAATCTTCACAATCATCTCTTTATCCAACCACAACCACACTAAAGGTAAGTTCATACCCCCACATTTTCGAGTTTTCCACGTTTTATGAGGGAACACAAGTAAAGTTTGGTTTATCACGCAAATACTTGCATGTTTCATGTCTATGTTAAATATAAAACATTATTTGCAGGAAATATGGTTATCACTAGTTTGTAGACAATTATTTGTGATATATTATTTTTGAAATGCAAAACTAACAAAAACAAAACATAAACTATGTTATAAAGTTATGATTACAAAACTACAAGGAGTTTAAGACTTTTACCAAAATATAGTTTTTTTTCTAACAAAAAGGGTTATATTTTGGTTATTTCACTATTTTGTGGAAAACAACCCAAAAATATGATGTTTTAACCATACATTTTGAAAGTAGACAAAAACATCGTTAAAAACGGGGCAAAAGCTCGAAATGGACTTTTGCATACAAATTTCTCATACTTGTTTTGGATGTAATATTTTATGACATAATCTTTTATAGACACCTAGACAAGATAATTACTATGTATTTAGATAAATGATTATATAAATAGTCTTAACAAACAAACACAATAAACTATAATTGGTAGAGTTTGGGTGTCACAAACACTACTATCATTACGGAAGAAACATATAATTGTTTACTCCATATCCTCTCAAGAACAAGTCCGAGCTCTTCTTAGATAAACATTTCCAAATGATTCTTAACAATTTGGTAAGTGTTGTCTTCATAATCTAGTGTTTATACACACTTTGACACTAGTTTCATCTTATTTACACACATTATCATATGTTAAAACTCTTAGGATAATATTATCTTCAAAGAGTTCATCAACCACTTTCAAGTGTTCCAGGCTGGGAGATCTTCACAATCATCTCTTTATCCAACCACAACCACACTCAAGGTGAGTTCATACCCCCACATTTTCGAGTTTTCCATGTTTTAGGGGGGAATACAAGTAAAGTTTGGTTTATCACGCAAATACTTGCATGTTTCATCTCTATGTAAAATATAAAACATTATTTGCAGGAAATACGGTTATCACTAGTTTTTAGACAATTAATTGTGATATATTAGTTTTGAAATGCAAAACTAACAAAAACAAAACATAAACTATGTTATATAATCATAAGAAAAATGTTATGATTACAAAACTACAAGGATTTTGAGACTTTTACCAACATATAGTTTTTTTTTCTAACAAAAAGGGTTACATTCTGGTTATTTCACAATTTTGTGGAAAAATACCCAAAAATATGATGTTGAAACATACATTTTGAAAGTAGACAAAAACATCGTTAAAAACGGGGCAAAAGCTCGAAATGGACTTTTGCATACAAATTTCTCATACTTGTGTTGGATGTAATATTTTATGACATAATCTTTTATAGACACCTAGACAAGATAATTACTATGTATTTATATAAATGATTATGTAAATAGTCTTAACAAACAAACATAATAAACTATAATTGGTATAGTTTGGGAGTCACAAACACTACTATCATTTCGGTAGAAACATATAATTTTTTACTCCATATCCTCTCAAGAACAAGTCCAAGCTCTTCTTAGATAAACATTTCCAAATGATTCTTGACAATTTGGTAAGTGTTTTCTTCATAATCTAGTGTTTATATACACACTTTGACACTAGTTTCATCTCATTTACACACATTATCATGTGTTAAAACTCTTAGGATAATATCATCTTCAAAGAGTTCATCAACCACTTTCAAGTGTTCCGGGCTCGGAGATCTTCACAATCATCTCTTTATCCAACCACAACCACACTCAAGGTGAGTTCATACCCCCACATTTTTTAGTTTTCCATGTTTTAGCAGGGAATACAAGTACAGTTTGGTTTATCACGCAAATACTTGCATGTTTCATCTCTATGTTAAATATAAAACATTATTTGCAGGAAATACGGTTATCACTAGTTTATAGACAATTATTTGTGATATATTAGTTTTGAAATGCAAAACTAACAAAAACAAAACATAAACTATGTTATATAATCATAAGAAAAGTTATGGTTACAAAACTACAAGGATTTTGAGACTTTTACCAACATGTAGTTTTTTTTTCTAACAAAAAGGGTTACATGCTGGTTATTTCACCATTTTGTGGTAAAAAACCCAAAAATATGATGTTTTAACCATACATTTTGAAAGTAGACAAATACATCGTTAAAAACGGGGCAAAAGCTCGAAATGGACTTTTGCATACGAATTTCTCATACTTGTGTTGGATGTAAGATTTTATGACATAATCTTTTATAGACACCTGGACAAGATAATTACTATGTATTTATATAAATGATTATATAAATAGTCTTAACAAACAAACATAATAAACTATAATTGGTATAGTTTGGAATTCACAAACACTACTATCAATACGGAAGAAACATATAATTGTTTACTCCATATCCTCTCAAGAACAAGTCCAAGCTCTTCTTAGATAAACATTTCCAAATGATTCTTGACAATTTGGTAAGTGTTTTCTTCATAATCTACTGTTTCTACACACTTTGACACTAGTTTCATCTTATTTACACACATTATCATGTGTTAAAACTCTTAGGATAATATCATCTTCAAACACTTCATCAACCACTTTCAAGCGTTGCAGGCTTAGAGATCTTCACAAATCTCTTTATCCAACCACAACCACACTCAAGGTGAGTTCATACCCCCACATTTTCGAGTTTTCCATGTTTTAGCAGGGAATACAAGTACAGTTTGGTTTATCACGCAAATACTTGCATGTTTCATCTCTATGTTAAATATAAAACATTATTTGTAGGAAATACGGTTATCACTAGTTTGTAGACAATTATTTGTGATATATTAGTTTTGAAATGCAAAAGTAACAAAAACAAAACATAAACTATGTTATATAATCATAAGAAAAGTTACGATTACAAAACTACAAGGATTTTGAGACTTTTACCAACATGTAGTTTTTTTTTTCTAACTAAAAGGGTTACATGCTGGTTATTTCACCATTTTGTGGTAAAAAACCCAAAAATATGATGTTTTAACCATACATTTTGAAAGTAGACAAAAACATCGTTAAAAACGGGGCAAAAGCTCGAAATGGACTTTGGCATACGAATATCTCATACTTGTGTTGGATGTAAGATTTTATGACATAATCTTTTATAGACACCTGGACAAGATAATTACTATGTATTTATATAAATGATTATATAAATAGTCTTAACAAACAAACATAATAAACTATAATTGGTATAGTTTGGGATTCACAAACACTACTATCAATACGGAAGAAACATATAAGTGTTTACTCCATATCCTCTCAAGAACAAGTCCAAGCTCTTCTTAGATAAACATTTCCAAATGATTCTTGACAATTTGGTAAGTGTTTTCTTCATAATCTACTGTTTCTACACACTTTGACACTAGTTTCATCTTATTTACACACATTATCATGTGTTAAAACTCTTAGGATAATATCATCTTCAAACACTTCATCAACCACTTTCAAGCGTTGCAGGCTTAGAGATCTTCACAAATCTCTTTATCCAACCACAACCACACTCAAGGTGAGTTCATACCCCCACATTTTCGAGTTTTCCATGTTTTAGCAGGGAATACAAGTACAGTTTGGTTTATCACGCAAATACTTGCATGTTTCATCTCTATGTTAAATATAAAACATTATTTGCAGGAAATACGGTTATCACTAGTTTGTAGACAATTATTTGTGATATATTAGTTTTGAAATGCAAAACTAACAAAAACAAAACATAAACTATGTTATATAATCATAAGAAAAGTTACGATTACAAAACTACAAGGATTTTGAGACTTTTACCAACATGTAGTTTTTTTTTCTAACAAAAAGGGTTACATGCTGGTTATTTCACCATTTTGTGGTAAAAAACCCAAAAATATGATGTTTTAACCATACATTTTGAAAGTAGACAAAAACATCGTTAAAAACGGGGCAAAAGCTCGAAATGGACTTTTGCATACGAATTTCTCATACTTGTGTTGGATGTAAGATTTTATGACATAATCTTTTATAGACACCTGGACAAGATAATTACTATGTATTTATATAAATGATTATATAAATAGTCTTAACAAACAAACATAATAAACTATAATTGGTATAGTTTGGGATTCACAAACACTTCTATCAATACGGAAGAAACATATAAGTGTTTACTCCATATCCTCTCAAGAACAAGTCCAAGCTCTTCTTAGATAAACATTTCCAAATGATTCTTGACAATTTGGTAAGTGTTTTCTTCATAATCTACTGTTTCTACACACTTTGACACTAGTTTCATCTTATTTACACACATTATCATGTGTTAAAACTCTTAGGATAATATCATCTTCAAACACTTCATCAACCACTTTCAAGCGTTGCAGGCTTAGAGATCTTCACAAATCTCTTTATCCAACCACAACCACACTCAAGGTGAGTTCATACCCCCACATTTTCGAGTTTTCCATGTTTTAGCAGGGAATACAAGTACAGTTTGGTTTATCACGCAAATACTTGCATGTTTCATCTCTATGTTAAATATAAAACATTATTTGCAGGAAATACGGTTATCACTAGTTTGTAGACAATTATTTGTGATATATTAGTTTTGAAATGCAAAACTAACAAAAACAAAACATAAACTATGTTATATAATCATAAGAAAAGTTACGATTACAAAACTACAAGGATTTTGAGACTTTTACCAACATGTAGTTTTTTTTTTCTAACAAAAAGGGTTACATGCTGGTTATTTCACCATTTTGTGGTAAAAAACCCAAAAATATGATGTTTTAACCATACATTTTGAAAGTAGACAAAAACATCGTTAAAAACGGGGCAAAAGCTCGAAATGGACTTTTGCATACGAATTTCTCATACTTGTGTTGGATGTAAGATTTTATGACATAATCTTTTATAGACACCTGGACAAGATAATTACTATGTATTTATATAAATGATTATATAAATAGTCTTAACAAACAAACATAATAAACTATAATTGGTATAGTTTGGGATTCACAAACACTACTATCAATACGGAAGAAACATATAAGTGTTTACTCCATATCCTCTCAAGAACAAGTCCAAGCTCTTCTTAGATAAACATTTCCAAATGATTCTTGACAATTTGGTAAGTGTTTTCTTCATAATCTACTGTTTCTACACACTTTGACACTAGTTTCATCTTATTTACACACATTATCATGTGTTAAAACTCTTAGGATAATATCATCTTCAAACACTTCATCAACCACTTTCAAGCGTTGCAGGCTTAGAGATCTTCACAAATCTCTTTATCCAACCACAACCACACTCAAGGTGAGTTCATACCCCCACATTTTCGAGTTTTCCATGTTTTAGCAGGGAATACAAGTACAGTTTGGTTTATCACGCAAATACTTGCATGTTTCATCTCTATGTTAAATATAAAACATTATTTGCAGGAAATACGGTTATCACTAGTTTGTAGACAATTATTTGTGATATATTAGTTTTGAAATGCAAAAGTAACAAAAACAAAACATAAACTATGTTATATAATCATAAGAAAAGTTACGATTACAAAACTACAAGGATTTTGAGACTTTTACCAACATGTAGTTTTTTTTTTCTAACAAAAAGGGTTACATGCTGGTTATTTCACCATTTTGTGGTAAAAAACCCAAAAATATGATGTTTTAACCATACATTTTGAAAGTAGACAAAAACATCGTTAAAAACGGGGCAAAAGCTCGAAATGGACTTTTGCATACGAATTTCTCATACTTGTGTTGGAGGTAAGATTTTATGACATAATCTTTTATAGACACCTGGACAAGATAATTACTATGTATTTATATAAATGATTATATAAATAGTCTTAACAAACAAACATAATAAACTATAACTGGTATAGTTTGGGATTCACAAACACTACTATCAATACGGAAGAAACATATAAGTGTTTACTTCATATCCTCTCAAGAACAAGTCCAAGCTCTTCTTAGATAAATCTTTCCAAATGATTCTTTACAATTTGGTAAGTGGTTTCTTCATAATCTAGTGTTTATACACACTTTGACACTAGTTTCATCTTATTTATACACATTATCATGTGTTAAAACTCTTAGGATAATATCATCTTCAAAGAGTTCATCAACCACTTTCAAGTGTTCCAGGCTCGGAAATCTTCACAATCATCTCTTTATCCAACCACAACCACACTAAAGCTAAGTTCATACCCCCACATTTTCGAGTTTTCCACGTTTTATGAGGGAACACAAGTAAAGTTTGGTTTATCACGCAAATACTTGCATGTTTCATGTCTATGTTAAATATAAAACATTATTTGCAGGAAATATGGTTATCACTAGTTTGTAGACAATTATTTGTGATATATTATTTTTGAAATGCAAAACTAACAAAAACAAAACATAAACTATGTTATAAAGTTATGATTACAAAACTACAAGGAGTTTAAGACTTTTACCAAAATATAGTTTTTTTTCTAACAAAAAGGGTTATATTTTGGTTATTTCACTATTTTGTGGAAAAGAACCCAAAAATATGATGTTTTAACCATACATTTTGAAAGTAGACAAAAACATCGTTAAAAACGGGGCAAAAGCTCGAAATGGACTTTTGCATACAAATTTCTCATACTTGTTTTGGATGTAAGATTTTATGACATAATCTTTTATAGACACCTAGACAAGATAATTACTATGTATTTAGATAAATGATTATATAAATAGTCTTAACAAACAAACACAATAAACTATAATTGGTAGAGTTTGGGTGTCACAAACACTACTATCATTACGGAAGAAACATATAATTGTTTACTCCATATCCTCTCAAGAACAAGTCCGAGCTCTTCTTAGATAAACATTTCCAAATGATTCTTAACAATTTGGTAAGTGTTGTCTTCATAATCTAGTGTTTATACACACTTTGACACTAGTTTCATCTTATTTACACACATTATCATATGTTAAAACTCTTAGGATAATATTATCTTCAAAGAGTTCATCAACCACTTTCAAGTGTTCCAGGCTGGGAGATCTTCACAATCATCTCTTTATCCAACCACAACCACACTCAAGGTGAGTTCATACCCCCACATTTTCGAGTTTTCCATGTTTTAGGGGGGAATACAAGTAAAGTTTGGTTTATCACGCAAATACTTGCATGTTTCATCTCTATGTAAAATATAAAACATTATTTGCAGGAAATACGGTTATCACTAGTTTTTAGACAATTAATTGTGATATATTAGTTTTGAAATGCAAAACTAACAAAAACAAAACATAAACTATGTTATATAATCATAAGAAAAATGTTATGATTACAAAACTACAAGGATTTTGAGACTTTTACCAACATATAGTTTTTTTTTTCTAACAAAAAGGGTTACATTCTGGTTATTTCACAATTTTGTGGAAAAATACCCAAAAATATGATGTTGAAACATACATTTTGAAAGTAGACAAAAACATCGTTAAAAACGGGGCAAAAGCTCGAAATGGACTTTTGCATACAAATTTCTCATACTTGTGTTGGATGTAATATTTTATGACATAATCTTTTATAGACACCTAGACAAGATAATTACTATGTATTTATATAAATGATTATATAAATAGTCTTAACAAACAAACATAATAAACTATAATTGGTATAGTTTGGGATTCACAAACACTACTATCAATACGGAAGAAACATATAATTGTTTACTCCATATCCTCTCAAGAACAAGTCCAAGCTCTTCTTAGATAAACATTTCCAAATGATTCTTGACAATTTGGTAAGTGTTTTCTTCATAATCTAGTGTTTCTACACACTTTGACACTAGTTTCATCTTATTTACACACATTATCATGTGTTAAAACTCTTAGGATAATATCATCTTCAAACACTTCATCAACCACTTTCAAGCGTTCCAGGCTCGGAGATCTTCACAATCATCTCTTTATCCAACCACAACCACACTCAAGGTGAGTTCATACCCCCACATTTTTTAGTTTTCCATGTTTTAGCAGGGAATACAAGTACAGTTTGGTTTATCACGCAAATACTTGCATGTTTCATCTCTATGTTAAATATAAAACATTATTTGCAGGAAATACGGTTATCACTAGTTTATAGACAATTATTTGTGATATATTAGTTTTGAAATGCAAAACTAACAAAAACAAAACATAAACTATGTTATATAATCATAAGAAAAGTTATGATTACAAAACTACAAGGATTTTGAGACTTTTACCAACATGTAGTTTTTTTTTCTAACAAAAAGGGTTACATGCTGGTTATTTCACCATTTTGTGGTAAAAAACCCAAAAATATGATGTTTTAACCATACATTTTGAAAGTAGACAAAAACATCGTTAAAAACGGGGCAAAAGCTCGAAATGGACTTTTGCATACGAATTTCTCATACTTGTGTTGGATGTAAGATTTTATGACATAATCTTTTATAGACACCTGGACAAGATAATTACTATGTATTTATATAAATGATTATATAAATAGTCTTAACAAACAAACATAATAAACTATAATTGGTATAGTTTGGAATTCACAAACACTACTATCAATACGGAAGAAACATATAATTGTTTACTCCATATCCTCTCAAGAACAAGTCCAAGCTCTTCTTAGATAAACATTTCCAAATGATTCTTGACAATTTGGTAAGTGTTTTCTTCATAATCTACTGTTTCTACACACTTTGACACTAGTTTCATCTTATTTACACACATTATCATGTGTTAAAACTCTTAGGATAATATCATCTTCAAACACTTCATCAACCACTTTCAAGCGTTGCAGGCTTAGAGATCTTCACAAATCTCTTTATCCAACCACAACCACACTCAAGGTGAGTTCATACCCCCACATTTTCGAGTTTTCCATGTTTTAGCAGGGAATACAAGTACAGTTTGGTTTATCACGCAAATACTTGCATGTTTCATCTCTATGTTAAATATAAAACATTATTTGTAGGAAATACGGTTATCACTAGTTTGTAGACAATTATTTGTGATATATTAGTTTTGAAATGCAAAAGTAACAAAAACAAAACATAAACTATGTTATATAATCATAAGAAAAGTTACGATTACAAAACTACAAGGATTTTGAGACTTTTACCAACATGTAGTTTTTTTTTTCTAACTAAAAGGGTTACATGCTGGTTATTTCACCATTTTGTGGTAAAAAACCCAAAAATATGATGTTTTAACCATACATTTTGAAAGTAGACAAAAACATCGTTAAAAACGGGGCAAAAGCTCGAAATGGACTTTGGCATACGAATTTCTCATACTTGTGTTGGATGTAAGATTTTATGACATAATCTTTTATAGACACCTGGACAAGATAATTACTATGTATTTATATAAATGATTATATAAATAGTCTTAACAAACAAACATAATAAACTATAATTGGTATAGTTTGGGATTCACAAACACTACTATCAATACGGAAGAAACATATAAGTGTTTACTCCATATCCTCTCAAGAACAAGTCCAAGCTCTTCTTAGATAAACATTTCCAAATGATTCTTGACAATTTGGTAAGTGTTTTCTTCATAATCTACTGTTTCTACACACTTTGACACTAGTTTCATCTTATTTACACACATTATCATGTGTTAAAACTCTTAGGATAATATCATCTTCAAACACTTCATCAACCACTTTCAAGCGTTGCAGGCTTAGAGATCTTCACAAATCTCTTTATCCAACCACAACCACACTCAAGGTGAGTTCATACCCCCACATTTTCGAGTTTTCCATGTTTTAGCAGGGAATACAAGTACAGTTTGGTTTATCACGCAAATACTTGCATGTTTCATCTCTATGTTAAATATAAAACATTATTTGCAGGAAATACGGTTATCACTAGTTTGTAGACAATTATTTGTGATATATTAGTTTTGAAATGCAAAACTAACAAAAACAAAACATAAACTATGTTATATAATCATAAGAAAAGTTACGATTACAAAACTACAAGGATTTTGAGACTTTTACCAACATGTAGTTTTTTTTTTCTAACAAAAAGGGTTACATGCTGGTTATTTCACCATTTTGTGGTAAAAAACCCAAAAATATGATGTTTTAACCATACATTTTGAAAGTAGACAAAAACATCGTTAAAAACGGGGCAAAAGCTCGAAATGGACTTTTGCATACGAATTTCTCATACTTGTGTTGGATGTAAGATTTTATGACATAATCTTTTATAGACACCTGGACAAGATAATTACTATGTATTTATATAAATGATTATATAAATAGTCTTAACAAACAAACATAATAAACTATAAATGGTATAGTTTGGGAGTCACAAACACTACTATCATTACGGAAGAAACATATAATTGTTTACTCCATATCCTCTCAAGAACAAGTCCAAGCTCTTCTTAGATAAACATTTCCAAATGATTCTTGACAATTTGGTAAGTGTTTTCTTCATAATCTAGTGTTTATACACACTTTGACACTAGTTTCATCTTATTTACACATACTATCATGTGTTAAAACTCTTAGGATAATATCATCTTCAAACACTTCATCAACCACTTTCAATTGTTCTAGGCTCGGAGATCTTCACAATCATCTCTTTATCCAACCACAACCACACTCAAGCTGAGTTCATACCCCCATATTTTCGAGTTTTCCATGTTTTAGGGGGGAATACAAGTATAGTTTGGTTTATCACGCAAATACTTGCATGTTTCATCTCTATGTTAAATATAAAACATTATTTGCAGGAAATACGGTTATCACTAGTTTGTAGACAATTATTTGTGATATATTAGTTTTGAAATGCAAAACTAACAAAAACAAAACATAAACTATGTTATATAATCATAAGAAAAGTTACGATTACAAAACTACAAGGATTTTGAGACTTTTACCAACATGTAGTTTTTTTTCTAACAAAAAGGGTTACATGCTGGTTATTTCACCATTTTGTGGTAAAAAACCCAAAAATATGATGTTTTAACCATACATTTTGAAAGTAGACAAAAACATCGTTAAAAACGGGGCAAAAGCTCGAAATGGACTTTTGCATACGAATTTCTCATACTTGTGTTGGATGTAAGATTTTATGACATAATCTTTTATAGACACCTGGACAAGATAATTACTATGTATTTATATAAATGATTATATAAATAGTCTTAACAAACAAACATAATAAACTATAATTGGTATAGTTTGGGATTCACAAACACTACTATCAATACGGAAGAAACATATAAGTGTTTACTCCATATCCTCTCAAGAACAAGTCCAAGCTCTTCTTAGATAAACATTTCCAAATGATTCTTGACAATTTGGTAAGTGTTTTCTTCATAATCTACTGTTTCTACACACTTTGACACTAGTTTCATCTTATTTACACACATTATCATGTGTTAAAACTCTTAGGATAATATCATCTTCAAACACTTCATCAACCACTTTCAAGCGTTGCAGGCTTAGAGATCTTCACAAATCTCTTTATCCAACCACAACCACACTCAACGTGAGTTCATACCCCCACATTTTCAAGTTTTCCATGTTTTAGCAGGGAATACAAGTACAGTTTGGTTTATCACGCAAATACTTGCATGTTTCATCTCTATGTTAAATATAAAACATTATTTGCAGGAAATACGGTTATCACTAGTTTGTAGACAATTATCTGTGATATATTAGTTTTGAAATGCAAAACTAACAAAAACAAAACATAAACTATGTTATATAATCATAAGAAAAGTTACGATTACAAAACTACAAGGATTTTGAGACTTTTACCAACATGTAGTTTTTTTTTTCTAACAAAAAGGGTTACATGCTGGTTATTTCACCATTTTGTGGTAAAAAACCCAAAAATATGATGTTTTAACCATACATTTTGAAAGTAGACAAAAACAACGTTAAAAACGGGGCAAAAGCTCGAAATGGACTTTTGCATACGAATTTCTCATACTTGTGTTGGATGTAAGATTTTATGACATAATCTTTTATAGACACCTGGACAAGATAATTACTATGTATTTATATAAATGATTATATAAATAGTCTTAACAAACAAACATAATAAACTATAATTGGTATAGTTTGGGATTCACAAACACTACTATCAATACGGAAGAAACATATAAGTGTTTACTCCATATCCTCTCAAGAACAAGTCCAAGCTCTTCTTAGATAAACATTTCCAAATGATTCTTGACAATTTGGTAAGTGTTTTCTTCATAATCTACTGTTTCTACACACTTTGACACTAGTTTCATCTTATTTACACACATTATCATGTGTTAAAACTCTTAGGATAATATCATCTTCAAACACTTCATCAACCACTTTCAAGCGTTGCAGGCTTAGAGATCTTCACAAATCTCTTTATCCAACCACAACCACACTCAAGGTGAGTTCATACCCCCACATTTTCGAGTTTTCCATGTTTTAGCAGGGAATACAAGTACAGTTTGGTTTATCACGCAAATACTTGCATGTTTCATCTCTATGTTAAATATAAAACATTATTTGTAGGAAATACGGTTATCACTAGTTTGTAGACAATTATTTGTGATATATTAGTTTTGAAATGCAAAACTAACAAAAACAAAACATAAACTATGTTATATAATCATAAGAAAAGTTACGATTACAAAACTACAAGGATTTTGAGACTTTTACCAACATGTAGTTTTTTTTTTCTAACAAAAAGGGTTACATGCTGGTTATTTCACCATTTTGTGGTAAAAAACCCAAAAATATGATGTTTTAACCATACATTTTGAAAGTAGACAAAAACATCGTTAAAAACGGGGCAAAAGCTCGAAATGGACTTTTGCATACGAATTTCTCATACTTGTGTTGGATGTAAGATTTTATGACATAATCTTTTATAGACACCTGGACAAGATAATTACTATGTATTTATATAAATGATTATATAAATAGTCTTAACAAACAAACATAATAAACTATAATTGGTATAGTTTGGGATTCACAAACACTACTATCAATACGGAAGAAACAAATAAGTGTTTACTCCATATCCTCTCAAGAACAAGTCCAAGCTCTTCTTAGATAAACATTTCCAAATGATTCTTGACAATTTGGTAAGTGTTTTCTTCATAATCTACTGTTTCTACACACTTTGACACTAGTTTCATCTTATTTACACACATTATCATGTGATAAAACTCTTAGGATAATATCATCTTCAAACACTTCATCAACCACTTTCAAGCGTTGCAGGCTTAGAGATCTTCACAAATCTCTTTATCCAACCACAACCACACTCAAGGTGAGTTCATACCCCCACATTTTCGAGTTTTCCATGTTTTAGCAGGGAATACAAGTACAGTTTGGTTTATCACGCAAATACTTGCATGTTTCATCTCTATGTTAAATATAAAACATTATTTGCAGGAAATACGGTTATCACTAGTTTGTAGACAATTATTTGTGATATATTAGTTTTGAAATGCAAAACTAACAAAAACAAAACATAAACTATGTTATATAATCATAAGAAAAGTTACGATTACAAAACTACAAGGATTTTGAGACTTTTACCAACATGTAGTTTTTTTTTCTAACAAAAAGGGTTACATGCTGGTTATTTCACCATTTTGTGGTAAAAAACCCAAAAATATGATGTTTTAACCATACATTTTGAAAGTAGACAAAAACAACGTTAAAAACGGGGCAAAAGCTCGAAATGGACTTTTGCATACGAATTTCTCATACTTGTGTTGGATGTAAGATTTTATGACATAATCTTTTATAGACACCTGGACAAGATAATTACTATGTATTTATATAAATGATTATATAAATAGTCTTAACAAACAAACATAATAAACTATAATTGGTATAGTTTGGGATTCACAAACACTACTATCAATACGGAAGAAACATATAAGTGTTTACTCCATATCCTCTCAAGAACAAGTCCAAGCTCTTCTTAGATAAACATTTCCAAATGATTCTTGACAATTTGGTAAGTGTTTTCTTCATAATCTACTGTTTCTACACACTTTGACACTAGTTTCATCTTATTTACACACATTATCATGTGTTAAAACTCTTAGGATAATATCATCTTCAAACACTTCATCAACCACTTTCAAGCGTTGCAGGCTTAGAGATCTTCACAAATCTCTTTATCCAACCACAACCACACTCAAGGTGAGTTCATACCCCCACATTTTCGAGTTTTCCATGTTTTAGCAGGGAATACAAGTACAGTTTGGTTTATCACGCAAATACTTGCATGTTTCATCTCTATGTTAAATATAAAACATTATTTGCAGGAAATACGGTTATCACTAGTTTGTAGACAATTATTTGTGATATATTAGTTTTGAAATGCAAAACTAACAAAAACAAAACATAAACTATGTTATATAATCATAAGAAAAGTTACGATTACAAAACTACAAGGATTTTGAGACTTTTACCAACATGTAGTTTTTTTTTTCTAACAAAAAGGGTTACATGCTGGTTATTTCACCATTTTGTGGTAAAAAACCCAAAAATATGATGTTTTAACCATACATTTTGAAAGTAGACAAAAACATCGTTAAAAACGGGGCAAAAGCTCGAAATGGACTTTTGCATACGAATTTCTCATACTTGTGTTGGATGTAAGATTTTATGACATAATCTTTTATAGACACCTGGACAAGATAATTACTATGTATTTATATAAATGATTATATAAATAGTCTTAACAAACAAACATAATAAACTATAAATGGTATAGTTTGGGAGTCACAAACACTACTATCATTACGGAAGAAACATATAATTGTTTACTCCATATCCTCTCAAGAACAAGTCCAAGCTCTTCTTAGATAAACATTTCCAAATGATTCTTGACAATTTGGTAAGTGTTTTCTTCATAATCTAGTGTTTATACACACTTTGACACTAGTTTCATCTTATTTACACATACTATCATGTGTTAAAACTCTTAGGATAATATCATCTTCAAACACTTCATCAACCACTTTCAATTGTTCTAGGCTCGGAGATCTTCACAATCATCTCTTTATCCAACCACAACCACACTCAAGGTGAGTTCATACCCCCATATTTTCGAGTTTTCCATGTTTTAGGGGGGAATACAAGTAAAGTTTGGTTTATCACGCAAATACTTGCATGTTTCATCTCTATGTTAAATATAAAACATTATTTGCAGGAAATACGGTTATCACTAGTTTGTAGACAATTATTTGTGATATATTAGTTTTGAAATGCAAAACTAACAAAAACAAAACATAAACTATGTTATATAATCATAAGAAAAGTTACGATTACAAAACTACAAGGATTTTGAGACTTTTACCAACATGTAGTTTTTTTTCTAACAAAAAGGGTTACATGCTGGTTATTTCACCATTTTGTGGTAAAAAACCCAAAAATATGATGTTTTAACCATACATTTTGAAAGTAGACAAAAACATCGTTAAAAACGGGGCAAAAGCTCGAAATGGACTTTTGCATACGAATTTCTCATACTTGTGTTGGATGTAAGATTTTATGACATAATCTTTTATAGACACCTGGACAAGATAATTACTATGTATTTATATAAATGATTATATAAATAGTCTTAACAAACAAACATAATAAACTATAATTGGTATAGTTTGGGATTCACAAACACTACTATCAATACGGAAGAAACATATAAGTGTTTACTCCATATCCTCTCAAGAACAAGTCCAAGCTCTTCTTAGATAAACATTTCCAAATGATTCTTGACAATTTGGTAAGTGTTTTCTTCATAATCTACTGTTTCTACACACTTTGACACTAGTTTCATCTTATTTACACACATTATCATGTGTTAAAACTCTTAGGATAATATCATCTTCAAACACTTCATCAACCACTTTCAAGCGTTGCAGGCTTAGAGATCTTCACAAATCTCTTTATCCAACCACAACCACACTCAAGGTGAGTTCATACCCCCACATTTTCAAGTTTTCCATGTTTTAGCAGGGAATACAAGTACAGTTTGGTTTATCACGCAAATACTTGCATGTTTCATCTCTATGTTAAATATAAAACATTATTTGCAGGAAATACGGTTATCACTAGTTTGTAGACAATTATTTGTGATATATTAGTTTTGAAATGCAAAACTAACAAAAACAAAACATAAACTATGTTATATAATCATAAGAAAAGTTACGATTACAAAACTACAAGGATTTTGAGACTTTTACCAACATGTAGTTTTTTTTTTCTAACAAAAAGGGTTACATGCTGGTTATTTCACCATTTTGTGGTAAAAAACCCAAAAATATGATGTTTTAACCATACATTTTGAAAGTAGACAAAAACAACGTTAAAAACGGGGCAAAAGCTCGAAATGGACTTTTGCATACGAATTTCTCATACTTGTGTTGGATGTAAGATTTTATGACATAATCTTTTATAGACACCTGGACAAGATAATTACTATGTATTTATATAAATGATTATATAAATAGTCTTAACAAACAAACATAATAAACTATAATTGGTATAGTTTGGGATTCACAAACACTACTATCAATACGGAAGAAACATATAAGTGTTTACTCCATATCCTCTCAAGAACAAGTCCAAGCTCTTCTTAGATAAACATTTCCAAATGATTCTTGACAATTTGGTAAGTGTTTTCTTCATAATCTACTGTTTCTACACACTTTGACACTAGTTTCATCTTATTTACACACATTATCATGTGTTAAAACTCTTAGGATAATATCATCTTCAAACACTTCATCAACCACTTTCAAGCGTTGCAGGCTTAGAGATCTTCACAAATCTCTTTATCCAACCACAACCACACTCAAGGTGAGTTCATACCCCCACATTTTCGAGTTTTCCATGTTTTAGCAGGGAATACAAGTACCGTTTGGTTTATCACGCAAATACTTGCATGTTTCATCTCTATGTTAAATATAAAACATTATTTGTAGGAAATACGGTTATCACTAGTTTGTAGACAATTATTTGTGATATATTAGTTTTGAAATGCAAAACTAACAAAAACAAAACATAAACTATGTTATATAATCATAAGAAAAGTTACGATTACAAAACTACAAGGATTTTGAGACTTTTACCAACATGTAGTTTTTTTTTTCTAACAAAAAGGGTTACATGCTGGTTATTTCACCATTTTGTGGTAAAAAACCCAAAAATATGATGTTTTAACCATACATTTTGAAAGTAGACAAAAACATCGTTAAAAACGGGGCAAAAGCTCGAAATGGACTTTTGCATACGAATTTCTCATACTTGTGTTGGATGTAAGATTTTATGACATAATCTTTTATAGACACCTGGACAAGATAATTACTATGTATTTATATAAATGATTATATAAATAGTCTTAACAAACAAACATAATAAACTATAATTGGTATAGTTTGGGATTCACAAACACTACTATCAATACGGAAGAAACAAATAAGTGTTTACTCCATATCCTCTCAAGAACAAGTCCAAGCTCTTCTTAGATAAACATTTCCAAATGATTCTTGACAATTTGGTAAGTGTTTTCTTCATAATCTACTGTTTCTACACACTTTGACACTAGTTTCATCTTATTTACACACATTATCATGTGATAAAACTCTTAGGATAATATCATCTTCAAACACTTCATCAACCACTTTCAAGCGTTGCAGGCTTAGAGATCTTCACAAATCTCTTTATCCAACCACAACCACACTCAAGGTGAGTTCATACCCCCACATTTTCGAGTTTTCCATGTTTTAGCAGGGAATACAAGTACAGTTTGGTTTATCACGCAAATACTTGCATGTTTCATCTCTATGTTAAATATAAAACATTATTTGCAGGAAATACGGTTATCACTAGTTTGTAGACAATTATTTGTGATATATTAGTTTTGAAATGCAAAACTAACAAAAACAAAACATAAACTATGTTATATAATCATAAGAAAAGTTACGATTACAAAACTACAAGGATTTTGAGACTTTTACCAACATGTAGTTTTTTTTTCTAACAAAAAGGGTTACATGCTGGTTATTTCACCATTTTGTGGTAAAAAACCCAAAAATATGATGTTTTAACCATACATTTTGAAAGTAGACAAAAACAACGTTAAAAACGGGGCAAAAGCTCGAAATGGACTTTTGCATACGAATTTCTCATACTTGTGTTGGATGTAAGATTTTATGACATAATCTTTTATAGACACCTGGACAAGATAATTACTATGTATTTATATAAATGATTATATAAATAGTCTTAACAAACAAACATAATAAACTATAATTGGTATAGTTTGGGATTCACAAACACTACTATCAATACGGAAGAAACATATAAGTGTTTACTCCATATCCTCTCAAGAACAAGTCCAAGCTCTTCTTAGATAAACATTTCCAAATGATTCTTGACAATTTGGTAAGTGTTTTCTTCATAATCTACTGTTTCTACACACTTTGACACTAGTTTCATCTTATTTACACACATTATCATGTGTTAAAACTCTTAGGATAATATCATCTTCAAACACTTCATCAACCACTTTCAAGCGTTGCAGGCTTAGAGATCTTCACAAATCTCTTTATCCAACCACAACCACACTCAAGGTGAGTTCATACCCCCACATTTTCGAGTTTTCCATGTTTTAGCAGGGAATACAAGTAGAGTTTGGTTTATCACGCAAATACTTGCATGTTTCATCTCTATGTTAAATATAAAACATTATTTGCAGGAAATACGGTTATCACTAGTTTGTAGACAATTATTTGTGATATATTAGTTTTGAAATGCAAAACTAACAAAAACAAAACATAAACTATGTTATATAATCATAAGAAAAGTTACGATTACAAAACTACAAGGATTTTGAGACTTTTACCAACATGTAGTTTTTTTTTCTAACAAAAAGGGTTACATGCTGGTTATTTCACCATTTTGTGGTAAAAAACCCAAAAATATGATGTTTTAACCATACATTTTGAAAGTAGACAAAAACATCGTTAAAAACGGGGCAAAAGCTCGAAATGGACTTTTGCATACGAATTTCTCATACTTGTGTTGGATGTAAGATTTTATGACATAATCTTTTATAGACACCTGGACAAGATAATTACTATGTATTTATATAAATGATTATATAAATAGTCTTAACAAACAAACATAATAAACTATAATTGGTATAGTTTGGGATTCACAAACACTACTATCAATACGGAAGAAACATATAAGTGTTTACTCCATATCCTCTCAAGAACAAGTCCAAGCTCTTCTTAGATAAACATTTCCAAATGATTCTTGACAATTTGGTAAGTGTTTTCTTCATAATCTACTGTTTCTACACACTTTGACACTAGTTTCATCTTATTTACACACATTATCATGTGTTAAAACTCTTAGGATAATATCATCTTCAAACACTTCATCAACCACTTTCAAGCGTTGCAGGCTTAGAGATCTTCACAAATCTCTTTATCCAACCACAACCACACTCAAGGTGAGTTCATACCCCCACATTTTCGAGTTTTCCATGTTTTAGCAGGGAATACAAGTACAGTTTGGTTTATCACGCAAATACTTGCATGTTTCATCTCTATGTTAAATATAAAACATTATTTGTAGGAAATACGGTTATCACTAGTTTGTAGACAATTATTTGTGATATATTAGTTTTGAAATGCAAAAGTAACAAAAACAAAACATAAACTATGTTATATAATCATAAGAAAAGTTACGATTACAAAACTACAAGGATTTTGAGACTTTTACCAACATGTAGTTTTTTTTTTCTAACTAAAAGGGTTACATGCTGGTTATTTCACCATTTTGTGGTAAAAAACCCAAAAATATGATGTTTTAACCATACATTTTGAAAGTAGACAAAAACATCGTTAAAAACGGGGCAAAAGCTCGAAATGGACTTTGGCATACGAATTTCTCATACTTGTGTTGGATGTAAGATTTTATGACATAATCTTTTATAGACACCTGGACAAGATAATTACTATGTATTTATATAAATGATTATATAAATAGTCTTAACAAACAAACATAATAAACTATAATTGGTATAGTTTGGGATTCACAAACACTACTATCAATACGGAAGAAACATATAAGTGTTTACTCCATATCCTCTCAAGAACAAGTCCAAGCTCTTCTTAGATAAACATTTCCAAATGATTCTTGACAATTTGGTAAGTGTTTTCTTCATAATCTACTGTTTCTACACACTTTGACACTAGTTTCATCTTATTTACACACATTATCATGTGTTAAAACTCTTAGGATAATATCATCTTCAAACACTTCATCAACCACTTTCAAGCGTTGCAGGCTTAGAGATCTTCACAAATCTCTTTATCCAACCACAACCACACTCAAGGTGAGTTCATACCCCCACATTTTCGAGTTTTCCATGTTTTAGCAGGGAATACAAGTACAGTTTGGTTTATCACGCAAATACTTGCATGTTTCATCTCTATGTTAAATATAAAACATTATTTGCAGGAAATACGGTTATCACTAGTTTGTAGACAATTATTTGTGATATATTAGTTTTGAAATGCAAAACTAACAAAAACAAAACATAAACTATGTTATATAATCATAAGAAAAGTTACGATTACAAAACTACAAGGATTTTGAGACTTTTACCAACATGTAGTTTTTTTTTCTAACAAAAAGGGTTACATGCTGGTTATTTCACCATTTTGTGGTAAAAAACCCAAAAATATGATGTTTTAACCATACATTTTGAAAGTAGACAAAAACATCGTTAAAAACGGGGCAAAAGCTCGAAATGGACTTTTGCATACGAATTTCTCATACTTGTGTTGGATGTAAGATTTTATGACATAATCTTTTATAGACACCTGGACAAGATAATTACTATGTATTTATATAAATGATTATATAAATAGTCTTAACAAACAAACATAATAAACTATAATTGGTATAGTTTGGGATTCACAAACACTACTATCAATACGGAAGAAACATATAAGTGTTTACTCCATATCCTCTCAAGAACAAGTCCAAGCTCTTCTTAGATAAACATTTCCAAATGATTCTTGACAATTTGGTAAGTGTTTTCTTCATAATCTACTGTTTCTACACACTTTGACACTAGTTTCATCTTATTTACACACATTATCATGTGTTAAAACTCTTAGGATAATATCATCTTCAAACACTTCATCAACCACTTTCAAGCGTTGCAGGCTTAGAGATCTTCACAAATCTCTTTATCCAACCACAACCACACTCAAGGTGAGTTCATACCCCCACATTTTCGAGTTTTCCATGTTTTAGCAGGGAATACAAGTACAGTTTGGTTTATCACGCAAATACTTGCATGTTTCATCTCTATGTTAAATATAAAACATTATTTGTAGGAAATACGGTTATCACTAGTTTGTAGACAATTATTTGTGATATATTAGTTTTGAAATGCAAAAGTAACAAAAACAAAACATAAACTATGTTATATAATCATAAGAAAAGTTACGATTACAAAACTACAAGGATTTTGAGACTTTTACCAACATGTAGTTTTTTTTTTCTAACTAAAAGGGTTACATGCTGGTTATTTCACCATTTTGTGGTAAAAAACCCAAAAATATGATGTTTTAACCATACATTTTGAAAGTAGACAAAAACATCGTTAAAAACGGGGCAAAAGCTCGAAATGGACTTTGGCATACGAATTTCTCATACTTGTGTTGGATGTAAGATTTTATGACATAATCTTTTATAGACACCTGGACAAGATAATTACTATGTATTTATATAAATGATTATATAAATAGTCTTAACAAACAAACATAATAAACTATAATTGGTATAGTTTGGGATTCACAAACACTACTATCAATACGGAAGAAACATATAAGTGTTTACTCCATATCCTCTCAAGAACAAGTCCAAGCTCTTCTTAGATAAACATTTCCAAATGATTCTTGACAATTTGGTAAGTGTTTTCTTCATAATCTACTGTTTCTACACACTTTGACACTAGTTTCATCTTATTTACACACATTATCATGTGTTAAAACTCTTAGGATAATATCATCTTCAAACACTTCATCAACCACTTTCAAGCGTTGCAGGCTTAGAGATCTTCACAAATCTCTTTATCCAACCACAACCACACTCAAGGTGAGTTCATACCCCCACATTTTCGAGTTTTCCATGTTTTAGCAGGGAATACAAGTACAGTTTGGTTTATCACGCAAATACTTGCATGTTTCATCTCTATGTTAAATATAAAACATTATTTGCAGGAAATACGGTTATCACTAGTTTGTAGACAATTATTTGTGATATATTAGTTTTGAAATGCAAAACTAACAAAAACAAAACATAAACTATGTTATATAATCATAAGAAAAGTTACGATTACAAAACTACAAGGATTTTGAGACTTTTACCAACATGTAGTTTTTTTTTCTAACAAAAAGGGTTACATGCTGGTTATTTCACCATTTTGTGGTAAAAAACCCAAAAATATGATGTTTTAACCATACATTTTGAAAGTAGACAAAAACATCGTTAAAAACGGGGCAAAAGCTCGAAATGGACTTTTGCATACGAATTTCTCATACTTGTGTTGGATGTAAGATTTTATGACATAATCTTTTATAGACACCTGGACAAGATAATTACTATGTATTTATATAAATGATTATATAAATAGTCTTAACAAACAAACATAATAAACTATAATTGGTATAGTTTGGGATTCACAAACACTACTATCAATACGGAAGAAACATATAAGTGTTTACTCCATATCCTCTCAAGAACAAGTCCAAGCTCTTCTTAGATAAACATTTCCAAATGATTCTTGACAATTTGGTAAGTGTTTTCTTCATAATCTACTGTTTCTACACACTTTGACACTAGTTTCATCTTATTTACACACATTATCATGTGTTAAAACTCTTAGGATAATATCATCTTCAAACACTTCATCAACCACTTTCAAGCGTTGCAGGCTTAGAGATCTTCACAAATCTCTTTATCCAACCACAACCACACTCAAGGTGAGTTCATACCCCCACATTTTCGAGTTTTCCATGTTTTAGCAGGGAATACAAGTACAGTTTGGTTTATCACGCAAATACTTGCATGTTTCATCTCTATGTTAAATATAAAACATTATTTGCAGGAAATACGGTTATCACTAGTTTGTAGACAATTATTTGTGATATATTAGTTTTGAAATGCAAAACTAACAAAAACAAAACATAAACTATGTTATATAATCATAAGAAAAGTTACGATTACAAAACTACAAGGATTTTGAGACTTTTACCAACATGTAGTTTTTTTTTTCTAACAAAAAGGGTTACATGCTGGTTATTTCACCATTTTGTGGTAAAAAACCCAAAAATATGATGTTTTAACCATACATTTTGAAAGTAGACAAAAACATCGTTAAAAACGGGGCAAAAGCTCGAAATGGACTTTTGCATACGAATTTCTCATACTTGTGTTGGATGTAAGATTTTATGACATAATCTTTTATAGACACCTGGACAAGATAATTACTATGTATTTATATAAATGATTATATAAATAGTCTTAACAAACAAACATAATAAACTATAATTGGTATAGTTTGGGATTCACAAACACTACTATCAATACGGAAGAAACATATAAGTGTTTACTCCATATCCTCTCAAGAACAAGTCCAAGCTCTTCTTAGATAAACATTTCCAAATGATTCTTGACAATTTGGTAAGTGTTTTCTTCATAATCTACTGTTTCTACACACTTTGACACTAGTTTCATCTTATTTACACACATTATCATGTGTTAAAACTCTTAGGATAATATCATCTTCAAACACTTCATCAACCACTTTCAAGCGTTGCAGGCTTAGAGATCTTCACAAATCTCTTTATCCAACCACAACCACACTCAAGGTGAGTTCATACCCCCACATTTTCGAGTTTTCCATGTTTTAGCAGGGAATACAAGTACAGTTTGGTTTATCACGCAAATACTTGCATGTTTCATCTCTATGTTAAATATAAAACATTATTTGCAGGAAATACGGTTATCACTAGTTTGTAGACAATTATTTGTGATATATTAGTTTTGAAATGCAAAACTAACAAAAACAAAACATAAACTATGTTATATAATCATAAGAAAAGTTACGATTACAAAACTACAAGGATTTTGAGACTTTTACCAACATGTAGTTTTTTTTTTTCTAACAAAAAGGGTTACATGCTGGTTATTTCACCATTTTGTGGTAAAAAACCCAAAAATATGATGTTTTAACCATACATTTTGAAAGTAGACAAAAACATCGTTAAAAACGGGGCAAAAGCTCGAAATGGACTTTTGCATACGAATTTCTCATACTTGTGTTGGATGTAAGATTTTATGACACAATCTTTTATAGACACCTGGACAAGATAATTACTATGTATTTATATAAATGATTATATAAATAGTCTTAACAAACAAACATAATAAACTATAATTGGTATAGTTTGGGATTCACAAACACTACTATCAATACGGAAGAAACATATAAGTGTTTACTCCATATCCTCTCAAGAACAAGTCCAAGCTCTTCTTAGATAAACATTTCCAAATGATTCTTGACAATTTGGTAAGTGTTTTCTTCATAATCTACTGTTTCTACACACTTTGACACTAGTTTCATCTTATTTACACACATTATCATGTGTTAAAACTCTTAGGATAATATCATCTTCAAACACTTCATCAACCACTTTCAAGCGTTGCAGGCTTAGAGATCTTCACAAATCTCTTTATCCAACCACAACCACACTCAAGGTGAGTTCATACCCCCACATTTTCAAGTTTTCCATGTTTTAGCAGGGAATACAAGTACAGTTTGGTTTATCACGCAAATACTTGCATGTTTCATCTCTATGTTAAATATAAAACATTATTTGCAGGAAATACGGTTATCACTAGTTTGTAGACAATTATTTGTGATATATTAGTTTTGAAATGCAAAACTAACAAAAACAAAACATAAACTATGTTATATAATCATAAGAAAAGTTACGATTACAAAACTACAAGGATTTTGAGACTTTTACCAACATGTAGTTTTTTTTCTAACAAAAAGGGTTACATGCTGGTTATTTCACCATTTTGTGGTAAAAAACCCAAAAATATGATGTTTTAACCATACATTTTGAAAGTAGACAAAAACATCGTTAAAAACGGGGCAAAAGCTCGAAATGGACTTTTGCATACAAATTTCTCATACTTGTGTTGGATGTAAGATTTTATGACATAATCTTTTATAGACACCTGGACAAGATAATTACTATGTATTTATATAAATGATTATATAAATAGTCTTAACAAACAAACATAATAAACTATAATTGGTATAGTTTGGGATTCACAAACACTACTATCAATACGGAAGAAACATATAAGTGTTTACTCCATATCCTCTCAAGAACAAGTCCAAGCTCTTCTTAGATAAACATTTCCAAATGATTCTTGACAATTTGGTAAGTGTTTTCTTCATAATCTACTGTTTCTACACACTTTGACACTAGTTTCATCTTATTTACACACATTATCATGTGTTAAAACTCTTAGGATAATATCATCTTCAAACACTTCATCAACCACTTTCAAGCGTTGCAGGCTTAGAGATCTTCACAAATCTCTTTATCCAACCACAACCACACTCAAGGTGAGTTCATACCCCCACATTTTCGAGTTTTCCATGTTTTAGCAGGGAATACAAGTACAGTTTGGTTTATCACGCAAATACTTGCATGTTTCATCTCTATGTTAAATATAAAACATTATTTGCAGGAAATACGGTTATCACTAGTTTGTAGACAATTATTTGTGATATATTAGTTTTGAAATGCAAAACTAACAAAAACAAAACATAAACTATGTTATATAATCATAAGAAAAGTTACGATTACAAAACTACAAGGATTTTGAGACTTTTACCAACATGTAGTTTTTTTTTTCTAACAAAAAGGGTTACATGCTGGTTATTTCACCATTTTGTGGTAAAAAACCCAAAAATATGATGTTTTAACCATACATTTTGAAAGTAGACAAAAACAACGTTAAAAACGGGGCAAAAGCTCGAAATGGACTTTTGCATACGAATTTCTCATACTTGTGTTGGATGTAAGATTTTATGACATAATCTTTTATAGACACCTGGACAAGATAATTACTATGTATTTATATAAATGATTATATAAATAGTCTTAACAAACAAACATAATAAACTATAATTGGTATAGTTTGGGATTCACAAACACTACTATCAATACGGAAGAAACATATAAGTGTTTACTCCATATCCTCTCAAGAACAAGTCCAAGCTCTTCTTAGATAAACATTTCCAAATGATTCTTGACAATTTGGTAAGTGTTTTCTTCATAATCTACTGTTTCTACACACTTTGACACTAGTTTCATCTTATTTACACACATTATCATGTGTTAAAACTCTTAGGATAATATCATCTTCAAACACTTCATCAACCACTTTCAAGCGTTGCAGGCTTAGAGATCTTCACAAATCTCTTTATCCAACCACAACCACACTCAAGGTGAGTTCATACCCCCACATTTTCGAGTTTTCCATGTTTTAGCAGGGAATACAAGTACAGTTTGGTTTATCACGCAAATACTTGCATGTTTCATCTCTATGTTAAATATAAAACATTATTTGCAGGAAATACGGTTATCACTAGTTTGTAGACAATTATTTGTGATATATTAGTTTTGAAATGCAAAACTAACAAAAACAAAACATAAACTATGTTATATAATCATAAGAAAAGTTACGATTACAAAACTACAAGGATTTTGAGACTTTTACCAACATGTAGTTTTTTTTTCTAACAAAAAGGGTTACATGCTGGTTATTTCACCATTTTGTGGTAAAAAACCCAAAAATATGATGTTTTAACCATACATTTTGAAAGTAGACAAAAACATCGTTAAAAACGGGGCAAAAGCTCGAAATGGACTTTTGCATACGAATTTCTCATACTTGTGTTGGATGTAAGATTTTATGACATAATCTTTTATAGACACCTGGACAAGATAATTACTATGTATTTATATAAATGATTATATAAATAGTCTTAACAAACAAACATAATAAACTATAATTGGTATAGTTTGGGATTCACAAACACTACTATCAATACGGAAGAAACATATAAGTGTTTACTCCATATCCTCTCAAGAACAAGTCCAAGCTCTTCTTAGATAAACATTTCCAAATGATTCTTGACAATTTGGTAAGTGTTTTCTTCATAATCTACTGTTTCTACACACTTTGACACTAGTTTCATCTTATTTACACACATTATCATGTGATAAAACTCTTAGGATAATATCATCTTCAAACACTTCATCAACCACTTTCAAGCGTTGCAGGCTTAGAGATCTTCACAAATCTCTTTATCCAACCACAACCACACTCAAGGTGAGTTCATACCCCCACATTTTCGAGTTTTCCATGTTTTAGCAGGGAATACAAGTACAGTTTGGTTTATCACGCAAATACTTGCATGTTTCATCTCTATGTTAAATATAAAACATTATTTGCAGGAAATACGGTTATCACTAGTTTGTAGACAATTATTTGTGATATATTAGTTTTGAAATGCAAAACTAACAAAAACAAAACATAAACTATGTTATATAATCATAAGAAAAGTTACGATTACAAAACTACAAGGATTTTGAGACTTTTACCAACATGTAGTTTTTTTTTTCTAACAAAAAGGGTTACATGCTGGTTATTTCACCATTTTGTGGTAAAAAACCCAAAAATATGATGTTTTAACCATACATTTTGAAAGTAGACAAAAACATCGTTAAAAACGGGGCAAAAGCTCGAAATGGACTTTTGCATATGAATTTCTCATACTTGTGTTGGATGTAAGATTTTATGACATAATCTTTTATAGACACCTGGACAAGATAATTACTATGTATTTATATAAATGATTATATAAATAGTCTTAACAAACAAACATAATAAACTATAATTGGTATAGTTTGGGATTCACAAACACTACTATCAATACGGAAGAAACATATAAGTGTTTACTCCATATCCTCTCAAGAACAAGTCCAAGCTCTTCTTAGATAAACATTTCCAAATGATTCTTGACAATTTGGTAAGTGTTTTCTTCATAATCTACTGTTTCTACACACTTTGACACTAGTTTCTTCTTATTTACACACATTATCATGTGTTAAAACTCTTAGGATAATATCATCTTCAAACACTTCATCAACCACTTTCAAGCGTTGCAGGCTTAGAGATCTTCACAAATCTCTTTATCCAACCACAACCACACTCAAGGTGAGTTCATACCCCCACATTTTCGAGTTTTCCATGTTTTAGCAGGGAATACAAGTACAGTTTGGTTTATCACGCAAATACTTGCATGTTTCATCTCTATGTTAAATATAAAACATTATTTGCAGGAAATACGGTTATCACTAGTTTGTAGACAATTATTTGTGATATATTAGTTTTGAAATGCAAAACTAACAAAAACAAAACATAAACTATGTTATATAATCATAAGAAAAGTTACGATTACAAAACTACAAGGATTTTGAGACTTTTACCAACATGTAGTTTTTTTTTTCTAACAAAAAGGGTTACATGCTGGTTATTTCACCATTTTGTGGTAAAAAACCCAAAAATATGATGTTTTAACCATACATTTTGAAAGTAGACAAAAACATCGTTAAAAACGGGGCAAAAGCTCGAAATGGACTTTTGCATACGAATTTCTCATACTTGTGTTGGATGTAAGATTTTATGACATAATCTTTTATAGACACCTGGACAAGATAATTACTATGTATTTATATAAATGATTATATAAATAGTCTTAACAAACAAACATAATAAACTATAATTGGTATAGTTTGCGATTCACAAACACTACTATCAATACGGAAGAAACATATAAGTGTTTACTCCATATCCTCTCAAGAACAAGTCCAAGCTCTTCTTAGATAAACATTTCCAAATGATTCTTGACAATTTGGTAAGTGTTTTCTTCATAATCTACTGTTTCTACACACTTTGACACTAGTTTCATCTTATTTACACACATTATCATGTGTTAAAACTCTTAGGATAATATCATCTTCAAACACTTCATCAACCACTTTCAAGCGTTGCAGGCTTAGAGATCTTCACAAATCTCTTTATCCAACCACAACCACACTCAAGGTGAGTTCATACCCCCATATTTTCGAGTTTTCCATGTTTTAGCAGGGAATACAAGTACAGTTTGGTTTATCACGCAAATACTTGCATGTTTCATCTCTATGTTAAATATAAAACATTATTTGCAGGAAATACGGTTATCACTAGTTTGTAGACAATTATTTGTGATATATTAGTTTTGAAATGCAAAACTAACAAAAACAAAACATAAACTATGTTATATAATCATAAGAAAAGTTACGATTACAAAACTACAAGGATTTTGAGACTTTTACCAACATGTAGTTTTTTTTTTCTAACAAAAAGGGTTACATGCTGGTTATTTCACCATTTTGTGGTAAAAAACCCAAAAATATGATGTTTTAACCATACATTTTGAAAGTAGACAAAAACATCGTTAAAAACGGGGCAAAAGCTCGAAATGGACTTTTGCATACGAATTTCTCATACTTGTGTTGGATGTAAGATTTTATGACATAATCTTTTATAGACACCTGGACAAGATAATTACTATGTATTTATATAAATGATTATATAAATAGTCTTAAAAAACAAACATAATAAACTATAATTGGTATAGTTTGGGATTCACAAACACTACTATCAATACGGAAGAAACATATAAGTGTTTACTCCATATCCTCTCAAGAACAAGTCCAAGCTCTTCTTAGATAAACATTTCCAAATGATTCTTGACAATTTGGTAAGTGTTTTCTTCATAATCTACTGTTTCTACACACTTTGACACTAGTTTCATCTTATTTACACACATTATCATGTGTTAAAACTCTTAGGATAATATCATCTTCAAACACTTCATCAACCACTTTCAAGCGTTGCAGGCTTAGAGATCTTCACAAATCTCTTTATCCAACCACAACCACACTCAAGGTGAGTTCATACCCCCACATTTTCGAGTTTTCCATGTTTTAGCAGGGAATACAAGTACAGTTTGGTTTATCACGCAAATACTTGCATGTTTCATCTCTATGTTAAATATAAAACATTATTTGCAGGAAATACGGTTATCACTAGTTTGTAGACAATTATTTGTGATATATTAGTTTTGAAATGCAAAACTAACAAAAACAAAACATAAACTATGTTATATAATCATAAGAAAAGTTACGATTACAAAACTACAAGGATTTTGAGACTTTTACCAACATGTAGTTTTTTTTTTCTAACAAAAAGGGTTACATGCTGGTTATTTCACCATTTTGTGGTAAAAAACCCAAAAATATGATGTTTTAACCATACATTTTGAAAGTAGACAAAAACATCGTTAAAAACGGGGCAAAAGCTCGAAATGGACTTTTGCATACGAATTTCTCATACTTGTGTTGGATGTAAGATTTTATGACATAATCTTTTATAGACACCTGGACAAGATAATTACTATGTATTTATATAAATGATTATATAAATAGTCTTAACAAACAAACATAATAAACTATAATTGGTATAGTTTGGGATTCACAAACACTACTATCAATACGGAAGAAACATATAAGTGTTTACTCCATATCCTCTCAAGAACAAGTCCAAGCTCTTCTTAGATAAACATTTCCAAATGATTCTTGACAATTTGGTAAGTGTTTTCTTCATAATCTACTGTTTCTACACACTTTGACACTAGTTTCATCTTATTTACACACATTATCATGTGTTAAAACTCTTAGGATAATATCATCTTCAAACACTTCATCAACCACTTTCAAGCGTTGCAGGCTTAGAGATCTTCACAAATCTCTTTATCCAACCACAACCACACTCAAGGTGAGTTCATACCCCCACATTTTCGAGTTTTCCATGTTTTAGCAGGGAATACAAGTACAGTTTGGTTTATCACGCAAATACTTGCATGTTTCATCTCTATGTTAAATATAAAACATTATTTGCAGGAAATACGGTTATCACTAGTTTGTAGACAATTATTTGTGATATATTAGTTTTGAAATGCAAAACTAACAAAAACAAAACATAAACTATGTTATATAATCATAAGAAAAGTTACGATTACAAAACTACAAGGATTTTGAGACTTTTACCAACATGTAGTTTTTTTTTTCTAACAAAAAGGGTTACATGCTGGTTATTTCACCATTTTGTGGTAAAAAACCCAAAAATATGATGTTTTAACCATACATTTTGAAAGTAGACAAAAACATCGTTAAAAACGGGGCAAAAGCTCGAAATGGACTTTTGCATACGAATTTCTCATACTTGTGTTGGATGTAAGATTTTATGACATAATCTTTTATAGACACCTGGACAAGATAATTACTATGTATTTATATAAATGATTATATAAATAGTCTTAACAAACAAACATAATAAACTATAATTGGTATAGTTTGGGATTCACAAACACTACTATCAATACGGAAGAAACATATAAGTGTTTACTCCATATCCTCTCAAGAACAAGTCCAAGCTCTTCTTAGATAAACATTTCCAAATGATTCTTGACAATTTGGTAAGTGTTTTCTTCATAATCTACTGTTTCTACACACTTTGACACTAGTTTCATCTTATTTACACACATTATCATGTGTTAAAACTCTTAGGATAATATCATCTTCAAACACTTCATCAACCACTTTCAAGCGTTACAGGCTTAGAGATCTTCACAAATCTCTTTATCCAACCACAACCACACTCAAGGTGAGTTCATACCCCCACATTTTCGAGTTTTCCATGTTTTAGCAGGGAATACAAGTACAGTTTGGTTTATCACGCAAATACTTGCATGTTTCATCTCTATGTTAAATATAAAACATTATTTGCAGGAAATACGGTTATCACTAGTTTGTAGACAATTATTTGTGATATATTAGTTTTGAAATGCAAAACTAACAAAAACAAAACATAAACTATGTTATATAATCATAAGAAAAGTTACGATTACAAAACTACAAGGATTTTGAGACTTTTACCAACATGTAGTTTTTTTTTTCTAACAAAAAGGGTTACATGCTGGTTATTTCACCATTTTGTGGTAAAAAACCCAAAAATATGATGTTTTAACCATACATTTTGAAAGTAGACAAAAACATCGTTAAAAACGGGGCAAAAGCTCGAAATGGACTTCTCATACTTGTGTTGGATGTAAGATTTTATGACATAATCTTTTATAGACACCTGGACAAGATAATTACTATGTATTTATATAAATGATTATATAAATAGTCTTAACAAACAAACATAATAAACTATAATTGGTATAGTTTGGGATTCACAAACACTACTATCAATACGGAAGAAACATATATGTGTTTACTCCATATCCTCTCAAGAACAAGTCCAAGCTCTTCTTAGATAAACATTTCCAAATGATTCTTGACAATTTGGTAAGTGTTTTCTTCATAATCTACTGTTTCTACAAACTTTGACACTAGTTTCATCTTATTTACACACATTATCATGTGTTAAAACTCTTAGGATAATATCATCTTCAAACACTTCATCAACCACTTTCAAGCGTTGCAGGCTTAGAGATCTTCACAATCATCTCTTTATCCAACCACAACCACACTCAAGGTGAGTTCATACCCCCACATTTTCGAGTTTTCCATGTTTTAGCGGGGAACACAAGTAAAGTTTGGTTTATCACGCAAATACTTGCATGTTTCATCTCTATGTTAAATATAAAACATTATTTGCAGGAAATACGGTTATCACTAGTTTGTAGACAATTATTTGTGATATATTAGTTTTGAAATGCAAAACTAACAAAAACAAAACATAAACTATGTTATATAATCATAAGAAAAGTTATGATTACAAAACTACAAGGATTTTGAGACTTTTACTAACATGTAGTTTTTTTTTCTAACAAAAAGGGTTACATTCTGGTTATTTCACCATTTTGTGGTAAACAACCCAAAATATGATGTTTTAACCATACATTTTGAAAGTAGACAAAAACATCGTTAAAAACGGGGCAAAAGCTCGAAATAGACTTTTGCATACGAATTTCTCATACTTGTGTTGGATGTAAGATTTTATGACATAATCTTTTATAGACACCTGGACAAGATAATTACTATGTATTTATATAAATGATTATATAAATAGTCTTAACAAACAAACATAATAAACTATAATTGGTATAGTGTGGGATTCACAAACACTACTATCAATACGGAAGAAACATATAAGTGTTTACTCCATATCCTCTCAAGAACAAGTCCAAGCTCTTCTTAGATAAACATTTCCAAATGATTCTTGGCAATTTGGTAAGTGTTTTCTTCATAATCTACTGTTTATACACACTTTGACACTAGTTTCATCTTATTTACACACATTATCATGTGTTAAAACTCTTAGGATAATATCATCTTCAAACACTTCATCAACCACTTTCAAGTGTTCCAGGCTCGGAGATCTTCACAATCATCTCTTTATCCAACCACAACCACACTCAAGGTGAGTTCATACCCCCACATTTTCGAGTTTTCCATGTTTTAGCGGGGGAATACAAGTAAAGTTTGGTTTATCACGCAAATACTTGCATGTTTCATCTCTATGTTAAATATAAAACATTATTTGCAGGAAATACGCTTATCACTAGTAAGTAGACAATTAATTGTGATATACTAGTTTTGAAATGCAAAACGAACAAAAACAAAACATAAACTATGTTATATAATCATAAGAAAAGTTATGATTACAAAACTACAAGGATTTTGAGACTTTTAGCAACATATAGTTTTTTTTTCTAACAAAAAGGGTTACATTCTGGATATTTCACTATTTTGTGGAAAAACAACCCAAAAATATGATGTTTTAACCATACATTTTGAAAGTAGACAAAAACATCGTTAAAGACCGGGCAAAAGCTCGAAATAGACTTTTGCATACAAATTTCTCATACTTGTGTTGGATGTAAGATTTTATGACATAATCTTTTATATACACCTGGACAAGATAATTACTATGTATTTATATAAATGATTGTGTAAATAGTCTTAACAAACAAACATAATAAACTATAATTGGTATAGTTTGGGAGTCACAAACACTACTATCATTACGGTAGAAACATATAATTTTTTACTCCATATCCTCTCAAGAACAAGTCCAAGCTCTTCTTAGATAAACATTTCCAAATGATTCTTTACAATTTGGTAAGTGTTTTCTTCATAATCTAGTGTTTATATACACACTTTGACACTAGTTTCATCTTATTTACACACATTATCATGTGTTAAAACTCTTAGGATAATATCATCTTCAAAGAGTTCATCAACCACTTTCAAGTGTTCCGGGCTCGGAGATCTTCACAATCATCTCTTTATCCAACCACAACCACACTCAAGGTGAGTTCATACCCCCATATTTTCGAGTTTTCCATGTTTTATGAGGGAATACAAGTAAAGTTTGGTTTATCACGCAAATACTTGCATGTTTCATCTCTATGTGAAATATAAAACATTATTTGCAGGAAATACAGTTATCACTAGTTTGTAGACGATTAATTGTGATATATTAGTTATGAAATGGAAAACTAACAAAAACAAAACATAAACTATGTTATATAGTCATAAGAAAAGTTATGATTACAAAACTACAAGGATTTTAAGACTTTTACCAACATATAGTTTTTTTTTCTAACAAAAAGGGTTACATTGTGGTTATTTCACTATTTTGTGGAAAACAACCCAAAAATATGATGTTTTAACCATACATTTTGAAAGTAGACAAAAACATCGTTAAAGACGGGGCAAAAGCTCGAAATGGACTTTTGCATACAACTTTCTCATACTTGTGTTGGATGTAAGATTTTATGACATAATATTTTATAGACACCTAGACAAGATAATTACTATGTATTTATATAAATGATTATGTAAATAGTCTTAACAAACAAACATAATAAACTATAATTGGTATAGTTTGGGAGTCACAAACACTACTATCATTTCGGTAGAAACATATAATTTTTTACTCCATATCCTCTCAAGAACAAGTCCAAGCTCTTCTTAGATAAACATTTCCAAATGATTCTTTACAATTTGGTAAGTGTTTTCTTCATAATCTAGTGTTTATATACACACTTTGACACTAGTTTCATCTTATTTACACACATTATCATGTGTTAAAACTCTTAGGATAATATCATCTTCAAAGAGTTCATCAACCACTTTCAAGTGTTCCGGGCTCGGAGATCTTCACAATCATCTCTTTATCCAACCACAACCACACTCAAGGTGAGTTCATACCCCCACATTTTTGAGTTTTCCATGTTTTATGAGGGAATACAAGTAAAGTTTGGTTTATCACGCAAATACTTGCATGTTTCATCTCTATGTGAAATATAAAACATTATTTGCAGGAAATACGGTTATCACTAGTTTGTAGACGATTAATTGTGATATATTAGTTATGAAATGGAAAACTAACAAAAACAAAACATAAACTATGTTATATAATCATAAGAAAAGTAATGATTACAAAACTACAAGGATTTTAAGACTTTTACCAACATATAGTTTTTTTTTCTAACAAAAAGGGTTACATTTTAGTTATTTCACTATTTTGTGGAAAACAACCCAAAAATATGATGTTTTAACCATACATTTTGAAAGTAGACAAAAACATCGTTAAAGACGGGGCAAAAGCTCGAAATGGACTTTTGCATACAAATTTCTCATACTTGTGTTGGATGTAAGATTTTATGACATAATATTTTATAGACACCTAGACAAGATAATTACTATGTATTTATATAAATGATTATGTAAATAGTCTTAACAAACAAACATAATAAACTATAATTGGTATAGTTTGGGAGTCACAAACACTACTATCATTTCGGTAGAAACATATAATTTTTTACTCCATATCCTCTCAAGAACAAGTCCAAGCTCTTCTTAGATAAACATTTCCAAATGATTCTTTACAATTTGGTAAGTGTTTTCTTCATAATCTAGTGTTTATATACACACTTTGACACTAGTTTCATCTCATTTACACACATTATCATGTGTTAAAACTCTTAGGATAATATCATCTTCAAAGAGTTCATCAACCACTTTCAAGTGTTCCGGGCTCGGAGATCTTCACAATCATCTCTTTATCCAACCACAACCACACTCAAGGTGAGTTCATACCCCCACATTTTCGAGTTTTCCATGTTTTATGAGGGAATACAAGTAAAGTTTGGTTTATCACGCAAATACTTGCATGTTTCATCTCTATGTGAAATATAAAACATTATTTGCAGGAAATACGGTTATCACTAGTTTGTAGACGATTAATTGTGATATATTAGTTATGAAATGGAAAACTAACAAAAACAAAACATAAACTATGTTATATAATCATAAGAAAAGTTATGATTACAAAACTACAAGGATTTTAAGACTTTTACCAACATATAGTTTTTTTTCTAACAAAAAGGGTTACATTCTGGTTATTTCACTATTTTGTGGAAAACAACCCAAAAATATGATGTTTTAACCATACATTTTGAAAGTAGACAAAAACATCGTTAAAGACCGGGGAAAAGCTCGAAATGGACTTTTGCATACAAATTTCTCATACTTGTGTTGGATGTAAGATTTTATGACATAATATTTTATATACACCTCAACAAGATAATTACTATGTATTTATATAAATGATTATATAAATAGTCTTAACAAACAAACATAATAAACTATAATTGGTATAGTTTGGGAGTCATAAACACTACTATCATTACGGAAGAAACATATAGTTGTTTACTCCATATCCTCTCAAGAACAAGTCCAAGCTCTTCTTAAATAACATTTCCAAATGATTCTTGACAATTTGGTAAGTGTTTTCTTCATAATCTAGTGTTTATACACACTTTGACACTAGTTTCATCTTATTTACACACATTATCATGTGTTAAAACTCTTAGGATAATATCATCTTCAAAGAGTTCATCAACCACTTTCAAGTGTTCCGGGCTCGGAGATCTTCACAATCATCTCTTTATCCAACCACAACCACACTCAAGGTGAGTTCATACCCCCACATTTTCGAGTTTTCCATGTTTTATGAGGGAATACAAGTAAAGTTTGGTTTATCACGCAAATACTTGCATGTTTCATCTCTATGTGAAATATAAAACATTATTTGCAGGAAATACGGTTATCACTAGTTTGTAGACGATTAATTGTGATATATTAGTTATGAAATGGAAAACTAACAAAAACAAAACATAAACTATGTTATATAATCATAAGAAAAGTTATGATTACAAAACTACAAGGATTTTAAGACTTTTACCAACATATAGGTTTTTTTTCTAACAAAAAGGGTTACATTCTGGTTATTTCACTATTTTGTGGAAAACAACCCAAAAATATGATGTTTTAACCATACATTTTGAAAGTAGACAAAAACATCGTTAAAGACCGGGGAAAAGCTCGAAATGGACTTTTGCATACAAATTTCTCATACTTGTGTTGGATGTAAGATTTTATGACATAATATTTTATATACACCTCAACAAGATAATTACTATGTATTTATATAAATGATTATATAAATAGTCTTAACAAACAAACATAATAAACTATAATTGGTATAGTTTGGGAGTCATAAACACTACTATCATTACGGAAGAAACATATAGTTGTTTACTCCATATCCTCTCAAGAACAAGTCCAAGCTCTTCTTAAATAACATTTCCAAATGATTCTTGACAATTTGGTAAGTGTTTTCTTCATAATCTAGTGTTTATACACACTTTGACACTAGTTTCATCTTATTTACACACATTATCATGTGTTAAAACTCTTAGGATAATATCATCTTCAAAGAGTTCATCAACCACATTCAAGTGTTCCGGGCTCGGAGATCTTCACAATCATCTCTTTATCCAACCACAACCACACTCAAGGTGAGTTCATACCCCCACATTTTCGAGTTTTCCATGTTTTATGAGGGAACACAAGTAAAGTTTGGTTTATCACGCAAATACTTGCATGTTTCATCTCTATGTGAAATATAAAACATTATTTGCAGGAAATACGGTTATCACTAGTTTGTAGACGATTAATTGTGATATATTAGTTATGAAATGGAAAACTAACAAAAACAAAACATAAACTATGTTATATAATCATAAGAAAAGTTATGATTACAAAACTACAAGGATTTTAAGACTTTTACCAACATATAGTTTTTTTTTCTAACAAAAAGGGTTACATTTTGGTTATTTCACTATTTTGTGGAAAACAACCCAAAAATATGATGTTTTAACCATACATTTTGAAAGTAGACAAAAACATCGTTAAAGACGGGGCAAAAGCTCGAAATGGACTTTTGCATACAAATTTCTCATACTTGTGTTGGATATAAGATTTTATGACCTAATATTTTATAGACACCTAGACAAGATAATTACTATGTATTTATATAAATGATTATATAAATAGTCTTAACAAACAAACATAATAAACTATAATTGGTATAGTCTGGGATGCACAAACACTACTATCATTACGGAAGAAACATATAATTGTTTACTCCATATCCTCTCAAGAACAAGTCCAAGCTCTTCTTAGGTAAACATTTCCAAATGATTCTTTACAATTTGGTAAGTGTTTTCTTCATAATCTAGTGTTTATACACACTTTGACACTAGTTTCATCTTATTTACACACATTATCATGTGTTAAAACTCTCAGGATAATATCATCTTCAAAGAGTTCATCAACCACTTTCAAGTGTTCCAGGCTCGAAGATCTTCACAATCATCTCTTTATCCAACCACAACCACACTCAAGGTGAGTTCAAACCCCCACATTTTCGATTTTTCCATGTTTTTGGGGGAATACAAGTAAAGTTTGGTTTATCATGCAAATACTTGCATGTTTCATCTCTATATTAAATATAAAACATTATTTGCAGGAAATACGGTTATCACTAGTTAGTAGACAATTAATTGTGATATACTAGTTTTGAAATGCAAAACTAACAAAAACAAAACATAAACTATGTTATATAATCATAAGAAAAGTTATGATTACAAAACTACAAGGATTTTGAGACTTTTACCAACATATAGTTTTTTTTCTAACAAAAAGGGTTACATTCTGGTTATTTCACTATTTTGTGGAAAACAACCCAAAAATATGATGTTTTAACCATACATTTTGAAAGTAGACAAAAACATCGTTAAAGACCGGGGAAAAGCTCGAAATGGACTTTTGCATACAAATTTCTCATACTTGTGTTGGATGTAAGATTTTATGACATAATATTTTATATACACCTCGACAAGATAATTACTATGTATTTATATAAATGATTATATAAATAGTCTTAACAAACAAACATAATAAACTATAATTGGTATAGTTTGCGAGTCATAAACACTACTATCATTACGGAAGAAACATATATTTGTTTACTCCATATCCTCTCAAGAACAAGTCCAAGCTCTTCTTAAATAACATTTCCAAATGATTCTTGACAATTTGGTAAGTGTTTTCTTCATAATCTAGTGTTTATACACACTTTGACACTAGTTTCATCTTATTTACACACATTATCATGTGTTAAAACTCTTAGGATAATATCATCTTCAAAGAGTTCATCAACCACTTTCAAGTGTTCCAGGCTCGGAGATCTTCACAATCATCCCTTTATCCAACCACAACCACACTCAAGGTGAGTTCATACCCCCACATTTTCGAGTTTTCCATGTTTTAGGGGGAATACAAGTAAAGTTTGGTTTATCACGCAAATACTTGCATGTTTCATCTCTATGTTAAATATAAAACATTATTTGCAGGAAATACGGTTCTCACTAGTTTGTAGACAATTAATTGTGATATATTAGTTTTGAAATGCAAAACTAATAAAAAGAAAACATAAACTATGTTATATAATCATAAGAAAAGTTATGATTACAAAAATACAAGGATTTTGAGACTTTTACAAACATATAGTTTTTTTTTGTAACAAAAAGGGTTACATTTTTGTTATTTCACTATTTTGTGGAAAACAACCCAAAAATATGATGTTTTAACCATACATTTTGAAAGTAGACAAAAACATCGTTAAAGACGAGGCAAAAGCTCGAAATGGAGTTTTGCATACAAATTTCTCATACTTGTGTTGGATGTAAGATTTTATGACATAATCTTTTATAGACACCTAGACAATATAATTACTATGTATTTATATAAATGATTATATAAATAGTCTTAACAAACAAACATAATAAACTATAATTGGTATAGTTTGGGAGTCACAAACACTACTATCATTACGGAAGAAACATATAATTGTTTACTCCATATCCTCTCAAGAACAAGTCCAAGCTCTTCTTAGATAAACATTTCCAAATAATTCTTTACAATTTGGTAAGTGTTTTCTTCATAATCTAGTGTTTATACACACTTTGACACTAGTTTCATCTTATTTACACACATTATCATGTGTTAAAACTCTTAGGATAATATCATCTTCAAAGAGTTCATCAACCACTTTCAAGTGTTCCGGGCTCGAAGATCTTCACAATCATCTCTTTATCGAACCACAACCACACTCAAGGTGAGTTCATACCCCCACATTTTCTAGTTTTCCATGTTTTATGAGGGAATACAAGTAAAGTTTGGTTTATCACGCAAATACTTGCATGTTTCATCTCTATGTGAAATATAAAACATTATTTGCAGGAAATACGGTTATCACTAGTTTGTAGACGATTAATTGCGATATACTAGTTATGAAATGCAAAACTAACAAAAACAAAACATAAACTATGTTATATAATCATAAGAAAAGTTATGATTACAAAACTACAAGGATTTTGAAACTTTTACAAACATATAGTTTTTTTTTCTAACAAAAAGGGTTACATTTTAGTTATTTCACTATTTTGTGGAAAACAACCCAAAAATATGATGTTTTAACCATACATTTTGAAAGTAGACAAAAACATCATTAAAGACGAGGCAAAAGCTCGAAATGGACTTTTGCATACAAATTTCTCATACTTGTGTTGGATGTAAGATTTTATGACATAATCTTTTATAGACACCTAGACAAGATAATTACTATGTATTTATATAAATGATTATATAAATAGTCTTAACAAACAAACATAATAAACTATAATTGGTATAGTTTGGGAGTCACAAACACTACTATCATTACGGTAGAAACATATAATTGTTTACTCCATATCCTCTCAAGAACAAGTCCAAGCTCTTCTTATATAAACATTTCCAAATGATTCTTTACAATTTGGTAAGTGTTTTCTTCATAATCTAGTGTTTATCCACACTTTGACACTAGTTTCATCTTATTTACACACATTATCATGTGTTAAAACTCTTAGGATAATATCATCTTCAAAGAGTTTATCAACCACTTTCAAGTGTTCCGGGCTCGGAGATCTTCACATCATCTCTTTATCCAACCACAACCACACTCAAGGTGAGTTCATACCCCCACATTTTCGAGTTTTCCATGTTTTATGAGGAAATACAAGTAAAGTTTGGTTTATCACGCAAATACTTGTATGTTTCATCTCTATGTGAAATATAAAACATTATTTGCAGGAAATACGGTTATCACTAGTTTGTAGACGATTAATTGCGATATATTAGTTATGAAATGCAAAACTAACAAAAACAAACCATAAACTATGTTATATAATCATAAGAAAAGTTATGATTACAAAACTACAAGGATTTTAAGACTTTTACCAACATATAGTTTTTTTCTAACAAAAAGGGTTACATTTTGGTTATTTCACTATTTTGTGGAAAACAACCCAAAAATATGATGTTTTAACCATACATTTTGAAAGTAGACAAAAACATCGTTAAAGAAGGGGCAAAAGCTCGAAATGGACTTTTGCATACCAATTTCTCATACTTGTGGTTGATGTAAGATTTTATGACATAATATTTTATAGACACCTAGAAAAGAGAATTTCTATGTATTTATACAAATGATTATATAAATAGTCTTAACAAACAAACATAATAAACTATAATTGGTATAATTTGGGAGTGACAAACACTACTATCATTACGGAAGAAACATATAATTGTTTACTCCATATCCTCTCAGGAACAAGTCCAAGCTCTTCTTAGATAAACATTTCCAAATGATTCTTTACAATTTGTTAAGTGTTTTCTTCATAATGTAATGTTTATACACACTTTGACACTAGATTCATCTTATTTACACACATTATCATGTGTTAAAACTCTTAGGATAATATCATCTTCAAAGGGTTCATCAACCACTTTCAAGTGTTCCGGGCTCGGAGATCTTCACAATCACCTCTTTATCCAACCACAACCACACTCAAGGTGAGTTCATACCCCCACATTTTCGAGTTTTCCATGTTTTATGAGGGAATACAAGTAAAGTTTGGTTTATCACGCAAATACTTGCATGTTTCATCTCTATGTGAAATGTAAAACATTATTTGAAGGAAATACGATTATCACCAGTTTGTAGACGATTAATTGTGATATATTAGTTATGAAATGCAAAACTAACAAAAACAAAACATAAACTATGTTATATAATCATAAGAAAAGTTATGAGTACAAAACTACAAGGATTTTGAGACTTTTACCAACATATAGTTTTTTTTCTAACAAAAAAGGTTACATTCTGGTTATTTCACCATTTTGTGGAAAACAACCCAAAAATATGTTGTTTTAACCATACATTTTGAAAGTAGACAAAAACATCGTTAAAAACAGAGCAAAAGCTCGAAGTGGACTTTTGCATACAAATTTCTCATACTTGTGTTGGATGTAAGATTTTATGAGATAATCTTTTATAGACACCTAGACAAGATAATTATTATGTATTTATAGAAATGATTATATAAATAGTCTTAACAAACAAACATAATAAACTATAATTGGTATAGTTTGGGAGTTACAAACACTACTATCATTACGGAAGAAACATATAATTGTTTACTCCATATCCTCTCAAGAACAAGTCCAAGCTCTTCTTAGATAAACATTTCCAAATGATTATTGGCGATTTGGTAAGTGTTTTCTTCATAATCTAGTGTTTATACACACTTTGACACTAGTTTCATCTTATTTACACACATTATCATGTGTTAAAACTCTTAGGATAATATCATCTTCAAAGAGTTCATCAACCACTTTCAAGTGTTCCAGGCTCGGAGATCTTCACAATCATCTCTTTATCCAACCACAACCACACTCAAGGTGAGTTTATACCCCCACATTTTCGGGGTTTCCATGTTTTAGGGGGAATACAAGTAAAGTTTGGTTTATCACGCAAATACTTGCATGTTTCATCTCTATGTTAAATATAAAACATTATTTGTAGGAAATACGGTTATCACTAGTTAGTAGACAATTAATTGGGATATATTAGTTTTGAAATGCAAAACTAACAAAAACAAAACATAAACTATGTTATATAATCATAAGAAAAGTTATGATTACAAAACTACAAGGATTTTGAGACTTTTACCAACATATAGTTTTTTTTTCTAACAAAAAGGGTTACATTCTGGTTATTTCACTATTTTGTGGAAAACAACCCAAAAATATGATGTTTTAACCATACATTTTGAAAGTAAACAAAAACATCGTTAAAGACGGGGCAAAGCTTGAAATGGACTTTTGCATACAAATTTCTCATACTTGTGTTGGATGTAAGCTTTTATGACATAATCTCTTATAGACACCTAGACAAGATAATTACTATGTATTTATATAAATGGTTATATAAGTAGTCTTAACAAACAAACATTATAAACTATAATTGGTATAGTTTGGGAGTCACAAACACTACTATCATTACGGAAGAAACATATAATTGTTTACTCCATATCCTCTCAAGAACAAGTCCAAGCTCTTCTTAGATAAACATTTCCAAATGATTCTTGGCAATTTGGTAAGTGTTTTCTTCATAATCTAGTGTTTATACACACTTTGACACTAGTTTCATCTTATTTACACACATTATCATGTGTTAAAACTCTTAGGATAATATCATCTTCAAAGAGTTCATCAACCACTTTCAAGTGTTCCAGGCTCGGAGATCTTCACAATCATCTCTTTATCCAACCACAACCACACTCAAGGTGAGTTCATACCCCCACACTTTCGAATTTTCCATGTTTTAGGGGGGAATACAAGTAAGGTTTGGTTTATCACGCAAATACTTGCATGTTTCATCTGTATGTTAAATATAAAACATTATTTTCAGGAAATACGGTTATCACTAGTTTGTAGACAATTATTTGTGATATATTAGTTTTGAAATGCAAAACTAACAAAAACAAAACATAAACTATGTTATATAATCATAAGAAAAGTTATGATTACAAAACTACAAGGATTTTAAGACTTTTACCAACATATAGTTTTTTTTCTAACAAAAAGGGTTACATTCTGGTTATTTCACCATTTTGTGGAAAACAACCCAAAAATATGATGTTTTAACCATACATATTGAAAGTAGACAAAAACATCGTTAAAAACGGGGCAAAAGCTCGAAATGGACTTTTTTGCATACATGTAACATCCCAAAATTCAAGACCAAAAATTTCGTTATTATTAATTAAAACCGCTTAATAAATTTTGCTCAATCATTTAATAACATTATTAATAAATCAATTATCAGAGTTTTAAATCCCAAAGATCATCTAGTGCGGAAAACATGGTGTGATGCGCTGCGATCGCCCCGAGCTCCTTCCTTTGAAAAACATTAGTACCTGAAACAAATAGTTGAAAACCGTAAGCACGAAGCTTAGTGAGTTCCCCAGATACCACATACCATACATATCAACTGATCCATACATGCCATACGTAACCATGAGCCATACATAACAAATATATCCATAATCAAGTAAGGTGCTATGTGCCAAACATAGTCTTGCTGTTATGCCACGGGCCGCACGTGGTCTTTCTTGTCAAGCCTGGGGCCACTCCCTGGGTCTGACAGACAAGTGCCAAGGGCCACCCCCTGGTCTTCCATGTAAGCATCACAAAGAAAACTATACATACTACTCTATTAGGCTACTCAGCATACAGTGTGCGAGGAGCCACCGCCTGGTCTTTCATACATGTTGCCTAGGGCTAACCCCCGGGTCTTCCTACCATACATAATAGCATACTGTGTGCCAGGAGCCTCCTCCTGGTCTTTCATGCATAAAGCCTAGGGCTAACCCCCAGGTCTTCCTCCCATACATAAACTAAATGGGTCGGCATTGTGGCCGTAGACCCATACAAACAGTGAGGAGACTCACCTCGATGTCGTGTAGTGTCAGCACGATCCTCGACACGGAAATCAGCTTGTCTCAACTCTTCAATCCCTACACAACAACCCTTCTTGATTACTAATTCATAATCATAACCCTCTTACAAGAGTCAACCCAAGTGCGAGCCAACAGTCAAGGTCAAACCCTGGTCAAAGTCAACATCCAGTCGAGTCCCCTTTTTCATAAACTGTTAAAACCCCGATTCTACCTGCCGAGTCCAGCAACCACTCGACGGGTCCTTCTTCACCCATAACATCGGGACCATCTTCAACCGACTCGCCGAGTTCATCCTTGAACTCGTCGAGTTCATCTCCCTCATATGAACGTGTTCAGTCTATGACTCGCCGAGTTGTATGAACAACTCGTCGAGTCCATCTTCATGATTTGGGAGATTGCCTTGGACCCGCCGAGTCTGTTCATACACTCGCCGAGTCCTATGATTTCCAGGTCCAAGAAAAACCCCTAGCAGGCTGAGTGTTCCTTCCACTCAATCTACACCATTTCCAGAAGATGTTTTGGGGGAAAAAGTGTCCCGACTCGCCGAGTTACCCAAGTGACTCGCCGAGTCCCTCTTTGTCCAAAACTATATAGTCGATTACAATGGGTCTCAATGCATCGAAACCATAGATCTGACCTCCTAGGGTCCATTTCACACATAAAGTTCCAATCTTGACGTCAATGCATGGGGTTTTTGCTCAAAAGCGATAAAAGAGGTATATATATGAAGCATGGGTCTCCCATGGCCATAAAGTTGGCACCTTTATGCCATGGGAACCCTCAATGGTTCCAGATCTGAAGAACAAACTCACTTATGCACAGAATTCCAACTATAGCTTCACTAAGGCTTAGGAAAAGGTAGAAAATAGCCCCAAATCAAGATCTAAGCAAAGAATAGTCAAGGTTTCAGCTTTATACCTCAAGTGAGCTGGAATTGGGGCACAATCTCTAGATCTACTAACTTCCACTTGAACTTCCAAGCTTCCTTCTTTTCCTTCAACTTCTAATACACACAAAAGGCACCAAAAATATCAAGAACACTCAATAATGGCTTAGGGTTTCGAGTTAGGGTTTCTCTGGGTTGGGAGGAACGATGGAGGCTGGGTTGAGGCAAGAAAAGTTGTTTAAATAGGGTGTAAACCCGGAACATTAGGGTTTTGTCCAGACAGCTTCTACTCGTCGAGTCGGTCCCCCGACTCGTCGAGTAGGTTACTAAAACTCCCACATAATGTCGAGTCTACTCGACGAGTTGGACCTCCAACTCGCCGAGTCCTAGAGTAAATCCTAATATTTCTTGAATTTGAAAACGTACCAAGAACCAGGCGCTACAAATCTCCCCCACTTATTTTTGACTTCGTCCTCGAAGTCTGCTACTGAATCGGACTCCCAAGTCCATTCTGAGCCCTTGCGGTGTTGCCATTGCACCTTCACCAGCTCCACCCTTTTGTTCCTCAGATCCTTCGACTTCCTGTCGAGGATAGCTACTGGCCGCTCATTGTAACTCAGGTTGTCACCCTCCTGAATATCCCCTAAAGGCACCACTGTTGAATCGTGCAATTTACACGGACCACATACTAAAACAAACAAAACATCGAGTTTCCGCAAGTCATTTCTGTCTCCCCAAAGTCTGAATCCCATGTTGGTCTGTCTCCCTGACGGACCGCCTACATTCCAAAACTGCCATGCCATCCCCATCGAGTAACTGACCAATGCATACTCCCTAGTGCCGATTATCTCGACATTATCATCAGAACAAAATCCATGACCATAACTAGCTGTAGCATACTGATACTTGACAGAGGGCTCAGATAATCCTTCGAGTAGCAAATTCATCCCTGAAATGGTTAGACTCATACGAGAGCTGCGCTAAAGGGTCAAACCCATTACTCTGAGATTATTCAATCCGTCTGTAAGTGACTTAGTGCCTTCGTTTGGTGAGCTAATTTGCGAACAAGGTTCCTCACAGTACTCCCTTCTATCTGAATATCCTGCTGTCTCTTAACCACTATTCGGATGAACTGATACTACCTTGCTCGGCAACTGATCTGTCATTACTTGTATTACCGAACTCCCACCAGCTACTAATTCCAAGCACAATCTCTTAGTCGCTTCCAGCGACCTCCGGAAAACTTCAGCTATCGAAACTCCTCGATCCACACCCTTACTTACGGCTCCAGCATTCCTGCTGACCCTTCGTACTGTCTGACTACTATTTGCCAGCGAATCTACTACTAAAGGTGAATGCTACCAAAACCGTTGTAGTCTTACATCACTCCTGGTCTCCAATGACCTACCGCCTTCCGAATCCAATCATAATGTGGCCCACTCACATCCGAGCGGCTGCCCCGCCCTATCTTAAACTATCTGAAAAACCCTGCCAGCGAATCACGCATCTGATACATTCGTACTGTCGAATAGGGACCGACTAATGCTACGGGCACCTCGTAGTCTTACTATACTCGTTCTGCCAACTAGTGAATGCTACGGGCCACCCCCATAGCCTTACAACACTTCTGTGCTACCAGCCAACTAATGCTACGGGCCACCCACAGTCTCACCACACTTCTACGCTATCTGCCGACTAATGCTACGGGCCACCCCGCAGTCTTACTATACTAATGCTATGGGTCACACCGTTGTCTAACTATACTAATGCTACGGGCCACACCGCAGTCTAACTATACTAATATACGATTGCTACGGGCCACACCGCAGTCTTATAACTCCCTTACTCCATCTGCTAGCTAGTGAACGCTACGGGCCACCCCATAGTCTTACAACACTCCTACACTATCTGCTAACTATTGCTACGGACCACCCCGCAGTCTTACCACACTTCTCATACTATCTGACCATTGGTGAATGCTACGGCTATCCGGTAACCTGACAACACCTTCCACACCGACTGGCTGCTAGTGGATGCTACGGCTAACCCATAGTCTTACAACACCTTCCACACTGACTCGACCGCTGACCATGGTCTTTTTCTCACTACTAATCCGTACATACCCATAATCGAGCACATCAGCAAAATCTAGTACCCCAAGCTGTAGTCATGTCCTAATTGAAACTCCCAACTGATTCTTCTGAAAACTGCTATTAAACATCCCGAGAATGCGATCTCACAATTGGCAAGTTTTCCGAACTTCCAATTCACACTATCCTCAATTCATACAGCCGTCTGGGCCGTCTTTCTCCCTGACAGGAGAGCGAAACTTATCCCAGTTTCAAAACCGCTTCTGCTCCCGTAATGTGACATCCCTAATTTCACGGCCAGAAAAGACCGATTTGTTTATGCTTTGTTTTATAAATCAGAGTAATCTTTTATAGAAAACAGTTGCGGAATTTGTTCCCAAACAAGATACGATAAAACTTTATCAAAACATTTCTCAAAGAGAATGTACTTTTCATTAAACAATAAAATATCGGGATGTCATGTTCCGATACAGACCAAAAGCATAAACAGTATAAAATAGACCTTACAACAACTATTTATAACTACTGATCTATCATCCAAAATCTCTCGTCATGTCAACCAACTTATGCTCTTGTGCCACTACCTGTGATACAAAGAAACTGAGTGGGTCAGGCTTGGGAGCCTGGTGAGCATATAGGGTTTTCAACCCACAATAATATAATTATTATATTTAATCATCAAACAATCAACCCAATTACCCATCCCCATTATCTTCTTTATTTCTTAAGGTGTTACCCTAAGAATCAACTATCCTTCCTTCATTCATTCCTAAGGATTGACCTAAGGAATTGGCACAAAGTCCATTGCTGCCCGAGGTTCATCTACACAGTACTAAATCCATAGCTACCAAGGTTCATCTATACAGTACTAAATCCATAGCTACCAAGGTTCATCTATACAGTACTAAATCCATAGCCACCATTGTATTTATATAAGGCACTAAATCCATAGCTGACAGGGTTTTTAGAGTACATCGGTGAAAACATCGTTCACAACACCTACAGGTTATGAACCTGCCAGTATTCCACTGGACTGTCTAGAATCGTCCGTGGTTGTCATCCCTACTCTGCTGAATGACGGGGCCATCGTTTGGGTAAAGGTTTCACTCATTTTCACCTATCACCCTCATCTCATGATCTATATCATCTTACGTCTCATCCTCAAACTCATCGTTCATCACACACCAACTATTTCATCTACCCATGTTCTACCCAACATATTTGTAGATATAAATTACATATATAGTTTAAATCATATACAAACCTGTATAAAACATTCATCCAACATCCATCTCAAATAAACAAACAATATATAAACACATAACAGGTATTTCATAGCAAATACTTCATATCTATGTGTTAGAAGAAAGTAACTACACACTCACACATATAAACAACAATATACTTAATACATTCAAACAATACTTGTATTATTATCGTGTTTATGAAAGGGACTATACACTCACTTGATCAGAAGATGATCGGACAGCACTACGGCTCTAAGAGTAGTATTCTTCGGTGAAACCGGGATCACTTCATACACCGGACTTGTCGCGGGCAGAGCTTCGGCTCGGAAACTCTTTTCTACTCGGGATCTTCGGGCTTCGGGTCTCGGGATGATATCGGGGCTTCGGGGGTACTTCTTTGCACGTAATTCGAGGTAATATGCGTGAGAGAGAAGAGATTTGGCAACCACAAACGGCTGCCCCTTCAAATCTATTTATAGGGCTGTTTTCTCATTTTCCACGTCGTGGGCACTTCTTCCACGTCGTGGGCTTGGTCGTCATTGCATGCGTCATCATCCACTTGCTCTGTTAGGCTCCAGAAGGCGTCAGAAGCTGTGACAACCCGAAATTTTATTCCGTCACTGTAACCCTTTCCGTTAATAAAATTTATTTTATTATTAAAATTGTCCGTTAACTTTTAAGTTAAATAATTCATCTAGGGTTATTGTCATAATTTCCTACGTGTAGGAAACCAATAAAATCACATATAATACCCTCGATAATCCTTTGGAAAAATTTCTAATTTACGACTAAGTCGGGTTACGGTCATTTAATCGGGTAAAATCTTAAACTCCGTTTAATGTCGGGATTGGGTGTGTCCCCACCTAACCGTGGACTCAACCCCATATAAGGGTTGAGTGGACTCCATTTGAACCTTTTCACCCACCTTGGAACTTTCTCTCTCTACTCTCTCTCTAAAAATCGGGTTTTGATCAAGAATCACCTCATTCAAGCTCCAAAATCGTAAGTAATCCTTCCTAGCTTGTTGTTTAACTTAACATGCATGCAAATCTATGGGTTAAACTCTCAAAAACCCCAAAAACTTGTGTTTACGGTTTGGGAACACCTTCCAAAACCGTAAACTCCCATAAGGGGGTTTTGAAGCCCCAAAACCCTTTCAAACCTCTTCTAATGATTAGCTATGGCTTAGAAACTTGCATGCATGAACTTAGAACACCAAAATCATGTCTTTATGGGACTAGACATGAGTTTACTGTCCATGAACATTTATGAACCGTAAACACCCTAAAAAGGGGTTTTGATGCCCCAAAACCTTTCCAATGCTTGGCTAATGGCCTAGAAACTTGCTTGAATGATCTTACAACCCTAAAACATGGATTGAGAAGTGTAAACATGAGTTTACGGTTTGGGAAGGTCTCCCAAAACCGTAAACACCTCCAAAGGGTGTTTAAGTGCCCTTAACACCTTGTATGGCTTACATTTGGGTCTAGAACCTTGCATGCATGACCTACAACCACCAAAACACATGAAAAATGGACACACATGAGTTTACGGCCGTAAACCCATGTGTTTACGACCGTAAACTCCCCAAGGAGTGGTTCAGAAACCGTAAACTCCATAAAGGGTCCATTCCAAGCCCCAAACACTTCCTAAGCCCTTGAATCAACCCTAGAACCCTTCCCTGTGAAGCATGAGACCTTGAAACACCCAAATGCAGCATTCCCATGAGTTTACGGCCGTAAACTCATGGGGGGATATGGTCTTTGGACCGTAAACACCCCTAAGGGCTTACACTTGAAGAGTAAACTCCATATCAAGGCCCAACACTACTTAGATGCAACCCGGATCATTCCTAACACTTGAAATACAGTGTTTTCGCGCCTCGGGTGTATTATCTTACTTAATTAGTAGTTCAATGTCTAATTAGATACAATTATGTATCTCCTCATGTTACATAGGATCCTCGCGCGTGTTCAAGCCCTAAATTGACACTTAGCATCCTATCCGGCACATTTCTCGTCTGGTGAGTTCATACCCCTACACTTTTCCGAGTTTTTCATGTTTTTCAGGGGGGGAATACAAGCAAATCCTAAAGGTTTTTGTAACTTAAAAACTGATGTAATTATACGATTTTCGGTCAAACTTTAGATACTGTATCCCTTTTGTAACATGCGGAGCATAAGGGACGTTTTCTAAATATAATTACATAGTTTTCAGAAAAGCGTGAAAACTTCTCAAACCATTCAAATTATTATGGGAATAATTTAGGATCTTTATTACTTGTTTTACGGATTCAGATTTCATGCAAAGTCAATATATATAAACTATGTCTGATTTAGTTTATCCATGTTAAACCTAGAGTATCATGCTAAATAATTACTTTTTATGTAATTGTTTATACTCTACTTTGTTCCAAACGATTTCGAAATTTGATGACGACCAGTTATCCCGTGATTTAGTTAATACTAACTTGTGAGACTTATCTTCGATATACCCTTCGGGTTACCAGTAAATCCTCTCCGGAAGTATAACCAGAGTCTCCTGGAGGGAGAACGTGAAATTTGTGGATAGATCTATTCGGGACTGACAATCCCACACCTAAACTGCTAGCTACACTTAGGCGGGCACGCCTGGGGTGACAAATTTTAAAAATCGATCGACGCCTGAAAAACGTCAAGGAGGTCACGGGTCAAATCAGTATGGTTATACGACTCCCAATACGTACTAAATTAACTAACTCTATTCACGGATTTCTTTCTTTCATCTATAGTTTTATGTATTAAAACTACCTACTTTCGTACTGGAGGGGAATTCCAGGATCCTAACTTATGGTTTTCTTAACTTATTGATGATTAGTCAAGGTTTTTCTCATTCTATGGAAACCAACTTACATGTTAGAAAATATGGGATTTTCTGGGAAAACATGCTTATGTAATTCATAACTCAGTAACAATGGTTTTCGATATAACAACAATCTTTATTAAAGGAAATGAATTATTTATCACAAGATTAAATAACCGGTTTTCCTTACAAAACATGCTTATGAACACACCAGCTTTATGTTGATATTTTAAAACTGCTTGTATTCTCAGGTTCTCGTTAGACAGGTATCCCGTTACTTTTGGAGAAGACGGAGTGTATAGAAGTCTCGTCTTTACTTTTGATATACTGATGTATATAAACTATGTATTTCTCCACTCTCAAACGAATGTAACTTTTCTTATGTAATGTAATGGTTGTGCTTACTATGATTACTATGTTCAATGGTTGTGATACTACGTATGACGTCCTCCGCCCCGGAACGTTTCCGCCGCCGGTTTCGGGGTGCGACAGAAGCCATGCCACGTCGTGGCCACTTTTGCCACATCGTGGTCTCTGACAGTTTTGGGGTTTCGCGCCCCGAACTTCAGAAATTCATAACTTTCGCATACGATCTCCGTTTTCGACGTTCTTTATATCGACGCGTAGGTAAAAACAATATCTACAACTTTCATTTAGACTTTGTAGGCTAATTTTGTTTTTATTTTTAATATATTAATAATATACTATTTTTAGTAGGCCGGGACAGGAAAACTCCGTTCGAAATTCATAACTCCTTCATCTGAACTCCGTTTTCGTCTGTCTTTTTATCGTTTGACTACTATTGATGAGATCATTAATTCTCATTTACAAAGTTTTGGCTAAATATCACTCGACCTCAATCTCGAGTTTCAGGCTGCATAGTGCTAATGCTGAAACTTCGAAAAATCATAACTTCCTCATACGAAGTCAGATTTAGACGTTCTTTTTATGCACGCTCTCGGTTTAACGTATTCTACGACTTTCATTTAGATTGCTAAGGCCAAATATTGCTCTAACGTAAATTCACTATTTACGTCGCGCTGTGTCGTGCCGGTTCTGTCGCGAAACTTCGACAGGTCATAACTTGTTCGTTATAACTCGGATTTCGGCGTTCTTTATATGTACGGAATCCTTGTAACATATACTACAACTTAGTTAAGATTACTCATTCAAAATAATCTTCCATCAAAAGGTCATTTTTGATGCTTATCGTCTCTAAATTGACTAGCCCGGATCTATGGGCGTTACAATTATCTCCCCCTTAGGATGATTACGTCCCGGAATCATCAACAAAACGGGGCTAAATAATAATTCCATACGTTATCTCTTCATCCTAAGCACAAATCGTAACTTCTATGTTTACTCGAAAGAGTATTTAACTCTAGCACTTCTTGACTGCAGACGATGCTCAATCTTGCATCTGCTTTTCGTACTATGATGTACTTTCAATCATAACCTTCGAGTTACCAAATAAGTCCTTATTGTGGACTCCTCCTTCTTCTTAGGATAAATACTTTCCTTTATCTATTGTAACAGACCGATGGGTCGTGCTCTATTGACCTCTGATCGCACGATGCGACGCTTAGACTCGGTCTTTTTAAAGTTAAATTCCAGAATGGAATATACCTTCCTTCATATTCTAATGTGATATAATCACATTTCAGCCTGTAGCATTAAATGTGGTAAACTTCTTTCAACAACGAGCGCGATACTATCGATCGCATTAATTTCAACGTTCTGACTTAAGTCAGATGTTACATCTAACTTGGTTTTATGAACCACGTAACAAACTCATCGTAGTCGGACTCAATTTGATATGACCGCTAGGGTCAGAATATCAATCATCTTCTTAGTCACTACCGAAACAATGGTAACGACATACTTGAATGAAACGAGATCAATCACTAGCTTCTTGGTAACCTTGTGACTTTCCTGATCCAAGTGTGAGTCCTGTGCTTCCGGTAGTATATGCATCTACTACCTTTCACACCTACTCATACTCGTCCCAAGTATTGTCTCGCAGTCCCCAAGTCCTAAAATCACAAAACAATTTAACACATACGAATGTGTCCAAATAATCATAAAAATTTCCCTAGACTCTACTAGGACTTCTTCATTGCGCATCTTCAATCATCAATTCTACTTCAACTCGGCTGGTGATGGAAATTCCAGACGACGGGACAACTTCAAGATCTACACCAATCATTCCATCATCCTGCCAATCGAAGGTCTACTACAGACGTACCGTACTCCCCTAAACGTACTGTTATTTTATCAGACATATTCTAAAGGCTAGATACCACTCTTACGATATCTTCCAATAGGTGTCATTCACTATCATAAGCCTTTTCATTTCCTCCATTTACTCAATTCTCTACGAGTCTACACCATGACCTTTTGTACACCCAGGCACACATTCGGTGTACCAAGCGAGAATTTTAAGATAAGAAAGCTTTAATTACGATAAACGTATAAATCTCCTTATCACCCCGAGACGTTTACATGCTAGTTCTAATATCGTAGTCATACGCTTAGATTCCTACACACATAAGGTTTCCAGATCCGGTCGGCAACAGACCATAAATCCGAACAAATAATAGCATCAATTTAGCTATCACACAAAACAATTAGCACATAAAAGCATTTTAGGCATCATTCCTAAAATAAACTAGTGCTTGTGTCCATTTAGGTGTACTACCTAACATATTTTAGACACACTCCTCAGGATCAATACTTAGCATTCTAAGTTTAAGTCTAGAAATTTGCTACAAATTCCTAGTTCGCTTAAACTAATGCTCTGATACCAACTGTGACATCCCCAATTTCACGGCCAGAAAAGACCGATTTGTTTATGCTTTGTTTTATAAATCAGAGTAATCTTTTAAAGAATACAGTTGCGGAATTTGTTCCCAAACAAGATATGATAAAACTTTATCAAACCATTTCTCAAAGAGAATGTACTTTTCATTAAATAATAAAAGCTCGGGATGTCATGTTCCGATACAGACCAAAAGCATAACCAGTATAAAATAGACCTTACAACAGTTATTTATAACTACTGATCTATCATCCAAAATCTCTCGTCATGTCAACCAACTTATGCTCTTGTGCCACTACCTGTGATACAAAGAAAACTGAGTGGGTCAGGCTTGGGAGCCTGGTGAGCATATAGGGTTTTCAACCAACAATAATATAATTATTATATTTAATCATCAAACAATCAACCCAATTACCCATCCCCATTATCTTCTTTATTTCTTAAGGTGTTACCCTAAGAATCAACTACCCTTCCTTCATTCATTCCTAAGGATTGACCTAAGGAATTGGCACACAGTACTAAATCCATAGCTACCAAGGTTCATCTATACAGTACTAAATCCATAACTACCAAGGTTCATCTATACAGTACTAAATCCATAGCTACCATTGTATTTATATAAGGCACTAAATCCATAGCTGCCAGGGTTTTTAGAGTACACCGGTGAACACTTCGTTCACAACACCTACAGGTTATGAACCTACCAACATTCCACTGGACTGTCTAGAATCGTCTGTGGTTGTCATCCCTACTCTGCTGAATGACGGGGCCATCGTTTGGGTAAAGGTTTCACTCATTTTTCACCTGTCACCCTCATCTCATCATCTATATCATCTTACGTCTCATCCTCAAACTCATCTTTCATCACACACCAACTATTTCATCTACCCATGTTCTACCCAACATATTTGTAGATATAAATTACATATATAGTTTAAATTATATACAAACCTGTATAAAACATTCATCCAACATCCATCTCAAATAAACAAACAATATATAAACACATAACACGTATTTCATAGCGAATACTGTTGGGTTTTAGTATACTACAACATCCTATGGTGCACATACAACCCTAAATACTTTGGATCTATGTTTTCTCTATTATACATGCAAATATGAAATTTCCAAGATATTACCCTATACTAGCATACAAATATCATATACTTGCGTAATAAAATAGATAGAATACATACATTTTTTTGATGTAACTTGTCTTCATGAAGCTTGAGTGCCTAGTGCCCCAAGTGTGACACCTCAAATGGTTCACACAACACCATGAACACTTGGAATAACCTTGAGAATAAGGATACTTTGGTTATCTCTAGTGAAATCAGCCTTGCCCTTTTGTGTACACACACTAGTGCCAATTTCACCAACCAAGGACATCTTTATATAGTGTCGAGATTAGGGTTAAACCCTAATACCCATGACCTTTCATTTCATATGATCCATGGGTTAAACACTCCATGGACTATCCATGAAAGCTTAGCCCAACCTAAATGAACTTGGCCCATCACACACATATATCTTAGAGTCCATATTTAATTAGTTCATTTTGATCACTTAATTAATTATAAATTAATTCTTGATCAATACTAATTAAATAATATGATTATATATTAATATATTAGAACTTATAATATATTAATATAAATCACTAATATCCTTTTTCCTCATCTTGTCTATCCAATTGTCCCGATGCCATGCAACCCAAATGGACCATACCGGGTCGGGTCAAGTCTTACCAATTATAGTTATGGACTTAGACATTAATCCAACAGTCTCCCACTTGGATAAGTCTAAAACTATTATTGAGTATGACTTCAAACCCCGACTAGCAATTGTAGCTCTCAAAAGCTTCTGTCGAACTCTGACCTTGGCGATGAACTCTGACCTTTGTCAATGACTTGTCCATTAGATAAGGGATCATATATTCCTCCATTCTAGATATCATATGGACTGAGACATGGATTATAAATCATTCTCTCTGTCCATTTGTTGTTTCCCAATTTTCGATTTATGATGACTGACTGATTGAACAAATCAAATCAGTCCTGGCTTGGCCAAGCACTCACATGTGTCATCGTTAAATCATCGAGGGGCCCACGGATATCACTTTTATCCCGAAGGTAAAAGGAATGGATAAACTTTGACTCATATGGCTTGTTCTACTACTTGTTGAATCATACACAAAGGCACGTTTTTTAACATCGAGTTACCAAATGCGTTTTCGTGCAATCAATGTATAACCAACTCATAGTAACAACTCATATCTCTAGGTTTGAAGAATATAAGATATTATCGTCTCATGATCACTCGTGATAAAATCCATGAAGTGATTCAAATGAGCGCGGGTTGAATCCAATACTCAGAACTTATGAGCACTCATGAGTGTTGTAGCACCACTTTGTCCACCAACTTGGACCTCTACAAACCAACCCATGACAGTCTTGATTCATATCTACTTCCAACATATGACCGACTGTGGATGGTTTGAATAACTTAATCATTCAGGAAGAGCGACTTAGTTATTCTGGAAGTCAAAACATGCAAAGTGAAACACAAGAATAAATGAATCAAATATGGTATCAAACCCTATAAATATAAATAAACACTTTTATTTATCACCATACTGATTACTCATTATTCATTGTTTCGGTTTTATCAACTTTATACTTGAATTAAAAACACTAGTTGTCCCATGCTCCAAGCATGTACACTATGTTTTTCTTAAACAATAGCTTTGCCATACACCAAGTATGCACTCTATGTTTGTCTATGATCCTTACTTTGTGAAATAAACCAATTGAACATAATTTCAATGATTCTAATTTCACACTCCCAAATCCTTATCGAAAAATGTGAGAATTTCAAATTCCTATCATTTATCGAAATCTGTTTAGATTTTAAACTTATATGCACTGACCCTCCTGTAATGAATATGTACAAAGTCACAAAGACTTGTCAACAGTCATTATAAGGTATTCCAATGGAGATCAACTCCATGGAAACTAAGTCTCATATTCAAAGTACATTGCTTTGGACATGCTTCTTGCATTAAGTTTTCTAATCTTACACAAATTACTTCCACCTATGGAGACAACTCCATATTCTCATTTTGACTATCACTTCTGAATAAGAGATGCCTCTTTTCAGAATATGTCAATATGCTCCTTCCAAAATTAGCACTATACTTCCAACTGTCCCTGAGCAACCAATCTTTGGTAAACCTCAGATTGTCCTCGACAATTGCTTAATCATTTTAGTCATATTCAATTCTAGACCTTTTCCCTTCTTAATGCCTCTGGGCATTTGGAAAAATTTAGAAATGACAAATGTTATAGCACATGCAATCGATCCTGTACCCAAAGCAAATGGTACACGATTCATGGTGTCTCACATAAAGACATGATTCTAGACCGGTCTTTTGCTACAATATTTTTATTTGCCATGTTTTCAAAATTTGACTATGAAGAGGGATGCCGTAATCATAATCGAATTTTGAGAACGCAATATATAGAATTTCCTTAAGTTGAACCAATCCAACATGAAATTCATATATATATTCTTGACTAAAGAAGATTAAGGTCTCAATCTAAGCCTTTAGAACTGAAATGAAGTATATCCTCTCCCTTAATTATAGCAAAACAACTTTTTCAATCCCTGGAGCCTCACGAATTGAAACTTTTGTTTTCTATAATTAACATTGCTAACTTGCAACACTAACAATAATTATCATGCTCCCACTAACATGATGATTATTAGCATAACACTTATGCTCCCACTAGCTTTGACATGTACTCAGAAATCAGCTGGACTTATAGAAATCAATACTTTATTGACTTCCTTACCAAAGTTCAGATTTCTGATACGAGATGCTTTGATAAAACTTTATCAAAATCATACACCTTTCCTTAGATAGCATGCATGTGTGTCTAAACAATTTCAGAACTATGAAAAGGGATGTCGTAATCATAGTCTCAATTGTTTAGATCTTTTGCCATCTGCTTCAAATCTACTTGGTGGAAGTGTTTCCTCACCATCATTTTCATGAATCGGAGAGAAACCTTATGACCCTTAGATTTTATGGTGTATGTGTTCTTATCCATGTGAATCTGTCAAAACCATAATCACAAGACAAGGTTAGTGACAAATCCAAACTCATTTGGACTGAACTTATGCAATCTTAACTTCTTGCCACCTGGCAGTACAGGGCCTGCCATTGCTTCCAAGTTGTTATGCAACCAATTGAGAACTCTAAGAACTCATATGCAAAACCAACTTTAACTGGAATGGGCACAGAAATAGAAGTATGTCAACACGATAGGTTATAAACCTCAAGTCGTGTGCTAGTGAAGAACCTCAGGTTTTACTCTTGATTAGTTCTTGAGACTTTCAAGACCTTTAAGACTCCTACTGTCCTCTTGACATATAAGACTCTCTTGTCAAATATTCAAGGGATAGTGCGGATTCTTTATCAAGACAAACACTTCACACAATTGGCCTTAGTTGGTCTTTGTTTAATCCAAAACATCACAACTTACCAACTTCAAATGTACAAGAGTAGGACACTTTTACTCTTACATTTGACAAGTGTTATAAACCTTTCTTGAAGATATGTCACTCAACTTATAATCTTGGAGTATGACTCTAAGACTTGTTTTGAAACGAAGTATGACTCATCTTCTTGATTTAACCATTTCAACAATTCATGACTCCTCTTCTTAGTCATAAGAATGCACTAAGATGTCCTTAGAAGTCCAATTGTGATGTGGTTCTTAAATCATTAAGATGATCACAAAACATGATACTAAAGTACTCTCCCATCTTTTCAGATTTGAGAAACTTTTATCTTTCTGCCTAATTTGATTCTTCTCATTCGTTCTGCCATACATTGAGACTTTTCCAATGTTTCAGAATTATATTTAATCTTGTAAGTATAACCATATTTACTAAACTTTAGTAAATCATGACGAATAGTCTTATCGATCTTTGTGGTGGACTTGACCAGTGCACAAGAATGTGTACTCGATCCCTTTAGTCCTTTACTTGATTCACACATCCATGTAAACAAGTCTTAATTTTCCAATGCTTGAAAGTTCACATTCATCATACTATTCAACTTGCATGATTCCAAGTTTCTATCCAACTAAAGCCTTGGGAATGAGAATCTTTCCTTATTTGGTAAATTATGACACTACCACAAACGAAAGAATCAAGTACATTTTTTTTCTAAATATTGCTATTAATGGAATCATATAAACAACCATTTTTCACAAATGCCACTTGTAAGGATATTTTAAAATAAATATAAAATTAAAACCTTTTATTTTATTTCAAAACTTTGCGGAAAAAACTTATCCTTACAGTACAAATGCATATGAAAAACTTGTTGTTATCTATTCCTAAGCAATATATCATGACTCCTAAGTAACAGCTTCAAAAATTCTGATCACTGAACCATGCGACTGAAATCCATCTTCGCGATCAGAATCAGCATATACTTCCTTTAAGTTTCTTCACTTTTCTTTGATTCTTAAAACATCAACATGTGACCCAGTCACATCATGTAATAAGAATCTCAAAATAGAAACTTAACAGAGTTAGATAGTGGACTTTTACCTAAAGTAGAGTCAAACTTCTTGACTTGATCAACCTTATGATCTTTCAGGTAAATAGGCAGCTTCGCAATCAATGCCCCTTCCTTTGGCAAGATAAACATATGGACTCTTTGGTAATGGGACTATCTCAGACTTAGCCTTTCTCTTTACCATTTGGTCAGAGAATGTTTTTTCTGGGTATCCAACGTTACCATTGTCAATGTCCATTGAGAAGTTGATCTCCTAATCAGATTTGCTCTGCCAGTGCTCCAAATCATTGCTGATTAAGCACCCCAAAGCAAATAGATAAGATCATTCTGGGTCATGTCATAGTCCTTTACATGGTAGTTCATAAGGAACTTACTATGTGACTTAGAAAGTGATTGCGCATCCAACTTTCTCAAGACTTTGACACCCAACTCTCCCGGCTTGTCAATATGTGACTTCATCTCCAAGATGTGATCACACATAGACCTTGCTTGCCAATAGGGCTTGAGTGACCTTAAATTTTTCAAGAACTTGTGGGTTAGGGAGAATAATTGGAGGAGGGGAAGGAAGTGAAGTTTCAAGAGATTTGGGAAGATCATAGATGTCTGAACTAGACATCTTTTGGGAGATATTCAAGATAGTTGATTTAAGTCCTTAATATAACACCCAATATGAGATATTAAGGCTAGGACCCAACACAATATTTTATAACTTGGAAGAGGGATGCCGTAATCCAGGCTATAAAATATTTGAAGGTAGGTGAATAACGATTCACCAATTTCCACCACGAAAAACGAAATGTATTATTAGGTTTTAATTGGATTTGAAACTCCTAGATCTTTTGAGATTCATTGAAGTTTTCAATGGCATGTTTCAATCTCGAGTGTGCCCTTCAGGTTTTGTGACTGGGATGCCGAGGATCACAAAACAAGGTGTGAAGTAACCATGCAAATTACTTGGTACCCTTAATATTTACCCCTCAATCGATGTGTCGGTTAACCACACGAGCTCCACCGATACTATGATAAATATTAAGTTACCCTTTGCCTACCTTGTTAAATCCAGGTTAGAGTGCCGGTTAACCACACACGCTCCACTAACGGTTTAAACAAAGTGCAAAGTGTAATTTCATGGATTAGCACCTTCTTCACATTTTCCTAAGTAACTAAGATTGGGAATTTTAAGTGTTTAGTTACTTAGTATTTATCATTAATACTTTTAATGAAGGGAGAATTCTAGTCCTTGTCCTACCCGTTCGGCTAACGACCCTCTACCGGTCAAGGAAGCGGTGGGTGAGAGTGGACACCCATTAAACTGCCATTTTATAGGCAGTAACCTTATACCTCCCTTATAGACCAGCTTCGTGAATGAGGCCTACTAACGGTAAGACTGACTTTACTCTTATACATATATATATATATAGATATTATTAACTTATAATATTATAAAGTATAAGGGTTGAATTTTAACTTTTAAAATTCTAAGGGCTAACTTGGAATTATAGTATTCATAAGTGAAAACTTTTCAAATTCCAAAACTTGAGGGTAAGTTTTGAAACTATTCAAAACTAATTAATTCCACAACTTATGTGTTTAAAGTAGTTTTAATTAAAAACTCTTCAAGTTCCATAACTTGAGGACAAGTTATGGAAGACTTTAAACTAATAAAAGAATGTAACTTTTCTTTATCTTTGTAACTTATGGAACTAATTAAGGTTACACATTTTATTACTTAATGAAGTGACTCTTGAACCTCCATAACTTGATGACAAGTTATGGAGTCATAAAACCATTTAATGAGGGCAAAACTCTTCATTTTGTAACCTATGACAATTTTTATGAGGTTTAAGATTCATAAATGTGACTTTTCATATAACTTGAGGACAAGTTACAAAAACACATTTTATGAACTATTTCTAGATCAATTTGGATTGAAAACAACTAACACACAATTTTTTTCATTAATCTAAATTAACTCATAAAACAAGGTAACACAAAAAAAACTTTTCATGTTCCATAACTTAAGAACAAGTTATGGAATTCTTTAAAACATTAAGACCAAGTTTTGTAACTCCATAAAAAACTTTGAATCAATTTTTTTAAAACCTTTTCATATACATAACTTATGGAGGTTTCAAAAAACTCTTTAGATCAAACTTTTAAAACTAATAAAATAATCATATCATTTTATCTTTTACTAAATTTGACCTAATTCAACTCATATAGCAAATGATTCAAATTTTACAAATAATTAGTTTTTCACAAAAACAAGTAATTATCTTAAAATTTGACAAACGTCATGTTTTTTTTTCCTTTTTTTTTCAACTTTGAAAATCAAACATTTGCATGAATATAATAGAAAACAACCCATGGCTCTGATACCACTGTTGGGTTTTAGTATACTACAACATCCTATGGTGCACATACAACCCTAAATACCTTGGATCTATGTTTTCTCTATTATACATGCAAATATGAAGTTTCCAAGATATTACCCTATACTAGCATACAAATATCATATACTTGGGTAATAAAATAGATAGAATACATACATTTTTTTGATGTAACTTGTCTTCATGAAGCTTGAGTGCCTAGTGCCCCAAGTGTGACACCTCAAATGGTTCACACAACACCATGAACACTTGGAATAACCTTGAGAATAAGGATACTTTGGTTCTCTCTAGTGAAATCAGCCTTGCCCTTTTGTGTACACACACTAGTGCCAATTTCAGCAACCAAGGACATCTTTATATAGTGTCGAGATTAGGGTTAAACCTTAATACCCATGACCTTTCATTTCATATGATCCATGGGTTAAACACTTCATGGACTATCCATGAAAGCTTAGCCCAACCTAAATGAACTTGGCCCATCACACACATATATCTTAGAGTCCATATTTAATTAGTTCATTTTGATCACTTAATTAATTATAAATTAATTCTTGATCAATACTAATTAAATAATATGATTATATATTAATATATTAGAACTTATAATATATTAATATAAATCACTAATATCCTTTTTCCTCATCTTGTCTATCCAATTGTCCCGATGCCATGCAACCCAAATGGACCATGCCGGGTCGGGTCAAGTCTTACCAATTATAGTTATGGACTTAGACATTAATCCAACAAATACTTCATATCTACGTGTTAGACGAAAGTAACTACACACTCACACATATAAACAACAATATACTTAATACATTCAAACACTACTTGTATTATTATCGTGTTTATGAAAGGGACTATACACTCACTTGATCAGAAGATGATCGGACAGCACTACGGCTCTAAGAGTAGTATTCTTTGGTGAAACCGGGATCACTTCATACACCGGACTTGTCGTGGGCAGAGCTTCGGCTCGGAAACTTTTTTCTTCTCGGGATCTTCGGGCATCGGGACTTGCTTCGGGTCTCGGGATGATACCGGGGCTTCGGGGGTACTTCATTGCACGTAATTCGAGGTAATATGCGTGAGAGAGAAGAGATTTGGCAACCACAAACGGCTGCCCCTTCAAATCCATTTATAGGGCTGTTTTCTCATTTTCCACGTCGTGGGCACTTCTTCCACGTCGTGGGCTTGGTCGTCAATGCATGCGTCATCATCCACTTGCTCTATCAGGCTCCAGAAGGCGTCAGAAGCCATTCCACGTCGTGGCCACTTTTGCCACGTCGTGGTCTCTGACAATTTTGGGGTTTCGCGCCCCGAACTTCAGAAATTCATAACTTTCGCATACGAACTCCGTTTTCGACGTTCTTTATATCGACGCGTAGGTAAACACTAGATCTACAACTTTCATTTGGACTTTGTAGGCTAATTTTGTCTTTATTTTTAATATATTAATAATATACTATTTTTAGTAGGCCGGGACAGGAAAACTCCGTTCGAAATTCATAACTCCTTCATTTGAACTCCGTTTTCGTCTGTCTTTTTATCGTTGGACTACTATTGATGAGATCATTAATTCTCATTTAGAAAGTTTTGGCTAAATATCACTCGACCTCAATCTCGAGTTTCGGGCTGCATAGTGCTAATGCTAAAACTTCGAAAAATCATAACTTCCTCATACGAAGTCAGATTTAGACGTTCTTTTTATGCACGCTCTCGGTTTAACGTATTCTACGACTTTCATTTAGTTTGCTAAGGCTAAATATCGCTCTAACGTAAATTCACTATTTACATCGCGCTGTGTCGTGCCGGTTCTGTCGCGAAACTTTGACAGGTCATAACTTCTTCGTTATAACTCGGATTTCGTCGTTCTTTATATGTACGGAATCCTTGTAACATATACTACAACTTAGTTAAGATTACTCATTCTAAATAATCTTCCATCAAAAAGTCATTTTTGATGCTTATCGTCTCTAAATTGACTAGCCCGGATCTACGGGCGTTACAATTATCTCCCCCTTAGGATGATTACGTCCCGGAATCATCAACAAAACAGGGCTTAAATAATGATTCCATACGTTATCTCTTCATCCTAAGCACAAATCGTAACTTCTATGTTTCCTCGAAAGAGTATTTAACTCTAGCGCTTCTTGACTGCAGACGATGCTCAATCTTGCATCTGCTTTTCGTACTATGATGTACTTTCAATCATAACCTTCGAGTTACCAAATAAGTCCTTATTGTGGACTCCTCCTTCTTCTTAGGATAAATACTTTCCTTTATCTATTGTAATAGACCGATGGGTCGTGCTCTATTGACCTCTCATCGCACGATGCGACGCTTAGACTCGGTCTTTTTAAAGTTAAATTCCAGAATGGAATATACCTTCCTTCATATTCTAATGTGATATAATCACATTTCAGCCTGTAGCATTAAACGTGGCAAACTTCTTTCAACAACGAGCGCGATACTATCGATTGCATTAATTTCAACGTTCTGACTTAAGTCAGATGTTACATCTAACTTGGTTTTATGAACCACGTAACAAACTCATCGTAGTCGGACTCAATTTGATATGACCGCTAGGGTCAGAATATCAATCATCTTCTTAGTCACTACCGAAACAATGGTAACGATATACTTGAATGAAACGAGATCAATCACTAGCTTCTTGGTAACCTTGTGACTTTCCCTGATCCAAGTGTGAGTCCTGTGCTTCCGGTAGTATATGCATCTACTACCTTTCACACCTACTCATACTCGTCCCAAGTATTGTCTCGCAGTCCCCAAGTCCTAAAATCACAAAACAATTTAACACATACGAATGTGTCCAAATAATCATAAAAATTTCCCTAGACTCTACTAGGACTTCTTCATTGCGCATCTTCAATCATCAATTCTACTTCAACTCGGCTGGTGATGGAAATTCCAGACGACGGGACAACTTCAAGAATTACACCAATCATTCCATCATCCTGCCAATCGAAGGTCTACTACAGACGTACCGTACTCCCCTAAACGTACTGTTATTTTATCAGACATATTCTAAAGGCTAGATACCACTCTTACGATATCTTCCAATAGGTGTCATTCACTATCATAAGCCTTTTCATTTCCTCCATTTACTCAATTCTCTACGAGTCTACACCATGACCTTTTGTACACCCAAGCACACATTCGGTGTACCAAGCGAGAATTTTAAGATAAGAAAGCTTTAATTACGATAAACGTATAAATCTCCTTATCACCCCGAAATGTTTACATGCTAGTTCTAATATCGTAGTCATACGCTTAGATTCCTACACACATAAGGTTTCCAGATCCGGTCGGCAACAGACCATAAATCCGAACAAATAATAGCATCAATTTAGCTATCACACAAAACAATTAGCACATAAAAGCATTTTAGGCATCATTCCTAAAATAAACTAGTGCTTGTGTCCATTTAGGTGTACTACCTAACATATTTTAGACACACTCCTCACGATCAATACTTAGCATTCTAAGTTTAAGTCTAGAAATTTGCTACAAATTCCTAGTTCGCTTAAACTAATGCTCTGATACCAACTGTGACATCCCCAATTTCACGGCCAGAAAAGACCGATTTGTTTATGCTTTGTTTTATAAATCAGAGTAATCTTTTAAAGAATACAGTTGCGGAATTTGTTCCCAAACAAGATATGATAAAACTTTATCAAACCATTTCTCAAAGAGAATGTACTTTTCATTAAATAATAAAATCTCGGGATGTCATGTTCCGATACAGACCAAAAGCATAAACAATATAAAATAGACCTTACAACAGTTATTTAGAACTACTGATCTATCATCCAAAATCTCTCGTCATGTCAACCAACTTATGCTCTTGTGCCACTACCTGTGATACAAAGAAAACTGAGTGGGTCAGGCTTGGGAGCCTGGTGAGCATATAGGGTTTTCAACCCACAATAACATAATTATTATATTTAATCATCAAACAATCAACCCAATTACCCATCCCCATTATCTTCTTTATTTCTTAAGGTGTTACCCTAAGAATCAACTACCCTTCCTTCATTCATTCCTAAGGATTGACCTAAGGAATTGACACAATGTCCATTGTTGCCTGAGGTTCATCTACACAGTACTAAATCCATAGCTACTAAGGTTCATCTATACAGTACTAAATCCATAGCTACCAAGGTTCATCTATACAGTACTAAATCCATAGCTACCATTGTATTTATATAAGGCACTAAATCCATAGCTGCCAGGGTTTTTAGACTACACCAGTGAACACATCGTTCACAACAACTATAGGTTATGAACCTGCCAGTATTCCACTGGACTGTCTAGAATCGTCCGTGGTTGTCATCCCTACTCTGCTGAATGACGGGGCCATTGTTTGGGTAAAGGTTTCACTCATTTTTCACCTATCACCCTCATCTCATGATCTATATCATCTTACGTCTCATCCTCAAACTCATCGTTCATCACACACCAACTATTTCATCTACCCATGTTCTACCCACCATATTTGTAGATATAAATTACATATATAGTTTAAATCATATACAAACCTGTATAAAACATTCATCCAACATCCATCTCAAATAAACAAACAATATATAAACACATAACACGTATTTCATAGCAAATACTTCATATCTATGTGTTAGAAGAAAGTAACTACACACTCACACATATAAACAACAATATACTTAATACATTCAAACAATACTTGTATTATTATCGTGTTTATGAAAGGGACTATACACTCACTTGATCAGAAGATGATCGGACAGCACTACGGCTCTAAGAGTAGTATTCTTCGGTGAAACTGGGATCACTTCATACACCGGACTTGTCGCGGGCAGAGCTTCGGCTCGGAAACTCTTTTCTTCTCGGGATCTTCGGGCTTCGGGACTTGCTTCGGGTCTCGGGATGATACCGGGGCTTCGGGGGTACTTCTTTGCACGTAATTCGAGGTAATATGCGTGAGAGAGAAGAGATTTGGCAACCACAAACGGCTGCCCCTTCAAATCTATTTATAGGGCTGTTTTCTCATTTTCCACGTCGTGGGCACTTCTTCCACGTCGTGGGCTTGGTCGTCATTGCATGCGTCATCATCCACTTGCTCTGTCAGGCTCTGTCAGGCTCCAGAAGGCGTCAGAAGCCATGCCACGTCGTGGTCTCTGATAGTTTTGGGGTTTCGCGCCCCGAACTTCAGAAATTCATAACTTTCGCATACGAACTCCGTTTTCGACGTTCTTTATATCGACGCGTACGTAAAAACAAGATCTACAACTTTCATTTAGACTTTGTAGGCTAATTTTGACTTTATGTTTAATATATTAATAATATACTATTTTTAGTAGGCCAGGACAGGAAAACTCAGTTTGAAATTCATAACTCCTTCATCTGAACTCCGTTTTCGTCTGTCTTTTTATTGTTGGACTACTATTGATGAGATCTTTAATTCTCATTTAGAAAGTTTTGGCTAAATATCAGTCGGCCTTAATCTCGAGTTTCGGGCTGCATACTGTTAATGCTGAAACTTCGAAAAATCATAACTTCCTCATACGAAGTCAGATTTAGACGTTCTTTTTATGCACGCTCTAGGTTTAACGTATTCTACGACTTTCATTTAGATTGCTCAGGCCAAATATCATTCTAACGTAAATTCACTATTTACGTCGCGCTGTGTCGTGCCGGTTCTGTCGCGAAACTTCGACAAGTCATAACTTCTTTGTTATAACTCGGATTTCGGCGTTCTTTATATGTACGGAATCCTTGTAACATATACTACAACTTAGTTAAGATTAGTCATTCTAAATAATCTTCCATCAAAAAGTCATTTTTGATGCTTATCGTCTCTAAATTGACTAGCCCGGATCTACGGGCGTTACACGTAACATGATTGTTTCTCCCCCACTTAGCTTCGGCTAAGTCTTTACGGCCCGCGAAGGTCCGAGGATTTCCGTTCCTTCCTCCCCTACACAATAGGCATGATAACTACCATCGCCTTAATTTTGGTAGCGATCCATCACTAGCCCACTCCAAATACTGTACGATTACCGAATACTAGATGAACACTTCCTGCATCCCCGATACTGATAGTCCCCTGAGCTCAAACTGACGTCCTTAAGGTCCGAATAACTAATGCTCAGAGCAACCTCTTCAGTGATAGAACACTTCCTTTGATGCTTCCAAAAGCTATCCCAAACACCAAGACTAGAACCACCGAACCCTGATGATGGTGGATGACTACTCCATGGACCCTGCCCACCGACCTCTACATAACGCTCCTGAAACATTTTCGGCCGTAACCGAGATAATACTGGACACTTCAAACCCGAAGTGAGAGATGACCTTACACTAGCTACTAATAGTTCCTGGTATGCAATTGGCATATGACAATTCTGAAAATACAATCCAAATACAACCAGAGAGACAACTCATACGTACTATCACCTGAGACCGAGGTAAGAACAATCCTAATACATATAGAACCGAAAATAGCCATTGATGCATACCTGCAACATTCCCTACTGTAATCCAGATCTCCCTCATCTGTCACTGCAAGGCCCTACCCTCTCACCCATCTGTAATCCTCAAAGTTGTCGGGGCAGACGCACTCCCTGCTCCTCCCCTCATCGTCGGGAAGTCGGCCTTCTTGTGGCCCACCTGATTGCAGTGAAAACATAATGGGCTTGCCCCCTGTGGGCAGTCCCTGCTGACGTGACCATCACTGCCACACTTGTAGCAGCCTGAACCCCTGGAACGACAAACTCCCTCGTGCAGTTTCCCGCATGTGCTGCACTGACTTCGGCCCTGCCAACCTACTAATCGCTGATCTGAAGTCTTGGGTCTCTTCCCGGTACCCTCCAAAGTATACATCTGATCCGACCTCCTCTTCGCAATGTGCTCCAAATCGATCTCCCTTTCCTGCGCCCTGGCAATCATAGAGTCCAGGGTCGGGCATACCGAGAAGCTGACATGCTCCCGAATATCAGCTCTCAACATGTCATCATAGCGGCTCCTCTGCATCTCCTCATCCCCTGCATATTGAGGCACCAATAAGGCCCTTTCTCGGAACTTGGCGGTAATCTCCGCCACCGACTCCGTTGTTTGTCTCATGTCTAGGAACTCCCTGGCCAGCTGCTGAAGCTCCACAGCCGGCGCAAACTCCGCCCTAAACCTGGTCACAAAGTCGGACCAGGTCATAGCCTCTATGGCTGAAGCTCCCAAGGAATCACAAACTGACTCCCACCAGTCTCTAGCTCTGTCCCTCACGCATCCTGCAGCAAATCGAACCTTCGACCCCTCGGGACAGAAGCTCGTCAACTGTGCAGACTCAATGTCAGCAATCCATATTCTGGCAACAATGGGGTCCTTCACCCTGTGGAAGTCTGGTGCACTACTCCCCCTGAAGTCCTTAAAACACAATGTGCGCGATTCTGACTGGCTGGATGCCATATCACTCCGGAACGCTCTGAGGCTCCATCAGCTTAATAATCCCTTCCTTGATCGAACCGAAAATCACCGGGTTCGACTCAAGGATACCTCTTGTGATCTCGGACGCGATGAACTCGCGTAGTCCCTCATCCACTGGGTCGGAACCTGCACCCGAACCTGATCCTGAACCGGATCCTGATCCTCCTGCTCTGTGACACGTAATCATCACCATTCTGAAACGAAACACATAATTTTCAGGTTCGTATGTCACCTCAGAAGGTCTCACATACTACAAGTTTCCTGGTTCTATCTCGGCCCTCCTTGACTCGAGTACGGATCCTCTGCTTTCAGTAGTACGGGCCCATAGTACCTTCCACATCTATCTGTACTTTCTTCAAGGATTGCTTCGACTTTACCAAGTCCCCTCTACTACTGCTGCTTTCTGCTACTCTCCTCCTAGGCTTACCCTAGGGAAATCTTCAATCCCAAACCCAGTCCTCAGCTGCTGAAAGACTCTTCATAATGCCAATTAACCACTACATGAATACCATCACATGTGACGAGGCTCGGATAATCCTTCGAGTAAAAGACTCATCCCTACAATGGTCAGACTCAGACAAGAGCTGCGCAATAGGGTCAAATCCAACACTCTGAGATTATTCAACCCTGATCACATGTGACTTAACGCGTTCATCTAGTAGCTAACTCCCATTACTTAAAGTCCCACAAAGCACAAAGCAAGCAGCATTCAGACAAGTGGAAAATCTAACCAAACAGTTCGTTCTATCCTCTTATTAGGAATCTACACTAGCAAGTAATTATGGGGCTCATACAATCAGACATAACCTAAACAGTCCATCCTAGTACTAGCTTATCAGTTCTAGCATTCAATTCTACAAGTTCACATAAGCATACAAGGCATGTATCTTAGATCCTTAGCCATAATCTAGCATGCAATTCATATAATCATATCATGTCACATATCAAACATGTAGTGGTATTTTGGGAACCACTTATTTGAGCTCGATCGATTGCACGTATCACACACCTTGTTCTTTTCAAAGTTCTTTTCTCTTTTCAAATACTTTTCAAGTTCCTTTTGAAAATTTTCATATCAAGCCCTCAGTTTGAGTCCAGACACACCCGAGAGTGTGCCTGAATCCCTCAAACCAAGGCTCTGATACCAACTTGTAACATCCCAAAATTCAAGACCAAAAATTTCGTTTTGATTAATTAAAACCGCTTAATAAATTTTGCTCAATCATTTAATAACATTATTAGTAAAACAATTATCAGAGTTTTAAATCCCAAAGATCATCTAGTGCGGAAAACATGGTGTGACGCGCTGCGATCGCCCCGAGCTCCTTCCTTGGAAAAACATTAGTACCTGAAACAAATAGCTGAAAACCGTAAGCACGAAGCTAAGTGAGTTCCCCAAATACCACATACCATACATATCAACTGATCCATACATTCCATATGTAACCATGAGCCATACATAACAAACATATCCATAATCAAGTAAGGTGTTATATGCCAAACATAGTCTTGCTGTTATGCCACGGGCCGCACGTGGTCTTTCTTGTCAAGCCTGGGGCCACTCCCTGGGTCTTACAGACAAGTGCCAAGGGCCACCCCCTGGTCTTCCATGTAAGCATCACAAAGACAACTATACATACTACTCTACTAGGCTACTCAGCATACAGTGTGCCAAGAGCCACCTACTGGTCTTTCATACATGTTGCCTAGGGCTAACCCCCGGATATGGTCCCCAAAACAAAACATGATAAAAGTTTATCAAAACCTTTCTTTAAGAAATGTATAGTTTCATTTCATATCAAAACCTCGGGATGTCATGTTCCGATACAGATCAAAAGCATAACCAAGACATTATAAGCCTTTCAACAGTTATTTACATATAATCCAAAAAATCTCTCATCATCCTCCGACTATACTCGGGGTCCACTACCTGTAACATAAAAAGCTGAGTGGGTTAGGCTTGCGAGCCTGGTGTGCATATAGGGTTTTCAACCCACAATAATAATAAACTTATTAAGTTCACCAATCAACAATAACCCTGATTACCCATTCCTGTTGTCCTCACTTTACGTCCCTAAACACCTATCACAAGGGACCTAGCCTAAGGAATATAACCGGGATGGACACTACTGCTAAGGGGTATCCTCAGCCATACATGTCCTAAAGGCAACCATGAGGGGGATGGAGTACTCCAGCGAACATCTAGTTCACCAACACCTACAAGTTGCGAACCTGCTAGTGTGCCACTGGACTGTCTAGAAAAGTCTGTGGTCGTCATCTATACTCCGTTAGACGACTTCACCAATAACAAAAAAAACAACAACACCGACACCGAGGCCTCTCACCATTTTAACACACATCGACTATTTCATCTACCCATGTTCTACCCAACATATTTGTAGATAAAATACATATACAGTTTAAAATTTGTATAAAACATCTTTTCAACAGTCACCTCAAATAAACACTTAATATAATTACACATAGCACGTATTTTATAGAAAATACTTCATATCTAGGTGTAAGATGAAAGTGACTACACACTCACATGATTTGATGATAATCGGGCAGCAATTCGTTTCCTAAAACGTTCGTTTCTAATAAAACCGGGAGTTTTATTGAGAAACCGGGCTCTGCGAGGGTCGGGCTTCAAAACCGAAAAGATAAATTTTCCGGGCTTCTCGAGAACTTCGTGGCATATTCCGGGCTTATAATCGATACTGGGGCTTTGGGGAATATTAAAATGAAGAAAATATGAAGAAAGGGGCTAAAAGTGGCAAATTTCCAAATGTATCCGAGAAGGCTCGCAACCTTCTATTTATAGGGGGAAGCTTCTGATCGGACTGCTGAGAAGCTCCCAGGTGGCAGTAGATCCGAAGGGGGCAGCTGGCTTCGCACGTGGGTTGCGCATGCGAGGGGCTCGCTGTCATCTTCTAAGTGGACCGAAGTCTAGATCCGATGAGGGGGGGGGGGGGAGTGGTCCGTGGCATCATGCGAAGGCTCGGACACGAGGAAAGGGGCACGCGTCGCCTTCTGACTGGACCACTTCGGATGACTCAGCAGCTCGGATGACTCAGCAACATTTTGGACACGCGTCGGATGCGAGGCGAGGACACGTGGCCGAAGTCCACGTATGCGAGATTTCTCGGTTTTGACAATATTTCTCGATTTTCGCGCCAAAACTTCTAAAATCCATAACTTTCGCATACGAGCTCCGTTTTTGACGTTTTTATATGCACGCGTAGGTAAATTACGTTCTACAACTTACGTTTAGGCTTCGTCGGCTAATTTTGACTTTAATTTTTATATTATTATTTTTAACAGACCGGGACAGGAAATCCGTTAAAAATTCATAACTTCTTCATCCGACGTCCGTTTTCGTCTTTCTTTTTACCGTTGTGCTACTATTGACGAGACCTTCGATTCTCGTTTAGGTCGTGTCGGCTAAAAATCACTCGATCTAAAATTCGAGTTTTTAGCTGTCTACTGCTAAGCTGAAACTTCGAAAAATCATAACTTCCTCATACGAAGTCAGATTTGGGCGTTCTTTTTATACCTACTCTCGGTTTAACGAACATTACGACTTTCGTTTAGATCACTAAAGCCAAAAAGTAGTTTCTCAAAAACTCACTTTTTACGACATTCGGTACCGTGCCGGTTTGTCGCGAAACTTCGACAGATCATAACTTCTTCGTTATAACTCGGATTTCGGTATTCTTTATATATCTGTAATCCTTGTCACGACCACTACAACTTTCTTAATAGATATCAGCTTTATCTAATATTTATTTTCGACGCTCATTTTTATTCTTAATTAATTAACTCCTAGTAATTAACATAAAACACATAAAACACATAATATTCACATAATTCCTTTTCATTTCTTCAAAATCAGTTACAAAGGTTAACCTAGACTATCTCATCAATATTAATGCCTAGGCTAGAAACACGGGCATTACAATTCTCTCCCCCTTAGGATGATTCCGTCCCCAGAATCACATATCACCAAACAACTGCGGGTAGCGACTCATCATGTTACTCTCCGTTTCCTAGGTGAGATTTGGCCCATTCGTATGTTTCCAGCGCACAAGCACTAAATCGACCATCTTGCGTCGCAACTTCTTAGTCTTACGGTCAACGATTGCCTCAGGTTCTTCAATCAACCTCTTGTTTTCATCCAACCTTAATTCAGAAATGGGAATTATGTCGGGCACATCTCCCGTGAACTTTCTCAAATAACACACATGAAAGGTGTTATGAATACCCTCCAGTTCTTCCGGTAATTCTAGCTTGTAAGCTTGATTCCCGGTCCTCTGAAGAACTTTAAATGGTCCAATAAATTTTGGACTCAATTTTCCCCTTTTACCAAATCTTATAAGTCCCTTCCACGGCCAGACTTTAAGTAAAACCGAATCTCCAACTTCGAAGGATATCGGTTGTCTTTTCTTGTCAGCATAACTCTTTTGTCGATCTTGAGCAGCTAACATCCTCTCCCTAATTATTTTCAACTTTTCAGCAGTCTGATGGACTATTTCAGGTCCCACAAACTGCTTCTCCCCAGCTTCCAGCCAACATGACGGCGTTCGACACTTTTCTCCATACAAAGCGTGATAAGGTGCCATCTTGATGCTTGAGTGGAAACTATTATTATAGGAAAATTCTACTAGAGGTAAGTGTTCATCCCAGTTACCTTGGAATTCTAGGGTACATGCTCTCAGCATATCCTCCAATGTTTGAATTGTTCGTTCGCTCTGACCATCAGTTTGCGGATGGTAAGCTGTACTCAAACACAACTTGGTACCCAATTCCTCTTGTAGACTCCTCCAAAACCTTGAGGTAAAACGGCTGTCACGATCGGATACAATCGTTAACGGAACACCGTGAAGCCTCACAATTTCCTTCACGTAAGAATTCGCGAGTTTATCCATAGACCATTTCTCTTTGGCTGCTATGAAATGCGCACTCTTAGTGAAGCGATCAACGGCCACCCAAATCATGTCGTGACCGTTCTTTGTTCTGGGCAGTTTAGTCACAAAATCCATGGTAATATCTTCCCATTTACCCATGGGTACAGGCAAAGGTTCTAAACTCCCATACGGTTTCTGATGTTGTGCCTTAACCCTAGCACAAGTTACACACGCGGCCACATACTTAGCAACATCGAGCTTCATCGTCGGCCACCAGTAATAGGGTTTTAGGTCCCTATACATTTTCGTACTGCCGGGATGAATCGAGTACATGGTCTTGTGAGCTTCTTCCATCAGAAGATCTCTTACTCCTCCCGTCTTAGGTACCCAAATCCTATCTTTGATACCTTCAGTCCTTGACCGTTTGTATCAAACACCAACGTTTTACCCAAACGTTCCTCCTTCCGGTCATTTTTCTCTAAAGCTTCCTCCTGAGCTTTCTTTATAATTTCCACAATTGTAGAGACAACTTCAATTCTCAACGCTCTTGGCCTTTTCTTTTCAAGATTTACCTTCCGACTGAGAGCATCAGCAACAACATTTGCTTTACCAGGGTGGTAAAGTATCTCACAGTCGTAGTCATTGAGTAACTCTAGCCAGCGCTGTTGCCTCATGTTCAATTCCTTCTGATTAAAGAGATATTGGAGACTCTTATGATCAGTGAAAAGTTTGCACTTAGTACCATAAAGATAGTGCCTCCATATCTTTAAGGTGAATACTACCGCTGCCAACTCCAGATCATGAGTGGGGTAGTTCTTTTCATGCTCTTTCAATTGCCTCGATGCATACGTTATCACTTTATCCCTTTGGGTCAGAACACAACCTAACCCAACTCCAGAGGCATCACTATAAACTGTGAAGTCATCAACTCCTTGAGGTAACGAAAGAATCGGTGCTTCACACAACGTCTTCTTTAACTTCTCAAAACTTCCTTATGCTTCTTATTCCAAGTATAAACAGCTCCTTTGTGGGTCAAAGCTGTCAATGGAGTCGCGATCGAAGAAAAGCCTTGAATAAACCTTCGGTAATATCCAGCTAATCCTGAAAAGCTTCAGATCTTCGTAGGACTTTCAATCGTAACCTTCAAGTTACAAAATAAATCCTTATTGAGGACTTTTTCTTCTTCTTAGAATAAGTACTTTCCATCATTTATTGTAACAGACCGATGGGTCATGTTCTAATGATCTCTCATTGTATAATGCACTACTTAGACTCAGATCTCCTAGGGACAAATTTCGGAACAAACTATACCTTCCTTCCTTCTAATGTGATACAATCACAGTTCAACACGTATCATTTCTAACTACCAACTTTTTTAACAATGAGTGTGATACTTCTATTAATCGCTTTGATCATCTTTCACTTCAATCTTCTGGCTTAAGTCAAATGCTACATCGAATTTGGTTCTCTGAACCACGTAACATACTCATCTTTGTCGGACTCGATTCGATATGACCTCTAAGGTCGGAATAACAATCATCTTCTTAGTCATTACCGAAACGAAGGTAATGAAATACTCGAACAATAACGGAATCAATTACTAGCTCCTTGGTAACCTTGTGACTTTCCTTGATCCAAGTACGAGTCCTGTGCTTCCGATAGTATAGGCCTCTACTACCATTCACACCTACTCATACTCGTCCCAAGTATTGTCTCGCAGTTCTCCAAGTCACCATACAATAATTTCACATAGTCATTCAATTCATTAGATGACAAAACCAGGGTTTATATTATTTCTTGAAATAATTACACAGAGGTTCAAGTTTACCCTATACTACGCCTTTAATAGGCTACACCACGAGTTATTAACTGCATTACTACTTTATGTCTTAGTTTTGGGAATATAAGGTCCTTACTCCTGATCCCTTGTATTTTCATCTGCTTCATTAAGGATCATTTGGAATGCCTTTGGTTTTGGTTTTGGTGGAACATTGGGCCTTGCTGCCTTATTCTTCTTTGGGCAGTCTTTCGCAATGTGCCCTTCCTCGTTACATCTATAGCACATCCTCTTGTTGGACGGACACTCGTTGGCATAATTCCCAGTCTTCCCACACTTGTAGCAGGTCACCTATTCGCTACATTTCCCGAAGTGCTTCTTTTTGCACTTCTCCCACCATTTCGCTTCACCTCCTCTTTTGCCAGACTTTGAGAACGTGTTGCTCTTGTTGGGCCTTGAAGACCCCTCAAATTTCCTCTTCTTGCCAACTTCAACCTTGTTGGCGGTCCTGTCATTGATCATTTCTTCAATAGACTTAGCAACCCTGATAGTTGCCTCAAGAACAGATGTCTGACGTACTGGCACAGTAAGTTCATCCTTACTTTGTTGAAGTAAACGTTTTGTTTCTTCCATCTGTTGATCCAACATCGTACGCACCATTACCTGCACCCCAGTCATCGTGATTGGCTCAGGCTGCGGGTTATTGTTTCCGAATCCACTTTGCGTACTCGCCATTTCGATCTATACACCAATCGTAGGTGATTTTAGATCTTTATTTTTGATAGACGTTAAATCTTCGTTATTACTCCGAGACGTTTATATGTTAGTTCTAATATCGTAATCATACGTTTAGAATCCTACACACATAAGGTTTCCAGATCCGGTCGGCAACAGACCATAGATCCGAACAAATAATGGCATAGATGGCAAACATATATCATTTAGCACATAAAAGCATTTTAGGCATCTTTCCTAAAATAAACGAGTGCTCGTGTCTAAAATATGGTAGACACTCATCTCACAATCATCACTTAGCATTCTAAGTTTAAGTCTAGAAATCCTACAATTTCTTAGTTCGCTTAAACTAATGCTCTGATACCAACTGTGACATCCCCTAATTTCTCCGCCAGAAAAGACCGATTTAATTTATGCTTTTTAAAATAAAATCAGAGAAATCTTTTTAAAAGATGTTGTGGAATTGGTCCCCAAAACAAAACATGATAAAAGTTTATCAAATCCTCGAGATGTCATGTCCCGATAAAGATCAAAAGCATAACCAAGACATTATAAGCCTTTCAACAGTTATTTACAACTGCTGGCCTATAATACAAAAATCTCTCATCGTCCTCCGACTATGCTCGGGGTCCACTACCTGTAACATAAAAAGCTGAGTGGGTCAGGCTTGGGAGCCTGGTGAGCATATAGGGTTTTCAACCCACAATAATAATAAACTTATTAAGTTCACCAATCAACAATAACCCTGAATACCCATTCCCGTTGTCCTCACTTTACGTCCCTAAACACCTATCACAAGGGACCTAGCCTAAGGAATATCACCGGGATGGATACTACTGCTAAGGGGTATCCTCAGTCATACATGTCCTAAAGGCAACCATGAGGGGGATGGAGTACGCCATCGAACATTTAGTTCACCAACACCTACAAGTTGCGAATCTGCTAGTGCGCCACTTGACTGTATAGAAAATTCCTTGGTCGTCATCTATACTCCGTTAGATGACTTCACCAATAACAACAACAACACCGACACCGAGGCCTCTCACCATTTTAATACACATCGACTATTTTGTCTACCCATGTTCTACCCAACATATTTGTAAATAAAATACATATACAGTTTAAAACTTGTATAAAACATCTCTTCAACAGTCACCTCAAATAAACACTTAATATAATTACACATACCACGTATTTTATAGAAAATACTTCATATCTAGGTGTAAGATGAAAGTGACTACACACTCACATGATTTGATGATAATCGGGCAGCAATTCGTTTCCTAAAATGTTTGTTTCTAATCAAACCGGGAGTTTTATTGAGAAACCGGGCTCTGCGAGGGTCGGGCTTCGAAACCGAAAAGATAAATTTTTCGGGCTTCTCGGGCACTTCGTGGCATATTCCGGGGCTTATAATCGATACCGGGGCTTTGGGTAATATTAAAATGAAGAAAATATGAAGAAAGGGGCTAAAAGTGGCAAATTTCCAAATGTATACGAGAAGGATCGCAGCCTTCTATTTATAGGGGGAAGCTTCTGATCGGACGGCTGAGAAGCTCCCAGGTGGCAGCAGATCCGAAGGGGGCAGCTGGCTTTGCACGTGGGCTGCGCATGCGAGGGGCTCACTGTCATCTTCTAAGTGGACCGAAGTCCAGATCTGATTGGGGGGGGGGGGTCCGTGGCATCATGAGAAGGCTCGGACACGAGGAAAGGGGCACGCATCGCCTTCTCACTGGACCACTTCGGATGACTCAGCAGCTCGGATGACTCAACAACATTTTGGACACGCGTCGGATGCGAGGCGAGGACACGTGGCCGAAGTCCACGTATGCGAGATTTCTCGGTTTTGACAATATTTCTCGATTTTCGCGCCAAAACTTCTAAAATCCATAACTTTCGCATACGAGCTCCGTTTTTGACGTTCTTTATATGCACGCGTAGGTAAAATTACGCTCTACAACTTTCGTTTAGACTTCGTCGGCTAATTTTGATTTTAATTTTTATATTATTATTTTTAACAGACCGGGACAGGAAATCCGTTAAAAATTCATAACTTCTTCATCCGACGTCCGTTTTCGTCTTTCTTTTTACCGTTGTGCTACTATTGACGAGACCTTCGATTCTCGTTTAGGTCGTGTCGGCTAAAAATCACTCGATCTAAAATTCGAGTTTTTAGCTGTCAACTACTAAGCTGAAACTTCGAAAAATCATAACTTCCTCATACGAAGTCAGATTTGGGCTTTCTTTTTATACCTACTCTCGGTTTAACGAACATTACGACTTTCGTTTAGATCGCTAAAGCCAAAAAGTAGTTTATCAAAAACTCACTTTTTACGACATTCGGTACCGCGCCGGTTTGTCGCGAAACTCCGACAGGTCATAACTTCTTCGTTATAACTCGGATTTCGGTATTCTTTATATATATCTGTAATCCTTGTCACGACCACTACAACTTTCTTAATAGATATCAGCTTTATCTAATATTTATTTTTGACGCTCATTTTTATTCTTAATTAATTAATTCCTAGTAATTAAGCATAAAACACATAAAACACATAATATTCACATAATTCCTTTTCATTTCTTCAAAATCAGTTACAAAGGTTAACCTACACTATCACATCAATATTAATGCCTAGACTAGAAACACGGGCATTACAATTCTCTCCCCCTTAGGATGATTCCGTCCCCGGAATCACATATCACCAAACAACTGCGGGTAGCGACTCATCATGTCACTCTCCATTTCCCAGGTGAGATTTGGCCCATTCGTATGTTTCCAGCGCACAAGCACTAAATCGACCATCTTGCGTCGCAACTTCTTAGTCTTACGGTCAACGATTGCCTCAGGTTCTTCAATCAACCTCTTGTTTTCATCCAACCTTAATTCAGAAATGGGAATTATGTCGGGCACATCTCCCGTGAACTTTCTCAAATAACACACATGAAAGGTGTTATGAATACCCTCCAGTTCTTCCGGTAATTCTAGCTTGTAAGCTTGATTCCCGATCCTCTGAAGAACTTTAAATGGTCCAATAAATCTTGGACTCAATTTTCCCCTTTTACCAAATCTTATAAGTCCCTTCCACGGCGAGACTTTAAGTAAAACCGAATCTCCAACTTCGAAGGATATCGGTTGTCTTTTCTTGTCAGCATAACTCTTTTGTCGATCTTGAGCAGCTAACATCCTCTCCCTAATTATTTTCAACTTTTCAGTAGTCTGATGGACTATTTCAGGTCCCACAAACTTTGGGTAATATTAAAATGAAGAAAATATGAAGAAAGGGGCTAAAAGTGGCAAATTTCCAAATGTATCCGAGAAGGATCGCAGCCTTCTATTTATAGGGGGAAGCTTCTGATCGGACGGCTGAGAAGCTCCCAGGTGGCAGCAGATCCGAAGGGGGCATCTGGCTTTGCACGTGGGATGCACATGCGAGGGGCTCGCTGTCATCTTCTAAGTGGACCGAAGTCCAGATCTGATGGGGGGGGGGGGGTCCGTGGCATCATGAGAAGGCTCAGACACGAGGAAAGGGGCACGCATCGCCTTCTCACTGGACCACTTCGGATGACTCAGCAGCTCGGATGACTCAGCAACATTTTGGACACGCGGTACGACATTCGGCTTCGGTGCCGGTTTGTCGCGAAACTCCGACAGGTCATAACTTCTTCGTTATAACTCGGATTCCGGTATTCTTTATATATCTGTAATCCTTGTCACGACCACTACAACTTTCTTAGTAGATATCGGCTTCATCTAATATTTATTGTTGACGCTCATTTTTATTCTTAATTAATTAACTCCAAGTAATTAAGCATAAAACACATAAAACACATAATATTCACATAATTCCTTTTCATTTCTTCAAAATGAGTTACAAAGGTTAACCTAGACTATCACATCAATATTAATACTTAGGCTAGAAACACGGGCATTACGCCACTGTTGAATCGTACCAAGAACCGGGCGCTACAATAAAAATTTGAAAACGTACCAAGAACCGGGCGCTACAATAAAAATTTCTCATACTTGTGTTGGATGTAAGATTTTATGACATAATCTTTTATAGACACCTAGACAAGATAATTACTATGTATTTAGATAAATGATTATATAAATAGTCTTAACAAACAAACATAATAAACTATAATTGGTATAGTTTGGGAGTCACAAACACTACTATCATTACGGAAGAAACATATAATTGTTTACTCCATATCCTCTCAAGAACAAGTCCAAGCTCTTCTTAGATAAACATTTCCAAATGATTCTTGACAATTTGGTAAGTGTTTTCATCATAATCTAATGTTTCTACACACTTTGACACTAGTTTCATCTTATTTACACACATTATCATGTGTTATAACTATTAGGATAATATCATCTTCAAAGAGTTCATCAACCACTTTCAAGTGTTCCAGGCTTGGAGATCTTCATAATCATCTCTTTATCCAACCATCACCACACGCAAGGTGAGTTCATACCCCCACATTTTTGAGTTTTCCAAGTTTTCGGGGGGAATACAAGTAAAGTTTGGTTTATCACGCAAGTACTTGTATGTTTCATCTCTATGTTAAATATAAAACATTATTTGTAGGAAATACAATTATCACTAGTTTGTAGATAATTATTTGTGATATATTAGTTTTGAAATGCAAAACTAACAAAAACAAAACATAAACTATGTTATATAATCATAAGAAAAGTTATGATTACAAAACTACAAGGATTTTGAGACTTTTACCAACATATAGTGTTTTTTCTAACATAAAGGGTTACATTCTGGTTATTTCACCATTTTGTGGAAAACAACCCAAAAATATGATGTTTTAACCATACATTTGGAAATTAGACAAAAACATCGTTAAAACGGGGCAAAAGCTCAAAATGGACTTTTGCATAAAAATTTCTCATACTTGTGTTGGATGTAAGATTTTATGACATAATCTTTTATAGACACCTAGACAATATAATTACTATGTATTTATATAAATGATTATATAAATAGTCTTAACAGACAAACATAATAAACTATAATTGGTATAGTTTGGGAGTCACAAACACTACTATCATTACGGAATAAACATATAATTGTTTACTCCATATCCTCTTAAGAACAAGTCCAAGCTCATCTTAGATAAACATTTCCAAATGATTCTTGACAATTTGGGAAGTGTTTTTTTTCATCATCTAGTGTTGCTACACACTTTAACACTATTTTCATCTAATTTACACACATTATCATGTGTTAAAACTCTTAGGATAATATCATCTTCAAAGAGTTCATCAACCACTTTCAAGTGTTCCAGGCTCGAAGATCTTCACAATCATCTCTTTATCCAACCACAACCACACTCAAGGTGAGTTCATACTCCCACATTCTCTAGTTTTGCATGTTTTAGGGGGGATACAAGTAAAGTTTGGTTTATCACGCAAATACTTGCATGTTTCATCTCTATGTTAAATATAAAACATTATTTGCAGGAAATACGGTTATCACTAGTTTGTAGACAATTATTTGTGATATATTAGTTTTGAAATGCAAAACTAACAAAAACAAAACATATACTATGTTATATAATCATAAGAAAAGTTATGATTACAAAACTACAAGGATTTTCAGACTTTTACCAACATATAGTTTTTTTTCTAACAAAAACGGTTACATTATGGTTATTTCACCATTTTGTGGAAAACAACCCAAAAATATGATGTTTTAACCATACATTTTGAAAGTAGACAAAAACATCGTTAAAAACGGGGCAAAAGCTCGAAATGGACTTTGGCATACAAATTTCTCATACTTGTGTTGGATGTAAGATTTTATGACATAATCTTTTATAGACACCTAGACAAGATAATTACTATGTATTTACATAATTGATTATATAAATAGTCTTAACAAACAAACATAGTAAACTATAATTGGTATAGTTTGGGAGTCTCAAACACTACTATCATTACAGAAGAAACATATAACTGTTTACTCCATATCCTCTCAAGAACAAGGTCAAGCTCTTTTTAGATAAACATTTCCAAATGTTTCTTAACAATTTGGTAAGTGTTTTCTTCGTAATCTAGTGTTTCTACACACTTTGACACTAGTTTCATCTTATTTACACACATTATCATGTGTTATAACTCTTAGGATAATATCATCTTCAAAGAGTTCGTCAACCACTTTCAAGTGTTCCAGGCTCGGAGATCTTCACAATCATCTCTTTATCCAACCACAACCACACTCAAGGTGAGTTCATACCCCCTACATTTTTGAGTTTTCCATGTTTTAGGGAGGAATACAAGTAAAGTTTGATTTATCACGCAAGTACTCGCATGTTTCATCTCTATGTTAAATATAAAACATTGTTTGTAGGAAATACGGTTATCACTAATTTGTAGACAATTATTTGTGATATATTAGTTTTGAAATGCAAAACTAACAAAAACAAAACATAAACTATGTTATATAATCATTATAAAAGTTATGATTACAAAACTACAAGGATTTTGAGACTTTTACCAACATATAGTTTTTTTTCTAACAAAAAGGGTTACATTCTGGTTATTTCACCATTTTGTGGAAAACAACCCAAAAATATGATGTTTTAACCATACATTTGGAAAATAGAGAAAAACATCGTTAAAAACGGGGCAAAAGCTCGAAATGGACTTTTGCATAACAATTTCTCATACTTGTGTTGGATGTAAGATTTTATGACATAATCTTTTATAGACATCTAGACAAGATAATTACTATGTATTTATATAAATGATTTTATAAATAGTCTTAACAGACAAACATAATAAACTATAATTGATATAGTTTGGGAGTCACAAACACTACTATCATTACGGAATAAACATATAATTGTTTACTCCATATCCTCTCAAGAACAAGTCCAAGCTCATCTTAGATAAACATTTCCAAATGATTCTTGACAATTTGGTAAGTGTTTTCTTCATAATCTAGTGTTTCTACACACTTTGACACTAGTTTCTTCTTATTTACACACATTATCATGTGTTATAACTCTTAGGATAATATCATCTTCAAAGAGTTCATCAACCACTTTCATGTGCTCCATGCTCGGAGATCTTCACAATCATCTCTTTATCCAACCACAACCACACTCAAGGTAAGTTCATACCCCCACATTTTCGAGTTTTCCATTTTTTAGGGGGGAATACAAGTAAAGTTTGGTTTATCACGCAAATACTTGCATGTTTCATCTCTATGTTAAATATAAAACATTATTTGCAGGAAATACGGTTATCACTAGTTTGTAGACAATTATTTGTGATATATTAGTTTTGAAATGCAAAAGTAACAAAAGCAATTAATAAACTATGTTATATAATCATAAGAAAAGTTATGATTACAAAACTACAAGGATTTTGAGACATTTACCAACATATGGTTTTTTTTTCTAACAAAAAGGGTTACATTCTGGTTATTTCACCATTTTATGGAAAACAACCCAAAAATATGATGTTTTAACCATACATTTTGAAAGTAGGCAAAAACATCGTTAAAAACGTGGCAAAAGCTCGAAATGGACTTTTGCATACAAATTGCTCATACTTGTGTTGGATCTAAGATTTTATGACATAATCTTTTATAGACACCTAGACAAGATAATTACTATGTATTTATATAAATGATTATATAAATAGTCTTAACAAACAAACATAATAAACTATAATTGGTATAGTTTGGGAGTCACAAACACTACTATCATTACGGAAGAAACATATAATTATTTACTCCATATCCTCTCAAGGACAAGTACAAGCTCTTCTTAGATAAACATTTCCAAATGATTCTTGACAATTTGGTAAGTGTTTTGTTCATAATCTAGTGTTTCTACACACTTTGACACTAGTTTCATCTTATTTACACACATTATCATGTGTTAAAACTCTTAGGATAATATCATCTTCAAAGAGTTCATCAACCACTTTCAAGTGTTCCACGCTCGGAGATCTTCACATTCATCTCTTTATCCAAACACAACCCCACTCAAGGTGAGTTCATACCCCCACATTTTAGAGTTTTCCATGTTTTAGGGGGAATACAAGTAAAGTTTGGTTTATCACGCAAATACTTGCATGTTTCATCTCTATGTTAAATATAAAACATTATTTGCAGGAAATACGGTTATCACTAGTTTGTAGACAATTATTTGTGATATATTAGTTTTGAAATGCAAAACTAACAAAAATAAAACATAAACTATGTTATATAATCATAAGAAAAGTTATGATTACAAAACTACAAAGATTTTGAGACTTTTACCAACATATAATTTTTTTCTAACAAAAAGGGTTACATTCTGGTTATTTCACCATTTTGTGGAAAACAAAGCAAAAATATGACGTTTTGACCATACATTTTGAAAGTAGACAAAAACATCGTTAAAAACGGGGCAAAAGCTCGAAATTGACTTTTGCATACAAATTTCTCATACTTGTGTTGGATGTAAGATTTTATGACATAATCTTTTATAGACATCTAGACAAGATAATTACTATGTATTTATATAAATTATTATATGAATAGTCTTAACAAACAAACATAATAAACTATAATTGGTATAGTTTGGGAGTCACAAACACTACTATCATTACGGAAGAAACATATAATTATTTACTCCATATCCTCTCAAAAACAAGTCCAAGCTCTTCTTAGATAAACATTTCCAAATGATTCTTGACAATTTGGTAAGTGTTTTCTTCATAATCTAGTGTTTCTACACACTTTGACACTAGTTTCATCTTATTTACACACATTATCATGTGTTAAAACTCTTAGGATAATATCATCTTCAAAGAGTTCATCAACCACTTTTAAGTGTTCCAGGCTCGGAGATCTTCACAATCATCTCTTTATCCAACCACAACCACACTCAAGGTGATTTCATACCCCCACATTTTAGAGTTTTCCATGTTTTAGGGGGGAATACAAGTAAAGTTTGGTTTATCACGCAAATACTTGCATGTTTCATCTCTATGTTAAATATAAAACATTATTTGCAGGAAATACGGTTATCACTAGTTTCTAGACAATTATTTGTGATATATTACTTTTGAAATGCAAAACTAACAAAAACAAAACATAAACTATGTTATATAATCATAAGAAAAGTTATGATTACAAAACTACAAGGATTTTGAGACTTTTACCAACATATAGTTTTTTTTCTAACAAAAAGGGTTACATTCTGGTTATTTCACCATTTTCTGGAAAACAAAGCAAAAATATGATGTTTTAACCATACATTTTGAAAGTAGACAAAAACATCGTTAAAACGGGGCAAAAGCTCGAAATGGACTTTTGCATACAAATTTCTCATACTTGTGTTGGATGTAAGATTTTATGACATAATCTTTTATAGACATCTAGACAAGATAATTACTATGTATTTATATAAATAAATATATGAATAGTCTTAACAAACAAATATAATAAACTATAATTGGTATAGTTTGGGAGTCACAAACACAACTATCATTACGAAAGAAACATATAATTATTTACTCCATATCCTCTCAAGAACAAGTCCAAGCTCTTCTTAGATAAACATTTCCAAATGATTCTTGACAATTTGGTAAATGTTTTCTTCATAATCTAGTGTTTCTACATACCTTGACACTAGTTTCATCTTATTTACACACATTATCATGTGTTAAAACTGTTAGGATAATATCATCTTCAAAGAGTTCATCAACCACTTTCAAGTGTTCCAGGCTCGGAGATCTTCACAATCATCTCTTTATATAACCACAACCACACTCAAGGTGAGTTCATACCCCCACATTTTCGAGTTTTCCATGTTTTAGGGGGGAATACAAGTAAAGTTTGGTTTATCACGCAAATACTTGCATGTTTCATCTCTATGTTAAATATAAAACATTATTTGCAGGAAATACGGTTATCACTAGTTTGTAGACAATTATTTGTGATATATTAGTTTTGAAATGCAAAAGTAACAAAAGCAATTAATAAACTATGTTATATAATCATAAGAAAAGTTATGATTACAAAACTACAAGGATTTTGAGACATTTACCAACATATGGTTTTTTATTCTAACAAAAAGGGTTACATTCTGGTTATTTCACCATTTTATGGAAAACAACCCAAAAATATGATGTTTTAACCATACATTTTGAAAGTAGACAAAAACATCGTTAAAAACGTGGCAAAAGCTCGAAATGGACTTTTGCATACAAATTGCTCATACTTGTGTTGGATGTAAGATTTTATGACATAATCTTTTATAGACACCTAGACAAGATAATTACTATGTATTTATATAAATGATTATATAAATAGTCTTAACAAACAAACATAATAAACTATAATTGGTATAGTTTGGGAGTCACAAACACTACTATCATTACGGAAGAAACATATAATTATTTACTCCATATCCTCTCAAGAACAAGTCCAAGCTCTTCTTAGATAAACATTTCCAAATGATTCTTGACAATTTGGTAAGTGTTTTCTTCATAATCTAGTGTTTCTACACACTTTGACACTAGTTTCATCTTATTTACACACATTATCATGTGTTAAAACTCTTAGGATAATATCATCTTCAAAGAGTTCATCAACCACTTTCAAGTGTTCCACGCTCGGAGATCTTCACAATCATCTCTTTATCCAAACACAACCACACTCAAGGTAAGTTCATACCCCCACATTTTAGAGTTTTCCATGTTTTAGGGGGAATACAAGTAAAGTTTGGTTTATCACGCAAATACTTGCATGTTTCATCTCTATGTTAAATATAAAACATTAGTTGCAGGAAATACGGTTATCACTAGTTTCTAGACAATTATTTGTGATATATTACTTTTGAAATGCAAAACTAACAAAAACAAAACATAAACTATGTTATATAATCATAAGAAAAGTTATGATTACAAAACTACAAGGATTTTGAGACTTTTACCAACATATAGTTTTTTTTCTAACAACAAGGGTTACATTCTGGTTATTTCACCATTTTGTGGAAAACAAAGCAAAAATATGACGTTTTGACCATACATTTTGAAAGTAGACAAAAACATCGTTAAAAACGGGGCAAAAGCTCGAAATGGACTTTTGCATACAAATTTCTCATACTTGTGTTGGATGTAAGATTTTATGACATAATCTTTTATAGACATCTAGACAAGATAATTACTATGTATTTATATAAATGATTATATGAATAGTCTTAACAAACAAACATAATAAACTATAATTGGTATAGTTTGGGAGTCACAAACACTACTATCATTACGGAAGAAACATATAATTATTTACTCCATATCCTCTCAAGAACAAGTCCAAGCTCTTCTTAGATAAACATTTCCAAATGATTTTTGACAATTTGGTAAGTGTTTTCTTCATAATCTAGTGTTTCTACACACTTTGACACTAGTTTCATCTTATTTACACACATTATCATGTGTTAAAACTCTTAGGATAATATCATCTTCAAAGAGTTCATCAACCACTTTTAAGTGTTCCAGGCTCGGAGATCTTCACAATCATCTCTTTATCCAACCACAACCACACTCAAGGTGAGTTCATACCCCCACATTTTAGAGTTTTCCATGTTTTAGGGGGGAGTACAAGTAAAGTTTGGTTTATCACGCAAATACTTGCATGTTTCATCTCTATGTTAAATATAAAACATTATTTGCAGGAAATACGGTTATCACTAGTTTCTAGACAATTATTTGTGATATATTACTTTTGAAATGCAAAACTAACAAAAACAAAACATAAACTATGTTATATAATCATAAGAAAAGTTATGATTACAAAACTACAAGGATTTTGAGACTTTTACCAACATATAGTTTTTTATCTAACAAAAAGGGTTATATTCTGGTTATTTCACCATTTTGTGGAAAACAAAGCAAAAATATGATGTTTTAACCATACATTTTGAAAGTAGACAAAAACATCGTTAAAACGGGGCAAAAGCTCGAAATGGACTTTTGCATACAAATTTCTCATACTTGTGTTGGATGTAAGATTTTATGACATAATCTTTTATAGACATCTAGACAAGATAATTACTATGTATTTATATAAATAAATATATGAATAGTCTTAACAAACAAATATAATAAACTATAATTGGTATAGTTTGGGAGTCACAAACACAACTATCATTACGAAAGAAACATATAATTATTACTCCATATCCTCTCAAGAACAAGTCCAAGCTCTTCTTAGATAAACATTTCCAAATGATTCTTGACAATTTGGTAAATGTTTTCTTCATAATCTAGTGTTTCTACATACCTTGACACTAGTTTCATCTTATTTACACACATTATCATGTGTTAAAACTGTTAGGATAATATCATCTTCAAAGAGTTCATCAACCACTTTCAAGTGTTCCAGGCTCGGAGATCTTCACAATCATCTCTTTATATAACCACAACCACACTCAAGGTGAGTTCATACCCCCACATTTTCGAGTTTTCCATGTTTTAGGGGGGAATACAAGTAAAGTTTGGTTTATCACGCAAATACTTGCATGTTTCATCTCTATGTTAAATATAAAACATTATTTGCAGGAAATACGGTTATCACTAGTTTGTAGACAATTATTTGTGATATATTAGTTTTGAAATGCAAAAGTAACAAAAGCAATTAATAAACTATGTTATATAATCATAAGAAAAGTTATGATTACAAAACTACAAGGATTTTGAGACATTTACCAACATATGGTTTTTTATTCTAACAAAAAGGGTTACATTCTGGTTATTTCACCATTTTATGGAAAACAACCCAAAAATATGATGTTTTAACCATAGATTTTGAAAGTAGACAAAAACATCGTTAAAAACGTGGCAAAAGCTCGAAATGGACTTTTGCATACAAATTGCTCATACTTGTGTTGGATGTAAGATTTTATGACATAATCTTTTATAGACACCTAGACAAGATAATTACTATGTATTTATATAAATGATTATATAAATAGTCTTAACAAACAAACATAATAAACTATAATTGGTATAGTTTGGGAGTCACAAACACTACTATCATTACGGAAGAAACATATAATTATTTACTCCATATCCTCTCAAGAACAAGTCCAAGCTCTTCTTAGATAAACATTTCCAAATGATTCTTGACAATTTGGTAAGTGTTTTCTTCATAATCTAGTGTTTCTACACACTTTGACACTAGTTTCATCTTATTTACACACATTATCATGTGTTAAAACTCTTAGGATAATATCATCTTCAAAGAGTTCATCAACCACTTTCAAGTGTTCCACGCTCGGAGATCTTCACAATCATCTCTTTATCCAAACACAACCACACTCAATGTGAGTTCATACCCCCACATTTTAGAGTTTTCCATGTTTTAGGGGGAATACAAGTAAAGTTTGGTTTATCACGCAAATACTTGCATGTTTCATCTCTATGTTAAATATAAAACATTATTTGCAGGAAATACGGTTATCACTAGTTTCTAGACAATTATTTGTGATATATTACTTTTGAAATGCAAAACTAACAAAAACAAAACATAAACTATGTTATATAATCATAAGAAAAGTTATGATTACAAAACTACAAGGATTTTGAGACTTTTACCAACATATAGTTTTTTTTCTAACAACAAGGGTTACATTCTGGTTATTTCACCATTTTGTGGAAAACAAAGCAAAAATATGACGTTCTGACCATACATTTTGAAAGTAGACAAAAACATCGTTAAAAATGGGGCAAAAGCTCGAAATGGACTTTTGCATACAAATTTCTCATACTTGTGTTGGATGTAAGATTTTATGACATAATCTTTTATAGACATCTAGACAAGATAATGACTATGTATTTATATAAATTATTATATGAATAGTCTTAACAAACAAACATAATAAACTATAATTGGTATAGTTTGGGAGTCACAAACACTACTATCATTACGGAAGAAACATATAATTATTTACTCCATATCCTATGAAAAACAAGTCCAAGCTCTTCTTAGATAAACATTTCCAAATGATTCTTGACAATTTGGTAAGTGTTTTCTTCATAATCTAGTGTTTCTACACACTTTGACACTAGTTTCATCTTATTTACACACATTATCATGTGTTAAAACTCTTAGGATAATATCATCTTCAAAGAGTTCATCAACCACTTTTAAGTGTTCCAGGCTCGGAGATCTTCACAATCATCTCTTTATCCAACCACAACCACACTCAAGGTGAGTTCATACCCCCACATTTTAGAGTTTTCCATGTTTTAGGGGGGAATACAAGTAAAGTTTGGTTTATCACGCAAATACTTGCATGTTTCATCTCTATGTTAAATATAAAACATTATTTGCAGGAAATACGGTTATCACTAGTTTCTAGACAATTATTTGTGATATATTACTTTTGAAATGCAAAACTAACAAAAACAAAACATAAACTATGTTATATAATCATAAGAAAAGTTATGATTACAAAACTACAAGGATTTTGAGACTTTTACCAACATATAGTTTTTTTTCTAACAAAAAGTGTTACATTCTGGTTATTTCACCATTTTGTGGAAAACAAAGCAAAAATATGTTGTTTTAACCATACATTTTGAAAGTAGACAAAAACATCGTTAAAACGGGGCAAAAGCTCGAAATGGACTTTTGCATACAAATTTCTCATACTTGTGTTGGATGTAAGATTTTATGACATAATCTTTTATAGACATCTAGACAAGATAATTACTATGTATTTATATAAATAAATATATGAATAGTCTTAACAAACAAATATAATAAACTATAATTGGTATAGTTTGGGACTCACAAACACAACTATCATTACGAAAGAAACATATAATTATTTACTCCATATCCTCTCAAGAACAAGTCCAAGCTCTTCTTAGATAAACATTTCCAAATGATTCTTGACCATTTGGTAAATGTTTTCTTCATAATCTAGTGTTTCTACATACCTTGACACTAGTTTCATCTTATTTACACACATTATCATGTGTTAAAACTGTTAGGATAATATCATCTTCAAAGAGTTCATCAACCACTTTCAAGTGTTCCAGGCTCGGAGATCTTCACAATCATCTCTTTATATAACCACAACCACACTCAAGGTGAGTTCATACCCCCACATTTTCGAGTTTTCCATGTTTTAGGGGGGAATACAAGTAAAGTTTGGTTTATCACGCAAATACTTGCATGTTTCATCTCTATGTTAAATATAAAACATTATTTGCAGGAAATACGGTTATCACTAGTTTGTAGACAATTATTTGTGATATATTAGTTTTGAAATGCAAAAGTAACAAAAGCAATTAATAAACTATGTTATATAATCATAAGAAAAGTTATGATTACAAAACTACAAGGATTTTGAGACGTTTACCAACATATGGTTTTTTTTCTAACAAAAAGGTTTACATTCTGGTTATTTCACCATTTTATGGAAAACAACCCAAAAATATGATGTTTTAACCATACATTTTGAAAGTAGACAAAAACATCGTTAAAAACGTGGCAAAAGCTCGAAATGGGCTTTTGCATACAAATTGCTCATACTTGTGTTGGATGTAAGATTTTATGACATAATCTTTTATAGACACCTAGACAAGATAATTACTATGTATTTATATAAATGATTTTATAAATAGTCTTAACAAACAAACATAATAAACTATAATTGGTATAGTTTGGGAGTCACAAACACTACTATCATTACGGAAGAAACATATAATTATTTACTCCATATCCTCTCAAGAACAAGTCCAAGCTCTTCTTAGATAAACATTTCCAAATGATTCTTGACAATTTGGTAAGTGTTTTCTTCATAATCTAGTGTTTCTACACACTTTGACACTAGTTTCATCTTATTTACACACATTATCATGTGTTAAAACTCTTAGGATAATATCATCTTCAAAGAGTTCATCAACCACTTTCAAGTGTTCCACGCTCGGAGATCTTCACAATCATCTCTTTATCCAAACACAACCACACTCAATGTGAGTTCATACCCCCACATTTTAGAGTTTTCCATGTTTTAGGGGGAATACAAGTAAAGTTTGGTTTATCACGCAAATACTTGCATGTTTCATCTCTATGTTAAATATAAAACATTAGTTGCAGGAAATACGGTTATCACTAGTTTCTAGACAATTATTTGTGATATATTACTTTTGAAATGCAAAACTAACAAAAACAAAACATAAACTATGTTATATAATCATAAGAAAAGTTATGATTACAAAACTACAAGGATTTTGAGACTTTTACCAACATATAGTTTTTTTTCTAACAAAAAGGGTTACATTCTGGTTATTTCACCATTTTGTGGAAAACAAAGCAAAAATATGATGTTTTAACCATACATTTTGAAAGTAGACAAAAACATCGTTAAAAACGAGGCAAAAGCTCGAAATGGACTTTTGCATACAAATTTCTCATACTTGTGTTGGATGTAAGATTTTATGACATAATCTTTTATAGACATCTAGACAAGATAATTACTATGTATTTATATAAATGATTATATGAATAGTCTTAACAAACAAACATAATAAACTATAATTGGTATAGTTTGGGAGTCACAAACACTACTATCATTACGGAAGAAACATATAATTATTTACTCCATATCCTCTCAAGAACAAGTCCAAGCTCTTCTTAGATAAACATTTCCAAATGATTCTTGACAATTTGGTAAGTGTTTTCTTCATAATCTAGTGTTTCTACACACTTTGACACTAGTTTCATCTTATTTACACACATTATCATGTGTTAAAACTGTTAGGATAATATCATCTTCAAAGAGTTCATCAACCACTTTTAAGTGTTCCAGGCTCGGAGATCTTCACAATCATCTCTTTATCCAACCACAACCACACTCAAGGTGAGTTCATACCCCCACATTTTAGAGTTTTCCATGTTTTAGGGGGAATACAAGTAAAGTTTGGTTTATTACGCAAATACTTGCATGTTTCATCTCTATGTTAAATATAAAACATTATTTGCAGGAAATACGGTTATCACTAGTTTCTAGACAATTATTTGTGATATATTACTTTTGAAATGCAAAACTAACAAAAACAAAACATAAACTATGTTATATAATCATAAGAAAAGTTATGATTAAAAAACTACAAGGATTTTGAGACTTTTACCAACATATAGTTTTTTATCTAACAAAAAGGGTTATATTCTGGTTATTTCACCATTTTGTGGAAAACAAAGCAAAAATATGATGTTTTAACCATACATTTTGAAAGTAGACAAAAACATCGTTAAAACGGGGCAAAAGCTCGAAATGGACTTTTGCATACAAATTTCTCATACTTGTGTTGGATGTAAGATTTTATGACATAATCTTTTATAGACATCTAGACAAGATAATTACTATGTATTTATATAAATAAATATATGAATAGTCTTAACAAAGAAATATAATAAACTATAATTGGTATAGTTTGGGAGTCACAAACACAACTATCATTACGAAAGAAACATATAATTATTTACTCCATATCCTCTCAAGAACAAGTCCAAGCTCTTTTTAGATAAACATTTCCAAATGATTCTTGACAATTTGGTAAATGTTTTCTTCATAATCTAGTGTTTCTACATACCTTGACACTAGTTTCATCTTATTTACACACATTATCATGTGTTAAAACTGTTAGGATAATATCATCTTCAAAGAGTTCATCAACCACTTTCAAGTGTTCCAGGCTCGGAGATCTTCACAATCATCTCTTTATATAACCACAACCACACTCAAGGTGAGTTCATACCCCCACATTTTCGAGTTTTCCATGTTTTAGGGGGGAATACAAGTAAAGTTTGGTTTATCACGCAAATACTTGCATGTTTCATCTCTATGTTAAGTATAAAACATTATTTGCAGGAAATACGGTTATCACTAGTTTGTAGACAATTATTTGTGATATATTAGTTTTGAAATGCAAAAGTAACAAAAGCAATTAATAAACTATGTTATATAATCATAAGAAAAGTTATGATTACAAAACTATAAGGATTTTGAGACATTTACCAACATATGGTTTTTTTTTCTAACAAAAAGGGTTACATTCTGGTTATTTCACCATTTTATGGAAAACAACCCAAAAATGTGATGTTTTAACCATACATTTTGAAAGTAGACAAAAACATCGTTAAAAACGTGGCAAAAGCTCGAAATGGACTTTTGCATACAAATCGCTCATACTTGTGTTGGATGTAAGATTTTATGACATAATCTTTTATAGACACCTAGACAAGATAATTACTATGTATTTATATAAATGATTATATAAATAGTCTTAACAAACAAACATAATAAACAATAATTGGTATAGTTTGGGAGTCACAAACACTACTATAATTACCGAAGAAACATATAATTATTTACTCCATATCCTCTCAAGAACAAGTCCAAGCTCTTCTTAGATAAACATTTCCAAATGATTCTTGACAATTTGGTAAGTGTTTTCTTCATAATCTAGTGTTTCTACACACTTTGACACTAGTTTCATCTTATTTACACACATTATCATGTGTTAAAACTCTTAGGATAATATCATCTTCAAAGAGTTCATCAACCACTTTCCAGTGTTCCACGCTCGGAGATCTTCACAATCATCTCTATCCAAACACAACCACACTCAAGGTGAGTTCATACCCCCACATTTTAGAGTTTTCCATGTTTTAGAGGGAATACAAGTAAAGTTTGGTTTATCACGCAAATACTTGCATGTTTCATCTCTATGTTAAATATAAAACATTATTTGCAGGAAATACGGTTATCACTAGTTTCTAGACAATTATTTGTGATATATTACTTTTGAAATGCAAAACTAACAAAAACAAAACATAAACTATGTTATATAATCATAAGAAAAGTTATGATTACAAAAATACAAGGATTTTGAGACTTTTACCAACATATAGTTTTTTTTCTAATAAAAAGGGTTACATTCTGGTTATTTCACCATTTTGTGGAAAACAAAGCAAAAATATGACGTTTTGATCATACATTTTGAAAGTAGACAAAAACATCGTTAAAAACGGGGCAAAAGCTCGAAATGGACTTTTGCATACAAATTTCTCATACTTGTGTTGGATGTAAGATTTTATGACATAATCTTTTATAGACATCTAGACAAGATAATTACTATGTATTTATATAAATGATTATATGAATAGTCTTAACAAACAAACATAATAAACTATAATTGGTATAGTTTGGGAGTCACAAACACTACTATCATTACGGAAGAAACATATAATTATTTACTCCATATCCTCTCAAGAACAAGTCCAAGCTCTTCTTAGATAAACATTTCCAAATGATTCTTGACAATTTGGTAAGTGTTTTCTTCATAATCTAGTGTTTCTACACACTTTGACACTAGTTTCATCTTATTTACACACATTATCATGTGTTAAAACTCTTAGGATAATATCATCTTCAAAGAGTTCATCAACCACTTTTAAGTGTTCCAGGCTCGGAGATCTTCACAATCATCTCTTTATCCAACCACAACCACACTCAAGGTGAGTTCATACCCCCACATTTTAGAGTTTTCCATGTTTTAGGGGGGGAATACAAGTAAAGTTTGGTTTATCACGCAAATACTTGCATGTTTCATCTCTATGTTAAATATAAAACATTATTTGCAGGAAATACGGTTATCACTAGTTTCTAGACAATTATTTGTGATATATTACTTTTGAAATGCAAAACTAACAAAAACAAAACATAAACTATGTTATATAATCATAAGAAAAGTTATGATTACAAAACTACAAGGATTTTGAGACTTTTACCAACATATAGTTTTTTATCTAACAAAAAGGGTTATATTCTGGTTATTTCACCATTTTGTGGAAAACAAAGCAAAAATATGATGTTTTAACCATACATTTTGAAAGTAGACAAAAACATCGTTAAAACGGGGCAAAAGCTCGAAATGGACTTTTGCATACAAATTTCTCATACTTGTGTTGGATGTAAGATTTTATGACATAATCTTTTATAGACATCTAGACAAGATAATTACTATGTATTTATATAAATAAATATATGAATAGTCTTAACAAAGAAATATAATAAACTATAATTGGTATAGTTTGGGAGTCACAAACACAACTATCATTACGAAAGAAACATATAATTATTTACTCCATATCCTCTCAAGAACAAGTCCAAGCTCTTCTTAGATAAACATTTCCAAATGATTCTTGACAATTTGGTAAATGTTTTCTTCATAATCTAGTGTTTCTACATACCTTGACACTAGTTTCATCTTATTTACACACATTATCATGTGTTAAAACTGTTAGGATAATATCATCTTCAAAGAGTTCATCAACCACTTTCAAGTGTTCCAGGCTCGGAGATCTTCACAATCATCTCTTTATATAACCACAACCACACTCAAGGTGAGTTCATACCCCCACATTTTCGAGTTTTCCATGTTTTAGGGGGGAATACAAGTAAAGTTTGGTTTATCACGCAAATACTTGCATGTTTCATCTCTATGTTAAGTATAAAACATTATTTGCAGGAAATACGGTTATCACTAGTTTGTAGACAATTATTTGTGATATATTAGTTTTGAAATGCAAAAGTAACAAAAGCAATTAATAAACTATGTTATATAATCATAAGAAAAGTTATGATTACAAAACTATAAGGATTTTGAGACATTTACCAACATATGGTTTTTTTTTCTAAAAAAAAGGGTTACATTCTGGTTATTTCACCATTTTATGGAAAACAACCCAAAAATGTGATGTTTTAACCATACATTTTGAAAGTAGACAAAAACATCGTTAAAAACGTGGCAAAAGCTCGAAATGGACTTTTGCATACAAATCGCTCATGCTTGTGTTGGATGTAAGATTTTATGACATAATCTTTTATAGACACCTAGACAAGATAATTACTATGTATTTATATAAATGATTATATAAATAGTCTTAACAAACAAACATAATAAACAATAATTGGTATAGTTTGGGAGTCACAAACACTACTATCATTACCGAAGAAACATATAATTATTTACTCCATATCCTCTCAAGAACAAGTCCAAGCTCTTCTTAGATAAACATTTCCAAATGATTCTTGACAATTTGGTAAGTGTTTTCTTCATAATCTAGTGTTTCTACACACTTTGACACTAGTTTCATCTTATTTACACACATTATCATGTGTTAAAACTCTTAGGATAATATCATCTTCAAAGAGTTCATCAACCACTTTCCAGTGTTCCACGCTCGGAGATCTTCACAATCATCTCTATCCAAACACAACCACACTCAATGTGAGTTCATACCCCCACATTTTAGAGTTTTCCATGTTTTAGGGGGAATACAAGTAAAGTTTGGTTTATCACGCAAATACTTGCATGTTTCATCTCTATGTTAAATATAAAACATTATTTGCAGGAAATACGGTTATCACTAGTTTCTAGACAATTATTTGTGATATATTACTTTTGAAATGCAAAACTAACAAAAACAAAACATAAACTATGTTATATAATCATAAGAAAAGTTATGATTACAAAAATACAAGGATTTTGAGACTTTTACCAACATATAGTTTTTTTTCTAATAAAAAGGGTTACATTCTGGTTATTTCACCATTTTGTGGAAAACAAAGCAAAAATATGACGTTTTGACCATACATTTTGAAAGTAGACAAAAACATCGTTAAAAACGGGGCAAAAGCTCGAAATGGACTTTTGCATACAAATTTCTCATACTTGTGTTGGATGTAAGATTTTATGACATAATCTTTTATAGACATCTAGACAAGATAATTACTATGTATTTATATAAATGATTATATGAATAGTCTTAACAAACAAACATAATAAACTATAATTGGTATAGTTTGGGAGTCACAAACACTACTATCATTACGGAAGAAACATATAATTATTTACTCCATATCCTCTCAAGAACAAGTCCAAGCTCTTCTTAGATAAACATTTCCAAATGATTCTTGACAATTTGGTAAGTGTTTTCTTCATAATCTAGTGTTTCTACACACTTTGACACTAGTTTCATCTTATTTACACACATTATCATGTGTTAAAACTCTTAGGATAATATCATCTTCAAAGAGTTCATCAACCACTTTTAAGTGTTCCAGGCTCGGAGATCTTCACAATCATCTCTTTATCCAACCACAACCACACTCAAGGTGAGTTCATACCCCCACATTTTAGAGTTTTCCATGTTTTAGGGGGGGAATACAAGTAAAGTTTGGTTTATCACGCAAATACTTGCATGTTTCATCTCTATGTTAAATATAAAACATTATTTGCAGGAAATACGGTTATCACTAGTTTCTAGACAATTATTTGTGATATATTACTTTTGAAATGCAAAACTAACAAAAACAAAACATAAACTATGTTATATAATCATAAGAAAAGTTATGATTACAAAACTACAAGGATTTTGAGACTTTTACCAACATATAGTTTTTTTTCTAACAAAAAGGGTTACATTCTGGTTATTTCACCATTTTGTGGAAAACAAAGCAAAAATATGATGTTTTAACCATACATTTTGAAAGTAGACAAAAACATCGTTAAAACGGGGCAAAAGCTCGAAATGGACTTTTGCATACAAATTTCTCATATTTGTGTTGGATGTAAGATTTTATGACATAATCTTTTATAGACATCTAGACAAGATAATTACTATGTATTTATATAAATAAATATATGAATAGTCTTAACAAACAAATATAATAAACTATAATTGGTATAGTTTGGGAGTCACAAACACAACTATCATTACGAAAGAAACATATAATTATTTACTCCATATCCTCTCAAGAACAAGTCCAAGCTCTTCTTAGATAAACATTTCCAAATGATTCTTGAGAATTTGGTAAATGTTTTCTTCATAATCTAGTGTTTCTACATACCTTGACACTAGTTTCATCTTATTTACACACATTATCATGTGTTAAAACTGTTAGGATAATATCATCTTCAAAGAGTTCATCAACCACTTTCAAGTGTTCCAGGCTCGGAGATCTTCACAATCATCTCTTTATATAACCACAACCACACTCAAGGTGAGTTCATACCCCCACATTTTCGAGTTTTCCATGTTTTAGGGGGGAATACAAGTAAAGTTTGGTTTATCACGCAAATACTTGCATGTTTCATCTCTATGTTAAATATAAAACATTATTTGCAGGAAATACGGTTATCACTAGTTTGTAGACAATTATTTGTGATATATTAGTTTTGAAATGCAAAAGTAACAAAAGCAATTAATAAACTATGTTATATAATCATAAGAAAAGTTATGATTACAAAACTACAAGGATTTTGAGACATTTACCAACATATGGTTTTTTTTTCTAACAAAAAGGGTTACATTCTGGTTATTTCACCATTTTATGGAAAACAACCCAAAAATATGATGTTTTAACCATACATTTTGAAAGTAGACAAAAACATCGTTAAAAACGTGGCAAAAGCTCGAAATGGACTTTTACATACAAATTGCTCATACTTGTGTTGGATGTAAGATTTTATGACATAATCTTTTATAGACACCTAGACAAGATAATTACTATGTATTTATATAAATGATTATATAAATAGTCTTAACAAACAAACATAATAAACTATAATTGGTATAGTTTGGGAGTCACAAACACTACTATCATTACGGAAGAAACATATAATTATTTACTCCATATCCTCTCAAGAACAAGTCCAAGCTCTTCTTAGATAAACATTTCCAAATGATTCTTGACAATTTGGTAAGTGTTTTCTTCATAATCTAGTGTTTCTACACACTTTGACACTAGTTTCATCTTATTTACACACATTATCATGTGTTAAAACTCTTAGGATAATATCATCTTCAAAGAGTTCATCAACCACTTTCAAGTGTTCCACGCTCGGAGATCTTCACAATCATCTCTTTATCCAAACACAACCACACTCAAGGTGAGTTCATACCCCCACATTTTAGAGTTTTCCATGTTTTAGGGGGAATACAAGTAAAGTTTGGTTTATCACGCAAATACTTGCAAGTTTCATCTCTATGTTAAATATAAAACATTATTTGTAGGAAATACGGTTATCACTAGTTTCTAGACAATTATTTGTGATATATTACTTTTGAAATGCAAAACTAATAAAAACAAAACATAAACTATGTTATATAATCATAAGAAAAGTTATGATTACAAAACTACAAGGATTTTGAGACTTTTACCAACATATAGTTTTTTTTCTAACAAAAAGGGTTACATTCTGGTTATTTCACCATTTTGTGGAAAACAAAGCAAAAATATGACGTTTTGACCATACATTTTGAAAGTAGACAAAAACATCGTTAAAAACGGGGCAAAAGCTCGAAATGGACTTTTGCATACAAATTTCTCATACTTGTGTTGGATGTAAGATTTTATGACATAATCTTTTATAGACATCTAGACAAGATAATTACTATGTATTTATATAAATGATTATATGAATAGTCTTAACAAACAAACATAATAAACTATAATTGGTATAGTTTCGGAGTCTCAAACACTACTATCATTACGGAAGAAACATATAATTATTTACTCCATATCCTCTCAAGAACAAGTCCAAGCTCTTCTTAGATAAACATTTCCAAATGATTCTTGACAATTTGGTAAGTGTTTTCTTCATAATCTAGTGTTTCTACACACTTTGACACTAGTTTCATCTTATTTACACACATTATCATGTGTTAAAACTCTTAGGATAATATCATCTTCAAAGAGTTTATCAACCACTTTCAAGTGTTCCAGGCTCGGAGATCTTCACAATCATCTCTTTATCCAACCACAACCACACTCAAGGTGAGTTCATACCCCCACATTTTCGAGTTTTCCATGTTTTAGGGGGAATACAAGTAAAGATTGGTTTATCACGCAAATACTTGCATGTTTCATCTCTATGTTAAATATAAAACATTATTTGCAGGAAATACGGTTATCACTAGTTTGTAGACAATTATTTGTGATATATTAGTTTTGAAATGCAAAAGTAACAAAAGCAATTAATAAACTATGTTATATAATCATAAGAAAAGTTATGATTACAAAACTACAAGGATTTTGAGACATTTACCAACATATGGTTTTTTTTTCTAACAAAAAGGGTTACATTCTGGTTATTTCACCATTTTATGGAAAACAACCCAAAAATATGATGTTTTAACCATACATTTTGAAAGTAGACAAAAACATCGTTAAAAACGTGGCAAAAGCTCGAAATGGACTTTTGCATACAAATTGCTCATACTTGTGTTGGATGTAAGATTTTATGACATAATCTTTTATAGACACCTAGACAAGATAATTACTATGTATTTATATAAATGATTATATAAATAGTCTTAACAAACAAACATAATAAACTATAATTGGTATAGTTTGGGAGTCACAAACACTACTATCATTACGGAAGAAACATATAATTATTTACTCCATATCCTCTCAAGAACAAGTCCAAGCTCTTCTTAGATAAACATTTCCAAATGATTCTTGACAATTTGGTAAGTGTTTTCTTCATAATCTAGTGTTTCTACACACTTTGACACTAGTTTCATCTTATTTACACACATTATCATATGTTAAAACTCTTAGGATAATATCATCTTCAAAGAGTTCATCAACCACTTTCAAGTGTTCCACGCTCGGAGATCTTCACAATCATCTCTTTATCCAAACACAACCACACTCAAGGTGAGTTCATACCCCCACATTTTAGAGTTTTCCATGTTTTAGGGGGAATACAAGTAAAGTTTGGTTTATCACGCAAATACTTGCATGTTTCATCTCTATGTTAAATATAAAACATTATTTGCAGGAAATACGGTTATCACTAGTTTCTAGACAATTATTTGTGATATATTACTTTTGAAATGCAAAACTAACAAAAACAAAACATAAACTATGTTATATAATCATAAGAAAAGTTATGATTACAAAACTACAAGGATTTTGAGACTTTTACCAACATATAGTTTTTTTTTTAACAAAAAGGGTTACATTCTGGTTATTTCACCATTTTGTGGAAAACAAAGCAAAAATATGACGTTTTGACCATACATTTTGAAAGTAGACAAAAACATCGTTAAAAACGGGGCAAAAGCTCGAAATGCACTTTTGCATATAAATTTCTCATACTTGTGTTGGATGTAAGATTTTATGGCATAATCTTTTATAGACATCTAGACAAGATAATTACTATGTATTTATATAAATGATTATATGAATAGTCTTAACAAACAAACATAATAAACTATAATTGGTATAGTTTGGGAGTCACAAACACTACTATCATTACGGAAGAAACATATAATTATTTACTCCATATCCTCTCAAGAACAAGTCCAAGCTCTTCTTAGATAAACATTTCCAAATGATTCTTGACAATTTGGTAAGTGTTTTCTTCATAATCTAGTGTTTCTACACACTTTGACACTAGTTTCATCTTATTTACACACATTATCATGTGTTAAAACTCTTAGGATAATATCATCTTCAAAGAGTTCATCAACCACTTTTAAGTGTTCCAGGCTCGGAGATCTTCACAATCATCTCTTTATCCAACCACAACCACACTCAAGGTGAGTTCATACCACCACATTTTAGAGTTTTCCATGTTTTAGGGGGAATACAAGTAAAGTTTGGTTTATCACGCAAATACTTGCATGTTTCATCTCTATGTTAAATATAAAACATTATTTGAAGGAAATACGGTTATCACTAGTTTCTAGACAATTATTTGTGATATATTACTTTTGAAATGCAAAACTAACAAAAACAAAACATAAACTATGTTATATAATCATAAGAAAAGTTATGATTACAAAACTACAAGGATTTTGAGACTTTTACCAACATATAGTTTTTTTTCTAACAAAAAGGGTTACATTCTGGTTATTTCACCATTTTGTGGAAAACAAAGCAAAAATATGATGTTTTAACCATACATTTTGAAAGTAGACAAAAACATCGTTAAAACGGGGCAAAAGCTCGAAATGGACTTTTGCATACAAATTTCTCATACTTGTGTTGGATGTAAGATTTTATGACATAATCTTTTATAGACATCTAGACAAGATAATTGCTATGTATTTATATAAATAAATATATGAATAGTCTTAACAAACAAATATAATAAACTATAATTGTCATAGTTTGGGAGTCACAAACACAACTATCATTACGAAAGAAACATATAATTATTTACTCCATATCCTCTCAAGAACAAGTCCAAGCTCTTCTTAGATAAACATTTCCAAATGATTCTTGACAATTTGGTAAATGTTTTCTTCATAATCTAGTGTTTCTACATACCTTGACACTAGTTTCATCTTATTTACACACATTATCATGTGTAAAAACTGTTAGGATAACATCATCTTCAAAGAGTTCATCAACCACTTTCAAGTGTTCCAGGCTCGGAGATCTTCACAATCATCTCTTTATATAACCACAACCACACTCAAGGTGAGTTCATATCCCCACATTTTCGAGTTTTCCATGTTTTAGGGGGGAATACAAGTAAAGATTGGTTTATCACGCAAATACTTGCATGTTTCATCTCTATGTTAAATATAAAACATTATTTGCAGGAAATACGGTTATCACTAGTTTGTAGACAATTATTTGTGATATATTAGTTTTGAAATGCAAAAGTAACAAAAGCAATTAATAAACTATGTTATATAATCATAAGAAAAGTTATGATTACAAAACTACAAGGATTTTGAGACATTTACCAACATATGGTTTTTTTTTCTAACAAAAAGGGTTACATTATGGTTATTTCACCATTTTATGGAAAACAACCCAAAAATATGATGTTTTAACCATACATTTTGAAAGTAGACAAAAACATCGTTAAAAACGTGGCAAAAGCTCGAAATGGACTTTTGCATACAAATCGCTCATACTTGTGTTGGATGTAAGATTTTATGACATAATCTTTTATAGACACCTAGACAAGATAATTACTATGTATTTATATAAATGATTATATAAATAGTCTTAACAAACAAACATAATAAACTATAATTGGTATAGTTTGGGAGTCACAAACACTACTATCATTACGGAAGAAACATATAATTATTTACTCCATATCCTCTCAAGAACAAGTCCAAGCTCTTCTTAGATAAACATTTCCAAATGATTCTTGACAATTTGGTAAGTGTTTTCTTCATAATCTAGTGTTTCTACACACTTTGACACTAGTTTCATCTTATTTACACACATTATCATGTGTTAAAACTCTTAGGATAATATCATCTTCAAAGAGTTCATCAACCACTTTTAAGTGTTCCAGGCTCGGAGATCTTCACAATCATCTCTTTATCCAACCACAACCACACTCAAGGTGAGTTCATACCCTCACATTTTAGAGTTTTCCATGTTTTAGGGGGGAATACAAGTAAAGTTTGGTTTATCACGCAAATACTTGCATGTTTCATCTCTATGTTAAATATAAAACATTATTTGCAGGAAATACGGTTATCACTAGTTTCTAGACAATTATTTGTGATATATTACTTTTGAAATGCAAAACTAACAAAAACAAAACATAAACTATGTTATATAATCATAAGAAAAGTTATGATTACAAAACTACAAGGATTTTGAGACTTTTACCAACATATAGTTTTTTTTCTAACAAAAAGTGTTACATTCTGGTTATTTCACCATTTTGTGGAAAACAAAGCAAAAATAAGACGTTTTGACCATACATTTTGAAAGTAGACAAAAACATCGTTAAAAACGGGGCAAAAGCTCGAAATGGACTTTTGCATACAAATTTCTCATACTTGTGTTGGATGTAAGATTTTATGACATAATCTTTTATAGACATCTAGACAAGATAATTACTATGTATTTATATAAATGATTATATGAATAGTCTTAACAAACAAACATAATAAACTATAATTGGTATAGTTTGGGAGTCTCAAACACTACTATCATTACGGAAGAAACATATAATTATTTACTCCATATCCTCTCAAGAACAAGTCCAAGCTCTTCTTAGATAAACATTTCCAAATGATTCTTGACAATTTGGTAAATGTTTTCTTCATAATCTAGTGTTTCTACATACCTTGACACTAGTTTCATCTTATTTACACACATTATCATGTGTTAAAACTGTTAGGATAATATCATCTTCAAAGAGTTCATCAACCACTTTCAAGTGTTCCAGGCTCGGAGATCTTCACAATCATCTCTTTATATAACCACAACCACACTCAAGGTGAGTTCATACCCCCACATTTTCGAGTTTTCCATGTTTTAGGGGGAATACAAGTAAAGATTGGTTTATCACGCAAATACTTGCATGTTTCATCTCTATGTTAAATATAAAACATTATTTGCAGGAAATACGGTTATCACTAGTTTGTAGACAATTATTTGTGATATATTAGTTTTGAAATGCAAAAGTAACAAAAGCAATTAATAAACTATGTTATATAATCATAAGAAAAGTTATGATTACAAAACTACAAGGATTTTGAGACATTTACCAACATATGGTTTTTTTTTCTAACAAAAAGGGTTACATTCTGGTTATTTCACCATTTTATGGAAAACAACCCAAAAATATGATGTTTTAACCATACATTTTGAAAGTAGACAAAAACATCGTTAAAAACGTGGCAAAAGCTCGAAATGGACTTTTGCATACAAATCGCTCATACTTGTGTTGGATGTAAGATTTTATGACATAATCTTTTATAGACACCTAGACAAGATAATTACTATGTATTTATATAAATGATTATATAAATAGTCTTAACAAACAAACATAATAAACTATAATTGGTATAGTTTGGGAGTCACAAACACTACTATCATTACGGAAGAAACATATAATTATTTACTCCATATCCTCTCAAGAACAAGTCCAAGCTCTTCTTAGATAAACATTTCCAAATGATTCTTGACAATTTGGTAAGTGTTTTCTTCATAATCTAGTGTTTCTACACACTTTGACACTAGTTTCATCTTATTTACACACATTATCATGTGTTAAAACTCTTAGGATAATATCATCTTCAAAGAGTTCATCAACCACTTTTAAGTGTTCCAGGCTCGGAGATCTTCACAATCATCTCTTTATCCAACCACAACCACACTCAAGGTGAGTTCATACCCCCACATTTTAGAGTTTTCCATGTTTTAGGGGGGAATACAAGTAAAGTTTGGTTTATCACGCAAATACTTGCATGTTTCATCTCTGTGTTAAATATAAAACATTATTTGCAGGAAATACGGTTATCACTAGTTTCTAGACAATTATTTGTGATATATTACTTTTGAAATGCAAAACTAAAAAAAACAAAACATAAACTATGTTATATAATCATAAGAAAAGTTATGATTACAAAACTACAAGGATTTTGAGACTTTTATCAACATATAGTTTTTTTTCTAACAAAAAGGGTTACATTCTGGTTATTTCACCATTTTGTGGAAAACAAAGCAAAAATATGACGTTTTGACCATACATTTTGAAAGTAGACAAAAACATCGTTAAAAACGGGGCAAAAGCTCGAAATGGACTTTTGCATACAAATTTCTCATACTTGTGTTGGATGTAAGATTTTATGACATAATCTTTTATAGACATCTAGACAAGATAATTACTATGTATTTATATAAATGATTATATGAATAGTCTTAACAAACAAACATAATAAACTATAATTGGTATAGTTTGGGAGTCTCAAACACTACTATCATTACGGAAGAAACATATAATTATTTACTCCATATCCTCTCAAGAACAAGTCCAAGCTCTTCTTAGATAAACATTTCCAAATGATTCTTGACAATTTGGTAAGTGTTTTCTTCATAATCTAGTGTTTCTACACACTTTGACACTAGTTTCATCTTATTTACACACATTATCATGTGTTAAAACTCTTAGGATAATATCATCTTCAAAGAGTTTATCAACCACTTTCAAGTGTTCCAGGCTCGGAGATCTTCACAATCATCTCTTTATCCAACCACAACCACACTCAAGGTGAGTTCATACCCCCACATTTTCGAGTTTTCCATGTTTTAGGGGGAATACAAGTAAAGATTGGTTTATCACGCAAATACTTGCATGTTTCATCTCTATGTTAAATATAAAACATTATTTGCAGGAAATACGATTATCACTAGTTTGTAGACAATTATTTGTGATATATTAGTTTTGAAATGCAAAAGTAACAAAAGCAATTAATAAACTATGTTATATAATCATAAGAAAAGTTATGATTACAAAACTACAAGGATTTGGGACATTTACCAACATATGGTTTTTTTTTCTAACAAAAAGGGTTACATTCTGGTTATTTCACCATTTTATGGAAAACAACCCAAAAATATGATGTTTTAACCATACATTTTGAAAGTAGACAAAAACATCGTTAAAAACGTGGCAAAAGCTCGAAATGGACTTTTGCATACAAATTGCTCATACTTGTGTTGGATGTAAGATTTTATGACATAATCTTTTATAGACACCTAGACAAGATAATTACTATGTATTTATATAAATGATTATATAAATAGTCTTAACAAGCAAACATAATAAACTATAATTGGTATAGTTTGGGAGTCACAAACACTACTATCATTACGGAAGAAACATATAATTATTTACTCCATATCCTCTCAAGAACAAGTCCAAGCTCTTCTTAGATAAACATTTCCAAATGATTCTTGACAATTTGGTAAGTGTTTTCTTCATAATCTAGTGTTTCTACACACTTTGACACTAGTTTCATCTTATTTACACACATTATCATGTGTTAAAACTGTTAGGATAATATCATCTTCAAAGAGTTCATCAACCACTTTCAAGTGTTCCACGCTCGGAGATCTTCACAATCATCTCTTTATCCAAACACAACCACACTCAAGGTGAGTTCATACCCCCACATTTTAGAGTTTGCCATGTTTTAGGGGGAATACAAGTAAAGTTTGGTTTATCACGCAAATACTTGCATGTTTCATCTCTATGTTAAATATAAAACATTATTTGCAGGAAATACGGTTATCACTAGTTTCTAGACAATTATTTGTGATATATTACTTTTGAAATGCAAAACTAACAAAAACAAAACATAAACTATGTTATATAATCATAAGAAAAGTTATGATTACAAAACTACAAGGATTTTGAGACTTTTACCAACATATAGTTTTTTTTCTAACAAAAAGGGTTACATTCTGGTTATTTCACCATTTTGTGGAAAACAAAGCAAAAATATGACGTTTTGACCATACATTTTGAAAGTAGACAAAAACATCGTTAAAAACGGGGCAAAAGCTCGAAATGCACTTTTGCATACAAATTTCTCATACTTGTGTTGGATGTAAGATTTTATGACATAATCTTTTATAGACATTTAGACAAGATAATTACTATGTATTTATATAAATGATTATATGAATAGTCTTAACAAACAAACATAATAAACTATAATTGGTATAGTTTGGGAGTCACAAACACTACTATCATTACGGAAGAAACATATAATTATTTACTCCATATCCTCTCAAGAACAAGTCCAAGCTCTTCTTAGATAAACATTTCCAAATGATTCTTGACAATTTGGTAAGTGTTTTCTTCATAATCTAGTGTTTCTACACACTTTGACACCAGTTTCATCTTATTTACACACATTATCATGTGTTAAAACTCTTAGGATAATATCATCTTCAAAGAGTTCATCAACCACTTTTAAGTGTTCCAGGCTCGGAGATCTTCACAATCATCTCTTTATCCAACAACAACCACACTCAAGGTGAGTTCATACCCCCACATTTTAGAGTTTTCCATGTTTTAGGGGGGAATACAAGTAAAGTTTGGTTTATCACGCAAATACTTGCATGTTTCATCTCTATGTTAAATATAAAACATTATTTGCAGGAAATACGGTTATCACTAGTTTCTAGACAATTATTTGTGATATATTACTTTTGAAATGCAAAACTAACAAAAACAAAACATAAACTATGTTATATAATCATAAGAAAAGTTATGATTACAAAACTACAAGGATTTTGAGACTTTTACCAACATATAGTTTTTTTTCTAACAAAAAGGGTTAGATTCTGGTTATTTCACCATTTTGTGGAAAACAAAGGAAAAATATGATGTTTTAACCATACATTTGGAAAGTAGACAAAAACATCGTTAAAACGGGGCAAAAGCTCGAAATGGACTTTTGCATACAAATTTCTCATACTTGTGATGGATGTAAGATTTTATGACATAATCTTTTATAGACATCTAGACAAGATAATTGCTATGTATTTATATAAATAAATATATGAATAGTCTTAACAAACAAATATAATAAATTATAATTGGTATAGTTTGGGAGTCACAAACACAACTATCATTACGAAAGAAACATATAATTATTTACTCCATATCCTTTCAAGAACAAGTCCAAGCTCTTCTTAGATAAACATTTCCAAATGATTCTTGACAATTTGGTAAATGTTTTCTTCATAATCTAGTGTTTCTACATACCTTGACACTAGTTTCATCTTATTTACACACATTATCATGTGTTAAAACTGTTAGGATAATATCATCTTCAAAGAGTTCATCAACCACTTTCAAGTGTTCCAGGCTCGGAGATCTTCACAATCATCTCTTTATATAACCACAACCACACTCAAGGTGAGTTCATACCCCCACATTTTCGAGTTTTCCATGTTTTAGGGGGGAATACAAGTAAAGATTGGTTTATCACGCAAATACTTGCATGTTTCATCTCTATGTTAAATATAAAACATTATTTGCAGGAAATACGGTTATCACTAGTTTGTAGACAATTATTTGTGATATATTAGTTTTGAAATGCAAAAGTAACAAAAGCAATTAATAAACTATGTTATATAATCATAAGAAAAGTTATGATTACAAAACTACAAGGATTTTGAGACATTTACCAACATATGGTTTTTTTTTCTAACAAAAAGGGTTACATTCTGGTTATTTCACCATTTTATGGAAAACAACCCAAAAATATGATGTTTTAACCATACATTTTGAAAGTAGACAAAAACATCGTTAAAAACGTGGCAAAAGCTCGAAATGGACTTTTGCATACAAATCGCTCATACTTGTGTTGGATGTAAGATTTTATGACATAATCTTTTATAGACACCTAGACAAGATAATTACTATGTATTTATATAAATGATTATATAAATAGTCTTAACAAACAAACATAATAAACTATAATTGGTATAGTTTGGGAGTCACAAACACTACTATCATTACGGAAGAAACATATAATTATTTACTCCATATCCTCTCAAGAACAAGTCCAAGCTCTTCTTAGATAAACATTTCCAAATGATTCTTGACAATTTGGTAAGTGTTTTCTTCATAATCTAGTGTTTCTACACACTTTGACACTAGTTTCATCTTATTTACACACATTATCATGTGTTAAAACTCTTAGGATAATATCATCTTCAAAGAGTTCATCAACCACTTTTAAGTGTTCCAGGCTCGGAGATCTTCACAATCATCTCTTTATCCAACCACAACCACACTCAAGGTGAGTTCATACCCCCACATTTTAGAGTTTTCCATGTTTTAGGGGGGAATACAAGTAAAGTTTGGTTTATCACGCAAATACTTGCATGTTTCATCTCTGTGTTAAATATAAAACATTATTTGCAGGAAATACGGTTATCACTAGTTTCTAGACAATTATTTGTGATATATTACTTTTGAAATGCAAAACTAAAAAAAACAAAACATAAACTATGTTATATAATCATAAGAAAAGTTATGATTACAAAACTACAAGGATTTTGAGACTTTTACCAACATATAGTTTTTTTTCTAACAAAAAGGGTTACATTCTGGTTATTTCACCATTTTGTGGAAAACAAAGCAAAAATATGACGTTTTGACCATACATTTTGAAAGTAGACAAAAACATCGTTAAAAACGGGGCAAAAGCTCGAAATGGACTTTTGCATACAAATTTCTCATACTTGTGTTGGATGTAAGATTTTATGACATAATCTTTTATAGACATCTAGACAAGATAATTACTATGTATTTATATAAATGATTATATGAATAGTCTTAACAAACAAACATAATAAACTATAATTGGTATAGTTTGGGAGTCTCAAACACTACTATCATTACGGAAGAAACATATAATTATTTACTCCATATCCTCTCAAGAACAAGTCCAAGCTCTTCTTAGATAAACATTTCCAAATGATTCTTGACAATTTGGTAAGTGTTTTCTTCATAATCTAGTGTTTCTACACACTTTGACACTAGTTTCATCTTATTTACACACATTATCATGTGTTAAAACTCTTAGGATAATATCATCTTCAAAGAGTTTATCAACCACTTTCAAGTGTTCCAGGCTCGGAGATCTTCACAATCATCTCTTTATCCAACCACAACCACACTCAAGGTGAGTTCATACCCCCACATTTTCGAGTTTTCCATGTTTTAGGGGGAATACAAGTAAAGATTGGTTTATCACGCAAATACTTGCATGTTTCATCTCTATGTTAAATATAAAACATTATTTGCAGGAAATACGATTATCACTAGTTTGTAGACAATTATTTGTGATATATTAGTTTTGAAATGCAAAAGTAACAAAAGCAATTAATAAACTATGTTATATAATCATAAGAAAAGTTATGATTACAAAACTACAAGGATTTGGGACATTTACCAACATATGGTTTTTTTTTCTAACAAAAAGGGTTACATTCTGGTTATTTCACCATTTTATGGAAAACAACCCAAAAATATGATGTTTTAACCATACATTTTGAAAGTAGACAAAAACATCGTTAAAAACGTGGCAAAAGCTCGAAATGGACTTTTGCATACAAATTGCTCATACTTGTGTTGGATGTAAGATTTTATGACATAATCTTTTATAGACACCTAGACAAGATAATTACTATGTATTTATATAAATGATTATATAAATAGTCTTAACAAACAAACATAATAAACTATAATTGGTATAGTTTGGGAGTCACAAACACTACTATCATTACGGAAGAAACATATAATTATTTACTCCATATCCTCTCAAGAACAAGTCCAAGCTCTTCTTAGATAAACATTTCCAAATGATTCTTGACAATTTGGTAAGTGTTTTCTTCATAATCTAGTGTTTCTACACACTTTGACACTAGTTTCATCTTATTTACACACATTATCATGTGTTAAAACTGTTAGGATAATATCATCTTCAAAGAGTTCATCAACCACTTTCAAGTGTTCCACGCTCGGAGATCTTCACAATCATCTCTTTATCCAAACACAACCACACTCAAGGTGAGTTCATACCCCCACATTTTAGAGTTTTCCATGTTTTAGGGGGAATACAAGTAAAGTTTGGTTTATCACGCAAATACTTGCATGTTTCATCTCTATGTTAAATATAAAACATTATTTGCAGGAAATACGGTTATCACTAGTTTCTAGACAATTATTTGTGATATATTACTTTTTAAATGCAAAACTAACAAAAACAAAACATAAACTATGTTATATAATCATAAGAAAAGTTATGATTACAAAACTACAAGGATTTTGAGACTTTTACCAACATATAGTTTTTTTTCTAACAAAAAGGGTTACATTCTGGTTATTTCACCATTTTGTGGAAAACAAAGCAAAAATATGACGTTTTGACCATACATTTTGAAAGTAGACAAAAACATCGTTAAAAACGGGGCAAAAGCTCGAAATGCACTTTTGCATACAAATTTCTCATACTTGTGTTGGATGTAAGATTTTATGACATAATCTTTTATAGACATCTAGACAAGATAATTACTATGTATTTATATAAATGATTATATGAATAGTCTTAACAAACAAACATAATAAACTATAATTGGTATAGTTTGGGAGTCACAAACACTACTATCATTACGGAAGAAACATATAATTATTTACTCCATATCCTCTCAAGAACAAGTCCAAGCTCTTCTTAGATAAACATTTCCAAATGATTCTTGACAATTTGGTAAGTGTTTTCTTCATAATCTAGTGTTTCTACACACTTTGACACCAGTTTCATCTTATTTACACACATTATCATGTGTTAAAACTCTTAGGATAATATCATCTTCAAAGAGTTCATCAACCACTTTTAAGTGTTCCAGGCTCGGAGATCTTCACAATCATCTCTTTATCCAACCACAACCACACTCAAGGTGAGTTCATACCCCCACATTTTAGAGTTTTCCATGTTTTAGGGGGGAATACAAGTAAAGTTTGGTTTATCACGCAAATACTTGCATGTTTCATCTCTATGTTAAATATAAAACATTATTTGCAGGAAATACGGTTATCACTAGTTTCTAGACAATTATTTGTGATATATTACTTTTGAAATGCAAAACTAACAAAAACAAAACATAAACTATGTTATATAATCATAAGAAAAGTTATGATTACAAAACTACAAGGATTTTGAGACTTTTACCAACATATAGTTTTTTTTCTAACAAAAAGGGTTAGATTCTGGTTATTTCACCATTTTGTGGAAAACAAAGGAAAAATATGATGTTTTAACCATACATTTGGAAAGTAGACAAAAACATCGTTAAAACGGGGCAAAAGCTCGAAATGGACTTTTGCATACAAATTTCTCATACTTGTGATGGATGTAAGGTTTTATGACATAATCTTTTATAGACATCTAGACAAGATAATTGCTATGTATTTATATAAATAAATATATGAATAGTCTTAACAAACAAATATAATAAACTATAATTGGTATAGTTTGGGAGTCACAAACACAACTATCATTACGAAAGAAACATATAATTATTTACTCCATATCCTCTCAAGAACAAGTCCAAGCTCTTCTTAGATAAACATTTCCAAATGATTCTTGACAATTTGGTAAATGTTTTCTTCATAATCTAGTGTTTCTACATACCTTGACACTAGTTTCATCTTATTTACACACATTATCATGTGTTAAAACTGTTAGGATAATATCATCTTCAAAGAGTTCATCAACCACTTTCAAGTGTTCCAGGCTCGGAGATCTTCACAATCATCTCTTTATATAACCACAACCACACTCAAGGTGAGTTCATACCCCCACATTTTCGAGTTTTCCATGTTTTAGGGGGGAATACAAGTAAAGTTTGGTTTATCACGCAAATACTTGCATGTTTCATCTCTATGTTAAATATAAAACATTATTTGCAGGAAATACGGTTATCACTAGTTTGTAGACAATTATTTGTGATATATTAGTTTTGAAATGCAAAAGTAACAAAAGCAATTAATAAACTATGTTATATAATCATAAGAAAAGTTATGATTACAAAACTACAAGGATTTTGAGACATTTACCAACATATGGTTTTTTTTTCTAACAAAAAGGGTTACATTCTGGTTATTTCACCATTTTATGGAAAACAACCCAAAAATATGATGTTTTAACCATACATTTTGAAAGTAGACAAAAACATCGTTAAAAACGTGGCAAAAGCTCGAAATGGACTTTTGCATACAAATCGCTCATACTTGTGTTGGATGTAAGATTTTATGACATAATCTTTTATAGACACCTAGACAAGATAATTACTATGTATTTATATAAATGATTATATAAATAGTCTTAACCAACAAACATAATAAACTATAATTGCTATAGTTTGGGAGTCACAAACACTACTATCATTACGGAAGAAACATATAATTATTTACTCCATATCCTCTCAAGAACAAGTCCAAGCTCTTCTTAGATAAACATTTCCAAATGATTCTTGACAATTTGGTAAGTGTTTTCTTCATAATCTAGTGTTTCTACACACTTTGACACTAGTTTCATCTTATTTACACACATTATCATGTGTTAAAACTCTTAGGATAATATCATCTTCAAAGAGTTTATCAACCACTTTCAAGTGTTCCAGGCTCGGAGATCATCACAATCATCTCTTTATCCAACCACAACCACACTCAAGGTGAGTTCATACCCCCACATTTTCGAGTTTTCCATGTTTTAGGGGAATACAAGTAAAGATTGGTTTATCACGCAAATACTTGCATGTTTCATCTCTATGTTAAATATAAAACATTATTTGCAGGAAATACGGTTATCACTAGTTTGTAGACAATTATTTGTGATATATTAGTTTTGAAATGCAAAAGTAACAAAAGCAATTAATAAACTATGTTATATAATCATAAGAAAAGTTATGATTACAAAACTACAAGGATTTTGAGACATTTACCAACATATGGTTTTTTTTTCTAACAAAAAGGGTTACATTCTGGTTATTTCACCATTTTATGCAAAACAACCCAAAAATATGATGTTTTAACCTTACATTTTGAAAGTAGACAAAAACATCGTTAAAAACGTGGCAAAAGCTCGAAATGGACTTTTGCATACAAATTGCTCATACTTGTGTTGGATGTAAGATTTTATGACATAATCTTTTATAGACACCTAGACAAGATAATTACTATGTATTTATATAAATGATTATATAAATAGTCTTAACAAACAAACATAATAAACTATAATTGGTATAGTTTGGGAGTCACAAACACTACTATCATTACGGAAGAAACATATAATTATTTACTCCATATCCTCTCAAGAACAAGTCCAAGCTCTTCTTAGATAAACATTTCCAAATGATTCTTGACAATTTGGTTAGTGTTTTCTTCATAATCTAGTGTTTCTACACACTTTGACACTAGTTTCATCTTATTTACACACATTATCATGTGTTAAAACTCTTAGGATAATATCATCTTCAAAGAGTTCATCAACCACTTTTAAGTGTTCCAGGCTCGGAGATCTTCACAATCATCTCTTTATCCAACCACAACCACACTCAAGGTGAGTTCATACCCCCACATTTTAGAGTTTTCCATGTTTTAGGGGGGGAATACAAGTAAAGTTTGGTTTATCACGCAAATACTTGCATGTTTCATCTCTATGTTAAATATAAAACATTATTTGCAGGAAATACGGTTATCACTAGTTTCTAGACAATTATTTGTGATATATTACTTTTGAAATGCAAAACTAACAAAAACAAAACATAAACTATGTTATATAATCATAAGAAAAGTTATGATTACAAAACTACAAGGATTTTGAGACTTTTACCAACATATAGTTTTTTTTCTAACAAAAAGGGTTACATTCTGGTTATTTCACCATTTTGTGGAAAACAAAGCAAAAATATGACGTTTTGACCATACATTTTGAAAGTAGACAAAAACATCGTTAAAAACGGGGCAAAAGCTCGAAATGGACTTTTGCATACAAATTTCTCATACTTGTGTTGGATGTAAGATTTTATGACATAATCTTTTATAGACATCTAGACAAGATAATTACTATGTATTTATATAAATGATTATATGAATAGTCTTAACAAACAAACATAATAAACTATAATTGGTATAGTTTGGGAGTCACAAACACTACTATCATTACGGAAGAAACATATAATTATTTACTCCATATCCTCTCAAGAACAAGTCCAAGCTCTTCTTAGATAAACATTTCCAAATGATTCTTGACAATTTGGTAAGTGTTTTCTTCATAATCTAGTGTTTCTACACACTTTGACACTAGTTTCATCTTATTTACACACATTATCATGTGTTAAAACTCTTAGGATAATATCATCTTCAAAGAGTTCATCAACCACTTTTAAGTGTTCCAGGCTCGGAGATCTTCACAATCATCTCTTTATCCAACCACAACCACACTCAAGGTGAGTTCATACCCCCACATTTTAGAGTTTTCCATGTTTTAGGGGGGAATACAAGTAAAGTTTGGTTTATCACGCAAATACTTGCATGTTTCATCTCTATGTTAAATATAAAACATTATTTGCAGGAAATACGGTTATCACTAGTTTCTAGACAATTATTTGTGATATATTACTTTTGAAATGCAAAACTAACAAAAACAAAACATAAACTATGTTATATAATCATAAGAAAAGTTATGATTACAAAACTACAAGGATTTTGAGACTTTTACCAAAATATATAGTTTTTTTTCTAACAAAAAGGGTTAGATTCTGGTTATTTCACCATTTTGTGGAAAACAAAGCAAAAATATGATGTTTTAACCATACATTTGGAAAGTAGACAAAAACATCGTTAAAACGGGGCAAAAGCTCGAAATGGACTTTTGCATACAAATTTCTCATACTTGTGATGGATGTAAGATTTTATGACATAATCTTTTATAGACATCTAGACAAGATAATTGCTATGTATTTATATAAATAAATATATGAATAGTCTTAACAAACAAATATAATAAACTATAATTGGTATAGTTTGGGAGTCACAAACACAACTATCATTACGAAAGAAACATATAATTATTTACTCCATATCCTCTCAAGAACAAGTCCAAGCTCTTCTTAGATAAACATTTCCAAATGATTCTTGACAATTTGGTAAATGTTTTCTTCATAATCTAGTGTTTCTACATACCTTGACACTAGTTTCATCTTATTTACACACATTATCATGTGTTAAAACTGTTAGGATAATATCATCTTCAAAGAGTTCATCAACCACTTTCAAGTGTTCCAGGCTCGGAGATCTTCACAATCATCTCTTTATATAACCACAACCACACTCAAGGTGAGTTCATACCCCCACATTTTCGAGTTTTCCATGTTTTAGGGGGGAATACAAGTAAAGATTGGTTTATCACGCAAATACTTGCATGTTTCATCTATATGTTAAATATAAAACATTATTTGCAGGAAATATGGTTATCACTAGTTTGTAGACAATTATTTGTGATATATTAGTTTTGAAATGCAAAAGTAACAAAAGCAATTAATAAACTATGTTATATAATCATAAGAAAAGTTATGATTACAAAACTACAAGGATTTTGAGACATTTACCAACATATGGTTTTTTTTTCTAACAAAAAGGGTTACATTCTGGTTATTTCACCATTTTATGGAAAACAACCCAAAAATATGATGTTTTAACCATACATTTTGAAAGTAGACAAAAACATCGTTAAAAACGTGGCAAAAGCTCGAAATGGACTTTTGCATAGAAATCGCTCATACTTGTGTTGGATGTAAGATTTTATGACATAATCTTTTATAGACACCTAGACAAGATAATTACTATGTATTTATATAAATGATTATATAAATAGTCTTAACAAACAAACATAATAAACTATAATTGGTATAGTTTGGGAGTCACAAACACTACTATCATTACGGAAGAAACATATAATTATTTACTCCATATCCTCTCAAGAACAAGTCCAAGCTCTTCTTAGATAAACATTTCCAAATGATTCTTGACAATTTGGTAAGTGTTTTCTTCATAATCTAGTGTTTCTACACACTTTGACACTAGTTTCATCTTATTTACACACATTATCATGTGTTAAAACTCTTAGGATAATATCATCTTCAAAGAGTTTATCAACCACTTTCAAGTGTTCCAGGCTCGGAGATCATCACAATCATCTCTTTATCCAACCACAACCACACTCAAGGTGAGTTCATACCCCCACATTTTCGAGTTTTCCATGTTTTAGGGGAATACAAGTAAAGATTGGTTTATCACGCAAATACTTGCATGTTTCATCTCTATGTTAAATATAAAACATTATTTGCAGGAAATACGGTTATCACTAGTTTGTAGACAATTATTTGTGATATGTTAGTTTTGAAATGCAAAAGTAACAAAAGCAATTAATAAACTATGTTATATAATCATAAGAAAAGTTATGATTACAAAACTACAAGGATTTTGAGACATTTACCAACATATGGTTTTTTTTTCTAACAAAAAGGGTTACATTCTGGTTATTTCACCATTTTATGCAAAACAACCCAAAAATATGATGTTTTAACCTTACATTTTGAAAGTAGACAAAAACATCGTTAAAAACGTGGCAAAAGCTCGAAATGGACTTTTGCATACAAATTGCTCATACTTGTGTTGGATGTAAGATTTTATGACATAATCTTTTATAGACACCTAGACAAGATAATTACTATGTATTTATATAAATGATTATATAAATAGTCTTAACAAACAAACATAATAAACTATAATTGGTATAGTTTGGGAGTCACAAACACTACTATCATTACGGAAGAAACATATAATTATTTACTCCATATCCTCTCAAGAACAAGTCCAAGCTCTTCTTAGATAAACATTTCCAAATGATTCTTGACAATTTGGTTAGTGTTTTCTTCATAATCTAGTGTTTCTACACACTTTGACACTAGTTTCATCTTATTTACACACATTATCATGTGTTAAAACTCTTAGGATAATATCATCTTCAAAGAGTTCATCAACCACTTTTAAGTGTTCCAGGCTCGGAGATCTTCACAATCATCTCTTTATCCAACCACAACCACACTCAAGGTGAGTTCATACCCCCACATTTTAGAGTTTTCCATGTTTTAGGGGGTAATACAAGTAAAGTTTGGTTTATCACGCAAATACTTGCATGTTTCATCTCTATGTTAAATATAAAACATTATTTGCAGGAAATACGGTTATCACTAGTTTCTAGACAATTATTTGTGATATATTACTTTTGAAATGCAAAACTAACAAAAACAAAACATAAACTATGTTATATAATCATAAGAAAAGTTATGATTACAAAACTACAAGGATTTTGAGACTTTTACCAACATATAGTTTTTTTTCTAACAAAAAGGGTTACATTCTGGTTATTTCACCATTTTGTGGAAAACAAAGCAAAAATATGACGTTTTGACCATACATTTTGAAAGTAGACAAAAACATCGTTAAAAACGGGGCAAAAGCTCGAAATGGACTTTTGCATACAAATTTCTCATACTTGTGTTGGATGTAAGATTTTATGACATAATCTTTTATAGACATCTAGACAAGATAATTACTATGTATTTATATAAATGATTATATGAATAGTCTTAACAAACAAACATAATAAACTATAATTGGTATACTTTGGGAGTCACAAACATTACTATCATTACGGAAGAAACATATAATTATTTACTCCATATCCTCTCAAGAACAAGTCCAAGCTCTTCTTAGATAAACATTTCCAAATGATTCTTGACAATTTGGTAAGTGTTTTCTTCATAATCTAGTGTTTCTACACACTTTGACACTAGTTTCATCTTATTTACACACATTATCATGTGTTAAAACTCTTAGGATAATATCATCTTCAAAGAGTTCATCAACCACTTTTAAGTGTTCCAGGCTCGGAGATCTTCACAATCATCTCTTTATCCAACCACAACCACACTCAAGGTGAGTTCATACCCCCACATTTTAGAGTTTTCCATGTTTTAGGGGGGAATACAAGTAAAGTTTGGTTTATCACGCAAATACTTGCATGTTTCATCTCTATGTTAAATATAAAACATTATTTGCAGGAAATACGGTTATCACTAGTTTCTAGACAATTATTTGTGATATATTACTTTTGAAATGCAAAACTAACAAAAACAAAACATAAACTATGTTATATAATCATAAGAAAAGTTATGATTACAAAACTACAAGGATTTTGAGACTTTTACCAAAATATATAGTTTTTTTTCTAACAAAAAGGGTTAGATTCTGGTTATTTCACCATTTTGTGGAAAACAAAGCAAAAATATGATGTTTTAACCATACATTTGGAAAGTAGACAAAAACATCGTTAAAACGGGGCAAAAGCTCGAAATGGACTTTTGCATACAAATTTCTCATACTTGTGATGGATGTAAGATTTTATGACATAATCTTTTATAGACATCTAGACAAGATAATTGCTATGTATTTATATAAATAAATATATGAATAGTCTTAACAAACAAATATAATAAACTATAATTGGTATAGTTTGGGAGTCACAAACACAACTATCATTACGAAAGAAACATATAATTATTTACTCCATATCCTCTCAAGAACAAGTCCAAGCTCTTCTTAGATAAACATTTCCAAATGATTCTTGACAATTTGGTAAATGTTTTCTTCATAATCTAGTGTTTCTACATACCTTGACACTAGTTTCATCTTATTTACACACATTATCATGTGTTAAAACTGTTAGGATAATATCATCTTCAAAGAGTTCATCAACCACTTTCAAGTGTTCCAGGCTCGGAGATCTTCACAATCATCTCTTTATATAACCACAACCACACTCAAGGTGAGTTCATACCCCCACATTTTCGAGTTTTCCATGTTTTAGGGGGGAATACAAGTAAAGATTGGTTTATCACGCAAATACTTGCATGTTTCATCTCTATGTTAAATATAAAACATTATTTGCAGGAAATACGGTTATCACTAGTTTGTAGACAATTATTTGTGATATATTAGTTTTGAAATGCAAAAGTAACAAAAGCAATTAATAAACTATGTTATATAATCATAAGAAAAGTTATGATTACAAAACTACAAGGATTTTGAGACATTTACCAACATATGGTTTTTTTTTCTAACAAAAAGGGTTACATTCTGGTTATTTCACCATTTTATGGAAAACAACCCAAAAATATGATGTTTTAACCATACATTTTGAAAGTAGACAAAAACATCGTTAAAAACGTGGCAAAAGCTCGAAATGGACTTTTGCATACAAATCGCTCATACTTGTGTTGGATGTAAGATTTTATGACATAATCTTTTATAGACACCTAGACAAGATAATTACTATGTATTTATATAAATGATTATATAAATAGTCTTAACAAACAAACATAATAAACTATAATTGGTATAGTTTGGGAGTCATAAACACTACTATCATTACGGAAGAAACATATAATTATTTACTCCATATCCTCTCAAGAACAAGTCCAAGCTCTTCTTAGATAAACATTTCCAAATGATTCTTGACAATTTGGTAAGTGTTTTCTTCATAATCTAGTGTTTCTACACACTTTGACACTAGTTTCATCTTATTTACACACATTATCATGTGTTAAAACTCTTAGGATAATATCATCTTCAAAGAGTTTATCAACCACTTTCAAGTGTTCCAGGCTCGGAGATCATCACAATCATCTCTTTATCCAACCACAACCACACTCAAGGTGAGTTCATACCCCCACATTTTCGAGTTTTCCATGTTTTAGGGGGAATACAAGTAAAGATTGGTTTATCACGCAAATACTTGCATGTTTCATCTCTATGTTAAATATAAAACATTATTTGCAGGAAATACGGTTATCACTAGTTTGTAGACAATTATTTGTGATATATTAGTTTTGAAATGCAAAAGTAACAAAAGCAATTAATAAACTATGTTATATAATCATAAGAAAAGTTATGATTACAAAACTACAAGGATTTTGAGACATTTACCAACATATGGTTTTTTTTTCTAACAAAAAGGGTTACATTCTGGTTATTTCACCATTTTATGCAAAACAACCCAAAAATATGATGTTTTAACCTTACATTTTGAAAGTAGACAAAAACATCGTTAAAAACGTGGCAAAAGCTCGAAATGGACTTTTGCATACAAATTTCTCATACTTGTGTTGGATGTAAGATTTTATGACATAATCTTTTATAGACATCTAGACAAGATAATTACTATGTATTTATATAAATGATTATATGAATAGTCTTAACAAACAAACATAATAAACTATAATTGGTATAGTTTGGGAGTCACAAACACTACTATCATTATGGAAGAAACATATAATTATTTACTCCATATCCTCTCAAGAACAAGTCCAAGCTCTTCTTAGATAAACATTTCCAAATGATTCTTGACAATTTGGTAAATGTTTTCTTCATAATCTAGTGTTTCTACATACCTTGACACTAGTTTCATCTTATTTACACACATTATCATGTGTTAAAACTGTTAGGATAATATCATCTTCAAAGAGTTCATCAACCACTTTCAAGTGTTCCAGGCTCGGAGATCTTCACAATCATCTCTTTATATAACCACAACCACACTCAAGGTGAGTTCATACCCCCACATTTTCGAGTTTTCCATGTTTTAGGGGGGAATACAAGTAAAGATTGGTTTATCACGCAAATACTTGCATGTTTCATCTCTATGTTAAATATAAAACATTATTTGCAGGAAATACGGTTATCACTAGTTTGTAGACAATTATTTGTGATATATTAGTTTTGAAATGCAAAAGTAACAAAAGCAATTAATAAACTATGTTATATAATCATAAGAAAAGTTATGATTACAAAACTACAAGGATTTTGAGACATTTACCAACATATGGTTTTTTTTTCTAACAAAAAGGGTTACATTCTGGTTATTTCACCATTTTATGCAAAACAACCCAAAAATATGATGTTTTAACCTTACATTTTGAAAGTAGACAAAAACATCGTTAAAAACGTGGCAAAAGCTCGAAATGGACTTTTGCATACAAATTTCTCATACTTGTGTTGGATGTAAGATTTTATGACATAATCTTTTATAGACATCTAGACAAGATAATTACTATGTATTTATATAAATGATTATATGAATAGTCTTAACAAACAAACATAATAAACTATAATTGGTATAGTTTGGGAGTCACAAACACTACTATCATTATGGAAGAAACATATAATTATTTACTCCATATCCTCTCAAGAACAAGTCCAAGCTCTTCTTAGATAAACATTTCCAAATGATTCTTGACAATTTGGTAAGTGTTTTCTTCATAATCTAGTGTTTCTACACACTTTGACACTAGTTTCATCTTATTTACACACATTATCATGTGTTAAAACTCTTAGGATAATATCATCTTCAAAGAGTTCATCAACCACTTTTAAGTGTTCCAGGCTCGGAGATCTTCACAATCATCTGTTTATCCAACCACAACCACACTCAAGGTGAGTTCATACCCCCATATTTTAGAGTTTTCCATGTTTTAGGGGGGAATACAAGTAAAGTTTGGTTTATCACGCAAATACTTGCATGTTTCATCTCTATGTTAAATATAAAACATTATTTGCAGGAAATACGGTTATCACTAGTTTCTAGACAATTATTTGTGATATATTACTTTTGAAATGCAAAACTAACAAAAACAAAACATAAACTATGTTATATAATCATAAGAAAAGTTATGATTACAAAACTACAAGGATTTTGAGACTTTTACCAACATATAGTTTTTTTTCTAACAAAAAGGGTTAGATTCTGGTTATTTCACCATTTTGTGGAAAACAAAGCAAAAATATGATGTTTTAACCATACATTTGGAAAGTAGACAAAAACATCGTTAAAACGGGGCAAAAGCTCGAAATGGACTTTTGCATACAAATTTCTCATACTTGTGATGGATGTAAGATTTTATGACATAATCTTTTATAGACATCTAGACAAGATAATTGCTATGTATTTATATAAATAAATATATGAATAGTCTTAACAAACAAATATAATAAACTATAATTGGTATAGTTTGGGAGTCACAAACACAACTATCATTACGAAAGAAACATATAATTATTTACTCCATATCCTCTCAAGAACAAGTCCAAGCTCTTCTTAGATAAACATTTCCAAATGATTCTTGACAATTTGGTAAATGTTTTCTTCATAATCTAGTGTTTCTACATACCTTGACACTAGTTTCATCTTATTTACACACATTATCATGTGTTAAAACTGTTAGGATAATATCATCTTCAAAGAGTTCATCAACCACTTTCAAGTGTTCCAGGCTCGGAGATCTTCACAATCATCTCTTTATATAACCACAACCACACTCAAGGTGAGTTCATACCCCCACATTTTCGAGTTTTCCATGTTTTAGGGGGGAATACAAGTAAAGATTGGTTTATCACGCAAATACTTGCATGTTTCATCTCTATGTTAAATATAAAACATTATTTGCAGGAAATACGGTTATCACTAGTTTGTAGACAATTATTTGTGATATATTAGTTTTGAAATGCAAAAGTAACAAAAGCAATTAATAAACTATGTTATATAATCATAAGAAAAGTTATGATTACAAAACTACAAGGATTTTGAGACATTTACCAACATATGGTTTTTTTTTCTAACAAAAAGGGTTACATTCTGGTTATTTCACCATTTTATGGAAAACAACCCAAAAATATGATGTTTTAACCATACATTTTGAAAGTAGACAAAAACATCGTTAAAAACGTGGCAAAAGCTCGAAATGGACTTTTGCATACAAATCGCTCATACTTGTGTTGGATGTAAGATTTTATGACATAATCTTTTATAGACACCTAGACAAGATAATTACTATGTATTTATATAAATGATTATATGAATAGTCTTAACAAACAAACATAATAAACTATAATTGGTATAGTTTGGGAGTCTCAAACACTACTATCATTACGGAAGAAACATATAATTATTTACTCCATATCCTCTCAAGAACAAGTCCAAGCTCTTCTTAGATAAACATTTCCAAATGATTCTTGACAATTTGGTAAGTGTTTTCTTCATAATCTAGTGTTTCTACACACTTTGACACTAGTTTCATCTTATTTACACACATTATCATGTGTTAAAACTCTTAGGATAATATCATCTTCAAAGAGTTTATCAACCACTTTCAAGTGTTCCAGGCTCGGAGATCTTCACAATCATCTCTTTATCCAACCACAACCACACTCAAGGTGAGTTCATACCCCCACATTTTCGAGTTTTCCATGTTTTAGGGGGAATACAAGTAAAGATTGGTTTATCACGTAAATACTTGCATGTTTCATCTCTATGTTAAATATAAAACATTATTTGCAGGAAATACGGTTATCACTAGTTTGTAGACAATTATTTGTGATATATTAGTTTTGAAATGCAAAAGTAACAAAAGCAATTAATAAACTATGTTATATAATCATAAGAAAAGTTATGATTACAAAACTACAAGGATTTTGAGACATTTACCAACATATGGTTTTTTTTTCTAACAAAAAGGGTTACATTCTGGTTCTTTCACCATTTTATGGAAAACAACCCAAAAATATGATGTTTTAACCATACATTTTGAAAGTAGACAAAAACATCGTTAAAAACGTGGCAAAAGCTCGAAATGGACTTTTGCATACAAATTGCTCATACTTGTGTTGGATGTAAGATTTTATGACATAATCTTTTATAGACATCTAGACAAGATAATTACTATGTATTTATATAAATGATTATATGAATAGTCTTAACAAACAAACATAATAAACTATAATTGGTATAGTTTGGGAGTCTCAAACACTACTATCATTACGGAAGAAACATATAATTATTTACTCCATATCCTCTCAAGAACAAGTCCAAGCTCTTCTTAGATAAACATTTCCAAATGATTCTTGACAATTTGGTAAGTGTTTTCTTCATAATCTAGTGTTTCTACACACTTTGACACTAGTTTCATCTTATTTACACACATTATCATGTGTTAAAACTCTTAGGATAATATCATCTTCAAAGAGTTTATCAACCACTTTCAAGTGTTCCAGGCTCGGAGATCTTCACAATCATATCTTTATCCAACCACAACCACACTCAAGGTGAGTTCATACCCCCACATTTTCGAGTTTTCCATGTTTTAGGGGGAATACAAGTAAAGATTGGTTTATCACGCAAATACTTGCATGTTTCATCTCTATGTTAAATATAAAACATTATTTGCAGGAAATACGGTTATCACTAGTTTGCAGACAATTATTTGTGATATATTAGTTTTGAAATGCAAAAGTAACAAAAGCAATTAATAAACTATGTTATATAATCATAAGAAAAGTTATGATTACAAAACTACAAGGATTTTGAGACATTTACCAACATATGGTTTTTTTTTCTAACAAAAAGGGTTACATTCTGGTTATTTCACCATTTTATGGAAAACAACCCAAAAATATGATGTTTTAACCATACATTTTGAAAGTAGACAAAAACATCGTTAAAAACGTGGCAAAAGCTCGAAATGGACTTTTGCATACAAATTGCTCATACTTGTGTTGGATGTAAGATTTTATGACATAATCTTTTATAGACACCTAGACAAGATAATTACTATGTATTTATATAAATGATTATATAAATAGTCTTAACAAACAAACATAATAAACTATAATTGGTATAGTTTGGGAGTCACAAACACTACTATCATTACGGAAGAAACATATAATTATTTACTCCATATCCTCTCAAGAACAAGTCCAAGCTCTTCTTAGATAAACATTTCCAAATGATTCTTGACAATTTGGTAAGTGTTTTCTTCATAATCTAGTGTTTCTACACACTTTGACACTAGTTTCATCTTATTTACACACATTATCATGTGTTAAAACTGTTAGGATAATATCATCTTCAAAGAGTTCATCAACCACTTTCAAGCGTTCCACGCTCGGAGATCTTCACAATCATCTCTTTATCCAAACACAACCACACTCAAGGTGAGTTCATATCCCCACATTTTAGAGTTTTCCATGTTTTAGGGGGAATACAAGTAAAGTTTGGTTTATCACGCAAATACTTGCATGTTTCATCTCTATGTTAAATATAAAACATTATTTGCAGGAAATACGGTTATCACTAGTTTGTAGACAATTATTTGTGATATATTAGTTTTGAAATGCAAAAGTAACAAAAGCAATTAATAAACTATGTTATATAATCATAAGAAAAGTTATGATTACAAAAATACAAGGATTTTGAGACATTTACCAACATATGGTTTTTTTTCTAACAAAAAGGGTTACATTCTGGTTATTTCACCAATTGATGCAAAATAACCCAAAAATATGATGTTTTAACCTTACATTTTGAAAGTAGACAAAAACATCGTTAAAAACGTGGCAAAAGCTCGAAATGGACTTTTGCATACAAATTGCTCATACTTGTGTTGGATGTAAGATTTTATGACATAATCTTTTATAGACACCTAGACAAGATAATTACTATGTATTTATATAAATGATTATATAAATAGTCTTAACAAACAAACATAATAAACTATAATTGGTATAGTTTGGGAGTCACAAACACTACTATCATTACGGAAGAAACATATAATTATTTACTCCATATCCTCTCAAGAACAAGTCCAAGCTCTTCTTAGATAAACATTTCCAAATGATTCATCACAATTTGGTAAGTGTTTTCTTCATAATCTAGTGTTTCTACACACTTTGACACTAGTTTCATCTTATTTACACACATTATCATGTGTTAAAACTCTTAGGATAATATCATCTTCAAAGAGTTCATCAACCACTTTCAAGTGTTCCACGCTCGGAGATCTTCACAATCATCTCTTTATCCAAACACAACCACACTCAAGGTGAGTTCATACCCCCACATTTTAGAGTTTTCCATGTTTTAGGGGGAATACAAGTAAAGTTTGGTTTATCACGCAAATACTTGCATGTTTCATCTCTATGTTAAATATAAAACATTATTTGCAGGAAATACGGTTATCACTAGTTTCTAGACAATTATTTGTGATATATTACTTTTGATATACAAAACTAACAAAAACAAAACATAAACTATGTTATATAATCATAACAAAAGTTATGATTACAAAACTACAAGGATTTTGAGACTTTTACCAACATATAGTTTTTTTTCTAACAAAAAGGGTTACATTCTGGTTATTTCACCATTTTATGGAAAACAAAGCAAAAGTCTGACGTTTTGACCATACATTTTGAAAGTAGACAAAAATATCGTTAAAAACGGGGCAAAAGCTCGAAATGGACTTTTGCATACAAATTTCTCATACTTGTGTTGGATGTAAGATTTTATGACATAATCTTTTATAGACATCTAGACAAGATAATTACAATGCATTTATATAAATGATTATATGAATAGTCTTAACAAACAAACATAATAAACTATAATTGGTATAGTTTGGGAGTTACAAACACTACTATCATTACGGAAAAAACATATAATTATTTACTCCATATCCTCTCAAGAACAAGTCCAAGCTCTTCTTAGATAAACATTTCCAAATAATTCTTGACAATTTGGTAAGTGTTTTCTTCATAATCTAGTGTTTCTACACACTTTGACACTAGTTTCATCTTATTTACACACATTATCATGTGTTAAAACTCTTAGGATAATATCATCTTCAAAGAGTTCATCAACCACTTTTAAGTGTTCCAGGCTCGGAGATCTTCACAATCATCTCTTTATCCAACCACAACCACACTCAAGGTGAGTTCATACCCCCACATTTTAGAGTTTTCCATGTTTTAGGGGGGAATACAAGTAAAGTTTGGTTTATCACGCAAATACTTGCATGTTTCATCTCTATGTTAAATATAAAACATTATTTGCAGGAAATACGGTTATCACTAGTTTCTAGACAATTATTTGTGATATATTACTTTTGAAATGAAAAACTAACAAAAACAAAACATAAACTATGTTATATAATCATAAGAAAAGTTATGATTACAAAACTACAAGGATTTTGAGACTTTTACCAACATATAGTTTTTTTTCTAACAAAAAGGGTTACATTCTGGTTATTTCACCATTTTGTGGAAAACAAAGCAAAAATATGATGTTTTAACCATACATTTTGAAAGTAGACAAAAACATCGTTAAAACGGGGCAAAAGCTCGAAATGGACTTTTGCATACAAATTTCTCATACTTGTGTTGGATGTAAGATTTTATGACATAATCTTTTATAGACATCTAGACAAGATAATTGCTCTGTATTTATATAAATAAATATATGAATAGTCTTAACAAACAAATATAATAAACTATAATTGGTATAGTTTGGGAGTCACAAACACAACTATCATTACGAAAGAAACATATAATTATTTACTCCATATCCTCTCAAGAACAAGTCCAAGCTCTTCTTAGATAAACATTTCCAAATGATTCTTGACAATTTGGTAAATGTTTTCTTCATAATCTAGTGTTTCTACATACCTTGACACTAGTTTCATCTTATTTACACACATTATCATGTGTTAAAACTGTTAGGATAATATCATCTTCAAAGAGTTCATCAACCACTTTCAAGTGTACCAGGCTCGGAGATCTTCACAATCATCTATTTATATAACCACAACCACACTCAAGGTGAGTTCATACCCCCACATTTTCGAGTTTTCCATGTTTTAGGGGGGAATAAAGTAAAGTTTGGTTTATCACGCAAATACTTGCATGTTTCATCTCTATGTTAAATATAAAACATTATTTGCAGGAAATACGGTTATCACTAGTTTCTAGACAATTATTTGTGATATATTACTTTACAAATGCAAAACTAACAAAAACAAAACATAAACTATGTTATATAATCATAAGAAAAGTTATGATTACAAAACTACAAGGATTTTGAGACTTTTACCAACATATAGTTTTTTTTTCTAACAAAAAGTGTTACATTCTGGTTATTTCACCATTTTGTGGAAAACAAAGCAAAAATATGATGTTTTAACCATACATTTTGAAAGTAGACAAAAACATCGTTAAAAACGGGGCAAAAGCTCGAAATGAACTTTTGCATACAAATTTCTCATACTTGTGTTGGATGTAAGATTTTATGACATAATCTTTTATAGACATCTAGACAAGATAATTACTATGTATTTATATAAATGATTATATGAATACTCTTAACAAACAAACATAATAAACTATAATTGGTATAGTTTGGGAGTCACAAACACTACTATCATTACAGAAGAAACATATAATTATTTACTCCATATCCTCTCAAGAACAAGTCCAAGCTCTTCTTAGATAAACATTTCCAAATGATTCTTGACAATTTGGTAAGTGTTTTCTTCATAATCTAGTGTTTCTACATACCTTGGCACTAGTTTCATCTTATTTACACACATTATCATGTGTTAAAACTCTTAGGATAATATCATCTTCAAAGAGTTCATCAACCACTTTCAAGTGTTCCACGCTCGAAGATCTTCACAATCATCTCTTTATCCAAACACAACCACACTCAAGGTGAGTTCATACCCCCACATTTTAGAGTTTTCCATGTTTTAGGGGGAATACAAGTAAAGTTTGGTTTATCACGCAAATACTTGCATGTTTCATCTCTATGTTAAATATAAAACATTATTTGCAGGAAATACGGTTATCACTAGTTTCTAGACAATTATTTGTGATATATTACTTTTGAAATGCAAAACTAACAAAAATAAAACATAAACTATGTTATATAATCATAAGAAAAGTTATGATTACAAAACTACAAGGATTTTGAGACTTTTACCAACATATAGTTTTTTTTCTAACAAAAAGGGTTACATTCTGGTTATTTCACCATTTTGTGGAAAACAAAGCAAAAATATGACGTTTTGACCATACATTTTGAAAGTAGACAAAAACATCGTTAAAAACGGGGCAAAAGCTTGAAATGGACTTTTGCATACAAATTTCTCATACTTGTGTTGGATGTAAGATTTTATGACATAATCTTTTATAGACACCTAGACAAGATAATTACTATGTATTTATATAAATGATTATATGAATAGTCTTAACAAACAAACATAATAAACTATAATTGGTATAGTTTGGGAGTCACAAACACTACTATCATTACGGAAGAAACATATAATTATTTACTCCATATCCTCTCAAGAACAAGTCCAAGCTCTTCTTAGATAAACATTTCCAAATGATTCTTGACAATTTGGTAAGTGTTTTCTTCATAATCTAGTGTTTCTACACACTTTGACACTAGGCTCATCTTATTTACACACATTATCATGTGTTAAAACTCTTAGGATAATATCATCTTCAAAGAGTTCATCAACCACTTTTAAGTGTTCCAGGCTTGGAGATCTTCACAATCATCTCTTTATCCAACCACAACCACACTCAAGGTGAGTTCATACCCCCACATTTTCGAGTTTTCCATGTTTTAGGGGGGAATACAAGTAAATATTGGTTTATCACGCAAATACTTGCATGTTTCATCTCTATGTTAAATATAAAACATTATTTGCAGGAAATACGGTTATCACTAGTTTGTAGACAATTATTTGTGATATATTAGTTTTGAAATGCAAAAGTAACAAAAGCAATTAATAAACTATGTTATATAATCATAAGAAAAGTTATGATTACAAAACTACAAGGATTTTGAGACTTTTACCAACATATAGTTTTTTTTTCTAACAAAAAGGGTTACATTCTGGTTATTTCACCATTTTGTGGAAAACAAAGCAAAAATATGATGTTTTAACCATACATTTTGAAAGTAGACAAAAACATCGTTAAAACGGGGCAAAAGCTCGAAATAGACTTTTGCATACGAATTTCTCATACTTGTGTTGGATGTAAGATTTTATGACATAATCTTTTATAGACATCTAGACAAGATAATTACTATGTATTTATATAAATGAATATATGAATAGTCTTAACAAACAAACATAATAAACTATAATTGGTATAGTTTGGGAGTCACAAACACAACTATCATTACGGAAGAAACATATAATTATTTACTCCATATCCTCTCAAGAACAAGTCCAAGCTCTTCTTAGATAAACATTTCCAAATGATTCTTGACAATTTGGTAAGTGTTTTCTTCATAATCTAGTGTTTCTACATACCTTGACACTAGTTTCATCTTATTTACACACATTATCATATGTTAAAACTGTTAGGATAATATCATCTTCAAAGAGTTCATCAACCACTTTCAAGTGTTCCAGGCTCGGAGATCTTAACAATCATCTCTTCATCTAACCACAACCACACTCAAGGTGAGTTCATACCCCCACATTTTCGAGTTTTCCATTTTTTAGGGGGGGGATACAAGTAAAGTTTGGTTTATCACGCAAATACTTGCATGTTTCATCTCTATGTTAAATATAAAACATTATTTGCTGGAAATACGGTTATCACTAGTTTCTAGACAATTATTTGTGATATATTACTTTAGAAATGCGAAACTAACAAAAACAAAACATAAACTATGTTATATAATCATAAGAAAAGTTATGATTACAAAACTACAAGGATTTTGAGACTTTTACCAACATATAGTTTTTTTTCTAACAAAAAGGGTTACCTTCTGGTTATTTCACCATTTTGTGGAAAACAAAGCAAAAATATGATGTTTTAACCATACATTTTGAAAGTAGATAAATACATCGTTAAAAACGGGGCAAAAGCTCGAAATGAACTTTTGCATACAAATTTCTCATACTTGTGTTGGATGTAAGATTTTATGACATAATCTTTTATAGACATCTAGACAAGATAATTACTATGTATTTATATAAATGATTATATGAATACTCTTAACAAACAAACATAATAAACAATAATTGGTATAGTTTGGGAGTCACAAACACTACTATCATTACAGAAGAAACATATAATTATTTACTCCATATCCTTTCAAGAACAAGTCCAAGCTCTTCTTAGATAAACATTTCCAAATGATTCTTGACAATTTGGTAAATGTTTTCTTCATAATCTAGTGTTTCTACACGCTTTGACACTAGTTTCATCTTATTTACACACATTATCATGTGTTAAAACTCTTAGGATAATATCATCTTCAAAGAGTTCATCAACCACTTTCAAGTGTTCCAGGCTCAGAGATCTTCACAATCATCTCATTATCCAACCACAACCACACTCAAGGTGAGTTCATACCCCCACATTTTCGAGTTTTCCATGTTTTAGGGGGAATACAAGTAAAGATTGGTTTATCACGCAAATACTTGCATGTTTCATCTCTATGTTAAATATAAAACATTATTTGCAGGAAATACGGTTATCACTAGTTTGTAGACAATTATTTGTGATATATTAGTTTTGAAATGCAAAACTAACAAAAACAAAACATAAACTATGTTATATAATCATAAGAAAAGTTATGATTACAAAACTACAAGGATTTTGAGACTTTTACCAACATATAGTTTTTTTTCTAACAAAAAGGGTTACATTCTGGTTATTTCACCATTTTGTGGAAAACAACCCAAAAATATCATGTTTTAACCATACATTTTGAAAGTAGACAAAAACATCGTTAAAAACGGGGCAAAAGCTCGAAATGGAGTTTTGCATACAAATTTCTCATACTTGTGTTGGATGTAAGATTTTATGACATAATCTTTTATAGACACCTAGACAAGATAATTGCTATGTATTTATATAAATGATTATATAAATAGTCTTAACAAACAAACATAATAAACTATAATTGGTATAGTTTGGGAGTCACAAACACTACTATCATTACGGAAGAAACATATAATTATTTACTCCATATCCTCTCAAGAACAAGTCCAAGCTCTTCTTAAATAAACATTTCCAAATGATTCTTGACAATTTGGTAAGTGTTTTCTTCAAAATCTAGTGTTTCTACACACTTTGACACTAGTTTCATCTTATTTACGCACATTATCATGTGTTAAAACTCTTAGGATAATATCATCTCAAAGAGTTCATCAACCACTTTCAAGTGTTCCAGGCTCGGAGATCTTCACAATCATCTCTTTATCCAACCACAACCACACTCAAGGTGCGTTCATACCCCCACATTTTCGAGTTTTCCATGCTTTAGGGGGAATACAAGTAAAGTTTAGTTTATCACGCAAATACTTCCATGTTTCATCTCTATGTTAAATATAAAACATTATTTGCAGGAAATACGGTGATCAATAGTTTGTAGACAATTATTTGTGATATATTAGTTTTGAAATGCAAAACTAACAAAAACAAAACATAAACTATGTTATATAATCATAAGAAAAGTGATGATTACAAAACTACAAGGATTTTGAGACTTTTACCAACATATAGTTTTTTTTTATAACAGAAAGCGTTAAATTCTTGTTATTTCACCATTTTGTGGAAAACAACCCAAAAATATGACGTTTTAACCATACATTTTAAAAGTAGACAAAAACATCGTTAAAAACGGGGCAAAAGCTCGAAATGGACTTTTGCATACAAATTTATCATACTTGTGTTGGATGTAAGATTTTATGACATAATCTTTTATAGACACCTAGACAAGATAATTACTATGTATTTATATAAATGATTATATAAATAGAATTAATAAACAAACATAATAAACTATAATTGGTATAGTTTGGGAGTCACAAACACTACTATCATTACGGAAGAAACATATAATTCTTTACTCCATATCCTCTCAAAAACAAGTCCAAGCTCTTCTTAGATAAACATTTCCGAATGATTCTAGACAATTTGGTAAGTGTTTTCTTCATAATCTAGTGTTTCTACACACTTTGACACTAGTTTCATCTTATTTACACACATTATCATGTGTTAAAACTCTTAGGATAATATCATCTTCAAAAAGTTCATCAACCACTTTCAAGTGTTCCAGGCTCGGAGATCTTCACAATAATCTCTTTATCTAACCACAACCACACTCAAGGTGAGTTCATACCCCCACATTTTCGAGTTTTCCATGTTTTAGGGGAATACAAGTAAAGATTGGTTTATCACGCAAATACTTGCATGTTTCATCTCTATGTTAAATATAAAACATTATTTGCAGGAAATACGGTTATCACTAGTTTGTAGACAATTATTTGTGATATATTAGTTTTGAAATGCAAAACTAACAAAAACAAAACATAAACTATGTTATATAATCATAAGAAAAGTTATGATTACAAAACTACAAGGATTTTGAGACTTTTACCAACATATAGTTTTTTTTCTAACAAAAAGGGTTACATTCTGGTTATTTCACCATTTTGTGGAAAACAACCCAAAAATATGACGTTTTAACCGTACATTTTAAAAGTAGAAAAAAACATCGTTAAAAACGGGGCAAAAGCTTGAAATGGACTTTTGCATACAAATTTATCATACTTGTGCTGGATGTAAGATTTTATTACATAATCTTTTATAGACACCTAGACAAAATAATTACTATGTATTTATATAAATGATTATATAAATAGTATTAACAAACAAACATAATAAACTATAATTGGTATAGTTTGGGAGTCACAAACACTACTATCATTACGGAAGAAACATATAATTCTTTACTCCATATCCTCTCAAAAACAAGTCCAAGCTCTTCTTAGATAAACAATTCTAAATGATTCTAGACAATTTGGTAAGTGTTTTCTTCATAATCTAGTGTTTCTACTCACTTTGACACTAGTTTCATCTTATTTACACACATTATCATGTGTTAAAACTCTTAGGATAATATCATCTTCAAAGAGTTCATCAACCACTTTCAAGTGTTCCGAGCTCGGAGATCTTCACAATCATCTCTTTATCCAATCACAACCACACTCAAGGTGAGTTCATACCCCTATATTTTCGAGTTTTCCATGCTTTAGGGGGAATACAAGTAAAGTTTGGTTTATCACGCAAATACTTGCATGTTTCATCTCTATGTTAAATATAAAACATTATTTGCAGGAAATACGGTTATCACTAGTTTGTAGACAATTATTTGTGATATATTAGTTTTGAAATGCAAAACTAACAAAAACAAAACATCAACTATGTTATATAATCATAAGAAAAGTTATGATTACAAAACTACAAGGATTTTGAGACTTTTACCAACATATAGTTTTTTTTCTAACAAAAAGGATTACATTCTGGTTATTTCACCATTTTGTGGAAAACAAAGCAAAAATATGATGTTTTAACCATACATTTTGAAAGTAGACAAAAACATCGTTAAAAACGGGGCAAAAGCTCGAAATGGACTTTTGCATACAAATTACTCATACTTGTGTTGGATGTAAGATTTTATGACATAATCTTTTATAGACACCTAGACAAGATAATTACTATGTATTTATATAAATGATTATATAAATATTCTTAACAAACAAACATAATAAACTATAATTGGTATAGTTTGGGAGTCACAAACACTACTATCGTTACGGAAGAAACATATAATTATTTACTCCATATCCTCTCAAGAACAAGTCCAAGCTCTTCTTAGATAAACATTTCCAAATGATTCTTGACAATTTGGTAAGTGTTTTCTTCATAAGCTAGTGTTTCTACACACTTTGACACCAGTTTCATCTTATTTACACACATTATCATGTGTTAAAACTCTTAGGATAATATCATCTTAAAGAGTTCATCAACCACTTTCAAGTGTTCCAGGCTCGGAGATCTTCACAATCATCTCTTTATCCAACCACAACCACACTCAAGGTGAGTTCATACCTCCATATTTTCGAGTTTTCCATGCTTTAGGGGGGAATACAAGTAAAGATTGGTTTATCACGCAAATACTTGCATGTTTCATCTCTATGTTAAATATAAAACATTATTTGCAGGAAATACGGTTATCACTAGTTTGTAGACAATTATTTGTGATATATTAGTTTTGAAATGCAAAACTAACAAAAACAAAACATAAACTATGTTATATAATTATAAGAAAAGTTATGATTACAAAACTACAAGGATTTTGAGACTTTTACCAACATATAGTTTTTTTTCTAACAAAAAGGGTTAAATTCTGGTTATTTCAACATTTTATGGAAAACAACCCAAAAATATGACGTTTTAACCATACATTTTAAAAGTAGACAAAAACATCGTTAAAAACGGGGCAAAAGCTTGAAATGGACTTTTGCATAAAATTTATCATACTTGTGTTGGATGTAAGATTTTATGACATAATCTTTTATAGACACCTAGACAAGATAATTACTATGTATTTATATAAATGATTATATAAATAGTATTAACAAACAAACATAATAAACTATAATTGGTATAGTTTGGGAGTCACAAACACTACTATCATTACGGAAGAAACATATAATTCTTTACTCCATATCCTCTCAAAAACAAGTCCAAGCTCTTCTTAGATAAACATTTCCAAATGATTTTAGACAATTTGGTAAGTGTTTTCTTCATAATCTAGTGTTTCTACACACTTTGACACTAGTTTCATCTTATTTACACACATTATCATGTGTTAAAACTCTTAGGATAATATCATCTTCAAAGAGTTTATCAACCACTTTCAAGTGTTCCAGGCTCGGAGATCTTCACAATCATCTCTTTATCCAACCACAACCACACTCAAGGTGAGTTCATACCCCCACATTTTCGAGTTTTCCATGTTTTAGGGGGAATACAAGTAAAGATTGGTTTATCACGCAAATACTTGCATGTTTCATCTCTATGTTAAATATAAAACATTATTTGCAGGAAATACGGTTATCACTAGTTTGTAGACAATTATTTGTGATATATTAGTTTTGAAATGCAAAACTAACAAAAACAAAACATCAATTATGTTATATAATCATAAGAAAAGTTATGATTACAAAACTACAAGGATTTTGAGACTTTTACCAACATATAGTTTTTTTTCTAACAAAAAGGGTTAAATTCTGGTTATTTCACCATTTTGTGGAAAACAAAGCAAAAATATGATGTTTTAACCATACATTTTGAAAGTAGACAAAAACATCGTTAAAAACGGGGCAAAAGCTCGAAATGTACTTTTGCATACAAATTTCTCATACTTGTGTTGGATGTAAGATTTTATGGCATAATCTTTTATAGACACCTAGACAAGATAATTACTATGTATTTATATAAATGATTATATAAATAGTCTTAACAAACAAACATAATAAACTATAATTGGTATAGTTTGGGAGTCACAAACACTACTATCGTTACGGAAGAAACATATAATTATTTACTCCATATCCTCTTAAGTACAAGTCCAAGCTCTTCTTAGATAAACATTTCCAAATAATTCTTGACAATTTGGTAAGTGTTTTCTTCATAAGCTAGTGTTTCTACACACTTTGACACCAGTTTCATCTTATTTACACACATTATCATGTGTTAAAACTCTTAGGATAATATCATCTTCAAAGAGTTCATCAACCACTTTCAAGTGTTCCGGCTCGGAGATCTTCACAATCATCTCTTTATCCAACCACAACCACACTCAAGGTGAGTTCATACCCCCACATTTTCGAGTTTTCCATGTTTTAGCAGGGAATACAAGTAAAGTTTGGTTTATCACGCAAATACTTGCATGTTTCATCTCTATGTTAAATATAAAACATTATTTGCAGGAAATACGGTTATCACTAGTTTGTAGACAATTATTTGTGATATATTAGTTTTGAAATGCAAAACTAACAAAAACAAAACATAAACTATGTTATATAATCATAAGAAAAGTTATGATTACAAAACTACAAGAATTTTGAGACTTTTACCAACATATAGTTTTTTTTCTAACAAAAAGGGTTACATTTTTGTTATTTCACCATTTTGTGGAAAACAAAGCAAAAATATGATGTTTTAACCATACATTTTGAAAGTAGACAAAAACATCGTTAAAAACGGGGCAAAAGCTCGAAATGGACTTTTGCATACAAATTACTCATACTTGTGTTGGATGTAAGATTTTATGACATAATCTTTTATAGACACCTAGACAAGATAATTACTATGTATTTATATAAATGATTATATAAATATTCTTAACAAACAAACATAATAAACTATAATTGGTATAGTTTGGGAGTCACAAACACTACTATCGTTACGGAAGAAACATATAATTATTTACTCCATATCCTCTCAAGAACAAGTCCAAGCTCTTCTTAGATAAACATTTCCAAATGATTCTAGACAATTTGGTAAGTGTTTTCTTCATAATCTAGAGTTTCTACACACTTTGACACTAGTTTCATCTTATTTACACACATTATCATGTGTTAAAACTCTTAGGATAATATCATCTTCAAAGAGTTTATCAACCACTTTCAAGTGTTCCAGGCTCGGAGATCTTCACAATCATCTCTTTATCCAACCACAACCACACTCAAGGTGAGTTCATACCCCCACATTTTCGAGTTTTCCATGTTTTAGGGGGAATACAAGTAAAGATTGGTTTATCACGCAAATACTTGCATGTTTCATCTCTATGTTAAATATAAAACATTATTTGCAGGAAATACGGTTATCACTAGTTTGTAGACAATTATTTATGATATATTAGTTTTGAAATGCAAAACTAACAAAAACAAAACATAAACTATGTTATATAATCATAAGAAAAGTTATGATTACAAAACTACAAGGATTTTGAGACTTTTACCAACATATAGTTTTTTTTCTAACAAAAAGGGTTAAATTCTGGTTATTTCAACATTTTATGGAAAACAACCCAAAAATATGACGTTTTAACCATACATTTTAAAAGTAGACAAAAACATCGTTAAAAACGGGGCAAAAGCTTGAAATGGACTTTTGCATAAAATTTATCATACTTGTGTTGGATGTAAGATTTTATGACATAATCTTTTATAGACACCTAGACAAGATAATTACTATGTATTTATATAAATGATTATATAAATAGTATTAACAAACAAACATAATAAACTATAATTGGTATAGTTTGGGAGTCACAAACACTACTATCATTACGGAAGAAACATATAATTCTTTACTCCATATCCTCTCAAAAACAAGTCCAAGCTCTTCTTAGATAAACATTTCCAAATGATTCTAGACAATTTGGTAAGTGTTTTCTTCATAATCTAGAGTTTCTACACACTTTGACACTAGTTTCATCTTATTTACACACATTATCATGTGTTAAAACTCTTAGGATAATATCATCTTCAAAGAGTTTATCAACCACTTTCAAGTGTTCCAGGCTCGGAGATCTTCACAATCATCTCTTTATCCAACCACAACCACACTCAAGGTGAGTTCATACCCCCACATTTTCGAGTTTTCCATGTTTTAGGGGGAATACAAGTAAAGATTGGTTTATCACGCAAATACTTGCATGTTTCATCTCTATGTTAAATATAAAACATTATTTGCAAGAAATACGGTTATCACTAGTTTGTAGACAATTATTTGTGATATATTAGTTTTGAAATGCAAAACTAAAAAAAACAAAACATCAATTATGTTATATAATCATAAGAAAAGTTATGATTACAAAACTACAAGGATTTTGAGACTTTTACCAACATATAGTTTTTTTTCTAACAAAAAGGGTTACATTCTGGTTATTTCACCATTTTGTGGAAAACAAAGCAAAAATATGATGTTTTAACCATACATTTTGAAAGTAGACAAAAACATCGTTAAAAACGGGGCAAAAGCTCGAAATGGACTTTTGCATACAAATTTCTCATACTTGTGTTGGATGTAAGATTTTATGGTATAATCTTTTATAGACACCTAGACAAGATAATTACTATGTATTTATATAAATGATTATATAAATAGTCTTAACAAACAAACATAATAAACTATAATTGGTATAGTTTGGGAGTCACAAACACTACTATCGTTACGGAAGAAACATATAATTATTTACTCCATTCCTCTCAAGTACAAGTCCAAGCTCTTCTTAGATAAACATTTCCAAATAATTCTTGACAATTTGGTAAGTGTTTTCTTCATAATCTAGTGTTTCTACACACTTTGACACCAGTTTCATCTTATTTACACACATTATCATGTGTTAAAACTCTTAGGATAATATCATCTTCAAAGAGTTCATCAACCACTTTCAAGTGTTCCGGCTCGGAGATCTTCACAATCATCTCTTTATCCAACCACAACCACACTCAAGGTGAGTTCATACCCCCACATTTTCGAGTTTTCCATGTTTTAGCAGGGAATACAAGTAAAGTTTGGTTTATCACGCAAATACTTGCATGTTTCATCTCTATGTTAAATATAAAACATTATTTGCAGGAAATACGGTTATCACTAGTTTGTAGACAATTATTTGTGATATATTAGTTTTGAAATGCAAAACTAACAAAAACAAAACATAAACTATGTTATATAATCATAAGAAAAGTTATGATTACAAAACTACAAGAATTTTGAGACTTTTACCAACATATAGTTTTTTTTCTAACAAAAAGGGTTACATTTTTGTTATTTCACCATTTTGTGGAAAACAAAGCAAAAATATGATGTTTTAACCATACATTTTGAAAGTAGACAAAAACATCGTTAAAAACGGGGCAAAAGCTCGAAATGGACTTTTGCATACAAATTACTCATACTTGTGTTGGATGTAAGATTTTATGACATAATCTTTATAGACACCTAGACAAGATAATTACTATGTATTTATAAATGATTATATAAATATTCTTAACAAACAAACATAATAAACTATAATTGGTATAGTTTGGGAGTCACAAACACTACTATCGTTACGGAAGAAACATATAATTATTTACTCCATATCCTCTCAACAACAAGTCCAAGCTCTTCTTAGATAAACATTTCCAAATGATTCTTGACAATTTGGTAAGTGTTTTCTTCATAATCTAGTGTTTCTACACACTTTGACACTAGTTTCATCTTATTTACGCATATTATCATGTGTTAAAACTCTTAGGATAATATCATCTTAAAGAGTTCATCAACCACTTTCAAGTGTTCCAGGCTCGGAGATCTTCACAATCATCTCTTTATCCAACCACAACCACACTCAAGGTGAGTTCATACCTCCATATTTTCGAGTTTTCCATGCTTTAGGGGGGAATACAAGTAAAGATTGGTTTATCACGCAAATACTTGCATGTTTCATCTCTATGTTAAATATAAAACATTATTTGCAGGAAATACGGTTATCACTAGTTTGTAGACAATTATTTGTGATATATTAGTTTTGAAATGCAAAACTAACAAAAACAAAACATAAACTATGTTATATAATCATAAGAAAAGTTATGATTACAAAACTACAAGGATTTTGAGACTTTTACCAACATATAGTTTTTTTTCTAACAAAAAGGGTTAAATTCTGGTTATTTCAACATTTTATGGAAAACAACCCAAAAATATGACGTTTTAACCATACATTTTAAAAGTAGACAAAAACATCGTTAAAAACGGGGCAAAAGCTTGAAATGGACTTTTGCATAAAATTTATCATACTTGTGTTGGATGTAAGATTTTATGAGATAATCTTTTATAGACACCTAGACAAGATAATTACTATGTATTTATATAAATGATTATATAAATAGTATTAACAAACAAACATAATAAACTATAATTGGTATAGTTTGGGAGTCACAAACACTACTATCATTACGGAAGAAACATATAATTCTTTACTCCATATCCTCTCAAAAACAAGTCCAAGCTCTTCTTAGATAAACATTTCCAAATGATTCTAGACAATTTGGTAAGTGTTTTCTTCATATTCTAGTGTTTCTACACACTTTGACACTAGTTTCATCTTATTTACACACATTATCATGTGTTAAAACTCTTAGGATAATATCATCTTCAAAGAGTTTATCAACCACTTTCAAGTGTTCCAGGCTCGGAGATCTTCACAATCATCTCTTTATCCAACCACAACCACACTCAAGGTGAGTTCATACCCCCACATTTTCGAGTTTTCCATGTTTTAGGGGGAATACAAGTAAAGATTGGTTTATCACGCAAATACTTGCATGTTTCATCTCTATGTTAAATATAAAACATTATTTGCAGGAAATACGGTTATCACTAGTTTGTAGACAATTATTTGTGATATATTACTTTTGAAATGCAAAACTAACAAAAATAAAACATCAATTATGTTATATAATCATAAGAAAAGTTATGATTACAAAACTACAAGGATTTTGAGACTTTTACCAACATATAGTTTTTTTTCTAACAAAAAGGGTTACATTCTGGTTATTTCACCATTTTGTGGAAAACAAAGCAAAAATATGATGTTTTAACCATACATTTTGAAAGTAGACAAAAACATCGTTAAAAACGGGGCAAAAGCTCGAAATGGACTTTTGCATACAAATTTCTCATACTTGTGTTGGATGTAATATTTTATGGCATAATCTTTTATAGACACCTAGACAAGATAATTACTATGTATTTATATAAATGATTATATAAATAGTCTTAACAAACAAACATAATAAACTATAATTGGTATAGTTTGGGAGTCACAAACACTACTATCGTTATGGAAGAAACATATAATTATTTACTCCATATCCTCTCAAGTACAAGTCCAAGCTCTTCTTAGATAAACATTTCCAAATAATTCTTGACAATTTGGTAAGTGTTTTCTTCATAATCTAGTGTTTCTACACACTTTGACACCAGTTTCATCTTATTTACACACATTATCATGTGTTAAAACTCTTAGGATAATATCATCTTCAAAGAGTTCATCAACCACTTTCAAGTGTTCCGGCTCGGAGATCTTCACAATCATCTCTTTATCCAACCACAACCACACTCAAGGTGAGTTCATACCCCCACATTTTCGAGTTTTCCATGTTTTAGCAGGGAATACAAGTAAAGTTTGGTTTATCACGCAAATACTTGCATGTTTCATCTCTATGTTAAATATAAAACATTATTTGCAGGAAATACGGTTATCACTAGTTTGTAGACAATTATTTGTGATATATTAGTTTTGAAATGCAAAACTGACAAAAACAAAACATAAACTATGTTATATAATCATATGAAAAGTTATGATTACAAAACTACAAGAATTTTGAGACTTTTACCAACATATAGTTTTTTTTCTAACAAAAAGGGTTACATTTTTGTTATTTCACCATTTTGTGGAAAAGAAAGCAAAAATATGATGTTTTAACCATACATTTTGAAAGTAGACAAAAACATCGTTCAAAACGGGGCAAAAGCTCGAAATGGACTTTTGCATACAAATTTCTCATACTTGTGTTGGATGTAAGATTTTATGACATAATCTTTTATAAACACCTAGACAAGAGAATTACTATGTATTTATATAAATGATTATATAAATAGTCTTAACACACAAACATAATAAACTATAATTGGTATAGTTTGGGAGTCAGAAACACTACTATCATTACGGAAGCAACATATAATTGTTTACTCCATATCCTCTCAAGAACAAATCCAAGCTCTTCTTAGATAAACATTGTGACAACCCGGAAATTTTTTTGATTTAAAAGCCCAGTCAATCAACTCAAATGAGTGTCAAACTCATTAGTACTGAGTTCTTGTCACACCCCAAAACCAAGAACGGCGGACTCGTTCAGGGGTGGAGGACGTCATGTAAAGTATCATAACAGTGCAAAGTAGTAAACAAGCAACAACATCATCAATTGCATTAAAAGTAAAGTTTTAATACATGAGTGTTCTTTCATTGTAATAAGACACCAAAATATGTAAACAAAATAAAGACGAGTCTTGTCTGTGCTCCGTCTTCTCAAAACCCTGGTCATCGTACCTGTCTACTGGTGACCTGAGAATACAAGTTATTTTGGATGTGTAGATCAGCATAAAGCTGGTGAATTCATAAGTATTATGGTGTTGGAGTTGAAGAAAGAATGAAAGAATGAAAGCTCTCATATCAATACATATATACATGAAACATAAGTGTATAGATATGGTTTTTAACAGTAAATTGAAAGAGGTTTTGTAAAACTTTTAAGAGTTTTGAACAATAATTAATAATGACTTGATGTCAGTTTATAGAATAATTCAAAAGTAATTTGTTGATAACAAAGTAAAAATAACCGAAAAGCATTGTATTTATCACATTTTGAAGTATGTGAAATCAGTTGTTTGAAAACATAGTTATAAATCACATGTGATTGATTCTATAACTTCCTGTTTTCTACTTGTATTCCCCCCCCCCCCCAATGAAAGCATTCAAAATCATTTAAAAGATTGATTAAGGGGGTATGAACTCACCTGTAGTGAGTAACTCGAATGAAAGATCGGTATAGGATTGTTGGGTGTCAATTGGAGTCTTGAGCACAAACGAATCCTATTTAACATATAATTACACATATATGAATACATTCCATGTATATAACCACTAAAAGTGTTAGGGACACGCCTTAGGGACATAAAAACACTTAGAATTAAGTGTTACAACCATACATGATTGTATATAAGGGTTATATGGCTATACAAGGGAGTGTATGGTCAAAATGCACAACATTTATGTGTGTGCGGCCAGGGTGTGCGGCCAGGATGTGTGTGCGGCCGCACACTCCCTATGAAATGTGCCAAAACGTATTTTAAGGCTTTAGGACTCATCTAGGAAGGTTTCTTACTTCATGCCTTAGCCTTATATGGAGTTTATTGCCATTTTTGGACCTAAAAAGGGTGTGTGCGGCCGCACACCCTTTATGAAGATGATAAAATCATGTTTTTCTAGTATATCATCAAGTGTTCTTAGCATATAACAAGTTGTGATAAGTGTATACACGTTATAGAGGCTTGAAAGGGTGATTTAAGGTCCAAAACTAGTGTGTGTTCTTGGTGTTCTTGACTAAAAATGGATGTTTTCATGGATCAAACCAAAGGGTTTTGCTAGTTAGGGTCGTGTATCAACAAATAAAAGGAAGGATTACTACCTTTTATGAAGATCAAAATGAAGATTTGGATGATACTTGAGAGGATTTCGAGTTCTAGCTTTGAAGAAGTGGAAAAAGTGTTCAAAATGGCTAAGTGTTGAATATATAGGTGGGAGTGTGCGGTTGGGATGGGTGTGCGGCCGCACACTCCATGTGTTGGAGTGTTTGGCCCGATTTTGCTTGATATGCATCGTGTTATCCCATTTCTAGGCTCCTACCTTAATTGTACTGGGTTTAGAACACTCAAATAGACTCCAAATAGTGCTAAAAGCTAGAGAAATGAGTCTATCTTTGATTAAATTGATCCATTGATCGAGATAGAAATTTCGGGTTGTCACATCATCCCCCTGTTAGAACGAATTTCGTCCCGAAATTAGAGTTTAAGCAATTAAGTAGTTACAATTGACTAAGCAAAAAGATGAGGATATTTCAGTTTCATCTGATCCTCTCGCTCCCAAGTGAATTCAGGTCCTCGCTTGGCGTTCCAACGAACCTTCACTATCGGGATACGGCTTTGCTTTGTTTGCTTGACCTCTCGGTCCATGATTTCTACAGGTTCTTCCACGAAGTTGAGGCTCTCGTTGATCTCGATCTCGTCGAGTGGGATTACAAGAGTCTTGTCGGACTGACACTTTTTCAAGTTCGAGACGTGGAAAGTAGAATGTACGTTACTGAGTTCGCGTGGTAAGTTAAGTTTGTAAGCTACATGACCGATTCTAGCGAGAATCTCGAAAGGCCCTATGTACCTTGGATTTAGCTTTCCATGCTTTCCAAAGCGTATTAAGCCCTTCCAGGGTGAGACCTTCAATAGAACACGGTCTCCCACCTAGAATTCCAACGGTTTCCTTCGTTTATCAGCGTAGCTTTTCTGTCGGTCTCTAGAGGCTTTCAATTGTTCACGAATCTGAACGATCTTCTCTGTCATTTCCCGAATGATCTCCGGACCTGTGAGAGTGCTTTCAGGAACTCGTCCTTTAGCTAACTAGGTATCACCCACCTCAGCCCAGCATAGAGGGGATCTGCACTTTCGGCCATAGAGGGCTTCGAATGGACCAGCCTTTATGCTCGTGTGATAACTGTTGTTGTAGGAAAATTCGACAAGGGCTAAATGAGTATCCCATGCCTTCCCAAAGTCGATCACACAGGCTCGCAACATATCTTCCAAGGTTTGGATAGTTCTCTCACTTTGTCCATATGTCTGTGGATGGTAGGTTGTACTCATGTCCAGCCTAGTTCCTAGGGAACTTTGTAGCGACTGCATGAACCTCGAAGTGAATCTACTATCTCTGTCCGAGATAATGGATATGGGAACACCGTGCAGTCGTACAATCTCCCGAATGTAGGTTCTTGTAAGCTTCTCCATCTTGTCTGTTTCTTTGATAGGGAGGAAGTGTGCGGACTTGGTCAATCTGTCGACGATGACCCATATGGTATCAAGTCCACCCGTTGTCTTGGGCAACTTGGTTATGAAGTCCATAGTGATCCGCTCCCACTTCCATTCCGGTATCTCTGGTTGTTGTAGAAGACCGGAGGGTTTCTGGTATTCGACCTTGACCTTGGCTCAAGTAAGGCATTTACTTACGAAGGTAGCAATCTCTGCTTTCATGTTAGGCCACCAGTATAGCTTTTTAAGATCCAGATACATCTTATCTGAACCTGGGTGGACGGAATAACGAGTGTTGTGTGCCTCGGTCATGACCAAGTCTCTGAAGCAACCGTGTTTCGGTGTCCAGATCCGATCCATGAGGTATAAGGCTCCGCCACCCTTGACTTCCAAGTTCTAATCCATCCCTCTCACGGATTCACTCGCCACATTTTCAAGTTTCAAAGCGTCGAGCTGAGCCTCCTTAATTTGCGTGGACAAGTGTGAATGGATAGTTAGAGTCAAAGATTTGACCCTACGACCAGATTATTCTTTCCGACTTAGGGCGTCGGCTACTACGTTGGCTTTACCTGGATGATAATGAATTTCACATTCGTAATCACCGAGTAGCTCGACCCACCGTCGTTGTCTCATGTTGAGCTCCTTCTGGTCGAATATATGTTGTAGGCTTTTGTGATCTGTAAAGATAGTACTTTTTGTACCATACAGGTAGTGTCTCCAGATCTTCAGAGCAAACACAACTGCTCCTAGTTCAAGATCGTGGGTGGTGTAGTTGACCTCGTGTGTCTTCAGCTGTCTCGAGGCATATGCGATGACCTTACCTCGTTGCATCAGAACACAGCCGAGCCCTTGATTTGAAGCATCACAATAGACAACGAAGTCTTCTATCCCTTCGGGGAGGCATAGTATTGGTGCGGTGCATAAGGCTTGCTTGAGCGTTTGGAACGCTCTCTCCTGCTTCTCTTCCCAGTCAAAGGCTACGCCCTTCTGGGTCAGAGTGGTAAGAGGTTTCGCAATTCGGGAGAAGTCCTGAATGAACCTGTGATAGTAGCCAGCGAGACCTAGAAATTGACAAATTTCTGTAGGTGTCTTCGGTGCTGACCAGTTCTCAATGGCCTTGATTTTGGAAGGGTCCACGTGAATTCCCTCTTCACTAACTACGTGGCTCAAGAATTCGACTCTTCGAATCCAAAATTCGCACTTAGAGAACTTCGCATAGAGCTTCTCCGATCGTAATGTTTCTGAGACTCTTCGTAGGTGTTGACTATGTTCCTCCTTACTTCGAGAGTAAATGAGTATGTCATCGATGAAGACAATGACGAACTGATCCAAGTAAGGACGACACAGCCTATTCATTAAATCCATGAATACTGCGGGCGCGTTTGTTAATCCGAATGGCATCACTACAAACTCGTAGTGTCCATAATGACTTCGGAAGGCTGTCTTGGGAACATCCTCCTCTAACACTCATAGTTAGTGGTACCCGGATCGTAGATCTATCTTCGAGAAGTAGTTGGCTCCTTGAAGTTGATCAAATAAATCGTCAATGCGGGGTAAGGGATAACGATTTTTAATGGTAAGCTTGTTGAGTTCCCTGTAGTCGATGCACATACGAAACGATCCGTCTTTCTTCTTGACGAACAAGACCGGTGCTCCCCATGGTGAGAAGCTTGGCCTAATGAATCCCTTCTGGAGAAGTTCGTTAAGCTGACTGGAAAGTTCCTGCATCTCCGCTGGTGCCAGACGATATGGATATTTGGCTACTAGAGTAGCCCCTGGCACTAAGTCCATTCTGAACTCGACTTGGCGTTGTGGTGGTAATCCTGGAAGTTCTTCGGGAAAGATGTCGAGAAAGTCGCGTACTTCTGGGATGTTCTGAATATCTTTCATTTTTTGACTCGTATCGACGATGTGTGCGAGGAATGCATGATATTCCTTTCGCAAGCACTTCCGAGCTTGTATGCACGAAATGATGCGAAGGTTCGTACTAGGTTTGTCGTAGTAGATAACTAGAGTTTCGCTGTTAGGAAGGTTAAGACGAACTGATTTTTCAAAGCACAAGATGTCGGCGTGATGAAGACTCAACCAATCCATGCCGATAATGACGTCGAAACTTGTAATTGGGACCGGCATGAGTTCTATCTTGAAAGTATGGCCATCTAAAGTTAGAGTACAACCTACGTATTTGCAGTTAGTACTTTCCGTTTTCCCGTTTGCCATTTCTACAGTGAAAGATTTATCTAGTGCACGTGGTTTTTGTCTAAGCAAGTGTGCAAATTTCTGGTTTATGAAACTTTTCTCCGCTCCACTGTCGAAAAGTATGCAAGCATATGAGTTATCGAGGAGAAACGTACCAGTAACTATTGTAGGATCAGCTACGGCTTCCTCGTGGCCTATGGCCAGAACTCAGCCTACTCTGCCAGCTATCCCTGCCTTAGGGCAGTTCCTCTTGTAGTTTCCCACTTCGCCACAACCGTAGTAAGCTTGGCCCACACCGGCGTTAGGAACTTGAGCGGTCGGCCTTGCTGGAGTCTTGCAGAAACGGGCAGTATGCCCCCCTTCTGTTGCAGTTAGTGCACTGCATTTCCCGACAAGGTCCGTTGTGGTGGAAGGTGTATTTGTTGCACTTCGGAAGATTTACGGCATAAGGCTTAGCTGGTAAGGGATTAGCAAGGACAACAGGAGTTACCGTGGCAGCATTGATTGTAACTAGTTGTTGTCTCTTTGATGATTCTTGCGAAGTCCCGCTTTTCCTCTTGTTCCACCCCTTTTTCTTGTTGTTGTTGTTGTTTCCCTTTTGTTGCTCGGGTGTATATATCATTGGGTTCTGGTAGTTTCCGTGATCTATAAGAGATTATGCCAGCTCTTTAGCGCTGTCAAAAGTAACAGGCCTTGATGCTAACACACTTGACTGGATCTGGGGCGACAGTCCCCAAATATATCTCTCTATTTTCTTGCTCTCTAGAGCAACCATATCAGGGCAAAGAATTGCCAGATCACAGAATCTATTAGTATAGGTTGATATGTCAGAACCAACCATTACAAGACCCCATAGTTCCTGCTCGAGTTTTTGAATTTCCCCTCGTGGACAGTACTCTCTCATCAGCATGGCCTTCAAGTTCTCCCAACTTATCGAATTTGCCACTATTAGGGTCAGTGACTTAACGTGCCCATTCCACCAAGTTAAAGCCCTATCAGAAAAGGTACAAGTAGCAAACTTGACCTTATTGTTCTCTGGGCAGGCGCAGATTTCAAAGACTGCTTCTGTCTTTTCGGTCCACTACCGTAAGATCATAACCCCTCCAGTTCCATTGAAATTTCTGGGTTTGGCATTCGTAAAATCCTTGTAGGTGCATTCCCGGGGGCGCCCATGGCTCTCGCCATGGTTAGAAATAGGTGCACCAGTTCCTGATCCACTAGGGACAGGAGTATTGATGTGGGACATGGCAGCCGCTACGGCCGCCGTGACAGCTGCTTGGAACATAGCATCGTCGAACTGAGGAGGTGGTGGAGGTGGTGGTATCGGTGTTTCGTTATTATTGTTACGCCTCGGATTTTTGTTAGGAGGCATCTTTTAACTATAAGTTTAGAAAGATGAAGACATTGATAAGAATTTAATAGGAAAGTTGATGAAAATGACTCATGGACTAACTCTTCATAGCCCAACAGCACGATTGAATGTAGATCTAGAACTAACAGATGATAACATTTGGATAATAATTTCCATGAGATTAAGTACCTGTCAATATTACTGGAATTACAGATGTAACAAGTTCGGGAAAAATGGCCTAGTAGGAGGCCTTACATCAACCAAGATGGGAAAATTTTTGACAGGACTACGACCTAATCAAGACCTAACAGGTCTAAGATTTACAAAGATAGGAAATTAGACCAGAGTTTTACATAACTAGGTTATATCCAAAAGAGAAGTTGATGAGATTCTATCGGCGACGAGAACTACTAGAGTGAGTTCTTGATTCCGACAGAAGGCGTTCTATGTCCCTCACACGCCTGTCAGATCTTACTTGCTGAGCTCAAAGTTCCCTGACTTCAGCTTAGGTTCCAGCAAGTTCTCTCTGCAGAGCTGCATTGTGGACCAGAGTCCTTTCATGAGCAGACTCTAGTTGGTGAATGCGGACTGTGTTAACGCCAGAGTTGGCGTCAATCTCCATGACTCGGTCGATAGCGGCTCGACCCTGTTCGGTGTTCCGAGAAATCCTACGAACCGTGATGGGTAGGACCTTGTCAGCTGAACCTCCCTCAGTGAGGTTGTAGAAGCTTCTGTCTCCATTGTAGGGGATGGGTTGACTCTGTTCCTGACTCCATTTATTCAAGTTTGTGGCCCATAGAGGTGTGGGTCCTTGAAATACTGGGTGAGGGTTTGGGTCATGAGCAGCTGGGGGTAGATTGTTGACTTCTGGTTCTGAGTCAGAACTATCAAAAAAGCCTTCAGCTTCGTGATCATCCAAAGGAATTGGGTGATCATTCTCTGGCTCTTCTCCGTGCCATCCAGCATTGCCGTGGTTAGGGTAGTACGGGTCGTTGTGGGGATGGAATCCAGCCATGATATCTACGCGAGAAAAGGGATATAAGAAGAAATTAATAGACGTACTAACTAAGATAATTATAAGATGATCTTTATCAGTTACTTCAATACTTGTTCAGTGCATACCAGTTATATGTACTCAGGACAGGATAGACCTTCGAATAAGTGACCCTAACTCTAAGCCCACAACCAAACAAGGAACAAGAAGTAAAGCAAAGATTCACAGATTCTAAGTCTATGACGTCCTAGGTTCATATAACCTTAGTGTATCCACTCAGCAACTATTGACCTACTGATAAAGACCTTTTTAGTTCTCAGATAAGTAATTATAGTAACACCAAATACCCCTATCATATTTCATTGTGGTAATGTTGGTAAGTTTTTAGACTTGTTGCCATATCACAACCATTCTTGGGCATATGCTAATCACTCCTCGGACCAGCATAGTTGATCAGGCTATGCCACTCCCAAGACTGACCATATATCCCCGAGCTTACTTATGATATTCAACAATCGTAATACTTTTGTTTTTGTCGTTGTGACACTGATTTTAGTATGAATGCAGGCATGTATACTTAATTAAATATTTTATTATTTAAAAGTATAAACTCTTGGTCAGAGTATTTTATCCCATTGTATTTATAGTTAGTATATCTTTTATGGGTTGATATACTCAATTCACTATAAACAAAGCTCTGATACCAATCTGTCACACCCCAAAACCAAGAACGGCGGAAACGTTCAGGGGTGGAGGACGTCATGTAAAGTATCATAACAGTGCAAAGTAGTAAACAAGCAACAACATCATCCATTGCATTAAAAGTAAAGTTTTAATACATGAGTGTTCTTTCATTGTAATAAGACACCAAAATATGTAAACAAAATAAAGACGAGCCTTGTCTGTGCTCCGTCTTCTCAAAACCCTGTTCATCGTACCTGTCTACTGGTGACCTGAGAATACAAGTTATTTTGGAAGTGTAGATCAGCATAAAGCTGGTGAATTCATAAGTATTATGGTGTCATTGATTCGAAAAGCTGTTATGAAAGACTTGAAAATGTTTAATAAAACATTTAGTATAAGTGTGAAAACCCTAGAAAATCCCATATTTCCTACTAGTATAAAAAGTAGTCTTCTACCAAGACCCGAATGCTTTGAAGGTTTGCATTTCTGTATCAATGAAGATATTTCCCTGTACAACTATTATTATAAAAATATAGTCTACCTCATCGTTTATGTGAATGTGTCACAAAATAAAAGTAATAGGGAAAATTATATAATCATTGAAATCGTTTCCTTTTGCCTTAGGATAATCACGGCATGGAAACTCGCCGAACAGTACAACCGAGAACATCCGTCGATGAACAAGTCCCGCTGTAGCTAGCAGCCAGGTGTAGGATGGTCAGTTCTGTATAGTATATATATAGTATTTCTCTCTGTATAGATATAGTATTTCTCTCTGGAAACATGTAATAGTATCTCTTCATATAGTAGTATAGACTCATGAATGAACTGACTCTTGTGTAATTCCTTATAATAGGAATAGTAATTTGTATCCCCTAAACTATACCTATAATAGTTTACTGGAATGTAAATTGAATGTCCAAGTAGGTTTATACACCCTTGCTACTCAAGAGTGTTGGAACTGAAGAAAGAATGAAAGCTCTCATATCAATACATATATACATGAAACATAAGTGTATAGATATGGTTTTTAATAGTAAATTGAAAGAGGTTTTGTAAAACTTTTAAGAGTTTTGAAAAATAATTAATAATGACTTGATGTCAGTTTATAGAATAATTCAAAAGTAATTTGTTGATAACAAAGTAAAAATAACCGAAAAGCATTGTATTTATCACATTTTGAAGTATGTGAAATCAGTTGTTTGAAAACACAGTTATAAATCACATGTGATTGATTCTATAACTTCCTGTTTTCTACTTGTATTCCCCCCCCCCCATGAAAGCATTAAAAATCATTTAAAAGATTGATTAAGGGGGTATGAACTCACCTGTAACGAGTAACTCGAATGAAAGATCGATATAGGATTGTTGGGTGTCAATTGGAGTCTTGAGCACAAACGAATCCTATTTAACATATAATTACACATATATGAATACATTCCATGTATATAACCACTAAAAGTGTTAGGGACACGCCTTAGGGACATAAAAACACTTAGAATTAAGTGTTACAACCATATATGATTGTATATAAGGGTTATATGGCTATACAAGGGAGTGTATGGTCAAAATGCACAACATTTATGTGTGTGCGGCAAGGGTGTGCGGCCAGGATGTGTGTGCGGCCGCACACTCCCTATGAAATGTGCCAAAACGTATTTTAAGGTTTTAGGACTCATCTAGGAAGGTTTCTTACTTCATGCCTTAGCCTTATATGGAGTTTATTGCCATTTTTGGACCTAAAAAGGGTGTGTGCGGCTACACATGGTGTGTGCGGCCGGACACCCTTTATGAAGATGATAAAATCATGTTTTTCTAGTATATCATCAAGTGTTCTTAGAATATAACAAGTTGTGATAAGTGTATACACGTTATAGAGGCTTGAAAGGGTGATTTAAGGTCCAAAACTAGTGTGCGGTTGGGATGGGTGTGCGGCCGCACACTCCATGTGTTGGAGTGTTTGGCCCAATTTTGCTTGATATGCATCGTGTTATCCTATTTCTAGGCTCCTACCCTAATTGTACTGGGTTTAGAACACTCAAATAAACTCCAAATAGTGCTAAAAGCTAGCGAAATGAGTCTATCTTTGATTAAATTGATCCATTGATCGAGATAGAAATTTCGGGTTGTCACAGTTATAGCCCGGTTAAAGGTCTTTCTAAGGAGTTTTAGTCTAGTACACTTAAGGAATAAGTGTTGGAATTTTCTGCTAAAGGCCACAGTACAAGAATCAAGCCCTAAACTCCATCAAATGGAGTTTACGACCGTAAACATGGAGTTTACGGCTGTAAACTCATGTAGGCCGTGAACTCCTACATATAAGTTCATTTCCTTCACTTTTCTTCATTCTTTCACTTTCCCTTAAAGAACACATGAGTTTTCTCTCAAGTATCATCCCGATCTTCATGCTTGATCTTCAAAAATCGTAAGTGTTCTTTCTCTAGTTTGTTGATAATCCTTCTTAACTAGCTTCATCCTCATGATTAATCCATAAAAATCATGTTTTCTTAGATCTTCAAGTTTCACCAAGAACACCAAGAACACACACTAGTGTTCTTGGCCAATATCAACCATTTCAAGCTTCTAGATCGTAAGTACACTTCCCTATACTTCATATCTAGTTAGTATCCATGCTTAGAGGCTTGAAAACACCAAGAACACAAGATCAAAGGGAGTTTACGGCCGTAAACTCCCAAGACCGTAAACCCCTTTTTGGTGGCCATTAGGGCCATAAACCCTATAGGATGCAAGGCAAGTGACCCAGAACCCTTCCTTGAAGTGTTTAGGACCTTAAACATCAAAAACATCAAGGACCATTAGAGTTTACGGCCGTAAACTCATGGAGAAATGGTCCATGGGCCGTAAACTCTACAAAGGGGTGAAATGTTGCCCCAATCACTTCCTAAGGCTTAGACTTGAAGATAGGATGCTTCCTTATGACCTTTAAGACTTCAAAACACAAAATGGTAGAAGTACCATGAGTTTACAGCCGTAAACTCATGGGTTTACGACCGTAAACTCCAAGGGAGTTGGTCCCTAAACCGTAAACTCATGTTAGTGCAATTTCACTTTCCTTTGATGAATCACTTGTGATTCCAACACTTGATCAAGGCGTTTCCTAGTCCCGGAAGGTGTTTCCTTTCATATAGTTGTTTATAAACACTATATTCATGTCAATACATGTTCTTATATGTCATTTAGGACTTATTGTGTCTCGGGACTTCATTCGTGGAACTTCTTATCCTTACACGCATACCTGTTTGAATCACCCACATCAGGTGAGTTCATACCCCGTAATGAATCTTTTAACTGTTTTAACTGTTTTAAGGGGGGGGGATACAAGTTGAACACAATGATAATTGTGTAAATGTTTGTTATAAAAATCTTTCAAAATGTCACTTATGTCATTTATAAGTCGTCAAAACATTTCAAAACTCTTTTAAAGTTATGTTACTTTCTAGTTATACAACTCTTTCTTTTTAAAGTACAAACATAACTTAGTAGATAAACGAGTCTTTCTAGTAACAGTCCAAGTAGAACATTAGTAAGCTATAATAGGTATAGTTTAGGAGAATGCTATTCATTTCTTCTAGTACAATGAAGCACACAAAGAGTCAATACCATACATAACATATAGTGAAGTGAATCAAACAATACCATACGGAGAGAACACACAATTACTAGAAACAAACAGAACGTACAAGATACAATACAAAAGAAACAAGTTAGGTTGCTATAGCATGAGAACACACATATAGGATCTAATTATACCAATGAATCACTAACTCATTGTTTTAAACAAAAGGTGATAGTTATATTGGGTATACATGATCATATACTTTAATGTGAATTACATGGCTTGCAAGAATTTGCAGAGGTCGTGTTTAGTTCCCCTAATCTCCTGACAGGGAGAGCGTATAGTAAGGGTTCTAGCTTTTACATTATAACTGTAATAAAACGAATATGTTTTTAGGTTATTAGTACATCCGCATGTCATTATAAACGACAACTGTGTACTTACATTTCCCATTACTTTCATAAAGTGACAGTACCACTTGAAAGTCAAACTCAAACTATTTTCGAGTCGAGATAGTTATAAATTAGGGAAAATATACATTTTTCCAATCGACAAACGGAACAGTCGAGTCTAGCACATAACAGAAGATGCCTTGGTAGAAGGCTACGTTTAAAAGGAAGGACCATAATGCTAGTCTTATGATTCCTTAATGTATACATCACAGGATATATATATACCAATAAGGTCCGACAGGTAATAGGATGTGTGCTCTCCGCTTCACTTCCTGTTCCTTGTTTGGTTGTGGGCTTGGAACGGATTCACCCAATCTATTTTCTATTCGATTCTAGATATATATATATATATATATATATATATATATATATATATATATATATATGCTCTATATACATTAAGTCATCATAAGGGTACCAGGTATGGGTCAAGTCATAGAACACAGATTCAAATCACAGTTTTTCTAGTACAAAACATACTTTCCAAAATCAGTACTTTTGGTATACAAAACTAGAAACTTCCCAGTAAAGGGTTCAATCCATTTTATTAAACCAGTACAATTTAAAGGACCTTAGGTGAGTAACTCTATAATACCTTAGTTTATACACCATGTTTATATATAAAACTAATATCCAATAGGTAGTTGGATGTGTGCCTTCCGCCTTATTTCCTGTTCCTTGTTTGGTTGTGGGCTTAGGGCAGATTCACCCAGTTAACTTTCTATCCGATATTGGATTATATATATATCAGTATAAACTAAGCTATTATAAAAGTAGTCACTGTGGTCACCATTTTATTATAAGAAATATGGGTTTTCTTAAAGAACTTTTCATTAGTTATAAAGGAACCATTACAATTAACTCCATGAGTAACAAGTGTTTACACTAGGGTTATATACGACGATGATCTAACAACCAATGGGATGTGTGCTATCCGCCTTAATTTCTGTTCCTCGTTTGGTTGTGAGCTTAGGGCAGATACGCACAATCGATTGTTTGTTTACTCTGAGTCTTATATAACTCGTATCCGCTTAGTACCCATAGAAAAGGTTTGTAGTGTCATTTTACTTAAACTTCCATCAAAGTAGGAAATATAGGATTTTGTAGAGGAACAGGCGAACATTTCAAAACAGAACTTACAACTTACAACGTTTTACAACTACATGTTACAACTACATTTTCAACACCATTTTACATCTACATTTTCAACAACACTTTACAACTTACTCACATCACTAAAATCTTATGAACTCACCAGCTTAATTGCTGATCAACTCTTTCAAATAACTTGTATTCTCAGGAGACTATTAGACAGGTGCTCGTGCTGGGGATTCAGAAGATGGAGCATTATAGCTTCAAGTCTTGTTTTGTTATTTGTGTATGAATTCTATGTTTTGTGAACACACACATTGTAAACACTTTCTTTCGAAATGAAATGGTTGTTCATTACTTGCTTACCATTTACATATCTCGTGATACTAAACATGACGTCCTCCAACCCTGAACGATTCCGCCGTTCCGATTTTGGGGTGTGACAAATTGGTATCAGAGCATTGTTTATAGTGAACTAAGTATATCAACCAATAAAAGATATACAACTATAAATACAATGGGGCTTAAGTGCTCTAGATAATGATATATTTTTAGAATATAACTATAGGTTCTAAAAATATACCTACTTGCTTATACATGTACATAATAGAACTAGTGTCACGAGGAGAACAGAACTAAAAGTATTTAAAGGTTGGGCACTGCCGTCAACCTGAACAGTTATGTAATCATAGCTAGGATCAATATATCCTAATCAACTATATTCATTCGAGATGTGACCGACATGTGTTTGGGAATGATGTGGTGTTGCAACAGTGTTAAAACTTACCTGAACACCAGAACAAGTACATTACGTTAGAATACTATAGGAGTATTTTAGTCCATATAAATAACCTGAGTGATAACTTAAACGACCCTTACGGACAAGTCTATAATCTTGCATGGTATATTTATAAAGTTTTATATATAATCAAGATCTTATAGACTTAGAATCTATGGTCTACGCTTCGCTATCCATTCCTCTTAAGGGTGTAGTTTTGGAGTAGGATCACTTACTCGAAAGTCTATTTAATCTTCAATTATATACAGACTTGTATACAATGTACAATTATAGGAGGACCCCGTAAGGATCACCCCATAAAGTTACCTTAAAGCTCATAGATTCTTTAGTCACTTTCATTCTCGCACGACAAGCCCAGATAGATGTAACCACTTCCTCATAGTAGACAACAGAAGAGTCCAGGAGGAACAAAAACAAGTTCATGAGAAGTTTTCAAAGAGGGATCAGCCGAAGTAACCAAAACGTCTTACACGTCACACTAATAAATAATAATCTCGTTAAGTTAATGAGCGAGTGGAAACACTGCTCACATTTTATGTTAAGATTATTTTCTTACATGCAACTGGTAACAGTTATCCAGGAAACATATATTCATTCGAGGATAGTTATTTCAAATATATATATATATATATATATATATATATATATATATATATATATATATATATATATATGCTCTATATACATTAAGTCATATATATATATGCTCTATATACATTAAGTCATCATAAGTGTACCAGGTATGGGTCAAGTCATAGAAAACAGAATCAAATCACAGTTTTTCTAGTACAAAACATACTTTCCAAAATCAGTACTTTTGGTATACAAAACTAGAAACTTCCCAATAAAGGGTTTAATCCATTTTATAAAACCAGTACAATTTAAAGGACCTTAGGTGAGTAACTCTATAATACCTTAGTTTATACAGCATGTTTATATATAAAACTAATACCCAATAGGTAGTTGGATGTGTGCCTTCCGCCTTATTTCATGTTCCTTGTTTGGTTGTGGGCTTAGGGCAGATTCACCCAGTTAACTTTCAATCCGATATTGGATTATATATATCAGTATAAACTAAGCTATTATAAAAGTAGTCACTGTGGTCACCATTTTATTATAAGAAATATGGGTTTTCTTAAAGAACTTTTCATTAGATATAAAGGAACCATTACAATTAACTCCATGAGTAACAAGTGTTTACACTAGGGTTATATACGACGATGATCTAACAACCAATGGGATGTGTGCTATCCGCCTTAATTTTTGTTCCTCGTTTGGTTGTGAGCTTAGGGCAGATGCGCACAATCGATTGTTTGTTTACTCTGAGTCTTATATAACTCGTATCCGCTTAGTACCCATAGAAAAGGTTTGTAGTGTCATTTTACTTAAACTTCCATCAAAGTAGGAAATATAGGATTTTGTAGAGGAACAGGCGAACATTTCAAAACAGAACTTACAACTTACAACGTTTTACAACTACATGTTACAACTACATTTTCAACACCATTTTACATCTACATTTTCAACAACACTTTACAACTTACTCACGTCACTAAAATCTTATGAACTCACCAGCTTAATTGCTGATCAACTCTTTCAAATAACTTGTATTCTCAGGAGACTATTAGACAGGTGCTCGTGCTGGGGATTCAGAAGATGGAGCATTATAGCTTCAAGTCATGTTTTGTTATTTGTGTATGAATTCTATGTTTTGTGAACACACACATTGTAAGCACTTTCTTTCGAAATGAAATGGTTGTTCATTACTTGCTTACCATATACATATCTCGTGATACTAAACATGACGTCCTCCACCCCTAAACGATTCCGCCGTTCCGGTTTTGGGGTGTAACAAACATTTCCAAATGATTGTTGACAATTTGGTAAGTGTTTTCTTCATAATCTAGTGTTTCTACACACTTTGACACTAGTTTCATCTTATTTACACACATTATCATGTGTTAAAACTCTTAGGATAATATCATCTTCACAGAGTTCATCAACCACTTTCAAGTGTTACAGGCTCAGAGATCTTCACAATCATCTCTTTATCCAACCACAACCACACTCAAGGTGAGTTCATACCCCCATATTTTCGAGTTTTCCATGTTTTAGGGGGGAATACAAGTAAAGTTTGGTTTATCACGCGAATACTTGCATGTTTCATCTCTATGTTAAACATAAAACATTATTTGCAGGAAATACGGTTATCACTAGTTTGTAGACAATTATTTGTGATATATTAGTTTTGAAATGCAAAACTAACAAAAACAAAACATAAACTATGTTATATAATCATAAGAAAAGTTATGATTACAAAACTACAAGGATTTTGAGACTTTTACCAACATATAGTTTTTTTTATAACAAAAAGGGTTACATTCTGGTTATTTCACCATTTTGTGGAAAACAACCCAAAAATATGATGTTTTAACCATACATTTTGAAAGTAGACAAAAACATCGTTAAAAACGGGGCAAAAGCTCGAAATGGACTTTTGCATACAAATTTCTCATACTTGTGTTGGATGTAAGATTTTATGACATAATCTTTTATAGACACCTAGACAAGGTTATTACTATGTATTTATATAAATGATTATATAAATATTCTTAACAAACAAACATAATAAACTATAATTGGTATAGTTTGGGAGTCACAAACACTACTATCATTACGGAAGAAACATATAATTGTTTACTCCATATCCTCTCAAGAACAAGTCCAAGCTCTTCTTAGATAAACATTTCCGAATGATTCTTGACAATTTGGTAAGTGTTTTCTTCATAATCTAGTGTTTCTACACACTTTGACACTAGTTTCATCTTATTTACACACATTATCATGTGTTAAAACTCTTAGGATAATATCATCTTCAAAGAGTTCATCAACCACTTTTAAGTGTTCCAGGCTCGGAGATCTTTACAATCATCTCTTTATCCAACCACAACCACACTCAAGGTGAGTTCATACCCCCACATTTTCAATTTTCCATATTTTAGGGGGGAATACAAGTAAGTTTTGGTTTATCACGCAAATACTTGCATGTTTCATCTCTATGTTAAATATAAAACATTATTTGCAGGAAATACGGTTATCACTAGTTTGTAGACAATTATTTGTGATATATTAGTTTTGAAATTCAAAAATAACAAAAAGAAAACAAATACTATGTTATATAATCATAAGAAAAGTTATGATTACAAAACTACAAGGATTTTGAGACTTTTACCAACATATAGTTTTTTTTCTAACAAAAAGGGTTACATTCTGGTTATTTCACCATTTTGTGGAAAACAACCCAAAAATATGATGTTTTAACCATGCATTTTGAAAGTAGACAAAAACATCGTTAAAAACGGGGCAAACATAATAACTTGTGTTGGATGTAACATTTTATGACATAATCTTTTATAGACACCTAGACAAGATAATTACTATGTATTTATATAAATGATTATATAAATATTCTAAACAAACAAACATAATAAACTATAGTTGGTATAGTTTGGGAGTCACAAACACTACTATCATTACAGAAGAAACATATAATTGTTTACTCCATATCCTCTCAAGAACAAGTCCAAGCTTTTCTTATATAAACATTTCCAAATGATTCTTGACAATTTGTAAGTGTTTTCTTCATAATCTAGTGTTTCTACACACTTTGACACTAGTTTCATCATATTTACACACATTATCATGTGTTAAAACTCTTAGGATAATCTCATCTTCAAAGAGTTCATCAACCACTTTCAAGTGTTCCAGGCTCGGAGATCTTCAAAATCATATCTTTGTCCAACCACAACCACATTCAAGGTGAGTTCATACCCCCACACTTTTGAGTTTTCCATGTTTTAGGGGGAAATACAGGTAAAGTTTGGTTTATCACGCAAGTACTTGCATGTTTCATCTCTATGTTAAATATAAAACATTATTTGCAGGAAATACGGTTATCACTAGTTTGTAGACAATTATTTGTGATATTAGTTTTGAAATCCAAAACTAACAAAACCAAAACATAAACTATGTTATATAATCATAAGAAAGGTTATGATTACAAAACTACAAGGATTTTGAGACTTTTACCAACATATAGTTTTTTTCTAAGAAAAAGGGTTACATTCTGGTTATTTCACCGTTTTGTGGAAACAACCCAAAAATATGATGTTTTAACAATACATTTGGAAAGTAGACAAAAACATCGTTAAAAACGGGGCAAAAGCTCGAAATGGACTTTTGCATACAAGTTTCTCATACTTGTGTTGGATGTAAGATTTTATGACATAATCTTTTATAGACACCTAGACAAGATAATTACTATGTATGTATATAAACGATTATATAAATAGTCTTAACAAACAAACATAATAAACTATAATTGGTATAGTTTGGGAGTCACAAACACTACTATCATTACGGAAGAAACATATAATTGTTTACTCCATATCCTCTCAAGAACAAGTCCAAGCTCTTCTTAGATAAACATTTCCGAATGATTCTTGACATTTTGGTAAGTGTTTTCTTCATAATCTAGTGTTTCTACACACTTTGACACTAGTTTCATCTTATTTACACACATTATCATGTGTTAAAACTCTTAGGATAATATCATCTTCAAAGAGTTCATCAACCACTTTTAAGTGTTCCAGGCTCGGAGATCTTTACAATCATCTCTTTATCCAACCACAACCACACTCAAGGTGAGTTCATACCCCCACATTTTCAATTTTCCATATTTTAGGGGGGAATACAAGTAAGTTTTGGTTTATCACGCAAATACTTGCATGTTTCATCTCTATGTTAAATATAAAACATTATTTGCAGGAAATACGGTTATCACTAGTTTGTAGACAATTATTTGTGATATATTAGTTTTGAAATTCAAAAATAACAAAAAGAAAACAAATACTATGTTATATAATCATAAGAAAAGTTATGATTACAAAACTACAAGGATTTTGAGACTATTACCAACATATAGTTTTTTTTTCTAACAAAAAGTGTTACATTCTAGTTATTTCACCATTTTGTGGAAAACAACCCAAAAATATGATGTTTTAACCATGCATTTTGAAAGTAGACAAAAAAATCGTTAAAAACGGGGCAAACATAATAACTTGTGTTGGATGTAACATTTTATGACATAATCTTTTATAGACACCTAGACAAAATAATTACTATGTATTTATATAAATGATTATATAAATATTCTAAACAAACAAACATAATAAACTATAGTTGGTATAGTTTGGGAGTCACAAACACTACTATCATTACAGAAGAAACATATAATTGTTTACTCCATATCCTCTCAAGAACAAGTCCAAGCTTTTCTTATATAAACATTTCCAAATGATTCTTGACAATTTGGTAAGTGTTTTCTTCATAATCTAGTGTTTCTACACACTTTGACACTAGTTTCATCTTATTTACACACATTATCATGTGTTATAACTCTTAGGATAATATTATCTTCAAAGAGTTCATCAACCACTTTCAAGTGTTCCAGGCTCGGAGATCTTCAAAATCATATCTTTGTCCAACCACAACCACATTCAAGGTGAGTTCATACCCCCACACTTTTGAGTTTTCCATGTTTTAGGGGGAAATACAGGTAAAGTTTGGTTTATCACGCAAGTACTTGCATGTTTCATCTCTATGTTAAATATAAAACATTATTTGCAGGAAATACGGTTATCACTAGTTTGTAGACAATTATTTGTGATATTAGTTTTGAAATCCAAAACTAACAAAACCAAAACATAAACTATGTTATATAATCATAAGAAAGGTTATGATTACAAAACTACAAGGATTTTGAGACTTTTACCAACATATAGTTTTTTTCTAACAAAAAGGGTTACATTCTGGTTATTTCACCGTTTTGTGGAAAACAACCCAAAAATATGATGTTTTAACCATACATTTCGAAAGTAGACAAAAACATCGTTAAAAACGGGGCAAAAGCTCGAAATGGACTTTTGCATACAAGTTTCTCATACTTGTGTTGGATGTAAGATTTTATGACATAATCTTTTATAGACACCTAGACAAGATAATTACTATGTATGTATATAAATGATTATATAAATAGTCTTAACAAACAAACATAATAAACTATAATTGGTATAGTTTGGGAGTCACAAACACCACTATCATTACGGAAGAAACATATAATTGTTTACTCCATATCCTCTCAAGAACAAGTCCAAGCTCTTCTTAGATAAACATTTCCGAATGATTCTTGACAATTTGGTAAGTGTTTTCTTCATAATCTAGTGTTTCTACACACTTTGACACTAGTTTCATCTTATTTACACACATTATCATGTGTTAAAACTCTTAGGATAATATCATCTTCAAAGAGTTCATCAACCACTTTTAAGTGTTCCAGGCTCGGAGATCTTTACAATCATCTCTTTATCCAACCACAACCACACTCAAGGTGAGTTCATACCCCCACATTTTCAATTTTCCATATTTTAGGGGGGAATACAAGTAAGTTTTGGTTTATCACGCAAATACTTGCATGTTTCATCTCTATGTTAAATATAACACATTATTTGCAGGAAATACGGTTATCACTAGTTTGTAGACAATTATTTGTGATATATTAGTTTTGAAATTCAAAAATAACAAAAAGAAAGCAAATAATATGTTATATAATCATAAGAAAAGTTATGATTACAAAACTACAAGGATTTTGAGACTTTTACCAACATATAGTTTTTTTTTCTAACAAAAAGTGTTACATTCTAGTTATTTCACCATTTTGTGGAAAACAACCCAAAAATATGATGTTTTAACCATGCATTTTGAAAGTAGACAAAAACATCGTTAAAAACGGGGCAAACATAATAACTTGTGTTGGATATAACATTTTATGACATAATCTTTTATAGACACCTAGACAAAATAATTACTATGTATTTATATAAATGATTATATAAATATTCTAAACAAACAAACATAATAAACTATAGTTGGTATAGTTTGGGAGTCACAAACACTACTATCATTACAGAAGAAACATATAATTGTTTACTCCATATCCTCTCAAGAACAAGTCCAAGCTTTTCTTATATAAACATTTCCAAATGATTCTTGACAATTTGGTAAGTGTTTTCTTCATAATCTAGTGTTTCTACACACTTTGACACTAGTTTCATCTTATTTACACACATTATCATGTGTTATAACTCTTAGGATAATATTATCTTCAAAGAGTTCATCAACCACTTTCAAGTGTTCCAGGCTCGGAGATCTTCAAAATCATATCTTTGTCCAACCACAACCACATTCAAGGTGAGTTCATACCCCCACACTTTTGAGTTTTCCATGTTTTAGGGGGAAATACAGGTAAAGTTTGGTTTATCACGCAAGTACTTGCATGTTTCATCTCTATGTTAAATATAAAACATTATTTGCAGGAAATACGGTTATCACTAGTTTGTAGACAATTATTTGTGATATTAGTTTTGAAATCCAAAACTAACAAAACCAAAACATAAACTATGTTATATAATCATAAGAAAGGTTATGATTACAAAACTACAAGGATTTTGAGACTTTTACCAACATATAGTTTTTTTCTAAGAAAAAGGGTTACATTCTGGTTATTTCACCGTTTTGTGGAAACAACCCAAAAATATGATGTTTTAACAATACATTTGGAAAGTAGACAAAAACATCGTTAAAAACGGGGCAAAAGCTCGAAATGGACTTTTGCATACAAGTTTCTCATACTTGTGTTGGATGTAAGATTTTATGACATAATCTTTTATAGACACCTAGACAAGATAATTACTATGTATGTATATAAACGATTATATAAATAGTCTTAACAAACAAACATAATAAACTATAATTGGTATAGTTTGGGAGTCACAAACACTACTATCATTACGGAAGAAACATATAATTGTTTACTCCATATCCTCTCAAGAACAAGTCCAAGCTCTTCTTAGATAAACATTTCCGAATGATTCTTGACAATTTGGTAAGTGTTTTCTTCATAATCTAGTGTTTCTACACACTTTGACACTAGTTTCATCTTATTTACACACATTATCATGTGTTAAAACTGTTAGGATAATATCATCTTCAAAGAGTTCATCAACCACTTTCAAGTGTTCCAGGCTCGGAGATCTTCACAATCATCTCTTTATCTAACCACAACCACACTCAAGGTGAGTTCATACCCCCACATTTTCGAGTTTTCCATGTTTTAGGGGGGAATACAAGTAAAGTTTGGTTTATCACGCAAATACTTGCATGTTTCATCTCTATCTTAAATATAAAACATTATTTGCAGGAAATACGGTTATCACTAGTTTGTAGACAATTATTTGTGATATATTAGTTTTGAAATGCAAAACTAACAAAAACAAAACATAAACTATGTTATATAATCATAAGAAAAGTTATGATTACAAAACTACAAGGATTTTGAGACTTTTACCAACATATAGTTTTTTTTTCTAACAAAAAGGGTTACATTCTCGTTATTTCACCATTTTGTGGAAAACAACCCAAAAATATGATGTTTTAACCATGCATTTTGAAAGTAGACAAAAACATCGTTTAAAACGGGGCAAAAGCTCGAAATGGACTTTTGCATACAAATTTCTCATACTTGTGTTGGATGTAATATTTTATGACATAATCTTTTATAGACACCTAGACAAGATAATTACTATGTATTTATATAAATGATTATATAAATAGTCTTAACAAACAAACATAATAAACTATAATTGGTATAGTTTGGGAGTCAGAAACACTACTATTATTACGGAAGAAACATATAATTGTTTACTCCAAATCCTCTCAAGAACAAGTCCAAGCTCTTCTTAGATAAACATTTCCAAATGATTATTGACAATTTGTAAGTGTTTTCTTCATAATCTAGTGTTTCTACACACTTTGACACTAGTTTCATCATATTTACACACATTATCATGTGTTAAAACTCTTAGGATAATCTCATCTTCAAAGAGTTCATCAACAACTTTTAAGTGTTCTAGGCTCGGAGATCTTCACAATCATCTCTTTATCCAACCACAACCACACTCAAGGTGAGTTCATACCCCCACATTTTCGAGTTTTCGATGTTTTAGGGGGAATACAAGTAAAGTTTGGTTTATCACGCAAATACTTGCATGTTTCATCTCTATCTTAAATATAAAACATTATTTGCAGGAAATACGGTTATCACTGGTTTGTAGACATTTATTTGTGATATATTAGTTTTGAAATGCAAAACTAACAAAAACAAAACATAAACTATGTTATATAATCTTAAGAAAAGTTATGATTACAAAACTACAAGGATTTTGAGACTTTTACCAACATATAGTTTTTTTTTTCTAACAAAAAGGGTTACATTCTGGTTATTTCACCATTTTGTGGAAAACAACCCAAAAATATGATGTTTTAACCATACATTTTGAAAGTAGACAAAAACATCGTTAAAAACGAGGCAAAAGCTCGAAGTGGACTTTTGCATACAAATTTCTCATACTTGTGTTGGATGTAAGATTTTATGACATAATCTTTTATAGACACCTGGACAAGATAATTACTATGTATTTATATAAATGATTATATAAATACTCTTAACAAACAAACATAATAAACTATAATTGGTATAGTTTGGGAGTCATAAACACTACTATCATTACGGAAGAAACATATAATTGTTTACTCCAAATCCTCTCAAGAACAAGTCCAAGCTCTTCTTAGATAAACATTTCCAAATGATTCTTGACAATTTGGTAAGTGTTTTCTTCATAATCTAGTGTTTCTACACACTTTGACACTAGTTTCATCTTATTTACACAGATTATCATGTGTTAAAACTCTTAGGATAATCTCATCTTCAAAGAGTTCATCAACAACTTTCAAGTGTTCCAGGCTCGAAGATCTTCACAATCATCTCTTTATCCAACCACAACCACACTCAAGGTGAGTTCATACCCCCACATTTTCGAGTTTTCCATGTTTTAGGGGGGAATACAAGTAAAGTTTGGTTTATCACGCAAATACTTGCATGTTTCATCTCTATGTTAAATATAAAACATTATTTGCAGGAAAGACGGTTATCACTAGTTTGTAGACAATTATTTGTGATATATTAGTTTTGAAATGCAAAACTAACAAAAACAAAACATAAACTATGTTATATAATCATAAGAAATGTTTTATATTCAACATCGTTAAAAACGCGGCAAAAGCTCGAAATGGACTTTTGCATACAAATTTCTCATAATTGTGTTGGATGTAAGATAATTACTATGTACTTATATAAATGATTATATAAATAGTCTTAACAAAAAAACATAATAAACTATAATTGGTATAGTTTGGGAGTCACAAACTGTGACAACCCGGAACTTCTATCCTGTACAATTGATATGTATATCAATATTAAACTAGATTTTATCACCTTTTAACGCCGTTTAAGGGTTTGATCAAGCGTTTTAAGTCTCGTACAATCAAAGTTTGGGTCCTAGGTCGAGTAATACGAAGTCATAGTTCAACATTCGGGCCATACACCCTTTCGGGAGGAGTGTACGGCTGTACACATGGGTGTGCGGCCGCACACCCACCCCTCAACCGTACACCCACCTCTATATAAAGGAGGAGACCCCTTCATTCACTCTTTTTCCCTTTTGGTTGCACACTACTTTCTCTCTCTAGAATCTTCATATAAGGACCCTCCAAAGGCTTCAAAAACGTAAGTATTCTATCATCTAGCTTGTTGTACTTGTAAGACTTCTTAATCTAAGCCCTAATTCATCAAGTTTTCATCTTGTTCATCAACACTTTGAAGGTGTACGGCCGCACACCTTCATAAGGTGGCCGTACACACCTTAAAGGCTCTCCAGAGTGAGAGTTTGGCCTCCATCTGCTAGTTGGACTTGGTATTGGCTTTAAAACACCTGAAAATCGACATTTTTGGCATGAATGAAGAGTGTACGGCCGCACACCCCTCTGTATGGCCGCACACCCCTCTGTACGGCCGCACACTCCCTTGTACGACCGCACACACATCCTCTTGGCCATACACCCACTTTGATGCTCATTTTTGGCCTCAAACTTGCAATAACACTCAGTTTGGGACCTAGAACACTCATTAGATGCTTGTAGGACCTTGGAAACACCTCAAAACACTCCCCATCATGAGTGTACGGCCATACACTCATGGGCCATACACCCATGGCCGTACACACCCAAAGGGTGGCCGTACACCTCCCTCGTTCGATCATATAAGGTCCTGACACTTAGTTCAAGCATTTACAGGTCCTTAGGGTGGTTTCCCGTCATGTTTAGTCATGAAACACCTTAATTCTAACACACATATGTGTTACCATATGTTAATAGGATCCACTTGCGTACGAAACACCAGTTGACACTCAGCATCCACACCGATCATACGCTCGAATCCTACGTGAAACAGTGAGTTCATACCCCTACGCTTTTCCGAGTTTTTCATGTTTTCAGGGGGGAATACAAGCAAAAGTACAAGGAAACTTGTGCTAAAGTTATATTATTTTGTATAAAATAATTATATGTTCAGTATGGTTTTAACATAGAAAACAGTTTTACCAAACGATTAAGAAATCAACTCGTAGAAACAGTTTTCAAAACTAAAGCAAGGAACTTGTGAATCTTGTCATAAAATGTGATATTTTACAAAGGATTCATACAAAACATAAACAAGATTTTCGGTATTATTACATGCAAATTGTTAGACTAAAGTTGGAGACACGTCCTTGGTAACACTCCCACCGGATTCGAGAGTGTAGGACTAGCACTTGTAACCAGAATCTCTTGTAGGGAGAGCGTGACTATTGTGTATAGATCTATACGGGATTGACTATACCGCACCTCGCTGCTAGCTACAGTTGGACCGTCAGGTCTACGGGTGACAAAGTTGTCACACCCAGCTAAAGCGGAAATACGGGGCGTGGCAGTACAAAGGGTCTCATAGCAAAAGTTAAAAGACAACACCAACCATAGTATTAAAAATCATTACAAATTTACAATGAGTTTGAACAACTTTTTAAAAGAGATTACAATGTATTTAAAAGTCAACAGATGCAAATGCTCCTACAAGTGTTGTGTCTCTACGTGCCTCTTACTAGATGATTCCTGAAAAAGCATGTAAAACGAGCGTCAACTACAAAAATAGTTGGTGAGTACTCACATATTTAAAAATAATATTGGTTTCATAAATCGAAATAAAAATTTTGATAAAAGTTTCCACGAATAAAAATATATTGCCAAAATAAGTAAATAAGTTTGCATAAACAAAGTTCGTTGTCATCATGAGAGATAAAGTATGTTGCTCAAATGAGATGCAATGTTCATATTCTCATGGGAAATAAAGTTCGTTACTAAAACGAGTAAACAAGTTTCATTGCTAAAATAAGTATATAAGTTTCGTTGATAAAATGAGTATACAAGTTTCGTTACTAAAATACGATATAAGATTCGTATATGCATCAAGTTTCCATTCATGAGTTCACAACCCAAGCCTAATGACCATTCCTGCCCCCATTCCATCATGTCCATGGTTCCCATGATGTCAGTTCATGGAAATATGCACTCGCGGTTCCGGGCGAGTGGGGGCTGTCAACCCCAAATAGCGCTATCCATAAGACCATCGGCTCGAATATGAGTTAATAGGTTGTATCGGTTCTCCGGGGACTTAATCGTACAAGTTCATAACACTAAATTCATAGTACAAGTTCATAATACAAGGTTCATACAAGAAGGTTCATACAACAAGGTTCATATCATATAGTTCATAGCACAAGTTCATAAAATAATGTTCATAGAAATTGTAGCATGCTTTCCACCCCAAAACATTAAAGACGTAAAATATGGGCTATGAATACTCACAATATGCAAAATATAGCAACCAAGTTTATACGAGTCAAATAAATACAATGAACATAGATAGTTTAAGACATGCTTTCCCACCCCCAAAACATTTAAAAGAAACCGAAAATAGGGGAGTCGTGAATACTCACAATACATTGAGATGATGCTATTGGTGCCTTGAACTACGTTCCACGTGTACCACTCCCGATTCCTACAATAATGGTATTCGCTAGTGAGTCTCTAATCGAAATCTAACACTAGTATACTTACTACTACAATAGAATTATGCCAATATTGTGTCAAAATTTAATAATGATAAGTTACAAATTTTTTTTCTGTGAAAATTAAATTTCAATGAATCAATTGTTATATAACAATTTAAGTGGAAAATTATCATTATTGAAATGTTAATATTTAACATTTTAAGAAGTGTTCTAATGATTAAATATTCAAAAACTAAATCAATTTAGTTCTAAATTTCCCAAACTTTGTATTTCAGTTTTAATTGAAGTCAAAGACCTTAAGATAAATGTTCTTGAATTTTTGATTTGTCTAACTATTTTTCACCATTTAATTCCTTGAATAATCATAAAATCATGGAAAAATAGTAAATTATCATGAAAAATTCTTATAATTTTTGTGTAACTGTTTTACAGTGTACATAATCTGGGAAAATTATTAATATGTGTTTTCAAAAAGTTTAACACAATTTTTATGATTTTTGTACATTTAAGTGTATTAAATCTTGGGAAAATAGAAGAAAAATAGCATACAGAAGATAAAAATCATCAAAATTTTTATTTATCATCCTATCATATTATAAGAGTTTGTGGTAAATTTTTATTAATTTTGGATGAGCAAAAATATTTTTCCTGTTTTTAATCCATTAAAAACACAAAAATCATAGAAAAATAGATATACACTTTGAAAAATTCCCAAAATATTTTTCTAAGTCTTAAATACAGGGTACAAGCTGCGAAAAATAAGAAATAATATTTTCACATTCCCTAAAGTGGTTTTATGATTTATTAGAGCTAAATAAAAAAAAATTAAAAACCATACTAAACAGTAACAAAAGTCATTGAAACTTCATAGGGAATGTTTATTAACTTAAAGGATCATCCAAGAATTTTTCCAGAACTTATTTACTAGTGTAAGTATTTTATATGATTTAACACTCTATTTTCTTATTATTTTCATATAAAAATAAAGAAAATATATATTGAGCTGAAAACTTCCAGAATGCATCTTCATACAATTTAATAACAATGAGAAATTGTTTTCTTATTTTTGATGTTGAAAACCATGCCTAAAGGCTCAATAAATTATAGAGAAAACTTGGTTCTTGTGATTTATGTAAAGATTATTGATGTTACTATGACAATTTTTGCAATATTTTACAAAGACTTTTGAATCAAGATCTTTTTGTACCTATTAATACATGATATTAAGAGTTCAAAATAATTTTTGAATGACTTTTAGTGATGAATAAGTCCTTTGAACATGCAACACAAAACAAACGTTCATAAGGAAAGTGCTGTTTGAGCAACAGTTTTGTAAAAATTGGTAAAAATCGAAATATTGGAATTTTACAGTGAGGTCAGATGGGTTTGAAAGCTAACTCAAAATATTATATTTCAGAAAAAGAATCACGAATGTTGGTTAAGAAATGAGTGAGATATGGCAGTTTAAATTCAGGTAAAGAAATCTGGCAGATTGCATGCATGATGATTTGTTAGAAAAGTGAGTTTTCATCATTTCCTTGAGTAAATCTTTTGAAGTATTTTAAATATATCATGATAAACTCATATTTTAGTCATGTTTCCAGAGATCAAAAGATTAAAACTTATCAAAATGTATACATACATTTATGAACAAAATTTTGTTTTTCAAAAACTCTTAACTTGAGTTTGATGTTTTAATCCTTAAAATCGATTTTTGCACTAAGATCATGAACATGCAACCTTGTTTATCATACATGCATGATGTTAAAACACATCCATCATGTTCTAAAAACCATTTTAACAAAAATAAAACAAGTTTGAAGAAGATGAAGAAGGAGAAAGTGTAAGAAAAAGAGCAAAACTTGAAGGAAAAGTGAAGTAGAAATCGATTTTACCTTCAAGAATACCACAAGATGATGAAGATTTCGAGTTTGAGGAGTGTTCTTGGGTTTGTTTTCTGGAAAATTTCATGGTTCTTTGAGGGAGGAAGAGAGAATGGAGTGGTGTTTGGAGAGAAAAATTAGAGAGAAGGTAGAGAGAGTTTTCTAGAGAGAGAAAGAAGAGAGATGTGTGTGTGTTGGAGAATGAGAGTGTGAGAGAGAGATATGGGGAGAGAGGGATCCGAATTTTTTTAGTATAATACCCTTTCTCATTCATTTTCTTTTATAAAATTTAAGTTCTTTTATAAAATATCTCAATTTTTATATAAAATGTGCACTAAAATCAAGTTTTTATTCATAAAACCTTGATTTTTGATTTATAAATAAAGGGTAAATGCTAATGAGTTAAATTTTATTTTCCTTGAATATATTTCCCTGAATTTAATTGTTTTAGGATAATATTATGAGTTTCATAACTATTTTTATAGAATTCTTGATGTCAAATTTTATAAAATTTAGGTTTTAGGGTTTTTAGGGTTTTGAGAATTAATAAATCTTTAGATATCAAAATCAATAGAATCTTTGAGACTTCAATTTATCTTATGGTATTATAACTCTTTTATAGTTATAAATAATATTTGTAACTTATTTTATCGGTTTATTGGCATTCTATGTAGTGGTTTCGAGATTCAAACGAAATTGAGGAAATCAAGTATACTAGTCCTAGTTTTCAACTCTGACTTAAGTTTCTATGAGGCTCCAACCTAATTTCTACTGCTAGGTCAAGTGCATAATGTGTGTATATGATTCATGAAAAGGTGTTTGAGTCAAAGAGTGACCCAAATATGGATAGTCACTACAGTTAAGTAGTACTAGAATTCACATATCAATGTGAAATCTAAGTACACTATCATCCGATCCTACTTGTTTCCAAGTTTCTAGTAGGTTATAACTTAGCTTCTAGTTACTAAGTCTATTATGTGCCGTCCCTATATGTGCAACTAAGTTTATTCAAATCTAGAACCGACTCGAATTTTGACGGTTGTCACATTCTCCCCCGGTTGAAATAATTTCGCCCCGAAATTCAATTCGTGACGTATTCTATTAGAACTCAGTCGAATACAATTATATAGCTGGAGAGGTGGTGACTTGCAGTGTTCTTTGATTATTCCGGGTTTATTTCCTAAAAGGAAGAACCCAATTCTTTAGCTATAGTCAAATTAATGTTTCCTTAATTTGAGTTCTACAATTTAGATTGCGAGAAATTAGGATCATGGAAATCATGATCCAAACATGGCGACCTAGTCGAAAAATATCATCTAGTTAGATATTATCTGAATTAAGAGAGCTATAAGTTTTGCTGAAGCACTAACTGCACTGAGCGTTAAATCCACATTGATCCTTAAGTCGCGTTCTAAATTAGCACTAAGTGTAAATTCGCCATCTAATAAAGAAGGGATTAAGAACAATTTATTCACTTCCGGGTTGGCTACTAAATATGGAAAATATATATAATCTGAAATAAGAAGGGGTAGCATGAATGAAAAAGAAGCGATCGAGGGTAAGTTCCTAAAGATACGCACTACGGGTAAGCAACGAAATTTTGGTACCTCTCGAATGTAAATGCTATTTAAGTGTCGTCTATAAAATAAGTTACGAAACGATCGAGGATTTCCGAAGCAATATTTACTACCACAGTTACTCTTACAATAATAAAACCTTATTCGAAAAATAAATATATTTAGAGTGTCATTTTTGCAAATGGAGGCGATGAAAGTTTATGAGAAATTAAATCACATTGTGTAGATAACATTTTAAGTGCTTAGAAGTGATAAAAATCTCACTGTTATCAAAATGTGTGTTTAGAAATGATAATTAATCTCACTATTATGAAAATGTGTAATAATTCGAAGATAGTGAAGAAACATGTGTGGCGATCCAACAAAGTAGTAAAATAATATAGAGATTAATTAAGGTTAAAGGTTTAAGTCGTCATTAAAGGAATTTGTATAGAAATATTTGTATTAAACTTTTGAGAAATTGTCCAATTGTCTAAGTCAGGACAAATTCAAGTTTACGAGGAGTCAGAATACTTATGAAAACAAGTTTGAGAGTTTAGGAACTCACTGAAAACTGCAAAGTAAAATACTATTTTAAGAACGGTGTAAAAATGTTAATCTTTGAAAATAGTGCATTCATAGTTTAGTGTTTCTATAAAAACAATCATTTAGAGAATAGATAATCGTAAAATTCAAAACTTTTGATGTATTTAAAGAAAAGAAGAAAGATAAGGAAATATATCCTTCACATACATGTTCCGGATATAGAAAAATTATAAGCATAGGAGTATTCATCTTGTGTATTAATTATAAGGAAAAATACAATGAAACTTACATTTTAAATCAAATTTCCGAATTTGGAATGAAAGAGCAAATGCAAATAAGGATTACTTGTTTACTGTAGATTTCAAAATAAAAACAAGATGTATATGATAAAAGGCGTAATTGAATATATTAAAGTTGACTAAATCAAAAGTATGCCTTATGACTATATACGTATTAATCGCTCAAAACGAAAGGGTAGACTTCTAGTCTTTATGTATACGAACATGATACTAGGAGAAGCAAAATAGACAGAAACAAAGTTAGACAATGTATTATGTTACTATTATGGGCGTGCGAGATCTAAAATCAAAAAGAGAGCGAGAAATCAAGTTCGGGGGAAAGAAAAAGGAAAGTAGCGGCGGCAATGATTGTTATTGTTAAAATTATAAGAACAATACATATAGGTAGATTTAAAACCAGGTTGAGATATATTTCAAACTTAAATATTTGATGTATATTGATGATTAAATAGACATGTGGGAGTTTTAAAGTGTTTCCTAAATATTTATGAGTTATCTATTAAGTTAAACTCCATTTGTGAATAAGAAGAAACACTAAAACTTGTAATTGAAAAATCTGACAACTTTGACCTTTTAGACTGAAGTTCAACCGTAGTTAAAACGGATAAGGTAAAGAATCAGTATATTTAGAAGAGTAATTATATATTGTTGAGAGTGAATCACTAGAAATTTAACATTGAACACTATGTTTTGCAATGCAGTAAACGTCTAGAAAATTTATAGATTATATAAATAATTTGTAATAAAATATACAAATATGGTAAGTTTTAAAATGTAGGCATTAGTGATGTCTTGTAAAAAAATTCTGAAGTGAAAGGTTGTAAAAATACCATGTTGGGTTTCAAGAAAACACATTTAAGTAAAGTACAATGCCTAAATGAGAAAGTGGCCAAAAGAGCCAAAACAAAACTGGTTCGAAAGATCCGATGAAACTTATTCATATAATATGAACTTCAATGTCATATGTTTAAGTTTTCTAGCATAGCGTTTAAACACTTTTATAAAAGAAAATGTTTCTATGTTTTTCGAAAACATGTCAAAATGGTAAGCAAGGTTGAAAATGGTTTATATGCCCTTAAAAGCACATCTATCCATTGAAATGGATTTGAAATAGCAATGTTAAAACCAATATTGGTTAAATTGAGTTTTGAAGAAAGGTGTTAAGTTAAAGCAAGTTGTCAAAAGATTTTTAGCGAGAATATGGATTACACTGTTAGGAAATGTCTACTAAGTTGAATGAAGTGGTTATAAAATATTTTATTGATGATAAATAAAACCGATGAAGCAAAATAACTTTTCGATGGAAGATTAAGAAGTAAGGAATAAGTATGTTAGTGTAGCTGATCGTACCTAAATACTAAGGCGAGTACAAGGCGAGTATAAGGCGAGTATAAGGCGAGTACCGATGTCTTTTTCCCCAAGATAAAGGACAAGAAAAATTGTTTGAAAAATGTTTTATGGCGTCAATGCAGTTTACGACCTTTTATAGAGGTCAAAGGGGCATCCTATGTTATGTTTTAAGCTCAAGGTGGAAACAACGTAGAGCTAAATCATAGCGTAGTAATAAGGTCTCACGTATGGGTTAAACCTCCGTGTCTCCTCGTGAGTCGAATCCGGAATGCCCGCCAATGGTATCCAAGTGATTACTTAGTGGCGACTCATCTACCTCCTTACGCGATGCTCCAATTATCATTCGTGTCGGTATCGAAACGCTTTTTCCTAGTTGTAACTCTAGTAAGAAGACGATGAAGTGGTATCGAGGAATAATTGATATAGGTTTCGACTTAAGATTATTAGTAGTGTGTATCTAGCTACTAACCTTACATCTAAAGTCAAAATCTACCGAGGAATACTCATTCTCAGTACTAAGTGCATTGCTCCTAGAGTGGCAAGTGATATAAGCTAAGTGGTTAACCTAGCACTTGATAAGGGATAAGAATATTTCTGAATAAAGGCATTGTTATAAAAGTGCACTTAGTTTCTAAGTGTATCTAGATGAATGCCTATAATATGCAATGCCCGTACGCACACCAAAAAAATTTTGTTTTTCAAAAGTTTAAGTTGAAAATTGTTTTGAACATAATTCTACTATAACCATTCCAGCCTCACATTAACTTTCCTTAATTAAGCATAATTGGCCAGGCTATACTTAATTAAAGTCCAATAATGCGTATTCGAATTAGTTATACCAGTAGTATGTTCAGTATTTAAAAAAAAACGTTTAGAAATTTTTTGGCTATAGTTGTGGTTCTCCAAAGGAAAACCGGTATTCTCTATAACCTTCGGCTCTGATACCATTTCTGTCACACCCCGCTAAAGCGGAAATACAGGGCGTGGCAGTACAAAGGGTCTCATAGCAAAAGTTAAAAGATAACACCAACCATAGTATTAAAAATCATTACAAATTTACAATGAGTTTGAACAACTTTTTAAAAGAGATTACAATGTATTTAAAAGTCAACAGATGCAAATGCTCCTACAAGTGTTGTGTCTCTACGTGCCTCTTACTAGATGATTCCTGAAAAAGCATGTAAAACGAGCGTCAACTACAAAAATAGTTGGTGAGTACTCACATATTTAAAAATAATATTGGTTTCATAAATCGAAATAAAAATTTTGATAAAAGTTTCCACGAATAAAAATATATTGCCAAAATAAGTAAATAAGTTTGCATAAACAAAGTTCGTTGTCATCATGAGAGATAAAGTATGTTGCTCAAATGAGATGTAATGTTCATATTCTCATGGGAAATAAAGTTCTTTACTAAAACGAGTAAACAAGTTTCATTGCTAAAATAAGTATATAAGTTTCGTTGATAAAATGAGTATACAAGTTTCGTTACTAAAATACGATATAAGATTCGTATATGCATCAAGTTTCCATTCATGAGTTCACAACCCAAGCCTAATGACCGTTCCTGCCCCCATTCCATCATGTCCATGGTTCCCATGATGTCAGTTCATGGAAATATGCACTCGCGGTTCTGGGCGAGTGGGGGCTGTCGACCCCAAATAGCGCTATCCATAAGACCATCAGCTCGAATATGAGTTAATAGGTTGTATCGGTTCTCCGGGGACTTAATCGTACAAGTTCATAACACCAAATTCATAGTACAAGTTCATAATACAAGGTTCATACAACAAGGTTCATATCATATAGTTCATAGCACAAGTTCATAAAATAATGTTCATAGAAATTGTAGCATGCTTTCCACCCCAAAATATTAAAGACGTAAAATATGGGCTATGAATACTCACAATATGCAAAACATAGCAACCAAGTTTATATGAGTCAAATAAATACAATGAACATAGATAGTTTAAGACATGCTTTCCCACCTCCAAAACATTTAAAAGATACCGAAAATAGGGGAGTCGTGAATACTCATAATACATTGAGATGATGCTACTGGTGCCTTGAACTACGTTCCACGTGTACCACTCCCGATTCCTACAATAATGGTATTCGCTAGTGATTCTCTAATCGAAATCTAACACTAGTATACTTACTACTACAATAGAATTATGCCAATATTGTGTCAAAATTTAATAATGATAAGTTACAAAAAAAATTTCTGTGAAAATTAAATTTCAATGAATCAATTGTTATATAACAATTTAAGTGGAAAATTATCATTATTGAAATGTTAATATTTAACATTTTAAGAAGTGTTCTAATGATTAAATATTCAAAAACTAAATCAATTTAGTTCTAAATTTCCCAAACTTTGTATTTCAGTTTTAATTGAAGTCAAAGACCTTAAGATAAATTTTCTTGAATTTTTGATTTGTCTAACTATTTTTCACCATTTAATTCCTTGAATAATCATAAAATCATGGAAAAATAGTAAATTATCATGAAAAATTCTTATAATTTTTGTGTAACTGTTTTACAGTGTACATAATCTGGGAAAATTATTAATATGTGTTTTCAAAAAGTTTAACACAATTTTTATGATTTTTGTACATTTAAGTGTATTAAATCTTGGGAAAATAGAAGAAAAATAGCATACAGAAGATAAAAATCATCAAAATTTTTATTTATCGTCCTAACATATTATAAGAGTTTCTGGTAAATTTTTATTAATTTTGGATGAGTAAAACTATTTTTCCTGTTTTTAATCCATTAAAAACACAAAAATCATAGAAAAATAGATATACACTTTGAAAAATTCCCAAAATATTTTTCTGAGTCTAAAACACAAGGTACAAGCTGCGAAAAATAAGAAATAATATTTTCACATTCCCTAAAGTGGTATTATGATTTATTAGAGCTAAATAAAAAAAAAATAAAAACCATACTAAACAGTAACAAAAGTCATTGAAACTTCATGGGGAATGTTTATTAACTTAAAGGATCATCCAAGAATTTTTCCAGAACTCATTTACTAGTGTAAGTATTTTATATGATTTAACACTCTATTTTCTTATTATTTTCATATAAAAATAAAGAAAATATATATTGAGCTGAAAACTTCCAGAATGCATCTTCATACAATTTAATAACAATGAGAAATTGTTTTCTTATTTTTGATGTTGAAAACCATGCCTAAAGGCTCAATAAATTATAGAGAAAACTTGGTTCTTGTGATTTATGTAAAGATTATTGATGTTACTATGACAATTTTTGCAACATTTTACAAAGACTTTTGAATCAAGATCTTTTTGTACCTATTAATACATGATATTAAGAGTTCAAAATAATTTTTGAATGACTTTTAGTGATGAATAAGTCCTTTGAACATGCAACACAAAACAAATGTTCATAAGGAAAGTGCTGTTTGAGCAACAGTTTTGTAAAAATTGGTAAAAATCGAAATATTGGAATTTTACAGTGAGGTCAGATGGGTTTGAAAGCTAACTCAAAATATTATATTTCAGAAAACGAATCACGAATTTTGGTTAAGAAATGAGTGAGATATGGCAGTTTAAAGTCAGGTAAAGAAATCTGGCAGATTGCATGCATGATGATTGGTTAGAAAAGTGAGTTTTCATCATTTCCTTGAGTAAATCTTTTGAAGTATTTTAAATATATCATGATAAACTCATATTTTAGTCATGTTTCCAGAGATCAAAAGATTAAAACTTATCTAAATGTATACATGCATTTATGAACAAAATTTTGTTTCTCAAAAACTCTTAACTTGAGTTTGATGTTTTAATCCTTAAAATCGATTTTTGCACTAAGATCATGAACATGCAACCTTGTTTATCATACATGCATGGTGTTAAAATACATCCATCATGTTCTAAAAACCATTTTAACAAAAATAAAACAAGTTTGAAGAAGATGAAGAAGGAGAAAGTGTAAGAAAAAGAGCAAAACTTGAAGGAAAAGTGAAGTAGAAATCGATTTTATCTTCAAGAATACCACAAGATGATGAAGATTTCGAGTTTGAGGAGTGTTCTTGGGTTTGTTTTCTGGAAAATTTCATGGTTCTTAGAGGGAGGAAGAGAGAATGGAGTGGTGTTTGGAGAGAAAAATTAGAGAGAAGGTAGAGAGAGTTTTCTAGAGAGAGAAAGAAGAGAGATGTGTGTGTGTTGGAGAATGAGAGTGTGAGAGAGAGATATGGGGAGAGAGAGATCCGAATTTTTTTAGTATAATACCCTTTCTCATTCATTTTCTTTTATAAAATTTAAGTTCTTTTATAAAATATCTCAATTTTTATATAAAATGTGCACTAAAATCAAGTTTTTATTCATAAAACCTTGATTTTTGATTTATAAATTAAGGGTAAATGTTAATGAGTTAAATTTTATTTTCCTTGATTATATTTCCCTGAATTTAATTATTTTAGGATAATATTATGAGTTTCATAACTATTTTTATAGAATTCTTGATGTTAAATTTTATAAAATTTAGGTTTTAGGGTTTTTAGGGTTTTGAGAATTAATAAATCTTTAGATATCAAAATCAATAGAATCTTTGAGACTTCAATTTATCTTATGGTATTATAACTCTTTTATAGTTATAAATAATATTTGTAACTTATTTTATCGGTTTATTGGCATTCTATGTAGTGGTTTCGAGATTCAAACGAAATTGAGGAAATCAAGTATACTAGTCCCAGTTTTCAACTCTGACTTAAGTTTCTATGAGGCTCCAACCTAATTTCTACTGCTATGTCAAGTGCATAATGTGTGTATATGATTCATGAAAAGGTGTTTGAGTCAAAGAGTGACCCAAATATGGATAGTCACTACAGTTAAGTAGTAGTAGAATTCACATATCAATGTGAAATCTAAGTACACTATCATCCGATCCTACTTGTTTCCAAGTTTCTAGTAGGTTATAACTTAGCTTCTAGTTACTAAGTCTATTATGTGTCGTCCCTATATGTGCAACTAAGTTTATTCAAATCTAGAACCGACTCGAATTTTGACGGTTGTCACAAAAGTCATAACAGATACTGGCCCCGTTACGTGCCATATCAAGTCTAAGTACGGTTATGACACTCGCAACCTAGATAACAGAATTTACTTTAGTAATAATGAAACAAGTGAACTAACCTCAAAGTAATAACCGATTTGATTACTAGAGGGTATTGATAATGCCCTTAGGATTTAGTTCACCACTTATTCATTAGTTTTATGTAATAAGGCTAATACACCTCACAGGGAACAAACAGGGTTTTTCAAGGAAACTACATCTAACGATACAAGTATGGTAGATACTTGTACACCTCAGACAAGAACAGATAACCAACTATCAACTTTTAAGGAAAATATAGGATTTTCCTGGGATAACTCAACCTTACATAAACAGGCTGTTAAACAAATAACGAATGGACAATCAAACAACTTTCATAAGAAAATATAGGATTTTCTTGGGAAAAACTTTTCAAAGGATCAAGGAAACATTTCTTTCACCAGAACTAAACGCTTATGAACTCACCAGCTTTATGCTGATATTTTTAAAACTGCTTGTATTCTCAGGGCAACAATAGACATGTACTCTTGCCAACTTTTGGAGAAGACGGAGAATTTTAGAGTCATGTCTTTTACTTTTGTTATATGTTCTTATTATAATGTAATGGTTGTGTTTACTTCGCTTACTATGATACAACTGTTGTGATACTACGCACGACGTCACCCGCCCCCGGACGCTTCCGCCGTCCGTTCCGACGGTTCGGGGGTGTGACAGATTAGTATCAGAGCTATTGTTTATAGTGAACTAAGTATACCGAACCTTACATGATATACAACTATAAACACTAAGGGGCCGAAGTGCTCTGAACTAAAAGTATACTTTTAAAATATAAGTATTTTTACAAAAAGTATACAATTATACCTACGTACCAGAAACAGTATCATGAGTAGAACAAAACAAAAGTATTTGGATGTTGGACATCGTGGTTAAACTTAGGCAGTTATGTAATCATGTCTAGGATCAATATTGCCTGATCAACTATATTCATTCGAGACATGACCAACATGTGCTTGGGAGTGACTGTAGTGTTGCAACAGGCCAAAAACTTACCTAGTATCCATACAACAAGGTATCAAAAGAACAAAACATACAACTTAAAATACTGTAGGAGTGGTTTAGCCAGAGCCGAATACATTGTAGAAATTCATTCCTAGTGTTGCTACCTATTCGTTTCTTAGCGATAACTTACTTGCATTAGTAACCTTTCTTTGCTTATCGCTTGGTAGAACACTTTATTATCAGGATGGGATATATTTTGTTTCATATATCTTGAGGACTTACCATCCTCTTCTTCCTGGTTGTTTCTAGAACAAGATGCCTCCCCGAAGAAGACCCATCAGAAGAAACGACGACACTCCACCACCACCACCCCCTCAGTTCGATCCCGCTATGTTCCAGGCAGCTGTTACTGCTGCTGTGGCTGTCGCGATGTCACAGATTAATCCTGGCGGATCTGGCAGGCAGGGAGGTGGTACTCATTCCAAAATCCTGAAGGGAGTCAAGGGCACCAGAAGGAGTGCTCCTATAAAGACTTAATGACTACGAAACCCACATCCTTCGACGGCAATGGATGTGTTATTGCCCTAACTCGATGGTTCGAGAAGATCGAGTCTATCTTCGAAATTTGTTCCTGTTCTGAAGCTAACAAGGTGAAATTTGCCGCTTGCACTTTCACCAACAGAGCATTGACCTAGTGGAATGGTCGGGTCAAATCTTTAACTCTGCCAATAGCCAATGCTATGGGATGGGAGAGCTTGAAAGAGCTCATGCTTGCTGAATACTGCCCACGGGGCGAGATGCAGAAACTGGAGCACGAGTTATGGAACTTGAAGATGAAAAGTTCTGACATTGCTACCTACACTTCTAGGTTTGAAGACCTAGCACTTCTTTTCTCGGGAATGGTTACCCCGGAAAGCAAAAAGATTGAGAGATACGTATGGGGACTGACACAACCCACCAAAGGAAATGTCTTGGCCGCTAGGCCAAACACCTTTGACAGCGCTAAGTGTCTAGCGCAGACTCTCATAGATCACGAAGTTGATCTTGATAATGCGACAGCCACTCCTGAACCAGCTAAGGGAGGTGGTGAGAAAAGAAAGTTCTGGAAGCAACGAAAGGGCCAGTCTTCGCAGGAGCCCTCCAAGAAACAACATACGGTGGTAGTTCACGCTGCTACTACTCTTGCCGCTGCCCCTGCCATTGAAACACTTACCAGTAGATATGCTGGTACCCTTCCTCGGTGCGACAAGTGTAACTATCATCATAATCCCGGCCCATGCCAAGAAATGTCATGCACCAGCTGTGGCAAAAAGGGGCACACGGCTCGAGTTTGCAAAACACCAGTACAACCAACTAATCAGGCATCTGGAGCAGGCGTCGGTCAAGCCTGTTATGGTTGTGGAGAAGTCGGGCACTACAAGAGAAACTGCCCCAAGGCTACAACAACAGGTAGCACAGGGAGAGTACTAGCGATGGGGCAAGAGGAGGCAGTCGCTGATCCTACAGTTGTTTCGGGTACGTTCCTCCTCGACAACTCTTATGCATGCTTTCTTTTCGATTCTGGTGCTGAGAGAAGTTTTGTTAGTCATGCATTCAGACATCTCCTCAAACATAAACCTCAACCACTAACTGAAACATTTACCGTCGAGATGGCTAACGGTGAGAAAGAGAGCACTAATGATATATACGTAGGCTGTACCGTTACCTTGAACGATCATTCTTTTCCTATCGACCTTATGCCAGTTTCCATAAAAAGCTTTGATGTCATCATCGGCATGGATTGGTTGAGCCCCAATCATGCTGATATCCTTTGTTACAAAAAAGCTATCCGTCTCAATCTTTCCTCTGATGAAACTCTCGTGATTTACGACGATAAACTCAGTTCAAACCTTCGTATCATTTCGTGCATCAAAGCCTAGAAACTTCTGCGAAAGGAGTGTCATGCATTCCTAGCCCACGTCATTAACGAGAAGCAGGAAGTTAAAGACCTCGAGAGCATCCCCGAAGTCTGCAACTTTCCCGATGTTTTTCCCGAAGATGTCCCGGGAATCCCTCCCGAACGCCAAGTCGAGTTTCGCATCGACTTAGTCCCCGGAGCTACGCCCGTAGCTAAATCCCCATACCGATTAGCGCCGACAGAAATGCAGGAGTTATCCAGTCAGCTTAATGAGCTGCTCAGCAAAGGATTCATCAGACCGAGTTCCTCACCCTGGGGAGCCCCGATCTTATTTGTGAAAAAGAAGGATGGATCCTTTCAGATGTGCATTGACTATCGCGAACTGAACAAGCTTACAGTCAAAAACCGTTACCCTCTTCCTCGAATCGACGACCTCTTCGATCAACTTCAGCAAGCCAGTTACTTCTCCAAAATAGACCTAAGATCAGGGTACCATCAGTTGCGAGTTCATGAGAATGATGTGCCCAAGACAGCATTCCGAACTCGTTATGGACACTACGAATTTGTAGTAATGCCCTTTGGTCTAACCAACGCACCGGCGGTATTCATGGACCTGATGAATCGGGTGTGCCATTCTTTCCTGGACAAGTTCATAATCGTGTTCATCGACGATATACTTGTTTATTCCAGAAGTGAGGAGGATCATCGACAACACTTGAGATCGGTGCTGCAGACCTTAAGGACGGAGAAGCTGTACACGAAATTCTCCAAGTGCGAATTCTGGATTCGAAAAGTAACCTTCCTAGGTCACATGGTAAGCGAGGAAGGCATACACGTGGACCCCACCAAAATCAAAGCGATAGAGAACTGGTCAGTACCGAAGACGCCCACAGAAATCCGTCAATTCTTGGGTCTCGCTGGCTATTATCGCAGGTTTATCCGGAATTTCTCCAGAATTGCCAAACCCTTAACCACTCTGACTCAGAAAGGCACACCCTTTTGTTGGAGTGAAAAACAAGACACTGCGTTCCAAACATTGAAGCAGGCCCTGTGCAACGCGCCTATCTTGTCTCTGCCCGAAGGGACGGAGGACTTCGTTGTCTACTGTGATGCATCCAATCAGGGCCTAGGCTATGTGCTCATGCAACGGGGAAAAGTCATCGCTTATGCCTCAAGACAGTTGAAAGCACACGAAGTCAACTACACAACGTACGACCTGGAATTGGGAGCAGTGGTCTTCGCATTGAAGATATGGAGACATTATCTCTACGGAACCAAGTGCACTATCTTCACTGACCATAAAAGCCTGCAGCATATTTTCGACCAGAAGGAGCTGAACATGAGACAACGGCGATGGGTTGAGCTACTCAGCGATTACGAGTGCAAAATCCGCTACCATCCCGACAAGGCCAATGTGGTGGCAAATGCCCTCAGCCGGAAGGAGTACTCAGGTCGTAGAGTGAAGGCACTGACCATGACTATCCATTCCAATTTATCAGCGCAAATCAAGGAGGCTCAGCTGGAAGCCTTAAAACCAGAGAACATGTCGGGTGAAGCCTTAAGAGGAATGGAAAAGAACTTAGAAATCAAGGGAGACGGAGTCTACTATCTCATCGACCGGATCTGGACCCCAAAGTTCGGTGGTTACAGAGAGGTTGTAATGAACGAATCTTACAAGACTAGATACTCCGTTCATCCAGGCTCGGACAAGATGTACCTCGATCTCAAGAAACTGTATTGGTGGCCGAACATGAAAGTAGAGATCGCTATCTTCGTGGGCAAGTGCCTGACTTGCGCCAAGGTGAAGGTCGCATATCAGAAGCCCTCAGGTCTACTCCACCAGCCGGATATACCTGAGTGGATGTGGGAAAGGATTACTATGGATTTTATCACCAAATTACCCAAAGCTCCGAGTGGGTATGACACCATCTGGGTAATAGTCGATCGATTGACGAAATCCGCTCACTTCCTACCAATCAAAGAAACTTTCAAAATGGAGAGACTCACACGAATCTACATCCAAGAGATAGTCCGACTGCACGGTGTGCCTGTGTCCATTATATCCGATCGAGATAGCAGGTTCACCTCGAGATTTTGGCAGTCCCTGCAGAAAGCTCTTGGAACTAAGCTGGATATGAGCACAACTTACCATCCTCAAATAGATGGACAAAGTGAGAGAACCATCTAGACTTTGGAAGACATGTTGAGAGCATGTGTCATTGACTTCGGTAAGTCGTGGGACACCCATTTGCCCTTGGTCGAGTTTTCCTATAACAGCAGTTACCATACCAGCATCAAGGCTGCGCCTTTTGAAGCCCTCTATGGTCGCAAGTGCAGATCCTCTCTGTGCTGGGCTGAGGTGGGCGACACGCAACTAGCCAAGGGGCAAGTCCCTGACAGCACTCTCACTGGTCCAGAAATCATCCACGAAACCACAAAAAAGATCATATAAATCCGAGAATGACTGAAAGCCTCACGAGATAGACTAAAGAGCTACGCCGATAAACGACGAAAACCCTTGGAGTTCCAGGTTGGAGACCGTGTTCTATTGAAGGTCTCGCCCTGGAAAGACATGATACTCTTCGGAAAGCGTGGAAAGCTAAATCCAAGATACATAGGACCCTTCGAGATCCTCACTAGGATCGGTCCCGTAGCCTACAAACTTCGTTTACCGCAAGAACTTAGCAACATTCATCCTGTCTTCCACGTTTCGAATCTTAAGAAATGTGTAGCCGACGAAACCCTTACGATTCCTCTCAACGAGATTGAGATCAACGAGAACCTGAACTTTATGGAAGAACCAGTCGAAATCATGGATAGAGAGATCAAACGAACAAAGCAAAGTCGCATCCCGATAGTGAAGGTTCGCTGGAATGCCAAGCGGGGACCTGAATTCACTTGGGAGCGCGAAGATCAGATGAAACAAAAATATCCACATCTCTTTCCGAGTCCATAATTTGTATTTTTATGTTTGAATTTTGGGACGAAATTCCCTCTAACGGGGGGATGATGTGACAACCCGGAACTTCTATCCTGTACAATTGATCTGTATATCAATGTTAAACTCGATTTTATCACCTTTTAATGCCGTTTAAGGGTTTGATCAAGCGTTCTAAGCCTCGTACAATCAAAGTTTGGGTCCTAGGTCGAGTAATACCAAGTCATAGTTCAACATTCGGGCCATCCACCCTCTCGGGAGGAGTGTACGACCGTACACATGGGTGTGCGGCCGCACACCCACCCCTCAACCGTACACCCACCTCTATATAAAGGAGGAGACCCCTTCATTCACTCTTTTTCCCTTTTGGTTGCACACTACTTTCTCTCTCTAGAATCTTCATATAAGGACCCTCCAAAGGCTTCAAAAACGTAAGTATTCTATCATCTAGCTTGTTATACTTGTAAGACTTCTTAATCTAAGCCCTAATTCATCAAGTTTTTATCTTGTTCATCACCCCTTTCAAGGTGTACGGCCGCACACCTTCATAAGGTGGCCGTACACACCTTAAAGGCTCTCCAAAGTGAGAGTTTGGCCTCCATCTGCTAGTTGGACTCGGTATTGGCTTTAAAACACCCGAAAATCGACATTTTTTGCATGAATGAAGAGTGTACGGCCGCACACCCCTCTGTACGGCCGCACACTCCCTTGTACAACCGCACACACATCCTCTTGGCCATACACCCACTTTGATGCTCATTTTTGGCCTCAAACTTGCAATAACACTCCGTTTGGGACCTAGAACACTCATTAGATGCTTGTAGGACCTTGGAAACACCTCAAAACACTCCCCATCATGAGTGTACGGCCATACACTCATGGGCCGTACACACCCAAAGGGTGGCCGTACACCTCCCTCGTTCGATCATATAAGGTCCCGACACTTAGTTCAAGCATTTACAGGTCCTTAGGGTGGTTTCCCGTCATGTTTAGTCATGAAACACCCTAATTCTAACACACATATGTGTTACCATATGTTAATAGGATCCACTTGCGTACGAAACAACAGTTGACACTCAGCATCCACACCGATCGTACGCTCGAATACTACGTGAAACAGTGAGTTCATACCCCTACGCTTTTCCGAGTTTTTCATGTTTTCAGGGGGGGGGGGAATACAAGAAAAAGTACAAGGAAACTTGTGCTGAAGTTATATTATTTTGTATAAAATAATTATATGTTCAGTATGCTTTTAACATAGAAAACAGTTTTACCAAACGATTAAGAAATCAACTCGTAGAAACAGTTTTCAAAACTAAAGCAAGGAACTTGTGAATCTTGTCATAAAATGTGATATTTTACAAAGGATTCATACAAAACATAAACAGGATTTTCGGTATTATTACATGCAAATTATTAGACTAAAGTTGGAGACACGTCCTTGGTAACACTCCCACCGAATTCGAGAGTGTAGGACTAGCACTTGTAACTAGAATCTCTTGTAGGGAGAGCGTGACTATTGTGTATAGATCTATACGGGATTGACTATCCCGCACCTCGCTGCTAGCTACAGTTGGACCGTCAGGTCTACGGGTGACAAAGTCATAAAAGATATTGGCCCCGTTACGTGCCATATCAAGTCTAAGTACGGTTATGACACTCGCAACCTAGATAACATAATTTACTTTTGTAATAATGAAACAAGTGAACTAACCTCAAAGTAATAACCGATTTGATTACTAGAGGGTATTGATAATGCCCTTAGGATTTAGTTCACCACTTATTCGTTAGTTTTACGTAATAAGGCTAATACAACTCACAGGGAACAAACAGGGTTTTTCAAGGAAACTACATCTAACGATACAAGTATGGTAGATACTTGTACACCTCAGACAAGAACAGATAACCAACTATCAACTTTTAAAGAAAATATAGGATTTTCCTGGGATAACTCAACCTTACATAAACAGGTTGTTAAACAAATAACGAATGGACAATCAAACAACTTTCATCAGAAAATATAGGATTTTCTTGGGAAAAACTTTTCAAAGGATCAAGGAAACATTTCTTTCACCAGAACTAAACGCTTATGAACTCACCAGCTTTATGCTGATATTTTTAAAACTGCTTGTATTCTCAGGGCAACAATAGACAGGTACTCTTGCCAACTTTTGGAGAAGACGGAGCATTTTGGAGTCACGTCTTTTACTTTTGTTATATACTGTTATGAACAAACTATGTTTTTAAACAATGTAAATATTCTAATTATAATGTAATGGTTGTGTTTACTTCGCTTACTATGATACAACTGTTGTGATACTACGCATGACGTCACCCGCCCCCGGACGCTTCCGCCGTCCGTTCCGAAGGTTCGGGGGTGTGACACAAACACTACTATTATTACGGAAGAAACATATAATTGTTTACTCCATATCCTCTCAAGAACAAGTCCAAGCTCTTCTTAGATAAACATTTCCAAATGATTCTTGACAATTTGGTAAGTGTTTTCTTCATAATCTAGTGTTCCTACACACTTTGACACTAGTTTCATCTTATTTACGCACATTATCATGTGTTAAAACTCTTAGGATAATATCATCTTCAAAGAGTTCATCAACCACTTTCAAGTGTTCCAGGCTCGGAGATCTTCATAATCATCTCTTTATCCAACGACAACTACACTCAAAGTGAGTTCATATCCCCACATTTTCGAGTTTTCCATGTTTTAGGGGGGAGTACAAGTAAAGTTTGGTTTATCACGCAAATACTTGCATGTTTCATCTCTATGTTAAATATAAAATATTATTTGCAGGAAATAAAGTTATCACTAGTTTGTAGACAATTATTTGTGATATATTAGTTTTGAAATGCAAAACTAACAAAAAAAACATAAACTATGTTATATAATCATAGGAAAAGTTATAATTACAAAACTACAAGGATTTTGAGACTTTTACCAACATATAATTTTTGTTCTAACAAAAGGGTTACATTTGGTTATTTCACCATTTTGTGGAAAACAACCCAAAAATATGATGTTTTAACCATACATTTGGAAAGTAGACAAAAACATCGTTAAAAACGGGCCAAAAGCTCGAAATGGACTTTTGCATACAAATTTCTCATACTTGTGTTGGATGTAAGAGTTTATGACATAATCTTTTATAGACACCTAGACAAGATAATTACTATGTACTTATATAAATGGTTATATAAATAGTCTTAACAAACAAACATAATAAACTATAATTGGTATTGTTTGGGAGTCACAAACACTACTATCATTACGGAAGAAACATATAAATGTTTACTCCATATCCTGTCAAGAACAAGTCCAAGTTCTTCTAAGGTAAACATTTCCAAATGATTCTTGACAATTTGGTAAGTGTTTTCTTGATAATCTAGTGTTTCTACACACTTTGACACTAGTTTCATCTTATTTACACACATTATCATGTGTTAAAACTCTTAGGATAATATCATCTTCAAAGAGTTCATCAACTACTTTCAAGTGTTCCAGGCTCGGAGATCTTCACAATCATCTCTTTATCCAACGACAACCACACTCAAGGTGAGTCTATACCCCCACATTTTCGAGTTTTCCATGTTTTATGGGGGGGGGGGTACAAGTAAAGTTTGGTTTTTTCACGCAAATACTTGCATGTTTCATCTCTATGTTAAATATAAAACATTATTTGCAGGGAATACGGTTATCACTAGTTTGTAGACAATTATTTGTGATATATTAGCTTTGAAATGCAAAACTAACAAAAACAAAACATAAACTATGTTATATAATCATAAGAAAAGTTATGATTACAAAACTACAAGGATTTTGAGACTATTACCAACATATAGTTTTTTTTTCTAACAAAAAGGGTTACATTCTGGTTATTTCACCATTTTGTGGAAAACAACCCAAAAATATGATGTTTTAACCATACATTTAGAAAGTACACAAAAACATCGTTAAAAACGGGGCAAAAGCTCGAAATGGACTTTTGCATACAAATTTCTCATACTTGTGTTGGATGTAAGATTTTATGACATTATCTCTTATAGACACCTAGACAAGATAATTACTATTTACTTATATAAATGATTATATAAATAGTCTTAACAAACAAACATAATAAACTATAATTGGTATAGTTTGGGAGTCAAAAACACTACTATCATTACGGAAGAAACATATAATTGTTTACTCCATATCCACTCAAGAACAAGTCCAAGCTCTTCTGAGATAAACATTTCCAAATGATTCTTGACAATTTGGTAAGTGTTTTCTTCATAATCTAGTGTTTCTACACACTTTCACACTAGTTTCATCTTATTTACACACATTATCATGTGTTAAAACTCTTAGGATAATATCATCTTCAAAGAGTTCATCAACCACTTTAAAGTGTTCCAGGCTCGGAGATCTTCACAATAATCTCTTTATCCAACGACAACCACACTCAAGGTTAGTTCATAACCCCACATTTTCGAGTTTTCCATGTTTTAGGGTGGAGTACAAGTAAAGTTTGGTTTATCATGCAAATACTTGCACGTTTCATCTCTATGTTAAATATAAAACATTATTTGCAGGAAATACGGTTATCACTAGTTTGTAGACAATTATTTGTGATATATTAGTTTTGAAATGCAAAACTAACAAAAACGAAACATAAACTTTGTTATATAATCATAAGAAAAGTTATGATTACAAAACTACAAGGATTTTGAGACTTTTACCAACATATAGTTTTTTTCTAACAAAAAGGGTTACATTCTGGTTATTTCACCATTTTGTGGAAAACAACCCAAAAATATGATGTTTTAACCATACATTTTGTAAGTAGACAAAAACATCGTTAAAAACGGGGCAAAAACTCGAAATAGACTTTTGCATACAAATTTCCCATACTTGTGTTGGATGTAAGATTTTATGACATAATCTTTTATAGACACCTAGACAAAATAATTACTATGTATTTATATAAATGATTATATAAATAGTCTTAACAAACAAACATAATAAACTATAATTGGTATAGTTTGGGAGTCACAAACACTACTATCATTACGGAAGAAACATATAATTGTTTACTCCATATCCTCTCAAGAACAAGTCCAAGCTCTTCTTAGATAAACATTTCCAAATGATTCTTGACAATTTGGTAAGTGTTTTCTTCATAATCTAGTGTTTTTACACACTTTGACACTAGTTTCATCTTATATAAACACATTATCATGTATTAAAACTCTTAGGATAATATCATCTTCAAAGAGGTCATCAACCAATTTCAAGTGTTCCAGGCTCGGAGGTCTTCACAATCATCTCTTTATCCAACCACAACCACACTCAAGGTGAGTTCATACCCCCACATTTTCTAGTTTTCCATGTTTTAGGGGGGAATACAAGTAAAGTTTGGTTTATCACGCAAATACTTGCATGTTTCATCTCTATGTTAAATATAAAACATTATTTGCTGGAAATATGGTTATCACTAGTTTGTACACAATTATTTGTGATATATTAGTTTTGAAATGCAAAACTAACAAAAACAAAACATAAAGTATGTTATATAATCATATGAAATGTTTTATATTTAACATCGTTAAAAACGGGGCAAAAGCTCGAAATGGACTTTTGCATACAAATTTGTCATACTTGTGTTGGATGTAAGATTTTATGACATCATCTTTTATAGACACCTAGAAAAGATAATTACTATGTACTTATATAAATGATTATATAAATAGTCTTAACAAACAAACATAATAAACTATAATTGGTATAGGTTGGGAGTCACAAACACTACTATCATTACGGAAGAAACATATAATTGTTTACTCCATATCCTCTGAAGAAATGTGACAACTCGAAATTTCTATCTTGTACAACCATTCACCTCATTAGAAGTGAGATTTGTTTTTGCTAACTTTTAAGCTGTTTGGAGTCAATTTGAGTGTTCTAAAGCCTAGTACTTCAAGAAGTAATTATAGGAAGTATACTTTAGAGTTTGTTTTGCATCATTTAAGTCTCAAAACTCCAAGAGTTTGGAGTTTACGACCCCAAACATGGAGTTTACGGCCGTAAACTCTAAAGAGTATAAATATGACACTTAGTCATTTTTGGCTCATTTCTCACTTCCAAGCTCAAGAACACCCACATTCTCTCTCAAGTATCATAAGATCTTCTTCCAAAATTCCCAAAAATGTAAGTGTTTCTTCTCATGATTTGTTGATACAACACTTCATGTAGTAGTTATACATGATTTCATCCATGAAATCTTCTCTTTGTCATAGATCTTCAAGTGTTCTTCATTTCACCAAGAACACCAAAAACACACACTAGCGTTCTTGGGCCTTAAACACTCTTACAAGCTTCCTATAAGTAAGTACACCCCTCTCAACTAGTTATGTGCTTAGATTACTTGTTAAACCATTGAAAAACACCAAGAAGTCCCAAGAACACATTGGTTTACGGCCAAGGCAATCTCCTTGGACCGTAAACACCATTAGGTGGTGCATGTGTGCCACCATTACTTACTAGGGCTTGGATATTGGACTAGAACCTTTCATGCATGAGCTAAGGACCTTAAACCACGAAATGATAGGTGTTACCATGGGTTTACGGCCGTAAACCCACTAGGACCGTAAACCCTAATAAGGGGGCCATTATGTTCCCTAGTCCCTTCTAAAGCTTTGGAACCAAGTCTAGATCACTTCCATCAGGAGTATAGGACCTTAAACAAGCAAAAGAATCCAACACACATGATTTTACGGCCGTAAACTCATGGGGAAATGACCATGGGCCGTAAACTCTAAAAGGTGGTGGAATTGTGTCACTATCACTTCCTAAGGCTTGGACTTGATCATAGGATACTTAACCTTGACTTGTAAGACCCTAAAACACAAAATGGTACTAATTACCATGAGTTTACGGCCGTAAACTCATGGGGGAAGTGACCATTGGCCATAAACTCATGTGGTGTTACCATATGGGCAGTAAACTCCAATGTGAGGCCATACTCTCTTTAGATGCAACCCTTTGGTACTCATTAGCACTTGAATCAAAGTGTTATCCATGTATTAGGGTATCCTTACTTGATTAATTAGTTGTTAAATGACTAATTAGATACATATATGTGTCATTAGATGTTAAATAGGATCCGTGTGTGTGTTCAAGTCTTCACTTGACACTTAGCATCCTATCCAGCACTTCCATCCAAACCACTCACTGCAGGTGAGTTCATACCCCTTAATCAACCTTTGAAATGATTTTTAATGCTTTTATGGGGGGGGGGGGGGGAATACAAGTTGAAACTTTCTAGTTATTATCTTTAATCACATGTGATTAATAACTAGAACAAACCAGAAAAAATTTCTATTACTTTCAAACTGTTATCAAACTTATGGATTTTAAATACTTCAGAACCTTTTAAACTCTTTTACATGCTAAATCCTTTATAAAACTCTTTTTAACTTATATTATTGTCGAACTCATATCTATACAGATATATATGTATATAAGTAAGGTTTGAAGGACTTAGGACTGATAGCTCACTTTATTTCATGTTCCTTGTTTGGTTGTGGACTTAGGGTATCCTGATATCTGTTCGAGTGTCGTTGAAAGCTTAGTTATATATCATATATATGTGTTTGGATATAAAAGCTTCATTTCGATTCATTAGCTTTGAGTAGCGAAGGCACACAAACAACATTACTAGTTAACTATAATAGGTATAGTTAAGAGATTTCTACTCACTATTACCATCACAATGACTCATACAAGAGTCAGTACATTTACAAGTCACTTCATACGTATTACATTGAGGAACAATACATATTATACACTATACAGGAGAACATACTATACATTACACAAGAGGATATACTATACACTACTACAGAGAAAACATTACTACACTATGGTTTACTATACAAACATTTGAATACTATAAATAGAATGTGACATACTACTTCTCGATACGACACTGCATTGTTGTACCACGTTGTAACCAGAGTCTCCTGGAGGGAGAGCGGGCATTGTGTGTATAGATCTATACGGGACAGACACTCCGACACCCCGACTGCTAGCTACAGTCCTAGCCGATAGGCCAAGGGGCGACAAAATGTCACCTCACTACATATGACACCGGAGGGTCATCATTTATTCAGTCGTCGATCAGCATGGTTACACACGAGTTCACATTCAAACCTTTAATTAACCGACAAATGATTAAAGGCAAAAAGAATCCCCGAGGTGTATTGTACATTTTATACTACCGGGAGTCTGTAATTTATAACTATAGTCAGCAGTGCCACTGCTGAGGTAAAACATTATTTTCCCTAACACATTTACTTTGTGATCTTCTTACATAGATGTTAATGAAAACTATATTATGATAATGATAGTCATACTTGGGAAAACTCATACTTTTACAAATGAACAAACGTACAAAAGTCGGGTCTTGGTAGAAGACAACATTTCAGTAGAAAATATAGGATTTTCTAAGAAGTACAAACAATTGCAACTTTTACAAACATTTCACTAACACATACATTACATTGTTACAAACATTTTATTTCAATCAATGACACTAAATACTTATGAACTCACAAGACTCATCTTTTATTTTGATTCATATTTTGGTGTCTTACAAACTATACAAAACACGCTTGTATTAAAATTATTATATTAATGCAATGGATGTTGTTGCTTGTCTTTACTATTATGCATTGTTATGATACTGTACATGAAGTCCTCCACCCCAAGACGTTTCCGCCGTGCCAGTTTTGGGGTGTGACAGATTGGTATCAGAGCATTGTTTATAGTGAATCGAGTATATCAACCCATAAAAGATATACAAACTATAAACGCATCGGGATTAAAACACTCTGACCAAGAATTTATACTTTTAAATAATCAAATATTTAACTAAGTATATATACATCTATTCATATCAGGGTCAGTATCATACTAGATCAGAACAAAAGTATTACGATTGTTGAACAACGCAATTAGGCTTAGAGACATATAGTCAAACCTAGGGGGATATAGCCTGATCAACTATATTTCCCGAGGAGTGACTAGCATGTGCCTAAGAATGATTGTGGTGTTACAATGAGTCTAAAAACTTACCAACAATAGTACAACGGGAACATTAGAACAGAACATAAACCAAAAATACTATAGGAGTATTTTGTGTTACTATAATTACTTATGTGCAAACTAAAAAGGATCTTCATTAGTACGACTATTAACTATTCTTTTCCCCATTCTCGCGTAGATAACATGGTTGGCTTCCATCTCCCCGACGACCCGTATTTTCCCAACCAAGGCATTGGTGGATGGCTCGATGATGAGCCAGAAGAGGATCATCCAATCCCTTTGGATGATCACCTCGCAGAAGGTTTTTCGGATGGATCTGACTCCGAGCCAGAAGTCAACAACTTGCCCCAACAGGTTCCAATCCCAAACCTCAACCCCCGACTAGCATTTCAAGGCCCCACTCCCTTGTGGGCGACAACCTTAAACCGTTGGAGTGATGAGCAGGGTCAGCCCTTACCCTTCAACGGAGACCGAAGCTTTTACAACATAAGCGAGGGAGGCTCAGCTGACCGAGTCCTGTCCATTGTGGTCCGCAGGATTGCTCGGAATGTATAGCAAGGTCGAGCAGCCATCGACCAAGTCATGGAAGTTGATTCCAACTCTGGCATTAACACGGTCCGCATTCGCCAACTAGAAAAGGCTATGGAAAGGACTAGGAGAACCAACAAGGGCTTGCAGCAACAACTGGCTGCATCCCGAGCTGAAGTCATGGAACTCCGAGCGCGTCAGAGGGTGCATGAGAGACATCTTCAGGAAGTAGTTCGTCAACAGGCAGATCTAAGCGTTCGCCCGAGGGATACCCGTCGCCAGTAGAAGATGTCGACTCATCTTTACTTTTGGGATAAGGAATAGCCTTTCTTGTCTGTGCTCTATGGAGCACTCGTCTGTAAAATATTCCTAACTTTTAAAAGTACTCTAACTAGACTTCTAAGCTGCCAACATTTTCCCTTATGGTTTGATGTAAGACCTACTGTTAGGTTATTTTTCCCGAACTCATTTTACATTATTAATACCAGTAATATTGGCAGCTATCTAATCTATTGGAAAGCCCTTTCCCTTGTGTTTCCCTATTCTATTGTTATGCCTCTATCTAATAGTTGGACTATGGCGATTTAGTCCATGAAACACTCTCATCATACTTACAATTGATTCTTACTATTATCATCATCTCTATAAACTTACAGTAAAAGATGCCGCCTCGAAAGCGTCCAACCAGAAGCATGCCTGTAAATCAAACTCCACCACCACCACCCCCTCCGTAGTTCGATGCGGTGATGTTTCAGGCAGCTGTGACCGCAGCTATGACCGCAGCCATGGCTCAAGTAAATTTTGGGGGTGCAAGTGGAGCTGGAACGGGCACCAACTCTAGCCATGGTGAAATCCACCCACGTACACGGGAGTGTACTTATAAAGACTTCATCAGTTGCAAACCAACGTACTTCAACGGAACTGGAGGGATCATTGCACTGTCCCAATGGATCGAGAGGACAGAAGCAATCTTCGAGATGTGCTCATGCCCTGAAGGAAGCAAGATAAAGTTTGCTGCTTGCACCTTCACCGAACGGGCCCTGACGTGGTGGAATGGCCATGTCAAATCACTCTCACTGGTAGCAGCTAACGCTATGGGCTGGAAGACACTGAAGGATCTGATGGCGAAAGAGTACTGCCCAAGGGGCGAAATTCAGAAACTCGAAGAGGAACTATGGAACCTTAAGATGAAGGGTTCTGACATAGTGGCTTATACGGCCAGATTCAGCGACCTGGTGACCCTATGTTCCAACATGGTCCCCACTGAAAGCAAGAAAGTCGAGAGATACATCTGGGGTTTAGTGCCCCCGTATCGAGGGAACGTTCTAACGTCGAACCCTATGACCTTCGATAGTGCCAAGAAATTGGCCCAAAGGCTTATCGATCATGAGGTTCCTTCTACTCAAACCACAACTACAACGGATGCCTCCGCACCAACCAAAACAGCTGACAACAAGAGAAAGCGTTGGGACCGAAAGAAGGGCAAATCCGCTCAACCCTCTTCCAAGAACCAACAGACTGTGGCTCTCCATGCTGCCACCACCCCTCTTGCCCCTGTACCATCCAAACCATATGCGGGGAGCCTACCCAAGTGCACCAAGTTCAATTTCATCATAACGGCCCCTGCCGGGAAATACACTGCACTAATTGCGATCGGAAGGGCCATACTGCCCGGTTTTGCAAAACACCACCCAAACCTATCGCCCAAGTCCCCGGTACAGGAGTCAGCCAGACCTGCTACGGGTGTGGCGAGACAGGGCACTTCAAGAGAAACTGCCCTATAGCTGGGAATGCTGGAGGAGCAGGAAGACTACTTGCTATTGGCCAGAATGAAGCTGTGGCAGACCCTACAGTAGTCACGGGTACGTTCCTTCTCGATAACTCTTATGCTTGTATCCTATTTGATAGTGGGGCAGAGAGGAGCTTCGTAAACCAAAAATTTAAACACTTACTTAATCCAGCACCGCAAGCACTAAAAGAACCCTTCGCCGTAGAAATGGCCAACGGAAAGACAGAGAGTTATAGCGAGATTTACAGAGGTTGTACCCTCACACTAGATAATCATTCATTTCCAATCGACCTCATACCAGTAGCAATCAAGAGTTTCGATGTCATTGTGGGCATGGTCTGGTTGAGTCTCCATCGTACCGATATTATGTGCTTCGAGAAGGCAGTCCGCCTAAACCTACCGAATAACGAAACCTTGTTGATCTACGGAGACAAACCCAGTACGAGCCTTCGTATCATCTCAAGTATTCAAGCCCAGAAGTACTTGCGTAAGGAATACCGCGCATTCCTTACACACGCAGTCGATATGAACCAGAAAACAAAAGACCTAAAAGACCTTCCCGTAGTACGCGACTTCCCCGACGTCTTTCCAAAAGAACTATTGGGTTTACCTCCCCAACGTCAAGTCGAGCTCCGAATCGACTTAGATCCAGGAGCTACCCCCGTAGCCAAAGCGCCCTATCGCCTAGCGCCAGCTGAGATGCAAGAACTGTCCGGTCACCTTAACGAACTACTAGCAAGGGATTTATAAGACCAAGCTTCTCACCCTGGGGAGCTCCGGTCTTGTTCGTCAAGAAGAAAGACGGATCGTTCCGTATGTGCATCGACTACAGGGAACTCAACAAGCTTACAGTCAAGAATCGTTACCCTCTACCTCACATAGACGATTTATTCGACCAGCTGCAAGGGGCGAGTTACTTTTCCAAGATTGATCTGTGATCCGGGTATCACCAGTTACGAGTGCTTGAGGAGGATGTTCCGAAGACAGCCTTCCGAACTCGATACGGGCACTACGAGTTTGTGGTGATGCCATTCGGATTGACCAATGCCCCCGTAGTGTGCATGGACTTAATGAATAGGGTATGCCGTCCTTACTTGGATCAGTTCGTCATCGTTTTCATCGATGACATACTTATCTACTCTCGAAGTAAGGAGAAACATAACAATCATCTACGGCAAGTCCTAGGAACCTTAGGATCAGAGAAGCTCTATGCAAAGTTCTCTAAATGCGAATTTTGGATCCGAAGAGTCGAATTCTTAGGACGCGTGGTTAGCGGAGAAGGAATCCACGTGGATCCATCCAAAATTAAAGCTATTGAGAACTGGTCAGCACCAAAGACGCCTACAGAAATTCGTCAATTTCTAGGCCTCGCTGGCTACTATCGCAGGTTCATACAGAACTTCTCTCGAATTACGAAACCTCTTACGACATTGACCCAGAAAGGTGTGGCCTTTGACTGGAAAGAAAAGTAGGAGAAAGCGTTCCAAACGCTAAAACGAGCCTTATGCACCGCACCGATACTGTCCCTCCCCGAAGGGACAGAAGACTTCGTGGTCTACTGCGATGCATCAAATCAAGGACTCGGCTGTGTTCTGATGCAACGAGGTAAGGTCATCGCCTATGCCTCAAGACAACTGAAGACACACGAGGTCAACTACACCACTCACGATCTCGAATTAGGAGCGGTTGTGTTTGCTCTGAAGATCTGGAGACACTACCTATATGGTACGAAGAGCACTATCTTTAAAGATCACAAAAGCTTGCAACACATATTCAACCAGAAAGAGCTCAATATGAGACAACGACGGTGGGTCGAACTACTCATTGACTACGAATGTGAAATTCGTTATCATCCGGGTAAAGCCAACGTAGTAGCAGACGCCCTAAGTCGGAAGGAATATTCTGGTCGAAGAGTCAAGTCATTGAATATGACTATCCATTCGTATCTATCCGCACAAATTAAGGAGGCTCAGCTCGAAGCCTTAAAACCTGAAAATGTGGCAGGAGAATCCCTGCGAGGAATGGATAAGAACTTGGAAGTCAAGGGTGGCGGAGCTTTATACCTCATGGACAGGATCTGGACGCCGAAACACGGTGGTTTCAGAGACTTGGTCATGAAGGAGGCGCACAACACTCGATATTCCGTCCATCCAGGTTCAGATAAGATGTATCTGGATCTAAAAAAGTCATACTGGTGGCCTAACATGAAAGCAGAGATTTCTACCTTCGTAAGTAAATGCCTTACTTGTGCCAAGGTGAAGGTCGAATACCAGAAACCATCAGGTCTACTTTAGCAACCGGAGATACCTGAGTGGAAGTGGGAGCGGATGACTATGGACTTCATAACCAAGTTGCCCACGAGAAGGGGTGGACTTGATACCATTTGGGTCATTGTCGACAGATTGACCAAGTCCGCACACTTCGTGCCCATCAAAGAGACCGACAAGATAGAGAAACTCACAAGAACATACATTAGGGAGATCGTACGACTGCATGGTGTTCCTATATCTATTATCTCCGATAGAGATAGTAGATTCACTTCGAGGTTCTGGTAGTCATTACAAAGCTCCTTCGGAACGAGGCTGGACATTAGTACAACCTACCATCCACAGACCGACGGACAGAGTGAGAAAACTATCCAAACCTTGGAGGATATGTTACGAGCCTATGTGATCGACTTTGGGAAGGCATGGGATACTCACTTACCCCTCGTCGAATTCTCTTACAACAACAGTTATCACACGAGCATAAAGGCTGCTCCATTTGAAGCCCTCTATGGCCGGAAGTGCAGGTCCCCTCTGTGCTGGACCGAGGTGGGTGACACCCAGTTAGCTAATGGACAAGTTCCTGACAGCACTCTCACGGGTCCGGAGATCATTCGGGAAACGACAGAGAAAATCGTTCAGATTCATGAACGATTGAAAGCCTCTAGAGACCGACAGAAAAGCTATGCGGACAAACGAAGGAAACCCTTGGAATTCCAGGTGGGAGACCGAGTCCTTTTCAAAGTCTCACCCTGGAAGGGCTTGATACGCTTCGGAAAGCGTGGAAAGCTAAATCCAAGATACATAGGGCCTTTCGAGATTCTCGCTAGAATCGGCCCCGTAGCTTACAAACTCAACCTACCCCACGAGCTCAGTAGCGTACATTTTACTTTCCACGTCTCGAACTTGAAAAAATGCCTATCCGATGAGACTCTTGTAATTCCACTCGATGAAATCGAGATCAATGAGAGCCTCAAATTTGTGGAAGAACCTATAGAGATCATGGACCGAGAGGTCAAGCGAACAAAACAAAGCCGTATCCCAATCGTGAAGGTTCGCTGGAACGGCAAGCGAGGACCGGAATTCACTTGGGAGCGCGAGGATCAAATGAAACTTAAATATCCTTATCTTTTTACCTAGTTATGTGTAACTACTTATTTGCTTAAACTCTAATTTCGGGACGAAATTCCCTCTAACGGGGGGATAATGTGACAACTCGAAATTTCTATCTTGTACAACCATTCACCTCATTAGAAGTCAGATTTGTTTTTGCTAACTTTTAAGCTGTTTGAATTCAATTTGAGTGTTCTAAAGCCTAGTACTTCAAGAAGTAATTATAGGAAGTATACTTTAGAGTTTGTTGTGCATCATTTAAGTCTCAAAACTCCAATAGTTTGGAGTTTACGGCCCCAAACATGGAGTTTACGGCCGTAAACTCTAAAGAGTATAAATATGACACTTAGTCATTTTTGGCTCATTTCTCACTTCCAAGCTCAAGAACACCCACATTCTCTCTCAAGTATCATAAGATCTTCTTCCGAAATTCCCAAAAATGTAAGTGTTTCTTCTCTTGATTTGTTGATACAACACTTCATCTAGTAGTTATACATGATTTCATCCATGAAACCTTCTCTTTTTCCTAGATCTTCAAGTGTTCTTCATTTCACCAAGAACACCAAGAACACACACTAGCGTTCTTGGGCCTTAAACACTCTTACAAGCTTCCTATAAGTAAGTACACCCCTCTCAACTAGTTATGTGCTTAGATTACTTGTTAAACCATTGAAAAACACCAAGAAGTCCCAAGAACACATGGGTTTACGGCCAAGGCAATCTCCTTGGACCGTAAACACCATTAGGTGGTGCATGTGTGCCACCATTACTTACTAGGGCTTGGATATTGGACTAGAACCTTTCATGCATGCGCTAAGGACCTTAAACCACGAAATGATAGGAGTTACCATGGGTTTACGGCCGTAAACCCACTAGGACCGTAAACCCTAATAAGGGGGCCATTATGTTCCCTAGTCCCTTCTAAAGCTTTGGAACCAAGTCTAGATCACTTCCATGAGGAGTATAGGACCTTAAACAAGCAAAAGAATCCAGCACACATGAGTTTACGTCCGTAAACTCATGGGGAAATGACCATGGGCCGTAAACTCTAAAAGGTGGTGCAATTGTGTCACTATCACTTCCTAAGGCTTGGACTGGATCATAGAATACTTAACCTTGACTTGTAAGACCCTAAAACACAAAATGGTACTAATTACCATGAGTTTACAGCCGTAAACTCATGGGGGAAGTGATCATTGGCCGTAAACTCATGTGGTGTTACCATATGGGCAGTAAACTCCAATGTGAGGCCATACTCTCTTTAGATGCAACCCTTTGGTACTCATTAGCACTTGAATCAAAGTGTTATCCATGTATTAGGGTATCCTTACTTGATTAATTAGTTGTTAAATGACTAATTAGATATATATATGTGTCATTAGATGTTAAATAGGATCCGTGTGTGTGTTCAAGTCTTCACTTGACACTTAGCATCCTATCCAGCACTTCCATCCAAACCACTCACTTCAGGTGAGTTCATACCCCCTTAATCAACCTTTGAAATGATTTTTAATGCTTTTATGGGGGGGGGGGAATACAAGTTGAAACTTTCTTGTTATTATCTTTAATCACATGTGATTAATAACTAGAACAAACAGAAAGAATTTCTATTACTTTCAAACTGTTATCAAACTTATGGATTTTAAATACTTCAGAACCTTTTAAACTCTTTTACATGCTAAATCCTTTATAAAACTCTTTTTAAATTATATTATTGTCAAACTCATATCTATACAGATATATTTATATAAGTAAGGTTTGAAGGACTTAGGACTGATAGCTCATTTTATTTCCTGTTCCTTGTTTGGTTGTGGACTTAGGGTATCCTGATATCTATCCGAATGTCGTTGAAACCTTATTTATATATCATATATATGTGTTTGGATATAAAAGCTTCATTTCGATTCATTACCTTTGAGTAGCAAAGGCATACAAACAACATTACTAGTTAACTATAATAGGTATAGTTAAGAGATTTCGACTCACTATTACCATCACAATGACTCATACAAGAGTCAGTACATTTACAAGTCACTACATGTGACAACCCGAAACTTTTATCCGGTACAATTGATCTTTATATCAATATTAAACTTGATTTTGTCATCTTTTAACGCCATTTAAGGGTCCGTTTAAGTGTTCTAAGCTTAAGTGCAGTTAGGAATGAGTCTTAGGAAGGGCTAGAAAGTGTGTAGCATCACAAAATCGGGCCAAACACACCAAAGAAGGTGTGTGCGGCCGCACACCCAGCCGCACACACCCTCCAGCCTCACACCCGACCCTATATATATTGGAAGAGACCCCCTTCATTCACTCTTTTCCTCCTTTAACTTCTCTCTACCTTCTCTCTACTTTCTCTCTCTAAGAACTTCATCCAAGAACACTCAAAAGGCTTCAAAAACGTGAATCACATCATCATTCAGCTCGTTATAGTGGTAAGAAACTTGAATCCAAGCTTAAAACTCATAGTGTTCTTCGTGTGTTCTTCATGTTCTTCATTCTTTGAAGGAGTGCGGCCGCACACCTTCATAAGGTGGCCACACACACACCAAACTCTCCAAATTGAAGAGTTTAGCCTTCATTCGGACACCAACAAGGAGTGTACGGTCGCACACGCCTGTGTACGGCCGCACACTCTTGTGTGCAACCACACACACAGTCTGGCCGCACACCCTGGCAGCACACTCACTCAAACGGCCATACACATCCTTTATTTGATTATATAAGGTCCCGACAAGCATTTCCAAGTCATTAGGGTGTTTTCCCGTCATGTTTAGCCCACATGTGTGTTATCACGTGCTAATAGGATTCACTAATTCTAACCCACATGTGTGTTATCACGTGCTAATAGGATTCACTCGTGTGTGAAACATCGGTTGACACTCAACATTTGTAACTTCTTGTGCTTTCGGATCCTACGTCAAACAGTGAGTTCATACCCCTACACCTTTTACTGAGTCTTTTCATGTTTTCAGGGGGGGATACAAGCAAAAGTACATGGAAATTTGTACTCAAAACTTATTATTTCGTGTGAAATACTTACACGTCCAGTATGCTTTTAACACAGAAAACCGTTTTACCAACCGTTTGAGAAATCAGTACGCAGAAACAGATTTTCAAAACTAGAGCAAGGAAACTTGTGAATCTTATCATAAAATATTATATTTTACACAGGATTCATACCAACTATAAACATGATTTTCTATATCATTACTTGTAAACTTGTTAGTCTAAGGATTGGAGACACGTCCTTGGTAACACTCCACCGGATTCGTGAGTGTAGGACTATCCTTGTAACCAGAATCTCCTGGAGGGAGAGCATGACTATTATGTATAGATCTATACGGGACTGACTACCTCGCACCTCGCTGCTAGCTACAGTGGGACCATCAGGTCTATGGGTGACAAAGTCATAAAAAGATACTGGCCACCGTACGTGTCAGATCTAGTTTAATGTATGGTTATGAAACTCGCAACCTAGATAACATAGATTTACTTTTAGTAATAATGAACCTAGTGAACTAACCTCAAAGTAATAACCGTTTTGATTACTAGAGGGTACTAGTAGTACCCTTAGGAATTAGTTCATTACTTACTTATTAGTTTTATGTACATAATAAAGCTAATACAACCCACTGGAAGTAACAGAGCTTTCAGGGAAACTATACCTAACGACACAAGTATGGTAGATACTTGTACACTTCTTTTCGGAACCGATAACCAACCACCAACCTTGAAGGAAAACATAGGGTTTTCCTGGGATAACATAACTTTTCATAAACAGGCTTTTTTTTAACAGATGGATAACCGAACTTCTTTCATAAGAAAATATGGGATTTTCTTGGGAAACAACTTTTCATAAAAAAAAACAAAGGAAACATTTCTTTCACCAGAATCAACCGCTTATGAACTCACCAGCTTTATGCTGATATTTCTAAAACTGCTTGTATTCTCAGGGCAACCATAGACAGGTATTTCAGTCAACTTTTGGAGAAGACGGAGCATCTTGGAGTCACGTCTTTTACTTTTGCCATATACTGTTATGTATAAACGAAGTTTTTGAACAATGTAAATATTCATATGTTAATGTAATGGTTGTGTTTACTATGCTTACTATCAACTGTTGTGATACTACACATGACGTCACTCCCCCCCGGAACGTTTCCGCCTTCGGTTTCGGGGTGTGACAGATTGGTATCAGAGCTTTTGTTTATAGTGAACTAAGTATACCGAACCTTACATGGTATACAACTATAAACACTAAGGGGCCTAAGTGCTTTAAACTAAAAGTATACTTTCAAAATATAAGTATTTTTACAAAAGTATACACGTATTCCAGGAACCGTGCCTTAAGTAGAACAAAACAAAAGTATTTTGGATGTTGAACACTGCGGTTAAACCTAGGCAGTTATGTAATCATGTCTAGGGTCAATATAGCCTGATCAACTATATTCATTCGAGACATGACCAACATGTGCTTGGGAGTGACTTTGGTGTTGCAATAGGCCTAAAACTTACCCAGTAACCATTCAACTTAAAATACTATAGGAGTATTTTAGTCAGAACCGAAATACCTCATAGAGATTCATTCCAAGTGTTGCTACTCATTCCTTTTAGCGATAACTCATTTGCATTGGTAGCTCTTCTTGTTTATCGCTTAATAGAACACTCTAACAATTATTATGAGATATATCCTTGCCTCATATCTCTTGATTCGATTCCAGAGGACTTACCATCCTCTTCTTCCTTATTGTTTTAGAACAAGATGCCTCCCCGAAAGAGACCTATCAGGAGAAACGACGACACTCCACGACCACCACCGCCTCCTCAGTTTGATCCCGTTATATTCCAAGCAGCTGTTACTGCTGCTGTGGCAGCCGCGACGTCACAGATGAAACCTGGCGGATCTGGTGGGCAGGGAGGTGGTACTCATCCCCAAAATCATGAAGGTGGTCAGGTACACCAGAAGGAGTGCTCCTATAAAGACTTCATGAACGCAAAACCCACATCCTTCGATATGACACTGCATTGTTGTACCACGTTGTAACCAGAGTCTCCTGGAGGGAGAGCGGGCATTGTGTGTATAGATCTATACGGGACAGACACTCCCACACCCTGAATGCTAGCTACAGTCCTAGCCGATAGGCCAAGAGGTGACAAAATGTCACCTCACTACATATGACACCGGAGGGTCATCATTTATTCAGTTGTCGATCAGCATGGTTACACACGAGTTCACATTCAAACCTTTAATTAACCGACAAATGATAAAAGGCAAAAAGACTCCCCGAGGTGTATCGTATATTTTATACTACCGGGAGTCTGTAATTTATAACGATAGTCAGCAGTGCCACTGCTAAGGTAAAACATTATTTTCCCTAACACATTTACTTTGTGATCTTCTTACATAGATGTTAATGAAAACTATATTTTGATAATGATAGTCATACTTGGGAAAACTCATACTTTTACAAATGAACAAACATACAAAAGTCGGGTCTTGGTAGAAGACTACATTTCAGTAGAAAATATAGGATTTTCTAAGAAGTACAAACAATTGCAACTTTTACAAACATTTCACTAACACATACATTACGTTGTTACAAACATTTTATTTCAAGCAATGACCCTAAATACTTATGAACTCACCAGCTTTAATGCTGATAAACTCTTTCAAAATAACTTGTATTCTCAGGTCATCAGTAGACAGGTACCGATGAAGCTTTTGAGAAGATGGAGCACATACAAGACTCATATTTTATTTTGATTCATATTTTGGTGTCTTACAAACTATACAGAACACGCTTGTATTAAAATTATTATATTAATGCAATAGATGTTGTTGCTTGTCTTTACTATTATGCATTGTTATGATACTGTACATGAAGTCCTCCACCCCAGGACGTTTCCGCTGTGCCGGTTTTGGGGTGTGATAAGAACAAGTCCAAGCTCTTCTTAGATAAACATTTCCAAATGATTCTTGACAATTTGGTAAGTGTTTTCTTCATAATCTAGTGTTCCTACCCACTTTGACACTAGTTTCATCTTATTTACACACATTATCATGTGTTAAAACTCTTAGGGTAATATCATCTTCAAAGAGTTCATCAACGACTTTCAAGTGTTCCAGGCTCGGAGATCTTCACAATCATCTCTTTATCCAACCACAACCACACTTAAGGTGAGTTCATACCTCCACATTTTCCAGTTTTCCATGTTTTAGGGGGGAATACAAGTAAAGTTTGGTTTATCACGCAAATACTTGCATGTTTCATCTCTATCTTAAATATAAAACATTATTTGCAGAAAATACGGTTATCACTAGTTTGTAGACAATTATTTGTGATATATTAGTTTTGAAATGCAAAACTAACAAAAAAACATAAACTATGTTATATAATGATAAGAAAAGTTATGATTACAAAACTACAAGGATTTTGAGACTTTTACCAACATATAGTTTTTTTTTTCTAACAAATGGGTTACATTCTGGTTATTTCACCATTTTTTGGAAAACAACCCAAAATATATGATGTTTTAACCATACATTTGGAAAGTAGACAAAAACATCGTTAAAAATGGGGCAAAAGCTCGAAATGGACTTTTGCATACAAATTTCTCATACTTGTGTTGGATGAAAGATTTTATGACATAATCTTTTATAGACACCTAGACAAGATAATTACTATGTACTTATATAAATGATTATATAAATAGTCTTAACAAACAAACATAATAAACTATAATTGGTATAGTTTGGGAGTCACAAACACTACTATCATTACGGAAGAAACATATAATTGTTTACTCCATATCCTCTCAAGATCAAGTCCAAGCTCTTCTTAGATAAACATTTCCAAATGATTCTTGACAATTTGGTAAGTGTTTTCTTCATAATCTAGTGTTTCTACACACTTTGACACTAGTTTCATCTTATTTACACACATTATCATGTGTTAAAACTCTTAGGATAATATCATATTCAAAGAGTTCATCAACCACTTTCAAGTGTTCCAGGCTCGGAGATCTTCACAATCATCTCTTTATCCAACCACAACCACACTCAAGGTGAGTTCATACCCCCACATTTTCGAGTTTTCCACGCTTTAGGGGGGAATACAAGTAAAGTTTGGTTGATCACGCAAATACTTGCATGTTTCATCTCTATGTTAAATATAAAACATTATTTGCAGGAAATACGGTTATCACTAGTTTGTACACAATTATTTGTGATATATTAGTTTTGAAATGAAAAACTAACAAAAACAAAACATAAACTATGTTATATAATCATAAGAAATGTTTTATATTTAACATCGTTAAAAACGGGGCAAAAGCTCGAAATGGACTTTTGCATACAAATTTCTTATACTTGTGTTGGATGTAAGATTTTATGACATAATCTTTTATAGACACCTAGACAAGATAATTACTATGTACTTATATAAATGATTATATAAATAGTCTTAACAAGCAAACATAATAAACTTTAATTGGTATAGTGTGGGAGTCACAAACACTACTATCGTTACGGAAGAAACATATAATTGTTTACTCCATATCCTCTCAAGAACAAGTCCAAGCTCTTCTTAGATAAACATTTCCAAATGATTCTTGACAATTTGGTAAGTGTTTTCTTCATAATCTAGTGTTTCTACACACTTTGACACTAGTTTCATCTTATTTACACACATTATCATGTGTTAAAACTCTTAGGATAATATCATCTTCAAAGAGTTCATCAACCACTTTCAAGTGTTCCAGGCTCAGAGATCTTCACAATCATCTCTTTATCCAACGACAACCACACTCAAGGTGAGTTCATACCCCCACTTTTTTCGAGTTTTCCATGTTTTAGGGGAGAGTACAAGTAAAGTTTGGTTTATCACGCAAATACTTGCATGTTTCATCTCTATGTTAAATATAAAATATTATTTGCAGGAAATACGGTTATCACTAGTTTGTAGACAATTATTTGTGATATATTAGTTCTGAAATGAAAAACTAACAAAAAAACATAAACTATGTTATATAATCATAAGAAAAGTTATGATTACAAAACTACAAGGATTTTGAGACTTTTACCAACATATAGTTTTTTTTCTAACAAATGGGTTACATTCTGGTTATTTCACCATTTTTTGGAAAACAACCCAAAAATATGATGTTTTAACCATACATTTGGAAAGTAGAGAAAAACATCGTTAAAAACGGGGCAAAAGCTCGAAATGAACTTTTGCATACAAATTTCTCATACTTGTGTTGGATGTAAGATTTTATGACATAATCTTTTATAGACACCTAGACAAGATAATTACTATGTGTTTATATAAATGATTATATAAATAGTCTTAACAAACAAACATAATAAACTATAATTGGTATATTTTGGGAGTCACAAACACTACTATCGTTACGGAAGAAACATATAATTATTTACTCCATATCCTCTCAAGTACAAGTCCAAGCTCTTCTTAGATAAACATTTCCAAATAATTCTTTACAATTTGGTAAGTGTTTTCTTCATAATCTAGTGTTTCTACACACTTTGAAACTAGTTTCATCATATTTACACACATTATCATGTGTTAAAACTCTTAGGATAATATCATCTTCAAAGAGTTCATCAACCACTTTCAAGTGTTCCAGGCTCGGAGATCTTCACAATCATCTCTTTATCCAACGACAACCACACTCAAGGTGAGTTCATACCCCCACATTTTCGAGTTTTCCATGTTTTAGGGGGGAATACAAGTAAAGTTTGGTTTATCACGCAAATACTTGCATGTTTCGTCTCTATGTTAAATATAAAACATTATTTGTGATATATTAGTTTTGAAATGCAAAACTAACAAAAACAAAACATAAACTGTGTTATATAATAATAAGAAATGTTTTATATTTAACATCGTTAAAAACGGGGCAAAAGCTCGAAATGGACTTTTGCATACAAATTTCTTATACTTGTGTTGGATGTAAGATTTTATGACATAATCTTTTATAGACACCTAGACAAGATAATTACTATGTACTTATATAAATGATTATATAAATAGTCTTAACAAGCAAACATAATAAACTATAATTGGTATAGTGTGGGAGTCACAAACACTACTATCATTACGGAAGAAACATATAATTGTTTACTCCATATCCTCTCAAGAAGAAGTCCAAGCTCTTCTTAGATAAACATTTCCAAGTGATTCTTGACAATTTGGTAAGTGTTTTCTTCATAATCTAGTGTTTCTACACACTTTGACACTAGTTTCATCTTATTTACACACATTATCATGTGTTAAAACTCTTAGGATAATATCATCTTCAAAGAGTTCATCAACCACTTTCAAGTGTTCCAGGCTCGGAGATCTTCACAATCATCTCTTTATCCAACCACAACCACACTCAAGGTGAGTTCATACCCCCACATTTTCGAGTTTTCCATGTTTTAGGGGGGAATATAAGTAAAGTTTGGTTTATCACGCAAATACTTGCATGTTTCATCTCTATCTTAAATATAAAACATTATTTGCAGAAAATACGGTTATCGCTAGTTTGTAGACAATTATTTGTGATATATTAGTTTTGAAATGCAAAAATAACAAAAACAAAACATAAACTATGCTATATAATCATAAGAAAAGTTATGATTACAAAACTACAAGGATTTTGAGACTTTTACCAACATATAGTTTTTTTTTCTAACAAATGGGTTACATTCTGGTTATTTCACCATTTTTTGGAAAACAACCCAAAAATATAATGTTTTAACCATACATTTGGAAAGTAGACAAAAACATCGTTAAAAACGGGGCAAAAGCTCGAAATGGACTTTTGCATACAAATTTCTCTTACTTGTGTTGGATGTAAGATTTTATGACATAATCCTTTATAGACACCTAGACAAGATAATTACTATGTATTTATATAAATGATTATATAAATAGTCTTAACAAACAAACATAATAAACTATAATTGGTATAGTTTGGGAGTCACAAACACTACTATCGTTACGGAAGAAACATATAATTATTTACTCCATATCCTCTCAAGTACAAGTCCAAGCTCTTCTTAGATAAACATTTCCAAATAATTCTTCACAATTTGGTAAGTGTTTTCTTCATAATCTAGTGTTTATACACACTTTGACACTAGTTTCATCTTATTTACACACATTATCATGTGTTAAAACTCTTAGGATAATATCATCTTCAAAGAGTTCATCAACCACTTTCAAGTGTTCTAGGCTCGGAGATCTTCACAATCATCTCTTTATCCAACGACAACCACACTCAAGGTGAGTTCATACCCCCACTTTTTTCGAGTTTTCCATGTTTTAGGGGGGAGTACAAGTAAAGTTTGGTTTATCACGCAAATACTTGCATGTTTCATCACTATGTTAAATATAAAATATTATTTGCAGGAAATACGGTTATCATTAGTTTGTAGACAATTATTTGTGATATATTAGTTTTGAAATGAAAAACTAACAAAAAAAACAAAAACTATGTTATATAATCATAAGAAAAGTTATGATTACAAAACTACAAGGATTTTTAGACTTTTACCAACATATAGTTTTTTTTTCTAACAAAAGGGTTACATTCTGGTTATTTCACCATTTTGTGGAAAACAACCCAAGAATATGATGTTTTAACCATACATTTGGAAAGCAGACAAAACCATCGTTAAAAACCGGGGAAAAAGCTCGGAATGGACTTTTGCATACAAATTTCTCATACTTGTGTGGGATGTAAGATTTTATGACATAATCTATAGACACCTAGACAAGATAATTACTATGTACTTATATAAATGATTATATAAATAGTCTTAACAAACAAACATAATAAACTATAATTGGTATAGTTTGGGAGTCATAAACACTACTATCATTACGGAAGAAACATATAATTGTTTACTCCATATCCTCTCAAGAACAAGTCCAAGCTCTTCTTAGATAAACATTTCCAAATGATTCTTGACATTTTGGTAAGTTTTTTCTTCATAATCTAGTGTTTCTACACACTTTGAAACTAGTTTCATCTTATTTACACACATTATCATGTGTTAAAACTCTTAGGATAATATCATCTTCAAAGAGTTCATCAACCACTTTCAAGTGTTCCAGGCTCGGAGATCTTCACAATCATCTCTTTATCCAACCACAACCACACTCAAGGTGAGTTAATACCCCCACATTTTCGAGTTTTCCATGTTTTAGGGGGGAATACAAGTAAAGTTTGGTTTATCACGCAAATACTTGCATGTTTCATCTCTATGTTAAATATAAAACATTATTTGCAGGAAATACGGTTATCACTAGTTTGTACACAATTATTTGTGATATATTAGTTTTGAAATGCAAAACTAACAAAAACAAAACATAAACTGTGTTATATAATCATAAGAAATGTTTTATATTTAACATCGTTAAAAACGGGGAAAAAGCTCGAAATGAACTTTTGCATACAAATTCTCATACTTGTGTGGGATGTAAGATTTTATGACATAATCTATAGACACCTAGACAAGATAATTACTATGTACTTATATAAATGATTATATAAATAGTCTTAACAAACAAACATAATAAACTATAATTGGTATAGTTTGGGAGTCATAAACACTACTATCATTACGGAAGAAACATATAATTGTTTACTCCATATCCTCTCAAGAACAAGTCCAAGCTCTTCTTAGATAAACATTTCCAAATGATTCTTGACAATTTGGTAAGTGTTTTCTTCATAATCTAGTGTTTCTACACACTTTGACACTAGTTTCATCTTATTTACACACATTATCATGTGTTAAAACTCTTAGGATAATATCATCTTCAAAGAGTTCATCAACCACTTTCAAGTGTTCCAGGCTCGGAGATCTTCACAATCATCTCTTTATCCAACCACAACCACACTCAAGGTGAGTTCATACCCCCACATTTTCGAGTTTTCCATGTTTTAGGGGGGAATACAAGTAAAGTTTGGTTTATCACGCAAATACTTGCATGTTTCATCTCTATCTTAAATATAAAACGTTATTTGTAGAAAATACGGTTATCACTAGTTTGTAGACAATTATTTGTGATATATTAGTTTTGAAATGCAAAACTAACAAAAACAAAACATAAACTATGCTATATAATCATAAGAAAAGTTATGATTACAAAACTACAAGGATTTTGAGAATTTTACCAACATATAGTTTTTTTTCTAACAAATGGGTTACATTTTGGTTATTTCACCATTTTTTGGAAAACAACCCAAAAATATGATGTGTTAACCATACATTTGGAAAGTAGAGAAAAACATCGTTAAAAACGGGGCAAAAGCTCGAAATGGACTTTTGCATACAAATTTCTCATACTTGTGTTGGATGTAAGATTTTATGACATAATCTTTTATAGACACCTAGACAAGATAATTACTATGTGTTTATATAAATGATTATATAAATAGTCTTAACAAACAAACATAATAAACTATAATTGGTATATTTTGGGAGTCACAAACACTACTATCGTTATGGAAGAAACATATAATTATTTACTCCATATCCTCTCAAGTACAAGTCCAAGCTCTTCTTAGATAAACATTTCCAAATAATTCTTTACAATTTGGTAAGTGTTTTCTTCATAATCTAGTGTTTATACACACTTTGACACTAGTTTCATCTTATTTACACACATTATCATGTGTTAAAACTCTTAGGATAATATCGTCTTCAAAGAGTTCATCAACCACTTTCAAGTGTTCCAGGCTCGAAGATCTTCACAATCATCTCTTTATCCAACGACAACCACACTCAAGGTGAGTTCATACCCCCACTTTTTTCGAGTTTTCCATGTTTTAGGGTGGAGTACAAGTAAAGTTTGGTTTATCACGCAAATACTTGCATGTTTCATCTCTATGTTAAATATAAAACATTATTTGCAGGAAATACGGTTATCACTAGTTTGTAGACAATTATTTGTGATATATTAGTTTTGAAATGAAAAACTAACAAAAACAAAACATAAACTGTGTTATATAATCATAAGAAATGTTTTATATTTAACATCGTTAAAAACGGGGCAAAAGCTCGAAATGGACTTTTGCATACAAATTTCTCATACTTGTGTTGGATGTAATATTTTATGACATAATCTTTTATAGACACCTAGACAAGATAATTACTATGTACTTATATAAATGATTATATAAATAGTCTTAACAAACAAACATAATAAACTATAATTGGTATAGTGTGGGAGTCACAAACACTACTATCATTACGGAAGAAACATATAATTGTTTACTCCATATCCTCTCAAAAACAAGTCCAAGCTCTTCTTAGATAAACATTTCCAAATGATTCTTGACAATTTGGTAAATGTTTCTTCATAATCTAGTGTTTCTACACACTTTGACACTAGTTTCATCTTATTTACACACATTATCATGTGTTAAAACTCTTAGGATAATATCATCTTCAAAGAGTTCATCAACCACTTTCAAGTGTTCCAGGCTCGGAGATATTCACAATCATCTCTTTATCCAACCACAACCACACTCAAGGTGAGTTCATACCCTCACATTTTCGAGTTTTCCATGTTTTAGGGGGGAATATAAGTAAAGTTTGGTTTATCACGCAAATACTTGCATGTTTCATCTCTATCTTAAATATAAAACATTATTTGCAGAAAATACGGTTATCACTAGTTTGTAGACAATTATTTGTGATATATTAGTTTTGAAATGCAAAACTAACAAAAACAAAACATAAACTATGCTATATAATCATAAGAAAAGTTATGATTACAAAACTACAAGGATTTTGAGAATTTTACCAACATATAGTTTTTTTTTCTAACAAATGGGTTACATTCTGGTTATTTCACCATTTTTTGGAAAACAACCCAAAAATATAATGTTTTAACCATACATTTGGAAAGTAGACAAAAACATCGTTAAAAACGGGGCAAAAGCTCGAAATGGACTTTTGCATACAAATTTCTCATACTTGTGTTGGATGTAAGATTTTATGACACAATCCTTTATAGACACCTAGACAAGATAATTACTATGTATTTATATAAATGATTATATAAATAGTCTTAACAAACAAACATAATAAACTATAATTGGTATAGTTTGGGAGTCACAAACACTACTATCGTTACGGAAGAAACATATAATTATTTACTCCATATCCTCTCAAGTACAAGTCCAAGCTCTTCTTAGATAAACATTTCCAAATAATTCTTCACAAGTTGGTAAGTGTTTTCTTCATAATCTAGTGTTTATACGCACTTTGACACTAGTTTCATCTTATTTACACACATTATCATGTGTTAAAACTCTTAGGATAATATCATCTTCAAAGAGTTCATCAACCACTTTCAAGTGTTCCAGGCTCGGAGATCTTCACAATCATCTCTTTATCCAACCACAACCACACTCAAGGTGAGTTCATACCCCCACATTTTCGAGTTTTCCATGTTTTAGGGGGGAATACAAGTAAAGTTTGGTTTATCACGCAAATACTTGCATGTTTCATCTCTATCTTAAATATAAAACGTTATTTGTAGAAAATACGGTTATCACTAGTTTGTGGACAATTATTTGTGATATATTAGTTTTGAAATGCAAAACTAACAAAAACAAAACATAAACTATGCTATATAATCATAAGAAAAGTTATGATTACAAAACTACAAGGATTTTGAGACTTTTACCAACATATAGTTTTTTTTCTAACAAAAGGGTTACATTCTGGTTATTTCACCATTTTGTGGAAAACAACCCAAGAATATGATGTTTTAACCATACATTTGGAAAGCAGACAAAACCATCGTTAAAAACGGGGCAAAAGCTCGAAATGGACTTTTGCATACAAATTTCTCATACTTGTGTGGGATGTAAGATTTTATGACATAATCTATAGACACCTAGACAAGATAATTACTATGTACTTATATAAATGATTATATAAATAGTCTTAACAAACAAACATAATAAACTATAATTGGTATAGTTTGGGAGTCATAAACACTACTATCATTACGGAAGAAACATATAATTGTTTACTCCATATCCTCTCAAGAACAAGTCCAAGCTCTTCTTAGATAAACATTTCCAAATGATTCTTGACAATTTGGTAAGTTTTTTCTTCATAATCTAGTGTTTCTACACACTTTGAAACTAGTTTCATCTTATTTACACACATTATCATGTGTTAAAACTCTTAGGATAATATCATCTTCAAAGAGTTCATCAACCACTTTCAAGTGTTCCAGGCTCGGAGATCTTCACAATCATCTCTTTATCCAACCACAACCACACTCAAGGTGAGTTAATACCCCCACATTTTCGAGTTTTCCATGTTTTAGGGGGGAATACAAGTAAAGTTTGGTTTATCATGCAAATACTTGCATGTTTCATCTCTATGTTAAATATAAAACATTATTTGCAGGAAATACGGTTATCACTAGTTTGTACACAATTATTTGTGATATATTAGTTTTGAAATGCAAAACTAACAAAAACAAAACATAAACTGTGTTATATAATCATAAGAAATGTTTTATATTTAACATCGTTAAAAACGGGGCAAAAGCTCGAAATGAACTTTTGCATACAAATTTCTCATACTTGTGTTGGATGTAAGATTTTATGACATAATCTTTTATAGACACCTAGACAAGATAATTACTATGTACTTATATAAATGATTATATAAATAGTCTTAACAAACAAACATAATAAACTATAATTGGTATAGTGTGGGAGTCACAAACACTACTATCATTACGGAAGAAACATATAATTGTTTACTCCATATCCTCTCAAGAACAAGTCCAAGCTCTTCTTAGATAAACATTTCCAAATGATTCTTGACAATTTGGTAAGTGTTTTCTTCATAATCTAGTGTTTCTACACACTTTGACACTAGTTTCATCTTATTTACACACATTATCATGTGTTAAAACTCTTAGGATAATATCATCTTCAAAGAGTTCATCAACCACTTTCAAGTGTTCCAGGCTCGGAGATCTTCACAATCATCTCTTTATCCAACCACAACCACACTCAAGGTGAGTTCATATCCCCACATTTTCGAGTTTTCCATGTTTTAGGGGGGAATACAAGTAAAGTTTGGTTTATCACGCAAATACTTGCATGTTTCATCTCTATCATAAATATAAAACATTATTTGCAGAAAATACGGTTATCACTAGTTTGTAGACAATTATTTGTGATATATTAGTTTTGAAATGCAAAACTAACAAAAACAAAACATAAACTATGCTATATAATCATAAGAAAAGTTATGATTACAAAACTACAAGGATTTTGAGAATTTTACCAACATATAGTTTTTTTTCTAACAAATGGGTTACATTTTGGTTATTTCACCATTTTTTGGAAAACAACCCAAAAATATGATGTTTTAACCATACATTTGGAAAGTAGAGAAAAACATCGTTAAAAACGGGGCAAAAGCTCGAAATGGACTTTTGCATACAAATTTCTCATACTTGTGTTGGATGTAAGATTTTATGACATAATCTTTTATAGACACCTAGACAAGATAATTACTATGTGTTTATATAAATGATTATATAAATAGTCTTAACAAACAAACATAATAAACTATAATTGGTATATTTTGGGAGTCACAAACACTACTATCGTTACGGAAGAAACATATAATTATTTACTCCATATCCTCTCAAGTACAAGTCCAAGCTCTTCTTAGATAAACTTTTCCAAATAATTCTTTACAATTTGGGAAGTGTTTTCTTCATAATCTAGTGTTTATACACACTTTGACACTAGTTTCATCTTATTTACACACATTATCATGTGTTAAAACTCTTAGGATAATATCGTCTTCAAAGAGTTCATCAACCACTTTCAAGTGTTCCAGGCTCGGATATCTTCACAATCATCTCTTTATCCAACGACAACCACACTCAAGGTGAGTTCATACCCCCACTTTTTTCGAGTTTTCCATGTTTTAGGGTGGAGTACAAGTAAAGTTTGGTTTATCACGCAAATACTTGCATGTTTCATCTCTATGTTAAATATAAAACATTATTTGCAGGAAATACGGTTATCACTAGTTTGTACACAATTATTTGTGATATATTAGTTTTGAAATGAAAAACTAACAAAAACAAAACATAAACTATGTTATATAATCATAAGAAATGTTTTATATTTAACATCGTTAAAAACGGGGCAAAAGCTCGAAATGGACTTTTGCATACAAATTTCTCATACTTGTGTTGGATGTAATATTTTATGACATAATCTTTTATAGACACCTAGACAAGATAATTACTATGTACTTATATAAATGATTATATAAATAGTCTTAACAAACAAACATAATAAACTATAATTGGTATAGTGTGGGAGTCACAAACACTACTATCATTACGGAAGAAACATATAATTGTTTACTCCATATCCTCTCAAAAACAAGTCCAAGCTCTTCTTAGATAAACATTTCCAAATGATTCTTGACAATTTGGTAAATGTTTTCTTCATAATCTAGTGTTTCTACATACTTTGACACTAGTTTCATCTTATTTACACACATTATCATGTGTTAAAACGCTTAGGATAATATCATCTTCAAAGAGTTCATCAACCACTTTCAAGTGTTCCAGGCTCGGAGATATTCACAATCATCTCTTTATCCAACCACAACCACACTCAAGGTGAGTTCATACCCCCACATTTTCGAGTTTTCCATGTTTTAGGGGGGAATATAAGTAAAGTTTGGTTTATCACGCAAATACTTGCATGTTTCATCTCTATCTTAAATATAAAACATTATTTGTAGAAAATACGGTTATCACTAGTTTGTAGACAATTATTTGTGATATATTAGTTTTGAAATGCAAAACTAACAAAAACAAAACATAAACTATGCTATATAATCATAAGAAAAGTTATGATTACAAAACTACAAGGATTTTGAGACTTTTACCAACATATAGTTTTTTTTTCTAACAAATGGGTTACATTCTGGTTATTTCACCATTTTTTGGAAAACAACCCAAAATATGATGTTTTAACCATACATTTGGAAAGTAGACAAACACATCGTTAAAAACGGGGCAAAAGCTCGAAATGGACTTTTGCATACAAATTTCTCATACTTGTGTTGGATGTAAGATATTATGACATAATCTTTTATACACACCTAGACAAGATAATTACTATGTATTTATATAAATGATTATATAAATAGTCTTAACAAACAAACATAATAAACTATAATTGGTATAGTTTGGGAGTCACAAACACTACTATCGTTACGGAAGAAACATATAATTATTTACTCCATATCCTCTCAAGTACAAGTCCAAGCTCTTCTTAGATAAACATTTCCAAATAATTATTTACAATTTGGTAAGTGTTTTCTTCATAATCTAGTGTTTATACACACTTTGACACTAGTTTCATCTTATTTACACACAATATCATGTGTTAAAACTCTTAGGATAATATCATCTTCAAAGAGTTCATCAACCACTTTCAAGTGTTCCAGGCTCGGAGATCTTCACAATCATCTCTTTATCCAACGACAACCACACTCAAGGTGAGTTCATACCCCGACTGTTTTCGAGTTTTCCATGTTTTAGGGGGGAGTACAAGTAAAGTTTGGTTTATCACGCAAATACTTGCATGTTTCATCTCTATGTTAAATATAAAATATTATTTCCAGGAAATACGGTTATCACTAGTTTGTAGACAATTATTTGTGATATATTAGTTTTGAAATGAAAAACTAACAACAAAAACATAAACTATGTTATATAATCATAAGAAAAGTTATGATTACAAAACTACAAGGATTTTTAGACTTTTACCAACATATAGTTTTTTTTCTAACAAAAGGGTTACATTCTGGTTATTTCACCATTTTATGGAAAACAACCCAAGAATATGATGTTTTAACCATACATTTGGAAAGTAGACAAAAACATCGTTAAAAACGGGGCAAAAGCTCGAAATGGACTTTTGCATACAAATTTCTCATACTTGTGTGGGATGTAAGATTTTATGACATAATCTTTTATAGACACCTAGACAAGATAATTACTATGTACTTATATAAATGATTATATAAATAGTCTTAACAAACAAACATAATAAACTATAATTGGTATAGTTTGGGAGTCATAAACACTACTATCATTACGGAAGAAACATATAATTGTTTACTCCATATCCTCTCATGAACAAGTCCAAGCTCTTCTTAGATAAACATTTCCAAATGATTCTTGACAATTTGGTAAGTGTTTTCTTCATAATCTAGTGTTTCTACACACTTTTACACTAGTTTCATCTTATTTACACACATTATCATGTGTTAAAACTCTTAGGATAATATCATCTTCAAAGAGTTCATCAACCACTTTCAAGTGTTCCAGGCTCGGAGATCTTCACAATCATCTCTTTATCCAACCACAACCACACTCAAGGTGAGTTAATACCCCCACATTTTCGAGTTTTCCATGTTTTAGGGGGGAATACAAGTAAAGTTTGCTTTATCATGCAAATACTTGCATGTTTCATCTCTATGTTAAATATAAAACATTATTTGCAGGAAATACGGTTATCACTAGTTTGTACACAATTATTTGTGATATATTAGTTTTGAAATGCAAAACTAACAAAAACAAAACATAAACTGTGTTATATAATCATAAGAAATGTTTTATATTTAACATCGTTAAAAACGGGGCAAAAGCTCGAAATGAACTTTTGCATACAAATTTCTCATACTTGTGTTGGATGTAAGATTTTATGACATAATCTTTTATAGACACCTAGACAAGATAATTACTATGTACTTATATAAATGATTATATAAATAGTCTTAACAAACAAACATAATAAACTATAATTGGTATAGTGTGGGAGTCACAAACACTACTATCATTACGGAAGAAACATATAATTGTTTACTCCATATCCTCTCAAGAACAAGTCCAAGCTCTTTTTAGATAAACATTTCCAAATGATTCTTGACAATTTGGTAAGTGTTTTCTTCATAATCTAGTGTTTCTACACACTTTGACACTAGTTTCATCTTATTTACACACATTATCATGTGTTAAAACTCTTAGAATAATATCATCTTCAAAGAGTTCATCAACCACTTTCAAGTGTTCCAGGCTCGGAGATCTTCACAACCATCTCTTTATCCAACCACAACCACACTCAAGGTGAGTTCATACCCCCACATTTTCGAGTTTTCCATGTTTTAGGGGGGAATACAAGTAAAGTTTGGTTTATCACGCAAATACTTGCATGTTTCATCTCTATCTTAAATATAAAACGTTATTTGTAGAAAATACGGTTATCACTAGTTTGTAGACAATTATTTGTGATATATTAGTTTTGAAATGCAAAACTAACAAAAACAAAACATAAACTATGCTATATAATCATAAGAAAAGTTATGATTACAAAACTACAAGGATTTTGAGACTTTTACCAACATATAGTTTTTTTCTAACAAATGGGTTACATTCTGGTTATTTCACCATTTTTTGGAAAACAACCCAAAAATATGATGTTTTAACCATACATTTGGAAAGTAGAGAAAAACATCGTTAAAAACGGGGCAAAAGCTCGAAATGGACTTTTGCATACAATTTTCTCATACTTGTGTTGGATGTAAGATTTTATGACATAATCTTTTATAGACACCTAGACAAGATAATTACTATGTGTTTATATAAATGATTATATAAATAGTCTTAACAAACAAACATAATAAACTATAATTGGTATATTTTGGGAGTCACAAACACTACTATCGTTACGGAAGAAACATATAATTATTTACTACATATCCTCTCAAGTACAAGTCCAAGCTCTTCTTAGATAAACATTTCCAAATAATTCTTTACAATTTGGTAAGTGTTTTCTTCATAATCTAGTGTTTATACACACTTTGACACTAGTTTCATCTTATTTACACACATTATCATGTGTTAAAACTCTTAGGATAATATCGTCTTCAAATAGTTCATCAACCACTTTCAAGTGTTCCAGGCTCGGAAATCTTCACAATCATCTCTTTATCCAATGACAACCACACTCAAGGTGAGTTCATACCCCCACTTTTTTCGAGTTTTCCATGTTTTACCGTGGAGTACAAGTAAAGTTTGGTTTATCACGCAAATACTTGCATGTTTCATCTCTATGTTAAATATAAAACATTATTTGCAGGAAATACGGTTATCACTAGTTTGTACACAATTATTTGTGATATATTAGTTTTGAAATGAAAAACTAACAAAAACAAAACATAAATTGTGTTATATAATCATAAGAAATGTTTTATATTTAACATCGTTAAAAACGGGGCAAAAGCTCGAAATGGACTTTTGCATACAAATTTCTCATACTTGTGTTGGATGTAATATTTTATGACATAATCTTTTATAGACACCTAGACAAGATAATTACTATGTACTTATATAAATGATTATATAAATAGTCTTAACAAACAAACATAATAAACTATAATTGGTATAGTGTGGGAGTCACAAACACTACTATCATTACGGAAGAAACATATAATTGTTTACTCCATATCCTCTCAAAAACAAGTCCAAGCTCTTCTTAGATAAACATTTCCAAATGATTCTTGATAATTTGGTAAATGTTTTCTTCATAATCTAGTGTTTCTACACACTTTGACACTAGTTTCATCTTATTTACACACATTATCATGTGTTAAAACGCTTAGGATAATATCATCTTCAAAGAGTTCATCAACCACTTTCAAGTGTTCCAGGCTCGGAGATATTCACAATCATCTCTTTATCCAACCACAACCACACTCAAGGTGAGTTCATACCCCCACATTTTCGAGTTTTCCATGTTTTAGGGGGGAATATAAGTAAAGTTTGGTTTATCACGCAAATACTTGCATGTTTCATCTCTATCTTAAATATAAAACAATATTTGTAGAAAATACGGTTATCACTAGTTTGTAGACAATTATTTGTGATATATTAGTTTTGAAATGCAAAACTAACAAAAACAAAACATAAACTATGCTATATAATCATAAGAAAAGTTATGATTACAAAACTACAAGGATTTTGAGACTTTTACCAACATATAGTTTTTTTTTCTAACAAATGGGTTACATTCTGGTTATTTCACCATTTTTTGGAAAACAACCCAAAAATATGATGTTTTAACCATACATTTGGAAAGTAGACAAAAACATCGTTAAAAACGGGGCAAAAGCTCGAAATGGACTTTTGCATACAAATTTCTCATACTTGTGTTGGATGTAAGATATTATGACATAATCTTTTATACACACCTAGACAAGATAATTACTATGTATTTATATAAATGATTATATAAATAGTCTTAACAAACAAACATAACAAACTATAATTGGTATATTTTGGGAGTCACAAACACTACTATCGTTACGGAAGAAACATATAATTATTTACTACATATCCTCTCAAGTACAAGTCCAAGCTCTTCTTAGATAAACATTTCCAAATAATTATTTACAATTTGGTAAGTGTTTTCTTCATAATCTAGTGTTTATACACACTTTGACACTAGTTTCATCTTATTTACACACATTATCATGTGTTAAAACTCTTAGGATAATATCGTCTTCAAATAGTTCATCAACCACTTTCAAGTGTTCCAGGCTCGGAAATCTTCACAATCATCTCTTTATCCAATGACAACCACACTCAAGGTGAGTTCATACCCCCACTTTTTTCGAGTTTTCCATGTTTTAGCGTGGAGTACAAGTAAAGTTTGGTTTATCACGCAAATACTTGCATGTTTCATCTCTATGTTAAATATAAAACATTATTTGCAGGAAATACGGTTATCACTAGTTTGTACACAATTATTTGTGATATATTAGTTTTGAAATGAAAAACTAACAAAAACAAAACATAAATTGTGTTATATAATCATAAGAAATGTTTTATATTTAACATCGTTAAAAACGGGGCAAAAGCTCGAAATGGACTTTTGCATACAAATTTCTCATACTTGTGTTGGATGTAATATTTTATGACATAATCTTTTATAGACACCTAGACAAGATAATTACTATGTACTTATATAAATGATTATATAAATAGTCTTAACAAACAAACATAATAAACTATAATTGGTATAGTGTGGGAGTCACAAACACTACTATCATTACGGAAGAAACATATAATTGTTTACTCCATATCCTCTCAAAAACAAGTCCAAGCTCTTCTTAGATAAACATTTCCAAATGATTCTTGATAATTTGGTAAATGTTTTCTTCATAATCTAGTGTTTCTACACACTTTGACACTAGTTTCATCTTATTTACACACATTATCATGTGTTAAAACGCTTAGGATAATATCATCTTCAAAGAGTTCATCAACCACTTTCAAGTGTTCCAGGCTCGGAGATATTCACAATCATCTCTTTATCCAACCACAACCACACTCAAGGTGAGTTCATACCCCCACATTTTCGAGTTTTCCATGTTTTAGGGGGGAATATAAGTAAAGTTTGGTTTATCACGCAAATACTTGCATGTTTCATCTCTATCTTAAATATAAAACAATATTTGTAGAAAATACGGTTATCACTAGTTTGTAGACAATTATTTGTGATATATTAGTTTTGAAATGCAAAACTAACAAAAACAAAACATAAACTATGCTATATAATCATAAGAAAAGTTATGATTACAAAACTACAAGGATTTTGAGACTTTTACCAACATATAGTTTTTTTTTCTAACAAATGGGTTACATTCTGGTTATTTCACCATTTTTTGGAAAACAACCCAAAAATATGATGTTTTAACCATACATTTGGAAAGTAGACAAAAACATCGTTAAAAACGGGGCAAAAGCTCGAAATGGACTTTTGCATACAAATTTCTCATACTTGTGTTGGATGTAAGATATTATGACATAATCTTTTATACACACCTAGACAAGATAATTACTATGTATTTATATAAATGATTATATAAATAGTCTTAACAAACAAACATAACAAACTATAATTGGTATATTTTGGGAGTCACAAACACTACTATCGTTACGGAAGAAACATATAATTATTTACTACATATCCTCTCAAGTACAAGTCCAAGCTCTTCTTAGATAAACATTTCCAAATAATTCTTTACAATTTGGTAAGTGTTTTCTTCATAATCTAGTGTTTATACACACTTTGACACTAGTTTCATCTTATTTACACACATTATCATGTGTTAAAACTCTTAGGATAATATCGTCTTCAAATAGTTCATCAACCACTTTCAAGTGTTCCAGGCTCGGAGATCTTCACAATCATCTCTTTATCCAACGACAACCACACTCAAGGTGAGTTCATACCCCCACTTTTTTCGAGTTTTCCATGTTTTAGCGTGGAGTACAAGTAAAGTTTGGTTTATCACGCAAATACTTGCATGTTTCATCTCTATGTTAAATATAAAACATTATTTGCAGGAAATACGGTTATCACTAGTTTGTACACAATTATTTGTGATATATTAGTTTTGAAATGAAAAACTAACAAAAACAAAACATAAACTGTGTTATATAATCATAAGAAATGTTTTATATTTAACATCGTTAAAAACGGGGCAAAAGCTCGAAATGGACTTTTGCATACAAATTTCTCATACTTGTGTTGGATGTAATATTTTATGACATAATCTTTTATAGACACCTAGACAAGATAATTACTATGTACTTATATAAATGATTATATAAATAGTCTTAACAAACAAACATAATAAACTATAATTGGTATAGTGTGGGAGTCACAAACACTACTATCATTACGGAAGAAACATATAATTGTTTACTCCATATCCTCTCAAAAACAAGTCCAAGCTCTTCTTAGATAAACATTTCCAAATGATTCTTGACAATTTGGTAAATGTTTTCTTCATAATCTAGTGTTTCTACACACTTTGACACTAGTTTCATCTTATTTACACACATTATCATGCGTTAAAACGCTTAGGATAATATCATCTTCAAAGAGTTCATCAACCACTTTTAAGTGTTCCAGGCTCGGAGATATTCACAATCATCTCTTTATCCAACCACAACCACACTCAAGGTGAGTTCATACCCCCACATTTTCGAGTTTTCCATGTTTTAGGGGGGAATATAAGTAAAGTTTGGTTTATCACGCAAATACTTGCATGTTTCATCTCTATCTTAAATATAAAACATTATTTGTAGAAAATACGGTTATCACTAGTTTGTAGACAATTATTTGTGATATATTAGTTTTGAAATTCAAAACTAACAAAAACAAAACATAAACTATGCTATATAATCATAAGAAAAGTTATGATTACAAAACTACAAGGATTTTGAGACTTTTACCAACATATAGTTTTTTTTTCTAACAAATGGGTTACATTCTGGTTATTTCACCATTTTTTGGAAAACAACCCAAAAATATGATGTTTTAACCATACATTTGGACTTTTGCATACAAATTTCTCATACTTGTGTTGGATGTAAGATATTATGACATAATCTTTTATACACACCTAGACAAGATAATTACTATGTATTTATATAAATGATTATATAAATAGTCTTAACAAACACAGATAATAAACTATAATTGGTATAGTTTGGGAGTCACAAACACTACTATCGTTACGGAAGAAACATATAATTATTTACTCCATATCCTCTCAAGTACAAGTCCAAGCTCTTCTTAGATAAACATGTCCAAATAATTCTTTACAATTTGGTAAGTGTTTTCTTCATAATCTAGTGTTTATACACACTTTGACACTAGTTTCATCTTATTTACACACAATATCATGTGTTAAAACTCTTAGGATAATATCATCTTCAAAGAGTTCATCAACCACTTTCAAGTGTTCCAGGCTCGGAGATCTTCACAATCATCTCTTTATCCAACGACAACCACACTCAAGGTGAGTTCATACCCCGACTGTTTTCGAGTTTTCCATGTTTTAGGGGGGAGTACAAGTAAAGTTTGGTTTATCACGCAAATACTTGCATGTTTCATCTCTATGTTAAATATAAACTATTATTTCCAGGAAATACGGTTATCACTAGTTTGTAGACAATTATTTGTGATATATTAGTTTTGAAATGAAAAACTAACAACAAAAACATAAACTATGTTATATAATCATAAGAAAAGTTATGATTACAAAACTACAAGGATTTTTAGACTTTTACCAACATATAGTTTTTTTTCTAACAAAAGGGTTACATTCTGGTTATTTCACCATTTTATGGAAAACAACCCAAGAATATGATGTTTTAACCATACATTTGGAAAGTAGACAAAAACATCGTTAAAAACGGGGCAAAAGCTCGAAATGGACTTTTGCATACAAATTTCTCATACTTGTGTGGGATGTAAGATTTTATGACATAATCTTTTATAGACATCTAGACAAGATAATTACTATGTACTTATATAAATGATTATATAAATAGTCTTAACAAACAAACATAATAAACTATAATTGGTATAGTTTGGGAGTCATAAACACTACTATCATTACGGAAGAAACATATAATTGTTTACTCCATATCCTCTCATGAACAAGTCCAAGCTCTTCTTAGATAAACATTTCCAAATGATTCTTGACAATTTGGTAAGTGTTTTCTTCATAATCTAGTGTTTCTACACACTTTTACACTAGTTTCATCTTATTTACACACATTATCATGTGTTAAAACTCTTAGGATAATATCATCTTCAAAGAGTTCATCAACCACTTTCAAGTGTTCCAGGCTCGGAGATCTTCACAATCATCTCTTTATCCAACCACAACCACACTCAAGGTGAGTTAATACCCCCACATTTTCGAGTTTTCCATGTTTTAGGGGGGAATACAAGTAAAGTTTGCTTTATCATGCAAATACTTGCATGTTTCATCTCTATGTTAAATATAAAACATTATTTGCAGGAAATACGGTTATCACTAGTTTGTACACAATTATTTGTGATATATTAGTTTTGAAATGCAAAACTAACAAAAACAAAACATAAACTGTGTTATATAATCATAAGAAATGTTTTATATTTAACATCGTTAAAAACGGGGCAAAAGCTCGAAATGAACTTTTGCATACAAATTTCTCATACTTGTGTTGGATGTAAGATTTTATGACATAATCTTTTATAGACACCTAGACAAGATAATTACTATGTACTTATATAAAGGATTATATAAATAGTCTTAACAAACAAACATAATAAACTATAATTGGTATAGTGTGGGAGTCACAAACACTACTATCATTACGGAAGAAACATATAATTGTTTACTCCATATCCTCTCAAGAACAAGTCCAAGCTCTTCTTAGATAAACATTTCCAAATGATTCTTGACAATTTGGTAAGTGTTTTCTTCATAATCTAGTGTTTCTACACACTTTGACACTAGTTTCATCTTATTTACACACATTATCATGTGTTAAAACTCTTAGAATAATATCATCTTCAAAGAGTTCATCAACCACTTTCAAGTGTTCCAGGCTCGGAGATCTTCACAATCATCTCTTTATCCAACCACAACCACACTCAAGGTGAGTTCATACCCCCACATTTTCGAGTTTTCCATGTTTTAGGGGGGAATACAAGTAAAGTTTGGTTTATCACGCAAATACTTGCATGTTTCATCTCTATCTTAAATATAAAACGTTATTTGTAGAAAATACGGTTATCACTAGTTTGTAGACAATTATTTGTGATATATTAGTTTTGAAATGGAAAACTAACAAAAACAAAACATAAACTATGCTATATAATCATAAGAAAAGTTATGATTACAAAACTACAAGGATTTTGAGACTTTTACCAACATATAGTTTTTTTTCTAACAAATGGGTTACATTCTGGTTATTTCACCATTTTTTGGAAAACAACCCAAAAATATGATGTTTTAACCATACATTTGGAAAGTAGAGAAAAACATCGTTAAAAACGGGGCAAAAGCTCGAAATGGACTTTTGCATACAAATTTCTCATACTTGTGTTGGATGTAAGATATTATGACATAATCTTTTATACACACCTAGACAAGATAATTACTATGTATTTATATAAATGATTATATAAATAGTCTTAACAAACAAACATAACAAACTATAATTGGTATATTTTGGGAGTCACAAACACTACTATCGTTACGGAAGAAACATATAATTATTTACTACATATCCTCTCAAGTACAAGTCCAAGCTCTTCTTAGATAAACATTTCCAAATAATTCTTTACAATTTGGTAAGTGTTTTCTTCATAATCTAGTGTTTATACACACTTTGACACTAGTTTCATCTTATTTACACACATTATCATGTGTTAAAACTCTTAGGATAATATCGTCTTCAAATAGTTCATCAACCACTTTCAAGTGTTCCAGGCTCGGAGATCTTCACAATCATCTCTTTATCCAACGACAACCACACTCAAGGTGAGTTCATACCCCCACTTTTTTCGAGTTTTCCATGTTTTAGCGTGGAGTACAAGTAAAGTTTGGTTTATCACGCAAATACTTGCATGTTTCATCTCTATGTTAAATATAAAACATTATTTGCAGGAAATACGGTTATCACTAGTTTGTACACAATTATTTGTGATATATTAGTTTTGAAATGAAAAACTAACAAAAACAAAACATAAACTGTGTTATATAATCATAAGAAATGTTTTATATTTAACATCGTTAAAAACGGGGCAAAAGCTCGAAATGGACTTTTGCATACAAATTTCTCATACTTGTGTTGGATGTAATATTTTATGACATAATCTTTTATAGACACCTAGACAAGATAATTACTATGTACTTATATAAATGATTATATAAATAGTCTTAACAAACAAACATAATAAACTATAATTGGTATAGTGTGGGAGTCACAAACACTACTATCATTACGGAAGAAACATATAATTGTTTACTCCATATCCTCTCAAAAACAAGTCCAAGCTCTTCTTAGATAAACATTTCCAAATGATTCTTGACAATTTGGTAAATGTTTTCTTCATAATCTAGTGTTTCTACACACTTTGACACTAGTTTCATCTTATTTACACACATTATCATGCGTTAAAACGCTTAGGATAATATCATCTTCAAAGAGTTCATCAACCACTTTTAAGTGTTCCAGGCTCGGAGATATTCACAATCATCTCTTTATCCAACCACAACCACACTCAAGGTGAGTTCATACCCCCACATTTTCGAGTTTTCCATGTTTTAGGGGGGAATATAAGTAAAGTTTGGTTTATCACGCAAATACTTGCATGTTTCATCTCTATCTTAAATATAAAACATTATTTGTAGAAAATACGGTTATCACTAGTTTGTAGACAATTATTTGTGATATATTAGTTTTGAAATTCAAAACTAACAAAAACAAAACATAAACTATGCTATATAATCATAAGAAAAGTTATGATTACAAAACTGCAAGGATTTTGAGACTTTTACCAACATATAGTTTTTTTTTCTAACAAATGGGTTACATTCTGGTTATTTCACCATTTTTTGGAAAACAACCCAAAAATATGATGTTTTAACCATACATTTGGACTTTTGCATACAAATTTCTCATACTTGTGTTGGATGTAAGATATTATGACATAATCTTTTATACACACCTAGACAAGATAATTACTATGTATTTATATAAATGATTATATAAATAGTCTTAACAAACACAGATAATAAACTATAATTGGTATAGTTTGGGAGTCACAAACACTACTATCGTTACGGAAGAAACATATAATTATTTACTCCATATCCTCTCAAGTACAAGTCCAAGCTCTTCTTAGATAAACATTTCCAAATAATTCTTTACAATTTGGTATGTGTTTTCTTCATAATGTAGTGTTTATACACACTTTGACACTAGTTTCATCTTATTTACACACAATATCATGTGTTAAAACTCTTAGGATAATATCATCTTCAAAGAGTTCATCAACCACTTTCAAGTGTTCCAGGCTCGGAGATCTTCACAATCATCTCTTTATCCAACGACAACCACACTCAAGGTGAGTTCATACCCCGACTGTTTTCGAGTTTTCCATGTTTTAGGGGGGAGTACAAGTAAAGTTTGGTTTATCACGCAAATACTTGCATGTTTCATCTCTATGTTAAATATAAAATATTATTTCCAGGAAATACGGTTATCACTAGTTTGTAGACAATTATTTGTGATATATTAGTTTTGAAATGAAAAACTAACAACAAAAACATAAACTATGTTATATAATCATAAGAAAAGTTATGATTACAAAACTACAAGGATTTTTAGACTTTTACCAACATATAGTTTTTTTTCAAACAAAAGGGTTACATTCTGGTTATTTCACCATTTTATGGAAAACAACCCAAGAATATGATGTTTTAACCATACATTTGGAAAGTAGACAAAAACATCGTTAAAAACGGGGCAAAAGTTCGAAATGGACTTTTGCATACAAATTTCTCATACTTGTGTGGGATGTAAGATTTTATGACATAATCTTTTATAGACATCTAGACAAGATAATTACTATGTACTTATATAAATGATTACATAAATAGTCTTAACAAACAAACATAATAAACTATAATTGGTATAGTTTGGGAGTCATAAACACTACTATCATTACGGAAGAAACATATAATTGTTTACTCCATATCCTCTCATGAACAAGTCCAAGCTCTTCTTAGATAAACATTTCCAAATGATTCTTGACAATTTGGTAAGTGTTTTCTTCATAATCTAGTGTTTCTACACACTTTTACACTAGTTTCATCTTATTTACACACATTATCATGTGTTAAAACTCTTAGGATAATATCATCTTCAAAGAGTTCATCAACCACTTTCAAGTGTTCCAGGCTCGGAGATCTTCACAATCATCTCTTTATCCAACCACAACCACACTCAAGGTGAGTTAATACCCCCACATTTTCGAGTTTTCCATGTTTTAGGGGGGAATACAAGTAAAGTTTGCTTTATCATGCAAATACTTGCATGTTTCATCTCTATGTTAAATATAAAACATTATTTGCAGGAAATACGGTTATCACTAGTTTGTACACAATTATTTGTGATATATTAGTTTTGAAATGCAAAACTAACAAAAACAAAACATAAACTGTGTTATATAATCATAAGAAATGTTTTATATTTAACATCGTTAAAAACGGGGCAAAAGCTCGAAATGAACTTTTGCATACAAATTTCTCATACTTGTGTTGGATGTAAGATTTTATGACATAATCTTTTATAGACACCTAGACAAGATAATTACTATGTACTTATATAAAGGATTATATAAATAGTCTTAACAAACAAACATAATAAACTATAATTGGTATAGTGTGGGAGTCACAAACACTACTATCATTACGGAAGAAACATATAATTGTTTACTCCATATCCTCTCAAGAACAAGTCCAAGCTCTTCTTAGATAAACATTTCCAAATGATTCTTGACAATTTGGTAAGTGTTTTCTTCATAATCTAGTGTTTCTACACACTTTGACACTAGTTTCATCTTATTTACACACATTATCATGTGTTAAAACTCTTAGAATAATATCATCTTCAAAGAGTTCATCAACCACTTTCAAGTGTTCCAGGCTCGGAGATCTTCACAATCATCTCTTTATCCAACCACAACCACACTCAAGGTGAGTTCATACCCCCACATTTTCGAGTTTTCCATGTTTTAGGGGGGAATACAAGTAAAGTTTGGTTTATCACGCAAATACTTGCATGTTTCATCTCTATCTTAAATATAAAACGTTATTTGTAGAAAATACGGTTATCACTAGTTTGTAGACAATTATTTGTGATATATTAGTTTTGAAATGGAAAACTAACAAAAACAAAACATAAACTATGCTATATAATCATAAGAAAAGTTATGATTACAAAACTACAAGGATTTTGAGACTTTTACCAACATATAGTTTTTTTTCTAACAAATGGGTTACATTCTGGTTATTTCACCATTTTTTGGAAAACAACCCAAAAATATGATGTTTTAACCATACATTTGGAAAGTAGAGAAAAACATCGTTAAAAACGGGGCAAAAGCTCGAAATGGACTTTTGCATACAAATTTCTCATACTTGTGTTGGATGCAAGATTTTATGACATAATCTTTTATAGACACCTAGACAAGATAATTACTATGTGTTTATATAAATGATTATATAAATAGTCTTAACAAACAAACATAATAAACTATAATTGGTATATTTTGGGAGTCACAAACACTACTATCGTTACGGAAGAAACATATAATTATTTACTACATATCCTCTCAAGTACAAGTCCAAGCTCTTCTTAGATAAACATTTCCAAATAATTCTTTACAATTTGGTAAGTGTTTTCTTCATAATCTAGTGTTTATACACACTTTGACACTAGTTTCATCTTATTTACACACATTATCATGTGTTAAAACTCTTAGGATAATATCGTCTTCAAAGAGTTCATCAACCACTTTCAAGTGTTCCAAGCTCGGAGATCTTCACAATCATCTCTTTATCCAACGACAACCACACTCAAGGTGAGTTCATACCCCCACTTTTTTCGAGTTTTCCATGTTTTAGCGTGGAGTACAAGTAAAGTTTGGTTTATCACGCAAATACTTGCATGTTTCATCTCTATGTTAAATATAAAACATTATTTGCAGGAAATACGGTTATCACTAGTTTGTACACAATTATTTGTGATATATTAGTTTTGAAATGAAAAACTAACAAAAACAAAACATAAACTGTGTTATATAATCATAAGAAATGTTTTATATTTAACATCGTTAAAAACGGGGCAAAAGCTCGAAATGGACTTTTGCATACAAATTTCTCATACTTGTGTTGGATGTAATATTTTATGACATAATCTTTTATAGACACCTAGACAAGATAATTACTATGTACTTATATAAATGATTATATAAATAGTCTTAACAAACAAACATAATAAACTATAATTGGTATAGTGTGGGAGTCACAAACACTACTATCATTACGGAAGAAACATATAATTGTTTACTCCATATCCTCTCAAAAACAAGTCCAAGCTCTTCTTAGGTAAACATTTCCAAATGATTCTTGACAATTTGGTAAATGTTTTCTTCATAATCTAGTGTTTCTACACACTTTGACACTAGTTTCATCTTATTTACACACATTATCATGTGTTAAAACTCTTAGGATAATATCATCTTTAAAGAGTTCATCAACCACTTTCAAGTGTTCCAGGCTCGGAGATATTCACAATCATCTCTTTATCCAACCACAACCACACTCAAGGTGAGTTCATACCCCCACATTTTCGAGTTTTCCATGTTTTAGGGGGGAATATAAGTAAAGTTTGGTTTATCACACAAATACTTGCATGTTTCATCTCTATCTTAAATATAAAACATTATTTGCAGAAAATACGGTTATCACTAGTTTGTAGACAATTATTTGTGATATATTAGTTTTGAAATGCAAAACTAACAAAAACAAAACATAAACTATGCTATATAATCATAAGAAAAGTTATGATTACAAAACTACAAGGATTTTGAGACTTTTACCAACATATAGTTTTTTTTTCTAACAAATGGGTTACATTCTGGTTATTTCACCATTTTTTGGAAAACAACCCAAAAATATGATGTTTTAACCATACATTTGGAAAGTAGACAAAAACATCGTTAAAAACGGGGAAAAGCTTGACTTTTGCATACAAATTTCTCATACTTGTGTTGGATGTAAGATATTATGACATAATCTTTTATACACACCTAGACAAGATAATTACTATGTATTTATATAAATGATTATATAAATAGTCTTAACAAACAAACATAATAAACTATAATTGGTATATTTTGGGAGCCACAAACACTACTATCGTTACGGAAGAAACATATAATTATTTACTCCATATCCTCTCAAGTACAAGTCCAAGCTCTTCTTAGATAAACATTTCCAAATAATTCTTTACAATTTGGTAAGTGTTTTCTTCATAATCTAGTGTTTATACACACTTTGACACTAGTTTCATCTTATTTACACACAATATCATGTGTTAAAACTCTTAGGATAATATCATCTTCAAAGAGTTCATCAACCACTTTCAAGTGTTCCAGGCTCGGAGATCTTCACAATCATCTCTTTATCCAACGACAACCACACTCAAGGTGAGTTCATACCCCGACTGTTTTCGAGTTTTCCATGTTTTAGGGGGGAATACAAGTAAAGTTTGGTTTATCACGCAAATACTTGCATGTTTCATCTCTATGTTAAATATAAAATATTATTTCCAGGAAATACGGTTATCACTAGTTTGTAGACAATTATTTGTGATATATTAGTTTTGAAATGAAAAACTAACAACAAAAACATAAACTATGTTATATAATCATAAGAAAAGTTATGATTACAAAACTACAAGGATTTTTAGACTTTTACCAACATATAGTTTTTTTTCTAACAAAAGGGTTACATTCTGGTTATTTCACCATTTTATGGAAAACAACCCAAGAATATGATGTTTTAACCATACATTTGGAAAGTAGACAAAAACATCGTTAAAAACGGGGCAAAAGCTCGAAATGGACTTTTGCATACAAATTTCTCATACTTGTGTGGGATGTAAGATTTTATGACATAATCTTTTATAGACACCTAGACAAGATAATTACTATGTACTTATATAAATGATTATATAAATAGTCTTAACAAACAAACATAATAAACTATAATTGGTATAGTTTGGGAGTCATAAACACTACTATCATTACGGAAGAAACATATAATTGTTTACTCCATATCCTCTCATGAACAAGTCCAAGCTCTTCTTAGATAAACATTTCCAAATGATTCTTGACAATTTGGTAAGTGTTTTCTTCATAATCTAGTGTTTCTACACACTTTGACACTAGTTTCATCTTATTTACACACATTATCATGTGTTAAAACTCTTAGGATAATATCATCTTCAAAGAGTTCATCAACCACTTTCAAGTGTTCCAGGCTCGGAGATCTTCACAATCATCTCTTTATCCAACCACAACCACACTCAAGGTGAGTTCATACCCCCATATTTTCGAGTTTTCCATGTTTTAGGGGGGAATACAAGTAAAGTTTGGTTTATCACGCAAATACTTGCATGTTTCATCTCTATCTTAAATATAAAACATTATTTGCAGAAAATACGGTTATCACTAGTTTGTAGACAATTATTTGTGATATATTAGTTTTGAAATGCAAAACTAACAAAAACAAAACATAAACTATGCTATATAATCATAAGAAAAGTTATGATTACAAAACTACAAGGATTTTGAGACTTTTACCAACATATAGTTTTTTTTCTAACAAATGGGTTACATTCTGGTTATTTCACCATTTTTTGGAAAACAACCCAAAAATATAATGTTTTAACCATACATTTGGAAAGTAGACAAAAACATCGTTAAAAACGGGGCAAAAGCTCGAAATGGACTTTTGCATACAAATTTCTCATACTTGTGTTGGATGTAAGATTTTATGACATAATCCTTTATAGACACCTAGACAAGATAATTACTATGTATTTATATAAATGATTATATAAATAGTCTTAACAAACAAACATAATAAACTATAATTGGTATAGTTTGGGAGTCACAAACACTACTATCGTTACGGAAGAAACATATAATTATTTACTCCATATCCTCTCAAGTACAAGTCCAAGCTCTTCTTAGATAAACATTTCCAAATAATTCTTCACAATTTGGTAAGTGTTTTCTTCATAATCTAGTGTTTATACACACTTTGACACTAGTTTCATCTTATTTACACACATTATCATGTGTTAAAACTCTTAGGATAATATCATCTTCAAAGAGTTCATCAACCACTTTCAAGTGTTCCAGGCTCGGAGATCTTCACAATCATCTCTTTATCCAACGACAACCACACTCAAGGTGAGTTCATACCCCCCACGTTTTTCGAGTTTTCCATGTTTTAGGGGGGAGTACAAGTAAAGTTTGGTTTATCACGCAAATACTTGCATGTTTCATCACTATGTTAAATATAAAATATTATTTGCAGGAAATACGGTTATCACTAGTTTCTAGACAATTATTTGTGATATATTAGTTTTGAAATGAAAAACTAACAAAAAAAACATAAACTATGTTATATAATCATAAGAAAAGTTATGATTACAAAACTACAAGGATTTTTAGACTTTTACCAACATATAGTTTTTTTTCTAACAAAAGGGTTACATTCTGGTTATTTCACCATTTTGTGGAAAACAACCCAAGAATATGATGTTTTAACCATACATTTGGAAAGTAGACAAAAACATCGTTAAAAACGGGGAAAAAGCTCGAAATGGACTTTTGCATACAAATTTCTCATACTTGTGTGGGATGTAAGATTTTATGACATAATCTATAGACACCTAGACAAGATAATTACTATGTACTTATATAAATGATTATATAAATAGTCTTAACAAACAAACATAATAAACTATAATTGGTATAGTTTGGGAGTCATAAACACTACTATCATTACGGAAGAAACATATAATTGTTTACTCCATATCCTCTCAAGAACAAGTCCAAGCTCTTCTTAGATAAACATTTCCAAATGATTCTTGACAATTTGGTAAGTTTTTTCTTCATAATCTAGTGTTTCTACACACTTTGAAACTAGTTTCATCTTATTTACACACATTATCATGTGTTAAAACTCTTAGGATAATATCATCTTCAAAGAGTTCATCAACCACTTTCAAGTGTTCCAGGCTCGGAGATCTTCACAATCATCTCTTTATCCAACCACAACCACACTCAAGGTGAGTTAATACCCCCACATTTTCGAGTTTTCCATGTTTTAGGGGAGAACACAAGTAAAGTTTGGTTTATCACGCAAATACTTGAATGTTTCATCTCTATGTTAAATATAAAACATTATTTGCAGGAAATACGGTTATCACTAGTTTGTACACAATTATTTGTGATATATTAGTTTTGAAATGCAAAACTAACAAAAACAAAACATAAATTGTGTTATATAATCATAAGAAATGTTTTATATTTAACATCGTTAAAAACAGGGCAAAAGCTCGAAATGAACGTTTGCATACAAATTTCTCATACTTGTGTTGGATGTAAGATTTTATGACATAATCTTTTATAGACACCTAGAAAAGATAATTACTATGTACTTATATAAATGATTATATAAATAGTCTTAACAAACAAACATAATAAACTATAATTGGTATAGTGTGGGAGTCACAAACACTACTATCATTACGGAAGAAACATATAATTGTTTACTCCATATCCTCTCAAGAACAAGTCCAAGCTCTTCTTAGATAAACATTTCCAAATGATTCTTGACAATTTGGTAAGTGTTTTCTTCATAATCTAGTGTTTCTACACACTTTGACACTAGTTTCATCTTATTTACACACATTATCATGTGTTAAAACTCTTAGGATAATATCATCTTCAAAGAGTTCATCAACCACTTTCAAGTGTTCCAGGCTCGGAGATCTTCACAATCATCTCTTTATCCAACCACAACCACACTCAAGGTGAGTTCATACCCCCACATTTTCGAGTTTTCCATGTTTTAGGGGGGAATACAAGTAAAGTTTGGTTTATCACGCAAATACTTGCATGTTTCATCTCTATCTTAAATATAAAACGTTATTTGTAGAAAATACGGTTATCACTAGTTTGTAGACAATTATTTTTGATATATTAGTTTTGAAATGGAAAACTAACAAAAACAAAACATAAACTATGCTATATAATCATAAGAAAAGTTATGATTACAAAACTACAAGGATTTTGAGACTTTTACCAACATATAGTTTTTTTTCTAACAAATGGGTTACATTCTGGTTATTTCACCATTTTTTGGAAAACAACCCAAAAATATGATGTTTTAACCATACATTTGGAAAGTAGAGAAAAACATCGTTAAAAACGGGGCAAAAGCTCGAAATGGACTTTTGCATACAAATTTCTCATACTTGTGTTGGATGTAAGATTTTATGACATAATCTTTTATAGACACCTAGACAAGATAATTACTATGTGTTTATATAAATGATTATATAAATAGTCTTAACAAACAAACATAATAAACTATAATTGGTATATTTTGGGAGTCACAAACACTACTATCGTTACGGAAGAAACATATAATTATTTACTACATATCCTCTCAAGTACAAGTCCAAGCTCTTCTTAGATAAACATTTCCAAATAATTCTTTACAATTTGGTAAGTGTTTTCTTCATAATCTAGTGTTTATACACACTTTGACACTAGTTTCATCTTATTTACACACATTATCATGTGTTAAAACTCTTAGGATAATATCGTCTTCAAAGAGTTCATCAACCACTTTCAAGTGTTCCAAGCTCGGAGATCTTCACAATCATCTCTTTATCCAACGACAACCACACTCAAGGTGAGTTCATACCCCCACTTTTTTCGAGTTTTCCATGTTTTAGCGTGGAGTACAAGTAAAGTTTGGTTTATCACGCAAATACTTGCATGTTTCATCTCTATGTTAAATATAAAACATTATTTGCAGGAAATACGGTTATCACTAGTTTGTACACAATTATTTGTGATATATTAGTTTTGAAATGAAAAACTAACAAAAACAAAACATAAACTGTGTTATATAATCATAAGAAATGTTTTATATTTAACATCGTTAAAAACGGGGCAAAAGCTCGAAATGGACTTTTGCATACAAATTTCTCATACTTGTGTTGGATGTAATATTTTATGACATAATCTTTTATAGACACCTAGACAAGATAATTACTATGTACTTATATAAATGATTATATAAATAGTCTTAACAAACAAACATAATAAACTATAATTGGTATAGTGTGGGAGTCACAAACACTACTATCATTACGGAAGAAACATATAATTGTTTACTCCATATCCTCTCAAAAACAAGTCCAAGCTCTTCTTAGGTAAACATTTCCAAATGATTCTTGACAATTTGGTAAATGTTTTCTTCATAATCTAGTGTTTCTACACACTTTGACACTAGTTTCATCTTATTTACACACATTATCATGTGTTAAAACTCTTAGGATAATATCATCTTCAAAGAGTTCATCAACCACTTTCAAGTGTTCCAGGCTCGGAGATATTCACAATCATCTCTTTATCCAACCACAACCACACTCAAGGTGAGTTCATACCTCCACATTTTCGAGTTTTCCATGTTTTATGGGGGAATATAAGTAAAGTTTGGTTTATCACACAAATACTTGCATGTTTCATCTCTATCTTAAATATAAAACATTATTTGCAGAAAATACGGTTATCACTAGTTTGTAGACAATTATTTGTGATATATTAGTTTTGAAATGCAAAACTAACAAAAACAAAACATAAACTATGCTATATAATCATAAGAAAAGTTATGATTACAAAACTACAAGGATTTTGAGACTTTTACCAACATATAGTTTTTTTTTCTAACAAATGGGTTACATTCTGGTTATTTCACCATTTTTTGGAAAACAACCCAAAAATATGATGTTTTAACTATACATTTGGAAAGTAGACAAAAACATCGTTAAAAACGGGGAAAAGCTCGAAATGGACTTTTGCATACAAATTTCTCATACTTGTGTTGGATGTAAGATATTATGACATAATCTTTTATACACACCTAGACAAGATAATTACTATGTATTTATATAAATGATTATATAAATAGTCTTAACAAACAAACATAATAAACTATAATTGGTATATTTTGGGAGTCACAAACACTACTATCGTTACGGAAGAAACATATAATTATTTACTCCATATCCTCTCAAGTACAAGTCCAAGCTCTTCTTAGATAAACATTTCCAAATAATTCTTTACAATTTGGTAAGTGTTTTCTTCATAATCTAGTGTTTATACACACTTTGACACTAGTTTCATCTTATATACACACAATATCATGTGTTAAAACTCTTAGGATAATATCATCTTCAAAGAGTTCATCAACCACTTTCAAGTGTTCCAGGCTCGGAGATCTTCACAATCATCTCTTTATCCAACGACAACCACACTCAAGGTGAGTTCATACCCCGACTGTTTTCGAGTTTTCCATGTTTTAGGGGGGAGTACAAGTAAAGTTTGGTTTATCACGCAAATACTTGCATGTTTCATCTCTATGTTAAATATAAAATATTATTTCCAGGAAATACGGTTATCACTAGTTTGTAGACAATTATTTGTGATATATTAGTTTTGAAATGAAAAACTAACAACAAAAACATAAACTATGTTATATAATCATAAGAAAAGTTATGATTACAAAACTACAAGGATTTTTAGACTTTTACCAACATATAGTTTTTTTTCTAACAAAAGGGTTACATTCTGGTTATTTCACCATTTTATGGAAAACAACCCAAGAATATGACGTTTTAACCATACATTTGGAAAGTAGACAAAAACATCGTTAAAAACGGGGCAAAAGCTCGAAATGGACTTTTGCATACAAATTTCTCATACTTGTGTGGGATGTAAGATTTTATGACATAATCTTTTATAGACACCTAGACAAGATAATTACTATGTACTTATATAAATGATTATATAAATAGTCTTAACAAAGAAACATAATAAACTATAATTGGTATAGTTTGGGAGTCATAAACACTACTATCATTACGGAAGAAACATATAATTGTTTACTCCATATCCTCTCATGAACAAGTCCAAGCTCTTCTTAGATAAACATTTCCAAATGATTCTTGACAATTTGGTAAGTGTTTTCTTCATAATCTAGTGTTTCTACACACTTTGACACTAGTTTCATCTTATTTACACACATTATCATGTGTTAAAACTCTTAGGATAATATCATCTTCAAAGAGTTCATCAACCACTTTCAAGTGTTCCAGGCTCGGAGATCTTCACAATCATCTCTTTATCCAACCACAACCACACTCAAGGTGAGTTCATACCCCCATATTTTCGAGTTTTCCATGTTTTAGGGGGGAATACAAGTAAAGTTTGGTTTATCACGCAAATACTTGCATGTTTCATCTCTATCTTAAATATAAAACGTTATTTGCAGAAAATACGGTTATCACTAGTTTGTAGACAATTATTTGTGATATATTAGTTTTGAAATGCAAAACTAACAAAAACAAAACATAAACTATGCTATATAATCATAAGAAAAGTTATGATTACAAAACTACAAGGATTTTGAGGCTTTTACCAACATATAGTTTTTTTTTCTAACAAATGGGTTACATTCTGGTTATTTCACCATTTTTTGGAAAACAACCCAAAAATATAATGTGTTAACCATACATTTGGAAAGTAGACAAAAACATCGTTAAAAACGGGGCAAAAGCTCGAAATGGACTTTTGCATACAAATTTCTCATACTTGTGTTGGATGTAAGATTTTATGACATAATCTTTTATAGACACCTAGACAAGATAATTACTATGTGTTTATATAAATGATTATATAAATAGTCTTAACAAACAAACATAATAAACTATAATTGGTATATTTTGGGAGTCACAAACACTACTATCGTTACGGAAGAAACATATAATTATTTACTACATATCCTCTCAAGTACAAGTCCAAGCTCTTCTTAGATAAACATTTCCAAATAATTCTTTACAATTTGGTAAGTGTTTTCTTCATAATCTAGTGTTTATACACACTTTGACACTAGTTTCATCTTATTTACACACATTATCATGTGTTAAAACTCTTAGGATAATATCGTCTTCAAAGAGTTCATCAACCACTTTCAAGTGTTCCAAGCTCGGAGATCTTCACAATCATCTCTTTATCCAACGACAACCACACTCAAGGTGAGTTCATACCCCCACTTTTTTCGAGTTTTCCATGTTTTAGCGTGGAGTACAAGTAAAGTTTGGTTTATCACGCAAATACTTGCATGTTTCATCTCTATGTTAAATATAAAACATTATTTGCAGGAAATACGGTTATCACTAGTTTGTACACAATTATTTGTGATATATTAGTTTTGAAATGAAAAACTAACAAAAACAAAACATAAACTGTGTTATATAATCATAAGAAATGTTTTATATTTAACATCGTTAAAAACGGGGCAAAAGCTCGAAATGGACTTTTGCATACAAATTTCTCATACTTGTGTTGGATGTAATATTTTATGACATAATCTTTTATAGACACCTAGACAAGATAATTACTATGTACTTATATAAATGATTATATAAATAGTCTTAACAAACAAACATAATAAACTATAATTGGTATAGTGTGGGAGTCACAAACACTACTATCATTACGGAAGAAACATATAATTGTTTACTCCATATCCTCTCAAAAACAAGTCCAAGATCTTCTTAGGTAAACATTTCCAAATGATTCTTGACAATTTGGTAAATGTTTTCTTCATAATCTAGTGTTTCTACACACTTTGACACTAGTTTCATCTTATTTACACACATTATCATGTGTTAAAACTCTTAGGATAATATCATCTTCAAAGAGTTCATCAACCACTTTCAAGTGTTCCAGGCTCGGAGATATTCACAATCATCTCTTTATCCAACCACAACCACACTCAAGGTGAGTTCATACCCCCACATTTTCGAGTTTTCCATGTTTTAGGGGGGAATATAAGTAAAGTTTGGTTTATCACACAAATACTTGCATGTTTCATCTCTATCTTAAATATAAAACATTATTTGCAGAAAATACGGTTATCACTAGTTTGTAGACAATTATTTGTGATATATTAGTTTTGAAATGCAAAACTAACAAAAACAAAACATAAACTATGCTATATAATCATAAGAAAAGTTATGATTACAAAACTACAAGGATTTTGAGACTTTTACCAACATATAGTTTTTTTTTCTAACAAATGGGTTACATTCTGGTTATTTCACCATTTTTTGGAAAACAACCCAAAAATATGATGTTTTAACCATACATTTGGAAAGTAGACAAAAACATCGTTAAAACGGGGAAAAGCTCGAAATGGACTTTTGCATACAAATTTCTCATACTTGTGTTGGATGTAAGATATTATGACATAATCTTTTATACACACCTAGACAAGATAATTACTATGTATTTATATAAATGATTATATAAATAGTCTTAACAAACAAACATAATAAACTATAATTGGTATATTTTGGGAGTCACAAACACTACTATCGTTACGGAAGAAACATATAATTATTTACTCCATATCCTCTCAAGTACAAGTCCAAGCTCTTCTTAGATAAACATTTCCAAATAATTCTTTACAATTTGGTAAGTGTTTTCTTCATAATCTAGTGTTTATACACACTTTGACACTAGTTTCATCTTATTTACACACAATATCATGTGTTAAAACTCTTAGGATAATATCATCTTCAAAGAGTTCATCAACCACTTTCAAGTGTTCTAGGCTCGGAGATCTTCACAATCATCTCTTTATCCAACGACAACCACACTCAAGGTGAGTTCATACCCCGACTGTTTTCGAGTTTTCCATGTTTTAGGGGGGAGTACAAGTAAAGTTTGGTTTATCACGCAAATACTTGCATGTTTCATCTCTATGTTAAATATAAAATATTATTTCCAGGAAATACGGTTATCACTAGTTTGTAGACAATTATTTGTGATATATTAGTTTTGAAATGAAAAACTAACAACAAAAACATAAACTATGTTATATAATCATAAGAAAAGTTATGATTACAAAACTACAAGGATTTTTAGACTTTTACCAACATATAGTTTTTTTTCTAACAAAAGGGTTACATTCTGGTTATTTCACCATTTTATGGAAAACAACCCAAGAATATGATGTTTTAACCATACATTTGGAAAGTAGACAAAAACATCGTTAAAAACGGGGCAAAAGCTCGAAATGGACTTTTGCATACAAATTTCTCATACTTGTGTGGGATGTAAGATTTTATGACATAATCTTTTATAGACACCTAGACAAGATAATTACTATGTACTTATATAAATGATTATATAAATAGTCTTAACAAACAAACATAATAAACTATAATTGGTATAGTTTGGGAGTCATAAACACTACTATCATTACGGAAGAAACATATAATTGTTTACTCCATATCCTCTCATGAACAAGTCCAAGCTCTTCTTAGATAAACATTTCCAAATGATTCTTGACAATTTGGTAAGTGTTTTCTTCATAATCTAGTGTTTCTACACACTTTGACACTAGTTTCATCTTATTTACACACATTATCATGTGTTAAAACTCTTAGGATAATATCATCTTCAAAGAGTTCATCAACCACTTTCAAGTGTTCCAGGCTCGGAGATCTTCACAATCATCTCTTTATCCAACCACAACCACACTCAAGGTGAGTTCATACCCCCATATTTTCGAGTTTTCCATGTTTTAGGGGGGAATACAAGTAAAGTTTGGTTTATCACGCAAATACTTGCATGTTTCATCTCTATCTTAAATATAAAACATTATTTGCAGAAAATACGGTTATCACTAGTTTGTAGACAATTATTTGTGATATATTAGTTTTGAAATGCAAAACTAACAAAAACAAAACATAAACTATGCTATATAATCATAAGAAAAGTTATGATTACAAAACTACAAGGATTTTGAGACTTTTACCAACATATAGTTTTTTTTTCTAACAAATGGGTTACATTCTGGTTATTTCACCATTTTTTGGAAAACAACCCAAAAATATAATGTTTTAACCATACATTTGGAAAGTAGACAAAAACATCGTTAAAAACGGGGCAAAAGCTCGAAATGGACTTTTGCATACAAATTTCTCATACTTGTGTTGGATGTAAGATTTTATGACATAATCCTTTATAGACACCTAGACAAGATAATTACTATGTATTTATATAAATGATTATCTAAATAGTCTTAACAAACAAACATAATAAACTATAATTGGTATAGTTTGGGAGTCACAAACACTACTATCGTTACGGAAGAAACATATAATTATTTACTCCATATCCTCTCAAGTACAAGTCCAAGCTCTTCTTAGATAAACATTTCCAAATAATTCTTCACAATTTGGTAAGTGTTTTCTTCATAATCTAGTGTTTATACACACTTTGACACTAGTTTCATCTTATTTACACACATTATCATGTGTTAAAACTCTTAGGATAATATCATCTTCAAAGAGTTCATCAACCACTTTCAAGTGTTCCAGGCTCGGAGATCTTCACAATCATCTCTTTATCCAACGACAACCACACTCAAGGTGAGTTCATACCCCCACGTTTTTCGAGTTTTCCATGTTTTAGGGGGGAGTACAAGTAAAGTTTGGTTTATCACGCAAATACTTGCATGTTTCATCACTATGTTAAATATAAAATATTATTTGCAGGAAATACGGTTATCACTAGTTTGTAGACAATTATTTGTGATATATTAGTTTTGAAATGAAAAACTAACAAAAAAAACATAAACTATGTTATATAATCATAAGAAAAGTTATGATTACAAAACTACAAGGATTTTTAGACTTTTACCAACATATAGTTTTTTTTCTAACAAAAGGGTTACATTCTGGTTATTTCACCATTTTGTGGAAAACAACCCAAGAATATGATGTTTTAACCATACATTTGGAAAGTAGACAAAAACATCGTTAAAAACGGGGAAAAAGCTCGAAATGGACTTTTGCATACAAATTTCTCATACTTGTGTGGGATGTAAGATTTTATGACATAATCTATAGACACCTAGACAAGATAATTACTATGTACTTATATAAATGATTATATAAATAGTCTTAACAAACAAACATAATAAACTATAATTGGTATAGTTTGGGAGTCATAAACACTACTATCATTACGGAAGAAACATATAATTGTTTACTCCATATCCTCTCAAGAACAAGTCCAAGCTCTTCTTAGATAAACATTTCCAAATGATTCTTGACAATTTGGTAAGTTTTTTCTTCATAATCTAGTGTTTCTACACACTTTGAAACTAGTTTCATCTTATTTACACACATTATCATGTGTTAAAACTCTTAGGATAATATCATCTTCAAAGAGTTCATCAACCACTTTCAAGTGTTCCAGGCTCGGAGATCTTCACAATCATCTCTTTATCCAACCACAACCACACTCAAGGTGAGTTAATACCCCCACATTTTCGAGTTTTCCATGTTTTAGGGGAGAATACAAGTAAAGTTTGGTTTATCACGCAAATACTTGAATGTTTCATCTCTATGTTAAATATAAAACATTATTTGCAGGAAATACGGTTATCACTAGTTTGTACACAATTATTTGTGATATATTAGTTTTGAAATGCAAAACTAACAAAAACAAAACATAAACTGTGTTATATAATCATAAGAAATGTTTTATATTTAACATCGTTAAAAACAGGGCAAAAGCTCGAAATGAACTTTTGCATACAAATTTCTCATACTTGTGTTGGATGTAAGATTTTATGACATAATCTTTTATAGACACCTAGACAAGATAATTACTATGTACTTATATAAATGATTATATAAATAGTCTTAACAAACAAACATAATAAACTATAATTGGTATAGTGTGGGAGTCACAAACACTACTATCATTACGGAAGAAACATATAATTGTTTACTCCATATCCTCTCAAAAACAAGTCCAAGCTCTTCTTAGGTAAACATTTCCAAATGATTCTTGACAATTTGGTAAATGTTTTCTTCATAATCTAGTGTTTCTACACACTTTGACACTAGTTTCATCTTATTTACACACATTATCATGTGTTAAAACTCTTAGGATAATATCATCTTCAAAGAGTTCATCAACCACTTTCAAGTGTTCCAGGCTCGGAGATATTCACAATCATCTCTTTATCCAACCACAACCACACTCAAGGTGAGTTCATACCCCCACATTTTCGAGTTTTCCATGTTTTAGGGGGGAATATAAGTAAAGTTTGGTTTATCACACAAATACTTGCATGTTTCATCTCTATCTTAAATATAAAACATTATTTGCAGAAAATACGGTTATCACTAGTTTGTAGACAATTATTTGTGATATATTAGTTTTGAAATGCAAAACTAACAAAAACAAAACATAAACTATGCTATATAATCATAAGAAAAGTTATGATTACAAAACTACAAGGATTTTGAGACTTTTACCAACATATAGTTTTTTTTTCTAACAAATGGGTTACATTCTGGTTATTTCACCATTTTTTGGAAAACAACCCAAAAATATGATGTTTTAACCATACATTTGGAAAGTAGACAAAAACATCGTTAAAAACGGGGAAAAGCTCGAAATGGACTTTTGCATACAAATTTCTCATACTTGTGTTGGATGTAAGATATTATGACATAATCTTTTATACACACCTAGACAAGATAATTACTATGTATTTATATAAATGATTATATAAATAGTCTTAACAAACAAACATAATAAACTATAATTGGTATATTTTGGGAGTCACAAACACTACTATCGTTACGGAAGAAACATATAATTATTTACTCCATATCCTCTCAAGTACAAGTCCAAGCTCTTCTTAGATAAACATTTCCAAATAATTCTTTACAATTTGGTAAGTGTTTTCTTCATAATCTAGTGTTTATACACACTTTGACACTAGTTTCATCTTATTTACACACAATATCATGTGTTAAAACTCTTAGGATAATATCATCTTCAAAGAGTTCATCAACCACTTTCAAGTGTTCCAGGCTCGGAGATCTTCACAATCATCTCTTTATCCAACGACAACCACACTCAAGGTGAGTTCATACCCCGACTGTTTTCGAGTTTTCCATGTTTTAGGGGGGAGTACAAGTAAAGTTTGGTTTATCACGCAAATACTTGCATGTTTCATCTCTATGTTAAATATAAAATATTATTTCCAGGAAATACGGTTATCACTAGTTTGTAGACAATTATTTGTGATATATTAGTTTTGAAATGAAAAACTAACAACAAAAACATAAACTATGTTATATAATCATAAGAAAAGTTATGATTACAAAACTACAAGGATTTTTAGACTTTTACCAACATATAGTTTTTTTTCTAACAAAAGGGTTACATTCTGGTTATTTCACCATTTTATGGAAAACAACCCAAGAATATGATGTTTTAACCATACATTTGGAAAGTAGACAAAAACATCGTTAAAAACGGGGCAAAAGCTCGAAATGGACTTTTGCATACAAATTTCTCATACTTGTGTGGGATGTAAGATTTTATGACATAATCTTTTATAGACACCTAGACAAGATAATTACTATGTACTTATATAAATGATTATATAAATAGTCTTAACAAACAAACATAATAAACTATAATTGGTATAGTTTGGGAGTCATAAACACTACTATCATTACGGAAGAAACATATAATTGTTTACTCCATATCCTCTCATGAACAAGTCCAAGCTCTTCTTAGATAAACATTTCCAAATGATTCTTGACAATTTGGTAAGTGTTTTCTTCATAATCTAGTGTTTCTACACACTTTGACACTAGTTTCATCTTATTTACACACATTATCATGTGTTAAAACTCTTAGGATAATATCATCTTCAAAGAGTTCATCAACCACTTTCAAGTGTTCCAGGCTCGGAGATCTTCACAATCATCTCTTTATCCAACCACAACCACACTCAAGGTGAGTTCATACCCCCATATTTTCGAGTTTTCCATGTTTTAGGGGGGAATACAAGTAAAGTTTGGTTTATCACGCAAATACTTGCATGTTTCATCTCTATCTTAAATATAAAACATTATTTGCAGAAAATACGGTTATCACTAGTTTGTAGACAATTATTTGTGATATATTAGTTTTGAAATGCAAAACTAACAAAAACAAAACATAAACTATGCTATATAATCATAAGAAAAGTTATGATTACAAAACTACAAGGATTTTGAGACTTTTACCAACATATAGTTTTTTTTTCTAACAAATGGGTTGCATTCTGGTTATTTCACCATTTTTTGGAAAACAACCCAAAAATATAATGTTTTAACCATACATTTGGAAAGTAGACAAAAACATCGTTAAAAACGGGGCAAAAGCTCGAAATGGACTTTTGCATACAAATTTCTCATACTTGTGTTGGATGTAAGATTTTATGACATAATCCTTTATAGACACCTAGACAAGATAATTACTATGTATTTATATAAATGATTATCTAAATAGTCTTAACAAACAAACATAATAAACTATAATTGGTATAGTTTGGGAGTCACAAACACTACTATCGTTACGGAAGAAACATATAATTATTTACTCCATATCCTCTCAAGTACAAGTCCAAGCTCTTCTTAGATAAACATTTCCAAATAATTCTTCACAATTTGGTAAGTGTTTTCTTCATAATCTAGTGTTTATACACACTTTGACACTAGTTTCATCTTATTTACACACATTATCATGTGTTAAAACTCTTAGGATAATATCATCTTCAAAGAGTTCATCAACCACTTTCAAGTGTTCCAGGCTCGGAGATCTTCACAATCATCTCTTTATCCAACGACAACCACACTCAAGGTGAGTTCATACCCCCACGTTTTTCGAGTTTTCCATGTTTTAGGGGGGAGTACAAGTAAAGTTTGGTTTATCACGCAAATACTTGCATGTTTCATCACTATGTTAAATATAAAATATTATTTGCAGGAAATACGGTTATCACTAGTTTGTAGACAATTATTTGTGATATATTAGTTTTGAAATGAAAAACTAACAAAAAAAACATAAACTATGTTATATAATCATAAGAAAAGTTATGATTACAAAACTACAAGGATTTTTAGACTTTTACCAACATATAGTTTTTTTTCTAACAAAAGGGTTACATTCTGGTTATTTCACCATTTTGTGGAAAACAACCCAAGAATATGATGTTTTAACCATACATTTGGAAAGTAGACAAAAACATCGTTAAAAACGGGGAAAAAGCTCGAAATGGACTTTTGCATACAAATTTCTCATACTTGTGTGGGATGGAAGATTTTATGACATAATCTAAAGACACCTAGACAAGATAATTACTATGTACTTATATAAATGATTATATAAATAGTCTTAACAAACAAACATAATAAACTATAATTGGTATAGTTTGGGAGTCATAAACACTACTATCATTACGGAAGAAACATATAATTGTTTACTCCATATCCTCTCAAGAACAAGTCCAAGCTCTTCTTAGATAAACATTTCCAAATGATTCTTGACAATTTGGTAAGTTTTTTCTTCATAATCTAGTGTTTCTACACACTTTGAAACTAGTTTCATCTTATTTACACACATTATCATGTGTTAAAACTCTTAGGATAATATCATCTTCAAAGAGTTCATCAACCACTTTCAAGTGTTCCAGGCTCGGAGATCTTCACAATCATCTCTTTATCCAACCACAACCACACTCAAGGTGAGTTAATACCCCCACATTTTCGAGTTTTCCATGTTTTAGGGGAGAATACAAGTAAAGTTTGGTTTATCACGCAAATACTTGAATGTTTCATCTCTATGTTAAATATAAAACATTATTTGCAGGAAATACGGTTATCACTAGTTTGTACACAATTATTTGTGATATATTAGTTTTGAAATGCAAAACTAACAAAAACAAAACATAAACTGTGTTATATAATCATAAGAAATGTTTTATATTTAACATCGTTAAAAACAGGGCAAAAGCTCGAAATGAACTTTTGCATACAAATTTCTCATACTTGTGTTGGATGTAAGATTTTATGACATAATCTTTTATAGACACCTAGACAAGATAATTACTATGTACTTATATAAATGATTATATAAATAGTCTTAACAAACAAACATAATAAACTATAATTGGTATAGTGTGGGAGTCACAAACACTACTATCATTACGGAAGAAACATATAATTGTTTACTCCATATCCTCTCAAGAACAAGTCCAAGCTCTTCTTAGATAAACATTTCCAAATGATTCTTGACAATTTGGTAAGTGTTTTCTTCATAATCTAGTGTTTCTACACACTTTGACACTAGTTTCATCTTATTTACACACATTATCATGTGTTAAAACTCTTAGGATAATATCATCTTCAAAGAGTTCATCAACCACTTTCAAGTGTTCCAGGCTCGGAGATCTTCACAATCATCTCTTTATCCAACCACAACCACACTCAAGGTGAGTTCATACCCCCACATTTTCTAGTTTTCCATGTTTTAGGGGGGAATACAAGTAATGTTTGGTTTATCACGCAAATACTTGCATGTTTCATCTCTATCTTAAATATAAAACGTTATTTGTAGAAAATACGGTTATCACTAGTTTGTAGACAATTATTTGTGATATATTAGTTTTGAAATGCAAAACTAACAAAAACAAAACATAAACTATGCTATATAATCATAAGAAAAGTTATGATTACAAAACTACAAGGATTTTGAGACTTTTACCAACATATAGTTTTTTTTTCTAACAAATGGGTTACATTCTGGTTATTTCACCATTTTTTGGAAAACAACCCAAAAATATGATGTTTTAACCATACATTTGGAAAGTAGACAAAAACATCGTTAAAAATGGGGCAAAAGCTCGAAATGGACTTTTGCATACAAATTTCTCATACTTGTGTTGGATGTAAGATTTTATGACATAATCTTTTATACACACCTAGACAAGATAATTACTATGTATTTATATAAATGATTATATAAATAGTCTTAACAAACAAACATAATAAACTATAATTGGTATAGTTTATGAGTCACAAACACTACTATCGTTACGGAAGAAACATATAATTATTTACTCCATATCCTCTCAAGTACAAGTCCAAGCTCTTCTTAGATAAACATTTCCAAATAATTCTTTACAATTTGGTAAGTGTTTTCTTCATAATCTAGTGTTTATACACACTTTGACACTAGTTTCATCTTATTTACACACAATATCATGTGTTAAAACTCTTAGGATAATATCATCTTCAAAGAGTTCATCAACCACTTTCAAGTGTTCCAGGCTCGGAGATCTTCACAATCATCTCTTTATCCAACTACAACCACACTCAAGGTGAGTTCATACCCCGACTGTTTTCGAGTTTTCCATGTTTTAGGGGGGAGTACAAGTAAAGTTTGGTTTATCACGCAAATACTTGCATGTTTCATCTCTATGTTAAATATAAAATATTATTTCCAGGAAATACGGTTATCACTAGTTTGTAGACAATTATTTGTGATATATTAGTTTTGAAATGAAAAACTAACAACAAAAACATAAACTATGTTATATAATCATAAGAAAAGTTATGATTACAAAACTACAAGGATTTTGAGACTTTTACCAACATATAGTTTTTTTTCTAACAAAAGGGTTACATTCTGGTTATTTCATCATTTTATGGAAAACAACCCAAGAATATGATGTTTTAACCATACATTTGGAAAGTAGACAAAAACATCGTTAAAAATGGGGCAAAAGCTCGAAATGGACTTTTGCATACAAATTTCTCATACTTGTGTGGGATATAAGATTTTATGACATAATCTATAGACACCTAGACAAGATAATTACTATGTACTTATATAAATAATTATATAAATAGTCTTAACAAACAAACATAATAAACTATAATTGGTATAGTTTGGGAGTCATAAACACTACTATCATTACGGAAGAAACATATAATTGTTTACTCCATATCCTCTCAAGAACAAGTCCAAGCTCTTCTTAGATAAACATTTCCAAATGATTCTTGACAATTTGGTAAGTTTTTTCTTCATAATCTAGTGTTTCTACACACTTTGAAACTAGTTTCATCTTATTTACACACATTATCATGTGTTAAAACTCTTAGGATAATATCATCTTCAAAGAGTTCATCAACCACTTTCAAGTGTTCCAGGCTCGGAGATCTTCACAATCATCTCTTTATCCAACCACAACCACACTCAAGGTGAGTTAATACCCCCACATTTTCGAGTTTTCCATGTTTTAGGGGGGAATACAAGTAAAGTTTGGTTTATCACGCAAATACTTGCATGTTTCATCTCTATGTTAAATATAAAACATTATTTGCAGGAAATACGGTTATCACTAGTTTGTACACAATTATTTGTGATATATTAGCTTTGAAATGCAAAACTAACAAAAACAAAACATAAACTGTGTTATATAATCATAAGAAATGTTTTATATTTAACATCGTTAAAAACAGGGCAAAAGCGCAAAATGAACTTTTGCATACAAATTTCTCATACTTGTGTTGGATGTAAGATTTTATGACATAATCTTTTATAGACACCTAGACAAGATAATTACTATGTACTTATATAAATGATTATATAAATAGTCTTAACAAACAAACATAATAAACTATAATTGGTATAGTGTGGGAGTCACAAACACTACTATCATTACGGAAGAAACATATAATTGTTTACTCCATATCCTCTCAAGAACAAGTCCAAGCTCTTCTTAGATAAACATTTCCAAATGATTCTTGACAATTTGGTAAGTGTTTTCTTCATAATCTAGTGTTTCTACACACTTTGACACTAGTTTCATCTTATTTACACACATTATCATGTGTTAAAACTCTTAGGATAATATCATCTTCAAAGAGTTCATCAACCACTTTCAAGTGTTCCAGGCTCGGAGATCTTCACAATCATCTCTTTATCCAACCACAACCACACTCAAGGTGAGTTCATACCCCCATATTTTCGAGTTTTCCATGTTTTAAGGGGGAATACAAGTAAAGTTTGGTTTATCACGCAAATACTTGCATGTTTCATCTCTATCTTAAATATCAAACGTTATTTGTAGAAAATACGGTTATCACTAGTTTGTAGACAATTATTTGTGATATATTAGTTTTGAAATGCAAAACTAACAAAAACAAAACATAAACTATGCTATATAATCATAAGAAAAGTTATGATTACAAAACTACAAGGATTTTGAGACTTTTACCAACATATAGTTTTTTTTCTAACAAATGGGTTACATTCTGGTTATTTCACCATTTTTTGGAAAACAACCCAAAAATATGATGTTTTAACCATACATTTGGAAAGTAGAGAAAAACATCGTTAAAAACGGGGCAAAAGCTCGAAATGGACTTTTGCATACAAATTTCTCATACTTGTGTTGGATGTAAGATTTTATGACATAATCTTTTATAGACACCTAGACAAGATAATTACTATGTGTTTATATAAATGATTATATAAATAGTCTTAACAAACAAACATAATAAACTATAATTGGTATATTTTGGGAGTCACAAACACTACTATCGTTACGGAAGAAACATATAATTATTTACTCCATATCCTCTCAAGTACAAGTCCAAGCTCTTCTTAGATAAACATTTCCAAATAATTCTTTACAATTTGGTAAGTTTTTTCTTCATAATCTAGTGTTTATACACACTTTGACACTAGTTTCATCTTATTTACACACATTATCATGTGTTAAAACTCTTAGGATAATATCGGCTTCAAAGAGTTCATCCACCACTTTCAAGTGTTCCAGGCTCGGAGATCTTCACAATCATCTCTTTATCCAACGACAACCACACTCAAGGTGAGTTCATACCCCCAGTTTTTTCGAGTTTTCCATGTTTTAGGGTGGAGTACAAGTAAAGTTTGGTTTTTCAGGCAAATACTTGCATGTTTCATCTCTATGTTAAATATAAAACATTATTTGCAGGAAATACGGTTATCACTAGTTTGTACACAATTATTTGTGATATATTAGTTTTGAAATGCAAAACTAACAAAAACAAAACATAAACTGTGTTATATAATCATAAGAAATGTTTTATATTTAACATCGTTAAAAACAGGGCAAAAGCTCGAAATGAACTTTTGCATACAAATTTCTCATACTTGTGTTGGATGTAAAATTTTATGACATAATCTTTTATAGACACCTAGACAAGATAATTACTATGTACTTATATAAATGATTATATAAATAGTCTTAACAAACAAACATAATAAACTGTAATTGGTATAGTGTGGGAGTCACAAACACTACTATCATTACGGAAGAAACATATAATTGTTTACTCCATATCCTCTCAAGAACAAGTCCAAGCTCTTCTTAGATAAACATTTCCAAATGATTCTTGACAATTTGGTAAGTGTTTTCTTCATAATCTAGTGTTTCTACACACTTTGACACTAGTTTCATCTTATTTACACACATTATCATGTGTTAAAACTCTTAGGATAATATCATCTTCAAAGAGTTCATCAACCACTTTCAAGTGTTCCAGGCTCGGAGATCTTCACAATCATCTCTTTATCCAACCACAACCACACTCAAGGTGAGTTCATACCCCCATATTTTCGAGTTTTCCATGTTTTAAGGGGGAATACAAGTAAAGTTTGGTTTATCACGCAAATACTTGCATGTTTCATCTCTATCTTAAATATAAAACGTTATTTGTAGAAAATACGGTTATCACTAGTTTGTAGACAATTATTTGTGATATATTAGTTTTGAAATGCAAAACTAACAAAAACAAAACATAAACTATGCTATATAATCATAAGAAAAGTTATGATTACAAAACTACAAGGATTTTGAGACTTTTACCAACATATAGTTTTTTTTCTAACAAATGGGTTACATTCTGGTTATTTCACCATTTTTTGGAAAACAACCCAAAAATATGATGTTTTAACCATACATTTGGAAAGTAGAGAAAAACATCGTTAAAAACGGGGCAAAAGCTCGAAATGGACTTTTGCATACAAATTTCTCATACTTGTGTTGGATGTAAGATTTTATGACATAATCTTTTATAGACACCTAGACAAGATAATTACTATGTGTTTATATAAATGATTATATAAATAGTCTTAACAAACAAACATAATAAACTATAATTGGTATATTTTGGGAGTCACAAACACTACTATCGTTACGGAAGAAACATATAATTATTTACTCCATATCCTCTCAAGTACAAGTCCAAGCTCTTCTTAGATAAACATTTCCAAATAATTCTTTACAATTTGGTAAGTGTTTTCTTCATAATCTAGTGTTTATACACACTTTGACACTAGTTTCATCTTATTTACACACATTATCATGTGTTAAAACTCTTAGGATAATATCGGCTTCAAAGAGTTCATCCACCACTTTCAAGTGTTCTAGGCTCGGAGATCTTCACAATCATCTCTTTATCCAACGACAACCACACTCAAGGTGAGTTCATACCCCCAGTTTTTTCGAGTTTTCCATGTTTTAGGGTGGAGTACAAGTAAAGTTTGGTTTTTCACGCAAATACTTGCATGTTTCATCTCTATGTTAAATATAAAACATTATTTGCAGGAAATACGGTTATCACTAGTTTGTACACAATTATTTGTGATATATTAGTTTTGAAATGCAAAACTAACAAAAACAAAACATAAACTGTGTTATATAATCATAAGAAATGTTTTATATTTAACATCGTTAAAAACAGGGCAAAAGCTCGAAATAAACTTTTGCATATAAATTTCTCATACTTGTGTTGGATGTAAAATTTTATGACATAATCTTTTATAGACACCTAGACAAGATAATTACTATGTACTTATATAAATGATTATATAAATAGTCTTAACAAACAAACATAATAAACTATAATTGGTATAGTGTGGGAGTCACAAACACTACTATCATTACGGAAGAAACATATAATTGTTTACTCCATATCCTCTCAAGAACAAGTCCAAGCTCTTCTTAGATAAACATTTCCAAATGATTCTTGACAATTTGGTAAGTGTTTTCTTCATAATCTAGTGTTTCTACACACTTTGACACTAGTTTCATCTTATTTACACACATTATCATGTGTTAAAACTCTTAGGATAATATCATCTTCAAAGAGTTCATCAACCACTTTCAAGTGTTCCAGGCTCGGAGATCTTCACAATCATCTCTTTATCCAACCACAACCACACTCAAGGTGAGTTCATACCCCCATATTTTCGAGTTTTCCATGTTTTAAGGGGGAATACAAGTAAAGTTTGGTTTATCACGCAAATACTTGCATGTTTCATCTCTATCTTAAATATAAAACGTTATTTGTAGAAAATACGGTTATCACTAGTTTGTAGACAATTATTTGTGATATATTAGTTTTGAAATGCAAAACTAACAAAAACAAAACATAAACTATGCTATATAATCATAAGAAAAGTTATGATTACAAAACTACAAGGATTTTGAGACTTTTACCAACATATAGTTTTTTTTCTAACAAATGGGTTACATTCTGGTTATTTCACCATTTTTTGGAAAACAACCCAAAAATATGATGTTTTAACCATACATTTGGAAAGCAGAGAAAAACATCGTTAAAAACGGGGCAAAAGCTCGAAATGGACTTTTGCATACAAATTTCTCATACTTGTGTTGGATGTAAGATTTTATGACATAATCTTTTATAGACACCTAGACAAGATAATTACTATGTGTTTATATAAATGATTATATAAATAGTCTTAACAAACAAACATAATAAACTATAATTGGTATATTTTGGGAGTCACAAACACTACTATCGTTACGGAAGAAACATATAATTATTTACTCCATATCCTCTCAAGTACAAGTCGAAGCTCTTCTTAGATAAACATTTCCAAATAATTCTTTACAATTTGGTAAGTGTTTTCTTCATAATCTAGTGTTTATACACACTTTGACACTAGTTTCATCTTATTTACACACATTATCATGTGTTAAAACTCTTAGGATAATATCGGCTTCAAAGAGTTCATCAACCACTTTCAAGTGTTCCAGGCTCGGAGATCTTCACAATCATCTCTTTATCCAACGACAACCACACTCAAGGTGAGTTCATACCCCCACTTTTTTCGAGTTTTCCATGTTTTAGGGTGGAGTACAAGTAAAGTTTGGTTTATCACGCAAATACTTGCATGTTTCATCTCTATGTTAAATATAAATAATTATTTGCAGGAAATACGGTTATCACTAGTTTGTAGACAATTATTTGTGATATATTAGTTTTGAAATGAAAAACTAACAAAAACAAAACATAAACTGTGTTATATAATCATAAGAAATGTTTTATATTTAACATCGTTAAAAACGGGGCAAAAGCTCGAAATGGACTTTTGCATACAAATTTCTCATACTTGTGTTGGATGTAATATTTTATGACATAATCTTTTATAGACACCTAGACAAGATAATTACTATGTACTTATATAAATGATTATATAAATAGTCTTAACAAACAAACATAATAAACTATAATTGGTATAGTGTGGGAGTCACAAACACTACTATCATTACGGAAGAAACATATAATTGTTTACTCCATATCCTCTCAAAAACAAGTCCAAGCTCTTCTTAGATAAACATTTCCAAATGATTCTTGACAATTTGGTAAATGTTTTCTTCATAATCTAGTGTTTCTACATACTTTGACACTAGTTTCAGCTTATTTACACACATTATCATGTGTTAAAACTCTTAGGATAATATCATCTTCAAAGAGTTCATTAACCACTTTCAAGTGTTCCAGGCTCGGAGATATTCACAATCATCTCTTTATCCAACCACAACCACACTCAAGGTGAGTTCATACCCCCACATTTTCGAGTTTTTCATGTTTTAGGGGGGAATACAAGTAAAGTTTGGTTTATCACGCAAATACTTGCATGTTTCATCTCTATCTTAAATATAAAACATTATTTGCAGAAAATACGGTTATCACTAGTTTGTAGACAATTATTTGTGATATATTAGTTTTGAAATGCAAAACTAACAAAAACAAAACATAAACTATGCTATATAATCATAAGAAAAGTTATGATTACAAAACTACAAGGATTTTGAGACTTTTACCAACATATAGTTTTTTTTCTAACAAACGGGTTACATTCTGGTTATTTCACCATTTTTTGGAAAACAACCCAAAAATAGGATGTTTTAACCATACATTTGGAAAGTAGACAAAAACATCGTTAAAAATGGGGCAAAAGCTCGAAATGGACTTTTGCATACAAATTTCTCATACTTGTGTTGGATGTAAGATTTTATGACATAATCTTTTATACACACCTAGACAAGATAATTACTATGTATTTATATAAATGATTATATAAATAGTCTTAACAAACAAACATAATAAACTATAATTGGTATAGTTTGTGAGTCACAAACACTACTATCGTTACGGAAGAAACATATAATTATTTACTCCATATCCTCTCAAGTACAAGTCCAAGCTCTTCTTAGATAAACATTTCCAAATAATTCTTTACAATTTGGTAAGTGTTTTCTTCATAATCTAGTGTTTATACACACTTTGACACTAGTTTCATCTTATTTACACACAATATCATGTGTTAAAACTCTTAGGATAATATCATCTTCAAAGAGTTCATCAACCACTTTCAAGTGTTCCAGGCTCGGAGATCTTCACAATCATCTCTTTATCCAACTACAACCACACTCAAGGTGAGTTCATACCCCGACTGTTTTCGAGTTTTCCATGTTTTAGGGGGGAGTACAAGTAAAGTTTGGTTTATCACGCAAATACTTGCATGTTTCATCTCTATGTTAAATATAAAATATTATTTCCAGGAAATACGGTTATCACTAGTTTGTAGACAATTATTTGTGATATATTAGTTTTGAAATGAAAAACTAACAACAAAAACATAAACTATGTTATATAATCATAAGAAAAGTTATGATTACAAAACTACAAGGATTTTTAGACTTTTACCAACATATAGTTTTTTTTCTAACAAAAGGGTTACATTCTGGTTATTTCATCATTTTATGGAAAACAACCCAAGAATATGATGTTTTAACCATACATTTGGAAAGTAGACAAAAACATCGTTAAAAACGGGGCAAAAGCTCGAAATGGACTTTTGCATACAAATTTCTCATACTTGTGTGGGATGTAAGATTTTATGACATAATCTATAGACACCTAGACAAGATAATTACTATGTACTTCTATAAATAATTATATAAATAGTCTTAACAAACAAACATAATAAACTATAATTGGTATAGTTTGGGAGTCATAAACACTACTATCATTACGGAAGAAACATATAATTGTTTACTCCATATCCTCTCAAGAACAAGTCCAAGCTCTTCTTAGATAAACATTTCCAAATGATTCTTGACAGTTTGGTAAGTTTTTTCTTCATAATCTAGTGTTTCTACACACTTTGAAACTAGTTTCATCTTATTTACACACATTATCATGTGTTAAAACTCTTAGGATAATATCATCTTCAAAGAGTTCATCAACCACTTTCAAGTGTTCCACGCTCGGAGATCTTCACAATCATCTCTTTATCCAACCACAACCACACTCAAGGTGAGTTAATACCCCCACATTTTCGAGTTTTCCATGTTTTAGTGGGGAATACAAGTAAAGTTTGGTTTATCACGCAAATACTTGCATGTTTCATCTCTATGTTAAATATAAAACATTATTTGCAGGAAATACGGTTATCACTAGTTTGTACACAATTATTTGTGATATATTAGTTTTGAAATGCAAAACTAACAAAAACAAAACATAAACTGTGTTATATAATCATAAGAAATGTTTTATATTTAACATCGTTAAAAACAGGGCAAAAGCGCAAAATGAACTTTTGCATACAAATTTCTCATACTTGTGTTGGATGTAAGATTTTATGACATAATCTTTTATAGACACCTAGACAAGATAATTACTATGTACTTATATAAATGATTATATAAATAGTCTTAACAAACAAACATAATAAACTATAATTGGTATAGTGTGGGAGTCACAAACACTACTATCATTACGGAAGAAACATATAATTGTTTACTCCATATCCTCTCAAGAACAAGTCCAAGCTCTTCTTAGATAAACATTTCCAAATGATTCTTGACAATTTGGTAAGTGTTTTCTTCATAATCTAGTGTTTCTACACACTTTGACACTAGTTTCATCTTATTTACACACATTATCATGTGTTAAAACTCTTAGGATAATATCATCTTCAAAGAGTTCATCAACCACTTTCAAGTGTTCCAGGCTCGGAGATCTTCACAATCATCTCTTTATCCAACCACAACCACACTCAAGGTGAGTTCATACCCCCATATTTTCGAGTTTTCCATGTTTTAAGGGGGAATACAAGTAAAGTTTGGTTTATCACGCAAATACTTGCATGTTTCATCTCTATCTTAAATATAAAACGTTATTTGTAGAAAATACGGTTATCACTAGTTTGTAGACAATTATTTGTGATATATTAGTTTTGAAATGCAAAACTAACAAAAACAAAACATAAACTATGCTATATAATCATAAGAAAAGTTATGATTACAAAACTACAAGGATTTTGAGACTTTTACCAACATATAGTTTTTTTTCTAACAAATGGGTTACATTCTGGTTATTTCACCATTTTTTGGAAAACAACCCAAAAATATGATGTTTTAACCATACATTTGGAAAGCAGAGAAAAACATCGTTAAAAACGGGGCAAAAGCTCGAAATGGACTTTTGCATACAAATTTCTCATACTTGTGTTGGATGTAAGATTTTATGACATAATCTTTTATAGACACCTAGACAAGATAATTACTATGTGTTTATATAAATGATTATATAAATAGTCTTAACAAACAAACATAATAAACTATAATTGGTATATTTTGGGAGTCACAAACACTACTATCGTTACGGAAGAAACATATAATTATTTACTCCATATCCTCTCAAGTACAAGTCGAAGCTCTTCTTAGATAAACATTTCCAAATAATTCTTTACAATTTGGTAAGTGTTTTCTTCATAATCTAGTGTTTATACACACTTTGACACTAGTTTCATCTTATTTACACACATTATCATGTGTTAAAACTCTTAGGATAATATCATCTTCAAAGAGTTCATCAACCACTTTCAAGTGTTCCAGGCTCGGAGATCTTCACAATCATCTCTTTATCCAACCACAACCACACTCAAGGTGAGTTCATACCCCCATATTTTCGAGTTTTCCATGTTTTAAGGGGGAATACAAGTAAAGTTTGGTTTATCACGCAAATACTTGCATGTTTCATCTCTATCTTAAATATAAAACGTTATTTGTAGAAAATACGGTTATCACTAGTTTGTAGACAATTATTTGTGATATATTAGTTTTGAAATGCAAAACTAACAAAAACAAAACATAAACTATGCTATATAATCATAAGAAAAGTTATGATTACAAAACTACAAGGATTTTGAGACTTTTACCAACATATAGTTTTTTTTCTAACAAATGGGTTACATTCTGGTTATTTCACCATTTTTTGGAAAACAACCCAAAAATATGATGTTTTAACCATACATTTGGAAAGTAGAGAAAAACATCGTTAAAAACGGGGCAAAAGCTCGAAATGGACTTTTGCATACAAATTTCTCATACTTGTGTTGGATGTAAGATTTTATGACATAATCTTTTATAGACACCTAGACAAGATAATTACTATGTGTTTATATAAATGATTATATAAATAGTCTTAACAAACAAACATAATAAACTATAATTGGTATATTTTGGGAGTCACAAACACTACTATCGTTACGGAAGAAACATATAATTATTTACTCCATATCCTCTCAAGTACAAGTCCAAGCTCTTCTTAGATAAACATTTCCAAATAATTCTTTACAATTTGGTAAGTGTTTTCTTCATAATCTAGTGTTTATACACACTTTGACACTAGTTTCATCTTATTTACACACATTATCATGTGTTAAAACTCTTAGGATAATATCGGCTTCAAAGAGTTCATCCACCACTTTCAAGTGTTCCAGGCTCGGAGATCTTCACAATCATCTCTTTATCCAACGACAACCACACTCAAGGTGAGTTCATACCCCCAGTTTTTTCGAGTTTTCCATGTTTTAGGGTGGAGTACAAGTAAAGTTTGGTTTTTCACGCAAATACTTGCATGTTTCATCTCTATGTTAAATATAAAACATTATTTGCAGGAAATACGGTTATCACTAGTTTGTACACAATTATTTGTGATATATTAGTTTTGAAATGCAAAACTAACAAAAACAAAACATAAACTGTGTTATATAATCATAAGAAATGTTTTATATTTAACATCGTTAAAAACAGGGCAAAAGCTCGAAATGAACTTTTGCATACAAATTTCTCATACTTGTGTTGGATGTAAAATTTTATGACATAATCTTTTATAGACACCTAGACAAGATAATTACTATGTACTTATATAAATGATTATATAAATAGTCTTAACAAACAAACATAATAAACTATAATTGGTATACTGTGGGAGTCACAAACACTACTATCATTACGGAAGAAACATATAATTGTTTACTCCATATCCTCTCAAGAACAAGTCCAAGCTCTTCTTAGATAAACATTTCCAAATGATTCTTGACAATTTGGTAAGTGTTTTCTTCATAATCTAGTGTTTCTACACACTTTGACACTAGTTTCATCTTATTTACACACATTATCATGTGTTAAAACTCTTAGGATAATATCATCTTCAAAGAGTTCATCAACCACTTTCAAGTGTTCCAGGCTCGGAGATCTTCACAATCATCTCTTTATCCAACCACAACCACACTCAAGGTGAGTTCATACCCCCATATTTTCGAGTTTTCCATGTTTTAAGGGGGAATACAAGTAAAGTTTGGTTTATCACGCAAATACTTGCATGTTTCATCTCTATCTTAAATATAAAACGTTATTTGTAGAAAATACGGTTATCACTAGTTTGTAGACAATTATTTGTGATATATTAGTTTTGAAATGCAAAACTAACAAAAACAAAACATAAACTATGCTATATAATCATAAGAAAAGTTATGATTACAAAACTACAAGGATTTTGAGACTTTTACCAACATATAGTTTTTTTTCTAACAAATGGGTTACATTCTGGTTATTTCACCATTTTTTGGAAAACAACCCAAAAATATGATGTTTTAACCATACATTTGGAAAGTAGAGAAAAACATCGTTAAAAACGGGGCAAAAGTTCGAAATGGACTTTTGCATACAAATTTCTCATACTTGTGTTGGATGTAAGATTTTATGACATAATCTTTTATAGACACCTAGACAAGATAATTACTATGTGTTTATATAAATGATTATATAAATAGTCTTAACAAACAAACATAATAAACTATAATTGGTATATTTTGGGAGTCACAAACACTACTATCGTTACGGAAGAAACATATAATTATTTACTCCATATCCTCTCAAGTACAAGTCGAAGCTCTTCTTAGATAAACATTTCCAAATAATTCTTTACAATTTGGTAAGTGTTTTCTTCATAATCTAGTGTTTATACACACTTTGACACTAGTTTCATTTTATTTACACACATTATCATGTGTTAAAACTCTTAGGATAATATCATCTTCAAAGAGTTCATCAACCACTTTCAAGTGTTCCAGGCTCGGAGATCTTCACAATCATCTCTTTATCCAACCACAACCACACTCAAGGTGAGTTCATACCCCCATATTTTCGAGTTTTCCATGTTTTAAGGGGGAATACAAGTAAAGTTTGGTTTATCACGCAAATACTTGCATGTTTCATCTCTATCTTAAATATAAAACGTTATTTGTAGAAAATACGGTTATCACTAGTTTGTAGACAATTATTTGTGATATATTAGTTTTGAAATGCAAAACTAACAAAAACAAAACATAAACTATGCTATATAATCATAAGAAAAGTTATGATTACAAAACTACAAGGATTTTGAGACTTTTACCAACATATAGTTTTTTTTCTAACAAATGGGTTACATTCTGGTTATTTCACCATTTTTTGGAAAACAACCCAAAAATATGATGTTTTAACCATACATTTGGAAAGTAGAGAAAAACATCGTTAAAAACGGGGCAAAAGCTCGAAATGGACTTTTGCATACAAATTTCTCATACTTGTGTTGGATGTAAGATTTTATGACATAATCTTTTATAGACACCTAGACAAGATAATTACTATGTGTTTATATAAATGATTATATAAATAGTCTTAACAAACAAACATAATAAACTATAATTGGTATATTTTGGGAGTCACAAACACTACTATCGTTACGGAAGAAACATATAATTATTTACTCCATATCCTCTCAAGTACAAGTCCAAGCTCTTCTTAGATAAACATTTCCAAATAATTCTTTACAATTTGGTAAGTGTTTTCTTCATAATCTAGTGTTTATACACACTTTGACACTAGTTTCATCTTATTTACACACATTATCATGTGTTAAAACTCTTAGGATAATATCGGCTTCAAAGAGTTCATCCACCACTTTCAAGTGTTCCAGGCTCGGAGATCTTCACAATCATCTCTTTATCCAACGACAACCACACTCAAGGTGAGTTCATACCCCCAGTTTTTTCGAGTTTTCCATGTTTTAGGGTGGAGTACAAGTAAAGTTTGGTTTTTCACGCAAATACTTGCATGTTTCATCTCTATGTTAAATATAAAACATTATTTGCAGGAAATACGGTTATCACTAGTTTGTACACAATTATTTGTGATATATTAGTTTTGAAATGCAAAACTAACAAAAACAAAACATAAACTGTGTTATATAATCATAAGAAATGTTTTATATTTAACATCGTTAAAAACAGGGCAAAAGCTCGAAATGAACTTTTGCATACAAATTTCTCATACTTGTGTTGGATGTAAAATTTTATGACATAATCTTTTATAGACACCTAGACAAGATAATTACTATGTACTTATATAAATGATTATATAAATAGTCTTAACAAACAAACATAATAAACTATAATTGGTATAGTGTGGGAGTCACAAACACTACTATCATTACGGAAGAAACATATAATTGTTTACTCCATATCCTCTCAAGAACAAGTCCAAGCTCTTCTTAGATAAACATTTCCAAATGATTCTTGACAATTTGGTAAGTGTTTTCTTCATAATCTAGTGTTTCTACACACTTTGACACTAGTTTCATCTTATTTACACACATTATCATGTGTTAAAACTCTTAGGATAATATCATCTTCAAAGAGTTCATCAACCACTTTCAAGTGTTCCAGGCTCGGAGATCTTCACAATCATCTCTTTATCCAACCACAACCACACTCAAGGTGAGTTCATACCCCCATATTTTCGAGTTTTCCATGTTTTAAGGGGGAATACAAGTAAAGTTTGGTTTATCACGCAAATACTTGCATGTTTCATCTCTATCTTAAATATAAAACGTTATTTGTAGAAAATACGGTTATCACTAGTTTGTAGACAATTATTTGTGATATATTAGTTTTGAAATGCAAAACTAACAAAAACAAAACATAAACTATGCTATATAATCATAAGAAAAGTTATGATTACAAAACTACAAGGATTTTGAGACTTTTACCAACATATAGTTTTTTTTCTAACAAATGGGTTACATTCTGGTTATTTCACCATTTTTTGGAAAACAACCCAAAAATATGATGTTTTAACCATACATTTGGAAAGTAGAGAAAAACATCGTTAAAAACGGGGCAAAAGTTCGAAATGGACTTTTGCATACAAATTTCTCATACTTGTGTTGGATGTAAGATTTTATGACATAATCTTTTATAGACACCTAGACAAGATAATTACTATGTGTTTATATAAATGATTATATAAATAGTCTTAACAAACAAACATAATAAACTATAATTGGTATATTTTGGGAGTCACAAACACTACTATCGTTACGGAAGAAACATATAATTATTTACTCCATATCCTCTCAAGTACAAGTCGAAGCTCTTCTTAGATAAACATTTCCAAATAATTCTTTACAATTTGGTAAGTGTTTTCTTCATAATCTTGTGTTTATACACACTTTGACACTAGTTTCATCTTATTTACACACATTATCATGTGTTAAAACTCTTAGGATAATATCATCTTCAAAGAGTTCATCAACCACTTTCAAGTGTTCCAGGCTCGGAGATCTTCACAATCATCTCTTTATCCAACCACAACCACACTCAAGGTGAGTTCATACCCCCATATTTTCGAGTTTTCCATGTTTTAAGGGGGAATACAAGTAAAGTTTGGTTTATCACGCAAATACTTGCATGTTTCATCTCTATCTTAAATATAAAACGTTATTTGTAGAAAATACGGTTATCACTAGTTTGTAGACAATTATTTGTGATATATTAGTTTTGAAATGCAAAACTAACAAAAACAAAACATAAACTATGCTATATAATCATAAGAAAAGTTATGATTACAAAACTACAAGGATTTTGAGACTTTTACCAACATATAGTTTTTTTTCTAACAAATGGGTTACATTCTGGTTATTTCACCATTTTTTGGAAAACAACCCAAAAATATGATGTTTTAACCATACATTTGGAAAGTAGAGAAAAACATCGTTAAAAACGGGGCAAAAGCTCGAAATGGACTTTTGCATACAAATTTCTCATACTTGTGTTGGATGTAAGATTTTATGACATAATCTTTTATAGACACCTAGACAAGATAATTACTATGTGTTTATATAAATGATTATATAAATAGTCTTAACAAACAAACATAATAAACTATAATTGGTATATTTTGGGAGTCACAAACACTACTATCGTTACGGAAGAAACATATAATTATTTACTCCATATCCTCTCAAGTACAAGTCCAAGCTCTTCTTAGATAAACATTTCCAAATAATTCTTTACAATTTGGTAAGTGTTTTCTTCATAATCTAGTGTTTATACACACTTTGACACTAGTTTCATCTTATTTACACACATTATCATGTGTTAAAACTCTTAGGATAATATCGGCTTCAAAGAGTTCATCCACCACTTTCAAGTGTTCCAGGCTCGGAGATCTTCACAATCATCTCTTTATCCAACGACAACCACACTCAAGGTGAGTTCATACCCCCAGTTTTTTCGAGTTTTCCATGTTTTAGGGTGGAGTACAAGTAAAGTTTGGTTTTTCACGCAAATACTTGCATGTTTCATCTCTATGTTAAATATAAAACATTATTTGCAGGAAATACGGTTATCACTAGTTTGTACACAATTATTTGTGATATATTAGTTTTGAAATGCAAAACTAACAAAAACAAAACATAAACTGTGTTATATAATCATAAGAAATGTTTTATATTTAACATCGTTAAAAACAGGGCAAAAGCTCGAAATGAACTTTTGCATACAAATTTCTCATACTTGTGTTGGATGTAAAATTTTATGACATAATCTTTTATAGACACCTAGACAAGATAATTACTATGTACTTATATAAATGATTATATAAATAGTCTTAACAAACAAACATAATAAACTATAATTGGTATAGTGTGGGAGTCACAAACACTACTATCATTACGGAAGAAACATATAATTGTTTACTCCATATCCTCTCAAGAACAAGTCCTAGCTCTTCTTAGATAAACATTTCCAAATGATTCTTGACAATTTGGTAAGTGTTTTCTTCATAATCTAGTGTTTCTACACACTTTGACACTAGTTTCATCTTATTTACACACATTATCATGTGTTAAAACTCTTAGGATAATATCATCTTCAAAGAGTTCATCAACCACTTTCAAGTGTTCCAGGCTCGGAGATCTTCACAATCATCTCTTTATCCAACCACAACCACACTCAAGGTGAGTTCATACCCCCATATTTTCGAGTTTTCCATGTTTTAAGGGGGAATACAAGTAAAGTTTGGTTTATCACGCAAATACTTGCATGTTTCATCTCTATCTTAAATATAAAACGTTATTTGTAGAAAATACGGTTATCACTAGTTTGTAGACAATTATTTGTGATATATTAGTTTTGAAATGCAAAACTAACAAAAACAAAACATAAACTATGCTATATAATCATAAGAAAAGTTATGATTACAAAACTACAAGGATTTTGAGACTTTTACCAACATATAGTTTTTTTTCTAACAAATGGGTTACATTCTGGTTATTTCACCATTTTTTGGAAAACAACCCAAAAATATGATGTTTTAACCATACATTTGGAAAGTAGAGAAAAACATCGTTAAAAACGGGGCAAAAGTTCGAAATGGACTTTTGCATACAAATTTCTCATACTTGTGTTGGATGTAAGATTTTATGACATAATCTTTTATAGACACCTAGACAAGATAATTACTATGTGTTTATATAAATGATTATATAAATAGTCTTAACAAACAAACATAATAAACTATAATTGGTATATTTTGGGAGTCACAAACACTACTATCGTTACGGAAGAAACATATAATTATTTACTCCATATCCTCTCAAGTACAAGTCCAAGCTCTTCTTAGATAAACATTTCCAAATAATTCTTTACAATTTGGTAAGTGTTTTCTTCATAATCTAGTGTTTATACACACTTTGACACTAGTTTCATCTTATTTACACACATTATCATGTGTTAAAACTCTTAGGATAATATCGGCTTCAAAGAGTTCATCCACCACTTTCAAGTGTTCCAGGCTCGGAGATCTTCACAATCATCTCTTTATCCAACGACAACCACACTCAAGGTGAGTTCATACCCCCAGTTTTTTCGAGTTTTCCATGTTTTAGGGTGGAGTACAAGTAAAGTTTGGTTTTTCACGCAAATACTTGCATGTTTCATCTCTATGTTAAATATAAAACATTATTTGCAGGAAATACGGTTATCACTAGTTTGTACACAATTATTTGTGATATATTAGTTTTGAAATGCAAAACTAACAAAAACAAAACATAAACTGTGTTATATAATCATAAGAAATGTTTTATATTTAACATCGTTAAAAACAGGGCAAAAGCTCGAAATAAACTTTTGCATACAAATTTCTCATACTTGTGTTGGATGTAAAATTTTATGACATAATCTTTTATAGACACCTAGACAAGATAATTACTATGTACTTATATAAATGATTATATAAATAGTCTTAACAAACAAACATAATAAACTATAATTGGTATAGTGTGGGAGTCACAAACACTACTATCATTACGGAAGAAACATATAATTGTTTACTCCATATCCTCTCAAGAACAAGTCCAAGCTCTTCTTAGATAAACATTTCCAAATGATTCTTGACAATTTGGTAAGTGTTTTCTTCATAATCTAGTGTTTCTACACACTTTGACACTAGTTTCATCTTATTTACACACATTATCATGTGTTAAAACTCTTAGGATAATATCATCTTCAAAGAGTTCATCAACCACTTTCAAGTGTTCCAGGCTCGGAGATCTTCACAATCATCTCTTTATCCAACCACAACCACACTCAAGGTGAGTTCATACCCCCATATTTTCGAGTTTTCCATGTTTTAAGGGGGAATACAAGTAAAGTTTGGTTTATCACGCAAATACTTGCATGTTTCATCTCTATCTTAAATATAAAACGTTATTTGTAGAAAATACGGTTATCACTAGTTTGTAGACAATTATTTGTGATATATTAGTTTTGAAATGCAAAACTAACAAAAACAAAACATAAACTATGCTATATAATCATAAGAAAAGTTATGATTACAAAACTACAAGGATTTTGAGACTTTTACCAACATATAGTTTTTTTTCTAACAAATGGGTTACATTCTGGTTATTTCACCATTTTTTGGAAAACAACCCAAAAATATGATGTTTTAACCATACATTTGGAAAGTAGAGAAAAACATCGTTAAAAATGGGGCAAAAGCTCGAAATGGACTTTTGCATACAAATTTCTCATACTTGTGTTGGATGTAAGATTTTATGACATAATCTTTTATAGACACCTAGACAAGATAATTACTATGTGTTTATATAAATGATTATATAAATAGTCTTAACAAACAAACATAATAAACTATAATTGGTATATTTTGGGAGTCACAAACACTACTATCGTTACGGAAGAAACATATAATTATTTACTCCATATCCTCTCAAGTACAAGTCCAAGCTCTTCTTAGATAAACATTTCCAAATAATTCTTTACAATTTGGTAAGTGTTTTCTTCATAATCTAGTGTTTATACACACTTTGACACTAGTTTCATCTTATTTACACACATTATCATGTGTTAAAACTCTTAGGATAATATCGGCTTCAAAGAGTTCATCCACCACTTTCAAGTGTTCCAGGCTCGGAGATCTTCACAATGATCTCTTTATCCAACGACAACCACACTCAAGGTGAGTTCATACCCCCAGTTTTTTCGAGTTTTCCATGTTTTAGGGTGGAGTACAAGTAAAGTTTGGTTTTTCACGCAAATACTTGCATGTTTCATCTCTATGTTAAATATAAAACATTATTTGCAGAAAATACGGTTATCATTAGTTTGTACACAATTATTTGTGATATATTAGTTTTGAAATGCAAAACTAACAAAAACAAAACATAAACTGTGTTATATAATCATAAGAAATGTTTTATATTTAACATCGTTAAAAACAGGGCAAAAGCTCGAAATAAACTTTTGCATACAAATTTCTCATACTTGTGTTGGATGTAAAATTTTATGACATAATCTTTTATAGACACCTAGACAAGATAATTACTATGTACTTATATAAATGATTATATAAATAGTCTTAACAAACAAACATAATAAACTATAATTGGTATAGTGTGGGAGTCACAAACACTACTATCATTACGGAAGAAACATATAATTGTTTACTCCATATCCTCTCAAGAACAAGTCCAAGCTCTTCTTAGATAAACATTTCCAAATGATTCTTGACAATTTGGTAAGTGTTTTCTTCATAATCTAGTGTTTCTACACACTTTGACACTAGTTTCATCTTATTTACACACATTATCATGTGTTAAAACTCTTAGGATAATATCATCTTCAAAGAGTTCATCAACCACTTTCAAGTGTTCCAGGCTCGGAGATCTTCACAATCATCTCTTTATCCAACCACAACCACACTCAAGGTGAGTTCATACCCCCATATTTTCGAGTTTTCCATGTTTTAAGGGGGAATACAAGTAAAGTTTGGTTTATCACGCAAATACTTGCATGTTTCATCTCTATCTTAAATATAAAACGTTATTTGTAGAAAATACGGTTATCACTAGTTTGTAGACAATTATTTGTGATATATTAGTTTTGAAATGCAAAACTAACAAAAACAAAACATAAACTATGCTATATAATCATAAGAAAAGTTATGATTACAAAACTACAAGGATTTTGAGACTTTTACCAACATATAGTTTTTTTTCTAACAAATGGGTTACATTCTGGTTATTTCACCATTTTTTGGAAAACAACCCAAAAATATGATGTTTTAACCATACATTTGGAAAGTAGAGAAAAACATCGTTAAAAACGGGGCAAAAGCTCGAAATGGACTTTTGCATACAAATTTCTCATACTTGTGTTGGATGTAAGATTTTATGACATAATCTTTTATAGACACCTAGACAAGATAATTACTATGTGTTTATATAAATGATTATATAAATAGTCTTAACAAACAAACATAATAAACTATAATTGGTATATTTTGGGAGTCACAAACACTACTATCGTTACGGAAGAAACATATAATTATTTACTCCATATCCTCTCAAGTACAAGTCCAAGCTCTTCTTAGATAAACATTTCCAAATAATTCTTTACAATTTGGTAAGTGTTTTCTTCATAATCTAGTGTTTATACACACTTTGACACTAGTTTCATCTTATTTACACACATTATCATGTGTTAAAACTCTTAGGATAATATCGGCTTCAAAGAGTTCATCCACCACTTTCAAGTGTTCCAGGCTCGGAGATCTTCACAATCATCTCTTTATCCAACGACAACCACACTCAAGGTGAGTTCATACCCCCAGTTTTTTCGAGTTTTCCATGTTTTAGGGTGGAGTACAAGTAAAGTTTGGTTTTTCACGCAAATACTTGCATGTTTCATCTCTATGTTAAATATAAAACATTATTTGCAGGAAATACGGTTATCACTAGTTTGTACACAATTATTTGTGATATATTAGTTTTGAAATGCAAAACTAACAAAAACAAAACGTAAACTGTGTTATATAATCATAAGAAATGTTTTATATTTAACATCGTTAAAAACAGGGCAAAAGCTCGAAATAAACTTTTGCATACAAATTTCTCATACTTGTGTTGGATGTAAAATTTTATGACATAATCTTTTATAGACACCTAGACAAGATAATTACTATGTACTTATATAAATGATTATATAAATAGTCTTAACAAACAAACATAATAAACTATAATTGGTATAGTGTGGGAGTCACAAACACTACTATCATTACGGAAGAAACATATAATTGTTTACTCCATATCCTCTCAAGAACAAGTCCAAGCTCTTCTTAGATAAACATTTCCAAATGATTCTTGACAATTTGGTAAGTGTTTTCTTCATAATCTAGTGTTTCTACACACTTTGACACTAGTTTCATCTTATTTACACACATTATCATGTGTTAAAACTCTTAGGATAATATCATCTTCAAAGAGTTCATCAACCACTTTCAAGTGTTCCAGGCTCGGAGATCTTCACAATCATCTCTTTATCCAACCACAACCACACTCAAGGTGAGTTCATACCCCCATATTTTCGAGTTTTCCATGTTTTAAGGGGGAATACAAGTAAAGTTTGGTTTATCACGCAAATACTTGCATGTTTCATCTCTATCTTAAATATAAAACGTTATTTGTAGAAAATACGGTTATCACTAGTTTGTAGACAATTATTTGTGATATATTAGTTTTGAAATGCAAAACTAACAAAAACAAAACATAAACTATGCTATATAATCATAAGAAAAGTTATGATTACAAAACTACAAGGATTTTGAGACTTTTACCAACATATAGTTTTTTTTCTAACAAATGGGTTACATTCTGGTTATTTCACCATTTTTTGGAAAACAACCCAAAAATATGATGTTTTAACCATACATTTGGAAAGCAGAGAAAAACATCGTTAAAAACGGGGCAAAAGCTCGAAATGGACTTTTGCATACAAATTTCTCATACTTGTGTTGGATGTAAGATTTTATGACATAATCTTTTATAGACACCTAGACAAGATAATTACTATGTGTTTATATAAATGATTATATAAATAGTCTTAACAAACAAACATAATAAACTATAATTGGTATATTTTGGGAGTCACAAACACTACTATCGTTACGGAAGAAACATATAATTATTTACTCCATATCCTCTCAAGTACAAGTCGAAGCTCTTCTTAGATAAACATTTCCAAATAATTCTTTACAATTTGGTAAGTGTTTTCTTCATAATCTAGTGTTTATACACACTTTGACACTAGTTTCATCTTATTTACACACATTATCATGTGTTAAAACTCTTAGGATAATATCGGCTTCAAAGAGTTCATCAACCACTTTCAAGTGTTCCAGGCTCGGAGATCTTCACAATCATCTCTTTATCCAACGACAACCACACTCAAGGTGAGTTCATACCCCCACTTTTTTCGAGTTTTCCATGTTTTAGGGTGGAGTACAAGTAAAGTTTGGTTTATCACGCAAATACTTGCATGTTTCATCTCTATGTTAAATATAAATAATTATTTGCAGGAAATACGGTTATCACTAGTTTGTAGACAATTATTTGTGATATATTAGTTTTGAAATGAAAAACTAACAAAAACAAAACATAAACTGTGTTATATAATCATAAGAAATGTTTTATATTTAACATCGTTAAAAACGGGGCAAAAGCTCGAAATGGACTTTTGCATACAAATTTCTCATACTTGTGTTGGATGTAATATTTTATGACATAATCTTTTATAGACACCTAGACAAGATAATTACTATGTACTTATATAAATGATTATATAAATAGTCTTAACAAACAAACATAATAAACTATAATTGGTATAGTGTGGGAGTCACAAACACTACTATCATTACGGAAGAAACATATAATTGTTTACTCCATATCCTCTCAAAAACAAGTCCAAGCTCTTCTTAGATAAACATTTCCAAATGATTCTTGACAATTTGGTAAGTGTTTTCTTCATAATCTAGTGTTTCTACACACTTTGACACTAGTTTCATCTTATTTACACACATTATCATGTGTTAAAACTCTTAGGATAATATCATCTTCAAAGAGTTCATCAACCACTTTCAAGTGTTCCAGGCTCGGAGATCTTCACAATCATCTCTTTATCCAACCACAACCACACTCAAGGTGAGTTCATACCCCCATATTTTCGAGTTTTCCATGTTTTAAGGGGGAATACAAGTAAAGTTTGGTTTATCACGCAAATACTTGCATGTTTCATCTCTATCTTAAATATAAAACGTTATTTGTAGAAAATACGGTTATCACTAGTTTGTAGACAATTATTTGTGATATATTAGTTTTGAAATGAAAAACTAACAAAAACAAAACATAAACTGTGTTATATAATCATAAGAAATGTTTTATATTTAACATCGTTAAAAACGGGGCAAAAGCTCGAAATGGACTTTTGCATACAAATTTCTCATACTTGTGTTGGATGTAATATTTTATGACATAATCTTTTATAGACACCTAGACAAGATAATTACTATGTACTTATATAAATGATTATATAAATAGTCTTAACAAACAAACATAATAAACTATAATTGGTATAGTGTGGGAGTCACAAACACTACTATCATTACGGAAGAAACATATAATTGTTTACTCCATATCCTCTCAAAAACAAGTCCAAGCTCTTCTTAGATAAACATTTCCAAATGATTCTTGACAATTTGGTAAGTGTTTTCTTCATAATCTAGTGTTTCTACACACTTTGACACTAGTTTCATCTTATTTACACACATTATCATGTGTTAAAACTCTTAGGATAATATCATCTTCAAAGAGTTCATCAACCACTTTCAAGTGTTCCAGGCTCGGAGATCTTCACAATCATCTCTTTATCCAACCACAACCACACTCAAGGTGAGTTCATACCCCCATATTTTCGAGTTTTCCATGTTTTAAGGGGGAATACAAGTAAAGTTTGGTTTATCACGCAAATACTTGCATGTTTCATCTCTATCTTAAATATAAAACGTTATTTGTAGAAAATACGGTTATCACTAGTTTGTAGACAATTATTTGTGATATATTAGTTTTGAAATGCAAAACTAACAAAAACAAAACATAAACTATGCTATATAATCATAAGAAAAGTTATGATTACAAAACTACAAGGATTTTGAGACTTTTACCAACATATAGTTTTTTTTCTAACAAACGGGTTACATTCTGGTTATTTCACCATTTTTTGGAAAACAACCCAAAAATAGGATGTTTTAACCATACATTTGGAAAGTAGACAAAAACATCGTTAAAAATGGGGCAAAAGCTCGAAATGGACTTTTGCATACAAATTTCTCATACTTGTGTTAGATGTAAGATTTTATGACATAATCTTTTATACACACCTAGACAAGATAATTACTATGTATTTATATAAATGATTATATAAATAGTCTTAACAAACAAACATAATAAACTATAATTGGTATAGTTTGGGAGTCACAAACACTACTATCGTTACGGAAGAAACATATAATTATTTACTCCATATCCTCTCAAGTACAAGTCCAAGCTCTTCTTACATAAACATTTCCAAATAATTCTTTACAATTTGGTAAGTGTTTTCTTCATAATCTAGTGTTTATACACACTTTGACACTAGCTTCATCTTATTTACACACAATATCATGTGTTAAAACTCTTAGGATAATATCATCTTCAAAGAGTTCATCAACCACTTTCAAGTGTTCCAGGCTCGGAGATCTTCACAATCATCTCTTTATCCAACTACAACCACACTCAAGGTGAGTTCATACCCCGACTGTTTTCGAGTTTTCCATGTTTTAGGGGGGAGTACAAGTAAAGTTTGGTTTATCACGCAAATACTTGCATGTTTCATCTCTACGTTAAATATAAAATATTATTTCCAGGAAATACGGTTATCACTAGTTTGTAGACAATTATTTGTGATATATTAGTTTTGAATTGAAAAACTAACAACAAAAACATAAACTATGTTATATAATCATAAGAAAAGTTATGATTACAAAACTACAAGGATTTTTAGACTTTTACCAACATATAGTTTTTTTTCTAACAAAAGGGTTACATTCTGGTTATTTCATAATTTTATGGAAAACAACCCAAGAATATGTTGTTTTAACCATACATTTGGAAAGTAGACAAAAACATCGTTAAAAACGGGGCAAAAGCTCGAAATGGACTTTTGCATACAAATTTCTCATACTTGTGTGGGATGTAAGATTTTATGACATAATCTTTTATAGACACCTAGACAAGATAATTACTATGTACTTATATAAATGATTATATAAATAGTCTTAACAAACAAACATAACAAACTATAATTGGTATAGTTTGGGAGTCATAAACACTACTATCATTACGGAAGAAACATATAATTGTTTACTCCATATCCTCCTAAGAACAAGTCCAAGCTCTTCTTAGATAAACATTTCCAAATGATTCTTGACAATTTGTTAAGTGTTTTCTTCATAATCTAGTGTTTCTACACACTTTGACACTAGTTTCATCTTATTTACACACATTATCATGTGTTAAAACTCTTAGGATAATATCATCTTCAAATAGTTCATCAACCACTTTCAAGTGTTCCAGGCTCGGAGATCTTCACAACCATCTCTTTATCCAACCACAACCACACTCAAGGTGAGTTCATACCCCCATATTTTCGAGTTTTCCATGTTTTAGGGGGGAATACAAGTAAAGTTTGGTTTATCACGCAAATACTTGCATGTTTCATCTCTATCTTAAATATAAAACGTTATTTGTAGAAAATACGGTTATCACTAGTTTGTAGACAATTATTTGTGATATATTAGTTTTGAAATGCAAAACTAACAAAAACAAAACATAAACTATGCTATATAATCATAAGAAAAGTTATGATTACAAAACTACAAGGATTTTGAGACTTTTACCAACATATAGTTTTTTTTCTAACAAATGGGTTACATTCTGGTTATTTCACCATTTTTTGGAAAACAACCCAAAAATATAATGTTTTAACCATACATTTGGAAAGTAGACAAAAACATCGTTAAAAACGGGGCAAAAGCTCGAAATGGACTTTTGCATACAAATTTCTCATACTTGTGTTGGATGTAAGATTTTATGACATAATCCTTTATAGACACCTAGACAAGATAATTACTATGTATTTATATAAATGATTATATAAATAGTCTTAACAAACAAACATAATAAACTATAATTGGTATAGTTTGGGAGTCACAAACACTACTATCGTTACGGAAGAAACATATAATTATTTACTCCATATCCTCTCAAGTACAAGTCCAAGCTCTTCTTAGATAAACATTTCCAAAAAATTCCTCACAATTTGGTAAGTGTTTTCTTCATAATCTAGTGTTTATACACACTTTGACACTAGTTTCATCTTATTTACACACATTATCATGTGTTAAAACTCTTAGGATAATATCATCTTCAAAGAGTTCATCAACCACTTTCAAGTGTTCCAGGCTCGGAGATCTTCACAATCATCTCTTTATCCAACGACAACCACACTCAAGGTGAGTTCATACCCCCACTTTTTTCGAGTTTTCCATGTTTTAGGGGGGAGTACAAGTAAAGTTTGGTTTATCACGCAAATACTAGCATGTTTCATCACTATGTTAAATATAAAATATTATTTGCAGGAAATACGGTTATCACTAGTTTGTAGACAATTATTTGTGATATATTAGTTTTGAAATGAAAAACTAACAAAAAAAACATAAACTATGTTATATAATCATAAGAAAAGTTATGATTACAAAACTACAAGGATTTTTAGACTTTTACCAACATATAGTTTTTTTTTCTAACAAAAGGGTTACATTCTGGTTATTTCACCATTTTGTGGAAAACAACCCAAGAATATGATGTTTTAACCATACATTTGGAAAGTAGACAAAAACATCGTTAAAAACGGGGCAAAAGCTCGAAATGGACTTTTGCATACAAATTTCTCATACTTGTGTGGGATGTAAGATTTTATGACATAATCTATAGACACCTAGACAAGATAATTACTATGTACTTATATAAATGATTATATAAATAGTCTTAACAAACAAACATAATAAACTATAATTGGTATAGTTTGGGAGTCATAAACACTACTATCATTACGGAAGAAACATATAATTGTTTACTCCATATCCTCTCAAGAACAAGTCCAAGCTCTTCTTAGATAAACATTTCCAAATGATTCTTGACAATTTGGTAAGTTTTTTCTTCATAATCTAGTGTTTCTACACACTTTGAAACTAGTTTCATCTTATTTACACACATTATCATGTGTTAAAACTCTTAGGATAATATCATCTTCAAAGAGTTCATCAACCATTTTCAAGTGTTCCAGGCACGGAGATCTTCACAATCATCTCTTTATCCAACCACAACCACACTCAAGGTGAGTTAATACCCCCACATTTTCGAGTTTTCCATGTTTTAGGGGGAATACAAGTAAAGTTTGGTTTATCACGCAAATACTTGCATGTTTCATCTCTATGTTAAATATAAAACATTATTTGCAGGAAATACGGTTATCACTAGTTTGTACACAATTATTTGTGATATATTAGTTTTGAAATGCAAAACTAACAAAAACAAAACATAAACTGTGTTATATAATCATAAGAAATGTTTTATATTTAACATCGTTAAAAACGGGGCAAAAGCTCGAAATGAACTTTTGCATACAAATTTCTCATACTTGTGTTGGATGAAAGATTTTATGACATAATCTTTTATAGACACCTAGACAAGATAATTACTATGTACTTATATAAATGATTACATAAATAGTCTTAACAAACAAACATAATAAACTATAATTGGTATAGTGTGGGAGTCACAAACACTACTATCATTACGGAAGAAACATATAATTGTTTACTCCATATCCTCTCAAGAACAAGTCCAAGCTCTTCTTAGATAAACATTTCCAAATGATTCTTGACAATTTGGTAAGTGTTTTCTTCATAATCTAGTGTTTCTACACACTTTGACACTAGTTTCATCTTATTTACACACATTATCATGTGTTAAAACTCTTAGGATAATATCATCTTCAAAGAGTTCATCAACCACTTTCAAGTGTTCCAGGCTCGGAGATCTTCACAATCATCTCTTTATCCAACCACAACCACACTCAAGGTGAGTTCATACCCCCACATTTTCAAGTTTTCCATGTTTTAGGGGGGAATACAAGTAAAGTTTGGTTTATCACGCAAATACTTGCATGTTTCATCTCTATCTTAAATATAAAACGTTATTTGTAGAAAATACGGTTATCACTAGTTTGTAGACAATTATTTGTGATATATTAGTTTTGAAATGCAAAACTAACAAAAACAAAACATAAACTATGCTATATAATCATAAGAAAAGTTATGATTACAAAACTACAAGGATTTTGAGACTTTTACCAACATATAGTTTTTTTTCTAACAAATGGGTTACATTCTGGTTATTTCACCATTTTTTGGAAAACAACCCAAAAATATGATGTTTTAACCATACATTTGGAAAGTAGAGAAAAACATCGTTAAAAACGGGGCAAAACTCGAAATGGACTTTTGCATACAAATTTCTCATACTTGTGTTGGATGTAAGATTTTATGACATAATCTTTTATAGACACCTAGACAAGATAATTACTATGTGTTTATATAAATGATTATATAAATAGTCTTAACAAACAAACATAATAAACTATAATTGGTATATTTTGGGAGTCACAAACACTACTATCGTTACGGAAGAAACATATAATTATTTACTACATATCCTCTCAAGTACAAGTCCAAGCTCTTCTTAGATAAACATTTCCAAATAATTCTTTACAATTTGGTAAGTGTTTTCTTCATAATCTAGTGTTTATACACACTTTGACACTAGTTTCATCTTATTTACACACATTATCATGTGTTAAAACTCTTAGGATAATATCGTCTTCAAAGAGTTCATCAACCACTTTCAAGTGTTCCAGGCTCGGAGATCTTCACAATCATCTCTTTATCCAACGACAACCACACTCAAGGTGAGTTCATACCCCCACTTTTTTCGAGTTTTCCATGTTTTAGGGTGGAGTACAAGTAAAGTTTGGTTTATCACGCAAATACTTGCATGTTTCATCTCTATGTTAAATATAAAACATTATTTGCAGGAAATACGGCTATCATTAGTTTGTAGACAATTATTTGTGATATATTAGTTTTGAAATGAAAAACTAACAAAAACAAAACATAAACTGTGTTATATAATCATAAGAAATGTTTTATATTTAACATCGTTAAAAACGGGGCAAAAGCTCAAAATGGACTTTTGCATACAAATTTCTCATACTTGTGTTGGATGTAATATTTTATGACATAATCTTTTATAGACACCTAGACAAGATAATTACTATATACTTATATAAATGATTATATAAATAGTCTTAACAAACAAACATAATAAACTATAATTGGTATAGTGTGGGAGTCACAAACACTACTATCATTACGGAAGAAACATATAATTGTTTACTCCATATCCTCTCAAAAACAAGTCCAAGCCCTTCTTAGATAAACATTTCCAAATGATTCTTGACAATTTGGTAATTGTTTTCTTCATACTCTAGTGTTTCTACACACTTTGACACTAGTTTCATCTTATTTACACACATTATCATGTGTTAAAACTCTTAGGATAATATCATCTTCAAAGAGTTCATCAACCACTTTCAAGTGTTCCAGGCTCGGAGATCTTCACAATCATCTCTTTATCCAACCAAAACCACACTCAAGGTGAGTTCATACCCCCACATTTTCGAGTTTTCCATGTTTTAGGGGGGAGTACAAGTAAAGTTTGGTTTATCACGCAAATACTTGCATGTTTCATCTCTATGTTAAATATAAAATATTATTTCCAGGAAATACGGTTATCACTAGTTTGTAGACAATTATTTGTGATATATTAGTTTTGAAATGAAAAACTAACAACAAAAACATAAACTATGTTATATAATCATAAGAAAAGTTATGATTACAAAACTACAAGGATTTTTAGACTTTTACCAACATATAGTTTTTTTTCTAACAAAAGGGTTACATTCTGGTTATTTCACCATTTTATGGAAAACAACCCAAGAATATGATGTTTTAACCATACATTTGGAAAGTAGACAAAAACATCGTTAAAACGGGGCAAAAGCTCGAAATGGACTTTTGCATACAAATTTCTCATACTTGTGTTGGATGTAAGATTTTATGACATAATCTTTTATAGACACCTAGACAAGATAATTACTATGTGTTTATATAAATGATTATATAAATAGTCTTAACAAACAAACATAATAAACTATAATTGGTATATTTTGGGAGTCACAAACACTACTATCGTTACGGAAGAAACATATAATTATTTACTCCATATCCTCTCAAGTACAAGTCCAAGCTCTTCTTAGATAAACATTTCCAAATAATTCTTTACAATTTGGTAAGTGTTTTCTTCATAATCTAGTGTTTATACACACTTTGACACTAGTTTCATCTTATTTACACACATTATCATGTGTTAAAACTCTTAGGATAATATCGGCTTCAAAGAGTTCATCAACCACTTTCAAGTGTTCCAGGCTCGGAGATCTTCACAATCATCTCTTTATCCAACGACAACCACACTAAAGGTGAGTTCATACCCCCACTTTTTTTGAGTTTTCCATGTTTTAGGGTGGAGTACAAGTAAAGTTTGGTTTATCACGCAAATACTTGCATGTTTCATATCTATGTTAAATATAAAGCATTATTTGCAGGAAATACGGTTATCACTAGTTTGTAGACAATTATTTGTGATATATTAGTTTTGAAATGAAAAACTAACAAAAACAAAACATAAACTGTGTTATATAATCATAAGAAATGTTTTATATTTAACATCGTTAAAAACGGGGCAAAAGCTCGAAATGGACTTTTGCATACAAATTTCTCATACTTGTGTTGGATGTAATATTTTATGACATAATCTTTTATAGACACCTAGACAAGATAATTACTATGTACTTATATAAATGATTATATAAATAGTCTTAACAAACAAACATAATAAACTATAATTGGTATAGTGTGGGAGTCACAAACACTACTATCATTACGGAAGAAACATATAATTGTTTACTCCATATCCTCTCAAAAACAAGTCCAAGCTCTTCTTAGATAAACATTTCCAAATGATTCTTGACAATTTGGTAAATGTTTTCTTCATAATCTAGTGTTTCTACACACTTTGACACTAGTTTCATCTTATTTACACACATTATCATGTGTTAAAACTCTTAGGATAATATCATCTTCAAAGAGTTCATCAACCATTTTCAAGTGTTCCAGGCACGGAGATCTTCACAATCATCTCTTTATCCAACCACAACCACACTCAAGGTGAGTTAATACCCCCACATTTTCGAGTTTTCCATGTTTTAGGGGGGAATACAAGTAAAGTTTGGTTTATCACGCAAATACTTGCATGTTTCATCTCTATGTTAAATATAAAACATTATTTGCAGGAAATACGGTTATCACTAGTTTGTACACAATTATTTGTGATATATTAGTTTTGAAATGCAAAACTAACAAAAACAAAACATAAACTGTGTTATATAATCATAAGAAATGTTTTATATTTAACATCGTTAAAAACGGGGCAAAAGCTCGAAATGAACTTTTGCATACAAATTTCTCATACTTGTGTTGGATGAAAGATTTTATGACATAATCTTTTATAGACACCTAGACAAGATAATTACTATGTACTTATATAAATGATTACATAAATAGTCTTAACAAACAAACATAATAAACTATAATTGGTATAGTGTGGGAGTCACAAACACTACTATCATTACGGAAGAAACATATAATTGTTTACTCCATATCCTCTCAAGAACAAGTCCAAGCTCTTCTTAGATAAACATTTCCAAATGATTCTTGACAATTTGGTAAGTGTTTTCTTCATAATCTAGTGTTTCTACACACTTTGACACTAGTTTCATCTTATTTACACACATTATCATGTGTTAAAACTCTTAGGATAATATCATCTTCAAAGAGTTCATCAACCACTTTCAAGTGTTCCAGGCTCGGAGATCTTCACAATCATCTCTTTATCCAACCACAACCACACTCAAGGTGAGTTCATACCCCCACATTTTCAAGTTTTCCATGTTTTAGGGGGGAATACAAGTAAAGTTTGGTTTATCACGCAAATACTTGCATGTTTCATCTCTATCTTAAATATAAAACGTTATTTGTAGAAAATACGGTTATCACTAGTTTGTAGACAATTATTTGTGATATATTAGTTTTGAAATGCAAAACTAACAAAAACAAAACATAAACTATGCTATATAATCATAAGAAAAGTTATGATTACAAAACTACAAGGATTTTGAGACTTTTACCAACATATAGTTTTTTTTTCTAACAAATGGGTTACATTCTGGTTATTTCACCATTTTTTGGAAAACAACCCAAAAATATGATGTTTTAACCATACATTTGGAAAGTAGAGAAAAACATCGTTAAAAACGGGGCAAAAGCTCGAAATGGACTTTTGCATACAAATTTCTCATACTTGTGTTGGATGTAAGATTTTATGACATAATCTTTTATAGACACCTAGACAAGATAATTACTATGTGTTTATATAAATGATTATATAAATAGTCTTAACAAACAAACATAATAAACTATAATTGGTATATTTTGGGAGTCACAAACACTACTATCGTTACGGAAGAAACATATAATTATTTACTACATATCCTCTCAAGTACAAGTCCAAGCTCTTCTTAGATAAACATTTCCAAATAATTCTTTACAATTTGGTAAGTGTTTTCTTCATAATCTAGTGTTTATACACACTTTGACACTAGTTTCATCTTATTTACACACATTATCATGTGTTAAAACTCTTAGGATAATATCGTCTTCAAAGAGTTCATCAACCACTTTCAAGTGTTCCAGGCTCGGAGATCTTCACAATCATCTCTTTATCCAACGACAACCACACTCAAGGTGAGTTCATACCCCCACTTTTTTCGAGTTTTCCATGTTTTAGGGTGGAGTACAAGTAAAGTTTGGTTTATCACGCAAATACTTGCATGTTTCATCTCTATGTTAAATATAAAACATTATTTGCAGGAAATACGGCTATCATTAGTTTGTAGACAATTATTTGTGATATATTAGTTTTGAAATGAAAAACTATTAAAAACAAAACATAAACTGTGTTATATAATCATAAGAAATGTTTTATATTTAACATCGTTAAAAACGGGGCAAAAGCTCAAAATGGACTTTTGCATACAAATTTCTCATACTTGTGTTGGATGTAATATTTTATGACATAATCTTTTATAGACACCTAGACAAGATAATTACTATATACTTATATAAATGATTATATAAACAGTCTTAACAAACAAACATAATAAACTATAATTGGTATAGTGTGGGAGTCACAAACACTACTATCATTACGGAAGAAACATATAATTGTTTACTCCATATCCTCTCAAAAAACAAGTCCAAGCCCTTCTTAGATAAACATTTCCAAATGATTCTTGACAATTTGGTAATTGTTTTCTTCATACTCTAGTGTTTCTACACACTTTGACACTAGTTTCATCTTATTTACACACATTATCATGTGTTAAAACTCTTAGGATAATATCATCTTCAAAGAGTTCATCAACCACTTTCAAGTGTTCCAGGCTCGGAGATCTTCACAATCATCTCTTTATCCAACCAAAACCACACTCAAGGTGAGTTCATACCCCCACATTTTCGAGTTTTCCATGTTTTAGGGGGGAGTACAAGTAAAGTTTGGTTTATCACGCAAATACTTGCATGTTTCATCTCTATGTTAAATATAAAATATTATTTCCAGGAAATACGGTTATCACTAGTTTGTAGACAATTATTTGTGATATATTAGTTTTGAAATGAAAAACTAACAACAAAAACATAAACTATGTTATATAATCATAAGAAAAGTTATGATTACAAAACTACAAGGATTTTTAGACTTTTACCAACATATAGTTTTTTTTCTAACAAAAGGGTTACATTCTGGTTATTTCACCATTTTATGGAAAACAACCCAAGAATATGATGTTTTAACCATACATTTGGAAAGTAGACAAAAACATCGTTAAAACGGGGCAAAAGCTCGAAATGGACTTTTGCATACAAATTTCTCATACTTGTGTTGGATGTAAGATTTTATGACATAATCTTTTATAGACACCTAGACAAGATAATTACTATGTGTTTATATAAATGATTATATAAATAGTCTTAACAAACAAACATAATAAACTATAATTGGTATATTTTGGGAGTCACAAACACTACTATCGTTACGGAAGAAACATATAATTATTTACTCCATATCCTCTCAAGTACAAGTCCAAGCTCTTCTTAGATAAACATTTCCAAATAATTCTTTACAATTTGGTAAGTGTTTTCTTCATAATCTAGTGTTTATACACACTTTGACACTAGTTTCATCTTATTTACACACATTATCATGTGTTAAAACTCTTAGGATAATATCGGCTTCAAAGAGTTCATCAACCACTTTCAAGTGTTCCAGGCTCGGAGATCTTCACAATCATCTCTTTATCCAACGACAACCACACTCAAGGTGAGTTCATACCCCCACTTTTTTTGAGTTTTCCATGTTTTAGGGTGGAGTACAAGTAAAGTTTGGTTTATCACGCAAATACTTGCATGTTTCATATCTATGTTAAATATAAAGCATTATTTGCAGGAAATACGGTTATCACTAGTTTGTAGACAATTATTTGTGATATATTAGTTTTGAAATGAAAAACTAACAAAAACAAAACATAAACTGTGTTATATAATCATAAGAAATGTTTTATATTTAACATCGTTAAAAACGGGGCAAAAGCTCGAAATGGACTTTTGCATACAAATTTCTCATACTTGTGTTGGATGTAATATTTTATGACATAATCTTTTATAGACACCTAGACAAGATAATTACTATGTACTTATATAAATGATTATATAAATAGTCTTAACAAACAAACATAATAAACTATAATTGGTATAGTGTGGGAGTCACAAACACTACTATCATTACGGAAGAAACATATAATTGTTTACTCCATATCTTCTCAAAAACAAGTCCAAGCTCTTCTTAGATAAACATTTCCAAATGATTCTTGACAATTTGGTAAATGTTTTCTTCATAATCTAGTGTTTCTACACACTTTGACACTAGTTTCATCTTATTTACACACATTATCATGTGTTAAAACTCTTAGGATAATATCATCTTCAAAGAGTTCATCAACCACTTTCAAGTGTTCCAGGCTCGGAGATATTCACAATCATCTCTTTATCCAACCACAACCACACTCAAGGTGAGTTCATACCCCCACATTTTCGAGTTTTCCATGTTTTAGGGGGGAATACAAGTAAAGTTTGGTTTATCACGCAAATACTTGCATGTTTCATCTCTATCTTAAATATAAAACATTATTTGCAGAAAATACGGTTATCACTAGTTTGTAGACAATTATTTGTGATATATTAGTTTTGAAATGCAAAACTAACAAAAACAAAACATAAACTATGCTATATAATCATAAGAAAAGTTATGCTTACAAAACTACAAGGATTTTGAGACTTTTACCAACATATAGTTTTTTTTTCTAACAAATGGGTTACATTCTGGTTATTTCACCATTTTTTGGAAAACAACCCAAGAATATGATCTTTTAACCATACATTTGGAAAGTAGACAAAAACATCGTTAAAAACGGGGCAAAAGCTCGAAATGGACTTTTGCATACAAATTTCTCATACTTGTGTTGGATGTAAGATTTTATGACATAATCTTTTATACACACCTAGACAAGATAATTACTATGTATTTATATAAATGATTATATAAATAGTCTTAACAAACAAACATAATAAACTATAATTGGTATAGTTTGGGAGTCACAAACACTACTATCGTTACGGAAGAAACATATAATTATTTACTCCATATCCTCTCAAGTACAAGTCCAAGCAGAAACATATAATTATTTACTCCATATCCTCTCAAGTACAAGTCCAAGCTCTTCTTAGATAAACATTTCCAAATAATTCTTTACAATTTGGTAAGTGTTTTCTTCATAATCTAGTGTTTATACACACTTTGACACCAATTTCATCTTATTTACGCACAATATCATGTGTTAAAACTCTTAGGATAATATCATCTTCAAAGAGTTCATCAACCACTTTCAAGTGTTCCAGGCTCGGAGATCTTCACAATCATCTCTTTATCCAACGACAACCACACTTAAGGTGAGTTTATACCCCGACTGTTTTCGAGTTTTCCATGTTTTAGGGGGGAGTACAAGTAAAGTTTGGTTTATCACGCAAATACTTGCATGTTTCATCTCTATGTTAAGTATAAAATATTATTTGCAGGAAATACGGTTATCACTAGTTTGTAGACAATTATTTGTGATATATTAGTTTTGAAATGAAAAACTAACAACAAAAACATAAACTATGTTATGTAATCATAAGAAAAGTTATGATTACAAAACTACAAGGATTTTTAGACTTTTACCAACATATAGTTTTTTTTCTAACAAAAGGGTTACATTCTGGTTATTTCACCATTTTATGGAAAACAACCCAAGAATACGATGTTTTAACCATACATTTGGAAAGTAGACAAAAACATCGTTAAAAACGGGGCAAAAGCTCGAAATGGACTTTTGCATACAAATTTCTCATACTTGTGTGGGATGTAAGATTTTATGACATAATCTTTTATAGACACCTAGACAAGATAATTACTATGTACTTATATAAATGATTATATAAATAGTCTTAACAAACAAACATAATAAACTATAATTGGTATAGTTTGGGAGTCATAAACACTACTATCATTACGGAAGAAACATATAATTGTTTACTCCATATCCTCTCAAGAACAAGTCCAAGCTCTTCTTAGTTAAACATTTCCAAATTATTCTTGACAATTTGGTAAGTGTTTTCTTAATAATCTAGTGTTTCTACACACTTTGACACTAGTTTCATCTTATTTACACACATTATCATGTGTTAAAACTCTTAGGATAATATCATCTTCAAAGAGTTCATCAACCACTTTCAAGTGTTCCAGGCTCGGAGATCTTCACAATCATCTCTTTATGCAACCACAACCACACTCAAGGTGAGTTCATACCCCCACATTTTCGAGTTTTCCATGTTTTAGGGGGGAATACAAGTAAAGTTTGGTTTATCACGCAAATATACTTGCATGTTTCATCTCTATCTTAAATATAAAACATTATTTGTAGAAAATACGGTTATCACTAGTTTGTAGACAATTATTTGTGATATATTAGTTTTGAAATGCAAAACTAACAAAAACAAAACATAAACTATGCTATATAATCATAAGAAAAGTTATGATTACAAAACTACAAGGATTTTGAGACTTTTACCAACATATAGTTTTTTTTCTAACAAGTGGGTTACATTGTGGTTATTTCACCATTTTTTGGAAAACAACCCAAAAATATGATGTTTTAACCATACATTTGGAAAGTAGAGAAAAACATCGTTAAAAACGGGGCAAAAGCTCGAAATGGACTTTTGCATACAAATTTCTCATACTTGTGTTGGATGTAAGATTTTATGACATAATCTTTTATAGACACCTAGACAAGATAATTACTATGTGTTTATATAAATGATTATATAAATAGTCTTAACAAACAAACATAATAAACTATAATTGGTATATTTTGGGAGTCACAAACACTACTATCGTTACGGAAGAAACATATAATTATTTACTCCATATCCTCTCAAGTACAAGTCCAAGCTCTTCTTAGATAAACATTTCCAAATAATTCTTTACAATTTGGTAAGTGTTTTCTTCATAATCTAGTGTTTATACACACTTTGACACTAGTTTCATCTTATTTACACACATTATCATGTGTTAAAACTCTTAGGATAATATCGACTTCAAAGAGTTCATCAACCACTTTCAAGTGTTCCAGGCTCGGAGATCTTCACAATCATCTCTTTATCCAACGACAACCACACTCAAGGTGAGTTCATACCCCCACTTTTTTCGAGTTTTCCATGTTTTAGGGTGGAGTACAAGTAAAGTTTGGTTTATCACGCAAATACTTGCATGTTTCATCTCTATGTTAAATATAAAACATTATTTGCAGGAAATACGGTTATCACTAGTTTGTACACAATTATTTGTGATATATTAGTTTTGTAATGAAAAACTAAAAAAAACAAAACATAAACTGTGTTATATAATCATAAGAAATGTTTTATATTTAACATCGTTAAAAACGGGGCAAAAGCTCGAAATGGACTTTTGCATACAAATTTCTCATACTTGTGTTGGATGTAATATTTTATGACATAATCTTTTATAGACACCTAGACAAGATAATTACTATGTACTTATATAAATGATTATATAAATAGTCTTAACAAACAAACATAATAAACTATAATTGGTATAGTGTGGGAGTCACAAACACTACTATCATTACGGAAGAAACATATAATTGTTTACTCCATATCCTCTCAAAAACAAGTCCAAGCTCTTCTTAGATAAACATTTCCAAATGATTCTTGACAATTTGGTAAGTGTTTTCTTCATAATCTAGTGTTTCTACATACTTTGACACTAGTTTCATCTTATTTACACACATTATCATGTGTTAAAACTCTTAGGATAATATCATCTTCAAAGAGTTCATCAACCACTTTCAAGTGTTCCAGGCTCGAAGATCTTCACAATCATCTCTTTATCCAACCACAACCACACTCAAGGTGAGTTCATACCCCCACATTTTCGAGTTTTCCATGTTTTAAGGGGGAATACAAGTAAAGTTTGGTTTATCACGCAAATACTTGCATGTTTCATCTCTATCTTAAATATAAAACATTATTTGCAGAAAATACGGTTATCACTAGTTTGTAGACAATTATTTGTGATATATTAGTTTTGAAATGCAAAACTAACAAAAACAAAACATAAACTATGTTATATAATCATAAGAAAAGTTATGATTACAAAACTACAAGGATTTTGAGACTTTTACCAACATATAGTTTTTTTTTCTAACAAATGGGTTACATTCTGGTTATTTCACCATTTTTTTGGAAAAAACCCAAAAATATGATGTTTTAACCATACATTTGGAAAGTAGACAAAAACATCGTTAAAAGCGGGGCAAAAGCTCGAAATGGACTTTTGCATACAAATTTCTCATACTTGTGTGGGATGTAAGATTTTATGACATAATCTTTTATATACACCTAGACAATATAATTAATATGTACTTATATAAATGATTATATAAATAGTCTTAACAAACAAACATAATAAACTATAATTGGTATAGTTTGGGAGTCATAAACACTACTATCATTACGGAAGAAACATATAATTGTTTACTCCATATCCTCTCAAGAACAAGTCCAAGCTCTTCTTAGATAAACATTTCTAAATGATTCTTGACAATTTGGTAAGCTTTTTCTTCATAATCTAGTGTTTCTACACACTTTGAAACTAGTTTCATCTTATTTACACACATTATCATGTGTTAAAACTCTTAGGATAATATCATCTTCAAAGAGTTCATCAACCACTTTCAAGTGTTCCAGGCTCGGAGATCTTCACAATCATCTCTTTATCCAACCACAACCACACTCAAGGTGAGTTCATACCCCCACATTTTCGAGTTTTCCATGTTATAGGGGGGAATACAAGTAAAGTTTGGTTTATCACGCAAATACTTGCATGTTTCATCTCTATGTTAAATATAAAACATTATTTGCAGGAAATACGGTTATCACTAGTTTGTACACAATTATTTGTGATATATTAGTTTTAAAATGCAAAATAACAAAAACAAAACATAAACTGTGTTATATAATCATAAGAAATGTTTTATATTTAACATCGTTAAAAACGGGGCAAAAGCACGAAACGGACTTTTGCATACAAATTTCTCATACTTGTGTTGGATGTAAGATTTTATGACATAATCTTTTGTAGACAACTAGACAAGATAATTACTATGTACTTATATAAATGATTATATAAATAGTCTTAACAAATAAACATAATAAACTATAATTGGTGTAGTGTGGGAGTCACAAACACTACTATCATTACGGAAGAAACATATAATTGTTTACTCCATATCCTCTCAAGAACAAGTCCAAGCTCTTCTTAGATAAACATTTCCAAATGATTCTTGACAATTTGGTAAGTGTTTTCTTCATAATCTAATGTTCCTACACACTTTGACACTAGTTTCATCTTATTTACACACATTATCATGTGTTAAAACTCTTAGGATAATATCATCTTCAAAGAGTTCATCAACCACTTTCAAGTGTTCTAGGCTCGGAGATCTTCACAATCATCTCTTTATCCAACCACAACCACACTCAAGGTGAGTTCATACCCCGAATTTTTGAGTTTTCCATGTTTTAGGGGGGAATACAAGTAAAGTTTGGTTTATCACGCAAATACTTGCATGTTTCATCTCTATGTTAAATATAAAACATTATTTGCAGGAAATACGGTTATCACTAGTTAGTACACAATTATTTGTGATATATTAGTTTTGAAATGCAAAACTAACAAAAACAAAACATAAACTGTGTTATATAATCATAAGAAATGTTTTATATTTAACATCGTTAAAAACAGGGCAAAAGCTCGAAATGGACTTTTGCATACAAATTTCTCATACTTGTGTTGGATGTAAGATTTTATCACATAATCTTTTGTAGACAACTAGACAAGATAATTACTATGTACTTATATAAATGATTATATAAATAGTCTTAACAAACAAACATAATAAACTATAATTGGTATAGTGTGGGAGTCACAAACACTACTATCATTACGGAAGAAACATATAATTGTTTACTCCATATCCTCTCAAGAACAAGTCCAAGCTCTTCTTAGATAAACATTTCCAAATGATTCTTGACAATTTGGTAAGTGTTTTCTTCATAATCTAGTGTTTCTACACACTTTGACACTAGTTTCATATTATTTACACACATTATCATGTGTTAAAACTCTTAGGATAATATCATCTTCAAAGAGTTCATCAACCACTTTCAAGTGTTCCAGGCTCGAAGATCTTCACAATCATCTCTTTATCCAACCACAACCACACTCAAGGTGAGTTCATACCCCCACATTTTCGAGTTTTCCATGTTTTAAGGGGGAATACAAGTAAAGTTTGGTTTATCACGCAAATACTTGCATGTTTCATCTCTATCTTAAATATAAAACATTATTTGCAGAAAATACGGTTATCACTAGTTTGTAGACAATTATTTGTGATATATTAGTTTTGAAATGCAAAACTAACAAAAACAAAACATAAACTATGTTATATAATCATAAGAAAAGTTATGATTACAAAACTACAAGGATTTTGAGACTTTTACCAACATATAGTTTTTTTTTCTAACAAATGGGTTACATTCTGGTTATTTCACCATTTTTTTGGAAAAAACCCAAAAATATGATGTTTTAACCATACATTTGGAAAGTAGACAAAAACATCGTTAAAAGCGGGGCAAAAGCTCGAAATGGACTTTTGCATACAAATTTCTCATACTTATGTTGGATGTAAGATTTTATGACATAATCTTTTATAGACACCTAGACAAGATAATTACTATGTACTTATATAAATGATTATATAAATAGTCTTAACAAACAAACATAATAAACTATAATTGGTATAGTTTGGGAGTCACAAACACTACTATCATTACGGAAGAAACATATAATTGTTTACTCCATATCCTCTCAAAAACAAGTCCAAGCTCTTCTTAGATAAACATTTCCAAATGATTCTTGACAATTTGGTAAATGTTTTCTTCATAATCTAGTGTTTCTACATACTTTGACACTAGTTTCATCTTATTTACACACATTATCATGTGTTAAAACTCTTAGGATAATATCATCTTCAAAGAGTTCATCAACCACTTTCAAGTGTTCCAGGCTCGGAGATCTTCACAATCATCTCTTTATCCAACGACAACCACACTCAAGGTGAGTTCATAACCCGACTTTTTTTCGAGTTTTCCATGTTTTAGGGGGGAGTACAAGTAAAGTTTGGTTTATCACGCAAATACTTGCATGTTTCATCTCTATGTTAAATATAATATATTATTTGCAGGAAATACGGTTATCACTAGTTTGTAGACAATTATTTGTGATATATTAGTTTTGAAATGAAAAACTAACAAAAAAAACATAAACTATGTTATATAATCATAAGAAAAGTTATGATTACAAAACTACAAGGATTTTTAGACTTTTACCAACATATAGTTTTTTTTTTCTAACAAAAGGGTTACATTCTGGTTATTTCACCATTTTGTGGAAAACAACCCAAGAATATGATGTTTTAACCATACATTTGGAAAGTAGACAAAAACATCGTTAAAAACGGGGCAAAAGCTCGAAATGGACTTTTGCATACAAATTTCTCATACTTGTGTGGGATGTAAGATTTTATGACATAATCTTTTATATACACCTAGACAATATAATTAATATGTACTTATATAAATGATTATATAAATAGTCTTAACAAACAAACATAATAAACTATAATTGGTATAGTTTGGGAGTCATAAACACTACTATCATTACGGAAGAAACATATAATTGTTTACTCCATATCCTCTCAAGAACAAGTCCAAGCTCTTCTTAGATAAACATTTCTAAATGATTCTTGACAATTTGGTAAGCTTTTTCTTCATAATCTAGTGTTTCTACACACTTTGAAACTAGTTTCATCTTATTTACACACATTATCATGTGTTAAAACTCTTAGGATAATATCATCTTCAAAGAGTTCATCAACCACTTTCAAGTGTTCCAGGCTCGGAGATCTTCACAATCATCTCTTTATCCAACCACAACCACACTCAAGGTGAGTTCATACCCCCACATTTTCGAGTTTTCCATGTTATAGGCGGGAATACAAGTAAAGTTTGGTTTATCACGCAAATACTTGCATGTTTCATCTCTATGTTAAATATAAAACATTATTTGCAGGAAATACGGTTATCACTAGTTTGTACACAATTATTTGTGATATATTAGTTTTAAAATGCAAAATAACAAAAACAAAACATAAACTGTGTTATATAATCATTAGAAATGTTTTATATTTAACATCGTTAAAAACGGGGCAAAAGCACGAAACGGACTTTTGCATACAAATTTCCCATACTTGTGTTGGATGTAAGATTTTATGACATAATCTTTTGTAGACAACTAGACAAGATAATTACTATGTACTTATATAAATGATTATATAAATAGTCTTAACAAACAAACATAATAAACTATAATTGGTGTAGTGTGGGAGTCACAAACACTACTATCATTACGGAAGAAACATATAATTGTTTACTCCATATCCTCTCAAGAACAAGTCCAAGCTCTTCTTAGATAAACATTTCCAAATGATTCTTGACAATTTGGTAAGTGTTTTCTTCATAATCTAATGTTCCTACACACTTTGACACTAGTTTCATCTTATTTACACACATTATCATGTGTTAAAACTCTTAGGATAATATCATCTTCAAAGAGTTCATCAACCACTTTCAAGTGTTCTAGGCTCGGAGATCTTCACAATCATCTCTTTATCAAACCACAACCACACTCAAGGTGAGTTCATACCCCACATTTTTGAGTTTTCCATGTTTTAGGGGGGAATACAAGTAAAGTTTGGTTTATCACGCAAATACTTGCATGTTTCATCTCTATGTTAAATATAAAACATTATTTGCAGGAAATACGGTTATCACTAGTTTGTACACAATTATTTGTGATATATTAGTTTTGAAATGCAAAACTAACAAAAACAAACCATAAACTGTGTTATATAATCATAAGAAATGTTTTATATTTAACATCGTTAAAAACGGGGCAAAAGCTCGAAATGGACTTTTGCAAACAAATTTCTCATACTTGTGTTGGATGTAAGATTTTATCACATAATCTTTTGTAGACAGCTAGACAAGATAATTACTATGTACTTATATAAATGATTATATAAATAGTCTTAACAAACAAACATAATAAACTATAATTGGTATAGTGTGGGAGTCACAAACACTACTATCATTACGGAAGAAACATATAATTGTTTACTCCATATCCTCTCAAGAACAAGTCCAAGCTCTTCTTAGATAAACATTTCCAAATGATTCTTGACAATTTGGTAAGTGTTTTCTTCATAATCTAGTGTTTCTACACACTTTGACACTAGTTTCATCTTATTTACACACATTATCATGTGTTAAAACTCTTAGGATAATATCATCTTCAAAGAGTTCATCAACCACTTTCAAGTGTTCCAGGCTCGAAGATCTTCACAATCATCTCTTTATCCAACCACAACCACACTCAAGGTGAGTTCATACCCCCACATTTTCGAGTTTTCCATGTTTTAAGGGGGAATACAAGTAAAGTTTGGTTTATCACGCAAATACTTGCATGTTTCATCTCTATCTTAAATATAAAACATTATTTGCAGAAAATACGGTTATCACTAGTTTGTAGACAATTATTTGTGATATATTAGTTTTGAAATGCAAAACTAACAAAAACAAAACATAAACTATGTTATATAATCATAAGAAAAGTTATGATTACAAAACTACAAGGATTTTGAGACTTTTACCAACATATAGTTTTTTTTCTAACAAATGGGTTACATTCTGGTTATTTCACCATTTTTTTGGAAAAAACCCAAAAATATGATGTTTTAACCATACATTTGGAAAGTAGACAAAAACATCGTTAAAAGCGGGGCAAAAGCTCGAAATGGACTTTTGCATACAAATTTCTCATACTTATGTTGGATGTAAGATTTTATGACATAATCTTTTATAGACACCTAGACAAGATAATTACTATGTACTTATATAAATGATTATATAAATAGTCTTAACAAACAAACATAATAAACTATAATTGGTATAGTTTGGGAGTCACAAACACTACTATCATTACGGAAGAAACATATAATTGTTTACTCCATATCCACGCAAGATCAAGTCCAAGCTCTTCTTAGATAAACATTTCCAAATGATTCTTGACAATTTGGTAAGTGTTTTCTTCCTAATCTAGTGTTTCTACACACTTTGACACTAGTTTCATCTTATTTACACACATTATCATGTGTTAAAACTCTTAGGATAATATCATCTTCAAAGAGTTCGTCAACCACTTTCAAGTGTTCCAGGCTCGGAGATCTTCACAATAATCTCTTTATCCAACCACAACCACACTCAAGGTGAGTTCATACCCCCACATTTTCGAGTTTTCCATGTTTTAGGGGGGAATACAAGTAAAGTTGGTTTATCACGCAAATACTTGCATGTTTCATCTCTATGTTAAATATAAAACATTATTTGTAGGAAATACGATTATCACTAGTTTGTACATAATTATTTGTGATATATTAGTTTTGAAATGCAAAACTAACAAAAACAAAACATAAACTATGTTATATAATCATAAGAAATGTTTTATATTTAACATCGTTAAAAACGGGGAAAAAGCTCGAAATGGACTTTTGCATACAAATTTCTCATACTTGTGTTGGATGTAAGATTTTATGACATAATCTTTTATAGACACCTAGACAAGATAATTACTATTTACTTATATAAATGATTATATAAATAGTCTTAACAAACAAACATAATAAACTATAATTGGTATAGTGTGGGAGTCACAAACACTACTATCATTACGGAAGAAACATATAATTGTTTACTCCATATCCTCTCAAGAACAAGTCCAAGCTCTTCTTAGATAAACATTTCCAAATGATTCTTGACAATTTGGTAAGTGTTTTCTTCATAATCTAGTGTTCCTACACACTTTGACACTAGTTTCATCTTATTTACACACATTATCATGTGTTAAAACTCTTAGGATAATATCATCTTCAAAGAGTTCATCAACCACTTTCAAGTGTTCCAGGCTCGGAGATCTTCACAATCATCTCTTTATCCAACGACAACCACACTCAAGGTGAGTTCATACCCCCACTTTTTCGAGTTTTCCATGTTTTAGGAGGGAGTACAATTAAAGTTTGGTTTATCACGCAAATACTTGCATGTTTCATCTCTATGTTAAATATAAAATATTATTTGCAGGAAATACGGTTATCACTAGTTTGTAGACAATTATTTGTGATATATTAGTTTTGAAATGAAAAACTAACAAAAAAAAAACATAAACTATGTTATATAATCATAAGAAAAGTTATGATTACAAAACTACAAGGATTTTTAGACTTTTACCAACATATAGTTTTTTTTTCTAACAAAAGGGTTACATTCTGGTTATTTCACCATTTTGTGGAAAACAACCCAAGAATATGATGTTTTAACCATACATTTGGAAAGTAGACAAAAACATCGTTAAAAACGGGGCAAAAGCTCGAAATGGACTTTTGCATACAAATTTCTCATACTTGTGTGGGATGTAAGATTTTATGACATAATCTTTTATAGACACCTAGACAAGATAATTACTATGTACTTATATAAATGATTATATAAATAGTCTTAACAAACAAACATAATAAACTTTAATTGGTATAGTTTGGGAGTCATAAACACTACTATCATTACGGAAGAAACATATAATTGTTTACTCCATATCCTCTCAAGAACAAGTCCAAGCTCTTCTTAGATAAACATTTCCAAATGATTATTGACAATTTGGTAAGTGTTTTCTTCATAATCTAGTGTTTCTACACACTTTGAAACTAGTTTCATCTTATTTACACACATTATCATGTGTTAAAACTCTTAGGATAATATCATCTTCAAAGAGTTTATCAACCACTTTCAAGTGTTCCAGGCTCGGAGATCTTCACAATCATCTCTTTATCCAACCACAACCACACTCAAGGTGAGTTTATACCCCCACATTTTCGAGTTTTCCATGTTTTAGGGGGGAATACAAGTAAAGTTTGGTTTATCAAGCAAATACTTGTATGTTTCATCTCTATGTTAAATATAAAACATTATTTGCAGAAAATACGGTTATCACTAGTTTGTACACAATTATTTGTGATATATTAGTTTTGAAATGCAAAACTAACAAAAACAAAACATAAACTATGTTATATAATCATAAGAAATGTTTTATATTTAACATCGTTAAAAACGGGGCAAAAGCTTGAAATGGACTTTTGCATACAAATTTCTCATACTTGTGTTGGATGTAAGATTTTATGACATAATCTTTTATAGACACCTAGACAAGATAATTACTATGTACTTATATAAATGATTATATAAATAGTCTTAACAAATAAACATAATAAACTATAATTGGTATAGTGTGGGAGTCACAAACACTACTATCATTGCGGAAGAAATATATAATTGTTTACTCCATATCCTCTCAAGAACAAGTCCGAGCTCTTCTTAGATCAACATTTCCAAATGATTCTTGACAATTTGGTAAGTGTTTTCTTCATAATCTAGTGTTCCTACACACTTTGACACTAGTTTCATCTTATTTACACACATTATCATGTGTTAAAACTCTTAGGATAATAACATCTTCAAAGAGTTCATCAACCACTTTCAAGTGTTCCAGGCTCGGAGATCTTCACAATCATCTCTTTATCCAACGACAACCACACTCAAGGTGAGTTCATACCCCCACCTTTTTCGAGTTTTCCATGTTTTAGGGGGGAGTACAAGTAAAGTTTGGTTTATCACGCAAATACTTGCATGTTTCATCTCTATGTTAAATATAAAATATTATTTGCAGGAAATACGGTTATCACTAGTTTGTAGACAATTATTTGTGATATATTAGTTTTGAAATGCAAAAGTAACAAAAAAAAACATAAACTATGTTATATAATCATAAGAAAAGTTATGATTACAAAACTACAAGGATTTTTAGACTTTTACCAACATATAGTTTTTTTTTAACAAAAGGGTTACATTCTGGTTATTTCACCATTTTGTGGAAAACAACCCAAGAATATGATGTTTTAACCATACATTTGGAAAGTAGACAAAAACATCGTTAAAAACGGGGCAAAAGCTCGAAATGGACTTTTGCATACAAATTTCTCATACTTGTGTTGGATGTAAGATTTTATGACATAATCTTTTATAGACACCTAGACAAGATAATTACTATGTACTTATATAAATGATTATATAAATAGTCTTAACAAACAAACATAATAAACTATAATTGGTATAGTTTGGGAGTCACAAACACTACTATCATTAAGGAAGAAACATATAATTGTTTACTCCATATCCTCTCAAGATCAAGTCCAAGCTCTTTTTAGATAAACATTTCCAAATGATGCTTGACAATTTGGTAAGTGTTTTCTTCCTAATCTAGTGTTTCTACACACTTTGACAGTAGTTTCATCTTACTTACGCACATTATCATGTGTTAAAACTCTTAGGATTATATCATCTTCAAAGACTTCATCAACCACTTTCAAGTGTTCCAGGCTCGGAGATCTTCACAATCATCTCTTTATCCAACCACAACCACACTCAAGGTGAGTTCATACCCCCACATTTTCGAGTTTTCCATGTTTTAGGGGGGAATACAAGTAAAGTTGGTGTATCACGCAAATGGACTTTTGCATACAAATTTCTCATACTTGTGTTGGATGTAAGATTTTATGACATAATCTTTTATAGACACCTAGACAAGATAATTACTATGTACTTATATAAATGATTATATAAATAGTCTTAACAAACAAACATAATAAACTATAATTGGTATAGTGTGGGAGTCACAAACACTACTATCATTACGGAAGAAACATATAAATGTTTACTCCATATCCTCTCAAGAAGAAGTCCAAGCTCTTCTTAGATAAACATTTCCAAATGATTCTTGAAAATTTGGTAAGTGTTTTCTTCATAATCTAGTGTTCCTACACACTTTGACACTAGTTTCATCTTATTTACACACATTATCATGTGTTAAAACTCTTAGGATAATATCATCTTCAAAGAGTTCATCAACCACTTTCAAGTGTTCCAGGCTCGGAGATCTTCACAATCGTCTCTTTATCCAACGAAAACCACTCTCAAGGTGAGTTCATAACCCCACATTTTCGACTTTTCCATGTTTTAGGGTGGAGTACAAGTAAAGTTTGGTTTATCACGCAAATACTTGCATGTTTCATCTCTATGTTAAATATAAAACATTATTTGCAGGAAATACGGTTATCACTAGTTTGTAGACAATTATTTGTGATATATTAGTTTTGATATGCAAAACTAACTAAAACAAAACATAAACTATGTTATATAATCATAAGAAAATATATGATTACAAAACTACAAGGATTTTGAGACTTTTACCAACATATAGTTTTTTTTCTAACAAAAAGGGTTACATTCTGGTTATTTCACCATTTTGTGGAAAACAACCCAAGAATATGATGTTTTAACCATACATTTGGAAAGTAGACAAAAACATCGTTAAAAACGGGGCAAAAGCTCGAAATGGACTTTTGCATACAAATTTTTCATACTTGTGTAGGATGTAAGATTTTATGACATAATCTTTTATAGACACCTAGACAAGATAATTACTATGTACTTATATAAATGATTATATAAATAGTCTTAACAAACAAACATAATAAACTATAATTGGTATAGTTTGGGAGTCATAAACACTACTATCATTACGGAAGAAACATATAATTGTTTACTCCATATCCTCTCAAGAACAAGTCCAAGCTCTTCTTAGATAAACATTTCCAAATGATTCTTGACAATTTGGTAAGTGTTTTCTTCATAATCTAGTGTTTCTACACACTTTGAAACTAGTTTCATCTTATTTACACACATTATCATGTGTTAAAACTCTTAGGATAATATCATCTTCAAAGAGTTCATCAACCACTTTCAAGTGTTCCAGGCTCGGAGATCTTCACAATCATCTCTTTATTCAACCACGACCACACTCAAGGTGAGTTCATACCCCCACATTTTCTAGTTTTCCATGTTTTAGGGGGGGGGGGGTACAAGTAAAGTTTGGTTTTTTCACGCAAATACTTGCATGTTTCATCTCTATGTTAAATATAAAACATTATTTGCAGGAAATACGGTTATCACTAGTTTGTAGACAATTATTTGTGATATATTAGTTTTGAAATGCACAACTAACAAAAACAAAACATAAACTATGTTATATAATCATAAGAAAAGTTATGATTACAAAACTACAAGGATTTTGAGACTTTTACCAACATATAGTTTTTTTTTCTAACAAAAAGGGTTACATTCTGGTTATTTCACCATTTTGTGGAAAACAACCCAAAAATATGATGTTTTAACCATACATTTGGAAAGTAGACGAAAACATCGTTAAAAACAGGGCAAAAGCTCGAAATGGACTTTTGCATACAAATTTCTCATACTTGTGTTGGATGAAAGATTTTATGACATAATCTGTTATAGACACCTAGACAAGATAATTACTATTTATTTATATAAATGATTATATAAATAGTCTTAACAAACAAACATAATAAACTATAATTGGTATAGTTTGGGAGTCACAAACACTACTATCATTACGGAAGAAACATATAATTGTTTACTCCATATCCTCTCAGGAACAAGTCCAAGCTCTTCTAAGATAAACATTTCCAAATGATTCTTGACAATTTGGTAAGTGTTTTCTTCATAATCTAGTGTTTCTACACACTTTGACACTAGTTTCATCTTATTTACACACATTATCATGTGTTAAAACTCTAAGGATAATATCATCTTCAAAGAGTTCATCAACCACTTTCAAGTGTTCCAGGCTCGGAGATCTTCACAATCATGTCTTTATCCAACGAAAACCACACTCAAGGTGAGTTCATAACCCCACATTTTCGAGTTTTCCATGTTTTAGGGTGGACTACAAGTAAAGTTTGGTTTATCACGCAAATACTTGCATGTTTCATCTCTATGTTAAATATAAAACATTATTTGCAGGAAATACGGTTATCACTAGTTTGTAGACAATTATTTGTGATATATCAGTTTTGATATGCAAAACTAACTAAAACAAAACATAAACTATGTTATATAATCATAAGAAAAGATATGATTATAAAGTACAAGGATTTTTAGACTTTTACCAACATATAGTTATTTTTCTAACAAAAAGGGTTACATTCTGGTTATTTCACCATTTTGTGGAAAACAACCCAAAAATATGATGTTTTAACCATACATTTTGAAAGTAGACAAAAACATCGTTAAAAACGGGGCAAAAGCTCGAAATAGACTTTTCCATACAAATTTCTTATACTTGTGTTGGATGTAAGATTTTATGACATAATCTTTTATAGACACTTAGACAAGATAATTACTATGTATTTATATAAATGATTATATAAATAGTCTTAACAAACAAACATGATAAACTATAATTGGTATAGTTGGGGAGTCACAAACACTACTATCATTACGGAAGAAACATATAATTGTTTACTCCATATCCTCTCAAGAACAAGTCCAAGCTCTTCTAAGATAAACATTTCCAAATGATTCTTGACAATTTGGTAAGTGTTTTCTTCATAATCTAGTGTTTCTACACACTTTGACACTAGTTTCATCTTATTTACACACATTATCATGTGTTAAAACTCTTAGGATAATATCATCTTCAAAGAGTTCATCAACCACTTTCAAGTGTTCCAGGCTCGGAGATCTTCACAATCGTCTCTTTATCCAACGAAAACCACTCTCAAGGTGAGTTCATAACCCCACATTTTCGACTTTTCCATGTTTTAGGGTGGAGTACAAGTAAAGTTTGGTTTATCACGCAAATACTTGCATGTTTCATCTCTATGTTAAATATAAAACATTATTTGCAGGAAATACGGTTATCACTAGTTTGTAGACAATTATTTGTGATATATTAGTTTTTATATGCAAAACTAACTAAAACAAAACATAAACTATGTTATATAATCATAAGAAAATATATGATTACAAAACTACAAGGATTTTGAGACTTTTACCAACATATAGTTTTTTTTCTAACAAAAAGGGTTACATTCTGGTTATTTCACCATTTTGTGGAAAACAACCCAAAAATATGATGTTTTAACCATACATTTTGAAAGTAGACAAAAACATCGTTAAAAACGGGGCAAAAGCTCGAAAAAGACTTTTGCATACAAATTTCTCATACTTGTGTTGGATGTAAGATTTTATGACATAATCTTTTATAGACACCTAGACAAGATAATTACTATGTATTTATATAAATGATTATATAAATAGTCTTAACAAACAAACATGATAAACTATAATTGGTATAGTTTGGGAGTCACAAACACTACTATCATTACGGAAGAAACATATAATTGTTTACTCCATATCCTCTCAAGAACAAGTCCAAGCTCTTCTAAGATAAACATTTCCAAATGATTCTTGACAATTTGGTAAGTGTTTTCTTCATAATCTAGTGTTTCTACACACTTTGACACTAGTTTCATCTTATTTACACACATTATCATGTGTTAAAACTCTTAGGATAATATCATCTTCAAAGAGTTCATCAACCACTTTCAAGTGTTCCAGGCTCGGAGATCTTCACAATCGTCTCTTTATCCAACGAAAACCACTCTCAAGGTGAGTTCATAACCCCACATTTTCGACTTTTCCATGTTTTAGGGTGGAGTACAAGTAAAGTTTGGTTTATCACGCAAATACTTGCATGTTTCATCTCTATGTTAAATATAAAACATTATTTGTAGGAAATACGGTTATCACTAGTTTGTAGACAATTATTTGTGATATATTAGTTTTTATATGCAAAACTAACTAAAACAAAACATAAACTATGTTATATAATCATAAGAAAATATATGATTACAAAACTACAAGGATTTTGAGACTTTTACCAACATATAGTTTTTTTTCTAACAAAAAGGGTTACATTCTGGTTATTTCACCATTTTGTGGAAAACAACCCAAAAATATGATGTTTTAACCATACATTTTGAAAGTAGACAAAAACATCGTTAAAAACGGGGCAAATGCTCGAAAAATACTTTTGCATACAAATTTCTCATACTTGTGTTGGATGTAAGATTTTATGACATAATCTTTTATAGACACCTAGACAAGATAATTACTATGTATTTATATAAATGATTATATAAATAGTCTTAACAAACAAACATGATAAACTATAATTGGTATAGTTTGGGAGTCACAAACACTACTATCATTACGGAAGAAACATATAATTGTTTACTCTATATCCTCTCAAGAACAAGTCCAAGCTCTTCTTAGATAAACATTTCTAAATGATTCTTGACAATTTGGTAAGTGTTTTCTTCATAATCTAGTGTTTCTACACACTTTGACACTAGTTTCATCTTATTTACACACATTATCATGTGTTAAAACTCTTAGGATAATATCATCTTCAAAGAGTTCATCAACCACTTTCAAGTGTTCCAGGCTCGGAGATCTTCACAATCGTCTCTTTATCCAACGAAAACCACTCTCAAGGTGAGTTCATAACCCCACATTTTCGACTTTTCCATGTTTTAGGGTGGAGTACAAGTAAAGTTTGGTTTATCACGCAAATACTTGCATGTTTCATCTCTATGTTAAATATAAAACATTATTTGTAGGAAATACGGTTATCACTAGTTTGTAGACAATTATTTGTGATATATTAGTTTTTATATGCAAAACTAACTAAAACAAAACATAAACTATGTTATATAATCATAAGAAAATATATGATTACAAAACTACAAGGATTTTGAGACTTTTACCAACATATAGTTTTTTTTCTAACAAAAAGGGTTACATTCTGGTTATTTCACCATTTTGTGGAAAACAACCCAAAAATATGATGTTTTAACCATACATTTTGAAAGTAGACAAAAACATCGTTAAAAACGGGGCAAATGCTCGAAAAATACTTTTGCATACAAATTTCTCATACTTGTGTTGGATGTAAGATTTTATGACATAATCTTTTATAGACACCTAGACAAGATAATTACTATGTATTTATATAAATGATTATATAAATAGTCTTAACAAACAAACATGATAAACTATAATTGGTATAGTTTGGGAGTCACAAACACTACTATCATTACGGAAGAAACATATAATTGTTTACTCTATATCCTCTCAAGAACAAGTCCAAGCTCTTCTTAGATAAACATTTCTAAATGATTCTTGACAATTTGGTAAGTGTTTTCTTCCTAATCTAGTGTTTCTACACACTTTGACACTAGTTTCATCTTATTTACACACATTATCATGTGTTAAAACTCTTAGGATAATATCATCTTCAAAGAGTTCATCAACCACTTTCAAGTGTTCCAGGCTCGGAGATCTTCACAATCATCTCTTTATCCAACCACAACCACACTCGAGGTGAGTTCATACCCCCACATTTTCGAGTTTTCCATGTTTTAGGGGGGAATACAAGTAAAGTTGGTGTATCACGCAAATACTTGCATGTTTCATCTCTATGTTAAATATAAAACATTATTTGCAGGAAATACGATTATCACTAGTTTGTACACAATTATTTGTGATATATTAGTTTTGAAATGCAAAACTAACAAAAACAAAACATAAACTATGTTATATAATCATAAGAAATGTTTTATATTTAACATCGTTAAAAACGGGGCAAAAGCTCGAAATGGACTTTTGCATACAAATTTCTCATACTTGTGTTGGATGTAAGATTTTATGACATAATCTTTTATAGACACCTAGACAAGATAATTACTATGTACTTATATAAATGATTATATAAATAGTCTTAACAAACAAACATAATAAACTTTAATTGGTATAGTTTGGGAGTCATAAACACTACTATCATTACGGAAGAAACATATAATTGTTTACTCCATATCCTCTCAAGAACAAGTCCAAGCTCTTCTTAGATAAACATTTCCAAATGATTCTTGACAATTTGGTAAGTGTTTTCTTCATAATCTAGTGTTTCTACACACTTTGAAACTAGTTTCATCTTATTTACACACATTATCATGTGTTAAAACTCTTAGGATAATATCATCTTCAAAGAGTTCATCAACCACTTTCAAGTGTTCCAGGCTCGGAGATCTTCACAATCATCTCTTTATCCAACTACAACCACACTCAAGGTGAGTTCATACCCCCACATTTTCGAGTTTTCCATGTTTTAGGGGGGAATACAAGTAAAGTTGGTGTATCACGCAAATACTTGCATGTTTCATCTCTATGTTAAATATAAAACATTATTTGCAGGAAATACGATTATCACTAGTTTGTACACAATTATTTGTGATATATTAGTTTTGAAATGCAAAACTAACAAAAACAAAACATAAACTATGTTATATAATCATAAGAAATGTTTTATATTTAACATCGTTAAAAACGGGGCAAAAGCTCGAAATGGACTTTTGCATACAAATTTCTCATACTTGTGTGGGATGTAAGATTTTATGACATAATCTTTTATAGACACCTAGACAAGATAATTACTATGTACTTATATAAATGATTATATAAATAGTCTTAACAAACAAACATAATAAACTATAATTGGTATAGTGTGGGAGTCACAAACACTACTATCATTGCGGAAGAAATATATAATTGTTTACTCCATATCCTCTCAAGAACAAGTCCGAGCTCTTCTTAGATCAACATTTCCAAATGATTCTTGACAATTTTGTAAGTGTTTTCTTCATAATCTAGTGTTCCTACACACTTTGACACTAGTTTCATCTTATTTACACACATTATCATGTGTTAAAACTCTTAGGATAATATCATCTTCAAAGAGTTCATCAACCACTTTCAAGTGTTCCAGGCTCGGAGATCTTCACAATCATCTCTTTATCCAACGACAACCACACTCAAGGTGAGTTCATACCCCCACTTTTTTCGAGTTTTCCATGTTTTAGGGGGGAGTACAAGTAAAGTTTGGTTTATCACGCAAATACTTGCATGTTTCATCTCTATGTTAAATATAAAATATTATTTGCAGGAAATACGGTTATCACTAGTTTGTAGACAATTATTTGTGATATATTAGTTTTGAAATGCAAAACTAACAAAAAAAAAAACATAAACTATGTTATATAATCATAAGAAAAGTTATGATTACAAAACTACAAGGATTTTTAGACTTTTACCAACATATAGTTTTTTTAACAAAAGGGTTACATTCTGGTTATTTCACCATTTTGCGGAAAACAACCCAAGAATATGATGTTTTAACCATACATTTGGAAAGTAGACAAAAACATCGTTAAAAACGGGGCAAAAGCTCGAAATGGAGTTTTGCATACAAATTTCTCATACTTGTGTTGGATGTAAGATTTTATGACATAATCTTTTATAGACACCTAGACAAGATAATTACTATGTACTTATATAAATGATTATATAAATAGTCTTAACAAACAAACATAATAAACTATAATTGGTATAGTTTGGGAGTCACAAACACTACTATCATTACGGAAGAAACATATAATTGTTTACTCCATATCCTCTCAAGATCAAGTCCAAGCTCTTCTTAGATAAACATTTCCAAATGATTCTTGACAATTTGGTAAGTGTTTTCTTCCTAATCTAGTGTTTCTACACACTTTGACACTAGTTTCATCTTATTTACACATATTATCATGTGTTAAAACTCTTAGGATAATATCATCTTCAAAGAGTTCATCAACCACTTTCAAGTGTTCCAGGCTCGGAGATCTTCACAATCATCTCTTTATCCAACCACAACCACACTCAAGGTGAGTTCATACCCCCACATTTTCGAGTTTTCCATGTTTTAGGGGGGAATACAAGTAAAGTTGGTGTATCACGCAAATACTTGCATGTTTCATCTCTATGTTAAATATAAAACATTATTTGCAGGAAATACGATTATCACTAGTTTGTACACAATTATTTGTGATATATTAGTTTTGAAATGCAAAACTAACAAAAACAAAACGTAAACTATGTTATATAATCATAAGAAATGTTTTATATTTAACATCGTTAAAAACGGGGCAAAAGCTCGAAATGGACTTATGCATACAAATTTATCATACTTGTGTGGGATGTAAGATTTTATGACATAATCTTTTATAGACACCTAGACAAGATAATTACTATGTACTTATATAAATGATTATATAAATAGTCTTAACAAACAAACATAATAAACTTTAATTGGTATAGTTTGGGAGTCATAAACACTACTATCATTACGGAAGAAACATATAATTGTTTACTCCATATCCTCTCAAGAACAAGTCCAAGCTCTTCTTAGATAAACATTTCCAAATGATTCTTGACAATTTGGTAAGTGTTTTCTTCATAATCTAGTGTTTCTACACACTTTGAAACTAGTTTCATCTTATTTACACACATTATCATGTGTTAAAACTCTTAGGATAATATCATCTTCAAAGAGTTCATCAACCACTTTCAAGTGTTCCAGGCTCGGAGATCTTCACAATCATCTCTTTATCCAACCACAACCACACTCAAGGTGAGTTCATACCCCCACATTTTCGAGTTTTCCATGTTTTAGGGGGGGGGGAATACAAGTAAAGTTTGGTTTATCAAGCAAATACTTGTATGTTTCATCTCTATGTTAAATATAAAACATTATTTGCAGAAAATACGGTTATCACTAGTTTGTACACAATTATTTGTGATATATTAGTTTTGAAATGCAAAACTAACAAAAACAAAACATAAACTGTGTTATATAATCATAAGAAATGTTTTATATTTAACATCGTTAAAAACGGGGCAAAAGCTCGAAATGGACTTTTGCATACAAATTTCTCATACTTGTGTTGGATGTAAGATTTTATGACATAATCTTTTATAGACACCTAGACAAGATAATTACTATGTACTTATATAAATGATTATATAAATAGTCTTAACAAACAAACATAATAAACTATAATTGGTATAGTGTGGGAGTCACAAACACTACTATCATTGCGGAATAAATATATAATTGTTTACTCCATATCCTCTCAAGAACAAGTTCGAGCTCTTCTTAGATCAACATTTCCAAATGATTCTTGACAATTTGGTAAGTGTTTTCTTCATAATCTAGTGTTCCTACACACTTTGACACTAGTTTCATCTTATTTACACACATTATCATGTGTTAAAACTCTTAGGATAATATCATCTTCAAAGAGTTCATCAACCACTTTCAAGTGTTCCAGGCTCGGAGATCTTCACAATCATCTCTTTATCCAACGACAACCACACTCAAGGTGAGTTCATACCCCCACTTTTTTCGAGTTTTCCATGTTTTAGGGGGGAGTACAAGTAAAGTTTGGTTTATCACGCAAATACTTGCATGTTTCATCTCTATGTTAAATATAAAATATTATTTGCAGGAAATACCGTTATCACTAGTTTGTAGACAATTATTTGTGATATACTACTTTTGAAATGCAAAACTAACAAAAAAAACATAAACTATGTTATATAATCATAAGAAAAGTTATGATTACAAAACTACAAGGATTTTTAGACTTTTACCATCATGTAGTTTTTTTTAACAAAAGGGTTACATTCTGGTTATTTCACCATTTTGTGGAAAACAACCCAAGAATATGATGTTTTAACCATACATTTGGAAAGTAGACAAAAACATCGTTAAAAACGGGGCAAAAGCTCGAAATGGACTTTTGCATACAAATTTCTCATACTTGTGTTGGATGTAAGATTTTATGACATAATCTTTTATAGACACCTAGACAAGATAATTACTATGTACTTATATAAATGATTATATAAATAGTCTTAACAAACAAACATAATAAACTATAATTGGTATAGTTTGGGAGTCACAAACACTACTATCATTACGAAAGAAACATATAATTGTTTACTCCATATCCTCTCAAGATCAAGTCCAAGCTCTTCTTAGATAAACATTTCCAAATGATTCTTGACAATTTGGTAAGTGTTTTCTTCCTAATCTAGTGTTTCTACACACTTTGACACTAGTTTCATCTTATTTACACATATTATCATGTGTTAAAACTCTTAGGATAATATCATCTTCAAAGAGTTCATCAACCACTTTCAAGTGTTCCAGGCTCGGAGATCTTCACAATCATCTCTTTATCCAACCACAACCACACTCAAGGTGAGTTCATACCCCTACATTTTCGAGTTTTCCATGTTTTAGGGGGAATACAAGTAAAGTTGGTGTATCACGCAAATACTTGCATGTTTCATCTCTATGTTAAATATAAAACATTATTTGCAGGAAATACGATTATCACTAGTTTGTACACAATTATTTGTGATATATTAGTTTTGAAATGCAAAACTAACAAAAACAAAACATAAACTATGTTATATAATCATAAGAAATGTTTTATATTTAACATCGTTAAAAACGGGGCAAAAGCTCGAAATGGACTTTTGCATACAAATTTCTCATACTTGTGTGGGATGTAAGATTTTATGACATAATCTTTTATAGACACCTAGACAAGATAATTACTATGTACTTATATAAATGATTATATAAATAGTCTTAACAAACAGACATAATAAACTTTAATTGGTATAGTTTGGGAGTCATAAACACTACTATCATTACGGAAGAAACATATAATTGTTTACTCCATATCCTCTCAAGAACAAGTCCAAGCTCTTCTTAGATAAACATTTCCAAATGATTCTTGACAATTTGGTAAGTGTTTTCTTCATAATCTAGTGTTTCTACACACTTTGAAACTAGTTTCATCTTATTTACACACATTATCATGTGTTAAAACTCTTAGGATAATATCATCTTCAAAGAGTTCATCAACCACTTTCAAGTGTTCCAGGCTCGGAGATCTTCACAATCATCTCTTTATCCAACCACAACCACACTCAAGGTGAGTTCATACCCCCACATTTTCGAGTTTTCCATGTTTTAGGGGGGGGGGAATACAAGTAAAGTTTGGTTTATCAAGCAAATACTTGTATGTTTCATCTCTATGTTAAATATAAAACATTATTTGCAGAAAATACGGTTATCACTAGTTTGTACACAATTATTTGTGATATATTAGTTTTGAAATGCAAAACTAACAAAAACAAAACATAAACTGTGTTATATAATCATAAGAAATGTTTTATATTTAACATCGTTAAAAACGGGGCAAAAGCTCGAAATGGACTTTTGCATACAAATTTCTCATACTTGTGTTGGATGTAAGATTTTATGACATAATCTTTTATAGACACCTAGACAAGATAATTACTATGTACTTATATAAATGATTATATAAATAGTCTTAACAAACAAACATAATAAACTATAATTGGTATAGTGTGGGAGTCACAAACACTACTATCATTGCGGAATAAATATATAATTGTTTACTCCATATCCTCTCAAGAACAAGTTCGAGCTCTTCTTAGATCAACATTTCCAAATGATTCTTGACAATTTGGTAAGTGTTTTCTTCATAATCTAGTGTTCCTACACACTTTGACACTAGTTTCATCTTATTTACACACATTATCATGTGTTAAAACTCTTAGGATAATATCATCTTCAAAGAGTTCATCAACCACTTTCAAGTGTTCCAGGCTCGGAGATCTTCACAATCATCTCTTTATCCAACGACAACCACACTCAAGGTGAGTTCATACCCCCACTTTTTTCGAGTTTTCCATGTTTTAGGGGGGAGTACAAGTAAAGTTTGGTTTATCACGCAAATACTTGCATGTTTCATCTCTATGTTAAATATAAAATATTATTTGCAGGAAATACGGTTATCACTAGTTTGTAGACAATTATTTGTGATATACTACTTTTGAAATGCAAAACTAACAAAAAAAACATAAACTATGTTATATAATCATAAGAAAAGTTATGATTACAAAACTACAAGGATTTTTAGACTTTTACCATCATGTAGTTTTTTTTAACAAAAGGGTTACATTCTGGTTATTTCACCATTTTGTGGAAAACAACCCAAGAATATGATGTTTTAACCATACATTTGGAAAGTAGACAAAAACATCGTTAAAAACGGGGCAAAAGCTCGAAATGGACTTTTGCATACAAATTTCTCATACTTGTGTTGGATGTAAGATTTTATGACATAATCTTTTATAGACACCTAGACAAGATAATTACTATGTACTTATATAAATGATTATATAAATAGTCTTAACAAACAAACATAATAAACTATAATTGGTATAGTTTGGGAGTCACAAACACTACTATCATTACGGAAGAAACATATAATTGTTTACTCCATATCCTCTCAAGATCAAGTCCAAGCTCTTCTTAGATAAACATTTCCAAATGATTCTTGACAATTTGGTAAGTGTTTTCTTCCTAATCTAGTGTTTCTACACACTTTGACACTAGTTTCATCTTATTTACACATATTATCATGTGTTAAAACTCTTAGGATAATATCATCTTCAAAGAGTTCATCAACCACTTTCAAGTGTTCCAGGCTCGGAGATCTTCACAATCATCTCTTTATCCAACCACAACCACACTCAAGGTGAGTTCATACCCCCACATTTTCGAGTTTTCCATGTGTTAGGGGGAATACAAGTAAAGTTGGTGTATCACGCAAATACTTGCATGTTTCATCTCTATGTTAAATATAAAACATTATTTGCAGGAAATACGATTATCACTAGTTTGTACACAATTATTTGTGATATATTAGTTTTGAAATGCAAAACTAACAAAAACAAAACATAAACTATGTTATATAATCATAAGAAATGTTTTATATTTAACATCGTTAAAAACGGGGCAAAAGCTCGAAATGGACTTTTGCATACAAATTTCTCATACTTGTGTGGGATGTAAGATTTTATGACATAATCTTTTATAGACACCTAGACAAGATAATTACTATGTACTTATATAAATGATTATATAAATAGTCTTAACAAACAAACATAATAAACTTTAATTGGTATAGTTTGGGAGTCATAAACACTACTATCATTACGGAAGAAACATATAATTGTTTACTCCATATCCTCTCAAGAACAAGTCCAAGCTCTTCTTAGATAAACATTTCCAAATGATTCTTGACAATTTGGTAAGTGTTTTCTTCATAATCTAGTGTTTCTACACACTTTGAAACTAGTTTCATCTTATTTACACACATTATCATGTGTTAAAACTCTTAGGATAATATCATCTTCAAAGAGTTCATCAACCACTTTCAAGTGTTCCAGGCTCGGAGATCTTCACAATCATCTCTTTATCCAACCACAACCACACTCAAGGTGAGTTCATACCCCCACATTTTCGAGTTTTCCATGTTTTAGGGGGGGGGGGGGAATACAAGTAAAGTTTGGTTTATCAAGCAAATACTTGTATGTTTCATCTCTATGTTAAATATAAAATATTATTTGCAGAAAATACGGTTATCACTAGTTTGTACACAATTATTTGTGATATATTAGTTTTGAAATGCAAAACTAACAAAAACAAAACATAAACTGTGTTATATAATCATAAGAAATGTTTTATATTTAACATCGTTAAAAACGGGGCGAAAGCTCGAAATGGACTTTTGCATACAAATTTCTCATACTTGTGTTGGATGTAAGATTTTATGACATAATCTTTTATAGACACCTAGACAAGATAATTACTATGTACTTATATAAATGATTATATAAATAGTCTTAACAAACAAACATAATAAACTACAATTGGTATAGTGTGGGAGTCACAAACACTACTATCATTGCGGAAGAAATATATAATTGTTTACTCCATATCCTCTCAAGAACAAGTTCGAGCTCTTCTTAGATCAACATTTCCAAATGATTCTTGACAATTTGGTAAGTGTTTTCTTCATAATCTAGTGTTCCTACACACTTTGACACTAGTTTCATCTTATTTACACACATTATCAGGTGTTAAAACTCTTAGGATAATATCATCTTCAAAGAGTTCATCAACCACTTTCAAGTGTTCCAGGCTTGGAGATCTTCACAATCATCTCTTTATCCAACGACAACCACACTCAAGGTGAGTTCATACCCCCACTTTTTTCGAGTTTTCCATGTTTTAGGGGGGAGTACAAGTAAAGTTTGGTTTATCACGCAAATACTTGCATGTTTCATCTCTATGTTAAATATAAAATATTATTTGCAGGAAATACGGTTATCACTAGTTTGTAGACAATTATTTGTGATATACTACTTTTGAAATGCAAAACTAACAAAAAAAAACATAAACTATGTTATATAATCATAAGAAAAGTTATGATTACAAAACTACAAGGATTTTTAGACTTTTACCATCATGTAGTTTTTTTTAACAAAAGGGTTACATTCTGGTTATTTCACCATTTTGTGGAAAACAACCCAAGAATATGATGTTTTAACCATACATTTGGAAAGTAGACAAAAACATCGTTAAAAACGGGGCAAAAGCTCGAAATGGACTTTTGCATACAAATTTCTCATACTTGTGTTGGATGTAAGATTTTATGACATAATCTTTTATAGACACCTAGACAAGATAATTACTATGTACTTATATAAATGATTATATAAATAGTCTTAACAAACAAACATAATAAACTATAATTGGTATAGTTTGGGAGTCATAAACACTACTATCATTACGGAAGAAACATATAATTGTTTACTCCATATCCTCTCAAGATCAAGTCCAAGCTCTTCTTAGATAAACATTTCCAAATGATTCTTGACAATTTGGTAAGTGTTTTCTTCCTAATCTAGTGTTTCTACACACTTTGACACTAGTTTCATCTTATTTACGCACATTATCATGTGTTAAAATTCTTAGGATAATATCATCTTCAAAGAGTTCATCAACCACTTTCAAGTGTTCCAGGCTCGGAGATCTTCACAATCATCTCTTTATCCAACCACAACCACACTCAAGGTGAGTTCATACCCCCACATTTTCGAGTTTTCCATGTTTTATGGGGGAATACAAGTAAAGTTGGTGTATCATGCAAATACTTGCATGTTTCATCTCTATGTTAAATATAAAACATTATTTGCAGGAAATACGATTATCACTATTTTGTACACAATTATTTGTGATATATTAGTTTTGAAATGCAAAACTAACAAAAACAAAACATAAACTATGTTATATAATCATAAGAAATGTTTTATATTTAACATCGTTAAAAACGGGGCAAAAGCTCGAAAGGAACTTTTGCATACAAATTTGTCATACATGTGTTGGATGTAAGATTTTATGACATAATCTTTTATAGACACCTAGAAAAGATAATTACTATGTACTTATATAAATGATTATATAAATAGTCTTAACAAACAAACATATTAAACTATAATTGGTATAGTTTGGAAGTCACAAACACTACTATCATTACAGAAGAAACATATGATTGTTTACTCCATATCCTCTCAGGAACAAGTCCAAGCTCTTCTAAGATAAACATTTCCAAATGATTCTTGACAATTTGGTAAGTGTTTTCTTCATAATCTAGTGTTCCTACACACTTTGACACTAGTTTCATCTTATTTACACACATTATCATGTGTTAAAACTCTTAGGATAATATCATCTTCAAAGAGTTCATCAACCACTTTCAAGTGTTCCAGGCTCGGAGATCTTCACAATCATCTCTTTATCCAACCACAACCACACTCAAGGTGAGTTCATACCCCCACTTTTTTCGAGTTTTCCATGTTTTAGGGGGGGAGTACAAGTAAAGTTTGGTTTATCACGCAAATACTTGCATGTTTCATCTCTATGTTAAATATAAAATATTATTTGCAGGAAATACGGTTATCACTAGTTTGTAGACAATTATTTGTGATATATTAGTTTTCAAATGCAAAACTAACAAAAAAAAACATAAACTATGTTATATAATCATAAGAAAAGTTATGATTACAAAACTACAAGGATTTTTAGAGTTTTACCAATATATTGTTTTTTTTTTCTAACAAAAGGGTTACATTCTGGTTATTTCACCATTTTCTGGAAAACAACCCAAGAATATGATGTTTTAACCATACATTTGGAAAGTAGACAAAAACATCGTTAAAAACGGGGCAAAAGCTCGAAATGGACTTTTGCATACAAATTTCTCATACTTGTGTAGGATGTAAGATTTTATGACATAATCTTTTATAGACACCTAGACAAGATAATTACTATGTACTTATATAAATGATTATATAAATACTCTTAGCAAACAAACATAATAAACTATAATTGGTATAGTTTGGGAGTCATAAACACTACTATCATTACGGAAGAAACATATAATTGTTTACTCCATATCCTCTCAAGAACAAGTCCAAGCTCTTCTTAGATAAACATTTCCAAATGATTCTTGACAATTTGGTAAGTGTTTTCTTCATAATCTAGTGTTTCTACACACTTTGAAACTAGTTTCATCTTATTTACACACATTATCATGTGTTAAAACTCTTAGGATAATATCATCTTCAAAGAGTTCATCAACCACTTTCAAGTGTTCCAGGCTTGGAGATCTTCACAATCATCTCTTTATCCAACCACGACCACACTCAAGGTGAGTTCATACCCCCACATTTTCGAGTTTTCCATGTTTTAGGGGGGGGGTACAAGTAAAGTTTGGTTTTTACACGCAAATACTTGCATGTTTCATCTCTATGTTAAATATAAAACATTATTTGCAGGAAATACGGTTATCACTAGTTTGTAGACAATTATTTGTGATATATTAGTTTTGAAATGCACAACTAACAAAAACAAAACATAAACTATGTTATATAATCATAAGAAAAGTTATGATTACAAAACTACAAGGATTTTGAGACTTTTACCAACATATAGTTTTTTTTTCTAACAAAAAGGGTTACATTCTGGTTATTTCACCATTTTGTGGAAAACAACCAAAAAATATGATGTTTTAACCATACATTTGGAAAGTAGACAAAAACATCGTTAAAAACGGGGCAAAAGCTCGAAATGGACTTTTGCATACAAATTTCTCATACTTGTGTTGGATGAAAGATTTTATGACATAATCTGTTATAGACACCTAGACAAGATAATTACTATTTATTTATATAAATGATTATATAAATAGTCTTAACAAACAAACATAATAAACTATAATTGGTATAGTTTGGGAGTCACAAACACTACTATCATTACGGAAGAAACATATAATTGTTTACTCCATATCCTCTCAGGAACAAGTCCAAGCTCTTCTAAGATAAACATTTCCAAATGATTCTTGACAATTTGGTAAGTGTTTTCTTCATAATCTAGTGTTTCTACACACTTTGACACTAGTTTCATCTTATTTACACACATTATCATGTGTTAAAACTCTTAGGATAATATCATCTTCAAAGAGTTCATCAACCACTTTCAAGTGTTCCAGGCTCGGAGATCTTCACAATCATCTTTTTATCCAACGAAAACCACACTCAAGGTGAGTTCATAACCCCACATTTTCGAGTTTTCCATGTTTTAGGGTGGAGTACAAGTAAAGTTTGGTTTATCACGCAAATACTTGCATGTTTCATCTCTATGTTAAATATAAAACATTATTTGCAGGAAATACGGTTATCACTAGTTTGTAGACAATTATTTGGGATATATTAGTTTTGATATGCAAAACTAACTAAAACAAAACATAAACTATGTTATATAATCATAAGAAAAGATATGATTACAAAACTACAAGGATTTTGAGACTTTTACCAACATATAGTTTTTTTCTAACAAAAAGGGTTACATTCTGGTTATTTCACCATTTTGTGGAAAACAACCCAAAAATATGATGTTTTAACGATACATTTTGAAAGTAGACAAAAACATCGTTAAAAACGGGGCAAAAGCTCGAAATAGACTTTTGCATACAAATTTCTGATACTTGTGTTGGATGTAAGATTTTATGACATAATCTTTTATAGACACTTAGATAAGATAATTACTATGTATTTATATAAATGATTATATAAATAGTCTTAACAAACAAACATGATAAACTATAATTGGTATAGTTGGGGAGTCACAAACACTACTTTCATTACGGAAGAAACATATAATTGTTTACTCCATATCCTCTCAATAACAAGTCCAAGCTCTTCTAAGATAAACATTTCCAAATGATTCTTGACAATTTGGTAAGTGTTTTCTTCATAATCTAGTGTTTCTACACACTTTGACACTAGTTTCATCTTATTTACACACATTATCATGTGTTAAAACTCTTAGGATAATATCATCTTCAAAGAGTTCATCAACCACTTTCAAGTGTTCCAGGCTCGGAGATCTTCACAACCGTCTCTTTATCCAACGAAAACCACTCTCAAGGTGAGTTCATAACCCCACATTTTCGACTTTTCCATGTTTTAGGCTGGAGTACAAGTAAAGTTTGGTTTATCACGCAAATACTTGAATGTTTCATCTCTATGTTAAATATAAAATATTATTTGCAGGAAATACGGTTATCACTAGTTTGTAGACAATTATTTGTGATATATTAGTTTTGATATGCAAAAAAACTAAAACAAAACATAAACTATGTTATATAATCATAAGAAAATATATGATTACAAAACTACAAGGATTTTGAGACTTTTACCAACATATAGTTTTTTTTCTAACAAAAAGGGTTACATTCTGGTTATTTCACCATTTTGTGGAAAACAACCCAAAAATATGATGTTTTAACCATACATTTTGAAAGTAGACAAAAACATCGTTAAAAACGGGGCAAAAGCTCGAAATAGACTTTTGCATACAAATTTCTCATACTTGTGTTGGATGTAAGATTTTATGACATAATCTTTTATAGACACCTAGACAAGATAATTACTATGTATTTATATAAATGATTATATAAATAGTCTTAACAAACAAACATGATAAACTATAATTGGTATAGTTTGGGAGTCACAAACACTACTATCATTACGGAAGAAACATATAATTGTTTACTCTATATCCTCTCAAGAACAAGTCCAAGCTCTTCTTAGATAAACATTTCCAAATGATTCTTGACAATTTGGTAACTGTTTTCTTCATAATCTAGTGTTTCAACACACTTTGACACTAGTTTCATCTTATATACACACATTATCATGTGTTAAAACTCTTAGGATAATATCATCTTCAAAGAGTTCATCAACCACTTTCAAGTGTTCCAGGCTCGGAGATCTTCACAATCATCTCTTTATCCAACCACAACCACACTCAAGGTGAGTTCATACCCCCAAATTTTCGAGTTTTCCATGTTTTAGGGGGGAATACAAGTAAATTTTGGTTTATCACGCAAATACTAGCATGTTTCATCTCTATGTTAAATATAAAAAATTATTTGCAGGAAATACGGTTATCACTAGTTTGTACACAATTATTTGTGATATATTAGTTTTGAAATGCAAAACTAACAAAAACAAAACATAAACTATGTTATATAATCATAAGAAATGTTTTATATTTAACATCGTTAAAAACGGGGCAAAAGCTCGAAATGAACTTTTGGATACAAATTTCTCATACTTGTGTTGGATGTAAGATTTTATGACATAATCTGTTATAGACACCTAGAAAAGATAATTACTATTTACTTATATAAATGATTATATAAACAGTCTTAACAAACAAACATAATAAACTATAATTGGTATAGTTTGGGATTCACAAACATTACTATCATTACGGAAGAAACATATAATTGTTTACTCCATATCCTCTCAGGAACAAGTCCAAGCTCTTCTAAGATAAACATTTCCAAATGATTCTTGACAATTTGGTAAGTGTTTTCTTCATAATCTAGTGTTTCTACACACTTTGACACTAGTTTCGTCTTATTTACACACATTATCATGTGTTAAAACTCTTAGGATAATATCATCTTCAAAGAGTTCATCAACCACTTTCAAGTGTTCCAGGCTCGGAGATCTTCACAATCGTCTCTTTATCCAACGAAAACCACTCTCAAGGTGAGTTCATAACCCCACATTTTCGACTTTTCCATGTTTTAGGGTGGAGTACAAGTAAAGTTTGGTTTATCACGCAAATACTTGCATGTTTCATCTCTATGTTAAATATAAAACATTATTTGCAGGAAATACGGTTATCACTAATTTGTAGACAATTATTTGTGATATATTAGTTTTGATATGCAAAACTAACTAAAACAAAACATAAACTATGTTATATAATCATAAGAAAATATATGATTACAAAACTACAAGGATTTTGAGACTTTTACCAACATATAGTTTTTTTTCTAACAAAAAGGGTTATATTCTGGTTATTTCACCATTTTGTGGAAAACAACCCAAAAATATGATGTTTTAACTATACATTTTGAAAGTAGACAAAAACATCGTTAAAAACGGGGCAAAAGCTCGAAATAGACTTTTGCATACAAATTTCTCATACTTGTGTTGGATGTAAGATTTTATGACATAATCTTTTATAGACACCTAGACAAGATAATTACTATGTATTTATATAAATGATTATATAAATAGTCTTAACAAACAAACATGATAAACTATAATTGATATAGTTTGGGAGTCACAAACACTACTATCATTACGGAAGAAACATATAATTGTTTACTCTATATCCTCTCAAGAACAAGTCCAAGCTCTTCTTAGATAAACATTTCCAAATGATTCTTGACAATTTGGTAACTGTTTTCTTCATAATCTAGTGTTTCAACACACTTTGACACTAGTTTCATCTTATATACACACATTATCATGTGTTAAAACTCTTAGGATAATATCATCTTCAAAGAGTTCATCAACCACTTTCAAGTGTTCCAGGCTCGGAGATCTTCACAATCATCTCTTTATCCAACCACAACCACACTCAAGGTGAGTTCATACCCCCACATTTTCGAGTTTTCCATGTTTTAGGGGGGAATACAAGTAAATTTTGGTTTATCACGCAAATACTAGCATGTTTCATCTCTATGTTAAATATAAAAAATTATTTGCAGGAAATACGGTTATCACTAGTTTGTACACAATTATTTGTGATATATTAGTTTTGAAATGCAAAACTAACAAAAACAAAACATAAACTATGTTATATAATCATAAGAAATGTTTTATATTTAACATCGTTAAAAACGGGGCAAAAGCTCGAAATGAACTTTTGCATACAAATTTGTCATACATGTGTTGGATGTAACATTTTATGACATAATCTTTTATAGACACCTAGAAAAGATAATTACTATGTACTTATATAAATGATTATATAAATAGTCTTAACAAACAAACATATTAAACTATAATTGGTATAGTTTGGAAGTCACAAACACTACTATCATTACAGAAGAAACATATGATTGTTTACTCCATATCCTCTCAAGAACAAGTCCAAGCTCTTCTTAGATAAACATTTCCAAATGATTCTTGACAATTTGGTAAGTGTTTTCTTCATAATCTAATGTTCCTACACACTTTGACACTAGTTTCATCTTATTTACACACATTATCATGTGTTAAAACTCTTAGGATAATATCATCTTCAAAGAGTTCATCAACCACTTTCAAGTGTTCCAGGCTCGGAGATCTTCATAATCGTCTCTTTATCCAACGACAACCACACTCAAGGTGAGTTCATACCCCCACTTTTTTCTAGTTTTCCATGTTTTAGGGGGGTGTACAAGTAAAGTTTGGTTTATCACGCAAATACTTGCATGTTTCATCTCTATGTTAAATATAAAATATTATTTGCAGGAAATACGGTTATCACTAGTTTGTAGATAATTATTTGTGATATATTAGTTTTGAAATGCAAAACTAACAAAAAAAACATAAACTATGTTATATAATCATAAGAAAAGTTATGATTACAAAACTACAAGGATTTTTAGACTTTTACCAACATGTAGTTTTTTTTTCTAACAAAAGGGTTACATTCTGGTTATTTCACTATTTTGTGGAAAACAACCCAAGAATATGATGTGTTAACCATGCATTTGGAAAGTAGACAAAAACATCGTTAAAAACGAGGCAAAAGCTCGAAATGGACTTTTGCATACAAATTTCTCATACTTGTGTGGGATGTAAGATTTTATGACATAATCTTTTATAGACACCTAGACAAGATAATTACTATGTACTTATATAAATGATTATATAAATAGTCTTAACAAACAAACATAATAAACTATAATTGGTATAGTTTGGGAGTCATAAACACTACTATCATTACGGAAGAAACATATAATTGTTTACTCCATATCCTCTCAAGAACAAGTCCAAGCTCTTCTTAGATAAACATTTCCAAATGATTCTTGACAATTTGGTAAGTGTTTTCTTCATAATCTAGTGTTTCTACACACTTTGACACTAGTTTCATCTTATTTACACACATTATCATGTGTTAAAACTCTTAGGATAATATCATCTTCAAAGAGTTCATCAACCACTTTCAAGTGTTCCAGGCTCGGAGATCTTCACAATCATCTCCTTATCCAACGAGAACCACGCTCAAGGTGAGTTCATACCCCAAGATTTTCGAGTTTTCCATGTTTTAGGGGGGGGGGGGGTACAAGTAAAGTTTGGTTTTTTCACGCAAATACTTGCATGTTTCATCTCTGTGTTAAATATAAAACATTATTTGCAGGAAATACGGTTATCACTAGTTTGTAGACATTTATTTGTGATATATTAATTTTGAAATACAAAACTAACAAAAACAAAACATAAACTATGTTATATAATCATAAGAAAAGTTATGATTACAAAACTACAAGGATTTTGAGACTTTTACCAACATATAGTTTTTTTTTCTAACAAAAAGGGTTACATTCTGGTTATTTCACCATTTTGTGGAAAACAACCCAAAAATATGATGTTTTAACCATACATTTGTAAAGTAGACAAAAACCTCGTTAAAAACGGAGCAAAACCTCGAAATGGACTTTTGGATACAAATTTCTCATACTTGTGTTGGATGTAAGATTTTATGACATAATCTATTATAGACACCTAGACAAGATAATTACTATTTACTTATATAAATGATTATGTAAATATTCTTAACAAACAAACATAATAAACTATAATTGGTATAGTTTGGGAGTCACAAACACTACTATCATTACGGAAGAAACATATAATTGTTTACTCCATATCCTCTCAAGAACAAGTCCAAGCTCTTCTTAGATAAACATTTCCAAATGATTCTTGACAATTTGGTAAGTGTTTTCTTCATAATCTAGTGTTTCTACACACTTTGACACAAGTTTCATCTTATTTACACACATTATCATGTGTTAAAACTCTTAGGATAATATCATCTTCAAAGAGTTCATCAACCACTTTCAAGTGTTTCAGGCTCGGAGATCTTCACAATCATCTCTTTATCCAACGAGAACCACGCTCAAGGTGAATTCATACCCCCACATTTTCGAGTTTTCCATGATTTAGGGGGGGGGGGTACAAGTAAAGTTTGGTTTTTTCACGCAAATACTTGCATGTTTCATCTCTATGTTAAATATAAAACATTATTTGCAGGAAATACGGTTATCACTAGTTTGTAGACAATTATTTGTGATATATTAGTTTTGAAATACAAAACTAACAAAAACAAAACATAAACTATGTTATATAATCATAAGAAAAGTTATGATTACAAAACTACAAGGATTTTGAGACTTTTACCAACATATAGTTTTTTTTTCTAACAAAAAGGGTTACATTCTGGTTATTTCACCATTTTGTGGAAAACAACCCAAAAATATGATGTTTTAACCATACATTTGGAAAGTAGACAAAAACCTCGTTAAAAACGGGGCAAAAGCTCGAAATGGAGTTTTGGATACAAATTTCTCATACTTGTGTTGGATGTAAGATTTTATGACATAATCTGTTATAGACACCTAGAAAAGATAATTACTATTTACTTATATAAATGATTATATAAACAGTCTTAACAAACAAACATAATAAACTATAATTGGTATAGTTTGGGATTCACAAACACTACTATCATTACGGAAGAAACATATAATTGTTTACTCCATATCCTCTCAAGAGCAAGTCCAAGCTCTTCTTAGATAAACATTTCCAAATGATTCTTGACAATTTGGTAAGTGTTTTCTTCATAATCTAGTGTTTCTACACACTTTGACACTAGTTTCATCTTATTTACACACATTATCATGTGTTAAAACTCTTAGGATAATATCATCTTGAAAGAGTTCATCAACCACTTTCAAGTGTTCCAGGCTCGGAGATCTTCACAATCATCTCTTTATCCAACGACAATCACACTCAAGGTGAGTTCATAACCCCACATTTTCGAGTTTTCCATGTTTTAGGGTGTAGTACAAGTAAAGTTTGGTTTATCACGCAAATACTTGCATGTTTCATCTCTATGTTAAATATAAAACATTATTTGCAGGAAATACGGTTATCACTAGTTTGTAGACAATTATTTGTGATATATTAGTTTTGAAATGCAAAACTAACAAAAACAAACCATAAACTATGTTATATAATCATAAGAAAAGTTATGATTACAAAACTACAAGGATTTTGAGACTTTTACCAACATATAGTTTTTTTTCTAACAAAAAGGGTTACATTCTGGTTATTTCACCATTTGAGGAAAACAACCCAAAAATATGATGTTTTAACCATACATTTTGAAAGTAGACAAAAACATCGTTAAAAACGGGGCAAAAGCTCGAAATAGACTTTTGCATACAAATTTATCATACTTGTGTTGGATGTAAGATTTTACGACATAATCTTTTATAGACACCTAGACAAGATAATTACTATGTATTTATATAAATGATTATATAAATAGACTTAACAAACAAACATGATAAACTATAATTGGTATAGTTTGGGAGTCACAAACACTACTATCATTACAGAAGAAACATATAATTGTTTACTCCATATCCTCTCAAGAACAAGTCCAAGCTCTTCTTAGATAAACATTTCCAAATGATTCTTGACAATTTGGTAACTGTTTTCTTCATAATCTAGTGTTTCAACACACTTTGACACTAGTTTCATCTTATATACACACATTATCATGTGTTAAAACTCTTAGGATAATATCATCTTCAAAGATTTCATCAACCACTTTCAAGTGTTCTAGGCTCGGAGATCTTCACAATCATCTCTTTATCCAACCACAACCACACTCAAGGTGAGTTCATACCCCCACACTTTCGAGTTTTCCATGTTTTAGGGGGGAATACAAGTAAATTTTGGTTTATCACGCAAATACTAGCATGTTTCATCTCTATGTTAAATATAAAAAATTATTTGCAGGACATACGGTTATCACTAGTTTGTACACAATTATTTGTGATATATTAGTTTTGAAATGCAAAACTAACAAAAACAAAACATAAACTATGTTATATAATCATAAGAAATGTTTTATATTTAACATCGTTAAAAACGGGGCAAAAGCTCGAAATGGACTTTTGCATACAAATTTGTCATACTTGTGTTGGATGTAAGATTTTATGACATAATCTTTTATAGACACCTAGAAAAGATAATTACTATGTACTTATATAAATGATTATATAAATAGTCTTAACAAACAAACATAATAAACTATAATTGGTATAGTTTGGCAGTCACAAACACTACTATCATTACGGAAGAAACATATAATTGTTTACTCCATATCCTCTCAAGAACAAGTCCCAGCTCTTCTTAGATAAACATTTCCAAATGATTCTTGACAGTTTGGTAAGTGTTTTCTTCATAATCTAGTGTTTCTACACACTTTGACACTAGTTTCATCTTATTTACACACATTATCATGTGTTAAAACTCTTAGGATAATATCATCTTCAAAGAGTTCATCAACCACTTTCAGGTGTTCCAGGCTCGGAGATCTTCACAATCATCTCTTTATCCAACCACAACCACACTAAAGGTGAGTTCATACCCCCACTTTTTCGAGTGTTCCATGTTTTAGGGGGAATACAAGTAAAGTTTGGTTTATCACGCAAATAGTTGCATGTTTCATCTCTATGTTAAATATAAAACATTATTTGCAGGAAATACGATTATCACTAGTTTTAGACAATTATTTGTGATATATTAGTTTTGAAATGTAAAACTAACAAAAACAAAACATAAACTATGTTATATAATCATAAGAAAAGTTATGATTACAAAACTACAAGGATTTTGAGACTTCTACCTACATATAGTTTTTTTTTCTAACAAAAAGGGTTACATTCTAGTTATTTCACCATTTTCTGGGAAACAACCCAAAAATATGATGTTTTAACCATACAGTTTGAAAGTAGACAAAAACATCGTTAAAAACGGGGCAAAAGCTCGAAATAGACTTTTGCATACAAATTCCTCATACTTGTGTTGGATGTAAGATTTTATGACATAATCTTTTATAGACACCTAGACAAGATAATTACTATGTATTTATATAAATGATTATATAAATAGTCTTAACAAACAAACATAATAAACTATAATTTGTATAGTTTGGGAGTCACAAACACTACTATCATTACGGAAGAAACATATAATTGTTTACTCCATATCCTCTCAAGAACAAGTCCAAGCTCTTCTTAGATAAACCTTTCCAAATTATTTTTGACAATTTGGTATGTGTTTTCTTCATAATCTAGTATTTCTACACACTTTGACACTAGTTTCATCTTATTTACACACATTATCATGTGTTAAAAGTCTTAGGATAATATCATCTTCAACGAGTTCATCAACCACTTTCAAGTGTTCGAGGCTCGAAGATCTTCACAATCATCTCTTTATCCAACCACAACGACACTCAAGGTGAGTTCATACCCCCACATTTTCGAGTTTTCCATGTTTTAGGGGGGAATACAAGTAAAGTTTGGTTCATCATGCAAATACTTGCATGTTTCATCTCTATGTTAAATATAAAACATTATTTGCAGGAAATACAGTTATCACTAGCTTGTACAGAATTATTTGTGATATATTAGTATTGAAATGCAAAACTAACAAAAACAAAACATAAACTATGTTATATAATTATAAGAAAAGTTATGATTACAAAACTACAAGGATTTTGAGACTTTTACCAACATATAGTTTTTTTTCTAACAAAAAGGGTTACATTCTGGTTATTTCACCATTTTGTGGGAAACAACCCAAAAATATGATGTTTTAACCATACATTTTGAAAGTAGACAAAAACATCGTTAAAAACGGGGCAAAAGCTCGAAATGGACTTTTGCATAGAAATTTCTCATACTTGTGTTGGATGTATGATTTTATGACATAATCTTTTATAGACACCTAGACAAGATAATTACTATGTATTTATATAAATGATTATATAAATAGTCTTAACAAACAAACATAATAAACTATAATTGGTATAGTTTGGGAGTCACAAACACTACTATCATTACGGAAGAAACATATAATTGTTTACTCCATATCCTCTCAAGAACAAGTCCAAGCTCTTTTTAGATAAACATTTCCAAATGATTCTTGACAATTTGGTAACTGTTTTCTTCATAATCTAGTGTTTCAACACACTTTGACACTGGTTTCATCTTATATACACACATTATCATGTGTTAAAACTCTTAGGATAATATCATCTTCAAAGATTTCATCAACCACTTTCAAGTGTTCCAGGCTCGGAGATCTTCACAATCATCTCTTTATCCAACCACAACCACACTCAAGGTGAGTTCATACCCCCATTTTCGAGTTTTCCATGTTTTAGGGGGGAATACAAGTAAATTTTGGTTTATCACGCAAATACTAGCATGTTTCATCTCTATGTTAAATATAAAAAATTATTTGCAGGACATACGGTTATCACTAGTTTGTACACAATTATTTGTGATATATTAGTTTTGAAATGCAAAACTAACAAAAACAAAACATTAACTATGTTATATAATCATAAGAAATGTTTTATATTTAACATCGTTAAAAACGGGGCAAAAGCTCGAAATGGACTTTTGCATACAAATTTGTCATACTTGTGTTGGATGTAAGATTTTATGACATAATCTTTTATAGACACCTAGAAAAGATAATTACTATGTACTTATATAAATGATTATATAAATAGTCTTAACAAACAAACATAATAAACTATAATTGGTATAGTTTGGCAGTCACAAACACTACTATCATTACGGAAGAAACATATAATTGTTTACTCCATATCCTCTCAAGAACAAGTCCCAGCTCTTCTTAGATAAACATTTCCAAATGATTCTTGACAGTTTGGTAAGTGTTTTCTTCATAATCTAGTGTTTCTACACACTTTGACACTAGTTTCATCTTATTTACACACATTATCATGTGTTAAAACTCTTAGGATAATATCATCTTCAAAGAGTTCATCAACCACTTTCAGGTGTTCCAGGCTCGGAGATCTTCACAATCATCTCTTTATCCAACCACAACCACACTAAAGGTGAGTTCATACCCCCACTTTTTCGAGTGTTCCATGTTTTAGGGGGAATACAAGTAAAGTTTGGTTTATCACGCAAATAGTTGCATGTTTCATCTCTATGTTAAATATAAAACATTATTTGCAGGAAATACGATTATCACTAGTTTTAGACAATTATTTGTGATATATTAGTTTTGAAATGTAAAACTAACAAAAACAAAACATAAACTATGTTATATAATCATAAGAAAAGTTATGATTACAAAACTACAAGGATTTTGAGACTTTTACCTACATATAGATTTTTTTTTCTAACAAAAAGGGTTACATTCTAGTTATTTCACCATTTTGTGGGAAACAACCCAAAAATATGATGTTTTAACCATACAGTTTGAAAGTAGACAAAAACATCGTTAAAAACGGGGCAAAAGCTCGAAATAGACTTTTGCATACAAATTCCTCATACTTGTGTTGGATGTAAGATTTTATGACATAATCTTTTATAGACACCTAGACAAGATAATTACTATGTATTTATATAAATGATTATATAAATAGTCTTAACAAACAAACATAATAAACTATAATTTGTATAGTTTGGGAGTCACAAACACTACTATCATTACGGAAGAAACATATAATTGTTTACTCCATATCCTCTCAAGAACAAGTCCAAGCTCTTCTTAGATAAACCTTTCCAAATTATTTTTGACAATTTGGTATGTGTTTTCTTCATAATCTAGTATTTCTACACACTTTGACACTAGTTTCATCTTATTTACACACATTATCATGTGTTAAAAGTCTTAGGATAATATCATCTTCAACGAGTTCATCAACCACTTTCAAGTGTTCGAGGCTCGACGATCTTCACAATCATCTCTTTATCCAACCACAACGACACTCAAGGTGAGTTCATACCCCCACATTTTCGAGTTTTCCATGTTTTAGGGGGGAATACAAGTAAAGTTTGGTTCATCATGCAAATACTTGCATGTTTCATCTCTATGTTAAATATAAAACATTATTTGCAGGAAATACAGTTATCACTAGCTTGTACAGAATTATTTGTGATATATTAGTATTGAAATGCAAAACTAACAAAAACAAAACATAAACTATGTTATATAATTATAAGAAAAGTTATGATTACAAAACTACAAGGATTTTGAGACTTTTACCAACATATAGTTTTTTTTCTAACAAAAAGGGTTACATTCTGGTTATTTCACCATTTTGTGGGAAACAACCCAAAAATATGATGTTTTAACCATACATTTTGAAAGTAGACAAAAACATCGTTAAAAACGGGGCAAAAGCTCGAAATGGACTTTTGCATAGAAATTTCTCATACTTGTGTTGGATGTATGATTTTATGACATAATCTTTTATAGACACCTAGACAAGATAATTACTATGTATTTATATAAATGATTATATAAATAGTCTTAACAAACAAACATAATAAACTATAATTGGTATAGTTTGGGAGTCACAAACACTACTATCATTACGGAAGAAACATATAATTGTTTACTCCATATCCTCTCAAGAACAAGTCCAAGCTCTTTTTAGATAAACATTTCCAAATGATTCTTGACAATTTGGTAACTGTTTTCTTCATAATCTAGTGTTTCAACACACTTTGACACTGGTTTCATCTTATATACACACATTATCATGTATTAAAACTCTTAGGATAATATCATCTTCAAAGATTTCATCAACCACTTTCAAGTGTTCCAGGCTCGGAGATCTTCACAATCATCTCTTTATCCAACCACAACCACACTCAAGGTGAGTTCATACCCCCATTTTCGAGTTTTCCATGTTTTAGGGGGGAATACAAGTAAATTTTGGTTTATCACGCAAATACTAGCATGTTTCATCTCTATGTTAAATATAAAAAATTATTTGCAGGACATACGGTTATCACTAGTTTGTACACAATTATTTGTGATATATTAGTTTTGAAATGCAAAACTAACAAAAACAAAACATAAACTATGTTATATAATCATAAGAAATGTTTTATATTTAACATCGTTAAAAACGGGGCAAAAGCTCGAAATGGACTTTTGCATACAAATTTGTCATACTTGTGTTGGATGTAAGATTTTATGACATAATCTTTTATAGACACCTAGAAAAGATAATTACTATGTACTTATATAAATGATTATATAAATAGTCTTAACAAACAAACATAATAAACTATAATTGGTATAGTTTGGCAGTCACAAACACTACTATCATTACGGAAGAAACATATAATTGTTTACTCCATATCCTCTCAAGAACAAGTCCCAGCTCTTCTTAGATAAACATTTCCAAATGATTCTTGACAGTTTGGTAAGTGTTTTCTTCATAATCTAGTGTTTCTACACACTTTGACACTAGTTTCATCTTATTTACACACATTATCATGTGTTAAAACTCTTAGGATAATATCATCTTCAAAGAGTTCATCAACCACTTTCAGGTGTTCCAGGCTCGGAGATCTTCACAATCATCTCTTTATCCAACCACAACCACACTAAAGGTGAGTTCATACCCCCACTTTTTCGAGTGTTCCATGTTTTAGGGGGAATACAAGTAAAGTTTGGTTTATCACGCAAATAGTTGCATGTTTCATCTCTATGTTAAATATAAAACATTATTTGCAGGAAATACGATTATCACTAGTTTTAGACAATTATTTGTGATATATTAGTTTTGAAATGTAAAACTAACAAAAACAAAACATAAACTATGTTATATAATCATAAGAAAAGTTATGATTACAAAACTACAAGGATTTTGAGACTTTTACCTACATATAGATTTTTTTTTCTAACAAAAAGGGTTACATTCTAGTTATTTCACCATTTTGTGGGAAACAACCCAAAAATATGATGTTTTAACCATACAGTTTGAAAGTAGACAAAAACATCGTTAAAAACGGGGCAAAAGCTCGAAATAGACTTTTGCATACAAATTCCTCATACTTGTGTTGGATGTAAGATTTTATGACATAATCTTTTATAGACACCTAGACAAGATAATTACTATGTATTTATATAAATGATTATATAAATAGTCTTAACAAACAAACATAATAAACTATAATTTGTATAGTTTGGGAGTCACAAACACTACTATCATTACGGAAGAAACATATAATTGTTTACTCCATATCCTCTCAAGAACAAGTCCAAGCTCTTCTTAGATAAACCTTTCCAAATTATTTTTGACAATTTGGTATGTGTTTTCTTCATAATCTAGTATTTCTACACACTTTGACACTAGTTTCATCTTATTTACACACATTATCATGTGTTAAAAGTCTTAGGATAATATCATCTTCAACGAGTTCATCAACCACTTTCAAGTGTTCGAGGCTCGACGATCTTCACAATCATCTCTTTATCCAACCACAACGACACTCAAGGTGAGTTCATACCCCCACATTTTCGAGTTTTCCATGTTTTAGGGGGGAATACAAGTAAAGTTTGGTTCATCATGCAAATACTTGCATGTTTCATCTCTATGTTAAATATAAAACATTATTTGCAGGAAATACAGTTATCACTAGCTTGTACAGAATTATTTGTGATATATTAGTATTGAAATGCAAAACTAACAAAAACAAAACATAAACTATGTTATATAATTATAAGAAAAGTTATGATTACAAAACTACAAGGATTTTGAGACTTTTACCAACATATAGTTTTTTTTCTAACAAAAAGGGTTACATTCTGGTTATTTCACCATTTTGTGGGAAACAACCCAAAAATATGATGTTTTAACCATACATTTTGAAAGTAGACAAAAACATCGTTAAAAACGGGGCAAAAGCTCGAAATGGACTTTTGCATAGAAATTTCTCATACTTGTGTTGGATGTATGATTTTATGACATAATCTTTTATAGACACCTAGACAAGATAATTACTATGTATTTATATAAATGATTATATAAATAGTCTTAACAAACAAACATAATAAACTATAATTGGTATAGTTTGGGAGTCACAAACACTACTATCATTACGGAAGAAACATATAATTGTTTACTCCATATCCTCTCAAGAACAAGTCCAAGCTCTTTTTAGATAAACATTTCCAAATGATTCTTGACAATTTGGTAACTGTTTTCTTCATAATCTAGTGTTTCAACACACTTTGACACTGGTTTCATCTTATATACACACATTATCATGTGTTAAAACTCTTAGGATAATATCATCTTCAAAGATTTCATCAACCACTTTCAAGTGTTCCAGGCTCGGAGATCTTCACAATCATCTCTTTATCCAACCACAACCACACTCAAGGTGAGTTCATACCCCCACATTTTCGAGTTTTCCATGTTTTAGGGGGGAATACAAGTAAATTTTGGTTTATCACGCAAATACTAGCATGTTTCATCTCTATGTTAAATATAAAAAATTATTTGCAGGACATACGGTTATCACTAGTTTGTACACAATTATTTGTGATATATTAGTTTTGAAATGCAAAACTAACAAAAACAAAACATAAACTATGTTATATAATCATAAGAAATGTTTTATATTTAACATCGTTAAAAACGGGGCAAAAGCTCGAAATGGACTTTTGCATACAAATTTGTCATACTTGTGTTGGATGTAAGATTTTATGACATAATCTTTTATAGACACCTAGAAAAGATAATTACTATGTACTTATATAAATGATTATATAAATAGTCTTAACAAACAAACATAATAAACTATAATTGGTATAGTTTGGCAGTCACAAACACTACTATCATTACGGAAGAAACATATAATTGTTTACTCCATATCCTCTCAAGAACAAGTCCCAGCTCTTCTTAGATAAACATTTCCAAATGATTCTTGACAGTTTGGTAAGTGTTTTCTTCATAATCTAGTGTTTCTACACACTTTGACACTAGTTTCATCTTATTTACACACATTATCATGTGTTAAAACTCTAAGGATAATATCATCTTCAAAGAGTTCATCAACCACTTTCAGGTGTTCCAGGCTCGGAGATCTTCACAATTATCTCTTTATCCAACCACAACCACACTAAAGGTGAGTTCATACCCCCACTTTTCGAGTGTTCCATGTTTTAGGGGGAATACAAGTAAAGTTTGGTTTATCACGCAAATAGTTGCATGTTTCATCTCTATGTTAAATATAAAACATTATTTGCAGGAAATACGATTATCACTAGTTTTAGACAATTATTTGTGATTTATTAGTTTTGAAATGTAAAACTAACAAAAACAAAACATAAACTATGTTATATAATCATAAGAAAAGTTATGATTACAAAACTACAAGGATTTTGAGACTTTTACCTACATATAGTTTTTTTTTCTAACAAAAAGGGTTACATTCTAGTTATTTCACCATTTTGTGGGAAACAACCCAAAAATATGATGTTTTAACCATACAGTTTGAAAGTAGACAAAAACATCGTTAAAAACGGGGCAAAAGCTCGAAATAGACTTTTGCATACAAATTCCTCATACTTGTGTTGGATGTAAGATTTTATGACATAATCTTTTATAGACACCTAGACAAGATAATTACTATGTATTTATATTAATGATTATATAAATAGTCTTAACAAACAAACATAATACACTATAATGTGTATAGTTTGGGAGTCACAAACACTACTATCATTACGGAAGAAACATATAATTGTTTACTCCATATCCTCTCAAGAACAAGTCCAAGCTCTTCTTAGATAAACCTTTCCAAATTATTTTTGACAATTTGGTATGTGTTTTCTTCATAATCTAGTATTTCTACACACTTTGACACTAGTTTCATCTTATTTACACACATTATCATGTGTTAAAAGTCTTAGGATAATATCATCTTCAACGAGTTCATCAACCACTTTCAAGTGTTCGAGGCTCGACGATCTTCACAATCATCTCTTTATCCAACCACAACGACACTCAAGGTGAGTTCATACCCCCACATTTTCGAGTTTTCCATGTTTTAGGGGGAATACAAGTAAAGTTTGGTTCATCATGCAAATACTTGCATGTTTCATCTCTATGTTAAATATAAAACATTATTTGCAGGAAATACAGTTATCACTAGCTTGTACAGAATTATTTGTGATATATTAGTATTGAAATGCAAAACTAACAAAAACAAAACATAAACTATGTTATATAATTATAAGAAAAGTTATGATTACAAAACTACAAGGATTTTGAGACTTTTACCAACATATAGTTTTTTTTCTAACAAAAAGGGTTACATTCTGGTTATTGCACCATTTTGTGGGAAACAACCCAAAAATATGATGTTTTAACCATACATTTTGAAAGTAGACAAAAACATCGTTAAAAACGGGGCAAAAGCTCGAAATGGACTTTTGCATAGAAATTTCTCATACTTGTGTTGGATGTATGATTTTATGACATAATCTTTTATAGACACCTAGACAAGATAATTACTATGTATTTATATAAATGATTATATAAATAGTCTTAACAAACAAACATAATAAACTATAATTGGTATAGTTTGGGAGTCACAAACACTACTATCATTACGGAAGAAACATATAATTGTTTACTCCATATCCTCTCAAGAACAAGTCCAAGCTCTTTTTAGATAAACATTTCCAAATGATTCTTGACAATTTGGTAACTGTTTTCTTCATAATCTAGTGTTTCAACACACTTTGACACTGGTTTCATCTTATATACACACATTATCATGTGTTAAAACTCTTAGGATAATATCATCTTCAAAGATTTCATCAACCACTTTCAAGTGTTCCAGGCTCGGAGATCTTCACAATCATCTCTTTATCCAACCACAACCACACTCAAGGTGAGTTCATACCCTCACATTTTCGAGTTTTCCATGTTTTAGGGGGGAATACAAGTAAATTTTGGTTTATCACGCAAATACTAGCATGTTTCATCTCTATGTTAAATATAAAAAATTATTTGCAGGACATACGGTTATCACTAGTGTGTACACAATTATTTGTGATATATTAGTTTTGAATTGCAAAACTAACAAAAACAAAACATAAACTATGTTATATAATCATAAGAAATGTTTTATATTTAACATCGTTAAAAACGGGGCAAAAGCTCGAAATGGACTTTTGCATACAAATTTGTCATACTTGTGTTGGATGTAAGATTTTATGACATAATCTTTTATAGACACCTAGAAAAGATAATTACTATGTACTTATATAAATGATTATATAAATAGTCTTAACAAACAAACATAATAAACTATAATTGGTATAGTTTGGCAGTCACAAACACTACTATCATTACGGAAGAAACATATAATTGTTTACTCCATATCCTCTCAAGAACAAGTCCCAGCTCTTCTTAGATAAACATTTCCAAATGATTCTTGACAGTTTGGTAAGTGTATTCTTCATAATCTAGTGTTTCTACACACTTTGACACTAGTTTTATCTTATTTACACACATTATCATGTGTTAAAACTCTTAGGATAATATCATCTTCAAAGAGTTCATCAACCACTTTCAGGTGTTCCAGGCTCGGAGATCTTCACAATCATCTCTTTATCCAACCACAACCACACTAAAGGTGAGTTCATACCCCCACTTTTTCGAGTGTTCCATGTTTTAGGGGGAATACAAGTAAAGTTTGGTTTATCACGCAAATAGTTGCATGTTTCATCTCTATGTTAAATATAAAACATTATTTGCAGGAAATACGATTATCACCAGGTTTAGACAATTATTTGTGATATATTAGTTTTGAAATGTAAAACTAACAAAAACAAAACATAAACTATGTTATATAATCATAAGAAAAGTTATGATTACAAAACTACAAGGATTTTGAGACTTTTACCTACATATAGTTTTTTTTTTCTAACAAAAAGGGTTACATTCTAGTTATTTCACCATTTTGTGGGAAACAACCCAAAAATATGATGTTTTAACCATACAGTTTGAAAGTAGACAAAAACATCGTTAAAAACGGGGCAAAAGCTCGAAATAGACTTTTGCATACAAATTCCTCATACTTGTGTTGGATGTAAGATTTTATGACATAATCTTTTATAGACACCTAGACAAGATAATTACTATGTATTTATATAAATGATTATATAAATAGTCTTAACAAACAAACATAATAAACTATAATTTGTATAGTTTGGGAGTCACAAACACTACTATCATTACGGAAGAAACATATAATTGTTTACTCCATATCCTCTCAAGAACAAGTCCAAGCTCTTCTTAGATAAACATTTCCAAATTATTTTTGACAATTTGGTATGTGTTTTCTTCATAATCTAGTATTTCTACACACTTTGACACTAGTTTCATCTTATTTACACACATTATCATGTGTTAAAAGTCTTAGGATAATATCATCTTCAACGAGTTCATCAACCACTTTCAAGTGTTCGAGGCTCGAAGATCTTCACAATCATCTCTTTATCCAACCACAACGACACTCAAGGTGAGTTCATACCCCCACATTTTCGAGTTTTCCATATTTTAGGGGGGAATACAAGTAAAGTTTGGTTCATCATGCAAATACTTGCATGTTTCATCTCTATGTTAAATATAAAACATTATTTGCAGGAAATACAGTTATCACTAGCTTGTACAGAATTATTTGTGATATATTAGTATTGAAATGCAAAACTAACAAAAACAAAACATAAACTATGTTATATAATTATAAGAAAAGTTATGATTACAAAACTACAAGGATTTTGAGACTTTTACCAACATATAGTTTTTTTTCTAACAAAAAGGGTTACATTCTGGTTATTTCACCATTTTGTGGGAAACAACCCAAAAATATGATGTTTTAACCATACATTTTGAAAGTAGACAAAAACATCGTTAAAAACGGGGCAAAAGCTCGAAATGGACTTTTGCATAGAAATTTCTCATACTTGTGTTGGATGTATGATTTTATGACATAATCTTTTATAGACACCTAGACAAGATAATTACTATGTACTTATATAAATGATTATATAAATAGTCTTAACAAACAAACATAATAAACTATAATTGTTATAGTTTGGGAGTCACAAACACTACTATCATTACGGAAGAAACATATAATTGTTTACTCCATATCCTCTCAAGAACAAGTCCAAGCTCTTTTTAGATAAACATTTCCAAATGATTCTTGACAATTTGGTAAGTGTTTTCTTCATAATCTAGTGTTTCTACACACTTTGACACTGGTTTCATCTTATTTACACACATTATCATGTGTTAAAACTCTTAGGATAATATCATCTTCAAAGTGTTCATCAACCACTTTCAAGTGTTCGAGGCTGAGAGATCTTCACAATCATCTCTTTATCCAACCACAACCAGACTCAAGGTGAGTTCATACCCCCACATTTTCGAGTTTTCCATGTTTTAGGGGGGAATACAAGTAAAGTTTGGTTTATCACGCAAATACTTGCATGTTTCATCTCTATGTTAAATATAAAACATTATTTGCAGGAAATACGGTTATCAGTAGTTTGTAGACAATTATTTGTGATATATTAGTTTTGAAATACAAAACTAACAAAAACAAAACATAAACTATGTTATATAATCATAAGAAAAGTTATGATTATAAAACTACAAGGATTTTGAGACTTTTACCAACATATAGTTTTTTTTTTCTAACAAAAAGGGTTACATTCTGGTTATTTCACCATTTTGTGGAAACCAACCCAAAAATATGATGTTTTAACCATACATTTGGAAAGTAGACAAAAACCTCGTTAAAAACGGGGCAAAAGCTCGAAATGGACTTTTGGATACAAATTTCTCATACTTGTGTTGGATGTAAGATTTTATGACATAATCTGTTATGGACACCTAGACAAGATAATTACTATTTACTTATATAAATGATTATATAAATAGTCTTAACAAACAAACATAATAAACTGTAATTGGTATAGTTTGGGATTCACAAACACTACTATCATTACGGAAGAAACATATAATTGTTTACTCCATATCCTCTCAAGAACAAGTCCAAGCTCTTCTTAGATAAACATTTCCAAATGATTCTTGACAATTTGGTAAGTGTTTTCTTCATAATCTAGTGTTTCTACACACTTTGACACTAGTTTCATCTTATTTACACACATTATCATGTGTTAAAACTCTTAGGATAATATCATCTTGAAAGAGTTCATCAACCACTTTCAAGTGTTCCAGGCTCGGAGATCTTCACAATCATCTCTTTATCCAACGACAATCACACTCAAGGTGAGTTCATAACCCCACATTTTTGAGTTTTCCATGTTTTAGGGTGTAGTACAAGTAAAGTTTGGTTTATCACGCAAATAGTTGCATGTTTCATCTCTATGTTAAATATTAAACATTATTTGCAGGAAATACGGTTATCACTAGTTTGTAGACAATTATTTGTGATATATTAGTTTTTGTCACACCCCGCTAAAGCGGAAACACAGGGCGTGGCAGTACAAAGGGTTTCATCGCAAAAGTTAAAAGATAACACCAACCATAGTATTAAAAATCATTACAAATTCACAATGGGTTTGAACAACTTTTAAAAGAAATTACAATGTAAATTGAAATACAACACATGTGAATGCTCCTAAAAGTGAAGTGTCCCTAAGTGCCACTTACTCGATGATTCCTGAAAAAGCATGTAAAACGAGCATCAACTATAAAAATAGTTGGTGAGTACTCACAGATAAACAAAATAATACTGGTTCCATGAATTGAAATCAAAGTTTTGATAAAAGTTTCCAATAATAAAAGTATATTGTTAAAATGAGTAAATAAGTTTGTAAAAACAAAGTTCTTTGTCATCATGAGAGATAAGGTATGTTGCCCAAATAACATGCAACATTCATATTCTCATGGAAGATAAAGTTCGTTACTCAAACGAGTAAACAAGTTTCATTGCTAAAATGAGCAATCAATTTCGTTGCTACAAGGAGCAAACAATTTCATTGCTAAAATATGTATATAAGTTTTCAATAATAAAAGTTTGTTGTTGTAATGAGAAACAAAGTTCATTGCTATAAATAATAAACAAGTTTATTGCTATAATAAGTAACGAGTTTGTATGTGTATGAGCAAACAATGAGTCTCAACCAAACCTATGACTGAAGCCCTATCAAGATCTATGCTTATCGTTCCATAGATGAATATGGTATCATGCACTCCAGCAATAGGGCGAGTGAGGAGTTGTCAATTCCTAATAGCGCTATCCATAATGACCATTGGCTCAAAGAGTTAATGGTTAGAGATAAGGGAAGGGCCTTAATACGATAAGTTCTCATGTTCCGTGTTGCATAGACATACATAGAGAGATATAGCAATAAAATAGCAATCATGTTTGATACAAATCAATTTAAATACAACATTCAAATAATAATTTTTCGGGACATGCTTTTCCACCCCAAAACATAAAAACTGAAAATAGGGGAGTGCGTGAATACGCACAATATGCATTGAGATGATGCAAATGGTGCCTTGAACTACGCTCCACTCGTACCACTATCGTTTTCCTACAACAATGTTACACACTAATGAGTCTCTAATCGAAATCTAACGCTAGTATACATACTACTACAATAGAATTATGCCAATAGTGTGTCAAAATTTAATATTGATAAGTTACAAACATTTTTCTGTGAAAATTTAATTTCAATGAATCAATTGTTATATAACAATTTAAGTGGAAATTTCTCATTATTGAAATGCTAATATTTAACATTTTAAGAGGTGTTCCAATGATTAAATATTCAAAAACTAAATTAATTTAGTTCTAAAATTTCCCAAAGTTTGCATTTTAGTTTTAATTGAAGTCAAAGACCTCAAGATAAATTTTCTTGAATTTTTGATTTGTCTGACTATTTTTCACGATTTTAGTTTCTTGAATAACCATAAAATCATGAAAAATACTAAACAGTTAATAAAAATTACCAAACTTCACATTTTGGTTCTAAATGTACTAAAAGACTTCTAGATAAATTTTCATGGATTATGAATATGTACAACCATTTTTCATATATTTAATTCTCTAAATAGATACAAATTCATGAAAAATAGAAATCAGTTATGAAAATACCCCAAACTTTTTATAACAATGTCATTACACATACTTAAGCTGGGAAAAATATAAAAAGGGGTTTCTAAACTGTTTAACCCAATTTTATGATTTTTATGCATTTATTCTAATAAAAATGGGGATAAATAGAAAACAGTTTCCAAAATTACCCAAACTTTTTGTAACACTTTTATTATACATGTAGAAGCTGTGAAAAATATAAAATATATTTTTTAATTAGTCTTTCTATTTTTCTTTGTTTTATCCTCTTAAATAATCATTAATTGGAGAATAATTATTAAAAAGTTAAATTAAATTATCAAAATTTTTGTACACTTCATTTACAGAGTAAATAATCTGGGAAAAATACCAAATGTGGTTTTTATATACTGAAATCCGATTTTGTGTATTTAAGTGTATTTAATCTTAGAAAATAGGAGAAAAATAGTATACAGAAGAGAAAAATCATCAAATTATTTATGTAGCCTCCTAATGTACTAAAAAGTGTTCTGGTAAATGGTGGAATGTGAGAGAGAGTGTAGAGAGAGAGAGAGAGAGAGAAGTGAAGGAGATGGAGTGTGAGAGAGGAGTGATTATGTGTTTTGGGAAGAGGGGAAGCATCTTGGGAAGAGGGTGGACGGTTTTGAGTGTAAAATGCCCTCCCTCTCTTTTAATTTTATAAAAAAAATTTATTTCTTTTATAAAAATATCAAACTTTTTATAAAATATACACCCTAACCAAGTTTTTGCTCATGAAACCTTGATTTTTGACTTATAAATTTAGGGCAATTGTTAATGACTTAAATTTTATTTTCCTTAAATGCATTTTCATAATTTTAATTATTATAAGATCATATTATAAGTTTCATAATTATTTTTATAGAATTTTTAAGGTTAAAGTTTATAAATATGAGTTTTTATGGCTTTTAGGGTCTTGAGATTATGTAAATCTTTGGATATCAAAATAAATAGAATATTTGAGACTTTAAATTATCTTATGGTATTATAAATCTTTTATAGTTATAAATAATGTTTGTAATTTATTTTTATCGGTTTATTGACATTCTATGTAGTGACTCCGAGATTCAAGCGAAATTGAGGAATCAAGTATACTAGTCCTAGTCTTCAACTTTGACTTAAGTTTCTATGAGACTTTGACCTAATTTCTACTACTAGGTCAAGTGCATGATGTGTGTATATGATTCATGAAATGGTGTTCGAGTCAAAGAATGACCCGAATATGGATAGTCTCTACAGTTAAGTAGTTATAGAATTCACATATCAATGTGAAATCTATGCACACTATCCATTGATTCTAATTGTTTCCAAGTTTCTAGTAGGTTATAACTTAGCTTCTAGTTACTAAGTCTAGTATGTGTAGTGCCTATATGTGCAACTAAGTTTAGTCAAATCTAAAACCGACTCGAATTTTGACGACTGTCACAGTCTCCCCCGGTTGAAAGAATTTCGTCCCGAAATTAAATTCGTGACATATTCTATTAGAACTCAGCCGAATACAATTGTATCGTTCGGGAGGTGGTGACTTGAAGTGTTCTTTGATTATTTTGGGTTTATTTCCTCAAAGGAAGAGCCCAATTCTTTAGCTATAGTCAAATTAGTGTTTCCTTAATTCGAGTTCTTTCGTCTCGATTATGGAAAATTTGGGTCGTGGAATCATGATCCAACCATAGCGACCTATTCGAAAAAGATCATCTAGTTAGATATTATCTGAATTAAGAGAGCGGTAGAAGTTTTGCTGAAGCACCAACTGCACTGAGCGTTAAATCCGCATTGATGCTTAAGTCGCCTTCTAAATTAGCACTAAGTGTAAATTCGCCGCCTAGTAAAGAAGAGATTAGGAACAATTTGTTCACTTCCGGGTTAGCTATTACCTCTGGAAAATATATATTTCGAAATAAGAAGGGGTAGCACGAATGAAAGGGAAGCGATCGAGGGTAAGTTCCTAAAAATACGTACTAAGGGTAGGCAACGAAGTTTTGGTACATCTCAAATGTAAAGGCTATTTAAGTGTCGTCCACAAAATAAATTACAAAATGATTGAGGATCTCCTAGGCTATAATTACTACTACGGTTACTCTTACAATAATAGAACTATATTCGAAGAGTATATATAATTAGAGAGTCATTGTTTCTAATGAAGGCGGTGAAAGTTTATGATAAATTAAATCACATTGTGTAGATAGCATTTTAAGTGCTTAGAAGTGATAAAAATCTCACTGTTATCAAAATGTGTGTTTATAAATGATAATTAATCTCACTATTATCAAAATGTGTAATAATTCCAAGATAATGAAGATACATGAGTGGCGATCCAACAAAGTAGTGAAATAATATAAAGATTAATTAAGGTTAAAGGTTTAAGACGTCATTAAAGGAATTTGTATAGAAATATTTGTATTAAACTTTTGAGAAATTGTCCAATTGTCAAAATCAGGACAAATTCAAGTTTACGAGGAGTCAGAATACTTATTAAAAAAAGTTTGAGAGTTTAGGAACTCACTGAAAATTGCAAAGTAGAATGCTATTTTAAGAAAGGAGTAAAAATATCGATCATTGAAAATAGTGCATTCATAGTCTAGTGTTTCTATAAAAACAATCATTTAGAAAATAGATAATCGTAAAATTCAAAACTTTTGATGTATTTAAAGAAAAGAAGAACATAAGGAAATATAGCCTTCACATATAATGTTCGAATATAGAAAAATGATAAGCATAATGGTATTCATCTTATGTATTAATTATAAGGAAAAATACAACGAAAATTGCATTTTATATCAAGTTTCCGAACTTAGAACGAAAGAGCAAATATAAATAAAGATCACTTGTTTATAGTAGATTTCAAAATAAAAACAAGATATATATGATAAAAGGCGTAATTGAATATATCCAAGTTGACTAAATCAAAGGTATGCCTCATGACTATACATGTATTAATCGCTCAAAACGAAAAGATAGACTTCTAGTATGTATGTGTACAAACATGATACCAGGAGAAGCAAAATAGACAGAAACAAAGTTAGACAATGTATTATGTTACTATTATGGGTGTGCGAGATCTAAAGTCATAAGGAGAGCAAGAAATCAAGTGCGGGGGAAAGAAAAAGGAAGGTAGCGACGACAATGATTGTTATTGTTAAATTATAAGAACAATACCTATAGGTAGATTAAAACCAGGTTGAGATATATTTCAAACTTTAATATTTGATGTATATTGATGATTAAATAGACATGTGAGAGTCTTAGAATGTTTGCTAATAATCATGAGTTACCTTATTAAGTTAAACTCCATTTGTGAAAAAGAAGAAGCACTACAAACGGTAGTTGAAAATCTGACAATTTGACTTTTTAGAATGGAGTTCAATAATAGTTAAAACATATAAGGTAAAGACTCAATAGATTTAGAAGAGTAATTATACATTGTTGAAGGTGCCACTGGAAATTTAAAAGTGAACACTAAGTTTTGCAATGTTGTAAGTTTTATAAACACATATTATAAAACTAATTTGAAATAAAATAAACAAATAAGGTGTGTTTTGAAATGTAGGCATCAGTGATGTCTTGTAAACACATTTGGATTAGAAAGTTGTAAAAATACCATGTTGGGTTTCAAGAAAACACATTTAAGTAAAGTACGATGCCTAAATGGGGAAGTAGTCAAAAGTCTTAAAACAAAAGTGGTTTGAAGATCAGATGAAGCTTTTACACATAATATGAACTTTAACGTCATATGTTTAAGTTTTATAGTAAAGAGTTTAAACACGATTATAAAAGAAAATGTTTCTAGTTTTTCGAAGACATGTCAAAATGGTAAGAAATGTTTAAAATGGTTTATATGCCCTTAAAAGCACATCAATCCATTGAAATGAATTTGAAATGAAATTGAAATAGCAAGGTTAAAACCAATATTGGTTAAATTGAGTTTTGAAGAAAAGTGTTAAGTTAAAGCAAGTTGTCAAAAGATTTTTAGCGAGAATATGGCTTACATTGTTAGGAAACGTCTAGTAAGTTGTATGAAGTGGTTATAAAGTATTTTATCGATGATAAATAAAACCGATGAAACGAAATAATTTTTCGATGGAAGATTAAGAAGTAAGGAATAAGTATATTAGTGTAGCTGATCGTACCTAAATACTAAGGCGAGTACAAGGCGAGTATAAGACGAGTACCGATGTCTTTTTCCCTAAGATAAAGGGCAAGAAAAATTGTTTGAAAAACATTTTATGGTGTCAATGCAGTTTCGTGGCCTTTTATAGAGGTCAAAGGGATATCCTATGTTAAGTTTTAACCTGAAGGTGGAAACAACCTAAAGCTAAATCGTAGCGTAGTAATAAGGTCTCACGTATTAGTAGCAATAGGTTAAACCTTTGTGTCTCCTTGTGAGTCGAATCCGGAATGCCCGCCAATGGTATCCAAGTGATTACTTAGTGGTGACTCATCTACATCCTTACGCGATGCTCCAATTATCATTCGTGTCGGTATCGAAACGCTTTTTCCTTGTTGTAAATCTAGTACGAAGACGATGAAGAGGTATTGAGGGATAATTGGTATTGGTCTCGACTTAAGATTATTACTAGTGTATATCTAACTACTAACCTTATATCTAAAGTCAATAGCTACCGAGGAATACCCATTATCAGTACTATGTGCATTGCTCTTAGAGTGGCTAGTGATATAACCTAAGTGGTTAACCTAGCACTTGATAAGGGATAAGAATATTTCAAAATAAGGGCATTGATATAACAGTGAACTTAGTTTCTAAGTGTATCTAGATGAATGCCTATAATATGCAATCAAAAATTTTGTTTTTCAAAAGTTTAAGTTGAAAATTGTTTTGAACATAATTCTACTATAACCGTTTCAAGCCTCGCATTAAGTTTCCTTAATTAAGCATAGTTGGCCAGGCTATACTTAGTTAAAGTCCAATAATGCGTACTCGAATTAGTTATACTAGTAGTATGTTCGGTATTTTAAAAACATTTTGAAATTTTTTGGCTATAGTTGTGGTTCTCCAAAGGAAAACCGGTATTCTCTATAACCTTCGGCTCTGATACCATTTCCTGTCACACCCCGCTAAAGCGGAAACACAGGGCGTGGCAGTACAAAGGGTTTCATCGCAAAAGTTAAAAGACAACACCAACCATAGTATTAAAAATCATTACAAATTCACAATGGGTTTGAACAACTTTTAAAAGAAATTACAATGTAAATTGAAATACAACACATGCGAATGCTCCTAAAAGTGAAGTGTCCCTAAGTGCCACTTACTCGATGATTCCTGAAAAAGCATGTAAAACGAGCGTCAACTATAAAAATAGTTGGTGAGTACTCACAGATAAAAAAAATAATACTGGTTCCATGAATTGAAATCAAAGTTTTGATAAAAGTTTCCAATAATAAAAGTATATTGTTAAGATGAGTAAATAAGTTTGTAAAAACAAAGTTCTTTGTCATCATGAGAGATAAGGTATGTTGCCCAAATAACATGCAACATTCATATTCTCATGGAAGATAAAGTTCGTTACTCAAACGAGTAAACAAGTTTCATTGCTAAAATGAGCAATCAATTTCGTTGCTACAAGGAGCAAACAATTTCATTGCTAAAATATGTATATAAGTTTTCAATAATAAAAGTTCGTTGTTGTAATGAGAAACAAAGTTCATTGCTATAAATAATAAACAAGTTTATTGCTATAATAAGTAACGAGTTTGTATGTGTATGAGCAAACAATGAGTCTCAACCAAACCTATGACTGAAGCCCTATCAAGATCTATGCTTATCGTTCCATAGATGAATATGGTATCATGCACTCCAGCAATAGGGCGAGTGAGGAGTTGTCAATTCCTAATAGCGCTATCCATAATGACCATTGGCTCAAAGAGTTAATAATTAGAGATAAGGGAAGGGCCTTAATACGATAAGTTCTCATGTTCCGTGTTGCATAGACATACATAGAGAGATATAGCAATAAAATAGCAATCATGTTTGATACAAATCAATTTAAATACAACATTCAAATAATAATTTTTCGGGACATGCTTTTCCACCCCAAAACATAAAAACTGAAAATAGGGGAGTGCGTGAATACGCACAATATGCATTGAGAGGATGCAAATGGTGCCTTGAACTACGCTCCACTCGTACCACTATCGTTTTCCTACAACGATGTTACACACTAATGAGTCTCTAATCGAAATCTAACGCTAGTATACATACTACTACAATAGAATTATGCCAATAGTGTGTCAAAATTTAATATTGATAAGTTACAAACATTTTTCTGTGAAAATTTAATTTCAATGAATCAATTGTTATATAACAATTTAAGTGGAAATTTCTCATTATTGAAATGCTAATATTTAACATTTTAAGAGGTGTTCCAATGATTAAATATTCAAAAACTAAATTAATTTAGTTCTAAAATTTCCCAAAGTTTGCATTTTAGTTTTAATTGAAGTCAAAGACCTCAAGATAAATTTTCTTGAATTTTTTATTTGTCTGACTATTTTTCACGATTTTAGTTTCTTGAATAACCATAAAATCATGAAAAATACTAAACAGTTAATAAAAATTACCAAACTTCACATTTTGGTTCTAAATGTACTAAAAGACTTCTAGATAAATTTTCATGGATTATGAATATGTATAACTATTTTTCATATATTTAATTCTCTAAATAGATACAAATTCATGAAAAATAGAAATCAGTTATGAAAATACCCCAAACTTTTTATAACAATGTCATTACACATACTTAAGCTGGGAAAAATATAAAAAGAGGTTTCTAAACTGTTTAACCCAATTTTATGATTTTTATGCATTTATTCTAATAAAAATGGGGATAAATAGAAAACAGTTTCCAAAATTACCCAAACTTTTTGTAACACTTTTATTATACATGTAGAAGCTGTAAAAAATATAAAATATATTTTTCAATTAGTCTTTCTATTTTTCTTTGTTTTATCCTCTTAAATAATCATTAATTGGAGAATAATTATTAAACAGTTAAATTAAATTACCAAAATTTTTGTACACTTCATTTACAGAGTAAATAATCTGGGAAAAATACCAAATGTGGTTTTTGTATAATGAAATCCGATTTTGTGTATTTAAGTGTATTTAAGCATAGAAAATAGGAGAAAAATAGTATACAGAAGAGAAAAATCATCAAAATATTTATGTAGCCTCCTAATGTACTAAAAAGTGTTCTGGTAAATGGTGGAGTGTGAGAGAGAGAGTGTAGAGAGAGAGAGAAGGGAAGGAGATGGAGTGTGAGAGAGGAGTGATTATGTGTTTTGGGAAGAGGGGAAGCATCTTGGGAAGAGGGTGGACGGTTTTGAGTGTAAAATGCCCTCCCTCTCTTTTAATTTTATAAAAAAAAATTTATTTCTTTTATAAAATATACACCCTAACCAAGTTTTTGCTCATGAAACCTTGATTTTTGACTTATAAATTTAGGGCAATTGTTAATGACTTAAATTTTATTTTCCTTAAATGCATTTTCATAATTTTAATTATTATAAGATCATATTATAAGTTTCATAATTATTTTTATAGAATTTTTAAGGTTAAAGTTTATAAATATGAGTTTTTATGGCTTTTAGGGTCTTGAGATTATGTAAATCTTATGGTATTATAAATCTTTTATAGTTATAAATAATGTTTGTAATTTATTTTTATCGGTTTATTGGCATTCTATGTAGTGACTCCGAGATTCAAGCGAAATTGAGGAATCAAGTATACTAGTCCTAGTCTTCAACTTTGACTTAAGTTTCTATGAGACTTTGACCTAATTTCTACTACTAGGTTAAGTGCATGATGTGTGTATATGATTTATGAAATGGTGTTCGAGTCAAAGAATGACCCGAATATGGATAGTCTCTACAGTTAAGTAGTTATAGAATTCACATATCAATGTGAAATCTATGCACACTATCCATTGATTGTAATTGTTTCCAAGTTTCTAGTAGGTTATAACTTAGCTTCTAGTTACTAAGTCTAGTATGTGTAGTGCCTATATGTGCAACTAAGTTTAGTCAAATCTAAAACCGACTCGAATTTTGACGACTGTCACAGTTTTGAAATGCAAAATTAACAAAAACAAACCATAAACTATGTTATATAATCATAAGAAAAGTTATGATTACAAAACTACAAGGATTTTGAGACTCTTACCAACATATAGTTTTTTTTCTAACAAAAAGGGTTACATTATGGTGATTTCACCATTTTGTGGAAAACAACCCAAAAATATGATGTTTTAACCATACATTTTGAAAGTAGACAAAAACATCGTTAAAAACGGGGCAAAAGCTCGAAATAGACTTTTGCATACAAATTTCTCATACTTGTGTTGGATGTAAGATTTTATGACATAATCTTTTATAGACACCTAGACAAGATAATTACTACGTATTTATATAAATGATTATATAAATAGTCTTAACAAACAAACATAATAAACTATAATTGGTATAGTTTGGGAGTCACAAACACTACTATCATTGCGGAAGAAACATATAATTGTTTACTCCATATCCTCTCAAGAACAAGTCCAAGCTCTTCTTAGATAAACATTTCCAAATGATTCTTGACAATTTGGTAAGTGTTTTCTTCATAATCTAGTGTTTCTACAAACTTTGACACTAGTTTCATCTTATTTACACACATTATCATGTGTTAAAACTCTTAGGAGAATATCACCTTCAAAGAGTTCATCAACCATTTTCAAGTGTTCCAGGCTCGGAGATCTTCACAATCATCTCTTTATCCAACCACAACCACACTCAAGGTGAGTTCATACCCCCACATTTTCGATTTTTCCATGTTTTTTGGGGGGAATACAAGTAAAGTTTGGTTTGTCATGCAAATACTTGCATGTTTCATCTCTATGTTAAATACAAAACATTATTTGTAGGAAATACGGTTATCACTAGTTTGTACACAATTATTTGTGATATATTAGTTTTGAAATGCAAAATTAACAAAAACAAAACATAAACTATGTTATATAATCATAAGAAAAGTTATCATTACAAAACTACAAGGATTTTGAGACTTTTACCAACATATAGTTTTTTTTCTAACAAAAAGGGTTACATTCTGGTTATTTCACCATTTTGTGGAAAACAACCCAAAAATATGATGTTTTAACCATACATTTTGAAAGTAGACAAAAACATCGTTAAAAACGGGGCAAAAGCTCGAAATAGACTTTTGCATACAAATTTCTCATACTTGTGTTGGATGTAAGATTTTATGACATAATCTTTTATAGACACCTAGACAAGATAATTACTATGTATTTATATAAATGATTATATACATAGTCTTAACAAACAAACATGATAAACTATAATTGGTATAGTTTGGGAGTCACAAACACTACTATCATTACGGAAGAAACATATAATTGTTTACTCCATATCCTCTCAAGAACAAGTCCAAGCTCTTCTTAGATAAACATTTCCAAATGATTCTTGACAATTTGGTAACTGTTTTCTTCATAATCTAGTGTTTCAACACACTTTGACACTAGTTTCATCTTATATACACACATTATCATGTGTTAAAACTCTTAGGATAATATCATCTTCAAAGATTTCATCAACCACTTTCAAGTGTTCCAGGCTCGGATATCTTCACAATCATCTCTTTATCCAACCACAACCACACTCAAGGTGAGTTCATACCCCCACATTTTCGAGTTTTCCATGTTTTAGTGGGGAATACAAGTAAATTTTGGTTTATCACGCAAATACTAGCATGTTTCATCTCTATGTTAAATATAAAAAATTATTTGCAGAAAATACGGTTATCACTAGTTTGTACACAATTATTTGTGATATATTAGTTTTGAAATGCAAAACTAACAAAAACAAAACATAAACTATGTTATATAATCATAAGAAATGTTTTATATTTAACATCGTTAAAAACGGGGCAAAAGCTCGAAATGGGCTTTCGCATACAAATTTGTCATACTTGTGTTGGATGTAAGATTTTATGACATAATCTTTTATACACACCTAGAAAAGATAATTACTATGTACTTATATAAATGATTATATAAATAGTCTTAACAAACAAACATAATAAACTATAATTGGTATGGTTTGGCAGTCCCAAACACTACTATCATTACGGAAGAAACATATAATTGTTTACTCCATATCCTCTCAAGAACAAGTCCAAGCTCTTCTTAGATAAACATTTCCAAATGATTCTTGACAATTTGGTAAGTGTTTTCTTCATAATCTAGTGTTTCTACACACTTTGACACTAGTTTCATCTTATTTACACACATTATCATGTGTTAAAACTCTTAGGATAACATCATCTTCAAAGAGTTCATCAACCACTTTCAGGTGTTCCAGGCTCGGAGATCTTCACAATCATCTCTTTCTCCAACCACAACCACACTAAAGGTGAGTTCATACCCCCACTTTTTCGAGTGTTCCATGTTTTAGGGGGAATACAAGTAAAGTTTGGTTTATCACGTAAATACTTGCATGTTTCATCTCTATGTTAAATATAAAACATTATTTGCAGGAAATACGATTATCACTAGTTTTAGACAATTATTTGTGATATATTAGTTTTGAAATGTAAAACTAACAAAAACAAAACATAAACTATGTTATATAATCATAAGAAAAGTTATGATTACAAAACTACAAGGATTTTGAGACTTTTACCTACATATAGTTTTTTTTTCTAACAAAAAGGGTTACATTCTGGTTATTTCACCATTTTATGGGAAACAACCCAAAAATATGATGTTTTAACCATACAGTTTGAAAGTAGACAAAAACATCGTTAAAAACGGGGCAAAAGCTCGAAATAGACTTTTGCATACAAATTCCTCATACTTGTGTTGGATGTAAGATTTTATGACATAATCTTTTATAGACACCTAGACAAGATAATTACTATGTATTTATATAAATGATTATATAAATAGTCTTAACAAACAAACATAATAAACTATAATTTGTATAGTTTGGGAGTCACAAACACTACTATCATTACGGAAGAAACATATAATTGTTTACTCCATATCCTCTAAAGAACAAGTCCAAGCTCTTCTTAGATAAACATTTCCAAATTATTTTTGACAATTTGGTATCTGTTTTCTTCATAATCTAGTGTTTCTACACACTTTGACACTAGTTTCATCTTATTTACACACATTATCATGTGTTAAAACTCTTAGGATAATATCATCTTCAACGAGTTCATCAACCACTTTCAAGTGTTCGAGGCTCGAAGATCTTCACAATCATCTCTTTATCCAACCACAACGACACTCAAGGTGAGTTCATACCCCCACATTTTCGAGTTTTCCATGTTTTAGGGGGGAATACTAGTAAAGTTTGGTTCATCATGTAAATACATGCATGTTTCATCTCTATGTTAAATATAAAACATTATTTGTAGGAAATACGGTTATCACTAGTTTGTACAGAATTATTTGTGATATATTAGTATTGAAATGCAAAACTAACAAAAACAAAACATAAACTATGTTATATAATTATAAGAAAAGTTATGATTACAAAACTACAAGGATTTTTAGACTTTTACCAACATATAGTTTTTTTTCTAACAAAAAGGGTTAATTCTGGTTATTTCACCATTTTGTGGGAAACAACCCAAAAATATGATGTTTTAACCATACATTTTGAAAGTAGACAAAAACATCGTTAAAAACGGGGCAAAAGCTCGAAATGGACTTTTGCATAGAAATTTCTCATACTTGTGTTAGATGTATGATTTTATGACATAATCTTTTATAGACACCTAGACAAGATAATTACTATGTATTTATATAAATGATTATATAAATTGTCTTAACAAACAAATATAATAAACTATAATTGGTATAGTTTGGGAGTCACAAACACTACTATCATTATGGAAGAAACATATATATGTTTACTCCATATCCTCTCAAGAACAAGTCCAAGCTCTTCTTAGATAAACATTTCCAAATGATTCTTGACAATTTGGTAAGTGTTTTCTTCATAATCTAGTGTTTCTACACACTTTGACACTGGTTTCATCTTATTTACACACATTATCATGTGTTAAAACTCTTAGGATAATATCATCTTCAAAGAGTTCATCAACCACTTTCAAGTGTTCGAGGCTCGAAGATCTTCACAATCATCTCTTTATCCAACCACAACCACACTCAAGGTGAGTTCATACCCCCACATTTTCGAGTTTTCCATGTTTTAGGTGGGAATACAAGTAAAGTTTGGTTTATCACGCAAATACTTGCATGTTTCATCTCTATGTTAAATATAAAACATTATTTGCAGGAAATACGGTTATCACTAGTTTGTACACAGTTATTTGTGATATATTAGTTTTGAAATGCAAATCTAACAAAAACAAAACATAAACTATGTTATATAATCATAAGAAAAGTTATGATTACAAAACTACAAGGATTTTGAGACTTTTACCAACATATAGTTTTTTTTCTAACAAAAAGGGTTACATTCTGGTTACTTCACCATTTTGTGGAAAACAACCCAAAAATATGATGTTTTAACCATACATTTTGAAAATAGACAAAAACATCGTTAAAAACAAGGCAAAAGCTCGAAATGGACATTTGCATACAAATTTCTCATACTTGCGTTGGATGTAAGATTTTTTGACATATACTTGTATAGACACCTAGAGAAGATAATTACTATGTATTTATATAAATACTCTTAACAAACAAACATAATAAACTATAATTGGTATAGTTTGGGAGTCACAAACACTACTATCATTGCGGAAGAAACATATAATTGTTTACTCCATATCCTCTCAAGAACAAGTCCAAGCTCTTCTTAGATAAACATTTCCAAATGATTCTTGACAATTTGGTAAGTGTTTTCTTCATAATCTAGTGTTTCTACACACTTTGACACTAGTTTCATCTTATTTACACACATTATCATGTGTTAAAACTCTTAGGATAATATCATCTTCAAAGAGTTCATCAACCACTTTCAGGTGTTCCAGGCTCGGAGATCTTCATAATCATCTCTTTATCCAACCACAACCACACTAAAGGTGAGTTCATACCCCCACTTTTTCGAGTGTTCCATGTTTTAAGGGGAATACAAGTAAAGTTTGGTTTATCACACAAATACTTGTATGTTTCATCTCTATGTTAAATATAAAACATTATTTGCAGGAAATACGGTTATCACTAGTTTTAGACAATTATTTGTGATATATTAGTTTTGAAATGTAACACTAACAAAAACAAAACATAAACTATGTTATATAATCATAAGAAAAGTTATGATTACAAAACTACAAGGATTTTGAGACTTTTACCAACATATAGTTTTTTTTCTAACAAAAAGGGTTACATTCTGGTTATTTCACCATTTTGTGGGAAACAGCCCAAAAATATGATGTTTTAACCATACATTTTGAAAGTAGAGAAAAACATCGTTAAAAACGGGGTAAAAGCTCGAAATGGACTTTTGCATACAAATTTCTCATACTTGTGTTGGATGTAAGATTTTATGACATAATCTTTTATAGACACCTAGACAAGATAATTACTATGTATTTATATAAATGATTATATAAATAGTCTTAACAAACAAACATAATAAACTATACTTGGTATAGTTTGGGAGTCACAAACACTACTATCATTGCGGAAGAAACATATAATTGTTTACTCCATATCCTCTCAAGAACAAGTCCAAGCTCTTCTTAGATAAATATTTCCAAATGATTCTTAACAATTTGGTAAGTGTTTTCTTCATAATCTAGTGTTTCTACACACTTTGACACTAGTTTCATCTTATTTACACACATTATAATGTGTTAAAACTCTTAGGAGAATATCATCTTCAAAGAGTTCATCAACCATTTTCAAGTGTTCCAGGCTCGGAGATCTTCACATTCATCTCTTTATCCAACCACAACCACACTCAAGGTGAGTTCATACCCCCACATTTTCGAGTTTTCCATGTTTTAGGGGGGAATACTAGTAAAGTTTGGTTTGTCATGTAAATACATGCATGTTTCATCTCTATGTTAAATATAAAACATTATTTGTAGGAAATACGGTTATCACTAGTTTGTACAGAATTATTTGTGATATATTAGTTTTGAAATGCAAAACTAACAAAAACAAAACATAAACTATGTTATATAATCATAAGAAAAGTTATGATTACAAAACTACAAGGATTTTGAGACTTTTACCAACATATAGTTTTTTTTTCTAACAAAAAGGGTTAATTCTGGTTATTTCACCATTTTGTGGGAAACAACCCAAAAACATAATCTTTTATAGACACCTAGACAAGATAATTACTATGTATTTATATAAATGATTATATAAATAGTCTTAACAAACAAACATAATAAACTATAATTGGTATAGTTTGGGAGTCACAAACACTACTATCATTGCGGAAGAAACATATAATTGTTTACTCCATATCCTCTCAAGAACAAGTCCAAGCTCTTCTTAGATAAATATTTCCAAATGATTCTTAACAATTTGGTAAGTGTTTTCTTCATAATCTAGTGTTTCTACACACTTTGACACTAGTTTCATCTTATTTACACACATTATAATGTGTTAAAACTCTTAGGAGAATATCATCTTCAAAGAGTTCATCAACCATTTTCAAGTGTTCCAGGCTCGGAGATCTTCACAGTCATCTCTTTATCCAACCACAACCACACTCAAGGTGAGTTCATACCCCCACATTTTCGAGTTTTCCATGTTTTAGGGGGGAATACTAGTAAAGTTTGGTTTGTCATGTAAATACATGCATGTTTCATCTCTATGTTAAATATAAAACATTATTTGTAGGAAATACGGTTATCACTAGTTTGTACAGAATTATTTGTGATATATTAGTTTTGAAATGCAAAACTAACAAAAACAAAACATAAACTATGTTATATAATCATAAGAAAAGTTATGATTACAAAACTACAAGGATTTTGAGACTTTTACCAACATATAGTTTTTTTTCTAACAAAAAGGGTTAATTCTGGTTATTTCACCATTTTGTGGGAAACAACCCAAAAATATGATGTTTTAACCATAAATTTTGAAAGTAGACAAAAACATCGTTAAAAACGGGGCAAAAGCTCGAAATGGACTTTTGCATACAAATTTCTCATACTTGTGTTGGATGTATGATTTTATGACATAATCTTTTATAGACACCTAGACAAGATAATTACTATGTATTTATATAAATGATTATATAAATAGTCTTAACAAACAAACATAATAAACTATAATTGGTATAGTTTGGGAGTCACAAACACTACTATCATTACGGAAGAAACATATAATTGTTTACTCCATATCCTCTCAAGAACAAGTCCAAGCTCTTCTTAGATAAACATTTCCAAATGATTCTTGGCAATTTGGTAAGTGCTTTCTTCATAATCTAGTGTTTCTACACACTTTGACACAAGTTTCATCGTATTTACACACATTATCATGTGTTAAAACTCTTAGGATAATATCATCTTCAAAGAGTTCATCAACCACTTTCAAGTGTTCGAGGCTCGAAGATCTTCACAATCATCTCTTTATCCAACCACAACCACACTCAAGGTGAGTTCATACCCCCACATTTTCGAGTTTTCCATGTTTTAGGTGGGAATACAAGTAAAGTTTGGTTTATCACGCAAATACTTGCATGTTTCATCTCTATGTTAAATATAAAACATTATTTGCAGGAAATACGGTTATCACTAGTTTGTACACAGTTATTTGTGATATATTAGTTTTGAAATGCAAATCTAACAAAAACAAAACATAAACTATGTTATATAATCGTAAGAAAAGTTATGATTACAAAACTACAAGGATTTTGAGACTTTTACCAACATATAGTTTTTTTTCTAACAAAAAGGGTTACATTCTGGTTACTTCACCATTTTGTGGAAAACAACCCAAAAATATGATGTTTTAACCATACATTTTGAAAATAGACAAAAACATCGTTAAAAACAAGGCAAAAGCTCGAAATGGACATTTGCATACAAATTTCTCATACTTGCGTTGGATGTAAGATTTTTTGACATAATCTTGTATAGACACCTAGAGAAGATAATTACTATGTATTTATATAAATACTCTTAACAAACAAACATAATAAACTGTAATTGGTATAGTTTGGGAGTCACAAACACTACTATCATTGTGGAAGAAACATATAATTGTTTACTCCATATCCTCTCAAGAACAAGTCCAAGCTCTTCTTAGATAAACATTTCCAAATGATTCTTGACAATTTGGTAAGTGTTTTCTTCATAATCTAGTGTTTCTACACACTTTGACACTAGTTTCATCTTATTTACACACATTATCATGTGTTAAAACTCTTAGGATAATATCATCTTCAAACAGTTCATCAACCACTTTCAGGTGTTCCAGGCTCGGAGATCTTCACAATCATCTCTTTATCCAACCACAACCACACTAAAGGTGAGTTCATACCCCCACTTTTTCGAGTGTTCCATGTTTTAAGGGGAATACAAGTAAAGTTTGGTTTATCAGACAAATACTTGTATGTTTCATCTCTATGTTAAATATAAAACATTATTTGCAGGAAATACGGTTATCACTAGTTTTAGACAATTATTTGTGATATATTAGTTTTGAAATGTAACACTAACAAAAACAAAACATAAACTATGTTATATAATCATAAGAAAAGTTATGATTACAAAACTACAAGGATTTTGAGACTTTTACCAACATATAGTTTTTTTTCTAACAAAAAGGGTTACATTCTGGTTATTTCACCATTTTGTGGGAAACAACCCAAAAATATGATGTTTTAACCATATATTTTGAAAGTAGAGAAAAACATCGTTAAAAACGGGGTAAAAGCTCGAAATGGACTTTTGCATACAAATTTCTCATACTTGTGTTGGATGTAAGATTTTATGACATAATCTTTTATAGACACCTAGACAAGATAATTACTATGTATTTATATAAATGATTATATAAATAGTCTTAACAAACAAACATAATAAACTATAATTGGTATAGTTTGGGAGTCACAAACACTACTATCATTACGGAAGAAACATATAATTGTTTACTCCATATCCTCTCAAGAACAAGTCCAAGCTCTTCTTAGATAAACATTTTCAAATGATTCTTGACAATTTGGTAAGTGTTTTCTTCATAATCTAGTGTTTCTACACACTTTGACACAAGTTTCATCTTATTTACACACATTATCATGTATTAAAACTCATAGGATAATATCATCTTCAAAGAGTTCATCAACCACTTTCAGGTGTTCCATGCTCGGAGATCTTCACAATCATCTCTTTATCCAACCACAACCACACTAAAGGTGAGTTCATACCCCCACTTTTTTTAGTGTTCCATGTTTTAGGGGAATACAAGTAATGTTTGGTTTATCACGCAAATACTTGCATGTTTCATCTCTATGTTAAATATAAAACATTATTTGCAGGAAATACGGTTATCACTAGTTTGTACAGAATTATGTGTGATATATTAGTATTGAAATGCAAAACTAACAAAAACAAAACATAAACTATGTTATATAATCATAAGAAAAATTATGATTACAAAACTACAAGGATTTTGAGACTTTTACCAACATATAGTTTTTTTTTCTAACAAAAAGGGTTACATTCTGGTTATTTCACCGTTTTGTGGGAAACAACCAAAAAATATGATGTTTTAACCATACATTTTGAAAGTAGACAAAAACATCGTTAAAAACGGGGCAAAAGCTCGAAATGGACTTTTGCATACAAATTTCTCATACTTGTGTTGGATGTAAGATTTTATGACATAATCTTTTATAGACACCTAGACAAGATAATTACTATGTATTTATATAAATGATTATATAAATAGTCTTAACAAACAAACATAATAAACTATAATTGGTATAGTTTGGGAGTCACAAACACTACTATCATTGCGGAAGAAACATATAATTGTTTACTCCATATCCTCTCAAGAACAAGTCCAAGCTCTTCTTAGATAAACATTTCCAAATGATTCTTGACAATTTGGTAAGTGTTTTCTTCATAATCTAGTGTTTCTACACACTTTGACACTAGTTTCATCTTATTTACACACATTATCATGTGTTAAAACTCTTAGGAGAATATCATCTTCAAAGAGTTCATCAACCATTTTCAAGTGTTCCAGGCTCGGAGATCTTCACAGTCATCTCTTTATCCAACCACAACCACACTCAAGGTGAGTTCATACCCCCACATTTTCGATTTTTCCATGTTTTTGGGGGGAATACAAGTAAAGTTTGGTTTGTCACGCAAATACTTGCATGTTTCATCTCTATGTTAAATACAAAACATTATTTGTAGGAAATACGGTTATCACTAGTTTGTACACAATTATTTGTGATATATTAGTTTTGAAATGCAAAATTAACAAAAACAAAACATAAACTATGTTATATAATCATAAGAAAAGTTATGATTACAAAACTACAAGGATTTTGAGACTTTTACCAACATATAGTTTTTTTTCTAACAAAAAGGGTTACATTCTGGTTATTTCACCATTTTGTGGAAAACAACCCAAAAATATGATGTTTTAACCATACATTTTGAAAGTAGACAAAAACATCGTTAAAAACGGGGCAAAAGCTCGAAATGGACTTTTGCATACAAATTTCTCATACTTGTGTTGGATGTAAGATTTTATGACATAATCTTTTATAGACACCTAGACAAGATAATTACTATGTATTTATATAAATGATTATATAAATAGTCTTAACAAACAAACGTAATAAACTATAATTGGTATAGTTTGGGAGTCACAAACACTACCATCATTGCGGAAGAAACATATAATTGTTTACTCCATATCCTCTCAAGAACAAGTCCAAGCTCTTCTTAGATAAACATTTCCAAATGATTCTTGACAATTTGGTAAGTGTTTTCTTCATAATCTAGTGTTTCTACACACTTTGACACTAGTTTCATCTTATTTACACACATTATCATGTGTTAAAACTCTTAGGAGAATATCATCTTCAAAGAGTTCATCAACCATTTTCAAGTGTTCCAGGCTCGGAGATCTTCACAGTCATCTCTTTATCCAACCATAACCACACTCAAGGTGAGTTCATACCCCCACATTTTCGATTTTTCCATGTTTTAGGGGGGAATACAAGTAAAGTTTGGTTTGTCACGCAAATACTTGCATGTTTCATCTCTATGTTAAATACAAAACATTATTTGCAGGAAATACGGTTATCACTAGTTTGTACATAATTATTTGTGATATATTAGTTTTGAAATGCAAAATTAACAAAAACAAAACATAAACTATGTTATATAATCATAAGAAAAATTATGATTACAAAACTACAAGGATTTTGAGACTTTTACCAACATATAGTTTTTTTTTCTAACAAAAATGGTTACATTCTGGTTATTTCACCATTTTGTGGAAAACAACCCAAAAATATGATGTTTTAACCATACATTTTGAAAGTAGACAAAAACATCGTTAAAAACGGGGCAAAAGCTCGAAATGGACTTTTGCATACAAATTTCTCATACTTGTGTTGGATGTAAGATTTTATGACATAATCTTTTATAGACACCTAGACAAGATAATTACTATGTATTTATATAAATGATTATATAAATAGTCTTAACAAACAAACATAATAAACTATAATTGGTATAGTTTGGGAGTCACAAACACTACTATCATTACGGAAGAAACATATAATTGTTTACTCCATATCCTCTCAAGAACAAGTCCAAGCTCTTCTTAGATAAACATTTTCAAATGATTCTTGACAATTTGGTAAGTGTTTTCTTCAAAATCTAGTGTTTCTACACACTTTGACACAAGTTTCATCTTATTTACACACATTATCATGTATTAAAACTCATAGGATAATATCATCTTCAAAGAGTTCATCAACCACTTTCAGGTGTTCCATGCTCGGAGATCTTCACAATCATCTCTTTATCCAACCACAACCACACTAAAGGTGAGTTCATACCCCCACTTTTTTTAGTGTTCCATGTTTTAGGGGAATACAAGTAATGTTTGGTTTATCACGCAAATACTTGCATGTTTCATCTCTATGTTAAATATAAAACATTATTTGCAGGAAATACGGTTATCACTAGTTTGTACAGAATTATTTGTGATATATTAGTATTGAAATGCAAAACTAACAAAAACAAAACATAAACTATGTTATATAATCATAAGAAAAATTATGATTACAAAACTACAAGGATTTTGAGACTTTTACCAACATATAGTTTTTTTCTAACAAAAAGGGTTACATTCTGGTTATTTCACCGTTTTGTGGGAAACAACCCAAAAATATGATGTTTTAACCATACATTTTGAAAGTAGACAAAAACATCGTTAAAAACGGGGCAAAAGCTCGAAATGGACTTTTGCATACAAATTTCTCATACATGTGTTGGATGTAAGATTTTATGACATAATCTTTTATAGACACCTAGACAAGATAATTACTATGTATTTATATAAATGATTATATAAATAGTCTTAACAAACAAACATAATAAACTATAATTGGTGTAGTTTGGGAGTCACAAACACTACTATCATTGCGGAAGAAACATATAATTGTTTACTCCATATCCTCTCAAGAACAAGTCCAAGCTCTTCTTAGATAAACATTTCCAAATGATTCTTGACAATTTGGTAAGTGTTTTCTTCATAATCTAGTGTTTCTACACACTTTGACACTAGTTTCATCTTATTTACACACATTATCATGTGTTAAAACTCTTAGGAGAATATCATCTTCAAAGAGTTCATCAACCATTTTCAAGTGTTCCAGGCTCGGAGATCTTCACAGTCATCTCTTTATCCAACCACAACCACACTCAAGGTGAGTTCATACCCCCACATTTTCGATTTTTCCATGTTTTTGGGGGAATACAAGTAAAGTTTGGTTTGTCACGCAAATACTTGCATGTTTCATCTCTATGTTAAATACAAAACATTATTTGTAGGAAATACGGTTATCACTAGTTTGTACACAATTATTTGTGATATATTAGTTTTGAAATGCAAAATTAACAAAAACAAAACATAAACTAAGTTATATAATCATAAGAAAAATTATGATTACAAAACCACAAGGATTTTGAGACTTTTACCAACATATAGTTTTTTTTCTAACAAAAAGGGTTACATTCTGGTTATTTCACCATTTTGTGGAAAACAACCCAAAAATATGATGTTTTAACCATACATTTTGAAAGTAGACAAAAACATCGTTAAAAACGGGGCAAAAGCTCGAAATGGACTTTTGCATACAAATTTCTCATACTTGTGTTGGATGTAAGATTTTATGACATAATCTTTTATAGACACCTAGACAAGATAATTACTATGTATTTATATAAATGATTATATAAATAGTCTTAACAAACAAACGTAATAAACTATAATTGGTATAGTTTGGGAGTCACAAACACTACCATCATTGCGGAAGAAACATATAATTGTTTACTCCATATCCTCTCAAGAACAAGTCCAAGCTCTTCTTAGATAAACATTTCCAAATGATTCTTGACAATTTGGTAAGTGTTTTCTTCATAATCTAGTGTTTCTACACACTTTGACACTAGTTTCATCTTATTTACACACATTATCATGTGTTAAAACTCTTAGGAGAATATCATCTTCAAAGAGTTCATCAACCATTTTCAAGTGTTCCAGGCTCGGAGATCTTCACAGTCATCTCTTTATCCAACCATAACCACACTCAAGGTGAGTTCATACCCCCACATTTTCGATTTTTCCATGTTTTAGGGGGGAATACAAGTAAAGTTTGGTTTGTCACGCAAATACTTGCATGTTTCATCTCTATGTTAAATACAAAACATTATTTGCAGGAAATACGGTTATCACTAGTTTGTACATAATTATTTGTGATATATTAGTTTTGAAATGCAAAATTAACAAAAAGAAAACATAAACTATGTTATATAATCATAAGAAAAATTATGATTACAAAACTACAAGGATTTTGAGACTTTTACCAACATATAGTTTTTTTTTCTAACAAAAATGGTTACATTCTGGTTATTTCACCATTTTGTGGAAAACAACCCAAAAATATGATGTTTTAACCATACATTTTGAAAGTAGACAAAAACATCGTTAAAAACGGGGCAAAAGCTCGAAATGGACTTTTGCATACAAATTTCTCATACTTGTGTTGGATATAAGATTTTATGACATAATCTTTTATAGACACCTAGACAAGATAATTACTATGTATTTATATAAATGATTATATAAATAGTCTTAACAAACAAACATAATAAACTATAATTGGTATAGTTTGGGAGTCACAAACACTACTATCATTACGGAAGAAACATATAATTGTTTACTCCATATCCTCTCAAGAACAAGTCCAAGCTCTTCTTAGATAAACATTTTCAAACGATTCTTGACAATTTGGTAAGTGTTTTCTTCAAAATCTAGTGTTTCTACACACTTTGACACAAGTTTCATCTTATTTACACACATTATCATGTATTAAAACTCATAGGATAATATCATCTTCAAAGAGTTCATCAACCACTTTCAGGTGTTCCATGCTCGGAGATCTTCACAATCATCTCTTTATCCAACCACAACCACACTAAAGGTGAGTTCATACCCCCACTTTTTTTAGTGTTCCATGTTTTAGGGGAATACAAGTAATGTTTGGTTTATCACGCAAATACTTGCATGTTTCATCTCTATGTTAAATATAAAACATTATTTGCAGGAAATACGGTTATCACTAGTTTGTACAGAATTATTTGTGATATATTAGTATTGAAATGCAAAATTAACAAAAACAAAACATAAACTAAGTTATATAATCATAAGAAAAATTATGATTACAAAACTACAAGGATTTTGAGACTTTTACCAACATATAGTTTTTTTTCTAACAAAAAGGGTTACATTCTGGTTATTTCACCATTTTGTGGAAAACAACCCAAAAATATGATGTTTTAACCATACATTTTGAAAGTAGACAAAAACATCGTTAAAAACGGGGCAAAAGCTCGAAATGGACTTTTGCATACAAATTTCTCATACTTGTGTTGGATGTAAGATTTTATGACATAATCTTTTATAGACACCTAGACAAGATAATTACTATGTATTTATATAAATGATTATATAAATAGTCTTAACAAACAAACGTAATAAACTATAATTGGTATAGTTTGGGAGTCACAAACACTACCATCATTGCGGAAGAAACATATAATTGTTTACTCTATATCCTCTCAAGAACAAGTCCAAGCTCTTCTTAGATAAACATTTCCAAATGATTCTTGACAATTTGGTAAGTGTTTTCTTCATAATCTAGTGTTTCTACACACTTTGACACTAGTTTCATCTTATTTACACACATTATCATGTGTTAAAACTCTTAGGAGAATATCATCTTCAAAGAGTTCATCAACCATTTTCAAGTGTTCCAGGCTCGGAGATCTTCACAGTCATCTCTTTATCCAACCACAACCACACTCAAGGTGAGTTCATACCCCCACATTTTCGATTTTTCCATGTTTTAGGGGGGAATACAAGTAAAGTTTGGTTTGTCACGCAAATACTTGCATGTTTCATCTCTATGTTAAATACAAAACATTATTTGCAGGAAATACGGTTATCACTAGTTTGTACATAATTATTTGTGATATATTAGTTTTGAAATGCAAAATTAACAAAAACAAAACATAAACTACGTTATATAATCATAAGAAAAATTATGATTACAAAACTACAAGGATTTTGAGACTTTTACCAACATATAGTTTTTTTTTCTAACAAAAAGGGTTACATTCTGGTTATTTCACCATTTTGTGGAAAACAACCCAAAAATATGATGTTTTAACCATACATTTTGAAAGTAGACAAAAACATCGTTAAAAACGGGGCAAAAGCTCGAAATGGACTTTTGCATACAAATTTCTCATACTTGTGTTGGATGTAAGATTTTATGACATAATCTTTTATAGACACCTAGACAAGATAATTACTATGTATTTATATAAATGATTATATAAATAGTCTTAACAAACAAACATAATAAACTATAATTGGTATAGTTTGGGAGTCACAAACACTACTATCATTACGGAAGAAACATATAATTGTTTACTCCATATCCTCTCAAGAACAAGTCCAAGCTCTTCTTAGATAAACATTTTCAAATGATTCTTGACAATTTGGTAAGTGTTTTCTTCAAAATCTAGTGTTTCTACACACTTTGACACAAGTTTCATCTTATTTACACACATTATCATGTATTAAAACTCATAGGATAATATCATCTTCAAAGAGTTCATCAACCACTTTCAGGTGTTCCATGCTCGGAGATCTTCACAATCATCTCTTTATCCAACCACAACCACACTAAAGGTGAGTTCATACCCCCACTTTTTTTTGTGTTCCATGTTTTAGGGGAATACAAGTAATGTTTGGTTTATCACGCAAATACTTGCATGTTTCATCTCTATGTTAAATATAAAACATTATTTGCAGGAAATACGGTTATCACTAGTTTGTACAGAATTATTTGTGATATATTAGTATTGAAATGCAAAACTAACAAAAACAAAACATAAACTATATTATATAATCATAAGAAAAATTATGATTACAAAACTACAAGGATTTTGAGACTTTTACCAACATATAGTTTTTTTCTAACAAAAAGGGTTACATTCTGGTTATTTCACCGTTTTGTGGGAAACAACCCAAAAATATGATGTTTTAACCATACATTTTGAAAGTAGACAAAAACATCGTTAAAAACGGGGCAAAAGCTCGAAATGGACTTTTGCATACAAATTTCTCATACTTGTGTTGGATGTAGGATTTTATGACATAATCTTTTATAGACACCTAGACAAGATAATTACTATGTATTTATATAAATGATTATATAAATAGTCTTAACAAACAAACATAATAAACTATAATTGGTATAGTTTGGGAGTCACAAACACTACTATCATTGCGGAAGAAACATATAATTGTTTACTCCATATCCTCTCAAGAACAAGTCCAAGCTCTTCTTAGATAAACATTTCCAAATGATTCTTGACAATTTGGTAAGTGTTTTCTTCATAATCTAGTGTTTCTACACACTTTGACACTAGTTTCATCTTATTTACACACATTATCATGTGTTAAAACTCTTAGGAGAATATCATCTTCAAAGAGTTCATCAACCATTTTCAAGTGTTCCAGGCTCGGAGATCTTCACAGTCATCTCTTTATCCAACCACAACCACACTCAAGGTGAGTTCATACCCCCACATTTTCGATTTTTCCATGTTTTTGGGGGGAATACAAGTAAAGTTTGGTTTGTCACGCAAATACTTGCATGTTTCATCTCTATGTTAAATACAAAACATTATTTGTAGGAAATACGGTTATCACTAGTTTGTACACAATTATTTGTGATATATTAGTTTTGAAATGCAAAATTAACAAAAACAAAACATAAACTAAGTTATATAATCATAAGAAAAGTTATGATTACAAAACTACAAGGATTTTGAGACTTTTACCAACATATAGTTTTTTTTCTAACAAAAAGGGTTACATTCTGGTTATTTCACCATTTTGTGGAAAACAACCGAAAAATATGATGTTTTAACCATACATTTTGAAAGTAGACAAAAACATCGTTAAAAACGGGGCAAAAGCTCGAAATGGACTTTTGCATACAAATTTCTCATACTTGTGTTGGATGTAAGATTTTATGACATAATCTTTTATAGACACCTAGACAAGATAATTACTATGTATTTATATAAATGATTATATAAATAGTCTTAACAAACAAACATAATAAACTATAATTGGTATAGTTTGGAATTCACAAACACTACTATCAATACGGAAGAAACATATAATTGTTTACTCCATATCCTCTCAAGAACAAGTCCAAGCTCTTCTTAGATAAACATTTCCAAATGATTCTTGACAATTTGGTAAGTGTTTTCTTCATAATCTAGTGTTTCTACACACTTTGACACTAGTTTCATCTTATTTACACACATTATCATGTGTTAAAACTCTTAGGAGAATATCATCTTCAAAGAGTTCATCAACCATTTTCAAGTGTTCCAGGCTCGGAGATCTTCACAGTCATCTCTTTATCCAACCACAACCACACTCAAGGTGAGTTCATACCCCCACATTTTCGATTTTTCCATGTTTTAGGGGGGAATACAAGTAAAGTTTGGTTTGTCACGCAAATACTTGCATGTTTCATCTCTATGTTAAATACAAAACATTATTTGCAGGAAATACGGTTATCACTAGTTTGTACATAATTATTTGTGATATATTAGTTTTGAAATGCAAAATTAACAAAAACAAAACATAAACTACGTTATATAATCATAAGAAAAATTATGATTACAAAACTACAAGGATTTTGAGACTTTTACCAACATATAGTTTTTTTTTCTAACAAAAAGGGTTACATTCTGGTTATTTCACCATTTTGTGGAAAACAACCCAAAAATATGATGTTTTAACCATACATTTTGAAAGTAGACAAAAACATCGTTAAAAACGGGGCAAAAGCTCGAAATGGACTTTTGCATACAAATTTCTCATACTTGTGTTGGATGTAAGATTTTATGACATAATCTTTTATAGACACCTAGACAAGATAATTACTATGTATTTATATAAATGATTATATAAATAGTCTTAACAAACAAACATAATAAACTATAATTGGTATAGTTTGGGAGTCACAAACACTACTATCATTACGGAAGAAACATATAATTGTTTACTCCATATCCTCTCAAGAACAAGTCCAAGCTCTTCTTAGATAAACATTTTCAAATGATTCTTGACAATTTGGTAAGTGTTTTCTTCAAAATCTAGTGTTTCTACACACTTTGACACAAGTTTCATCTTATTTACACACATTATCATGTATTAAAACTCATAGGATAATATCATCTTCAAAGAGTTCATCAACCACTTTCAGGTGTTCCATGCTCGGAGATCTTCACAATCATCTCTTTATCCAACCACAACCACACTAAAGGTGAGTTCATACCCCCACTTTTTTTTGTGTTCCATGTTTTAGGGGAATACAAGTAATGTTTGGTTTATCACGCAAATACTTGCATGTTTCATCTCTATGTTAAATATAAAACATTATTTGCAGGAAATACGGTTATCACTAGTTTGTACAGAATTATTTGTGATATATTAGTATTGAAATGCAAAACTAACAAAAACAAAACATAAACTATATTATATAATCATAAGAAAAATTATGATTACAAAACTACAAGGATTTTGAGACTTTTACCAACATATAGTTTTTTTCTAACAAAAAGGGTTACATTCTGGTTATTTCACCGTTTTGTGGGAAACAACCCAAAAATATGATGTTTTAACCATACATTTTGAAAGTAGACAAAAACATCGTTAAAAACGGGGCAAAAGCTCGAAATGGACTTTTGCATACAAATTTCTCATACTTGTGTTGGATGTAGGATTTTATGACATAATCTTTTATAGACACCTAGACAAGATAATTACTATGTATTTATATAAATGATTATATAAATAGTCTTAACAAACAAACATAATAAACTATAATTGGTATAGTTTGGGAGTCACAAACACTACTATCATTGCGGAAGAAACATATAATTGTTTACTCCATATCCTCTCAAGAACAAGTCCAAGCTCTTCTTAGATAAACATTTCCAAATGATTCTTGACAATTTGGTAAGTGTTTTCTTCATAATCTAGTGTTTCTACACACTTTGACACTAGTTTCATCTTATTTACACACATTATCATGTGTTAAAACTCTTAGGAGAATATCATCTTCAAAGAGTTCATCAACCATTTTCAAGTGTTCCAGGCTCGGAGATCTTCACAGTCATCTCTTTATCCAACCACAACCACACTCAAGGTGAGTTCATACCCCCACATTTTCGATTTTTCCATGTTTTTGGGGGGAATACAAGTAAAGTTTGGTTTGTCACGCAAATACTTGCATGTTTCATCTCTATGTTAAATACAAAACATTATTTGTAGGAAATACGGTTATCACTAGTTTGTACACAATTATTTGTGATATATTAGTTTTGAAATGCAAAATTAACAAAAACAAAACATAAACTAAGTTATATAATCATAAGAAAAGTTATGATTACAAAACTACAAGGATTTTGAGACTTTTACCAACATATAGTTTTTTTTCTAACAAAAAGGGTTACATTCTGGTTATTTCACCATTTTGTGGAAAACAACCGAAAAATATGATGTTTTAACCATACATTTTGAAAGTAGACAAAAACATCGTTAAAAACGGGGCAAAAGCTCGAAATGGACTTTTGCATACAAATTTCTCATACTTGTGTTGGATGTAAGATTTTATGACATAATCTTTTATAGACACCTAGACAAGATAATTACTATGTATTTATATAAATGATTATATAAATAGTCTTAACAAACAAACATAATAAACTATAATTGCTATAGTTTGGGAGTCACAAACACTACCATCATTGCGGAAGAAACATATAATTGTTTACTCCATATCCTCTCAAGAACAAGTTCAAGCTCTTCTTAGATAAACATTTCCAAATGATTCTTGACAATTTGGTAAGTGTTTTCTTCATAATCTAGTGTTTCTACACACTTTGACACTAGTTTCATCTTATTTACACACATTATCATGTGTTAAAACTCTTAGGAGAATATCATCTTCAAAGAGTTCATCAACCATTTTCAAGTGTTCCAGGCTCGGAGATCTTCACAGTCATCTCTTTATCCAACCACAACCACACTCAAGGTGAGTTCATACCCCCACATTTTCGATTTTTCCATGTTTTAGGGGGGAATACAAGTAAAGTTTGGTTTGTCACGCAAATACTTGCATGTTTCATCTCTATGTTAAAAACAAAACATTATTTGCAGGAAATACGGTTATCACTAGTTTGTACACAATTATTTGTGATATATTAGTTTTGAAATGCAAAATTAACAAAAACAAAACATAAACTATGTTATATAATCATAAGAAAAATTATGATTACAAAACTACAAGGATTTTGAGACTTTTACCAACATATAGTTTTTTTTTCTAACAAAAAGGGTTACATTATGGTTATTTCACCATTTTGTGGAAAACAACCGAAAAATATGATGTTTTAACCATACATTTTGAAAGTAGACAAAAACATCGTTAAAAACGAGGCAAAAGCTCGAAATAGACTTTTGCATACAAATTTCTCATACTTGTGTTGGATGTAAGATTTTATGACATAATCTTTTATAGACACCTAGACAAGATAATTACTATGTATTTATATAAATGATTATATAAATAGTCTTAACAAACAAACATAATAAACTATAATTGGTATAGTTTGGGAGTCACAAACACTACTATCATTACGGAAGAAACATATAATTGTTTACTCCATATCCTCTCAAGAACAAGTCCAAGCTCTTCTTAGATAAACATTTTCAAATGATTCTTGACAATTTGGTAAGTGTTTTCTTCATAATCTAGTGTTTCTACACACTTTGACACTAGTTTCATCTTATTTACACACATTATCATGTATTAAAACTCATAGGATAATACCATCTTCAAAGAGTTCATCAACCACTTTCAGGTGTTCCATGCTCGGAGATCTTCACAATCATCTCTTTATCCAACCACAACCACACTAAAGGTGAGTTCATACCCCCACTTTTTTTAGTGTTCCATGTTTTAGGGGAATACAAGTAATGTTTGGTTTATCACGCAAATACTTGCATGTTTCATCTCTATGTTAAATATAAAACATTATTTGCAGGAAATACGGTTATCACTAGTTTGTACAGAATTATTTGTGATATATTAGTATTGAAATGCAAAACTAACAAAAACAAAACATAAACTATGTTATATAATCATAAGAAAAATTATGATTACAAAACTACAAGGATTTTGAGACTTTTACCAACATATAGTTTTTTTTTCTAACAAAAAGGGTTACATTCTGCTATTTCACCGTTTTGTGGGAAACAACCCAAAAATATGATGTTTTAACCATACATTTTGAAAGTAGACAAAAACATCGTTAAAAACGGGGCAAAAGCTCGAAATGGACTTTTGCATACAAATTTCTCATACTTGTGTTGGATGTAAGATTTTATGACATAATCTTTTATAGACACCTAGACAAGATAATTACTATGTATTTATATAAATGATTATATAAATAGTCTTAACAAACAAACATAATAAACTATAATTGGTATAGTTTGGGAGTCACAAACACTACTATCATTACGAAAGAAACATATAATTGTTTACTCCATATCCTCTCAAGAACAAGTCCAAGCTCTTCTTAGATAAACATTTTCAAATGATTCTTGACAATTTGGTAAGTGTTTTCTTCAAAATCTAGTGTTTCTACACACTTTGACACAAGTTTCATCTTATTTACACACATTATCATGTATTAAAACTCATAGGATAATATCATCTTCAAAGAGTTCATCAACCACTTTCAGGTGTTCCATGCTCGGAGATCTTCACAATCATCTCTTTATCCAACCACAACCACACTAAAGGTGAGTTCATACCCCCACTTTTTTTAGTGTTCCATGTTTTAGGGGAATACAAGTAATGTTTGGTTTATCACGCAAATACTTGCATGTTTCATCTCTATGTTAAATATAAAACATTATTTGCAGGAAATACGGTTATCACTAGTTTGTACAGAATTATTTGTGATATATTAGTATTGAAATGCAAAATTAACAAAAACAAAACATAAACTATGTTATATAATCATAAGAAAAATTATGATTACAAAACTACAAGGATTTTGAGACTTTTACCAACATATAGTTTTTTTTCTAACAAAAAGGGTTACATTCCGGTTATTTCACCGTTTTGTGGGAAACAACCCAAAAATATGATGTTTTAACCATACATTTTGAAAGTAGACAAAAACATCGTTAAAAACGGGGCAAAAGCTCGAAATGGACTTTTGCATACAAATTTCTCATACTTGTGTTGGATGTAAGATTTTATGACATAATCTTTTATAGACACCTAGACAAGATAATTACTATGTATTTATATAAATGATTATATAAATAGTCTTAACAAACAAACATAATAAACTATAATTGGTATAGTTTGGGAGTCACAAACACTACTATCATTGCGGAAGAAACATATAATTGTTTACTCCATATCCTCTCAAGAACAAGTCCAAGCTCTTCTTAGATAAACATTTCCAAATGATTCTTGACAATTTGGTAAGTGTTTTCTTCATAATCTAGTGTTTCTACACACTTTGACACTAGTTTCATCTTATTTACACACATTATCATGTGTTAAAACTCTTAGGAGAATATCATCTTCAAAGAGTTCAGCAACCATTTTCAAGTGTTCCAGGCTCGGAGATCTTCACAGTCATCTCTTTATCCAACCACAACCACACTCAGGGTGAGTTCATACCCCCACATTTTCGATTTTTCCATGTTTTTGGGGGGAATACAAGTAAAGTTTGGTTTGTCACGCAAATACTTGCATGTTTCATCTCTATGTTAAATACAAAACATTATTTGTAGGAAATACGGTTATCACTAGTTTGTACACAATTATTTGTGATATATTAGTTTTGAAATGCAAAATTAACAAAAACAAAACATAAACTAAGTTATATAATCATAAGAAAAGTTATGATTACAAAACTACAAGGATTTTGAGACTTTTACCAACATATAGTTTTTTTTCTAACAAAAAGGGTTACATTCTGGTTATTTCACCATTTTGTGGAAACAAACCGAAAAATATGATGTTTTAACCATACATTTTGAAAGTAGACAAAAACATCGTTAAAAACGGGGCAAAAGCTCGAAATGGACTTTTGCATACAAATTTCTCATACTTGTGTTGGATGTAAGATTTTATGACATAATCTTTTATAGACACCTAGACAAGATAATTACTATGTATTTATATAAATGATTATATAAATAGTCTTAACAAACAAACATAATAAACTATAATTGGTATAGTTTGGGAGTCACAAACACTACTATCATTACGGAAGAAACATATAATTGTTTACTCCATATCCTCTCAAGAACAAGTCCAAGCTCTTCTTAGATAAACATTTTCAAATGATTCTTGACAATTTGGTAAGTGTTTTCTTCATAATCTAGCGTTTCTACACACTTTGACACTAGTTTCATCTTATTTACACACATTATCATGTATTAAAACTCATAGGATAATACCATCTTCAAAGAGTTCATCAACCACTTTCAGGTGTTCCATGCTCGGAGATCTTCACAATCATCTCTTTATCCAACCACAACCACACTAAAGGTGAGTTCATACCCCCACTTTTTTTAGTGTTCCATGTTTTAGGGGAATACAAGTAATGTTTGGTTTATCACGCAAATACTTGCATGTTTCATCTCTATGTTAAATATAAAACATTATTTGCAGGAAATACGGTTATCACTAGTTTGTACAGAATTATTTGTGATATATTAGTATTGAAATGCAAAACTAACAAAAACAAAACATAAACTATGTTATATAATCATAAGAAAAATTATGATTACAAAACTACAAGGATTTTGAGTCTTTTACCAACATATAGTTTTTTTTTCTAACAAAAAGGGTTACATTCTGGTTATTTCACCGTTTTGTGGGAAACAACCAAAAAATATGATGTTTTAACCATACATTTTGAAAGTAGACAAAAACATCGTTAAAAACGGGGCAAAAGCTCGAAATGGACTTTTGCATACAAATTTCTCATACTTGTGTTGGATGTAAGATTTTATGACACAATCTTTTATAGACACCTAGACAAGATAATTACTATGTATTTATATAAATGATTATATAAATAGTCTTATCAAACAAACATAATAAACTATAATTGGTATAGTTTGGGAGTCACAAACACTACTATCATTACGAAAGAAACATATAATTGTTTACTCCATATCCTCTCAAGAACAAGTCCAAGCTCTTCTTAGATAAACATTTTCAAATGATTCTTGACAATTTGGTAAGTGTTTTCTTCAAAATCTAGTGTTTCTACACACTTTGACACAAGTTTCATCTTATTTACACACATTATCATGTATTAAAACTCATAGGATAATATCATCTTCAAAGAGTTCATCAACCACTTTCAGGTGTTCCATGCTCGGAGATCTTCACAATCATCTCTTTATCCAACCACAACCACACTAAAGGTGAGTTCATACCCCCACTTTTTTTAGTGTTCCATGTTTTAGGGGAATACAAGTAATGTTTGGTTTATCACGCAAATACTTGCATGTTTCATCTCTATGTTAAATATAAAACATTATTTGCAGGAAATACGGTTATCACTAGTTTGTACAGAATTATTTGTGATATATTAGTATTGAAATGCAAAACTAACAAAAACAAAACATAAACTATGTTATATAATCATAAGAAAAATTATGATTACAAAACTACAAGGATTTTGTGACTTTTACCAACATATAGTTTTTTTCTAACAAAAAGGGTTACATTCTGGTTATTTCACCGTTTTGTGGGAAACAACCCAAAAATATGATGTTTTAACCATACATTTTGAAAGTAGACAAAAACATCGTTAAAAACGGGGCAAAAGCTCGAAATGGACTTTTGCATACAAATTTCTCATACTTGTGTTGGATGTAAGATTTTATGACATAATCTTTTATAGACACCTAGACAAGATAATTACTATGTATTTATATAAATGATTATATAAATAGTCTTAACAAACAAACATAATAAACTATAATTGGTATAGTTTGGGAGTCACAAACACTACTATCATTGCGGAAGAAACATATAATTGTTTACTCCATATCCTCTCAAGAACAAGTCCAAGCTCTTCTTAGATAAACATTTCCAAATGATTCTTGACAATTTGGTAAGTGTTTTCTTGATAATCTAGTGTTTCTACACACTTTGACACTAGTTTCATCTTATTTACACACATTATCATGTGTTAAAACTCTTAGGAGAATATCATCTTCAAAGAGTTCATCAACCATTTTCAAGTGTTCCAGGCTCGGAGATCTTCACAGTCATCTCTTTATCCAACCACAACCACACTCAAGGTGAGTTCATACCCCCACATTTTCGATTTTTCCATGTTTTTGGGGGGAATACAAGTAAAGTTTGGTTTGTCACGCAAATACTTGCATGTTTCATCTCTATGTTAAATACAAAACATTATTTGTAGGAAATACGGTTATCACTAGTTTGTACACAATTATTTGTGATATATTAGTTTTGAAATGCAAAATTAACAAAAAACAAAACATAAACTAAGTTATATAATCATAAGAAAAGTTATGATTACAAAACTACAAGGATTTTGAGACTTTTACCAACATATAGTTTTTTTTCTAACAAAAAGGGTTACATTCTGGTTATTTCACCATTTTGTGGAAAACAACCCAAAAATATGATGTTTTAACCATACATTTTGAAAGTAGACAAAAACATCGTTAAAAACGGGGCAAAAGCTCGAAATGGACTTTTGCATACAAATTTCTCATACTTGTGTTGGATGTAAGATTTTATGACATAATCTTTTATAGACACCTAGACAAGATAATTACTATGTATTTATATAAATGATTATATAAATAGTCTTAACAAACAAACATAATAAACTATAATTGCTATAGTTTGGAAGTCACAAACACTACCATCATTGCGGAAGAAACATATATTTGTTTACTCCATATCCTCTCAAGAACAAGTTCAAGCTCTTCTTAGATAAACATTTCCAAATGATTCTTGACAATTTGGTAAGTGTTTTCTTCATAATCTAGTGTTTCTACACACTTTGACACTAGTTTCATCTTATTTACACACATTATCATGTGTTAAAACTCTTAGGAGAATATCATCTTCAAAGAATTCATCAACCATTTTCAAGTGTTCCAGGCTCGGAGATCTTCACAGTCATCTCTTTATCCAACCACAACCACACTCAAGGTGAGTTCATACCCCCACATTTTCGATTTTTCCATGTTTTAGGGGGGAATACAAGTAAAGTTTGGTTTGTCACGCAAATACTTGCATGTTTCATCTCTTTGTTAAATACAAAACATTATTTGCAGGAAATACGGTTATCACTAGTTTGTACACAATTATTTGTGATATATTAGTTTTGAAATGCAAAATTAACAAAAACAAAACATAAACTATGTTATATAATCGTAAGAAAAATTATGATTACAAAACTACAAGGATTTTGAGACTTTTACCAACATATAGTTTTTTTTTCTAACAAAAAGGGTTACATTCTGGTTATTTCACCATTTTGTGGAAAACAACCCAAAAATATGATGTTTTAACCATACATTTTGAAAGTAGACAAAAACATCGTTAAAAACGGGGCAAAAGCTCGAAATAGACTTTTGCATACAAATTTCTCATACTTGTGTTGGATGTAAGATTTTATGACATAATCTTTTATAGACACCTAGACAAGATAATTACTATGTATTTATATAAATGATTATATAAATAGTCTTAACAAACAAACATAATAAACTATAATTGGTATAGTTTGGGAGTCACAAACACTACTATCATTACGGAAGAAACATATAATTGTTTACTCCATATCCTCTCAAGAACAAGTCCAAGCTCTTCTTAGATAAACATTTTCAAATGATTCTTGACAATTTGGTAAGTGTTTTCTTCATAATCTAGTGTTTCTACACACTTTGACACTAGTTTCATCTTATTTACACACATTATCATGTATTAAAACTCATAGGATAATATCATCTTCAAAGAGTTCATCAACCACTTTCAGGTGTTCCATGCTCGGAGATCTTCACAATCATCTCTTTATCCAACCACAACCACACTAAAGGTGAGTTCATACCCCCACTTTTTTTAGTGTTTCATGTTTTAGGGGAATACAAGTAATGTTTGGTTTATCACGCAAATACTTGCATGTTTCATCTCTATGTTAAATATAAAACATTATTTGCAGGAAATACGGTTATCACTAGTTTGTACAGAATTATTTGTGATATATTAGTATTGAAATGCAAAACTAACAAAAACAAAACATAAACTATGTTATATAATCATAAGAAAAATTATGATTACAAAACTACAAGGATTTTGAGACTTTTACCAACATATAGTTTTTTTTTCTAACAAAAAGGGTTACATTCTGGTTATTTCACCGTTTTGTGGGAAACAACCAAAAAATATGATGTTTTAACCATACATTTTGAAAGTAGACAAAAACATCGTTAAAAACGGGGCAAAAGCTCGAAATGGACTTTTGCATACAAATTTCTCATACTTGTGTTGGATGTAAGCTTTTATGACATAATCTTTTATAGACACCTAGACAAGATAATTACTATGTATTTATATAAATGATTATATAAATAGTCTTAACAAACAAACATAATAAACTATAATTGGTATAGTTTGGGAGTCACAAACACTACTATCATTGCGGAAGAAACATATAATTGTTTACTCCATATCCTCTCAAGAACAAGTCCAAGCTCTTCTTAGATAAACATTTCCAAATGATTCTTGACAATTTGGTAAGTGTTTTCTTCATAATCTAGTGTTTCTACACACTTTGACACTAGTTTCATCTTATTTACACACATTATCATGTGTTAAAACTCTTAGGAGAATATCATCTTCGAAGAGTTCATCAACCATTTTCAAGTGTTCCAGGCTCGGAGATCTTCACAGTCATCTCTTTATCCAACCACAACCACACTCAAGGTGAGTTCATACCCCCACATTTTCGATTTTTCCATGTTTTTGGGGGGAATACAAGTAAAGTTTGGTTTGTCACGCAAATACTTGCATGTTTCATCTCTATGTTAAATACAAAACATTATTTGTAGGAAATACGGTTATCACTAGTTTGTACACAATTATTTGTGATATATTAGTTTTGAAATGCAAAATTAACAAAAACAAAACATAAACTAAGTTATATAATCATAAGAAAAGTTATGATTACAAAACTACAAGGATTTTGAGACTTTTACCAACATATAGTTTTTTTTCTAACAAAAAGGGTTACATTCTGGTTATTTCACCATTTTGTGGAAAACAACCCAAAAATATGATGTTTTAACCATACATTTTGAAAGTAGACAAAAACATCGTTAAAAACGGGGCAAAAGCTCGAAATAGACTTTTGCATACAAATTTCTCATACTTGTGTTGGATGTAAGATTTTATGACATAATCTTCTATAGACACCTAGACAAGATAATTACTATGTATTTATATAAATGATTATATAAATAGTCTTAACAAACAAACATAATAAACTATAATTGGTATAGTTTGGGAGTCACAAACACTACTATCATTACAGAAGAAACATATAATTGTTTACTCCATATCCTCTCAAGAACAAGTCCAAGCTCTTCTTAGATAAACATTTTCAAATGATTCTTGACAATTTGGTAAGTGTTTTCTTCATAATCTAGTGTTTCTACACACTTTGACACTAGTTTCATCTTATTTACACACATTATCATGTATTAAAACTCATAGGATAATATCATCTTCAAAGAGTTCATCAACCACTTTCAGGTGTTCCATGCTCGGAGATCTTCACAATCATCTCTTTATCCAACCACAACCACACTAAAGGTGAGTTCATACCCCCACTTTTTTTAGTGTTCCATGTTTTAGGGGAATACAAGTAATGTTTGGTTTATCACGCAAATACTTGCATGTTTCATCTCTATGTTAAATATAAAACATTATTTGCAGGAAATACGGTTATCACTAGTTTGTACAGAATTATTTGTGATATATTAGTATTGAAATGCAAAATTAACAAAAACAAAACATAAACTATGTTATATAATCATAAGAAAAATTATGATTACAAAACTACAAGGATTTTGAGACTTTTACCAACATATAGTTTTTTTTTCTAACAAAAAGGGTTACATTCTGGTTATTTCACCGTTTTGTGGGAAACAACCAAAAAATATGATGTTTTAACCATACATTTTGAAAGTAGACAAAAACATCGTTAAAAACGGGGCAAAAGCTCGAAATGGACTTTTGCATACAAATTTCTCATACTTGTGTTCGATGTAAGATTTTATGACATAATCTTTTATAGACACCTAGACAAGATAATTACTATGTATTTATATAAATGATTATATAAATAGTCTTAACAAACAAACATAATAAACTATAATTGGTATAGTTTGGGAGTCACAAACACTACTATCATTGCGGAAGAAACATATAATTGTTTACTCCATATCCTCTCAAGAACAAGTCCAAGCTCTTCTTAGATAAACATTTCCAAATGATTCTTGACAATTTGGTAAGTGTTTTCTTCATAATCTAGTGTTTCTACACACTTTGACACTAGTTTCATCTTATTTACACACATTATCATGTGTTAAAACTCTTAGGAGAATATCATCTTCGAAGAGTTCATCAACCATTTTCAAGTGTTCCAGGCTCGGAGATCTTCACAGTCATCTCTTTATCCAACCACAACCACACTCAAGGTGAGTTCATACCCCCACATTTTCGATTTTTCCATGTTTTTGGAGGGAATACAAGTAAAGTTTGGTTTGTCACGCAAATACTTGCATGTTTCATCTCTATGTTAAATACAAAACATTATTTGTAGGAAATACGGTTATCACTAGTTTGTACACAATTATTTGTGATATATTAGTTTTGAAATGCAAAATTAACAAAAACAAAACATAAACTAAGTTATATAATCATAAGAAAAGTTATGATTACAAAACTACAAGGATTTTGAGACTTTTACCAACATATAGTTTTTTTTCTAACAAAAAGGGTTACATTCTGGTTATTTCACCATTTTGTGGAAAACAACCCAAAAATATGATGTTTTAACCATACATTTTGAAAGTAGACAAAAACATCGTTAAAAACGGGGCAAAAGCTCGAAATGGACTTTTGCATACAAATTTCTCATACTTGTGTTGGATGTAAGATTTTATGACATAATCTTTTATAGACACCTAGACAAGATAATTACTATGTATTTATATAAATGATTATATAAATAGTCTTAACAAACAAACATAATAAACTATAATTGCTATAGTTTGGGAGTCACAAACACTACCATCATTGCGGAAGAAACATATAATTGTTTACTCCATATCCTCTAGAGAACAAGTTCAAGCTCTTCTTAGATAAACATTTCCAAATGATTCTTGACAATTTGGTAAGTGTTTTCTTCATAATCTAGTGTTTCTACACACTTTGACACTAGTTTCATCTTATTACACACATTATCATGTGTTAAAACTCTTAGGAGAATATCATCTTCAAAGAGTTCATCAACCATTTTCAAGTGTTCCAGGCTCGGAGATCTTCACAGTCATCTCTTTATCCAACCACAACCACACTCAAGGTGAGTTCATACCCCCACACTTTCGATTTTTCCATGTTTTAGGGGGGAATACAAGTAAAGTTTGGTTTGTCACGCAAATACTTGCATGTTTCATCTCTATGTTAAATACAAAACATTATTTGCAGGAAATACGGTTATCACTAGTTTGTACACAATTATTTGTGATATATTAGTTTTGAAATGCAAAATTAACAAAAACAAAACATAAACTATGTTATATAATCATAAGAAAAATTATGATTACAAAACTACACGGATTTTGAGACTTTTACCAACATATAGTTTTTTTTTCTAACAAAAAGGGTTACATTCTGGTTATTTCACCATTTTGTGGAAAACAACCCAAAAATATGATGTTTTAACCATACATTTTGAAAGTAGACAAAAACATCGTTAAAAACGGGGCAAAAGCTCGAAATAGACTTTTGCATACAAATTTCTCATACTTGTGTTGGATGTAAGATTTTATGACATAATCTTTTATAGACACCTAGACAAGATAATTACTATGTATTTATATAAATGATTATATAAATAGTCTTAACAAACAAACATAATAAACTATAATTGGTATAGTTTGGGAGTCACAAACACTACTATCATTGCGGAAGAAACATATAATTGTTTACTCCATATCCTCTCAAGAACAAGTCCAAGCTCTTCTTAGATAAACATTTTCAAATGATTCTTGACAATTTGGTAAGTGTTTTCTTCATAATCTAGTGTTTCTACACACTTTGACACTAGTTTCATCTTATTTACACACATTATCATGTGTTAAAACTCTTAGGAGAATATCATCTTCGAAGAGTTCATCAACCATTTTCAAGTGTTCCAGGCTCGGAGATCTTCACAGTCATCTCTTTATCCAACCACAACCACACTCAAGGTGAGTTTATACCCCCACATTTTCGATTTTTCCATGTTTTTGGGGGGAATACAAGTAAAGTTTGGTTTGTCACGCAAATACTTGCATGTTTCATCTCTATGTTAAATACAAAACATTATTTGTAGGAAATACGGTTATCACTAGTTTGTACACAATTATTTGTGATATATTAGTTTTGAAATGCAAAATTAACAAAAACAAAACATAAACTAAGTTATATAATCATAAGAAAAGTTATGATTACAAAACTACAAGGATTTTGAGACTTTTACCAACATATAGTTTTTTTTCTAACAAAAAGGGTTACATTCTGGTTATTTCACCATTTTGTGGAAAACAACCCAAAAATATGATGTTTTAACCATACATTTTGAAAGTAGACAAAAACATCGTTAAAAACGGGGCAAAAGCTCGAAATGGACTTTTGCATACAAATTTCTCATACTTGTGTTGGATGTAAGATTTTATGACATAATCTTTTATAGACACCTAGACAAGATAATTACTATGTATTTATATAAATGATTATATAAATAGTCTTAACAAACAAACATAATAAACTATAATTGCTATAGTTTGGGAGTCACAAACACTACCATCATTGCGGAAGAAACATATAATTGTTTACTCCATATCCTCTCAAGAACAAGTTCAAGCTCTTCTTAGATAAACATTTCCAAATGATTCTTGACAATTTGGTAAGTGTTTTCTTCATAATCTAGTGTTTCTACACACTTTGACACTAGTTTCATCTTATTTACACACATTATCATGTGTTAAAACTCTTAGGAGAATATCATCTTCAAAGAGTTCATCAACCATTTTCAAGTGTTCCAGGCTCGGAGATCTTCACAGTCATCTCTTTATCCAACCACAACCACACTCAAGGTGAGTTCATACCCCCACACTTTCGATTTTTCCATGTTTTAGGGGGGAATACAAGTAAAGTTTGGTTTGTCACGCAAATACTTGCATGTTTCATCTCTATGTTAAATACAAAACATTATTTGCAGGAAATACGGTTATCACTAGTTTGTACACAATTATTTGTGATATATTAGTTTTGAAATGCAAAATTAACAAAAACAAAACATAAACTATGTTATATAATCATAAGAAAAATTATGATTACAAAACTACACGGATTTTGAGACTTTTACCAACATATAGTTTTTTTTTCTAACAAAAAGGGTTACATTCTGGTTATTTCACCATTTTGTGGAAAACAACCCAAAAATATGATGTTTTAACCATACATTTTGAAAGTAGACAAAAACATCGTTAAAAACGGGGCAAAAGCTCGAAATAGACTTTTGCATACAAATTTCTCATACTTGTGTTGGATGTAAGATTTTATGACATAATCTTTTATAGACACCTAGACAAGATAATTACTATGTATTTATATAAATGATTATATAAATAGTCTTAACAAACAAACATAATAAACTATAATTGGTATAGTTTGGGAGTCACAAACACTACTATCATTACGGAAGAAACATATAATTGTTTACTCCATATCCTCTCAAGAACAAGTCCAAGCTCTTCTTAGATAAACATTTTCAAATGATTCTTGACAATTTGGTAAGTGTTTTCTTCATAATCTAGTGTTTCTACACACTTTGACACTAGTTTCATCTTATTTACACACATTATCATGTATTAAAACTCATAGGATAATATCATCTTCAAAGAGTTCATCAACCACTTTCAGGTGTTCCATGCTCGGAGATCTTCACAATCATCTCTTTATCCAACCACAACCACACTAAAGGTGAGTTCATACCCCCACTTTTTTTAGTGTTCCATGTTTTAGGGGAATACAAGTAATGTTTGGTTTATCACGCAAATACTTGCATGTTTCATCTCTATGTTAAATATAAAACATTATTTGCAGGAAATACGGTTATCACTAGTTTGTACAGAATTATTTGTGATATATTAGTATTGAAATGCAAAACTAACAAAAACAAAACATAAACTATGTTATATAATCATAAGAAAAATTATGATTACAAAACTACAAGGATTTTGAGACTTTTACCAACATATAGTTTTTTTTTCTAACAAAAAGGGTTACATTCTGCTATTTCACCGTTTTGTGGGAAACAACCCAAAAATATGATGTTTTAACCATACATTTTGAAAGTAGACAAAAACATCGTTAAAAACGGGGCAAAAGCTCGAAATGGACTTTTGCATACAAATTTCTCATACTTGTGTTGGATGTAAGATTTTATGACATAATCTTTTATAGACACCTAGACAAGATAATTACTATGTATTTATATAAATGATTATATAAATAGTCTTAACAAACAAACATAATAAACTATAATTGGTATAGTTTGGGAGTCACAAACACTACTATCATTGCGGAAGAAACATATAATTGTTTACTCCATATCCTCTCAAGAACAAATCCAAGCTCTTCTTAGATAAACATTTCCAAATGATTCTTGACAATTTGGTAAGTGTTTTCTTCATAATCTAGTGTTTCTACACACTTTGACACTAGTTTCATCTTATTTACACACATTATCATGTGTTAAAACTCTTAGGAGAATATCATCTTCAAAGAGTTCATCAACCATTTTCAAGTGTTCCAGGCTCGGAGATCTTCACAGTCATCTCTTTATCCAACCACAACCACACTCAAGGTGAGTTCATACCCCCACATTTTCGATTTTTCCATGTTTTTGGGGGGAATACAAGTAAAGTTTGGTTTGTCACGCAAATACTTGCATGTTTCATCTCTATGTTAAATACAAAACATTATTTGTAGGAAATACGGTTATCACTAGTTTGTACACAATTATTTGTGATATATTAGTTTTGAAATGCAAAATTAACAAAAAACAAAACATAAACTAAGTTATATAATCATAAGAAAAGTTATGATTACAAAACTACAAGGATTTTGAGACTTTTACCAACATATAGTTTTTTTTCTAACAAAAAGGGTTACATTCTGGTTATTTCACCATTTTGTGGAAAACAACCCAAAAATATGATGTTTTAACCATACATTTTGAAAGTAGACAAAAACATCGTTAAAAACGGGGCAAAAGCTCGAAATGGACTTTTGCATACAAATTTCTCATACTTGTGTTGGATGTAAGATTTTATGACATAATCTTTTATAGACACCTAGACAAGATAATTACTATGTATTTATATAAATGATTATATAAATAGTCTTAACAAACAAACATAATAAACTATAATTGCTATAGTTTGGGAGTCACAAACACTACCATCATTGCGGAAGAAACATATAATTGTTTACTCCATATCCTCTCAAGAACAAGTTCAAGCTCTTCTTAGATAAACATTTCCAAATGATTCTTGACAATTTGGTAAGTGTTTTCTTCATAATCTAGTGTTTCTACACACTTTGACACTAGTTTCATCTTATTTACACACATTATCATGTGTTAAAACTCTTAGGAGAATATCATCTTCAAAGAGTTCATCAACCATTTTCAAGTGTTCCAGGCTCGGAGATCTTCACAGTCATCTCTTTATCCAACCACAACCACACTCAAGGTGAGTTCATACCCCCACACTTTCGATTTTTCCATGTTTTAGGGGGGAATACAAGTAAAGTTTGGTTTGTCACGCAAATACTTGCATGTTTCATCTCTATGTTAAATACAAAACATTATTTGCAGGAAATACGGTTATCACTAGTTTGTACACAATTATTTGTGATATATTAGTTTTGAAATGCAAAATTAACAAAAACAAAACATAAACTATGTTATATAATCATAAGAAAAATTATGATTACAAAACTACACGGATTTTGAGACTTTTACCAACATATAGTTTTTTTTTCTAACAAAAAGGGTTACATTCTGGTTATTTCACCATTTTGTGGAAAACAACCCAAAAATATGATGTTTTAACCATACATTTTGAAAGTAGACAAAAACATCGTTAAAAACGGGGCAAAAGCTCGAAATAGACTTTTGCATACAAATTTCTCATACTTGTGTTGGATGTAAGATTTTATGACATAATCTTTTATAGACACCTAGACAAGATAATTACTATGTATTTATATAAATGATTATATAAATAGTCTTAACAAACAAACATAATAAACTATAATTGGTATAGTTTGGGAGTCACAAACACTACTATCATTACGGAAGAAACATATAATTGTTTACTCCATATCCTCTCAAGAACAAGTCCAAGCTCTTCTTAGATAAACATTTTCAAATGATTCTTGACAATTTGGTAAGTGTTTTCTTCATAATCTAGTGTTTCTACACACTTTGACACTAGTTTCATCTTATTTACACACATTATCATGTATTAAAACTCATAGGATAATATCATCTTCAAAGAGTTCATCAACCACTTTCAGGTGTTCCATGCTCGGAGATCTTCACAATCATCTCTTTATCCAACCACAACCACACTAAAGGTGAGTTCATACCCCCACTTTTTTTAGTGTTCCATGTTTTAGGGGAATACAAGTAATGTTTGGTTTATCACGCAAATACTTGCATGTTTCATCTCTATGTTAAATATAAAACATTATTTGCAGGAAATACGGTTATCACTAGTTTGTACAGAATTATTTGTGATATATTAGTATTGAAATGCAAAACTAACAAAAACAAAACATAAACTATGTTATATAATCATAAGAAAAATTATGATTACAAAACTACAAGGATTTTGAGACTTTTACCAACATATAGTTTTTTTTTCTAACAAAAAGGGTTACATTCTGCTATTTCACCGTTTTGTGGGAAACAACCCAAAAATATGATGTTTTAACCATACATTTTGAAAGTAGACAAAAACATCGTTAAAAACGGGGCAAAAGCTCGAAATGGACTTTTGCATACAAATTTCTCATACTTGTGTTGGATGTAAGATTTTATGACATAATCTTTTATAGACACCTAGACAAGATAATTACTATGTATTTATATAAATGATTATATAAATAGTCTTAACAAACAAACATAATAAACTATAATTGGTATAGTTTGGGAGTCACAAACACTACTATCATTGCGGAAGAAACATATAATTGTTTACTCCATATCCTCTCAAGAACAAGTCCAAGCTCTTCTTAGATAAACATTTCCAAATGATTCTTGACAATTTGGTAAGTGTTTTCTTCATAATCTAGTGTTTCTACACACTTTGACACTAGTTTCATCTTATTTACACACATTATCATGTGTTAAAACTCTTAGGAGAATATCATCTTCAAAGAGTTCATCAACCATTTTCAAGTGTTCCAGGCTCGGAGATCTTCACAGTCATCTCTTTATCCAACCACAACCACACTCAAGGTGAGTTCATACCCCCACATTTTCGATTTTTCCATGTTTTTGGGGGGAATACAAGTAAAGTTTGGTTTGTCACGCAAATACTTGCATGTTTCATCTCTATGTTAAATACAAAACATTATTTGTAGGAAATACGGTTATCACTAGTTTGTACACAATTATTTGTGATATATTAGTTTTGAAATGCAAAATTAACAAAAACAAAACATAAACTAAGTTATATAATCATAAGAAAAGTTATGATTACAAAACTACAAGGATTTTGAGCCTTTTACCAACATATAGTTTTTTTTCTAACAAAAAGGGTTACATTCTGGTTATTTCACCATTTTGTGGAAAACAACCCAAAAATATGATGTTTTAACCATACATTTTGAAAGTAGACAAAAACATCGTTAAAAACGGGGCAAAAGCTCGAAATGGACTGTTGCATACAAATTTCTCATACTTGTGTTGGATGTAAGATTTTCTGACATAATCTTTTATAGACACCTAGACAAGATAATTACTATGTATTTATATAAATGATTATATAAATAGTCTTAACAAACAAACATAATAAACTATAATTGGTATAGTTTGGGAGTCACAAACACTACCATCATTGCGGAAGAAACATATAATTGTTTACTCCATATCCTCTCAAGAACAAGTCCAAGCTCTTCTTAGATAAACATTTCAAATGATTCTTGACAATTTGGTAAGTGTTTTCTTCATAATCTAGTGTTTCTACACACTTTGACACTAGTTTCATCTTATTTACACACATTATCATGTGTTAAAACTCTTAGGAGAATATCATCTTCAAAGAGTTCATCAACCATTTTCAAGTGTTCCAGGCTCGGAGATCTTCACAGTCATCTCTTTATCCAACCACAACCACACTCAAGGTGAGTTCATACCCCCACATTTTCGATTTTTCCATGTTTTAGGGGGGAATACAAGTAAAGTTTGGTTTGTCACGCAAATACTTGCATGTTTCATCTCTATGTTAAATACAAAACATTATTTGCAGGAAATACGGTTATCACTAGTTTGTACACAATTATTTGTGATATATTAGTTTTGAAATGCAAAATTAACAAAAACAAAACATAAACTATGTTATATAATCATAAGAAAAATTATGATTACAAAACTACAAGGATTTTGAGACTTTTACCAACATATAGTTTTTTTTTCTAACAAAAAGGGTTACATTCTGGTTATTTCACCATTTTGTGGAAAACAACCCAAAAATATGATGTTTTAACCATACATTTTGAAAATAGACAAAAACATCGTTAAAAACGGGGCAAAAGCTCGAAATGGACTTTTGCATACAAATTTCTCATACTTGTGTTGGATGTAAGATTTTATGACATAATCTTTTATAGACACCTAGACAAGATAATTACTATGTATTTATATAAATGATTATATAAATAGTCTTAACAAACAAACATAATAAACTATAATTGGTATAGTTTGGGAGTCACAAACACTACTATCATTACGGAAGAAACATATAATTGTTTACTCCATATCCTCTCAAGAACAAGTCCAAGCTCTTCTTAGATAAACATTTTCAAATGATTCTTGACAATTTGGTAAGTGTTTTCTTCATAATCTAGTGTTTCTACACACTTTGACACTAGTTTCATCTTATTTATACACATTATCATGTATTAAAACTCATAGGATAATATCATCTTCAAAGAGTTCATCAACCACTTTCAGGTGTTCCATGCTCGGAGATCTTCACAATCATCTCTTTATCCAACCACAACCACACTAAAGGTGAGTTCATACCCCCACTTTTTTTAGTGTTCCATGTTTTAGGGGAATACAAGTAATGTTTGGTTTATCACGCAAATACTTGCATGTTTCATCTCTATGTTCAATATAAAACATTATTTGCAGGAAATACGGTTATCACTAGTTTGTACAGAATTATTTGTGATATATTAGTATTGAAATGCAAAACTAACAAAAACAAAACATAAACTATGTTATATAATCATAAGAAAAATTATGATTACAAAACTACAAGGATTTTGAGACTTTTACCAACATATAGTTTTTTTTTCTAACAAAAAGGGTTACATTCTGGTTATTTCACCGTTTTGTGGGAAACAACCCAAAAATATGATGTTTTAACCATACATTTTGAAAGTAGACAAAAACATCGTTAAAAACGGGGCAAAAGCTCGAAATGGACTTTTGCATACAAATTTCTCATACTTGTGTTGGATGTAAGATTTTATGACATAATCTTTTATAGACACCTAGACAAGATAATTACTATGTATTTATATAAATGATTATATAAATAGTCTTAACAAACAAACATAATAAACTATAATTGGTATAGTTTGGGAGTCACAAACACTACTATCATTGCGGAAGAAACATATAATTGTTTACTCCATATCCTCTCAAGAACAAGTCCAAGCTCTTCTTAGATAAACATTTCCAAATGATTCTTGACAATTTGGTAAGTGTTTTCTTCATAATCTAGTGTTTCTACACACTTTGACACTAGTTTCATCTTATTTACACACATTATCATGTGTTAAAACTCTTAGGAGAATATCATCTTCAAAGAGTTCATCAACCATTTTCAAGTGTTCCAGGCTCTGAGATCTTCACAGTCATCTCTTTATCCAACCACAACCACACTCAAGGTGAGTTCATACCCCCACATTTTCGATTTTTCCATGTTTTTGGGGGGAATACAAGTAATGTTTGGTTTGTCACGCAAATACTTGCATGTTTCATCTCTATGTTAAATACAAAACATTATTTGTAGGAAATACGGTTATCACTAGTTTGTACACAATTATTTGTGATATATTAGTTTTGAAATGCAAAATTAACAAAAACAAAACATAAACTAAGTTATATAATCATAAGAAAAGTTATGATTACAAAACTACAAGGATTTTGAGACTTTTACCAACATATAGTTTTTTTTCTAACAAAAAGGGTTACATTCTGGTTATTTCACCATTTTGTGGAAAACAACCCAAAAATATGATGTTTTAACCATACATTTTGAAAGTAGACAAAAACATCGTTAAAAACGGGGCAAAAGCTCGAAATGGACTTTTGCATACAAATTTCTCATACTTGTGTTGGATGTAAGATTTTATGACATAATCTTTTATAGACACCTAGACAAGATAATTACTATGTATTTATATAAATGATTATATAAATAGTCTTAACAAACAAACATAATAAACTATAATTGGTATAGTTTGGGAGTCACAAACACTACCATCATTGCGGAAGAAACATATAATTGTTTACTCCATATCCTCTCAAGAACAAGTCCAAGCTCTTCTTAGATAAACATTTCCAAATGATTCTTGACAATTTGGTAAGTGTTTTCTTCATAATCTAGTGTTTCTAGACACTTTGACACTAGTTTCATCTTATTTACACACATTATCATGTGTTAAAACTCTAAGGAGAATATCATCTTCAAAGAGTTCATCAACCATTTTCAAGTGTTCCAGGCTCGGAGATCTTCACAGTCATCTCTTTATCCAACCACAACCACACTCAAGGTGAGTTCATACCCCCACATTTTTTATTTTTCCATGTTTTAGGGGGGAATACAAGTAAAGTTTGGTTTGTCACGCAAATACTTGCATGTTTCATCTCTATGTTAAATACAAAACATTATTTGCAGGAAATACGGTTATCACTAGTTTGTACACAATTATTTGTGATATATTAGTTTTGAAATGCAAAATTAACAAAAACAAAACATAAACTATGTTATATAATCATAAGAAAAGTTATGATTACAAAACTACAAGGATATTGAGACTTTTACCAACATATAGTTTTTTTTCTAACAAAAAGGGTTACATTCTGGTTATTTCACCATTTTGTGGGAAACAACCCAAAAATATGATGTTTTAACCATACATTTTGAAAGTAGAGAAAAACATCGTTAAAAACGGGGCAAAAGCTCGAAATTGACTTTTGCATACAAATTCCTCATACTTGTGTTCGATGTAAGATTTTATGACATAATCTTTTATAGAAACCTAGACAAGATAATTACTATGTATTTATATAAATGATTATATAAATAGTCTTAACAAACAAACATAATAAACTATAATTTGTATAGTTTGGGAGTCACAAGCACTACTATCATTACGGAAGAAACATATAATTGTTTTCTTCATATCCTCTCAAGAACAAGTCCAAGCTCTTCTTAGATAAACATTTCCAAATGATTTTTGACAATTTGGTATGTGTTTTATTCATAATCTAGTGTTTCTACACACTTTGACACTAGTTTCATCTTATTTACACACATTATCATGTGTTAAAACTCTTAGGATAATATCATCTACAACGAGTTTATCAACCACTTTCAAGTGTTCGAGGCTCGAAGATCTTCACAATCATATCTTTATCCAACCACAACCACACTCAAGGTGAGTTCATACCCCCACATTTTTGAGTTTTCCATGTTTTAGGGGGAAATACAAGTAAAGTTTGGTTTATCATGGAAATACTTGCATGTTTCATCTTTATGTTAAATATAAAAAATTATTTGCAGGAAATACGGTTATCACTAGTTTGTACAGAATTATTTGTGATATATTAGTATTGAAATGCAAAACTAACAAAAACAAAACATAAACTGTGTTATATAATCATAAGAAAAGTTATGATTACAAAACTACAAGGATTTTGAGACTTTTACCAACATATAGTTTTTTTTTCTAACAAAAAGGGTTACATTCTGGTTATTTCACCATTTTGTGGAAAACAACCCAAAAATATGATGTTTTAACCATACATTTTGAAAGTAGACAAAAACATTGTTAAAAACGGGGCAAAAGCTCGAAATGGACTTTTGCATAGAAATTTCTCATACTTGTGTTGGATGTATGATTTTATGACATAATCTTTTATAGACACCTAGACAAGATAATTACTATGTATTTATATAAATGATTATATAAATATTCTTAACAAACAAACATAATAAACTATAATTTGTATAGTTTGGGAGTCACAAACACTACTATCATTACGGAAGAAACATATAATTGTTTACTCCATATCCTCTCAAGAACAAGTCCAAGCTCTTCTTAGATAAACATTTCCAAATGATTCTTGACAATTTGGTAAGTGTTTTCTTTATAATCTAGTGTTTATACACACTTTGACACTAGTTTCATCTTATTTACACACATTATTATGTGTTAAAACTCTTAGGATAATATCATCTTCATAGAGTTCATCAACCACTTTCAAGTGCTCTAGGCTCGGAGATCTTCACAATCATCTCTTTATCCAACCACAACCACACTCAAGGTGAGTTCATACCCCCCACATTTTCGAGTTTTCCATGTTTTAGGGGGGAATACAAGTAAAGTTTGGTTTATCATGCAAAGACTTGCATGTTTCATCTCTATGTTAAATATAAAACAATATTTGCAGGAAATACGGTTATCGCTACTTTGTAGACAATTATTTGTGATATATTAGTTTTGAAATGCAAAACTAACAAAAACAAAACATAAACTATGTTATATAATCATAAGAAAAGTTATGATTACAAAACTACAAGGATTTTGAGACTTTTACCAACATATGGTTTTTTTTCTAACAAAAAGGGTTACATTCTGGTTATTTCACCATTTTGTGGAAAACAACCCAAAAATATGATGTTTTAACCATACATTTTGAAAGTAGACAAAAACATTGTTAAAAATGTGGCAAAAGCTCGAAATGGACTTTTGCATACAAATTTCTCATACTTGTGTTGGATGTAAAATTTTATGACATAATCTTTTATAGGCACCTAGACAAGATAATTACTATGTATTTATATAAATGATTATATAAATAGTCTTAACAAACAAACATAATAAACTATAATTGGTATAGTTTGGGAGTCACAAACACTACTATCATTACGGAAGAAACATATAATTGTTTACTCCATATCCTCTCAAGAACAAGTCCAATCTCTTCTTAGATAAACATTTCCAAATGATTCTTGACAATTTGGTAAGTGTTTTGTTCATAATCTAGTGTTTCTACCGACTTTGACACTGGTTTCATCTTATTTACACACATTATCATGTGTTAAAACTCTTAGGATAATATCATCTTCAAAGTGTTCATCAACCACTTTCAAGTGTTCGAGGCTCGGAGATCTTCATAATCATCTCTTTATCCAACCACAACCACACTCAAGGTGAGTTCATACCCCCACATTTTCGAGTTTTCCATGTTTTAGGGGGGAATACAAGTAAAGTTTGGTTTATCACGCAAATACTTGCATGTTTCATCTCTATGTTAAATATAAAACTTTATTTGGAGGAAATACGGTTATCACTAGTTTGTACACAATTATTTGTGATATATTAGTTTGGAAATGCAAAACTAACAAAAACAAAACATAAACTATGTTATATAATCATAAGAAAAGTTATGATTACAAAACTACAAGGATTTTGAGACTTTTACCAACACATAGTTTTTTTTCTAACAAAAAGGGTTACATTCTGGTTATTTCACCATTTTGTGGAAAACAACCCAAAAATATGATGTTTTAACCATACATTTTGAAAATAGACAAAAACATCGTTAAAAACAGGGCAAAAGCTCGAAATGGACTTTTGCATACAAATTTCTCATACTTGTGTTGGATGTAAGATTTTTTGACTTAATCTTTTATAGACACCTAGACAAGATAATTACTATGTATTTATATAAATGATTATATAAATAGTCTTAACAAACAAACATAATAAACTATAATTGGTATAGTTTGGGAGTCACAAACACTACTATCATTGCGGAAGAAAGATATAATTGTTAACTCCATATCGTCTCAAGAACAAGTCCAAGCTCTTCTTAGATAAACATTTCCAAATGATTCTTGACAATTTGGTAAGTGTTTTCTTCATAATCTAGTGTTTCTACACACTTTGACACTAGTTTCATCTTATTTACACACATTATCATGTGTTAAAACTCTTAGGATAATATCATCTTCAAAGAGTTCATCAACCATTTTCAAGTGTTCCAGGCTCGGAGATCTTCACAGTCATCTCTTTATCCAACCACAACCACACTCAAGGTGAGTTCATACCCCCCACATTTTCGAGTTTTCCTTGTTTTAGGGGGGAAGACAAGTAAAGTTTGGTTTGTCACGCAAATACTTGCATGTTTCATCTCTATGTTAAATATAAAACATTATTTGCAGGAAATACGGTTATCACTAGTTTGTACACAATTATTTGTGATATATTAGTTTTGAAATGCAAAACTAACGAAAACAAAACATAAGCTATGTTATATAATCATAAGAAAAGTTATGATTACAAAACTACAAGGATTTTGAGACTTTTACCAACATATAGTTTTTTTTCTAACAAAAAGGGTTACATTCTGGTTATTTCACCATTTTTGTCACACCCCCAAAACTTATGAACAGCGGAAACGTTCTGGGGTGGAGGACGTCATGTACAGTATCACAACAATGCAAGTAGTAAACAAGCAACAACATCATCCATTGCATTAATAATATAATTTCATACAAGTGTATTCTGTCAAGTTTTAAAGACACCAAAACAATATACATCAAAAATATAAGATGAGTCTGGAACGAGCTCCATCTTCTCAAAACCTGGCTCCAGTACCTGTCTACTGGTGACCTGAGAATACAAGTTATTTTGAAAGAGTTTATCAGCTTTAAAGCTGGTGAGATCATAAGTATATTGGTGTCTGTGTTTGTATGAAAGCATTTGTAAGATGTTTTGTAAAATGTACTGTATATGTTTGTATTTGTTTGAACTCTCCTAGAAAACCCTATGTTTCCTACTAAAAGTAGCCTTCTACCAAGGTATCTAGTGTCTGTGTGTGTATCTCTTGTAAAAGTGTGTATTTTCCCAAATCCGACTATCATTAACCAAAAATATAGTTTTTACATCATTGTTTATTGTGTGAATAACACAAAGTAAAATGTAAGGGAAAATGTTATAGTACTGTAGTGCTGTATTAAGTAACTACTGCTGTACTAACTACCTTAAGCCAAATGTAAAATTTTAAGGTAACATGTGATCGGCCTGTATCTTGCTACCGACTCAATAGTAAAACGACAATGTAAGATGCCGTAAAAATGACGTTTGGCACCCGTAGACTTGCAAGTCCCACTGTAGCGAGCAGCAAGGTGTAGGATAGTCAATCCAGTATAGATCTATACACAAACTCATACGCTCCCCAATTAAGGAGATTCTGATACAAAAACAGTCATGGCAGGTAGTGTCATGCCCTGTTTAATGGCTCACATAAATGTATTAATGTAAATGTTATGTGATTTGTGTGCTAGCTGTATTGTGTTCTTTCTCTGTCTAGCCTGTATGTTTGTTTCTCGTCATAGTGTCTATTGTTTGTTTCTCATCACTCTGTATTATGTTTGTTTCTCATCACTTTGTTTTATGTTTGTTTCTCATCATAGCATGTATTGACTCATGTATGAACTGACTCATTGTATGTTTCATTGTTCTAGTAATAGTATCTTCCTAAACTACCCCTATGGTAGCTTACTAGCAATGTATGAACATGTTTGTATACCCTTGCTACCCAAGGGCATGTAACTGAATGAAAGAAATAACCTTTTATATCCATATACATATACATCATATATAACTAGGATTCAAACGACCTTCGGACAACTAACCTTGATACCCTAAGTCCACAACCAAACAAGGAACAGGAAGTAAGGTAGGCTAGCAGTCCTAAGTCCTTTCAATCCTACTTATATAACTATATCTATATAGATACACAGAATATAAGTTTAAAAGAGTTTAAGTAAAATTATTTGATAAATAAAAGAGTTTGTAAAGTAGTTTGAGGTAAAACAGTTTGATAAACAGTTTGAAAAGTAAGAAAACCATTTGTTTGGTAGTTATTAATCATAGGTGATTGATATAATAACTATAGTTGTTCAAATTGTACCCTCCCCCCCATAAAAGCATTTAAAAACATTTAAAAGGTTAATTAAGGGGGTATGAACTCACCTGTAGTGAGAGGTTTGGATGAACTGAAGAGATAGGATTGCTAGGTGTCAAGTAAAGACTTGTACACACAGTGATCCTATTTAACATATAAATACACATATATGTATTCAATTAGTCTTTAAACAACTAATTTATAAAGTTAAGACATCCTAAGACAAGTTAAACACTTTATATAAGTGTTATAAGTCCCAAGGATTGCATCTAAGTGTTGTAGGACCAAGCTATGGGGTTTAGGGTTCAAGGGAACCCCTTTCATGAGTTTACGGTTTCTTGACCATAACCACATGAGTTTACGGTCGTAAACCCATGAGTTTACGGCCGTAAACTCACACCCTTTTGACCATTTGTTGTTTTGAAGGTTTCTAAGTCCTTAGTAGTGTTTCCATTTGAAGTATAAGTCTATGGAAGAAGTTAGGGCACCATTTCACTCCTAAAAGGAGTTTACGGCCCTAAGACCGTTTCCCTTTGGGTTTACGGTCGTAAACCCATATGGATGATGGTATTTTGATGTTTACAAGTCCTAAACACATTAAGGTATAAGTCTAGACTAGTTTCCAAGGCTAAGGAAGGGACTAGGGTCACTTTGGCCCCTTAAGAAGGGTTTACGGTCCAAGGCGTTCTTGGACCGTAAACACCTTTGATCTTGGTGTTTCCTTGTGTTTTTTGATGTAAAGATGTGTAGCAAGCTTAAACATACTCTAGGATAGAAGTACTTACAATATAGAAGCTTGAAATGTGCCAAAAGTCCAAGAACACTAGTGTATGTTCTTGGTGTTCTTGGTGAAACTTGAAGATCAAGCCTTTTGGACTAATTTTTCGGATAGAAGTGTGTTAAAACACTAGATTAAATGATATACTAACTCAAAAGGGCTAGAAACACTTACTATATTGAAGATCTTGAATAAAACTTGGATGATACTTGAGAGAGTTTGATATTTGTTCTTGAAAAAGTGGAAAAGTGTTAAAAATGGCTAAGTGCCACTTATATACCCCTTTCCGTTAGGGTTTACGGCCGTAAACACCAAGTTTAGGCCATAAACTCTAAACTTTTGATGTGTTGGAACTTTATTGTTGCACAATAAACCCTAGGGCATCCTCTCTCCTGATATCTCCTAAAGTATTAATCCTAAAATACTCAAACTTATTCCAAAAAGTCTGAAAATTTAACAGTAACTGTTTTGACTTCTATTGACTTGACATGTTGTACAGAATAGAAATTTCGGGTTGTCACATCATCCCCTCCTTAGAAGGAATTTCGTCCCGAAATTAGAATTTAAGCAAATAAGTAGTTACAGATAACTAAGTAAAAAGACGAGGATATTTCAGTTTCATCTGATCCTCTTGCTCCCAAGTTAATTCAGGTCCTCGCTTGGCGTTCCAGCGAACCTTCACTATCGGGATGCGGCTTTGTTTCGTTTGCTTGACCTCCCGGTCCATGATCTCTACTGGTTCTTCCACGAACTTGAGGCTCTCGTTGATCTCGATCTCATCGAGTGGGATTACAAGAGTCTCGTCGGACAGACACTTTTTCAAGTTCGAGACGTGGAAGGTAGAATGTACGTTACTGAGTTCGCTCGGTAAGTTAAGTTTGTAAGCTACAGGGCCGATTCTGGCAAGAATCTCGAAAGGCCCAATGTACCTTGGATTTAGCTTTCCACGCTTTCCGAAGCGTATTAAGCCCTTCCAGGGTGAGACCTTTAATAGAACACGATCGCCCACCTGGAATTCCAACGGTTTCCTTCGTTTATTAACGTAGCTTTTCTGTCGGTCTCTGGAGGCTTTCAATCGTTCACGAATCTGAACGATCTTCTCCGTCGTTTCCCGAATGATTTCCGGACCTGTGAGAGTGCTTTCACGAACTCGTCCCTTAGCTAACTGGGTCTCACCCACCTCGGCCCAGCACAGAGGGGATCTGCACTTGCGGCCGTAGAGGGCCTCGAATGGAGCAGCCTTTATGCTTGTGTGATAACTGTTGTTGTAGGAAAATTCGACAAGGGGTAAATGAGTATCCCATGCTTTCCCAAAGTCAATCACACAGGCTCGTAACATGTCCTCCAAGGTTTGGATAGTCCTCTCACTTTGCCCGTCTGTCTGCGGATGGTAGGCTGTACTCATATCCAGCCTAGTTCCTAGGGAATTTTGTAGCGACTGCCAGAACCTAGAAGTGAACCTACTATCTCTGTCCGAGATAATGGATATAGGAACACCGTGCAGTCATACAATCTCTCTAATGTAAGTTCTTGTAAGCTTCTCCATCTTGTCTGTCTCTTTGATAGGCAGGAAGTGCGCAGACTTGGTCAATCTGTCGACGATGACCCATATGGTATCAAGTCCACCCGTTGTCTTGGGCAACTTGGTTATGAAATCCATAGTGATCCGCTCCCACTTCCATTCTGGGATCTCAGGCTGTTGAAGAAGACCTGAGGGTTTCTGGTACTCGACCTTGACCTTTGCGCAAGTAAGGCATTTACTTACGAAGGTAGCAATCTCTGCTTTCATGTTAGGCCACCAGTATAACTTTTTAAGATCCAGATACATCTTATCTGAACCTGGGTGGACGGAATAACGAGTGTTGTGCGCCTCGTTCATGACCAAGTCTCTGAAACCACCAAGTTTCAGGGTCCAGATCCGATCCATGAGATAATAGGATCCGCCACCTTTGACTTCCAAGTTCTTATCCATCCCTCGAAGGGATTCACTGTTCACATTTTCAGGTTTCAAAGCGTCGAGCTGAGCTGCCTGTATTTGTGTGGATAAGTGTGAATGGATAGTCATAGTCAATGATTTGACTCTACGACCAGAATATTTTTTCCGACTTAGGGTGTCAGCTACTACATTGGCCTTGCCGGGATGATAACGAATTTCGCATTCGTAGTCACTGAGTAGTTCGACCCACCGTCGTTGTCTCATGTTGAGCTCCTTCTGGCCGAATATATGCTGCAGGCTCTTGTGGTCTGTAAAGATTGTGCTCTTCGTACCGCACAGGTAGTGTCTCCAGATCTTCAAAGCAAAAACAACTGCTCCTAGTTCAAGATCGTGGGTCGTGTAGTTGACCTCATGTGTGTTCAGCTGTCTCGACGCATAGGCGGTGACCTTACCTCGCTGCATCAGAACACATCCGAGACCTTGGTTCGATGCATCGCAATAGACAACGAAGTCTTCTATCCCTTCGGGGAGGGATAGTATTGGTGCGGTGCACAAGGCTCGTTTAGGCGTTTGGAATGCTATCTCCTGATTTTCTTCCCAGTCAAAGGGTACGCCCTTCTGGGTAAGCGTTGTAAGAGGCTTTGCAATGCGGGAGAAGTTCTGAATGAACCTGCGATAGTAGCCAGTGAGGCCTAGAAATTGACGAATTTCTGTAGGCGTCTTCGGTGCTGACCAGCTCTCAATGGCTTTGATTTTGGATGGGTCCACGTTGATTCCCTCTTCGCTAACCACGTGCCCTAAGAATTCGACTCGTCGGATCCAAAATTCGCATTTCGAGAACTTCGCATAAAGCTTCTCCGCGCGCAGAGTTTCTAAGACTAATCGCAGATGTTGGCTATGCTCCTCCTTACTTCGAGAGTAGATAAGTATGTCATCGATGAAGACGATGACGAATTGATCCAAGTAAGGACGACACACCCTATTAATTAAATCTATGAATACTGCGGGTGTGTTTGTTAATCCGAATGGCATCACTACGAATTCGTAGTGCCCATAACGAGTTCGGAAGGCCGTCTTCGGAACATCCTCCTCTAGCACTCGTAGTTGGTGATATCCGGATCTTAAGTCGATTTTGGAAAAGAAATTCGCCCCTTGAAGTTGATCGAATAAATCGTCGATCCGAGGCAAAGGATAACGATTTTTGACGGTCAGTTTGTTGAGCTCCCTGTAGTCGATGCACATACGAAATGATCCGTCTTTCTTCTTGACGAACAAGACTGGAGCTCCCCAGGGTGAGAAGCTCGGTCTTATAAAGCCTTTGCTGAGCAGCTCGTTAAGTTGACAGGATAGTTCTTGCATCTCTGCAGGTGCTAGACGATAAGGCGATTTGGCTACGGGAGTAGCCCCTGGAACTAAGTCGATTCTGAACTCGACTTGTCGTTGCGGAGGTAATCCTGGTAGCTCTTCTGGAAAGATGTCGGGAAAGTCGCGTATTACTGGAATGTTCTGAATAGGTTTTGTTTCTTGGTTCACATCGACCACATGAGCAAGGAATGTGCGACATTCCTTTCGCAAGAATTTCTGAGCTTGAATGCTCGAGATAATACGAAGGTTTGTGCCGGGTTTGTCGCCATATACTACTAGGGTTTTGCCAGACGAAAGATTAAGGCGGACAGCCTTTTCGTAACACATGATGTCGACATGAAGAAAACTCAACCAATCCATGCCAATGATGACGTCGAAACTTTTAATTGAGACCGGCATGAGATCGATCGAGAATGAATGGCTATCTAAGGTTAAGGTACACCCTATGAATATGCAGCTAGTGCTCTCTGTCTTCCCATTAGCCATTTCTACTGTGAACGGTTCTTTGAGTGCTCGTGATTTTTGCTTAAGTAAATGAGCAAATTTCTGGTTCACGAAGCTCCTCTCCGCTCCACTATCAAATAGTATACAAGCATAAGAGTTGTCGAGGATAAACGTACCAGTGACCACTGTGGGGTCGGCAACCGCCTCCTCATGACCTACAGCCAGAACTCTTCTTACTCCACCGGCAGTCCCTGCCTCGGGGCAGTTCCTTTTGTAGTGGCCCACATCGCCACAATTGTAGCAAGCTTGGCCCACTCCAGTGCCGGGGACTTGGGTGATTGGCCTCACCGGAGATTTGCAGAAACGGGTTGTGTGCCCCTTTCTGTTGCAGTTTACACAATGCATTTCCCGGCAGGCTCCCACATGGTGGTAGTTACACTTGTTGCATAGTGGCAAACTTCCAGAATACTGCTTTAATGGAGCAGCAGCAGTGGCAGGTGTTGTCGCACTATGAACTGCCACGATCTGCTGTTTCTTGGCAGCCTTCTTCTTTTTCTTGTCATCCCAGAATTTCCGCTTGGACTCTGCAGTTCTGGCGGTTTCTGAGATGGCCAGGGTGGTTGTTGCAGCCGGGGTACGGACCCCGTGGTCAATTAGCTGCTGTGCCAATCGCTTGGCACTATCAAATGTAGTGGGGGTGATGACAATACATTTCCCTGGTATGGTGGCACCAGCCCCCATATATATCTCTCGATCTTCTTTCCCTCTGTATGAATCATGTTGGGACAGAGGGCCACCAGTTCACAGAACCTGGCGGTATATGCGACGATGTCGGAGCCCTTCATGGTTAGGCACCAAAGTTCTTCCTCCAGCTTTTGGATCTCGCCTCTCGGGCAGTACTCCTCAATCATGAGGTCTTTCATGGTGCCCCAGCCCATATCATTTGCCACCACTAGAGATAGTGACTTAACATGGCTATTCCACCATGTTAGGGCTTTTGATTCGAAGGTGCAAGCGGCAAACTTGACCTTGCTTCTCTCCGGGCACGAGCAGATTTCAAAGACCGATTCTGTCTTCTCGAACCATTGTGAGAGTACAATGACTCTGCCAGTTCCCCTAAAGGACAATGGCTTGCAGTTTGTGAAGTCTTTGTTGGAGCACTCTCTCGAGCGCACAGGGGTTTCAACCTGAATAGTCGGAACAGGAGTCCCTCCTCTAGTGGAACTTGAGGAATGATATTCAGCCATGGCTATAGCCACAGCCGCAGTTATAGCAGCATTTAGAGCTGCTGTATCAAATTGAGGAGTAGGTGGAGTTGGTGCGGGAGGATTGCGTCTTGTTGATTTACGTGGAGGCATCTTTGAACTGAAAGTTTAGAAAGATGAAAACATTGATAAGAATTTGATAGAAATATGATGAGAATGACTCATGGACTAACTCTTCATAGCCCAACAGCATAATTGACTGAATACTTGAATGAAGATGAAAGCATTGGGATAATAATTTCCATTAGATTAGATATCTGTCAAAGACACTGGGATTATAGATGTAACAAGTTCGGGAAAAATGACCTAGAAGTAGGTCTTACATCAACCAAGATTGGAAAATTTTGACAGAACTACGACCTAATAATTGACCTAACAAGTCTAAGGTTGAACAAGATAGGAAATTAGCCTAAAGTTTTTACATAAACTAGGTTATATCCAAAAGAGAAGTCGATAAGACTCTAACGGCGACGAGAACTGCTAGAGTGAGTTCTTGAATCCGATAGGAGACGCTCTATGTCCATCACACGCCTATCAGATCTTGCTTGCTGAGTTCGAAGTTCCCTGACTTCGGCTCGGGTTTCAGCAAGTTCCCTCTGAAGCATTGCATTACTAACCTGAGCCCTTTCATGAGCGGACTCTAGCTGGCGAATGCGGACAGTGTTAACACCAAAATTGGCATCCACTTCTACTACCCAGTCGATAGCTGCTCGACCCTGCTCGATGTTCCGAGCAATCCTACGAACCAAGATAGGTAGGACCCTATCAGCTGTACCTCCCTCAGTAAGGTTGTAGAAACTTCTGTCTTCATTGTAGGGAAAAGGTTGACCTTGTTCCTGACTCCACCTATTCAATTTTGTGGCCCACAGAGGTGTGGGTCCTTGGAATGCGGGACGAGGGTTTGGGTTTTGAAAAGCTGGGGGTTGGTTGTTGACTTCTGGCTCCGATTCGGAACCATCAGAAAAACCTTCAGCTTCATAATCATCTAAAGGGATTGGGTGATTATCTTCTGGTTCTTCTTCCAGCCATCCTGCGTTGTCGTGGTTGGGATAGTACGGGTCTCCGTGGGGATGGAATCCAACCATGATATCTACGCGAGCAAAGGGATATAAGAAATAACTAAATTAGACTAACTAAGTAGATAATTATAAGATGATCTTTATTAGTTGCTTCAATACTTGTTTAAAGCATACTAGTTACATGTAACGCAGACGGGATAGACCTTCGAATAAGTGACCCTAACCCTAAGCCCACAACCAAACAAGGAACAGGAAGTAAGGCAAAGATCACAGATTCTAAGTCTATGACATCCTAGCACATATAACCTTAGTGTATCCATTAAACAACCATTGATATACTAATAAAGACCTTTAGTTCTCAAATAAGTAATTATTGTAACACAAAATACTCCTATAGTATTTTCAAGTTTAATGTTCTGTTCTACTGATCTCATTGTAGTAGTGTTGGTAAGTTTTTAGACTTGTTGCAACCTCACAAGCACACATAGGCACATGCTAATCACTCCTCGGATAACGTAGTTGATCAGGCTACATCTTCCTAGGGTTGACCATATGTCTCTAAGTCTACTTGTGCTGTCCAACAATCGTAATACTTTCGTTCTGTCCTAGTGACACTGATTTTAGTATGAATGCAGGTATGTATACTTTATTAAACATTTTATTATTTAAAGTATAAACTCTTCATCAGAGTATTTTAAATCCCGCTTGTGTTTATAGTTCGTATATCTTTAATGGGTTGATACACTCGATTCACTATAAACAATGCTCTGATACCAATCTGTCACACCCCCAAAACTTATGAACAGCGGAAATGTTCTGGGGTGGAGGACGTCATGTACAGTATCACAACAATGCAAGTAGTAAACAAGCAACAACATCATCCATTGCATTAAAAATATAATTTCATACAAGTGTGTTCTGTCAAGTTTTAAAGACACCAAAACAATATACATCAAAAATATAAGATGAGTCTGGAACGAGCTCCATCTTCTCAAAACCTGGCTCCGGTACCTGTCTACTGCTGACCTGAGAATACAAGTTATTTTGAAAGAGTTTATCAGCTTTAAAGCTGGTGAGATCATAAGTATATTAGTGTCTGTGTTTGTATGAAAGCATTTGTAAGATGTTTTGTAAAATGTACTGTATATGTTTGTAAAAAGTTTGTATTTGTTTGAACTCTCCTAGAAAACCCTATGTTTCCTACTAAAAGTAGCCTTCTACCAAGGCATCTAGTGTCTGTGTGTGTATCTCTTGTAAAAGTGTGTATTTTCCCAAATGTGTCACACCCCCAAACCAAGGATGGCGGAAACGTCCGGGGGTGGAGGACTTCATGTATAGTATCATAACAGCAATTGTAATAGTAATTCAAGCAAACACAACCAACATATATATAATTGAAAAAAAAAATTACATCATTGTATGAATTACATGTTTACGAATCAATTACAATATGTTGATAAAATATGAAATAGTAGACGCCTTAGCGTCCCATCCTCAAAAGCACTTGATTACCTGTTTAATGATTTCCTGAGAATACAAGTTGTTTGAAAAAGTGTCAACACAAAGGTTGGTGAGTTCATAAGCTTTTCGTTTGTAAAAGTAGTATTTGTGTTAGAAAAATCCAATATTTTCCTTAATGTGTAAATGTAGTCTTAAAACCCAAAGACCGAAATGTACAAGTAATTTATCATATTTATAGTAAAACAATGCAAGTTTAAATCGACATAAACTCGTTAAATTTTAATGAAGTCCCCGTAAATTCCAATGTTTGTTAATACTTTATGTGAGTTTATTATAACCATACTATGACCAAGGTTGCCTAAAACGACGTTCTTCAGGCGTCGGAAATGTTATGACATTTGTCACCCCAGACCTATCGGTCTAACTGTTGCATGCAGTTTAGGTGTGGGTTTGTCAAACCCAATATAGATCTATACACAAGTATCACGCTCTCCCTCAAGGAGACTCTGGTTACAATACAGGACTTAATGGTAATTTGGAGTAAATGTCTCACAAAGTCATTAACGGAATTACGTGTTATGAAAACTTGGTACCGTATGGCCGTACCTTGCTTAATGAAAATATCCTTTGTATAAATGTACCCTTTTTAAATGTATGTGTTATGTAATGTATCATAAACTATACCTATTATAGTTTATCAACCAAGGGTAGTACGTGGTAATGTATGCAAACTATATTCAAAATAGTTTATTTAATGTTTGAATGTATCGATTGTACTTTGATTATAATCACTTGTTATTCTTTATATTTTATATGACCAAATCCATTTGTAAACTGATGTGTCTCTAAATATTAAGATAAAATGTCATATATTGCAGTAACATATAATCACATAAAGATATACACCTTGCTCAACATGTTACAAGGTGAAATGAAATTAACAGCAACTTTTCGTTAAAAACAGTTTCTGTTACCGTTCTTAGAAAATTTATAGAAAAATCATCAAAGCTCTAAATCCAAATCCGCAAATTTTGAGAGTTTGGAATATGAGTCTAGTTTGTTCGTAAATTTTATCATGATTTTTAGTGATCTCTAACAGAGGTGAAAAGGTTCATAATCACAGACTGGTCCGGGTTTGCCTCTGAAATGACAGGCAGTTTTGTAAAAATCACCATAAATTGTAGAAAAATCATATGGAGATGTGCAAGTAGTCATTTTAAAGCTAAGAGTTTGAGCTACTTGCACCTGAAACAGTTTTGAAAACTAAAATATTTAAGTTGACCAAAACAGTCCGTGATTAACGTCCATCTTTTCTGATGTAATCTGTTAGAAAAAGTTTAATTGTGTTCTTGATGATTTTACTTGTATTCCCCCCTTAAAACTTAAGAAAAACATGTAAATGTATGGGTATGAACTCACCTTATGGGGTTTCAGTAGATGAAAGTGAGAGAGAGGAAGTGTTCAACTCAAGAACACTAAGAAGATGTCTTGATGATTCGAGAATCTAACACCGAATAAGATGGAACTTGTGTAAGATATCAATGATTTGAGTAGAATGGAGTTTAATAATTATGTGAATGATGAAGATACTTACTAATTGAAGAAAGAAATCCCTGGAGAAAGCCTTGAAGTTCTTGAAGTTAAGAGAAAAGATGAGAGAATTTTGGAGAGTGTTCTTGGTTGCTAAGTGTAGAATGAAAGAGTTTTATGGAGAATGAGGAGAGAGGATCAATCCTCCAGCTCTTAGAACGTGGGAAGAGCTGGAGATTGGCTGTAAAGGTCCACTAAGGAGACAAGGGGTAGTGGGAAAGAGTGGCTAATCATAGAGTGAGGTGGTAGTGGTTTGCTTTTGCCATAAATTAAGGAAAAGCAAATATTCCCTCAATAATTAGTTCAATCACCAATTCTTTTAATATATTTTATAAAAACCCTGGAGATTTATATATTTTGGGGCCTTAGTTTATAAAATAAAGTTTTAGGTGAAAATCCCACGTTAAAATAATGAAAAACGGAGTTAAAACGAAGTCGTAGTCGAAAAACCGGTAAAAAGGAGCTGTCTGCGGACCTTCGGACCCTCGGACCCTCGGACCCTCGCTTCGGATCAGAGGCCTCGGATGCGAGGCTTCGGATGAGAGGCTTCGGATGCGAGGCTTCGGTCCAGAAGCTTCGGTTTCGGATCCTTAAAGCTATTTTACTCGTTTTTACCCCGTTTCAAGCGATTTTTGACCCGGTCAAGGGTCGAGATGACCCAAATGATTACAAAAAGTTAAAGTAACTTTTGAGAGAGATTTGGGAGAGATTTGGGAGAGATTTCAAATAGAAAGAGATAGAGTGAAAACGATTTAGAGAGGTTTCGTTTGTGATTAATTTGAGTGTCCGGCTTCACAACGCAAGGTTCGTAAACCCCATTAAACCGTGTTTTAGTGTCTTACACAATCCCGATGGTTGTGTAATAGTGTTTTATCGCTTTGGTTCGTTGTTTAGCACTTGTTAAGGCTAAGGAAAATCAAACACATGAACTTTCCAAATGATGATTTCTCATTAAAATAGCGAATTGTATAGTGATTTCATAACGTAAACCCTAGCATACAAGGGTTATTGGAGTTGACCGGTTTGACTTGTTGACTTTGAATTGGCCGAAATTTGACGGTTGTCACATCATCCCCCCGTTAGAAGGAATTTCGTCCCGAAATTTTCATTTTGACTGGGATTTCAAGAGTTTGGGAAGAGATGTGGATACTTTTGTTTCATCTGATCCTCGCGTTCCCAGGTGAATTCGGGTCCTCGTTTAGCGTTCCAACGTACCTTCACGATGGGAATACGACTTTGTTTTGTTCGTTTGATTTCCCGATCCATGATTTCGACTGGTTCCTCCACGAAGTGGAGATTTTCGTTAACTTTGATTTCGTCGAGTGGTATTACGAGTGTCTCATCTGACAAACACTTCTTTAGGTTCGACACGTGAAATGTGGGATGTACTTTGTCGAGTTCCTGAGGTAATCGAAGTTTGTATGCTACTGGCCCAATCCTAGCAAGGATTTTGAATGGCCCGATGTACCTTGGATTTAGTTTCCCGCGTTTGCCGAATCGTATCATTCCTTTCCAAGGGGAAACTTTTAGTAGTACTCGATCACCCACCTGGAATTCCAAGGGTTTGCGTCGTTTGTCTGCGTAACTCTTTTGCCGATCGCGAGACGCTTTCAGTCTCTCTCGAATTTGAACGATCTTTTCTGTGGTTTCCCTTATGATTTCAGGGCCAGTGAGGGTGCTATTAGAGACTTGCCCTCTAGCTAGCTGTGTATCCCCCACCTCAGCCCAACACAGGGGTGATCTGCATTTGCGACCGTAAAGAGCTTCGAATGGAGCGACTTTGATGCTAGTATGATAGCTGTTATTGTAGGATAATTCGATAAGCGGTAGATGGGTATCCCATGCTTTACCGAAGTCTATCACACAAGCTCTTAACATGTCTTCCAACGTTTGAATGGTTCGTTCGCTCTGTCCGTCGGTTTGTGGATGGTAGGCCGTACTCATGTCAAGCCTAGTTCCCAATGATTTTTGTAGAGACTGCCAAAACCGTGAGGTAAATCTACTATCTCTATCGGAGATAATGGATATCGGCACGCCATGGAGTCGTACAATCTCTCTGATGTACGTTCTAGTCAGCTTCTCCATCTTGTCGGTCTCTTTTATCGGTAGGAAGTGTGCTGATTTGGTCAATCTGTCTACGATTACCCATATGGTGTCAAGCCCGCCCTATGTCTTAGGCAGCTTGGTTATGAAGTCCATGGTTATTCGTTCCCACTTCCACTCAGGTATATCCGGCTGTTGTAATAGCCCGGATGGTTTCTGGTATTCGATTTTGACCTTGGCGCAAGTCAGGCACTTGCTTACATAGGTAGCAATCTCAGCTTTCATGTTCGTCCACCAGTATAATCTCTTGAGGTCCAGATACATCTTATCCGACCCGGGATGGATGGAGTATCGAGTCTTGTGTGCTTCATTCATGATGACATCTCGGAGTCCACCGAACTTCGGTGTCCAAATCCGGTTCATGATATAACGTGCTCCATCATCCTTGACTTCTAAGTTTTTATCCATTCCCCTTAATGTCTCTCCTGCCACCTTTTCTGGTTTCAAAGCTTCCAGTTGAGCTTCCTTGATTTGTATGGTCAGGTGGGAATGGATTGTCATTGTTAAGGATTTTACTCGGCGGCCCGAGTACTCCTTCCTGCTTAGAGCATCGGCCACTACATTGGCCTTGCCCGGATGATAACGAATTTCGCACTCGTAGTCATTCAGCAACTCTACCCATCTCCTCTGTCGCATGTTGAGCTCTTTCTGATTGAGGATATGCTGAAGACTTTTGTGATCAGTGAAGATAGTGCATTTCGTGCCGTAGAGGTAGTGTCTCCAGATCTTCAAAGCGAATACCACTGCTCCTAATTCCAGGTCGTGCGTAGTATAATTAACCTCGTGCGTCTTAAGCTGTCTTGATGCATACGCGATAACCTTCCCTCTCTGCATGAGCACACATCCGAGGCCTTGATTCGAAGCATCACAGTACACTACGAAGTCCTCGGTTCCCTCTGGGAGAGACAAGATCGGTGCGCTGCATAGGGCTTGTTTTAACGTTTGGAAAGCAGTTTCTTGTTTATTTTCCCACTTGAATATCACACCTTTCTGCGTCAAGGTGGTGAGTGGTTTCGCAATCTTGGAGAAGTTTTGTATAAATCTTCGGTAGTAGCCAGCAAGCCCAAGGAATTGTCGAATTTCGGTTGGCGTCTTGGGTGCTGACCAATTCTCGATTGCCTTGATCTTGGAGGGATCCACATGTATGCCTTTCTCACTTACCACATGTCCAAGAAAATCCACTTCTCTAATCCAGAATTCACACTTAGAGAACTTAGCATAAAGCTTCTCCGCTCTTAGTGTCTCTAGCACTTGGCGTAGATGTAGGCGATGCTCTTCTTCGCTTCGCGAGTAGATCAAGATATCGTCGATGAATACGATTACAAACTTGTCTAGGTAGGGTCGACACACTCTATTCATTAGGTCCATGAATACCGCAGGTGCGTTTGTTAAACCGAAGGACATCACCACAAACTCGTAGTGCCCATAGCGAGTTCTGAATGCAGTTTTGGGAATATCTTCTTCTTGAACTCGTAGCTGATGGTAGCCTGACCTTAGGTCGATTTTTGAGAAGAAATTTGCTCCTTAGAGTTGGTCGAAAAGGTCGTCGATTCGGGGTAGAGGATATCGGTTTTTGATGGTGAGTTTGTTTAGTTCCCGATAGTCGATGCACATGTGAAAGGATCCGTCCTTCTTCTTTACAAAAAGGACTGGTGCTCCCCAAGGTGAGAAGCTTGGTCTGATGAACCCTTTGCTCAAAAGCTCGGTCAACTGACTGGACAACTCCTGCATTTCTGATGGTGCGAGGCGGTATGGAGCTCTGGCTACGGGGGTAGCTCCGGGTATTAAGTCAATTCTGAAATCGACTTGTCGTGCGAGTGGTACACCAGGAAGATCCTCTGGGAACACATCCGGGAAGTTACACACTTCGGGGATGTCTTTGATGTCTTTCACGTCTTGCTTCTTGTCTACTACATGGGCTAAGAAGGCGTGGTACTCCTTCCGGAGATACTTTTGGGCTTTGATGCATGAGATGATTTGTAAATTCGCACTAGGTTTGTCACCATAGATGAGAAGGGTTTCGTCATTTGGTAGATTGAGGCGAACGGCCCTTTCGTAACATAGAATGTCGGCACGGTGAGGAACTAACCAATCCATCCCGATGATTACGTCGAAGCTTTTTATGGTGACTGGCATCAGGTCAATTTTAAATGTATGGTTGTCTAGAGTGAAAGTACATTCTGAGTATATATCGCTAGTGCGTTCTACTTTCCCATTTGCCATTTCTACTACATAAGTATCCTTTAGTGATTGGGGATTTTGTTCAAGTAAATGTTTATATTGGTGGCTGACGAAACTCCTCTCCGCTCCACTATCGAATAGTACGCATGCATAAGAGTTATTGAGGAGAAACGTACCGGTAACCACCGTGGGATCCTCGACTGCTTCCCTATGTCCTATTGCCAGGACTCTTCCTACTCCACCAGCATTAGGGGCTTGTGCTTTGGGGCAGTCTCTTTTGAAGTGACCTGCGTCTCCACAGTTATAGCAGGTCCGGGTTGCCCCCGTACTGGCGACTTGGTTGATTGGTTGAGCCGGCGCTTTACAGAAATGAGCAGTGTGCCCCTTCCTGTCGCAGTTGTTACAGTGCATCTCCCTACAAGCACCATTGTGGTGAAAGTTGCACTTGTTGCACTTAGGTAGTTTTCCCGCATATGGCTTCGGTGGTGCTGGAGTGGTAGCAGTAGTGACAGTATTAGTGGCAGCATGGACAACAACAATTTGTTGCTTCTTAGCGGGGTCCTGTGCCGGTTGGCTCTTCTTTTCGTTCCAGAACTTCCTTTTGTTGTTTCCTCCTTTTGATTTATCAGTGGTGGTGGTTGTAGTATTATGACCGGCTCGGTGGTCAACAAGTTGTTGTGCCAGCTCCCTGGCACTGTCAAAAGTAGTTGGCCTTGAAGCCAGGACACTACTTTGCACGTGGAGAGACAGTCCCCAAAGGTATCGCTCCACCTTTTTCTCCTCCGGAGTAACCATTGTTGGGCAGAGGAGAGCCAATTCATTGAATCGGGTGGTGTAGGTTTCAAGGTCAGAGCCCGTCATCCTGAGGTTCCAAAGTTCTTGTTCCAGCTTTTGAATTTCACCTCTCGGGCAGTACTCCTTCATCATCAACGCTTTTAGTTCTGCCCAGGTTATGGAGCTAGCCACTTCGAGAGTAAGTGACTTAATCCGGCAGTTCCACCAAGTAAGGGCCCGGCCGGTGAAGGTGAAGGCTGCGAACTTAACTTTGCTCGCTTCGGGGCAAGAGCACACCTGAAAGACTACTTCGGTCTTTTCAAACCATTGCATCAAAGCGATGACTCCCCCGCTTCCATTGAAGTTGTCGGGTTTGCCATTTGTGAAGTCTTTGTATGAACACTCTTTTGCACGCCACGTACTGTCTCCGTGGTTAGAGTGTGTAGCTCCCGATCCCGAACCACCAGCTCCGTTGGTCCCTATCTGCGACATTGCGGCCGCTACGGCTGCTGTTACTGCAGCCTGGAACATCGCGGGATCAAACTGTGGAGGCGGCGGCGGAGGAGGTGTTGCTGTGTTGCTGGAAGGTCTTGGTCTTCTCCTTGGCGGCATGGTTCTGGCATAAGTCGTAAACCAATGTACTTTTAGTAAAAGTGTATTTATAGGGAGAGAAATCTTTTATACATAAAGTATATTATTACGTTGTTTTCCGGTATGTTTACGATACATACGATTTTATACTTTTTATTGACCCAATACATTGGGTTATGAGGTAAAATGAAAGTATAAAATATTTTTATTATAGTAACACAAAATACTCCTATAGTATTTGTAAATGTTTAGTTTTGAGTTCTTAAAGTATCCTTTGTAGTATGTTATTAGGTTTGTTAGATTTGTTGTCCATCCTGACCATCCCCCGGTATATGCAAGTCAATTCCCGGACAGATATAGTTGATCAGGCTATATCCTTCCCAGACTTGATTTACATATACCAAGGCATACCCATAATGTACAACTCCTCTTCTTTTATTTTATGTTTTTCTAGTTATGACACTATGTGAGCATGTATGCATGTATTTATACTTTTAATAAAAAAATCATTTATTTTCTAAAAGTATATTTATTTGAAAAATGCACAAATCAGAGACTATTAGTCCCAATTGTGTTTATAGTTTGTATATCTTATGTGGTTTGATATACTTAATTCACTATAAACTGCGCTCTGATACCAATCTGTCACACCCCCAAACCAAGGATGGCGGAAACGTCCGGGGGTGGAGGACTTCATGTATAGTATCATAACAGCAATTGTAATAGTAATTCAAGCAAACACAACCAACATATATATAATTGAAAAAAAAAATTACATCATTGTATGAATTACATGTTTACGAATCAATTACAATATGTTGATAAAATATGAAATAGTAGACGCCTTAGCGTCCCATCCTCAAAAGCACTTGATTACCTGTTTAATGATTTCCTGAGAATACAAGTTGTTTGAAAAAGTGTCAACACAAAGGTTGGTGAGTTCATAAGCTTTTCGTTTGTAAAAGTAGTATTTGTGTTAGAAAAATCCAATATTTTCCTTAATGTGTAAATGTAGTCTTAAAACCCAAAGACCGAAATGTACAAGTAATTTATCATATTTATAGTAAAACAATGCAAGTTTAAATCGACATAAACTCGTTAAATTTTAATGAAGTCCCCGTAAATTCCAATGTTTGTTAATACTTTATGTGAGTTTATTATAACCATACTATGACCAAGGTTGCCTAAAACGACGTTCTTCAGGCGTCGGAAATGTTATGACATTTGTCACCCCAGACCTATCGGTCTAACTGTTGCATGCAGTTTAGGTGTGGGTTTGTCAAACCCAATATAGATCTATACACAAGTATCACGCTCTCCCTCAAGGAGACTCTGGTTACAATACAGGACTTAATGGTAATTTGAAGTAAATGTCTCACAAAGTCATTAACGGAATTACGTGTTATGAAAACTTGGTACCGTATGGCCGTACCTTGCTTAATGAAAATATCCTTTGTATAAATGTACCCTTTTTAAATGTATGTGTTATGTAATGTATCATAAACTATACCTATTATAGTTTATCAACCAAGGGTAGTACGTGGTAATGTATGCAAACTATATTCAAAATAGTTTATTTAATGTTTGAATGTACGATTGTACTTTGATTATAATCACTTGTTATTCTTTATATTTTATATGACCAAATCCATTTGTAAACTGATGTGTGTCTAAATATTAAGATAAAATGTCATATATTGCAGTAACATATAATCACATAAAGATATACACCTTGCTCAACATGTTACAAGGTGAAATGAAATTAACAGCAACTTTTCGTTAAAAACAGTTTCTGTTACCGTTCTTAGAAAATTTATAGAAAAATCATCAAAGCTCTAAATCCAAATCCGCAAATTTTGAGAGTTTGGAATATGAGTCTAGTTTGTTCGTAAATTTTATCATGATTTTTAGTGATCTCTAACAGAGGTGAAAAGGTTCATAATCACAGACTGGTCCGGGTTTGCCTCTGAAATGACAGGCAGTTTTGTAAAAATCACCATAAATTGTAGAAAAATCATATGGAGATGTGCAAGTAGTCATTTTAAAGCTAAGAGTTTGAACTACTTGCACCTGAAACAGTTTTGAAAACTAAAATATTTAAGTTGACCAAAACAGTCCGTGATTAACGTCCATCTTTTCTGATGTAATCTGTTAGAAAAAGTTTAATTGTGTTCTTGATGATTTTACTTGTATTCCCCCCTTAAAACTTAAGAAAAACATGTAAATGTATGGGTATGAACTCACCTTATGGGGTTTCAGTAGATGAAAGTGAGAGAGAGGAAGTGTTCAACTCAAGAACACTAAGAAGATGTCTTGATGATTCGAGAATCTAACACCGAATAAGATGGAACTTGTGTAAGATATCAATGATTTGAGTAGAATGGAGTTTAATAATTATGTGAATGATGAAGATACTTACTAATTGAAGAAAGAAATCCCTGGAGAAAGCCTTGAAGTTCTTGAAGTTAAGAGAAAAGATGAGAGAATTTTGGAGAGTGTTCTTGGTTGCTAAGTGTAGAATGAAAGAGTTTTATGGAGAATGAGGAGAGAGGATCAATCCTCCAGCTCTTAGAACGTGGGAAGAGCTGGAGATTGGCTGTAAAGGTCCACTAAGGAGACAAGGGGTAGTGGGAAAGAGTGGCTAATCATAGAGTGAGGTGGTAGTGGTTTGCTTTTGCCATAAATTAAGGAAAAGCAAATATTCCCTCAATAATTAGTTCAATCACCAATTCTTTTAATATATTTTATAAAAACCCTGGAGATTTATATATTTTGGGGCCTTAGTTTATAAAATAAAGTTTTGGGTGAAAATCCCACGTTAAAATAATGAAAAACGGAGTTAAAACGAAGTCGTAGTCGAAAAACCGGTAAAAAGGAGCTGTCTGCGGACCTTCGGACCTTCGGACCCTCGGACCCTCGCTTCGGATCTTCGGACCCTCGCTTCGGATCAGAGGCCTCGGATGCGAGGCTTCGGATGAGAGGCTTCGGATGCGAGGCTTCGGTCCAGAAGCTTCGGTTTCGGATCCTTAAAGCTATTTTACTCGTTTTTACCCCGTTTCAAGCGATTTTTGACCCGGTCAAGGGTCGAGATGACCCAAATGATTACAAAAAGTTAAAGTAACTTTTGAGAGAGATTTGGGAGAGATTTGGGAGAGATTTCAAATAGAAAGAGATAGAGTGAAAAGGATTTAGAGAGGTTTCGTTTGTGATTAATTTGAGTGTCCGGCTTCACAACGCAAGGTTCGTAAACCCCATTAAACCGTGTTTTAGTGTCTTACACAATCCCGATGATTGTGTAATAGTGTTTTATCGCTTTGGTTCGTTGTTTAGCACTTGTTAAGGCTAAGGAAAATCAAACACATGAACTTTCCAAATGATGATTTCTCATTAAAATAGCGAATTGTATAGTGATTTCATAACGTAAACCCTAGCATACAAGGGTTATTGGAGTTGACCGGTTTGACTTGTTGACTTTGAATTGACCGAAATTTGACGGTTGTCACAAAATCCGACTATCATTAACCAAAAATATAGTTTTTACATCATTGTTTATTGTGTGAATAACACAAAGTAAAATGTAAGGGAAAATGTTATAGTACTGTAGTGCTGTATTAAGTAACTACTGCTGTACTAACTACCTTAAGCCAAATGTAAAATTTTAAGGTAACATGTGATCGGCCTGTATCTTGCTACCGACTCAATAGTAAAACGACAATGTAAGATGCCGTAAAAATGACGTTTGGCACCCGTAGACTTGCAAGTCCCACTGTAGCGAGCAGCAAGGTGTAGGATAGTCAATCCAGTATAGATCTATACACAAACTCATTCGCTCCCCAATTAAGGAGATTCTGATACAAAAACAGTCATGGCAGGTAGTGTCATGCCCTGTTTAATGGCTCACATAAATGTATTAATGTAAATGTTATGTGATTTGTGTGCTAGCTGTATTGTGTTCTTTCTCTGTCTAGCCTGTATGTTTGTTTCTCGTCATAGTGTCTATTGTTTGTTTCTCATCACTCTGTATTATGTTTGTTTCTCATCACTTTGTTTTATGTTTGTTTCTCATTATAGCATGTATTGACTCATGTATGAACTGACTCATTGTATGTTTCATTGTTCTAGTAATAGTATCTTCCTAAACTACCCCTATGGTAGCTTACTAGCAATGTATGAACATGTTTGTATACCCTTGCTACCCAAGGGCATGTAACTGAATGAAAGAAATAACATTTTATATCCATATACATATACATCATATATAACTAGGATTCAAACGACCTTCGGACAACTAACCTTGATACCCTAAGTCCACAACCAAACAAGGAACAGGAAGTAAGGTAAGCTAGCAGTCCTAAGTCCTTTCAATCCTACTTATATAACTATATCTATATACATACACAGAATATAAGTTTAAAAGAGTTTAAGTAAAATTATCTGATAAATAAAAGAGTTTGTAAAGTAGTTTGAGGTAAAACAGTTTGACAAACAGTTTGAAAAGAAAGAAAACCATTTGTTTGGTAGTTATTAATCATAGGTGATTGATATAATAACTATAGTTTTTCAAATTGTACCCTCCCCCCCCCCCATAAAAGCATTTAAAAACATTTAAAAGGTTAATTAAGGGGGTATGAACTCACCTGTAGTGAGAGGTTTGGATGAACTGAAGAGATAGGATTGCTAGGTGTCAAGTAAAGACTTGTACACACAGTGATCCTATTTAACATATAAATACACATATATGTATTCAATTAGTCTTTAAACAACTAATTTATAAAGTTAAGACATCCTAAGACAAGTTAAACACTTTATATAAGTGTTATAAGTCCCAAGGATTGCATCTAAGTGTTGTAGGACCAAGCTATGGGGTTTAGGGTTCAAGGGAACCCCTTTCATGAGTTTACGGCTTCTTGACCATAACCACATGAGTTTACGGTCGTAAACCCATGAGTTTACGGCCGTAAACTCACACCCTTTTGACCATTTGTTGTTTTGAAGGTTTCTAATTCCTTAGTAGTGTTTCCATTTGAAGTATAAGTCTATGGAAGAAGTTAGGGCACCATTTCACTCCTAAAAGGAGTTTACGGCCCTAAGACCGTTTCCCTTTGGGTTTACGGTCGTAAACCCATATGGATGATGGTATTTTGATGTTTACAAGTCCTAAACACATTAAGGTATAAGTCTAGACTAGTTTCCAAGGCTAAGGAAGGGACTAGGGTCACTTTGGCCCCTTAAGAAGGGTTTACGGTCCAAGGCGTTCTTGGACCGTAAACACCTTTGATCTTGGTGTTTCCTTGTGTTTTTTTGATGTAAAGATGTGTAGCAAGCTTAAACATACTCTAGGATAGAAGTACTTACAATATAGAAGCTTGAAATGTGTCAAAAGTCCAAGAACACTAGTGTGTGTTCTTGGTGTTCTTGGTGAAACTTGAAGATCAAGCCTTTTGGACTAATTTTTCGGATAGAAGTGTGTTAAAACACTAGATTAAATGATATACTAACTCAAAAGTGCTAGAAACACTTACTATATTGAAGATCTTGAATAAAACTTGGATGATACTTAAGAGAGTTTGATATTTGTTCTTGAAAAAGTGGAAAAGTGTTAAAAATGGCTAAGTGCCACTTATATACCCCTTTCCCTTAGGGTTTACGGCCGTAAACACCAAGTTTAGGCCGTAAACTCTAAACTTTTGATGTGTCGGGACTTTATTGTTGCACAATAAACCCTAGGGCATCCTCTCTCCTGATATCTCCTAAAGTATTAATCCTAAAATACTCAAACTTATTCCAAAAAGTCTGAAAATTTAACAGTAACTGTTTTGACTTCTATAGACTTGACATGTTGTACAGAATAGAAACTTCAGGTTGTCACAATTTTGTGGAAAACAACCCAAAAATATGATGTTTTAACCATACATTTTGAAAGTAGACAAAAACATCGTTAAAAATGTGGCAAAAGCTCGAAATGGACTTTTGCATACAAATTTCTCATACTTGTGTTGGATGTAATATTTTATGACATAATCTTTTATAGGCACCTAGACAAGATAATTACTATGTATTTATATAGGCACCACAGACAAGATAATCTTTTATAGGCACCACAACCACACTCAAGGTGAGTTCATACCCCCACATTTTCCAGTTTTCCATGTTTTAGGGGGGAATACAAGTAAAGTTTGGTTTATCACGCAAATACTTGCATGTTTCATCTCTATGTTAAATATAAAACATTATTTGTAGGAAATACGGTTATCATTAGTTTGTACACAATTATTTGTGATATATTAATTTTGAAATGCAAAACTAACAAAAACAAAACATAAACTATGTTATATAATCAAAAGAAAAGTTATGATTACAAAACTACAAGGATTTTGAGACTTTTACCAACACATAGTTTTTTTTCTAACAAAAAGGCTTACATTCTGGTTATTTCACCATTTTGTGGAAAACAACCCAAAAATATGATGTTTTAACCATACATTTTGAAAGTAGACAAAAACATCGTTAAAAACAGGGCAAAAGCTCGAAATGGACTTTTGCATACAAATTTCTCATACTTGTGTTGGATGTAAGATTTTTTGACATAATCTTTTATAGACACGTAGACAAGATAATTACTATGTATTTATATAAATGATTATATAAATAGTCTTAACAAACAAACATAATAAAGTGTAATTGGTATAGTTTGGGAGTCACAAACACTACTATCGTTACGGAAGAAACATATAATTGTTTACTCCATATCCTTTCAAGAACAAGTCCAAGCTCTTCTTAGATTAACATTTCCAAATGATTCTTGACAATTTGGTAAGTGTTTTCTTCATAATCTAGTGTTTCTACACACTTTGACACTAGTTTCATCTTATTTACACACATTATCATGTGTTAAAACTCGTAGGATAATGTCATCTTCAAAGAGTTCATCAACAACTTTTAAGCGTTCCAGGCTCGGAGATCTTCACAATCATCTCTTTATCCAACCACAACCACACTCAAGGTGAGTTCATACCCCCACATTTTCGAATTTTCCATGTTTTAGGGGGGGATACAAGTAAAGTTTGGTTTATCACACAAATACTTGCATGTTTCATCTCTATGTTAAATATAAAACATTATTTGCAGGAAATACGGTTATCACTAGTTTGTAGACAATTATTTGTGATATATTAGTTTTGAAAAGCAAAACTAACAAAAAAAAAACATAAACTATGTTATATAATCATAAGAAAAGTTATGATTACAAAACTACAAGGATTTTGAGACTTTTACCAACATATAGTTTTTTTTCTAACAAAAAGGGTTACATTCTGGTTATTTCACCATTTTGTGGAAAACAACCCAAAAATATGATGTTTTAACCATACATTTTGAAAATAGACAAAAACATCGTTAAAAACAGGGCAAAAGCTCGAAATGGACTTTTGCATACAAATTTCTCATACTTGTGTTGGATGTAAGATTTTTTGACATAATCTTTTATAGGCACCTAGACAAGATAATTACTATGTATTTATATAGGCACCACAACCACACTCAAGGTGAGTTCATACCCCCACATTTTCCAGTTTTCCATGTTTTAGGGGGGAATACAAGTAAAGTTTGGTTTATCACGCAAATACTTGCATGTTTCATCTCTATGTTAAATATAAAACATTATTTGCAGGAAATACAGTTATCATTAGTTTGTATACAATTATTTGTGATATATTAATTTTGAAATGCAAAACTAACAAAAACAAAACATAAACTATGTTATATAATCAAAAGAAAAGTTATGATTACAAAACTACAAGGATTTTGAGACTTTTACCAACACATAGTTTTTTTTCTAACAAAAAGGCTTACATTCTGGTTATTTCACCATTTTGTGGAAAACAACCCAAAAATATGATGTTTTAACCATACATTTTGAAAGTAGACAAAAACATCGTTAAAAACAGGGCAAAAGCTCGAAATGGACTTTTGCATACAAATTTCTCATACTTGTGTTGGATGTAAGATTTTTTGACATAATCTTTTATAGACACGTAGACAAGATAATTACTATGTATTTATATAAATGATTATATAAATAGTCTTAACAAACAAACATAATAAAGTGTAATTGGTATAGTTTGGGAGTCACAAACACTACTATCGTTACGGAAGAAACATATAATTGTTTACTCCATATCCTTTCAAGAACAAGTCCAAGCTCTTCTTAGATTAACATTTCCAAATGATTCTTGACAATTTGGTAAGTGTTTTCTTCATAATCTAGTGTTTCTACACACTTTGACACTCGTTTCATCTTATTTACACACATTATCATGTGTTAAAACTCGTAGGATAATGTCATCTTCAAAGAGTTCATCAACAACTTTTAAGCGTTCCAGGCTCGGAGATCTTCACAATCATCTCTTTATCCAACCACAACCACACTCAAGGTGAGTTCATACCCCCACATTTTCGAATTTTCCATGTTTTAGGGGGGGATACAAGTAAAGTTTGGTTTATCACACAAATACTTGCATGTTTCATCTCTATGTTAAATATAAAACATTATTTGCAGGAAATACGGTTATCACTAGTTTGTAGACAATTATTTGTGATATATTAGTTTTGAAATGCAAAACTAACAAAAACAAAACATAAACTATGTTATATAATCATAAGAAAAGTTATGATTACAAAACTACAAGAATTTTGAGACTTTTACCAACATATAGTTTTTTTTTCTAACAAAAAGGGTTACATTCTGGTTATTTCACCATTTTGTGGAAAACAACCCAAAAATATGATGTTTTAACCATACATTTTGAAAATAGACAAAAACATCGTTAAAAACAGGGCAAAAGCTCGAAATGGACTTTTGCATACAAATTTCTCATACTTGTGTTGGATGTAAGATTTTTTGACATAATCTTTTATAGGCACCTAGACAAGATAATTACTATGTATTTATATAGGCACCACAGACAATATAATCTTTTATAGGCACCACAACCACACTCAAGGTGAGTTCATACCCCCACATTTTCCAGTTTTCCATGTTTTAGGGGGGAATACAAGTAAAGTTTGGTTTATCACGCAAATACTTGCATGTTTCATCTCTATGTTAAATATAAAACATTATTTGCAGGAAATACAGTTATCATTAGTTTGTATACAATTATTTGTGATGTATTAATTTTGAAATGCAAAACTAACAAAAACAAAACATAAACTATGTTATATAATCAAAAGAAAAGTTATGATTACAAAACTACAAGGATTTTGAGACTTTTACCAACACATAGTTTTTTTTCTAACAAAAAGGCTTACATTCTGGTTATTTCACCATTTTGTGGAAAACAACCCAAAAATATGATGTTTTAACCATACATTTTGAAAGTAGACAAAAACATCGTTAAAAACAGGGCAAAAGCTCGAAATGGACTTTTGCATACAAATTTCTCATACTTGTGTTGGATGTAAGATTTTTTGACATAATCTTTTATAGACACGTAGACAAGATAATTACTATGTATTTATATAAATGATTATATAAATAGTCTTAACAAACAAACATAATAAAGTGTAATTGGTATAGTTTGGGAGTCACAAACACTACTATCGTTACGGAAGAAACATATAATTGTTTACTCCATATCCTTTCAAGAACAAGTCCAAGCTCTTCTTAGATTAACATTTCCAAATGATTCTTGACAATTTGGTAAGTGTTTTCTTCATAATCTAGTGTTTCTACACACTTTGACACTAGTTTCATCTTATTTACACACATTATCATGTGTTAAAACTCGTAGGATAATGTCATCTTCAAAGAGTTCATCAACAACTTTTAAGCGTTCCAGGCTCGGAGATCTTCACAATCATCTCTTTATCCAACCACAACCACACTCAAGGTGAGTTCATACCCCCACATTTTCGAATTTTCCATGTTTTAGGGGGGGATACAAGTAAAGTTTGGTTTATCACACAAATACTTGCATGTTTCATCTCTATGTTAAATATAAAACATTATTTGCAGGAAATACGGTTATCACTAGTTTGTAGACAATTATTTGTGATATATTAGTTTTGAAAAGCAAAACTAACAAAAAAAAACATAAACTATGTTATATAATCATAAGAAAAGTTATGATTACAAAACTACAAGGATTTTGAGACTTTTACCAACATATAGTTTTTTTTCTAACAAAAAGGGTTACATTCTGGTTATTTCACCATTTTGTGGAAAACAACCCAAAAATATGATGTTTTAACCATACATTTTGAAAATAGACAAAAACATCGTTAAAAACAGGGCAAAAGCTCGAAATGGACTTTTGCATACAAATTTCTCATACTTGTGTTGGATGTAAGATTTTTTGACATAATCTTTTATAGGCACCTAGACAAGATAATTACTATGTATTTATATAGGCACCACAACCACACTCAAGGTGAGTTCATACCCCCACATTTTCCAGTTTTCCATGTTTTAGGGGGGAATACAAGTAAAGTTTGGTTTATCACGCAAATACTTGCATGTTTCATCTCTATGTTAAATATAAAACATTATTTGCAGGAAATACAGTTATCATTAGTTTGTATACAATTATTTGTGATATATTAATTTTGAAATGCAAAACTAACAAAAACAAAACATAAACTATGTTATATAATCAAAAGAAAAGTTATGATTACAAAACTACAAGGATTTTGAGACTTTTACCAACACATAGTTTTTTTTCTAACAAAAAGGCTTACATTCTGGTTATTTCACCATTTTGTGGAAAACAACCCAAAAATATGATGTTTTAACCATACATTTTGAAAGTAGACAAAAACATCGTTAAAAACAGGGCAAAAGCTCGAAATGGACTTTTGCATACAAATTTCTCATACTTGTGTTGGATGTAAGATTTTTTGACATAATCTTTTATAGACACGTAGACAAGATAATTACTATGTATTTATATAAATGATTATATAAATAGTCTTAACAAACAAACATAATAAAGTGTAATTGGTATAGTTTGGGAGTCACAAACACTACTATCGTTACGGAAGAAACATATAATTGTTTACTCCATATCCTTTCAAGAACAAGTCCAAGCTCTTCTTAGATTAACATTTCCAAATGATTCTTGACAATTTGGTAAGTGTTTTCTTCATAATCTAGTGTTTCTACACACTTTGACACTAGTTTCATCTTATTTACACACATTATCATGTGTTAAAACTCGTAGGATAACGTCATCTTCAAAGAGTTCATCAACAACTTTTAAGCGTTCCAGGCTCGGAGATCTTCACAATCATCTCTTTATCCAACCACAACCACACTCAAGGTGAGTTCATACCCCCACATTTTCGAATTTTCCATGTTTTAGGGGGGGATACAAGTAAAGTTTGGTTTATCACACAAATACTTGCATGTTTCATCTCTATGTTAAATATAAAACATTATTTGCAGGAAATACGGTTATCACTAGTTTGTAGACAATTATTTGTGATATATTAGTTTTGAAAAGCAAAACTAACAAAAAAAAAACATAAACTATGTTATATAATCATAAGAAAAGTTATGATTACAAAACTACAAGGATTTTGAGACTTTTACCAACATATAGTTTTTTTTCTAACAAAAAGGGTTACATTCTGGTTATTTCACCATTTTGTGGAAAACAACCCAAAAATATGATGTTTTAACCATACATTTTGAAAATAGACAAAAACATCGTTAAAAACAGGGCAAAAGCTCGAAATGGACTTTTGCATACAAATTTCTCATACTTGTGTTGGATGTAAGATTTTTTGACATAATCTTTTATAGGCACCTAGACAAGATAATTACTATGTATTTATATAGGCACCACAACCACACTCAAGGTGAGTTCATACCCCCACATTTTCCAGTTTTCCATGTTTTAGGGGGGAATACAAGTAAAGTTTGGTTTATCACGCAAATACTTGCATGTTTCATCTCTATGTTAAATATAAAACATTATTTGCAGGAAATACAGTTATCATTAGTTTGTATACAATTATTTGTGATATATTAATTTTGAAATGCAAAACTAACAAAAACAAAACATAAACTATGTTATATAATCAAAAGAAAAGTTATGATTACAAAACTACAAGGATTTTGAGACTTTTACCAACACATAGTTTTTTTTCTAACAAAAAGGCTTACATTCTGGTTATTTCACCATTTTGTGGAAAACAACCCAAAAATATGATGTTTTAACCATACATTTTGAAAGTAGACAAAAACATCGTTAAAAACAGGGCAAAAGCTCGAAATGGACTTTTGCATACAAATTTCTCATACTTGTGTTGGATGTAAGATTTTTTGACATAATCTTTTATAGACACGTAGACAAGATAATTACTATGTATTTATATAAATGATTATATAAATAGTCTTAACAAACAAACATAATAAAGTGTAATTGGTATAGTTTGGGAGTCACAAACACTACTATCGTTACGGAAGAAACATATAATTGTTTACTCCATATCCTTTCAAGAACAAGTCCAAGCTCTTCTTAGATTAACATTTCCAAATGATTCTTGACAATTTGGTAAGTGTTTTCTTCATAATCTAGTGTTTCTACACACTTTGACACTAGTTTCATCTTATTTACACACATTATCATGTGTTAAAACTCGTAGGATAACGTCATCTTCAAAGAGTTCATCAACAACTTTTAAGCGTTCCAGGCTCGGAGATCTTCACAATCATCTCTTTATCCAACCACAACCACACTCAAGGTGAGTTCATACCCCCACATTTTCGAATTTTCCATGTTTTAGGGGGGGATACAAGTAAAGTTTGGTTTATCACACAAATACTTGCATGTTTCATCTCTATGTTAAATATAAAACATTATTTGCAGGAAATACGGTTATCACTAGTTTGTAGACAATTATTTGTGATATATTAGTTTTGAAATGCAAAACTAACAAAAACAAAACATAAACTATGTTATATAATCATAAGAAAAGTTATGATTACAAAACTACAAGGATTTTGAGACTTTTACCAACATATAGTTTTTTTTCTAACAAAAAGGGTTACATTCTGGTTATTTCACCATTTTGTGGAAAACAACCCAAAAATATGATGTTTTAACCATACATTTTGAAAATAGACAAAAACATCGTTAAAAACAGGGCAAAAGCTCGAAATGGACTTTTGCATACAAATTTCTCATACTTGTGTTGGATGTAAGATTTTTTGACATAATCTTTTATAGGCACCTAGACAAGATAATTACTATGTATTTATATAGGCACCACAGACAAGATAATCTTTTATAGGCACCACAACCACACTCAAGGTGAGTTCATACACCCACATTTTCCAGTTTTCCATGTTTTAGGGGGGAATACAAGTAAAGTTTGGTTTATCACGCAAATACTTGCATGTTTCATCTCTATGTTAAATATAAAACATTATTTGCAGGAAATACAGTTATCATTAGTTTGTATACAATTATTTGTGATATATTAATTTTGAAATGCAAAACTAACAAAAACAAAACATAAACTATGTTATATAATCAAAAGAAAAGTTATGATTACAAAACTACAAGGATTTTGAGACTTTTACCAACACATAGTTTTTTTTCTAACAAAAAGGCTTACATTCTGGTTATTTCACCATTTTGTGGAAAACAACCCAAAAATATGATGTTTTAACCATACATTTTGAAAGTAGACAAAAACATCGTTAAAAACAGGGCAAAAGCTCGAAATGGACTTTTGCATACAAATTTCTCATACTTGTGTTGGATGTAAGATTTTTTGACATAATCTTTTATAGACACGTAGACAAGATAATTACTATGTATTTATATAAATGATTATATAAATAGTCTTAACAAACAAACATAATAAAGTGTAATTGGTATAGTTTGGGAGTCACAAACACTACTATCGTTACGGAAGAAACATATAATTGTTTACTCCATATCCTTTCAAGAACAAGTCCAAGCTCTTCTTAGATTAACATTTCCAAATGATTCTTGACAATTTGGTAAGTGTTTTCTTCATAATCTAGTGTTTCTACACACTTTGACACTAGTTTCATCTTATTTACACACATTATCATGTGTTAAAACTCGTAGGATAATGTCATCTTCAAAGAGTTCATCAACAACTTTTAAGCGTTCCAGGCTCGGAGATCTTCACAATCATCTCTTTATCCAACCACAACCACACTCAAGGTGAGTTCATACCCCCACATTTTCGAATTTTCCATGTTTTAGGGGGGGATACAAGTAAAGTTTGGTTTATCACACAAATACTTGCATGTTTCATCTCTATGTTAAATATAAAACATTATTTGCAGGAAATACGGTTATCACTAGTTTGTAGACAATTATTTGTGATATATTAGTTTTGAAATGCAAAACTAACAAAAACAAAACATAAACTATGTTATATAATCATAAGAAAAGTTATGATTACAAAACTACAAGGATTTTGAGACTTTTACCAACATATAGTTTTTTTTCTAACAAAAAGGGTTACATTCTGGTTATTTCACCATTTTGTGGAAAACAACCCAAAAATATGATGTTTTAACCATACATTTTGAAAATAGACAAAAACATCGTTAAAAACAGGGCAAAAGCTCGAAATGGACTTTTGCATACAAATTTCTCATACTTGTGTTGGATGTAAGATTTTTTGACATAATCTTTTATAGGCACCTAGACAAGATAATTACTATGTATTTATATAGGCACCACAGACAAGATAATCTTTTATAGGCACCACAACCACACTCAAGGTGAGTTCATACCCCCACATTTTCCAGTTTTCCATGTTTTAGGGGGGAATACAAGTAAAGTTTGGTTTATCACGCAAATACTTGCATGTTTCATCTCTATGTTAAATATAAAACATTATTTGCAGGAAATACAGTTATCATTAGTTTGTATACAATTATTTGTGATATATTAATTTTGAAATGCAAAACTAACAAAAACAAAACATAAACTATGTTATATAATCAAAAGAAAAGTTATGATTACAAAACTACAAGGATTTTGAGACTTTTACCAACACATAGTTTTTTTTCTAACAAAAAGGCTTACATTCTGGTTATTTCACCATTTTGTGGAAAACAACCCAAAAATATGATGTTTTAACCATACATTTTGAAAGTAGACAAAAACATCGTTAAAAACAGGGCAAAAGCTCGAAATGGACTTTTGCATACAAATTTCTCATACTTGTGTTGGATGTAAGATTTTTTGACATAATCTTTTATAGACACGTAGACAAGATAATTACTATGTATTTATATAAATGATTATATAAATAGTCTTAACAAACAAACATAATAAAGTGTAATTGGTATAGTTTGGGAGTCACAAACACTACTATCGTTACGGAAGAAACATATAATTGTTTACTCCATATCCTTTCAAGAACAAGTCCAAGCTCTTCTTAGATTAACATTTCCAAATGATTCTTGACAATTTGGTAAGTGTTTTCTTCATAATCTAGTGTTTCTACACACTTTGACACTAGTTTCATCTTATTTACACACATTATCATGTGTTAAAACTCGTAGGATAATGTCATCTTCAAAGAGTTCATCAACAACTTTTAAGCGTTCCAGGCTCGAAGATCTTCACAATCATCTCTTTATCCAACCACAACCACACTCAAGGTGAGTTCATACCCCCACATTTTCGAATTTTCCATGTTTTAGGGGGGGATACAAGTAAAGTTTGGTTTATCACACAAATACTTGCATGTTTCATCTCTATGTTAAATATAAAACATTATTTGCAGGAAATACGGTTATCACTAGTTTGTAGACAATTATTTGTGATATATTAGTTTTGAAATGCAAAACTAACAAAAACAAAACATAAACTATGTTATATAATCATAAGAAAAGTTATGATTACAAAACTACAAGGATTTTGAGACTTTTACCAACATATAGTTTTTTTTCTAACAAAAAGGGTTACATTCTGGTTATTTCACCATTTTGTGGAAAACAACCCAAAAATATGATGTTTTAACCATACATTTTGAAAATAGACAAAAACATCGTTAAAAACAGGGCAAAAGCTCGAAATGGACTTTTGCATACAAATTTCTCATACTTGTGTTGGATGTAAGATTTTTTGACATAATCTTTTATAGACACCTAGACAAGATAATTACAATGTATTTATATAAATGATTAGATAAATAGTCTTAACAAACAAACATAATAAAGTGTAATTGGTATAGTTTGGGAGTCACAAACACTACTATCATTGCGGAAGAAACATATAATTGTTTACTCCATATCCTCTCAAGAACAAGTCCAAGCTCTTCTTAGATAAACATTTCCAAATGATTCTTGACAATTTGGTAAGTGTTTTCTTCATAATCTAGTGTTTCTACACACTTTGACACTAGTTTCATCTTATTTACACACATTATCATGTGTTAAAACTCTTAGGATAATATCATCTTCAAAGAGTTCATCAACCATTTTCAAATGTTCCAAGCTCGGAGATCTTCACAGTCATCTCTTTATCCAACCACAACCACACTCAAGGTGAGTTCATACCCCCCATATTTTCGAGTTTTCCATGTTTTAGGGGGGAAGACAAGTAAAGTTTGGTTTGTCACGCAAATACTTGCATGTTTCATCTCTATGTTAAATATAAAATATTATTTGCAGGAAATACGGTTATCATTAGTTTGTACACAATTATTTGTGATATATTAGTTTTGAAATGCAAAACTAACAAAAACAAAACATAAACTATGTTATATAATCAAAAGAAAAGTTATGATTAAAAAAACTACAAGGATTTTGAGACTTTTACCAACATATAGTTTTTTTTCTAACAAAAAGGCTTACATTCTGGTTATTTCTCCATTTTGTGGAAAACAACCCAAAAATATGATGTTTTAACCATACATTTGGAAAGTAGACAAAAACATCGTTAAAAACGGGGCAAAAGCTCGAAATGGACTTTTGCATACAAATTTCTCATACTTGTGTTGGATGTAAGATTTTATGACATAATCTTTTATAGACACCTAGACAAGATAATTACTATGTATTTATATAAATGATTATATAAATAGTCTTAACAAACAAACATAATAAACTATAATTGGTATAGTTTGGGAGTCACAAACACTACTATCATTACGGAAGAAACATATAATTGTTTACTCCATATCCTCTCAAGAACAAGTCCAAGCTCTTCTTAGATAAACATTTCCAAATGATTCTTGACAATTTGGTAAGTGTTTTCTTCATAATCTAGTGTTTCTACACACTTTGACCCTAGTTTCATGTTATTTACACACATTATCATGTGTTAAAACTCTTAGGATAATATCATCTTCAAAGAGTTCATCAACCACTTTCAGGTGTTCCAGGCTCGGAGATCTTCACAATCATCTCTTTATCCAACCACAACCACACTAAAGGTGAGTTCATACCCCCACGTTTTCGAGTGTTCCATGTTTTAGGGGGAATACAAGTAAAGTTTGGTTTATCAAGCGAATACGTGCATGTTTCATCTCTATGTTAAATATAAAACATTATTTGAAGGAAATACGGTTATCACTAGTTTATAGACAATTATTGGTGATATATTAGTTTTGAAATGCAAAACTAACAAAAACAAAACATAAACTATGTTATATAATCATTAGAAAAGTTATGATTACAAAACTACAAGGATTTTGAGACTTTTACCAACATATAGTTTTTTTTCTAACAAAAAGGGTTACATTCTGGTTATTGCACCATTTTGTGGAAAACAACCCAAAAATATGATGTTTTAACCATACATTTTGAAAGTAGACAAAAACATCGTTAAAAATGGGGCAAAAGCTCGAAATAGACTTTTGCATACAAATTCCTCATACTTGTGTTGAATGTAAGATTTTATGACATAATCTTTTATAGACACCTAGACAAGATAATTACTATGTATTTATATAAATGATTATATAAATAGTCTTAACAAACAAACATAATAAACTATAATTGGTATAGTTTGGGAGTCACAAACACTACTATCATTACGGAAGAAACATATAATTGTTTACTCCATATCCTCTCAAGAACAAGTCCAAGCTCTTCTTAGATAAACATTTCCTAATGATTCTTGACAATTTGGTAAGTGTTTTCTTCATAATCTAGTGTTTCTACACACTTTGACACTCGTTTCATCTTATTTACACACATTATCATGTGTTAAAACTCTTAGGATAATATCATCTTCAAAGAGTTCATCAACCACTTTCAAGTGTTCGAGGCTCGTAGATTTTCACAATCATCTCTTTATCCAACCACAACCACACTCAAGGTGAGTTCATATCCCCACATTTTCGAGTTTTCCATGTTTTAGGGGGGAATACAAGTAAAGTTTGGTTTATCGCGCAAATACTTGCATGTTTCATCTCTATGTTAAATATAAAACATTATTTGCAAGAAATACGTTTATCACTTGTTTGTAGATAATTATTTGTATTATATTAGTTTTGAAATGCAAAACTAACAAAAAAAAATATAAACTATGTTATATAATCATAAGAAAAGTTATGATTACAAAACTACAAGGATTTTGAGACTTTTACCAACATATAGTTTTTTTTCTAACAAAAAGGGTTACATTCTGGTTATTTCACCATTTTGTGGAAAACAACCCAAAAATATGATGTTTTAACCATACATTTTGAAAGTAGACAAAAACATCGTTAAAAACGGGGCAAAAGCTCGAAATGGACTTTTGCATACAAATTTCTCATACTTTTGTTGGATGTAAGATTTTATGACATAATCTTTTATAGACACGTAGACAAAAAAATTACTATGTATTTATATAAATGATTATATAAATAGTCTTAACAAACAAACATAATAAAGTATAATTGGTATAGTTTGGGAGTCACAAACACTACTATCGTTACGGAAGAAACATATAATTGTTTACTCCATATCCTTTCAAGAACAAGTCCAAGCTCTTCTTAGATTAACATTTCCAAATGATTCTTCACAATTTGGTAAGTGTTTTCTTCATAATCTAGTGTTTCTACACACTTTGACACTGGTTTCATCTTATTTACACACATTATCATGTGTTAAAACTCGTAGGATAATGTCATCTTCAAAGAGTTCATCAACAACTTTTAAGTGTTCCAGGCTCGGAGATCTTCACAATCATCTCTTTATCCAACCACAGCCACACTCAAGGTGAGTTCATACCCCCACATTTTTGAGTTTTCCATGTTTTAGGGGGGGATACAAGTAAAGTTTGGTTTATCACACAAATACTTGCATGTTTCATCTCTATGTTAAATATAAAACATTATTTGTAGGAAATACGTTTATCACTTGTTTGTAGAGAATTATTTGTGATATATTAGTTTTGAAATGCAAAACTAACAAAAACAAAACATAAACTATGTTATATAATCAAAAGAAAAGTTATGATTACAAAACTACAAGGATTTTGAGACTTTTACCAACTTGTAGTTTTTTTTTTAACAAAAAGGGTTACATTCTGGTTATTTCACCATTTTATGGAAAACAACCCAAAAATATGATGTTTTAACCATACATTTTGAAAGTAGACAAAAACATCGTTAAAAACGGGGCAAAAGCTCGAAATGGACTTTTGCATACAAATTTCTCATACTTGTGTTGGATGTAAGATTTTTTGACATAATCTTTTATAGACACCTAGACAAGATAATTACAATGTATTTATATAAATGATTAGATAAATAGTCTTAACAAACAAACATAATAAAGTGTAATTGGTATAGTTTGGGAGTCACAAACACTACTATCATTGCGGAAGAAACATATAATTGTTTACTCCATATCCTCTCAAGAACAAGTCCAAGCTCTTCTTAGATAAACATTTCCAAATGATTCTTGACAATTTGGTAAGTGTTTTCTTCATAATCTAGTGTTTCTACACACTTTGACACTAGTTTCATCTTATTTACACACATTATCATGTGTTAAAACTCTTAGGATAATATCATCTTCAAAGAGTTCATCAACCATTTTCAAATGTTCCAAGCTCGGAGATCTTCACAGTCATCTCTTTATCCAACCACAACCACACTCAAGGTGAGTTCATACCCCCCATATTTTCGAGTTTTCCATGTTTTAGGGGGGAAGACAAGTAAAGTTTGGTTTGTCACGCAAATACTTGCATGTTTCATCTCTATGTTAAATATAAAATATTATTTGCAGGAAATACGGTTATCATTAGTTTGTACACAATTATTTGTGATATATTAGTTTTGAAATGCAAAACTAACAAAAACAAAACATAAACTATGTTATATAATCAAAAGAAAAGTTATGATTAAAAAAACTACAAGGATTTTGAGACTTTTACCAACATATAGTTTTTTTTCTAACAAAAAGGCTTACATTCTGGTTATTTCTCCATTTTGTGGAAAACAACCCAAAAATATGATGTTTTAACCATACATTTGGAAAGTAGACAAAAACATCGTTAAAAACGGGGCAAAAGCTCGAAATGGACTTTTGCATACAAATTTCTCATACTTGTGTTGGATGTAAGATTTTATGACATAATCTTTTATAGACACCTAGACAAGATAATTACTATGTATTTATATAAATGATTATATAAATAGTCTTAACAAACAAACATAATAAACTATAATTGGTATAGTTTGGGAGTCACAAACACTACTATCATTACGGAAGAAACATATAATTGTTTACTCCATATCCTCTCAAGAACAAGTCCAAGCTCTTCTTAGATAAACATTTCCAAATGATTCTTGACAATTTGGTAAGTGTTTTCTTCATAATCTAGTGTTTCTACACACTTTGACCCTAGTTTCATGTTATTTACACACATTATCATGTGTTAAAACTCTTAGGATAATATCATCTTCAAAGAGTTCATCAACCACTTTCAGGTGTTCCAGGCTCGGAGATCTTCACAATCATCTCTTTATCCAACCACAACCACACTAAAGGTGAGTTCATACCCCCACGTTTTCGAGTGTTCCATGTTTTAGGGGGAATACAAGTAAAGTTTGGTTTATCAAGCGAATACGTGCATGTTTCATCTCTATGTTAAATATAAAACATTATTTGAAGGAAATACGGTTATCACTAGTTTATAGACAATTATTGGTGATATATTAGTTTTGAAATGCAAAACTAACAAAAACAAAACATAAACTATGTTATATAATCATTAGAAAAGTTATGATTACAAAACTACAAGGATTTTGAGACTTTTACCAACATATAGTTTTTTTTCTAACAAAAAGGGTTACATTCTGGTTATTGCACCATTTTGTGGAAAACAACCCAAAAATATGATGTTTTAACCATACATTTTGAAAGTAGACAAAAACATCGTTAAAAATGGGGCAAAAGCTCGAAATAGACTTTTGCATACAAATTCCTCATACTTGTGTTGAATGTAAGATTTTATGACATAATCTTTTATAGACACCTAGACAAGATAATTACTATGTATTTATATAAATGATTATATAAATAGTCTTAACAAACAAACATAATAAACTATAATTGGTATAGTTTGGGAGTCACAAACACTACTATCATTACGGAAGAAACATATAATTGTTTACTCCATATCCTCTCAAGAACAAGTCCAAGCTCTTCTTAGATAAACATTTCCTAATGATTCTTGACAATTTGGTAAGTGTTTTCTTCATAATCTAGTGTTTCTACACACTTTGACACTCGTTTCATCTTATTTACACACATTATCATGTGTTAAAACTCTTAGGATAATATCATCTTCAAAGAGTTCATCAACCACTTTCAAGTGTTCGAGGCTCGTAGATTTTCACAATCATCTCTTTATCCAACCACAACCACACTCAAGGTGAGTTCATATCCCCACATTTTCGAGTTTTCCATGTTTTAGGGGGGAATACAAGTAAAGTTTGGTTTATCGCGCAAATACTTGCATGTTTCATCTCTATGTTAAATATAAAACATTATTTGCAAGAAATACGTTTATCACTTGTTTGTAGATAATTATTTGTATTATATTAGTTTTGAAATGCAAAACTAACAAAAAAAAATATAAACTATGTTATATAATCATAAGAAAAGTTATGATTACAAAACTACAAGGATTTTGAGACTTTTACCAACATATAGTTTTTTTTCTAACAAAAAGGGTTACATTCTGGTTATTTCACCATTTTGTGGAAAACAACCCAAAAATATGATGTTTTAACCATACATTTTGAAAGTAGACAAAAACATCGTTAAAAACGGGGCAAAAGCTCGAAATGGACTTTTGCATACAAATTTCTCATACTTTTGTTGGATGTAAGATTTTATGACATAATCTTTTATAGACACGTAGACAAAAAAATTACTATGTATTTATATAAATGATTATATAAATAGTCTTAACAAACAAACATAATAAAGTATAATTGGTATAGTTTGGGAGTCACAAACACTACTATCGTTACGGAAGAAACATATAATTGTTTACTCCATATCCTTTCAAGAACAAGTCCAAGCTCTTCTTAGATTAACATTTCCAAATGATTCTTCACAATTTGGTAAGTGTTTTCTTCATAATCTAGTGTTTCTACACACTTTGACACTGGTTTCATCTTATTTACACACATTATCATGTGTTAAAACTCGTAGGATAATGTCATCTTCAAAGAGTTCATCAACAACTTTTAAGTGTTCCAGGCTCGGAGATCTTCACAATCATCTCTTTATCCAACCACAGCCACACTCAAGGTGAGTTCATACCCCCACATTTTTGAGTTTTCCATGTTTTAGGGGGGGATACAAGTAAAGTTTGGTTTATCACACAAATACTTGCATGTTTCATCTCTATGTTAAATATAAAACATTATTTGTAGGAAATACGTTTATCACTTGTTTGTAGAGAATTATTTGTGATATATTAGTTTTGAAATGCAAAACTAACAAAAACAAAACATAAACTATGTTATATAATCAAAAGAAAAGTTATGATTACAAAACTACAAGGATTTTGAGACTTTTACCAACTTGTAGTTTTTTTTTTAACAAAAAGGGTTACATTCTGGTTATTTCACCATTTTATGGAAAACAACCCAAAAATATGATGTTTTAACCATACATTTTGAAAGTAGACAAAAACATCGTTAAAAACGGGGCAAAAGCTCGAAATGGACTTTTGCATACAAATTTCTCATACTTGTGTTGGATGTAAGATTTTATGACATAATCTTTTATAGACACCTAGACAAGACAATTACTATGTATTTATATAAATGATTATATAAATAGTCTTAACAAACAAACATAATAAACTATAATTGGTATAGTTTGGGAGTCACAAACACTACTATCCTCTCAAGAACAAGTCCAAGCTCTTCTTAGATAAACATTTCCAAATGATTCTTGACAATTTGGTAAGTGTTTTCTTCATAATCTAGTGTTTCTACACACTTTGACACTAGTTTCATCTTATTTACACATATTATCATGTGTTAAAACGCTTAGGATAATATCATCTTCAAAGAGTTCATCAACCATTTTCAAGTGTTCGAGGCTCGAAGATCTTCCAAATCATCTCTTTATCCAACCACAACCACACTCAAGGTGAGTTCATACCCCCACATTTTCGAGTTTTCCATGTTTTAGGGGGGAATACAAGTAAAGTTTGGTTTATCATGCAAATACTTGCATGTTTCATCTCTATGTTAAATATAAAACATTATTTGCAGGAAATACGGTTTTCACTAGTTTGTAGACAATTAATTGTGATATATTAGTTTTGAAATGCAAACCTAACAAAAACAAAACATAAACTATATTATATAATCATAAGAAAAGTTATGATTACAAAACTACAAGGATTTTTTGACTTTTACCAACATATAGTTTTTTTTCTAACAAAAAGGGTTACATTCTAGTTATTTCACCATTTTGTGGAAAATAACCCAAAAATATGATGTTTTAACCATACATTTTGAAAGTAGACAAAAACATCGTTAAAAACGGGGCAAAAGCTCGAAATGGACTTTTGCATAGAAATTTCTCATACTTGTGTTGGATGTATGACTTTATGACATAATCTTTTATAGACACCTAGACAAGATAATTACTATGTATTTATATAAATGATTATATAAATAGTCTTAACAAACAAACATAATAAACTATAATTGGTATAGTTTGGGAGTCACAAACACTACTATCATTACGGAAGAAACATATAATTGTTTATTCCATATCCTCTCAAGAACAAGTCCAAGCTCTTCTTAGATAAACATTTCCAAATGATTCTTGACAATTTGGTAAGTGTTTTCTTCATAATCTAGTGTTTCTACACACTTTGGCACTAGTTTCATCTTACTTACACACATTATCATACGTTAAAACTCTTAAGATAATATCATCTTCAAAGAGTTCATCAACCACTTTCAAGTGTTCGAGGCTCGTAGATCTTCACAATCATCTCTTTATCCAACCACAACCACACTCAAGGTGAGTTCATACGCCCCATATTTTCGAGTTTTCCATGTTTTAGGGGGGAAGACAAGTAAAGTTTGGTTTGTCACGCAAATACTTGCATGTTTCATCTCTATGTTAAATATAAAACATTCTTTGCAGGAAATACGGTTATCATTAGTTTGTACACAATTATTTGTGATATATTAGTTTTGAAATGCAAAACTAACAAAAACAAAACATAAACTATGTTATATAATCAAAAGAAAAGTTATGATTACAAAACTACAAGGATTTTGAGACTTTTACCAACATATAGTTTTTTTTCTAACAAAAAGGCTTACATTCTGGTTATTTCACCATTTTGTGGAAAACAACCCAAAAATATGATGTTTTAACCATACATTTGGAAAGTAGACAAAAACATCGTTAAAAACGGGGCAAAAACTCGAAATGGAATTTTGCATACAAATTTCTCATACTTGTGTTGGATGTAAGATTTTATGACATAATCTTTTATAGACACCTAGACAAGATAATTACTATGTATTTATATAAATGATTATATAAATAGTCTTAACAAACAAACATAATAAACAATAATTGGTATAGTTTGGGAGTCACAAACACTACTATCATTACGGAAGAAACATATAATTGTTTACTCCATATCCTCTCAAGAACAAGTCCAAGCTCTTCTTAGATAAACATTTCCAAATGATTCTTGACAATTTGGTAAGTGTTTTCTTCATAATCTAGTGTTTCTACACACTTTGACCCTAGTTTCATCTTATTTACACACATTATCATGTGTTAAAACTCTTAGGATAATATCATCTTCAAAGAGTTCATCAACCACTTTCAGGTGTTCCAGGCTCGGAGATCTTCACAATCATCTCTTTATCCAACCACAACCACACTAAAGGTGAGTTCATACCCCCACGTTTTCGAGTGTTCCATGTTTTAGGGGGAATACAAGTAAAGTTTGGTTTATCACGCGAATACGTGCATGTTTCATCTCTATGTAAAATATAAAACATTATTTGAAGGAAATACGGTTATCACTAGTTTATAGACAATTATTTGTGATATATTAGTTTTGAAATGCAAAACTAACAAAAACAAAACATAAACTATGTTATATAATCATTAGAAAAGTTATGATTACAAAACTACATGGATTTTGAGACTTTTACCAACATATAGTTTTTTTTCTAACAAAAAGGGTTACATTCTGGTTATTTCACCATTTTGTGGAAAACAACCCAAAAATATGATGTTTTAACCATACATTTGGAAAGTAGACAAAAACATCGTTAAAAACTGGGCAAAAGCTCGAAATAGACTTTTGCATACAAATTCCTCATACTTGTGTTGGATGTAAGATTTTATGACATAATCTTTTATAGACACCTAGAGAAGATAATTACTATGTATTTATATAAATAGTCTTAACAAACAAACATAATAAACTATAATTGGTATAGTTTGGGAGTCACAAACACTACTATCATTACGGAAGAAACATATAACTGTTTACTCCATATCCTCTCAAGAACAAGTCCAAGCTCTTCTTAGATAAACATTTCCTAATGATTCTTGACAATTTGGTAAGTGTTTTCTTCATAATCTAGTGTTTCTACACACTTTGACACTAGTTTCATCTTATTTACACACATTATCATGTGTTAAAACTCTTAGGATAATATCATCTTCAAAGAGTTCATCAACCACTTTCAAGTGTTCGAGGCACGTAGATCTTCACAATCATCTCTTTATCCAACCACAACCACACTCAAGGTGAGTTCATATCCCCACATTTTCGAGTTTTCCATGTTTTAGGGGGGAATACAAGTAAAGTTTGGTTTATCGCGCAAATACTTGCATGTTTCATCTCTATGTTAAATATAAAACATTATTTGCAGGAATTACGTTTATCACTTGTTTGTAGAGAATTATTTGTGATATATTAGTTTTGAAATGCAAAACTAACAAAAACAAAACATAAACTATGTTATATAATCATAAGAAAAGTTATGATTACAAAACTACAAGGATTTTGACACTTTTACCAACATATAGTTTTTTTCTAACAAAAAGGGTTACATTCTGGTTATTTCACCATTTTGTGGAAAACAACCCAAAAATATGATGTTTTAACCATACATTTTGAAAGTAGACAAAAACATCGTTAAAAACGGGGCAAAAGCTCGAAATGGACTTTTGCATACAAATTTCTCATACTTTTGTTGGATGTAAGATTTTATGACATAATCTTTTATAGACACTTAGACAAGATAATTACTATGTATTTATATAAATGATTATATAATTAGTCTTAACAAACAAACATAATAAAGTATAATTGGTATAGTTTGGGAGTCACAAACACTACTATCGTTACGGAAGAAACATATAATTGTTTACTCCATATCCTTTCAAGAACAAGTCCAAGCTCTTCTTAGATTAACATTTCCAAATGATTCTTGACAATTTGGTAAGTGTTTTCTTCATAATCTAGTGTTTCTACACACTTTGACACTGGTTTCATCTTATTTACACACATTATCATGTGTTAAAACTCGTAGGATAATGTCATCTTCAAAGAGTTCATCAACAACTTTTAAGTGTTCCAGGCTCGGAGATCTTCACAATCATCTCATTATCCAACCACAACCACACTCAAGGTGAGTTCATACCCCCACATTTTCGAGTTTTCCATGTTTTAGGGGGGGGGGGGATACAAGTAAAGTTTGGTTTATCACACAAATACTTGCATGTTTCATCTCTATGTTAAATATAAAACATTATTTGCAGGAAATATGGTTATCACTAGTTTGTAGACAATTATTTGTGATATATTAGTTTTGAAATGCAAAACTAACAAAAACAAAACATAAACTATGTTATATAATCAAAAGAAAAGTTATGATTACAAAACTACAAGGATTTTGAGACTTTTACCAACATGTAGTTTTTTTTCTAACAAAAAGGGTTACATTCTGGTTATTTCACCATTTTGTGGAAAACAACCCAAAAATATGATGTTTTAACCATACATTTTGAAAGTAGACAAAAACACCGTTAAAAACGGGGCAAAAGCTCGAAATGGACTTTTGCATACAAATTTCTCATACTTGTGTTGGATGTAAGATTTTATGACATAATCTTTTATAGACACCTAGACAAGATAATTACTATGTATTTATATAAATGATTATATAAATAGTCTTAACAAACAAACATAATAAACTATAATTGGTATAGTTTGGGAGTCACAAACACTACTATCATTACGGAAGAAACATATAATTGTTTACTCCATATCCTCTCAAAAACAAGTCCAGGCTCTTCTTAGATAAACATTTCCAAATGATTCTTGACAATTTGGTAAGTGTTTTCTTCATAATCTAATGTTTCTACACACTTTGACACTAGTTTCATCTTATTTACACACATTATCATGTGTTAAAACGCTTAGGATAATATCATCTTCAAAGAGTTCATCAACCATTTTCAAGTGTTCGAGGCTCGAAGATCTTCACAATCATCTCTTTATCCAACCACAACCACACTCAAGGTGAGTTCATACCCCCCATATTTTCGAGTTTTCCATGTTTTAGGGGGGAAGACAAGTAAAGTTTGGTTTGTCACGCAAATACTTGCATGCTTCATCTCTATGTTAAATATAAAACATTATTTGCAGGAAATACGTTTACCACTTGTTTGTAGAGAATTATTTGTGATATATTAGTTTTGAAATGCAAAACTAACAAAAACAAAACATAAACTATGTTATATAATCATAAGAAAAGTTATGATTACAAAACTACAAGGATTTTGAGACTTTTACCAACATATAGTTTTTTTTCTAACAAAAAGGGTTACATTCTGGTTATTTCACCATTTTGTGGAAAACAACCCAAAAATATGATGTTTTAACCATACATTTTGAAAGTAGACAAAAACATCGTTAAAAACGGGGCAAAAGCTCGAAATGGACTTTTGCATACAAATTTCTCATACTTTTGTTGGATGTAAGATTTTATGACATAATCTTTTATAGACACTTAGACAAGATAATTACTATGTATTTATATAAATGATTATATAATTAGTCTTAACAAACAAGCATAATAAAGTATAATTGATATAGTTTGGGAGTCACAAACACTACTATCGTTACGGAAGAAACATATAATTGTTTACTCCATATCCTTTCAAGAACAAGTCCAAGCTCTTCTTAGATTAACATTTCCAAATGATTCTTGACAATTTGGTAAGTGTTTTCTTCATAATCTAGTGTTTCTACACACTTTGACACTGGTTTCATCTTATTTACACACATTATCATGTGTTAAAACTCGTAGGATAATGTCATCTTCAAAGAGTTCATCAACAACTTTTAAGTGTTCCAGGCTCGGAGATCTTCACAATCATCTCTTTATCCAACCACAACCACACTCAAGGTGAGTTCATACCCCCACATTTTCGAGTTTTCCATGTTTTAGGGGGGAATACAAGTAAAGTTTGGTTTATCACGCAAATACTTGCATGTTTCATCTCTATGTTAAATATAAAACATTATTTGCAGGAAATACGGTTATAACTAGTTTGTAGACAATTATTTGTGATATATTAGTTTTGAAATGAAAAACTAACAAAAACAAAACATAAACTATGTTATATAATCATAAGAAAAGTTATGATTACAAAACTACAAGGATTTTGAGACTTTTACCAACATATAGTTTTTTTTCTAACTAAAAGGGTTACATTATGGTTATTTCACCATTTTGTGGAAAACAACCCAAAAATATGATGTTTTAACCATACATTTTGAAAGTAGACAAAAACATCGTTAAAAACGGGGCAAAAGCTCGAAATGGACTTTTGCATACAAATTTCTCATACTTTTGTTGGATGTAAGATTTTATGACATAATCTTTTATAGACACCTAGACAAGATAATTACTATGTATTTATATAAATGATTATATAAATAGTCTTAACAAACAAACATAATAAACTATAATTGGTATAGTTTGGGAGTCACAAACACTACTATCATTACGGAAGAAACATATAATTGTTTACTCCATATCCTCTCAAGAACAAGTCCAAGCTCTTTTTAGATAAACATTTCCAAATGATTCTTGACAATTTGGTAAGTGTTTTCTTCATAATCTAGTGTTTCTACACACTTTGACACTGGTTTCATCTTATTTACACACATTATCATGTGTTAAAACTCTTAGGATAATATCATCTTCAAAGTGTTCATCAACCACTTTCAAGTGTTCGAGGCTCGGAGATCTTAACAATCATCTCTTTATCCAACCACAACCACAGTCAAGGTGAGTTCATACCCCCACATTTTCGAGTTTTCCTTGTTTTAGGGGGGAATACAAGTAAAGTTTGGTTTATCACGCAAATACTTGCATGTTTCATCTCTATGTTAAATATAAAACATTATTTGCAGGAAATACGGTTATCACTAGTTTGTAGACAATTATTTCTGATATATTAGTTTTGAAATGCAAAACTAACAAAAACAAAACATAAACTATGTTATATAATCATAAGAAAAGTTATGATTACAAAATTACAAAGATTTTGAGACTTTTACCAACATATAGTTTTTTTTCTGACAACAAGCGTTACATTCTGGTTATTTCACCATTTTGTGGAAAACAACCCCAAAGTATGATGTTTTAACCATACATTTTGAAAGTAGACAAAAACATCGTTAAAAACGAAGCAAAAGCTCGAAATGGACTTTTGCATACAAATTTCTCATACTTGTGTTGGATGTAAGATTTTATGACATAATCTTTTATGCACACCTAGACAAAATAATTAATATGTATTTATATAAATGATTATATAAATAGTCTTAACAAACAAACATAATAAACTATAATTGGTATAGTTTTGGAGTCACAAACACTACTATCATTACGGAAGAAACATATAATTGTTTACTCCATATCCTCTCAAGAACAAGTCCAAGCTCTTCTTAGATAAACATGTCCAAATGATTCTTGACAATTTAGTAAGTGTTTTCTTCATAATCTAGTGTTTCTACACACTTTGACACTAGTTTCATCTTATTTACACACATTATCATGTGTTAAAACTCTTTGGATAATATCATCTTCAAAGAGTTCATCAACAACTTTCAAGTGTTCCAGGCTCGAAGATCTTCACAATCATCTCTTTATCCAACCACAACCACACTCAAGGTGAGTTCATACCCCCACATTTTCGAGTTTTCCATGTTTTAGGGGGGGGGATACAAGTAAAGTTTGGTTTATCACGCAAATACTTGCATGTTTCATCTCTATGTTAAATATAAAAAATTATTTGCAGGAAATACGGTTATCATTAGTTTGTAGACAATTATTTGTGATATATTAGTTTTGAAATGCAAAACTAACAAAAACAAAACATAAACTATGTTATATAATCATCAGAAAAGTTATGATTACAAAACTACAAGGATTTTGAGATTTTACCAACACATAGTTTTTTTTTCTAACAAAAAGGGTTACATTCTGGTTATTTCACTATTTTGTGGAAAACAACCAAAAAATATGATGTTTTAACAGTACATTTTGAAAGTAGACAAAAACATCGTTAAAACGGGGCAAAAGCTCGAAATAGACTTTTGCATACAAATTTCTCATACTTGTGTTGGATGTAAGATTTTATGACATAATCCTTTATACACACTTAGACATGATAATTACTATGTATTTATATAAATGATTATATAATTAGTCTTAACAAACAAACATAATAAAGTATAATTGGTATAGTTTGGGAGTCACAAACACTACTATCGTTACAGAAGAAACATATAATTGTTTACTCCATATCCTTTCAAGAACAAGTCCAAGCTCTTCTTAGATTAACATTTCCAAATGATTCTTGACAATTTGGTAAGTGTTTTCTTCATAATCTAGTGTTTCTACACACTTTGACACTGGTTTCATCTTATTTACACACATTATCATGTGTTAAAACTCGTAGGATAATGTCATCTTCAAAGAGTTCATCAACAACTTTTAAGTGTTCCAGGCTCGGAGATCTTCACAATCATCTCATTATCCAACCACAACCACACTCAAGGTGAGTTCATACCCCCACATTTTCGAGTTTTCCATGTTTTAGGGGGGGATACAAGTAAAGTTTGGTTTATGACACAAATACTTGCATGTTTCATCTCTATGTTAAATATAAAACATTATTTGCAGGAAATACGGTTATCACTAGTTTGTAGACAATTATTTGTGATATATTAGTTTTGAAATGCAAAACTAACAAAAACAAAACATAAACTATGTTATATAATCAAAAGAAAAGTTATGATTACAAAACTACAAGGATTTTGAGACTTTTACCAACATGTAGTTTTTTTTCTAACAAAAAGGGTTACATTCTGGTTATTTCACCATTTTGTGGAAAACAACCCAAAAATATGATGTTTTAACCATACATTTTGAAAGTAGACAAAAACACCGTTAAAAACGGGGCAAAAGCTCGAAATGGACTTTTGCATACAAATTTCTCATACTTGTGTTGGATGTAAGATTTTATGACATAATCTTTTATAGACACCTAGACAAGATAATTACTATGTATTTATATAAATGATTATATAAATAGTCTTAACAAACAAACATAATAAACTATAATTGGTATAGTTTGGGAGTCACAAACACTACTATCATTACGGAAGAAACATATAATTGTTTAGTCCATATCCTCTCAAGAACAAGTCCAAGCTCTTCTTAGATAAACATTTCCAAATGATTCTTGACAATTTGGTAAGTGTTTTCTTCATAATCTAGTGTTTATACACACTTTGACACTAGTTTCATCTTATTTACACACATTATCATGTGTTAAAACGCTTAGGATAATATCATCTTCAAAGAGTTCATCAACCATTTTCAAGTGTTCGAGGCTCGAAGATCTTCACAATCATCTCTTTATCCAACCACAACCACACTCAAGGTGAGTTCATACCCCCCATATTTTCGAGTTTTCCATGTTTTAGGGGGGAAGACAAGTAAAGTTTGGTTTGTCACGCAAATACTTGCATGTTTCATCTCTATGTTAAATATAAAACATTATTTGCAGGAAATACGTTTATCACTTGTTTGTAGAGAATTATTTGTGATATATTAGTTTTGAAATGCAAAACTAACAAAAACAAAACATAAAGTATGTTATATAATCATAAGAAAAGTTATGATTACAAAACTACAAGGATTTTGAGACTTTTACCAACATATAGTTTTTTTTCTAACAAAAAGGGTTACATTCTGGTTATTTCACCATTTTGTGGAAAACAACCCAAAAATATGATGTTTTAACCATACAAATTTCTCATACTTTTGTTGGATGTAATATTTTATGACATAATCTTTTATAGACACTTAGACAAGATAATTACTATGTATTTATATAAATGATTATATAATTAGTCTTAACAAACAAACATAATAAAGTATAATTGGTATAGTTTGGGAGTCACAAACACTACTATCGTTACGGAAGAAACATATAATTGTTTACTCCATATCCTTTCAAGAACAAGTCCAAGCTCTTCTTAGATTAACATTTCCAAATGATTCTTGACAATTTGGTAAGTGTTTTCTTCATAATCTAGTGTTTCTACACACTTTGACACTGGTTTCATCTTATTTACACACATTATCATGTGTTAAAACTCGTAGGATAATGTCATCTTCAAAGAGTTCATCAACAACTTTTAAGTGTTCCAGGCTCGGAGATCTTCACAATCATCTCTTTATCCAACCACAACCACACTCAAGGTGAGTTCATACCCCCACATTTTCGAGTTTTCCATGTTTTAGGGGGGAATACAAGTAAAGTTTGGTTTATCACGCAAATACTTGCATGTTTCATCTCTATGTTAAATATAAAACATTATTTGCAGGAAATACGGTTATAACTAGTTTGTAGACAATTATTTGTGATATATTAGTTTTGAAATGAAAAACTAACAAAAACAAAACATAAACTATGTTATATAATCATAAGAAAAGTTATGATTACAAAACTACAAGGATTTTGAGACTTTTACCAACATATAGTTTTTTTTCTAACTAAAAGGGTTACATTATGGTTATTTCACCATTTTGTGGAAAACAACCCAAAAATATGATGTTTTAACCATACATTTTGAAAGTAGACAAAAACATCGTTAAAAACGGGGCAAAAGCTCGAAATGGACTTTTGCATACAAATTTCTCATACTTTTGTTGGATGTAAGATTTTATGACATAATCTTTTATAGACACTTAGACAAGATAATTACTATGTATTTATATAAATGATTATATAATTAGTCTTAACAAACAAACATAATAAAGTATAATTGGTATAGTTTGGGAGTCACAAACACTACTATCGTTACGGAAGAAACATATAATTGTTTACTCCATATCCTTTCAAGAACAAGTCCAAGCTCTTCTTAGACTAACATTTCCAAATGATTCTTGACAATTTGGTAAGTGTTTTCTTCATAATCTAGTGTTTCTACACACTTTGACACTGGTTTCATCTTATTTACACACATTATCATGTGTTAAAACTCGTAGGATAATGTCATCTTCAAAGAGTTCATCAACAACTTTTAAGTGTTCCAGGCTCGGAGATCTTCACAATCATCTCATTATCCAACCACAACCACACTCAAGGTGAGTTCATACCCCCACATTTTCGAGTTTTCCATGTTTTAGGGGGGGGGGGATACAAGTAAAGTTTGGTTTATCACACAAATACTTGCATGTTTCATCTCTATGTTAAATATAAAACATTATTTGCAGGAAATATGGTTATCACTAGTTTGTAGACAATTATTTGTGATATATTAGTTTTGAAATGCAAAACTAACAAAAACAAAACATAAACTATGTTATATAATCAAAAGAAAAGTTATGATTACAAAACTACAAGGATTTTGAGACTTTTACCAACATGTAGTTTTTTTTCTAACAAAAAGGGTTACATTCTGGTTATTTCACCATTTTGTGGAAAACAACCCAAAAATATGATGTTTTAACCATACATTTTGAAAGTAGACAAAAACACCGTTAAAAACGGGGCAAAAGCTCGAAATGGACTTTTACATACAAATTTCTCATACTTGTGTTGGATGTAAGATTTTATGACATAATCTTTTATAGACACCTAGACAAGATAATTACTATGTATTTATATAAATGATTATATAAATAGTCTTAACAAACAAACGTAATAAACTATAATTGGTATAGTTTGGGAGTCACAAACACTACTATCATTACGGAAGAAACATATAATTGTTTACTCCATATCCTCTCAAAAACAAGTCCAAGCTCTTCTTAGATAAACATTTCCAAATGATTCTTGACAATTTGGTAAGTGTTTTCTTCATAATCTAGTGTTTCTACACACTTTGACACTAGTTTCATCTTATTTACACACATTATCATGTGTTAAAACGCTTAGGATAATATCATCTTCAAAGAGTTCATCAACCATTTTCAAGTGTTCGAGGCTCGAAGATCTTCACAATCATCTCTTTATCCAACCACAACCACACTCAAGGTGAGTTCATACCCCCCATATTTTCGAGTTTTCCATGTTTTAGGGGGGAAGACAAGTAAAGTTTGGTTTGTCACGCAAATACTTGCATGCTTCATCTCTATGTTAAATATAAAACATTATTTGCAGGAAATACGTTTACCACTTGTTTGTAGAGAATTATTTGTGATATATTAGTTTTGAAATGCAAAACTAACAAAAACAAAACATAAACTATGTTATATAATCATAAGAAAAGTTATGATTACAAAACTACAAGGATTTTGAGACTTTTACCAACATATAGTTTTTTTTCTAACAAAAAGGGTTACATTCTGGTTATTTCACCATTTTGTGGAAAACAACCCAAAAATATGATGTTTTAACCATACATTTTGAAAGTAGACAAAAACATCGTTAAAAACGGGGCAAAAGCTCGAAATGGACTTTTGCATACAAATTTCTCATACTTTTGTTGGATGTAAGATTTTATGACATAATCTTTTATAGACACTTAGACAAGATAATTACTATGTATTTATATAAATGATTATATAATTAGTCTTAACAAACAAGCATAATAAAGTATAATTGATATAGTTTGGGAGTCACAAACACTACTATCGTTACGGAAGAAACATATAATTGTTTACTCCATATCCTTTCAAGAACAAGTCCAAGCTCTTCTTAGATTAACATTTCCAAATGATTCTTGACAATTTGGTAAGTGTTTTCTTCATAATCTAGTGTTTCTACACACTTTGACACTGGTTTCATCTTATTTACACACATTATCATGTGTTAAAACTCGTAGGATAATCTCATCTTCAAAGAGTTCATCAACAACTTTTCAGTGTTCCAGGCTCGGAGATCTTCACAATCATCTCTTTATCCAACCACAACCACACTCAAGGTGAGTTCATACCCCCACATTTTCGAGTTTTCCATGTTTTAGGGGGGAATACAAGTAAAGTTTGGTTTATCACGCAAATACTTGCATGTTTCATCTCTATGTTAAATATAAAACATTATTTGCAGGAAATACGGTTATAACTAGTTTGTAGACAATTATTTGTGATATATTAGTTTTGAAATGAAAAACTAACAAAAACAAAACATAAACTATGTTATATAATCATAAGAAAAGTTATGATTACAAAACTACAAGGATTTTGAGACTTTTACCAACATATAGTTTTTTTTCTAACTAAAAGGGTTACATTATGGTTATTTCACCATTTTGTGGAAAACAACCCAAAAATATGATGTTTTAACCATACATTTTGAAAGTAGACAAAAACATCGTTAAAAACGGGGCAAAAGCTCGAAATGGACTTTTGCATACAAATTTCTCATACTTTTGTTGGATGTAAGATTTTATGACATAATCTTTTATAGACACCTAGACAAGATAATTACTATGTATTTATATAAATGATTATATAAATAGTCTTAACAAACAAACATAATAAACTATAATTGGTATAGTTTGGGAGTCACAAACACTACTATCATTACGGAAGAAACATATAATTGTTTACTCCATATCCTCTCAAGAATAAGTCCAAGCTCTTTTTAGATAAACATTTCCAAATGATTCTTGACAATTTGGTAAGTGTTTTCTTCATAATCTAGTGTTTCTACACACTTTGACACTGGTTTCATCTTATTTACACACATTATCATGTGTTAAAACTCTTAGGATAATATCATCTTCAAAGTGTTCATCAACCACTTTCAAGTGTTCGAGGCTCGGAGATCTTCACAATCATCTCTTTATCCAACCACAACCACAGTCAAGGTGAGTTCATACCCCCACATTTTCGAGTTTTCCATGTTTTAGGGGGGAATACAAGTAAAGTTTGGTTTATCACGCAAATACTTGCATGTTTCATCTCTATGTTAAATATAAAACATTATTTGCAGGAAATACGGTTATCACTAGTTTGTAGACAATTATTTCTGATATATTAGTTTTGAAATGCAAAACTAACAAAAACAAAACATAAACTATGTTATATAATCATAAGAAAAGTTATGATTACAAAACTACAAGGATTTTGAGACTTTTACCAACATATAGTTTTTTTTCTAACAACAAGCGTTACATTCTGGTTATTTCACCATTTTGTGGAAAACAACCCAAAAATATGATGTTTTAACCATACATTTTGAAAGTAGACAAAAACATCGTTAAAAACGAAGCAAAAGCTCGAAATGGACTTTTGCATACAAATTTCTCATACTTGTGTTGGATGTAAGATTTTATGACATAATCTTTTATGCACACCTAGACAAGATAATTAATATGTATTTATATAAATGATTATATAAATAGTCTTAACAAACAAACATAATAAACTATAATTGGTATAGTTTTGGAGTCACAAACACTACTATCATTACGGAAGAAACATATAATTGTTTACTCCATATCCTCTCAAGAACAAGTCCAAGCTCTTCTTAGATAAACATGTCCAAATGATTCTTGACAATTTAGTAAGTGTTTTCTTCATAATCTAGTGTTTCTACACACTTTGACACTAGTTTCATCTTATTTACACACATTATCATGTGTTAAAACTCTTTGGATAATATCATCTTCAAAGAGTTCATCAACAACTTTCAAGTGTTCCAGGCTCGAAGATCTTCACAATCATCTCTTTATCCAACCACAACCACACTCAAGGTGAGTTCATACCCCCACATTTTCGAGTTTTCCATGTTTTAGGGGGGGGGGGATACAAGTAAAGTTTGGTTTATCACGCAAATACTTGCATGTTTCATCTCTATGTTAAATATAAAAAATTTTTTGCAGGAAATACGGTTATCATTAGTTTGTAGACAATTATTTGTGATATATTAGTTTTGAAATGCAAAACTAACAAAAACAAAACATAAACTATGTTATATAATCATCAGAAAAGTTATGATTACAAAACTACAAGGATTTTGAGATTTTACCAACACATAGTTTTTTTTTCTAACAAAAAGGGTTACATTCTGGTTATTTCACTATTTTGTGGAAAACAACCAAAAAATATGATGTTTTAACAGTACATTTTGAAAGTAGACAAAAACATCGTTAAAACGGGGCAAAAGCTCGAAATAGACTTTTGCATACAAATTTCTCATACTTGTGTTGGATGTAAGATTTTATGACATAATCCTTTATACACACTTAGACAAGATAATTACTATGTATTTATATAAATGATTATATAATTAGTCTTAACAAACAAACATAATAAAGTATAATTGGTATAGTTTGGGAGTCACAAACACTACTATCGTTACAGAAGAAACATATAATTGTTTACTCCATATCCTTTCAAGAACAAGTCCAAGCTCTTCTTAGATTAACATTTCCAAATGATTCTTGACAATTTGGTAAGTGTTTTCTTCATAATCTAGTGTTTCTACACACTTTGACACTGGTTTCATCTTATTTACACACATTATCATGTGTTAAAACTCGTAGGATAATGTCATCTTCAAAGAGTTCATCAACAACTTTTAAGTGTTCCAGGCTCGGAGATCTTCACAATCATCTCATTATCCAACCACAACCACACTCAAGGTGAGTTCATACCCCCACATTTTCGAGTTTTCCATGTTTTAGGGGGGGATACAAGTAAAGTTTGGTTTATGACACAAATACTTGCATGTTTCATCTCTATGTTAAATATAAAACATTATTTGCAGGAAATACGGTTATCACTAGTTTGTAGACAATTATTTGTGATATATTAGTTTTGAAATGCAAAACTAACAAAAACAAAACATAAACTATGTTATATAATCAAAAGAAAAGTTATGATTACAAAACTACAAGGATTTTGAGACTTTTACCAACATGTAGTTTTTTTTCTAACAAAAAGGGTTACATTCTGGTTATTTCACCATTTTGTGGAAAACAACCCAAAAATATGATGTTTTAACCATACATTTTGAAAGTAGACAAAAACACCGTTAAAAACGGGGCAAAAGCTCGAAATGGACTTTTGCATACAAATTTCTCATACTTGTGTTGGATGTAAGATTTTATGACATAATCTTTTATAGACACCTAGACAAGATAATTACTATGTATTTATATAAATGATTATATAAATAGTCTTAACAAACAAACATAATAAACTATAATTGGTATAGTTTGGGAGTCACAAACACTACTATCATTACGGAAGAAACATATAATTGTTTACTCCATATCCTCTCAAGAACAAGTCCAAGCTCTTCTTAGATAAACATTTCCAAATGATTCTTGACAATTTGGTAAGTGTTTTCTTCATAATCTAGTGTTTCTACACACTTTGACACTAGTTTCATCTTATTTACACACATTATCATGTGTTAAAACGCTTAGGATAATATCATCTTCAAAGAGTTCATCAACCATTTTCAAGTGTTCGAGGCTCGAAGATCTTCACAATCATCTCTTTATCCAACCACAACCACACTCAAGGTGAGTTCATACCCCCCATATTTTCGAGTTTTCCATGTTTTAGGGGGGAAGACAAGTAAAGTTTGGTTTGTCACGCAAATACTTGCATGTTTCATCTCTATGTTAAATATAAAACATTATTTGCAGGAAATACGTTTATCACTTGTTTGTAGAGAATTATTTGTGATATATTAGTTTTGAAATGCAAAACTAACAAAAACAAAACATAAAGTATGTTATATAATCATAAGAAAAGTTATGATTACAAAACTACAAGGATTTTGAGACTTTTACCAACATATAGTTTTTTTTCTAACAAAAAGGGTTACATTCTGGTTATTTCACCATTTTGTGGAAAACAACCCAAAAATATGATGTTTTAACCATACATTTTGAAAGTAGACAAAAACATCGTTAAAAACGGGGCAAAAGCTCGAAATGGACTTTTGCATACAAATTTCTCATACTTTTGTTGGATGTAAGATTTTATGACATAATCTTTTATAGACACTTAGACAAGATAATTACTATGTATTTATATAAATGATTATATAATTAGTCTTAACAAACAAACATAATAAAGTATAATTGGTATAGTTTGGGAGTCACAAACACTACTATCGTTACGGAAGAAACATATAATTGTTTACTCCATATCCTTTCAAGAACAAGTCCAAGCTCTTCTTAGATTAACATTTCCAAATGATTCTTGACAATTTGGTAAGTGTTTTCTTCATAATCTAGTGTTTCTACACACTTTGACACTGGTTTCATCTTATTTACACACATTATCATGTGTTAAAACTCGTAGGATAATGTCATCTTCAAAGAGTTCATCAACAACTTTTAAGTGTTCCAGGCTCGGAGATCTTCACAATCATCTCTTTATCCAACCACAACCACACTCAAGGTGAGTTCATACCCCCACATTTTCGAGTTTTCCATGTTTTAGGGGGGAATACAAGTAAAGTTTGGTTTATCACGCAAATACTTGCATGTTTCATCTCTATGTTAAATATAAAACATTATTTGCAGGAAATACGGTTATAACTAGTTTGTAGACAATTATTTGTGATATATTAGTTTTGTAATGAAAAACTAACAAAAACAAAACATAAACTATGTTATATAATCATAAGAAAAGTTATGATTACAAAACTACAAGGATTTTGAGACTTTTACCAACATATAGTTTTTTTTCTAACTAAAAGGGTTACATTATGGTTATTTCACCATTTTGTGGAAAACAACCCAAAAATATGATGTTTTAACCATACATTTTGAAAGTAGACAAAAACATCATTAAAAACGGGGCAAAAGCTCGAAATGGACTTTTGCATACAAATTTCTCATACTTTTGTTGGATGTAAGATTTTATGACATAAACTTTTATAGACACCTAGACAAGATAATTACTATGTATTTATATAAATGATTATATAAATAGTCTCAACAAACAAACATAATAAACTATAATTGGTATAGTTTGGGAGTCACAAACACTACTATCGTTACGGAAGAAACATATAATTGTTTACTCCATATCCTTTCAAGAACAAGTCCAAGCTCTTCTTAGATTAACATTTCCAAATGATTCTTGACAATTTGGTAAGTGTTTTCTTCATAATCTAGTGTTTCTACACACTTTGACACTGGTTTCATCTTATTTACACACATTATCATGTGTTAAAACTCATAGGATAATATCATCTTCAAAGTGTTCATCAACCACTTTCAAGTGTTCGAGGCTCGGAGATCTTCACAATCATCTCTTTATCCAACCACAACCACACTCAAGGTGAGTTCATACCCCCACATTTTCGAGTTTTCCATGTTTTAGGGGGGAATACAAGTAAAGTTTAGTTTATCACGCAAATACTTGCATGTTTCATCTCTATGTTAAATATAAAACATTATTTGCAGGAAATACGGTTATCACCAGTTTGTACACAATTATTTGTGATATATTAGTTTTGAAATGCAAAACTAACAAAAACAAAACATAATCTATGTGATATAATCATAAGAAAAGTTATGATTACAAAACTACAAGGATTTTGAGACTTTTACCAACATATAGTTTTTTTCTAACAACAAGGGTTACATTCTGGTTATTTCACCATTTTTTGGAAAACAACCCAAAAATATGATGTTTTAACCATACATTTTGAAAGTAGACAAAAACATCGTTAAAAACGGGGCAAAAGCTCGAAATGGACTTTTGCATACAAATTTCTCATACTTTTGTTGGATGTAAGATTTTATGACATAATCTTTTATAGACACCTAGACAAGATAATTACTATGTATTTATATAAATGATTATATAAATAGTCTCAACAAACAAACATAATAAACTATAATTGGTATAGTTTTGGAGTCACAAACACTACTATCATTACGGAAGAAACATATAATTGTTTACTCCATATCCTCTCAAGAACAAGTCCAAGCTCTTTTTAGATAACCATTTCCAAATGATTCTTGACAATTTGGTAAGTGTTTTCTTCATAATCTAGTGTTTCTACACACTTTGACACTGGTTTCATCTTATTTACACACATTATCATGTGTTAAAACTCTTAGGATAATATCATCTTCAAAGTGTTCATCAACCACTTTCAAGTGTTAGAGGCTCGGAGATCTTCACAATCATCTCTTTATCCAACCACAACCACAGTCAAGGTGAGTTCATACCCCCACATTTTCGAGTTTTCCATGTTTTAGGGGGGAATACAAGTAAAGTTTGGTTTATCACGCAAATACTTGCATGTTTCATCTCTATGTTAAATATAAAACATTATTTGCAGGAAATACGGTTATCACTAGTTTGTAGACAATTATTTCTGATATATTAGTTTTGAAATGCAAAACTAACAAAAACAAAACATAAACTATGTTATATAATCATAAGAAAAGTTATGATTACAAAATTACAAAGATTTTGAGACTTTTACCAACATATAGTTTTTTTTCTAACAACAAGCGTTACATTCTGGTTATTTCACCATTTTGTGGAAAACAACCCAAAAGTATGATGTTTTAACCATACATTTTGAAAGTAGACAAAAACATCGTTAAAAACGAAGCAAAAGCTCGAAATGGACTTTTGCATACAAATTTCTTATACTTGTGTTGGATGTAAGATTTTATGACATAATCTTTTATGCACACCTAGACAAGATAATTAATATGTATTTATATAAATGATTATATAAATAGTCTTAACAAACAAACATAATAAACTATAATTGGTATAGTTTTGGAGTCACAAACACTACTATCATTACGGAAGAAACATATAATTGTTTACTCCATATCCTCTCAAGAACAAGTCCAAGCTCTTCTTAGATAAACATGTCCAAATGATTCTTGACAATTTAGTAAGTGTTTTCTTCATAATCTAGTGTTTCTACACACTTTGACACTAGTTTCATCTTATTTACACACATTATCATGTGTTAAAACTCTTTGGATAATATCATCTTCAAAGAGTTCATCAACAACTTTCAAGTGTTCCAGGCTCGAAGATCTTCACAATCATCTCTTTATCCAACCACAACCACACTCAAGGTGAGTTCATACCCCCATATTTTCGAGTTTTCCATGTTTTAGGGGGGGGGGATACAAGTAAAGTTTGGTTTATCACGCAAATACTTGCATGTTTCATCTCTATGTTAAATATAAAAAATTATTTGCAGGAAATACGGTTATCATTAGTTTGTAGACAATTATTTGTGATATATTAGTTTTGAAATGCAAAACTAACAAAAACAAAACATAAACTATGTTATATAATCATCAGAAAAGTTATGATTACAAAACTACAAGGATTTTGAGATTTTACCAACACATAGTTTTTTTTTCTAACAAAAAGGGTTACATTCTGGTTATTTCACTATTTTGTGGAAAACAACCAAAAAATATGATGTTTTAACAGTACATTTTGAAAGTAGACAAAAACATCGTTCAAACGGGGCAAAAGCTCGAAATAGACTTTTGCATACAAATTTCTCATACTTGTGTTGGATGTAAGATTTTATGACATAATCCTTTATACACACTTAGACAAGATAATTACTATGTATTTATATAAATGATTATATAATTAGTCTTAACAAACAAACATAATAAAGTATAATTGGTATAGTTTGGGAGTCACAAACACTACTATCGTTACAGAAGAAACATATAATTGTTTACTCCATATCCTTTCAAGAACAAGTCCAAGCTCTTCTTAGATTAACATTTCCAAATGATTCTTGACAATTTGGTAAGTGTTTTCTTCATAATCTAGTGTTTCTACACACTTTGACACTGGTTTCATCTTATTTACACACATTATCATGTGTTAAAACTCGTAGGATAATGTCATCTTCAAAGAGTTCATCAACAACTTTTAAGTGTTCCAGGCTCGGAGATCTTCACAATCATCTCATTATCCAACCACAACCACACTCAAGGTGAGTTCATACCCCCACATTTTCGAGTTTTCCATGTTTTAGGGGGGGATACAAGTAAAGTTTGGTTTATGACACAAATACTTGCATGTTTCATCTCTATGTTAAATATAAAACATTATTTGCAGGAAATACGGTTATCACTAGTTTGTAGACAATTATTTGTGATATATTAGTTTTGAAATGCAAAACTAACAAAAACAAAACATAAACTATGTTATATAATCAAAAGAAAAGTTATGATTACAAAACTACAAGGATTTTGAGACTTTTACCAACATGTAGTTTTTTTTCTAACAAAAAGGGTTACATTCTGGTTATTTCACCATTTTGTGGAAAACAACCCAAAAATATGATGTTTTAACCATACATTTTGAAAGTAGACAAAAACACCGTTAAAAACGGGGCAAAAGCTCGAAATGGACTTTTGCATACAAATTTCTCATACTTGTGTTGGATGTAAGATTTTATGACATAATCTTTTATAGACACCTAGACAAGATAATTACTATGTATTTATATAAATGATTATATAAATAGTCTTAACAAACAAACATAATAAACTATAATTGGTATAGTTTGGGAGTCACAAACACTACTATCATTACGGAAGAAACATATAATTGTTTACTCCATATCCTCTCAAGAACAAGTCCAAGCTCTTCTTAGATAAACATTTCCAAATGATTCTTGACAATTTGGTAAGTGTTTTCTTCAAAATATGGTGTTTCTACACACTTTGACACTAGTTTCATCTTATTTACACACATTATCATGTGTTAAAACGCTTAGGATAATATCATCTTCAAAGAGTTCATCAACCATTTTCAAGTGTTCGAGGCTCGAAGATCTTCACAATCATCTCTTTATCCAACCACAACCACACTCAAGGTGAGTTCATACCCCCCATATTTTCGAGTTTTCCATGTTTTAGGGGGGAAGACAAGTAAAGTTTGGTTTGTCACGCAAATACTTGCATGTTTCATCTCTATGTTAAATATAAAACATTATTTGCAGGAAATACGTTTATCACTTGTTTGTAGAGAATTATTTGTGATATATTAGTTTTGAAATGCAAAACTAACAAAAACAAAACATAAAGTATGTTATATAATCATAAGAAAAGTTATGATTACAAAACTACAAGGATTTTGAGACTTTTACCAACATATAGTTTTTTTTCTAACAAAAAGGGTTACATTCTGGTTATTTCACCATTTTGTGGAAAACAACCCAAAAATATGATGTTTTAACCATACATTTTGAAAGTAGACAAAAACATCGTTAAAAACGGGGCAAAAGCTCGAAATGGACTTTTGCATACAAATTTCTCATACTTTTGTTGGATGTAAGATTTTATGACATAATCTTTTATAGACACTTAGACAAGATAATTACTATGTATTTATATAAATGATTATATAATTAGTCTTAACAAACAAACATAATAAAGTATAATTGGTATAGTTTGGGAGTCACAAACACTACTATCGTTACGGAAGAAACATATAATTGTTTACTCCATATCCTTTCAAGAACAAGTCCAAGCTCTTCTTAGATTAACATTTCCAAATGATTCTTGACAATTTGGTAAGTGTTTTCTTCATAATCTAGTGTTTCTACACACTTTGACACTGGTTTCATCTTATTTACACACATTATCATGTGTTAAAACTCGTAGGATAATGTCATCTTCAAAGAGTTCATCAACAACTTTTAAGTGTTCCAGGCTCGGAGATCTTCACAATCATCTCTTTATCCAACCACAACCACACTCAAGGTGAGTTCATACCCCCACATTTTCGAGTTTTCCATGTTTTAGGGGGGAATACAAGTAAAGTTTGGTTTATCACGCAAATACTTGCATGTTTCATCTCTATGTTAAATATAAAACATTATTTGCAGGAAATACGGTTATAACTAGTTTGTAGACAATTATTTGTGATATATTAGTTTTGTAATGAAAAACTAACAAAAACAAAACATAAACTATGTTATATAATCATAAGAAAAGTTATGATTACAAAACTACAAGGATTTTGAGACTTTTACCAACATATAGTTTTTTTTCTAACTAAAAGGGTTACATTATGGTTATTTCACCATTTTGTGGAAAACAACCCAAAAATATGATGTTTTAACCATACATTTTGAAAGTAGACAAAAACATCGTTAAAAACGGGGCAAAAGCTCGAAATGGACTTTTGCATACAAATTTCTCATACTTTTGTTGGATGTAAGATTTTATGACATAAACTTTTATAGACACCTAGACAAGATAATTACTATGTATTTATATAAATGATTATATAAATAGTCTCAACAAACAAACATAATAAACTATAATTGGTATAGTTTGGGAGTCACAAACACTACTATCGTTACGGAAGAAACATATAATTGTTTACTCCATATCCTTTCAAGAACAAGTCCAAGCTCTTCTTAGATTAACATTTCCAAATGATTCTTGACAATTTGGTAAGTGTTTTCTTCATAATCTAGTGTTTCTACACACTTTGACACTGGTTTCATCTTATTTACACACATTATCATGTGTTAAAACTCATAGGATAATATCATCTTCAAAGTGTTCATCAACCACTTTCAAGTGTTCGAGGCTCGGAGATCTTCACAATCATCTCTTTATCCAACCACAACCACACTCAAGGTGAGTTCATACCCCCACATTTTCGAGTTTTCCATGTTTTAGGGGGGAATACAAGTAAAGTTTAGTTTATCACGCAAATACTTGCATGTTTCATCTCTATGTTAAATATAAAACATTATTTGCAGGAAATACGGTTATCACTAGTTTGTACACAATTATTTGTGATATATTAGTTTTGAAATGCAAAACTAACAAAAACAAAACATAATCTATGTTATATAATCATAAGAAAAGTTATGATTACAAAACTACAAGGATTTTGAGACTTTTACCAACATATAGTTTTTTTCTAACAACAAGGGTTACATTCTGGTTATTTCACCATTTTTTGGAAAACAACCCAAAAATATGATGTTTTAACCATACATTTTGAAAGTAGACAAAAACATCGTTAAAAACGGGGCAAAAGTTCGAAATGGACTTTTGCATACAAATTTCTCGTACTTGTGTTGGATGTAAGAGTTTATGACATAATCTTTTATAGACACCTAGACAAGATAATTACTATGTATTTATATAAATGATTATATAAATAGTCTTAACAAACAAACATAATAAACTATAATTGGTATAGTTTGGGAGTCACAAACACTACTATCATTACGGAAGAAACATATAATTGTTTACTCCATATCCTCTCAAGAACAAGTCCAAGCTCTTTTTAGATAAACATTTCCAAATGATTCTTGACAATTTGGTAAGTGTTTTCTTCATAATCTAGTGTTTCTACACACTTTGACACTGGTTTCATCTTACTTACACACATTATCATGTGTTAAAACTCTTAGGATAATATCATCTTCAAAGTGTTCATCAACCACTTTCAAGTGTTCGAGGCTCGGAGATCTTTACAATCATCTCTTTATCCAACCACAACCACAGTCAAGGTGAGTTCATACCCCCACATTTTCGAGTTTTCCATGTTTTAGGGGGGAATACAAGTAAAGTTTGGTTTATCACGCAAATACTTGCATGTTTCATCTCTATGTTAAATATAAAACATTATTTGCAGGAAATACGGTTATCACTAGTTTGTAGACAATTATTTGTGATATATTAGTTTTGAAATGCAAAACTAACAAAAACAAAACATAAACTATGTTATATAATCATAAGAAAAGTTATGATTACAAAATTACAAAGATTTTGAGACTTTTACCAACATATAGTTTTTTTTCTAACAACAAGCGTTACATTCTGGTTATTTCACCATTTTGTGGAAAACAACCCAAAAGTATGATGTTTTAACCATACATTTTGAAAGTAGACAAAAACATCGTTAAAAACGAAGCAAAAGCTCGAAATGGACTTTTGCATACAAATTTCTCATACTTGTGTTGGATGTAAGATTTTATGACATAATCTTTTATGCACACCTAGACAAGATAATTAATATGTATTTATATAAATGATTATATAAATAGTCTTAACAAACAAACATAATAAACTATAATTGGTATAGTTTTGGAGTCACAAACACTACTATCATTACGGAAGAAACATATAATTGTTTACTCCATATCCTCTCAAGAACAAGTCCAAGCTCTTCTTAGATAAACATGTCCAAATGATTCTTGACAATTTAGTAAGTGTTTTCTTCATAATCTAGTGTTTCTACACACTTTGACACTAGTTTCATCTTATTTACACACATTATCATGTGTTAAAACTCTTAGGATAATATCATCTTCAAAGAGTTCATCAACAACTTTCAAGTGTTCCAGGCTCGAAGATCTTCACAATCATCTCTTTATCCAACCACAACCACACTCAAGGTGAGTTCATACCCCCACATTTTCGAGTTTTCCATGTTTTAGGGGGGGGATACAAGTAAAGTTTGGTTTATCACGCAAATACTTGCATGTTTCATCTCTATGTTAAATATAAAAAATTATTTGCAGGAAATATGGTTATCATTAGTTTGTAGACAATTATTTGTGATATATTAGTTTTGAAATGCAAAACTAACAAAAACAAAACATAAACTATGTTATATAATCATCAGAAAAGTTATGATTACAAAACTACAAGGATTTTGAGATTTTACCAACACATAGTTTTTTTTTTCTAACAAAAAGGGTTACATTCTGGTTATTTCACTATTTTGTGGAAAACAACCAAAAAATATGATGTTTTAACAATACATTTTGAAAGTAGACAAAAACATCGTTAAAACGGGGCAAAAGCTCGAAATAGACTTTTGCATACAAATTTCTCATACTTGTGTTGGATGTAAGATTTTATGACATAATCTTTTATAGACACCTAGACAAGATAATTACTATGTATTTATATAAATTATTATATAAATAGTCTTAACAAACAAACATAATAAACTATAATTGGTATAGTTTGGGAGTCACAAACACTACTATCATTACGGAAGAAACATATAATTGTTTACTCCATATCCTCTCAAGAACAAGTCCAAGCTCTTCTTAGATAAACATTTCCAAATGATTCTTGACAATTTGGTAAGTGTTTTCTTCATAATCTAGTGTTTCTACACACATTGGCACTAGTTTCATCTTACTTACACACATTATCATGTGTTAAAACTCTTAGGATAATATCATCTTCAAAGAGTTCATCAACCACTTTCAAGTGTTCGAGGCTCGTAGATCTTCACAATCATCTCTTTATCTAACCACAACCACACTCAAGGTGAGTTCATACCCCCTCATTTTCGAGTTTTCCATGTTTTAGGGGGGAATACAAGTAAAGTTTGGTTTATCACGCAAATACTTGCATGTTTCATCTCTATGTTAAATATAAAACATTATTTGCAGGAAATACGGTTATCACTAGTTTGTAGACAAATAATTGTGATATATTAGTTTTAAAATAAAAAACTAACAAAAACAAAACATAAACTATGTTATATAATCATAAGAAAAGTTATGATTACAAAACTACAAGGATTTTGAGACTTTTACCACCATATAGTTTTTTTTTTCTAACAAAAAGGGTTACATTCTGGTTATTTCACCATTTTGTGGAAAACCACCCAAAAATATGATGTTTTAACCATACATTTTGAAAGTAGACAAAAACATCGTTAAAAACGGGGCAAAAGCTCGAAATGGACTTTTGCATAGAAATTTCTCATACTTGTGTTGGATGTATGATTTTATGACATAATCTTTTATAGACACCTAGACAAGATAATTACTATGTATTTATATAAATGATTATATAAATAGTCTTAACAAACAAACATAATAAACTATAATTGGTATAGTTTGGGAGTCACAAACACTACTATCATTACGGAAGAAACATGTAATTGTTTACTCCATATCCTCTCAAGAACAAGTCCAAGCTCTTTTTAGATAAACATTTCCAAATGATTCTTGACAATTTGGTAAGTGTTTTCTTCATAATCTAGTGTTTCTACACACTTTGACACTGGTTTCATCTTATTTACACACATTATCATGAGTTAAAATTCTTAGGATAATATCATCTTCAAAGTGTTCATCAACCACTTTCAAGTGTTCGAGGCTCGGAGATCTTCACAATCATCTCTTTATCCAACCACAACCACACTCAAGGTGAGTTCATACCCCCATATTTTCGAGTTTTCCATGTTTTAGGGGGGAATACAAGTAAAGTTTGGTTTATCACGCAAATACTTGCATGTTTCATCTCTATGTTAAATATAAAACATTATTTGCAGGAAATACGGTTATCACTAGTTTGTAGACAATTATTTGTGATATATTAGTTTTGAAATGCAAAACTAACAAAAACAAAACATAAACTATGTTATATAATCATAAGAAAAGTTATGATTACAAAATTACAAGGATTTTGAGACTTTTACGAACATATAGTTTTTTTCTAACAACAAGGGTTACATTCTGGTTATTTCACCATTTTGTGGAAAACAACCCAAATATATGATGTTTTAACCATACATTTTGAAAGTAGACAAAAACGTCGTTAAAAACGAAGCAAAAGCTCGAAATGGACTTTTACATACAAATTTCTCATACTTGTGTTGCATGTAAGATTTTATGACATAATCTTTTATAGACACCTAGACAAGATAATTACTATGTATTTATATAAATGATTATATAAATAGTCTTAACAAACAAACATAATAAACTATAATTGGTATAGTTTGGGAGTCACAAACACTACTATCATTACGGAAGAAACATATAATTGTTTACTCCATATCCTCTTAAGAACAAGTCCAAGCTCTTATTAGATAAACATTTCCAAATGATTCTTCACAATTTGGTAAGTGTTTTCTTCATAATCTAGTGTTTCTACACACTTTGACACTAGTTTCATCTTATTTACACACATTATCATGTATTAAAACTCTTAGGATAATATCATCTTCAAAGAGTTCATCAACAACTTTCAAGTGTTCCAGGCTCGGAGATCTTCACAATCATCTCTTTATCCAACCACAACCACACTCAAGGTGAGTTCATACCCCCACATTTTCGAGTTTTCCATGTTTTAGGGGGGGATACAAGTAAAGTTTGGTTTATCACGCAAATACTTGCATGTTTCATCTCTATTTTAAATATAAAACATTATTTGCAGGAAATACGGTTATCACTAGTTTGTAGACAATTATTTGTGATATATTAGTTTTGAAATGCAAAACTAACAAAAACAAAACATAAACTATGTTATATAATCATAAGAAAAGTTATGATTACAAAATTACAAGGATTTTGAGACTTTTACCAACATATAGTTTTTTTTCTAACAACAAGGGTTACATTCTGGTTATTTCACCATTTTGTGGAAAACAACCCAAAAATATGATGTTTTAACCATACATTTTGAAAGTAGACAAAAACATCGTTAAAAACGAAGCAAAAGCTCGAAATGGACTTTTACATACAAATTTCTCATACTTGTGTTGCATGTAAGATTTTATGACATAATCTTTTATAGACACCTAGACAAGATAATTACTATGTATTTATATAAATGATTATATAAATAGTCTTAACAAACAAACATAATAAACTATAATTGGTATAGTTTGGGAGTCACAAACACTACTATCATTGCGGAAGAAACATATAATTGTTTACTCCATATCCTCTCAAGAACAAGTCCAAGCTCTTTTTAGATAAACATTTCCAAATGATTCTTGACAATTTGGTAAGTGTTTTCTTCATAATCTAGTGTTTCTACACACTTTGACATTGGTTTCATCTTATTTACACACATTATCATGTGTTAAAACTCTTAGGATAATATCATCTTCAAAGTGTTCATCAACCACTTTCAAGTGTTCGAGGCTCGGAGATCTTCACAATCATCTCTTTATCCAACCACAACCACACTCAAGGTGAGTTCATACCCCCACATTTTCGAGTTTTCCATGTTTTAGGGGGGAATACAAGTAAAGTTTGGTTTATCACGCAAATACTTGCATGTTTCATCTCTATGTTAAATATAAAACATTATTTGCAGGAAATACGGTTATCACTAGTTTGTAGACAATTATTTCTGATATATTAGTTTTGAAATGCAAAACTAACAAAAACAAAACATAAACTATGTTATATAATCATAAGAAAAGTTATGATTACAAAATTACAAAGATTTTGAGACTTTTACCAACATATAGTTTTTTTTCTAACAACAAGCGTTACATTCTGGTTATTTCACCATTTTGTGGAAAACAACCCAAAAGTATGATGTTTTAACCATACATTTTGAAAGTAGACAAAAACATCGTTAAAAACGAAGCAAAAGCTCGAAATGGACTTTTGCATACAAATTTCTCATACTTGTGTTGGATGTAAGATTTTATGACATAATCTTTTATACACACCTAGACAAGATAATTAATATGTATTTATATAAATGATTATATAAATAGTCTTAACAAACAAACATAATAAACTATAATTGGTATAGTTTTGGAGTCACAAACACTACTATCATTACGGAAGAAACATATAATTGTTTACTCCATATCCTCTCAAGAACAAGTCCAAGCTCTTCTTAGATAAACATGTCCAAATGATTCTTGACAATTTAGTAGGTGTTTTCTTCATAATCTAGTGTTTCTACACACTTTGACACTAGTTTCATCTTATTTACACACATTATCATGTGTTAAAACTCTTAGGATAATATCATCTTCAAAGAGTTCATCAACAACTTTCAAGTGTTCCAGGCTCGAAGATCTTCACAATCATCTCCTTATCCAACCACAACCACACTCAAGGTGAGTTCATACCCCCACATTTTCGAGTTTTCCATGTTTTAGGGGGGGGGATACAAGTAAAGTTTGGTTTATCACGCAAATACTTGCATGTTTCATCTCTATGTTAAATATAAAAAATTATTTGCAGGAAATACGGTTATCATTAGTTTGTAGACAATTATTTGTGTTATATTAGTTTTGAAATGCAAAACTAACAAAAACAAAACATAAACTATGTTATATAATCATCAGAAAAGTTATGATTACAAAACTACAAGGATTTTGAGATTTTACCAACACATCGTTTTTTTTCTAACAAAAAGGGTTACATTCTGGTTATTTCACTATTTTGTGGAAAACAACCAAAAAATATGATGTTTTAACAATACATTTTGAAAGTAGACAAAAACATCGTTAAAACGGGGCAAAAGCTCGAAATAGACTTTTGCATACAAATTTCTCATACTTGTGTTGGATGTAAGATTTTATGACATAATCTTTTATAGACACCTAGACAAGATAATTACTATGTATTTATATAAATTATTATATAAATAGTCTTAACAAACAAACATAATAAACTATAATTGGTATAGTTTGGGAGTCACAAACACTACTATCATTACGGAAGAAACATATAATTGTTTACTCCATATCCTCTCAAGAACAAGTCCAAGCTCTTCTTAGATAAACATTTCCAAATGATTCTTGACAATTTGGTAAGTGTTTTCTTCATAATCTAGTGTTTCTACACACATTGGCACTAGTTTCATCTTACTTACACACATTATCATGTGTTAAAACTCTTAGGATAATATCATCTTCAAAGAGTTCATCAACCACTTTCAAGTGTTCGAGGCTCGTAGATCTTCACAATCATCTCTTTATCTACCCACAACCACACTCAAGGTGAGTTCATACACCCTCATTTTCGAGTTTTCCATGTTTTAGGAGGGAATACAAGTAAAGTTTGGTTTATCACGCAAATACTTGCATGTTTCATCTCTATGTTAAATATAAAACATTATTTGCAGGAAATACGGTTATCACTAGTTTGTAGACAAATAATTGTGATATATTAGTTTTAAAATGAAAAACTAACAAAAACAAAACATAAACTATGTTATATAATCATAAGAAAAGTTATGATTACAAAACTACAAGGATTTTGAGACTTTTACCAACATATAGTTTTTTTTTCTAACAAAAAGGGTTACATTCTGGTTATTTCACCATTTTGTGGAAAACCACCCAAAAATATGATGTTTTAACCATACATTTTGAAAGTAGACAAAAACATCGTTAAAAACGGGGCAAAAGCTCGAAATGGTCTTTTGCATAGAAATTTCTCATACTTGTGTTGGATGTATGATTTTATGACATAATCTTTTATAGACACCTAGACAAGATAATTACTATGTATTTATATAAATGATTATATAAATAGTCTTAGCAAACAAACATAATAAACTATAATTGGTATAGTTTGGGAGTCACAAACACTACTATCATTACGGAAGAAACATGTAATTGTTTACTCCATATCCTCTCAAGAACAAGTCCAAGCTCTTTTTAGATAAACATTTCCAAATGATTCTTGACAATTTGGTAAGTGTTTTCTTCATAATCTAGTGTTTCTACACACTTTGACACTGGTTTCATCTTATTTACACACATTATCATGAGTTAAAATTCTTAGGATAATATCATCTTCAAAGTGTTCATCAACCACTTTCAAGTGTTCGAGGCTCGGAGATCTTCACAATCATCTCTTTATCCAACCACAACCACACTCAAGGTGAGTTCATACCCCCATATTTTCGAGTTTTCCATGTTTTAGGGGGGAATACAAGTAAAGTTTGGTTTATCACGCAAATACTTGCATGTTTCATCTCTATGTTAAATATAAAACATTATTTGCAGGAAATACGGTTATCACTAGTTTGTAGACAATTATTTGTGATATATTAGTTTTGAAATGCAAAACTAACAAAAACAAAACATAAACTATGTTATATAATCATAAGAAAAGTTATGATTACAAAATTACAAGGATTTTGAGACTTTTACGAACATATAGTTTTTTTCTAACAACAAGGGTTACATTCTGGTTATTTCACCATTTTGTGGAAAACAACCCAAATATATGATGTTTTAACCATACATTTTGAAAGTAGACAAAAACATCGTTAAAAACGAAGCAAAAGCTCGAAATGGACTTTTACATACAAATTTCTCATACTTGTGTTGCATGTAAGATTTTATGACATAATCTTTTATAGACACCTAGACAAGATAATTACTATGTATTTATATAAATGATTATATAAATAGTCTTAACAAACAAACATAATAAACTATAATTGGTATAGTTTGGGAGTCACAAACACTACTATCATTACGGAAGAAACATATAATTGTTTACTCCATATCCTCTTAAGAACAAGTCCAAGCTCTTATTAGATAAACATTTCCAAATGATTCTTCACAATTTGGTAAGTGTTTTCTTCATAATCTAGTGTTTCTACACACTTTGACACTAGTTTCATCTTATTTACACACATTATCATGTGTTAAAACTCTTAGGATAATATCATCTTCAAAGAGTTCATCAACAACTTTCAAGTGTTCCAGGCTCGGAGATCTTCACAATCATCTCTTTATCCAACCACAACCACACTCAAGGTGAGTTCATACCCCCACATTTTCGAGTTTTCCATGGTTTAGGGGGGGATACAAGTAAAGTTTGGTTTATCACGCAAATACTTGCATGTTTCATCTCTATGTTAAATATAAAACATTATTTGCAGGAAATACGGTTATCACTAGTTTGTAGACAATTATTTGTGATATATTAGTTTTGAAATGCAAAACTAACAAAAACAAAACATAAACTATGTTATATAATCATAAGAAAAGTTATGATTACAAAATTACAAGGATTTTGAGACTTTTACCAACATATAGTTTTTTTTCTAACAACAAGGGTTACATTCTGGTTATTTCACCATTTTGTGGAAAACAACCCAAAAATATGATGTTTTAACCATACATTTTGAAAGTAGACAAAAACATCGTTAAAACGAAGCAAAAGCTCGAAATGGACTTTTGCATACAAATTTCTCATACTTGTGTTGGATGTAAGATTTTATGACATAATCTTTTATACACACCTAGACAAGATAATTAATATGTATTTATATAAATGATTATATAAATATTCTTAACAAACAAACCTAATAAACTATAATTGGTATAGTTTTGGAGTCACAAACACTACTATCATTACGGAAGAAACATATAATTGTTTACTCCATATCCTCTCAAGAACAAGTCCAAGCTCTTCTTAGATAAACATTTCCAAATGATTCTTGACAATTTGGTAAGTGTTTTCTTCATAATCTAGTGTTTCTACACACGTTGACACTAGTTTCATCTTATTTACACACATTATCATGTGTTAAAACTCTTAGGATAATATCATCTTCAAAGTGTTCATCAACCACTTTCAATTGTTCTAGGCTCAGAGATCTTCACAATCATCTCTTTATCCAACCACAACCACACTCAAGGTGAGTTCATACCCCCACATTTTCTAGTTTTCCATGTTTTAGCGGGGAATACAAGTAAAGTTTGGTTTATCATGCAAATACTTGCATGTTTCATCTCTACGTTAAATAAAAAACATTATTTGCAGGAAATACGGTTATCACTAGTTTGTAGACAATTATTTGTGATATATTAGTTTTAAAATGCAAAACTAACAAAAACAAAACATAAACTATGGTATATAATCATAAGAAAAGTTATGATTACAAAACTACAAGGATTTTGAGACTTTTACCAACACATAGTTTTTTTTCTAACAAAAAGGGTTACATTCTGGTTATTTCACCATTTTGTGGAAAACAACCAAAAAATATGATGTTTTAACAATACATTTTGAAAGTAGACAAAAACATCGTTTAAAACGGGGCAAAAGCTCGAAATAGACTTTTGCATACAAATTTCTCATACTTGTGTTGGATGTAAGATTTTATGACATAATCTTTTATAGACACCTAGACAAGATAATTACTATGTATTTATATAAATTATTATATAAATAGTCTTAACAAACAAACATAATAAACTATAATTGGTATAGTTTGGGAGTCACAAACACTACTATCATTACGGAAGAAACATATAATTGTTTACTCCATATCATCTCAAGAACAAGTCCAAGCTCTTCTTAGATAAACATTTCCAAATGATTCTTGACAATTTGGTAAGTGTTTTCTTCATAATCTAGTGTTTCTACACACTTTGGCACTAGTTTCATCTTACTTACACACATTATCATGTGTTAAAACTCTTAGGATAATATCATCTTCAAAGAGTTCATCAACCACTTTCAAGTGTTCGAGGCTCGTAGATCTTCACAATCATCACTTTATCCAACCACAACCACACTCAAGGTGAGTTCATACCCCTACATTTTCGAGTTTTCCATGTTTTAGGGGGGAATACAAGTAAAGTTTGGTTTATCACGCAAATACTTGCATGTTTCATCTCTATCTTAAATATAAAACATTATTTGCAGGAAATACGGTTATCACTAGTTTGTAGACAATTATTTGTGATATATTAGTTTTGAAATGCAAAACTAACAAAAACAAAACATAAACTATGTTATATAATCATAATAAAAGTTATGATTACAAAACTACAAGGATTTTGAGACTTTTACCAACATATAGTTTTTTTTTTAACAAAAAGGGTTACATTCTGGTTATTTCACCATTTTGTGGAAAACAACCCAAAAATATGATGTTTTAACCAAACATTTTGAAAGTAGACAAAAACATCGTTTAAAACGGGGCAAAAGCTCGAAATGGACTTTTGCATACAAATTTCTCATACTTGTGTTGGATGTAACATTTTATGACATAATCTTTTATAGACACCTAGACAAGATAATTACTATGTATTTATATAAATGATTATATAAATAGTCTTAACAAACAAACATAATAAACTATAATTGGTATAGTTTGGGAGTCACAAACACTACTATCATTACGGAAGAAACATATAATTGTTTACTCCATATCCTCTCAAGAACAAGTCCAAGCTCTTCTTAGATAAACATTTCCAAATGATTCTTGACAATTTGGTAAGTGTTTTCTTCATAATCTAGTGTTTCTACACACTTTGACACTAGTTTCATCTTATTTACACACATTATCATGTGTTAAAACTCTAAGGATAATATCATCTTCAAAGTGTTCATCAACCACTTTCAAGTGTTCGAGGCTCGAAGATCTTCACAATCATCTCTTTATCCAACCACAACCACACTCAAGGTGAGTCCATACCCCCACATTTTCGAGTTTTCCATGTTTTAGGGGGGAATACAAGTAAAGTTTGGTTTATCATGCAAATACTTGCATGTTTCTTCTCCATGTTAAATATAAAACATTATTTGCAGGAAATACGGTTATCACTAGTTTGTAGACAAATAATTGTGATATATTAGTTTTAAAATGCAAAACTAACAAAAACAAAACATAAACTATGTTATATAATCATAAGAAATGTTATGATTACAAAACTACAAGGATTTTGAGACTTTTACCACCATATAGTTTTTTTTTCTAACAAAAAGGGTTAAATTCTGGTTATTTCACCATTTTGTGGAAAACAACCCAAAAATATGATGTTTTAACCATATATTTTGAAAGTAGACAAAAACATCCTTAAAAACGGGGCAAAAGCTCGAAATGGACTTTTGCATAGAAATTTCTCATACTTGTGTTGGATGTATGATTTTATGACATAATCTTTTATAGACACCTAGACAAGATAATTACTATGTATTTATATAAATGGTTATATAAATAGTCTTAACAAACAAACATAATAAACTATAATTGGTATAGTTTGGGAGTCACAAACACTACTATCATTACGGAAGAAACATATAATTGTTTACTCCATATCCTCTCAAGAACAAGTCCAAGCTCTTTTTAGATAAACATTTCCAAATGATTCTTGACAATTTGGTAAGTGTTTTCTTCATAATCTAGTGTTTCTACACACTTTGACACTGGTTTCATCTTATTTACACACATTATCATGTGTTAAAACTCTTAGGATAATATCATCTTCAAAGTGTTCATCAACCACTTTCAAGTGTTCGAGGCCCAGAGATCTTCACAATCATCTCTTTATCCAACCACAACCAGACACAAGGTGAGTTCATACCCCCACATTATCGAGTTTTCCATGTTTTAGGGGGGAATACAAGTAAAGTTTGGTTTATCACGCAAATACTTGCATGTTTCATCTCTATGTTAAATATAAAACATTATTTGCAGGAAATACGGTTATCACTAGTTTGTAGACAATTATTTGTGATATATTAGTTTTGAAATGCAAAACTAACAAAAACAAAACATAAACTATGTTATATAATCATAAGAAAAGTTATGATTACAAAATTACAAGGATTTTGAGACTTTTACCAACATATAGTTTTTTTTCTAACAACAAGGGTTACATTCTGGTTATTTCACCATTTTGTGGAAAACAACCCAAAAATATGATGTTTTAACCATACATTTTAAAAGTAGACAAAAACATCGTTAAAAACGAAGCAAAAGGTCGAAATGGACTTTTGCATACAAATTTCTCATACTTGTGTTGGATGTAAGATTTTATGAAATAATCTTTTATACACACCTAGACAAGATAATTAATATGTATTTATATAAATGATTATATAAATAGTCTTAACAAACAAACATAATAAACTATAATTGGTATAGTTTTGGAGTCACAAACACTACTATTATTATGGAAGAAACATATAATTGTTTACTCCATATCCTCTCAAGAACAAGTCCAAGCTCTTCTTAGATAAACATTTCCAAATGATTCTTGACAATTTGGTAAGTGTTTTCTTCATAATCTAGTGTTTCTACACACTTTGACACTAGTTTCATCTTATTTACACACATTATCATGTGTTAAAACTCTTAGGATAATATCATCTTCAAAGAGTTCATCAACAACTTTCAAGTGTTCCAGGCTCAGAGATCTTCACAATCATCTCTTTATCAAACCACAACCACACTCAAGGTTAGTTCATACCCCCACATTTTCGAGTTTTCCATGTTTTAGGGGGGGATACAAGTAAAGTTTGGTTTATCACGCAAATACTTGCATGTTTCATCACTATGTTAAATATAAAAAATTATTTGCAGGAAATACAGTTATCATTAGTTTGTAGACAATTATTTGTGATATATTAGTTTTGAAATGAAAAACTAACAAAAACAAAACATAAACTATGTTATATAATCATAAGAAAAGTTATGATTACAAAACTACAAGGATTTTGAGACTTTTACCAACACATAGTTTTTTTTTCTAACAAAAAGGGTTACATTCTGGTTATTTCACCATAGTGTGGAAAACAACCAAAAAATATAATGTTTTAACAATACATTTTGAAAGTAGACAAAAACATCGTTAAAAACGGGGCAAAAGCTCGAAATAGACTTTTGCATACAAATTTCTCATACTTGTGTTGGATGTAAGATTTTATGACATAATCTTTTATAGACACCTAGACAAGATAATTAATATGTATTTATATAAATGACTATACAAATAGTCTTAACAAACAAACATAATAAACTATAATTGGTATAGTTTTGGAGTCACAAACACTACTATCATTACGGAAGAAACATATAATTGTTTGCTCCATATCCTCTCAAGAACAAGTCCAAGCTCTTCTTAGATAAACATTTCCAAATGATTCTTGACAATTTGATAAGTGTTTTCTTCATAATCTAGTGTTTCTACACACTTTGACACTAGTTTCATCTTATTTACACACATTATCATGTGTTAAAACTCTTAGGATAATATCATCTTCAAAGAGTTCATCAACAACTTTCAAGTGTTCCAGGCTCGGAGATCTTCACAATCATCTCTTTATCCAACCTCAACCACACTCAAGGTGAGTTCATACCCCCACATTTTCGAGTTTTCCATGTTTTAGGGGGGGATACAAGTAAAGTTTGGTTTATCACACAAATACTTGCATGTTTCATCTCTATGTTAAATATAAAAAATTATTTGCAGGAAATACGGTTATCATTAGTTTGTAGACAATTATTTGTGATATATTAGTTTTGAAATGCAAAACTAACAAAAACAAAACATAAACTATGTTATATAATCATAAGAAAAGTTATGATTACAAAACTACAAGGATTTTGAGACTTCTACCAACATATAGTTTTTTTTTCTAACAAAAAGGGTTACATTCTGGTTATTTCACCATTTTGTGGAAAACAACCCAAAAATATGATGTTTTAACCATACATTTTGAAAGTAGACAAAAACATCGTGAAAAAAGGGGCAAAAGCTCGAAATGGACTTTTGCATACAAATTTCTCATACTTGTGTTGGATGTAAGATTTTATGACATAATCTTTTATAGACACCAAGACAAGATAATTACTATGTATCTATATAAATGATTATATGAATTGTCTTAACAAACAAACATAATATACTATAATTGGTATAGTTTGGGAGTCACAAACACTACTATCATTACTGAAGAAACATGTAATTGTTTACTCCATATCCTCTCAAGAACAAGTCCAAGCTCTTCTTAGATAAACATTTCTAAATGATTCTTGACAATTTGGTAAGTGTTTTCTTCATAATCTAGTGTTTCTACACACTTTGACACTAGGTTCATCTTATTTACACACATTATCATGTCTTAAAACTCGTAGGATAATATCATCTTCAAAGAGTTCATCAACCACTTTCAAGTGTTCGAGGCTCGAAGATCTTCACAATCATCTCTTTATCCAACCACAACCACACTCAAGGTGAGTTCATACCCCCACATTTTCGAGTTTTCCATGTCTTAGGGGGGAATACAAGTAAAGTTTGGTTTATCATGCAAATACTTGCATGTTTCATCTCTATGTTAAATATAAAACATTATTTGCAGGAAATACGGTTATCACTAGTTTGTAGACAATTAATTGTGAAATATTAGTTTTAAAATGCAAAACTAACAAAAACAAAACATAAACTATGTTATATAATCATAAGAAAAGTTATGATTACAAAACTACAACGATTTTGAGACTTTTACCAACATATAGTTTTTTTTCTAACAAAGAGGGTTACATTCTGGTTATTTCACCATTTTGTGGAAAACAACCCAAAAATATGATGTTTTAACCATACATTTTGAAAGTAGACAAAAACATCGTTAAAAACGGGGCAAAAGCTCGAAATGGACTTTTGCATAGAAATTTCTCATACTTGTGTTGGATGTATCATTTTATGACATAATCTTTTATAGACACCTAGACAAGATAATTACTATGTATTTATATAAATGATTATATAAATAGTCTTAACAAACAAACATAATAAACTATAATTGGTATAGTTTGGGAGTCACAAACACTACTATCATTACGGAAGAAACATATAATTGTTTACTCCATATCCTCTCAAGAACAAGTCCAAGCTCTTCGTAGATAAACATTTCCAAATGATTCTTGACAATTTGATAAGTGTTTTCTTCATAATCTAGTGTTTCTACACACTTTGACACTAGTTTCATCTTATTTACACACATTATCATGTGTTAAAACTCTAAGGATAATATCATCTTCAAAGAGTTCATCAACCACTTTCAAGTGTTCGAGGCTCGGAGATCTTCACAATCATCTCTTTATCCAACCACAACCACACTCAAGGTGAGTTCATACCCCCACATTTTCGAGTTTTCCATGTTTTAGGGGGGAATACAAGTAAAGTTTGGTTTATCACGCAAATACTTGCATGTTTCATCTCTATGTTAAATATAAAACATTATTTGCAGGAAATACGGTTATCACTAGTTTGTAGACAATTATTTGTGATATATTAGTTTTGAAATGCAAAACTAACAAAAACAAAACATAAACTATGTTATATAATCATAAGAAAAGTTATGATTACAAAATTACAAGGATTTTGAGACTTTTACCAACATATAGTTTTTTTTCTAACAACAAGGGTTACATTCTGGTTATTTCACCATTTTGTGGAAAACAACCCAAAAATATGATGTTTTAACCATACATTTTGAAAGTAGACAAAAACATCGTTAAAAACGAAGCAAAAGCTCGAAATTGACTTTTGCATACAAATTTCGCATACTTGTGTTGGATGTAAGATTTTATGACATAATCTTTTATAGACACCTAGACAAGAGAATTAATATGTATTTATATAAATGACTATACAAATAGTCTTAACAAACAAACATAATAAACTATAATTGGTATAGTTTTGGAGTCACAAACACTACTATCATTACGGAAGAAACATATAATGTTTTACTCCATATCCTCTCAAGAACAAGTCCAAGCTCTTCTTAGATAAACATTTCCTAATGATTCTTGGCAGTTTGGTAAGTGTTTTCTTCATAATCTAGTGTTTCTACACACTTTGACACTAGTTTCATCTTATTTAGACACATTATCATGTGTTAAAACTCTTAGGATAATATCATCTTCAAAGAGTTCATCAACAACTTTCAAGTGTTCCAGGCTCGGAGATCTTCACAATCATCTCTTTATCCAACCACAACCACACTCAAGGTGAGTTCATACCCCCACATTTTCGAGTTTTCCATGTTTTAGGGGGGGGGGATACAAGTAAAGTTTGGTTTATCACACAAATACTTGCATGTTTCATCTCTATGTTAAATATAAAAAATTATTTGCAGGAAATACGGTTATCATTAGTTTGTAGACAATAATTTGTGATATATTAGTTTTGAAATGCAAAACTAACAAAAACAAAACATAAACTATGTTATATAATCATAAGAAAAGTTATGATTACAAAACTACAAGGATTTTGAGACTTTTACCAACATATAGTTTTTTTTCTAACAAAAAGGGTTACATTCTGGTTATTTCACCATTTTGTGGAAAACAACCAAAAAATATGATGTTTTAACAATACATTTTGAAAGTAGACAAAAACATCGTTAAAAACGGGGCAAAAGCTCGAAATAGACTTTTGCATACAAATTTCTCATACTTGTGTTGGATGTAAGATTTTATGACATAATCTTTTATAGACACCTAGACAAGATAATTACTATGTATTTATATAAATTATTATATAAATAGTCTTAACAAACAAACATAATAAACTATAATTGGTATAGTTGATGGGTTTTGCGCATTCTAACACTCCTAAGTGTACATGCAACCCTAAATACCTTGGATCTATGTTTTCTCTATTATACATGCAATTATGAACTTTCCAAGGTATTACCCTATCTAGCATACAATACTTGATACTTGGGTAATCAAATGGATAGAATACATACCTTTGTTTGATGTAGCTTGTCTCCATGAAGCTTGAGTGCCTAGTGCCCCAAGTGTGACACCTCAAATGGTTCACACAACACCAAATGCACATGGAATGACTTGAGAGAAATGGAACACTCCTTGAAATCGTCTAGCCCTCATATTCACACATTAGTGCACGATTTCTTGAGCCATGGGATTCTTTTATATGGTGGCTATTAGGGTTACACCATGTAACTCATAACTTTACCCATTCCTTATGCTCCATGGATTTTAACCTCCATGGAGTATCCATGGGTCACCCCATGGACTTAGTCCAACATAAGAAATCTTGGATCACAAGCCCACATATATAAGAATGAATGATTTACATAATCAACCCATATATTTAATTAGTCTCCTTTTGATCACTTAATTAATTCCAAATTAATTCTTGATCAATACTAATTAAATAACCTTATTAATATATTAGAACTTATAATACATTAACCAACCTTAAGTGTTATTTCTCTCATTATAGTCTATCCAAATGCATGATGCCATGCAACCCAAATGGACCATGTCGGGTCGGGTCAAGTCTTACCAATTATAGTTATGGACTTAGACATTAATCCAACAGTCTCCCACTTTGATAAGTCTAAAACTATTATTGTGTATGACTTCAGGAACCGATCAGCAATCGTAGCTCTCAAAAGCTTATGTCGAACTCTGACCTTGTCGATGAACTCTGACCTTTGTCAATGACTTGTCCATTAGATAAGGGATCATATATTCCTCCATTCTAGATATCATATGGACCGAGACATGGATTATCAATCATTCTCTCTGTCCATTTGTTGTTTCCCGATTTTCGATTCATGATGACTGACTGATTGAAAAAATCAAATCAGTCCTGGCTTGGCCAAGCACTCACATGTATCATCTTTAAATCATCGAGGGGCCCACAGATATCGCTTTTATCCCGAAGGTAAAAGGAATGGATAAACTTCGACTCATATGGCTTGTTGTACTACTTGTTGAATCATACACAAATGCACGTTTTATAACATCGAGTTACAGAATGCGTTTTCGTGCAATCAATGTACAACCAACTCATAGTAACAACTCATATCTCTAGGTTTGAAGAATATAAGATATTATCGTCTCATGATCACTCGTGATAAAATCCATGAAGTGATTCAAATGAGCGCGGGTTGAATCCAATACTCATAACTTATGAGCACTCATGAGTGTTGTAGCACCACTTTGTCCACCAACTTGGACCTCTACAAACCAACCCATGACAGTCTTGATTCATATCTACTTCCAACATATGACCGACTGTGGATGGTTTGAATAACTTAATCATTCAGGAAGAGCGACTTAGTTATTCTGGAAGTCAAAACATGCAAAGTGAAACACAAGAATAAATGAATCAAATATGGTATCAAACCCTATGAATATAAATAAACACTTTTATTTATCACCATACTGATTACTCATTATTTATTGTTTCGGTTTTATCAACTTTATACTTGAATTAAAAACACTAGTTGTCCCATGCTCCAAGCATGTACACTATGTTTTTCTTAAACAATAGCTTTGCCATACACCAAGTATGCACTCTATGTTTGTCTATGATCCTTACTTTGTGAAATAAACCAATTGAACATAATTTCAATGATTCTAATTTCACACTCCCAAATCCTTATCGAAAAATGTGAGAATTTCAAATTCCTATCATTTATCGAAATCTGTTTAGATTTTAAATTTATATGCACTGACCCTCCTGTAATGAATATGTACAAAGTCACAAAGACTTGTCAACAGTCATTATAAGGTATTCCAATGGAGATCAACTCCATGGAAACTAAGTCTCATATTCAAAGTACATTGCTTTGGACATGCTTCTTGCATTAAGTTTTCTAATCTTACACAGATAACTTCCACCTATGGAGACAACTCCATATTCTCATTTTGACTATCACTTCTGAATAAGAGATGCCTCTTTTCAGAATATGTCAATATGGTCCTTCCAAAATTAGCACTATACTTCCAACTGTCCCTGAGCAACCAATCTTTGGTAAACCTCAGATTGTCCTCGACAATTGCTTAATCATTTTAGTCATATCCAATTCTAGACCTTTTCCCTTCTTAATGCCTCTGGGCATTTGGAAAAAATTTGAAATGACAAATATTATAGCACATGCAATCGATCCTGTACCCAAAGCAAATGGTACACGATTCATGATGTCTCACATAAAGACATGATTCTAGACCAGTCTTTTGCTACAATATTTTTATTTGCCATGTTTTCAAAATTTGACTATGAAGAGGGATGCCGTAATCATAATCGAATTTTGAGAACGCAATATACAGAATTTCCTTAAGTTGAACCAATCCAACATGAAATTCATATATATATTCTTGACTAAAGATGATTAAGGTCTCAATCTAAGCCTTTAGAACTGAAATGAAGTATATCCTCTCCCTTAATTATAGCAAAACAACTTTTTCAATCCCTGCAGCCTCACGAATTTAAACTTTTGTTTTCTATAATTAACATTGCTAACTTGCAACACTAACAATAATTATCATGCTCCCACTAACATGATGATTATTAGCATAACACTTATGCTCCCACTAGCTTTGACATGTACTCAGAAATCAGCTGGACTTCTAGAAATCAATACTTTATTGACTTTCTTACCAAAGTTCAGATTTCTGATACGAGATGCTTTGATAAAACTTTATCAAAATCATACACCTTTCCTTAGATAGCATGCATGTGTGTCTAAACAATTTCAGAACTATGAAAAGGGATGCCGTAATCATAGTCTCAATTGTTTAGACCTTTTGCCATCTGCTTCAAATCTACTTGGTGGAAGTGTTTCCTCACCATCATTTTCATGAATCGGAGAGAAACCTTATGACCCTTAGATTTTATGGTGTATGTGTTCTTATCCATGTGAATCGTCAAAACCATAGTCACAAGACAAGGATAATGACAAATCCAAACTCATATGGACTGAACTTATGTAATCTTAACTTCTTGCCACCTGGCAGTATAGAGCCTGCCATTACTTCCAAGTTGTTATGCAACCAATTGAGAACTTTCAGAACTCCTATGCAAAGCCAACTTTAACTGGAATGGGCACAGAATATGTGAACACGATAGGTTATAAACCTCAAGTCGTGTGCTAGTGAAGAACCTCAGGTTTTATTCTTGATTAGTTCTTGAAATTCTTTTTAGGATCTTTAAGACTCCCACTATCCTCTTGACATATAAGACTATCTTGCCAAATATTCAAGAGATAGTGCGGATTCTTTATCAAGACAAACACTTCACACAATTGGCCTTAGTTGGTCTTTGTTTTATCCAAAACATCACAACTTACCAATTTCAAATGAACAAGAGTAGGACACTTTTACTCTTACATTTGACAAGTGTTTTAAACCTTTCTTTAAGATATGTCACTCAAGTTACAATCTTGGAGTATGACTCTAAGAATTGTTTTGGAACGAAGTATGACTCATCTTCCTGATCTATCCATTTCAACAATTCATGACTCCTCTTCTTAGTCATAAGAATGCACTAAGATGTCCTTAGAAGACCAATTGTGATGTGGTTCTTTAATCATTAAGATGATCACAAAACATGATACTAAAGTAATCTCCCATCTTTTCAGATTTGAGAAACTTTTATCTGTCTGCCTAATTTGATTCTTCCCATTCGTTCTGCCATACATTGAGACTTTTCCAATGTTTCAGAATTATACTTAAACTTGTAAGTATAACCATATTTACTAAAATTTAGTAAATCATGACGAATAGTCTTAATGAGCTTTGTGGTGGACTTGACCAGTGCACAAGAATGTGTACTCGATCCCTTTAGTCCTTAACTTGACTCACACATCCATGTGAACAAGTCTTAATTTTCTAATGCTTGAAAGTTCTCATTCATCATACTATTCAACTTGCATGATTCCAAGTTTCTATCCAACTGAAGCCTTGGGAATGAGAATCTTTCCATATTTGGTAAATTATGACACTACCACAAACGAAAGAATCAAGTCCATTTTTTTTTCAAATATTGCTATCAGTGGAATCATATAAACAACCATTTTTCACAATTGCCACTTGTAAGGATATTTAAAATAAATATAAAATTTAAAACTTTTATTTTATTTCAAAACTTTGCGGAAAAAACTTATCCTTATAGTGCAAATGCATACGGAAAAACTTGTTGTTATCTATTCCTAAGCAATATATCATAACTCCTAAGTAACAACTTCAAAATTCTGATGCGATCGAAATCCACCTACGCGATCAGAATTAGTATATACTTCCTTTAAGCTTTCTCTCTATTCTTTAATTCTTAAAACATCAACATGTGACCCAGTCACATCATGTAATGAGGATCTTAGAATAGAAACTTAACAGAGTTAGATAATGGGCTCTACCTGAAGTAGAGTCAGACTTATTGACTTTAACATCCTTAGGTAAACTTGGCAGCTTTGCAATCAACGCCCCTTCCTTTGGCAAAATAAACATATGGACCCTTTGGTAATGGCACTATCTCAGACTTAGCCTTTCTCCTTACCATTTGGTCAACCGGGTTGACTATGGCCAATCCCTTTCCATTGGGAAGAGAATGCTTTTTCTGGATTTCCAGTGTCACCATTGTCACTGTCCATAAAGTTTTTGGGAAGTTGATCTTCTAATCAAATTTGCTTTACTATCGTTCCAAATCATTGCTGATTCAGCAGCACCAAGCAAATAGATATGATCATTAAGGTTCATGTCATAGTCTGTTTCATAGTAGTCCCAAAGGAACTCACTATGTGACTTAGAAAGTGATTGAACATCCAACTTTCTCAAGACTTTGACACCCAACTCTCCCAGCTTGTCAATATGTGACTTCATCTCTAAGATGTGATCACACATAGACCTTGCTTGCCATTAGGGCTTGAGTGACCTTGAACTTGTGGGTTAGGGAGAATAATTGGAGGAGGTGGAGGAAGTAAAGTTCCAAGAGATTTGGGAAGATCACAGATGTCTGAACTAGACATCTTTTGGGAGATATTCAAGATAGTTGATCTAAAGTCCTTAATATAACACCCAATATGAAATATTAAGGCTAGGATCCAACAACCTATTTATAACTAGAAGAGGGATGCCGTAATCCGAGTTATAAAATAGTTGAAGGTAGGTAAATGATGATTTACTAATTTCCACCATGAAAAACGAAATAATGTAATTAGGTTTTTAATTGGATTTGAAACTCCTAGATCTTTTGAGATTCATTGAACTTTTCAATGGCATGTTTCAATCTCGAGTGTGCCCTTCAGGTTTTGTGACTGGGATGCCGAGGATCACAAAACAAGGTGTGAAGTAACCATGCAAATATACTTGGTACCCTTAATATTTACCCCTCAATCGATGTGCCGGTTAACCACACGAGCTCCACCGATACTATGATAAATATTAAGTTACCCTTTGCCTACTTTGTTAAATCCAGGTTAGTGTGCCGGTTAACCACACACGCTCCACTAACGGTTTAAACAAAGTGCAAAGTGTAATTTCATGGATTAGCACCTTATTCATATTTTCCTAAGTAACTAAGATTGGGAATTTATAAAAAGTTTAATTACTTAGTATTTAGCATTAATACTTTTAATGAAGGGAGAATTATAGTCCTTGTCCTACCCGTTCGGCTAACGACCCTCCACCAGTCAAGGAAGCGGTGGGTGAGAGTGGACACCCATTAAACTGCCATTTTATAGGCAGTAACCTTATACCCCCCTTATAGACCGACTTCGTGAATGAGGCCTACTAACGGTAAGACTGGCTTGCTCTTATACATATATTTATTATTAACTTATAATACTATAAAGTATAAGGGTTGAATTTTAACTTTTAAAATTCTAAGGGCTAACTTGGAATTAAAGTATTCATGGGGAAAACTTTACAAATTCCAAACCTTGAGGGCAAGTTTTGAAAATATTAAAAACTAATTAATTCCATAACTTATGTGTTTAAAGTAGTTTTAATTAAAAAAAACTCTTCAAGTTCCATAACTTGAGGACAAGTTATGGAAGACTTTAAACTAATAAAAGAATGTAACTTTTCTTTATTTTTGTAACTTATGGAACTAATTAAGGTTACACATTTTATCATTTAATGAAGTGACTCTTGAACCTCCATAACTTGAGGACAAGTTATGGAGTCATAAAACCATTTAATGAGGACAAGACTCTTCATTTTTGTAACCATTGCCAACTTTTTATGAGTTTTATGAAACTTAAATGTGACTTTTCATATAACTTGAGGACAAGTTACAAAAACACATTTTACAATCAACTCTTAGATTAAAATGGATTGAAAACACATAATCAATTAACTTTTCTATTAATCTAATAAACTCATATGAACAAAGATAATTCACATCAAATTTTTTTCAAGTAATTAACATAACTTTTAAACTAATACAATTCGATTTTTCAGCTAATTTTGCAAGTATAACAAGAAAACAAGCCTTGGCTCTGATACCACTGATGGGTTTTGCGCATTCTAACACTCCTAAGTGTACATGCAACCCTAAATACCTTGGATCTATGTTTTCTCTATTATACATGCAATTATGAACTTTCCAAGGTATTACCCTATCTACCATACAATACTTGATACTTGGGTAATCAAATGGATAGAATACATACCTTTGTTTGATGTAGCTTGTCTCCATGAAGCTTGAGTGCCTAGTGCCCCAAGTGTGACACCTCAAATGGTTCACACAACACCAAATGCACATGGAATGACTTGAGAGAAATGGAACACTCCTTGAAATCGTCTAGCCCTCATATTCACACATTAGTGCACGATTTCTTGAGCCATGGGATTCTTTTATATGGTGGCTATTAGGGTTACACCATGTAACTCATAACTTTACCCATTCCTTATGCTCCATGGATTTTAACCTCCATGGAGTATCCATGGGTCACCCCATGGACTTAGTCCAACATAAGAAATCTTGGATCACAAGCCCACATATATAAGAATGAATGATTTACATAATCAACCCATATATTTAATTAGTCTCCTTTTGATCACTTAATTAATTCCAAATTAATTCTTGATCAATACTAATTAAATAACCTTATTAATATATTAGAACTTATAATTGTTTACTCCATATCCTCTCAAGAACAAGTCCAAGCTCTTCTTAGATAAACATTTCCAAATGATTCTTGACAATTTGGTAAGTATTTTCTTCATAATCTAGTGTTTCTCCACACTTTGACACTATTTTCATCTTATTTACACACATTATCATGTGTTAAAACTCTTAGGATAATATCATCTTCAAAGAGTTCATCAACCGCTTTCAAGTGTTCGAGGCTCGGAGATCTTCACAATCATCTCTTTATCCAACCACAACCACACTCAAGGTGAGTTCATACCCCCACATTTTCGAGTTTTCCATATTTTAGGGGGGAATACAAGTAAAGTTTGGTTTATCACGCAAATACTTGCATGTTTCATCTCTATGTTAAATATAAAACATTATTTGCAGGAAATACGGTTATCACTAGTTTGTAGACAATTATTTGTGATGTATTAGTTTTGAAATGCAAAACTAACAAAAACAAAACATAAACTATGTTATATACTCATAAGAAAAGTTATGATTACAAAACTACAAGGATTTTGAGACTTTTACCAACATATAGTTTTTTTTCTAACAAAAACGGTTACATTCTGGTTATTTCACCATTTTGTGGAAAACAACCCAAAAATATGATGTTTTAACCATACATTTTGAAAGTAGACAAAAACATCGTTAAAAACGGGGCAAAAGCTCGAAATGGACTTTTGCATACAAATTTCTCATACTTGTGTTGGATGTAAGATTTTATGACATAATCTTTTATAGACACCAAGACAAGATAATTACTATGTATTTATATAAATGATTATATGAATAGTCTTAACAAACAAACATAATATACTATAATTGGTATAGTTTGGGAGTCACAAACACTACTACCATTACTGAAGAAACATATAATTGTTTACTCCATATCCTCTCAAGAACAAGTCCAAGCTCTTCTTAGATAAACATTTCCAAATGATTCTTGATAATTTGGTAAGTGTTTTCTTCATAATCTAGTGTTTCTACACACTTTGACACTAGTTTCATCTTATTTACACACATTATCATGTGTTAAAACTCGTAGGGTAATATCATCTTCAAAGAGTTCATCAACCACTTTCAAGTGTTCGAGGCTCGAAGATCTTCACAATCATCTCTTTATCCAACCACAACCACACTCAAGGTGAGTTCATACCCCCACATTTTCGAGTTTTCCACGTCTTAGGGGGGGAATACAAGTAAAGTTTGGTTTATCATGCAAATATTTGCATGTTTCATCTCTATGTTAAATATAAAACATTATTTGCAGGAAATACGGTTATCACTAGTTTGTAGACAATTAATTGTGATATATTAGTTTTAAAATGCAAAACTAACAAAAACAAAACATAAACTATGTTATATAATCATAAGAAAAGTTATGATTACAAAACTACAAGGATTTTGAGACTTTTACCAACATATAGTTTTTTTTCTAACAAAGAGGGTTACATTCTAGTTATTTCACCATTTTGTGGAAAACAACCCAAAAATATGATGTTTTAACCATACATTTTGAAAGTAGACAAAAACATCGTTAAAAACGGGGCAAAAGCTCGAAATGGACTTTTGCATAGAAATTTCTCATACTTGTGTTGGATGTATGATTTTATGACATAATCTTTTATATACACCTAGACAAGATAATTACTATGTATTTATATAAAGGATTATATAAATAGTCTTAACAAACAAACATAATAAACTATAATTGTTATAGTTTGGGAGTCACAAACACTACTATCATTACGGAAGAAACATATAATTGTTTACTCCATATCCTCTCAAGAACAAGTCCAAGCTCTTTTTAGATAAACATTTCCAAATGATTCTTGACAATTTGGTAAGTGTTTTCTTCATAATCTAGTGTTTCTACACACTTTGACACTGGTTTCATCTTATTTACACACATTATCATGTGTTAAAACTCTTAGGATAATATCATCTTCAAAGTGTTCATCAACCACTTTCAAGTGTTCGAGGCTCGGAGATCTTCACAATCATCTCTTTATCCAACCACAACCACACTCAAGGTGAGTTCATACCCCCACATTTTCGAGTTTTCCATGTTTTAGGGGGAATACAAGTAAAGTTTGGTTTATCACGCAAATACTTGCATGTTTCATCTCTATGTTAAATATAAAACATTATTTGCAGGAAATACGGTTATCACTAGTTTGTAGACAATTATTTGTGATATATTAGTTTTGAAATGCAAAACTAACAAAAACAAAACATAAACTATGTTATATAATCATAAGAAAAGTTATGATTACAAAACTACAAGGATTTTGAGACTTTTACCAACATATAGTTTTTTTTTCTAACAACAAGGGTTACATTCTGGTTATTTCACCATTTTGTGGAAAACAACCCAAAAATATGATGTTTTAACCATACATTTTGAAAGTAGACAAAAACATCGTTAAAAACGGGGCAAAAGCTCGAAATGGACTTTTGCATACAATTTTCTCATACTTGTGTTGGATGTAAGATTTTATGACATAATCTTTTATAGACACCTAGACAAGATAATTACTATGTATTTATATAAATGATTATACAAATAGTCTTAACAAACAAACATAATAAACTATAATTGGTATAGTTTGGGAGTCACAAACACTACTATCATTACTGAAGAAACATATAGTTGTTTACTCCATATCCTCTCAAGAACAAGTCCAAGCTCTTCTTAGATAAACATTTCCAAATGATTCTTGACAATTTGGTAAGTGTTTTCTTCATAATCTAGTGTTTCTACACACTTTGACACTAGTTTCATCTTATTTACACACATTATCATGTGTTAAAACTCTTAGGATAATATCATCTTCAAAGAGTTCATCAGCCACTTTCAAGTGTTCGAGGCTCGGAGATCTTCACAATCATCTCTTTATCCAACCACAACCACACTCAAGGTGAGTTCATACCCCCACATTTTCGAGTTTTCCATATTTTAGGGGGGAATACAAGTAAAGTTTGGTTTATCATGCAAATACTTGCATGTTTCAGCTCTATGTTAAATATAAAACATTATTTGCAAGAAATACGGTTATTACTAGTTTGTAGACAATTATTTGTGATGTATTAGTTTTGAAATGCAAAACTAACAAAAACAAAACATAAACTATGTTATATAATCATAAGAAAAGTTATGATTACAAAACTACAAGGATTTTGAGACTTTTACCAACATATACTTTTTTTTCTAACAAAGACGGTTACATTCTGGTTATTTCACCATTTTGTGGAAAACAACCCAAAAATATGATGTTTTAACCATACATTTTGAAAGTAGACAAAAACATCGTTAAAAACGGGGCAAAAGCTCGAAATAGACTTTTGCATACAAATTTCTCATACTTGTGTTGGATGTAAGATTTTATGACATAATCTTTTATAGACACCAAGACAAGATAATTATTATGTATTTATATAAATGATTATATGAATAGTCTTATTAACAAACAAACATAATATACTATAATTGGTATAGTTTGGGCGTCACAAACACTACTATCATTACGAAAGAAACATATAATTGTTTACTCCATATCCTCTCAAGAACAAGTCCAAGCTCTTCTTAGATAAACATTTCCAAATGATTCTTGACAATTTGGTAAGTGTTTTCTTCATAATCTAGTGTTTATACACACTTTGTCACTAGTTTCGTCTTATTTACACACATTATCATGTGTTAAAACTCTTAGGATAATATCATCTTCAAAGACTTCATCAACAACTTTCAAGTGTTCCAGGCTCGAAGATCTTCACAATCATCTCTTTATCCAACCACAACCACACTCACGGTGAGTTCATACCCCCACATTTTCGAGTTTTCCATGTCTTAGGGGGGAATACAAGTAGAGTTTGGTTTATCATGCAAATACTTGCATGTTTCATCTCTACGTTAAATATAAAACATTATTTCCAGGAAATACGGTTATCACTAGTTTGTAGACAATTAATTGTGATATATTAGTTTTAAAATGGAAAACTAACAAAAACAAAACATAAACTATGTTATATGATATAATCATCAGAAAAGTTATGATTACAAAACTACAAGGATTTTGAGACTTTTACCAACATATAGTTTTTTTTTCTAACAAAAAGGGTTACATTCTGGTTATTTCACCATTTTGTGGAAAACAACCCAAAAATATGATGTTTTAACCATAGATTTTGAAAGTAGACAAAAACATCGTTAAAAACGGGGCAAAAGCTCGAAATGGACTTTTGCATAGAAATTTCTCATACTTGTGTTGGATGTATGATTTTATCACATAATCTTTTATAGACACCTAGACAAGATAATTACTATGTATTTATATAAATGATTATATAAATAGTCTTAACAAACAAACATAATAAACTATAATTGGTATAGTTTGGGAATCACAAACACTACTATCATTACGGAAGAAACATATAATTGTTTACTCCATATCCTCTCAAGAACAAGTCCAAGCTCTTTTTAGATAAACATTTCCAAATGATTCTTGACAATTTGGTAAGTGTTTTCTTCATAATCTAGTGTTTCTACACACTTTGACACTGGTTTCATCTTATTTACACACATTATCATGTGTTAAAACTCTTAGGATAATATCATCTTCAAAGTGTTCATCAACCACTTTCAAGTGTTCGAGGCTCGGAGATCTTCACAATCATCTCTTTATCCAACCACAACCACACTCAAGGTGAGTTCATACCCCCACATTTTCGAGTTTTCCAAGTTTTAGGGGGAATACAAGTAAAGTTTGGTTTATCACGCAAATACTTTCATGTTTCATCTCTATGTTAAATATAAAACATTATTTGCAGGAAATACGGTTATCACTAGTTTGTAGACAATTATTTGTGATATATTAGTTTTGAAATGCAAAACTAACAAAAACAAAACATAAACTATGTTATATAATCATAAGAAAAGTTATGATTACAAAACTACAAGGATTTTGAGACTTTTACCAACATATAGTTTTTTTTTCTAACAACAAGGGTTACATTCTGGTTATTTCACCATTTTGTGGAAAACAACCCAAAAATATGATGTTTTAACCATACATTTTGAAAGTAGACAAAAACATCGTTAAAAACGGGGCAAAAGCTCGAAATGGACTTTTGCATACAATTTTCTCATACTTGTGTTGGATGTAAGATTTTATGACATAATCTTTTATAGACACCTAGACAAGATAATTACTATGTATTTATATAAATGATTATACAAATAGTCTTAACAAACAAACATAATAAACTATAATTGGTATAGTTTGGGAGTCACAAACACTACTATCATTACTGAAGAAACATATAGTTGTTTACTCCATATCCTCTCAAGAACAAGTCCAAGCTCTTCTTAGATAAACATTTCCAAATGATTCTTGACAATTTGGTAAGTGTTTTCTTCATAATCTAGTGTTTCTACACACTTTGACACTAGTTTCATCTTATTTACACACATTATCATGTGTTAAAACTCTTAGGATAATATCATCTTCAAAGAGTTCATCAGCCACTTTCAAGTGTTCGAGGCTCGGAGATCTTCACAATCATCTCTTTATCCAACCACAACCACACTCAAGGTGAGTTCATACCCCCACATTTTCGAGTTTTCCATATTTTAGGGGGGAATACAAGTAAAGTTTGGTTTATCATGCAAATACTTGCATGTTTCAGCTCTATGTTAAATATAAAACATTATTTGCAGGAAATACGGTTATTACTAGTTTGTAGACAATTATTTGTGATGTATTAGTTTTGAAATGCAAAACTAACAAAAACAAAACATAAACTATGTTATATAATCATAAGAAAAGTTATGATTACAAAACTACAAGGATTTTGAGACTTTTACCAACATATAGTTTTTTTTCTAACAAAGACGGTTACATTCTGGTTATTTCACCATTTTGTGGAAAACAACCCAAAAATATGATGTTTTAACCATACATTTTGAAAGTAGACAAAAACATCGTTAAAAACGGGGCAAAAGCTCGAAATAGACTTTTGCATACAAATTTCTCATACTTGTGTTGGATGTAAGATTTTATGACATAATCTTTTATAGACACCAAGACAAGATAATTATTATGTATTTATATAAATGATTATATGAATAGTCTTATTAACAAACAAACATAATATACTATAATTGGTATAGTTTGGGCGTCACAAACACTACTATCATTACGAAAGAAACATATAATTGTTTACTCCATATCCTCTCAAGAACAAGTCCAAGCTCTTCTTAGATAAACATTTCCAAATGATTCTTGACAATTTGGTAAGTGTTTTCTTCATAATCTAGTGTTTATACACACTTTGTCACTAGTTTCATCTTATTTACACACATTATCATGTGTTAAAACTCTTAGGATAATATCATCTTCAAAGACTTCATCAACAACTTTCAAGTGTTCCAGGCTCGAAGATCTTCACAATCATCTCTTTATCCAACCACAACCACACTCACGGTGAGTTCATACCCCCACATTTTCGAGTTTTCCATGTCTTAGGGGGGAATACAAGTAGAGTTTGGTTTATCATGCAAATACTTGCATGTTTCATCTCTATGTTAAATATAAAACATTATTTCCAGGAAATACGGTTATCACTAGTTTGTAGACAATTAATTGTGATATATTAGTTTTAAAATGGAAAACTAACAAAAACAAAACATAAACTATGTTATATGATATAATCATCAGAAAAGTTATGATTACAAAACTACAAGGATTTTGAGACTTTTACCAACATATAGTTTTTTTTTCTAACAAAAAGGGTTACATTCTGGTTATTTCACCATTTTGTGGAAAACAACCCAAAAATATGATGTTTTAACCATAGATTTTGAAAGTAGACAAAAACATCGTTAAAAACAGGGCAAAAGCTCGAAATGGACTTTTGCATAGAAATTTCTCATACTTGTGTTGGATGTATGATTTTATGACATAATCTTTTATAGACACCTAGACAAGATAATTACTATGTATTTATATAAATGATTATATAAATAGTCTTAACAAACAAACATAATAAACTATAATTGGTATAGTTTGGGAATCACAAACACTACTATCATTACGGAAGAAACATATAATTGTTTACTCCATATCCTCTCAAGAACAAGTCCAAGCTCTTTTTAGATAAACATTTCCAAATGATTCTTGACAATTTGGTAAGTGTTTTCTTCATAATCTAGTGTTTCTACACACTTTGACACTGGTTTCATCTTATTTACACACATTATCATGTGTTAAAACTCTTAGGATAATATCATCTTCAAAGTGTTCATCAACCACTTTCAAGTGTTCGAGGCTCGGAGATCTTCACAATCATCTCTTTATCCAACCACAACCACACTCAAGGTGAGTTCATACCCCCACATTTTCGAGTTTTCCATGTTTTTGGGGGAATACAAGTAAAGTTTGGTTTATCACGCAAATACTTGCATGTTTCATCTCTATGTTAAATATAAAACATTATTTGCAGGAAATACGGTTATCACTAGTTTGTAGACAATTATTTGTGATATATTAGTTTTGAAATGCAAAACTAACAAAAAAAAAACATAAACTATGTTATATAATCATAAGAAAAGTTATGATTACAAAACTACAAGGATTTTGAGACTTTTACCAACATATAGTTTTTTTTTTCTAACAACAAGGGTTACATTCTGGTTATTTCACCATTTTGTGGAAAACAACCCAAAAATATGATGTTTTAACCATACATTTTGAAAGTAGACAAAAACATCATTAAAAACGGGGCAAAAGCTCGAAATGGACTTTTGCATACAATTTTCTCATACTTGTGTTGGATGTAAGATTTTATGACATAATCTTTTATAGACACCTAGACAAGATAATTACTATGTATTTATATAAATGATTATACAAATAGTCTTAACAAACAAACATAATAAACTATAATTGGTATAGTTTGGGAGTCACAAACACTACTATCATTACTGAAGAAACATATAGTTGTTTACTCCATATCCTCTCAAGAACAAGTCCAAGCTCTTCTTAGATAAACATTTCCAAATGATTCTTGACAATTTGGTAAGTGTTTTCTTCATAATCTAGTGTTTCTACACACTTTGACACTAGTTTCATCTTATTTACACACATTATCATGTGTTAAAACTCTTAGGATAATATCACCTTCAAAGAATTCATCAACCACTTTCAAGTGTTCCACGCTCGGAGATCTTCACAATCATCTCTTTATCCAACCACAACCACACTCAAGGTGAGTTCATACCCCTACATTTTCGAGTTTTCCATGTTTTAGGGGGGAATATAATGAAAGTTTGGTTTATCACGCAAATACTTGCATGTTTCATATCTATGTTAAATATAAAACATTATTTGTAGGAAATACGGTTATCACTAGTTTGTACACAATTATTTGTGATACATTAGTTTTGAAATGCAAAACTAACAAAAACAAAACATAAAGTATGTTATATAATCATAAGAAAAGTTATGATTACAAAACTACAAGGATTTTGAGACTTTTACCAACATATAGTTTTTTTTCTAACAAAAAGGGTTACATTCTGGTTATTTCACCATTTTCTGGAAAACAACCTACAAAATATGATGTTTTAACCATACATTTTGAAAGTAGACAAAAACATCGTTAAAAACGGGGCAAAAGCTCGAAATAGACTTTTGCATACAAATTTCTCATACTTGTGTTGGATGTAAGATTTTATGACATAATCTTTTATAGACACCTAGACAAGATAATTACTATGTATTTATATAAATGATTATATAAATAGTCTTAACAAACAAACATAATAAACTATAATTGGCATAGTTTGGGAGTCCCAAACACTACTATCATTACGGAAGAAACATATAATTGTTTACTCCATATCCTCTCAAGAACAAGTCCAATCTCTTCTTAGATAAACATTTCCAAATGATTCTTGACAATTTGGTAAGTGTTTTGTTCATAATCTAGTGTTTCTACACACTTTGACACTAGTTTCATCTTATTTAGACACATTATCATGTGTTAAAACTCTTAGGATAATATCATCTTCAAAGAGTTCATCAACCACTTGCAAGTGTTCTGTCACACCCCAAAACCAAGAACGGCGGAAACGTTCAGGGGTGGAGGACGTCATGTAAAGTATCATAACAGTGCAAAGTAGTAAACAAGCAACAACATCATCCATTGCATTAAAAGTAAAGTTTTAATACATGAGTGTTCTTTCATTGTAATAAGACACCAAAATATGTAACAAAATAAAGACGAGTCTTGTCTGTGCTCCGTCTTCTCAAAAGCCTGGTCATCGTACCTGTCTACTGGTGACCTGAGAATACAAGTTATTTTGAAAGTGTAGATCAGCATAAAGCTGGTGAATTCATAAGTATTATGGTGTCATTGATTCGAAAAGCTGTTATGAAAGACTTGTAAATGTTTAATGAAACATTTAGTATAAGTGTGAAAACCCTAAAAAATCCCATATTTCTTACTAGTATAAAAAGTAGTCTTCTACCAAGACCTGAATGCTTTGAAGGTTTGCATTTCTGTATCAATGAAGATTTTTCCCTGTACAACTATTATTATAAAAATATAGTCTACCTCATCGTTTATGTGAATGTGTCACAAAATAAAAGTAATAGGGAAAATTATATAATCATTGAAATCGTATCCTTTTGCCTTAGGATAAACATGGCGTGGAAACTCGCCGAACAGTACAACCGAGAATATTCGTCGATGAACAGGTCCCGCTATAGCTAGCAGCCAGGTGTAGGATGTTCAGTCCCGTATAGTATATATATAGTATTTTTCTCTGTATAGATATAGTATTTCTCTCTGGAAACATGTAATAGTATCTCTTCATATAGTAGTATAGACTCATGAATGGACTGACTCTTGTGTAATTCCTTGTAATAGGAATAGTAATTTGTATCCCCTAAACTATACCTATAATAGTTTACTGGAATGTAAATTTAATGTTCAAGTAGGTTTATACACCCTTGCTACACAAGAGTGTTGGAACTGAAGAAAGAATGAAAGCTCTCATATCAATACATATATACATGAAACATATGTGTATAGATATGGTTTTTAACAGTAAATTGAAAGAGGTTTTGTAAAACATTTAACAGTTTTGAACAATAAATAATAATGACTTGATATCAGTTTAAAAAATAATTCAAAAGTAATTTGTTGATAATAAAGTAAAAATAACTGAAAAGCATTGTGTTTATCACATTTTGAAGTATGTGAAATCAGTTGTTTGAAAACACAGTTATAAATCACATGTGATTGATTCTATAACTTCTTGTTTTCTACTTGTATTCCCCCCCCCCCCCATGAAAGCATTTGAAATCATTTAAAAGATTGATTAAGGGTGTTTGAACTCACCTGTAGTGGGTGGTTTGGATGAACGGATGATGTAGGATGTTAGGTGTCAAGTGAAGACTTGTACACACACAATGATCCTAGTTAACATATAATCACACATATATGTATCCAATTAGTCATTTAAACAACTAATTAACCATGTTAAGACATCCTAAGACATGTAAAACACCTGATTTAAGTGTTACAAGTACTAAGGATTGCATCTAAGTGTTGTAGGACCTTGTAATTGAGTTTAGGGTTCAAGGGTAAACTCCTTTGGAGTTTACAGTTTTGTGACCAACTCTTATTGAGTTTACTAAACCCATAACTCATTGAGTTTACGGTCGTAAACCCATGAGTTTACGGCCGTAAACTCATGGTACTTGACCATTTTGTGTTTTGAAGCCATTAAGATCATAAGAAGCATTCCTACTTCATGTTTAAGCCTTAGGAAGAGATTAGGGTACCATTTCACTCCTTTAGGGAGTTTACGGTCCTTGGACCACTTCTCCTTGAGTTTACGGCCGTAAACCCAAATGGTTTATGGTCTTTTGATGTTATCAAGTACTAAGCATATCAAGGAAGGGGTCTAGGCTAGTTTCCAAGGCTTGGTAAGGGACTAGGGCCACTTTGGCCCCTTTCTTAGGGTTTACGGTCCAAGAACATCTTGGACCGTAAACACCTTTGATCTTGTTTATTGGGTGTTTTCTTGATGATTAGAAGTGTAACAAGTCTTATAATACACTAGGGTAAGAGTACTTACTAGGTAGAAGCTTGAAAAGGTGCTAAAAGTCCAAGAACACTAGTGTGTGTTCTTGGTGTTCTTGGTGAAACTTGAAGATCTACACTTTTGGAATGATTTCACGGATGGAATCATGTAAGATCACTAGATTAAGTAAGATATCAACTTTTTAGGGATAGAAACACTTACAAAGTTGAAGATCAAGAAGAAAAATCGGATGATACTTGAGAGGATTTGAGTTCTAGCTTTGAAATTGTGAGAAAGTGTTAAAAACGGCTAAGTGCCATATTTATACCCTTAGGGTTTACAGCCGTAAAAACCTTGTTTAGGCCGTAAACTCCAAACTCTTGGAGTTTTGGAATATTATTGTTGCACAATAAACCTTAGGGCATCCTCTCTCCTGTTATCTCCTGAAGTACTAACTTTAAAACACTCAAACTTTTTCCAAAAAGCTTGAAAGTTAGTAGAAACTGTTCTGACTTCTATTGAATCGAATGGTTGTACAGAATAGAAATTTCGGGTTGTCACATGTTCCACGCTCGGAGATCTTCATAATCATATCTTTATCCAACCACAACCACACTCAAGGTGAGTTCATACCCCCATATTTTTGAGTTTTCCTTGTTTTAGGGGGGAATACAACTAAAGTTTCGTTTATCACGCAAATACTTGCATGTGTCATCTCTATGTTAACTATAAAACATTATTTGTAGGAAATACGGTTATCACTAGTTTGTACACAATTATTTGTGATATATTAATTTTGAAATGCAAAACTAACAAAAACAAAACATAAACTTTGTTATATAATCATAAGAAAAGTTATGATTACAAAACTACAAGGATTTTGAGACTTTTACCAACATATAGTTTCTTTTTTTAACAAAAAGGGTTACATTCTGGTTATTTCACCATTTTGTGGAAAACAACCCAAAAATATGATGTTTTAACAATACATTTTGAAAGTAGATAAAAACATCGTTAAAAACGGGGCAAAAGCTCGAAATAGACTTTTGCATACAAATTCCTCATACTTGTGTTGGATGTAAGATTTTATGACATAATCTTTTATAGACACCTAGACAAGATAATTACTATGTATTTATATAAATGATTATATAAATAGTCTTAACAAACAAACATAATAAACTATAATTGGTATAGTTTGGGAGTCACAAACAATACTATCATTACGGAAGAAACATATAATTGTTTACTCCTTATCCTCTCAAGAACAAGTCCAAGCTCTTCTTAGATAAACATTTCCAAATGATTCTTGACAATTTGGAAAGTGTTTTCTTCATAATCTAGTGTTTCTACACACTTTGACACTAGTTTCATCTTATTTACACACATTACTATGTGTTAAAACTCTTAGGATAATATCATCTTCAAAGAGTTCATCAACAACTTTCAAGTGTTCCAGTGTGACAACCCAGAACTTGCATCCTGTACAATTGATCTTTATATCAATATTAAACTCGATTTTATCACCATTTTACACCATTTAAGGGTTCGATAAAGCGTTCTAAGCCTCGTACAATCAAAGTTTGGGTCCTAGGTCGAGTAATACCAAGTCATAGTACAACATTCGGGCCATACACCCTCTCGGGAGGAGTGTACGGCCGTACACATGAGTGTGCGGCCGCACACCCATCTTCCAGCCGCACACTCATCCCTATATATATAGGGTGACCCCCTTCACTCATTCCTTTCTTTTGGCTGCACTCTACTTTCTCTCTCTACTTTCTCTCTCTAGAAACTTCATTTAAGAACACTCTAAGGGCCTCAAAAACGTGAAGTACTGCATCATTCAGCTTGTTATACTGGTAAGACACCTTGATCTAAGCCTAAAACTCTTCATATTCTTCGTGTTCTTCATCACTTGAAGGTGTACGGCCGCACACCATCATAAGATGGTCGTACACACCTTAAAGGCTCTCCAAGGTGAGAGTTTGGCCTCCAGTTGCTAGTTGGACTTCGTATTGGCTTTGAAACACCTAGAAATCGACATTTTGGACATAAATGAAGAGTGTACGGCCGCACACCCCTGTGTGCGGCCGCACACACACTCTGTACGGCCGCACACTCCTAGGTACGACCGCACACACATCCTGGCCGCACACCCTGGCCGCACACACACTCTTTTGGCCATACACCTCCCTCGTTTGATCATATAGGGTCCCGACAAGCATTTCCAAGTCTTTAGGTTGGTTTCCCGTCATGTTTAGTCATGAAACACCCTAATTCTAACACACATATGTGTTACCATATGTTAATAGGATCCACTTGCGTACGAAACACCAGTTGACACTCAGCATCCGCACCGATCATACGCTCGAATCCTACGTCAAACGGTGAGTTCATACCCCTACGTTATGCCGAGTTTTCATGTTTTCAGGGGGAGAATACAAGCTAAAGTACAAGGAAACTTGTGCTCAAGATATTTCATTTTGCATAAAATAATTATATGTTCAATATGCTTTTAACACAAAAAAACCGTTTTACCAAACGATTAAGACATCAACTCGTAGAAATAGTTTTCAAAACTAAAGCAAGGAACTTGTGAATCTTGTCATAAAATGTGATATTTTACAAAGGATTCATACAAACATAAACATGATTTTCTATATTATTACTTGTAAGTTTGTTATTTTAAGTTGCAGACACGTCCTTGGTAACACTCCACCGGATTCGAGAGTGTAGGACTAACTCTTGTAACCAGAATCTCTTGTAGGGAGAACATGACTATTGTGTATAGATCTATACGGGACTGACTATCCCGCACCTAAACTGCTAACTACAGTTAGGCAGCCATGCCTGGGGTGACAAAGTCATAAAAGGATACTGGCCCTGTTACGTGCAATACCCAGTTTAATGTATGGTTATAAAACTCGCAACCTAGATAACAGAGATTTACTTTTGTAATAATCAAACAAGTGAACTAACCTCAAAGTAATAACCGATTTAATTACTAGAGGGCATTAGTAATACCCTTAGGATCTAGTTTACTACTTATTTATTGGTTTTATTTATGTAATAAGGCTAATACATCTCACTGAGAGCAAACAGTGTTTTTCAATGAAACTACATCTAACGATACAAGTATGGTAGATACTTGTACACTTCAGACAAGAACAGATAACCAACTATCAACTTTTAAGGGAAATATAGGATTTTCCTGGGATAACTCAACCTTACATAAACAGGTTGTTTAACATACAACTAACGGATAATCAAACATCTTTCATAAGAAAATATAGTGTTTTCTTGGGAAACACTTTTCAAAGGATCAAAGAAACATTTCTTTTACCAGAACTAAACGCTTATGAACTCACCAGCTTTATGCTGATATTTTAAAACTGCTTGTATTCTCAGGGCAATATTAGACAGGTACTCTTGCCAACTTTTGGAGAAGACGGAGCATTTTGGAGTCACGTCTTTACTTTTGATATATACTGTTATGAACAAACTATGTTTTCAAACAATGTGAATATTCTTATTATAATGTAATGGTTGTGTTTACTTCGCTTACTATGATACAACTGTTGTGATACTACGCATGACGTCACTCCGCCCCCGGACGTTTCCGCCGTCCGTTCCGACGGTTCGGGGGTGTGACAGATGGGTATCAGAGCTATTGTTTATAGTGAACTAAGTATACCGAACCTTACATGGTATACAACTATAAACACAAAGGGGCTGCAGTGCTCTGAACTAAAAGTATACTTTTAAAAATATAAGTATTTTACAAAAAGTATACAAGTATACCTACGTACCAGAAACGATATCATGAGTAGAACAAAACAAAAAGTATTTTTGGATGTTGAACACTGCGGTTAAACCTGGGCAGTTATGTAATCATGTCTAGGGTCAATATAGCCTGATCAACTATATTTATTTGAGACATAACCAACATGTGCTTGGGAGTGACTTTAGTGTTGCAACAGGCCTAAAACTTACCCAATATCCATACAACAAGGTATCAAAAGAACAAAACATACAACTTAAAATACTGTAGGAGTATTTTAGCCAGAACCGAATTCATTGTAGAAATTCATTCCTAGTGTTGCAACCTATTCGTTTCTTAGCGATAACTTACTTGTATTAGTAACCTTTCTTTGCTTATCGCTTGGTAGAACATTTTTTTATCAGGATGGGATATATTTTGTTTTGTATATCTTGAGGACTTACCATCCTCTTCTTCCTGGTTGTTTCTAGAACAAGATGCCTCCCCGAAAAAGACCCATCAGAAGAAATGACGACACTCCGCCACCACCACCACCGCCCCCTCAGTTCGATCCCGCTATGTTCCAGGCAGCTGTTACTGCTGTTGTGGCTGCCGCGATGTCACAGATCAATCCTGGCGGATCTGGTGGGCAAGGAAGTGGTACTCATCCCCAAAATCATGAAGGAGGTCAGGGACACCAAAAGGAGTGCTCCTATAAGGACTTCATGAACGCGAAACCTACATCTTTCGACGGCAAAGGAGGGGTTATTGCCCTGACTCAATGGTTCGAGGAAATCGAGTCCATTTTCGAAATCTGTTCCTGTTCTGAGGCCAACAAAGTAAAATTCGCCGCTTGCACTTTCGCCAACAGAGCACTAACCTGGTGGAATGGTCGAGTCAAATCCCTAACCCTGTCAGTGGCGAATCCTATGGGTTGGGAAAGTTTAAAAGAACTCATGCTAGCTGAGTTCTGCCCACGGGGCGAGATGCAAAAACTAGAGCACGAACTCTGGAACCTAAGGATGAAGGAATCCGACATTGCTGCCTACACTTCTAGGTTTGAAGACCTAGCACTTCTTTACCCAGGAATGGTCACCCCGGAAAGCAAGAAGATAGAGAGATACATTTGGGGACTGACACAACCGACCAAAGGAAATGTGTTGGCTGCTAGGCCAAACACCTTTGACAGGGCTAAGTGTCTGGCGCAAACTCTCATAGATCACGGAGTTGATCTTGATAATGTAATGGCCGCTCCTGAGCCAGCAAAAGGGAGTGGTGAGAAAAGAAAGTTCTGGAAGCAGAGGAAGGGCCAGTCTTCACAGGAGCCCTCAAAGAAACAGCAAATGATGGCAGTCCACGCTGCTACTACTCCTGCCGCTGCTCCTGCCACTCAAGCACCTACCAGTAAATATACTGGTACCCTTCCTCGGTGCGACAAGTGTAACTATCATCATAATCCCGGCCCATGCCGAGAAATGTCATGCACCAGCTGTGGCAAAAAGGGACACACAGCTCGAGTTTGCAAAACACCAGTACAACCAACCAATCAGGCATCCGGAGCAGGCGTCGGTCAAGCGTGTTATGGTTTTGGAGAAGTCGGGCACTATAAGAGAAACTGCCCCAAGGCAACAACAGCAGGTGGCACGTGGAGAGTGCTAACGATGGGTCAAGAAGAGGCAGTTGCAGATCCCACAGTTATTTCGGGTACGTTCCTCCTCGACAACTCTTATGCATGCATTCTTTTCGATTCTGGTGCAGAGAGAAGTTTTGTTAGTCATGCATTCAAACATCTTCTCAAACATAAACCTCAACCACTAACTGAAACATTTACCGTCGAGATGGCTAACGGTGAGAAAGAGAGCACTAATGATATATACGTAGGCTGTACCCTTACCTTGAACGATCATTCTTTTCCTATCGACCTTATGCCAGTTTCCATAAAAAGCGTCGATGTCATCATCGGCATGGATTGGTTGAGCCCCAACCATGATGATATCCTTTGTTACGAAAAAGCTATCCGTCTCAACCTTTCCCCTGGTGAAACCCTCATGATTTATGGCGATAAACTTAGCACAAACCTCTGTATCGTTTCGTGCATCAAAGCCCAGAAACTCCTGCGAAAGGAGTGTTATGCATTCCTAGCCCACGTCATTAACGAAAAGCAAGAAGTTAAAGACCTCGAGAGCATCCCCGAAGCCTACAACTTTCCCGATGTTTTTCCCGAATATATCCCGGGAATCCCTCCCGAACGCCAAGTCGAGTTTCGCATCGACTTAGTCCCCGGAGCTACCCCCGTAGCTAAATCCCCATACCGATTAGCACCGGCAGAATGAAGGGCCAATATATTTGGTTTGGGCTAGGCATTAATGCATGGATGATTTAGGGCTGTTATTTATGTGTTTTGGACATCTTTTGTGTTTGTATGAGTTTTCGGTCTAGGTAGGTTTTCGGTCAGGCTTTGACCGAAAACTTGTTTTCGGTCTGATGTGTATTGCTATAAATTGTTGTCAGGTTATCAGAGGTAGGGCTGGTTGTTCAAGCAAGTTTTTGGTTTATCCAAGTTGTATCCGACATTTCATAGTTGAATTGTATGCAAGCTTGGTTGTTTAATCTTCTTCTTCTTCATTTCTATTGCAATTGATTGATCATTAGATAAGATCCCACAGATTTGGGACCTAACAAATTGGTATCAGAGCAAGTCTAGTGTCAATCACTTGTGTTTTCTGTTTTCGGTTCATCAACATTCTCGTGATCTTCATTGGCAAGTTCGAATCTGTTCTAGTTTGAAGACTGGATTGTTGTTTGCTTTAATTAAAATCAAGATCTGCATCAGATTCAAGTTTGTGATTGAATTCTTATAGTTTTCGGTTGAACCTACATACACCGAAAACTCATTGTCATTTGTGTTCTGTTCAGATCTGTGTATTTGGAAGCATTTTTGGAAGTTTTGGTTGTGCGAAAAATAGTGATCAGATCAAGAATCAATGTTTTCACAAAAAAAAATCCTCAGTTTTCGGTTGATTTTCAGACACCGAAAACTATTTTTACTCAATCTTCAGAAACCGAAAACCCAAGCATTCTTCAGAAACCGAAAATCCAAACCATCTTCAATAACCGAAAACCTTTCATCAATCTCAGGAAACCGAAAACTCACTTGATTCTAGTTTTCGGCCTAACGTTTTCACCGAAAACCTGTCTTTGATCAATTTTCTTTCAATTTAATTTTCAAAACAAAAATCATAAAAAAAATATAAAAAATTAAAAAAACAACAACAAACAAATGGATTCTCAAAACATGACAGTACATCAGGAACTTGACACCATCATGGGAACAACTTCTCGAATTCCCCGACTCTTGAATGTTGAAGGCTTTCCGGAATGGAAATACCGGATCGAAAAGTATATTAAAATGAAAGACTTCAAGATTTGGCGCAGTATACTTAGGGGACCAATTCGAATTACTACTACAGTGGATGACATAATTGTCGACAAACGGATTGAAAGTTATACGGATGATGATTTCGAAAAGATCGAAGAGCAGGAGAAAGCCCTTGCTACGCTTACAATGGCATTATCTCCAGAAATCGCTCAGGGTTTCCGTGAGTATACATCGGCAAAAACACTTTGGGAAGCACTAATAGAAGTTTATGAGGGTAATGAGGATATGAAGCAGAGTCGTCAGGACATGCTTCGACAAAAGTTCAACATGTTCAACTATGTCCTAGGCGAAACTCTTGAGAACCAGCTCCATAGGTTCATTACTCTCACCACAGAAATGAGTTCTGCAGGTGTTTCGGTAACAAGATCAGAAATCAACAAGAAGTTGTTAAACTCCCTTCCAAAATCCTGGGATATGAATGTCTTAGTGATAAAGAAAACAAAAGACCTAAACAGGCTGAGTCTGGCAGAAACTATGGCTATCATCAAGGCTTGTGATCTTGATGACAAGCAGAGAGAGATTAATCATATTAATTCTTATTCCACTGCAAATCTAGGGATCCAAGCCACAAACAACAATGCCTTTTCAAGCTTCACTATTGCGTAAGCTCCTCAAGTTACCCCAACTCCACATGTTTCACAAGTTCAACCTTTCATGACTCATCAACCGATTCCACCTACATCCTATGTTATCCCTTCCATGCAACAAGTTCAAGTCTCTCAATCTCAGATCACTTCTCAACAAGTTAATCCCAGTGTTGGCTCATCTAATGTTGTACCTCCTCAGTCTCATGGTTTCAGTTCTCAGATGTCAACCATGAAAGAAAAAGAAGAAAATATGGCTCTTGCCACGGGTTTGGTAAATTGCTATAATGCTTTTGTGGCTGGAGAACTATCCCCACAACTTTCGTTTGCCGACCTTGATCAGATTCATCCTGAAGATGTAGAAGAGATGGATATAACCTGGCAGATGGCCATGGCTGTGTTCAGGGCAAAGCAGTTTTCTAAGAAAACTGGCAAAAACAATTGGAGTGTGAATTCCGACAAAAAGGTCGGATTCAACAAAGACAAACTTCGCTGCTACAATTGCCATGAGGCATGGCACTTTGCTAGGGAATGTCCAAAGCCTGACAGAAGGGAAAATGCTGATCGAACCGTGGTGCCGGTTACCTATGTCCACAGCAACAGTAGAGGATCCTCATCAACCAATCAATCTGCAAATCTGGCAATGGTGGCTCAATCTTTTGATTGGGAAGATCAAATTCAGGCTCTGAATATTTCAGGACCTGAAAATGCGCATCTTGCTCAAATCAAGGATTGTGTGGAGGAAGGAGCAGAGAAAGACCCTAAAGAAGAGATGATGAATCTCCAGTTTGCCTTCATGGTGCAAACTACTTCTGAGCCATCTAAGCCCGAGGTAAGTGAATCCGGTTGCTCTCCATCTTGTGCTAAAACTATAAACTTTTTACGAGAATCCATAGAGTTAATCAAGAGAGAGAACGAGGACTTAAAATATGAGGGATACACACTTAGGAAAAACCAAAAGCCCTTAAAGACTCGACTAGAAAATAAAATAAAGGACTTTAGGAAATTACAAGAGGATTACAGCAACAAATGTGAGAACTATGACCATATCAAACGAAAATTTGAAGCTGTGACTGCTGAACTTGACTCATTGAAAACACGTTTTGAAAATGCTGAATTCAATTTTAAAAAATTTGATGGGTCAAGCGAAGTTGTTGTGAAAATGATAGAAAACCAAATGCAGTGGAAGGATGTCACTTGTGGAAACCAAAAGAAAGTAGGACTAGGTTTTGAGAGTGTTCCTCCTCCTTACAATCACAATTATACCGGTATTCCATTATCTCAGGAAGAAATAGATCGAGAACCTTTTCTTGTGTATGGAAAACCTGCTTCTGAACAAGTTACATGTTCAAACGAAAAGGTTTTGGATACTAACGTTTCAAATTTGAGTGCAGATAAGTCCATAGCTCAGGGGGAGCAGAGAGATGAAAAGTCTGATGTTCTTAAGTCTAATAATGATGATGTGTCAAAGTTTGGTGTCAGTCTGTGTAATGAGTCTGCATTAAATTCGAATTTAAACAATTTTGTGTCTGGTGGTATTATTTTTTATGATGTTAAGATTGCAACTGATAATATTTTGTCTGAGAATGTATCTTTGTCTGATTCAATCGTTTCTACACCTTCCACATCTGCTTCAAAATCCTGTGATTGTTCTTGCAAATGTGACAGTGGTAGAAATTTAAACAAAAGAAAGAAATCTGTTAAAAGCAGTGTCAAAACCAATGATAATAAACAAATCTGTTTTAACTGTGGCACTGCTGGACAAATTGCAAGAAACTGTTTAAACCGGATATTTGTATCTCACACATCAAAAAGAGGAGAGAATGAATTTCGGGGATGATCTTTAACTAGAAAATCCCCCAGAATTTGTTCTCGGGATGGTGACTTGAGCATAACTCCAAACAAGAAAATGGCCAATTTTCAAAAGAATAAACAGGTTTTTCATAAATTCAATAATGGTTTGCCAAAATCAACTCAGGCTAAGCCTAAGTCGAGTTTGTCAAAGGGCAGGAATGGATCTTCAAACTCTTTGAGTATAAAATCCACCGGCTCGAAGCAAACTATCAAAGTTTCAAAACCTAACTTTCAGTGGGTACCAAAATTGAATTCAGATCAGTCACTATTAACCTCTAAACCTAATGAAAAGAAAGAATCAATTGAAAAATCTGTGAAAGTGAAGGGTAAACCCAGGACTTTGATGACCTGGGTTCCCAAATCTGAATAAATTCGCTCCTTGTGCAGGGACAGTCGCGGAGGAATATCGTCAGACCGTGGTATGTCGATAGTGGCTGCTCCCGGCACATGACATGAGATATCTCCCAACTGCATGACATTCAAACATTTAATGGGGGTATGTCTCATTTGCGGGCGGTGAAGGTGGAAAAATAACTCAGAAAGGAATAGTGACGAACGGAGTGCTTAGTTTCGAAAATGTCAACTATGCTCCTGAATTGAAGCACAGTCTGTTGAGCGTCTCTCAGATTTGCGACAGAGGGTATTCGACACACTTTACCGACAAAGAATGTCTTATTTTAAAGTCGGGCATTGTCATTCAAGAGGAGTGGATTCTTGTAAAATCTAAGCGGGATGGGAATGCCTACATCATAGACATGAACAGCAATATTCCCGACGAAGTCACTTGCCTATTCTCCAAGGTCTCAGAACAAACTGCAATGTTGTGGCATCGTCGTCTCGGCCACGCAAATGCAAAGAATCTGAATCGGCTTGCAAAGAACGAATTGGTCCGAGGTCTGCCTGTTAGAGATTTCATTACCTTTGAAAAATGTGTCTCCTGCGCTCAAGGCAAACACACAATCAGAAACCACATCTACCAAAGCAAGTTAACTCCATTAATCAGGTGCTCCAGTTGTTACATATGGATTTATTTGGTCCGGTTAACGTTCTCAGTATCAACCGCAATTCATACTGCCTCGTTGTGATACACGATTACTCTCGTTTCACTTGGGTTTTCTTTCTGTCCAACAAAGCTGGGATCGCTGACCTCATCAAGAAGTTGATTGTGATGATAGAAAATCAGACCAACAACCGAGTGAAAGCGCTGCGTACTGATAATGGAGCGGAGTTCAAGAACGCTGTTCTTGACCATTTTTGCGCTGAGAAAGGGATTGTGCGTCAATTCAGTTCTGTTCGCACACCACAACAAAACGGTGTTGCTGAACAAAGGAATCAAACTCTTAAATACGTCGCAAGGACGACGCTGTGTGACTCCAAACTTCCTGTGTTCTTTTGGGCGGAGGCGATTAACACGGCGTGCTATGTTCAGAATCGCGTGCTGATCAACAAAGCCCAAATGAAAACACCGTATGAAATTCTATACGGACACAAGCCATCTGTCAGCCATTTCAGAGTATTTGGCTGCCCTTGCACTCTTCTCCACTTGGAATCCAACCTCAAATTCAATGCAAAAGCCGATGACTGTTATTTTGTCGGATACGCTGCTCGTACTACATACAGGGTTTATAACAAGAAGACAAAACAGATTGTGGAGTCTTTCGATGTTCGTTGGCTTGAAGAGAATGAGACAGACGCTAGAGTGGGTCCAGATTGGCTATTCGATTACACATCTCTTTTTAAATCATTCAATGTCTCGTCGAATAATAAAGCAGTGTCTACGTCTAGTTCAAAAATCATTACTGAAGATGAAGAGCAAGAAGTTGTCTACAGACCACCATTGGTTTCTTCTGATCCTCCGGCGGTGTCTTCTGTTCAAACTGATTCTTCTGAGTCCTCCCCTCAACAACCTTCTCCTGATGCTGATGCTACTCCTCTAACTTCGGTGGAAAGAGAGTTCATGAACCAAGAGACTTCCGCTGTAACTTCAAATCTGATGGAACTTCTCTTTCCAGAAAGAATCGATGATGAGTTTGTAGCAGATCCGACAAACGAACCTAGTTCACAGCATATGCAACATATGCAAATCTATTTCTCTGCATATTATATCTATGAAATTCTTCCTATCTGTTAGCCATATGCTGTCTCCTTTGTGTGATTAACAATCCGACCTGGTTCACAGCATATGCAACCTTCTACTTCTCAATCCCTCTAAAAACTATAATTAATAATAATCTAAATCTATCGTCTCTATGAATAATATTCTTCTCCCCTAAAGTAAGGAGTATCTCGGAAGTTCTTGATTATTGGAGTATATCAGGAAGCGGGAAACACGTTCTAGTACAACTACAATTGAACAATTCTAGATTGTCTGTAGATCTCGCTGCTCAACTTAGGTGGACAACAATATCTTTGGTCGTCGTCATATGAATGGTCCTTAGGAAATATTATCTAGGAACATAGGATCAACTTGTCTTGTCATCTATAGCAGGTCCATAATTTGTCATAATTTTTCGTGCTTAAGTGGACCACAATACTGGTGATCGACCAGATCTATTCATGAAAGAAGAGGTTCTGATAAATGGCAAGTGATTGTCTAACAACTATGATGACAAAATCACAAAAATTATTAATTTTAGTTAAAAAAAAAAACTTAATTTTAGGTTTGAATTAAATTTTTATTTCAATTTTTATTTTATTTTAATTTTAATTCTTTTAGGATTTATAAATCTTAGTAAATTTTATTATATTTTTCTGAATTAATCCTCAAAGAATGTTATTTTTAATTAAGTATTGAGTATTGGACCATTATTTTTAAATAAAAGTATTGCAGCCCATTAAGACTTGGAAATTGGGTTTGGGATCCGGGTTTGGACCAGGTCTTGAACCGGGTATTTAAAGAACATAAAGGAATCATTTTCGGTTCCCTTCTCTCAAGAATACCGAAAACCCTCTTTCTCATCTCCAAAATCTCGAAAAAAAAAAAATTCTTATTTCGTTAAATCGACCTTACAATCTTGAAGGTATGATGATTCCGACCATGCCCATGTAATTTTTACCGAAAATCGACCGTGAAATCGTGACCAAATCGTGAAAATATGATATGTCGGCGTTTTCAGCGTTTTCGGTCCGGACGGCTTTCGGTCCAAGCCGAGCCGTTTTCGGTCAAGTCAGCTCAGTCGGCTTTCGGTCCATGAACTTCACAGTATACCAGATGGACGTCAAGACGGCTTTCTTGTATGGCAAGGTGAAGGAGGAGATCTATGTTGACCAACCTCCTGGGTTCGTTAACTCAAAACTTCCTAACCATGTCTACAAGTTAGACAAGGCTCTGTATGGGCTGCATCAAGCTCCAAGAGCCTGTTATGCTACCCTAGCACAACACTTGCTCAATCACGGCTATTCCCGAGGCACCATTGATCAGACCTTATTTATCAAACATGTCGGTCCTGATCAAATTCTTGTTCAAATCTATGTGGACGACATTATATTCGGGTCGACAAGCCAACAACTTTGCAAAGAATTCGAAGACGTGATGAAGAAGCGGTTCGAGATGAGTTCGCTTGGGGAAATGACCACGTTTTTGGGGCTTCGGGTCAAACAATCTTCAACCGGAATCCTTATTCACCAAGCAAAGTATGTGGATGATATGCTGGAGAAGTTCGGGTTCCGAGACACGAAACCTGCTCTTACACCCATGGCGGAGAGACCTTTACTGGCTCCTGATCTTGAAGGCGAATCCGTAGATCAGACGTACTATCGATTAATGATCGGATCACTCATGTATCTGACTGCTAGTCGCCCTGATATAATGTTTGCAGTCTGTCAATGCGTACGCTACCAGGCTAATCCTAAACTTTCTCATCTTATTGTTGTTAAACGGATCTTTCGGTACCTCAAAGGTTGCCCAAAACTGGGTCTTTGGTATCCGAAAAATCCCGAATTTGACCTTTATGCTTTTGCAGACAGCAACTATGGCGGGTGCGAGCTTGATAGAAAATCGACTTCAGGAGGATGCCAATTTCTGGGAGATAGACTGGTCTCATGGCAGTGCAAGAAGCAGCATACCGTCTCAACCTCAACAGCAGAAGCGGAATATGTCGCTGCATCTGCCTGTTGTTCTCAATTCATATGGATCCAACATCAACTGTTGGATTACGGTTTTAACTTTCAAGAAACCCCTATTTTTGTGACAATGAGGCTGCGATCCAAATTGCTAAAAATCCGGTCCAACACTCAAACACCAAGCACATCGACATCAAAGTTCATTTTATCAGAGATTGTTATGAGCATTCGCTCATTCGGCTAGAACAGGTTCCCTCTGCGAATAATGTGGCGGATCTGTTCACCAAGCCGTTTAACAAAGCTCGATTCGATGTGCTGGTAAACTTTTTGAAAATGATTCGCTTTGAGGATTAATTTTTGTTTAGGTTAGTTCAAATTTGCGCATTTCAATTTCAATTTCATTCTCACCCATGCACAAATTTAGGGGGAGAAATAAACAAAAATCAAACTAAAATTAGAAATTAAAAAAAATCCAAAAACATTAGAAAAATAAAAAATCCAAAAACAATAGAAAATCAAAAAAATATAATAATAATATTTCTCTGTTAAGTGACGGTTTGGGAAGTGATATCAACAAGTGATAACGGGCAATCTGAGTCTGTGTAAAGTACCAAAGTTGAATTGTCTAGGCTCTGTGTTCGATGCGCTGGTAGGCACAAAAAATTTAATGGACTTGACTAGATGTATATGAACTTAAGAAATCTAGAGACTTGATAAATTCTGACCTAGATAGTTCCATTTAGCCTGACAATACGACGCTCGGATAGGTTGAGCAGGGAGATATACATGAGAATCCACCAGTCACATTAAGAGAACCCGTATCTAGAACTGTGGTTTAACTTTTCCTCGATGTACGGATTCTGTCCTTAATTTCGGTATTGATAGGGCGACTGGGGAATTCCGATAAAGTAGGTATGTAGAAAATTATTTTCTTTCTTTCTTACTGTTAGTCATATGTTGCCTCCTTTACGTGATTGGAAGAGATCCGACCTGGACTGCAACATATGCAAATCTATTTCTCTGCATATTATATCTATGAAATTCTTCCTATCTGTTAGCCATATGCTGTCTCCTTTGTGTGATTAACAATCTGACCTGGTTCACAGCATATGCAACCTTCTACTTCTCAATCCCTCTAAAAACTATAATTAATAATAATCTAAATCTATCCTCTCTATGAATAATAGTCTGCTCCCCTAAAGTAAGGAGTATCTCGGAAGTTCTTGATTATTGGAGTATATCAGGAAGCGGGAAACACGTTCTAGTACAACTACAATTGAACAATTCTAGATTATCTGTAGATCTCGCTGCTCAACTTACGTGGACAACAATATCTTTGGTCTTCGTCAGATGAATGGTCCTTAGGAAATATTATCTAGGAACATAGGATCAACTTGTCTTGTCATCTATAGCAGGTCCATAATTTGTCATAATTTTTCGTGCTTAAGTGGACCACAATACTGGTGATCGACAGATGTATTCATGAAAGAAGAGGTTCTGATAAATGGCAAGTGATTGTCTAACAACTATGATCCCAAAATCACGAAAATTATTAATTTTAGTTAAAAAAAAACTTAATTTTAGGTTTGAATTAAATTTTTATTTCAATTTTTATTTTATTTTAATTTTAATTCTTTTAGGATTTATAAATCTTAGTAAATTTTATTTTATTTTTCTGAATTAATCCTCAAAGAATGTTATTTTTAATTAAGTATTGAGTATTTGACCATTATTTTAAAATAAAAGTATTGCAGCCCATTAAGACTTGGAAATTGGGTTTGGGATCCGGGTTTGGACCAGGTCTTGAACCGGGTATTTAAAGAACATAAAGGAATCATTTTCGGTTCCCTTCTCTCAAGAATACCGAAAACCCCCCTTTCTCCTCTCCAAAATCTCGAAAAAAAAATTTGTTATTTCGTTAAATCGACCCCCACAATCTTGAAGGTATGATGATTCCGACCATGCCCATGTAATTTTTACCGAAAATCGACCGTGAAATCGTGGCCAAATCGTGAAAATATGATCTGTCGGCGTTTTCAGCGTTTTCGGTCCGGACGGCTTTCGGTCCAAGCCGAGCCGTTTTCGGTCAAGTCAGCTCAGTCGGCTTTCGGTCCATGAACTTCACAGTATACCAGATGGACGTCAAGACGGCTTTCTTGTATGGCAAGGTGAAGGAGGAGATCTATGTTGACCAACCTCCTGGGTTCGTTAACTCAAAACTTCCTAACCATGTCTACAAGTTAGACAAGGCTCTGTATGGGCTGCATCAAGCTCTAAGAGCCTGGTATGCTACCCTAGCACAGCACTTGCTCAATCACGGCTATTCCCGAGGCACCATTGATCAGACCTTATTTATCAAACATGTCGGTCCGGATCAAATTCTTGTTCAAATCTATGTGGACGACATTATATTCGGGTCGACAAGCCAACAACTTTGCAAAGAATTCGAAGACGTGATGAAGAAGCGGTTCGAGATGAGTTCGCTTGGGGAAATGACCACGTTTTTCGGGCTTCAGGTCAAACAATCTTCAACCGGAATCCTTATTCACCAAGCAAAGTATGTGGATGATATGCTGGAGAAGTTCGGGTTCCGAGACACGAAACCTGCTCTTACACCCATGGCGGAGAGACCTTTACTGGCTCCTGATCTTGAAGGCGAATCCGTAGATCAGACGTACTATCGATCAATGATCGGATCGCTCATGTATCTGACTGCTAGTCGCCCAGATATAATGTTTGCGGTCTGTCAATGCGCACGCTACCAGGCTAATCCTAAACTTTCTCATCTTATTGTTGTTAAACGGATCTTTCGGTACCTCAAAGGTTGCCCAAAACTAGGTCTTTGGTATCCGAAAAATCCCGAATTTGACCTTTATGCTTTTGCAGACAGCAACTATAGCGGGTGCGAGCTTGATAGAAAATCGACTTCAGGAGGATGCCAATTTCTGGGAGATAGACTGGTCTCATGGCAGTGCAAGAAGCAGCATACCGTCTCAACCTCAACAGCAGAAGCGGAATATGTCGCTGCATCTGCCTGTTGTTCTCAAGTCATATGGATCCAACATCAACTGTTGGATTACGGTTTGAACTTTCAAGAAACCCATATTTTTGTGACAATGAGGCTGCGATCCAAATTGCTAAAAATCCGGTCCAACACTCAAACACCAAGCACATCGACATCAAAGTTCATTTTATCAGAGATTGTTATGAGCATTCGCTCATTCGGCTAGAACAGGTTCCCTCTGCTAATAATGTGGCGGATCTGTTCACCAAGCCGTTTAACAAAGCTCGATTCGATGTGCTGGTAAACTTTTTGAAAATGATTCGCTTTGAGGATTAATTTTTGTTTAGGTTAGTTCAAATTTGCGCATTTCAATTTCAATTTCATTCTCACCCATGCACAAATTTAGGGGGAGAAATAAACAAAAATCAAACTAAAATTAGAAATTAAAAAAAATCCAAAAACATTAGAAAAATAAAAAATCCAAAAACAATAGAAAATCAAAAAAATATAATAATAATATTTCTCTGTTAAGTGACGGTTTGGGAAGTGATATCAACAAGTGATAACGGGCAATCTGAGTCTGTGTAAAGTACCAAAGCTGAATTGTCTAGGCTCTGTGTTCGATGCGCTGGTAGGCTCGAAAAATTTAATGGACTTGACTAGATGTATATGAACTTAAGAAATCTAGAGACTTGATAAATTCTGACCTAGATAGTTCCATTTAGCCTGACAATACGACGCTCGGATAGGTTGAGCAGGGAGATATACATGAGAATCCACCAGTCACATTAAGAGAACCCGTATCTAGAACTGTGGTTTAACTTTTCCTCGATGTACGGATTCTGTCCTTAATTTCGGTATTGATAGGGCGACTGGGGAATTCCGATAAAGTAGGTCTGTAGAAAATTATTTTCTTTCTTTCTTACTGTTAGTCATATGTTGCCTCCTTTACGTGATTGGAAGAGATCCGACCTGGACTGCAACATATGCAAATCTATTTCTCTGCATATTATATCTATGAAATTCTTCCTATCTGTTAGCCATATGCTGTCTCCTTTGTGTGATTAACAATCCGACCTGGTTCACAGCATATGCAACCTTCTACTTCTCAATCCCTCTAAAAACTATAATTAATAATAATCTAAATCTATCCTCTCTATGAATAATAGTCTGCTCCCCTAAAGTAAGGAGTATCTCGGAAGTTCTTGATTATTGGAGTATATCAGGAAGCGGGAAACACGTTCTAGTACAACTACAATTGAACAATTCTAGATTATCTGTAGATCTCGCTGCTCAACTTACGTGGACAACAATATCTTTGGTCTTCGTCAGATGAATGGTCCTTAGGAAATATTATCTAGGAACATAGGATCAACTTGTCTTGTCATCTATAGCAGGTCCATAATTTGTCATAATTTTTCATGCTTAAGTGGACCACAATACTGGTGATCGACCAGATCTATTCATGAAAGAAGAGGTTCTAATAAATGGCAAGTGATTGTCTAACAACTATGATCCCAAAATCACGAAAATTATTAATTTTAGTTAAAAAAACTTAATTTTAGGTTTGAATTAAATTTTTATTTCAATTTTTATTTTATTTTAATTTTAATTCTTTTAGGATTTATAAATCTTAGTAAATTTTATTTTATTTTTCTGAATTAATCCTCAAAGAATGTTATTTTTAATTAAGTATTGAGTATTGGACCATTATTTTTAAATAAAAGTATTGCAGCCCATTAAGACTTGGAAATTGGGTTTGGGATCCGGGTTTGGACCAGGTCTTGAACCGGGTATTTAAAGAACATAAAAGAATCATTTTCGGTTCCCTTCTCTCAAGAATACCGAAAACCCTCTTTCTCCTCTCCAAAATCTCGAAAAAAAAAATTTCTTTTTTCGTTAAATCGACCCCACAATCTTGAAGGTATGATGATTCCGACCATGCCCATGTAATTTTTACCGAAAATCGACCGTGAAATCGTGGCCAAATCGTGAAAATATGATCTGTCGGCATTTTCAGCGTTTTCGGTCCGGACGGCTTTCGGTCCAAGCCGAGCCGTTTTCGGTCAAGTCAGCTCAGTCGGCTTTCGGTCCATGAACTTCACAGTATACCAGATGGACGTCAAGACGGCTTTCTTGTATGGCAAGGTGAAGGAGGAGATCTATGTTGACCAACCTCCTGGGTTCGTTAACTCAAAACTTCCTAACCATGTCTACAAGTTAGACAAGGCGCTGTATGGGCTGCATCAAGCTCCAAGAGCCTGGTATCCTACCCTAGCACATCACTTGCTCAATCACGGCTATTCCCGAGGCACCATTGATCAGACCTTATTTATCAAACATGTCGGTCCGGATCAAATTCTTGTTCAAATCTATGTGGACGACATTATATTCGGGTCGACAAGCCAACAACTTTGCAAAGAATTCGAAGACGTGATGAAGAAGCGGTTCGAGATGAGTTCGCTTGGGGAAATGACCACGTTTTTGGGGCTTCAGGTCAAACAATCTTCAACCGGAATCCTTATTCACCAAGCAAAGTATGTGGATGATATGCTGGAGAAGTTCGGGTTCCGAGACACGAAACCTGCTCTTACACCCATGGCGGAGAGACCTTTACTGGCTCCTGATCTTGAAGGCGAATCCGTAGATCAGACGTACTATCGATCAATGATCGGATCGCTCATGTATCTGACTGCTAGTCGCCCAGATATAATGTTTGCGGTCTGTCAATGCGCACGCTACTAGGCTAATCCTAAACTTTCTCATCTTATTGTTGTTAAACGGTCTTTCGGTACCTCAAAGGTTGCCCAAAACAGGGTCTTTGGTATCCGAAAAATCCCGAATTTGACCTTTATGCTTTTGCAGACAGCAACTATGGTGGGTGCGAGCTTGATAGAAAATCGACTTCAGGAGGATGCCAATTTCTGGGAGATAGACTGGTCTCATGGCAGCGCAAGAAGCAGCATACCGTCTCAACCTCAACAGCAGAAGCAGAATATGTCGCTGCATCTGCCTGTCGTTCTCAAGTCATATGGATCCAACATCAACTGTTGGATTACGGTTTGAACTTTCAAGAAACCCCTATTTTTGTGACAATGAGGCTGCGATCCAAATTGCTAAAAATCCGGTCCAACACTCAAACACCAAGCACATCGACATCAAAGTTCATTTTATCAGAGATTGTTATGAGCATTCGCTCATTCGGCTAGAACAGGTTCCCTCTGCTAATAATGTGGCGGATCTGTTAACCAAGCCGTTTAACAAAGCTCGATTCGATGTGCTGGTAAACTTTTTGAAAATGATTCGCTTTGAGGATTAATTTTTGTTTAGGTTAGTTCAAATTTGCGCATTTCAATTTCAATTTCATTCTCACCCATGCACAATTTTAGGGGAAGAAATAAACAAAAATCAAACTAAAATTAGAAATTAAAAAAAAATCCAAAAACATTAGAAAAATAAAAAATCCAAAAACAATAGAAAATCAAAAAAATATAATAATAATATTTCTCTGTTAAGTGACGGTTTGGGAAGTGATATCAACAAGTGATAACGGGCAATCTGAGTCTGTGTAAAGTACCAAAGCTGAATTGTCTAGGCTCTGTGTTCGATGCGCTGGTAGGCACGAAAAATTTAATGGACTTGACTAGATGTATATGAACTTAAGAAATCTAGAGACTTGATAAATTCTGACCTAGATAGTTCCATTTAGCCTGACAATACGACGCTTGGATAGGTTGAGCAGGGAGATATACATGAGAATCCACCAGTCACATTAAGAGAACCCGTATCTAGAACTGTGGTTTAACTTTTCCTCGATGTACGGATTCTGTCCTTAATTTCGGTATTGATAGGGCGACTGGGGAATTCCGATAAAGTAGGTCTGTAGAAAATTATTTTCTTTCTTTCTTACTGTTAGTCATATGTTGCCTCCTTTACGTGATTGGAAGAGATCCGACCTGGACTGCAACATATGCAAATCTATTTCTCTGCATATTATATCTATGAAATTCTTCCTATCTGTTAGCCATATGCTGTCTCCTTTGTGTGATTAACAATCCGACCTGGTTCACAACATATGCAACCTTCTACTTCTCAATCCCTCTAAAAACTATAATTAATAATAATCTAAATCTATCCTCTCTATGAATAATAGTCTGCTCCCCTAAAGTAAGGAGTATCTCGGAAGTTCTTGATTATTGGAGTATATCAGGAAGCGGGAAACACGTTCTAGTACAACTACAATTGAACAATTCTAGATTATCTGTAGATCTCGCTGCTCAACTTACGTGGACAACAATATCTTTGGTCTTCGTCAGATGAATGGTCCTTAGGAAATATTATCTAGGAACATAGGATCAACTTGTCTTGTCATCTATAGCAGGTCCATAATTTGTCATAATTTTTCGTGCTTAAGTGGACCACAATACTGGTGAACGACCAGATCTATTCATGAAAGAAGAGGTTCTAATAAATGGCAAGTGATTGTCTAACAACTATGATCCCAAAATCACGAAAATTATTAATTTTAGTTAAAAAAAAACTTAATTTTAGGTTTGAATTAAATTTTTATTGCAATTTTTATTTTATTTTAATTTTAATTCTTTTAGGATTTATAAATCTTAGTAAATTTTATTTTATTTTTCTGAATTAATCCTCAAAGAATGTTATTTTTAATTAAGTATTGAGTATTGGACCATTATTTTTAAATAAAAGTATTGCAGCCCATTAAGACTTGGAAATTGGGTTTGGGATCCGGGTTTGGACCAGGTCTTGAACCGGGTATTTAAAGAACATAAAGGAATCATTTTCGGTTCCCTTCTCTCAAGAATACCGAAAACCCTCTTTCTCCTCTCCAAAATCTCGAAAAAAAAAATTGTTATCTCGTTAAATCGACCCCACAATCTTGAAGGTATGATGATTCCGACCATGCCCATGTAATTTTTACCGAAAATCGACCGTGAAATCGTGGCCAAATCATGAAAATATGATATGTCGGCGTTTTCAGCGTTTTCGGTCCGGACGGCTTTCGGTCCAAGCCGAGCCGTTTTCGGTCAAGTCAGCTCAGTCGGCTTTCGGTCCATGAACTTCACAGTATACCAGATGGACGTCAAGACGGCTTTCTTGTATGGCAAGGTGAAGGAGGAGATCTATGTTGACCAACCTCCTGGGTTTGTTAACTCAAAACTTCCTAACCATGTCTACAAGTTAGACAAGGCTCTGTATGGGCTGCATCAAGCTCCAAGAGCCTGGTATGCTACCCTAGCACAGCACTTGCTCAATCACGGCTATTCCCGAGGCACCATTGATCAGACCTTATTTATCAAACATGTCGGTCCGGATCAAATTCTTGTTCAAATCTATGTGGACGACATTATATTCGGGTCGACAAGCCAACAACTTTGCAAAGAATTCGAAGACGTGATGAAGAAGCGGTTCGAGATGAGTTCGCTTGGGGAAATGACCATGTTTTTGGGGCTTCAGGTCAAACAATCTTCAACCGGAATCCTTATTCACCAAGCAAAGTATGTGGATGATATGCTGGAGAAGTTCGGGTTCCGAGACACGAAACCTGCTCTTACACCCATGGCGGAGAGACCTTTACTGGCTCCTGATTTTGAAGGCGAATCCGTAGATCAGACGTACTATCGATCAATGATCGGATCGCTCATGTATCTGACTGCTAGTCGCCCAGATATAATGTTTGTGGTCTATCAATGCGCACGCTACCAGGCTAATCCTAAACTTTCTCATCTTATTGTTGTTAAACGGATCTTTCGGTACCTCAAAGGTTGCCCAAAACTGGGTCTTTGGTATCCGAAAAATCCCGAATTTGACCTTTATGCTTTTGCAGACAGCAACTATGGCGGGTGCGAGCTTGATAGAAAATTGACTTCAGGAGGATGCCAATTTCTGGGAGATAGACTGGTCTCGTGGCAGTGCAAGAAGCAGCATACCGTCTCAACCTCAACAGCAGAAGCGGAATATGTCGTTGCATCTGCCTGTTGTTCTCAAGTCATATGGATCCAACATCAACTGTTGGATTACGGTTTGAACTTTCAAGAAACCCCTATTTTTGTGACAATGAGGCTGCGATCCAAATTGCTAAAAATCCGGTCCGACACTCAAACACCAAGCACATCGACATCAAAGTTCATTTTATCAGAGATTGTTATGAGCATTCGCTCATTCGGCTAGAACAGGTTCCCTCTGCTAATAATGTGGCGGATCTGTTCACCAAGCCGTTTAACAAAGCTCGATTCGATGTGCTGGTAAACTTTTTGAAAATGATTCGCTTTGAGGATTAATTTTTGTTTAGGTTAGTTTAAATTTGCGCATTTCAATTTCAATTTCATTCTCACCCATACACAAATTTAGGGGGAGAAATAAACAAAAATCAAACTAAAATTAGAAATTAAAAAAAAATCCAAAAACATTAGAAAAATAAAAAATCCAAAAATAATAGAAAATCAAAAAATTATAATAATAATATTTCTCTGTTAAGTGACGGTTTGGGAAGTGATATCAACAAGTGATAACGGGCAATCTGAGTCTGTGTAAAGTACCAAAGCTGAATTGTCTAGGCTCTGTGTTCGATGCGCTGGTAGGCACGAAAAATTTAATGGACTTGACTAGATGTATATGAACTTAAGAAATCTAGAGACTTGATAAATTCTGACCTAGATAGTTCCATTTAGCCTGACAATACGACGCTCGGATAGGTTGAGCAGGGAGATATACATGAGAATCCACCAGTCACATTAAGAGAACCCGTATCTAGAACTGTGGTTTAACTTTTCCTCGATGTACGGATTCTGTCCTTAATTTCGGTATTGATAGGGCGACTGGGGAATTCCGATAAAGTAGGTCTGTAGAAAATTATTTTCTTTCTTTCTTACTGTTAGTCATATGTTGCCTCCTTTACGTGATTGGAAGAGATCCGACCTGGACTGCAACATATGCAAATCTATTTCTCTGCATATTATATCTCTGAAATTCTTCCTATCTGTTTGCCATATGCTGTCTCCTTTGTGTGATTAACAATCCGACCCGGTTCACAGCATATGCAACCTTCTACTTCTCAATCCCTCTAAAAACTATAATTAATAATAATCTAAATCTATCCTCTCTATGAATAATAGTCTGCTCCCCTAAAGTAAGGAGTATCTCGGAAGTTCTTGATTATTGGAGTATATCAGGAAGCGGCAAACATGTTCTAGTACAACTACAATTGAACAATTCTAGATTGTCTGTAGATCTCGCTGCTCAACTTAAGTGGACAACAACATCTTTGGTCGTCGTCAGATGAATGGTCCTTAGGAAATATTATCTAGGAACATAGGATCAACTTGTCTTGTCATCTATAGCAGGTCCATAATTTGTCATAATTTTTCGTCCTTAAGTGGACCACAATACTGGTGATCGACCAGATTTATTCATGAAAGAAGAGGTTCTGATAAATGGCAAGTGATTGTCTAACAACTATGATCCCAAAATCACGAAAATTATTAATTTTAGTTAAAAAAAAACTTAATTTTAGGTTTGAATTAAATTTTTATTTCAATTTTTATTTTATTTTAATTTTAATTCTTTTAGGATTTATAAATCTTAGTAAATTTTATTTTATTTTTCTGAATTAATCCTCAAAGAATGTTATTTTTAATTAAGTATTGAGTATTGGACCATTATTTTTAAATAAAAGTATTGCAGCCCATTAAGACTTGGAAATTGGGTTTGGGATCCGGGTTTGGACCAGGTCTTGAACCGGGTATTTAAAGAACATAAAGGAATCATTTTCGGTTCCCTTCTCTCAAGAATACCGAAAACCCTCTTTCTCCTCTCCAAAATCTCGAAAAAAAAATTGTTATTTCGTTAAATCGACCCCACAATCTTGAAGGTATGATGATTCCGACCATGCCCATGTAATTTTTACCAAAAATCGACCGTGAAATCGTGGCCAAATCGTGAAAATATGATCTGTCGGCGTTTTTAGCGTTTTCGGTCCGGACGGCTTTCGGTCCAAGCCGAGCCGTTTTCGGTCAAGTCAGCTCAGTCGGCTTTCGGTCCAAGCCGAGTCGTTTTCGGTCGAGCCGGCTCAGACGGCTTTCGGTCCAGCTGAGAATTGCTCTTCTCGGCTTTCGGTTTAGCTCATTTTCGGTGTGAAATATGGCTTTCGGTCTTGATTTGTGTGTTGGTCCGTAGGTTTTCGGTTTGACTTTCTTGACCAAGAACCTAATTTTTGACTCATAAAATTAATTAAAATGGCCAAACTAAAGGAATTAAATTGAGAAATAAAATCAATGCATTTTAATCAAAGGATTTCTCATCTGGTCTGTTTTGTGCAGATTAAAATGGCAAGTTTCAAGGTTGCAGAAAGTCACAATGTTTCCATTTTGCTTGATGATCCTCCTATGGCGCACGGTGAATTCAAGTCAATGATGTTCAGGTTGCGTGAATGCTGCATTTTCTCAGCAATCACTTGGAACCCCATAATCTACTTGGATTTAATCAACGAGTTCTAGAGTTCAGCTAGCATCAGAAATGAAGGCAACGGAGCGCAGACAATCGATGCAACTGTCAAAGGACGTAAAATTGTCATCACTGAGCAATTTATCAGAGACTCATTGAAGATTAATGACAAGGCTACTTATCCTACCGACATTAATCTGCGAGTTGTTGATGAGCACCTTGAAAAGATGGGATATGAAGGCGTTTTCCCACCGACCCTCAAGAAGCTGCTACCTCCATACTGGAGGTTTCTGGCTCATGTGTTTGTTAACTGTATATCAGGGCGTAAGGGTGGAGCAGACGAGATCTCTTCAAGGAATACTCAAGCTATTATTGCACTGGCAGCAGGAATCGACTTTAACTTCTCAAGATTTATCTTAGAAGAAATGGTCACTAATCTCAAAAGGAAGGCGAAGGACCAATTCCTGCTTTACCCTCGGTTCATCCAGATTTTTCTCAACTGCCTCTTTCCAGACCTTGCCAAGACGGGAGAGATTCTCGACATGAAAGCTTTTGGACCAAACACAATCAGTCTGATGAAGCAAAATCAAAAAGGGAAAATCATGTTCCACGGAAAGTACCCTTTCGAGAAATTTGGAAAATTTGCCGAGCTGACCGACTCTTCTGAATGCCATGGGTCACCTGAGCAGACTTCAACTGATCATGCATCATCAGATTATGCAAATGTAAATGATGATGTAATCGATGTTTCAGACCATGAGGAAGAAACTGCTACTGCTCAAAATGTCAGTGTGGCTGAAGAGCATAATTTCACAAATATGACAGTTCAAAGTGATTTTGATAGAGGTTCCACAGAAGAATTCACCGAAACTGAGGAAGGAGAAGAGAATGAAAGAGTTGATCTGTCCGGCTATGACAGAGATGATATTGTTGTACAATTTACTGGACTTGAGTATACTTTGTCAAATGAAGATCTTGACGACATCTTCAATGATGTCGATGATGGTGCCAATCCAACACTGGAGATAAAGAAAAATGTTGACAACCAAGAAGTTGAGCCTCCTGTTCCTGTTCAAGCGGCTGATTCTTCAATTCAAATGAACACCTCTTCAGGGATTCCTCCCCTTGAAAGGGTGATTTCTACATCTGAGCCAATTATGAGTGAAGCCCAGATAGACCTGACCTCCCAGCCCCCGATGAAAAGACAAAGAACTGATCCAAGGGTGGGAGTTATTTTTCCTGACCTAACTCAAACCACAGAGACTCCTCCACTCACAACTGCTACCTCTTCTTCATCCTTGCCCATTCAGGAAGGCCCCAGCTCGATTCATGAAGTTGGTGGCTCATCTGATGGCTTGAGTTTTTCTCCTCCAATACCTCATCATGACGTTGCCTCTGTAAGGCTTGCCATGCATTTGGCTCAGAATTTAAATCCAACACACTCTTCACGCGAAAAAGGTATATCCTTTGAGGAGAATATATCTGGAGATGATAACGCCTCAGTGCCTGATTTGAGAAAGGAGATTAGTGTGCTAAACCAAAAAAATATCGAGCTTGATATCAAAGTTGCAGATCTTCAAACTGAGAACATCTAGCTCAATAATCAAGTTGTTGATCTTCTCAAGGAAGACGCTCAGAAATCAAAACAGATTACGGATCTTCAGACACATTTTGGCTTACTGACCGCCAGCTACTACGATTTGAAGAAGAAGCTGGAAGATAAATTTCGCAACGAATTCAAGTCATCCGTTGATGAGCCAAAGATCTATCTTCCCAACCAAGCTGCTCCCATAGTTCCAAACCATAAAAGATCAACCACCGTCGTTAACCGTTTTGAAAAGGAACCGGCTCAAGCTCCGAGTATAATGAAGTTGAAACGCACTAAGTTGGCCCAGTCAACTGAAAAGGGTCAACTTTTATTCAAAAGGAGCTCGGAACATAATGCCCCCTGGGATCAACAAAAGATCATTGTTACGGATCTGGGCGAACATCGTTTCAGAGACGTTTATGGTGATCGGTCAGGAATCATCTCGTGGGGATTCCATGACACAAAGAATATGTTTATGGTGAGGAGAAAGAGCGGCAACACTGAGTTATACAAGGATGCTCACGATTTTAATTCCTTTACAAGAATTGATGTTACGGAGCTATCTAAGGCTCCGTTCTCAAATCCATCAAACAATCCCAGGGCGGGTCAGTTCAAATCATTTTTAGAAGATCAAGTTGCTAAGGGATTCCCTTCAATGAAGACTGCTGAGTCTATAATCAAGATTTACCCTAGCGTTATTGATCCTAAAACAAGTCGGCCTCTTACATCAGTGATGTGGCCCGCTACCGCTCAAGTTAAGCAAATTCCCATCCCTCAAAATTATCCAGATGGGTCTCTCACATCCATGCAATATTGGGTGTATGATGAATCCACTGATGCTGCTGTCATCAAGCTCAAAAACGATTGTATCCGCTTATATGACAAAAGGGATTTGCTTCAATTTGGCAAGTGGGATATTCATCAGCTCTCCATTCATCAAATCAAGGTGGCTGAAGACATTTTTGAGTCGGTTGCAAAAGAATACACTTCGATGGTGGCTGAAATTATTGAGAAGAAAATGTACAGATTTGGGACCTAACACAGAAATGCAGGAGTTATCCAGTCAGTTCAATGAGCTGCTCAGCAAATGATTCATCAGACCGAGCTCCTCACCCTAGGGAGCCCCGATCTTGTTCGTGAAAAAGAAGGATGGATCCTTTCGGATGTGCATTAACTACCGCGAGCTGAACAAGCTTACAGTCAAAAACCGTTACCCTCTTCCTCGAATCAACGACCTCTTCGATCAACTTCAAGGAGCCAGTTACTTCTCCAAAATAGACCTAAGATCAGGGTATCATCAACTGCGAGTCCATGAGAGTGATGTTCCTAAGACAGCATTTCGGACTCGATATGGACACTACGAATTTGTAGTAATGCCCTTTGGTCTAACCAACGCACTAGCGGTATTCATGGACCTGATGAATCGGGTGTGCCGTTCTTTCCTGGACAAGTTTGTAATCGTGTTTATCGACGATATACTTGTCTATTCTCGAAGTGAGGAAGAACACCGACAGCACTTGAGATCGGTGCTAGAAACCTTAAGGACGGAGAAGCTGTACGCGAAATTCTCTAAGTGCGAATTCTGGATTCGAAAAGTAACCTTCCTAGGTCATGTTGGAAGCGAGGAAGGCATACACGTGGACCCCTCCAAAATCAAAGCGATAGAGAACTGGTCGGCACCAAAGACGCCCACAGAAATCCGTCAATTCTTGGGTCTCGCTGGCTACTATCGCAGATTTATCCAGAATTTCTCCAAAATTGCCAAACCCTTAACCACTCTGACTCAGAAAGGCGTACCCTTTTGTTGGAGTGAAAAACAAGACACTGCGTTCCAAACGTTGAAGCAGGTCCTATGCAGCGCACCTATCTTGTCTCTGCCCGAAGGGACGGAGGACTTCATTGTCTACTGAGATGCATCCAATCAGGGCCTAGGTTGTGTGCTCATGCAACGGGGAAAAGTCATTGTTTATGCCTCAAGACAGCTGAAAGCACACGAAGTCAACTACACAACGCACGACCTGGAATTAGGAGCAGTGGTCTTTGCATTGAAGATATGGAGACATTATCTCTACGGAACTAAGTGCACTATCTTCACTGACCATAAAAGTTTGCAGCATATCTTCGACCAGAAGGAGCTGAACATGAGACAACGGCGATGGGCTGAGCTACTCAGCGATTACGAGTGCAAAATCCGCTACCATCCCGACAAGGCCAATGTGGTGGCAGATGCCCTCAGCCGGAAGGAGTACTCAAGTCGTAGAGTGAAGGCACTGACCATGACCATCCATTCTCATTTATCCGCACAAATCAGGGAGGCTCAGCTGGAAGCCTTGAAACCAGAGAACATGCCGGGTGAAGCCTTAAGAGGAATGGAAAAGAACCTAGAGATCAAGGGAGACGGAGTCTATTATTTCATGGACCGGATCTGGACCCCAAAGTTCGGTGGTTACAGAGAGGTTGTAATGAACGAAGCTCACAAGACCAGATACTCCGTTCATCCAGGCTCGGACAAGATGTACCTCGATCTCAAGAAACTATATTGGTGGCCGAACATGAAAGCAGAGATCGCTACCTTCGTGGGCAAGTGCCTGACTTGCGCCAAGGTGAAGGTCGAATATCAGAAGCCCTCAGGTCTACTCCACCAGCCGGAGATACCTGAGTGGAAGTGGGAGAGAATTACTATGGATTTTATCACCAAATTACCCAAGTCTCCGAGTGGGCACGACGTCATTTGGGTAATTGTCGATCGGCTGAATAAATCCGCCCACTTCCTGCCGATCAAGGAAAACTTCAAAATGGAGAGACTCACGAGAATCTACATCTGAGAGATAGTTCAACTGCATGGTGTGCCTGTGTCCATTATCTCCGATCGAGATAGCAGGTTCACTTCGAGGTTCTGGCAGTCACTACAGAAGGCTCTTGGAATTAAGCTGGATATCAGCACAACTTACCATCCTCAGACAGATGGGCAGAGTGAGAGAACCATCCAAACCTTGGAAGACATGTTGAGAGCATGTGTCATTGACTACGGAAAGCGTGGAAAGCTAAATCCAAGATACATAGGACCCTTCGAGATCCTCGCTAGCATCGGTCCCGTAGCCTACAAACTTCGTTTACCGCAAGAACTTAGCAACATTCATCCTGTCTTTCACGTTTCGAATCTTAAGAAATACGTATCCGACGAAACCCTTACGATTCCTCTTGACGAGATTGAGATCAACGAGAACCTGAACTTCGTAGAAGAACCAGTCAAAATCATGGATAGAGAGATCAAACGAACAAAACAAAGTCGCATCCCGATAGTGAAGGTTCGTTGGAATGCCAAGCGGGGACCTGAATTCACTTGGGAGCGCGAAGATCAGATGAAACAGAAGCATCCACATCTCGTTTCTATTCCATGACTTGTATTCTATGTTCGAATTTGGGGACGAAATTCCCTCTAACGGGGGGATGATGTGACAACCCGGAACTTTCATCCTGTACAATTGATCTTTATATCAATATTAAACTCGATTTTATCACCATTTTACGCCATTTAAGGGTTCGATAAAGCATTCTAAGCCTCGTACAATCAAAGTTTGGGTCCTAGGTCGAGTAATACCAAGTCATAGTACAACATTCGGGCCATACACCCTCTCGGGAGGAGTGTACGGCCGTACACATGAGTGTGCGGCCGCACACCCATCTTCCAGCCGCACACTCATCCCTATATATATAGGGTGACCCCCTTCACTCATTCCTTTCTTTTGGCTGCACTCTACTTTCTCTCTCTAGAAACTTCATCCAAGAACACTCTAAGGGCCTCAAAAACGTGAAGTGCTCCATCATTCAGCTTGTTATACTGGTAAGACACCTTGATCTAAGCCTAAAACTCTTCATGTTCTTCATGTTCTTCATCACTTGAAGGTGTACGGCCACACACCTTCATAAGGTGGCCGTACACACGATAAAGGCTCTCCAAGGTGAGAGTTTGGCCTCCATTTGCTAGTTGGACTTCGTATTGTCTTTGAAACACCTAGAAATCGACATTTTGGACATAAATGAAGAGTGTACGGCCGCACACCCCTGTGTGCGGCCGCACACACACTCTGTACGACCGCACACTCCCATGTACGACCGCACACACATCCTGGCCGCACACACACTCTTTTGGCCGTACACCTCCCTCGTTTGATCATATAGGGTCCTGACAAGCATTTCCAAGTTTTTAGGGTGGTTTCCCGTCATGGTTAGTCATGAAACACCCTAATTCTAACACACATATGTGTTACCATATGTTAATAGGATCCACTTGCACCGATCATACGCTCAAATCCTACGTCAAACGGTGAGTTCATACCCTTACGTTTTTCCGAGTTTTCATGTTTTCAGGGGGAGAATACAAGCAAAAGTACAAGGAAACTTGTGCTCAAGATATTTCATTTTGCATAAAATAATTATATGTTCAGTATGCTTTTAACACAAAAAACCGTTTTACCAAACGATTAAGAAATCAACTCGTAGAAACAGTTTTCAAAACTAAAGCAAGGAACTTGTGAATCTTGTCATAAAATGTGATATTTTACAAAGGATTCATACAAAACATAAACATGATTTTCTATATTATTACTTGTAAGTTTGTAATTTTAAGTTGCAGACACGTCCTTGGTAACACTCCACCGGATTCGAGAGTGTAGGAGTAACTCTTGTAACCAGAATCTCTTGTAGGGAGAGCATGACTATTATGTATAGATCTATACGGGACTGACTATCCCGCACTTAAACTGCTAACTACAGTTAGGCAGCCATGCCTGGGGTGACAAAGTCATAAAAGGATACTGGCCCCGTTACGTGCAATACCCAGTTTAATGTATGGTTATAAAACTCGCAACCTAGATAACATAGATTTACTTTTGTAATAATCAAACAAGTGAACTAACCTCAAAGTAATAACCGATTTAATTACTAGAGGGCATTAGTAATACCCTTAGGATCTAGTTCACTACTTATTTATTAGTTTTATTTATGTAATAAGGCTAATACATCAAACTGAGAGCAAACAGTGTTTTCCAATGAAACTACATCTAACGATACAAGTATGGTAGATACTTGTACACTTCAGACAAGAACAGATAACCAACTATCAACTTTTAAGGGAAATATAGGATTTTCCTGGGATAACTCAACCTTACATAAACAGGCTGTTTAACATACAACTAACGGATAATCAAACATCTTTCATAAGAAAATATAGGATTTTCTTCGGAAACACTTTTCAAAGGATCAAAGAAACATTTCTTTTACCAGAACTAAACGCTTATCAACTCACCAGCTTTATGCTGATATTTTAAAACTGCATGTATTCTCAGGGCAATATTAGACAGGTACTCTTGCCAACTTTTGGAGAAGACGGAGCATTTTGGAGTCTCGTCTTTACTTTTGTTATATACTGTTATGAACAAACTATGTTTTCAAACAATCTAAAATATTCGTATTATAATGTAATGGTTGTATTTACTTCGCTTACTATGATACAACTGATGTGATACTACGCATGACGTCACTCCGCCCCCGGACGTTTCCGTCGTCCGTTCCGACGGTTCGGGGGTGTGACATCCAGGCTCGGAGATCTTAACAATCATCTCTTTATCCAACCACATCAACACTCAAGGTGAGTTCATACCCCCACATTTTCGAGTTTTCCATGTTTTAGGGGGGAATACAAGTAAATTTTGGGTTATCACGCAAATACTTGCATGTTTCATCTCTATGTTAAATATAAAACATTATTTGCAGGAAATACGGTTATCACTAGTTTGTAGATAATTATTTGTGATATATTAGTTTTTAAATGCAAAACTAACAAAAACAAAACATAAACTATGTTATATAATCATAAAAAAAGTTTTGATTACAAAACTAAAAGGATTTTGAGACTTTTACCAACATATAGTTTTTTTTCTAACAAAAAGGGTTACATTCTGGTTATTTCACCATTTTGTGGAAAACAACCCAAAAATATGATGTTTTAAGCGTACATTTTGAAAGTAGACAAAAACATCGTTAAAAACGGGGCAAAAGCTCGAAATAGACTTTTGCATACAAATTTCTCATACTTGTGGTGGATGTAAGATTTTATGACATAATCTTTTATAGACACCTAGACAAGATAATTACTATGTATTTATATAAATAATTATATAAATAGTCTTAACAAACAAACATAATAAACTTTAATTGGTATAGTTTGGGAGTCACAAACACTACTATCATTACGGAAGAAACATATAATTGTTTACTCCATATCCTCTCAAGAACAAGTCCAAGCTCTTCTTAGATAAACATTTCCAAATTATTCTTGACAATTTGGTAAGTGTTTTCTTCATAATCTTGTGTTTCTACACACTTTGACACTAGTTTCATCTTATTTACACACATTATGATGTGTTAAAACTCTTAGGATAATATCATCTTCAAAGAGTTCATCAACCACTTTCAAGTGTTCGACGCTCGGAGACCTTCACAATCATCTCTTTATCCAACCACAACCACACTCAAGGTGAGTTCATACCCCCACATTTTCGAGTTTTCCATGTTTTAGGGGCAATACAAGTAAAGTTTGGTTTATCACGCAAATACTTGCATGTTTCATCTCTATGTTAAATATAAAACATTATTTGCAGGAAATACGGTTATCACTAGTTTGTAGACAATTATTTGTGATATATTAGTTTTGAAATGCAAAACTAACAAAAACAAAACATAAACTATGTTATATAATCATAAGAAAAGTTATGATTACAAAACTACAAGGATTGTGAGACTTTCACCAACATATAGTTTTTTTTTCTAACAAAAAGGGTTACATTCTGGTTATTTCAACATTTTGTGGAAAACAACCCAAAAATATGATTTTTAACCATACATTTTGAAAGTAGACAAAAACAGCGTTAAAAACAGGGCAAAAGCTCAAAATAGACTTTTGCATACAAATTTCTCATACTTGTGTTGGATGTAAGATTTTATGACATAATCTTTTATAGACACCTAGACAAGATAATTACTATGTATTTATATAAATGGTTATATAAATAGTCTTAACAAACAAACATAATAAACTATAATTGGTATAGTTTGGGAGTCACAAACACTACTATCATTACAGAAGAAACATATAATTGTTTACTCCATATCCTCTAAAGAACAAGTCGAAGCTCTTCTTAGATAAACATTTCCAAATAATTCTTGACAATTTGGTAAGTTTTTCTTCATAATCTAGTGTTTCTACACACTTTGACACTAGTTTCATCTTATTTACACATATTATCATGTGTTAAAACTCTTAGGATAATATCATCTTCAAAGAGTTCATCAACCACTTTCAAGTGTTCCACGCTCGGAGATCTTCACAATCATCTCTTTATCCAACCACAACCACAATCAAGGTGAGTTCATACCCCCACATTTTCGAGTTTTCCATGTTTTAGGGGGGAATACAACTAAACTTTGGTTTATCACGCAAATACTTGCATGTTTCATCTCTATGTTAAATATAAAACATTATTTGCAGGAAATACGGTTATCACTAGTTTGTACACAATTATTTGTGATATATTAATTTTGAAATGCAAAACTCACAAAAACAAAACATAAACTATGTTATATAATCATAAGAAAAGTTATGATTACAAAACTACAAGGATTTTGAGACTTTTACCAACATATAGTTTTTTTTTCTAACAAAAGGGTTAGATTCTGGTTATTTCACCAGTTTGTGGAAAACAACCCAAAAATATGATTTTTTAACCATACATTTTGAAAGTAGACAAAAGCATCGTTAAAAACGGGGCAAAAGCTCGAAATGGACCTTTGATACAAATTTCTCATACTTGTGTTGGATGTAAGATTTTATGACATAATCTTTTATAGACACCTAGACAAGATAATTACTATGTATTTATATAAATGATTATATAAATAGTCTTAACAAACAAACATAATAAACTATAATTGGTATAGTTTGGGAGTCACAAACACTACTATCATTACGGAAGAAACATATAATTGTTTACTCCATATCCTCTCAAGAACAAGTCCAAGCTCTTCTTAGATAAACATTTCCAAATGATTCTTGACAATTTGGTAAGTGTTTTCTTCATAATCTAGTGTTTCTACACACTTTGACACTAGTTTCATCTTATTTACACACATTACCATGTATTAAAACTCTTAGGATAATATCGTCTTCAAAGAGTTCATCAAAAACTTTCAAGTGTTCCACTCTCAGAGATCTTCACAATCATCTCTTTATCCAACCACAATCACACTCAAGGTGAGTTCATACCCCCACATTTTCAAGTTTTCCATGTTTTAGGGGGGAATACAAGTAAAGGTTGGTTTATCACGCAAATACTTGCATGTTTCATCTCTATGTTAAATATAAAACATTATTTGCAGGAAATACGGTTATCACTAGTTTGTAGACAATTATTTGTGATATATTAGTTTTGAAATGCAAAACTAACAAAAACAAAACATAAACTATGTTATATAATCATAAGAAAAGTTATGATTACAAAACTACAAGGATTTTGAGACTTTTACCAACATATAGTTTCTTTTCTAACAAAAAGGGTTACATTCTGGTTATTTCACCATTTTGTGGAAAACAACACAAAAATATGATGTTTTAAGCATACATTTTGAAAGTAGACAAAAACATCGTTAAAAACGGGGCAAAAGCTCGAAATAGACTTTTGCATACAAATTTCTCATACTTGTGTTGGATGTAAGATTTTATGACATAATCTTTTATAGACACCTAGACAAGATAATTACTATGTATTTATATAAATGATTAAATAAATAGTCTTAACAAACAAACATAATAAACTATAATTGGTATAGCTTGGGAGTCACAAACACTACTATAATTACGGAAGAAACATATAATTGTTTACTCCATATCCTCTCAAGAACAAGTCCAAGCTCTACTTAGATAAACATTTCCAAATGATTCTTGACAATTCGGTAAGTGTTTTCTTCATAATCTAGTGTTTCTACACACTTTGACACTAGTTTCATCTTATTTACACACATTCTCATGTGCTAAAACTCTTAGGATAATATCATCTTCAAAGAGTTCATCAACCACTTTCTAGTGTTCCAGGCTCGGGGATCTTCACAATCATCTCTTTATCCAACCACAACCACACTCAAGGTGAGTTCATACCCCCACATTTTCGAGTTTTCCATGTTTTAGGGGCGAATACAAGTAAAGTTTGGTTTATCACGCAAATACTTGCATGTTTCATCTCTATGTTAAATATAAAACATTATTTGCAAGAAATACGGTTATCACTAGTTTGTAGACAATTATTTGTGATATATTAGTTTTGAAATGCAAAACTAACAAAAACAAAACATAAACTATGTTATATAATCATAAGAAAAGTTATGATTACAAAACTACAAGGATTTTCAGACTTTTACCAACATATAGTTTTTTTTCTAACAAAAAGGGTTACATTCTGGTTATTTCACCATTTTGTGGAAAACAACCAAAAAATATGATGTTTTCTCAATACATTTGGAAAGTAGACAAAAACATAGTTAAGAACGGGGCAAAAGCTTGAAATGGACTTTTGCATACAAATTTCTCATACTTGTGTTGGATGTAAGATTTTATGACATAATCTTTTATAGACACCTGGACAAGATAATTACTATGTATTTATATAAATGATTATATAAATAGTCTTAACAAACAAACATAATAAACTATAATTGGTATAGTTTGGGAGTCACAAACACTACAATCATTACGGAAGAAACATATAATTGTTTACTCCATATCCTCTCAAGAACATGTCCAAGCTCTTCTTAGATAAACATTTCCAAATGATTCTTAACAATTTGGTAAGTGTTTTCTTCATAATCTAGTGTTTCTACACACTTAGACACTAGTTTCATCTTATTTACGGACATTATCATGTGTTAAAACTCTTAGGATAATATCATCTTCAAAGAGTTAATCAACCACTTTCAAGTGTTCCAGGCTCGGAGATCTTCACAATCATCTCTTTATCCAACCACAACCACACTCAAGGTGAGTTCATACCCCCACATTTTCGAGTTTTCCATGTTTTAGGGGGGAATACAAGTAAATTTTGGGTTATCACGCAAATACTTGCATGTTTCATCTCTATGTTAAATATAAAACATTATTTGCAGGAAATACGGTTATCACTAGTTTGTAGATAATTATTTGTGATATATTAGTTTTTAAATGCAAAACTAACAAAAACAAAACATAAACTATGTTATATAATCATAAGAAAAGTTTTGATTACAAAACTAAAAGGATTTTGAGACTTTTACCAACATATAGTTTTTTTTCTAACAAAAAGGGTTACATTCTGGTTATTTCACCATTTTGTGGAAAACAACCCAAAAATATGATGTTTTAAGCGTACATTTTGAAAGTAGACAAAAACATCGTTAAAAACGGGGCAAAAGCTCGAAATAGACTTTTGCATACAAATTTCTCATACTTGTGGTGGATGTAAGATTTTATGACAAAATCTTTTATAGACACCTAGACAAGATAATTACTATGTATTTATATAAATAATTATATAAATAGTCTTAACAAACAAACATAATAAACTTTAATTGGTATAGTTTGGGAGTCACAAACACTACTATCATTACGGAAGAAACATATAATTGTTTACTCCATATCCTCTCAAGAACAAGTCCATGCTCTTCTTAGATAAACATTTCCAAATGATTCTTGACAATTCGGTAAGTGTTTTCTTCATAATCTAGTGTTTCTACACACTTTGACACTAGTTTCATCTTATTTACACACATTCTCTTGTGCTAAAACTCTTAGGATAATATCATTTTCAAAGAGTTCATCAACCACTTTCTAGTGTTCCAGGCTCGGGGATCTTCACAATCATCTTTTTATCCAACCACAACCACACTCAAGGTGAGTTCATACCCCCAAATTTTCGAGTTTTCCATGTTTTAGGGGGCAATACAAGTAAAGTTTGGTTTATGACGCAAATACTTGCATCTTTCATCTCTATGTTAAATATAAAACATTATTTGCAGGAAATACGGTTATCACTAGTTTGTAGACAATTATTTGTGATATATTAGTTTTGAAATGCAAAACTAACAAAAAAAAACATAAACTATGTTATATAATCATAAGAAAAGTTATGATTACAAAACTACAAGGATTTTGAGACTTTTACCAACATATAGTTTTTTTTCTAACAAAAAGGGTTACATTCTGGTTATTTCACCATTTTGTGGAAAACAACCAAAAAATATGATGTTTTCTCAATACATTTGGAAAGTAGACAAAAACATAGTTAAGAACGGGGCAAAAGCTCGAAATGGACTTTTGCATATAAATTTCTCATACTTGTGTTGGATGTAAGATTTTATGACATAATCTTTTATAGACACCTGGACAAGATAATTACTATGTATTTATATAAATGATTATATATATAGTCTTAACAAACAAACATAATAAACTATAATTGATATAGTTTGGGAGTCACAAACACTACAATCATTACGGAAGAAACATATAATTGTTTACTCCATATCCTCTCAAGAACAAGTCCAAGCTCTTCTTAGATAAACATTTCCAAATGATTCTTGACAATTTGGTAAGTGTTTTCTTCATAATCTAGTGTTTCTACACACTTTGACACTAGTTTCATCTTATTTACGCACATTATCATGTGTTAAAACTCTTAGGATAATATCATCTTCAAAGAGTTCATCAACCACTTTCAAGTGTTCCAGGCTCGGAGATCTTCACAATCATCTCTTTATCCAACCACAACCACACTCAGGGTGAGTTCATACCCCCCACATTTTCGAGTTTTCCATGTTTTAGGGGGGAATACAAGTAAAGTTTGGTTTATCACGCAAATACTTGCATGTTTCATCTCTATGTTAAATATAAAACATTATTTGCAGGAAATACGGTTATCACTAGTTTGTAGACAATTATTTGTGATATCATAGTTTTGAAATGCAAAACTAACAAAAACAAAACATAAACTATGTTATATAATCATAAGAAAAGTTATGATTACAAAACTACAAGGATTTTGAGACTTTTACCAACATATAGTTTTTTTTCTAACAAAAAGGGTTACATTCTGGTTATTTCACCATTTTGTGGAAAACAACCAAAAAATATGATGTTTTCTCAATACATTTGGAAAGTAGACAAAAACATAGTTAAAAACGGGGCAAAAGCTCGAAATGGACTTTTGCATACAAATTTCTCATACTTGTGTTGGATGTAAGATTTTATGACATAATCTTTTATAGACACCTGGACAAGATAATTACTATGTATTTATATAAATGATTATATATATAGTCTTAACAAACAAAGATAATAAACTATAATTGATATTGTTTGGGAGTCACAAACACTACAATCATTACGGAAGAAACATATAATTGTTTACTCCATATCCTCTCAAGAACAAGTCCAAGCTCTTCTTAGATAAACATTTCCAAACGATTCTTGACAATTTGGTAAGTGTTTTCTTCATAATCTAGTGTTTCTACACACTTTGACACTAGTTTCATCTTATTTACGCACATTATCATGTGTTAAAACTCTTAGGATAATATCATCTTCAAAGAGTTCATCAACCACATTTTGAAGTGTTCCAGGCTCGGAGATCTTCACAATCATCTCTTTATCCAACCACAACCACACTCAAGGTGAGTTCATACCCCCATATTTTCGAGTTTTCCATGTTTTAGGGGGGGAATACAAGTAAAGTTTGGTTTATCACGCAAATACTTGCAGGTTTCATCTCTATGTTAAATATAAAACATTATTTGCAGGAAATACGGTTATCACTAGTTTGTAGACAATTATTTGTGATATATTAGTTTTGAAATGCAAAACTAACAAAAACAAAACATAAACTATGTTATATAATCATAAGAAAAGTTATGATTACAAAACTACAAGGATTTTGAGACTTTTACCAACATATAGTTTTTTTTTAACAAAAAGGGTTACATTCTGGTTATTTCACCATTTTGTGGAAAACAACACAAAAATATGATATTTTAAGCATACATTTTGAAAGTAGACAAAAACATCGTTAAAAACGGGGCAAAAGCTCGAAATAGACTTTTGCATACAAATTTCTCATACTTGTGTTGGATGTAAGATTTTATGACATAATCTTTTATAGACACCTAGACAAGATAATTACTATGTATTTATATAAATGATTATATAAATAGTCTTAACAAACAAACATAACAAACTATAATTGATATAGTTTGAGAGCCACAAACACTACTATCATTACGGAAGAAACGTATAATTGTTTACTCCATATCCTCTCAAGAACAAGTCCAAGCTCTTCTTAGATAAACATTTTCCAAATGATTCTTGACAATTTGGTAAGTTTTTCTTCATAATCTAGTGTTTCTACACACTTTGACACTCGTTTCATCTTATTTACACACATTATCATGTGTTCAAACTCTTAGGATAATATCATCTTTAAAGAGTTCATCAACCACTTTCAAGTGTTCCACGCTCGGAAATCGTCACAATAATCTCTTTATCCAACGACAACCACACTCAAGGTGAATTCAAACCCCCACATTTTCGAGTTTTCCATGTTTTAGGGGGGAATACAAGTAAAGTTTGGTTTATCACGCAAATACTTGCATGTTTCATCACCATGTTAAATATAAAACATTATTTGCAGGAAATACGGTTATCACTAGTTTGTACACAATTATTTGTGATATATTAATTTTGAAATGCAAAACTCACAAAAACAAAACATAAACTATGTTATATAATCATAAGAAAATTTATGATTACAAAACTACAAGGATTTTAAGACTTTACCAACATATAGTTTTTTTTTCTAACAAAAAGGGTTGCATTCTGGTTATTTCACCATTTTGTGGAAAACAACCCAAAAATATGATTTTTTAACCATATATTTTGAAAGTAGACAAAAACATCGTTAAAAACGGGGCAAAAGATCGAAATGGACTTTTGCATACAAATTTCTCATACTTGTGTTGGATGTAAGATTTTATGACATAATCTTTTATAGACACCTAGACAAGATAATTATTATGTATTTATATAAATGATTATATAAATAGTCTTAACAAAAAAACATAATAAACTATAATTGGTATAGTTTGGGAGTCACAAACACTACTATCATTACGGAAGAAACGTATAATTGTTGACTCCATATCCTCTCAAGAACAAGTCCAAGCTCTTGTTAGATAAACATTTCCAAATGATTCTTGACAATTTGGTAAGTGTTTTCTTCATAATCTAGTGTTTCTACACACTTTGACACTAGTTTCATCTTATTTACACACATTACCATGTATTAAAACTCTTAGGATAATATCACCTTCAAAGAGTTCATCAACAACTTTCAAGTGTTCCAGGCTCAGAGATCTTCACAATCATCTCTTTATCCAACCATAATCACACTCAAGGTGAGTTCATACCCCCACATTTTCGAGTTTTCCATGTTTTAGGGGGGAATACAAGTAAAGTTTGGTTTATCACGCAAATACTTGCATGTTTCATCTCTATGTTAAATATAAAACATTATTTGCAGGAAATATGGTTATCACTAGTTTGTAGACAATTATTTGTGATATATTAGTTTTGAAATGCAAAACTAACAAAAACAAAACATAAACTATGTTATATAATCATAAGAAAAGTTATGATTACAAAACTACAAGGATTTTGAGACTTTTACCAACATATAGTTTTTTTCTAACAAAAAGGGTTACATTCTGGTTATTTCACCATTTTGTGGAAAACAACCCAAAAAGATAATGTTTTAAGCATACATTTTGAAAGTAGACAAAAACATCGTTAAAAACGGGGCAAAAGCTCGAAATAGACTTTTGCATACAAATTTCTCATACTTGTGTTGGATGTAAGACTTTATGACATAATCTTTTATAGACACCTAGACAAGATAATTACTATGTATTTATATAAATGATTATATAAATAGTCTTAACAAACAAACATAATAAACTATAATTGGTATAGTTTGGGAGTCACAAACACTACTATCATTACGGAAGAAACATATAATTGTTTACTCCATATCCTCTCAAGAATAAGTCCAAGCTCTTCTTAGATAAACATTTCCAAATGATTCTTGACAATTCGGTAAGTGTTTTCTTCATAATCTAGTGTTTCTACACACTTTGACACTAGTTTCATCTTATTTACACACATTCTCATGTGCTAAAACTCTTAGGATAATATCATCTTCAAAGAGTTCATCAACCACTTTCTAGTGTTCCAGGCCCGGGGATCTTCACAATCATCTCTTTATCCAACCACAACCAAACTCAAGGTGAGTTCATACCCCCACATTTTCGAGTTTTCCATGTTTTAGGGGGCAATACAAGTAAAGTTTGGTTTATCACGCAAATACTTGCATGTTTCATCTCTATGTTAAATATAAAACATTATTTGTAGCAAATACGGTTATCACTAGTTTGTAGACAATTATTTGTGATATATTAGTTTTGAAATGCAAAACTAACCAAAAACAAAACATAAACTATGTTATATAATCATAAGAAAAGTTATGATTACAAAAAACTACAAGGATTTTGAGACTTTTACCAACATATAGTTTTTTTTCTAACAAAAAGGGTTACATTCTGGTTATTTCACCATTTTGTGGAAAACAACCAAAAAATATGATGTTTTCTCAATACATTTGGAAAGTAGACGAAAACATAGTTAAAAACGGGGCAAAAGCTCGAAATGGACTTTTGCATATAAATTTCTCATACTTGTGTTGGATGTAAGATTTTATGACATAATCTTTTATAGACACCTGGACAAGATAATTACTATGTACTTATATAAATGATTATATAAATAGTCTTAACAAACAAACATAATAAACTATAATTGGTATAGTTTGGGAGTCACAAACACTACTATCATTACGGAAGAAACATATAATTGTTTACTCCATATCCTCTCAAGAATAAGTCCAAGCTCTTCTTAGATAAACATTTCCAAATGATTCTTGACAATTTGGTAAGTGTTTTCTTCATAATCTAGTGTTTCTACACACTTTGACACTAGTTTCATCTATTTACACACATTCTCATGTGTTAAAACTCTTAGGATAATATCATCTTCAAAGAGTTCATCAACCACTTTCTAGTGTTCCAGGCTCGGAGATCTTCAAATCATCTCTTTATCCAACCACAACCACACTCAAGGTGAGTTCATACCCCCACATTTTCGAGTTTTCCATGTTTTAGGGGGGAATACAACTAAAGTTTGGTTTATCACGCAAATACTTGCATGTTTCATCTCTATGTTAAATATAAAACATTATTTGCAAGAAATACGGTCATCACTAGTTTGTACACAATTATTTTTGATATATTAATTTTGAAATGCAAAACTCACAAAAACAAAACATAAACTATGTTATATAATCATAAGAAAATTTATGATTACAAAACTACAAGGATTTTGAGACTTTTACCAACATATAGTTTTTTTTTCTAACAAAAAGGGTTACATTCTGGTTATTTCACCATTTTGTGGAAAACAACCCAAAAATATGATTTTTTAACCATACATTTTGAAAGTAGACAAAAACATCGTTAAAAACGGGGCAAAAGCTCGAAATAGACTTTTGCATACAAATTTCTCATACTTGTGTTGGATGTAAGATTTTATGACATAATCTTTTATAGACACCTAGACAAGATAATTACTATGTATTTATATAAATGATTATATAAATAGTCTTAACAAACAAACATAATAAACTATAATTGGTATAGTTTGGGAGTTACAAACACTACTATCATTACGGAAGAAACATATAATTGTTTACTCCATATCCTCTCAAGAATAAGTCCAAGCTCTTCTTAGATAAACATTTCCTAATGATTCTTGACAATTCGGTAAGTGTTTTCTTCATAATCTAGTGTTTCTACACACTTTGACACTAGTTTCATCTTATTTACACACATTCTCATGTGCTAAATCTCTTAGGATAATATATCTTCAAAGAGTTCATCAACCACTTTCTAGTGTTCCAGGCCCGGGGATCTTCACAATCATCTCTTTATCCAACCACAACCACATTCAAGGTGAGTTCATACCCCCACATTTTCGAGTTTTCCATGTTTTAGGGGCAATACAAGTAAAGTTTGGTTTATCACGCAAATACTTGCATGTTTCATCTTTATGTTAAATATAAAACATTATTTGCAGGAAATATGGTTATCACTAGTTTGTAGACAATTATTTGTGATATATTAGTTTTGAAATGCAAAACTAACAAAAACAAAACATAAACTATGTTATATAATCATAAGAAAAGTTATGATTACAAAAAACTACAAGGATTTTGAGACTTTTACCAACATATAGTTTTTTTTCTAACAAAAAGGGGTACATTCAGGTTATTTCACCATTTTGTGGAAAACAACCAAAAATATGATGTTTTCTCAATACATTTGGAAAGTAGACGAAAACATAGTTAAAAACGGGGCAAAAGCTCGAAATGGACTTTTGCATATAAATTTCTCACACTTGTGTTGGATGTAAGATTTTATGACATAATCTTTTATAGACACCTGGACAAGATAATTACTATGTATTTATATAAATGATTATATAAATAGTCTTAACAAACAAACATAATAAACTATAATTGGGATAGTTTGGGAGTCACAAACACTACTATCATTACGGAAGAAACATATAATTGTTTACTCCATATCCTCTCAAGAATAAGTCCAAGCTCTTCTTAGATAAACATTTCCAAATGATTCTTGACAATTCGGTAAGTGTTTTCTTCATAATCTAGTGTTTCTACACACTTTGACACTAGTTTCATCTTATTTACACACATTCTCATGTGCTAAAACTCTTAGGATAATATCATCTTCAAAGAGTTCATCAACCACTTTCTAGTGTTCCAGGCTCGGAGATCTTCACAATCATCTCTTTATCCAACCACAACCACACTCAAGGTGAGTTCATACCCCCACATTTTCGAGTTTTCCATGTTTTAGGGGGCAATACAAGTAAAGTTTGGTTTATCACGCAAATACTTGCATGTTTCATCTCTATGTTAAATATAAAACATTATTTGCAGGAAATACGGTTATCACTAGTTTGTAGACAATTATTTGTGATATATTAGTTTTGAAATGCAAAACTAACAAAAACAAAACATAAACTATGTTATACAATCATAAGAAAAGTTATGATTACAAAACTACAAGGATTTTGAGACTTTTACCAACATATAGTTTTTTTTCTAACAAAAAGGGTTACATTCTGGTTATTTCACCATTTTGAGGAAACAACACAAAAGTATGATGTTTTAAGCATACATTTTGAAAGTAGACAAAAACATCGTTAAAAACGGGGCAAAAGCTCGAAATGGACTTTTGCATACAAATTTCTCATACTTGTGTTGGATGTAAGATTTTATGACATTATCTTTTATAGACACCTAGACAAGATAATTACTATGTATTTATATAAATGATTATATAAATAGTCTTAACAAACAAACATAATAAACTATAATTGGTATAGTTTGGGAGTCACAAACACTACTATCATTACGGAAGAAACATATAATTGTTTACTCCATATCCTCTCAAGAATAAGTCCAAGCTCTTCTTAGATAAACATTTCCAAATGATTCTTGACAATTCGGTAAGTGTTTTCTTCATAATCTAGTGTTTCTACACACTTTGACACTAGTTTCATCTTATTTACACACATTCTCATGTGCAAAAACTCTTAGGATAATATCATCTTCAAAGAGTTCATCAACCACTTTCTAGTGTTCCAGGCTCGGGGATCTTCACAATCATGTCTTTATCCAACCACAACCACACTCAAGGTGAGTTCATACCCCCACATTTTCGAGTTTTCCATGTTTTAAGGGGCAATACAAGCAAAGTTTGGTTTATCACGCAAATACTTGCATGTTTCATCTCTATGTTAAATATAAAACATTATTTGCAGGAAATACGGTTATCACTAGTTTGTAGACAATTATTTGTGATATATTAGTTTTGAAATGCAAAACTAACAAAAACAAAACATAAACTATGTTATATAATCATAAGAAAAGTTATGATTACAAAACTACAAGGATTTTGAGACTTTTACCAACATATAGTTTTTTTCTAACAAAAAGGGTTACATTCTGGTTATTTCACCATTTTGTGGAAAACAACCCAAAAAGATAATGTTTTAAGCATACATTTTGAAAGTAGACAAAAACATCGTTAAAAACGGGGCAAAAGCTCGAAATAGACTTTTGCATACAAATTTCTCATACTTGTGTTGGATGTAAGATTTTATGACATAATCTTTTATAGACACCTAGACAAGATAATTACTATGTATTTATATAAATGATTATATAAATAGTCTTAACAAACAAACATAATAAACTATAATTGGTATAGTTTGGGAGTCAGAAACACTACTATCATTACGGAAGAAACATATAATTGTTTACTCCATATCCTCTCAAGAATAAGTCCAAGCTCTTCTTAGATAAACATTTCCAAATGATTCTTGACAATTCGGTAAGTGTTTTCTTCATAATCTAGTGTTTCTACACACTTTGACACTAGTTTCATCTTATTTACACACATTCTCATGTGCTAAAACTCTTAGGATAATATCATCTTCAAAGAGTTCATCAACCACTTTCTAGTGTTCTAGGCCCGGGGATCTTCACAATCATCTCTTTATCCAACCACAACCAAAGTCAAGGTGAGTTCATACCCCCACATTTTCGAGTTTTCCATGTTTTAGGGGGCAATACAAGTAAAGTTTGGTTTATCACGCAAATACTTGCATGTTTCATCTCTATGTTAAATATAAAACATTATTTGTAGCAAATACGGTTATCACTAGTTTGTAGACAATTATTTGTGATATATTAGTTTTGAAATGCAAAACTAACAAAAACAAAACATAAACTATGTTATATAATCATAAGAAAAGTTATGATTACAAAAAACTACAAGGATTTTGAGACTTTTACCAACATATAGTTTTTTTTCTAACAAAAAGGGTTACATTCTGGTTATTTCACCATTTTGTGGAAAACAACCAAAAAATATGATGTTTTCTCAATACATTTGGAAAGTAGACGAAAACATAGTTAAAAACGGGGCAAAAGCTCGAAATGGACTTTTGCATATAAATTTCTCATACTTGTGTTGGATGTAAGATTTTATGACATAATCTTTTATAGACACCTGGACAAGATAATTACTATGTACTTATATAAATGATTATATAAATAGTCTTAACAAACAAACATAATAAACTATAATTGGTATAGTTTGGGAGTCACAAACACTACTATCATTACGGAAGAAACATATAATTGTTTACTCCATATCCTCTCAAGAATAAGTCCAAGCTCTTCTTAGATAAACATTTCCAAATGATTCTTGACAATTTGGTAAGTGTTTTCTTCATAATCTAGTGTTTCTACACACTTTGACACTAGTTTCATCTATTTACACACATTCTCATGTGTTAAAACTCTTAGGATAATATCATCTTCAAAGAGTTCATCAACCACTTTCTAGTGTTCCAGGCTCGGAGATCTTCAAATCATCTCTTTATCCAACCACAACCACACTCAAGGTGAGTTCATACCCCCACATTTTCGAGTTTTCCATGTTTTAGGGGGGAATACAACTAAAGTTTGGTTTATCACGCAAATACTTGCATGTTTCATCTCTATGTTAAATATAAAACATTATTTGCAAGAAATACGGTCATCACTAGTTTGTACACAATTATTTGTGATATATTAATTTTGAAATGCAAAACTCACAAAAACAAAACATAAACTATGTTATATAATCATAAGAAAATTTATGATTACAAAACTACAAGGATTTTGAGACTTTTACCAACATATAGTTTTTTTTCTAACAAAAAGGGTTACATTCTGGTTATTTCACCATTTTGTGGAAAACAACCCAAAAATATGATTTTTTAACCATACATTTTGAAAGTAGACAAAAACATCGTTAAAAACGGGGCAAAAGCTCGAAATAGACTTTTGCATACAAATTTCTCATACTTGTGTTGGATGTAAGATTTTATGACATAATCTTTTATAGACACCTAGACAAGATAATTACTATGTATTTATATAAATGATTATATAAATAGTCTTAACAAACAAACATAATAAACTATAATTGGTATAGTTTGGGAGTTACAAACACTACTATCATTACGGAAGAAACATATAATTGTTTACTCCATATCCTCTCAAGAATAAGTCCAAGCTCTTCTTAGATAAACATTTCCTAATGATTCTTGACAATTCGGTAAGTGTTTTCTTCATAATCTAGTGTTTCTACACACTTTGACACTAGTTTCATCTTATTTACACACATTCTCATGTGCTAAATCTCTTAGGATAATATCATCTTCAAAGAGTTCATCAACCACTTTCTAGTGTTCCAGGCCCGGGGATCTTCACAATCATCTCTTTATCCAACCACAACCACATTCAAGGTGAGTTCATACCCCCACATTTTCGAGTTTTCCATGTTTTAGGGGAAATACAAGTAAAGTTTGGTTTATCACGCAAATACTTGCATGTTTCATCTTTATGTTAAATATAAAACATTATTTGCAGGAAATATGGTTATCACTAGTTTGTAGACAATTATTTGTGATATATTAGTTTTGAAATGCAAAACTAACAAAAACAAAACATAAACTATGTTATATAATCATAAGAAAAGTTATGATTACAAAAAACTACAAGGATTTTGAGACTTTTACCAACATATAGTTTTTTTTCTAACAAAAAGGGTTACATTCAGGTTATTTCACCATTTTGTGGAAAACAACCAAAAATATGATGTTTTCTCAATACATTTGGAAAGTAGACGAAAACATAGTTAAAAACGGGGCAAAAGCTCGAAATGGACTTTTGCATATAAATTTCTCACACTTGTGTTGGATGTAAGATTTTATGACATAATCTTTTATAGACACCTGGACAAGATAATTACTATGTATTTATATAAATGATTATATAAATAGTCTTAACAAACAAACATAATAAACTATAATTGGGATAGTTTGGGAGTCACAAACACTACTATCATTACGGAAGAAACATATAATTGTTTACTCCATATCCTCTCAAGAATAATTCCAAGCTCTTCTTAGATAAACATTTCCAAATGATTCTTGACAATTCGGTAAGTGTTTTCTTCATAATCTAGTGTTTCTACACACTTTGACACTAGTTTCATCTTATTTACACACATTCTCATGTGCTAAAACTCTTAGGATAATATCATCTTCAAAGAGTTCATCAACCACTTTCTAGTGTTGCAGGCTCGGAGATCTTCACAATCATCTCTTTATCCAACCACAACCACACTCAAGGTGAGTTCATACCCCCACATTTTCGAGTTTTCCATGTTTTAGGGGGCAATACAAGTAAAGTTTGGTTTATCACGCAAATACTTGCATGTTTCATCTCTATGTTAAATATAAAACATTATTTGCAGGAAATACGGTTATCACTAGTTTGTAGACAATTATTTGTGATATATTAGTTTTGAAATGCAAAACTAACAAAAACAAAACATAAACTATGTTATACAATCATAAGAAAAGTTATGATTACAAAACTACAAGGATTTTGAGACTTTTACCAACATATAGTTTTTTTTCTAACAAAAAGGGTTACATTCTGGTTATTTCACCATTTTGAGGAAACAACACAAAAGTATGATGTTTTAAGCATACATTTTGAAAGTAGACAAAAACATCGTTAAAAACGGGGCAAAAGCTCGAAATAGACTTTTGCATACAAATTTCTCATACTTGTGTTGGATGTAAGATTTTATGACATTATCTTTTATAGACACCTAGACAAGATAATTACTATGTATTTATATAAATGATTATATAAATAGTCTTAACAAACAAACATAATAAACTATAATTGGTATAGTTTGGGAGTCACAAACACTACTATCATTACGGAAGAAACATATAATTGTTTACTCCATATCCTCTCAAGAATAAGTCCAAGCTCTTCTTAGATAAACATTTCCAAATGATTCTTGACAATTCGGTAAGTGTTTTCTTCATAATCTAGTGTTTCTACACACTTTGACACTAGTTTCATCTTATTTACACACATTCTCATGTGCTAAAACTCTTAGGATAATATCATCTTCAAAGAGTTCATCAACCACTTTCTAGTGTTCTAGGCCCGGGGATCTTCACAATCATCTCTTTATCCAACCACAACCAAACTCAAGGTGAGTTCATACCCCCACATTTTCGAGTTTTCCATGTTTTAGGGGGCAATACAAGTAAAGTTTGGTTTATCACGCAAATACTTGCATGTTTCATCTCTATGTTAAATATAAAACATTATTTGTAGCAAATACGGTTATCACTAGTTTGTAGACAATTATTTGTGATATATTAGTTTTGAAATGCAAAACTAACAAAAACAAAACATAAACTATGTTATATAATCATAAGAAAAGTTATGATTACAAAAAACTACATGGATTTTGAGACTTTTACCAACATATAGTTTTTTTTCTAACAAAAAGGGTTACATTCTGGTTATTTCACCATTTTGTGGAAAACAACCAAAAAATATGATGTTTTCTCAATACATTTGGAAAGTAGACGAAAACATAGTTAAAAACGGGGCAAAAGCTCGAAATGGACTTTTGCATATAAATTTCTCATACTTGTGTTGGATGTAAGATTTTATGACATAATCTTTTATAGACACCTAGACAAGATAATTACTATGTACTTATATAAATGATTATATAAATAGTCTTAACAAACAAACATAATAAACTATAATTGGTATAGTTTGGGAGTCACAAACACTACTATCATTACGGAAGAAACATATAATTGTTTACTCCATATCCTCTCAAGAATAAGTCCAAGCTCTTCTTAGATAAACATTTCCAAATGATTCTTGACAATTTGGTAAGTGTTTTCTTCATAATCTAGTGTTTCTACACACTTTGACACTAGTTTCATCTATTTACACACATTCTCATGTGTTAAAACTCTTAGGATAATATCATCTTCAAAGAGTTCATCAACCACTTTCTAGTGTTCCAGGCTCGGAGATCTTCAAATCATCTCTTTATCCAACCACAACCACACTCAAGGTGAGTTCATACCCCCACATTTTCGAGTTTTCCATGTTTTAGGGGGGAATACAACTAAAGTTTGGTTTATCACGCAAATACTTGCATGTTTCATCTCTATGTTAAATATAAAACATTATTTGCAAGAAATACGGTCATCACTAGTTTGTACACAATTATTTGTGATATATTAATTTTGAAATGCAAAACTCACAAAAACAAAACATAAACTATGTTATATAATCATAAGAAAATTTATGATTACAAAACTACAAGGATTTTGAGACTTTTACCAACATATAGTTTTTTTTCTAACAAAAAGGGTTACATTCTGGTTATTTCACCATTTTGTGGAAAACAACCCAAAAATATGATTTTTTAACCATACATTTTGAAAGTAGACAAAAACATCGTTAAAAACGGGGCAAAAGCTCGAAATAGACTTTTGCATACAAATTTCTCATACTTGTGTTGGATGTAAGATTTTATGACATAATCTTTTATAGACACCTAGACAAGATAATTACTATGTATTTATATAAATGATTATATAAATAGTCTTAACAAACAAACATAATAAACTATAATTGTTATAGTTTGGGAGTTACAAACACTACTATCATTACGGAAGAAACATATAATTGTTTACTCCATATCCTCTCAAGAATAAGTCCAAGCTCTTCTTAGATAAACATTTCCTAATGATTCTTGACAATTCGGTAAGTGTTTTCTTAATAATCTAGTGTTTCTACACACTTTGACACTAGTTTCATCTTATTTACACACATTCTCATGTGCTAAATCTCTTAGGATAATATCATCTTCAAAGAGTTCATCAACCACTTTCTAGTGTTCCAGGCCCGGGGATCTTCACAATCATCTCTTTATCCAACCACAACCACATTCAAGGTGAGTTCATACCCCCACATTTTCGAGTTTTCCATGTTTTAGGGGCAATACAAGTAAAGTTTGGTTTATCACGCAAATACTTGCATGTTTCATCTTTATGTTAAATATAAAACATTATTTGCAGGAAATATGGTTATCACTAGTTTGTAGACAATTATTTGTGATATATTAGTTTTGAAATGCAAAACTAACAAAAACAAAACATAAACTATGTTATATAATCATAAGAAAAGTTATGATTACAAAAAACTACAAGGATTTTGAGACTTTTACCAACATATAGTTTTTTTTCTAACAAAAAGGGTTACATTCAGGTTATTTCACCATTTTGTGGAAAACAACCAAAAATATGATGTTTTCTCAATACATTTGGAAAGTAGACGAAAACATAGTTAAAAACGGGGCAAAAGCTCGAAATGGACTTTTGCATATAAATTTCTCACACTTGTGTTGGATGTAAGATTTTATGACATAATCTTTTATAGACACTTGGACAAGATAATTACTATGTATTTATATAAATGATTATATAAATAGTCTTAACAAACAAACATAATAAACTATAATTGGGATAGTTTGGGAGTCACAAACACTACTATCATTACGGAAGAAACATATAATTGTTTACTCCATATCCTCTCAAGAATAAGTCCAAGCTCTTCTTAGATAAACATTTCCAAATGATTCTTGACAATTCGGTAAGTGTTTTCTTCATAATCTAGTGTTTCTACACACTTTGACACTAGTTTCATCTTATTTACACACATTCTCATGTGCTAAAACTCTTAGGATAATATCATCTTCAAAGAGTTCATCAACCACTTTCTAGTGTTCCAGGCTCGGAGATCTTCACAATCATCTCTTTATCCAACCACAACCACACTCAAGGTGAGTTCATACCCCCACATTTTCGAGTTTTCCATGTTTTAGGGGGCAATACAAGTAAAGTTTGGTTTATCACGCAAATACTTGCATGTTTCATCTCTATGTTAAATATAAAACATTATTTGCAGGAAATACGGTTATCACTAGTTTGTAGACAATTATTTGTGATATATTAGTTTTGAAATGCAAAACTAACAAAAACAAAACATAAACTATGTTATACAATCATAAGAAAAGTTATGATTACAAAACTACAAGGATTTTGAGACTTTTACCAACATATAGTTTTTTTTCTAACAAAAAGGCTTACATTCTGGTTATTTCACCATTTTGAGGAAACAACACAAAAGTATGATGTTTTAAGCATACATTTTGAAAGTAGACAAAAACATCGTTAAAAACGGGGCAAAAGCTCGAAATAGACTTTTGCATACAAATTTCTCATACTTGTGTTGGATGTAAGATTTTATGACATTATCTTTTATAGACACCTAGACAAGATAATTACTATGTATTTATATAAATGATTATATAAATAGTCTTAACAAACAAACATAATAAACTATAATTGGTATAGTTTGGGAGTCACAAACACTACTATCATTACGGAAGAAACATATAATTGTTTACTCCATATCCTCTCAAGAATAAGTCCAAGCTCTTCTTAGATAAACATTTCCAAATGATTCTTGACAATTCGGTAAGTGTTTTCTTCATAATCTAGTGTTTCTACACACTTTGACACTAGTTTCATCTTATTTACACACATTCTCATGTGCAAAAACTCTTAGGATAATATCATCTTCAAAGAGTTCATCAACCACTTTCTAGTGTTCCAGGCTCGGGGATCTTCACAATCATCTCTTTATCCAACCACAACCACACTCAAGGTGGGTTCATACCCCCACATTTTCGAGTTTTCCATGTTTTAAGGGGCAATACAAGCAAAGTTTGGTTTATCACGCAAATACTTGCATGTTTCATCTCTATGTTAAATATAAAACATTATTTGCAGGAAATACGGTTATCACTAGTTTGTAGACAATTATTTGTGATATATTAGTTTTGAAATGCAAAACTAACAAAATCAAAACATAAACTATGTTATATAATCATAAGAAAAGTTATGATTACAAAACTACAAGGATTTTGAGACTTTTACCAACATATAGTTTTTTTTCTAACAAAAAGGGTTACATTCTGGTTATTTCACCATTTTATGGAAAACAACCCAAAAATATGATGTTTTAAGCATACATTTTGAAATTAGACAAAAACATCGTTAAAAACGGGGCAAAAGCTCGAAATAGACTTTTGCATACAAATTTCTCATACTTGTGTTGGATGTAAGATTTTATGACATAATCTTTTATAGACACCTAGACAAGATAATTACTATGTATTTATATAAATGATTATATAAATAGTCTTAACAAACAAACATAATAAACTATAATTGGTATAGTTTGGGAGTCACAAACACTACTATCATTACGCAAGAAACATATAATTGTTTACTCCATATCCTCTCAAGAATAAGTCCAAGCTCTTCTTAGATAAACATTTCCAAATGATTCTTGACAATTCGGTAAGTGTTTTCTTCATAATCTAGTGTTTCTACACACTTTAACACTAGTTTCATCTTATTTACACACATTCTCATGTGCTAAAACTTTTAGGATAATATCATCTTCAAAGAGTTCATCAACCACTTTCTAGTGTTCCAGGCTCGGGGATCTTCACAATCATCTCTTTATCCAACCACAACCACACTCAAGGTGAGTTCATACCCCCACATTTTCGAGTTTTCCATGTTTTAAGGGGCAATACAAGTAAAGTTTGGTTTATGATGCAAATACTTGCATGTTTCATCTCTATGTTAAATATAAAACATTATTTGCAGGAAATACGGTTATCACTAGTTTGTAGACAATTATTTGTGATATATTAGTTTTGAAATGCAAAACTAACAAAAACAAAACATAAACTATGTTATATAATCATAAGAAAAGTTATGATTACAAAACTACAAGGATTTTGAGACTTTTACCAACATATAGTTTTTTTCTAACAAAAAGGGTTACATTCTGGTTATTTCAACATTTTATGGAAAACAACCCAAAAATATGATGTTTTAATCATACATTTTGAAAGTAGACAAAAACATCGTTAAAAACGGGGCAAAAGCTCGAAATAGACTTTTGCATACAAATTTCTCATACTTGTGTTGGATGTAAGATTTTATGACATAATCTTTTATAGACACCTAGACAAGATAATTACTATGTATTTATATAAATGATTATATAAATAGTCTTAACAAACAAACATAATAAACTATAATTGGTATAGTTTGGGAGTCACAAACACTACTATCATTACGGAAGAAACATATAATTGTTTACTCCATATCCTCTCAAGAATAAGTCCAAGCTCTTCTTAGATAAACATTTCCAAATGATTCTTGACAATTCGGTAAGTGTTTTCTTCATAATCTAGTGTTTCTACACACTTTGACACTAGTTTCATCTTATTTACACACATTCTCATGTGCTAAAACTCTTAGGATAATATCATCTTCAAAGAGTTCATCAACCACTTTCTAGTGTTCCAGGCTCGGGGATCATCACAATCATCTCTTTATCCAACAACAACCACACTCAAGGTGAGTTCATACCCCCACATATTCGAGTTTTCCATGTTTTAAGGGGCAATACAAGTAAAGTTTGGTTTATGACGCAAATACTTGCATGTTTCATCTCTATGTTAAATATAAAACATTATTTGCAGGAAATACGGTTATCACTAGTTTGTAGACAATTATTTGTGATATATTAGTTTTGAAATGCAAAACTAACAAAAACAAAACATAAACTATGTTATATAATCATAAGAAAAGTTATGATTACAAAACTACAAGGATTTTGAGACTTTTACCAACATATAGTTTTTTTCTAACAAAAAGGGTTACATTCTGGTTATTTCAACATTTTATGGAAAACAACCCAAAAATATGATGTTTTAATCATACATTTTGAAAGTAGACAAAAACATCGTTAAAAACGGGGCAAAAGCTCGAAATAGACTTTTGCATACAAATTTCTCATACTTGTGTTGGATGTAAGATTTTATGACATAATCTTTTATAGACACCTAGACAAGATAATTACTATGTATTTATATAAATGATTATATAAATAGTCTTAACAAACAAACATAATAAACTATAATTGGTATAGTTTGGGAGTCACAAACACTACTATCATTACGGAAGAAACATATAATTGTTTACTCCATATCCTCTCAAGAATAAGTCCAAGCTCTTCTTAGATAAACATTTCCAAATGATTCTTGACAATTCGGTAAGTGTTTTCTTCATAATCTAGTGTTTCTACACACTTTGACACTAGTTTCATCTTATTTACACACATTCTCATGTGCTAAAACTCTTAGGATAATATCATCTTCAAAGAGTTCATCAACCACTTTCTAGTGTTCCAGGCTCGGGGATCATCACAATCATCTCTTTATCCAACAACAACCACACTCAAGGTGAGTTCATACCCCCACATATTCGAGTTTTCCATGTTTTAAGGGGCAATACAAGTAAAGTTTGGTTTATGACGCAAATACTTGCATGTTTCATCTCTATGTTAAATATAAAACATTATTTGCAGGAAATACGGTTATCACTAGTTTGTAGACAATTATTTGTGATATATTAGTTTTGAAATGCAAAACTAACAAAAACAAAACATAAAATATGTTATATAATCATAAGAAAAGTTATGATTACAAAACTACAAGGATTTTGAGACTTTTACCAACATATAGTTTTTTTTCTAACAAAAAGGGTTACATTCTGGTTATTTCACCATTTTGTGGAAAACAACCAAAAAATATGATGTTTTAATCATACATTTGGAAAGTAGACAAAAACATAGTTAAAAGCGGGGCAAAAGCTCGAAATGGACTTTTGCATATAAATTTCTCATACTTGTGTTGGATGTAAGATTTTATGACATAATCTTTTATAGACACCTGGACAGGATTATTACTATGTATTTATATAAATGCTTATATAAATAGTCTTAACAAACAAACATAATAAACTATAATTGGTATAGTTGGGAGTCACAAACACTACAATCATTACGGAAGAAACATATAATTGTTTACTCCATATCCTCTCAAGAACAAGTCCAAGCTCTTCTTAGATAAACATTTCCAAATGATTCTTGACAATTCGGTAAGTGTTTTCTTCGTAACCTAGTGTTTCTACACACTTTGACACTAGTTTCATCTTATTTACACACATTCTCATGTGCTAAAACTCTTAGGATAATATCATCTTCAAAGAGTTCATCAACCACTTTCTAGTGTTCCAGGCTCGGGGATCTTCACAATCATCTCTTTATCCAACCACAACCACACTCAAGGTGAGTTTATACCCCCACATTTTCGAGTTTTCCATGTTTTAAGGGGCAATACAAGTAAAGTTTGGTTTATCACGCAAATACTTGCATGTTTCATCTCTATGTTAAATATAAAACATTATTTGCAGGAACTACGGTTATCACTAGTTTGTAGACAATTATTTGTGATATATTAGTTTTGAAATGCAAAACTAACAAAAACAAAACATAAACTATGTTATACAATCATAAGAAAAGTTATGATTACAAAACTACAAGGATTTTGTGACTTTTACCAACATATAGTTTTTTTTCTAACAAAAAGGGTTACATTCTGGTTATTTCACCATTTTGTGGAAAACAACACAAAAGTATGATGTTTTAAGCATACATTTTGAAAGTAGACAAAAACATCGTTAAAAATAGGGCAAAAGCTCGAAATAGACTTTTGCATACAAATTTCTCATACTTGTGTTGGATGTAAGATTTTATGACATAATCTTTTATAGACACCTAGACAAGATAATTACTATGTATTTATATAAATGATTATATAAATAGTCTTAACAGACAAACATAATAAACTATAATTGGTATAGTTTGGGAGTCACAAACACTACTATCATTACGGAAGAAACATATAATTGTTTACTCCATATCCTCTCAAGAATAAGTCCAAGCTCTTCTTAGATAAACATTTCCAAATGATTCTTGACAATTCGGTAAGTGTTTTCTTCATAATCTAGTGTTTCTACACACTTTGACACTAGTTTCATCTTATTTACACACATTCTCATGTGCAAAAACTCTTAGGATAATATCATCTTCAAAGAGTTCATCAACCACTTTCTAGTGTTCCAGGCTCGGGGATCATCACAATCATCTCTTTATCCAACAACAACCACACTCAAGGTGAGTTCATACCCCCACATATTCGAGTTTTCCATGTTTTAAGGGGCAATACAAGTAAAGTTTGGTTTATGATGCAAATACTTGCATGTTTCATCTCTATGTTAAATATAAAACATTATTTGCAGGAAATACGGTTATCACTAGTTTGTAGACAATTATTTGTGATATATTAGTTTTGAAATGCAAAACTAACAAAAACAAAACATAAACTATGTTATATAATCATAAGAAAAGTTATGATTACAAAACTACAAGGATTTTGAGACTTTTACCAACATATAGTTTTTTTTCTAACAAAAAGGGTTACATTCTGGTTATTTCACCATTTTATGGAAAACAACCCAAAAATATGATGTTTTAAGCATACATTTAGAAATTAGACAAAAACATCGTTAAAAACGGGGCAAAAGCTCGAAATAGACTTTTGCATACAAATTTCTCATACTTGTGTTGGATGTAAGATTTTATGACATAATCTTTTATAGACACCTAGACAAGATAATTACTATGTATTTATATAAATGATTATATAAATAGTCTTAACAAACAAACATAATAAACTATAATTGGTATAGTTTGGGAGTCACAAACACTACTATCATTACGGAAGAAACATATAATTGTTTACTCCATATCCTCTCAAGAATAAGTCCAAGCTCTTCTTAGATAAACATTTCCAAATGATTCTTGACAATTCGGTAAGTGTTTTCTTCATAATCTAGTGTTTCTACACACTTTAACACTAGTTTCATCTTATTTACACACATTCTCATGTGCTAAAACTTTTAGGATAATATCATCTTCAAAGAGTTCATCAACCACTTTCTAGTGTTCCAGGCTCGGGGATCTTCACAATCATCTCTTTATCCAACCACAACCACACTCAAGGTGAGTTCATACCCCCACATTTTCGAGTTTTCCATGTTTTAAGGGGCAATACAAGTAAAGTTTGGTTTATGACGCAAATACTTGCATGTTTCATCTCTATGTTAAATATAAAACATTATTTGCAGGAAATACGGTTATCACTAGTTTGTAGACAATTATTTGTGATATATTAGTTTTGAAATGCAAAACTAACAAAAACAAAACATAAACTATGTTATATAATCATAAGAAAAGTTATGATTACAAAACTACAAGGATTTTGAGACTTTTACCAACATATAGTTTTTTTCTAACAAAAAGGGTTACATTCTGGTTATTTCAACATTTTATGGAAAACAACCCAAAAATATGATGTTTTAATCATACATTTTGAAAGTAGACAAAAACATCGTTAAAAACGGGGCAAAAGCTCGAAATAGACTTTTGCATACAAATTTCTCATACTTGTGTTGGATGTAAGATTTTATGACATAATCTTTTATAGACACCTAGACAAGATAATTACTATGTATTTATATAAATGATTATATAAATAGTCTTAACAAACAAACATAATAAACTATAATTGGTATAGTTTGGGAGTCACAAACACTACTATCATTACGGAAGAAACATATAATTGTTTACTCCATATCCTCTCAAGAATAAGTCCAAGCTCTTCTTAGATAAACATTTCCAAATGATTCTTGACAATTCGGTAAGTGTTTTCTTCATAATCTAGTGTTTCTACACACTTTGACACTAGTTTCATCTTATTTACACACATTCTCATGTGCTAAAACTCTTAGGATAATATCATCTTCAAAGAGTTCATCAACCACTTTCTAGTGTTCCAGGCTCGGGGATCATCACAATCATCTCTTTATCCAACAACAACCACACTCAAGGTGAGTTCATACCCCCACATATTCGAGTTTTCCATGTTTTAAGGGGCAATACAAGTAAAGTTTGGTTTATGACGCAAGTACTTGCATGTTTCATCTCTATGTTAAATATAAAACATTATTTGCAGGAAATACGGTTATCACTAGTTTGTAGACAATTATTTGTGATATATTATTTTTGAAATGCAAAACTAACAAAAACAAAACATAAAATATGTTATATAATCATAAGAAAAGTTATGATTACAAAACTACAAGGATTTTGAGACTTTTACCAACATATAGTTTTTTTTCTAACAAAAAGGGTTACATTCTGGTTATTTCACCATTTTGTGGAAAACAACCAAAAAATATGATGTTTTAATCATACATTTGGAAAGTAGACAAAAACATAGTTAAAAGCGGGGCAAAAGCTCGAAATGGACTTTTGCATATAAATTTCTCATACTTGTGTTGGATGTAAGATTTTATGACATAATCTTTTATAGACACCTGGACAGGATTATTACTATGTATTTATATAAATGCTTATATAAATAGTCTTAACAAACAAACATAATAAACTATAATTGGTATAGTTGGGAGTCACAAACACTACAATCATTACGGAAGAAACATATAATTGTTTACTCCATATCCTCTCAAGAACAAGTCCAAGCTCTTCTTAGATAAACATTTCCAAATGATTCTTGACAATTCGGTAAGTGTTTTCTTCGTAATCTAGTGTTTCTACACACTTTGACACTAGTTTCATCTTATTTACACACATTATCATGTGTTAAAATTCTTAGGATAATATCATCTTCAAAGAGTTCATCAACCACTTTCTAGTGTTCCAGGCTCGGGGATCTTCACAATCATCTCTTTATCCAACCACAACCACACTCAAGGTGAGTTTATACCCCCACATTTTCGAGTTTTCCATGTTTTAAGGGGCAATACAAGTAAAGTTTGGTTTATCACGCAAATACTTGCATGTTTCATCTCTATGTTAAATATAAAACATTATTTGCAGGAACTACGGTTATCACTAGTTTGTAGACAATTATTTGTGATATATTAGTTTTGAAATGCAAAACTAACAAAAACAAAACATAAACTATGTTATACAATCATAAGAAAAGTTATGATTACAAAACTACAAGGATTTTGTGACTTTTACCAACATATAGTTTTTTTTCTAACAAAAAGGGTTACATTCTGGTTATTTCACCATTTTGTGGAAAACAACACAAAAGTATGATGTTTTAAGCATACATTTTGAAAGTAGACAAAAACATCGTTAAAAACAGGGCAAAAGCTCGAAATAGACTTTTGCATACAAATTTCTCATACTTGTGTTGGATGTAAGATTTTATGACATAATCTTTTATAGACACCTAGACAAGATAATTACTATGTATTTATATAAATGATTATATAAATAGTCTTAACAGACAAACATAATAAACTATAATTGGTATAGTTTGGGAGTCACAAACACTACTATCATTACGGAAGAAACATATAATTGTTTACTCCATATCCTCTCAAGAATAAGTCCAAGCTCTTCTTAGATAAACATTTCCAAATGATTCTTGACAATTCGGTAAGTGTTTTCTTCATAATCTAGTGTTTCTACACACTTTGACACTAGTTTCATCTTATTTACACACATTCTCATGTGCAAAAACTCTTAGGATAATATCATCTTCAAAGAGTTCATCAACCACTTTCTAGTGTTCCAGGCTCGGGGATCATCACAATCATCTCTTTATCCAACAACAACCACACTCAAGGTGAGTTCATACCCCCACATATTCGAGTTTTCCATGTTTTAAGGGGCAATACAAGTAAAGTTTGGTTTATGATGCAAATACTTGCATGTTTCATCTCTATGTTAAATATAAAACATTATTTGCAGGAAATACGGTTATCACTAGTTTGTAGACAATTATTTGTGATATATTAGTTTTGAAATGCAAAACTAACAAAAACAAAACATAAACTATGTTATATAATCATAAGAAAAGTTATGATTACAAAACTACAAGGATTTTGAGACTTTTACCAACATATAGTTTTTTTTCTAACAAAAAGGGTTACATTCTGGTTATTTCACCATTTTGTGGAAAACAACCAAAAAATATGATGTTTTCTCAATACATTTGGAAAGTAGATAAAAACATAGTTAAAAGCGGGGCAAAAGCTCGAAATGGACTTTTGCATATAAATTTCTCATACTTGTGTTGGATGTAAGATTTTATGACATAATCTTTTATAGACACCTGGACAGGATTATTACTATGTATTTATATAAATGCTTATATAAATAGTCTTAACAAACAAACATAATAAACTATAATTGGTATAGTTGGGAGTCACAAACACTACAATCATTACGGAAGAAACATATAATTGTTTACTCCATATCCTCTCAAGAACAAGTCCAAGCTCTTCTTAGATAAACATTTCCAAATGATTCTTGACAATTCGGTAAGTGTTTTCTTCGTAATCTAGTGTTTCTACACACTTTGACACTAGTTTCATCTTATTTACACACATTATCATGTGTTAAAACTCTTAGGATAATATCATCTTCAAAGAGTTCATCAACCACTTTCTAGTGTTCCAGGCTCGGAGATCTTCACAATCATCTCTTTATCCAACCACAACCACACTCAAGGTGAGTTCATACCCCCACATTTTCGAGTTTTCCATGTTTTAGGGGGCAATACAAGTAAAGTTTGGTTTATCACGCAAATACTTGCATGTTTCATCTCTATGTTAAATATAAAACATTATTTGCAGGAAATACGGTTATCACTAGTTTGTAGACAATTATTTGTGATATATTAGTTTTGAAATGCAAAACTAACAAAAACAAAACATAAACTATGTTATACAATCATAAGAAAAGTTATGATTACAAAACTACAAGGATTTTGAGACTTTTACCAACATATAGTTTTTTTTCTAACAAAAAGGGTTACATTCTGGTTATTTCACCATTTTGAGGAAAAAAACACAAAAGTATGATGTTTTAGGCATACATTTTGAAAGTAGACAAAAACATCGTTAAAAACGGGGCAAAAGCTCGAAATAGACTTTTGCATACAAATTTCTCATACTTGTGTTGGATGTAAGATTTTATGACATTATCTTTTATAGACACCTAGACAAGATAATTACTATGTATTTATATAAATGATTATATAAATAGTCTTAACAAACAAACATAATAAACTATAATTGGTATAGTTTGGGAGTCACAAACACTACTATCATTACGGAAGAAACATATAATTGTTTACTCCATATCCTCTCAAGAATAAGTCCAAGCTCTTCTTAGATAAACATTTCCAAATGATTCTTGACAATTCGGTAAGTGTTTTCTTCATAATCTAGTGTTTCTACACACTTTGACACTAGTTTCATCTTATTTACACACATTCTCATGTGCAAAAACTCTTAGGATAATATCATCTTCAAAGAGTTCATCAACCACTTTCTAGTGTTCCAGGCTCGGGGATCTTCACAATCATCTCTTTATCCAACCACAACCACACTCAAGGTGAGTTCATACCCCCATATTTTCGAGTTTTCCATGTTTTAAGGGGCAATACAAGCAAAGTTTGGTTTATCACGCAAATACTTGCATGTTTCATCTCTATGTTAAATATAAAACATTATTTGCAGGAAATACGGTTATCACTAGTTTGTAGACAATTATTTGTGATATATTAGTTTTGAAATGCAAAACTAACAAAAACAAAACATAAACTATGTTATATAATCATAAGAAAAGTTATGATTACAAAACTACAAGGATTTTGAGACTTTTACCAACATATAGTTTTTTTTCTAACAAAAAGGGTTACATTCTGGTTATTTCACCATTTTATGGAAAACAACCCAAAAATATGATGTTTTAAGCATACATTTTGAAATTAGACAAAAACATCGTTAAAAACGGGGCAAAAGCTCGAAATAGACTTTTGCATACAAATTTCTCATACTTGTGTTGGATGTAAGATTTTATGACATAATCTTTTATAGACACCTAGACAAGATAATTACTATGTATTTATATAAATGATTATATAAATAGTCTTAACAAACAAACATAATAAACTATAATTGGTATAGTTTGGGAGTCACAAACACTACTATCATTACGGAAGAAACATATAATTGTTTACTCCATATCCTCTCAAGAATAAGTCCAAGCTCTTCTTAGATAAACATTTCCAAATGATTCTTGACAATTCGGTAAGTGTTTTCTTCATAATCTAGTGTTTCTACACACTTTGACACTAGTTTCATCTTATTTACACACATTCTCATGTGCTAAAATTCTTAGGATAATATCATCTTCAAAGAGTTCATCAACCACTTTCTAGTGTTCCAGGCTCGGGGATCTTCACAATCATCTCTTTATCCAACCACAACCACACTCAAGGTGAGTTCATACCCTCACATTTTCGAGTTTTCCATGTTTTAAGGGGCAATACAAGTAAAGTTTGGTTTATCACGCAAATACTTGCATGTTTCATCTCTATGTTAAATATAAAACATTATTTGCAGGAAATACGGTTATCACTAGTTTGTAGACAATTATTTGTGATATATTAGTTTTGAAATGCAAAACTAACAAAAACAAAACATAAACTATGTTATATAATCATAAGAAAAGTTATGATTACAAAACTACAAGGATTTTGAGACTTTTACCAACATATAGTTTTTTTCTAACAAAAAGGGTTACATTCTGGTTATTTCACCATTTTGTGGAAAACAACCCAAAAATATGATGTTTTAAGCATACATTTTGAAAGTAGACAAAAACATCGTTAAAAACGGGGCAAAAGCTCGAAATAGACTTTTGCATACAAATTTCTCATACTTGTGTTGGATGTAAGATTTTATGACATAACCTTTTATAGACACCTAGACAAGATAATTACTATGTATTTGTATAAATGATTATATAAATAGTCTTAACAAACAAACATAATAAACTATAATTGGTATAGTTTGGGAGTCACAAACACTACTATCATTACGGAAGAAACATATAATTGTTTACTCCATATCCTCTCAAGAATAAGTCCAAGCTCTTCTTAGATAAACATTTCCAAATGATTCTTGACAATTCGGTAAGTGTTTTCTTCATAATCAAGTGTTTCTACACACTTTAGCACTAGTTTCATCTTATTTACACACATTCTCATGTGCTAAAACTCTTAGGATAATATCATCTTCAAAGAGTTCATCAACCACTTTCTAGTGTTCCAGGCTCGGGGATCTTCACAATCATCTCTTTATCCAACCACAACCACACTCAAGGTGAGTTCATACCCCCACATTTTCGAGTTTTCCATGTTTTAAGGGGCAATACAAGTAAAGTTTGGTTTATGACGCAAATACTTGCATGTTTCATCTCTATGTTAAATATAAAACATTATTTGCAGGAAATACGGTTATCACTAGTTTGTAGACAATTATTTGTGATATATTAGTTTTGAAATGCAAAACTAACAAAAACAAAACATAAACTATGTTATATAATCATAAGAAAAGTTATGATTACAAAACTACAAGGATTTTGAGACTTTTACCAACATATAGTTTTTTTCTAACAAAAAGGGTTACATTCTGGTTATTTCACCATTTTATGGAAAACAACCCAAAAATATGATGTTTTAATCATACATTTTGAAAGTAGACAAAAACATCGTTAAAAACGGGGCAACAGCTCGAAATAGACTTTTGCATACAAATTTCTCATACTTGTGTTGGATGTAAGATTTTATGACATAATCTTTTATAGACACCTAGACAAGATAATTACTATGTATTTATATAAATGATTATATAAATAGTCTTAACAAACAAACATAATAAACTATAATTGGTATAGTTTGGGAGTCACAAACACTACTATCATTACGGAAGAAACATATAATTGTTTACTCCATATCCTCTCAAGAATAAGTCCAAGCTCTTCTTAGATAAACATTTCCAAATGATTCTTGACAATTCGGTAAGTGTTTTCTTCATAATCTAGTGTTTCTACACACTTTGACACTAGTTTCATCTTATTTACACACATTCTCATGTGCTAAAACTCTTAGGATAATATCATCTTCAAAGTGTTCATCAACCACTTTCTAGTGTTCCAGGCTCGGGGATCTTCACAATCATCTCTTTATCCAACCACAACCACACTCAAGGTGAGTTTATACCCCCACATTTTCGAGTTTTCCATGTTTTAAGGGGCAATACAAGTAAAGTTTGGTTTATCACGCAAATACTTGCATGTTTCATCTCTATGTTAAATATAAAACATTATTTGCAGGAAATACGGTTATCACTAGTTTGTATACAATTATTTGTGATATATTAGTTTTGAAATGCAAAACTAACAAAAACAAAACATAAACTATGTTATACAATCATAAGAAAAGTTATGATTACAAAACTACAAGGATTTTGAGACTTTTACCAACATATAGTTTTTTTTCTAACAAAAAGGGTTACATTCTGGTTATTTCACCATTTTGTGGAAAACAACACAAAAGTATGATGTTTTAAGCATACATTTTGAAAGTAGACAAAAACATCGTTAAAAACAGGGCAAAAGCTCGAAATAGACTTTTGCATACAAATTTCTCATACTTGTGTTGGATGTAAGATTTTATGACATAATCTTTTATAGACACCTAGACAAGATAATTACTATGTATTTATATAAATGATTATATAAATAGTCTTAACAGACAAACATAATAAACTATAATTGGTATAGTTTGGGAGTCACAAACACTACTATCATTACGGAAGAAACATATAATTGTTTACTCCATATCCTCTCAAGAATAAGTCCAAGCTCTTCTTAGATAAACATTTCCAAATGATTCTTGACAATTCGGTAAGTGTTTTCTTCATAATCTAGTGTTTCTACACACTTTGACACTAGTTTCATCTTATTTACACACATTCTCATGTGCAAAAACTCTTAGGATAATATCATCTTCAAAGAGTTTATCAACCACTTTCTAGTGTTCCAGGCTCGGGGATCATCACAATCATCTCTTTATCCAACAACAAGCACACTCAAGGTGAGTTCATACCCCCACATATTCGAGTTTTCCATGTTTTAAGGGGCAATACAAGTAAAGTTTGGTTTATGACGCAAATACTTGCATGTTTAATCTCTTTGTTAAATATAAAACATTATTTGCAGGAAATACGGTTATCACTAGTTTGTAGACAATTATTTGTGATATATTAGTTTTGAAATGCAAAACTAACAAAAACAAAACATAAACTATGTTATATAATCATAAGAAAAGTTATGATTACAAAACTACAAGGATTTTGAGACTTTTACCAACATATAGTTTTTTTTCTAACAAAAAGGGTTACATTCTGGTTATTTCACCATTTTGTGGAAAACAACCAAAAAATATGATGTTTTCTCAATACATTTGGAAAGTAGACAAAAACATAGTTAAAAGCGGGGCAAAAGCTCGAAATGGACTTTTGCATATAAATTTCTCATACTTGTGTTGGATGTAAGATTTTATGACATAATCTTTTATAGGCACCTGGACAGGATTATTACTATGTATTTATATAAATGATTATATAAATAGTCTTAACAAACAAACATAATAAACTATAATTGGTATAGTTGGGAGTCACAAACACTACAATCATTACGGAAGAAACATATAATTGTTTACTCCATATCCTCTCAAGAACAAGTCCAAGCTCTTCTTAGATAAACATTTCCAAATGATTCTTGACAATTCGGTAAGTGTTTTCTTCATAATCTAGTGTTTCTACACACTTTGACACTAGTTTCATCTTATTTACACACATTATCATGTGTTAAAACTCTTAGGATAATATCATCTTCAAAGAGTTCATCAACCACTTTCAAGTGTTCCAGACTCGGAGATCTTCACAATCATCTCTTTATCCAACCACAACCACACTCAAGGTGAGTTCATACCCCCCACATTTTCGAGTTTTCCATGTTTTAGGGGGGAATACAAGTAAAGTTTGGTTTATCACGCAAATACTTGCATGTTTCATCTCTATGTTAAATATAAAACATTATTTGCAGGAAATACGGTTATCACTAGTTTGTAGACAATTATTTGTGATATATTAGTTTTGAAATGCAAAACTAACAAAAACAAAACATAAATTATGTTATATAATCATAAGAAAAGTTATGATTACAAAACTACAAGGATTTTGAGACTTTTACCAACATATAGTTTTTTTTCTAACAAAAAGGGTTACATTCTGGTTATTTCACCATTTTGTGGAAAACAACCCAAAAATATGATGTTTTAAGCATACATTTTGAAACAAAAACATCGTTAAAAACGGGGCAAAAGCCCGAAATAGACTTTTGCATACAAATTTATCATACTTGTGTTGGATGTAAGATTTTATGACAAAATCTTTTATAGACACCTAGACAAGATAATTACTATGTATTTATATAAATGATTATATAAATAGTCTTAACAAACAAACATAATAAACTATAATTGGTATAGTTTGGGAGTCACAAACACTACTATCATTACGGAAGAAACATATAATTGTTTACTCCATATCCTCTCAAGAATAAGTCCAAGCTCTTCTTAGATAAACATTTTCCAAATGATTCTTGATAATTTGGTAAGTGTTTTCTTCATAATCTAGTGTTTGTACACACTTTGACACTAGTTTCATCTTATTTACACACATTATCATGTGTTAAAACTCTTAGGATAATATCATCTCCAAAGAGTTCATCAACAACTTTCAAGTGTTCCAGGCTCGGAGATCTTCACAATCATCTCTTTATCCAACCACAACCACACTCAAGGTGAGTTCATACCCCCACATATTCGAGTTTTCCATGTTTTAGGGGGGAATACAAGTAAAGTTTGGTTTATGACGCAAATACTTGCATGTTTCATCTCTATGTTAAATATAAAACATTATTTGCAGGAAATACGGTTATTACTAGTTTGTTGACAATTATTTGTGATATGTTAGTTTTGAAATGCAAAACTAACAAAAACAAAACATAAACTATGTTATATAATCATAAGAAAAGTTATGATTACAAAACTACAAGGATTTTGAGACTTTTACCAACATATAGTTTTTTTTCTAACAAAAAGGGTTACATTCTGGTTATTTCAACATTTTGTGGAAAACAACCCAAAAATAAGATGTTTTAACCATACATTTTAAAAGTAGACAAAAACATCGTTAAAATCGGCGCAAAAGCTCGAAATGGACTTTTGCATACAAATTTCTCATACTTGTGTTGGATGTAAGATTTTATGACATAATCTTTTATAGACACCTAGACAAGATAATTACTATGTATTTATATAAATGATTATATAAATAGTCTTAACAAACAAACATAATAAACTATAATTGGTTTAGTTTGGGAGTCACAAACACTACTATCATTACGGAAGAAACATATAATTGTTTACTCCATATCCTCTCAAGAACAAGTCCAAGCTCTTCTTAGATAAACATTTCCAAATGATTCTTGACAATTTGGTAAGTGTTTTCTTCATAATCTAGTGTTTCTACACACTTTGACACTAGTTTCATCTTATTTACACACATTATCATATGTTAAAACTCTTAGGATAATATCATCTTCAAAGAGTTCATCAACCACTTTCAAGTGTTCCAGGCTCGGAGATCTTCACAATCATCTCTTTATCCAACCACAACCATACTCAAGGTGAGTTCATACCGCCACATTTTTGAGTTTTCCATGTTTTAGGGGGGAATATAAGTAAAGTTTGGTTTATGACGCGAATACTTGCATGTTTCATCTCTATGTTAAATATAAAACATTTTTTTCAGGAAATGCGGTTATCACTAGTTTGTAGACAATTATTTGTGATATATTAGCTTTGAAATGCAAAACTAACAAAAACAAAACATAAACTATGTTATATAATCATAAGAAAAGTTATGATTACAAAACTACAAGGATTTTGAGACTTTTTACCAACATATAGTTTTTTTTCTAACAAAAAGGGTTACATTCTAGTTATTTCACCATTTTGTGGAAAACAACCCAAAAATATGATGTTTTTACCATACATTTTGAATATAGACAAAAACATCGTCAAAAACGGGGCAAAAGCTCGAAATAGACTTTTGCATACCAATTTCTCATACTTGTGTTGGATGTAAGATTTTATGACATAATCTTTTATAGACACCTAGACAAGATAATTACTATGTATTTATATAAATGATTATATAAATAGTCTTAACAAACAAACATAATAAACTATAATTGGTATAGTTTAGGAGTCACACACACTACTATCATTACGGAAGTAACATATAATTGTTTACACCATATCCTCTTAAGAATAAGTCCATGCTCTTCTTAGATAAACATTGCCAAATGATTCTTGACAATTCGGTAAGTGTTTTCTTCATAATCTAGTGTTTCTACACACTTTGACACTAGTTTCATCTTATTTACACACATTATCATGTGCAAAAACTCTTAGGATAATATCATCTTCAAAGAGTTCATCAACCACTTTCTAGTGTTCCAGGCTCGGGGATCATCACAATCATCTCTTTATCCAACAACAACCACACTCAAGGTGAGTTCATACCCCCACATATTCGAGTTTTCCATGTTTTAAGGGGCAATACAAGTAAAGTTTGGTTTATGATGCAAATACTTGCATGTTTCATCTCTATGTTAAATATAAAACATTATTTGCAGGAAATACGGTTATCACTAGTTTGTAGACAATTATTTGTGATATATTAGTTTTGAAATGCAAAACTAACAAAAACAAAACATAAACTATGTTATATAATCAAAAGAAAAGTTATGATTACAAAACTACAAGGATTTTGAGACTTTTACCAACATATAGTTTTTTTTCTAACAAAAAGGGTTACATTCTGGTTATTTCACCATTTTGTGGAAAACAACCAAAAAATATGATGTTTTCTCAATACATTTGGAAAGTAGACAAAAACATAGTTAAAAGCGGGGCAAAAGCTCGAAATGGACTTTTGCATATAAATTTCTCATACTTGTGTCGGATGTAAGATTTTATGACATAATCTTTTATAGACACCTGGACAGGATTATTACTATGTATTTATATAAATGCTTATATAAATAGTCTTAACAAACAAACATAATAAACTATAATTGGTATAGTTGGGAGTCACAAACACTACAATCATTACGGAAGAAACATATAATTGTTTACTCCATATCCTCTCAAGAACAAGTCCAAGCTCTTCTTAGATAAACATTTCCAAATGATTCTTGACAATTCGGTAAGTGTTTTCTTCGTAATCTAGTGTTTCTACACACTTTGACACTAGTTTCATCTTATTTACACACATTATCATGTGTTAAAACTCTTAGGATAATATCATCTTCAAAGAGTTCATCAACCACTTTCTAGTGTTCCAGGCTCGGAGATCTTCACAATCATCTCTTTATCCAACCACAACCACACTCAAGGTGAGTTCATACCCCCACATTTTCGAGTTTTCCATGTTTTAGGGGGCAATAAAAGTAAAGTTTGGTTTATCACGCAAATACTTGCATGTTTCATCTCTATGTTAAATATAAAACATTATTTGCAGGAAATACGGTTATCACTAGTTTGTAGACAATTATTTGTGATATATTAGTTTTGAAATGCAAAACTAACAAAAACAAAACATAAACTATGTTATACAATCATAAGAAAAGTTATGATTACAAAACTACAAGGATTTTGAGACTTTTACCAACATATAGTTTTTTTTCTAACAAAAAGGGTTACATTCTGGTTATTTCACCATTTTGAGGAAAACAACACAAAAGTATGATGTTTTAAGCATACATTTTGAAAGTAGACAAAAACATCGTTAAAAACGGGGCAAAAGCTCGAAATAGACTTTTGCATACAAATTTCTCATACTTGTGTTGGATGTAAGATTTTATGACATTATCTTTTATAGACACCTAGACAAGATAATTACTATGTATTTATATAAATGATTATATAAATAGTCTTAACAAACAAACATAATAAACTATAATTGGTATAGTTTGGGAGTCACAAACACTACTATCATTACGGAAGAAACATATAATTCTTTACTCCATATCCTCTCAAGAACAAGTCCAAGCTCTTCTTAGATAAACATTTCCAAATGATTCTTGACAATTCGGTAAGTGTTTTCTTCGTAATCTAGTGTTTCTACACACTTTGACACTAGTTTCATCTTATTTACACACATTATCATGTGTTAAAACTCTTAGGATAATATCATCTTCAAAGAGTTCATCAACCACTTTCTAGTGTTCCAGGCTCGGAGATCTTCACAATCATCTCTTTATCCAACCACAACCACACTCAAGGTGAGTTCATACCCCCACATTTTCGAGTTTTCCATGTTTTAGGGGGCAATACAAGTAAAGTTTGGTTTATCACGCTAATACTTGCATGTTTCATCTCTATGTTAAATATAAAACATTATTTGCAGGAAATACGGTTATCACTAGTTTGTAGACAATTATTTGTGATATATTAGTTTTGAAATGCAAAACTAACAAAAACAAAACATAAACTATGTTATACAATCATAAGAAAAGTTATGATTACAAAACTACAAGGATTTTGAGACTTTTACCAACATATAGTTTTTTTTCTAACAAAAAGGGTTACATTCTGGTTATTTCACCATTTTGAGGAAAACAACACAAAAGTATGATGTTTTAAGCATACATTTTGAAAGTAGACAAAAACATCGTTAAAAACGGGGCAAAAGCTCGAAATAGACTTTTGCATACAAATTTCTCATACTTGTGTTGGATGTAAGATTTTATGACATTATCTTTTATAGACACCTAGACAAGATAATTACTATGTATTTATATAAATGATTATATAAATAGTCTTAACAAACAAACATAATAAACTATAATTGGTATAGTTTGGGAGTCACAAACACTACTATCATTACGGAAGACACATATAATTGTTTACTCCATATCCTCTCAAGAATAAGTCCAAGCTCTTCTTAGATAAACATTTCCAAATGATTCTTGACAATTCGGTAAGTGTTTTCTTCATAATCTAGTGTTTCTACACACTTTGACACTAGTTTCATCTTATTTACACACATTCTCATGTGCAAAAACTCTTAGGATAATATCATCTTCAAAGAGTTCATCAACCACTTTCTAGTGTTCCAGGCTCGGGGATCTTCACAATCATCTCTTTATCCAACCACAACCACACTCAAGGTGAGTTCATACCCCCATATTTTCGAGTTTTCCATGTTTTAAGGGGCAATACAAGCAAAGTTTGGTTTATCACGCAAATACTTGCATGTTTCATCTCTATGTTAAATATAAAACATTATTTGCAGGAAATACGGTTATCACTAGTTTGTAGACAATTATTTGTGATATATTAGTTTTGAAATGCAAAACTAACAAAAACAAAACATAAACTATGTTATATAATCATAAGAAAAGTTATGATTACAAAACTACAAGGATTTTGAGACTTTTACCAACATATAGTTTTTTTTCTAACAAAAAGGGTTACATTCTGGTTATTTCACCATTTTATGGAAAACAACCCAAAAATATGATGTTTTAAGCATACATTTTGAAATTAGACAAAAACATCGTTAAAAACGGGGCAAAAGCTCGAAATAGACTTTTGCATACAAATTTCTCATACTTGTGTTGGATGTAAGATTTTATGACATAATCTTTTATAGACACCTAGACAAGATAATTACTATGTATTTATATAAATGATTATATAAATAGTCTTAACAAACAAACATAATAAACTATAATTGGTATAGTTTGGGAGTCACAAACACTACTATCATTACGGAAGAAACATATAATTGTTTACTCCATATCCTCTCAAGAATAAGTCCAAGCTCTTCTTAGATAAACATTTCCAAATGATTCTTGACAATTCGGTAAGTGTTTTCTTCATAATCTAGTGTTTCTACACACTTTGACACTAGTTTCATCTTATTTACACACATTCTCATGTGCTAAAATTCTTAGGATAATATCATCTTCAAAGAGTTCATCAACCACTTTCTAGTGTTCCAGGCTCGGGGATCTTCACAATCATCTCTTTATCCAACCACAACCACACTCAAGGTGAGTTCATACCCCCACATTTTCGAGTTTTCCATGTTTTAAGGGGCAATACAAGTAAAGTTTGGTTTATCACGCAAATACTTGCATGTTTCATCTCTATGTTAAATATAAAACATTATTTGCAGGAAATACGGTTATCACTAGTTTGTAGACAATTATTTGTGATATATTAGTTTTGAAATGCAAAACTAACAAAAACAAAACATAAACTATGTTATATAATCATAAGAAAAGTTATGATTACAAAACTACAAGGATTTTGAGACTTTTACCAACATATAGTTTTTTTCTAACAAAAAGGGTTACATTCTGGTTACTTCACCATTTTGTGGAAAACAACCCAAAAATATGATGTTTTAAGCATACATTTTGAAAGTAGACAAAAACATCGTAAAAAACGGGGCAAAAGCTCGAAATAGACTTTTGCATACAAATTTCTCATACTTGTGTTGGATGTAAGATTTTATGACATAACCTTTTATAGACACCTAGACAAGATAATTACTATGTATTTATATAAATGATTATATAAATAGTCTTAACAAACAAACATAATAAACTATAATTGGTATAGTTTGGGAGTTACAAACACTACTATCATTACGGAAGAAACATATAATTGTTTACTCCATATCCTCTCAAGAATAAGTCCAAGCTCTTCTTAGATAAACATTTCCAAATGATTCTTGACAATTCGGTAAGTGTTTTCTTCATAATCTAGTGTTTCTACACACTTTAACACTAGTTTCATCTTATTTACACACATTCTCATGTGCTAAAACTCTTAGGATAATATCATCTTCAAAGAGTTCATCAACCACTTTCTAGTGTTCCAGGCTCGGGGATTTATCCAACCACAACCACACTCAAGGTGAGTTCATACCCCCACATTTTCGAGTTTTCCATGTTTTAAGGGGCAATACAAGTAAAGTTTGGTTTATGACGCAAATACTTGCATGTTTCATCTCTATGTTAAATATAAAACATTATTTGCAGGAAATACGGTTATCACTAGTTTCTAGACAATTATTTGTGATATATTAGTTTTGAAATGCAAAACTAACAAAAACAAAACATAAACTATGTTATATAATCATAAGAAAAGTTATGATTACAAAACTACAAGGATTTTGAGACTTTTACCAACATATAGTTTTTTTCTAACAAAAAGGGTTACATTCTGGTTATTTCACCATTTTATGGAAAACAACCCAAAAATATGATGTTTTAATCATACATTTTGAAAGTAGACAAAAACATCGTTAAAAACGGGGCAAAAGCTCGAAATAGACTTTTGCATACAAATTTCTCATACTTGTGTTGGATGTAAGATTTTATGACATAATCTTTTATAGACACCTAGACAAGATAATTACTATGTATTTATATAAATGATTATATAAATAGTCTTAACAAACAAACATAATAAACTATAATTGGTATAGTTTGGGAGTCACAAACACTACTATCATTACGGAAGAAACATATAATTGTTTACTCCATATCCTCTCAAGAATAAGTCCAAGCTCTTCTTAGATAAACATTTCCAAATGATTCTTGACAATTCGGTAAGTGTTTTCTTCATAATCTAGTGTTTCTACACACTTTGACACTAGTTTCATCTTATTTACACACATTCTCATGTGCTAAAACTCTTAGGATAATATCATCTTCAAAGAGTTCATCAACCACTTTCTAGTGTTCCAGGCTCGGGGATCTTCACAATCATCTCTTTATCCAACCACAACCACACTCAAGGTGAGTTTATACCCCCACATTTTCGAGTTTTCCATGTTTTAAGGGGCAATACAAGTAAAGTTTGGTTTATCACGCAAATACTTGCATGTTTCATCTCTATGTTAAATATAAAACATTATTTGCAGGAAATACGGTTATCACTAGTTTGTAGACAATTATTTGTGATATATTAGTTTTGAAATGCAAAACTAACAAAAACAAAACATAAACTATGTTATACAATCATAAGACAAGTTATGATTACAAAACTACAAGGATTTTGAGACTTTTACCAACATATAGTTTTTTTTCTAACAAAAAGGGTTACATTCTGGTTATTTCACCATTTTGTGGAAAACAACACAAAAGTATGATGTTTTAAGCATACATTTTGAAAGTAGACAAAAACATCGTTAAAAACAGGGCAAAAGCTCGAAATAGACTTTTGCATACAAATTTCTCATACTTGTGTTGGATGTAAGATTTTATGACATAATCTTTTATAGATACCTAGACAAGATAATTACTATGTATTTATATAAATGATTATATAAATAGTCTTAACAGACAAACATAATAAACTATAATTGGTATAGTTTGGGAGTCACAAACACTACTATCATTACGGAAGAAACATATAATTGTTTACTCCATATCCTCTCAAGAATAAGTCCAAGCTCTTCTTAGATAAACATTTCCAAATGATTCTTGACAATTCGGTAAGTGTTTTCTTCATAATCTAGTGTTTCTACACACTTTGACACTAGTTTCATCTTATTTACACACATTCTCATGTGCAAAAACTCTTAGGATAATATCATCTTCAAAGAGTTCATCAACCACTTTCTAGTGTTCCAGGCTCGGGGATCATCACAATCATCTCTTTATCCAACAACAACCACACTCAAGGTGAGTTCATACCCCCACATATTCGAGTTTTCCATGTTTTAAGGGGCAATACAAGTAAAGTTTGGTTTATGACGAAAATACTTGCATGTTTCATCTCTATGTTAAATATAAAACATTATTTGCAGGAAATACGGTTATCACTAGTTTGTAGACAATTATTTGTGATATATTAGTTTTGAAATGCAAAACTAACAAAAACAAAACATAAACTATGTTATATAATCATAAGAAAAGTTATGATTACAAAACTACAAGGATTTTGAGACTTTTACCAACATATAGTTTTTTTTCTAACAAAAAGGGTTACATTCTGGTTATTTCACCATTTTGTGGAAAACAACCAAAAAATATGATGTTTTCTCAATACATTTGGAAAGTAGACAAAAACATAGTTAAAAGCGGGGCAAAAGCTCGAAATGGACTTTTGCATATAAATTTCTCATACTTGTGTTGGATGTAAGATTTTATGACATAATCTTTTATAGACACCTGGACAGGATTATTACTATGTATTTATATAAATGCTTATATAAATAGTCTTAACAAACAAACATAATAAACTATAATTGGTATAGTTGGGAGTCACAAACACTACAATCATTACGGAAGAAACATATAATTGTTTACTCCATATCCTCTCAAGAACAAGTCCAAGCTCTTCTTAGATAAACATTTCCAAATGATTCTTGACAATTCGGTAAGTGTTTTCTTCATAATCTAGTGTTTCTACACACTTTGACACTAGTTTCATCTTATTTACACACATTATCATGTGTTAAAACTCTTAGGATAATATCATCTTCAAAGAGTTCATCAACCACTTTCAAGTGTTCCAGACTCGGAGATCTTCACAATCATCTCTTTATCCAACCACAACCATACTCAAGGTGAGTTCATACCCCCCACATTTTCGAGTTTTCCATGTTTTAGGGGGGAATACAAGTAAAGTTTGGTTTATCACGCAAATACTTGCATGTTTCATCTCTATGTTAAATATAAAACATTATTCGCAGGAAATACGGTTATCACTAGTTTGTAGACAATTATTTGTGATATATTAGTTTTGAAATGCAAAACTAACAAAAACAAAACATAAATTATGTTATATAATCATAAGAAAAATTATGATTACAAAACTACAAGGATTTTGAGACTTTTACCAACATATAGTTTTTTTTCTAACAAAAAGGGTTACATTCTGGTTATTTCACCATTTTGTGGAAAACAACCCAAAAATATGATGTTTTAAGCATACATTTTGAAACAAAAACATCGTTAAAAACGGGGCAAAAGCCCGAAATAGACTTTTGCATACAAATTTATCATACTTGTGTTGGATGTAAGATTTTATGACAAAATCTTTTATAGACACCTAGACAAGATAATTACTATGTATTTATATAAATGATTATATAAATAGTCTTAACAAACAAACATAATAAACTATAATTGGTATAGTTTGGGAGTCACAAACACTACTATCATTACAGAAGAAACATATAATTGTTTACTCCATATCCTCTCAAGAATAAGTCCAAGCTCTTCTTAGATAAACATTTTCCAAATGATTCTTGATAATTTGGTAAGTGTTTTCTTCATAATCTAGTGTTTGTACACACTTTGACACTAGTTTCATCTTATTTACACACATTATCATGTGTTAAAACTCTTAGGATAATATCATCTCCAAAGAGTTCATCAACAACTTTCAAGTGTTCCAGGCTCGGAGATCTTCACAATCATCTCTTTATCCAACCACAACCACACTCAAGGTGAGTTCATACCCCCACATATTCGAGTTTTCCATGTTTTAGGGGGGAATACAAGTAAAGTTTGGTTTATGACGCAAATACTTGCATGTTTCATCGCTATGTTAAATATAAAACATTATTTGCAGGAAATACGGTTATTACTAGTTTGTTGACAATTATTTGTGATATGTTAGTTTTGAAATGCAAAACTAACAAAAACAAAACATAAACTATGTTATATAATCATAAGAAAAGTTATGATTACAAAACTACAAGGATTTTGAGACTTTTACCAACATATAGTTTTTTTTTCTAACAAAAAGGGTTACATTCTGGTTATTTCACCATTTTGTGGAAAACAACCCAAAAATAAGATGTTTTAACCATACATTTTAAAAGTAGACAAAAACATCGTTAAAATCGGCGCAAAAGCTCGAAATGGACTTTTGCATACAAATTTCTCATACTTGTGTTGGATGTAAGATTTTATGACATAATCTTTTATAGACACCTAGACAAGATAATTACTATGTATTTATATAAATGATTATATAAATAGTCTTAACAAACAAACATAATAAACTATAATTGGTTTAGTTTGGGAGTCACAAACACTACTATCATTACGGAAGAAACATATAATTGTTTACTCCATATCCTCTCAAGAACAAGTCCAAGCTCTTCTTAGATAAACATTTCCAAATGATTCTTGACAATTTGGTAAGTGTTTTCTTCATAATCTAGTGTTTCTACACACTTTGACACTAGTTTCATCTTATTTACACACATTATCATATGTTAAAACTCTTAGGATAATATCATCTTCAAAGAGTTCATCAACCACTTTCAAGTGTTCCAGGCTCGGAGATCTTCACAATCATCTCTTTATCCAACCACAACCATACTCAAGGTGAGTTCATACCGCCACATTTTTGAGTTTTCCATGTTTTAGGGGGGAATACAAGTAAAGTTTGGTTTATGACGTGAATACTTGCATGTTTCATCTCTATGTTAAATATAAAACATTTTTTTCAGGAAATGCGGTTATCACTAGTTTGTAGACAATTATTTGTGATATATTAGCTTTGAAATGCAAAACTAACAAAAACAAAACATAAACTATGTTATATAATCATAAGAAAAGTTATGATTACAAAACTACAAGGATTTTGAGACTTTTTACCAACATATAGTTTTTTTTCTAACAAAAAGGGTTACATTCTAGTTATTTCACCATTTTGTGGAAAACAACCCAAAAATATGATGTTTTTACCATACATTTTGAATATAGACAAAAACATCGTCAAAAACGGGGCAAAAGCTCGAAATAGACTTTTGCATACCAATTTCTCATACTTGTGTTGGATGTAAGATTTTATGACATAATCTTTTATAGACACCTAGACAAGATAATTACTATGTATTTATATAAATGATTATATAAATAGTCTAAACAAACAAACATAATAAACTATAAATGGTATAGTTTAGGAGTCACACACACTACTATCATTACGGAAGTAACATATAATTGTTTACACCATATCCTCTTAAGAATAAGTCCATGCTCTTCTTAGATAAACATTGCCAAATGATTCTTGACAATTTGGTAAGTATTTTCTTCATAATCTAGGGTTTCTACACACTTTGACACTAGTTTCATCGTATTTACACACATTATCATATGTTAAAACTCTTAGGATAATATCATCTTCAAAGAGTTCATCAACCTCTTTCAAGTGTTCCAGGCTCGGAGATCTTCACAATCATCTCTTTATCCAACCACAACCACGCTCAAGGTGAGTTCATACCCCCACATTTTTGAGTTTTCCATGTTTTAGGGGGGAATACAAGTAAAGTTTGGTTTATGACGCGAATACTTGCATGTTTCATCTCTATGTTAAATATAAAACATTTTTTTTTCAGGAAATGCGGTTATCACTAGTTTGTAGACAATTATTTGTGATATATTAGCTTTGAAATGCAAAACTAACAAAAACAAAACATAAACTATGTTATATAATCATAAGAAAAGTTATGGTTACAAAACTACAAGGATTTTGAGACTTTTTACCAACATATAGTTTTTTTTCTAACAAAAAGGGTTACATTCTAGTTATTTCACCATTTTGTGGAAAACAACCCAAAAATATGATGTTTTTACCATACATTTTGAATATAGACAAAAACATCGTCAAAAACGGGGCAAAAGCTCGAAATAGACTTTTGCATACCAATTTCTCATACTTGTGTTGGATGTAAGATTTTATGACATAATCTTTTATAGACACCTAGACAAGATAATTACTATGTATTTATATAAATGATTATATAAATAGTCTTAACAAACAAACATAATAAACTATAATTGGTTTAGTTTGGGAGTCACAAACACTACTATCATTACGGAAGAAACATATAATTGTTTACTCCATATCCTCTCAAGAACAAGTCCAAACTCTTCTTAGATAAACATTTCCAAATGATTCTTGACAATTTGGTAAGTGTTTTCTTCATAATCTAGTGTTTCTACACACTTTGACACTAGTTTCATCCTATTTACACACATTATCATATGTTAAAACTCTTAGGATAATATCATCTTCAAAGAGTTCATCAACCACTTTCAAGTGTTCCAGGCTCGGAGATCTTCACAATCATCTCTTTATCCAACCACAACCATACTCAAGGTGAGTTCATACCCCCACATTTTTGAGTTTTCCATGTTTTAGGGGGGAATACAAGTAAAGTTTGGTTGATGACGCGAATACTTGCATGTTTCATCTCTATGTTAAATATAAAACATTTTTTTTTTCAGGAAATGCGGTTATCACTAGTTTGTAGACAATTATTTGTGATATATTAGCTTTGAAATGCAAAACTAACAAAAACAAAACATAAACTATGTTATATAATCATAAGAAAAGTTATGATTACAAAACTACAAGGATTTTGAGACTTTTTACCAACATATAGTTTTTTTTTCTAACAAAAAGGGTTACATTCTAGTTATTTCACCATTTTGTGGAAAACAACCCAAAAATATGATGTTTTTACCATACATTTTGAATATAGACAAAAACATCGTTAAAAACGGGGCAAAATCTCGAAATAGACGTTTGCATACCAATTTCTCGTACTTGTGTTGGATGTAAGATTTTATGACATAATCTTTTATAGACACCTAGACAAGATAATTACTATGTATTTATATAAATGATTATATAAATAGTCTTAACAAACAAACATAATAAACTATAATTGGTATAGTTTAGGAGTCACACACACTACTATCATTACGGAAGAAACATATAATTGTTTACACCATATCCTCTTAAGAATAAGTCCATGCTCTTCTTAGATAAACATTGCCAAATGATTCTTGACAATTTGGTAAGTGTTTTCTTCATAATCTAGTGTTTCTACACACTTTGACACTAGTTTCATCGTATTTTCACACATTATCATGTGCTAAAACTCTTAGGATAATATCATCTTCAAAGAGTTCATCAACCACTTTCAAGTGTTCCAGGCTCGGAGATCTTCACAATCATCTCTTTATCCAACCACAACCACACTCAAGGTGAGTTCATACCCCCACATTTTCGAGTTTTCCATGTTTTAGGGGGCAATACAAGTAAAGTTTGGTTTATCACGCAAATACTTGCATGTTTCATCTCTATGTTAAATATAAAACATTATTTGCAGGAAATACGGTTATCACTAGTTTGTACACAATTATTTGTGATATATTAGTTTTGAAATGCAAAACTAACAAAAACAAAACATAAACTATGTTATATAATCATAAGAAAAGTTATGATTACAAAACTACAAGGATTTTGAGACTTTTACCAACATATAGTTTTTTTTTCTAACAAAAAGGGTTATATGCTGGTTATTTCATCATTTTGTGGAAAACAACCCAAAAATATGATGTTTTAGCCATACATTTTGAAAGTAGACAAAAACATCGTTAAAAACGGGGTCAAAGCTCGAAATGGACTTTCGCATACAAATTTCTCATACTTGTGTTGGATGTAAGATTTTATGACATAATCTTTTATAGACACCTAGACAAGATAATTACTACGTATTTATATAAATGATTAAATAAATTGTCTTAACAAACAAACATAATAAGCTATAATTGGTATGGTTTGGGAGTCACAAACACTATTATCATTACGGATGAAACATATAATTGTTTACTCCATATCCTCTCAAGAACAAGTCCAAGCTCTTCTTAGATAAACGTTTCCAAATGATTCTTGACAATTTGGTAAGTGTTTTCTTCATAATCTAGTGTTTGTACACACTTTGACACTAGTTTCATCTTATTTACACACATTATCATGTGTTAAAACTCTTAGGATAATATCATCTTCAAAGAGTTCATCAACAACTTTCAAGTGTTCTAGGCTCGGAGATCTTCACAATCATCTCTTTATCCAACCACAACCACACTCAAGGTGAGTTCATACCCTCACATATTCAAGTTTTCCATGTTTTAGGGGGGAATACAAGTAAAGTTTGGTTTATGACGCAAATACTTGCATGTTTCATTTCTATGTTAAATATAAAACATTATTTGCAGGAAATACGGTTATCACTAGTTTGTTGACAATTATTTGTGATATGTTAGTTTTAAAATGCAAAACTAACAAAAACAAAACATAAACTATGTTATATAATCATAAGAAAAGTTATGATTACAAAACTACAAGGATTTTGAGACTTTTACCAACATATAGTTTTTTTTTCTAACAAAAAGGGTTACATTCTGGTTATTTCACCATTTTGTGGAAAACAACCCAAAAATATGATGTTTTAACCATACATTTTAAAAGTAGACAAAAACATCGTTAAAAACGGGGCAAAAGCTCGAAATGGACTTTTGCATACAAATTTCTCATACTTGTGTTGGATGTAAGATTTTATGACATAATCTTTTATAGACACCTAGACAAGATAATTACTATGTATTTATATAAATGATTATATAAATAGTCTTAACAATCAAACATAATAAACTATAATTGGTATAGTTTGGGAGTCACAAACACTATTATCATTACGAAAGAAACATATAATTATTTAAGGTATAATTAATTATTTTTACACTATGTAACCACTATGGAAGAGTAATGCATTCATTTACAAGAAAAAGGGGTTTTCAGTGCACGTAAACCGGTTGATACAATTTTGTGAGACTTTTGGCTTCATCGTACCCACTAGAGTACACACTAAGTCCTGAATTATAACCATAGTCTTTTGTTGGGAGGGTGTGACACTTATGTAGATCTATACGCGATTGACAATCCCGCACCTAAGCTGTTAGCTGCAATTAGACCGGCCTGTTTAGGGTTACAAATGTCATAACATTCTGACGCCTGAAGAACGCCGTAGCAGGCCAACTAGTCATTAGCATGGTTATGATAACTCACGTGAGGTATTAACAATACGTTTGGTTTACGGGGTTAACAAACATTCAAGTAGTTTTATATAAAAATAAAACTTCACAACACTATTTTTCAGTACAACATTACTTACATGTAGTCTTGGGTTTAAGACTTACAGTTCATTTTTAAATATCATTTTCTTACAAGGAAAAACTACCGATTTCTCTCATACAAAATGCTTATTAACTCACCAACTTAATTGTTGACACTTTTCAAAATCACTTGTATTCTCAGGAAATCAGTAAACAGGTAATCAAAGAGTTTTTGGAGGATGGCGTCGCCGCGTTACGTTATTTATTTTTGTTATACGTATTTGATATCAAGCAAACAATGTTTTGAGTACAATGTAAACTTATTAAATATTCATTATGATGGTTGTAATGCTTTTGATACTACTATTCATTTGTTATGATACTGTACATGAAAGTCATCCACCCCCAGACGTTTCCGCCGTTCTGGTTTGGGGTGTGACATATATATATATATATATATATATATATATATATATATATATATTACATTTGAAAATATATAAATACATATTTTTTAACACTTAGAATTCCATTTTTTTTTTCATAAATACAAATATTAAATACTGTTTTATATATATATATATATATATATATATATATATATATATATATATATATATATATATATATATATGTAATTTAAAATATGTATTTTTGCATATAAATATGTAATTTTTATGTAAAAATACGTTTTAAATTAAAATAAATACATGAAAATATGGTTAAATTGTATTAAAAAAATTGTATTTATATAAAAAATATGTATTAATGTAGCATTTTATATACAACTTTATTTCAGTAATTTATACATGAGAAAATGACACGGATGGTCCCTATGGTTAGGAGTTATTTGCACGCTTGGTCCCTAGAAAGTATTTTTAACTCGGACCGTCCCTAAAACTTAGAATTGTTACCCGCCCAGTCCCTAAACTAACTTGCCGTCTATTTTGTTGTTAAACTATAATGAAAAGACATATTTACCCTTATTTTTTATATTTAATATATAATTATTCTTAAAAGAATAAAAACCAAAATATACCCTCACAACCTAGAAAGGACACTCATTTGGAGGCGTCATCACCGACATGTCTTCAATTTGGCTCCTCTCATATCTCCATTCAATCTCTTCCCTCCCTCTTTGATTTACTTCACCGTCGGCTCCCATGTGATCGGAAACCAACCCCTTTCCAAAGCCATCCAACAACAACGATTGGGTCTTAACTTCTATAAACTAGTTTTAAAATTCGATCTCCTCCCATGGCTGCTCTTCGCACCATTATCTCCAATCACGACCTACCTCCACAGCCTCCTGAAATCATGGCACTTAACCATAAATTCACCGTTTTTCACCTGGGATATAGGTACGCAACTCAAAGAACATTAGAAATCCAAGTGATTCCATTTATATTGTGTTATTTTGAATCTGTCGCTAGATCGATGGAAGTGATGACAACTCGTTCTTCATTTGTACCATTTGGGAAATTCATGTTTTGCTCTGATGATGGAGCGATTTACGTCAATGAAATTAGTGCTATTGTTAGAATGCTTCACTCGAGTATGAAAGTTATGTAGAAAGATTAATTTACAGTTCTTGAATCGAAGTGAAGAAGAGCTATGCGAATCTAACACCTATGAAACATGGTTACATTAGTGTTATTGTTAGAATGCTTCACGCTCGATTTGATTGTATTGAAATACCCACTTTATCTTCAATCCTAGTCTCCTCAGCCAAGTAATTTGCAAAGAACTTTTTGTGGATTCACCAAATTGATATACCCACTTTATCTATTTAGAACATTGTGATCTGATGCTTCACATAGAGCAATCGTGAAAATGAGAACAAGAGAGAGAAACAAAAAATGAGAACTTGAGAGAGAAACGAGAGCGAGGAGGTGATTAGGGTGTTTCTAGAACTCAGAAGGAAGAAGATGGTGACGAGATTAGGTATAGGGCAGTAGGAGTGGGTTTTGGTGGTGATGATAACGAAGAGTCCGGTCGGTGGAAAGGAGGTGCTGAGAGGGGGATACGACGCCGATTGTAGGTTATGGAGTGTGGGCCTGTGGGGTATATTTTGGGGTGGGATAGGTTTTATTTTCAAGAATAATTGTATATTAAATATAAAAGTAAGGGTAGATATGTCTTTTCACCATGGTTTAACAGCAAAATAGACGTCAAGTTAGTTTGGGGACTGGGCGGGTAACAAATCTAAGTTTTAGGGACGGTCCGAGTTAAAAATACTTTCTAGGGACCAAGCGTGCAAGTAACCCCTAACCACAGGGACCATCCGTGTAATTTTCTCTTTATACATACTATACATACTATACGCATACATACGTGTAGCGACGTGGTTTCTATTCATGAGATCATGTAATTGATTAAAAAGGAATAAATAAGATAAAAATAAACCGTTAATACATATTTTTAGAAGCGTTTGGGAGCTTCTAGCTTTTAGCTTTTGACAAAACGCTTTAATTTAAACAAAAAGCTTCGTTTGGCAGTACTAGCGTTTAGCTTTTAGTTTAAACAAAACGCTCCAACTCTAAAAGCTACTTCATGTAGCGTTTAACAAAACGCTACTGAGCTTTTGAAATCAATTTCCATAATTACCCTTAAAAATATATTTATATATTTATTTATTTTTAATCAATTGTCCTTTTATGCAATTTTATATATTTCAAAAGCTCCAACTACTTTTGCCAAACATTCATATAACAAATAAAAGCTACAGCTTCCCGCTACCAGCTACCCGCTACACGCTACACGCTACCCGCTACCAGTTAACCGCTACCTGCTTCCAGCTAACAGCTACTTTTGCCAAACACGCCCTAAGATTACATCAGCTCTCATGATTTATGAGGTACTTCCCTTATTCATTTATTTTAGGATAGTATGAACTAAATATTACTTATATATGTCAACTCATGATTAAAAACTGATACATATATTCATGTAACATGACATCGTTTAAACCCTATTTTAACATCAAAATTACTTATTTATAACACTATTAATTTTTTGTTCCCTAATGTACAGTATTTCACTCCTATTGGGTTTCTTTTTGCTTTTTTTTTTTTCAATCCACCGCCTTTGACTTTTGGTCTATGCTTCTCGGTTCTTCTCCACCGTCTTATCTCCCTTATCTCCCATCTCTTTCTTTCAAATATCGATTCCTTCCTTTCTTCACTGATGCTCCTTCCAGGTATACCTTTAATTATATTCTTCTGCAATTCCTCTCTGCAATTCCGATCCCCACTGGCCACCGCTTCAACTCATACCTCTCCTTCATCTATCTGCATAAGCACCTACGATTTGCTTCATTTTCCAATCGGTGCAACTAATCTCAGGTATGTGATTGCAGCTAATCTTAGGTATGTGATTAGAATTTGGGACAGGAGAAATGGATAATACACATCTGTCGACTCGATTTCTTTTTTTCTCATCTTCTAGGGTTTGTCTCTTACTTAGTTGTTCGACACCAACAGCTACCGCCATCGCACCAGGGAGGGGAGCAGGTGAGGCCGGCGGCAGAGATGGTTCGACCGGCCGGAATGATGGGTGAATAGCAGGCGCACATCCCCACCTTTTTCTACATATGTTCGCTCAAATTCTCTCTACCGTCATCATAGGAAGTAGTAATACACACCAAGGTATCCCCTTTTGCAATTTTCCCAATTTCGTCGCCCCCATTTCATCTCCTTTCTGCTTGTGGTTGTTGATGAGAGTGATTCGCAATCAGCATGAAAGAGGGCCGGCTTCTTACGCAGCAGCACCCCGTCGTTCACGTAGGGTTCGACATGGGTATAATTTTTGAGGTAATTGTTGGTTTTATTGCTCATCTACTAATTTCATGCCTTTCTTTTTCTATTTCATTTGTAGTAATAACCATTTACACCGGATTAATCAGCTTGGTTTATGCCCAGTGCAGGTTGGGACTCTGCCCACGCTCCGTAGGTAAACACAAATAATAATCCTATAAATTGTTTTTTTTTTTTTTTTTTAGTTTCTGTTTATGTGCTTTGTTTTTGAATTATCATGTTGGTTTTCACTTCCTGTAGGTAAGTCTGTATCATAAGGATGCTCAAAGAATACATGTAATGTCATTTTATTTTTACTGGACATTAATTAAAGAAGTCAGTGAAGATCTAGATGGTAATACAATTTACATTGGGAATGGATATGGTGATCTTAGATCTGTTTCCATACGCACAGGCACACAATTCTCAAAACATCTGCTGTTATATTGGTTGATAAAATATGTCTTCACACAAGGGTAAATTTTCCATTTTTACTTCCCCTTCCAAACTAGATTTTTTTTTCTTAGACATGATAAGAAATGAATGTTGACATTTGTTGAATGCAATTTAATTTCAAGTTGTGAAAAATTTCTTTTTTTGTTGGTTGAAATACTTAATGGAAACTATTGGGAAGCTTTTTTGGGAAATGTTTTGGAAGCATTAGATCAGTAGTCACTTGGATCTCCCAGTAATAGCTTCTTGTGATGAGTTTTTTATTTTTTCCAAGCCAATCATATTTGCTTTTCACTAAATCATGAATTTTGTGTTTCCGTAGGAACATTACCTGACCAGGGTACTGTTCCTCGGGTTACCACCGGGTTAGTTTAATCGGTTCCCATGCTGTAAGGGAGAGTAATTTGTGAAGTTGGTATAGGAAATCCTTTTGAGATAAACGTATATAATTGCATTGTTTCACTCTTAAGCTAAATAATTTTTAAATAAACCTATGTTTTGTAGCTAACTTTTCTAATTTTTACAGATCAATCATCTGTCAGTGCCCCAATTTGGATCAACTGGAAAAAATATTGGAATCTTGCTTGAAATTCGGTGACATTCTACTAATGGATTCTGATTTTTTTTCTAGGTTTCCAGTGATGGACAACTTTGGCACTTCCGACTAGAGGATAAACAAACATATAGTTTGGTTAGTGTCTATGTATCATGCCCAAGTATTATATAAAAACTATTATTTTTTTATTTATTACAATTCAGTTGTTATTTAAAGTAAACAATTATAGCATTGCACTATTGAAATACGATGTTGTAAAAATGAAAAGAAGTTAAACGATATTTATAATAAAAAAACCATGAAAATATTGGGAACAAAGGCAATGCCTATGCCTCCTAATTGTAAGTTCACAATTTATTTCTTTTAATTTCATTATTTATTATGGAAAATTTATTATTGATATTGTGTCTTGTCAAATTAGATAGAACACATGGAGGAGGTGTGGTCATGGGTATAGCATGGCAGAAGAGGTAATTAATCAATTAATTAATATATAATCGGAAAAGATACCGTGCTGATGATCGACTTGGGTCCGATGTGCCCAACAGGAATTCTGAAAATCAAACTTCAACAAACTCTGATAATCATTCCAAACAGGTAATGAATTTCGTTTCGGATTATAAATAAATACTCAATATATATAGTTTGTATTGTTTGGTTTCCAGGTGTACAACGAACATGAAGCAAAATTATGGACAACTTTAGCTATTGAATCCATCCATAAACATATGTTTACAAAGGAATTTCAAGTCTTGGTATAATGATTTGGTAAAAGGGCATTTGAGTCTTTTCTTAAATTTTGTCATAATTTTTTTTTTCTGGAAAACCATATTGAGCCCTGTAATATTATTAAGTAAAGCGTTTCTGTAAGTTTAACCAACTTTGGATGACTTTGATCTTGTACTTGGGGACATTTGACCATTTTCCCCTTGTAATGAGGTTATGTAGGTTAATGGAGATGGTAAGTTTCAAATGGTTAGTGGGACGTGCGTAAACCAAAAACAATTTACATATGAAAGCAACAATCGAAAACCTACTCCATTAAAACAAGATGACCAAAAGCAACCTTCTGACCCATGCGAAGCATGGATCTCCCCCTAGTTTTATGTATAAATGCATGTTTTACATTAAAATTAGATATTTAATAAAAAATGGTTATAATATTAATAATACTTATTTATAAATAACATTAAGCTTTAAAAATGTGTATTTAAACAATAAATGTGATTCTTATATATAAAAAAATGTATTTATACGGTTTCAAATGTGAAGAAAAAAATTCTGACACGATTTCAGATGAAAAATAGGCAACAATAAATAAAACAGGAAGAAGGATTTTGTGATTCGCGACGCCAGTCTTCTTTGTGACGACGTGTGTCACATCATTAAATTGTGTCACAAATTAAGTAATGTTTGCGACACGTCGCCACTATGTGCACAAAATCCTAAATCTCAGTTCCTCTCTCATCACTCGCCTCTATCATCAGATCGTAACTTGTAACATAGACTTTTATATGAAAATCTATATTAATAATGTATAACGAATGTTGTATTATCTAAAGATTCTAAAAGAATTTGTTATGATTTATAAAATAACTTGCGAAAATTTTATGATCATTATGTTTGGTAACGAAGTCTTTTTTTATAATAAATTATCCGGAACTAGAACCGGTTCCACAAATGTTATTAATTTTGAAACGAAATTTAAATCATTATAATTACATGGCTTTGGATAATAGAAAATTTATGACTTCGTGAAATTTTAGAATAGTTACGTTTGATACCATCAACTAAATTGTTAGAAATTTAGGGTTTGTGGTGTAGATCTGGATACCAACTTGGATCGTGAGAACACTTTCTGAACTGATATTTCTACCCTATGCCTGTGTTGCAAGAAATTCTGCCTTGATAATTCAAATGGACACTTACGATACTAGGCACATAAATTGTAAGCCAAATTACTAGAAAGATTTTGTGAAAGTTTAAAGAAAACAATGGGTTTTAAGTACTATAACACTCCTAAGGTGCACATACAACCCTAAAGCTTTGGATCTATGTTTTCTCTAGTTATACATGCAATTTCATTTTTCCAAAGCATGAAGCCTAACTAGCATGCAATTGGAGATAAACAACATAAAAATAGTTAGATGAATACCTCTTTGTTGTAGCTTGTAGTTCTTGGCCGTTCAAGAGTTAAGTGTGATGCCTCAAATGAGTCACAAACACCACCAACAATTGGAGGATAATGAGAGAGAGGCTAGGAGACACAAATCAGCTAGGGTTTCATCTTGGAACTCATGGGTGCCGATTTTAGCAAGCTAGGGTTCAATTTATAGTTTGGAATCCTTAGGGTTTCATACATAAAACCCTAAAACCTTTGGTTATCCAATGATCCATATGACAGACCCTTTGGACTAACTCTTCATGGACTTTCACATAGAATTAGCCCATCCCTAATCAACATGGATCATTAGCCCAAACCATAAATATTACTGATTTACCTAATCAGTCCCTGCAAATTTAATCAGTCTCTTTTGATCACTAAATAAATTCCAAATTAATTCTTGATCAAACCAATTAAATAATATGAGTTCTCAATTAATATATTATTCTTATAATATATTAATAAAGCACAAATAACCACTTTCTCAAATATCCTTCCTATCAAATTGTTCTGGTGAAGGCAACCCAAAATGGACCATGCTACTATCGGGTCAAGTACATACCAATTATAGTTATGGGCTTAGACACCTAATCCAACAGTCTCCCACTTAGATAAGTCTAATAACTATAACTGCAAGTACGACTTCAAAAACCGACCAACAATCGTAGCTCTCAAAAGCCGCTGTCGAACTCTGACGCGTCCATTAGATAAGGGATCAAATATTTCTCTGTTCTACAAGATATCGTATGAACCGAGACATGGATTATAATCATTCTCTCTGTTCATGTGTTGTTTCCCGATTTCCGATTTATGACGAATGACTATTTAAACAAATCAAATCAGTCCAGGCTTGGCCAAGCGCTTAGGGTGTCATCATTAAATCATCGAGGGGCCCACATATATCACTTTTATCCCTCTTAGGGTAAAAGGAATGGATAGACTTCGACTCATATGCTTGCTCTATTTACTCATCAAATCACACACAACAATACGTTTTATAACACCAAGTTACTGGTGTGTTTACATATCATCAATGTGTAACCGACTTGTAAACTACAACTCATATGTCTCCATTTCAAGAATATAAGATATTATCGTCTCACAATCACTCGTGGTAAAATCCATGAAGTGATTCAGATGAGCGTGGGTTTAATCCAATACTCAAATCTTATTACAGGAGTACTCATGAACACTGTAGCAAACCTGTGCTATGTCTAAACGCTTAGACAATCTACAGTCAGATTCATGACAGTCTTACCTCAATACTTACTTCCAAAGTATGATTGACCGTGGATGTTTGAATAATCCTATTATTCGGGAAGTAAAACATGCAAATTGAAACACAAGAATAATCGAATCCAATATGGTCTCAATACTTTTGAATATAAATATAACACTTATTATTTAATCACCATATTGATTACACATTATTCATTGTATAATGTTTCAACTAATCAACTTAATACTTGAATTAAAACAACAGTTATCCCATGCTCCAAGCATGCACATTATGTTTTCCTATGGTCCTTACCTTGTGAAATAGATCAATTGAACACATTTGCAATGATGCTCATTTCACAATTTCCTAATCCTTATTATAAGTGTAAGAATACAAAATCCTTGCCACTAATAGAATCCATTAGAGTCTAAACTTTTACGCAATGTTCCTTTTGTAATGTCTAGGCAGAAAAGTCACAGAGACTTGGCCAATGATATTACAAAGTATTCCATTTGAGAATGTCACCAGACAATTCCCTGGAATTGAAGTCTCACATTCAAAGAGCATTCATTGAACATCCTTCTTGCATTAAAGTTTCTAACTCACACAAAGATTCTTAATATCCAACTCCCATTATGGAAACATAATTGCCATATGACTATCTATTCTAAATATAATCCTATCTATTCCGAATTATATCAATATGGTCCATCAATTACTATACCTCCAACTGTTCACAAGAAACCAATCTTCGGTGAACCTTAGATTGTCCTTGACAGTTGTTTAACAACTTTAGTCATATCAAGTTCTGGTCCTTTTTCCCTCTTAATGCGCTAGGCATTTGGAAAAATCAGAACATGTGAATATTATAGCATATGCAATCGATCCTATACCCGAAGCATATGGGATGCAATTCATAATGTCTCACATAAAGACATGAGACTAGACCAGTCTCTTGCTATAATATTTCCATATATAGAATTTCAAATTTTGAAACATTTCAACACGACATTCATATATATCCATGACTAAGTTCCATTAAAATTTCAATCTAAGCTTTTAGATTTGAAATGAAGTACGAGAATCTTCTCCCTTAAATCCTACTATAGCGAGACAACTTTTCAAACTCTACAACTTTGCAAATTAAAACTTTGTTTCTTATATATAGCATTGCTAACTTGCAACACTCAACGTAATGATTGTGCTCCCACTAGCATAATGATTACATACTTACAAGCATAACACTTATGCTCCCACTAGCTTTGACATGTACCTAGAAATCAGCTGGATTTCTAGAAATCAATACTTATTGACTTTCTTACCAAAGTTTAGATTTCTGATACGAGATGCTTCGATAACCCTTTATCTACGCTTCTCAAACTCATATACCTTACCTTAGATAGCTCATATGTGTGTCTAAACTATTTCAGAACTTACAGTAGTAAGTCCCGAATGTTCAGACTATTTGCCATTTCTCACAATTCGAACTATGAAGAGGGATGTCGTAATCATAATCAAATTTGAGAATGCAATCACAACTGCTAATACCTTAAAATCGACTTAGTGAAAGCGTTTCCTCACAATCATATTCATGAAGCAGAGAGAAATCTTATGTTACTTAGATTTTATGGTGTATGTGTTCCTTTCCATGTGAATTTGTCATAGCCATAATTACAAGACAAGGTTTGTGACAAATCCGAACTCATATGGACTGAACTAGTTCAATCTTAATTTCTTGCCATGTGGTGGCACAAGGGCCTACCATGTCTTCCAAGTTGTTCAGCAACTCACCATTATTGATCAATGTACTTTCACCGATCCATATGCTTTGCCTTATGCAAACAATTGAGAACTCATAGAACTCACATGCATAGTCAACTTTAACTGGAGTGAGCATAGAAACAAGAATATGTCAACACGATAGGTTACGAACCTCAAGTCGTGTGCTAGCGATTTACAATAGGTTTACTTTTGATTAGTTCTTGAAACTTTTCAAGACCTTTAAGACTCCCACTGACCTCTTGACATATAAGATTCTCTTGTCAAGAAACATTCCTTGACAAACAAATATTCAAGAGTTAGCGCGGGCTCTTGTCAAGAAAAACACTTCATTTAGTTGGTCTTAGTTGGTCTTTGTTTTATCCAAAACATCACAACTACCAATTCCAAATGTGCAAGAGTAAGAACCATTTCTACTCCACATTTGATGAGTGTTATAAACCTACTTAGGACATGTCACTCATTACTCTAAGACTCGATTTTAGAACGAAGTATGACTCATCCTTTTGATTTTAACCATTTTAACAATTCCCGATACCTCTCCTCAGTCATATAAATGCACTAAGGTATCCTTACAGGACCAATTGTGACATGGTTCCATAGTCATAAGGATGATCATAAAACATGATACTAAAGTATTCTCCTTTCCTTTCAGATTGGAGAAACTTTTATCTTTCTACCTAATTGATTCTTCTAATTCGTTCTGCTATACTTTGAAACTTTTCAAAGTATTAGAATTACACTTAATCTTGTAAGTATAACCATATTAACTAAAATTTTAGTAAATTATGATGAATACTCTTTATCATTCGTTGTGGTGGACCAGACCAGTTCACAACAATGTGTACTAGATCTCCTAGTCCTTCACTTGACTCACATACATATGCGAACAAGGAATTAGTCTCAATTTTCCCAAGTACCAAGATTTTCATACATCATATAATTCAAATCACATGATTCCAAATTTCTGTCCAATTGAAACTAGGGCGATGAGAATCTTTCCTTACTTAGAAAATTACGACACTACCACAATCGATATTACTAAGAATCAAACCATTTTCAACATTGCTATTAATAGAAACATATAAACAATAATTTCCACAAATGTCATTGCAAGGAAACATAAATAAGACAAAATCAAAATTTTTTCTTTATTTATAAAATGCAGAAACTTGTCCTTACAATGCAACTGCATATGAAAACTATGTTTCTAAACATCCCTAAGCAATCTATCATAACTCCTAAGTAGCAGCTCAAAAGTCTGATCATCGAACCATGCGATCGAAATCCATCTCTTCGCGACTAGACTCAACTTACTCTTCTTTTAAGCTTCCTTTCTTTCCTTTGATCCTACAAAATATCAAATGCAATCTTATCACATCATGTATTAAGAATCTATAAACAAGAACTTAATAGAGTTAGATAGCGGACTTACCTGAAGTAGAGTCATACATTTTGACTTTACCATCCTTGCGATCTTTCAGGTAAATATGACAGCTTTACATCCAAATCCCCTTCTCTTGGCAATAGAAAGAAACAGACTCTTTTGGTATGGTATACGGGACAATCTCAGAGTTAGCCTTTCTCTTTACCATTTGGGAAGAGAAACCTTTTCTGGACTACCAATGTTGTCATTGTCAATGTCCATGGAAGTTTGGGATGCAGATCTTCCATTCAAATTTGCTTGACCAATGCGCCAAATCATTGCTGATTCAGCAACAATTAGCAAATATGTAAGATCGATAAGGGTCACGTCGTGATCTGTCATATAGTAGTCTTTAACAAACTGACCATACGACTCAGGAAGTGAATGAAGAACCAAGTCAACATCCAACTTCCTCGGGAAAGCGACACCCAACATTCCTAGCCTGTCAATATGCAACTTCATCTCCAAGACGTGAGCACATACAAACTTTCCATCTTCGTGTTTACTGGCCAACAGGACTTGAGTGACCTTGAACTTTTCAAGTCGACGAACATGTGGGTCAGGGAGAATAATTGGAGGAGGTGGAGGGAATGAAGTATGATTTCCAGTTCCACCAATGCACGACAAAGAGATTGATCTTTCACCTTGATCGCAATGTGGAATATCATCTTCATGAGGAAAGCTTTTTCCAAAAGAATAAGGAAAACCATAGTTGTCAAAACTAGACATCTACAAATGGGAGAAATTCAAGTAAGTTGATTTAATCCTTAATAACACCTAAATGAAATATTAAGGCTAGGACCCAACACAATAATTTACAATTCGGAAGAGTGATGTCGTAATCCAAATGCAAACTATTTGTCGGTAGGTAAATGACGATTTACCAATTCCACCACGAAAACGAAATTTTAAATAGATTAGGTTTTAAATGAAACTCCTAAATCTTTTGAGATTCATTGAACTTTTCAATGACATGTTTAATCTCGATTATGCCCTCTCAAGTTTGTGACTGGGATACCGAGGATCACAAACAAGGTGTGAATAACCATGCAAATTAACCTGGTACTCTCCATGTCATTAATCACCTAATCAATGTGCCGGTTAACCGCACACGCTCCATTGATCAATGATAATTTATGAGAAACCCATTGCCATCCTTCATTAGTCCACATTAGTGTGCTAGTTAACCACACACGCTCCACTAACTGACCAATAAGGTGCAATGTGCAATTTCAAGGGTTAGCATCAAATTCACATTTTTCCTAAAATAACTAAGATTGAGAATTTATAAAAGGTTTAATTACTTTATATTTCATTATACTTTTAATGAGGATTTAAATGTCCTATCAAACCCGTTCGGCTAACGACCCTCCACTAGTCAAGAGTGCGGTGGGTAAGAGTGGATACCCGATGGCGGTCATTTTATAGGCTGCTTCCTTAAACACCCCTTATAGACCAGCTTCGTGAATGAGGCCTACTAACGGTAAGACTGACTTTTAACTTATACATATATAATATATTAGACTTTTAATGTTATATAGTATAAGGGTGTATTTTATACATTTAAAATACTAGGTGGTTTAAACTATAAATTAGACTTTTAATTTAATTAAATTTAAACCTTACTATTATGGATTTATTAATTCTCTCTTTTAATTAAACACTTAATTAATTTAATAAACTCCATAAGGGTGTAACTTGAACTATTTAAAGCATCAAAGTTCTACATTTAAGATTTCTCAATTAAAGTTTTTTAATTAAATTTTAAGTTATAAAACCAAGAGGTGCATTTTTGAACCTTTTCAAATTACTAGGGTTTTAGAATTCAATATTTCAAATTAAACCTTTTAATTAAACTTTTCAAATTTCAAAACTTGAGGGCAAGTTTTGAAACTCTTCAAAACCTCTTGAATTCCAGAACTTAAGGAGTTAATGTTCATGAATGAGACTTTTAATATTTCATAACTTGAGGACAAATTATGAAACTATTCAAGAACCATTTAGATCAAATATAACTAATAAATTTATCATATAATTTATTATTTACCAAATTGACCTAATCTAACTCACATAGCAAGGCAATTCAAATCAAATAATACAAATAATCAACTTATTATCTTAAAATTTGATATTTGTCTTTTAGTTGGATGGGGATAATCATCATCATATCAGAAAAAAAATGAATTTTATGATACAAAACAGTTTGTGGTAATGATCCTAATCCAATTCTGGCCAAAAAGCTTGAAATTCTGCAAGCAGAACATCCTACTCGTCAAGTGCATGAACTGAAATCGCCGAGTTGCCAGTCTATTAGTGAACGCGTCGAGTCAAATAATTGGAATCGTCGAGTCCATCAGTCAGAGGCTAGAAATGAGACTTTTTTAGCTTTGAAAAATCAACCAATGCATCAATATAACAGAAAACACCCTAGGCTCTGATATCACTTTTGGGTTTTAAGTACTATAACACTCCTAAGGTGCACATACAACCCTAAAGCTTTGGATCTAAGTTTTCTCTAGTTACACATGCAATTTCATTTTTCCAAAGCATGAAGCCTAACTAGCATGCAATTAGAGATAAACAACATAAAAATAGTTAGATAAATACCTCTTTGTTGTAGCTTGTAGTTCTTGGCCTTTCAAGAGCTAAGTGTGATGCCTCAAATGAGTCACAAATACCACCAACAATTGGAGTATAATGAGAGAGAGGCTAGGAGACACAAATCGGCTAGGGTGTCATCTTGGAACTCATGGGTGCTGATTTTAGCAAGTTAGGGTTCAATTTATAGTTTGGAATCCTTAGGGTTTCATACATAAAACCCTAAAACCTTTGGTTATCCAATTATCCATATGATAGGCCCTTTTGACTAACTCTTCATGGACTTTCATATTGAATTAGCCCATTCCTAATCAACATGAATCATTAGCCCAAACCATAAATATTACTGATTTACCTAATCAGTCCCTACAAATTTAATCAGTGTCTTTTGATCACTAAATTAATTCCAAATTAATTCTTGATCAATACCAATTAAATAATATGATTTTTCAATTAATATATTATTCTTATAATATATTAATAAATCACAAATAACCTTTTTCTCAAATATCCTTCTGTTGGGATGAAATCCTTTAAGATCGACAAGATTCAAAAACAGTAAGTAAATAAGAACACGACAATGATTCAAATCAGTTGAATGATTAAGCTTCACAGCCTCAGAAGAGCTCGATTAAGAACTGCTACTGTAGAGGCGTGTTTAGGGTTTACAAAAGATATCAAGAAAAACGTTAACCTCCTACGGTGCATGCATGCACTTTAAATACATAAACCCTAATTAATGAGACGGCTGGACAGGCCCAATACCGTGTACACAATGGACTAAAAATAATAAGCCCAATGACGCAACATCCTATACCCAACAATCTCCCCCTTTACGTCAATTGAGGCGAGAGATGCTTCACTGCTGAGTCTTCTTAATAGTCTTGAAGAGCTTGGGTATCACAACGAGCAAAGTACTACGAAATAAGATATACCACCGAATCATATCACTGAAGTTCTTCTTCGTAGCAGCATCATTCAGGCTACACTTGTTAATGATCTCCAAAATGTGTTCTAAGCAGACCGTGGAGAACAAGTGTTTGTCGGGTAAAGCGAAGAGGCACTTTTGGAAAGCCCCAGGAACATCAGTCCCACGCTGAAACATCACAATCATGTGGGTTGTATCAATCTTACCTATACACATTTCGCTCATGTCACTTGCTTTTCCAATCGGATTGACAGTGGGCTTCCGCTTCAGAACTTTAGCTATTTCGATGTCAAGCTTTGCCACTTCATATATATACGAAACCAACATTCACTTCAGATGAGCCAGAATGGGTTCGTATTTTTGCTCTTCAGTTAGCATGAGGTTGAGCAACAAAATCCAATCATGAGGATTAAGATTGGGCAGATCAGCAAGCGTGAATTCATGCATAACATTTTCTGAACCTCTTGTTGCCTTGAACTTCACATTTACAAAGCCTCCTGTAGCGATTGGCCTTGTAACTTTGACTGTTGTTAACTTCTGAGCACTCCAGGTCATATATTGAGGTTTGCCATAAGTGAGATAAAAGTCAATTAAGTCTTTATCCACTTTCACATCTGGAGAGGGAACTGTTACAATTGAATCAAAGCAGTGGAAAACGAAGGCTCTTCATGTTATTGGCATATCGAACTGAGAATCCTTCGTGTTTGCCAGGTCGAAGGAAGTAACTGGCTCCAACCAGTGAACATTTAGGAATTCAACTGCCTCATGCAATAATCGTTCTAATGTCCACAATGGAAAGAGCGTTTTTCTGCTCTCCAAAGTGTCGTGAGCTTCTCTTTCTTTTCTTTCCTTCTCCTCAGCTTGTCTCGCAATGCGAGCATTTTTGTTTAACTCATGGTCACGAGCCTTTCGCTTTAGCTGATTTTCTTCAGTTTCATCTTCTTCATCAACATCGACCATTGGATCTTTCCTTTTTGAACCCGAAGCTACATTACCCTTCGGTTCATTTGTGTTTTTAGGTGCTTCCCCCCGGCTTAGTAGCTTTAACTTCTCCCCTTTGTTTCGGAGGGACAGAGGCCTTAGAAACACCTTCAAGTCTGTTAAGAAGAGCGAAGATAGGATGGATCTTATCTGCCCCAAGTGTCTGCAAACACTAATTGTCAGAAGAGAATCATGTGCCTCAAGGAGATTAGAGAGTAGCGAATTGATATCTCCGACGCATGTTTTCATAACTGCTCGTTCAGACTTGAGGTCGTCGATTTCTTTGTTCGCGTGCTTGAGCTTGATGGATTGAGCTCTGAGTTATGTGGTGTGAAGAGCAAGTTCATCCATTATCTTACTTTCAACAGCAAAATCGTCTTGGAACTTAGTGAGCCTAGAAGAAACAGAAGTGTGAAATGCTATGTTATAGTTGGAGATACCTGTACGAAGCTGTTTGAGTTTCTCCTGTTTAGAGCGAAGCGAAGTACTGAGTTTGGAAATCGCATCATTCGCTTTGGAAGAATTTGATTCAGCCGCAGTGTGAAGCTCTGTCATAAAGGTCTTGGTTTCTGAGATTAGTTTATCGACTTTTTCGGTCGCATGTTGTCTGGAAAGGGTGGAGTTTTCAACTGCCTTGTTTGCTTTTTCATGATTGGCGGCATGCTCTTTTACAAGAGTATCAAGCATACTCTTAACTGCTGCTTCATAATATGCTTGGCTGGAGGAGGCAGTAGAAGATGCGATAAGAGTATCCAGCTTGGCGTTCAGTTCTTTGAGATGCCTTTGACTGAAAGGGGCATCATCATCACTCTCGTCTTGAATCGAGAACGAACTATAGTGAAATGTATCAAAGTGAAGTACCTCAGCACCAAGAAAGTCGTTAGAACCCTGTTTAGGTTGAGGTGAAATAGGAGATGTGGTAGAAGTAGTTGCAAAACCTGAAGTCTTTGCCCCCGCATCAGATGCATTGACATTAACAGGAGGTTCGCCTGTGGTGGTAGTGGTAGTGGTTTCAGTGAAAATAGGTGGTTGTTGAGGAATAAAAGTTGGTGGCTCAGTAGTAACAGGAGGTGGGCAAGGTGCAATTGTAATAGGAACAGATGTGGAAGTAGGTGATGTTGGAGGGGATGGAACATTGAAATTTACCTCCTGGTCATTACGGTTGACATCATCCTCAGATCCGGCTTGATTTGCATCATCCGATTCGCTTTTAGATGAAGTTGAGGAAGGAATGCGAACCTTACGAACTTGTTTCTTGACTCTCTTTCGTTTTGGAGAAGAGGGAGCAGGCTTGGACGAATCTCCTTTTGTCTTTCACTTTTTGGAAGGCAGAGTTAGGGTAGAAGGACCCTCGTTCGATTGCTTTGGTTTTCCCCCTTTCTTGATTTTATTAGCTTCATCAAGAGTAAGTTGCATCTCAGGAGTGATGACTCTGGGTCCTGAGGCTGGACGCTTCTTGTATTCCCCAATGAGTTTGCTAGTCCCCGACACACATCTGTACATGGATTCAGGAATTGAACCCACAAAGGAAAACTTGGAGTTGTCAGCAACGATGATCTTGGTAGTGTGAAAGGTAGCAATCGAGGACATCAACGAATCTGCCATGACTGGAATGTTAAGCTTCGCGATTGCACGCTGTACTACTATGGTCCAAAATCGACCCATGGAAATCTCGCTGTGTCGAGTAGTGGAGTTTGTACTTTGCACCAGTTGAGCCCACAAAACTGAACCATAGTCTAGGTTGATCCCATGGTAGAGTCCATAGAGGATCGTCATGAAGGATTTACTTGCACAATCTGAACCAGTTACCCTTTCAGAAAAAGCCTTGAAGAGAAGGGTAAAGAGACCATTCCACAGTGGAGGAAGGTTCGATTTATTGAACTTGGTAATGGAGGGGATGGGATCTGTGTACCCCATCTGATAGAACATGTCAAAGATTTGAGCAGTGGAGATCGAATCAGGGTTGACCATTGAATCATCATGAGCAACCCCTAGAATAGAGAAAAATCTAGCCTTCGTGAGTGAAGTCTTCTTCTCAAGTATCTCAAAGGTAATCCTTTCCTCCTCCTTGACATAGGCCGCTGAAGAATAAGCTTTTGACATTAGCGACATCGGAACAGACTCGAACTTGGTTAGGGAAATGACTAAAGGCGAGTACTTTAGACATTCGATGATCGGCAACATGAACGCGTCGTATTTGAACAGAGCCAAGTCGAGAATCAAGTTTTGATTCTGTTTGATAAAGAGGAGAGATGACTGAGCAAACTGTTCTTGAATTGAGGAAGAGTCAGCCATTGATGCAGGTCGGAGAAGAAGATGAACAGTTGAGAGAAAAATCGCCGTTTAGGGTTCGTAATATCTTTGAGAGTGGTAAAGGATGAATCGTTGATTGAAAGCGCTATTTATAGTGAAGGAGAGAAACCAAGCGACGATTGCGTGACGATCCCCGATTTGATGCCTAGAAAAGTGGGATGTGACAACTGTAGCGACTGACAGGGTGTCAGGTGACATCAGGCGGCGTGAGAATTAGAATCGTTTTAAATTCCATGCGCCTTTTATTTCAAAAATCTTATCTTCAATTACTGCGTCAACAACTTTTATCCCCAACGTTGCAAATTCCTTGTGTTCTTTTGAATGTATAGCACCTTTCGCTTTTAAGAAACGAACATCATAAGTGCATATAAAAGCGAATCTGCGAAACTGAAAAATGCCATAAGTGTTCCGAACCAGACTTTTGGAAAATCATAAAGATCTTCATGCAAGATTGTGCCAAAGATAAGGAAATAAAGCAAATTATAATAGTGGGATTAAAGTGATGTCAATAAGACATGAAACAGTAGATCCCGGGCACGAATCTCTTCCTTCAAAGTCAAGAGAGACGAAGAAGTATCTGTGTGGTTTCCCGTTGAAGTACGATCATTTGTTTGTTAAGAAACAATGAAAGGCATCTTTTAAAGTTAGGCTGAAAGGGTGGCTAAATCTCCAATCAAACAACGAACTTTATATAAGTGCGAGTGTTGGATGAAGTACCCGTGTGACCAGTGTAGTCAGCTGAACGAGTAGGCTTGGAATTATTTTAGTGACTAAGCGAAACTATGAAATCTCAAAAAAAAAATTAAAACTGGATCTTATGGGTAGAAAAGTCTTGGTTTTAGAACAATTCATAAAGATCACGCAAAAAGAAAAAGAGATTTCGTGGTACAATCCACAAAGGTGGAGTTACGTCAATTCCATGGTGAAAACTAGAACTTTTAATTGTTCTCTGTCAATTCATTTATGTGTGTTGAATGGTGGGTTTCACTCAGTTCGTGGTGAATGAAGCTAAGATCATGAACACAGATGTTTCGTAACCATAAACCTCAGTGGTATTGCTGAGAGTCTCAAGGGTTACATTTAGGAGTATGAAGGCGAATGGAGAAAAGAGAAGGTGGCTCTAGAGAAGAAAATGTACCTATGCTATGCGAATATGACCAAGTAGATAACTTTTAACTCAAGATGAGAAGAGTAAGGTAGCTCGTGACTAATGTGAATTTAATAGCCTAGTTAGGAAGAAACGAATGGTAGATTCGGTTCATTAAGGCTTCACATTGAGTCTATTAAGGCTTCGGTCAACATACAACATCATGCTTCTAGGGACACTTAGCTAGTTCAAAAATATGGAAATTATACCTGCCCTATCATTCGTTTTTGCAATGGAACCTGCAATGGTACTCAATGAAAAATAAGAAAAGAAAATATTTTTGTATTTTGATAATTTATGAAAAAGAAATAAACAAAACATAAATAAAATATTATGTCACATTCGATGATAATTACTTAAAGAAGACTCAAGCGAATGATAGTCAGGGAAAAGAGATCTTTCCTAAAACGAACCAAGTGACCGTTCCTTTGGCTAATCTTTATCAAGAATTCATGCTTCTATTTGATGAACTTGAGAAAGCTATCACATCTGAAGCAAAGGCAGCTAATAACAAGGAAGTTGAATTGAAAAAGATAATAGATGATGCTGCAAAAGACATGCGAAGTCAGACATCAACTGCGAATCAGTCTCAAGATCCGAACACTACTTTCCAGGAGGAGAATTCTAACTCCAATGCAAGTCCTCAGGAGAAAACGAGTGATATATTCCAGGGTGAGGGTTCATCATCTTCTAGCTCATCTCTCCAGGGGGAGGATCCACCTTCAACGCTATCACACGAAAGTCCAGTCGAGGAAGAAGACGCGAATCCAGTCTTTGAGACTCACTCATCACTCGAGGGGGAGAATACAGATGCGAATGATGATACATATATTCAATCAGAATTCGAAGACGTGGATGCTGAAAAGAGAAGGTGGCTCCAGAGAAGAAAATGTACCTCTGTTATGCGAATATGACCAAGCAGACAACTCTTAACTCAAGATGAGAAGAGTAAGATAGCTCGTGACTAATGTGAATTTAACAGCCTAGTTATGAAGAAACGAATGGTAGATTCGGTTCATTAAGGCTTCACATTGAGTCTATTGAGGCTTCGGTCAACATACATCAGCATGCTTCTAGGGACACTTAGCTAGTTCAAAAATATGGAAATTATACCTGCCCCATCATTCGTTTTTGTAATGGAACCTGCAATGGTACTCAAAGAAAAATAAGAAAAGAAAATATTTTTGTATTTTGATAATTTCTGAAAAAGAAATAAACAAAACATAAATAAAATATTTTTATATTTAAGATTTGAAAAGAAAAACATAACCAAAGGAAATATTTTTGTATTTTTGAAAGCTTTAATGAAAAATAAAATGAAGCGAGCAAAATATACAAAATATACAAGAAGATCAGACCATGAGTGTTCGCTTTAAAAAAATATGAGGCGCGGGATAGGGCGAACGTTCGTCTCAATTCGTGTCCGAAAAAATAGGAAACGAAATAGAGCGAGCGTTCATTCTATTTCGCTTGTCGAAAAAGTAAAAACGAAAGCGAACAGGTAACCCAAAAGCGACAGGCTACTTCGGAGGAAAAAGTCATTTTGGAACTGCTTCAGCTTCCATCATTCCTAGGCCTTTGAATATTCTATTAAAGGATGCTTCTGGCAATGATTTCGTGAATATGTCAGCCAATTGGTCTGCTGATCGAACGAAATGAATCTCCACGTTGCCGTCCTCTACATGATCCTTGATGAAATGATACCTCAGTGCTATGTGTTTCGTCTTTGAGTGTTGCACTGGGTTGTGACAGATGCGAATTGCACTTTCGGAGTCACAATAGAGAGGGATTCGTTTCATATTCAAGCCATAATCTCTCAATTGACTCTGAATCCACATGACCCGAGAAGTACAAGATGCAGCAGCAATGTACTCAGCTTCGGCTGTTGACAACGAAACACATGTTTTCTTTTTGGACTGCCAGCTGACAAGTTTCCCATAAAGAAATTGGCATCCTCCAGTTGTGCTTTTTCTATCCAACCCGCATCCTCCAAGATCAGCATCTGAAAATGCTTATACAAAGAAACCAGATTTCGCAGGATACGATATACCGAGTGAAGAGGTTCGTTTCAGATATCTAAAGATATTCTTAACTGCCACCATATGAGGTTCGCGTGGATTAGCTTGAAACCTGGCACAGTAATAAACAGAAAACATAATATCTGGTCTACTAGCTGTTAGATACATTAAGGATCCTATCATTTTTTGATAGAGAGTCATATCAGCAGCTGGTTTTTTCAGAGAAGGAGTTAGTTTCGTTCCGAATGCCATTGGAACCTTCACTTTGGAGTCTCCCATCATGCCGAACTTAGTCAGTAAGGTCTTTGTGTATGCTTCCTGATTTATAAAAATGTCTTCTGGTCCCTGTCTTATATTCAATCCAAGGAAAAAGTTAATTGGACCCATAGAGCTCATCTCAAATTTAGTTTACATCAACTTTCTGAATTCAGCTATTAAGCTAGGATTCGTGGAGCCAAAGATGATGTCATCAACATAAATTTGGACGATCATTAAGTGGTCACCTTCTTTCTTGCGAAAGAAGGTCGAGTCAACCAAACCTTGTTTAAATTTGGACATTTTAAGGAAACGAGTAAGAGTTTCATACTAGGCTCTTGGAGCTTGCTTCAGACCATAGACTGCCTTGTCTAATATATAGCAGTGATCATGATACTTCTCGTTTACAAAACTCGGTGGTTGTTCCACGTACACGGTATCTTCTAAGTCTCCATTTAAGAAAGCACACTTAACATCCATTTGAAATACTTCGAAGTTCTTGTGCGCTGCATATGCCAAGAAGATGCGAACAGATTCCAACCTTGCAACAGGTGTGAAGGTTTCTTCATAGTCGATGCCTTCTTCCTGACAATATCCCTTAACCACAAGTCTCGCTTTGTTCCTTATAACATTGCCTTCTTTGTCCATTTTGTTGCAAAACATCCATTTTAAACCAAGAACCGATGCATCTGGTGGAGTAGGAATTAACCTCCAAACCTTGTTTCTCTCGAAGTCGTTAAGTTCATCTTGCATCGCTTGTACCCAATCGGAGTGATCAAGAGCTATATTGACAGTGCTAGGTTCAACCTTGGAAATGAAAGAATTGAACATGTAGAATTCCACTTTGGAAAATAATGCAGTTCGTTTCGCTTTTATTTGAGATCTCGTGAGAACACCTGCAGAAGATTCACCAATGACTTGAGTTTTGGGGTGATCCCTGGTCCATTTGGCTAGTGGAGGATAATTTGGATCATAGGATGGATCCAATTCAGCATCCACGTCTTCGAATTCTGATTGAATATCTGTATCATCATTCGCATCTGTATTCTCCCCCTCGAGTGATGAGTGAGTCTCAAAGACTGGATTCGCGTCTTCTTCCTCGACTAGACTTTCGTGTGATACCGTTGAAGGTGGATCCTCCCCATGGAGATATGAGCTAGAAGATTATGAACCCTCCCCCTGGAATATATCACTCGTTTTCTGCTGAGGACTTGCATTGGAGTTAGAATTCTCCTCCTGGAAAGTAGTGTTCGGATCTTGAGACTGATTCGCAGTTGATGTCTGACTTCACATGTATTTTGCAACATCATCTATTATCTTTTTCAATTCAACTTCCTTGTTATCAGCTACCTTGCTTCAGATGTGATAGCTTTCTCAAGTTCATCAAATAAAAGCATGAATTCTTCATAAAGATTAGCCAAAGGAACAGTCACTTGATTCGTTTGAGGAAAGATCTCTTTTGCCTGACTATCATTCTCTTGAGTCTTCTTTAAGTAATTATCATCGAATGTGACATTAATAGGTTTGTTCAATCCTTTTGGATCGTTTGTTTAGAACCCTATATGCTTTCGATGTCAGCGAATATCCCAGAAAAATCCCTTCGTCAGCCTTCTCGTCAAACTTGTTTCGTTGTTCCTTTGAATTGAAAATGAAACACCTGGAACCAAAAACATGGAAAAACTTAACGTCAGGTTTTTGTTTATTGATGATTTAATAGGGAGTAACAACGAATCTTTTATTAAGAAGTGATCTGTTTTGAGTAAAGCAGGCGGTGGCAACAACATCAGCCCAGAAGTAAAGAGGCAATGATGTGAACGAAAGCATGGTCCTGGCTGCTTCACACAATGAATAGTTTCATCTTTCAACGATCCCGTTTTGCTATAGAGTATAGGGAGCAGAAAAATTGTGAGATACTCCCTTATCAGTGAGGAATGCATCGAACGCTTGGTTCTTAAATTCCAAACCATTGTCGCTTCGAACATTGCGAACCACCTTTCGCAGTTGTAACTCAATCTGCTTGATAAAATCTTTGAGCCTAGGAGTTGCTTTAGACTTATGTTTAAGAAAGAACACCCAAGTGAAACGAGAAAAGTCATCTACAATAACGAGAATATATTTGTTACCACCAATACTTTCGATTGCAGATGGGCCACAAAGATCAATGTGGAGTAGTTCGAGTGGCTCAATAACCTTCGTGTTGACTATAGTTGGATGACTTTTCCTGCTTTGCTTTCCCATTTCGCAGGCAGCACAGAGATGATCCTTGTCATACTTCAAGGGAGGAAGACCTCGCACATGATCACCAAGAACTAGCTTGTTGATGTCTTTGAAGTTGAGGTGCGAAAGTCTCCTATGCCATAGCCAACTATCGTCTATTGCAGCCTTAGTGAGCAGACAAATAGAAGGTTTCCCTCGTATTGTATTGATGTCCAATGGATACATCTCGCCTTTACGTTTTGATTTAAGCAGCACTGATTTCGTCTTCTTTTCGATAATTTCAGATCCTTCATCATCAAACGAGACCTTTAGACCTGTACCCACTACCAACTGCGAAACACTTATTAAGTTGTGTTGCAGTCCCTCAACATATGCCACTTTGCGAATTGAGAATTCGACATTCGTGATCATGCCATATCCTTTGATTTCCCCAAGTGCATTGTTACCAAACTTCACAAGACCTCCATTCTTCAGTTCTTTGTATTCTCTCAGCTCCTCCTTTCTTCCCGTCATGTGATGCGAACAGCCACTGTCGATATACCATTCAGTGTCAAACTGTTCGTCACGAATAATCTTCAAAAATTAAGCAACTTTAGGAACCCAAAGGTGTTTGGGTCCTCGTGAGCCTTTTACAGAAACTGGAAATGCAATAGAGAGATGCAATAGAGAGATCAATCATATTAATCTGCAAAAATTAAGCAGATTTAGGAACCCAAAGGTGTTTGGGGTCCTCGTGAGCCTTTTACAGAAACTGGAAATGCAATAGATAGATCAATCATATAAGTTCGTTTTATTAAGGTTGTTTGATCTTTCTTCTTTATTGTGAAAACCTTGATACGATTATCTTTCTAGTTTAATTCTTTTAAATTAGTTTGTTTCTATTTTTGTTTGTTTCTTATTTGGTTTTTAACAAACTTTCGCTCTTTTTCCTTAGATCTAGAAGAAGTGTGGGTCATTGAAACTATATTCTCCTTTCCTTTATCGTGTGGTTAGGAGGCGGAAGAGTGTGAAACTCCTGGTTTAGAAACGAAGGTGGTTTTGGGAGCTGACTTATGATTTGAAGGATATGTGGGTTTGGAGCTAGAGGATATGAGATGACTCGTGTGTCTTTGATCCTGAGGACTGTAAGGCTTACGAGATGAGAAGCCTTTTGGATTTGTGTTTGAAGAGACTTTTTGGCTTTTGGAATTTGATCCATCGTTCGTCTAAGGATTGAAACGCTTTTCACGGTGAACAAAGTTAGGGTTCCTTGAATTCCAAAATTGCTTTCGTTCCTGCTGATTTTTGTTTTACATTGCATTTCGTTGACGTTTCTGTGTTGTGAACTGTTCAGCAGATTTATGAACATTCGATTTTGCTCTTGTCTTTCGTACATGAGTGTTTTCTTGAACTGAAGAGTTATCAGTGGGATTATCCTTGGTTCCACTGGAACTTCCCTTTTCGTAGGTGGTATTAACCTTATTTAAAGGTTCAGCTACATACCTTCCTTTAACTCTCCATGAGGTCTTCTCAGATAGACCTACTGTTTCGTCAGCATTGTCAATCAGGGCGGACCAAAAGTACTCATCACACCCATCAGCGTTATCAGCTTCGACTATGGGTGTTAGTTCAATAGTTTGACATTTAGAAACACCATTAACTGCGAAGACTTGGTTAGGTGTCATTTGGACCTTTGGAAAGACTTTCGCAACTTCCTTTAAAACTTTTGGATTATTTTGAGAAATATGTGCGAATTCAACTGAATTTTCTAAAATAAGAGCTTTCGCTTTTTCAGGTTCGTTTTTAAGGAATTGTGAACAGTCGACCTCATCTTCTACAAATATTTCACTCATCTCATCGTCCTCATCGAATTCAGAAATGCTATCAATATTTAATTTATTGTCTGAACTCAATTTAGAACTCAATGAATCAAATTTCTGTACAATTTCGGTTTTGATCTTTAATCTGTCATTTTCATCGAGTAACTGTCTCAACATGTCCTTGTGGTCCTTGGACTGAATATATGATTCAGTTTTGTCAAGTCCAATTCTATAAGCTTCTGAGGTTTCGTCTGATGTGACGATAGATTCACATTGATAACAATCAACATCAATTTCATCATCTTTTAATTCCAAAAATGGCAAGATCATTTTATGAATTTTCTTACCAATTTCACAATTCAAATGCAATTGAGTGATGTTAAAATAAAGCCTCTTAGCAATCAAACAAAAGATGTTACGTTGTTTTAAAAGCTTTAAATTGTATCGCTGTAAATAAATGGACTCATCCCTAGACCTAGAAAGCTCGGACTCTATCTTCTCTATCCATATCCTTCGTTCCTCACTCTTTGATGACATCCTGCTGATTTGATCAGTTATGTTAGCATTTGACAGGCGAGTTTGTTTCAAACTTTCACTTATATTTGAAAAGGTGAATTTTAAATCGTTTAGTTCAGTTTCATAATTACATACATGAACATTAAGAGATTCAAGAATGGTATGTACCTTATTAATCAGCTGATCACATTTGCTGATTTGTTTGAGAACAGGCTTTGTAGTGAAGCAACTGTCATCCTTTCTTCCATTCGCTTCTCTTTGTCCTCCATCTGTTGCATATCCTCTCATTTGTGACACGTCATTTGTCACCACAAAGAAATTTCCGTGAGTGGGTCTTCTAACCTCTTCATCCTCTGAATCAGTGGACCATACCTCCACTCCTCCAAACTCATCATCACCATTATTACCCTGCATAATCAAAGCAGGCATCGATTTATCAGCTTTCTTTTTCTGCTTGATTTCCTCAAGCTTGCGAAGATGGTACGCCTCATCATATTCTCCCTCTTTCTTCTCATTTAATCGCCTCAGCATGTAGTCTTTAGCCAAATGATTCTTGCCATGACAATAGTTGCAATTATAACCAGAAACACCTGCAAGCTATTTCTCTTTCTTCTCTTCTTCCTTCGGGAAGCTATTCACTTTCTCCTCCTTTGCTTTTTATGAACTGTAGCTTCCCTGCCAGTTTCGGTTTTTGGAGGGAAACTTCTTCTTTGCGAATCTCCTGGGATTCGATACCATCAGAGCGAACTCTTCATTTGTGAGCTCAGTTCCAGAAAGATTAGCCTCATCTTCATCCTCATCAATTTGCTTCCCTTTTGCAACCAATGCCAGTGAACCCATGCTTGACACAACTTTCTTTTCTTTAGTCACTTCACTTTCATGCGACTTTAGAATACCTACCAGCTTTGCTAAGGTGTAATTTCGAAACTGCTCATGAGCTTTCATCGTTGATACCACATCCATCCATTCAGACCTTAACCCATTCATGAACGTTACCTTCTGCTCGATGAGTTCACGTTCAATGTTGTGTTTCGTCATCCTGCTCAAGAGATGATTGTAGCGATTGAACGTTTGACTAAGATTTTCATCAGTCTTTTGTGTGAAAGCACCAAACTCAGACAACAGGAGCGTTTGAGTAGAATGCTCCAGATCTGCATCTGTTCGATAGAGCTCTTTAAGCCTTTCCCATATAGCTTTTGATGTATCACAACAACTGACAAGGCGAAAGGTATCAGCCTATAATGCGAATCTAATGATTCTCATCGCTTTGATGTTGCTTTGCAGTTTTTCTCTCTCATCCTGAGGAACATTCTTGACTTCAAGAAGGAGTCGATTGAAATTAGTTTGAGTTTTAATCACCCTTTTTTGTTTCTGAGTGAGAAAAGGTTCCAACAGTGATGGCTTTCCAGATCAAATAACCATTATCTTCTAACCCTAGAACATAATCTTCAAAGTGAAGTGCGCAGACTTCATATTCGCTGGGAAAGAGAATGGGAATCCTTGTTGTTGACCCAATACTGCTGATGGAATTGATTTGAGAATCGTCGTGCGACATTGTAACAAGATCTTTGTAACCTGTTTAAGAATCAGACGTGTAAAAATATAGGGTAATATTGAGATCACAGCGTCAAGAACACAGAGATGACGGCTAAACAGGATCCAATATTAGCGGAAACCCTAGTGGCTTCTTGTAACAGAAGAGATGCGTATAAATTACACAGTCTCATGCTCTGATACCAATTGTTGGGATGAAATCCTTTAAGATCGACAAGATTCAAAAACAATAAGTAAATAAGAACACAACAATGATTCAAATGAGTTGAATGATTAAGCTTCACAGCCTCAGAAGAGCTTGATTAAGAACTGCTACTATAGAGGCGTGTTTAGGGTTTACAAAAGATATCAAGAAAAACGTTAACCTCCTACAGTGCATGCATGCACTATAAATACATAAACCCTAATTAATGAGACGGCTCGACAAGCCCAATACCGTGTACACAATGAACTAAACATAATAAGACCAATGACGCAACATCCTATACCCAACACCTTCCTATCAACTTGTTCTGGTGAAGGCAACCCAAAATGGACCATGTTACTATCGAGTCAAGTACATACCAATTATAGTTATGGGCTTAGACACCTAATCCAACAAACAAGAGCTAAATTTCGTGTGTTTCTTCTGAGAAGGAAGAACCGTTTATATAATAAACGAGATTAGGGTTTCATTAGGGTTGGGCCGTTATGAGTTGCTTTGGAAGCAATTCAGCGGGACCCCAGCCAGGGGCTCTGCCCCTTGGACCCCGATAGGGGTGCTGCCCCTAGACCTCACCAAAGGGGCACTCCCCCAAACCCCGCGCCAGGGGCTTTGCCCTTTGGACCCCGCTAGGGGCGCTGCCCCTTTGGAAACCCCAGACCCAGGGGCGTTGTCCCCGGATCCCTGACTTGTCGTCGAACCGACTTTTAATTTGATCTTATACATGCGTGCACTTCGCACAAACCCGAACATATATTAGAATACAAATTATGAAGCCCCTTAGCTCACATGTTAATTCCAGTTACATAAAATGACATGGTGACACTAAAATCACCAACATAAATTTCATACAAATTTGTAAGAAATCAAACTTAGTCGTTTATGAACAAAGACGATGGAAAATAAATAATATTATTATCAAATTATACATATGTCTAATTATACCATAGGCTATCAAACTTTTATTCATTTTATAAAAATATAATATGAATATGCATGAGTAAGTAAACATATTCTAAACAATCATAAATTACGCATGCTAATATAAACATTTAAAATGCAAATACATAAATTGTATTCCATTAACAATATACAAACTTCAATTTATATATATATATATATATATATATATATATATATATATATATATATATATATATATATATATAATAAGGGTAGGAAGGTAAGGAGCTAGTATACATGTAATATAGGGTATATGGAATAAGATGTCTAACTCACTCAGAAGGTAGGATAAAATAAATTTAAAAATATTTTTCTAGCATTAGATATTAGATCGTCAAATATCCCCCACCATCATGATCATAGATAGTCTAGTCCCCGTTCCCCCATAAATCTCTTCCCCACTCTCTAACCGCTCATAACTAAATGAAATTGTGTAACTAAATCCTAACTTGATGAAAAATGCAGGAACTTGCAAGGGCCAAATCAAATGTATATGATTTCTAATATCTTGTAAGATTTGCATTGATCTTTCCTCCCTCATTCCTCTATATAATTCTCTCTCTCTCTCTCTCTCTCTATCTCTCTCTCTCTCTCTCTCTCTCTCTCTTTTACTTCTTCCTTTCCAATTTTTTGCAAACACACCTGAAACACTCTCAAACATCCACTCCAAGACTATCAAATTTCCAGCTTAGTTATTCCTTTGGAGACCCACCTGAAATGAGAACAGGAAGGAGCTGATGTCCCTCGAATTCCAGCCTCCTATTCCAGCTTTTCTTTCTTCTTTTTGTCAATAATGTCAACCCAAAAATACCCATGAACATGTCTCATGTTGATGTTGTGTTCGAGGTTACCAAAAAAGCCCCAAAACTTTCCTTTTTCTTGTGTTCTTGCTGATATTTTGAGATCCAAACAACACATTGTAGAGCTGTTTTTTAAGTGACTTACAACACTCAAAAACTTCATGTTTTGCTGCCCTTTTTGAGAACCCAACAGCCATATACAAATCTATTTTTAAGTGACCAAAAGAGACTCTGAAACCTCTTGTTTGGATGAGTTTTCAAGAACTCAACAACCCCAAACAGTGGATGATTTTCGAGTAACCTACAACTCCTAAAAAGCTCATTCTTTGCTGCTATTTTCGAGAATCCAACAGCCCCATATAAAGCTATTTTCGAGTAACAATAAACCTAAGAAGATCCATCTTTTTTACTCTTAAAAATCTTATGTTAAATTCCTCTTTTGACAACCTACTTTGAGTATAAAAGAGTAAAGGTAATGACTTAAATTTTTCCTCATGTACTTCATTATGAAAATGACCAACATTGGTTATTTGAATAAAAATTAGTGATATCTAAATTAATTATCCATAATTGTACATGTTAAGATTTTCCAAAAGACACTTCCATCACATGCCTTGGACGAACTGGAACCATCTCAACCATCTCGAACCAAATATCATTATACGACAAAAGTGAGTATCTACGACCCTTTTGTTGTTTTTAAACACTTACAGGGGGATTATACATAAAAGTTCTACATAAGCTTAAAAATTTACTATTTAAGCTTATATATATATATATATATATATATATATATATATATATATATATATATATATATATATATATATATGATGTCATATGGGTGTTGTGGTAACTTTGTGTTTTACGTGCAAACTTTTGCGTCAAATAATACTCTTATATATAGTTGTTGCACGAAAAACCATCAAATATGTCATGAAAATTTATGATCTTAAGTCATTCATTTCATAAAAACTTATAAGTGATTATAAGTGTTTAAATATATAAATAGAGACCTGTTGTAGATAAGAGAAACACAACTTTTAATATTGTCTATTTCACACACTTTAGGGACATAAAGGTGACAATTATAATATGTTGTTCACAAAATCGTCATGTCAAAATTCTTATTGTATAAATGATTGGAAATATGTTGATTATGGTCACTTACAGCCGAGGTGCTGTCAAAATTTGGATAGGAAACAGTTTTGACTAACTTTAAAAGTAACTGAACTTTTAAAAACAAGTTCCCAGACATAAACAATTGTGAATTGTAACTAAATCATGTGATTGTTGTGGATCTTTCTCATCCATCAAACTAATAACACCAACTTAGTGAAGTCCTCTATAATAACTGTTAATCTTTTGTGAGTAAAGAATGTGTGTATAGATCTATACGGGTTGACACCTCCGTTTGTGGTTTCTAGCTACAACCATTGTTTGTCGAAACAAAACGAACAACAACTTCTTGTTTTTATTGTACTCTTTTTATCACGACGTCGATGAAGCGTCGTTAGGACAACATGCACCAAAATTATTTTCACTATGCTTCACGGAGGCGGTTTCAAGTCGTATGGCTCTGTTATTGTTCCACAAAATCCCATATACAAAAATAGTAATACAGACTAAGATAAGATTGTATGTAGTATAGAGATTCACTTGTAGAATGTTAAACAAATTGTTAGTGTTTATTTATATAAAATAAACACTTAATGATCCACTTTACGAATACTTGTATCGGATTTCAAGTATTGGGTCTCACACGAATCATATTGGTAACATTGTTGGCCATGTTTTTGCATAAATTATTTCGTTTAAACATTCTACGTTTTTATAAAGATTTCTTTTTAAAAAAACTCATGGAGTCAAAACCTGTTGAACGCACCAACAATTTTAGGTGACGTATTTTAGAGATGTCTATTCTCAGGTAACTAAGAAGTTGGAGGTAAGACACCATTTCTAAGAAAATTATATTTCCTTTCTTTTGCAATAAACTTGACTTGTTTTATATTATCGTTGTGTGTTTGAATTATGATGATGTAATTTCATTTCCAAACTTAAAAATATGTAATATCTTATTTTAATAATGTTAAATGTTCAATATATGAGGTTGATTGTGATCCAATTGTAAATGTCAGAACCCCGACGTTTTTCATCGTTGGTCGTGGTGTGAGAGATTTGTATCAGAGCTAATGACTATAGAGAACTTAGTATTTTCTTTTTAGAAAAAATATAACTATAGTCTAGGGCTTACTCTAGTAGGTATAGGAATATCCTTACCCTACAACAATTAAAATAAAACTTTGGAACCAAAAATTTGATAAAGATCTAATAAAAATTCAATAAGCTTTAACACATGGATTTAAATCAAATACTGAATAAGGTTTCATAAGACACATGTCATACCACAACTAAACCTAGCTTGCACACCTAAGTTTTATTATGGTAAGACATATTGCATTATCCAACTTAAACGAAGTAGTTGATCAACTAAAAGCTTAGGGATTTAAGAAACTTAAAATAAGTTCACAAGTCAATTATGTGTGTATAATAAATAAAACATAATGGTATATTAGAAATGAAATACTAATATACATTCGAGTTCTTCTTTTAGATGGATGAACTTTGGATGATGGTTCGTATTTACCCGGTGTTCTCTGGAGATCCCTACTTTCTAGAATTCCCGGCAGTGTACCAACCCATTCTCCCACCTAAACACACACTGATGCAATCCCAGGAGATTGAGCATGAAGAGGATCCGGAAGAAGAAATGGAGGAGGAACCTGATGAAGATTCTAAAGAAGATATGGATGAGGATGATGTCGACGAAGTGATAATGGTGACCAATTCAGAATCATCCGCCTCAGCTCTACCTACTCCCAGCCGCTATTTCCTTGGATCTTCACTCCACATTACTAGAAAACTGCCAGGATTTTGTTCCCAGACAAGAAGCCCATTACAATGAAGTATAACATGAGATCCTCCCACACTTAAAAGGGGATAGAGCAACCTGTTTGGACAACTGAAAAGCAGGCTGTAGGAACACTTGAGGAAGGAAAACCAACAGGCGTTGCACCCCCATAATATATGGACATTGACAAATTGTCCTTCCTATTTGAGAAAAAGACTCGTTTACATGGACAAGTCTGGCACATCAACGATGAGTTGAGTAGTGATGTGTTTATTTATACACTAATTTTAAATTTTTATAAATTCCTATCTAATCTCAACCAGTCTTAAACAAAAATAGGCAGTGTACTTAGTCGTGAAGTAATATAGTTTAAGGTAAGAAAGGGTGTCGAACACAGGGAACAAGAATGGTTTAGATCACATAATTCAAATGTTAATTAAATTAATAACAGTAAAGTAAAAGGTGCTTTTTGTTCAAAACAACAAAACTTGATTTAACTAAAACAAACAAAAGTAAAGAACTAATTAGAAACAATATATAAGAACTACTTCCACTAGAATTTGAATCCCCCAAGTTTCTATGTTTGATTTATTAGAAGTGCAATGGATTAATGAGTTGATTACCAAATTGTAATATTACTAGTTATCATGTTCTGAATCCTAGTGTTTACCAAATCGTGAACTACTATGTAATGGTTAAGCACAAGTTGAACACTAAATTGATTTTAAGGATTAGTTGAACACTAAATCTATGATCAAATCTCTCACACCATGACCAACGATGAAAAACGTCGGGGTTCTGACATTTACAATTGGATCACAATCAACCTCAGATATTGAACATTTAACATTCTTAAACTAATATATTACGGATTTTTAAGTTTGGAAATGAAATTACATCATCATAATTCAAACACACAACGATAATATAAAACAAGTCAAGTTTATTGCAAAAGAAAGGAAATATAATTTTCGTAGAACTGGTGTCTTACCTCCAACTTCTTAGTTACTTGAGAATAGACATCTCTAAAATACGTCAACTAAAATTGTTGGTGAGTCAAACGTTCAATCGCTACAATCATCTCTTGAGCAGGATGACGAAACACAGCATTGGACGTGAACTCATCGAGCAGAAGGTAACGTTCATGAATGGGTTAAGGTCTGAATGGATGGCTGTGGTATCAACGGTAAAAGCTCATGAGCAGTTTCGAAATTACACCTTAGCAAAGCTGCTAGGTAATTAATGCTCTCTAAAATAGTTAAAGTTACTAATTAATATAACCTAACCCTAGGATTTGTTCAATCACTAAATTTAACTATTCAATGATCATAAATAGCTAAATATCAAGTTCATGCAATTGGAATGGTCATCTAACTACACATAGCTTGCAGATAAGAGATAAAAATCAGAACTTTAACATATTAGGTTGTTAATCTATCAAACACAAGTAAAAAACCATACTCAATTAATTCATAAATAAAAAAAGTCAAAGCATATCAACAGGGGTTCATCAATATCTAGTGAAAGTAAAGGTTTTTACACAATATTAAGTAAACTAAAGAAGAAAAACATCACCTAAAGATTGCTAGACATGATCATCAAGCAAACCTGAAGTGAAATCTCGACACAATAACGCTTGAATGTTCAAATCCTTGCTCCAATCGAATCTCTAGATTCAAAATTGACCCTTAGAGGGTTTCTAGACTTCAAAACGAAGTAAAAGTCGCACCTATAGCCCCCCAAATTATGCATCCAAATTAGGTTTGAAAATCCCGTGTTTTTTTTATATATTTTTCGATACTTGCCACACCGTGGTAGATTGAAACTTCACGTCCACGTAAAAACTAGATTTGCCATGCCGTGGAGATGACTTTTCCACGACGTGGTCATTGGGAATCAGACTGTTGCCAAAACAAGAAAGTTGTTCGAATTTTTTTTTCTAGTTTTTAGATCATTTTGAATCACTTCAATCGGAGTTACAAGTCATGAGATATAGTCAAAACACCTACGACGGCTCAATTTGCCAGCAACATCCTTTTTGTGTCTTTTTCAGCTCCGTTCTCCTTTTGCAGCCCAACTCCCGTTTTAACTATAATTAAACATTTTCAATCATATTAAGTATCTTATATCTAAAAATATAACATTTTAATCAAATATATTAAGATAATGTCCTAAAATATATAGTTAAATAAGGTCATATCAAAATACCCCACACTTATCTTTTGGTTGTCCTCAAGCAAACTAGATTGTTATTATGCTATATCAAAACTTTGCCTACCAACATCACATACAATAACCCAATTTGAATTCGCAAATTATGTCTTGCATCAATGCATATATTTGTGTCTAGACCCTAATAACTTTCCATGTCCTAAATACTCATAATCTTCATAAACGTTCCCCACTTATTTTGAACAACCCTTATTTCTGCATCCAGTTAAATACATCCTCAAAAAACACTCTTAACCTCAAGGTAATTTTTGTTAAGTTCCCAAGCATACTTATGATAAAACATCCTAGAATGAAATATTACAAATCAAATAATCCCTTAACAATTTGCCTTGTTCTTCACTTCTTCAAGATCTTCATACTTTGCAAAATTTTATTCACTTAACAACTTTTGACAATTTTTTTTCTTTTTTTTTTCAAAACCTTTTCATTTTTTTTCTTTTTACCATATCTCTCATTTTTTTTCTCTCAAACTAAAAACCTAAAAGAAAAACATATGCTTACGCAAGGAAACTTAACCTCAACCCTTATTGGTTAAAGGTATTAGTCTAAAGTGAAATGACTACATAAGCTTTCCTGGATACATTTCAAGTACACGATACAAAACATATCATGTCCCTCAAACTAAATAAGTTTGCGTTTTTGTTTCATGATTTCACTAGAACTGGGAAGCCACAAATATACTATAACATATTAGCTTAACTAAACCTTTAAATTCCCATCAAATTATCCCACACAATACTAGCAAACTTAGTTCTAACATATGCAAAATTTTAAATTTTCTAGATTTTTCTAATTTAGACCATTTTTTGAAGTCTATGTTTTGTGGTTTTTTTTGTTTAAATCTAGCATATATATATATATATATATATATATATATATATATATATATATATATATATATATATATATATATATATATATATATATTTCAATCCAGCATTCTATTTTCCTTTTATTTGATCCCCCACTCCACACTTAAATTATAAAATGCTATCATTTTATAAAATAACAATTAAAGCATATAAAATAGAAGAGAGAGAAAGGAATAAACTCGCATTGGTTATGTAGTCGCGAGATCGGATGATTGTCATAGGTTGCTTGCTGATATAGAGGTTGTTTTTGTCTGCTAGAACACTTCTGGAACTGAACATCCTTGCAACGATTTTTGGACTCGTGGCATAAAGGTAGGCGGACAACTAATCTTTGTAACTCAAAAATTTGACTGGAAAGTTGCCACGTCGTGGCAAATAATAGACCATGGCATGGTCCCCGTAAAAGCTTGAACTCACGACAAAGTCTTCGTCACGACGCAATGAGAATTGGTGTGTCGCTGTCTTTAAATGTCAGGGAAGTTGTCGTGATGTAATAAAAGTCGCGTCTTGAGGTAGCTAGGCTAGCGTCGTGTCTTCATGAGAACTCTTAATTATTAATCACTAAATGAATCGACTAGTCTGGAAGTAGCTAATTTCTCGATCGGTCCCTCGTATCAATTTACTCATATATATAGCACTGAAAGCTCAATATACTCCTTGGTTTGCTCCATGTCGAATGTATACCCCACACTTGCATTTTTTCCCATCATCAATTTCTTAGCTGCAAATTTCTTGCAACAAAAATAAGAATCATCAAAAGCATTTTTATTCAAAATAAAACTAATAATTAAAAATTAAAAAGTGAACAACGAAAAGAAAAGAATCTCTGCATCTTCTGCACATGAGCACACACAGATTCTCCTTCCTTCAGCTTACACCCCATTAGAGCCTTGACAAATTCATAGCGTTCTTGTCTTTCTTTATTGTGAAACATTTCACCAAGTACCAAGTTGATTTCATATGGCTAGTAGTCCTCATAGTAATTTTTGAGTTTTGGCGACATAGTGCCTATCATGATACAAGGAACCTTTGTAGCATCGTCAATATGTTTAGCATTAGCAACAATTTCTTCAGGAATAACATTTTCCATGTTAATTTCGGGAATTTGGTTCTCGAGAACGTATTCCTTGTTCTCATAATGTAGATTCATTTTCAAATTCATCCAGTCCATGTAGTTTATACCACTAAGCTTTTTCTTTCGACATAATTGGCAGAAGAGTGAAGTTTGAACCTTGAGCCATAGAAGGAGCATGAAGATCACCATTTCTAGACATCTTTATAAGAGAAAATTTATGTTAGTTGATTTCAATCCTTAATATATTTTAATCCAAATTTAATATACTTAAGGTTATGATCTATATTTTTAATTCTTAATAAGAAGAGGGATGTCGTAATCAAATTGCGAATCTATTTTAGGTAAGTAGTAAATTTTACCAATTTCAATCACAATGAAACTCCTAGATCTCCTTGAAATATCAATAGTATATTTAATCTTGGATTATGCTCTTACTTTTATGACTGGGATACCGAGTCTCACAAAGATGATGTAAATAATCATGCAAACCCACGTGACACCCTTGTTCTCATTTATGATCTCACATGTATGTGTCGTTTAACCACAGACGCTCCATCAATAATTATAAACTCGAGCTATCTCATCATTTCCACTTTGTAGTCCTAAATTAGTGTGTCGGTTAACCACGCACGCTCCACTAACGACTAAGAAAGAAGTGATGTGCGTTTCATGAATTAGCATACAAGTTCACATTTTTCTTAAGTAACGAGAGTGTGATTTTTTTATGTTCTAGTACTTTATGTAATACTTTTAATGAGATTTACATCCTATTATAACCCTTTCGGATAACGACAAACCACCACACAAAGAAGCGGTGAGTGAAAAAGACACTCATTCAATTGTCATTTTATAGGTCGTTTCCTTATATCTCTCTTATAGTATAGATTCAAGAATAAAGCCTTGTCTTGATTCTACTGAAGAATTATTATTTTTTTACATATACTATTATATACTTTTACAAATATATGTAAGGGTGTATTATTAAACTTTCAAGAATACAAGGTTTAAATCTTATTAATTTAATTAACTTTTAATTAATTAATATTTAAACCATTTAAGACTTAGTAAATAGATTTTAATTAAAAAACTAATTAATGATATCAAATCTTTTGAGATTTAGATAGTTATCTTAATTAATCTTTTAGTTAAGTAATATTAATTCTTTTACTTATTTCTTTTTTTTTTTCAAAATTAGCGTTTATCTAATTACCTAGTTCAAATGTTCAAATTTTAAGAAACTAAAATAACCATTAAAAACTAGTAATTATCTTATAATTCGAAAAACGCAAGAAATTCGCTAAATTCTGTTGGAGGCTCCACCACTTCGTGGCAAGTAGAGTGCCACAACATGGTGCGACTCAGTAGACTTTTTTTTTTGGTTTCTTCATGTTTGATTTAAGTTTCATATATACACATATATTAGAAAATCATATGCTCTAATACCACTTGCAGGGTTTCTAGGTTAAAAATATTAAATCTACACAGCGGAAAACATAAAACAATTTGTGGGCACATGCGACTTAGAGATCTATGGTATTTTCACATTATAGCAACACTATGAAACAATCATCTAATCTACCCTTGTGTGAAAGTAAAAGTGATTAGAAAAGATATCTTTCACTATAATCGAACATAGTGAATCTTGAATCTTAAATTCTTCCTTTGAAAGCAAGTAAAAATAGTGTAGATTCCTCTAATGGCTCATACCCAAAAGTCTAGAAACTCTAGGAATGAAACTAGGAGAAAGGAGGCAGAGATAAATCTGAATTCTTGAATGTGTATGCTAGGATTCGAAATTGCTATCCAATGGTCCCTATTTGTAGTGGGTGGATCTCCAGGATAAGCCCTAATTTGAATATTTGTAAGCTTTGCAAAGTGATCATTGGTGGGTAAAATGGTTTTACTTTATTCAAATCTAAAAATGCTTCCTTTGCTATTTACGTCAAGTTTGACACTACAGCTAAGCTTTTTTTTAATAAAACCCAACAATTGGTATCAGAGTCATATTTGTAACCTTGGTTAGATTACTTAATGATTTGTTATTATCTTTGTTTTCGCAAAAAATAGATGGTTTTTTTGGAAGAAAATTAATACATCTTTTCTATGACAACTTTATAATTGTTAGTTTTAAGTGACAAAAGTTTACATGTATTTTTTGTCACCAAAAGCTGTCTTTGAAAAACAAAGTGTTGTTTTATATAGTTTTCAGTGTGTGTGTGTGTGTCTATATATATATATATATATATATATATATATATATATATATATATATATATATATATATATATATATATATATATATATATATATATATATATCAAGGTTGTAAAAAACACGCGACGTTAGTTAGTTGGTGGACTAGAGTTAAGGGATTAATCGGTTATGTAGGGATTAATCGGAGGATTAATCGGGGACCATTAATTGCTAACTCGTTAAATTTTCAAAAACTAAATATGACTAATATCATAACAAAGTTCGTAAATACTACTAATATCTTAATAAAATAGGTTAATATGATTAATACAACATTAATCATTCTACAAATGGTTTCTAATGAGATAGAACTTGTTCAAAGTGTTAAAATTTCATCGTTTTCTACTATTTTAGTTATTTTGTAGGCAGGGATTAATTGTTAGGCACCCTCTAATCGGTCGGGTAGCGCCTAGGAGTGTTTGACTTGTCGGAAATCCAGGAGACTTTAGATGTATAGAGATATACAAGAGGATTATGATGACCTTATATGAAGGAAGACGTGGATAGATATGTGGAGAAGTGTTTGACTTGTCGGAAAGCCAGGTTTGAACATTTGTAGCCTTATGGCAATCTTCAAATATTGGAGATTCTAATATGGAAGTGGAAGCATATTACCATGGATTTGATTACTAAGTTACCAAAGACTCCCATGAATGTGGATGCTATTTTGGTTAATTTTTGAGAAATTTACTATGATTGCTCTCCTTATAGTGATTCAGAAGAGTTCCTCATTTGAGAAACTAGCTGACATTTATATATAGGAGTCAATTTCCATATTTATATATAGGAGTTAATTTCCATATTCGAGTTTTGGACCATATTTAAAGCCACTAACCTCTATGTTTTTCTCTCTTATCAACTTCCATCACTCAAAAAACCCAACAACAAGCCAACCCTAGTCCCCATCTATTTTTCCTTGAGTGTTCGTGTTATTTGTGAGAAGTGTGAAGTATAAGCAAGAGTTTTGGTGTTTTGGTGCATTTTGGTCCCACTTATTTGATATTCCTTGGAATTTAGGAAACTGCAAGTTAATAAAGTTGTTTGAAGGACCTTTTCTGGACTTAAAGAGATGAAAAGAGATATCGGATGAGCTCTCTTTGATACATCCAAGAAAGCCCTAGCCTTTTTGGCTTTATTTGCAATGTAGGGTTGGTGTTTATAATGTTTGGACTTGTATATAGATAAATTTTGGATATTTATCCATTAAGAACCTCCCTAGATGGTTTTTGGAAAGTTATAACCTCTGAATTAATTGATTAAGCACTTAATAAGAAGTGGTTGTTCTTCCTAGGAAGCATAACATGACCAAGGATTGGTCGCGACACGAAGTTTAGTCTTGTTTGCGACTATTTTCGATTTTAGTGGTTACGACGCGACCAGTAGCTGGTCGTGACGCATGGTCGCGTCGATCGTTATACATTAACTCTTTTATTGTTGACAATTGACCATTGACTTTTTTATTAGGTTAACTTTTAGTCAAAATTTGGTGGACATGAAGTATTGGACTGAGGTTGGACCTCTAATTGGTAATAGTTACTAAGATTCATCTAATGGTAAATTTAAGTGGTTTGTGCTTGTTGGTGTATTCGAGGAGTCTCACATGTAAGACTTAGACTTCTAGCTTATGTGATTTTTCTCACTATACTATGTGTGACATTATATGTCCTTTGTATGATAGGATGTATGTGTGACTGATTAGGCTATAGTTGGACTATAGAATTTATATGTTGGTGAAAGACTATAGTTAGAATATAGCATTGTATGTAAGACTATCGTTGAACTATAAAATTGGTATAAAAGACTATAGTTGGACTATAGCATCTATATGAAAGACAATAATTGAACTATAACATTGGTATGAGATACTACACTTGGATCATAGCATTCATATGTTGTAAGAATATAGTTAGACTATACCATTTGTAAGGGTATGTGTTGTATGTGTAGTGGAATATGTAGTATAATAGGGAACTCACTAAGCTTTGTACTTACTCGATATGTTTTTTTAAATCAACTTGTTTTGGTGAGAAAGGGAAGGGCGCGCCGGGACTGTACTCACATCTGATTGACTATGTTTTTGAGACTTCTGATAAATTCTGATTTGATTCTATATTTTTATGATGACCGAAACAAAGAGATGTTTATGATGACGGGTGTTATGCAAAACATACAATCCTATGTGTGCATGCAACCCTAAATAATTTGACCTATGTTTTCGATAATTGAACATACAACTTGAATAACAAAATAGAAAAACCCTAGCATGCTACTATATTATTGAAATACAAAATTAGGTCTAGAATAATCATACCATGATTACTATATAGTAATAGCAATTCAATTCCTTGTGTGGTTGAAGCCTTAAGAGCAAGCGTCACAATTGTCACGCGTCTAGTGGTTCACACCCAACACCAACAAAGAAGAGTGATTGAGAAGGAGGAGAGGGGCTTCAATTCTTGGCTATCTCTTTAAGATAATAAGTGGCCGAAAATTAAAGGGTTTGGGTTGTTTATATAGTGCAGTCTGGAAACCCTAGATAAACCCTAATTCAAGATATCCTTAAACCGGGCAGTTATCCACTTTCCTGTTTATCCTTCAAAGACCATTATAGAAATCCATAGGCTCCAAGAAACCGTCCATGCCTTCATGGAGGGTTCTAGATTGCCTCTTGCTCAACTATTAAACAATTGCACTTCAATCCCTGCACTTTTAAATAATTCTTTTAATCCCAAAATTAATTCTAAATAATTTCTTATTAAATATTTCTTAAATATTACTATTTCTAATTAATATATTATTTTCATAATATAATAATAAATCACTTATTTGAATTTATTAATCAAATAATCAATTCGAGTATATACCAATTATAGTTATGGACTTAGACACCTAATCCAACAGTCTCCCACTTGGATAAGTCTAATAAGTATAGTTGTCAGTCTATCCTTCAAGAACTGACTAGCAAATTGTAGCTCTCAAAGTCGCTGTCGAACTTTGACCTAGTTAGTTACGTGTCCTAAGATAAGTGATCATATAATCCTCTATTCTAAATGATATCATGTAGACATGAGACATGGAATAGAATCAATCTCATTGTCCAATACTTTGTTTCCCGATTTCTGATTTGTAATGACAAAGAACTACTAATCGAACATATCAATTTAGTCCTGGTCGGGCCTGACACAATAGTCAACACCAAATCATCGAGGGGCCCAAAGATATCACTTTTTCCCCCTAAGGGCAAAAAGGAACATATAAAATTTGACTTATATGCTTGCTCTATTTACTCATCAAATTACGCACAACAATACATTTTATATCATCAAGTTACTGATGCGTTTATGTATTATCAATGCACAACCAACTTGTAAACAACAATTCATATATCTCCGTTTAAAGATTATAAGATATTATCATCTCAGAATTACTTGTGAAAAATTCCATGAAGTAATTCTCTGAGTGTGGGTTAATCCAATACTTAAATTCTCCATTTCAAAGCACTCATGAACATTGCAACAATACCATTGCTATGCCTAAAACTCTTTAGACAATCTACAATCAATTCATGACAGTCTTGATTCACTACTTACTTCCAAAAGCATGATTGACTATGGATGTTTGAATAATCTAATTATTCGGAAAGTAAAACATGCAAAATGAAACACAAAATAAATAATAGACATAAGGTAGTAATCCAACTCATAAATAAATCTCCATTACTTAATTACCAAAAGTCAATTACATTTATTTCGTTACACGTTTTGAAACTAACTATCTAACTACTAAAACTAACATCATCCTTCAGACCAATGCTCCTAGCATGCTGAATGTGCTTGACCCTACTAAGACCCTTTGTGAGGGGATCTGCAGGATTCTCTTCTGACGATACCCTTTTCACGACAAGGTGTCCTTCTTCTACTTTATGTTTGATGAAATTGTATTTTCTGTCGATATGTCTTGATCTGCCATGATATCTTGGTTCCTTTTTTAAGGCAACTGCTCCTTCATTATCATAGAAAATCTCCATTGGTTCCTTGATAGATGGAATAATTCCAAGATCTCCAATGAAATTCTTTAACCAAATTGCCTCCTTTGATGCTTCGCTCGCTGCTATGTACTTTGATTCAAATCGGGCATTGTCTCCTGTTTGGAACTTTTCTAAGTTACCGCTCCTCCAGTAAGGGTAAACACCCAACTAGATTAAGAACCGAAGTTGCCTCTGTCTGTCTGAAAGTTGGAGTCACTATACCCAGTTACTCTTAAGTTATCACTACCACCAAGAACAAGGACCCAGTCATTAGTTCTTCGTAGATACTTAAGAATATTGTTGACTGCTATCCAATGAGCTCTACCCGGATTTCCCTGATAACGACTAACCATCCTCAAAGAAAAAGACACATCAGGGTGAGTACATGTCACAACATACATGATAGATCCAACGGCAGAAGCATATGGAACTCTATTCATTTCTGCTATCTCTACATCGATACTCGGACTCCAAGTCTTACTCAGTTTGGTATTACTCTGTACAGGCAGTTCTCCTTTCTTGGAATTCTCCATACTAAAACGCTTTAGTACCTTATCCAAATATTTACTTTGACTAAGTCCCATTAGCCTTTTACTCCTGTCTCACAAAAATCCTTATCCCCAAAATATATCCAGCCTCTCCCAGATCCTTCATAACGAAACACTTTCCAAGCCAACACTTAACCTCTTGCAAAGTTGGAATGTCATTTCCTATAAGAAGTATGTCATCAACATACAAAACAAGGAATGTTACTATACTCCCACTAACTTTGACATATACACAAGATTCATCTTCATTTCTAGAGAACCAAACTCTTTCACCTTCTCATCCAAGCAAAGATTCCATCTGCGAGAAGCTTGTTTCAATCCATAAATTGATTTCTCAAGCTTACACACTCAATCAGGGTACTCCGCATCTACAAAACCCTCTGGCGGACTCACGTAAACATCCTCAGCCAACTTCCCATTAAGGAAAACGGTTTTGACATTAATTTGCCAAATTTCGTAATCATGAAACGCAGCTATGGCCAGCATTACCCTAATAGATTTTATCTTGGCCACTGGTGAGAAAGTCTCGTCATAGTCAACCCCTGGGGTTTGAGTAAAGCCTTTCGCAACCAGTCGTGCCTTGAAAGTGTGTACCTTTCCATCCATGTCGGTCTTCTTCTTGAAGATCTATTTGTACCCAACTATCTTACGACCTGGTACATTATCAACCAAAATTTCAAACTTGGTTGTCATACATGGACTTGATGTCGCTGTCCATTGCCTCTTTCCATTTGGATGACTCGGGGCTTGCCATGGTTTCCTTGTAGTTAACTGGTATATCCATATTTACCAGTGTACCATCACTAATAAACGTATCACGATCGTTAGTAATATGGAAACCATAAAACTCAGGTGGCATTCTAACTTTATTGGAATGCCTAACAGGTAAAGACTTGTCAATAGGTTCAACTAGAATTTCTTCCTCAGGTTGAGCGCTAGTATTTTCAAAAGTTCCTTCATCGTTTGACTCTTGAATTTCTTCAAGATCAATAGTGCTCCCGTTATCTACTTTGCATATGAGCTCTCTCTCTCTCTCTCTTTCTCTCTCTCTCTCTCTTGAAAGACTCCCCTTCATGCTACGAAGACCATGTTTTCACCAAGTCTGTAGAACAAATATCCAAAGGAATTCTGTGCGTAGCCGATGAAAATACATCTCTCACTTCAAGGTTCAAGCTTGTCGTGAGTCTCTCGTCTAACGAAAGCTTCACAACACCAAACCTTGAAATGTGCTAACGAGGGAACCTTCCCTGTCCACATTTTGCGAGGTGTTTTGGCAACCTTCTTTGTTGGGACAAGATTAAGAATGTGGGTGGAAGTCTCTAATGCATACCCCTAGAACGAGATTGGAAGTGAAGCTCGACTCATCATGGAACGAACCATGTCCAACAAGGTTCGATTACGTCTCTCAGCCACACCACAAAGTTGTGGTGTCCTAGGAGGTGTCAACTGTGAAACTATTCCACATTCCTTGAGGTAGTTATGGAACTCGTTACTAAGATACTCACTGCCTCTATCGGATCTAAGCATCTTTATTTTCCTACCCAATTGATTCTCGACTTCTTGTTTAAAATCTTTGAACTTTTCAAAAGTTTCTGACTTATGGTTGATTAAGTAGATATAGCCATATCTACTATAATCATCAGTAAAAGTCACATATAATCGATTTGCATCCCTTGTGGTAGATCTGAAGGGCCCACACACATCTGTGTGTATAAGATCCAACAATCCTTCACCTCTTTCACAAGAACCAGTAAAAGGTGATTTTGTCATCTTTCCCAATAAACAAGACTCGCATGTGTCATATGACCTTAAGTCAAATGATTCCAACACTCCATCCTTTTGGATTTGGGCCATGCATTTCTTGTTAACATGTCCAAGACGAAAACGCCACAAGCATGATTTGTCTATACCATTAGACGAATCAATATGAAAAAACACTATTTCCTAAATTGTCTATAATAATCACAGTTTCATACACACCATCACAAGGTAAAGCTTCAAAATAAAACGCACCATTCGTATAATTCGAAATAGAACCAATCTTCACATTAAAAAAATATCTAAAACCTTGTTTAAATAAAGCAGGAAATGAAATGATGTTTCGTGTCATCTCTGACGAGTAGCAACAATTTATTAAATCAAAACCTAACCCACTACTAAGCACAAAGCTCTAACCTCCAATCTTGGTGACAGGTGAAAATCGCCTATTCCCCATGATTAAGTTCATCCTTCGATTCTCCACATCCTCACTTCTTCTTAGCCCCTGCAAATCAGAACAAATGTGAAACCCACATCCTGTATCAAGAACCCAAGAATGAGAATATGATGAGTTATTAGATAAGATAGTGTAAATACCTGCCGATGTTGGATTCACCTTGCCATCCTTGATATCCTGCAAGTATTTTGGGCAACTTCGTTTCTAATTCCCCTTGTCATTGCAATAGAAGCAAGTGGTCTCTTTGGGGTCAGAGACAGGGGGCATCAGAACTGGATTTTCCTTTGGGTCCCGTACTAGACGACCTAGCTTGCGACTTTCCCTTCCAGTTTTGTTTAGGAGGACCTTTCCTCTTCCTCCATTTCCCTTGCCCAATGGTCAAAATAGGTGCACTTGTAGGAGATGAGGCAACACCTTTTCCCTTTATCCCTGCTTCGGCTGTTTGAAGCAGGTTGTGCAATTATGACAAAGTAGTTTCATTGTTGTTGTTCAAATGATAGGTCAAAATGAACTGATCATAACAACTTGGTAGAGAATTCAACACTATGTCGATTGTCAGCTCTTCGTTAAAATTCACATTGAGCTTGATAAGCCTATCCACGTATCGTTGCATTCTCAAAACGTGGTTTCTCACAGACTCTCCATCCTTCATCTTGCTTGCAATGAGGGAATTTACTACCTCGTACTTTTCTTGATGAGCCCACTTATGGTATTTCTCCATAAGGTCCTTGTTTATCTCGTACGACTAGTAATCCTCGTTGTGCCTTTGCAATTTTGGAGTCATCATCACCACCATGATGCACACAACCTTTGTGGCATCATTATAGTGCTTCCTATAGGCGACCATTCCTTTAGGAGTGGCCTTCGTTTCATCGATCTCATCCAAAGGTTTTTCACGGACGTACTCTTTGTCCTCGAAGCGAAGGACCATCTTGATGTTGCACATCCAATCATTGTAATTGGTGCCATCCAATTGCACCTTTAAGCAGATGTTCAAAAGAGAGAAGTTGTTGTTGGAGGAGGAGGAGGAGGAACCAGAAGCATCAGTTGGAGTAGACATCTGAAAGAGTAGAATAGACAGTTTCAGTTAGATAAGAATATTCCTCAATATAAGACCCAAAATGAAAATCAAGGCTAGGATCCAACTAAATAATTTACAACTTAGAAAAGGGATGTCGTAATCTAACTGTAAATTACATAAAGGTAGGCAAGTGACGATTTACCAATTTCACCATCGAAAAACGAAATTTTAACGAATTTAGTTTTAAATGAAATTCCTAGATCTTTTGAGAATCATTGAACTTTTCAATGGCATGTTTAATCTCCATTATGCTCTTCCTATTGTGACTGGGATATCGAGGATCACAAATAAGATGTGAATAACCATGCAAATTAACTTGGTACTCTCGATGTCGTTTATCATCTCATTTTTATGTGCCGGTTAGCCACACACACTCCATTAATCAATGATAATTTTCGAGACACCCAATGCCACTCTTTATGCGTCCCTGTTAGTATGTTGGTTAACCACACACGCTCCACTAACGACTCTTAATGTGCAATGTGTAATTTCATGGGTTAGCATACAAGTTCACATTTTTCCTAAAGTAATTAAGATTGAGAATTATATAAAAATATGTTTATTTACTTTATAATTCATTATACTTATTAATGAGGATTAAGTTGTCCTATCAAACCCGTTCGGCTAACGACCCTCCACAATCAAGGGAGTGGTGGGTAAGATTGGATATCCAATGGCACTCATTTTATAAGCCGCTTCCTTAAACTCCCCTTAGAAATCGATTTTGTGAATAAGGCATACTAGCAATTCGACTGACTTGTCTTATATGTATATAGTAATATTAGACTTTTAATGTTACATATAATATAAGGGTGTATTTTTAAAACTTTTCAAAAAAACACTAAGGTTATATTTTAAATTTTCAAAATTAATATTCAATTAATTAAATTAAAAAATAAAACCAATCATGAATTCAAGATAAGGATATCAAATTACATTTTTAAAATATTCAGTTTTATACAATTAAAAAAACATTATTAAAGGTAATTATCCTAATCAATTCATGATATATATCTTAAAACCGAAATTTGTGGATCTGACAGTCCAACACGTCGTGGTAAACAATCACCACGTCGTGTTAGAGGCCAACGCACCATTTTTTAAGAACACCACGATGTGTTTGTGGTACATAATGAAGATTTTGTTTGTTCCTTCTTGTTCAAGTCCACAATTTGTATGAATTCAATAGAAAACTAAACCTACGCTCTGATACCACTGATGGGTGTTATGCAAAACAAACAATCATATGTGTGCATGCAACCCTAAATAATTTGATCTATGTTTTCTCTAATTGAACATACAACTTTAACAAAAAAAATTAGAAAAACCCTAGCATGCTACTATATTATCGAAATACACAATTAAGGCTAGAATAATCATACCTTGATTACTAAATAGTAATAGAAATTCAATTCCTTGTGTGGTTGAAGCCTTGAGAGGAAGCGTCACAATAGTCACGCTTCTAGTGGTTCACACCCAACACCAGCAAAGAAGAATGATTAAGAAGGAGGAGAGGGGATTCAATTCTCAGCTATCTCTTTAAGATAATAAGTGGGCGAAAATTAGAGGGTTTAGGTTTTTTATATAGTGCAATCAGGAAACCCTAGATAAACCTTATTTCAAGGTATCCTTAAACCGGACAATTATCCACCTTCCTGTTTATCCACCAAAGACCATTCTAGAACACCATAAGATCCAAGAAACCGTCCATGCCTTCATGGAGGGTTCTAGATTTCCTCTTGCTCAACTATTGAACAATTGCACGTCATCCCCTACACTTTTAATTACTTCTTTTAATCCCAAAATTAATTCCAATTAATTTCTGATTATATATTAATTAAATATTACTATTTCTAATTAATATATTATTTTCATATATAATAATAAATCATTTATTTCAATTTATTAATCAAATAATAAATCAACCTCATTCTCCAAAATCATCCTTCCCAGTTGCTAGTCTTGAGGGCAACCCAAAAGGACTATGCTACTATTAATTTAAGTATATACCAATTATAGTTATGGGCTTAGACACCTAATCCAACATATGATACTTTTCAAAAAGTTGTTTTTGGTTGTTTGAATCTTAATATTTAAAAAAAAATTGGTTAAAAATGTGGGATGTTAAGAAGTTTTTTTGTTAGGGATAAAAAGTTAAGTTTGGAAGACTTTAATGAACTAAAAATAAAATTTCATGGAGTCTTAGGAAAACATGATAATGAGATATGGACATTGAAGAAAATAGTCAAGATTCTGAAAATCAATAAAGATTTTATTGGTTTTATCAACATGTTTAATGTGATGGATCAGAAGGCAATCTCAGCTATCAATAAGAATATCTACTCAACTGCTTACAAGCATATTCGATCCTTCATGCAATTCTACTATGCTCATAATTCTCTGTCTGAGTTGAATTGGTGAATGAGGTCAATAAGACGGTTCTAATCCCCAATACATAGGAGAAGAATATTACCAAGTACAAAGATGGAGAATTTGTACTTCACTGTTGGGGAATAGAGTATATGACTAAGAAACATAACTGTTAGAGCTTTTATTCATGTGGACGATAAAGAAATATTTCATCTTAACATGATTCGGAGTATTATTGTTCGTGTCACTATTTGTGATGAAAACTCAGAGGGAAAGAAAGAAAATTGTTAATCACTTGACATGGTATCACACCCCAAAACCGGAATGGCAGAATCGTTCGGGGGTGGAGGACGTCATGTATGATATCACAACAATGAATAGTAGTAAACAAGCAACAACATCATCCATTGAATTAATAATATAATTTAATACAAGTGTGTTCTGTGAAGTGTAATAGACACTAAAAATGTAAATCAAAATAAAAGATGAGTCTTGAACGAGCTCCATCTTCACAAAATCTGACATCGGTACCTGTCTACTAATGACCTGAGAATACAAGTTATTTTGAAAGAGAGTATCAGCTTTAAAGCTGGTGAGATCATAAGTATATTAGTGTCATTGTTTGTAAGAAAGTGTTTGTAAGTATGTGATTTGTAAGTTTGTAAATGTTTGTAAAATGTTTGTAAGTGTTTGAATCTCCTAGAAAACCCTATGTTTCCTACTAAATGTAGCCTTCTACCAAGGCATCAAATGTTTGTATGTAAGTCTCTTGTAAGAGTATGTATTTTCCCAAATCTGACTATCATTAACCAAAAATATAGTTTTTACATTACTCTTCATTGTGTGAAGATCACAAAGTGAATGCAATGGGGAAATAAAATAGTACTGTAGTGTTGTATTAAGTAACTACTGTTGTACTAACTACCTTAAACCAATTGTTATTTAAAGTACTATGTGATCTGCCTGTACCATACTACCGACTAGAAACACGACGATGTAAGACGTCGGAAGAAATGACGTTTGGCACCCGTAGACTTGCAAGTCCCACTGTAGCGAGCAGCAAGGTGTAGGATAGTCAATCCAGTATAGATCTATACACAAAATCAATGCTCTCCATTTAAGGAGATTCTGGATACAAAACGAGCCATGACAGGTGATGTCATGCCCCGTTACGTGGCTCACATAACTGTAGTAGTATTCTTGTATATGTATTGTGTGTACTAGTTGTATTGTGTGTTCTCTCTCTGTCTAGTATGTATGTATGTTCTCTCTGTTTCTCATAATAGTGTGTTCTCTTGTATAATGTATAGTATGTACTAGCTGTATTGTAATGTATAGTATGTACTAGCTGTATTGTATGTTCTCTCTCTGTCTAGTATGTATGTATGTTCTCTCTGTTTCTCATAATAGTGTGTATTGACTCATGTATGAACTGACTCATTGTATGTTTCATTGTTCTAGTAATAGTATTAGTAACTTCTTAAACTATACCTACTATAGTTTACTAGCAATGTTGTTTGTATGTATGAACATGTTTGTATACCTTTGCTACCCAAAGGTATTGAATAGAAAGAAGGAACTTTTATATCTATATACATATACATAATATATAACTAGGATTCAAACGACCTTCGTACAAACAACCGATACCCTAAGTCCACAAGCAAACAAGGAACAGGAGGTAAGGTGAGCATCAGTCCTAAGTCCTTTCAATCCTACTTATATAACTATATCTATATAGATACACATTTAACAGCATATAAGTTTAAAAGAGTTTAATAAAAGCATTGGACATGTAAAAGAGTTTAATAAAAGCATTGGACATGTAAAAGAGTTTGTAAAACAGTTTGAAGTAGTTTGTTTGATAACACAGTTTGAAAAGTAAGAAATCCACTTGTTTGGTAGTTATTAATCACATGTGATTGATATAATAACTATAATAGTTCAACTTGTATCCCCCCCATAAAAGCATTTAAAATCATTTAAAAGGTTGATTAAGGGGTATGAACTCACCTGTAGTGAGTGGTTTGGATGAACGGATGGTATAGGATGCTAAGTGTCAAGTGAAGACTTGAGCACACACAAGGATCCTAGTTATCATATAATAACACATATATGTATCCAATTAGTCAATTAACAACTAATTATTTAAGTAAAGACACCCTAAAACATAGATAACACTTTGATTCAAGTGCTAGGAGTACATTAGGGTTGCATCTAAGGGGTGTAGGGCCTCTCAAAGGAGTTTATGGTCCAAATGGTAACAACTCATGAGTTTACGGCCCATGGTCATTTCCCCCATGAGTTTACGGCCGTAAACTCATGGTATTAAGTACCATTTTGTGTTTTGAGGTCTTATAAGTCATAAAGAAGTATCCTTACTTCAAGTCTAAGCCTTAGGAAGCATTAGTGGCACAATGGCACCACTTTATAGAGTTTACGGCCCATGGACCATTTCTCTATGAGTTTACGGCCGTAAACTCTATGTGTTCTTGATGTTTTTGATGTTTAAGGTCCTAAACACTTCAAGGAAGTGATCTAGACTAGTATCCAAGGCTAAGGAAGGGACTAGGGCTCACTTTGCCCCATCTATTAGGGTTTACGGTTCAAGAACATGTCTTGACCGTAAACACCTTTGATCTTGTGTTTCTTTGTGTTTTCTAGTTGACTAAGAAGTGAAACAAGCCTTACAACACACTAGGGTAGGAATACTTACAATAAAGGAGCTTGAAAGGGTGTTCACGGCCCAAGAACACTAGTGTGTGTTCTTGGTGAAATGAAGAATGCTTGAAGATCTAAACAAATGGAATGATTCCATGAAGAAACTTTGGATGAGATCAACTAAACAAGGAAGAAAACACTTACTTTCTTGAAGATCTTGAAGAAACTTTGGATGATACTTGAGAGAGAAATGGTTCTAGACTTGAAAATGTGAAAAAGAGCTAAAAATAACTAAGTGTCACTTATATAGTCCTTAGGGTTTACGGCCCCAATACCATTTGGGCCGTAAACTCCAAACTCTTGGAGTTTTGGAACTTAAATGTTGCACACTTTACCCTAAAGTATCCTCTCTCCATTTATCTCTTGAAGTACTAGGTTTTAGAACCCTCAAACTGACTCCAAAAAGCTTAAAATTTAGCAGAAACAGTTCGGACTTCTATTGAAGTGAGTGGTTGAATAGAATAGAAATTTCGGGTTGTCACACATGGTGGTTAGTTGTTCGGAACACCCTTATTAGTGTAACGCATGTCATCAAATGATTTCGGAATTTAATTGGCTTGAAACAAAAGGGGAGATTGTAAGGTTCGGAATATTTCTTCATCAAGTTTGCAGCTTTGTTGGATTAGGTGTCTAAGTCCATAACTATAATTGGTATATACTTGAATTGATAGCAGCACAGTCTTTTTGGGTTGCCCTCAAACCTAGCAACTGGACAAGGAAATTATGAAAGGAGAGATATTGATTTATTATAAGATTAATAAATTAAAATAAATGATTTATTAATATGTTAAAAGGTTAATATATTAATTAGAAATCATAATATTTAATTAATAGTTAGCCAGAAATTAATTAGAATTAATTTTGGGGTTAATTGTATTAATTATAAAGTGCATGGACTAGTTTGCAATTATCTAATAGTTGAGTGGAAGGTTCCAGAACCTCCTTGGAAGGGGGTGGACAAAATCTATAGGGGAAACCCTAATGATTTCGTCAAAGGGGCTTGGATAAGGCCTTTAGATAAGCTTAGGCCCCAAGCAAAGGAACATTAGGGTTTTCCGTAAACCTTAGCCACCTCAACTATATAAGGAGGCCTCTAGCTCCTAACATCGGTGACTCCTTCTCTTGAAGAAACCCTAGGCCGAAATTGCATACCCTAACCTCTCTCCTCACAAGTTTCCTTCTTGCTAGCTCTTGGGTGTGATTCCATTAGAGGCATTACAATTGTGGTGCTAGGCTTCCAAGAAGATCAAGATCAAAGGATTACCAATTGTTTGCTATAACAATTGAAAGGTATGTAACTCTAAAACCCTATTTGGTTAATTTCGAAAATAGCCTCTCTCCTTAGGGTTCTTGTTTTGCAATTCAAAATTATATGTTCAATAGTTAAAACATAGATCCAAAGTAGGTTGCATGTGAACTTAGGAATTGTTTTTCTAGGTTATTTGTTTGACCTAAAACCCATCAGTGGTATCAGAGAAATTGGTTTTGTTTTAAATTGAATTGCTATAATAGTTGAATTGAAAATTAGGGTTTATGGCTATTAAACCCTAAATGGCCAAGTTTTTGTTTTTAGGGTTTTTGGCTTGAAGGGTTTTCGAAAACCGTAGCCTCCATGAACCCTAATCGAAATTAGGGTTAGGGTTTTGAAAAACCCTCGCCTCCTCCCTTGAATTTCGAAATTTGCTTATAATATTAGGGTATTTATTTTATTTTGGATAATTATTGCCTAATTGGATAATTATTGCCTGATTGGATAATTGAGAAAAATAAGGAAATTATCATTTACCCTAATTTTCGAAATCTAGAGGGATAAGGACTAGGATTAAATTAATTGTTTAATTTGATTAGATAATCCTTACAAGATTTAATAAATTAATTAATAGATAATTATTAAATCTAGTTCTTTGGTTTATTTTAAATTTAAAAATTAATGGTTTAATTTTCGAAAATTTTATATAAACCCTAAAGTTTTAAAAGGTTTAAAACACACCTTATATATATATATATATATATATATATATATATATATATATATATATATATATATATATATATATATATTATAATTAAAAGTTAAATATTATATATGTATAGGAATTGGTCAATCAAATCGCTAGTATGCCTCATTCACGAAGCTAGTCTATAAGGGGATATAAGGAAACTGCCTATAAAATGGTTGTTGAATGGGTGTCCACTCTCACCCACCGCTTCCTTGATTAGTGGAGGGTCGTTAGAAGAACGGATTTAATAGGACAACTAAATCTCATTAAAAGTATAATGTTATTAATGAAGTACTAGAACATTATTTTACAAAAATCCCAACTCTAGTTACTTTAGGAAAAATGTGAAAAGTAGGCTAACCCATGAAATTGCACATTATGCTTTATTGGTCGTTAGTGGAGCGTGTGTGATTAACCAGCACACTAATAGGCACTAATAAAGAATAGTAATGGGTATCTCATAATTTTCATTTTGATGGAGCGTGTGTGGTTTACCAGCACATCAATAGATAATGATAAAGACAATGAGGTTACCAAGCACATTTGCATGGTTATTCACATCTTGTTTGTGATCCTCGGTATCCTAGTCACAAATAGAAGAGCATAATCCGAGATTCAAACATGCCATTGAATAGTTTCAATGTATCTCAAAAGAATTAGGAATTTCACTTCATTTCGTCCTATGATGGAATTGGTGAATCGTCATTCACCTACCTTTATGAAATTTACACTTGGATCTCGGCATCCCATTTCTAAGTTGTGAATCATCATAGTTGGATCCTAACCTTGATATTGTATCTTTGGGTTATTATATTGAGGTATCTTGAAATCTAACTAAAACTATCTTTCTTTTCAGATGTCTACTCCTGGAAACACTTCTGCTTCATCATCCTCCAACCACAACTTCTCTTTGCTCAACATTTGCTCCAAAGTCGTTATGGATGGCTCAAACTATAACGATTGGATGCGCAACATCAAAATAGCGCTTCGTTTTGAGGATAAAGAGTATGTCCTTGAAAAGGAGCTCAAAGAGGTTGATGAATCCAAAGCCACTCCTGAAGAATATGCTGACTACAGAAAGCACTATGATGATGCTACCAAAGTGGCATTAATCATGGTCGCAACCATGTCCCCAGAACTGCGGAGGTACTATGAGGACTACTGGCCTTTTGAGATGAACAAGGACCTTATGGAGAAATACCATAAGCGAGCTCGTCAAGAAAAGTTTGAGGTAGTCAAGTCACTCATGGCTTGCATGATAAAGGAAGGGGAGTTGGTTGTTAGTAATGTGCAAAGAATGCAACGCTACATAGAGCGCTTGATCAAGCTCAATATTCACTTTGATGAGGAATTGGCCATTGACATGGTCTTGAACTCATTACCTGATTGTTATGGCCAGTTCATCCTAACTTACCATTTGAACAACACTGAGCAGACATTGGCCCAATTGCACAACTTGTTGCAGACAGCTGAAGCAGGGATAAAGGGTAAAAGTATAGCCTCCACTCCTGCAAGTGCCCATGTCTTGGCTATTGGACAGGGTAAGGGGAAAAAGAGGAAAGGTCCTCCTAAGCAAAATTGAAAGGGCAAGGCTCAAGCTGGGTCATCTAGTAGTGGCCTAAACGCTAAGACAAATTCTACCATTCCCCATGTTTTTGATCCAAAGGATGCTGATTGCTTTTATTGCAATGACAAAGGGCACTGGAAGAGAAGCTACCCAAAATATCTGCAGGACATCAAAGATGGCAAAGTGAAGCCATCTTCAGCATGTATTTACACTATTTCTTCTAATAACTCATTATCTTCTCGTTCATGGGTCCTTGATACAGGATGTGGTTTTCACATCTGTTCTGATTTGCAGGGGCTAAAAGAAAGTGAGGAGGTGGAGCGAGGGAGGTTAAACTTGATCATAGGGAACATAAAGTCTTCACCAGTGACCAAGATCGCAGTTTATCAACTTTTGCTTAATAATGATGTTAGATTAGATTTATTGAATTGTTGCTATTCGTCTGAGATGACGAGAAACATTATTTCATTTCATGCATTTTTCAGACAAGGTTTTAAGTATTCTTTTAATGATTTGAATGGTTAAATTTCTATTTATAAGAATGGTGTTTTTGTGTTTGAAGCTTTACCTTGTGTGTGTATGAAACAGTGACTTGTGTTGATAGCTTGGGTAATAGTGTGTTTAATATTGACTTGTCTAATAGTGTAGACAATGCATGCTTGTGGTATTGTCGTCTTGGACACATTAACAGGAAACCAATAGCCCAACTCCAAAAGGAGGGAGTGTTGGAATCATTTGACCTAAAATCAGATGATATGTGTGAATCTTGTCTTTTGGGAAAGATGACAAAATCACCTTTCACGGGATCTTGTGAAAGAGGTGAAGGTTTGTTGGACCTCATAAATACTGACGTGTGTGGACCCTTCAGATCAACCACAATGGATGCTAATCGATTTTATGTGACTTTTACTGATGATTATAGCAGATATGGCTATATCTACTTAATTAAGCATAAGTCAGAAGCCTTTGAAAAGTTCAAAGAGTTTAAACATGAGGTCGAGAATCAATTGGGCAGGAAGATAAAGGTACTTAGATCCAATAGAGGCGGGGAGTATCTTAGTATCGAGTTCAATGACTATCTAAAGGAATGTGGAATAGTTTCACAATTAACTCCTCCTAGGACACCACAGTTAAATGGTGTAGCTGAGAGGCGTAATTGGACATTGTTAGACATGGTTCGTTCTATGATGAGTCGTGCTTCGCTTCCTATTCTGGGGGTATGCCTTAGAGACAGCCGCCCACATCCTCAATCTTGTCCCTACAAAGAAGGTTGCCAAAACACCTCACGAAATGTGGACAGGGAAAGTTCCCTTGTTAGCACATATTAAAATCTGGGATTGTGAAGCTTTCGTAAGACGAGAGACTCACGACAAGCTAGCAGCTGGAAGTGAGAAATGTGTTTTCATTGGTTACCCAAAACAGTCTTTTGGATATTTGTTCTACAGACCTAGTTAAAACGTGGTCTTTGTAGCACGAAGAGGAGTCTTTCTAGAAAGAGAGCTCATATTCAAAAAGGACAGTGGGAGTACCATTGACCTTGAAGAGATTCAAGAGTTACCTAATGAAGGAACCTTAGATGACACTAGCACTCAACTAGAGGAACCAGTTCCTGTTGAACCAGTTGATAACTCATTACCTCTTCGAAGATCCACTAGGGTGAGTGTGCCACCTGAGTTATATGGTTTTCATATTACTTCAGACGGTGACATATTCATCAGTGATAGGACACTGGTAAATTTAGATGAACCAGTTACTTACAAAGAAGCAATGGCAGGCCCAGAGGCTTCCAAGTGGAAAGAGGCAATGTACAGTGAGATTAAGTCCATGTATGACAACCAAGTTTGGAATTTGGTTGATAGTGCACCAGGTCGTAAGACAGTTGGGTGCAAATGGATCTTCAAGAAGAAGACAACCATGGATGGAAATGTGCACACATTCAAGGCTCGACTGGTTGCAAAAGGTTTCACTCAAACCCCTAAGGTTGATTATGATGAGACTTTTTCACCAGTAGCTAAGATTAAATCTATTAGGATATTGCTTGCCATAGCTGCTTTTCATGACTATGAAATCTGGCAGATGGATGTCAAGACTGCTTTCCTTAACGGGAAGTTGGCTGAGGATGTTTACATGAATCAACCAGAGGGTTTTGTTGATGCAAAGTTTCCCAATAGAGTGTGCAAGCTTGAAAAATCCATTTATGGATTGAAAAAAGCGTCTCGTAGCTGGAATCTTTGCTTCCATGAGAAGGTCAAAGAGTTTGGTTTCTCTAGGAGTGAAGATGAGTTCTCCGTGTATATCAAGGATAGTGGGAGTATAGTAACTTTTCTGGTGTTATATGTTGATGACATATTACTCATTGGTAACGACGTTCCGACCTTGAAAGATGTTAAGTCTTGCCTCGGAAAGTGTTTTGCGATGAAAGACCTTGGAGAAGCTGCCTATATTCTTGGGAATAGAATATTGAGAGATAGAAAGAATAGACTAAATCGACTTAGTCAGAGCACATACTTGGACAAGGTACTAAAGAGGTTTAGTATGGAAAATTCCAAGAAGGGAGAGCTACCTTGTAACGACCCAAAAATCAGAGGTAAAAATTTCATTTTTATTATAGCTAAAACATTGATACCATTTATTCCAAACATGTCAAGTCCTCATTAAGTAAAACATTTATCAGAGTTCGTCCCAAAATCATTCATTGCGGAATCATAGGTGTGTGCACTGCGATCAATCCGAGCCCTTCATATCCAAATCGATGAAACCTGAAACCAAAACTGTAAATCGTAAGCACAAAGCTTAGTGAGTCCCCCAGAGCATACCCCACACCCACAATCCACATAACACATATCGTATTAGTTGTAAAAGCTATCTCTACAGTTAGCCACAAGGGCTATCTCTACCATCAGCCATAAAGGCTGTCTCTACCATCAGCCACAAGGCTATCTCTACCATCATCCATAAAGGCTGTCTCTACCATCAACCATAAAGGTTGTCTCTACCATCAGCCACGAAGGCTATCTCCACCGCATATCATGCATACATACAAATCACACACCTCTACATAGCAAGTATACCAATAATCATAAAATTAGCTAATTAAAGCTACACACATATCACATAACCCATGCATACATAAAACCTGTAAGAATGTCATGGGCTACCCCATATGGACTTTACCTAGGACTGCCATGGGCTACCCCACATGGTCTTACATCTAATGCCATGGGCTCCCCCACATGGTCTTTACCTAGGAATGCCATGGGCTACCCCACATGGTCTTATATCCAATGTCACGGGCTCCCCCCGGGGTCTTCCATGCGAAAACACACAATCACATATCATAACAAATCACATATCATATCAAATCACATAATGACCAACACATATAACATAATCACATAATGGGCCGGCTTTGGTGCCTTAGACCCATGGGTATGGTGAGAAGACTCACCTCTCGACTGCTGAACTGATAAGCTGAAATCAGACATATCCCACACGTTACTCCTTCTCAACTGCCCATAATCATCAGGTGACTAGCTTAACACAATCCTATAAATACCCTCAGGTCAACTCTGGTCAAAGTCTATATCTGTAGTCAAGGTCAACAGTCCATATAGACCTTGACTCGTCGAGTGCAATTAGCCACTCATCGGGTTCCTTGCTTAACTCGTCAACTCGCCGAGTCACCCGAGAGACTCGTCGAGTTCCTTGATGTTTACGGCCGTAAACCCTCAACCACAAACCCCTGGCCGTAAACCCTTTGGCCGACTCGCCGAATTGATTAAAGAACTCGGCGAGTCCCTTTAGTCCTACTCGTTTTCGGCCTTTACAGTGGAAACCAAAGCTCCAAATCACAGATCCAACCACTTATGGTGTAGTTACCACGTAAAGTTGCAAACTTTACGTGTTATGCAAAGCATCCAAGGCTAGAAACACTTAAATAAAGCTTGACAAGGGACTTAGAGCATAAAGGGGGCCAATACTTGATAAAGTTCGAAACTTTAAGTCCCCAAAGGCCCTGAGATATCCAGATCTAAAGCCATATGCTCATACCAAGCTCAAATCCAAGAATGATCCCAAACCATGCTAATAATGACCATAAACTTCCATAGAAGGAAATCTAAGCAATGAAAACCCAAGGTTTCGACTTTATACCTCAAAGTAGCTGCAATATTGGAGGAAATACCAGATCTACTGCCTTCCATTCAGTACAACCTCTTCAAGCTTCAAGTTCCTTCCAAAAGAGCACCAAGAATCGCTCTCCAAGCTCACACACACACTTAAAGAGAGGGAGGGAACGAACTAGGGTTTTTCTGGACAAAGGGGGAAATAAGGGAGGCTGAAATTGAGACATAATCCCTTTAAATAGGGTATCAATCCCTAAAATTTAGGGTTTCCTCTACAGCGCCTACTCGCCGATTCGGGGCCTTCCGACTCGTCGAGTAGGGTCGAAATCCCGCGATCCTTTAAATGAATCTACTCGTCGAGTTGGAGCTCCCAACTCGCTGAGTCCCGACACCAAGACTCTAAAAACTTGCATCCATTAAGAAATTCCTGGAACAGGTGCTACAAGTCTCCCCCACTAGAACTAGACTTCGTCCTCGAAGTCTGCCGTCGTAAAGTCTGGGTAATGCTCTCGCATCTCCTCTTCCGACTCCCAAGTCCATTTGGAGCCCCTTTGCTGCTGCCATTGCACCTTTACCAATCTTATTTCCTCATTCTGACGACCCTTAGTCTTCCTATCAAGGATCGTAACCGGCTTCTCGATATAGTTCAGGCTCTCACCCACCTGAATGTCATCCAACGAAACGACTGTGGACTCGTCAGAGACACACTTTCGAAGCTGAGACACGTGGAAGGTGTTGTGAATCTGACTAAGCCCCTCTGGCAGATCCAAGCGATACGCCACATTGCCCACCCGGGCCGAGATCCTGAACGGGCCTATATATCGAGGCCCCAACTTGCCTCTTTTGCGAAACCTGATAATCCCTTTCCAGGGCGACACCTTCAGCAACACGAAATCCAAAAATGAATGAATTCCTTGCAACCTGATCACATCTACTTCATCTAAAATCTGAGGTCTCGAGGTGGTCTGTCTCCCTGACAGACTGCCCACTCTGAATCATCATCGAACTGGTTCCACAAGAAAACCAATCTAAATAGAATACTTCCCACTTGCAATACCTTGAGGCTTCCTACAGAACAAAGTCACCGATCAACTGCGGCTAACGAATAACAAGCAATTCAGACACAGACCCCCAAATCCATAAAGTCGCTCCTACTCCTATTGTTGTCATATGGCTATTTTTCAGAAGAACAACCGGGGACCTCCCTGGCCCCAACCGGTCTACCAACAGTCTGGGACACCGTACCCCTACTCGATTGCTGAGCCAAACCACAGTCAGCAGTCCACTGCGACTTCCGAAGGATATCTCGCTAACCATAACTGCCCTATCTCCTTCCATCCGATTGATCCATCCAATGGTGATAGGCTGACAACCCGTCGCCACTGAATCCGATGCAAAAAGGCGAATACTACCAGAATAGTTGTAGTCTTACATCATACCCGGTCTCCTTCGACCTACCGTTTCCTGATTCCGACATGTCGTGGCTTTATAACAATTAGAGCCACCCGAGACACATCCCAATGACTTAAACCACCATCAAACGAACCTGTTCACCAACCTAGAATTCTGACCTCGATGTCCTTGTCATATAGATGCCCCACATCCCACCTCGCTGAAACGAGATCCTGCATGAATTCCGATTTGGATTCCTATCCAAATCCGAATTGTTACTCCTCTCCCATCAAGAGTTCCTCAAATCGGCATTTGCATAATGCCCCATGACTTCCCGTCATCCTTTACTTGACCGGTTAATAAATACCCTTAGCCGATTCCCTGAGACTTCCAGTATTGCACCCGGTCCAACCACCAGGTTCCTATGAGATCCCAAAACAGGGCTTCCCAGCCGCAGCCCTACAGAAACATGAACCACTTAACCACAAGATCCTGTATCACAAGGTCCAACCCTTAGCTAAGCAGTCTCTACCGGTTCTAACCTGAACTCCCATTACACGTCCAGGTTCGCCCCCGGATAACTGATCGATCATTCACCTCCGGTCCAGATCCTAACTAAGCTGTGGCTTTCCCACAACCCTGCGAACTAGCCTACCCTAGTCCAGATCACCTGGAAAAAAAAATATAATCTGTGAACGCTACGGCACCCCCGCAGTCTTACAACACTCTCTACCGCTAGTGAATGCTACGGCTCCACCGTAGTCTTACAACACTCTCTACTGCTAGTGAATGCTACCCCCCCCCCCCCCCGCAGTCTTACAACACTATACCCTAACTGACCGTTAGTGAATGCTACAGCTCCCCCGTAGCATTACATCACTTTCACCCTATCTGAACATTAGTGAGTGCTACGGCTCCCCCGTAGTCTTACAACACTTTCACCCTTGCTTCTGACCCGGATACCTGGGCGGTTCTCCACTACTTAGATTTAACTAAGTCCGTTCTGCACACGAAAATTTGCAGGATTCTCAATCCTCATTACGTTCCAATGCTCACCTTGTTGACGACCGGTGCTCACCAAAGCTAGAACACCATGCATAACCCTTCCAAAACAACACGGTTCCCAAAAACCAACTACACATCTTGTGTCCCAACAATGCCAATGACTCTAGCTGCTCATACTGATATCACATTCAGATCTCGGGGTCCAAAAGTCGGATGCTCCAATCAAAACTTCAGCATCAACTCTCTCTTCCTTTGACAACCCTGAAATCCTTTCCAAACATAGTTGCTAAGGTTACTGAACCCAATCAAAATCCCCTCGTACGAACCCTCGAACCAACCCCGACCATACTCACAATGACACTTGAATGCTGGAAGAATCTGCGATATATCAGGAGATGATCCTGTACTAATCCTCCCAAAATCACGTTATGCAGATGGCATATAGCTCTTCTTGAAGGTGTGTATAACTCAACCACCACCAGAGATAACAACCAACGATACGCCTATCCATGCTCGCACCCTTGTCTGCTGGAGTTCCAATCTCCCCAATCTAACCTTGCAAGTGGGGCCCCTCCCTGCTGGGCTCCGGCTCTACCCTCTCGTCCAATGGTGCTCCTCAAAATAGCCGGAGCGGATGCGCTCACCTCTCCTCTCTGATTCTCAAACGGCCGACCTCCTTGTCACCCTTCTGATCGCAACAAATATAACGGACTTTCCCCCAGTGGGCAATCACTGAAAATGTGACCAAACCTGCTACACCCGTAGCAACCCAGATCACCGAACAGATTCCGACAACGACTCGGAGCAATCACAGTACACACGGATTCCGCTCCGCGTGGCACATTCGTCTGAAGATCTCTCAAAGATTCCTCGACATGCTGAATGGCATCTGCCAACCCTTTCTAACCCATACAATAGCAGAAAACCGAACCGAGATCCAACTTATCACCATCCCAAAGCAATGCAAATTCCCGATATACACCGGGAATGGCCGAAGATAGCTTATCCGCAAACATCTGGAGGAATCCTGACCACCTCCTCCTGAGTTACCCTGACCATCCTGAGAACATGATGTAATACTTTATTCCGATCCTAATGACAATCTAACCCTTGGGGAGAAACTCCATTATGCAGTTTCTGCAAGCGCTGCACCGAATCCGGCCCCACTGGCCTCTCAAAAGTTGATCAAAGCTTCTGGATCTCTTCCCGAGATCCTCCACTAACTTCACATGGCCTGAACCTCTCTGCTCAAGGTACTCCTAATCAATCTCCCGCCCTCGGGCCCTAGAATCCATATCATCCAGGGTCTCACACCCTGACCTACTCACTGGCTCAATTGCCACGACTACACTGCAATAACTAGAGCAATATCTGCTCTAAACCGGCTACAAGCTATCCTGAGACTTGGTCTCCAATCCCGAATGTGCACTAGATCGCACAATCCTTGCCGCCTGATCTTAGGCGAACTCAAATTCCTGACAGTCCTTCCACTATCTGGCTCACCACCGGAGCCGGAACCAAGCCCTGGTCCTTCTCCTTGCGTGCTCATCCACAGTCTGCACAACAACTATTCCCACGGTTCAATCATAATCAAACTTTCTCTTTCCCACGCTTCTTAGATTCTCCAAGACTCTCACTGAGTCGAGTATGGATCATGTGCTTTCAGTAGTACGGGCCCATACTACCTTCCACACCTATCCATACTTTCCTCAGCAATCCTCCCGAATCCTTTAAGTCACCTACCCCATTGATGCACCGAATATCCGCTAAAACGCAACACAATATCCACCGAAGCACCTTCTAGGCTTCTAACCTTACTGAACCGCCCCACTATCTCCCTGGAGTATAACCTAGGCTTTCCTAGGTTCCCAACCTCACCCTGTCATCAGCTGCTGAGGGACTCCTCATGATGCCAACCATCCACCTCCCGGATATCGTCATATCCACTTAGTGGCTGACTCCCATCACTCAAGAGTTTTACTAAGCACGAAGCAAGCAGCATTCGTGCAGAAACACTCCGATCCAAGGAACTGCCATAGAACATTCCGCCCACATATCGCAACCCACGCTATCCACATCCATCCATTCTCACTGTCGGCTGCCTTATGCATGCAAATTATACACAGAACAGGATCTAATAGACTATCGAATAATCGAATCTACCCTAGGACCACAACCAGACAAGGAACAGGAAATAAGGCCAAATCAATTATTCTAAGGCTATAAGATCCTAACCGTGTACAATTTTAAAAGCATACACGTAGCAGTTACTACTACCAATAATCATTCTCATTCTAGCATGGCATCAAATATTCCCTAGGCTACAAGCATCACATATCAGGCCAATCTATTGCTGACTACTCAGCACTATCATGCAAGTCTACCAGCTCATACAGCATATAAAGGCATATCCCCTAGCCCTAACTAGCATGCGATTCTCAGATTCATAAACCAGATCATAACAGATAACAAATGTGGGTATTTTGGGGAAACTTACTTGAGCTCGGATGATTGCATGCACCACACCCTTTATTGTCTTAGAAATTCTTTACTTCAAACATTTTCCTTTTGAAAACTTAACAGATCCTTAGTTTGAGTTCAGACTCACCCGAAAGTATGTCCGAATCCCTCAAACCAAGGCTCTGATACCAACTTGTAACGACCCAAAAATCAGAGGTAAAAATTTAATTTTTATTATAGCTAAAACATTGATACCATTTATTCCAAACATGTCAAGTCCTCATTAAGTAAAACATTTATCAGAGTTCGTCCCAAAATCATTCATTGTGGAATCATAGGTGTGTGCACTGCGATCAATCCGAGCCCTTTATTTCCAAATCGATGAAACCTGAAACCAAAACTGTAAACCGTAAGCACAAAGCTTAGTGAGTCCCCCAGAGTATACCCCACACACACAATCCACATAACACATATCGTATTAGCTGTAAACGTTATCTCTACCGTTAGCCACAAGGGCTATCTCTACCAACAGCCATAAAGGCTGTCTCTACCATCAGCCATAAGGCTATCTCTACCATCAGCCATAAAGGTTGTCTCTACCATTAGTCATAAAGGCTGTCTCTACCATCAACCACAAAGGCTATCCCCACCGCATATCATGCATACATACAAATCACACACCTCTACATAGTAAGTATACCAATTATCATAAAATTAGCTAATTAAAGCTACACACATATCACATAAGCCATGCATACATAAAACCTGTAAGAATACCATAGGCTACCCCACATGGACTTTACCTAGGACTGCCATGGGCTACCCCACATGGTCTTACATCCAATGTCATGGGCTCCCCCACATGGTCTTTACCTATGAATACCATGGGCTACCCCACATGGTCTTATATCCAATGCCACAGGCTCCCCTTGGGGTCTTCCATGCGAAAACACACAATCACATATCATAACAAATCACATATCATACAAATCACATAATGACCAACACATATAACATAATCACATAATGGGCCGGCCTTGGTGCATTAGACCCATGAGTATGGTGAGAAGACTCACCGCTCGACTGTTGAACTGATAAGCTGAAATCAGACATATCCCACACGCTACTCCTTCTCAATTGCCCATAATCATCAGGTGATTAGCTTAACACAATCCCATAAATACCCTCAGGTCAACTCTGGTCAAAGTCTATATCTGTAGTCAAGGTCAACAGTCCATATTGACCTTGACTCGTCAAGTGCAATTAGCCACTCGTCGGGTTCCTCGCTTAACTCGTCAACTCGCCGAGTCACCCGAGAGACTCGTCGAGTTCCTTGATGTTTACGGCCGTAAACCCTCAACCGCAAACCCCTGGCCGTAAACCCTTTGGCCGTAAACTCCTTGGTCGTAAACCCTTTGGCCGACTCGCCGATTTGATTAAAGAACTTGGCGAGTCCCTTTAGTCCTACTCGTTTTCGGCCTTTACAGTGGAAACCAAAGCTCTAAATCACAGATCCAACCACTTATGGTGTAGTTACCACGTAAAGTTGCAAACTTTACGTGTTATGCAAAGCATCCAAGGCTAGAAACACTTAATAAAGCTTGACAAGGGACTTAGAGCATAAAGGGGGCCAAGACTTGATAAAGTTGGCAACTTTAAGTCCCCAAAGGCCCTGAGATATCCAGATCTAAAGCCATATGCTCATAACAAGCTCAAATCCAAGAATGATCCCAAACCATGCTAATAATGGCCATAAACTTCCATAGAAGGAAATCTAAGCAATGAAAAGCCAAAGTTTCGACTTTATACCTCAAAGTAGCTGCAATACTGGAGGAAATCCCGGATCTACTTCCTTCCATTCAGTACAACCTCTTCAAGCTTCAAGTTCCTTCCAAAAGAGCACCAAGAATCGCTCTCCAAGCTCATACACACACACTTAAAGAGAGGGAGGGCACGAACTAGGGTTTTTCTGGACAAAGGGGGAAATAAGGGAGGCTGAAATTGAGACATATGCCCTTTAAATAGGGTATCAATCCCTAAAATTTAGGGTTTCCTCTACAGCGCCTACTCGCCGAGTCGGGGCCTTCCGACTCGTCGAGTAGGGTCGAAATACCGCGATCCTTTAAATGACTCTACTCGTCGAGTTGGAGCTCCCAACTCGTCGAGTCCCGGCACCAAGACTCTAAAAACTTGCATCCATTAAGAAATTCCTGGAACAAGTGTTACATACCTATCCAAAGCAATACCAAATTGAGTAAGACTCAATGCCCGAGTACAGATGAGTAAATAGATGACATGAGTCGTGTACCTTATGCTTCCGATGTCGGATCGATCATGTACTCTATGACATGTACTCGCCCTGATGTAGCCTTTTCTCTGAGCATGGTCAGTCGCTATCAGGGAAATCCAGGTAGATCTCATTGGATAGCGGTTAAGAATATACTCAAGTATTTGCGAAGGACAAAGGACTGGGTCCTTGTACTTGGTGGCAATGATACTTTGAGAGTAGATGGTTACAGTGATGCCAGCTTTCAAACGGATAGAGATAACTTCCGTTCTCAATCTGGATGGGTATTTCTGCTGAACGGAGGAGCAGTTACTTGGAAAAGTTCCAAGCAAGATATGGTGGCTGATTCTACTTGTGAATCAGAGTACATACCAGCGAGTGAAGCGTCGAAAGAAGCAGCTTGGTTGAGGAACTTCATCAGAGATCTCAGAGTTGTTCCAACCATCCAGGAGCCTATGGAACTATTTTGCGATAATGAAGGAGTGGTTGCCTTAACAGAGGAACCCAGAGATCATGGTAAAACCAGACATATCGAAAGAAAGTACCATTTCATAAGACATAGAGTAGAAGAAGGCCATCTTGTTGTAAAGAGGGTATCATCTGAGGACAACCCAGCACACCCCCTCACAAAGGGTCTGAGTAGGGTTAAGCATATTCAGCATGCTCGGAGCATTGGACTGAGAGATGATATTAGTTTTAATAGTTAGATTAGTTTTCTGAAACTTGTAACAAAGTAAATGTAATTGATTTTTGGTGATTAAATAATAAAGTATTATTTATGAGTTTGTTCACTACCTTTTGTCAATTGTTTATTATTGTGTTTCATATTTTGCATGTTTTACTTCCCGAATAATATGATTATTCAAACTCCACAGTCGCTCGTACTTTTGGAAGTAAGTAGTGAATTAAGACTGTCATGAATTGGATTGCAGATTGTCTAAGGATAGACATAGCAATAGAATTGCTGCAATGATTCATGAGTACTCAGAAATTGAGATTTGAGTATTGGATAAACCCTCGCTCAGAGTATTACTTCATGGAATTCATCACGAGTAATACTGAGACGATAATATCTTATAATCTTGAAACGAAGATATATGAGTTGTAATTTGCAAGTCGTTATACATTGGTGATACAAAAACGCATCAGTAACTTGGTGTTATAAAACGTATTGTCATGAATAGTTTGATGAGTAAAAGATACAAGCATATGAGTCAACTTTTATTCATTCCTTTTGTCCTAGCGGGAAAAGCGATATATGTGGGCCCCTCGATGATTTGGTGTTGACTTATGTGTTGGGCCCAGCCAGGACTAAATTGATGTGTTCAATTAGAAGTTCTATATCATCACAAATCAGAAATCGGGAAACATAGATTCTAGACAAAGAGATTGATTACATTCCATGTCTTATGTCTAGGGATATCTTGCAGAACGAAGGATTATATGATCACTTATCTTGGGACACGTAACTGACTGGGTCAGAGTTCGGCAGCAGCTTTTGGAAGCTACAATTTGCTGGTCAAATTTAGAAGTCATACTAGCAATTATAGTTACAGACTTATCCAAGTGGGAGACTGTTGGATTAGGTGTCTAAGCCCATAACTATAATTGGTATGTACTTGAATTGATAGCAGCACAGTCCTTTTAGGTTGCCCTCAAACCTAGCAACTGGACAAGGAAATTATGAAAGGAGAGATATTGATTTATTATAAGATTAATAAATTTATATAAATGATTTATTAATATGTTAAAAGGTTAATATATTAATTAGAAATCATAATATTTAATTAATATTTAGCCAGAAATTAATTTGAATTAATTTTGGGGTTAATTGTATTAATTATAAAGTGCAGGGACTAGTTTGCAATTATCTAATAGTTGAGTGGAAGGTTCCAGAACCTCCTTGGAAGGGGGTGGACGAAATCTATAGTTGAGTGGAAGGTTCCAGAACCTCCTTGGATAAGGCCTTTAGATAAGCTTAGGTCCAAAGCAAAGGAACATTAGGGTTTTCCTTAAACCCTAGCCACCTCAACTATATAAGGAGGCCTGTGGCTCCTAAAATCCGTGACTCCTTCTCTTGAAGAAACCCTAAGCCGAAATTGCATACCCCAACCTATCTCCTCACAAGTTTCCTTCTTGCTAGCTCTTGGGTGTGATTCCATTAGAGGCATTACAATTGTGGTGCTAGGCTTCCAAGAAGATCAAGATCAAAGGATTACCAATTGTTTGCTATAACAATTGAAAGGTATGTAACTCTAAAACCCTATTTGGTTAATTTCAAAAATAGCCTCTCTCTTTAGGGTTCTTGTTTTGCAATTCAAAGTTATATGTTCAATAGTTAAAACATAGATACAAAGTAGGTTGCATGTGAACTTAGGAATTGTTTTTCTAGGTTATTTGTTTTACCTAAAACCCATCACTTATATGAAGACTTTTGAAGACTGATTTAAAGAAGGTGTTCTGAAAATGAAGTTTTGTATAGGTTTACTGATTTAATTGGCTTGAAACAAAGGGGGAGATTGTAAGGTTCAGAATATTTCTTCATCAAGTTTGCAGCTTATATGAAGACTTTTGAAGACTGATTTAAAGAAGGTGTTCTGAAAATGAAGTTTTGTATAGGTTTAGCGAAGTAGTTTGTAGAGCTTATTAAGTTCCTTTAATTTGGTGTAAATTATTACTTTGACTAATATGTTGCTAACTATAAGTGTAGGTTAGTTTGAGCAGGTTGTTAGATCTTATCATTTGTATACGTCTACATGTTTATGTATGGTTGGTCATTCATTACACCGTTTTTGCCATGTATATATAAGGGTATTTGGTTAATGTTTTCTCTTTACATGCTCATATAATCATTGATATTGGAGGATCTCATTGTAACATTTGCAAGTGAGAAATCAATAAGCTAAATCTTTTTCTTACATAATTGTTCATTATATTCCGCATTACTTGATTCGCCATCTTGTTTTCAAATCCTAGTAACAAGATATAAAAGAGTATATGAAACAATAAATAGTAGACTGGAAGATAAAAGAGATATTGTATTCAATGATAATATTTGTGTTGGTGATGAGTAAAACCAATATTACAACAAGCCTTTCATAGAAAAAGAAGACATGACAATTCTCATCACCTTTCTAGGTATGGGATACAATGTATAGACAAAACAATGAAAAAGATACAAAGGTCAGACAAATAATACCTAATACAAACATACTTTTTTTGTAAAACAAGTTACAAAGGTAAAAAACATGATTGGCGATTAGAGCAGCAACTAGAACAGAAGATAAAAGAGATCTTGTATCTACAGACTTTGTATGGTTACTTACTTCTTCTGATAATTCACACTTTTCGATAACCTATATAAGCATAATACTGCTACCTATATGATATAGTATGTACTCCACATTATATTAATCTTCAGTTAACTAACCACTTGTTTACCTGATGATGGTCAAATAGAGTAAACGTAGCATCCTTTTATGTCAATATTTGCTAAACATGTTCCTTAATCCTTATTCTACAACATGGAATCAATATTCGACTAGTTACCCGACATGTCCAACATACCAATATTCAACTTATTTAAAAATATTATATCAATAAGATCGAATTAAAATCTCACAGTTGTAGGAGCGTGAAATACAGGTAGATGACACATATACAAGGGTGGGCTCAATTGTTCTCAATTTTCCTTTTTATTGTATTTTGATACATAAAAGGGAGAATTAAATATTAGCCCTACAATGTATTGCGCATTTGCCCATTCAGTCCCTTAACTTATTTCCGTGCTTTATGAAGGAAAAAAGTTATTTTTGTCGGGTCTAATTAGTCACTTTGGACAAAATTAAGGTGTAACCCGGTTACCCTTTGCCAAATGGACACTTGATGACTTTGAAAAGTCTGAAAGGACTGTTAGAAAGGGAATAAGTGACAACAAGGGAGAAAGACCTTGTTTTGCCTATGCTTCAGGTTCTTGTCATACTACTTCGGATTTAAACCATCCTTCATGTTGGATTGATGCTCTCTCCATAAACAACGTCATTATTTCCATGGGTGAGTGAAACAATTTCGATTCAGAAACGCCCAACTCGACATTCTTTGCAACCCAATCGCTCCGATAATCATTCAAACTCTTCAATTCCACATATTTATTGATCTTAACAGACTGTTCTCTGTTACTTTCATCTTGGACTAGTAAAGAGGTTTCTAATTCTTTAGCATACTTTGGGTCACACAAATTGCGGTTTCACGTGGCTCCTGGTCTGGAACTATTAGAGCAACGAGTAAGGGGAAGCAACGACGTACTTACAAGGTTGCCTAAGTCCGGCATCGTTATGATAAACATATAAACCCTAAAAAAGAAATTGGAAGATTTATGGTGTTTAGGAGATTATCATTTGGGGCAAAAAGGCTATTTGATTCAACATTTTCGTTTGTAAAGATTTTGTTGAGGGAGAAGGCAAAGTATAATGTGGTATTACACACACAACTGGTGTTGTCAAACCCGATTACTTGATTTCTTGTTCATTTTCTTCCTTCCTAAAATTGAGTCTAATTTTCGTTCTTTTTAATCGCATTTGAAACTCTGATTGAGCATTGACTGATCTTTTAACATGAAAACAAAGTTTGCATACTTTACTTCATAAAAATATGGAAAAGGCAAGAAGGATAGTTGATCAACGAGGTGTCAAGAAGATATCCGAAGAACCCAGTGGAAGCTCCATTTTCCAGGTTTCTCTGTAATCCTCTAAATTTCATTGATCTGTTTGAGTATTATAACCAGTTGCTTGAGGTTTGACCTTTGAAATGGTATTTGCAGATTATTGGAGAGTTAACAAGAAAGAAGATTACCTTTGTTTCCCATTTTGGATTTGGATTTGGATTTGGATTTTGAAATTGTGAATTAGATGTAGGTCGAATATAGATGTATAGAAGTAAGCAGTAGCAGTCTCCTACACAAACAGAATATGAACCACACTGAAGTTTGAATGATTGGTTTGAATCCCAGATCTTGACACCAACTATGCATATATGCAATACATTGTAGGGTTAATGTGTCATTTTTCCTAAATAAAATTGTTTAGTAAATAATTTTTTGAATTAATATTCTTTTTTAAAAACTTTATTATATTAGAGAATTACTTGCGAGGAATGAGGATACAATCATAAAGTTGCTTTTGTGATTGTGGCACCACAAATCTACTGTATCATTCTATGAGCGGACCGGGTCTTCTCAAATCTACAACAATCCAATTCTGTAGCAGTTCTTATATATTAGTGTGTGTATGTGTTTTTTTTTTCCCTGAGCAACAGTTAAGCCAAAGAAAAGCATATATAGGTCTTGATATTGATAACAATAGAATTTATGCATTGCGACTTGCCATCAAACACCAGAGGGTTTCTGTTACCAGACGGTGACCTTGAAACCGGGAAATTGGGCAAAATGGGAAAAAATATAAAAAAAGTTTGTTTAATTGGTAATAAAAAATATATGGGAAAAACATAACAATTTTAGTCTTTTTGAAATGGGAAGTGACTCGCACACAATAGTTATTCTCCATACACAACAATTGATGTTTTATAAAGTTCTACAATACAACATTTTAAAACATAAATTATTGTGTATGAAAAAATTTGTTGTGTACGAATCAGCTTCCGATTATTTTATATTGAGACAATTCATTAAATAAAAAACAAGCTTTATTTATATACAACACTTACCATATACATAACTTATCCAACAGTTAACAATAAGAAAAAACAGACCCACATAATAGTTTTTATAGATCATATGAAATTCATCCTTTTTGGAATTTGTATTCCTGCCCTCTTCAAAAGTTGTGCAGCAGCATGCTTTGCCATTGAAATAATTTCAGCCTGCCCGTTGACAAATTAATTCCAATAGTTTTTTACAAAACTTTATTTTTGGCAAATACTGTATTAAAATTGTGCCCATGGTAATGGTACCTCATCAACATTCATGATTTTCTGATTCTTCATGATCCAATGGCCATTGCACATGACAGAGACTATATTTTCAGTTCGCAGGCAATAAACAAGGCTGGAAATGCTGCATCATGTATACAGCAGCAATTATCTTATTAAAAACAAGAATTAGGCTCATGTGAAATCAACAACATATATATACGTCTTGTCTTTTCTTTACTTAGATGGACTTTATATATAGGAGACAATAGAAAATTTTATATTGATTGAGCACTTTACCCTACAAGACTTGATTGGAAAAGAACATGTACAGATCCATAATTTGCAATATTACATAAAGTTGTGTATATATACCAGTCATGAATTGGAACCATAGACCAAGAGGAAGGATTGATTACAATCATATCAGCCTGAAAACAAGATATGCATATATATATAACTATAAGAAGAAGATTAAAAATCTTTTTTTTTTTTTTTCATCTTTTATGCTATATGCAAGTTGCAACCACAGCAAAAGCAACAAGGAAAAAGAAAAACCTTTTTTCCAACTTGAAGAGATCCTATATCGTTCTCCCAGAGTAGTGCTTTTGCACCATTTAGAGTTGCCATGTTGAGAAGTGTTTCAGCTGGAAGAATTGTAGGGTTTGTAGTGCCAGTTGCATAAACTTCTCTTCCCTTGTTGATCAAAGAAGCTATATACATCTCGTCAACTGTAAAAAAGAGTAGTAGTACCAAAATTTAATTGGAAATGATTTATTTGTATGTTTGAGAAAAACAATACATACAACATACCAATGCTCATTCTATTATTTGATGGTGCTCCGTCTGTTCCTAAAGATACACAAATGTTGGCATCGAGCATTTCCCTAATTGGCGCAAATCCAAGCATCCGCATTGCAGCAGCAGGACAGTGGGACACCTTAACCCCACAACTGGAAAGAAATCCAATCTAAAAATTTCATAAACTACTGTATTATATATATATATATATATATATATATATATATATATATATATATATATATATAACTAACTAACATGCATGCTCATAGTAAAAAAAAAATTGAAGTAGAATTTTGAGGATTACCTCCTGTTCATTCACCCAAACAGAATGAGCTGCAAGCAAATTGCTTCTCAAAAATTTTATTTTTTCCAAATATGTAACTGTTCCATGATCAACTTCCCGTGTTTGCATCACAACATGATTTTCAGAAGGTATCTCTGCAACATGCTATCAGGTTTTCAAACAATTAACACAAGATCCAGAGGAGATTCACCAACATGACAAAATCTAATTAATCTGTTAAAAATTCAAGAGAGAGAGAGAGAGAGAGAGAGAGAGAGAGAGAGACCATGTGGATTCCGGTATTCAGTTGTTTGGCTGTATCTCTTGTTTGAAGGAGCAAATCATCGGTTGAATTCATAATCTGTCTTATCCCAAGCCATATTCTGATGCGTCCATCAGCAGTATCATGGTGCTTCTTATGCAATTTCTTTTGGGACTGAAAACACATTCATTAACTATGTAGCGAGTGAGTGTTTCTCAAGTGCATACCTAGTTTTGGAAATTTACCTGAATACATTCGTCTGCAGTCCTAATGCCCCATGAAGATGGTAAGCCATCGCCAGAATCCATGATTGACTCTGTCAAACATGCACGCAAACCTAGTAATTCTACTGCATTTGCCATTCCTGATACATGTTGTCCTCCTGCTTCTGCGAAGCATGTCACCTGATCCAAATTTTCACCACTTCAAATTGGAAAAAAAAAAAAAATCTGGCATCATTTTGTTGTATTCTAAAATCCCACAAGCTTACACCAGAGTGAATGAGTTCGATTCCACAAAGTAAAGTGGAGATGTATGAATCTTCTTCAGTCATGTTGGATTCATATGGCCAAATGCGATGGTGCAACCACGTAAGCAAATCGACGTCATCAGCAATCCCTCTAGCTAGTTGTTGAGACGTATGAACGTGTGTATTGATCAAACCTATTTGAAATTTAAATAAGGACCACTTTAAACTGACATCTAAACGCACAAAAGTTGAAAACCTGAAAAAGCATTTTGCACAAAACAGAAGCTTGAATTGGTTGCAAGTCGTCTTTACAACAATTCGATTTTATGTAAAAGGTTAACTCATAATTATGGTGAACAGAAAATAACCAGGAAGTAGAAATTGGCCATGGAGATCGATGATTTCCTGTGAATTTGAAGAGAATTGACGGATTATATCTGAGGATTGACCGACGGCTATGATTCTATCGTTGTCAATAACGATTCCGCCATTAAGAAAGACACGGAGTTCATTATCCATAGTCACGATCATCGCATTGTGGATTATAAGCTGTGAGCTGTTCATATCCGTAACACCGTTCATGACTCTTTGCTCTGTTTCACTTTCTGAATCAGGGCTATCTCGGAACATCCTAGGTCAACGATTGATCTTATAACATTAAAAAGATTGGTAAATCTTTGATTTTTTTTTATGTCACTTAATCTTATCATGTCTGGCACAAAAAAAATAGGAAGTGGTAGAATGTCAATTTAATAGGTTTGATTTTAGGAGAAAAAAAATAAGAAAAAAAAATTGCATCAACCAATCAAAACATTTATTTTCACTTTCTCTCACGTCTCTCATCTCACTACCAGTTTAACACATCATTCTTAGCAACTTGCTTCCCACCTCTTAGAGGGTAGTGTGTAACATCAATAACACCTCTTAGCATCTCCTTTAACGAACTCCATTCCCTATAGCCTAATAGTTTTTAAGAAAAATTTTTACATTGATAATCCCTATCTAATATAAAAGGACTATTAATAGTTTTTAAGAAAATTTTTTACATTGATAATCCCTATCTAATACAAAAAGACTATTTTGTCTTTTCTATATGACATTTTTAGCATTGCATTTTTTTTCTTCAAACCATATCCCTCCATACCTATCATTCAAAATCATCATTACTTCTTTCATATCAATAAAAAATAATCATTTTTTATCTCCATTATTGCCTATTGCCTATTGCCTTCACCATCATTTCTCCTCACTTTACCCTTCTAGAAAATCACATGCTCGTCGATTATCATCTCTCTCTCTCTCTCTCTCTCTCTCTCTCTCTCTCTCTCTCTCTCTCTCTCTCTCTCTCTCTCTCTCTAACCGGTTTTTCGAGCCATAACCATTATAACCGGTTAAATGTTATAATAGTCGTTGGGTATTTGTTAGTAATGGTTCGGTTATTCGAACCATAACCATTATAACCGATTAAGTGTTATAATAGTCGTTGGGTATTTGTTAGTAATGGTTTGGTTATTCGAACCATAACCATTATAACCAGTTAAGTGTTATAATAGTCGTTGGGTATTTGTTAGTAATGGTTTTAGACTATTACTCATTTTTGTTAACGGTTAATGTTTGTTAAGGGTAATGGTCCAAAATAACAACAAAAATAGAACGTAGGTTGCAAAAAAAAGGAAAAGAGAAAGTATATTGTTGTAAAAATTGAAAATATGAAAATATGTTGTTATTAAATGCAAAAGGTGCTCATATATAATAGAAAAAAAAGGAAATACATTGTTGTAATGAAACTGGAACTGAACGTTATATCAACCTACTTTTAAAACAAATCGTTACGAAGACACATTTTACATTCAAAATAGGCAAAAAGTTCTTTCAATCTCCATTCACGGTCGAATCATCACTAGACCGTTTTCCCTTTCCATAGTAATCTACAAAAAAACAAAATTTAATATGTTGTTAAAAGTTAAGAAGCAAAAGGTTATAAACAAATTAAATGGGTAAATGGTTACCATTCTCTAAATTCTCCAAATTAACCGGTAACTGTTGTTGTTGTAAGCCATGAATGGTCGTCTCTTGCAAGTTCGACATTATAGCATGTAGCCAATCGTGTGGGCACAATGTACAAAAATGACCTTTGGTTATGGTTTTTTTTATAACAACTTAGCTATAGTTTTGCTTCTTTGTGTGGTTAAATGTCAAATGTAGTTGTGATATTATATAGTACTGCTTTAGGTGCAATTTAGCTCAATAAATGTAACGTCTAAAATTTCAAACCAAAATTTTCTTTTAAAATAAACTAATTACACATTCAAAACTATCATTTCAAAGTATTACAAAACCCTTTTGCTTAAGAATCAAAACATAGTTTCCAAAAACATACTATCAAATAAGAGTAAGATAGCAACATCAACAATTGACTCGCAACCTTGCGTCATTCTTTTAAAATATTTGACTTGCAGCCTTGTGTCGTTCGTCATCAATAGTTGACTTGCAACCTTAGTTCATTCCGTCAAGACTCTAGGTATCTAGGCTTACAACCTAGCGTAGTTCCACCATCAACCCCTCAAACATAACACATCAACGCATCATATAACATACAACCATACCAAAGATTCTGCTAATATTGAGCCATCGCTTATTAATTACATAGTTATACATAGTTGAAGATCATATAGATAGTTGAAAGGATGTTTTTCTACCTGATGTGAGATTTTTATAGTAAAAATTCTTTATCTTTTAAATTTATAAACCTTTATCTAGTGTTTCATAACTAACACTCACACAATCAATGAACCTAATCAAATATAGTATAGTTGCGGTAATAAGGGTGTCGAACTCTCGAGGATTAGGAATTACTTATAACAGATTGAATCAATTAAAGAAAAAAAAATGGAGGGTTTATACTTTGTTACGAATAAACTCAAATTAGCAAATAGAATCAGTTTTAGAGAATGTTTTATTGAGGACTTTCACTTAAACTTCTAATCCCTATTTCCTATGGTACATTTATGATAGTGTGATGAAGTATTGAGACTTAACAAATTATACTACTAATTATGATCAATTACTAATTTTTATGATTAATAGATAACTAATTTAATGTTTATCAAATTAGAAACCTATAAATCAACTAACTGACTAAAATTACTTGTGATTAAATCAAGAGTTAATGAGATCAAACCTAGCAAGAGTTATGAAACCAATGTTGTCTTATATGTTGAATTTATCAATTATTTGTAACATCCCAAAAATTCTAGATAAAAATTTTGTTTTTAATTTATTCCAAAGCATTCAATAGTCATATCAAATCAACCAAAAGTATATCATAGAGAAAATAACATCAGAGTACAAAATCCCAAAATCACATAATGAGGAAAACATGGGCGGATGCGGTGCAATCATGACGCGCCCGTCCCTTTCAAGCTGGAAGTACCTGAAACCATAACATAAACCGTAAGCACAAAGCTTAGTACGTTTCCTCAAAATACCCCATACCATATGTACATACCAGTCAAAACATATATGGGTCTATTTCACCCACTTCGGTCTCTTTCAACCGGTACTAGGTATATTTCATCCCCTTCGGTCTCTATCAACCGGTACGAGGTATATTTCACCCCCTTCGATCTCTTTCAACCTATATCAGGTCTATTTCACCCCCTAAAACTAGCATACAATCATATCAGCATGGCTCACAGAGACAACAAGCATATACGCGCATAACATAAAATTGTCAAGAAGACAACTATCATCCTTCGAACATAATCTAGTAGGTCGACATTGGTGCCTTCAGCCCACAAGTATAGTGAAGGAACTCACTCTCAGTCTAAAAGATCGTTGAACATGACACTGAATATCATCTCTACCAGTCACCTATTCATTGGAACATGACCAAAGTTAACTTATAATCAAAATACCCAAAACACCCTAAGTCAACTTAGTCAAAAACATGTCAAAGTCAAAAAGTCAACCGAGTCAACTCAGCTGAGTATGCCCAGCGTACTCAAGCCTTGACCAGAAATGGGGTATTGACCTCATACGCTCTGCGTACCATAGTGTACGCCCAACGTACATTCAGTCATCATTTCATTCTATTAAGAGCTTAATCACTTAAGCTCTTCCATCCAATTTCCAGATCTAGTCCTCAAATGATGTCCTTAACTATAAATTTTCCAACTTTATGATCTTGCATGGATATTAAGTGCTCAATACCAAAAACCCTAACTTCTTAACTCTTTAAGACATCCTAACTTATACACGGAAGGAAACTAAGGTCCAAGATTACATTTTTATGGTTCCTAGTAACTGCATAATGGATAAAGTTTCCAACTTTATCCATTAGAATGGTCTAAACAACCAAGATCTAGTCTTTAAGTCTCAAAGTGACCAAAAGTGCATCTTTTTCAACTTAATCCATTAATTTCAAGTCTCATACCTTTAGATTTGAATCAATATGATGTTTAGATGTATAAAGTTTCCAACTTTATCCATAACAAGGTCACAAACTTTCAAGATCTAAACTTTATGCACTAAAGTGACCAAAAGCTCATAACACGCAAGACTAGCTAGATCTATCAAATGCATCATCAAGATTAAAACTTTATACCTCCAGAAGCTAGATCAAGATGAACAAGGTCTGGATCTACAAACTCCAAGACAACCAACACTTCTCCAAGGTGTTATTCTTTTTCCAAGTGCACTAAAAATCCACCAAAATCACTCTAAAGCTCAAAATCCTTTCAAATAGGGGCTAGGGTTTCGAATTTAGGGTTAGAGGGGATGGAGGTTGAAGATAAGGAGGGATGGAAATGAGTTAAGGTCTTTAAATAGGGCCCAAGACCCTAAATTAGGGTTTGCATCTGACTGGAGTACGCCCAACATATTCCAGGTTTGCCCAACGTACTGGATAACACTCCGCGATCGTCCCAACCTAGTATGCCCAGCGTACGCCCTGTACGCCTAACGTATTTGGCTTAGCCAAAAACTCTCATAACTTCAAATGGTCATAACTTCATCGTTCCAATTTTGTTTTTGATGATCTTTATTTCCACGGAAAGGTATTGAGGATCTCTACAACCCTATCTAATTACTTTTGACTTAGAACAATCGAACTAAAATCCTTATTTTAAATAAAAGGCCTAAAGCATCACTTTTACCATTATACCATTTGGCTCCAAAGCACAAATCGAACTCTTGGATCACATAATCTACCCACTTCCAAATGGGTCTAAACCTCTCTTTCCCCAATTCTCGAAGCCTTATAATACTTGATCTTCGGGTCACGGCCCCGAATTATGAAACGATTCAAAACAGGGTGTTACATTATTACCACCTAAACCTAGGATTGTTTAATCACCTGTCTTTAATAGTTTTTAGATTGAAAAACATTAAGATACAAGTCATAATAATCAGATTTAGAATCAAAACTACATGCAACATAATAATAAGCAATAAAAATAAAAACTTTGACAAATAATAAAAATAATTTGATCAAAAAGTAACTTTATATCCAATAACTTCAAAATCAAATTTACACCATAGTAATCTAGTTCGTCTATATTTATGTGGAAGATAAGGTATTTAGCCTCTCATGTTACAGAAAAACGATAGAAATAAAGAAAAGGAATGTTAAACATTACAACCCTAATATGATTCCTCTTGATTTCTTCCACAATCCTCTTGTAGATCACCTTTACAACCTCTCTTCCTTCATGAACGAAACAATGGTTCTTTTTTGCACCTTAAAGGGTTGTCTTTCTTGCGCTCTTTTTTGAGATGTTAAAATATTGTATTTATGTAACGTCCGCGTTTCTCGCTAGACATTAATAAGATGATGTAATAGTTAGAGTCAACAATTGTAACCTATTTGATGTAATAAAGAAGAATTATGTGAATATTATGTATTTCATGATTATTTTAATATAATAAAATACAAAAAATCAGCCGAATCGTCCGTAAATCATAAAAATAAGTGCGCCAAAACATATATATATATATATATATATATATATATATATATATATATATATATATATATATATATATATAGAAACTAGACGTCCTCCCGATCTCGAAAATATAAATTTCGTAAAAATCCGACTCCATATGAATTAGATATGATTTTTATAAGATATAAAAGTCAACCACACACAAGGAATGTGTGACGTAAAGAGCTACGAAGAAAATGATTGACTTTTAGCTAAAGTTACCAAAAGAAAAATTGTAGTACTCTTTAAGGTCGAAATTTTGAAAAAAAGAATGTCAAAAATAGAGTTCGTATGAGAGAGTTATGATTTTAGAAAAATCATTTAATCATATAAAAATTAGGGATGAAAAATAAATTCAGAATTAACAGATAGAGTCTAGAGGAAAGTTTTAGATCTCGTCGAGAGCTATCTGGGGATATGAAGTAGTAAAAAATGGAGCTTGTATGAAGAAGTTACGAAATTTACAAAATTTGCATTTTGCGCCGCGCGCAATGCCAGGTGCGCGACACATGCTTCTAGAAAGTGAAAACGTGGACCATAGAGAGGTCGACATGTGGCAAAAAGCAGTTGGGGAGACGTCGCCTTAAAATGCGCGACGTGTACCTCATTAGCACGTCGTACACCCTAAATTTGGCTATAAATAGGCTACAATGCCCCATGTCACCCCTCACACCTCCTACACCTTTCCTCTTGAGTTCTAAGGCCAACATCGAAACTTTTCCTTAGTTTTAAGTATCTGGCGAAGTCTTAACATCCATTAAAGCCCGACATCTAAGTTGCTTGTAGGCCAGAGTTCTGCCAGCACAATTTCCAGACTTTTATCTGGGGAATCTCTGTAAGCTAAATTACACTTGACTTTATCTTAGTGTAATTTATATTGTAAGTCATAGTCGTTATTATGAACCTATAAATAAGATTTATCAGTAATTCCAAGTCATAATATTGATCGATTTGCTTACGGGAGAGGTGTCTAGAATGGTCATGTTGGCTTGGTTGTTGGATTTCAGAAAAACTATTATGCCGAAATAATCCTGCCTCCTAACTGTCCTACCTGGCTGATCCTTATTTGATAGAACTATCTGTATTCATTGGAATAATTTATAGGTCTAGACTATTTTCTGTCACGTAGAAAATTAGGCTAATACTTAGTGATAATGATACTAGGTTATGTCAAAGGAAAAGTCAGTTGCTAGAAGCGAAGCGATGTCCAAGTTTCGAGTCATCACTTTAACAAGTGAGTGTATAGTTACTTTCATCTTACACATAGATATGAAGTATTTAAGATAATTACATGTTATTTATACCTATAAATATATTGGGTAGAGATGAGTAGATAAAAGATGATATAGTTGATGAGGGATGAAAAATGAGATAGATGATGAGAGGCCTTAACTTAAAGATGATATAGTCGTCTAGAGGTGTATAAATGACGACCACAGACTATTCTAGACAGTCTAGTAGAACACTAGCATGCTCGCAACCTGTAGGTGTTTTTAAACTAAGTGTTCACCAGGTGTACTCCATCCCCCCATGGTTGATTAATGACATATACTGCTAAGGAATCCCTAAGTATTATTGTCTATCCCAAAGATGATCTTTAGGATAGGTCCCATGAATTAGATGCTTTAGGGACAGAAAGTAAGGATAACGGGAATGAGTAATCGGGTTGAATGTTTTGATGAAAATATATAATAAAAAGAATTTAACTATTGTGGGTTGAAAACCCTATGTGCTCACCAGACTCCTAAGCCTGGCCCATTTAGTTTCTCGTATTACAGGTAGTGGCACGAGAGCATAAGTTTGATGATCAGATGAGAGATTTATAGATTATAGGCCAATAGAGTAGTAGATGTTTGTAAGGCCTGTATTATTTCCATTTATGCTTATGCACTGTATTAACGATAACATCTTAACGTTTTTAATATAAATAAAATACATTTCTTCGGAAATGCTTTGATAATATCTTTATCATATTTTTGGGAACAAATTCCGTGATATTATTCTTCAAAACGGATAGTTTGATTTTAAATAAGAATAAATAAATCGGTCTTTGTTGGCCGTGAAATTGGGGATGTCATAATTTATGGAAAATTTAAACTTAGCGGTGCTAAGCCTTCGTCTTCGCTGCGCTAATCGTTATCTTCAACGAATATTCCTGAAGTAAACCTCACTTTTGTGTTTCTATTCTCTAACTTTGCGTCACTAACCCCGTAACTTACGGTATCTTCGATTTTATTCCTTATCCACTCCATCTCTAGCTCATTTTTCCTTATTTAAGGCTTATCTTCGAATTTTGGACTTAATTATCATATATGAACATTTTTGCATGATATCTATCCTTATTTTATAATTTTTTTATTTAAAATACTTATATAATTAATCATATTTAATCACTAATTTGAGCAATATTAAAATTCCTCACACTTAAACCTTGCTTACCCTCAAACACATGTAGAATCATATACTAAACTTACTAAATTCCATGGAAAAAAACCTAAAAGTTTAGAATTTTCATTCATTCATCATTTTTTCTTTTGTTTTATATACATAGCAAAAACCATGAATTTCGATGAAGCATATGTAACAGATTTCTCCTCAATCAATCCCAAAACAGTCGGTCCCTAGGAAGATACTAACCAAACTCCAAAGGTCACAGATTGGTTTAACTCATAACTTATACAACTATATAAATCCTAACCTTGGAAATTAAAGCTCATAAATTTTCAAAATTTTAACAAAATTTGATTATACCTTTAATGCGGTTTGATATTTGATCCCTACCCCGCATTTAAGTTTTACAATACCCTCAATGTACACTCACATTATCCCTGGGTATGTAGTGGCAAAATCAGAAGTGTGTATTTCTATCTTTCTTATTTGAGTTGGAGCTTCAAACTTCACTGTGAACTTGGATTCTTGAGTATCGAGTCACTATAATGAGATGTCACGATGGGATTTGACTCTTTCAAGTCTTCAATTTTGATTTATAATTGCCTTCATGGCGCTAAGATGTAATGTTCAAGTCGTGAAAAGCAAACGAACATGTGTTTCTTCACGAAATTGAATTGGTCTTCTTCTTCATTTGTAGTCTGATCCTCATCATCTTTGTGTAAAATTTCCTGAAAAATAATAATTACATAACATGGAAAGCCCACACTTAAAGTGTGACATCTCTTAATTCAAATTTTAGAAATCCCATTCTTAAAGATGTAAAATATGAATATTACAGAAGATCCAAAAACGATTTATCTCATAGATCAAAAATCTTTTAAAAAGAAAACGAAATACTAAATTGAAATATAACAATTATCTTTAAACTAGCAAACTAAAAATAAAAGATTAGGTTGCCTCCCGCCAAGCACTTTCTTTTAACTCGAGCCTTTTAGTCGGATTCCTCCTTCATCTAGCTCTTGTTTTCTCCTCTTTTCCATTCATCCCTCATCTTCTTGTATCCATTCACTCTCCTCTGATAAGCTTGTCTTGAATTTTCACTACTTGACATGGACACTATTTCACTTGTATTCTTCTTTTTTCTTTCCACTTTCTTGTTTTCCCATGCATTCTTCTTTTTCTTTATTATTTCGGCACTTTCCACTTTCGGGAGTTGAATAAGATATTCATTCCCTTTATGAAGTGGCATGTGAATTCCCAGTACATAAACTAGTTTGGACTTATCTTCTTTCTTCTATTTAACTTCAAACGATGTTGTTTCTTTATCTAAGAATTTCTTAATATCATTACCATCTATGCCAATTTTATATAGACAATTATTATTCCAAAAGTTCTCCATTAAATCCATGTATACTATATCAACACATAATTTATCAGCTTCTTGTTCTTGACAAATATACAACTCTTAATTAGTTAGAATTTCTTCCTGAAAATCATTTCTCGTGACGCAACTGTTGTCGTCATCATGGCACAAAAGTTTGTTATTATCAAATTTTTCATCGTTCGCGATGGTTGGCGGCTCGATGCCATGCTCTTCACGACGTAGAAGTTTTTCAGCTTCTATTATATCTAATTTCTCACATTCTTCATCAATAAGCTTGAATTCTGCTTCAAATATTTCATCGGTCCATTCTCCTTCACCTTTTAGGGTTGACATGTACTTTCCGTACTCCTCATCCAATATTTTGATATGTTCTTCAAATTTTGTTTCTTCACTTTCTTCATAAGCATCCACATGGAAAATTTCTTATTTACCCTTTATCACTTTAAAATCTTTTGGACCAAGGTTAATTGCTTTCAAATCTACCCTCAATGTAAGTTTAGATTTGCTTATATCGATCACTCCTTTTTCCGTGCTTAGGAAAGGGTATACCACAATTATGGGTACTTCTTTGTATTCCTCCATATCTATTATAACAAAGTCTATATGAAAAAAGAAAAGTTCCTATGCTTACAAGTATGTTTCGAACAACTCCTTTTGGTTGAGTCGTTGACTTGTTAGCCATATGGATCGTCATCTTCGTGGGCTCTAGCTTTGACACTCCAAGCTTTAATAAAAACAAATGTGGCGTTAAGCTAACTCTTGCTCCGGAATCGGTTAAAGCAAAAGTTTTCAAACTTCCAAATTCCCAAGGAATTGTTATGCTTCCCAGATCTTCCTGAAAGAACTTTATACCAAAGAGTCATTATAGAATGATATTTGCTAATGATATATTGTGACAACCAAAAAAATTAGGTCACCATTCGTCGATCAAAATCACCACAAACACAAAATGTAATGCACCTAATGTAATATATTCCATTCATTTTAACGCAATTGATTTTTTATACTTGGAAATGCAAGAGGAATATCACGCAAGTCTTCGATAATATAGATTGTTGAGAAACAAACATTATTCATTATACATAAGTAATGATTTGATACATAAAATTGAAAGAGATTTATGAATTAAGTATTAATATGCATATATAACATACTAAAAAGACAGTACATGAAAATATGATTATATGGATATAAAGAGTGTCAAAAACGGAGTTTGTATGCAAACGTTATGACCATTTAAAGAAAACAAACATCCAAATAACAGTATGCGACCTATAACGACCAAAAATGACACTTCAATCACTTCGTGGGGTACTTTAAAATGTGAATTTTCAATCTCGAACAATTTTCCCATAAACACCAATGAATCTAGTACTTGATTCTAAAGCTAACTCATATTACCCGAAAAAGTCCAACATCGATGTGGATTAGAACGAAAAAGCACAACACATGCTATTCCGCTAATGAATCTTCAAACAATTTGTTAGGTTAGTTGCAAACTCATTTGACGAACATGATAACATTTGATGAATCAATAAATACTCTAGTATTTAATTATTTTATCGGAATTTCAATGTAACGTCCCAAAAATAATAACATAAAATTCTCGTTTTTAGATTAATAAATCGTTAATACATAACATTTCCATAAAACCAAGGTAATCAAGATTTATCAAAAAATCATCCAATCATAGTAAATCACAGAATGCGGAAACATGTGGTGTGTTGTGACAACCGTCAATTTTTGGCCAAGTCAAAGTCAACTAAAGTCAACAAGCCAAACCGGTCAACTCATCTAACCTTAGAATATTAGGGCTTGCAATATGTTAGCTACTGTACAACTCGCTATTTCAATAAGAAGTTATCACTTGGAAAGTTCGTATGATTGAAATTCTTAAACCCTAAACGAGATAAGTGAGGTAGCAAAACGATAAAACACTATTTCATACCCTCTAAGGGGTGTGTAAGACCCCTAAACATGGCTTAACGAGGTTTACAAACCTTGCGTTACAAAGCCAAACACTCAAAAAGGTCACAAAAGAAGTCTCTCCCAATCTCTTTCACTCTATCTCTCTCTACCTCAAATCTCGCCCGAATCTCTCCAAGTATGTGAAATCTCTCCCAAATCTCTCTCTGTATGAGAAATCTCTCCAAGTGTGTGAAATGTCTCCCAAATCTCTCTCTATATGAGAAATCTCTCCAAGTGTGTGAAATCTCTCCCAAATCTCTCCAAGTAAGTGAAATCTCTCCCAAATCTCTCTCTGTATAAGAAATCTCTCCAAGTGTGTGAAATCTCTCCCAAATCTCTCCAAGTATGTGAAATCTCTCCCAAATCTCTCTTTATATGAGAAATCTCTCCAAGTGTGTGAAATCTCTCCCAAATCTCTCTCTGTATGAGAAATCTCTCCAAGTGTGTGAAATCTCTCCCAAATCTCTCTCTGTATGAGAAATCTCTCCAAGTGTGTGAAATCTCTCCCAAATCTCTCTCAAAATCTCTCTCAACTTCTTATAATCACTCGGGGCATCCCGACCCTTAATTTAATCGAAAACCGCTCGAAAACGGAAGTCTACGCGAAAAACCTCTTAAGGAGCCGAAACCTCTTAAGGAGCCGAAACCTCTTAAGGAGCCGAACCCTCTTAGGAACCGAACCTCCCTTAAGGAACCGAAACCTCCTGAGAACCGAAACCACCTCCTGAACCGAACCTGCTAAGGAACCAAACTTAACCTTCGGTCCGAGAGGCTACCTTCGGTCCGAGAAAACTACCTTCGGTCCGAGATGTGAAGCTGCTCAGCCGAACCCTACTCTCGGTTCCCATCCACTTTCGGTTCCCATGGCTAGGACCGAACCTCCGGCCCTGAATTTCAGATTTTAGCAATTTCTACCCGGTTTTCAATATTTTTAGCGTTTTGAGCCCGTTTTTCGTGATTTTAACGCGGGATTTTCACCCAAACTCGTATTTTAACATAATAAACCCTAAATATTCATATTTTAATTATATTTTGGGGAAAATCCTTGCCTAAAAATAAAATCTAGTAGGTAAGATTTATGGGTGGAGTGTTGACTTTACTTTAGTGTATGACACAAGCAACCATCCATGCCCACTCCATGACCAGCCCTTGTCCTTCCACCATACCTAGTCCTTTCATTGTACTCTTTCCATCATTTTTCCAGCCACATCCTTAATCAAAGGCTGGAAAACTCCCCTCTCTCCTCACATTTCTCTCATTTTCCACCAAAGAACAAACTTCATTCTCTTTCACTTTCTCTCTCTAAATTTCGAGATTCAAGGCTATTCTCCAAGCTTTTCTTCTACTTTTGTTAAGTATTATCATCCTCCATATGATTATTTCACTCCTTTCTACTCAAATCATAGGTTTCTTACACAAACTTCATCATATTTGTGTTAGAACTTCGAATATTCATGCAATCTTCTAAGTGTTCTTGAGTTGAACACTTCCTTTCCTCAACATCCATCCACTGAAATCACAAAAGGTGAGTTTATACCCTTACATTTTCATGTTTTCTTCAAGTTTTAGGGGGGGGAATACAAGTTAAAACACCAAAAACTTAACTAAACTCAAACAACAGCTTTCATTAGCAAAGTTGAGTCTTATTCACAGATTGTTTTGACTATCTTAAACTTAATATCTTTCAAAACTGTTTAATATGAAAATAGCTCAGGTTCATACCTTTAAAATGACTACTTGCACATCTCTATACGAATTTTCTACGATTTATGGTGATTTTTACAAAACTGCCTATCATTTCAGAAACGAATTCGGACCAGTCTGTGAATATGAACATTTTAACACAAGTTAAAGACTTCTAAAAATCATAATAAAAATTATGAATAAACTAGACACAATTTACGAACTCTCAGAATTTACGGATTCAGTTTTTGACTTTGTATGATTTTTCTATGATTTTTCTAAAATAGTATAGAAAGGTCAAAAACTAGTTAACAGCTTATAACTTTCATCACACTTTGTAATATGTTGAGCAAAGTGTTAATCTTTGAGAATTTCATATTTTACATGAGTTTCTTGTTGTGGTATAATTATATAACAGAAAATATTCACTGAATTGTAAGAATCCTCCATCATTACCAATAGTACAAAACAAGGCATGATAATCATAGTTATATTTTTGCTATACATTCGACTTACATAGAAAAGGGCTCTTGTACACCACAAACAAACATGCTAAACTATAATATGTATAGTTAGGTTGAAAATACATTACAAACATTTTGATAAACTATAATAGGTATAGTTTATGTTTTATTTACATTTCGAACTCATTACAAAGGACTTTCACAAAAAGAGGTACATTACAAAGTACCGGGTTTACACAAAAAGGGGTACATTACAAAGTACCGGGTTTTCACAAAAAGGGGTACAAGTACAAAGTACCGGGTTTACACAAAAAGGGGTACAAATATAAAGTACCGGGTTTACACAAAAAGGGGTACATTACAAAGTACCGGATTTACACAAAAAGGGGTACATTACAAAGTACCGGGTTTACACAAAAAGGGGTACAAATACAAAGTATCGGGTTTACACAAAAAGGGGTACATTACAAAGTACCAGGTTTTCATATAAACGGGGTACAAATACAAAGTACCGGGTTTACACAAAATGGTTTTATGGTATTAAAACTACATATCATTAGAATTGTTAGTTTTCATCTATAATTGCTAAGTGTACAAGTTAGAGTTATATAAAATTGAATTAAAATCGACTTAGAATTGGTGGGCCCGCCTTATCTCTTGTTCCTTGTTTGGTTGTGGACCTAGGGCAGACCCATTATATTCAACGGTTTATTTAACTTAAATTTATATAACTTATATATGCTGGGTGACTATAGAAGGAACCTACAGGTCTTTCTAGGGTTCATTATCGCATAGCATAGGAGCATACATTTTACACTTAACAAAGAAAATATTGGATTTTCTGGAATCATACTCTATCGCTTTTACAAGGAAAACGGTTTACTTTCTCAAACAAAACTCTTATGAACTCACCAACTTAATTGTTGACACTCTTTCAAAACTACTTGTATTCTCAGGAAATCAGTGATACAGGAAACCAACAGCATTTTGAGGATGGGACGTTAAATCGTCAAACAGTTCATTTTGTCATCATAATGTAATTGATTTTGAAACATGTAAACATATACTATGATGTAACATTTTCAATTATATTTATGATGGTTGTATTTACTTTGAGCACTATCATACTCGTTGTTGTGATACTATACATGAAGTTCTCCACCCCCGGACGTTTCCGCCATCCTTGGTTTGGGGGTGTGACAGATTGGTATCAGAGCATTGTTTATAGTGAACTTAGTATATCGAACCATATAAGATATACAAACTATAAATGCATTGGGACTAAAGTCTCTGATTAAACGTTTTCGAAAGACTATACTTTTAGAAATAAATAGTTTCTTGTTAAAAGCATACATGCATGCATGCATACTAAGGTCCGCATCATACTAGAACAAAACAAAAGTAATGATTGTTGAATGGCACAAGTAGGCTTGGGGATGTATAGTCAGGTCTGGGAATGACATAGCCTGATCAACTATGTCTAACCCAGAAGTGATTAGCATATGCCCGGGAATGGTTGTGGTGTTGCAACAAGTCTAAAAACTTACCAACTCTACCTACCAAGAAACATTAAAAACATAAGTCAAACATTTAAAATACTATAGGAGTATTTTGTGCTACTATAACCAACTTATGTGAAAACTAAAGACCCCTATTAGTAGGTCTATAATGATTGAGTGCATATACTAAGGTTATACATAATTAAAGATATTATAGACTCAGAATCTATGACTATTTCTCTACTTCATGTTCCTTGTTTGGTTGTGGACTTAGAGTAGAGTCATTTATTCGAAGGCCTATTCTATCTCAGATTATGTATAACTGGTATGCACTATGTGATTATAGACATGACTAATAAGGATCACCCCTATAAGTAATTATAGGATTAGACGCCTATTAATTATCTCTTCTACCCCTATTCTCGCACAAGCAACATGGCAAAAGCTCAACTACCAGGAGACCCCTATTCTCCTACCCAGGAAGATGGTGGTTAGAACGAAGAAAGCCCCAGAGAGGACCCTGAGGAAATAATAGAGTAAGACCCAAAGACAATTCAGATGAAGATCCGGAGGAAGCGAAACCAAAAAGAAGACAAAGACAAAGAAGAAATAGGAGAAGACTCTGACGAAGAGTCCGAGGTCTACAATACACCCTCTAGTCGCCACACCCCGACGAGGCTCCCATGGCCCGACACCTCGATAAGCCGTAGAACTACAAAACGGAGTTAGGAACAAGGTTAACACCCTCCCTATGACATGGATGAGGCTTCTACAACCTCAACAGAGGAGGATTGGTAGACAAGGCTCTCCTTGTCATAATACGCTGCATCCCTCACTTGAGCGTACAAACACGAGCATCGGTCAGCCGAAATCATGGAGGTTGGCGCTACCACCAAGATCACCGCAATTCGCCTTCGTCACCTGGATGGAGACCATGAACAGATCAGAAACCACATCAAAGCCTTCAGAGGGAAGTAACCGCAACCCGAGCCGAGATTAGGAGTAACGGGAACTTCACATAGCGTTAGAGAAAACGCGTGGCAAAAGCAGAACATCAAATGGCAGAAGCCAGGGCAGAGGATAAGACAATGCAGACTTTCATGTCTTCATTCTATGGCCCACGGAGCATCACCCGCCACGAGTAGTGTGTACACTACTGACATATCATTACAGACTCAAACTCCTGTAGTGCGTTTGAAACACTGCCCCGTCCTATACATAAATTTGACCTTTCACATGTAGAGACTACACTATTCAAGGGGCCGTGTCACCGTCAAAGTTTTTCCTTACATTAAAAAAAACGTAGACCTATTATAAGGTCAAACTTTCTTGAACTCTATGAACTAGAGTTTATCAATAAAATTGGCATGCATTTTATTTCATTGGGAGTTTACCACATATTTCATAACATGGTATTACAAACGATTTGCTTATTATGACTCTAAGATTACTTAATGTATACCTCAAGATTATGTGTAATTAAGAGACGATCGAATTAGAAATGGTGAGTCCGCCTTAGGTCCTGTTCCTTGTTTGGTTGTGGATTTAGGGTAAACTCATTAAGTTCAACGACCTATTGGACCTTAATAACACACAACTGGTATACATCGGGTGATCTTAAGAGTGGATCAGGCATGGAACAAATCACAAGATTTCATTCGAGTCACTACTGCTAAATTCATTCATATGGATTTTCGTTATAAATTGCATGCAAGATACTTTTAAGTCGAACATAATACAGAAAAATCTAGTTCAATAACAACCGACTTGTCACTGCTATTGGGAACTTACCGTCTGTTCATCTTTACAAACTTATGACAGAACTATGCCACCGAAGAAAAATTCCAGACCTTCAGGCAGCGCAGCAGCACCACCACCTCCGCACCACCTCCACAACTTGATTCCGCAATGTTCCAAGCTGTAGTAACAGCAGCCATGGCAGCCTCAATGTCACAAATTGGTACGAATGGTATCGGTGGTGCTGAATCTGGAGCCACAAACTCTAACCACGGGGACAGTACAGGACGTACGAGGGAATGTTCGTACAAAGACTTTACTAGTGCCAAACCCGATTCTTTCAATGGAAGGGAGGGCGTCATCACACTGATACAATGATTCAAAAAGACCGAAACGGTCTTCGAAATTTGTGCATGCCCCGAAGCAAGCAAGGTCAAATTTGCAGCTTACACTTTCTCTGGCCGGGCCCTCACTTGGTGGAAAGGCCACGTTAAGTCACTAACGCTTGCAGTAGCTAACTTGTTAAGCTGAGAGGACTTAAAGACGATGATGCTGAAAGAATATTGCCCAAGGGGCGAAGTGCAAAAGCTAGAGCAAGAACTGTGGAATCTTAAGATGACAGGCTCTGATCTTGCGACTTATACCGCCCGATTTTGTGATCTAGCACTCCTTTGTCCCGCTATGGTCACCCCGGAAGACAAAAAGCTGGAACGATATGTCTGGAGATTGTCTCCCCAAATTCAAGATAGCGTGTTAGCCTCAATACCAACTACCTTCGACAGCGCCAAGGAGTTGGCACAACAACTCATCGACCATCGTGCCAGCCATGACACTACGACAACCACCCCTAATCAAGCAAGAGGAGGGAACAACAAAAGAAAGTTCTGGGACAACAAAAAGGACCAACCAGCCCAGGACTTCACTAAGAAGCAACAGATCGTTGTTGTTCATGCTGCCACAACCCTCGCCACGCCAGCACCCATAAAACAATACCTTGGAACCCTTCCGAAATGCAACAAGTGTAACTTCCATCACACTGGGGCTTGCCGAAAGATGCATTGCAAAAACTGCAACAGAGAGGGGCACACTGTCCGTTTCTGTAAGGCACCAGCACAACCCATCAACCAGGTCCCTGGCACTGGAGTAAGCCCAGCTTGTTACAAGTGCGGCGAAACGGGACACTTTAAAAGGGACTGCCCAAGAGCAAGAAATGTCGGGGATGGTGGAAGGGTGCTTGCGATCACCGCAGGTTAGACCACCCCGGAACCGCCCGGTAAATATCAGTACGTGTTTCTAACATCGACGTTTAAATTTTAAATTTCATTTTATTACTAAAACTAGCATCGATTAAAGTATATCAACCATATATCTCGAGAACACGATAAAACCCGAATAAGTCTTATCATCTATATAAAAACACAGAGTTTTTTTTACTAGTGAATCTATGATGGCTAGTGTAAACATTATGGTCATATATCATTAAAGATTCTATGGACTTAGAATGTGTAATTCCGCCCTATTTCCTGTTCCTTGTTTGGTTGTGGGCTTAAGGCGGAGTCACTCATTCGACTACCCTTGCAATCTTAATGATATACGATTATTTTACACCAAGCGATTATAAAAGATCTGGTAGGACTTATATGGCAAATTTCATCACAAATTGTTGAAGCATTCGTAATACTAGTACTCACAAATTACATTATAAAATATTCATAGTCGTAATACCAAGTATAAAGCGGAGAGCATAAAGGCACACGTAGAATACACTATCATTCCAAAACAATAACTCCTTATAATCGACTCAGCTCAAGTTACAATAAGAAATCCCAAGGTTGTCATTTAACATCAGGCGGGTTGATCCCCACCATAATCAATTTCTTGTACTACGAAAAGTTCCCCCATCTTTCCTCCAAATTCTTGAAGTCCCAGTCGAAACACTAATTTCGGGACAAAATTCTTTCTAACGGGGGAATGATGTGACAACCGTCAACTTTTGGCCAAGTCAAAGTCAACAAGTCAAACCGGTCAACTCATCTAACCTTAGAATATTAGGGCTTGCAATATGTTAGCTACTGTACAACTCGCTATTTCAATAAGAAGTTATCACTTGGAAAGTTCGTATGATTGAAATTCTTAAACCCTAAACGGGATAAGTGAGGTAGCAAAACGATAAAACACTATTTCATACCCTCTAAGGGGTGTGTAAGACCCCTAAACATGGCTTAACGAGGTTTACAAACCTTACGTTACAAAGCCAAACACTTAAAAAGGTCACAAAAAAAGTCTCTCCCAATCACTTTCACTCTATCTCTCTATCTCTCTCTACCTCAAATCTCTCCCAAATCTCTCCAAGTATGTGAAATCTCTCCCAAATCTCTCTCTGTATGAGAAATCTCTCCAAGTGTGTGAAATGTCTCCCAAATCTCTCTCTGTATGAGAAATCTCTCCAAGTGTGTGAAATCTCTCCCAAATCTCTCCAAGTATGTGAAATCTCTCCCAAATCTCTCTCTATATGAGAAATCTCTCCAAGTGTGTGAAATCTCTCCCAAATCTCTCCAAGTATGTGAAATCTCTCCCAAATCTCTCTCTGTATGAGAAATCTCTCCAAGTGTGTGAAATCTCTCCCAAATCTCTCTCTGTATGAGAAATCTCTCCAAGTGTGTGAAATCTCTCCCAAATCTCTCTCTGTATGAGAAATCTCTCCAAGTGTATGAAATCTCTCCCAAATCTCTCTCAAAATCTCTCTCAACTTCTTATAATCACTCGGGGCATCCCGACCCTTAATTTAATCGAAAACCGCTCGAAAACAGAAGTCTACGCGAAAAACCTCTTAAGGAGCCGAACCCTCTTAAGGAGCCGAAACCTCTTAAGGAGCCGAACCCTCTTAGGAACCGAACCTCCCTTAAGGAACCGAAACCTCCTGAGAACCGAAACCACCTCCTGAACCGAACCTGCTAAGGAACCGAACTTAACCTTCGGTCCGAGAGGCTACCTTCGGTCCGAGAAAACTACATTCGGTCCGAGATGTGAAGCTGCTCAGCCGAACCCTACTCTCGGTTCCCATCCACTTTCGGTTCCCATGGCTAGGACCGAACCTCCGGCCCTGAATTTCAGATTTTAGCAATTTCTACCCGGTTTTCAATATTTTTAGCGTTTTGAGCCCGTTTTTCGTGATTTTAACGCGTGATTTTCACCCAAACTCGTATTTTAACATAATAAACCCTAAATATTCATATTTTAATTATATTTTGGGGAAAATCCTTGCCTAAAAATAAAATCTAGTAGGTAAGATTTATGGGTGGAGTGTTGACTTTACTTTAGTGTATGACACAAGCAACCATCCATGCCCACTCCATGACCAGCCCTTGTCCTTCCACCATACCTAGTCCTTTCATTGTACTCTTTCCATCACTTTTCCAGCCACATCCTTAATCAAAGGCTGGAAAACTCCCCTCTCTCCTCACATTTCTCTCATTTTCCACCAAAGAACAAACTTCATTCTCTTTCACTTTCTCTCTCTAAATTTCGAGATTCAAGGCTATTCTCCAAGCTTTTCTTCTACTTTTGGTAAGTATTATCATCCTCCATATGATTATTTCACTCCTTTCTACTCAAATCATAGGTTTCTTACACAAACTTCATCATATTTGTGTTAGAACTTCGAATATTCATGCAATCTTCTAAGTGTTCTTGAGTTGAACACTTCCTTTCCTCAACATCCATCCACTGAAAATCACAAAAGGTGAGTTTATACCCCTACATTTTCATGTTTTCTTCAAGTTTTAGGGGGGGGGGGGGGGGGGGAATATAAGTTAAAACACCAAAAACTTAACTAAACTCAAACAACAACTTTCATTAGCAAAGTTGAGTCTTATTCACGGACTGTTTTGACTATTTTAAACTTAATATCTTTCAAAACTGTTTAATATGAAAATAGTTCAGGTTCATACCTTTAAAATGACTACTTGCACATCTCTATACGAATTTTCTACGATTTATGGTGATTTTTACAAAACTGCCTATCATTTCAGAAACGAATTCGGACCAGTCTGTGAATATGAACATTTTAACACAAGTTAAAGACTTCTAAAAATCATAATAAAAATTTTGAATAAAATAGACACAATTTACGAACTCTCAGAATTTACGAATTCAGTTTTCGACTTTGTATGATTTTTCTATGATTTTTCTAAAATAGTGTAGAAAGGTCAAAAATTAGTTAACAGCTTATAACTTTCATCACACTTTGTAACATGTTGAGCAAAGTGTTAATCTTTGAGAATTTCATATTTTACATGAGTTTGTTGTTGTGGTATAATTATATAACAGAAAATACTCACTGAATTGTAAGAATCCTCCATCATTACCAATAGTACAAAACAAGGCATGATAAACATAGTTATATTTTTTCTATACATTCGACTTACATAGAAAATGGATCTTATACACCACAAACAAACATGCTAAACTATAATAGGTATAGTTAGGTTGCAAATACATTACTCGGGGCATCCCGACCCTTAATTTAATCGAAAACCGCTCGAAAACAGAAGTCTACGCGAAAAACCTCTTAAGGAGCCGAACCCTCTTAAGGAGCCGAAACCTCTTAAGGAGCCGAACCCTCTTAGGAACCGAACCTCCCTTAAGGAACCGAAACCTCCTGAGAACCGAAACCACCTCCTGAACCGAACCTGCTAAGGAACCGAACTTAACCTTCGGTCCGAGAGGCTACCTTCGGTCCGAGAAAACTACCTTCGGTCCGAGATGTGAAGCTGCTCAGCCGAACCCTACTCTCGGTTCCCATCCACTTTCGGTTCCCATGGCTAGGACCGAACCTCCGGCCCTGAATTTCAGATTTTAGCAATTTCTACCCGGTTTTCAATATTTTTAGCGTTTTGAGCCCGTTTTTCGTGATTTTAACGCGTGATTTTCACCCAAACTCGTATTTTACATAATAAACCCTAAATATTCATATTTTAATTATATTTTGGGGAAAATCCTTGCCTAAAAATAAAATCTAGTAGGTAAGATTTATGGGTGGAGTGTTGACTTTACTTTAGTGTATGACACAAGCAACCATCCATGCCCACTCCATGACCAGCCCTTGTCCTTCCACCATACCTAGTCCTTTCATTGTACTCTTTCCATCACTTTTCCAGCCACATCCTTAATCAAAGGCTGGAAAACTCCCCTCTCTCCTCACATTTCTCTCATTTTCCACCAAAGAACAAACTTCATTCTCTTTCACTTTCTCTCTCTAAATTTCGAGATTCAAGGCTATTCTCCAAGCTTTTCTTCTACTTTTGGTAAGTATTATCATCCTCCATATGATTATTTCACTCCTTTCTACTCAAATCATAGGTTTCTTACACAAACTTCATCATATTTGTGTTAGAACTTCGAATATTCATGCAATCTTCTAAGTGTTCTTGAGTTGAACACTTCCTTTCCTCAACATCCATCCACTGAAAATCACAAAAGGTGAGTTTATACCCCTACATTTTCATGTTTTCTTCAAGTTTTAGGGGGGGGGGGGAATATAAGTTAAAACACCAAAAACTTAACTAAACTCAAACAACAACTTTCATTAGCAAAGTTGAGTCTTATTCACGGACTGTTTTGACTATCTTAAACTTAATATCTTTCAAAACTGTTTAATATGAAAATAGTTCAGGTTCATACCTTTAAAATGACTACTTGCACATCTCTATACGAATTTTCTACGATTTATGGTGATTTTTACAAAACTGCCTATCATTTCAGAAACGAATTCGGACCAGTCTGTGAATATGAACATTTTAACACAAGTTAAAGACTTCTAAAAATCATAATAAAAATTTTGAATAAAATAGACACAATTTACGAACTCTCAGAATTTACGAATTCAGTTTTCGACTTTGTATGATTTTTCTATGATTTTTCTAAAATAGTGTAGAAAGGTCAAAAACTAGTTAACAGCTTATAACTTTCATCACACTTTGTAACATGTTGAGCAAAGTGTTAATCTTTGAGAATTTCATATTTTACATGAGTTTGTTGTTGTGGTATAATTATATAACAGAAAATACTCACTGAATTGTAAGAATCCTCCATCATTACCAATAGTACAAAACAAGGCATGATAAACATAGTTATATTTTTTCTATACATTCGACTTACATAGAAAATGGATCTTATACACCACAAACAAACATGCTAAACTATAATAGGTATAGTTAGGTTGCAAATACATTACAAACATTTTGATAAACTATAACACGTCGTGATTGCCGAAGTTCCAATAGCTTAACACATTAAGTCGTTTCCTTCGATTCCAAGAGCTCCAAAGCTCAGATCTAGTCCATAAAATGGTGCAGAAGGATAAAGTTTCCAACTTTATCCATTGGGACTACCCAAAAGGTTTAAAACTCAATTCATGAAGCTTATTAATGCAAGAGCTTAACCAACAAGCACTTAATCCTTAAAGTCTGAAGTCCATCCTTTCCTGAGGAGATTCAAACACCAAAACCATCCCAAAGGTTGGTGCTTTATAGATATACATGTCCAATGCATTTCTTGAACCCATATTAGGTCAAAATGGGGATTTATGACCTAATATCTATGCATGACATCAAAACTTGATTATCATCCAGATCCAGAACACTATAAGGTCACCTTGACCTGGAGATTCATAAAGTTGCAAACATTATGAGATCTAACCATTCCATAATTCAAGAACAAGAAGCTAAAGGAACAAAACTTAAGATCTAACAACTTGGAATGATAAAAATTGAGTCTTGTACACTTACAAAAGTCCATAAGAATGCCAAGGTGGAGAATGAGGACTTTCTTGCCTGATCTTTGCTTCCTTCCTCCTCATTCTTGCTTATAAGATTCAAAAAGCACCAAAATAGCTCTAAAAATAGAGGAATATGATCCGGGTTTCTTTCAGGGCTCGGGGACTGAGGATGGACAAACCCTAGCCATCTTATTCCTTTAAATAGGGAGCAAAAACTCAGAAGATTAGGGTTTTCATTCCAGTCGTCAACACGTCGTGTTCCAAGAGGCAACAGGTCGTGTTGACCTTATCTAGACATGCCGTGTTGGTTCTTCCAACACGTCATGTCCAATACTCAAAAGGTGATTATTCCTAAAAATTGATCCTCAAGATTCCGAGTGTTACAACTCTCCCCCGCTTAAATTAGATTTCGTCATCAAAATCATTCCTTACCATTCCCGGCATGCCAAACCGCCTGAAGAGGGCAAGCACAACCTTGAGCTTACAACGGCCTTCCCAAGGCTACCGAACCCAACCTTAGTAGAAATCTCCAAGCCCGAAGCATACGAATCCATAATCCTATTCAAAAAACCAACCCTACTTTACCTGAAACCTGAAATCTCGAATTGGCCTGACTCCCCGACAGACCGCCCATACTAAACTACTACCAGGCCAAATTCTCATTGAAGTCCAGGCTTAGTCAGAACGCATCCAACCCTTGATTGACATAATGCTTCTACTGGAAACATAATCCCTGACCATTATTGTTGCAGAACACTTATACTTGACAGAAGACTCAGATAATCCTTCGAGTAGAGGACTCATCCCTACAACGGTTAGACTCAGACGAGAGCTGTACAACATGGTCAAATAATTTACTTTGAGATTATCTGATCCAAGCTGCAAATGTCTTACCATATTTTCTGAATAACAAGCGACTCCACACACGAGTCCCAAATCATTAATACCGCCTTGACTTACCTCGATGCCCCCTAACTTCTTTCCAAAAGAAGTCGAGACCTCCATGGTCCCAACTTGTATGCCACTTACTGAACACCGGATTCCCGCCCGGTTGCTGAGTCAAAAGGCACACACAGTCGCCCCATGCGACTTCCGAATGAAAGCCTCATATGGCAATAATTGCCCAAGCTATCTCGCCACTTATGGTTCCAACCGATCATAACAGCCCGACAAACCTGACGCCACCAAATCCAATGCTAAATGTGAATGCTACAAGACCAACTGTAGTCTTATATCACAAATGGCCTCCAACGACCTACCACTTCCTGGTCCCATGCATGTTGTGGTCTTCCCACAACCTTACGAACTGACCCACCCTGGTCTAATCCATTTGAAGAAATCCATGACCAATCATATAATGAAATCCATCTGAAACCCTATACTTGCCTGACCCCCACACAGATAGAACCAAACCAAAACATATGAGCCTAATCTGCGAATAAATTTAAAACCATCCCTTAACCCTGAACCCTTCATTTGATACCCTTGGTATTCAATATGAAATATAGTTGAATGACATACCTTTTGTTGTAGCTTGATTCCTTATACCTTTAAAGAGCTTAGTGCCCCAAGTGTTGCACCTCAAATGATTCACACAACACCACCAACAATTGGAATAACTTGAGAGAAGATCATTTACACTCAAAATTGGCTAGCCCTCATGTGTTTATCACTAGTCACTCCTTAGTGCCAGTTTCATGAACTATGAGGCTTCTTATATAGTGTGCACAGTAGGGTTACACCATGTAACTCATGACTTTCCACATTCCTCATGATCCATGGGTTTTAACCTCCATGGAGTATCCATGGGTCACCACATGGGTTTAGCCCAACATGAAGAATTATGGATCATAAGCCCACTTTATAAGAATGAATGATTTACCAAATCAATCCCCATTTATTTAATTAGTCTCTTTTGATCACAAAATTAATTCCAAACTAATTCTTGATCAATACTAATTAAACAATATTAATATATTAGAACTTATAATATATTAATAAATCATAAATATCCTCTTCTCACAAAAGTCTATCCAAATTGTTCCGATGTCATGCAACCCAAATGGACCATGTTACTCTCGGGTCAAGCACATACCAATAATAGTTATGGGCTTAGACACCTAATCCAATAATAAACACTCACGATTCCCAACGCAAGTTCCCACCAAGAACCATCTTGGTACCCAACTTATAACCCGAGATCTAATGATTTACACTTGCATTTCACCCAAAATTTTTTGATTCACAGCAACCCTCACTAATTCAGAGTATAGAGATTCCCAAACCGTCTCTGAGAATATGAGTCTCGCACCTGGTCCAACCACCAGGTTAACAAGAGTCCAAATGACAAGGCTACCCAGCCCAAACATCCCTATGCACCACTTACTGACCACACACTCAATCCTGGAACCCAAGATTTAATACCTTGACCCAACGGTCTCTACCAGGTCCCGTCTGCATTGCCATAAACACAAGGGCCTTGCCCACGGGCCCCACCCAAACTATACCACGGAGCGGCCTCGCCCACGTGTCCCACCCATCTAGGGCTACACAGGCCCGACTCTGCCTCAGACCCTAATGGTCCTCAATCTAAAACAGAGAAATGCACCTCAACAATCATGTCTGTCGTGCCAAAGGAACGAACTGATCCTCCTCAAAAATCGTGACCACCTCCTCGATAGGCTACCTCAAATGATGAATGATACGATCCCATTGTAGTCTTACAACACTTCTAACCAACCAAGATTACCACCCCTGGTTTCACCACACCCAAACCATCTCAACCCCAATTATCCTGAACCAAACCCGCATTCGACTGAAATCAATCAGGTGTTCAGGTCATGCTTCGAAACCCAAATCCTTCATTGGACAAGAATAGGCAGCAATTCTCTAACACAACCCTCGACCTGGATCCATCCACAGACCTGCTATGCATAACCAAAAGATGTCGACCAGCTGCTGGAAGTTCCCTGAACTCCCACTTACACAACCTCAGTCGAAACGACCACTTGGGTCGTCTCTCTTCCTAACCAGGATGTGAAACTTTCCCTAGTTCCACACTCGATCCAACTCCTGAAAATTCTGATCGATTCTCCCCCACGTGGATTCGACGAAGCTCTCTTATCCCATAAGTCCGATGGATTCCCAACCCATCAAACGTCATATAGCATGAACCGCCTATGACCTGCGCTTACTAATACCAGCATTCCATTACTAGCCAATCTCAATGATAGCCCAACTCCTGAAATCCAGAAGAATATTCCTTGAAATCTTAGCAAGTCCGATAGCTCCAATCGCCTCCCATGATACCTCACCAATTCCTTGAGTTCTTACATTGGAGACTAAAACCATAACCCTTGTTCTGAACTGGTGAATCTTCACCCCAAATTCCATCCTCAAAGAATTACTGAATTCTAACCCTCTACAACCCATGCGAACATAAAACTCCCTTGACATTTCCAATGAGCAATCAACTCATGCACTGACACCACCATCTTCCTGCTACCGCTCCTCTCCTAGCAACGGTAGTGTTGAACCCCAAAAGTTCTTCCATATACGACTTCCGATCCCACCAGATCAAAAGATGAAACAACGGAACCCTGAACAAGGTTCCTCCAAACACTACCCATGTATTGATCCTATCGAGAACCAAAATAACAACCGAACACACTGAAACCCGCTCAACAAGATACGACCCACTAATGATTCAGTGGAGACTCTCAACATGCAGAATGACATATAACAATCTTTGATAAGCCATACAATAGTAGAGAACCAACACGAGATATTGCTTACCCAGACCCAAACAAAATTCCAAAGCAATACAAATTTCCGATAACAACCCAGAAGAAATCATAAGATAACATACCCGCAAAAGCATATGAAGGTATCCTAACCTCCTCCTTCCGGGTTACCCCGACCATCCTGAGGACATGGTGCAAAACTCACCTCCGATCCCAAATGACAAGACTAACAACAGGATCCTCCTTCCTGAAGGATTATAGGGATCCACAAGCTTTGGGCTCCACATGAGCCCCCAACTGCCCCACTATAATCTCGGCCCGAAAGGCCCCGAGATGATCATCCAAGAGCTCCAAAATACCTTCCTTGACTGAACCATAGACCAAAGGTATCCATTCCAAAATACCGCGAGTAATCTCTGATGAGATGAACTCCCGGCTCTACGCATCGATCAGCTCAGTACCTACACCTGAGCCAGAACCAGAACCTGATCCCCCCTTCCGGAGTGCTCAACCCATACCGAAATCCACATGCGAATGATCAGAACATACCCAAGAATCCTCATCTCACAGGCTCCCTAGATTCTCCAAGACTCTCCCCGATTTGAGTATGGATCCTATGCTTTCAGTAGTACGGGCCCAATACTACCTTCCACACCTATCCATACTTTCCTCAAGAATCCTACCAAATCCTCTAAGTCACCTTCTCAATCCATACACCAAACAGTCACTAACCATCACAACGAAACCCACTGAAGCAATTCCCTAAGCTTTCCTAGGTTCCCGACCTCACCCTGCCATCAGCTGTTGAAGAACTCCCCATAATGTCAATTAGCTACCTCATGAACACAATCACATGCAACAAGGCTCAGATAATCCTTCGATTAAAAGATTCATCCCTACAACGGTTAGACTCAAACGAGAGTTGCGTAATAGGGTCAAATCCACCACTCTAAGATTATTCAACCTTTATTACATGTGACTTAACATATTCACTTAATAGCTAATTCACATCACTTAAGAGTCCCAAAAAGCACAAAGCAAGCAGCATTCGTGCAGTATCACTCCAATCCATAGAATAATCACGAGCATCCAATCCCACATACTACAACTCATATTAGGAGCTCCCACTCCCACTATTGATTGCCTTACGCACACAAGTTTTACCCAATCTAGCATCCCATGCTTCCTAGGCTACATGGCATCATATATCAGGCCAACCTGTCACTGGCTAATTAGAACTAGCATGCAAGTCTACAAGCTCATATAATAGGCATACAAGGCATCTCTCCTAGCATTCTATCATGCAAAAACTAAGCAGATCCTTAGCCCTATATAGCATGTGATTCACAAATTCATAAATCAGATAATACAAGATAGCATGTATGGGTATTTTGGGAGAAACTTACTTAAGCTCGGCTGATTGCACGCACCACACCCTTTCTTATCTTAGAAAACTCTTTTCTTAAAAATACTTTTCTTTTTGAAAACTTTACCAAATCCTCAAGTTGAGTTCAGACACACCCGAGAGTATGTCTGAATCCCTCAAACCAAGGCTCTGATACCAACTTGTAATGTCCCAAAAATAATAAAATAAAATTTTTGTTTTTAGATTAATAAATTGTTAATACATAACATTTCCACAAAACAAGGGGTAATCAATATTTATCAAAACATCATCCGATCAGAGTAAATCACAGAATAAGGAAACATGAGGTGTGTGCTCTGCAATCATCCCGAGCTCTTCTATTTGAAAACCAAAGACCTGAAATATAAACTGAAACCGTAAGCACAAAACTTAGTGAGTTCCCCAAGATACCACATACCACATATACATAAATCACATACTGGGCCCCCGTCCTTCATTGAGCCTCACCCGGTATCGAGTCCCACTTGGCCTCGGGCCTTTCCCGGCATCAAGCCTCGCTCGGCTTCGGGCCCCGCCCGACATCGAGCCCCGCTTGGATAACAGATCTATCAATTACTAGGCCCCGCCTGACATTAGGCCCCACCCGATACATACATAATCATATAAACATATAGTTTTACTAGAACATACAATAATCACCAAGACCATAGCATACCATACAGTCATCGAGCCCCGCTTGGCATCGGGCCTCGCCCGGTAAGCATAAAAACACATACTGATAACTAGCATACAATGTACTCATCAGGCCCCGCCTGGCATTGGACCTTGCCCGGTAAGCATACCATACATACACATGAAAGTGTCACACAAACATCTAGCATCCCAACATATAAACCATGAGCCGACATTGGTGCCTTCGACCCGCTAAACCCAGTGAGGAAACTCACCTCGCACTGCCGAATCACACTGATTATCCTTGGCTTCTGGTCCAAGAGTTCCCTAAGCTATCAATATCAAATAACATCCAATTAAAATTGGATTTCAATCCATAATCACCAATCCACAATTAGGGTAAAAAGACCATTTTACCCCTTACCTAGTTCGGTCCAAGACTAAAGCCCAAACCTACAATCCAAAGGCCCAAAATATCCCATGGTCAACCCTGATCAAACTTCTGGTCAAAGTCAAAGTCAACAATCCATGTTGACCAAACACGCCGTGTTGCCCCTTGGTCACGTCGTGTTCTAACGACATCCAAAAAGTTGGGAAAATCCCAGCCAACACGCCGTGTTGACTTAGAAACACGCTGTGTTTGCCGAAGTTCCAACAGCTTAACACATTAGGTTGTTTTTCTTCGATTCCAAGAGCTCCAAAGCTCAGATCTAGTCCATAAAATGGTGCAGAAGGATAAAGTTTCCAACTTGATCAATTGGGACTACCCAAAAGGTTTAAAACTCAATTCATGAAGCTTATTAATGAAAGAGATTAAAAAACAAGCACTTAATCCTTAAAATCTGAAGTCCATCCTTTCCAAAAGAGATTCAAACACCAAAACCATCCCAAAGGTTGGTGCTTTATAGACATACATGTCCAATGCATGTCTTAAACACATATTAGGTCAAAATGGGGATTTATGACCTAATCTCTATGCATGACATCAAAACTTGATTATAATCCAAATCCAAAACACTACAAGGTCACCTTGACCTGGAGATTCATAAAGTTGCAAACATTATGAGATCTAACCATTCCATAATTCAAGAACAAGAAGCTAAAGGAACAAAAATCAAGATCTAACAACTTGAAATGATAAAAATTGAGTCTTGTACACTTACAAAAGTCCAGAAGAATGCCATGGTGGAGAATGGGGACTTGCTTTCCTGATCTTTGCTTCCTTCCTCCTCATTCTTCCTTATAAGATTCAAAAAGCACCAAAATAGCTCTAAAAATATAGGAAGATGATTCGAGTTTCTTTCAGGGCTCGGGGACTGAGGATAGACAAACCCTGGCCATCTTATTCCTTTAAATAGGGAGCAAAAACTTAGAAGATTAGGGTTTTCATTCCAACCGTCAACACGCCGTGTTCCAAGAGGCAACATGCCGTGTTGACCTTATCTAGACACGTCGTGTTGGTTCCTCCAACACGTAGTGTCCAATCATCAAAAGGTTATTATTCCCAAAAATTGATCATCAAGATTCTGGGTGTTACATTCAATCTCACGAAGTTTGGACACTTTCACAAAAACAAGTCGAATCACCGAAATCGGGAATCCTCCGACATCGCACTTCAAATACTTCGATCTAGCCTCATGAGAAGTCATTAACTGATCAATGTATAAGCTATAATAGCATTGTCTATGCTTTATGTTTATCATATTTGTTGTTTCTATTTATAATTTTAGATAGTTGGTAAAGTAATTAAGCTAATAACTACTCATAAGTATAAAAGGTCTCTGATATTATCAATAATATTTTACTTTGATGTGTGTAATGCAAGATTCAATGGGGACAAAAAAAAAGAATATCAATTTTAAAAAAAAAAACATGTAACAAGTCTAAATGTGTATTGTGAGATAAAAAAAATTAGGTCTGGTTCCAAGGTAAAAAAATAATATCATGTTTGATCTCTAATGTGAGGTCAAGTATGATGTAAAGTCAAAAAAAGTTTTCTGAAATAGGAATGTACTTTCTGAATTGACTATTTAAACAGCAATATACTTAAAAAAATGTCTTTTTAAAATCATTTTAATTATTTTATTTTTTAAAGTCTATTAATAGTATCATATTTTCTAAAATGGAAGTTTTTATAACAATGGACTTTCAAAATAAATTATTCTTGATGTTTATTTGTGCAACATACTTTCTAAAACAAAAGTTGTCTTATATAAATTATGTTACATCGTTGTTTTTGTATATATAGACAAGCAGTCATGACGATGTATTAATATTTATATTCAATTTTACAATAAAAAATGCATATATATAACTTTGATAAAATTTAATATAACAAATGTCAAATGGTTATGATAAGTAATTTGGTAAAAGGTAAGTTATGTATTGCATATATTAATAAGAGGATTATACTTAAAATATCAAATCAAATCAAATCATCGTTGCAAATAGAATTTCAGTCGTGTTTTTAGAAATTAGAAATTAATATATAAGATTAGTAAAAATGATAATCATTTTGAATGAAATTCGCATGGCAGTTCTCAAATTCCAACGCTGGACCGTAAAACTCAAAATGGGACACACCATCCTTTTTAATCGGACCAAACAACCATATGAAATTAATTCCCAAAAATAGGAAATTGGGATGTTCCACCACCCTCCTTCTTCTCCATTTTCATTCATCTATTCATCCCATACAAAAGTTTAATGGAAAAAATCTATAGCGGTAAGGTTAAGAACCGACGGAAATCTTACGTGGACGTGACTAAGCTCCCTGATGATGATATTACCGACGCGTCTGACGCAGGGGATGATGTCGAAGATGAATCGTTGTTGCATCTTGATCTTCAGCAAATCTCCATCGACATTGATCAATTCACCGACGAGTTGTCTACCGTCGACGAAAAGGAGATCTCACCTGAAATTCCTGATACTGTTAATACCTTCGTTGGGATCATAGAATCAAGGATTAATAAAAGATACAACTCAATACAACCTGGCTCCAGATTTGCTAATTTGACGGAGGAAGACGAGTTTTTCATAGAAGCCATCAAACGTTTATCAAAACTGAAAATCGTTTTGGGTGAGTTCCCAAATTCGTCATCCTTTAATAAGGTCAGCAAGGTCCTTCAGCAAGCGATGGTTCTCATGGAAGAAGAGTTCGGGGCTTTGTTACAAGATTGGACAACTCCTACTGAACCAATATCGAAATCTAAGTCTTCTTCCTCAAAATCGGATCCTCTCCCTACGCTAACACCTGAGACTTCATACTCAAATAACGAACAAGATTTTCCAGGGTACACAGAAGAAAACATTACTCTGATGAACAAAATTGCATCTCTCATGATCCCTGCAGGGTACCAATACGAATGTTGTCAGGTGTATAGTACGATGCGGAAAGATGGATTAAATGAGCAAGTCAAAAGGTTTGAATTTGAAAAATTTAACGTTGAAGATGTTCCAAAATTGAAATGGGTGTCGCTTGAACCAGATATAACACGATGGATTAAATTAGCCAACCATTGTTCCAGCGTCCTTTTCCCCGCCGAAAGGAAGCTTGGTGAGACTGTGTTTTCCGAGCACCTTAAGGTTTTCGCAACCTTGTTTATCAACCTCCTCCGTGGTGTTACCACGTTACTTGTTGAATCTGTGACTGTTGTAGCAACGGCAAAGCCCAAGGCAAAGAGGTTGCTAAAATTCCTCGAAATGTACGTAGCGATCCGTGATCTTGGCGACTCCATTGATGACTCGGATTCCAGCAACGTGAAACTAGAAGAATCTTGCAGCCTCACGTCCGAAATATCATCTGCCACATACATCATCGGGCAAGTCGTCCTCAACATGTTCAATGATCTAAAGAGCTCCATCAAGAACGATGCCAACAAAACTCCCATCCAGGGAGGCGGAGTACACCCCACCACACGCTACGTCATGAACTATATAAAATGCGCATTTGACGAGTACCAACACATATTGGAATACGTGTTCCGAGAACACACCAAACTAGCGGATGACGACACCGAGGAGGAGTCTTCAATATTGTCGAAACAATTATTGTCTGTGATCCAGCTGCTAGACAGTAACCTTGAAACAAAGTCAGCACTTTACAAAGACGCATCATTGGGGTACATATTCCTGATGAACAACGACCGGTTTATATTGCAAACCGTGAAGGAGATGAAGGGAGTGCTTGGAGATAATTGGTGTCGGCGGAAGTCATCAGATGTGAGGAACTACCACAAGAGTTACCAGAGGGAAACATGGAACAGGCTACTACAATGCCTTACACAAGAAGGTGTCCAAGTCAAAGGGAAGCCAAATAGACGAATATTGAAAGAGAGGTTGAAGAATTTTAATGCAATGTTCGACGAGATATACAAGACCCAAAGCACATGGGTGGTGAGCGATGATCAGTTGTTATCCGAGATTAGGGTTTCCATAACTGCAGTCGTCAGTCCAGCGTATAGGTCATTTGTTGGCAGGTACAAGCCACAGTTTGAAGGAGCAAAGAGCATCGATAAGTACATCAAGTATCAACCTGAAGATGTCGAAGCAATGATTGAGACTTTATTTGAAGGTAAACTATGTATTTACTATTTATTATTATCATTAATCATTTCGCATAAAGTTTGTTAATTGTTTTATTTGCATTTTGCTAAAATGTTTTATTAATTATATGACATGAAACTATCCAACCTACAAGGCACGGAGAAGGTGGACAATCAAATGAACTCTATACAAGCTGTATCAACGGTGAAGCAAACCACAGGGGCTTTCAAGAATCTACTTAAGAGTTATAAAAACGTGGGACTTATGTAATACTTAACACAACAATAGCTTTGATTAGATAGCATCTAGTGAAATTTTAGTTAATTAGTTACCTTTCCTTTCACATTTGTATACTAGTATAGATATGTATGTATATAGGAGGACAATGTGAATACAACAAAAGGTTTCAAGGACTTACAACAATAACAAAACAATGGTGTTGTAAAATACGACGGATCCAAATTGACTTAAATAATATTAGCTCAATGCGGAATGGGATCAAAAATTATCAAAGCGTAATAATCACAACGTAATACGAATAAAATAAATAGAATAGAGACACAGGAATTTACGTGGAAATCCAAATCGGGAAAAAACCACGGGCGGAGGAAGCCGAAAAACAATTCACTATAATTTGCAGTGTTTACAGGGATTATGAAAAAAATTACAAATAGAGTGGGAGAGCTAAAATATACGGTGGTGTATCAGAATATATATATATATATATATATATATATATATATATATATATATATATGTAATGCTTTACTATACATATATATATATATATATATATATATATATATATATATATATATATATATATATATATATATATATATATATATATATTTGATTTGGTTCGTGGGTTTTTTTTTTCAAGCCTTCTGGCTTAGGCTATTTATAGCCAAAAGAGAACATATGAAAAGGAAGGAAGAAGAGGCCATATCAATATGAAAAGAAAAAAAAAAGCCGTCCATAATTGTAGGCGAAGAAGAAGTTAGGCGCCCAACATGTAACTCACCGTCCATTCTCATTTTCAATTTCACACTTATATTACTATTCATAGTCAAACTATGAATAGTAAATGATAAGTTACAGAAATAACCCCTGAACTATTTGTCACTTGCTAATTTTGGAGGCAACTTTTCCACAATCTCCACCTTGACGTCAAAATTAAGCAAGTCATGCTTTACGATTAGTCAAAACATATAGCTCATCAAACTCTAAAACTTCCATAAGAACCTGCAAATTTTATATAGAGAGAATTTTTTTCCGAAAAATAAATAATACTTCCTCCACCTACGAGCCTTCAGGCTCAACTGCGATCAGAAACACCCACCATGTCCAAACATAATTTGAACTTGGCTATAGGAAGACTTTTAGTGAACATATCAGCGGGATTATAATCTGTATGAATCTTGTCCACAACACAATCACCTTTTTCAATGATATCCCGCACAAAATGATAACGAATATCAATATGCTTTGTTCGGTCATGAAACATTTGATCTTTACTCAAGAAGATAGCACTCTGGTTGTCACAGAAAACTGTGGGCACCTTTATTCTATCATCGAGTTCTCCAAATAACCCCTTCAACCAGATATCTTCCTTAACTGCTTCTGTAATCGCCATGTACTCTGCCTCGGTAGAAGACAGGGCAACTGTAGACTGTAACTGGGCTTTCCAACTAACAGCACAACCATTTAGAGTAAACACATACCCTGTAATTGATCTTCGTTTATCCAAATCTTTGCCATAATCTGAATCAACATATCCGAACACCCTAGTGTTAGATTTACCAAAACTTAAACACATAGAAGACGTACCGCGTAAATAACGAAAAATCCACTGTACTGCTTTCCAGTGTTCTTTCCCCGGGTTCGCCATGTATCTACTAACCATGCTAACAGCATAAGCCAAATCAGGGCGCGTGCAGATCATAGCATACATCAAAGATCCAACAGCACTAGAGTATGGAACACGTGCCATGTAAGCCATATCAGTCTCATTAGTAGGACTCAAAGCGGATGATAGCTTGAAATGAGCTGCAAAAGGTGTGTTGACAGACTTTGCTTCGTGCATACTGAAGCGTCTTAGGACTTTCTCAATATAACTTTTCTGAGAAAGATGCAAGATCCTAGACTTCCTGTCACGAATAATTTCCATACCTAAAATCTTTTTGGCAGCTCCTAAGTCCTTCATTTCAAATTCAGCTTTCAACTGGTCTTTTAACTTCTGAATCTCCTTCATATCTTTCGCTGCAATCAACATGTCATCCACGTACAAGAGTAAGTAGATCTTTGAACCATTGTCACCTTTCTTAAAATAAACGCAGCTATCATAGGTGCACTTGCTGAATTTGTGACTGGTCATGAAAGAATCGAACCTCTTGTACCATTGTCTAGGAGACTGCTTGAGGCCATAAAGAGATTTGTTCAACTTGCATACGTAGTTCTCCTTTCCAGGAACTACAAAACCTTCAGGTTGTTGCATAAAAATCTCTTCCTCAAGCTCACCATTTAGGAAAGCTGTAGTGACATCAAGTTGTTCTAACTCAAAATCGTTAGAAGCAACCAACCCCAACAACACACGAATGGAAGTATGTTTGACAACTGGGGAATAAATGTCAGTGTAATCAATACCAGGAATCTGACTGTAGCCTTTAGCTACTAACCGAGCTTTGTATCTTGGTTTATCATTTGGGTTGACAGGTTCCTTGAGCTTGTAGACCCACTTGCATTTAACTGGTCTCTTCCCTTTCGGAATAGGAACTAAATTCCAAGTACTGTTTCGCTGCAAGGATTCCATCTCATTTTGCATAGCGAGCATCCAATCATTTGAGTCTTCAGATTTGATAGCCTCGTCATAATTCGTAGGCTCCATTGCGGACTCAATATTATCAGCAACAATAAAAGCATAGGCAACCAAATCATATTCAGCATACCTCTTCGGAGGAATAATCTGTCTTCTAGGTCTATCTCTTGCAATGCTTGGAGTAGTAGCTTGTGGTTGTGAAGGTGTTGAATCTTCACCAACAACATGCTCATCCGACGAAGAAGAATCTTGATGCTGATTTGTACTCTGATTAGTGGTAGGTGAAGTAGGAAGCTCCACCTCTATTTGAGCATTCTCTTTATTTGCTTCGGATGATACATCTGATGCATCTGTTCTTTTAGAAGAGTCAGCAACTGGTTGAATTATAGCAGACTCATCAAAAGTAACATCTCTTGAGATGATAATTTTCTTCAAATCAAAGCTCCATAACTTGTAACCCTTTACACCTTGATTGTACCCAAGAAAAACGCATTTGATTGCTCTTGGTTCTAGCTTCCCATTGTCAACTCGTGCATACGCTGGACATCCGAATGGTTTTAAATCTGAATAATTGGCAGGTTTACCGGACCATAACTCAAACGGAGTTTTCTTCTCGATTGCTCGTGACGGTGATCGGTTGATAACATAGCAAGCAGTCGAAGCAGCCTCCGCCCAAAAAGACTTTGGCAATTTGGAATTAGAAAGCATACACCGGACCTTCTTCATAATGGTGCGATTCATCCTTTCAGCTACACCATTTTGTTGAGGTGAATGGACTACTGTGCGATGTCGAGTAATGCCTTCCTTTTGACAATAGACATTAAACTCTTCTGAGCAAAACTCAAGTCCATTATCCGTACGAAGATACTTTACCACCAGACCTGATTGCTTTTCAACCTGAACTTTCCAATTTCTGAAGATAGAGAAAACGTCTCCTTTATTTTTTAAGAAGAAAGACCACACCTTCCTGGAGAAATCATCAATAATAGTGAGCATATAAATAGCTCCACCTTTTGAAGCAACTCGAGCCGGTCCCCACAAATCCGAGTGAACATAATCAAGTGGTCCTTTCATTGTATGGATACCACTTGCAAACCTCACTCGTTTTGCCTTGCCATATACACAGTCTTCACAGAAATCCAAATCAACAATCTTTTGTTGACCAAGTAAACCTCTTCGACTCAATTCTGACATGCCTTGAAAACTCATATGGCCGAGTCGAAGGTGCCAAAGACGGGACTGATCTGGATCAGAAAAAAAAACTTTGACACAACAGCAGCATCACTCGAAATTGTTTGCCCGTCAAGAAAGTAAAGATCTGAGGTTTTTCGTTCGGCTCTCAGTTTGTCGGAACCGTCTTTGAATACCCTGAGAACTCCACCTTTACCAGCAAACTCGTATCCCTTTTTGTCAAAGGAACTGAGAGATAACAAGTTTTTCTGAGGTCAGGAACATATCTAACATCCCCCATGGTTCGAATAACTCCGTCAAACATACGGATCCTGACTGAACCATGTCCAAGAACTGGACATGTAGTATTGTTACCCATCAACACATAGCCCTGATTAACCTTTTCAAATGTGTAAAACCAACTTTTGTTGTGACACATATGAAAAGTACAACTAGAGTCGAGTATCCAATCACCAGTGGAATCCAGTTTATCTGAATAAACTGTCAAAAGTTCTCCAATACCTTCGACCTCAGCTAGATCGGCTTCACCCGAAGTGCTAGCTTGTTTACCATTTGCTACCGTCTTCTCTTTTTCTTTGTTCTTCAACTTGAAGCATTCTTCAAGCACATGTCTCTTCTTGTGACAATAGTTGCAAAACTTTCGTTTGCCTTTTGACTTGGATCTGGTTCTGTTGGAAGATTGAGAAGTTCTACTTCTCTCTGTTGTTCTTCCTCTGGCATTCAAACCTTCGGCTTTAGCATCACTTGAACCACCACCAGTAATATGCTTCATCTTCTCTTTTGAATCCAAAGTTGTATAGACTTCATCTAAAACTAGAGTGTCACGGCTATAGATAATAGTATCACGAAAATGGCTATAGGATTCTGGCAACGACGATAGTAAGAATAGAGCCAAGTCTTCATCTTCATACTGAACATCCATATTCTCTAAGTTATTTACTAACTCTTTAAATGTGGATATATGTTCAGTTAAAGAGCCTCCTTCAATCATCTTGAGATTGAACAACCGTTGCTTCAAATGCAACTTGTTTGGTAAGCTCTTGGTCATCAACAATTGTTCCAACTTTAGCCATAAAGAAGCCGCTGACGTTTCTTTTAGAACATCTTGCAAAACATCATTTGACAAGTGCAAACGAATTTGGGATAAAGCCTTCAGATCTTTCATCTCATTTTCTTCTTCGGTCCATGTATCAGACATCTTATTGAAACCCAAGAGCGCCTTGTGTAAATCCATCTGAATGAGAATGTCTCTCATCTTTACTTGCCACAACGGAAATCGGGTGTTACGATCCAGTAGTGGAATATCGTATTTTACCGAAGACATGATTAATTACTTGATAAAATGATCCCAACGAGCTAATATCACAACCCGGATGCTCTGATACCAATTGTTGTAAAATACGACGGATCCAAATTGACTTAAATAATATTAGCTCAATGCGGAATGAGATCAAAAATTATCAAAGTGTAATAATCACAACGTAATACGAATAAAATAAATAGAATAGAGACACAGGAATTTACGTGGAAACCCAAATCGGGAAAAAACCACGGGCGGAGGAAGCCGAGAAACAATTCACTATAATTTGCAGTGTTTACAGGGATTATGAAAAAAATTACAAATAGAGTGGGAGAGCTAAAATATACGGTGGTGTATCAGAATATATATATATATATATATATATATATATATATATATATATATATATATATATATATATATATAGTAAAGCATTACACACACACATATATATATATATATATATATATATATATATATATATATATATATATACAGGGATTATGAAAAAAATTACAAATAGAGTGGGAGAGCTAAAATATACGGTGGTGTATCAGAATATATATATATATATATATATATATATATATATATGTAATGCATATTTTATATATATATATATATATATATATATATATATATATATATATATATATAATGCATTGCATTATATATATATATATATATGTATGTATATATATATATATAATGCATTTTATATATATATATATATATATATATATATATATATATATATATATATATATATATTTGATTTGGTTCGTGGGTTTTTTTTTTTCAAGCCTTCTGGCTTAGGCTATTTATAGCCAAAAGAGAACATATGAAAAGGAAGGAAGAAGAGGCCATATCAATATGAAAAGAAAAAAAAAGCCGTCCATAATTGTAGACGAAGAAGAAGTTAGGCGCCCCACATGTAACTCACCGTCCATTCTCATTTTCAATTTCACACTTATATTACTATTCATAGTCAAACTATGAATAGTAAATGATAAGTTACAGAAATAACCCCTAAACTATTTGTCACTTGCTAATTTTGGAGGCAACTTTTCCACAAATGGTATGGTTATCATTATAATTAACAAACAGACATTGGTCACTACAAGAAATCTGGATAATAGAGGCGATACCTGCCCATTAACGGGGACAAGTAAACAATATTACCCATATCAGCGATCCGTGTGCTTATTACTTTGACCGTCGATTTATCCCATAGATCAAATGGCTAGGGTTTAGTTGGTACAAATTGCTTTACATATATAGATAATGTCGCCCCTAATACCCCTCAAATATGCCCCGCAAACTTTTCACTGACACATTGCCCATTACCTTAAATGATCTTGCCAAACCTACTACTTTTGATGTCCATAACAAATGTGTAGAGGGAAACATTCATTTCGGTAGTGGTAATTTTAACGGCTTGGCCTATGATTGCAAATACTATTTGACATGACAGAACCCTACAAAAATTTGGAAGATTAAAGGCCTCAAGAAGGTTAACATATATGCGCCAATTCAGAATAGTATTGTTATTTAATCCTATTGCATTTCATATCCACGTACAGGAATGTTGGAGGAAATTAAACCAAGAAATATGTGCTAACGGTATGTTTGTGTTTTTATTTGCAAGGTTATGGAATTTCTAAATGAAATTCTATTCCTGATTAAGTGATTCTTCTAAAAAGAATCAGAGATAACACATGGGCATTGAGTGTTTAAGTATAATTGCTTTCGTGTTATTATTTATATCAAATGAACACTTATTCAACATCGCTTTTAAATAATAGGGTCATTTACTCACATTTAAAATTTTCAATATATCAAACACCAATAGCTGCATGCCGGGTGTAAATTATCAAAATCTGATGGGTGCAGGTCAAAATTTAGCACGGGTCAAACTTGTCAATATTTGATTACGAATAGAAAATAATTATAGCACCCGAGTGGAAGAGTTAACAACATGTTAGTGATACGAATATAAAGCAAACAACACAATTAATTAAAGGAAGAAAATGCATAGTTTGGGTGGCACCTTGCAATCAACGACTTCAAGCCATCTAAGGCGTGTTCGACATAGAGCGTTTGAGAGTTTCTAGCTTCTAGCGTTTGACAAAACGTTCCGTTTTGAACAGAAAGCCCTGTTCGGCACTACAAGCTTCTAGCGTTTAGTTTAAATAAAAACCTCAAAACCCAAATGCTACTTCATGTAGTGTTTAACAAAACGCTACAAACTACAAGCTACCCACTACCCGCTACAAGCCACCCGCTACCAGCTAGTTTTGCCGAACACGCCCTAAGTATCATGTTGGGTAGTTCTGACATTTAATCGTTCTAATTTTTCTACTATCCGTAGCTTCTATTATCTGTTTAATAAATTCATTAAATGAGATTTAGGAGAGAAAAAGATTTTACAAAAAAAAAATCAAATTCAAAATAATGAGATTACTATATAACCTCTCCTTGCCATGATTTCTCTTTGTATTTTTTTGTATCTCTGAATCAAATCATATGTTGCCTATATAAATATGGAATAAGTTTAAAAGGGGGGAATTAAGTGAATCTAGGGGAAAAAACAAGAAAAGTCATAAAAATATGATGATTCAAATGTTAGGTTTTCAATAGAAAACGTGTAATCCCCAATTATAAATGTTATCGTAGAAGACTTGTATATATTACAACAATTCGATAACAACCACTTAGAAACATGAGTGGAAATTGGCAAAATCAATGATGATGTGTATGAACCCTAACAAAGTCATCGGATTATTTATGCAAGTTCAAGTAAACATCGCAATTGCTACCTTTCTCGTTGATAATTTCTTTAAAGATGATTGTTGTTTAAGGCTATCAGCAGGACCTAGTTTCCGCTACCAATGCGTAATAAACAAAGCATCGTTGAAGGCCCTTCATCATCAAATTGTATGGTTCTACTTCAGGTAAGTTACCTATCTAACTCTATTAAGTTCCTACTTATAGATTCTTAATACATGATGTGATAAGATTGCATTTTGATGTTTTGTAGGATCAAAGAAGAGAACTGAAGCTTGAAAGAAGAGTAAGCTAATTCTGATCGCGAAGAGATGGATTTCGATCGCATGGTTTGATGATCAGATTTTTTGATCTGCTGCTTAGGAGTTATGATAGATTGCTTAGGAATAGATGGCAACATAGTTTTCATTTGTATTTGCATTGTAAGGACAAGTTTTTCCGCACATTTTATAAATAAAGAATTTTTTTTTTGATTTTGTCTTGTTTTATATTTCCTTGCAATGACATTTGTGAAAATTGTTGTTTATATGTTTCTATTAATAGCAATATTGAAAATGGTTTGATTCTTAGTTATATCAATTGTGGTAGTGTCGTAATTTTCTAAGTAAGGAAAGATTCTCATCGCCCAAGTTTCAATTGGATAGAAACCTGGAATCATATGATGTATGAAAATCTTGGTACTTGGGAAATTAAGACTAATTCCTTGTTTACATATGCATGTAAGTCATGTGGAAGATGAAAGGATCTAGTACACATTGATGTGTACTGGTCAGGTCCACCACAAAGGATGATAAAAACTATTTGTCATGATTTACTAATGGTTCAGTAAATATGGTTATGCTTACAAGTTTAAGTGTAATTCTAATACCTTGAAAAGTTTCAATGTATAGCAGAACGAATAAGAAGAATCAATTAGGCAGAAAGATAAAAGTTTCTCCAATCTAAAAGGAAAGGAGAGTACTTTAGTATCCTGTTTTATGATCATCCTTATGATTATGGAACCATGTCTCAATTGATCCTCTAAGGATACCTTAGTGCATTTATATGACTAAGGAGAGGTATCGGGAATTGTTAAAATGGTTAAAATCAAAAGGATGAGTCATACTTCGTTCTACTATCAAGTCTTAGAGTCATATTCCAAGATTATGCCTTGAGTGACATATCTTAAGTAGGTTTATAACACATTTGTAACTGGTAGACCAATTGTGTGAAGGGATAGGAATCCACACTAACTCTTGGATATTAGTTAGTCAAGGAATGTTTCTTGACAAGAGAAACTTACATGTCAAGTAGTCAGTGGGGGTCTTAAAGATCTTGAAAAGTTTCAGGAACTAATCAAGAATAAACCTATTGTTCATCGCTAGCACACGACTTAAGGTTTGTAACCTATCGTGTTGACATATTCTTGTTTCTGTGCCCATTCCAGTTAAAGTTGACTATGCATGTGAGTTCTATGAGTTCTCATTTGTTTGCATAAGGCAAAGCATCTTGATCAGTGAAAGCTCATTGATCAGTAAGGGTGAGTTGCTGAACAACTTGGAAGCAACGGTAGGCTCTTGGCTACTAAATGGCAAGAAATTAAGATTGAACAAGTTCAGTCCATATGAGTTTGAATTTGTCATAGACCTTGTCTTATGATAATGGTTGGGCATGACAGATTCACATGGATAGGAACACATACACCATAAAATCTAAGTGACATAAGGTTTCTCTCCAATTCATGAAAATGATTGTGAGGAAACACTTTCACTAAGTAGATTTTGAGAAGATAGCAGTTGTGTTAATTGCGTTCTCAAATTCGATTAAGATTACGACATCCCTCTTCATAGTTCGAATTGTGAGAAATGGCAAATAGTTTGGACATTCGGCACTTATTGTTCTAAGTTCTGAAATAGTTTAAAAAGGCATATGGGCTTTCTAATAAAAAGTGTATGAGCTTAGGTAAAGGCTTACCGAAGCATCTCGTATCAGACATCTGACGTTTGGTAAGAAAGTCAATAAGTATTGATTTCTAGAAGTCCAGCTGATTTCCGGATATATGTCAAAGCTAGTGGGAGCATAAGGGTTATTCTAGTAAGAATGTAATTATTATGCTAGTGGGAGCACAATTATTACGATACATGTTGCGAGTTAGCAATGCTAAGTATAGAAAACAAAGTTTAAATTCGCAAAGTTGCAGAATTTGAAAAGTTGTTTTGCTATAATTAAGGGAGAGGAACTCATACTTCATTTCAAATCTAAAAACTTAGATTGAGATTTTAATAGAATTTAGTCATGAACATATATGAATGTTATGATGAAATGATTCAACATAAGGAAATTCTATATATGGAAATGTTATAGCGAGAGACTGGTAAAGTATCATGTCTTTATGTAAGACATTATGAATCGTGTCCCATATGCTTCGGGTATAGGATCGATTGCATATGCTATAATATTTGTGTGTTCCGAATTTTCCAAATGCCTAGGGCATTAAGAAGGAAAATGGACCAGAACCGTATATGACCAAAGTTGTTAAACAACTGTTAAGGACAATCCAAGGTTCGCCAAAGATTGGTTGCTTATGGACAGTTGGAAGTATAGTAATGGATGGACCATATTGACATGATTATGAATAGATAGGATTGTCACATGGCAAATATGGAAATGTTTCCATAATGGGAGTTGGATATTAAGAATCTATGTGTAAGTTAGAAACTTTCATGCAAGAAGGATGTTCAAAGGAATGTACTTTGAATATGAGACTTCGTATCTGTGGAATGGTCCTGTAACAATCTCCAGTGGAGTAATTTGTAATATCATTGTTCAAGTCTCTGTGACTTTGGTGCCTTGACATTACAAAAGGACCATTGCATGATAGTTTAGAATCTAACACATTCTAATTGTGGCGAGAATTTCGTATTCTTACACTTACGATAAGGATTTGGAATTGTGAAATGAGAGTCATTGAAAATGTTTACAATTGATCTATTTCACAAAGTAAAGACCATAGGTAAACATAGTGTGCATGCTTGGAGCATGGGATGACTATCGTTTTAATTCAAATACTAAGTTGATTAGTCGAAACATTATACAGTGAATAACGTGTAATCAATATGGTGATTAAATAATAAGTGTGTTTTATTTATATTCAAAAGTTTTGAAACCATATTGGATTCAATTATTCTTGTGTTTCACTTTGCATGTTTTACTTCCCGAATAACTAGGTTATTCAAACATCCACAATCGTTCATACTTTGGAAGTAAGTAATGAAGTAAGACTGTCATGAATCCGACTGTAGATTGTCTAAGTGCTTAGACATAGCACAAGTTTGTTGCAGTGTTCATGAGTAATTCTGTAATAAGATTTGAGTATTGGATTAAACCCAAGCTCATCTGAATCATTTCATAGATTTTATCACGAGTGATTATGAGACGATAATATCTTATATTCTTCAAACGGAGACATATAGTTGTAGTTTACAAGTCAGTTGCACATTGATGATATGTAAACGCACCGGTAACTTGGTGTTATAAAACGTATCATTGTGTGTGATTTGATGAGTAAATAGAGCAAGCATATAAGTCGAAGTTTATCCGTTCCTTTTACCCTAAGAGGATAAAAGCAATATCTATGGGCCCCTCGATGATTTAATGATGAAACCCTAAGCGCTTGGCCAAGCCTGGACTGATTTGATTTGTTAAATTAGTCTTTCATCATAAATCAGAAATCGGGAAACAACGCATGAACAAAGATAATGATTATAATTCATGTCTCAGTTCATACGATATCTTGTAGAATGGAGGAATATATGATCTATCTAATGGACGCGTCAGAGTTCGACAGCGGCTTTTGAGAGCTACGATTGCTAGTCGGTTTTTGAAGTCGTACTTGCAGTTTTAGTTATTAGACTTATCCAAGTGGGAGATTGTTGGATTAGGTGTCTAAGCCCATAACTATAATTGATATGTACTTGAACTGAGAGTAGCATCGTCCATTTTGGGTTGCATTCACCAGAGCAATCTGATAGGATGGATATTTGAGAAAGCGGTTATTTGTGATTTATTAATATATTAATTGAGAAATAATATTATTTAATTAGTATTGATCAAGAACTAATTTGGAATTAATTTAGTGATCAAAAGAGACTAATTAAATTAATGGGGACTGATTGAGTAAATCAGTAATACATATAGTTTGGGCCAATGATCCATGATTGATTAGTGATGGACTAAGTTTATGTTAGAGTCCATGAAATGTTAGTCCATAAGGCTTGTCATATGAATTATTGGGTTAAAGGCCCAAGGGGATGAAATAGGGTTTACAAGTTGAAACCCTAGGAGTTCCACACTATAAAAGTAACCCCTTAGCTCCAAAATCACCACTCTAAGAGTTCTCAGAGAACCCTAGTAGATTTTGGTGTGCCTCCTAGCCTCTCTCTCATTATCCTCCATTTGTTCATAGTGTTTTGTGAACCATTTGAGGCATTACACTTGGGGTGCTAAGCTCTTGAAAGGCCAAAACTCTACAAGTTACAACAAAGAGGTACCAACTTAAATTGTTTTTATGTTGCAATATTAAATTTGTATGCTAGTTATAGGTTTCATGCTTTGGATGATTTTGTTGCATGTATAACTAGAGAAAACTTAGATCCAAAGCATTAGGGTTGTATGTGCACCATATGAGTGTTATAGTACATAAAACCCAACAATTTCATCGACTATTAAAAGCTATTTGTAATATTTTACTATTTATTCTAGGTAATGGAGTGTGTTAGATTGTTGTTTTCATTCCTTTTTGTAAGTTGAATTGTTGTTGTGAAACCTAAATTTTTAAGATGTTGAAGTGAAGATTTAGTTCATCTGATTAGTACAAATTTTGGTAATAAAATGTGAAATGCATTCAGAATTCCACAAAAGATCACATTAATGAAGAATTAGTTTTTTAGATTTTGTATCATAGTTCAGATTGACAAGTGGAGAAATTTGATTCTAATATCAAAACAAATTTGGTTCTAAAACTATCTACAAGCAATGTGTGCTTAAATATACACATATTCCATTTCATTTTTTAGATATGAATAAAATACGGATCATGTATGGTCTTTGTGTCCCATATTTTGTGTATAATAATAATAATTCCATGGTCATATTAACAGGAAAATAAAAAGCTTGAGGAATACAAGTTAGCTTTAATTATAGGCATGTTATTGAAATATAAAACAACTTTCTCTATGATAACTGAGTAGATATTCATGTCATTGATTAGTTGACATTTTTTTGTATTTAGGTACAAAGTATGATTTGAATTATAAATCTCCAAATAGACCAGGACAAAACTTCAAGTCAGGAGATGATATAGTTGAGATGTACAAAGAACTATGTAAAGGTATATGTTTTGAAGATAGTTTTGACTTAATTACTTAATGGAAGTACGTAAGTCTAAATTATTATTTTTTATAACTTTTGTCGGGTATAATTAGAGTATCCTATTGTCTACATTGAATATCCATTTGACATGGAGGACTGAAGTAAAGGAAATTGGAAAAGCATTTAAGGATTCTTATAGTGACCATGAAATAGTTGTTTCAAGTCATATAGTAAAGAAGTCAGAAGTGCAGCCTTTAAAGGGATTGGAGGACAATATTATAAATCCAACATCTGGGATTAGGATTCTTACTAATTATGGTGATTCAGAATTCCCTAGTGAGGTAATTAATTAATTACTCTTAACTTTCCTATGAATTCAGATTCTTATTGTTATGATTTTCATTTTGTTAAAATTTGTTATCTTGTTTTGTTTGTTGTGATGTGGTATGTAGCGGGTCCCATAAAATTTAAGTCTCCCTTTATTAGATCTTGTTGATGTTTTTCCAATTTCAAGATGGTGGTTGGATCAGGTATTACAAATGTACATCACTTGCAATTACTAGTTATAGTTTTAACACCATTTTATATATTATTTAATTATAATTATAATTGTAGAAGTTGTTTTTAAAAAATGTAAATATTTGGTAAGAGGAAGGCTTTATGGCTGGCAAAACAGGTCCTACAGCTAGGCATGCCAGGTGCCTTCGATGATTGGCTAATTGCTAAAGTTCATCTCCCACGTCAGGGCTCCATTGTTGCTTTAGAAATCATGAAGCTTGAACACGTTTCTTATTTATTATTATGATGATCAACTTTTGAATCAAGAAATTAAATGTTCATATATAACTTATTTTATGTGGGGTGTTTAGGTACTTCGGCCAGATGGGATATTTTTAAAAAAGCACCCCAGGTGGTAGTAGCCACCACCTGCCACCATAAAGTCGCCCCAGGACTCACCTGACCGCGAACCTCCATCACCACCACCACCTAATAATAAAAAGACATTGAAACATGAAGAGGTTCAAGAACAGGAAGCTCAGAGACGTTCTAAACTAGTTTATGAGCTAATGATCGGTAAAAAAAATTTCATGAATTTAATTTATCATGGGATGCAGATAAATTATAATTTTATGATTGAAATTTTGTAAATAGATAAGGCACCAGCAACTATTGTAAATGTTTTTGGGTGAAAGGAGTATGAGCAGTGTGCGAAATATGTCTATTATTTATTCAGGTGAACTTTTTCTTTCTATAACGTTTATAATCACATCAATATATTTTAAGGGTAGAATGGAATGAGTAATTACATTTTATTGTCATGTTTGATTGGTTGTTGCTAAATTTAACATGTTTGACTGGTTGTTACATAACTGAAGCTAAACTGAATCTTTTAACTCATAGAAGAGAAATAAAATAAGCCAGTGTTGCATTTAGGTTGAATCAAAAGGTTCGATCATGGCATTCATGTACTTTCTTCTTTTTTTGCACCAGGACTTGCATTTATCCCCCATCACACGAGTGATTCTAAACCCAAAAGAATCTTTGTATTTATCAAACCAATTGTTATTTATTTAAAAAACTGTCTTTATTGTTGGATTTTTTAACTGAAATCGGTCTTTTAATTATAAGGTTATAAAGAAGACGTCCATCTAACAGATGCATATTTGGTAGACAAGACACTAATTACACACTTCCACCTTATAGGCTATAGAGCTTCAAATTGCAAATGTTGTATGCATCATGAATCAAATCCATGGGAATTTTATGTAAGTGCATTTCTTGTGATACAATTTGTTTTTTATTCTTTTCATAAAGTATCAGATAAGGGTGTTGGGTGATTTTTTATCGCCTTCTATCTATTTATTACAAAAGATCGTATGAGTCTATGACCATGTTTGTGTATTTCCAGAAATACCCCTCTGTTTCTAAAACTTGTGTATATTTATCATCTTCATGAAATGATGGGATTAACATTCTTCATGTTGAATCTATCAAAAAAAGATGTTGAGTATTGCATGGAAATCAACTTCAGCACTTATTTAATACGCTTGGTAATTCTTTACAAAAGATATTTGTAATTTAGTCAATTCTTTAATTTATTTAAAAAGTGTTTTTTCTATTTAGCGAATTGGGACATCAGGGATGGGAAATGTCACATGGTGTGGTATTTGGTGGATTGAAGTGTTAAAAACAAGTGGTCAAAATAAAAAGGGTGTTGGTGTTTGCTTTCATTTCTCTTATGAGGTAATAATCAATTCCCTTTTGTAAATAAAAATGTTATATAGATAAAAAAATTACTATTAGTACTTTATAGATAATTTTCATCATTGAATATCAATGATTCTGTAACAATAATTAAATAACATTATACGCATGGTTTTTCCATCTTTTTCGAGTAATATTACAATTTTGGTCCCTGAGTGTAACTGATTTTTCCAATTTTGGTCCATTTTTTAGGCTTGTAACTATTTTGATCGTTTTTTCAAGTAAAATTACAATAGTTTTGGGACCTAAATTGCAAAAGTCAACTAGTGGTTACCAAAAATAGCCACTTTACTTGGAGAAGGACCGGAAATGTTACAAGAACCTCAAATAAGAACCCAAATTCATAAATTAGCTATAATGAGGGACCAAAAGTGTATTTTTACTCTTCATTCTAAGTTTGTGTGCTTTCTGACAAGTTTTGCCTTTTTTTTATCAGATAAAACAAACAATAGGACTGCAGTATGTTAATGTTATTATTGTTTTATCATCAGGTATATGTTGTTACATTCTTTTTTGCTATAATTTGATCTTGTTGACTTGTTATGATCATCTTTGGGTCGTCAACTCTAACAACTTAGAAGTTATATTTTATGTAAATGATCATTTTGTACCTGTCATGATGAAATTTCAAAGAATTTGTTTCTCTTTCTATAAAAAATATTTTCATATATGTTGATGGAATAAAAACTAAACCCTAAATTCTTAAAATAGATTCTTTTTGAAAACATGTTACTCATTTCATGGTGTCAATGTGTTTATTCTCTAGCTTGCAACTTTTCTTGAAATTTATGTGTCATATACGTTTAAGGAGTATAACTATACCTTAATCCCTAAAAAGATTCCTTAAAAATGAATATTTTTTGAAATTTTGGTACTCATAATGTTAACAATACAGATGTTAAATATTTAAACTTGACCATTTTGCCCTTGTCTTTTTCATCTCTTTCATTTCCATGTTCAAGCAGCAACCAAATGGCCCTTATAGTTCGTAAAAGGCCCTTGTGCCCCCTGACCCTCTCGAGGTTGTTACTCTATCATGAAAAGGGTATTATTTTTGGCATTTTGATAAATTATCATTGGTATGCGAAAAGCATCCTTTGAGGGTTAAAGAGGTAACACACATTTGTTTTTAATTTATATAGGGTGAATTTCAGGAAATAGCAACATACTTCATTATGGATGAAGAACAAAGTACAACCTTTATCAGTAAAGAAGTGTAAGTACATCGCTATTATGGGTAAAGAAATGTAAGTACATTGCTATTATTGGTAAAAATAGTAAAATACATTGCTTTTCTGTTATAAAAGTTAATAGAAAAATAAATTATATAATATTATTTCTGTTATACAGTGGTCAAGCTTTTTGGATTTTGAAGGCATAGTCATGGATCCAGATGCTTTTAAAAAAGAGAATATTCTACGAACACTTACGAAAAGAGGTTTTTTATATTTTGGTTAAATTTACGAATTTACCCTTTCAACTAATTTTTACTAAATCTGTTAATGACATGTAATTCCAGGTTTGGGCATTTTTAGTGTTCAACATATGCAGAGAGGAAATGTCTTCTCTCAGTTAAAACATCAAGGAGTATATGACTATCAAAAACCAATGGCAGGTAAATGACTATTTTGCCCTTCAACTTCTATGACCCACATATTATATTTATTGCAAATTCATTTCAAATTTTTTAAAATGCGTTTTTTTTTATTTGAGTATTTTATTATTGTTTTTAAGGTAAGGACTAACAGGTAATTGTCGTTCTATTAAGGTGATGATATATTGTTGACTTACTCATTCTACAATTTTGGTCTTGGTTATTTCCAAGTAACATGCCACTATTATTATTTATAGAGTAAATTACAAATTTGTCCTTGTGATATTTCAAAAGTTATGGTTTTGAACTATATATTTCGTTAGTATAGTTTTGTTGCAAGGTTTTGTCCATGGTACTGACGGTGTTGCAAAATGCCAGTGAAATAAGACTATTTTGCCCCCGTCTTTTTATCCTTCATCCTATAAACCTAAAATTCCTCAACTTCAATCATAAACTCTAATTAAACCAATAGTGTATCCTTTTTTTTTGTATATGTGGGATGTTATGTAGATGATACGAAAAAGTTGAAGCTCTGCTGCGTTTAGTTTGTAGACAAGAAACTAATTCTACACTTCAACCCTACAGCCTATAGAGCTTCAAATTAACTGCAAATGTTGTATGCATCAATCAGATGTTCAACAACCAAATGTTGAGGTATAAATTTATCTGTTTACATGTTACAATGCTTTCATGTTAAGTAACTTGTTTACTAGCCAATTTACCCATGTAGTGTAAGTTGTAGGTAACAAAGAAGCAGTTAAAACAGGTTATTGATGATGCATACAGCCATCACCTATTGAAACTATACCCATCTCTGTAAGTGTTTCACCTAATTATACTATGTGAAAGTTACACACAGTTCTAAGACTTCAAATTTTATCATTTTAAAATTATTTATTTAGCTTCTCTACCTAATTTTGTACCAACATGTGTGTATGTGTATCCTTTTCAGACCATGAAGCCTTTTATCATCCTGTTACATGTAAGTTTTTAAAGTCCATTGTTTCTCATTTGTCCATTTAAATTACAGGGATTTGATTATAATGAATGTGCAGGCTTTTTGGTTGTTTCTTCAAATGACAAGGATCCTTCCTATCAACAAGTTTTTGGAGCATGATCAGGCTGCTTGTTAGAATCTTTTTGTCGGGTAACTTTTTTACCATTTTCTTAAAATTCGTTAATGTGTTTCCTTACATGAGAAGAAAATAAGAGTTGATATGGTGGGTGGGTGTATAACTGTTGTTTTATGAAGTTTTGTTGTGTATTTTAGAAGATGAAATTGAATGTTTTGGTAACTTGTTTGACATGTAATGTTAGTTAACTTCTTTGACATTTAGATCAAATTGAATTTTTTGGTATATATTTGTTTTTTTTATTATGTGTATTCACGTTGTAAATTCGTATCATAAATGCACGTCGTAAATGTGTATCGTAACTGGCAGCTGAAGTTTATGAGACGCAAATGCTTGTCATCTTCTTTTATGACAATATATTTAATGATACGCATTACGAGTCGTAGACGCGCGTTGTAAGCTTACGACACGCAAGGGCGTGTCGTCTTCCTTTATGACAGAGGCTTCCTTGATACGCATTGCGTGTCGTAAACGTGTGCCGTAAGGTTACGACACGCAAGGTTGTGTCGTCTTCTTTTATGACAGGGGCTTCCTTCATACCCATTGTGTATCGTAAAGGAACGTCGTAAATGCGTGTTGTAAATAGACGACGCGCAAAAGCTTGTCGTCTGTCGTTATGACCTTCCTTGACATGCATTTGCGTGTCGTCTGATCATTTTACGACACGCATTGTGTGTCGTAAAAGGGTGTTTTTGTAGTAGTGTTAGTGGTTTATTTACCGCAATACATGTTATAAGTTCCACAATACATGCCAGATTATTGACCATTTATCGACGATTCTCCAACTACATAATAAATAACATATAAACTTATAAGTTAAACAACATAAACCAAACTAACAAATTCACAATCACCAAAATATAAGTAAACTATAAACTACCAGCATAAACCAATTACCTATTATCAAACTAACAAACTAGAAAACTATTAAATTACCAATTACCAAACTAACAAACTATTTAATTACCTCCAAAGTCAAACCAACAACCAAACTAACAAACCAACAAACTAACAATTACCAATTTATCAAGCTATCAACATAAACCAAACTACCAAACAAACTACTTGTAATTGAAAGAAACCAAAAGAGACAATAATTTTTTTCAACAAAAAAAACATATTCCAACCCTATGTAATCACTACCTTGCAGTAAAAGCTCATCTGTATGTATCATGCCTACTATAAACATAATGATTTCGTAAATTTGTTTAGGGTTTAGAATTGAGATGAAAAAATTCACCAAAAGAAAAAAAAATATTAGGATCAAATTGGAGTGGTATAGATAACATCGGAACCAATAGTAGATGTGAACAAAATATACAACATACAAATCAAGATAAAGTGGGAAGAGATACCTCCTACGAACAGTTTGTTGGTAAACCTGAATATTAGAGATGAAGAAAACTGATAAATCCCTTTGAATCAAGGAAAACCCATATAGACATCTCCTTCAAAGAGTATAGATGAATCAGCTTTGGAAAGGTTTAAGGAAGGAATTCCAAGTCCGATATTTGATGGTGATGGCAAGAAGGTGTTTGGATTGCGGCCTAGTATCCATCGATTGAAGAAAAACCTTCAAACCATCGAAATTGGAATAAACTAAAGTTAGAGTTGACGGTGTTGTATAGATTGAACCCTAAATTGGGGAAGACATAAAATCAAAAAATTGAATAGCAAATCATGTGGTCCCCGAGGTTGAGCAGAATAGACCACTTGAAATGGACTAAATCCAGTACTTCGGTTGACTGCATGATTATGAGAAAACTCAGCTTGACATAGTTTCTGATCTCAGCCCTTCACATGATCACCCACCAAACACCGCAAAATATTACCAAGGTACCGATTGACAACTTCTGTTTGCCCATCTGTTTGAGGATGATAAGCACTACTAAAGTTAAGCTGAGTGTTCACCATTTTCCACAAGCTATGCCAAACATGACTAAAAAACCTAGTGTCTCGATCAGAAACAATAGAAGATGGCAAGCCATGCAAACGGTATATGTCTCGAAAGAATAATTGAGCCACATTAACTGCATCCGTCGTCTTTTTACAAGGGATAAAGTGCACCATCTTGGAAAAACGATCAACAACCACAAAGATTAAATCATTGCCCCGTTGAGTCCCTGGTAACCCCAACACAAAGTCCATGCTTATATCCACCCAAGGTTTAGACGGAACAGGTAAAGGCATATAGAGTCCAGCATTGGTAGTCGTGCCCTTCGAAACCTGAAATTTTTTGCACCGTTTAACATATCGATCCACCTCCTTGCGCATAGTAGGCCAAAAGTAAGATGATTGCACCAACTGTAAAGTGCGATCTCGCCCGACATGCCCCTCACCATGCAACTCCTTGATGATTTGAAGACGAAGACTAGAATCGGGGACACAAAACTGATTCCCTTTGAAAAGGAAACCGTCATGCACTAGAAAATCAGACCTCCGCCCAGATTGTATATCCTGCAAAATAACAGAAAAGTAAGGATCAACAGCCAACTGCTCCATGAGGACATCCAACCCTGGAACACCAACCCTCATGGAAACTAGCAAATTACTTCTTCTGCTCAAAGCATCTGCCACCCGATTCGACACTCCAGACTTGTGCTTCACAACAAAAGTGAACTTTTCCAAGAATGCCATCCACCGCCCATGCTTATGGGACACCTTATCTTGACTTCAGATGTGCCTTAGAGAATCATGATCTGTAAACAAAACAAACTCTTTATGAAACAAGTAGTGACACCAATGCTTTATAGCTTGGACCACTGCATAGAATTCAACATCATAAGTGCTATAACACAGCTTTGGCCCTGTCAACTTCTCACTGAAATAGGCAACCGGTCGTCCCCCTTGACTTAGGACTGCTCCAACTCCAACCTTTGAAGCATCCGTGTGTAATTCAAAAACTTGAGAAAAATCTGGTAATACAAGAATCGGTGCTGAGGTAAGCTTCTCTTTAACCAGTTGGAAAGCCGATTTTGCCGCCTCTGTCCAAGTAAAGGTCTTCCCTTTCATGCAATAAGTCACAGGTGCCATAAGGGAACTGAAGTTTGGAATAAAACGCCTATAGAAAGAAGCAAGACCATGGAAGCTTCGTACTTCAGTGATGGTATTTGGAGTTGGCCATTGTCTAACAGTTGCCACCTTAGATTCGTCCACCTGTATTCCTTCACCAGAAACAACATAACCCAAGAACAAGACTTTTGGGACCATGAACACACACTTCTTCACAGCTGCATACAAACTATCCCTACGAAGTAAGGTCAAGACCTATTGCACATGGATGACATGCTCTCCAGGAGTAGCACTATAAATAAGTATGTCATCAAAATAGACAACTACAAATTTACCAATAAAGGGCCTGAACAATTGGTTCATCACACACATGAATGTACTAGGAGCATTTGATAAACCAAAAGGCATCACCAACCACTCATACAATCCTTCACGATTCTAGAAGGCAATTTTCCATTCATCACCCGGTCTAAGTCGAATCTGGTAGTACCCACTCTTTAAGTCTAATTTGGTAAAGATAGTGGCACCACTGATCTGGTCAAGCAAGTCATCAAGTAGAGGAATTGGAAATTTATACCTCACTGTGATCTTATTGATGGCACGACTATCAACACACATACGCCAAGTACCATCCTTTTTAGGAGTCAACAAAGCAGGAACAGCACACGGGATCATGCTTTCCCGAACATGACATTTTGAAATTAATTCCTCCACCTGTCGACGCAACTCTTCATGCTCCCCAGGACTCATTCTGTAATGTGGCCTATTAGGCAACTGTGCTCCTGGTTGTAAATGGCAATATGGTGTTGGATGTCACGTAAAGGTGGCAGGCCATCAGGTAATTCATTAGGGAAAACATCATCAAATTCCTTAAGTAAAGGAACCATAGCCTCAGAAACTTCAACCTCCTTAGTCAACTCCTTCCCTATCAACACAAAAATGCCACCTTCCGCCTCTAACTCCTCTTCGAACTGAGTAAGGGTTAACAGAGTACCCGAAGGTCTTGCAACTGGCTCCTTTGGCTTACTGGGAACCAAAGTTATCTTCACACCACCAAACATGAAACTATAAGTATTGGATCTCCCGTTATGATCTATATTACGATCATACTCCCAAGGTCTACCCAACAATAAGTGACAAGCATGCATCACAACCACATTACACCAAACATTATCTTTATATGTAGTACCAACAGAAAATGGAACAAGAGCTCGTTTAGATACAGTTACCTCACCACCCTTCTTAAGCCATTGTAGCTTGTAAGGCTTGGATCTATTTTCAGTTTTCAACGCCAACTTTTGAACCGCCTCTTCAGATACCAGGTTATCACAACTTCCTGAATCAATAATGAAGGAACAAACCTTACCCAAAATAGTACATGTTGACTGGAAGATGTTATGTTTGAGCCAGTCATCACCAATAACTTTTGGTGTATAACAAGAGCGTCTCACCACCAAATTCACTCCAACATCTCTAGTTACAACTTCTTCTTCGAATTGAGGCTTGTCATCATACACCAGGGCATCTTCGTAATTTTCACCAACATCATCATTTTGCCAATCTTCGGGTTCAGCAAACAAGTGTCGTTTACCAGCCTTCTTGCATTCTGATTGTCGGTGACCCGTCTCTCCACAATTAAAACACTTTAAGCCACTACTACCAGGCCCCTTAGGGATTGGTCCAACACTGGTACCTGTTGGCCTCTGTTGATTAGGCATAACACGGGGTACTATACCACCCGTCCCGGAACTTCCTCCAACAATGGCTGACGAAGATGAACTGCCCACCCGACGGTTTTGTTTCTCAAAAACCAATGCTCGTTGGTGTGCTTCAGAAATGGATACCGGGTCAAACATATTCACAGAGTCCATGATCTGAACTCGTAAACCTCCAACATATCGAGCCACAAGTTGTTCCTTTGTCTCCTGAATATCATTTCGAGCGATTAATTGGTAGAACTCGGTTGTATAATCATCAACCGACTTCGGACCCTGCTTCAGATTCTGTAGGCGTTGGTACATCAATCGTTGAAAATTATGGGGCAGAAAGTTGGACCGCAAACACTTCTTCATCTTTCTCCAAGTCACAACCTTTGATTTTCCGAGTCTATCTCGAGTCAGTTTCAACTGTTGCCACCATGCGGATGCCCTGCCACGTAGCCTGGTAGCGATCAATGGAACTCTCTTGTTTTCAGGAACCTCTTTGAACTCAAACACTTCTTCAACTGTTGCCAACCAGTCGATGAATCCCTCCGGGTTCAAACTAACCCCATCAAATTCTGGTATATCAATTCTCAATCCATCCTCCCAACGCCTATTATCAGCCCCATGATTATGCCTTGTCTGCCTCACCGGGTTCTCATCGAAAGACGAACCGCCACCATCACCAAACGGACTCCCAAACTCTTCATCTTCCACTTGTGACTGAGTTTGAGACCTGTTTCCTCCTTGATTCATCAGTTCGACCATTCGACTAGTCAACTGGTCAACCATTTGATCCATCCTCTCCTCCATCCGTTCCATAAAACGTTGTTCTAGTTCCTGTTCATGAACATCACCGTGTGGTCTGTTTCTCCTTGGAGGCATTTTCAACCAGAAATTCGGCTCTGATACCAACTGATGCAGCGAAAAAATGACCAAATATCAAAACCGTTGAGTCTAGAAGAATACCCAGGATAATCTTGCCCAAACCACGTTGATTTTATGAATACCGTGGGATTGGCTTCAAAATTCGGTAAACACACACGAAATTTTAAGAGAAAAATGAAAGTTCTTTAAACTGATCAATGACCATCCAGATTACATTAGAAAGACTTAAAGAAAAAGCATAATTTTAAAAGAAACCCTAAAGAGACATGGGCCAAACACAAACCCAAAAACAAAGTCCAAAAATTATGAAAAAAAACACAAAAATGTCCATAAGTCCAATTTAGAAAGCGATTTTTGGACTCAAAAATGGGTAATACCCTTTTGGGGAGTTATCTAGATGTGCTCCTTGCTTCAAGCTTCGATTTGACTGGTCGTAGGCCCAAAACGGAGATCCGTAGCCAAAGTTATGGCCGTTTCCGTGAAGCCCCTTTAGTCACACGATCGCGGGCCTCTAGGAACGCAAGTGCCTGATCCTCCACACTAGGGCTCACATCACTTCTGCTGCCATTGATGTTCGGTCTGTTGTGTTCATTAGTTGTCTGGCTGCTGCTGCCATTATTGTTCGGTATGTTGCGTCCATTGGTTCTCTGGCTCATGCTGCCATTGGTTTTTGGTCGCTTGCGTCGGTCCCTCTTCTTTCGCTTTTGTCCCACTCCCTGACGCCCCAGTACGTTTTTTACTTTTACTTTGGTTCTTTGGAATGATTTCCTTACACGTCCTTGCATTATGAGTTGTGTTATGGCATCTACTACAACTTCTTATTTTTGGTGCCTCACCTTGAGAGGGAATACGATTGGTGTTTTTTGGTCTACTGGCTTGACGTATTTCCATCACAGGAGGGTTAACAACCATAAGGTCATCCGGAACCTCCTAATCACAAAGTTCTGAAAGAGGGTATACGGCCTGCTCGTACGTTCTTCGATATGTTTCAATTTTATAAGCATCTACAGCCATATGCCTACTGTGATCATTTTTCAAGTGCGTTAAAACCATTATCACATGACCACATGGAAAACCAGTTAGTTGCCAATATCTGCAAGAACAAGTCTTTTCCCTCAAATTCACTATACCGCCACTTTTGAAGTCATGCACTTGATATGTTGTATTGTCAACACCGGATACCGACCATCCTTGAATCCCCACTTTATTTTTTTTAACGATATCTTCAGCCCACTTCGTAAGTATTGTTGTACTTTTTTCTGCTAAAACAAGCATATATTATTATATATTACATTTATCATATAATTTAAAATTAAACATAATCATACATGTAGCCATCCGTCGTTTGTAAAACCATTTCTGCATAAGTGCGCGAAAGAACTCAAGAAGTGGTAATATAGGCAATTTCCTTGTTTTATTTGATACATCATTCATGGACTCCGCACTATTTGAGGTCATATAATCATACCTTGTGGTAGGGAAATACGCTCTGGTCCATTTCTCATGTGGAATTTGACTGAGATATGTCGCTACATCATCTCTTATATTACGAAGTCTCCCCCAATAGAATTCAAACTCAGTGGTTTCGTAAGCTCTTACCAGCTTCCAAAACAAAATTGTTGTTTTTTTGTTTTTTCCAAAGGTGTGGACTATGTTTCCTATTAGATGAAAAACACACAATCCATGTTGAGAATTTGGAAAAGCATTTTGAATACTTACATAAATTGCGGGTGCCCTATCTGTGACCATTGTCAGACCTTCCACATCACCAATGCATTCATATATTTTTTCAAGAAATCATGTCCAATAATCCGTAGTCTCTTTTGGGCAAATTCCATACCCAATAGGCAAGATCTGATTTTTTCCATCCATGGCTACTGCATGCAAGATGATGCCTTTGTACTTTCCCTTCAAATGAGCACCATCCATAATAATAACTTTTCTACAACACTCTCTGAAAGCACGTATCTGCAACAACAATATAAAAACCATTAATATATCAACAATATAATTTATTTATAAACATTTAAAAAAATAACAAATATATTTAAAAATATATTACCGCGCATCTAATAGCGAAAAAGCAATACTCAAAACGATCCTCTGAATCACTTTTTATGTACGCCACAGTACCACGATTATGTTTCTTTAGATTGTGAAAATAAACTTGAAGTTTAGAGAAACTTTCTTCGAGGTCTCATCATCAATCCCAAAGTAAATTCTCTAGCACGCCACGCTTGTGAATAACTCATATTTATTTGTAGCAAAGAATTCATATCTCTAATTATATCTTTAGGCTTCCAAACTCTCAAACTTCATTGACCCATAATGCCATGTATTATGGTTCCCACAACTTCGCTATTTGCTTGCCTATGATTTGGGTGTATAAGTAATGAAGAACATGTATGCTTGTCATTAAACGTGGCGGTTGCACTTTGTCTAGAGTCCAACTTACATAACACACAAAGAATGGCAAATTGATCTCAATAGGCGTTGGTTTAAAAACACGTGGGATGTTATTTTCCTGCAAAATTAAAAAATTAAATATAAGTATATAAAATTGTTGTAAATATGTATAGATTTTACCAAACCATAATCGTAATTGTGCTTCACTATACCTCCATAAATACGTACCCCACGCAAACCTGTCGTACTCATTATAATTAATATAAATCATCAAGTATTTATAGAATAAATTATAAATAATAAATTTAATACCTATTCCAATTATATTGAATATCGACTAGCTCATAAACTGCCTGCGGAATGCACGTATTGTCGTCTCGTCCTATGAGACTCCTCAACAAAAACATCATTTGCATAACCATTACCGCATCCTCATCGCTACACATCGAGAATGCTGGCCCTTTTATGTAGTCTTCTAAATCTTTCAGCCGGAAATTTTCATCTCTCACATTAGGGAACAACCGATTCCTTAATCTTGAACTTGTGCTGACTTTTGTATTTATTATATCAACATACGGTCCAAATCTCAAACCGCTAATCGAACAAAATTCCGTTTCACCATATTCAACCACCCTGCCTTGTAACTCGAACCGAAACCTCCCAACCCTAGTTACCTCTACATCACGAACTTCATGCAACATCATCAAATGATAGAGCATCAGGTCACCATTCGGGATTGGCATACCAATGAAGATCCCAAAAGCCGTCTCTCGAAATAATTCAACTTGCCTACTATTTAGTTTTATAATGTACTTTTTCAACACAGTCTCCAACGCCCCTTTAAAAGTACATTCTGCAGCCCATCGACGCAAACTATGCTGCAAATTGCAAAAGATTAAACATATATGCCAAAATTTAAAAAATAATACTTAAAAGTAACTTTAAATAGCATTGTACTTTTATTTTTATAGCATTGTACTTATATATTGTTTTTTAACAATTTTATGCAAAGAAGCAATATTTTTTTAACTTTTAGAACTTATTTGTTATAAAAAACCTAAAAATACAAAAATTCATAATTTTTTTTCCTTTTTTCAATGATATCAAATTCGATAAAAAAAATTACTTTTTTTTGTCAAATTCACAGTATGAATCTGTGCAGATTCACAATGTGAATTTGAATTCACACGGTGAATCCGAAAAATATATAAGCATTCACAATGTGAAGTTTTGAATTTAGATATTTTTAGTTTTTTTTTTCGACAAAAAATAAGCTCTAAAAATTGAAAAAGGATAGGGAATGGTTCACTCGAGATTAAAAAAAAGTAGAGATCTTGAGATTCAACCTCAGCCACATATTAATCATTTGTCACTCTAACGCGCCAGCGTACCGGCAGCAGCAAGGTATGCCTAATCATAAATGATTATATGGAAAAGAGATATAATTATATATGATTATACATATGTATACGTATATGTCTAATCATAAATGATTATACATATATTTTTGTTCACAAATATAGTAATCATATACGATTATGACGGTTGATGACAGAAGAGGTGGTGGTGACAGAGGTGGCAGTGGTATAAGTGACGGAGGTGATAGTTGTAGGGTCGGCTGGTGTTAGAGGTGGTGGTAGTGGTAGCGGCAACGGCGATCATGGTGGTGGGGATGGTGGTGGAGGAGAAAGGAACGGGCGACGCTATATAATCATTTATGATTATAACAGGCTTGGCACGTCGGAGGATTAGAGTGGTAGATGTGAAATATGTGGCTGACGTTGAATCTCAAATCTATATTTTATTTTTAATCTCAACGGAACCTATATATATATATATATATATATATATATATATATATATATATATATATATATATATATATATATATAAATAGTGGGCCTCTTAATTTTTAAGACCATAGTCTAAAAAATAAGGAGCTCAAATATGAACCATTAGATCATATTCAATGGTATAGATTTAATTATAAATTAGTGATCCAAGTCAAATAAATTAAGCCAATCAGAATTGAGTAACATTTACATAATTTAATATATATATATATATATATATATATATATATATATATATATATATATATATATATATACTCCCACTTCATATTTAGTCCATATTTGAAATTCCCGTAAGAGTTGCATCTCACTTAACATATTTTTCAAAAACCCTATAATCTCCCTCCTAAGCCTTAGTATCTTCGACATCCACTATCCACCATCTCCCTCATCATCTCCATCCACAAAGTCTTATAATCATATTAAAGGGATGATTTCATTCTCTCAAGAAAAACCATAGCCGTCGTCCCCAACACCACCACCACCACCACCACTGTCATTTTCTTTTTTTGCTTACCGGCGACCTTAACCACCTCCATGACCTATGCTACTCACCATTTTCTCCACCATTTCCAGATTGATGTAGTGTCTACCATGACCTATGCTACACACTCGATTTATGCTCTTTGAAGAATAAGTTGATGTCACTCCAGTCTTCTCTAAAGACTCTTATGATGTCACCACCTCTTCTCTAAGCCACTTTATCTGTACTACAAGAAATACAGACATTAACGGCGACACCAATAGCGGCGACATGACCCTTTAGTCACGACATATCAATTTATCGCCGCTAAATGTACATGTCGCCGCTAAATGTACATGTGACCGCTATTGGTGTCTCCGCTAAAGGGCCATGACACGGATCCGTGTTTTCACGTTCTAGTAAACTAGAGCCATTCGATTGTGTTTCTAATCCAACTGCTGGGGTACTCGTGGAACGTACACAACCAATACCTACGACACAAGTCGCCGCTAAAGACCTAACCCTGTCGCCAATAAATTTCGAATAAATGACGCGGCAATAATTTCCTCCGAAGTGTCGACGCTATTGATAGGTGTCGCCGGTAAAGGTGTTGCCACTAAAGATCGACGCAGTTAACCAGAAAAAATCGACGCCCTTTTCCTTTTCTACTTCTGTTCGCTCCCATCTGTTGCTGTGTTTTTTCTTTCCCCCTTCTTCGTCGATTCGCAAGCATTAACACCATCACCGTCGAAATTAAGGAATTTTGGCCACAATGAAGAAGATACCGGCGGGCAAAGTAGAGATAGACCGGCGACTGAAGACTAATCTCCGGCAACGGTAGATATTTCCAGCTTAGTTTCCTTTCCCTTTTCTCTTGTAACATCGACTTTTAGCTTATTTTAGTGATTAATTGCAAAAAATTGTCAATTTCAGTTTTTGAGTTAGTTTCCCGGCTATCACCACTGACGACTACCACCACCACAGCACCATTTCTTTGATTTTCGCCACCACAGGTTCCATTTACTTCTATTTACTATGACATTCGAGTTTAATTGCAAAATATGTGTACTTGTATAACTTATGTGAAATTTGGCATATGTGTGTATATTTGATATACGTAACTATGTAAGTTTGGTGTATATATGTCAATGTATGTGTATTTGGTATATATGTGGTATATGAATGTGAAATCTGTGTATTTGGTATAAGTAGGATGTTATTATCTATATATGTGAAAGTATGTGTATTTGCTATAAGTAGGATGTTATTATGTGTGTATGTGAATGTATGTGTGTTTGATGTATATGTGGTATATGCATGTGAAAGTTTGTGTATATGGTATAAGTAGGATGTTCTTATCTATATATGTGAAAGTATGTGTATTTGGTATAAGTAGGATGTTATTATGTGTGTATGTGAATGTATGTGTATTTGTTGTATATGTGGTATATGTATGTGAAAGTATGTGTATTTGATGCTCTTGTGTATTATGTGAAAGTATGTGGTTTTGGTATAAATAGGATGCTATTATGTATGTAAGTAGGATGCTCTTATGTTTTTTTTCAGTGTTTACCAATTTGATTTTGATTTTAGGTTATTTGTTTTTACTATAATAATAAATTATTCTATGAAACAACTAATAAGCTATGTTAACAAAAAGTTTATTTAACGAGTATATATAAAATAAACCAATTATTTATAACTTTATAAAATATATTTTGATTATCAAAGTCTAAACTCTATTATACTTATGTAAGAAAATTTGTTTGGAAATTTGTATTTTTTTCTTTTTTTGCTAAATTCTATTATACTTATGTAAGAAAAATTGATTGAAAATCTTAAAAACATAAAAAGAAAGGACAATATATTCATTGGGCTAAATTGATTAAACGAATTTTAACTAACTTTAATGATTTTTAATAGTGAAATGATTAACAACAACCATTTAATGAATTTTAACCATCCAAAGAGGTAAATGTGATTCCGAATATACCAAATTATATAAGTAATAACTTTACTTTTATGGTATATATATGGGGACAGTTCAAATAAAAACAGTAAATAGTGTGAGAACGTAAAAACACTTTTCTATGTTATTATTCTGCAATGAATTTTGTATCGACAACTTTATGTCATTATTCAGCAAAGAATAAATGAAAATTCAAAGGTTAAAATTAAAATTAGAATTTACTACAAAAATACACATACATAAGTTTATAATAGAATAATAATATTGTAATGAATATATGACTAATCGAAAGTTAATATTTATATTAGAATTACTTCAACAATACACATATGCAAAATTCATTACAGAATAATAACATAAATATAGTGTTTTTACGTTCTCATACTATTTACTGCTTTTATTTGAACTTACTTATATATATATATATATATATATATATATATATATATATATATATATATATATATATATATATAGACGGTAAAAAAGAAACAAAATGTAATTGTAATAAATTGCTAAAAGAATAAAAAATAATCACGTGACTTATAACCTTAAGTTATCATTAAATATTATACAATGCGAAGAAATAAAATGCAAGTTTTCGAAAACATAAAGTAAACCACTCCAATAGAAAACAACAACATAATATAATTCTTTAAAATACAATGCTATAACTGAAAAAAAAAACAAAAAAAAGTTATAAATAATAAAAATATAAAAAGGTATAATAGTAAGATTCTATAAAAGTACAATGTTACAAATAAAGTAAGATGTTGATTTTTGTAAAAAAAATGTAGGTTGTGAAAAAACAATGATAATACTTATGTAAGAAAAATTGTTTGAAAATCTTAAAAACATAAAAAGAAATGACAACATATTCATTGGGCTAAATTGATTAAACGAATTTTAACTAACTTCAATGATTTTTAAAATGATTTTTAATAATGAAATGATTCATATATATATATATATATATATATATATATATATATATATATATATATATATATATATATATATATATACACGGTAAAAAAGAAACAAAATGTAATTGTAATAAAGTACTAAAAGAATAAAAAATAATCACGTGACTTAATACATTAAGTTATCATTCATTATTATACAACGCGAAGAAATAAAATGCATGTTTTCGAAAACATAAAGTAAACCACTACAATAGAAAACAACATATAACAACCCAAAAATAAAGGGTAAAAATTTCATTTTCAATATAGCCAAAACATATATATCATTTATTCCAAACATTCCAAAACATTGTTAGTTAAAACATTTATCAGGGTTCATCCAAAAATCATTCATTGCGGAAAACATGGGTGTGTGCATTGCGATCAAGTCGGCCCTTTCTTTCCAAACTGATGATACCTGAAACAATAAACAAAACTGTAAGCACAAAGCTTAGTGAGTTCCCCAGAGCATACCCCACACACAATCCACATAATCACATAATCCATATTAGCTATAAAAGCTACATAAACCATATCAATCACATATCCATGCATATCAACATATACGGATGCCGTCGGCTCGTCCCCAGGGTCTTACTCCAGGATGCCATGGGCTCCCCACATGGTCTTACACCTAAGTGACATGGGCTCTCCCATGGTCTTTAATAGGAAAGCCATGGGCTCTCTGTTGGGTTTTGAGCATTCTAACACTCCTATGGTGTACATGCAACCCTATAAACCTTGGATCTATGTTTTCTTTATTATACATACAAATATTAAATATTCCAAGGTTTCATCCTAACTAGCATATTATGAAGCACCTATATTACAAAGTTTTAGTTAGATGACATACCTTTTGATGTAGCTTGATGTCTTCAAGCTTTAAGAGCTTAGCCCCAATAGTGTGGAAGCCTCAAATGGAATCACAAATCACCAAAACACCTTGGAAGAACTTGAGAGAATATGTATGCACACTAAAATCGGCCTACTCTTATTTTCACACACTTGTACCAATTTTGTGAGCCAAGGACCCCTTTATATATTATGGAGGATTAGGGTTACATCCATGTAAACCCTAATACCCATGACCTTTCATTTACATAGGATCCATGGGTTAAAAGCTCCATGGACCATCCATGAAAGCTTAGCCCAACCTAAATGAACTTGGCCCATTCCATATATATAAGAGTCCATATTTAATTAGTTCTTTTTGATCACTTAATTAATTCTAAATTAATTCTTGATCAATACTAATTAAATAATATGATTCCATATTAATATATTAGAACTTATAATATATTAATATAAATCATAAATATACTATTCTCAAAAGACTATCCATATAAATTGTGCCGGTGAAGTGCAACCCAAATGGACCATGCCGGGTCGGTTCAAGTACATACCAAATATAGTTATGGACTTAGACATTAATCCAACAGTCTCCCACTTGGATAAGTCTAAAACTATTATTGAGTTTGACTTCAAAACCTAACTGGCAATCGTAGCTCTTAAAGCCGCTGTCGAACTCTGACCTTGTCAATGACTTGTCCATTAGATAAGGGATCATATATTCCTCCATTCTAGATATCATATGGACTGAGACATGGATTATAATCATTCTCTCTGTCCATTTGTTGTTTCCCGATTTTCGATTTATGATGACTGACTGATTGAACAAATCAAATCAGTCCTGGCTTGGCCAAGCACTCACATGTGTCATCGCTAAATCATCGAGGGGCCCACAGAAATCGCTTTTATCCCGAAGGTAAAAGGAATAGATAAACTTCAACTCATATGGCTTGTTCTACTACTTGTTGAATCATACACAAAGGCACGTTTTATAACATCGAGTTACCAATGCGTTTTCGTGCAATCAATGTATAACCAACTCATAGTAACAACTCATATCTCTAGGTTTTAAGAATATAAGATATTATCGTCTCATGATCACTCGTGATAAAATCCATGAAATGATTCAAATGAGCGTGGGTTGAATCCAATACTCAGAACTTATGAGCACTCATGAGTGTTGTAGCACCACTTTGTCCACCAACTTGGACCTCTACAAACCAACCCATGACAGTCTTGATTCATATCTACTTCCAACATATGACCGACTGTGGATGGTTTGAATAACTTAATCATTCAGGAAGAGCGACTTAGTTATTCTGGAAGTCAAAACATGCAAAGTGAAACACAAGAATAAATGAATCAAATATGGTATCAAACCCTATGAATATAAATAAACACTTTTATTTATCACCATACTGATTACTCATTATTCATTGTTTCGGTTTTATCAACTTTATACTTGAATTAAAAACACTAGTTGTCCCATGCTCCAAGCATGTACACTATGTTTTTCTTAAACAATAGCTTTGCCATACACCAAGTATGCACTCTATGTTTGTCTATGATCCTTACTTTGTGAAATAAACCAATTGAACATAATTTCAATGATTCTAATTTCACACTCCCAAATCCTTATCGAAAAATGTGAGAATTTCAAATTCCTATCATTTATCGAAATCTGTTTAGATTTTAAACTTATATGCACTGACCCTCCTGTAATGAATATGTACAAAGTCACAAAGACTTGTCAACATTCATTATAAGGTATTCCAATGGAGATCAACTCCACGGAAACTAAGTCTCATATTCAAAGTACATTGCTTTGGACATGCTTCTTGCATTAAGTTTTCTAATCTTACACAGATAACTTCCACCTATGGAGACAACTCCATATTCTTATTTTGACTATCACTTCTGAATAAGAGATGCCTCTTTTCAGAATATGTCAATATGGTCCTTCCAAAATTAGCACTATACTTCCAACTGTCCCTGAGCAACCAATCTTTGGTAAACCTCAGATTGTCCTCGACAATTGCTTAATCATTTTAGTCATATCCAATTCTAGACCTTTTCCCTTCTTAATGCCTCTGGGCATTTGGAAAAATTTAGAAATGACAAATATTATAGCACATGCAATCGATCCTGTACCCAAAGCAAATGGTACACGATTCATGATGTCTCACATAAAGACATGATTCTAGACCAGTCTTTTGCTACAATATTTTTATTTGCCATGTTTTCAAAATTTGACTATGAAGAGGGATGTCGTAATCATAATCGAATTTTGAGAGCGCAATATATAGAATTTCCTTAAGTTGAACCAATCCAACATGAAATTCATATATATATTATTGACTAAAGATGATTAAGGTCTCAATCTAAGACTTTAGAACAGAAATGAAGTATATCCTATCCCTTAATTATAGCAAAACAACTTTTTCAATCCCTGCAGTCTCACGAATTGAAACTTTTTTTTTCTATAATTAACATTGCTAACTTGCAACACTAACAATAATTATCATGCTCCCACTAACATGATGATTATTAGCATAACACTTATGCTCCCACTAGCGTTGACATGTACTCAGAAATTAGCTGGACTTCTAGAAATCAATACTTTATTGACTTTCTTACCAAAGTTCAGATTTCTGATACGAGATGCAATGATAAAACTTTATCAAAATCATACACCTTTCCTTAGATAGCATGCATGTGTGTCTAAACAATTTCAGAACTATGAAAAGGGATGCCGTAATCATAGTCTCAATTGTTTAGACCTTTTGCCATCTGCTTCAAATCTACTTGGTGGAAGTGTTTCCTCACCATCATTTTCATGAATTGGAGAGAAACCTTATGACCCTTAGATTTTATGGTGTATGTGTTCTTATCCATGTGAATCGTCAAAACCATAGTCACAAGACAAGGATAATGACAAATCCAAACTCATATGGACTGAAATTATGCAATCTTAACTTCTTGCCACCTGGCAGTACAGGGCTTGCCATTGCTTCCAAGTTGTTATGCAACCAATTGAGAACTTTCAGAACTCCTATGCAAAGCCAACTTTAACTGGAATGGGCACAAAATATGTCAACACGATAGGTTATAAACCTCAAGTCGTGTGCTAGTGAAGAACCTCAGGTTTTATTCTTGATTAGTTCTTGAAATTCTTTTTAGGATCTTTAAGACTCCCACTATCCTCTTGACATATAAGACTATCTTGCCAAATATTCAAGAGATAGTGCGGATTCTTTATCAAGACAAACACTTCACACAATTGGCCTTAGTTGGTCTTTGTTTTATCCAAAACATCACAACTTACCAATTTCAAATGTACAAGAGTAGGACACTTTTACTCTTACATTTGACAAGTGTTTTAAACCTTTCTTTAAGATATGTCACTCAAGTTACAATCTTGGAGTATGACTCTAAGAATTGTTTTGGAACGAAGTATGACTCATCTTCCTGATCTAACCATTTCAACAATTCATGACTCCTCTTCTTAGTCATAAGAATGCACTAAGATGACCTTTAGAGGACTAATTGTGATATGATTTCTAAATCATTAAGATGATCACAAACATGATACTAAAGTACTCTCCCATCTTTTCAGATTTGAGAAACTTTTATCTTTCTGCCTAATTTGATTCTTCCCATTCGTTCTGCCATACATTGAGACTTTTCCAATGTTTCAGAATTATACTTAAACTTGTAAGTATAACCATATTTACTAAACTTTAGTAAATCAAATAGTCTTAACGAGCTTTGTGGTGGACATGACCAGTGCACAAGAATGTGTACTCGATCCCTTTAGTCCTTCACTGGACTCACACATCCATGTGAACAAGTAATTAGTCTTGATTTTCCAATGCTTGAAAGTTCTCATTCATCATACTATTCAACTTGCATGATTCCAAGTTTCGGTCCAATTGAAACTTGGGTGATGAGAATCTTTCCTTACTTGGTAAATTTAGACACTACCACAAATGAAAGAATCAAATTCATTTTTCCAATGTTGCTAGAAACATACAAACATCAAGTTTTCATAAATGCCATTGCAAGGAGATATAAAATAAAGTAAAACTTTTATTTATTTATAAAAATGCGGAAAAACTTTTCCTTATAATGCAACTTGAAATGAAAACTATGCTATTACATGTTTCCTAGCAATCTATCATAACTCCTAAGAAGTAGCTCAAGAATCCGATCTTCAACCAAGCGATAGAAATCCATATTCGCGATCAGATTCAGCATACTCTTTTCTTTAAGTTTCCTTCCCTTTGCTTGATCCTACTAAATATCAAAATGCAACCGAGTCACATTTTGTATTAAGAATCATCAACTGGTAACTTAATAGAGTTAGATAGTGGACCTACCTGAAGCAGAGTCAAACTGTTGATTCTTCTTTCTTTCAGGTAGCTTGGGCAGCTTCGCTTCCAATGCCCCTTTTCTTCACACTGAAAACATATAGACTCTTTGGGAATGGTACAAAAGGCTATTCCAGACTTAGACTTTCACTTTACCTTCCGGTCAACCGGGTTGACCAAGGCCGAGCCCTTTCCATTGGGAAGAGAAAGCTTTTCTGGACTTCCAATGTTACCATTGTCCATGTCCATGGAAGTTTGAGAAATAGACCTTCCATCCATATTTGCTTGACTATTGCACCAAATCATTTCTGATTCAGCAGCAATAAGAAAATAAGAAAGATCCATTAGGGTCATGTCGTGATCTGTCACATAGTAGTCTTTCTATATGACTCAGGAAGTGACTGAAACACCCAGTCAATAGCCAACTTCCTTGGGACAACGACACCCAACATTCTTAACCTGTCACTGTGTGACTTCAGTCCTAAGACATGAGTGCACACAGGACTTCCAATTTGATGTTTTATTGTGAGTAGGGATTGAGTGATCTTGAACTTTTCAAGTCTTTAAGCTTATGGGTCAGGGAGAATAATTGGAGGAGGTGGAGGAAGAGAAGTATGACTTCCATGAGCCAAACTCGGGAAGTCATATTCATTAGGAAAGCTTGGTTTGGGAAGATCATTGTTGTCTAAACCAGACATCAACAATGGGAGAAATTCACGTAAAGTTGATTTAAGTCCTTAATATAACACCCAATATGATATAATAAGGCTGGGACCCAACAAACTATTTTATAACTTGGAAGAGGGATGCCGTAATCCAAGCTATAAAATATTTGAAGGTAGGTGAATGACGATTCACCAATTTCCACCAAGATAAACGAAATGTATTATTAGGTTTTAATTGGTTTTGAAACTCCTAGATTCTTTTGAGATTCATTGAACTTTTCAATGGCATGTTTCAATCTCGAGTGTGCCCTTCAGGTTTTGTGACTGGGATGCCGAGGATCACAAAACAAGGTGTGAAGTAACCATGCAAATATACTTGGTACCCTTAATATTTACCCCTCAATCGATGTGCCGGTTAACCACACACGCTCCAACGATACTATGATAAACATTAAGTTACCCTTTGCCTACCTTGTGAAGTCCAGGTTAGTGAGCCGGTTAACCACACACGCTCCACTAACAGCTTAAACAAAGTGCAAAGTGTAATTTCATGGATTAGCACCTTATTCACATTTTCCTAAGTAACTAAGATTGGGAATTTATAAGTGTTTAGTTACTTAGTATTTATCATTATACTTATAATGAAGGGAGAATTATAGTCTTTGTCCTACCTGTTCGGCTAACGACCCTCCACCGGTCAAGGAAGCGGTAAGTGAGAGTGGATACCCATTAAACTGCCATTTTATAGGCAGTAACCTTATACCCCCCCCCCCTTATAGACCGGCTTCGTGAATGAGGCCTACTAATGGTAAGACGACTTGCTCTTATACATATAATATATTAAACTTTTAATATTATAATAGTATAAGGGTGTATTTTAGACATTTAAAATACTTGGTGGTTTAATCTATTAATTAAACTAGACTTTTAATTTAATTAAACTCAAACCATATATTTATGGATTAATAATACTCTTTTAGTTAAACGCTTTAATTAACTAGTAATAAAGTCTATAAGAGTTAATTTGAACTATTCAACAAAACATCATAATTCCAATTATTAAACTCAAAATTAAAACCATTTAATTAATTGTTTAAGTTATGAACCCAAGAGTTTTAGAATTCAATTCTTTTTTTTCATAAAAAACTTTTCTCAAATTCCAAAACTTGAGGGCAAGTTTTTGTAATTCTTGAAAACCTTTGGATTCCATAACTTATGGAATTAATGGTGTTTTATGATGAAACTTTCCATGTTCCATAACTTAAGAACAAGTTATGAAATTCTTTAAAACATTAACACCAAATTTTGTAACTCCATAAAAACTTTGAATCAATTTTTTTTTTTTAAAAAAAAACTTTCATATCCATAACTTATGGAAGTTTCAAAAACCCTTAAGATCACAACTTTTAAAAAAAAAACTTTTGAGCTCCAAAATTTTATGACAAAATATGTAACTCCTTAAAACATTTAGATCAAACTTTTAAAACTAATAAAATAATCATATCATTTTATGTTTTACTAAATTTGACCTAATTCAACTCATATAACAAATGATTCAAATTTTTACAAATAATTCGTTTCTCACAAAACAAGTAATTATCTTAAATTTTGACAAACATCATCTTTTTTTTTCCTTTTTTTCCAACTTGAAAATAAAACATTTGCATCAATATAACAGAAAACAATCCATGGCTCTGATACCACTATTGGGTTTTGAGCATTCTAACACTCCTATGGTGTACACGCAACCCTATAAACCTTGGATCTATGTTTTCTCTATTATACATACAAATATTAATTATTCCAAGGTTTCATCCTAACTAGCATATTATGAAGCACCTATACTACGAAGTTCTAGTTAGATGACATACCTTTTGATGTAGCTTGATGTCTTCAAGCTTTTAGAGCTTAGCCCCAATAGTGTGGAAGCCTCAAATGGAATCACAAATCACCAAAACACCTTGGAAGAACTTGAGAGAATATGTATGCACACTAAAATCGGCCCACTCTTATTTTCACACACTTGTACCAATTTTGTGAGCCAAGGACCCCTTTATATATTATGTAGGATTAGGGTTACATCCATGTAAACCCTAATACCCATGACCTTTCATTTACATAGGATCCATGGGTTAAAAGCTCCATGGACCATCCATGAAAGCTTAGCCCAACCTAAATGAACTTGGCCCATTCCATATATATAAGAGTCCATATTTAATTAGTTCTTTTTGATCACTTAATTAATTCTAAATTAATTCTTGATCAATACTAATTAAATAATATGATTCCATATTAATATATTAGAACTTATAATATATTAATATAAATCATAAATATACTATTCTCAAAAGACTATCCATATAAATTGTGCCGGTGAAGTGCAACCCAAATGGACCATGCCGGGTCGGGTCAAGTACATACCAAATATAGTTATGGACTTAGACATTAATCCAACACTCTCCACATGGTCTTACATCCAGGTGTCATGGGCTCCCCCATGGTCTTGCATGCAAGTATCACAAAGACAACTAGCATACCACATACTCACTAGCATACCACCTATACATGCATACCAGTCATATTAGTAGCGAATCTACAATAAACACTACTACATAATAGGAAATCCATGGGCTCTCCCATGGTCTTACATCCAGGTGTCATGGGCTCTCCCTTGGTGCCTTAGACCCATTGGTATGGTGAGGAGACTCACCTGTCACTGCTGAAGTCCCACGGATAAACTCTAGTTGCTGGTTGACAGATTCCCGAACTGTCAATCACCAAAACGACACCCAATTAATAATTGGGTTCCAAGGCCAAGGTCCAACTCACACTCCAAAGGCCCAATAGACAAGTAATGGGCCAAAGCCCAACATATGGCCCGATTTTCAAAATTTGGCCCAAGCCTCTCTAATGGGTCTTATCCTTAAGCCCAATAATTTCCTTAGTCCATAATATGCGACTTCTGATGGCACACTAAGGCCCAAAGTAGCCAAGTCCAAAGAATGGCCCACACTGAGGCCCACTAACTCAAGACCATTTTGACTGAGTACGCGGGGCGTACTCAGCTGTACGCAGGGCGTACTGGGAATGTGACATGTACGCTGCGCGTACTAGCTTGTACGCCCAACGTACTCCCCTGTTAAGCTCTTTTTGCTATTAAGCACTTAATACTTCTAGTCAATGGTCCAAATCACAGATCTGAGCTCCTCTTAACGTCTAAATCCATAAATTCACGCACTTGGTGACTTTGCATGTCCCATATAAGCTCAAACTCCAAAAAAAAATGATAAACCACTTCCAAAATGTCTTAAAACTTCTTAATACCTTAAGACCTCAGTCCAAACTTCCAGATCTGATTTCAAGGGACATCTTAAGTCATAAAGTTTCCAACTTTAGGACTTAGCACAACTCAATTTGGTCCAAATCAAAACCCTAAGTCTCAAACTTCATCAAATGACTACCAAATCATGCATGGAAGGTTTATACCCATCAAGATACAAACTTTATGACTCCATAAGGACCAAATATGAAGCTCGAAGGTTCTGGAGTAACTTCTACTCACAAGAACCACCTCAAAGGGACCAAAACCATAACAATGTACCATTTAGCTAGATCTACATGAAAAAGTTGTCAAGGTTAAGACTTTATACCTCCATGAGATAGATCTAGGTGCACAAAGCTTGGATCCAAAAGCTCCAAGTCAAACAATGACTCTTCAAGAAGTTCCTTCTTCCTCCTCAAGCACCAAAACACACAAAAATCAATTTGAAGCTCTACAATCACTCAAATGGGGGCTAAGGGTCGATTTCTAGGGTTTAGAGGGGTGGAGGCTGAAGATATTAGGGTTAGGTTATGAGATAAGGAGCTTAAATAGGGTCCAAGACCCTAAAATAGGGTTCCGACCTGACTGGAGTACGCCCAGCGTACATATGGTACGCCCAGCGTACTCCTGGGAACCTTCGCGACCATCCTATTCCGTATGCCCAGCGTACTGCCTTATTCACTAGTACGCTCCGCGTACGCTTTGTGTACGCCCCGCGTACTCGGCTAAGCCTGAAACCCACGAAACTTCCGAAGGCCATAACTTCTTTGTTATAAGCCCGATTCTGACGATCCTTATATCAACGGAAAGGTAACAAGAAGCCCTACACTTCTAACAACTCAAACCTTTCTTAAGATCTTCCGAACAAAAATCCATTTTCCACAAAAGCCCGAACTGACACTTTACCAAAATACCCATACGTTCCAAAATACGAACCGACACCCAGATCACTTCTAATGCATCACTCGCACCCAAATGGGCCTAGATCTTACCTTTTCAAAATCCCTAATTCTTATGATGACTGATCTTTGGGCCACATCCTCGGACTAGGAATCGATTCATAACAGGATGTTACAACTCTCCCCCACTTGAATTAGATTTCATCCTCGAAATCCGTCCTTCCTTCCTAGCATATCCAATAATCTGGTCCACACATCCACAATACAGAATAAATACAGTCTCCTCAAGGCAACCGATACCAACCCTAAAAGGACTTACCAACCTGAAAAGGAACGAATCTTGAAACCTTCTAGAATAAAACCACCTCTATCCTTCCGAAACTCGAAACTTCAAATTGACCTAGCTTCCCGATAACTTGAGGCTTCCAAAAGAACAAAATCACCGGTCAACTGCGGCTACCAAATAACAAGCAACTCTAGACACGGACACCAAATCACTGAAGTCGCTCCAACTCCTCTTGCTGCCATATAGCTGCTTTCTTGAAGAACAACCGGGACATCCCTGGTACTAACTTGTCTGCCAACTGTCTGAAACACTGGACACCTACCCGATTGTTGAGCCAAAATCACACGTCGCAGTCCCATGCGACCTCCGAAGGATACATCGTCTAACAATAACTGCCCTATCTATACCGCCACTCGTGGCACCTTCAATCCATTTGATCCATCTGATCATGATAGGCTGACAACCTGTCGCCATTGAATCCGACCCAAAAAGGTGAATGATACCAGAATAACTGTAGTCTTACATCATACCCGGTCTCCTTCGACCTACCGTTTCCTGATTCCAATTATGTTGTGACCTACACACAACCTTGCAAACTGGCTCATCCTGTCCTAAGTCATCTGAACGAATCTGTGAATGCTACGGCTATACTCGTAGAAATACAACACTTCTAACACTATCCAACAACCTTGTGAATGCTACGGCTACACCCGCAGACTTACAACACTTCCAACACTATCCAACAACCTTGTGAATGCTACAGCTACACCCACATATTTACAATACTTCCGTCCTAACACAACCACAACCCAATGCATTACCCCTAATCTGTCAATTCGAACCCACACATAGTCGAGCAAACACTCGACCGAACACCCGAACTCAATTCATAACTGGAGCCCCAACCTGCTTCTCCAAATTTTGCTATCAATCCCCCAAGAATACGCGATTCACATACTGGGGAGTTTTATCGAACTCCAACTCACACAACCCTCACCAAATAACGACTTGGCCCACCATTTTCCTCGATGAGGATGAGAAACCCATCCTGGTCTCATGCCCCCCTGTTCTGAATACCTGCGCGATTCTCCCCACTTAGATTCCACTAAGTCCGCTTGGTACATGAAAATTGAAGGATTCCCAATCCTTCTTTCGTTCCAATGATCAATCTGCAGACGACCGGTGCCTACCAAACTAGTGCACCATAAGTAACTCTTCCCAAAACAACATAACTCCTGAAAACCAGCTAACACTTCTTGTATCCCAACAACATCAATGACTTCAGACGCTTAAAAGTGATACCACGCTCAGATCTCGGAGTCCAACGGACAGATAGTCTAATCAAAACCTCAACAACAACTCTTTCTTCCCTCGGCGATCCTGAATGCTCTTCCAGTCAAAAAATACTAAGGCTACTGAAAACTAGTCATGATTTCCTCGCACAAGCCCTTGATCCAACCCCGACTACACCCAAGATGACATTCGAACACTGGGAATCTGATGTATATAAGGAGACGACCTCATGCTACTCCATCCAAGATCCATGGTATGCAGATGACATATGACTCTTCTTGAATATAATCAACTCAACCACCAACAGAGATAACAACCCCAAAATAACTGGAGCAGGTGTACTCACTGCTCCTCTCTGATCATCAGACAGTCGACCTCCTTGTCGTCCACTTGATCACAACGAAAGTATAACGGGCTTGCCCCCTGTGGGCAATCCCTGATGACGCAACCACCCTGCTACACCGGTAGCAACCCAGACCCTGAACAGATTCCGACAAAGACTCGGAACAATCACGGTACACGCTGAACCCGCTCCGCGAGATACGCCCATCTGAAGATTTCTCAAAGATTCCTTGGCATGCTGAATGGCATCTGAAAACCCTTGCTAACCCAAACAATAGCAGAAAACCAACCCAAGATCTAACTTATCACAATTCCAAAGCGATGCAAATTCCCGATATTCACATGAAGTGGCAGGAGATAGCATATCCACAAACACCAGAAGAAATCCTGACCACCTCCTCTTGTGTTACATCGACCACCCTGAGGACATGATGTAACACTTCCTTCTGATCCCAGTAACAATCCAAACCCTTGGAATGAAACTCCATCGTACAGTCTCCACAAGCATTGCACTGAATCCCGACCCTGTTGGCCTCTCAAAAGCTGATCCGAACTCTTGGGTCTCTTCCCGAGACCCTCCACTAAATGCACATAACCTGAACCTATCTTCTCGAGGTACTCCAAATTGATCTTCCGCCCTCGGGCTCTGGGATCCACAACATTGAGGGTCTCGCACCCTGACACACTCACCAGCTCAATTGTCAACAGCTGAACTGCAATAGCTGGAGCAACCTCTACTCTAAACCGGGCTACAAATTACCCCTAAGACACAGTCTCTAGTCCCGAAAGTGCAATAGGTCGCACAATCAATCCTTGCCGCCTGATACAAGAGATCTAAGGCGAACTCAAAACCCTGGCAGTCCTTCCACTAACTGGCTCACCACCGGAGCCGGTACCAAACCCTGGTCCTTCCCATACATGCTCATCCTCATTCTGCAAAAGCAACTATTCCCACGATCAAGGCATAACCATGAATTTCCTTCCCTTAAGCTTCTCAGATTCTCCAAGACTCTCACCGATTCGAGTATGGATCCTGTGCTTTCAGTAGTACGGGCCCAATACTACCTTCCACACCTATCCATACTTTCCTCAGAAATCCTCCTGAATCCTCTAAGTCACTTACTCCACCGGTATACTAAATGTTTGCTAAACAGCAAGACGATCTATACCGTAGCACCTCCTAGGCTCCCCCCTAGGTTCCCAACTTCACCGAACCGCCCCACTAAGCTCACTGGAGCATATCCTAGGCTTTCCTAGGTTCCCAACCTCACCCTGCCCTCAGCTGCTGAAAGATTCCCATTAATGTCGACCAACTACATCATGAGTATAGTCACCTACAACAGAGGTCAGATAATCCTTCGAGTAAAAGATTCAACCCTAGAACGGTTAGACTCAGACAAGAGTTGCACAATAGGGTCAAATCCATCCCTCTTAGATTATTTAACATGTACTGTATGTGACTTAACATATTCACTTAGTAGTTGATCCACATCACTAGGAATCCCACAAAGCACAAAGCAAGCAGTATTCAGGTAACGGTAAATCTAACCAGCATACACTAGACAAGTCAGTCTCTCCATATATACAATCTGCAAGTAGGTAACACGTGTCACTAACCTCATCCTAGGCTTACCCTAGGGCACTCTCCAACCTGCAAACTATCATCGGACATTTAGTCCATGTACCACAACCCATGCTCTCACGTCCGCTCTCATCGTCAACTGCATTATGCATGAAAATTGCACACATAACAGGAAACGAGCCAAACCAATCATTCTAAGGCTATAAGATCCTAACCGTATACAATTTTTAAAACATACAATTAGCAGTTATCAATACCAATAATCATTCTCATTCTAGCATGACATCCAGTATCCCCAAGGCTACAAGCATCACATATCAGGCCAATCTACCGCTGACTACGCAGCACTAGCATGCAAGTCTACCAGCTCATACAACACATAAAGGCATCTCTCCTAGCCCTAACTAGCATGCGATTCTCAGATTCATAAATCAAGTCATAACAGATAACATATATGGATATTCTGGGGAAACTTACTTGAGCTCAGCTGATTGTATGCACCACACCTTTTCTTGTCTTAGAAAACTTTTTCCTTGAAAACATTTTTTTTCTTTTTGAAAACTTTACAGATCCTCAGTTTGAGTTCAAACACACCCAAAAATATGTCCGAATCTCTCAAACCAAAGCTCTGATACCAACTTGTAACGAACCAAAAATCAAGGGTAAAGATATTTTCAATATAGCCAAAACATAGATATCATTTATTCCAAACATTCCAAAACATCGTTAGTTAAAACATTTATCATAGTTCATCCCAAAATCATTCATTGAGAAAAACATGGGTGTGTGCATTGCGATCAAGCCGGCCCTTTCTTTCCAAACTGATGATACCTGAAACAATAAACAAAACTGTAAGCACGAAGCTTAGTGAGTTCCCCAGAGCATACCCCACACACAATCCACATAATCACATAATCCATATTAGCTATAAAAGCTACATAAACCATATCAATCACATATCCATGCATATCAACATATACGGATGCCGTAGGCTCGTCCCCAGGGTATTACTCCAGGATGCCATGGGCTCCCCACATGGTCTTACACCTAAGTGCCATGGGCTCTCCCATGGTCTTTAATAGGAAAGCCATGGGCTCTCCACATGGTCTTACATCCAGGTGCCATGGGCTCCCCCATGGTCTTCCATGCAAGTATCACAAAGACAACTAACATACCACATACTCACTAGCATACCACCTATACATGCATACCAGACATATTTGTAGCGAATCTACAATAAACACTACTAAATAATAGGAAAGCCATGGGCTCCCCACATGGTCTTACATCCAGGTGTCATGGGCTCTCCCATGGTCTTCTATACAAACATACCACATATACCACTAGCATACTTCCTAGCTCATACCAACTAACAAGTCACATAATACAATCTCAGCTAGGAGACTGCATATCATAAAATGGTCCAGCCTTGGTGCCTAAGACCCATTGGTATGGTGAGGAGACTCACCTGGCACTGCTGAAGTCCCAAAGATAAACTCTAGCTGCTGGTTGACAGATTCCCGAACTATCAATCACCAAAACTGTTGGATAAGGTGTCTAAGTCCATAACTATATTTGGTATGTACTTGACCCGACTTGGCATGGTCCATTTGGGTTGCTCGGCATCTCAACAATTGGATAGACATAATGAGAAAAGGACACTTATGGTTTGTTAATATATTATAAGTTCTAATATATTAATATGAAATCATATTATTTAATTAGTATTGATCAAGAATTAATTTGGAATTAATTTTGTGATAAAAAAGAGACGAATCAAATATATTGGGATTGATATGTAAATCATTCATTCTTATATAGTGGGCTTATGGTCCATGATTCACTAGATTGGGCTAGGACCCATTGGGTGCTCCATGGATGCTCCATGGAGGTTAAAACCCATGGATCATGGGGGAAATGAAAAGTCATGCACATTAGGGTTTACATGGTGTAACCCTACATGTGACACACTATATAAGCAACCTCATATGGAGCAAAATCGGCCACTAGGACAAGAACAAGTGGGCTAGCCGATTTTTGAGTGAAAGTGTTCTTCTCTCAAGTTATTCCAAGAGTTGTGGTGTTGTGTGAAACATTTGAGGCATCACATTTAGGGTGCTAGGCTCACAAGGTATTAAGGAATCCAAGCAACAACAAAGGTATGTCATTCTACTAGTTTTTTATATTACAAGTACCCCATGCCATGCTAGCTAGGATGAGAACCTTGGAAATCAAATTTGCATGAATATTAGAAAAAACATAGATCCAAGGTTTCTAGGGTTGCATGTACACCATAGGAGTGTTAGAATGCTCAAAACTCATCAGTGGTATCAGAGCCTAGACTTGTTTTCTTTGTATTTGATGCAAACTACTTGAAAAAATCGATTTTTCTGCTCACTGTTCAGTGAACTCGCCGAGTCCATGGGGGGGGGGGGGGCCTCGACGAGTCCAAGTGAAAATGCATCCTACTCATCGAATAGGTTCTTGCACTCGGCAAGTAGGAGCCCCTGTGTGCATAATTTCGAGTTTTGCTGCTGGAAATGGACTAGGATCATTACCCTAAACTGTTTTGGACTTATAAAATTTGTTTTTTGATGTGGTAATGATTATGCTAATCCATTTACAATGGTTATTATCAAATATTCAAGTTTATATATGTTTATATGATTCTTGAAATAGTTGATATGAATGTTCATGCTTATGAGTTTTAGTAAGATCATAGGAATTATTTGCAAATTGTTTGATGATATAATTCTTGATCTTGATGCCTATTGATGAAGTCCATAATTTTTCCTCAAGTTATGGATTACCAAAAGTCACTTCTTTAAATTTTCATTAAAGAACCATAGGTTACATAAAGTGAAGAGACTTCATTTTAATAAACCATTAAACTCATAACTTATGAATATGAATGATTTTGAATAGTTTCAAAACTTACCCTCAAGTTTTGGAATTTGTAAAGTCACTTTAGAAAACTTTAATTCCAAACCCTAGAGTTTTAAAAGTTAAAATTCAACCCTTATACTTTATAGTATTATGTTACTACTTTATAATACATACATAATTATGGACCCCACTATTTTTAAGACTTTTATCTTAAAAACAAGGAGCATGAATATTAGCCATTAGATTTTTATTGAATGGTTAAGATGAAATATCTGGTGATCCAAGTGAAAACAATTAAACCAATAAGAGACAATTGCTACCACTATAAAAGAAGACACAATCTTTAACCCTAATCTTAAAACCATCTCTCTCTTAAAATCACTATGGTCACACACTCTCTAAAATATGCCCTTCTACCTACCGGATCTATCCACCCCACCACCTTCCCGAGAGCCGGAAATGCCGACCACTTTTGCAACCTCAGCCTTTATTCCCTCCATTGTGACACACAACCATCTTAAGCATCCATAACCACCACTTAGTAATGCTTTCTCCGCCTGCTCTCATTAGTGTTGTTGATATATATAACCACCGTTAAACCTCCGACATCACCGCACAACCACCACCACCATAACTAAAATCGTAGATCTATATAACCCCAAAACACCACCACCCTACCAGAACACCATTACCGCCGACGGCATCACAATCCATCCACCTGAGCCGTCCAAACTTTTATCCACCGCCAACTCATGCAAATCCTAGACCATCGAAACCACAACCAGATCTATATCTCACCACCGGTCTGAAGATCTACCAGAAGTGCCTCTCTCTCTCTCTCTCTCTCATTTTTGTCGTTTATACACATGCAAAACTACAAAACAGTTTTCTGATATAGGTGTAGTTGTGTGTTTGTAAGATTTTCAGATCTGTATATATACATTTGTGTTTGTGAAAAGATTTGTTTTGATTGTTTAAATGTGCTCTTGGACCTTCGTGCCAAGATAGTTATCTCATTGCATTTGAATGAAAACTGAAGTTCTTACTTTTGTATTATTTAATCATTTGCACCTTTGTTGGTATTTATGTGAATGGTATTTATATCTTTGTTAATGATTTTTCTTAGATGGGGTGTAGATTAAAAATGATTATGCATTGTAGATTAATGTTGTATTATTATATATGTTAAGTAAAAAGATTCCAATTTATGTAATATTTGTATACATTTTAAGAAAAATATTTCCGGTTTATGTTGTTTGGATATATCTTTATTTTGTACTTTTCTAGATCTTAAGAAAAAAAATTCAATTTTATTTTGTATTTTTATATATTTTTAAAAAGTATTTCTGATCTATATTGTTTTATTTTTTTTATTAGTATTTTTTTTTTTGTAATTTTACATTTACGAAACTGATAAAAGACTTAAATAGGATTATAATATCTTAAAGATACATTTTTATGTTAAAGGCTTCTCAAATTATAAAATAACTTTATAGAATGCGTATAATATATTTTTTTTCATTTATTTGAATAAGTTTGGTTATGGTCGTTTTAGACGAACAAATCAACAAAGTTACCTTATATAATATAGGTAGGAGTTAAAAATGTGAAATTGTCTCCCTTTTAACTTTTAAAATAGTCACGTATGCGTGCCTTTTAATTGTTAATCATACTCTACCAAAGTAGGAACAATTTTCGATAAAGATGTGAGAAATAATTTCATATACATTTCAAATCTCAAGTCTGCAATGCAACACTGATTTAGACCAAAATCTTACATCATGTTTAGTTAACCAATGTATTTTTATAGATCAAAAAACATATAATTTAAAGTCCGGTTTAATATTTCATATGAGTTATGGCTATTGGGCATAACCACAAACGAAAAGTTAAAATTGAATTGAAAAAAATCATTATACAAATCTAATAGATGACTAATACAATGTCATCTAAAAGTTAAAATATATATTTAGCATATTAAGATATTTATTTTAATGATTTTCATATTAATCGTATTTTAGAAAAAAATAAAAGAATAATTTATGTTGTATACATGTTATGTTTAAAAAAATATAATTTTAATAAGAATACAATTATTTAATTTGTATATTTTAATATTTTAACTGGTTTATGACAATTTTTAGAATACATAATGAATATTAATACTTAGTTATAACATTAATTACCAAAGGGCTTCTAGCCCAGCGGTACCAGGTGGTGTCCTCCCTCTTTGAGGTCGAAGGTTCAAGTCTCGTCGTGGACATAGGTGATATTAGGTGTTAGATTATGAGTAGATTTATATATTTGTATTTCCCAGTTCAAAAAAAGATAACAGTGATCAAAATTTATAAGATTATCAAAAATATCTTTTTCTTTTTAATAACAAAATATAATAATATCAAATCCAAAATATAAATGTTAAAACTAAACTGAAAATAATGTAGTTATTATACTTATGAGAATATACATTCATTAGAATTATTCTTATTAAAACATTTCATTAAAAAAAACAATTCAACCAGACTTATTGAAAGAAAATTGTATTATCTTGGTAAAATTTGAATTTTTATTGGGAATGCAAGACATAAATTAAACAAATAATTAAAAAAAAACTCTTTTACAATGGACATGTAAAGAATGATAGAAAGTTTTAGTTAAAAACATTGCTATCTCTTATTCTTAATTTATTACCCTTAAATTTTCTTTGATATTTTTCTTTATTTTCTTTCAACTTAAACTTTAGAATACAATCCTAATGAAAATAGATAAAACAAGTAATTATTATATAATCATTGAAGTAATATTTTTTCTTAAATAAACTAACATTTACTAAAATATTATAAGCAAAATACCTCACATGCATTCACAATATGATGCTAATAGTTAACTAAGTGACACATACAAAGAAAATTAATCCTAGAATAGAAATTATTTACCGTCCGTTAAAATACTTTATACGTCGCTTGTTGAAAAGAAACTAATAATTGAATACCGTATTTTTATCCCGAAACAACCTGCTGAAAAAACAATAACCGCCGAAAGAAACTTTCTCGAGCCGCCGCATCGCGTGGGTATCCTAGTAGTAAGTTAATAATATATATATATATATATATATATATATATATATATATATATATATATATATATATATATATATATATATATATATATATATATATATATATATATATATAAGAGCAAGTCAGTTTTACCGTTAGTAGGACTCATTCACGAAGCCGGTTTTTAAAGGGGGTATAAGGTTGTTGCCTATAAAATGGCAGCTTAATTGGTGTCCACTCTCACCCACCGCTTCCTTGACTAGTGGAGGGTCGTTAGCCGAACAGGTAGGACAATGACTATAATCCTCACTAAAAGTATAATGAAAAAAATATAAAGTAACTAAACCTTTTATAAATTCCTAATCTTAGTTACTTTAGGAAAATGTGAAATTGGTGCTATCCCATGAAATTACACTTTGTACCTTACCAAGTCGCTGGTGGAGCGTGTGTGGGTAACCAGCACACTAACATGGACTAGTAAGAGTGGCAAAGGGTGACTTAATATTTATCATAGATCGGTGGAACGCGTGTGGGTAACTGACACATCGATTAGGTGATAAAGATTAAGGGTACCAAGTTAATTTGCATGGTTATTCACACCTTGTTTGTGATCCTCGGCATCCCAGTCACAAACTTGAGAGGGCACAATCGAGATTTAAACTTGCCATCGAAAAGTTCAATGAATCTCAAAAGATCTAGGAGTTTCAATCCAATTAACCTAATAATTTATTTCGTTTTTCATGGTGGAAATTGGTTAATCGTCATTCGCCTAACTTCAAATATTTTATAGCTTGGATTACGACATCCCTCTTCCAAGTTATAAAGTATTGTGTTGGGTCCTAGCCTTAATATTACATTTGGGTGTCTTATTAAGGATTCTATATCTAATCTAAACTTGTCTTTCTTCTTTTTAGATGTCTTCCAACAATGTTGCTTCTGGCTCAAACCCTACCGTCTCCTTCTCTCTCATGAACGTTTGTGGGAGAGTCATCTTTGATGGTTCAAACTTTAATGATTGGATCAGGAACATCAGGATGGTCACACATTACGAGGATAAGGAATATATCCTCGAGAAGGAGCAGAAGGAAATTGATGAGTCCACTGCTACTCCACAGGAGATCGCTGACTTTAGGGCACATGAGAGAGATGCTACCAAGGTGGCATGTATCATGTTCGCCACAATGAAAGCTGAACTCCAGAAGTACTATGAGGACTTTTACCCTTTTGAGATGCACATGGACTTGATGGACCGCTACCATCAAAGTGCTCGACAAGAGAGGTATGAAGTCATCTCTTTCATGATAACAACCCGAATGAAGGATGGTGAACCCATCACGGGCCACATGCAGAAAATGCAAAGGTTTGTGGACCGTTTGCTTAAGTTGAATGTGAACTTCCCTGAGGAGTTGGCTATTGATATCATACTGCACTCCTTACCTACTTGTTATGATCAATTCCGAATGACCTATCATATGAACAAGGAGGAGGTCACACTCAACAAGCTTCAAGGACTTTTGAAGACCGCCGAAAGTGGTCTCAAGGGTAAATCGGTTGTTACTACTCCAATTCCTATCGCTGCCCCTGTTCTGGCAATCGGGCAAAGTAGAGGGAAGAAGAGGAAGACCCCTTCGAAGGGTACCAAGGGAAAGTCTCTTGATGGCTCCTCTTCAAGTGGAACCAAAGGTGGTTCTGTCACTCCTTCTTCCAACCCAAAAGAAGCTCAATGCTTCTATTGTCAGGAAAAGGAGCACTGGAAACGAAACTGCCCCAAGTACCTGCAAGATGTTAAAGATGGGAAGCTCAAGCCTACCCATGCAGATATTTACACTATATTGTCTAATAACTCACCACATACTACTTCTTGGGTTCTTGATACAGGTTGTGGTATTCATATATGTGCTGATATGCAGGGCCTAAGAAGAAGTGAGGATGTGGAGCAAAGCTTCACCTGTCTCCAAGATTGGAGTTTATTCTTTGTTGCTAAGTAGTGGGTTAGTGTTAGATTTGAATAAGTGTTGTTACTTGTCTGAAATGGCGAGAAATATTATTTCTTTTTCACGGTTTGTACAAACAAGGGTTTACTTTTTCATTTGATAATGAATGTGGTGGTATTAATGCTTTTTATAATAATATTCTTTATTTTAAAGCATTACCTTGTGATGGTGTATATGAAACTGTGTTGGTTGTAGATAACTTAGGAAATAATGTGTAGTATATTGATTCTCCCACTAGTTTGGATAAGGCATCCTTGTGGCATTGTCGTCTTGGACATGTTAACAAGAAGCGCATAGGCCAACTCCAGAAGGCTGGAGTCTTGGAGTCATTTGACTTAAAGTCAGATGATAGTTGTGAGTCTTGTTTGCTTGGAAAAATTACAAAGTGACCCTTCACTGGTACTTGTGCTAAGGGTGAAGGTTTGTTGGACCTCATACACACAGATGTGTGTGGACCCTTCAGAACCGCCACAAGGGATGCTAACCGCTTCTATGTGACTTTTACTGATGATTACAGTAGATATGGTTACGTCTACTTAATCAAGCATAAGTCAGAAACCTTTGAAAAGTTCAAAGAGTTTAAACAGGAAGTGGAGAATCAGTTGGGCAGGAACATTAAGATGCTCCGATCTGATTGAGGAGGAGAGTATCTTAGTACAAAGCTCATTGACTATATTAAGGAATGTGGAATTGTTTCACAATTGACACCTCCTAGGACACCACCGCTAAATGTTGTGGCTGAGAGGCGCAATCGAACCTTGTTGGACATGGTTCGTTCCATGATGAGTCGAGCTTCGTTACCAATCTCATTCTGGGGGTATGCCTTAGAAACTGCCTCCCATATCCTTAATCTAGTCCCTACCAAGAAGGTTGGTAAAACACCTCACGAGATGTGGACTGGGAAAGTTCCCAATTTAGACCACATCAAGATTTGGGGTTGCGAGGCTTTCGTGAGATGCGAGACTCAGGACAAGCTCGAACCTTGTACTGAGCGGTGTATTTTCATCGGCTACCCATAGAATTCTTTTGGTTACCTCTTCTACAGACCCAGTAAGAATGTGGTCTTTGTGGCAGGGAGAGGGGTCTTTCGAGAGAGAGAATTTATAAGCCAAGGAAACAGTGGGAAGCAAATTGATCTTGAAGAAATTCAAGAGTCAAGCGGTGAAGGAACCTCAAACCCTAGCGATCAACCTGAGGAGGAAACTCCTATTGATGAATCTGTACCTCTGCGGCGTTCCACAAGAGTTAGGAATCCACCTGAGCATTCCTATGGTTTTCATATTACTACGAAAGGTGATGCATTTAAGTACATTGGTAAATCTGGATGAACCTAATAGCTTTAAGGAAGCCATGGCAGGCCCATAATCTGCTAAATGGAAGGAAGTCATGGATAGCGAGATTCAGTCCATGTATGACAATCAAGTTTGGAACTTGGTTGATAATGTACCGGGTCGTAAGACGGTCGGGTGCAAATGGATCTTCAAGAAGAAGACCGACATGGATTGGAATGTACACACTTATAAAGCGCGACTGGTTGCGAAGGGCTTTACTCAAACTCCGGGAGTTGACTATGATGAGACCTTCTCACCAGTAGCGAAGATTAAGTCTATTAGGGTTTTGCTAGCCATAGCTGCATTTCATGATTATGAAATATGGCAAATGGATGTCAAAACCGCTTTCCTTAATGGAAAGTTGGCTGAGGATGTTTACATGAGTCAGCCAGAGGGTTTTTTCGATGCAAAGCACCCTAATAGAGTGTGTAAGCTTGAGAAATCCATCTATGGATTGAAACAAGCATCTCACAAATGGAATCTTTGTTTCGATCAGAAAGTCAAAGAGTTTGGTTTTTCGAGGAGTGAAGATGAATCCTGTGTATATGTTAAGGCTAATGGGAGTATAGTTAGGTTTTTGGTATTGTATGTGGATGACATACTACTCATAGGAAATGACATCCCAACCTTGCAGGAGGTTAAGTCCTGGCTTGGGAAGCGTTTCGCTATGAAGGACCTTGGAGAAGCTGCATATATCCTAGCGATAAGGATATTAAGAGACAGGAGTAAGAGAGTAATTGGACTTAGTCAAAGTACCTACTTGGATAAGGTGCTGAAAAGGTTCACCATGCAAGATTCCAAGAAAGGAGACTTGCCAATCCAGAGCAACGCCAAACTGAGTAAGACTCAGAGCCCGAGTACAGAGGCTGAGATAGTTGAGATGAGTCGAGTACCGTATGCTTCCGCTGTAGGCTCGATCATGTATGCTATGACTTGTACTCGCCCTGATGTGGCCTTTGCTTTGAGCATGGTCAGCAGATATCAAGGGAATCCGGGAAAGGCTCACTAGGGACTGGGTCCTTACCCTTGGTGGGAGTGATGACTTGAAAATAGTGATGTTGGCTTTCAGACTGATAGGGATAATTTCCGTTCTCAGCCAGGCTGGTTCTATACCCTATATGGAGGAGCAATTACTTGGAAAAGTTCCAAACACGAAACAGTGGCCGATTCAACTTGCGAATCAGAGTATATAGCGGCAAGCGAGGCAGCAAAAGAGGCAATATGGCTAAAGAACTTAATTAGAGACCTTGGAGTTATACCAGCTATTAAGGAACCTATGGAGATTTTCTGTGATAACAAGGGTGCAGTTGCCTTAGCTAAGGAACCAAGGGATCACAACAGATCCAGGAACATCGACAGAAAATACCATTTCATTAGACATTGGATAGAAGAAGGACTCCTTGTGGTGAAGATGGTATCATCGGATGAGAAACCAACAGATCCCCTCACGAAGGGACTGTGTAGGGCTAAGCATTTGCAGCATGCGATGCGCATCGGGCTGAATGATGATATTAGTTTTACAGATTAGATAGTTTTTTTGAAACTTGTAAAATGTAAATTGACATTTGATGATTAAATAAAAGTTGTTGTTTATTTATAAGTAAAGTGTTGCTATCTTGTGTCAATTGTTTACTATTGTTTCAATTTTGCATGTTTTGACTTCCAGAATAATTACTTTATTCAAACTCTCCACAGTCCGTCATATGTTGGAAGTAGATATGAATCCAGACTGTCATGAATTGAGTTTGTAGATGTCTAAGATGTTAGACATAGGAAAAGATGCTACAACATTCATGAGTGCTCATAAGTTCTGAGTATTGGATTCAACCCACGCTCACTTGTATCACTTCATGGAATTGATCTCGAGTGACCGTGAGACGGTAATATCATATAATTCTTCAAACCTAGAGATATGAGTTGTTGATTATGAGTTGGTTGTGCATTGATTGTACGAAAACGCATCGGTAACTCGATGTTATAAAACGTACTTTTGTGTACGATTCAACAAGTAGTTAGTACAAGCATATGAGTCGAAGTTTATCTGTTCCTTCTAGTTCTTGGAGGATTAGAAGCGATATCTGGGCCCCTCGATTATTTTGTTTTGACCTATGTACCGGGCTCGATCAGAACCAAATTGATGTGTTCAATTTAGTTCTATGTCAAACAAAATCGGAAATCGGGAAACAAACTGCTAGACAATAAGTATGACATTGTTCCATGTATTTGTCCGACTGATATCTAGAACAGAGGATTATATGATCACTTATCTTAAATGACGCATCATCATCTTAGTTCCGCGAGACTTTGAAAGAGCTACGATTGCTGGTCGGTTCCTGAAGTCATACTTGCAACTATAGTTATTAGACTTATCCAAGTGGGAGACTGTTGGATAAGGTGTCTAAGTCCATAACTATATTTGGTGTGTACTTGACCCGGCTTGCCATGGTCCATTTGGGTTGCTCGGCATCTCAACAATTGGATAAACATAATGAGAAAAGGACACTTATGGTTTGTTAATATATTATAAGTTCTAATATATTAATATGAAATCATATTATTTAATTAGTATTGATCAAGAATTAATTTGGAATTAATTTTGTGATAAAAAAGAGACTAATTAAATATATGGGGACTGATTTGTAAATCATTCATTCTTATATAGTGGGCTTATGGTCCATGATTCACTAGATTGGGCTAGGACCCATTGGGTGCTCTATGGATGCTCCATGGAGGTTAAAACCCATGGATCATGGGGGAAATGAAAAGCCATGCACGTTAGGGTTTACATGGTGTAACCCTACATGTGACACACTATATAAGCAACCTCATATGGAGCAAAGTCGGCCACTAGGACAAGAACAAGAGGGCTAGCCGATTTTTGAGTGAAAGTGTTATTCTCTCAAGTTATTCCGAGAGTTGTGGTGTTGTGTGAAACATTTGAGGCATCACATTTGGGGTGCTAGGCTCACAAGGTCTTAAGGAATCCAAGCAACAACAAAGGTATGTCATTCTACTAGTTTTTTATATTACAAGTACCCCATGCCATGCAAGCTAGGATGAGAACCTTGGAAAATCAAATTTGCATGAATATTAGAGAAAACATAGATCCAAGGTTTCTAGGGTTGCATGTACACCATAGGAGTGTTAGAATGCTCAAAACCCATCAAAAACGACACCCAATTAATAATTGGGTTCCAAGCCCAAGGTCCAACTTACAATCCAAAGGCCCAATAGACAAGTAATGGGCCAAAGCCCAACATATGGCCCAATTTTCCAAATTAGGACCAAGCCTCTCTAATGGGTCTTATCATTAAGCCCAATAATTTCCTTAGTCCATAATATGCGACTTCTGTTGGCCCACTAAGGCCCAAAGTAGCCAAGTCCAAAGAATGGAGCAAACCGAGGCCCACTAACTCAAGACCTATTCTGACTGAGTACGCGGGGCGTACTCAGTTGTATGCAGGGCGTACTGGGCATGTGACATGTACGCTGTGCGTACCAGCTTGTACGCCCAACGTACTCCCCTGTTAAGCTCTTTTTGCTATTAAGCCTTTAATACTTCTAGTCAATGGTCCAAATCACAGATATGAGTTCCTCTTAACGGACTTGGTGACTTTTCATGTCCCACATAAGCTCAAACTCCAAAAAAAAAAAAATGATAATCTACTTCCAAAATGTCTTAAAACTTCTTAATACCTTAAGACCTCTGTCCAAACTTCCAGATCTGATTTCAAGGGACATCTTAAGTCATAAAGTTTCCAATTATATGACTTAGCACAACTCAATGGGGTCCAAATCAAAACCCTAAGTCTCAAACTTCATCAAATGACTACCAAATCATGCATGGAAGGTTTATACCCATCAAGATACAAACTTTATGACTCCATAACCTCCATAAGGACCAAATATGAAGCTCAAAGGTTCTGGAGTAACTTTTACTCACAAGAACCATCTCAAAGGGACCAAAACCATAACAATGTACCATTTAGCTAGATCTACATGAAAAAGTTGTCAAGGTTAAGACTTTATACCTCCAGGAGATAGATCTAGGTGCACAAAGCTTGGATCCAAAAGCTCCAAGTCAAACAATGACTCTTCAAGAAGTTCCTTCTTCCTCCTCAAGCACCAAAACACACAAAAATCACTTTGAAGCTCTACAATCACTCAAATGGGTGCTAAGGGTCGATTTCTATGGTTTAGAGGGGTGAAGGCTGAAGATATTATGGTTAGGTTATGAGATAAGGAGCTTAAATAGGGTCCAAGACCCTAAAATAGGGTTCTGACCTGACTGGAGTACGCCCAACGTACATATGGTACTCCCAACGTACTCCTGGTAACCTTCGCGACCATCCTGGTCAGTACGCCCAGCGTACTCCAAGGTACGCCTAGCGTACTGCCTTCTTCACTAGTACGCTCCGCGTACGCTTTGTGTACGCTCCGCGTACTCGGCTAAGCCTGAAACCCACAAAACTTCCGAAGGCCATAACTTCTTCGTTATAAGCCCGAATCCGACAATCCTTATATCAACGGAAAGGTAATGAGAAGCCCTACACTTCTAACAACTCAATCCTTTCTTAAGACCTTCCGAACAAAAATCCATTTTCCACAAAAGCCCGAACTACACTTTACCGAAATACCGCTACGTTCCAAAATACGAACCGACACCCGGATCACTTCTAATGCATCACCCGCACCCAAATGGGCCTAGATCTTACCTTTTCAAAAGCCCTAATTCTTATGATGACTGATCTTCGGGCCACATCCTCGGACTAGGAATCGATTCGGAACAGGATGTTACATAACAATATAATATAATTATTTAAAATACAATGCTATAATTGAAACAATGTGGATTGTAAAAGCTGGACTAATAATCCACATCGAAATATCCTGAGTTCCAAGTTGGACTCAAAGCTTTTATCGAGAAGTCCAAGTCACACCTTGATAGTAATGGTAAAATCAAATCTGCGTGTCAAAAATGTGATAACTGTTACTTCAAGTACCTGATAGCAGTGGAACCTCATATATTTATAAATGGTTTCAGTAAGTCGTACACAACTTGGATCTATCATGGTGAATCTTTAATTCCTCCAGTCGTCGTGCCAAGTAACGAAATGGCCGATTTAATCGACGATGTGATGTGGGGGTCATGAGTAAATGATAGCAACCTCGATGAAGGAACCTCGAATACAAGGGGTAGTGGTGTGGATGATGATTTTGCACAGTTGTTAGAAGAAGTGGAAACTAAATTGTATCCTAGTTGTACCTTTTCTTCCCTTGAGTTTCTAGTAAAGTTAATGCATATCAAGGTGAACAACAAATGGACTGATAGTTCATTTGATCAACTCCTTGAGTTCTTGAGTTGTTGCAATCAACATTTTCCAAAGATAACAAGGTTCCCCTTTCATCTATTTATAAATGGTTTTAGTAAGTCGTACACAACTTGGATCTATCATGGTGAATCTTTAATTCCTCCAGTCGTCGTGCCAAGTAACGAAATGACCGATTTAATCGACGATGTGATGTGGGAGTCAAGAGAAAATGATACCAACCTCGATGAAGGAACCTCGAATACAAGGGGTAGCGGCGTGGATGATGATTTTACACAGTTGTTAGAAGAAGTGGAAACTAAATTGTATCCTAGCTGCACCTTTTCTTCCCTTGAGTTTCTAGCAAAGTTAATGCATATCAAGGTGAACAACAAATGGACTGACACTTTATTTGATCAACTCCTTGAGTTCTTGCAATCAACATTTCCCAAAGGCAACAAGGTTCCCCTTTCACATTATCTAGCCAAAAAGAAATTGAAGTCTACTTGTCACATCCCCAAACTGGAATGGCGGAAACGTTCGGGGGTGGAGGACGTCATATATAGTATCACAACAATTGCATCATAGTAATCAAAGTAAACACAACAATTACATTTAATAAGTAAAATATTTACATATGTTCGATACATAGTTTGTATACAACAAAAATGTATAACCAAAAGTATAAAAGTGAAGGGTCCAGTAAATGGTTTGGTCTAGGCTTTCATTGTATTATGTTCAGTATGAGTCTGTAACACAGTTTGTGGGTTGTTTAAGTGTTTTTGTTCAGAAAGTGTGTTTACGACCGTAAATAGAGTTTACGGCCGTAAACACGTTTACGACCGTAAACCGACCGCGTTTAAGGTCGTAAACCCTGTTTCCGGTCTTGTTCAGTATAAATAGTGGAGGTGTAGGTCATTGTGTGGTTGTTGATGCCATTGCATTTACAAAAGTGTTCCATCGAGTTGTACCTGACGTTTTTCTGAATATAAACGTGTGCAAGCTCGATTTCTTTTCATCTTATTCTTCTTTTGTGATTGTTTGTTGCTTGATCATTGGTAAAGATCCTTTTCAGGACCTTACAATTGGTATCAGAGCAAAAACCGGTGTCAAAGCTTCATTCAATCGATTTTTGGGCTGTTTAAACTGATATTCTTATTGTTCGAGCCTGGTTTTAGTGTTTTAGTGGTTAAAGGAACTGAATCAACTGCAAAAACGTGTTTCTGAAGGTTTTCTGGGAGTTTACTGCCAACCGTAAACCCTGTTTACGGTTGTAAACTCAAGATCTTGAAGAACCGTAAACTGTGAATCCTCAAAAACCGTAAACCAAGCTTCATTAACCGTAAACGCTTAAACCGTAAACTCACCAACCGTAAACTCATCAACCGTAAACATAGTTTATGGTCGTAAACTGCTCAACCGTAAACATAGTTTACGGTCGTAAACTGCTCAACCGTAAATCAAGTTTACGGTCGTAAACCTTCAACCGTAAACTCAGTTTACAGTCGTAATAATCATCAACCGTAAACACCTTTGTGACTTTAATTTGCTTCAATTTCAAATGGAATCTCAAAGTCAAAATCATTTTCACGAACTTGATACTGTCATGGGCACTACTACGCGCATTCCAAGATTAATGTCTGCAGATGGTTTCCCTGAGTGGAAGTATAGAATTGAGAAGTACATCAAAATGAAGGACTTTAAAGTCTGGAGAAGCATACTTAGAGGACCTGTTAGAATCACTATTACAGTTGGAGGACAGGTGATTGACAAGGCTGTTGAAAACTACACTGATGAAGAGTTTGAAAAAGTGGAAGAACAGGAAAGGGCTTTAGCCACTCTAACCATGACATTATCTCCTGATATTGCTCAAGGTTTCCGAGAGTACACATCAGCTAAAGATTTGTGGGAAGCCCTAATTGAGGTATATGAGGGCAATGAAGATATGAAGGAGAGTCGCCAGGACATGTTGAGACAAAAGTTCAACATGTTCAACTACATTCCCGGAGAGACTCTTGAGACACAGCTGCAACGGTTCACAACTCTCACCACTGACATGAATATATCTGGGATTTTCTTAACCAAGTCAGAGATTAACAAGAAGCTTCTAAATGCTCTTCCTAGATCGTGGGATATGAATGTTGTTGTGATTAAGAAGACCAAGGATCTAAATCGCCTTAATCTTGCTGAAATCATGGCAATCATCAAAGCTTGTGATATTGATGACAAGCAGAGAGAAATCAACCATGTGAACTCGTACTCTACTATGAATCTTGGAATCTCATCCAACAATGCTCTCTCCTCAATCATGACTTCCTCAGACCATGTGTTTGCTGCTCAACAACCTCAGATTCAAACCTTTGTTGCTGCATCATCCAGTCCACAAAGTCAACCATTTGTCACTCCACAAGCTGTTCCCCATCCAAATGTACCAGTTGTAGCATCTTCCTGAAACACAAAGGACACTGATGAAAATCTGGCTCTAGCCACTGGGCTTGTTAACTGCTACAATGCTTTCGTAGCTGGAGAGCTTCCACCTCAACTGTCATTTGCTGATCTGGATCAGATTCATCCAAAAGACATGGAGGAGATGGATATCACATGGTAGATTGCTATAGCTGTCTTTAGGGCCAAGCAGTTTTCTAAGAAGACAGGGAAGAGCAACTGGGGCATGAATGCTGACAAGAAGGTGGGATTCAACAAAGGCATGCTACGTTGTTTCAACTGCCACGAGCCGGGTCATTTTTCTCGTGAGTGTGCAAAGCCTAATCGTAGGACGAACAACAACAGGACGATGGTTGCAGTGGGAAACAACCGTGCAGGTGCTGCGGTCAATGGTGAGACTGCTATGGTCGCTCAGTCTTTTGACTGGGAGGACCAGATTCAGGCTTTGAATATCTCAGGGCCAGAAAATGCTCACCTAGCTCAGATTGATGATGCTTCCTTGAAGAATGATGCAGCTGATCCCAAAGCAGAAATGATGGAGCTGCAGTTTGCTCTAATGGTGTTTACTACTTCCGAGCCCAGGAAAAGTGAGGTAAATCTACCGTCTTGTTCTCAGGCCTATAATTAATATGTTAAACTTCTTCATGATGAAATTAAATTATTACGTAGAGAAGTAGAGGACCTTAGATATGAGGGCTACCAACTTAGGAAAGGACAAAAGCCCCTTAAGGCCCAGTTAGAAACTAAGATAAAAGATTTTAGAAGAATTCAGGCAGAATACAGTGAAAAGTGTGAGCTTTATGATTATATTAAAAGACAAAATGATGCGCTAATTACCGAGCTTGATACATTAAAAGGACAATCTGAAACTGCAAATTTTGATTTTAGAAAATTTGATGGATCAAGCGAGGTAGTTGCCAACATGATTGATCACTGCATGCAGTTCAGACGAAACCAGTCAAAGGGTTTAGGATTTGATAGTGTACCTCCTCCTTATAATCATACATATCAGTATCAAACCTTATCCAAGGATGAGATTGCCAATGAACCGTTTATGGTTTATGGCAAGCCATCTGGTTTCGTTTCAGGAGGATTTATTAATGTTGAAAGTACTGACATTTCTACTTCCCCTGCAGATCAACCATTAGATAAGGCAACGTGTGAAGCTGGAGAATCTGTTTCTGTTTCTGTTCCTAATTCTGATATTTTTGTTTCAAATGAAAATGTTTATGTTTCTAATGTTCAGACTGATAATGTTTCGTGTGATGCTTCCACATCTGATACTGTTGAATTCAATTTCTTTGATATGTTTGATGAACTGTTTGGTAAATCTGTTTGGTAATAAACATATTTGTTTTAATTGTGGTGTTGGTGGTCATATAGCTAGGAATTGTCAAAATAGGATCTTTGGGAACTATATGTCACCAAGAGGAGAGAATGAATCTCGAGGAAGGTCTTTAATTAGAAAATCCTCAAGAACTCGTTCTCGAAATGATGATTGGAAAGATGATCGAAGCAGAAAAAGGACGGTTTTTCAAAAGAATAAAAGGGTTTTTACTAACAAATCTCCAAATAGTTTGCCAAAACCGAACAAGGCTCCGCCAAGATCGGTTTCGTCAAAAAGCAATTATGGGTCTTCCACTTCTGGTAGAACATCCAGAGGCTCAGTGCAAACTCATAAGAAACCTATTTCAAAACCACCTGAGAATGTTTTAAAACCTAAATATCATTGGATGTCCAAATCAATTTCCAATCCATCATTACCATCCTCTGAAGTGATTAGGAATGAGGATTCTAATTTGAAAACATTAAAGGATAAATCAGAGAAAGCGAAAAGGAAACCCAGGACAGTAATGACCTGGGTTCCCAAATCTAAATGATTCCGCTCATTTTGCAGGGATAGTTACGGAGGAATTTCGTTCGTCATTGGTACGTCGACAGCGGCTGCTCCCGACATATGACATGAGACATCTCCCAATTGAGCGAAATTCAATCTTTTAATGGGGGGTATGTTTCCTTCGCGGGCGGAGATGGTGGCAAGATCACTCAAAGAGGAACTGTTACAAGTGGAGTGCTAAGCTTTGAGAATGTCAACATTGCTCCCGAGTTAAAGCATAGCTTGTTGAGTGTTTCCCAAATTTGCGACAAAGGCTATTCTACCCATTTTACCGATAAAGAATGCATGATTCTCAAGCCAGGCATTGTCATCCCGAAAGAGTGGATTCTCGTCAAATCTAAGCGGGATGGGAATGCTTATATTATTGACATGAACAACAACATCCCTGAACAAGTCACTTGCCTATTTTCAAAAGTCTCCGAACAAAACGCAATGCTGTGGCACCGTCGACTTGGTCATGCTAACGCGAAAAACCTGAATCGCCTTGCTAAGAATGAGATGATACGAGGCTTACCTGTCAGAGACTTTATTACATTTGAGAAGTGTGTGTCCTGTGCTCAAGGAAAACATCACAGAAAACCACACCTGCCCAAGCAAGTCAACTCAATTAGTCAGGTGCTTCAACTATTGCATATGGACTTATTTGGTCCGGTCAACGTCCTGAGCATCAATAGAAGCTCGTACTGTCTAGTTGTGATCGATGATTTCTCTCAGTTTACGTGGGTCTTCTTCTTATCCAACAAAGCGGGGGTTGCTGATCTAATAAAGAAGTTCATTGTGATGATTGAGAAACAAACCAACAACCAAGTGAATGTGCTTCGTACTGACAATGGAACTGAGTTCAAGAATGCAGTTCTTGACCATTTTTGCGCAGAACAAGGGATCGTGCGTCAATACAACTTTGCTCACACGCCTCAACAAAATGGCGTTGCTGAAAGGAGAAATAGAACTTTAAAAGACGCTGCAAGGACAATGCTATGTGATTCAAAATTACCTGTTTTCTTTTGAGCCGAGGCGATTAACACTGCTTGCTACGTGCAGAATCGTGTTCTAATCAACAAAGCACAAATGAAGACACCGTACGATATTCTCTATGGACACAAGCCTTCAGTCAGCCATTTCCGTGTATTTGGCTGCCCTTGCACCCTTCTTCACTTGGAATCCAACCCTAAATTCAATGCCAAAACCGATGATTGTTACTTTATAGGATATGCTGCGCGCACTGCGTATAGGGTTTACAACAAGAAGACTAAGCAGATTGTTGAATCCTATGACGTGCGCTGGTTGGAGGAGAATGAAACAGACGCTCGAGTGGGTCCTGACTGGCTATTTGATTACACATCGCTTTTCAAATCCTTAAATGTGTCTTCAGATGGTTCGAATAGATCCTCTTCTGGTTCGAAGATTATTTCTGAAGACGAAGACGAAGAAGTTGTTTACAGACCTCCAACGGTTGAGGGGGAGTCCTCTCCTCCATCTGAGGGGGAGTCCTCTGCTCCACCTGAGGGGGAGTCATCTGATCGACCTACTAGTCCAGAGTCTAAAGTTCAAGATGGAACTCCTGATGCTGATGCTACACCTCTTACCCCTATTGAAAGAGAGTTCATGTCTAGAGATGCTTCTGTTGTCAATCCAACTTTTATGGAACTACTCTTTCCTGAAGAAATTGCTAATGAGTTTGTAACAGATCCATCCAATGTGGATCAATCAGCAAATGATGGAGGTTTCAACATTCACGCTCTTCCTGTTTCACTCAATGATATCAGCCAAGACATTCCTTCAAGAATTCAACGCGATCATCCGATCGATAACGTCATTGGCCAGCTGGGTGACGGAGTTAAAACTAGAAGTCAGAGTGGAGATGTAAATGCATGTCTCTATTCTTGCTTTATATCTCAAATAGAGCCCAAGAACGTTGACATGGATTTGAATGAGCTCAGCTGGGTAGATGCGATGCATGAAGAGCTAAATCAGTTTGAAAAGCTCGGGGTTTGGAAGTTGGTTGAGTTACCAAAGGGCAAAAGGTCTATTGACACGCGTTGGGTCTATCGTAACAAGCAAGACGATTCTGGTGTAATAGTGCGCAATAAAGCAAGGTTGGTGGTTCGCGGGTTTCGACAAGTTGAGGGTCTTGACTATACTGAGGTTTATGCTCCTGTGGCTCGATTGGAGGCTATTCGTATCTTTCTCGCATATGCTTCCTACATGAACTTCACGGTCTACCACATGGATGTCAAGACTGCCTTCTTGTATGGCAAGGTGAAGGAAGAAATTTTTGTTGATCAACCCCCTAGGTTCATTAACTCCAAGCTTCGTAATCATGTCTACAAGTTGGACAAGGCATTGTATGGGTTACATCAAGCTCCTCGAGCATGGTATGCGACTCTAACAAAGCATTTACTCGAGCATGGATACTCTCGCGACACTATTGATCAAACTTTATTCATCAAGCATGTTGGTAATGATCAGATACTAGTCCAGATCTACGTTGATGACATTATCTTCGGGTCTACCAGTCCACAGCTTTGTAAAGAGTTTGAAGGCGTGATGAAAAAGCGGTTTGAGATGAGTTCACTGGGTGAAATGACCATGTTTCTGGGGCTTCAGGTCAAACAAAATTCAACCGGAATCCTGCTACATCAAGCTAAGTATGTGGAGGATATTCTTGAGAAGTTCGGGTTTCAAGACGCAAAACATGCATCGACACCAATGGCTGAAAGACCCCTGCTGAATCCAGATATTGATGGCGAATCCGTAGATCAGACACGCTACAGGTCGATGATCGGATCGTTGATGTATCTTACTGCAAGTCGTCCCGACATCATGTTTGCAGTTTGTCAATGTGCTCGCTATCAGGCTAATCCTAAACTCTCTCATCTTATTGCTGTCAAAAGAATTTTTTGGTATATCAAAGGCAGCCCAAAATTGGGTCTTTGGTATCCGAAAAATTCTGAATTTGAGTTATATGCTTTTGCTGACAGTAATTATGGAGGCTGTGAGCTTGACAGGAAATCAACATCAGGAGGGTGCCAATTCCTTGGCGATAGGCTGGTGTCGTGGCAGTGCAAGAAACAGCATACCGTCTCTACCTCAACAGCAGAAGCGAAATACGTTGCTGCATCTGCCTGCTGTTCTCAAGTTATCTGGATCCAACATCAGCTGTTGGACTACGGTTTGAATTATCTAGAAACCCCAATTCACTGTGATAATGAGGCCGCAATTCAAATCACTAAACACCGGTCCAACATTCCAAAACCAAGCACATTGATATCAAAATTCACTTTATCAGAGATTGTTATGAGCGCTCGCTCATTAGGCTAGAACAGGTTCCCACTGCCAAAAATGTGGCGGATCTGTTTACCAAGCCTTTTAACAAAGCTCGATTCGATGTGCTTGTGGGATTTTTAAAAATGATTCGTTTTGAGGATTAAATTTTTTGTTATTCATTATGTTAGTTTAAATTTGTGCATTTTAGTGTTTTCATTCTCCCCCATGCACAACTTTAGGGGGAGAAATAAACAAAAACCAAACAAAAAAAATTGAAAAATTAAAAAAATCCAAAAACATTTTGTTTCTGTTTTATTTTTTTTCAGAAAACATTCAAAAATCCAAAAACATTAACAAAAAATTCAGAAAAATCAAAAATATTGTCGCTTTCAGTTTTGCTTGTTGATATAGTACTGGGAAGTGATATTATCAAGTGATAACAGACAATCTGAGTCTGCGTAACGTACCCAAAGTTGAAGGGTCTATGCTCTGGGTTTGATGCGTTGGTAGGCACGAAAGATTCTAAATGGACATGACTAGGCAGAGTTGAACTTAATGAATTCATAGACTTGACAAATCTTGACCTAGTTAGATCCGTTTAGCCTGACAATACGACGCTTGGATAGGTTAAGCAGGGAGATATATATGGGAATCTACTGGTCACATTAAAGAACCTGTACTTGGAACCGTGGATTAATTTTTCCTCGATGTGCGGATTGTGTCCTTAATCCCGGTATTGATGGGGTGACTGGTGAATTCCGATAAGTTAGGTCTGTAGAAAATTGTTTTCTTTCTCTATCCGTCTGTTAGTCATATGTTACCTCTTCTGCGTGACTCAAAATCCGACCTGGACTGTAGCATATGCACTTCTACTTCTCTGCATCTTCTATCTATGCAATTCTTTCTGTCTGTTAGCCATATACTGTCTCCTTTGCGTGACTCACAATCCGACCTGGTACACAGTATATGCACCATTCTACTTCTCAATCCCTCTAAAACTTCAGTTAGTCATATGTTCCACCCTCTGCGTGATTGGAAGAGATCCGACCTGGGTGTATAGCATATGCATTCTAAATCTATCTTCTCTCTTAATGATTGTCTGCTCACCCGATGTAAGGAGTATTCTGGAAGTCCTTGATTACTGGAGTAGATCAGGAAGCGGGAAACATGTTCCAGTACAATTAAAATTGAACACTCACAGATTGTCTATAGATCTCGCTGCTAAATTTAGGTGGACAACAATATCCCTGGTCGTCGTCAGCTGAATGGTCCTTAAAATATAGTATCTAGGAACTTAGGATCACTTTGTCTTATAATTAATAGTATGTCCTAATTTTGTCACAATTTTTCGTGTTTAAGTGGACCACAATACTGGCGATCAACCAGACAAAGACATGAAGATAGAGGGTACCGACAAGTGGAGTAAGGTTGTCTAACAACTTTGATCCCAGTGTCACAAGATAATTTTCAATGAATTTTAAGATAAATTTTGTCTGTGGTTATTCTAATTTAATTTTTATTTTATTTTAATTTTAATTTTATTTTATTTTTATAATTGTCAAAATTTAATTTTTAAATCCTTTAATTCTTAAATTTTAGAAATTAGTTTATTTTATTTTTAGTTTAATTTTAATTTTACTTTTATTTTAAATATCCTCAAAAGTTTTATTTTTAAAAATTTTAATCGGGATTTGGACTGTGCATTATACTGTGTGGGAGACAGGTAATCTCGAAGGAAGTATAAAAGGTGGGGCTTACTACCGTAAACCCTTTTTCACCTCCCATTTCTCCCTTTTTCAGCCGCAAGCTCTTTCTCTCTCTACTCTCTCTCCTCGAAATTTTTTTTGTGAGTTTTTGCGAAATCAACTAGTCCACTTCGAAGGTATGCTAAAACTGACTGGGAAAATGCTGTTTGTTCTTCGATTCGACTGAAACTGAAGGAGTAATCGGGGTTTAAGTGTTCGTCGGCGTTTACGGTTTGGGGAGGGTTTACGGTTTGGGGAGATTCAAGAACCGTAAACTCCTTTTGGCCTTACGACCGTAAACTCATTTTGGGCTTACGACCGTAAACTCCTCCGAGTTTACGACCGTAAACTCTGTTTACGGTCAGGTGACCATTGCTATGGGTTTACGGTCGTAAACCCAAATTTGGGCCGTAAACTCTGTTTGACCACTTTGAACCGTAAACTCAATGTTTGACCAATATTGACCGTAAACTCCAATTTTTGTGGTCAAAATAATTTTTAAGGCCAAATTAAAATTGTTTAATTAAGAAAACTTAAAGCTTCAAATTGTTTAAATACTTTGTTTTCTTACTTGGCCTGTTTTAGTGCAGATCAATGGCGAATCTTAAGTTTGCTGACATGCATAACCTGGCGATTGTGTTGGATGAACCTCCTGTTGCTCATGGAGATTTCAGATCAATGATCTACAGATTAAGAGAATGCTACCTGGCTTGTGCCATCACTGTGAATCCGGTTATTTATCAGAACATTGTCCGGGAGTTCTGGCAGACGGCCAAGATGTCAAAAGAAAATGGTGCGATTGCTGTTAAAGCTGTGGTTAAATGATGCAAGATCATAATCACTGAGCAGTATATCAGAGAAACATTGCTGATCAATGATCAACCTGATTTTCCTACTGAAATTGGGATTGATGATGTTCAAAAAGTTCTCAAAAGGATGGGATATGAGGGCATCTACCCTCCCACGGTGAAGAAGCTTTTGCCTCCCTACTGGAGATTTTTGGCACATGTGTTCGTGAGCTGTATCTCGGGAAGGAGATCAGGAGCTGATGAAATCTCTCTCAGGAACACAGGGGCTATCGTTTCACTGGCTGCTGGCATCAAATTCAACTTCTCGAAGTTCATTTTGGATGAGTTCTTGGTAAATATCAACGCTATAAGCCGGGAGACCAGAGATGCATTCTTGCTATATCCGAGATTTATTCAGACGTTCATCGACAACCAATTCCCAGAGATGATCAAAGATGGTGACAAGCTGGATATAAAGTCATTAGGCCCGCACACGATTGGTCTCATTAAGCAAAATCGAAAGGGCAAAGTCGACTTCCAAGGCTTACATCCTCTCGTGAAATTCGGGAAATTTGCTAAAATAGATGAATCTTCTGAATCTCATGGAACGTCTGACAAGATGTCTTCTGAGCCCACTTCCTCCGAGAGAGTTGTTTCTGAAGATGTCATCATAGTTTCAGATCATGATGAGGAAGAAACTCCAGCTGCTAATGCTCAAGTAGCTGAGGAACACGAATTGACATTTGTTCAGGTACAAGGAGATTACAATGAGGGGTCTGAAACGGAGACTGATTTGTACGAAGGCCTCGACCTCACAGGATTTGATAACGATGAAATTCCTCTCAACTTTGGTAGCAGTGAAGATTTCATGACCGGTGTAAACCTCAACACACTGCTTGAAAATATCGATGAAGTTGCTCATCCAGCAACGGAGATAAGGGAAAAAGAAGACGTTCTCGAAGCCACGCCTCCTCCTACCAATCCAACGGCGGAAATAACAATTCCTATGGTGACAGTATCAGGGATTCCTCCCCTTGATGTTGTTTTACCTACTTCTGAGCCATTGGAAAGTGATCATACAACTACACAAGCCTCTCACCCTCCATCAAAAAGACGAAGACTTGACCCTAAACATGGAATTCTTGATTCGAGTTCACTTCACAGTTTTACAGCTCCACCAACAACAACTCCAGTTATCATCTCATCTGAACCTATCAGTGAAGGTCCTAGTACCTTCTATGAAGCTGGTGGATCTTCATTCCCCACGGATTTCTCTCCTCCCAGGCCAGAGCATGATGCTGCCTCGGTTAAGTTAGCCAGGTTTTTGGCCAAAGAACAACTCACAACGCCTCCCTCACATGGCAAAGGAATTTCTATTGGGGGTGGCAGCTCAGGAGAAGAGAATCCTTCACTTCTTGGACTCCAGAAAGAGATCGATGCTCTGAATCAGAAAAATGTTGATTTAGATCAGAGAAATATTGAGCTGGATATCAAGGTCGCAGACCTTCAGACCGAGAATACAAAGCTCAATATTAAAGTGGCCGAACTTATCGAAGACAAAGCTCTGAAGTCGAAGCAAATTACTGATCTTCAGACACATTTTGGCTTACTGACCGCCAGCTACTACGATCTAAAGAAGAAGCTGGAAGAAGAATTTGGCGACAAATTCAAATCATCCGTTGACGAGCCAAAGATCTATCTTCCCGACCAAGATGCTCCCATAGCTCCACGACCTACAAGAACAACCACCGTTGTTGACCGTTTTGAGAAAGAACCAGCTCAGGCTCCAAGTATAATGGCATTAAAACGCGCTAAATTGGCCAAGTCAGCTGAAAAGGGTCAACTTCTATTCAAAAGGAGCGCAGATCATAATGCCCCCTGGGATCAACAAAAGATCACCGTTATGGATCTGGGCGAACATCGTTTCAGAGACGTTTATGGTGATAGGTCAGGAATCATCTCGTGGGGATTCCATGACACTATGAATATGTTTATGGTGAGAAGAAAGAGAGGCAACACTGAATTATACAAAGATGCTCACGATTTTCATTCCTTTACTTGGATTGATCTTACGGAGCTGTCTAAAGCTCCTTTCTCAAATCCATCAAACAATCCCAGGGCGACTCAGTTCAAATCATTTTTGGAAGATCAAGTAGCTAAGGGTTTCCCTTCAATGAAGACTGCAGAGTCTATTATCAAGATTTATCCTAGCGTCATTGATCCCAAAACAAGTCAGCCACTTCGATCAGTGATGTGGCCCGCTACTGCTCAAGTAAAGCAGGTTCCCGCTCTTCAAAATTATCCAGATGGATCTCTCACATCCATGCAGTACTGGGTGTTTGATGAATCTGCTGCTGCTGCTGTCATCAAGCTTAAAGACGATTGTATCCGCTTGTATGACAAGAGGGATTTGCTTCAATTTGGCAAGTGGGACATACATCAGCTCTCTATTCATCAGATCAAGGTGGCTGAAGACATTTTTGAGCCCGTTTCAAAGGAGTACACTTCGATGGTTGCTGAGATTATCGAGAAAGAGATGTGGAACGGAGCTATGGGAAAATCCGATGTGCTGGTGGTCGACAAAAGCTGAGTCCAAGCTAGCACCAAACCAAGGGGGAGATTGAAGGGTCTAGTAAATGGTTTGGTCTAGGCTTTCATTGTATTATGTTCAGTATGAGTCTGTAACACATTTTGTGGGTTGTTTAAGTGTTTTTGTTCAGAAAGTGTGTTTACGACCGTAAACAGAGTTTACGGCCGTAAACACGTTTACGACCGTAAACCGACCGAGTTTACGGTTGTAAACCCTGTTTCCGGTCTTGTTCAGTATAAATAGTAGAGGTGTAGTTCATTGTGTGGTTGTTGATGCCATTGCATTTATAGAAGTGTTCCATCGAGTTGTTCCTGACGTTTTTCTGAATATAAACGTGTGCAAGCTCGATTTCTTTTCATCTTATTCTTCTTTTGTGATTGTTTGTTGCTTGATCATTGGTAAAGATCCTTTTCAGGACCTTACAAAAAGACGAGACACTATAAGCTCCGTCTTCTCAAAAGCCTGCGGGAGTACCTGTCTACTAATTTCCTGAGAATACAAGCGGTTTTGAAACAGTATCAGCATTAAAGCTGGTGAGTTCATAAGTATGCTTTTGAAATGAAAACCTGTCTGTGAATCTGTAAAATGTTTACATGCTCTCAAGAAAATCCAATATTCTCTTTAGTTTTGAAAAGTAGTCTTAAACCCTAAGACCGAAGTGTATGTTGGTTACTGTGTTCTATAATTGTATATGAAAGTGTTAGTTTATATGCTTGGATACCACCAGTGGTATTGTATAGTATTGTTTTGCATGAAAAACTATGTTATGAAATCCCTGGCTATCACCAGTAATGTATAGTATGATCTTGTATATGAAGCATTTAAGGCATCACATTTGGGGTGCTAGGCTCACAAAGTCTTAAGGAATCAAAGCTAAAAGAAAGGTATGTCATTCTACTAGTTTTTATATTACATATACCCCATCATATGCTAGTTAGGATGAAACCTTGGAAAAAAGAAATTTTGCATGTATAATAGAGAAAACATAGATCCAAGGTTTCTAGGGTTGCATGCACACCATAGGAGTGTTAGAATGCTCAAAACCCAACAGTGGTATTAGAGCCTAGGCTAGTTTTCAATTATACTTGACGCTACTTGCTTAAAAATCGATTTTCTTCTCACTGTTCAGTGAACTAGGCGAGTCCATAGGGGGGACTCGACGAGTCCATGTGAAAATTGATCCAACTCGTCGAGTTGGTTCATGCACTTGGCGAGTAGGAGGCCCTGAGTACAGAATTTCGAGTTTCAATGCTGGAATTGGACTAGGGTCATTACCCTAAACTGTTTTAGGATTGTTAAACGTGTTTTTGATGTGGTAATGATTATGTTTATCTAATTTCAAAGGTAATTGTCAAAGTTTCAAGTTTTATATTAAGTTCATATGATTCTTGAAAATTGTTGATATGAATTATGCATGCTTATGAGTTTTGTTAGATCATAGAAATTATTTGACATGCTTGTTAGTTTAATTGTTGATCTAAATGCCTTTTAATGGACTCCATAACTTGTCCTCAAGTTATGGAATTCCAAGAGTCATTTCCATTAAAATCATTAAAACTTATAAGTTATAGAAATGAAAGGTTTTGAATACTTTCAAAACTTGCCCTCATGTTTTGGAATTTGTAAAGCCACACATTAATACTTTAATTCCAAATTCTAGAATTTTAAAGTTTAAAATTCAACCCTTATACTTTATAGTATTATAAGTTAATAATATATATATATATATATATATATATATATATATATATATATATATATATATATATATATATATATATATATATATATATATAAGAACAAGTCAGTCGTACCGTTAGTACCGTTGGTAGGCCTCATTCACGAAGTCGGTCTATAAGGGGGGTATAAGGTTGTTGCCTATAAAATGGCAGCTTAATGGGTGTCCACTCTCACCCACTGCTTCCTTGACTGGTGGAGGGTCGTTAGCCGAACGGGTAGGACAAAGACTATAATTCTCATTAAAAGTATAATGATAAATATAAAGTAACTAAACTTTTTAAAATTCCCAATCTTAGTTACTTTAGGAAAATGTGAAATTGATGCTAACCCATAAAATTACACTTTGCACCTTGCTAAGTCGTTAGTGGAGCGTGTGTGGTTAACCGGCGCACTAATTTGGACTAACAATGGTGGCAAAGGATGGCTTAAGGTTTATCATAGATCAGTGGAGCGTGTGTGGTTAACCGGCACATCGGTTAGGTGATAAAATTAAGATTACCAAGTTAATTTGCATGGTTATTTAGACCTTGTTTGTGATCCTCGGTATCCCAGTCGCAAACTTGAAGGGCATAATCAAGATTTAAACATGCCATTGAATTCTTCAATGAATCTCAAAAGATCTAGGAGTTTCAATCCAATTAAAACCTAATAATTTGTTTCGTTTTTCATGGTGCAAATTGGTAAATCGTCATTTACCTACCTTCAAATATTTTGTAGCTTGGATTACGGCATCCCTCTTCCAAGTTATAAAATATTGTGTTGGGTCCTAGCCTTAATATTTCATTTGGGTGTCTTATTAAGGACTCTTTATCTAATCTAAACTTGTCTTTCTTCCTTTTCAGATGTCTTCCAACAATGCTTCTGGATCAAACCCTACTGGCTCCTTTTCTCTCATGAATCTTTATGGAAGGGTCATCTTTGATGGGACTAATTTCAATGATTGGATTAGGAACATAAGGATGGCCACTCGCTATGAAGACAAGGAATATGTCCTTGATAAGGAGCTAAAGGTTATTGATGAGTCTTCTACTACTCCAGAGGAGATTGCTGAGTACACTACCCATGAGAAGGATGCCACTAAGGTGCCTTGTATCATGTTGGCTACCATGACAGCAGAACTCCAAAAATCCTATGAATATTTCTACCCTTATGAGATGCACCAGGACCTGATGGAAAGATACCATCAGAATGCTCGTCATGAAAGGTATGAAATCATCACCTCCATGATAACAACAAAAATGAAGGATGAAGAGTCTATCACGGGCCACCTGCAAAAAATGCAAAGATTCATAGATCGTTTGCTAAAGTTAAATCTGAACTTTGATGAGGAGTTAGCAATAGATATTATTCTACACTCCTTACCCTCCTATTATGACCAATTCCACATGACCTATCATATGAACAAGGAGGAGATCACACTTAGAAAACTTTAAGGACTTTTGAGGACTGATGAAAGTAGTCTCAAAGGTAAGAATGTTGTTACCACTCCTACCACCGTCCCTGTTCTGGCAATCAGGCATGGTAAAGGGAAAAAGAGGAAGACCCCTTCGAAGGGTACCAAGGGAAAGTCTCTTGATGGCTCCTCTTCGAGTGGAACCAAAGGTGGTTCTGCCACTCCCTCTTCCAACCCGAAGGATGCACAATGCTTCTGCTGTCAGGAAAAAGGGCACCGGAAGCGAAGCTGCCCCAAGTACTTGCAGGATCTTAAGGATGGGAAAGTGAAACCCACCTATGTAGGTATTTACACTATATTGTCTAATAACTCACCACATACTAATTCTTGGGTCCTTGATACAGGGTGTGGAATTCACATTTGTTCTGATTTGTAGGGACTAAAAAGAAGTGAGGATATGGAGCACGGGAAGATAAACTTGATCATGGGGAATAGGAAAGTTTCACATGTCACCAAGATTGGAGTTTATTCTTTATTGCTTAGTAGTGGATTAATATCAGATTTGAATAAATGATGTTACTCGTTTGAAAGGGCGAGAAATATTATTTCTTTTCATGGTTTGTACAAACAATGATTTACTTTTTCATTTGATAATGAATGTGGTGGTATTAATGCTTTTTATAATGATGTTCTTTATTTTAAAGCATTACCTTGTAATGGTGTATATGAAACTATGTCGGTTGTAGACAACTTAGGAAATAATGTTTTGCATATTGATTCTTCCACTAGTTTGGATAAGGAATCCTTGTGGCATTGTCGTCTTGGACATGTCAACAAGAAGCGCATAGGCCAACTCCAAAAGGTTGGAGTTTTGGAGTCATTTGACTTAAAATCATATGATAGTTGTGAATGTTGTTTACTTGGAAAAATGACCAAGTCACCCTTCACTGGTACTTGTGCTAGGGGTGAAGGTTTGTTGGACCTCATACACACTGATGTGTGTGGACCCTTCAGAACCGCCACAAGGAATGATAACCGCTTCTATGTAACTTTTACTGATGATTATAGTAGATATGGCTATGACTACTTAATCAAGCATAAGTCAGAAACCTTTGAGAAATTTAAAGATTTTAAAAAGGAAGTGGAGAATCAGTTGGTCAAGAAGATAAAGATGCTCCGATCCGATTGAGATGGTGAGTATCTTAGTATCGAGTTCCTTGACTATCTTAAGGAATGTGGAATTGTTTCACAATTGACACCTCCTAGGACACCATAGCTGAATGGTGTGGCTGAGAGGCACAATCGAACCTTGTTAGACATGGTTCGTTCCATGATGAGTCGAGCTTCGTTACCAATCTCATTATGGGGGTATGCCTTAGAGTCTGCCGCCCATATCCTTAATCTAGTCCCTACCAAAAAGGTTGCCAAAACACCTCACGAGATGTAGACTGGGAAAGTTCCCACTTTAGACCACATCAAGATTTGGGCTTGCGAGGCTTTTGTGAGGCGCGAGACTCACGACAAGCTCGAACCTCGAAGTGAGCGGTGTATTTTCATCGGCTACCCACAAAAATCTTTTGGTTATCTCTTCTACAGACCGAGTGACAATGTTGTCTTCGTGGCGAGGAGAGGAGTCTTTCGTGAGAGAGAATTCATAAGCCAAGGAAACAGTGGGAGGCAAATTGACCTTGAAGAACTTCAAGAGTCAAGCAGTGAAGGAACCTCAAACATTAGCAATCAACCTAAGGAGGAAACTCATGTTGAGCCGATTGATGAGTCCGTACCTCTGAGGCGTTCCATGAGAGTTAGGAGCACACTTGATTTTTATTATGGTTTCCATATTACTATAGAAGGTGATGCATTTATCAGTGATAGTACACTGATAAATTTGGATGAACCTAACAACTTCGAGGAAGCCATGGCAGGCTCTGAATCTGCCAAATGGAAGGAGGCTATGGACAGCGAGATTCAGTCCATGTATGACAATCAAGTTTGGAACTTGGTTGACAATGATCCGGGTCATAAGACAGTCGGATGCAAATGGATCTTCAAGAAGAAGACCGACATGGATGGGAAGGTACACACTTATAAGGCGTGACTAGTTGCGAAGGGCTTTACTCAAAGTCTAGGAGTTGACTATGATGAGATCTTCTCACCAGTAGCGAAGATTAAGTCTATTAGGGTTATGCTAGCCATTGCTGCATTTCATGATTATGAAATATGGAAAATGGATGTCAAAACCGCTTTCCTTAATGGAAAGTTGGCTGAGGATGTTTACATGAGTAAGCCAGAGGGTTTTGTCGATGCAAAGTACCCTAATAGAGTGTGTAAGCTTGAAAAATCCATCTATGGATTAAAACAAGAATCTCGTAGATGGAATCTTTGATTCGATGAGAAAGTCAAAGAGTTTGGATTTTCGAGGAGCGAGGATGAGTCCTTTGTATATGTTAAGGCTAGTGGGAGTATGGTTAGCTTTTTGGTATTGTATGTGGATGACATACTACTCATAGGAAATGACATCCCAACCAAAGACCTTGGAGAAGCTGCCTATATCCTAGGGATAAGGATATTGAGAGACAGGAGTAAGAGTCTAATTGGACTTAGTCAAAGTACCTACTTGGATAAGGTGCTGAAAAGATTCAGCATGCAGGATTCCAAGAAAGGTGACTTACCGATCGAAAGTAACGCCAAACTGAGTAAGACTCAGAGCCCGAGTACAGAGGCTGAGATAGATGAGATGAGTCGAGTACCATATGCTTCCGATGTAGGCTCGATCATGTATGCTATGACTTGTACTCGCCCTGATGTGGCCTTTGCTTTGAGAATGGTCAGCAGATATCAAGGGAATCCTGGCAAGGCACACTGGACAGCGGTGAAGAACATTCTCAAGTACCTGCGGGGGACTAAGGACTGGGTCCTTACCCTTGGTGGGAGTGATGACTTGAGAGTAGTGGGGTATAGTGATGCCAGCTTTCAGACATACATGGATAATTTCCGCTCTCAGTCGGGATGGGTCTTTAGCCTAAATGGAGGAACAATTACTTGGAAAAGTTCCAAGCAGGAGGCAGTAGCTGATTCAACTTGCGAATTAGAGTATATAGCAGCAAGCGAGGCGGCGAAGGAGGCGATATAGCTGTAGTACTTCATTGGAGACCTTGGAGTTGTACCAGCTATAAAGGAGCCTATAGAGATTTTCTGTGATAACGAGAGTGCAGTTGCCTTAGCCAAGGAACCAAGGGATCACGGTAGATCCAGGCACATCGACAGAAAATACCACTTCATTAGACATCAAATAGAAGAAGGACTCCTCGTGGCAAAGAGGGTATCATCGGATGAGAACCCAGCGGATCCCCTCACGAAGGGACTGTGTAGGGTTAAGCATTTACAGCATGCGAGGCACATTGGGCTGAAGGATGATATTAGTTTTAGTAATTAGATAGCTTTCGAAACCTGTAATAGTTGAAATGTAATTGGCATTTGATGTTTAAATAAAATGTGTTTTTTATTTACTAGTATGGTACTGTCTTGTGTCAATCATTTACTATTGTTTCATTTTTCATGTTTTGAATTCCAGAATAATTATATTATTCAAACTATCCACAGTCGATCATACTTTGGAAGTAGGTATTGAAATAAGATTGTCATGAATTGGGGTTGTAGATTTGTCTGAATTGTATTAGACATAGCAATTATAACTGCAACATTCATGAGTGCTCATAAGTTCTGAGTATTGGATCCAACCCACACTCACTTGTATCACTTCATGGAATTTATCTCGAGTGATCGTGAGACGGTAATATCATATAAGTCTTCAAACCAAGAGATATGAGTTGTTGACTATGAGTTGGTTATACATTGATAGTATGAAAACGCATCAGTAACATGATGTTATAAAACGTGTTGTTGTGTACAATTTGATGATTAGTCAGTACAAGCATATGAGTCGAAGTTTATCTGTTCCTTTTAGTCCTTGGAGGATTAAAAGCGATATCTTGGGCCCCTCGATGATTTTGTTTTGACTTATGTGTCGGGCCTGGTCAGAACCGAATTGATGTGTTCGATTAAGTTCTTTGTCAAACAAATCGGAAATCGGGAAACAAACTGCTGGACAATAAGTACGACGTTGTTCCATGTATTTATCCGGCTGATATCTTGAACAGAGGATTATGTGCTCACTTATCTAAAATGGCACAACTTAGTTCCACGAGACATTTAAGAGCTACGATTGCTGGTCGGATCCTGAAGTCGTACTTGCAGCTATAGTTATTAGACTTATCCAAGTGGGAGACTGTTGGATAAGGTGTCTAAGTCCATAACTATATTTGCTATGTACTTGACCTGACTTGGCATGGTCCATTTGGGTTGCATGGCATCGGAACAATTTGGATAGACTTTTGTGAGAAGAGGATATTTATGATTTATTAATATATTATAAGTTCTAATATATTAATATGAATTATTTAATTAGTATTGATCAAAAATTAGTTTGGAATTAATTTTGTGATCAAAAGAGATTAATTAAAGAAATGGGGATTGATTTGGTAAATCGTTCATTCTTATATAGTGGGCTTATGATCCATAGTTCTTCATGGTGGGCTAAACCCATGTGGTGACCCATGAATACTCCATTGAGTCAAAAACCCATGATCATGAGGAATATGGAAAGACATGAGTTACATGGTGTAACCCTAATGTGCACACTATATAATGAAGCCTCATCCAAGCAAAATCGGCACTTAGAGATACACAAGTGAGGGCTAGCCGATTTTGGTGCAATAGAATCTTCTCTCAAGTTATTCCAATTGTTGGTGGTGTTATGTGAAGCATTTGAGGCATCACATTTGGGGTGCTAGGCTCACAAAGTCTTAAGGAATCAAAGCTACAAGAAAGGTATGTCATTCTACTAGTTTTTATATTACATATACCCCATCATATGCTAGTTAGGATGAAACCTTGGAAAAAAAAACATTGCATGTATAATAGAGAAAACATAGATCCAAGGTTTTTAGGGTTGCATGCACACCATAGGAGTGTTAGAATGCTCAAAACCCAACAGTATAAAAACCCTGGAATCCTCCAGTATATATATAGCAGTTCTATTATTTAAAATAAAACTAATTGAAGTTGTTACCATTCATACATTAATCGTATTATTTAGTACCAAATTTATGAGTTGTTATAACCATACTTGACCATTGAATTGCCTGAACGATGTTCTTCAGGCGTCAGAATCGAAATGACTTTGTCACCCAGGCCTGCCGGCCTAACTGTAGCTAACAGTTGCGGTGCGGGATTGTCAGTCCCATATAGATCTATACACAAGCTTACGTTCTCCCTCCAGGAGACTCTGTTTATAATCTGAGGACTTTTGTTAGTACTTTGGTAAGTACGTGAAGATGCTCACTTATAAAATGCTATATTAACGATTAAGTGTAGAATAAACTGAATCCTTTGAATTTAAACGACTGTTTGTATGACCCATAAACTACACCCTATGTAATTTATATGTTTGTTCCAATTGAATCTATGTTTCGTGCATTGATAAGGTAATTGTTTCATAAACTATACCTATTATAGTTTATATGTTTGTTAATGTATTCAATTCGTGTATTATTCTGAAAACTTTGCAATTATGGTTGTATGTTGAAAACATCCCTTATGCTCAACATTTTACAAAAGGGATAAAATATCTAAGTGTTTTATAAAATGAAATGATCTTTTGATTGTATCAATTGCATAAGTTTTAATCCTGTTTAAATCCTTTATATAAAATCACAAAATTTATTTGTGTCTTGCTGGTATTCCCCCTGAAAACGTTAAAAACAACAAAAGTGTAGGGGTATGAAGTCACAGTTGGTTGCGTGTATGTGTCGGACAACGAGACTGGAATGAGGACCCTCGAGTTGTTGTACGCGAAATTAACGGAATCCTAATAATAATTAAACACATATTTGCATTTAAATTAGTGAACCCATTAATTAAAGAGTTAGAAAACACTTGCTTTTGGTTTAGGAATGTTACCGAGACTCGATCGAAGTGGAAAAAGTGGGTTTACAGCCAAGATTCACGATTCGGGGCTGTTTGCGGCCGTGAATGGTTTTCGGCCGTGAACTCATTTCGGTCGTGAACTGATTTCGGCCGTTGAATGGTTTTCGGCCGTGAATGGTTTTTAGCCTTTGAAGATTTGAAGATGTTCTTGGTGTTCTTGATGAAAAACTTGAAAATTTGAAGGTTGGATCATGAAGGTTTGAATGTTCTTGGGAGAGATTTGAGAGGATTTTTGAGTGAAAATGATGAAAAATGAGAAATCTCTCCGGGAAAATATATATACCGGTTGAGTTTACGTTCGGGAACGGGTTTATGACCGTGACCTGGTTTGCAGCCGTAAACAAAATGATGACGAGACTTGGCAGATTTTTGAAGTAAAACTTGATTTTTCGCGTGATTTTTGGTCCCGACACTTATATAAATTTAATTTATATAATCTAAGTTGTTTTCAGCCCTTACGAACTTGACAAAATAAATAAAATTCGAAATTTTTATTTAGCGGAATTGACTTTTGTTGACCGGAAAGTATCGGGTTTTCACATCATCCCCCCGTGAGAGGGAATTTCATCCCGAAATTTTGCAATGCATACAATTATGGACTAGGGAAAGAGATGCGGATACTTTTGTTGCATCTGATCTTCGCGCTCCCAAGTAAATTTGGGTCCCCGCTTGGCATTCCACCTAACCTTCACTATCGGGATGCGACTTTGTTTCGTTCGTTTGACTTCCCTATCCATGATTTCGACTGGCTCTTCCACGACGTTAAGACTCTCATTTATATCGATTTCCTCGAGTGGGATCACGAGAGTCTCGTCGGATAGATGCTTTTTAAGATTAGACACGTGGAAGACGGGATGAATGTTGCTAAGTTCTTGTGGTAACCGGAGTTTGTAATCTACGGGACCGATCCTAGCAAGGATCTTGAACGGTCCGATGTATCTTGGATTTAGCTTTCCGCGCTTTCCGAAGCATATCATGCCCTTACAGGGTGAGACCTTTAACAGAACACGGTCACCAACCTGGAATTCCAAGGGTTTTCGTCTTTTTTGCGCGTAGCTCTTTTATCTATCTCTCGAGGCTTTTAGTCGTTCTCAGATTTGTAAGATCTTTTCTGTGGTTTCTCGAATGATTTCTGGGCCAGTGAGAGTGCTATCGGGAACTTGACCTCTAGGTAGCTGCGTGTCACCCACCTCACCCCAACACAAAGGGGATCTGTAGTTGCGGCCATAGAGGGCTTCGAATGGAGCAACCTTAATACTAGTGTCATAACTGTTGTTGTAGGAAAACTCGACCAGGGGCAAATGGGTGTCCCATGAATTGCCAAAGTCGATAAAACACGCTCTCAGCATGTCTTCCAGGGTTTGAATAGTTCTCTCACTCTGCCCGTCTGTTTGAGGATGAAAAGTTGTACTCATGTCCAACTTAGTTCCAAGAGCCTTCTGCACTGCCAAAACTGCAAGGAGAATCTGATATCTCTGTCTGAGATAATGGATACAGGCACCCCGTGTAGTCGTACTATCTCTTGGATGTGGGTTCTAGTCAGTCTCTCCATTTTGTATGTTTCCTTGATTGGCAGGAACAGGGTAGATTTGGTTAATCTATCGACGATTACCCAAATGGTGTCATGACCACCCGATGTCTTGGGTAACTTGGTAATGAAATCCATTGTAATCCGCTCCCACTTCCACTCGGGTATTTATGGCTGTTGAAGTAAACCTGAGGGCTTTTGGTATTCTACCTTGACTTTGGCGCAAGTTAGGCACTTTCCCACATAGGTAGCAATCTATGCTTTCATGTTTGGCCACTAATATAGTTTCTTGAGATCCAGATACATATTATCTGAACCTGGGTGAACGGAATATCGAGTTTTGTGGGCTTCATTCATGACCACCTCTCTGTAACCACCGAACGTTGCTATCTAGATCCGGTCCATGAAATAACGAACCCCGTCACCCTTGATTTCGAAGTTCTTCTGCATTCCTCTCAAGGCTTCATCTTCCACATTATCTGGCTTCAATGCTTCTAGCTGAGCCTCTTTTATCTGTGTGGCCAGATGCGAATGGATTGTCATAGTTAGTGCCTTCACCTTACGACCTTAGTATTCCTTCCGGCTAAGGGCGTCCGCTACTACATTGGCCTTGCCGGATGGTAGCGAATTTTGCACTCGTAATAATTGAGTAGCTCTACCCATCGTCGTTGCCTCATATTAAGATCCTTTTGGTCAAAGATATGTTGTAGGCTTTTGTGGTCGGTGAAGATAGTGCACTTGGTACCGTAAAGGTAATGTCTCCAGATTTTTAGCGCAAAGACCACTGCTCCCAACTCAAGATCATGAGTAGTATAATTGACTTCGTGTGTCTTTAGCTGTCTCGAGGCATAGGCAATAACTTTTCCTCGCTGCATAAGTACACAACCTAGCCCCTGATTGGATGCATCGCAGTAAACTACGAAGTATTCTGTCCCTTCAGGAAGAGACAAGATAGGTGCACTGCACATGGCTTGCTTCAGAGTCTGGAACACAGTGTCTTGTTGTTTTTCCCAACTAAAGGTTACACCTTTCTGAGTCAGGGTGGTAAGAGGCTTAGCAATCCTAGAGAAGTTTTGGATGAACCTGCGATAGTAGCTAGCAAGACCCAAGAATTGACGGATTTCTGTGGAATTCTCGATCGCCTTTATTTTGGAAGGGTCCACATTTGTGCCTTCTTCGCTAACCACGTGACCCAAGAAAGTTACCTTTCTAATCCAAAACTCGCACTTAGAGAATTTCGCGTAAAGTTTTTCTGTTCTCAATGTTTCTAGAACTTGTCTTAAGTGCTGTCTGTGCTCTTCCTCACTTGGTGAATAGATAAGTATGTCGTCTATGAATACTATCACGAACTTGTCTAGGAATGGACGACACACCCTATTCATCAAGTCCATGAATATAGCGGGTGCGTTGGTTAGACCGAAGGGCATCACTACAAACTCGTAGTGACCATATCGAGTTCGGAAAGCTATTTTTCGGAACATCACTCTCCAGGACTCGTTGCTGATGGTACCCTGATCTCAGGTCTATCTTTGAAAAGTAGCTCGCTCCTTGAAGTTGATTGTAACGCCCCGTTCCTGGTACGCATTTCTTATTATTATACTTCTTGTTTTAGAAGCTACTCGACGAGTCGGTAGCCTAACTCGTCGAGTAGCAGTGGGTCTGCACGTGGAATTAACGTGGCGACTCGATGAGTCCGATATTCCCGACTCGGCGAGTCCGCCAGTCTGGATGAAGCCCTAGTTTTCAGGGTGTGTACCTTATTTAAACACCATTATAGCCCTAAGCCAGCCTCCTTCACCTCTCAGAGACTTATTCCCAAAACCCTAGCCTCCTTGAAGTGTGTGTGAGTGATCTTTGCCTTGTGAAGGAATTTTGGTGCATTCTTGAGCAAGAAGAAGAAAGAGAAGGTAGAAGAACTCAAGGAAGAAGAACTAGATCCAGATTATACTCCTCTTTGGCCATCCTTTCTGGTAATAAAGCTTTCATCTTGGTTATGGAATTGTTAGTTCTAGTTTGTCCCCAAATTGTTGGTTTTGAGCTCAAAAACCCCAAATCCTTAGTGATGAAGCTTTATATCAAGCCATATTTCGGATCTAGCCTCTCTTGAGTTCCAGGAACTCAAGAAGGCTGCCTTTTTGGTAGCCATGGCTTTGTTCTAGACAAGTAACCCCATAATAGCCAAGTTTGAGTGTATTTGCTTCATTGCATCATAGATACACGTAAAGTTAGCAACTTTACGTGTTCAGATAGTCCCAGAAGCCCAGATCTATGAATTGGATGCGCTAAAACTGATTAGAATCGACTGAATAGAAACTGCATGTAAAGGACTCGGCGAGTCGTTCTTCCGACTCGACGAGTCAGGTCACGAGTCTTAGATTCCCTGTTGCTGCATCATCCAGTCCACAAAGTCAACCATTTGTCACTCCACAAGCTGTTCCCCATCCAAATGTACCAGTTGTAGCATCTTCCTGAAACACAAAGGACACTGATGAAAATCTGGCTCTAGCCACTGGGCTTGTTAACTGCTACAATGCTTTCGTAGCTGGAGAGCTTCCACCTCAGCTGTCATTTGCTGATCTGGATCAGATTCATCCAAAAGACATGGAGGAGATGGATATCACATGGTAGATTGCTATAGCTGTCTTTAGGGCCAAGCAGTTTTCTAAGAAGACAGGGAAGAGCAACTGGGGCATGAATGCTGACAAGAAGGTGGGATTCAACAAAGGCATGCTACGTTGTTTCAACTGCCACGAGCCGGGTCATTTTTCTCGTGAGTGTCCAAAGCCTAATCGTAGGACGAACAACAACAGGACGATGGTTGCAGTGGGAAACAACCGTGCAGGTGCTGCGGTCAATGGTGAGACTGCTATGGTCGCTCAGTCTTTTGACTGGGAGGACCAGATTCAGGCTTTGAATATCTCAGGGCCAGAAAATGCTCACCTAGCTCAGATTGATGATGCTTCCTTGAAGAATGATGCAGCTGATCCCAAAGCAGAAATGATGGAGCTGCAGTTTGCTCTAATGGTGTTTACTACTTCCGAGCCCAGGAAAAGTGAGGTAAATCTACCGTCTTGTTCTCAGGCCTATAATTAATATGTTAAACTTCTTCATGATGAAATTAAATTATTACGTAGAGAAGTAGAGGACCTTAGATATGAGGGCTACCAACTTAGGAAAGGACAAAAGCCCCTTAAGGCCCAGTTAGAAACTAAGATAAAAGATTTTAGAAGAATTCAGGCAGAATACAGTGAAAAGTGTGAGCTTTATGATTATATTAAAAGACAAAATGATGCGCTAATTACCGAGCTTGATACATTAAAAGGACAATCTGAAACTGCAAATTTTGATTTTAGAAAATTTGATGGATCAAGCGAGGTAGTTGCCAACATGATTGATCACTGCATGCAGTTCAGACGAAATCAGTCAAAGGGTTTAGGATTTGATAGTGTACCTCCTCCTTATAATCATACATATCAGTATCAACCCTTATCCAAGGATGAGATTGCCAATGAACCGTTTATGGTTTATGGCAAGCCATCTGGTTTCGTTTCAGGAGGATTTATTAATGTTGAAAGTACTGACATTTCTACTTCCCCTGCAGATCAACCATTAGATAAGGCAACGTGTGAAGCTGGAGAATCTGTTTCTGTTTCTGTTCCTAATTCTGATATTTTTGTTTCAAATGAAAATGTTTATGTTTCTAATGTTCAGACTGATAATGTTTCGTGTGATGCTTCCACATCTGATACTGTTGAATTCAATTTCTTTGATATGTTTGATGAACTGTTTGGTAAATCTGTTTGGTAATAAACATATTTGTTTTAATTGTGGTGTTGGTGGTCATATAGCTAGGAATTGTCAAAATAGGATCTTTGGGAACTATATGTCACCAAGAGGAGAGAATGAATCTCGAGGAAGGTCTTTAATTAGAAAATCCTCAAGAACTCGTTCTCGAAATGATGATTGGAAAGATGATCGAAGCAGAAAAAGGACGGTTTTTCAAAAGAATAAAAGGGTTTTTACTAACAAATCTCCAAATAGTTTGCCAAAACCGAACAAGGCTCCGCCAAGATCGGTTTCGTCAAAAAGCAATTATGGGTCTTCCACTTCTGGTAGAACATCCAGAGGCTCAGTGCAAACTCATAAGAAACCTATTTCAAAACCACCTGAGAATGTTTTAAAACCTAAATATCATTGGATGTCCAAATCAATTTCCAATCCATCATTACCATCCTCTGAAGTGATTAGGAATGAGGATTCTAATTTGAAAACATTAAAGGATAAATCAGAGAAAGCGAAAAGGAAACCCAGGACAGTAATGACGTGGGTTCCCAAATCTAAATGATTCCGCTCATTTTGCAGGGATAGTTACGGAGGAATTTCGTTCGTCATTGGTACGTCGACAGCGGCTGCTCCCGACATATGACATGAGACATCTCCCAATTGAGCGAAATTCAATCTTTTAATGGGGGGTATGTTTCCTTCGCGGGCGGAGATGGTGGCAAGATCACTCAAAGAGGAACTGTTACAAGTGGAGTGCTAAGCTTTGAGAATGTCAACATTGCTCCCGAGTTAAAGCATAGCTTGTTGAGTGTTTCCCAAATTTGCGACAAAGGCTATTCTACCCATTTTACCGATAAAGAATGCATGATTCTCAAGCCAGGCATTGTCATCCCGAAAGAGTGGATTCTCGTCAAATCTAAGCGGGATGGGAATGCTTACATTATTGACATGAACAACAACATCCCTGAACAAGTCACTTGCCTATTTTCAAAAGTCTCCGAACAAAACGCAATGCTGTGGCACCGTCGACTTGGTCATGCTAACGCGAAAAACCTGAATCGCCTTGCTAAGAATGAGATGATACGAGGCTTACCTGTCAGAGACTTTATTAAATTTGAGAAGTGTGTGTCCTGTGCTCAAGGAAAACATCACAGAAAACCACACCTGCCCAAGCAAGTCAACTCAATTAGTCAGGTGCTTCAACTATTGCATATGGACTTATTTGGTCCGGTCAACGTCCTGAGCATCAATAGAAGCTCGTACTGTCTAGTTGTGATCGATGATTTCTCTCAGTTTACGTGGGTCTTCTTCTTATCCAACAAAGCGGGGGTTGCTGATCTAATAAAGAAGTTCATTGTGATGATTGAGAAACAAACCAACAACCAAGTGAATGCGCTTCGTACTGACAATGGAACTGAGTTCAAGAATGCAGTTCTTGACCATTTTTGCGCAGAACAAGGGATCGTGCGTCAATACAACTTTGCTCACACGCCTCAACAAAATGGCGTTGCTGAAAGGAGAAATAGAACTTTAAAAGACGCTGCAAGGACAATGCTATGTGATTCAAAATTACCTGTTTTCTTTTGAGCCGAGGCGATTAACACTGCTTGCTACGTGCAGAATCGTGTTCTAATCAACAAAGCACAAATGAAGACACCGTACGATATTCTCTATGGACACAAGCCTTCAGTCAGCCATTTCCGTGTATTTGGCTGCCCTTGCACCCTTCTTCACTTGGAATCCAACCCTAAATTCAATGCCAAAGCCGATGATTGTTACTTTATAGGATATGCTGCGCGCACTGCGTATAGGGTTTACAACAAGAAGACTAAGCAGATTGTTGAATCCTATGACGTGCGCTGGTTGGAGGAGAATGAAACAGACGCTCGAGTGGGTCCTGACTGGCTATTTGATTACACATCGCTTTTCAAATCCTTAAATGTGTCTTCAGATGGTTCGAATAGATCCTCTTCTGGTTCGAAGATTATTTCTGAAGACGAAGACGAAGAAGTTGTTTACAGACCTCCAACGGTTGAGGGGGAGTCCTCTCCTCCATCTGAGGGGGAGTCCTCTGCTCCACCTGAGGGGGAGTCATCTGATCGACCTACTAGTCCAGAGTCTAAAGTTCAAGATGGAACTCCTGATGCTGATGCTACACCTCTTACCCCTATTGAAAGAGAGTTCATGTCTAGAGATGCTTCTGTTGTCAATCCAACTTTTATGGAACTACTCTTTCCTGAAGAAATTGCTAATGAGTTTGTAACAGATCCATCCAATGTGGATCAATCAGCAAATGATGGAGGTTTCAACATTCACGCTCTTCCTGTTTCACTCAATGATATCAGCCAAGACATTCCTTCAAGAATTCAACGCGATCATCCGATCGATAACGTCATTGGCCAGCTGGGTGACGGAGTTAAAACTAGAAGTCAGAGTGGAGATGTAAATGCATGTCTCTATTCTTGCTTTATATCTCAAATAGAGCCCAAGAACGTTGACATGGATTTGAATGAGCTCAGCTGGGTAGATGCGATGCATGAAGAGCTAAATCAGTTTGAAAAGCTCGGGGTTTGGAAGTTGGTTGAGTTACCAAAGGGCAAAAGGTCTATTGACACGCGTTGGGTCTATCGTAACAAGCAAGACGATTCTGGTGTAATAGTGCGCAATAAAGCAAGGTTGGTGGTTCGCGGGTTTCGACAAGTTGAGGGTCTTGACTATACTGAGGTTTATGCTCCTGTGGCTCGATTGGAGGCTATTCGTATCTTTCTCGCATATGCTTCCTACATGAACTTCACGGTCTACCACATGGATGTCAAGACTGCCTTCTTGTATGGCAAGGTGAAGGAAGAAATTTTTGTTGATCAACCCCCTAGGTTCATTAACTCCAAGCTTCGTAATCATGTCTACAAGTTGGACAAGGCATTGTATGGGTTACATCAAGCTCCTCGAGCATGGTATGCGACTCTAACAAAGCATTTGCTCGAGCATGGATACTCTCGCGACACTATTGATCAAACTTTATTCATCAAGCATGTTGGTAATGATCAGATACTAGTCCAGATCTACGTTGATGACATTATCTTCGGGTCTACCAGTCCACAGCTTTGTAAAGAGTTTGAAGGCGTGATGAAAAAGCGGTTTGAGATGAGTTCACTGGGTGAAATGACCATGTTTCTGGGGCTTCAGGTCAAACAAAATTCAACCGGAATCCTGCTACATCAAGCTAAGTATGTGGAGGATATTCTTGAGAAGTTCGGGTTTCAAGACGCAAAACCTGCATCGACACCAATGGCTGAAAGACCCCTGCTGAATCCAGATATTGATGGCGAATCCGTAGATCAGACAGGCTACAGGTCGATGATCGGATCGTTGATGTATCTTACTGCAAGTCGTCCCGACATCATGTTTGCAGTTTGTCAATGTGCTCGCTATCAGGCTAATCCTAAACTCTCTCATCTTATTGCTGTCAAAAGAATTTTTTGGTATATCAAAGGCAGCCCAAAATTGGGTCTTTGGTATCCGAAAAATTCTGAATTTGAGTTATATGCTTTTGCTGACAGTAATTATGGAGGCTGTGAGCTTGACAGGAAATCAACATCAGGAGGGTGCCAATTCCTTGGCGATAGGCTGGTGTCGTGGCAGTGCAAGAAACAGCATACCGTCTCTACCTCAACAGCAGAAGCGAAATACGTTGCTGCATCTGCCTGCTGTTCTCAAGTTATCTGGATCCAACATCAGCTGTTGGACTACGGTTTGAATTATCTAGAAACCCCAATTCACTGTGATAATGAGGCCGCAATTCAAATCACTAAAAACCGGTCCAACATTCCAAAACCAAGCACATTGATATCAAAATTCACTTTATCAGAGATTGTTATGAGCGCTCGCTCATTAGGCTAGAACAGGTTCCCACTGCCAAAAATGTGGCGGATCTGTTCACCAAGCCTTTTAACAAAGCTCGATTCGATGTGCTTGTGGGATTTTTAAAAATGATTCGTTTTGAGGATTAAATTTTTTGTTATTCATTAGGTTAGTTTAAATTTGTGCATTTTAGTGTTTTCATTCTCCCCCATGCACAACTTTAGGGGGAGAAATAAACAAAAACCAAACAAAAAAAATTGAAAAATTAAAAAAATCCAAAAACATTTTGTTTCTGTTTTATTTTTTTCAGAAAACATTCAAAAATCCAAAAACATTAACAAAAAATTCAGAAAAATCAAAAATATTGTCGCTTTCAGTTTTGCTTGTTGATATAGTACTGGGAAGTGATATTATCAAGTGATAACAGACAATCTGAGTCTGCGTAACGTACCCAAAGTTGAAGGGTCTATGCTCTGGGTTTGATGCGTTGGTAGGCACGAAAGATTCTAAATGGACATGACTAGGCAGAGTTGAACTTAATGAATTCATAGACTTGACAAATCTTGACCTAGTTAGATCCGTTTAGCCTGACAATACGACGCTTGGATAGGTTAAGCAGGGAGATATATATGGGAATCTACTGGTCACATTAAAGAACCTGTACTTGGAACCGTGGATTAATTTTTCCTCGATGTGCGGATTGTGTCCTTAATCCCGGTATTGATGGGGTGACTGGTGAATTCCGATAAGTTAGGTCTGTAGAAAATTGTTTTCTTTCTCTATCTGTCTGTTAGTCATATGTTACCTCTTCTGCGTGACTCAAAATCCGGCCTGGACTGTAGCATATGCACTTCTACTTCTCTGCATCTTCTATCTATGCAATTCTTTCTGTCTGTTAGCCATATACTGTCTCCTTTGCGTGACTCACAATCCGACCTGGTACACAGTATATGCACCATTCTACTTCTCAATCCCTCTAAAACTTCAGTTAGTCATATGTTCCACCCTCTGCGTGATTGGAAGAGATCCGACCTGGGTGTATAGCATATGCATTCTAAATCTATCTTCTCTCTTAATGATTGTCTGCTCACCCGATGTAAGGAGTATTCTGGAAGTCCTTGATTACTGGAGTAGATCAGGAAGCGGGAAACATGTTCCAGTACAATTAAAATTGAACACTCACAGATTGTCTATAGATCTCGCTGCTAAATTTAGGTGGACAACAATATCCCTGGTCGTCGTCAGCTGAATGGTCCTTAAAATATAGTATCTAGGAACTTAGGATCACTTTGTCTTATAATTAATAGTATGTCCTAATTTTGTCACAATTTTTCGTGTTTAAGTGGACCACAATACTGGCGATCAACCAGACAAAGACATGAAGATAGAGGGTACCGACAAGTGGAGTAAGGTTGTCTAACAACTTTGATCCCAGTGTCACAAGATAATTTTCAATGAATTTTAAGATAAATTTTGTCTGTGGTTATTCTAATTTAATTTTTATTTTATTTTTATTTTAATTTTATTTTATTTTTATAATTGTCAAAATTTAATTTTTAAATCCTTTAATTCTTAAATTTTAGAAATTAGTTTATTTTATTTTTAGTTTAATTTTAATTTTACTTTTATTTTAAATATCCTCAAAAGTTTTATTTTTAAAAATTTTAATCGGGATTTGGACTGTGCATTATACTGTGTGGGAGACAGGTAATCTCGAAGGAAGTATAAAAGGTGGGGCTTACTACCGTAAACCCTTTTTCACCTCCCATTTCTCCCTTTTTCAGCCGCAAGCTCTTTCTCTCTCTACTCTCTCTCCTCGAAATTTTTTTTGTGAGTTTTTGCGAAATCAACTAGTCCACTTCGAAGGTATGCTAAAACTGACTGGGAAAATGCTGTTTGTTCTTCGATTCGACTGAAACTGAAGGAGTAATCGGGGTTTAAGTGTTCGTCGGCGTTTACGGTTTGGGGAGGGTTTACGGTTTGGGGAGATTCAAGAACCGTAAACTCCTTTTGGCCTTACGACCGTAAACTCATTTTGGGCTTACGACCGTAAACTCCTCCGAGTTTACGACCGTAAACTCTGTTTACGGTCAGGTGACCATTGCTATGGGTTTACGGTCGTAAACCCAAATTTGGGCCGTAAACTCTGTTTGACCACTTTGAACCGTAAACTCAATGTTTGACCAATATTGACCGTAAACTCCAATTTTTGTGGTCAAAATAATTTTTAAGGCCAAATTAAAATTGTTTAATTAAGAAAACTTAAAGCTTCAAATTGTTTAAATACTTTGTTTTCTTACTTGGCCTGTTTTAGTGCAGATCAATGGCGAATCTTAAGTTTGCTGACATGCATAACCTGGCGATTGTGTTGGATGAACCTCCTGTTGCTCATGGAGATTTCAGATCAATGATCTACAGATTAAGAGAATGCTACCTGGCTTGTGCCATCACTGTGAATCCGGTTATTTATCAGAACATTGTCCGGGAGTTCTGGCAGACGGCCAAGATGTCAAAAGAAAATGGTGCGATTGCTGTTAAAGCTGTGGTTAAATGATGCAAGATCATAATCACTGAGCAGTATATCAGAGAAACATTGCTGATCAATGATCAACCTGATTTTCCTACTGAAATTGGGATTGATGATGTTCAAAAAGTTCTCAAAAGGATGGGATATGAGGGCATCTACCCTCCCACGGTGAAGAAGCTTTTGCCTCCCTACTGGAGATTTTTGGCGCATGTGTTCGTGAGCTGTATCTCGGGAAGGAGATCAGGAGCTGATGAAATCTCTCTCAGGAACACAGGGGCTATCGTTTCACTGGCTGCTGGCATCAAATTCAACTTCTCGAAGTTCATTTTGGATGAGTTCTTGGTAAATATCAACGCTATAAGCCGGGAGACCAGAGATGCATTCTTGCTATATCCGAGATTTATTCAGACGTTCATCGACAACCAATTCCCAGAGATGATCAAAGATGGTGACAAGCTGGATATAAAGTCATTAGGCCCGCACACGATTGGTCTCATTAAGCAAAATCGAAAGGGCAAAGTCGACTTCCAAGGCTTACATCCTCTCGTGAAATTCGGGAAATTTGCTAAAATAGATGAATCTTCTGAATCTCATGGAACGTCTGACAAGATGTCTTCTGAGCCCACTTCCTCCGAGAGAGTTGTTTCTGAAGATGTCATCATAGTTTCAGATCATGATGAGGAAGAAACTCCAGCTGCTAATGCTCAAGTAGCTGAGGAACACGAATTGACATTTGTTCAGGTACAAGGAGATTACAATGAGGGGTCTGAAACGGAGACTGATTTGTACGAAGGCCTCGACCTCACAGGATTTGATAACGATGAAATTCCTCTCAACTTTGGTAGCAGTGAAGATTTCATGACCGGTGTAAACCTCAACACACTGCTTGAAAATATCGATGAAGTTGCTCATCCAGCAACGGAGATAAGGGAAAAAGAAGACGTTCTCGAAGCCACGCCTCCTCCTACCAATCCAACGGCGGAAATAACAATTCCTATGGTGACAGTATCAGGGATTCCTCCCCTTGATGTTGTTTTACCTACTTCTGAGCCATTGGAAAGTGATCATACAACTACACAAGCCTCTCACCCTCCATCAAAAAGACGAAGACTTGACCCTAAACATGGAATTCTTGATTCGAGTTCACTTCACAGTTTTACAGCTCCACCAACAACAACTCCAGTTATCATCTCATCTGAACCTATCAGTGAAGGTCCTAGTACCTTCTATGAAGCTGGTGGATCTTCATTCCCCACGGATTTCTCTCCTCCCAGGCCAGAGCATGATGCTGCCTCGGTTAAGTTAGCCAGGTTTTTGGCCAAAGAACAACTCACAACGCCTCCCTCACATGGCAAAGGAATTTCTATTGGGGGTGGCAGCTCAGGAGAAGAGAATCCTTCACTTCTTGGACTCCAGAAAGAGATCGATGCTCTGAATCAGAAAAATGTTGATTTAGATCAGAGAAATATTGAGCTGGATATCAAGGTCGCAGACCTTCAGACCGAGAATACAAAGCTCAATAGTAAAGTGGCCGAACTTATCGAAGACAAAGCTCTGAAGTCGAAGCAAATTACTGATCTTCAGACACATTTTGGCTTACTGACCGCCAGCTACTACGATCTAAAGAAGAAGCTGGAAGAAGAATTTGGCGACAAATTCAAATCATCCGTTGACGAGCCAAAGATCTATCTTCCCGACCAAGATGCTCCCATAGCTCCACGACCTACAAGAACAACCACCGTTGTTGACCGTTTTGAGAAAGAACCAGCTCAGGCTCCAAGTATAATGGCATTAAAACGCGCTAAATTGGCCAAGTCAGCTGAAAAGGGTCAACTTCTATTCAAAAGGAGCGCAGATCATAATGCCCCCTGGGATCAACAAAAGATCACCGTTATGGATCTGGGCGAACATCGTTTCAGAGACGTTTATGGTGATAGGTCAGGAATCATCTCGTGGGGATTCCATGACACTATGAATATGTTTATGGTGAGAAGAAAGAGAGGCAACACTGAATTATACAAAGATGCTCACGATTTTCATTCCTTTACTTGGATTGATCTTACGGAGCTGTCTAAAGCTCCTTTCTCAAATCCATCAAACAATCCCAGGGCGACTCAGTTCAAATCATTTTTGGAAGATCAAGTAGCTAAGGGTTTCCCTTCAATGAAGACTGCATAGTCTATTATCAAGATTTATCCTAGCGTCATTGATCCCAAAACAAGTCAGCCACTTCGATCAGTGATGTGGCCCGCTACTGCTCAAGTAAAGCAGGTTCCCGCTCTTCAAAATTATCCAGATGGATCTCTCACATCCATGCAGTACTGGGTGTTTGATGAATCTGCTGCTGCTGCTGTCATCAAGCTTAAAGACGATTGTATCCGCTTGTATGACAAGAGGGATTTGCTTCAATTTGGCAAGTGGGACATACATCAGCTCTCTATTCATCAGATCAAGGTGGCTGAAGACATTTTTGAGCCCGTTTCAAAGGAGTACACTTCGATGGTTGCTGAGATTATCGAGAAAGAGATGTGGAACGGAGCTATGGGAAAATCCGATGTGCTGGTGGTCGACAAAAGCTGAGTCCAAGCTAGCACCAAACCAAGGGGGAGATTGAAGGGTCTAGTAAATGGTTTGGTCTAGGCTTTCATTGTATTATGTTCAGTATGAGTCTGTAACACATTTTGTGGGTTGTTTAAGTGTTTTTGTTCAGAAAGTGTGTTTACGACCGTAAACAGAGTTTACGGCCGTAAACACGTTTACGACCGTAAACCGACCGAGTTTACGGTTGTAAACCCTGTTTCCGGTCTTGTTCAGTATAAATAGTAGAGGTGTAGGTCATTGTGTGGTTGTTGATGCCATTGCATTTATAGAAGTGTTCCATCGAGTTGTTCCTGACGTTTTTCTGAATATAAACGTGTGCAAGCTCGATTTCTTTTCATCTTATTCTTCTTTTGTGATTGTTTGTTGCTTGATCATTGGTAAAGATCCTTTTCAGGACCTTACAAAAAGACGAGACACTATAAGCTCCGTCTTCTCAAAAGCCTGCGGGAGTACCTGTCTACTAATTTCCTGAGAATACAAGCGGTTTTGAAACAGTATCAGCATTAAAGCTGGTGAGTTCATAAGTATGCTTTTGAAATGAAAACCTGTCTGTGAATCTGTAAAATGTTTACATGCTCTCAAGAAAATCCAATATTCTCTTTAGTTTTGAAAAGTAGTCTTAAACCCTAAGACCGAAGTGTATGTTGGTTACTGTGTTCTATAATTGTATATGAAAGTGTTAGTTTATATGCTTGGATACCACCAGTGGTATTGTATAGTATTGTTTTGCATGAAAAACTATGTTATGAAATCCCTGGCTATCACCAGTAATGTATAGTATGATCTTGTATATGAAGCATTTAAGGCATCACATTTGGGGTGCTAGGCTCATAAAGTCTTAAGGAATCAAAGCTAAAAGAAAGGTATGTCATTCTACTAGTTTTTATATTACATATACCCCATCATATGCTAGTTAGGATGAAACCTTGGAAAAAAGAAATTTTGCATGTATAATAGAGAAAACATAGATCCAAGGTTTCCAGGGTTGCATGCACACCATAGGAGTGTTAGAATGCTCAAAACCCAACAGTGGTATTAGAGCCTAGGCTAGTTTTCAATTATACTTGACGCTACTTGCTTAAAAATCGATTTTCTTCTCACTGTTCAGTGAACTAGGCGAGTCCATAGGGGGGACTCGACGAGTCCATGTGAAAATTGATCCAACTCGTCGAGTTGGTTCATGCACTTGGCGAGTAGGAGGCCCTGAGTACAGAATTTCGAGTTTCAATGCTGGAATTGGACTAGGGTCATTACCCTAAACTGTTTTAGGATTGTTAAACGTGTTTTTGATGTGGTAATGATTATGTTTATCTAATTTCAAAGGTAATTGTCAAAGTTTCAAGTTTTATATTAAGTTCATATGATTCTTGAAAATTGTTGATATGAATTATGCATGCTTATGAGTTTTGTTAGATCATAGAAATTATTTGACATGCTTGTTAGTTTAATTGTTGATCTAAATGCCTTTTAATGGACTCCATAACTTGTCCTCAAGTTATGGAATTCCAAGAGTCATTTCCATTAAAATCATTAAAACTTATAAGTTATAGAAATGAAAGGTTTTGAATACTTTCAAAACTTGCCCTCATGTTTTGGAATTTGTAAAGCCACACATTAATACTTTAATTCCAAATTCTAGAATTTTAAAGTTTAAAATTCAACCCTTATACTTTATAGTATTATAAGTTAATAATATATATATATATATATATATATATATATATATATATATATATATATATATATATATATATATATATATAAGAACAAGTCAGTCGTACCGTTAGTACCGTTGGTAGGCCTCATTCACGAAGCCGGTCTATAAGGGGGGTATAAGGTTGTTGCCTATAAAATGGCAGCTTAATGGGTGTCCACTCTCACCCACTGCTTCCTTGACTGGTGGAGGGTCGTTAGCCGAACGGGTAGGACAAAGACTATAATTCTCATTAAAAGTATAATGATAAATATAAAGTAACTAAACTTTTTAAAATTCCCAATCTTAGTTACTTTAGGAAAATGTGAAATTGATGCTAACCCATAAAATTACACTTTGGACCTTGCTAAGTCGTTAGTGGAGCGTGTGTGGTTAACCGGCGCACTAATTTGGACTAACAATGGTGGCAAAGGATGGCTTAAGGTTTATCATAGATCGGTGGAGCGTGTGTGGTTAACCGGCACATCGGTTAGGTGATAAAATTAAGATTACCAAGTTAATTTGCATGGTTATTTAGACCTTGTTTGTGATCCTCGGTATCCCAGTCGCAAACTTGAAGGGCATAATCAAGATTTAAACATGCCATTGAATTCTTCAATGAATCTCAAAAGATCTAGGAGTTTCAATCCAATTAAAACCTAATAATTTGTTTCGTTTTTCATGGTGGAAATTGGTAAATCGTCATTTACCTACCTTCAAATATTTTGTAGCTTGGATTACGGCATCCCTCTTCCAAGTTATAAAATATTGTGTTGGGTCCTAGCCTTAATATTTCATTTGGGTGTCTTATTAAGGACTCTTTATCTAATCTAAACTTGTCTTTCTTCCTTTTCAGATGTCTTCCAACAATGCTTCTGGATCAAACCCTACTGGCTCCTTTTCTCTCATGAATCTTTATGGAAGGGTCATCTTTGATGGGACTAATTTCAATGATTGGATTAGGAACATAAGGATGGCCACTCGCTATGAAGACAAGGAATATGTCCTTGATAAGGAGCTAAAGGTTATTGATGAGTCTTCTACTACTCCAGAGGAGATTGCTGAGTACACTACCCATGACAAGGATGCCACTAAGGTGCCTTGTATCATGTTGGCTACCATGACAGCAGAACTCCAAAAATCCTATGAAGATTTCTACCCTTATGAGATGCACCAGGACCTGATGGAAAGATACCATCAGAATGCTCGTCATGAAAGGTATGAAATCATCACCTCCATGATAACAACAAAAATGAAGGATGAAGAGTCTAGCACGGGCCACCTGCAAAAAATGCAAAGATTCATAGACCGTTTGCTAAAGTTAAATCTGAACTTTGATGAGGAGTTAGCAATAGATATTATTCTACACTCCTTACCCTCCTATTATGACCAATTCCACATGACCTATCATATGAACAAGGAGGAGATCACACTTAGAAAACTTTAAGGACTTTTGAGGACTGATGAAAGTAGTCTCAAAGGTAAGAATGTTGTTACCACTCCTACCACCGTCCCTGTTCTGGCAATCAGGCATGGTAAAGGGAAAAAGAGGAAGACCCCTTCGAAGGGTACCAAGGGAAAGTCTCTTGATGGCTCCTCTTCGAGTGGAACCAAAGGTGGTTCTGCCACTCCCTCTTCCAACCCGAAGGATGCACAATGCTTCTGCTGTCAGGAAAAAGGGCACCGGAAGCGAAGCTGCCCCAAGTACTTGCAGGATCTTAAGGATGGGAAAGTGAAACCCACCTATGTAGGTATTTACACTATATTGTCTAATAACTCACCACATACTAATTCTTGGGTCCTTGATACAGGGTGTGGAATTCACATTTGTTCTGATTTGTAGGGACTAAAAAGAAGTGAGGATATGGAGCACGGGAAGATAAACTTGATCATGGGGAATAGGAAAGTTTCACATGTCACCAAGATTGGAGTTTATTCTTTATTGCTTAGTAGTGGATTAATATCAGATTTGAATAAATGATGTTACTCGTTTGAAAGGGCGAGAAATATTATTTCTTTTCATGGTTTGTACAAACAATGATTTACTTTTTCATTTGATAATGAATGTGGTGGTATTAATGCTTTTTATAATGATGTTCTTTATTTTAAAGCATTACCTTGTAATGGTGTATATGAAACTATGTCGGTTGTAGACAACTTAGGAAATAATGTTTTGCATATTGATTCTTCCACTAGTTTGGATAAGGAATCCTTGTGGCATTGTCGTCTTGGACATGTCAACAAGAAGCGCATAGGCCAACTCCAAAAGGTTGGAGTTTTGGAGTCATTTGACTTAAAATCATATGATAGTTGTGAATGTTGTTTACTTGGAAAAATGACCAAGTCACCCTTCACTGGTACTTGTGCTAGGGGTGAAGGTTTGTTGGACCTCATACACACTGATGTGTGTGGACCCTTCAGAACCGCCACAAGGAATGATAACCGCTTCTATGTAACTTTTACTGATGATTATAGTAGATATGGCTATGACTACTTAATCAAGCATAAGTCAGAAACCTTTGAGAAATTTAAAGATTTTAAAAAGGAAGTGGAGAATCAGTTGGTCAAGAAGATAAAGATGCTCCGATCCGATTGAGATGGTGAGTATCTTAGTATCGAGTTCCTTGACTATCTTAAGGAATGTGGAATTGTTTCACAATTGACACCTCCTAGGACACCATAGCTGAATGGTGTGGCTGAGAGGCACAATCGAACCTTGTTAGACATGGTTCGTTCCATGATGAGTCGAGCTTCGTTACCAATCTCATTATGGGGGTATGCCTTAGAGTCTACCGCCCATATCCTTAATCTAGTCCCTACCAAAAAGGTTGCCAAAACACCTCACGAGATGTAGACTGGGAAAGTTCCCACTTTAGACCACATCAAGATTTGGGCTTGCGAGGCTTTTGTGAGGCGCGAGACTCACGACAAGCTCGAATCTCGAAGTGAGCGGTGTATTTTCATCGGCTACCCACAAAAATCTTTTGGTTATCTCTTCTACAGACCGAGTGACAATGTTGTCTTCGTGGCGAGGAGAGGAGTCTTTCGTGAGAGAGAATTCATAAGCCAAGGAAACAGTGGGAGGCAAATTGACCTTGAAGAACTTCAAGAGTCAAGCAGTGAAGGAACCTCAAACATTAGCAATCAACCTAAGGAGGAAACTCATGTTGAGCCGATTGATGAGTCCGTACCTCTGAGGCGTTCCATGAGAGTTAGGAGCACACTTGATTTTTATTATGGTTTCCATATTACTATAGAAGGTGATGCATTTATCAGTGATAGTACACTGATAAATTTGGATGAACCTAACAACTTCGAGGAAGCCATGGCAGGCTCTGAATCTGCCAAATGGAAGGAGGCTATGGACAGCGAGATTCAGTCCATGTATGACAATCAAGTTTGGAACTTGGTTGACAATGATCCGGGTCATAAGACAGTCGGATGCAAATGGATCTTCAAGAAGAAGACCGACATGGATGGGAAGGTACACACTTATAAGGCGTGACTAGTTGCGAAGGGCTTTACTCAAAGTCTAGGAGTTGACTATGATGAGATCTTCTCACCAGTAGCGAAGATTAAGTCTATTAGGGTTATGCTAGCCATTGCTGCATTTCATGATTATGAAATATGGAAAATGGATGTCAAAACCGCTTTCCTTAATGGAAAGTTGGCTGAGGATGTTTACATGAGTAAGCCAGAGGGTTTTGTCGATGCAAAGTACCCTAATAGAGTGTGTAAGCTTGAAAAATCCATCTATGGATTAAAACAAGAATCTCGTAGATGGAATCTTTGATTCGATGAGAAAGTCAAAGAGTTTGGATTTTCGAGGAGCGAGGATGAGTCCTTTGTATATGTTAAGGCTAGTGGGAGTATGGTTAGCTTTTTGGTATTGTATGTGGATGACATACTACTCATAGGAAATGACATCCCAACCAAAGACCTTGGAGAAGCTGCCTATATCCTAGGGATAAGGATATTGAGAGACAGGAGTAAGAGTCTAATTGGACTTAGTCAAAGTACCTACTTGGATAAGGTGCTGAAAAGATTCAGCATGCAGGATTCCAAGAAAGGTGACTTACCGATCGAAAGTAACGCCAAACTGAGTAAGACTCAGAGCCCGAGTACAGAGGCTGAGATAGATGAGATGAGTCGAGTACCATATGCTTCCGATGTAGGCTCGATCATGTATGCTATGACTTGTACTCGCCCTGATGTGGCCTTTGCTTTGAGAATGGTCAGCAGATATCAAGGGAATCCTGGCAAGGCACACTGGACAGCGGTGAAGAACATTCTCAAGTACCTGCGGGGGACTAAGGACTGGGTCCTTACCCTTGGTGGGAGTGATGACTTGAGAGTAGTGGGGTATAGTGATGCCAGCTTTCAGACATACATGGATAATTTCCGCTCTCAGTCGGGATGGGTCTTTAGCCTAAATGGAGGAACAATTACTTGGAAAAGTTCCAAGCAGGAGGCAGTAGCTGATTCAACTTGCGAATTAGAGTATATAGCAGCAAGCGAGGCGGCGAAGGAGGCGATATAGCTGTAGTACTTCATTGGAGACCTTGGAGTTGTACCAGCTATAAAGGAGCCTATAGAGATTTTCTGTGATAACGAGAGTGCAGTTGCCTTAGCCAAGGAACCAAGGGATCACGGTAGATCCAGGCACATCGACAGAAAATACCACTTCATTAGACATCAAATAGAAGAAGGACTCCTCGTGGCAAAGAGGGTATCATCGGATGAGAACCCAGCGGATCCCCTCACGAAGGGACTGTGTAGGGTTAAGCATTTACAGCATGCGAGGCACATTGGGCTGAAGGATGATATTAGTTTTAGTAATTAGATAGCTTTCGAAACCTGTAATAGTTGAAATGTAATTGGCATTTGATGTTTAAATAAAATGTGTTTTTTATTTACTAGTATGGTACTGTCTTGTGTCAATCATTTACTATTGTTTCATTTTTCATGTTTTGAATTCCAGAATAATTATATTATTCAAACTATCCACAGTCGATCATACTTTGGAAGTAGGTATTGAAATAAGATTGTCATGAATTGGGGTTGTAGATTTGTCTGAATTGTATTAGACATAGCAATTATAACTGCAACATTCATGAGTGCTCATAAGTTCTGAGTATTGGATCCAACCCACACTCACTTGTATCACTTCATGGAATTTATCTCGAGTGATCGTGAGACGGTAATATCATATAAGTCTTCAAACCAAGAGATATGAGTTGTTGACTATGAGTTGGTTATACATTGATAGTATGAAAACGCATCAGTAACATGATGTTATAAAACGTGTTGTTGTGTACAATTTGATGATTAGTCAGTACAAGCATATGAGTCGAAGTTTATCTGTTCCTTTTAGTCCTTGGAGGATTAAAAGCGATATCTTGGGCCCCTCGATGATTTTGTTTTGACTTATGTGTCGGGCCTGGTCAGAACCGAATTGATGTGTTCGATTAAGTTCTTTGTCAAACAAATCGGAAATCGGGAAACAAACTGCTGGACAATAAGTACGACGTTGTTCCATGTATTTATCCGGCTGATATCTTGAACAGAGGATTATGTGCTCACTTATCTAAAATGGCACAACTTAGTTCCACGAGACATTTAAGAGCTACGATTGCTGGTCGGATCCTGAAGTCGTACTTGCAGCTATAGTTATTAGACTTATCCAAGTGGGAGACTGTTGGATAAGGTGTCTAAGTCCATAACTATATTTGGTATGTACTTGACCTGACTTGGCATGGTCCATTTGGGTTGCATGGCATCGGAACAATTTGGATAGACTTTTGTGAGAAGAGGATATTTATGATTTATTAATATATTATAAGTTCTAATATATTAATATGAATTATTTAATTAGTATTGATCAAAAATTAGTTTGGAATTAATTTTGTGATCAAAAGAGATTAATTAAAGAAATGGGGATTGATTTGGTAAATCGTTCATTCTTATATAGTGGGCTTATGATCCATAGTTCTTCATGGTGGGCTAAACCCATGTGGTGACCCATGAATACTCCATTGAGTCAAAAACCCATGATCATGAGGAATATGGAAAGACATGAGTTACATGGTGTAACCCTAATGTGCACACTATATAATGAAGCCTCATCCAAGCAAAATCGGCACTTAGAGATACACAAGTGAGGGCTAGCCGATTTTGGTGCAATAGAATCTTCTCTCAAGTTATTCCAATTGTTGGTGGTGTTATGTGAAGCATTTGAGGCATCACATTTGGGGTGCTAGGCTCACAAAGTCTTAAGGAATCAAAGCTACAAGAAAGGTATGTCATTCTACTAGTTTTTATATTACATATACCCCATCATATGCTAGTTAGGATGAAACCTTGGAAAAAAAAACATTGCATGTATAATAGAGAAAACATAGATCCAAGGTTTTTAGGGTTGCATGCACACCATAGGAGTGTTAGAATGCTCAAAACCCAACAGTATAAAAACCCTGGAATCCTCCAGTATATATATAGCAGTTCTATTATTTAAAATAAAACTAATTGAAGTTGTTACCATTCATACATTAATCGTATTATTTAGTACCAAATTTATGAGTTGTTATAACCATACTTGACCATTGAATTGCCTGAACGATGTTCTTCAGGCGTCAGAATCGAAATGACTTTGTCACCCAGGCCTGCCGGCCTAACTGTAGCTAACAGTTGCGGTGCAGGATTGTCAGTCCCATATAGATCTATACACAAGCTTACGTTCTCCCTCCAGGAGACTCTGTTTATAATCTGAGGACTTTTGTTAGTACTTAGGTAAGTACGTGAAGATGCTCACTTATAAAATGCTATATTAACGATTAAGTGTAGAATAAACTGAATCCTTTGAATTTAAACGACTGTTTGTATGACCCATAAACTACACCCTATGTAATTTATATGTTTGTTCCAATTGAATCTATGTTTCGTGCATTGATAAGGTAATTGTTTCATAAACTATACCTATTATAGTTTATATGTTTGTTAATGTATTCAATTCGTGTATTATTCTGAAAACTTTGCAATTATGGTTGTATGTTGAAAACATCCCTTATGCTCAACATTTTACAAAAGGGATAAAATATCTAAGTGTTTTATAAAATGAAATGATCTTTTGATTGTATCAATTGCATAAGTTTTAATCCTGTTTAAATCCTTTATATAAAATCACAAAATTTATTTGTGTCTTGCTGGTATTCCCCCTGAAAACGTTAAAAACAACAAAAGTGTAGGGGTATGAAGTCACAGTTGGTTGCGTGTATGTGTCGGACAACGAGACTGGAATGAGGACCCTCGAGTTGTTGTACGCGAAATTAACGGAATCCTAATAATAATTAAACACATATTTGCATTTAAATTAGTGAACCCATTAATTAAAGAGTTAGAAAACACTTGCTTTTGGTTTAGGAATGTTACCGAGACTCGATCGAAGTGGAAAAAGTGGGTTTACAGCCAAGATTCACGATTCGGGGCTGTTTGCGGCCGTGAATGGTTTTCGGCCGTGAACTCATTTCGGTCGTGAACTGATTTCGGCCGTTGAATGGTTTTCGGCCGTGAATGGTTTTCAGCCTTTGAAGATTTGAAGATGTTCTTGGTGTTCTTGATGAAAAACTTGAAAATTTGAAGGTTGGATCATGAAGGTTTGAATGTTCTTGGGAGAGATTTGAGAGGATTTTTGAGTGAAAATGATGAAAAATGAGAAATCTCTCCGGGAAAATATATATACCGGTTGAGTTTACGTTCGGGAACGGGTTTATGACCGTGACCTGGTTTGCAGCCGTAAACAAAATGATGACGAGACTTGGCAGATTTTTGAAGTAAAACTTGATTTTTCGCGTGATTTTTGGTCCCGACACTTATATAAATTTAATTTATATAATCTAAGTTGTTTTCAGCCCTTACGAACTTGACAAAATAAATAAAATTCGAAATTTTTATTTAGCGGAATTGACTTTTGTTGACCGGAAAGTATCGGGTTTTCACATCATCCCCCCGTGAGAGGGAATTTCATCCCGAAATTTTGCAATGCATATAATTATGGACTAGGGAAAGAGATGCGGATACTTTTGTTGCATCTGATCTTCGCGCTCCCAAGTAAATTTGGGTCCCCGCTTGGCATTCCACCTAACCTTCACTATCGGGATGCGACTTTGTTTCGTTCGTTTGACTTCCCTATCCATGATTTCGACTGGCTCTTCCACGACGTTAAGACTCTCATTTATATCGATTTCCTCGAGTGGGATCACGAGAGTCTCGTCGGATAGACGCTTTTTAAGATTAGACACGTGGAAGACGGGATGAATGTTGCTAAGTTCTTGTGGTAACCGGAGTTTGTAATCTACGGGACCGATCCTAGCAAGGATCTTGAACGGTCCGATGTATCTTGGATTTAGCTTTCCGCGCTTTCCGAAGCATATCATGCCCTTACAGGGTGAGACCTTTAACAGAACACGGTCACCAACCTGGAATTCCAAGGGTTTTCGTCTTTTTTGCGCGTAGCTCTTTTATCTATCTCTCGAGGCTTTTAGTCGTTCTCAGATTTGTAAGATCTTTTCTATGGTTTCTCGAATGATTTCTGGGCCAGTGAGAGTGCTATCGGGAACTTGACCTCTAGGTAGCTGCGTGTCACCCACCTCACCCCAACACAAAGGGGATCTGTAGTTGCGGCCATAGAGGGCTTCGAATGGAGCAACCTTAATACTAGTGTCATAACTGTTGTTGTAGGAAAACTCGACCAGGGGCAAATGGGTGTCCCATGAATTGCCAAAGTCGATAAAACACGCTCTCAGCATGTCTTCCAGGGTTTGAATAGTTCTCTCACTCTGCCCGTCTGTTTGAGGATGAAAAGTTGTACTCATGTCCAACTTAGTTCCAAGAGCCTTCTGCACTGCCAAAACTGCAAGGAGAATCTGATATCTCTGTCTGAGATAATGGATACAGGCACCCCGTGTAGTCGTACTATCTCTTGGATGTGGGTTCTAGTCAGTCTCTCCATTTTGTATGTTTCCTTGATTGGCAGGAACAGGGTAGATTTGGTTAATCTATCGACGATTACCCAAATGGTGTCATGACCACCCGATGTCTTGGGTAACTTGGTAATGAAATCCATTGTAATCCGCTCCCACTTCCACTCGGGTATTTATGGCTGTTGAAGTAAACCTGAGGGCTTTTGGTATTCTACCTTGACTTTGGCGCAAGTTAGGCACTTTCCCACATAGGTAGCAATCTATGCTTTCATGTTTGGCCACTAATATAGTTTCTTGAGATCCAGATACATATTATCTGAACCTGGGTGAACGGAATATCGAGTTTTGTGGGCTTCATTCATGACCACCTCTCTGTAACCACCGAACGTTGCTATCTAGATCTGGTCCATGAAATAACGAACCCCGTCACCCTTGATTTCGAAGTTCTTCTGCATTCCTCTCAAGGCTTCATCTTCCACATTATCTGGCTTCAATGCTTCTAGCTGAGCCTCTTTTATCTGTGTGGCCAGATGCGAATGGATTGTCATGGTTAGTGCCTTCACCTTACGACCTTAGTATTCCTTCCGGCTAAGGGCGTCCGCTACTACATTGGCCTTGCCGGATGGTAGCGAATTTTGCACTCGTAATAATTGAGTAGCTCTACCCATCGTCGTTGCCTCATATTAAGATCCTTTTGGTCAAAGATATGTTGTAGGCTTTTGTGGTCGGTGAAGATAGTGCACTTGGTACCGTAAAGGTAATGTCTCCAGATTTTTAGCGCAAAGACCACTGCTCCCAACTCAAGATCATGAGTAGTATAATTGACTTCGTGTGTCTTTAGCTGTCTCGAGGCATAGGCAATAACTTTTCCTCGCTGCATAAGTACACAACCTAGCCCCTGATTGGATGCATCGCAGTAAACTACGAAGTATTCTGTCCCTTCAGGAAGAGACAAGATAGGTGCACTGCACATGGCTTGCTTCAGAGTCTGGAACGCAGTGTCTTGTTGTTTTTCCCAACTAAAGGTTACACCTTTCTGAGTCAGGGCGGTAAGAGGCTTAGCAATCCTAGAGAAGTTTTGGATGAACCTGCGATAGTAGCTAGCAAGACCCAAGAATTGACGGATTTCTGTGGAATTCTCGATCGCCTTTATTTTGGAAGGGTCCACATTTGTGCCTTCTTCGCTAACCACGTGACCCAAGAAAGTTACCTTTCTAATCCAAAACTCGCACTTAGAGAATTTCGCGTAAAGTTTTTCTGTTCTCAATGTTTCTAGAACTTGTCTTAAGTGCTGTCTGTGCTCTTCCTCACTTGGTGAATAGATAAGTATGTCGTCTATGAATACTATCACGAACTTGTCTAGGAATGGACGACACACCCTATTCATCAAGTCCATGAATATAGCGGGTGCGTTGGTTAGACCGAAGGGCATCACTACAAACTCGTAGTGACCATATCGAGTTCGGAAAGCTATTTTTCGGAACATCACTCTCCAGGACTCGTTGCTGATGGTACCCTGATCTCAAGTCTATCTTTGAAAAGTAGCTCGCTCCTTGAAGTTGATTGTAACGCCCCGTTCCTGGTACGCATTTCTTATTATTATACTTCTTGTTTTAGAAGCTACTCGACGAGTCGGTAGCCTAACTCGTCGAGTAGCAGTGGGTCTGCACGTGGAATTAACGTGGCGACTCGATGAGTCCGATATTCCCGACTCGGCGAGTCCGCCAGTCTGGATGAAGCCCTAGTTTTCAGGGTGTGTACCTTATTTAAACACCATTATAGCCCTAAGCCAGCCTCCTTCACCTCTCAGAGACTTATTCCCAAAACCCTAGCCTCCTTGAAGTGTGTGTGAGTGATCTTTGCCTTGTGAAGGAATTTTGGTGCATTCTTGAGCAAGAAGAAGAAAGAGAAGGTAGAAGAACTCAAGGAAGAAGAACTAGATCCAGATTATACTCCTCTTTGGCCATCCTTTCTGGTAATAAAGCTTTCATCTTGGTTATGGAATTGTTAGTTCTAGTTTGTCCCCAAATTGTTGGTTTTGAGCTCAAAAACCCCCAAATCCTTAGTGATGAAGCTTTATATCAAGCCATATTTCGGATCTAGCCTCTCTTGAGTTCCAGGAACTCAAGAAGGCTGCCTTTTTGGTAGCCATGGCTTTGTTCTAGACAAGTAACCCCATAATAGCCAAGTTTGAGTGTATTTGCTTCATTGCATCATAGATACACGTAAAGTTAGCAACTTTACGTGTTCAGATAGTCCCAGAAGCCCAGATCTATGAATTGGATGCGCTAAAACTGATTAGAATCGACTGAATAGAAACTGCATGTAAAGGACTCGGCAAGTCGTTCTTCCGACTCGACGAGTCAGGTCACGAGTCTTAGATTCCCTGTTCAGTAGTAGTGAGTCTGTTTAGTGAGTGGAGTAAAGACTCAGTGAGTTAAGACATAGATCTCAGTGTAGAGGGACTCGACGAGTCTACGCCCTGACTCGGCGAGTCCAAGACAATCTCCTTACCCGTAAGAACAGACTCGACGAGTTGTTCATACAACTCGACGAGTCACAAGCAGGACGTGTTCTTATGATGGAGGTGAACTCGACGAGTTGTTTATACAACTCGGCGAGTCGGATGAAGATGACAGGATATTAGTTAAGAAGGAGAACTCATCGAGTTTTGGTTAAACTCGAGGAGTAGGGTCGGGAAGGGAGTAGAAGGAAAGATAGGGACTCGACGAGTGGGCGGCCCAACTCGGCGAGTCAGGTCAACGAATTGTTGACTTTGACCAGGGGGTAAAATAGTCATTTTACCTTAAGAATAGTTACCAGTGTATGATTAAGTGCCTTTTGGGAATTGTAGTCGGGGAGTTACCGGAGCAGCAGTCAAACAGTTCCCGAGCAGCATTTCAGCAGCCAGCCTTAGGACGTGAGTTTTCCTTCCAGTAGGAACGGGTCTACGGCCACAATGCCGGCCCGTTTAGTTAGCAGTAGTTCCGGACGACGGTCCGATGCAGTAGTTCAGTATGCTTGGTGTCTTTGTGATACATGCATGGTATGTGTTATGTGTTCCGGATTATGGTCCGATGCAGTATGCAGTAAATGTGTTCATATTATATGCTATGTTATGCTATGTTCAGTCAATTCCGGACTTCGGTCCGATGCAGTGGGCGAGGCACTAGTCAGTTCCGGACTTCGGTCTGATGCAGTGGGCAAGGCCCTAGTCAGTTCCGGACTTCGGTCCGATGCAGTGGGCAAGGCCCTAGTCAGTTCCGGACCTCGGTCCGATGTAGTGGGCGAGGCCCTAGTCAGTTCCGGACCTCGGTCCGATGCAGTGGGCGAGGCCCTAGTCAGTTCCGGACCTTGGTCCGATGCAGTGGGCAAGGCCCTAGTTAGTTCCGTACTTCGGTCCGATGCAGTGGGCAAGGCCCATTATGTGCTTTATATGTTATTGTATGGTATGTGGTAGTTTGGGGGAGCTCACTAAGCTTCGTTCTTACAGTTTCAGTTTTGGTTTCAGGTACCTTAGCTAGCAAAGGGAAGGGCTCGGGATGATGGCATGGCACACACCACAGTTTAGCCTGGGAGTTAGACTCTGATATTTTCTCATTTGGTTTTGATATAGTATTTGATATGAGATTCTGAGATACATGACACTTGGTTTTCTTTGATTATGGATGATTATGGTTGTTGATAATGTTTTTCAAACGAAATTTTTGGGTTGTATTTTTGGGATGTTTCAAGTTGGTATTAGAGCCTTGGTTTGAGGGATTCGGGCGCACTCCCGAGTGTGTCTGAACTCAAACTAAGGAAGTGGTATAAAGTTTTCAAAAGAAAAGAGTTTTAAGAAAGCAAAAAGAAACTTAAAAAGGGTTTTAGAAAAGCAAAAAAAGAAATTTTAGAAAGAAAAGAACTTTGAAAAGAGAAAAAGGGTGTGGTGCATGCAATCAGCCGAGCTCAAGTAAGTACTCCCAAATTACCCATACAAATTTATGCTATGTTATGATTATTAGCTTTATCAGAACAACATGCTAGATTAGGAGTAAGGATCTACGGAGGATGCCTTATGTGCCTGTTATATGTGTTTAACTTTATGAGAACTGCATGCTAGTACAAATTAGTCAGTATGATAGCCAGAGTAGTAGATGCTTGATTATGTGTACTCGATGCTCGAATGCTGTTTGCTTTGTGCTTTTAGGAGTCTTATTTATCCTTCACTAAGTAGTAAACGAATATGTTACGTTGCATATTGCAAGTACTAAATAATTTCAGAAGGTTAAGTCTAGCTCTATCTCGCAGCTCTTGTCTGAGTCCAACCGTTGTAGAGTAGGATCTCTCATTTGAAGAATTATCTAGTCTGAGTAATATGTAATAGTATTCGCGAGCTAGTTAGGGGAAGAAAGCAGGGACTTCTTATGCAGCTGATGGCGGAGAGTGGGTTGGTGATTACCCTAGGGCAAGCCTAGGATGAGATAAGCATGAGATCCGCAGTAGTAGTAGAAGGGACTTGGTGGATTCGAGGCAGTACTTGAGGAAAGTACGGATAGATGTGGAAGGTAGTATGGGCCCGTACTACTGAAAGCAGAGGATCCGTACTCGATTCAAGGAAGGCTGAGATGAGACCAGGAAACTTGTAGTAGCAGCGATCCCTCAAGATATATCTGTATTCCTGACATTGTCATTATGTGTTTTCAGAATGGTGGTTTTACGCCCTAGACCAGCAGTCGGCAGTTCAGGTGCCGGTGAGGGATCGGGATCAGACTCGGGGGCCGAGCATTTAGATGAGCAGACTAGGGAGTTTCTTTCCTCAGAGGTTACTCGCATCATACTCGAGCAGACTCCTATGATCTTTGGTTTGATCAAGGAGGGTATTTTGGAGCTGATGGACGAGAAGTTGAGCACATTCCGTACTGAGGTGGCAGCCATGATGGGGTCGCACACCCTCACTTTCAGGGAGTTCAGAGCATGTGGAGCTCCCGACTACCATGGGGCGCGGGATCCCATTGCGAGTACCAGGTGGTTGGCGGATGTCGCCAATGCATTCCGCACCAGCAGATGTCCCGTGGGGGACAAGGTCAGACTAGCCTCCTGTCTCCTGAAGGACAGGGCACGAGATTGGTGGGAGGAGATTGGACATGTCATGGGAAATGACGCAGCTCTCGATGCGATGACCTGGACCGATTTCACTACCAGGTTCAGAGCCGAGTTTGCACCGGTTATCGAGGTGCAGCAGTTAGCGAGGGAGTTTCAGGATCTTACTCAGACTACTGAGACTGTGGCGAAGATTACCGCCAAGTTCAGGGAGAGGGCTCTTCTCGTTCCTCAGTATGCGGCCGATGAGGAGATGAAGAAGGCCCGTTACCATGAGATGTTGAGGGGTGATATCAGACAGTTTGTGAGCCGGTCCAGCTGTAAAACGCTGGATGACATGATTGCGAGGGCTCGCGAGAGAGAGATAGATTTGGAGATGGAGAAGAAGAGGAAGCTAGAGGCGGCATCTGGCACAGGGAGTTCGGTCAAGAAGCCCAAGGTATCGGATCATAGACCCAGAGGACACGAGAGCCACAGTAGGTGTGGCAAGTGTGGGAGATTGCACGATGGGGCGTGCAAGGAAACGATCATCGGTTGCTACAAGTACGGTCGGACCGGGCATATGAGTAGGGATTATACAGCCACCACCACTACCGCATCAGTTGATCTGATTTGCTTCCATTGCAATCAGAGGGGACATAAAAAGTCCCAGTGCCCGAGTTTAGCAGCAGCAGGGAAGGTGGCAACACCTGCCCCTGCTACTTTGAGGATTACAGACGGCCGCCAGGGTCGGGCTGAGGCGCCAGTGGCGAAGAGTAGAGCTTTCCAGATGACAACAGAGGAGGCGCGGGCGACTCCTGATGTGGTGACGGGTATGTATTTTCCTCTTATCTCTATATTTAGTATTGATTGTTTCTTATGGTTATGTGTTTGTGTATAGGGTCGTTCTTAGTGAACGACATTTCAGCTACAGTATTGTTTGACTCTGGGGCTACCCGATCGTTTGTCTCGCTTGCGCTTAGCAAGCGGTTTAGCAGAGCTCCGGGGGAGCTGGACAGTCCACTTGAGGTTGAGATAGCTGATGACAGGACCGTCAGGGTCGCGAGGGTACATAGGGGGTGTTCGCTGCGGTTATTTGATGAGCAGTTTTCAGTAGATAAGGTTCCTATTCCCGTGCAAGGGAATAAGGTCATAGTGGGTATGGATTGGTTGAGCCCCAATGGGGCAGTGATTGATTGTGAACTGCACTTAGTGAGGTTTCGCACTCCTAGTGGGGGAGAGTTAGTGATTCAGGGCGAGAGGCCACATCGCGGACCGATTATGTGTTCAGCAGCGAGAGCGAGACACTACTTTCAGCAGGGTTGCGCGGGGTACGTCGCCTATGTTTTAGATGCCCGGGAGAAGGGCAAGGCGGCAGTTGACGATGTACTGGTAGTACGCGAGTACCCAGATGTATTTCCAGAGGATTTGCCTGGGATACCTCCAGAGAGATAGGTTGAGTTCAGGATTGACCTGGTTCCTGGTGCGGCTCCAATAGCCAAGGCACCATATCGGTTGGCTCCTCCCGAGATGTAGGAGTTGTCTACGCAGCTGCAGGAGCTGCTAGACAAGGGTTTTATCAGACCGAGCAGTTCACCATGGGGAGCCCCGATCCTGTTCGTGAAAAAGAAGGACGAGTCTCACCGTATGTGTATAGATTACCGGGAGTTGAACAAGGTGACAGTGAAGAACCGTTACCCACTTCTGAGGATAGATGACTTGTTTGATCAGCTCCAGGGAGCATCTTGGTTCTCCAAGATTGATTTGTGCTCCGGTTATCATCAGATGCGGGTCAGAGGTGAGGACGTACAGAAGACCGCTTTTAGGACCCGCTATGGTCATTATGAGTTCGTGGTGATGACATTTGGGCTCACCAACGTACCAGCCGCGTTCATGGATCTCATGAACCGCGTATGAAGACCGATGTTAGATCAGTCTGTGATAGTTTTCATCGACGACATCTTGGTCTATTCCAAGACTCAGGAGCAGCACGAGGAGCACCTGAGGGAGGTGCTAGAGACACTGAGAAGGGAGAAACTTTTCGCAAAGTTCTCCAAGTGTGAGTTCTGGTTGCGCGAGGTGTAGTTCCTTGGACACCTCGTCAACCAGAAGGGTATACTAGTAGATCCGGCCAAGATAGAGGCCGTGATGCGGTGGGAGGTCCCGAGGTCTCCATCTGAGATTCAGAGCTTCCTAGGTCTGGCAGGGTACTATAAGAGATTCATCCAGGATTTCTCCAAGATAGCAGTTCCGCTCACTCGACTGACCAGGAAGTCGGTGGCATTTCGCTGGGGGCCTGAGCAGCAGGCAGCATTTGAGACCCTCAGGCAGAGATTGTGTGAGGCACCGATTCTTACCCTGCCAGAGGGAGTGGATGACTTCGTAGTCTACTGTGATGCTTCGATCACAGGTATGGGAGCAATGTTGATGCAGCGAGGGCATGTGATAGCTTATGCCTCTAGACAGTTGAAGCCTCACGAGGCTAACTATCCGACCCATGATTTAGAGCTGGGGGCAGTGGTGTTCGCCCTCAAGATTTGGAGACATTACCTCTATGGGGTCCGTTGTACCATTTACACGGATCACAAGAGTCTGAGGTACCTCATGGATCAGCCGAATCTAAACATGAGGCAGCGTCGGTGGTTAGATGTGGTTAAGGACTATGATTGTGAGATCCTTTATAATCCGGGGCAAGGCTAATGTAGTGGCCGACGCCCTGAGCCGCAAGGCGATGCCGGCCCCGATCAGAGATATATGTCTGAGGATGACAGTGATTACTCCATTGTTGGAGCAGATTAGAGAGGCACAGGTTGAGGGCCTAAAGGAGGAAAGACGGAAGTGCGAGAGGATCGTGGGCCGAGTAGCTTCTTTCGATTATGACAGTCGAGGATTGTTGACCCTTCATGGGAGAGTTTGGGTGCCGTAGTAGGGTGGAGGACGGTAGGTGTTGATGGATGAGGCCAAAAAGTCTCGGTTCTCCATTCACCCAGGGGCGACGAAGATCTACAGAGATCTTCGACCCGATTATTAGTGGCCCTGCATGAAGCGGGACGTAGCTTGGTACGTGGAGAGATGCCTGACCTGCATGAAGGTCAAGGCAGAACACCAGAGACCCCACGGCAAGATGCAGCCATTAGACATTCCCGTGTGGAAATGGGAGGATATCACCATGGATTTCGTTACTAAGCTTCCCAGGACTGCACGTGGAGTTGACTCGATTTGGGTCATAGTGGATCAGTTGACCAAGAGCGTGCATTTCGTACCGATCCAGGAGAGTATATCGGCTGAGAAGTTAGCCGATATTTATGTGCGAGAGGTTGTGGCACGTCATGGAGTGCCTGTTTCGGTAGTATCAGATCGAGACGTCCGGTTCACTTCCACGTTTTGGAAGCGGTTCCATGACGAGATGGGGACTCGTCTTCTTTTTAGCACTGCTTTCCACCCTCAGACGGACGGGCAGAGCGAGAGGACGATTCAGACTCTCGAGGACATGCTTCGGGCATGTGTTCTAGACTTTGGTGGCAGTTGGGATACGTACCTTCCATTAGCGGAATTTTCGTATAACAACAGTTACCACTCCAGTATAGACCGGCCTCCCTTTGAGATGCTCTATGGGAGGAAGTGTAGGTTTGTAGCCGGCTCCAGACGACTCAGAGTCGGCAGAAGAGTTACGCCGACAGGAGGCATTCTGATTTGGAGTTTCAGGTAGGCGATATGGTCCTCCTGAAAGTGTCACGCTGGAAGGGTGTCATCAGGTTCCGGAAGAGGGGCAAGCTCGGCCCCAGGTTCATTGGTCCCTTTAGGGTTTTGGCCCGGGTGGGTCGGGTTGCTTATCGGTTAGATCTTCCAATAGAGCTCAGCCAGATTCACAACACTTTCCATGTGTCTCAGTTATGGAAGTGTTTGGTGGATGAGTCAGCAGTTGTACCGTTGGAGGATATTCAGGTTGACAGCAGCCTGAATTACATCGAGAGACCAGTTGCGATCTTGGATCGGAAGACGAGTACCTTGAGGAACAAGGTGGTTCAGCTAGTGAAGGTGCAGTGGCAACACCAGAAGGGTTCGGAGTGGACATGGGAGACCGAGGAGGAGATGAGGGAGCATTATCCAGAGTTATTTTCAGATCCAGAGACAACAGACTTCGAGGACGAAGTCTAAGATAAGTGGGGGAGAATTGTAACGCCTCGTTCCTGGTACACATTTCTTATTATTATACTTCTTGTTTTAGAAGCTACTCGACAAGTCGGTAGCCTAACTCGTCGAGTAGCAGCGGGTCTGCACGTGGAATCAACGTCGCGACTCGACGAGTCCGATATTCCCGACTCGGCGAGTCCGCCAGTCTGGATGAAGTCCTAGTTTTCAGGGTGTGTACCCTATTTAAACACCATTATAGCCCCAAGCCAGCCTCCTTCACCTCTCAGAGACTTATTCCCAAAACCCTAGCCTCCTTGAAGTGTGTGTGAGTGATCTTTGCCTTGTGAAGGAATTTTGGTGCATTCTTGAGCAAGAAGAAGAAGGAGAAGGTAGAAGAACTCAAGGAAGAAGAAGTAGATCCATATTATACTCCTCTTTGGCCATCCTTTCTGGTAATAAAGCTTTCATCTTGGTTATGGAATTGTTAGATCTATTTTGTCCCCAAATTGTTGGTTTTGAGCTCAAAAACTCCAAATCCTTAGTGATGAAGCTTTATATCAAGCCATATCTCTGATCTAGCCTCTCCTGAGTTCCAGGAACTCAAGAAGGCTACCTTTTTGGTAGCCATGGCTTTGTTCTACACAAGTAACCCCCATAATAGCCAAGTTTGAGTGTATTTGCTTCATTGCATCATAGATACACGTAAAGTTAGCAACTTTACGTGTTCAGATAGTCCCAGAAGCCCAGATCTATGAATTTGATGCACTAAAACTGATTTGAATCGACTGAATAGAAACTGCATGTAAAGGACTCGGCGAGTCGTTCTTCCGACTCGGTGAGTCAGGTCGCGAGTCTTAGATTCCCTGTTCAGTAGTAGTGAGTCTGTTTAGTGAGTGGAGTAAAGACTCAATGAGTTAAGACATAGATCTGAGTGTAGAGGGACTCGGCGAGTCTAGGCCCTGACTCGGCGAGTCCAAGACAATCTCCTTACCCGTAAGAATAGACTTGACGAGTTGTTCATACAACTCGGCGAGTCACAGGTAGGACGTGTTCTTATGATGGAGGTGAACTCGACGAGTTGTTCATACAACTCGGCGAGTCGGATGAAGATGACAGGATATCAGTTAAGAAGGAGAACTCGTCGACTTTTGGTTAAACTCGACGAGTAGGGTCAGGAAGGGAGTAGAATGAAAGATAGGGACTCGACGAGTTGGCGGCCCAACTCGGCGAGTCAGGTCAACGAATTGTTGACTTTGACCAGGGGGTAAAATAGTCATTTTACCCTAAGACTAGTTACCAGTGTCTGATTAAGTGTCTTTTGGGAATTGTAGTCGGGGAGTTACCGGAGCAGCAGTCAGACAGTTCGCAAGCAGCATTTCAGCAGCCAGCCTTACGAGGTGAGTTTTCCTTCCAGTAGGAACGGGTCTACGGCCACAATGCCGGCCCGTTTAGTTAGCAGTAGTTCCGGACTACGGTCCGATACAGCAGTTCAGTATGCTTGGTGTCTTTGTGATACATGCATGGTATGTGTTATGTGTTCCGGACTATGGTCCGATGCAGTATGCAGTAAATGTGTTCAAATTATATGCTATGTTATGCTATGTTCTGTCAATTCCGGACTTCGGTCCGATGTAGTGGGCGAGGCCCTAGTCAGTTCTGTACTTCGGTCTGATGCAGTGGGCAAGGCCCTAGTCAGTTCCGGACTTCGGTCCGATGCAGTGGGCAAGGCCCTAGTCAGTTCCAGACCTCGGTCCGATGCAGTGGGCGAGGCCCTAGTGAGTTCCGGACCTTAGTCCGATGCAGTGGGCAAGGCCCTAGTTAGTTCCGGACTTCGGTCTGATGCAGTGGGCAAGGCCCAGTATGTGCTTTATATGTTATTGTATGGTATGTGGTAGTTTGGGGGAGCTCACTAAGCTTCGTGCTTACAGTTTCAGTTTTGGTTTCAGGTACTTTAGCTAGCAAAGGGAAGGGCTCGGGATGATGGCATGGCACACACCACAGTTTAGCCTCGGAGTTAGACTCTGATATTTTCTCATTTGGTTTTGATATAGTATTTGATATGAGATTCTGAGATACATGACATTTGGTTTTCTTTGATTATGGATGATTATGATTTTTGTTAATGTTTTTCAAACGAAATTTTTGGGTTGTATTTTTGGGATGTTTCATTGATCAAAAAGGTCGTCGATTCTGGGAAGAGGGTAGCGGTTCTTGATAGTAAGCTTGTTGAGCTCACGATAATCTATATACATCCGGAAAGATCCATCCTTCTTCTTAACGAACAAGACCGGTGCTCCCTGGGGTGAGAAGCTCGGTCTAATGAATCCTTTGCTGAGCAGTTCATTAAGTTGGCTGGATAATTCCTACATTTCCGCTGGAGCTAGACGGTAAGGGGATTTCTCTACGGGGGTAGCTCCGGGAATTAAGTCGATTCGAAACTCGACTTGGCGCTCGGGAGGAACTCCGGGAAGATCCTCGGGGAAGATGTCGGGAAAGTTACAGGCTTCAGGGATGCTCTCGAGGTCTTTGACTTCTTGTTTTTCGTTGATGACATGGGCTAAGAATGCATGGCACTATTTTCGTAGGTATTTTTGGGCTTTGATGCACGAAATGATACGAAGGTTCGTGCTGAGTTTATCGCCATAGATAACGAGGGCTTCGCCAGATGGCAGATTGAGGCGAATGGCTTTTTCATAATAGAGAATATCAGCACGATTGGGGCTCAACCAATCCATGCCTATGATGACATCAAAGCTTTTTATGAAAATCGGCATAAGGTCGATTGGAAAGGAATAATCGTTCAGAGTAAGGGTGCATCCTACGAATACGTCGTTAGTACTCTCTTTCTTTTCGTTAGCCATCTCGACGGTGAATGTTTCGGTTAAAGGTTGGGATTTGTGTTTGAGTAAGTGTTTAAATGCATGACTGACAAAACTTCTCTCCGCACCACTATCAAAGAAACTACATGCATAAAAGTTGTCGAGGAGGAACGTACCCGTAACTACGGTGGGATCAGTAACTTCCTCCTCCTGGCCCATTGCTAGCACCTTCCCTGTGTTGCCAGCAGCGTTTGCTTTGGGGAAATTCCTCTTGAGGTGCCCGGTTTCTCCACAACCATAGCAGGCTTGGCCTACTCCAGCTCCAGAGGCCTGATTGGTTGGTTGGACTTGTGTTTTGCATAAACGAGTTGTGTGCCCCTTTCTGCCACATTTGTCACATTTCATTTCTCTACAAACTCCCAAGTGATGGAAGTTGCATTTGTTACACAGGGGCAGGTTTCTAGCATAACGGCTGGGAGTTGTTGGAGTAGTGGGAACAGCAGCAGGAACGGTACCAGTGTGGACTGCCACTGTCTGTTGCTTCTTGGAGGGCTCTTGTGAATATTGGCCCTTGCGCTTATTACAAAACTTTTTCTTTCCACAACTCTCCTTAGGTGTTTCAGGAACGGCTACTACGTGTTCATGACTACCCCCGTGATCTATCAGAGTCTAAGCCAGACACTTGGCGCTGTCAAATGTGAGAGGCTTAGCAGCCAAGACGTTCCCTTGAGTTGGGGGTGTCAATCCTCATATGTACCTCTCAACTTTCTTGCTTTCCGGGGTGACCATCCCGAAACACAGAAGAGCCAGGTCGCTCAACCTAGCAGTGTACGCAGCAATGTCGGAACCCTTCATCTTCAGGTTCCAGAGCTCTTGCTCCAGCTTTTGCATCTCGCCCCTTGGGCAGTACTCAGCGAGCATCAGTTCCTTCAGATTTTCCCAAATCATAGCATTGGCCACCGGCAGAGTTAGGGATTTGACTCGGCTATTCCACTAATTTAGTGCTCTATTGGTGAAGGTGCAGGCGGCAAACTTCACCTTGCTTGCCTCGGGGCACACACAGATCTCGAAAATTGATTTGATCTTCTCGAACCACCGAGTTACGACAATGACACCTCCATTGTCGTCAAAGGATTTGGGCTTCGCGTTCCTAAAGTCTTTGTAGGAACACTCCCTCGGGTGTCCCTGGCCACCATCGATATTGAGGGGTTGGGTACCACTACCCGACCCGCTAGTTCCGCCAGAATTGATCTGCGACATGGCGGCAGCCACACCGGCTGTAACTGCTGCCTGGAACATAACAGGATCAAACTGAGGAGGTGGCGGCGGTGGTGGATCATTGTTATTTCGGTTGGACTTCTTCTTCGGAGGCATCTTTCTCTAAAATAATTCATGAGAAAAACGAAGATAAGTCCTCTATAGTTGTCAGAAGTCAGGTGATATTGAACATTGTATATCTTATCCTGACAGTTATAGTGTTCTATCAAGCGATTAACAGAGGATGTCTACTTCATGAAAGTAAACAATCGCTAGAGAATGAATAGCAACACTTGAAATGAAATGTCTACAATGTTTTTGCCTCTAGACAAAATACTCCTATAGTATTTTAGGTTGTGTGTTCTGTTCTATTGTTCTCTTTTGTATGAAGTTTGGTAAGTTTTAGACTTTCCGCAACACCACCATCACTCCCAAACAATGTTGGTCGTATCTCAAATAAATATAGTTGATCAGGCTATATTTATTCCAGATATGATTACATAATTGCCCAGGTTTAACAACAGTGTCCAACATCTAAATACTTTTGTTTTGTTCTTCTTGTGATACTGGTTCTGGTATGTATGTATACTTGTATACTTTTTATAAAATACTTAGATTTTAAAAGTATACATTTAGTTCAGAGTGCTTCGGCCCCCTTAGCGTTTATAATTGTATATCATGTAAGGTTCGATATACTCAGTTCACTACAAATAATGCTCTGATACCAATCTGTCACACCCCCGAACCGGAACGACAGAAACGTTCGGGGATGGAGGACATCATGTACACTATCACAACAATTACATCATAGTAATCAAAGTAAACACAACCATTACATTGAATAAGTAAAATATTTACATCTGTTCGATACATAGTTTGTATACAGCAAAAATGTACAACCAAAAGTATAAAAGACTAGACACTATAAGCTCCGTCTTCTCAAAAGCCTGCGGGAATACCTGTCTACTGATTTCCTGAGAATACAAGCGGTTTTGAAAGAGTATCAGCATTAAAGCTGGTGAGTTCATAAGTATGCTTTTGAAATGAAAACATGTCTGTGAATCTGTAAAATGTTTACATGCTCTCAAGAAAATCCAATATTCTCTTTAGTTTTGAAAAGTAGTCTTAAATCCTAAGACCGAAGTGTATGTTCATTATTGTGTTTTATAATTGTATAAGAAAGTGTTAGTTTATATGCCTGGATACCACCAGTGGTATTGTATAGTATTGTTTTGCATGAAAAACTATGGTTTGAAATCCCTGGCTATCACCAGTAATGTATAGTAGTTCTATTATTTAAAATAAAACTAATTGAAGTTGTTACCATTCATACATTAATCATATTATTTAGTACCAAATTTATGAGTTGTTATAACCATACTTGACCATTGAATTGTCTGAACGACGTTCTTCAGGCGTCGGAATCGAAATGACTTTGTCACCCAGGCCTACCGGCTTAACTGTAGCTAACAGTTGCGGTGGGGGATTGTTAGTACTTAGGTAAGTGCGCGAAGATGCTCACTTATAAAATGCTATACTAACGATTAAGTGTAGAATAAATTGAATCCTTTAAATTTAAATGACTGTTTGTATGACCCATAAACTATACCCTATATAGTTTATATGTTTGTTCGCAGTGAATCTATGTTTTGTGCATTGATAAGGTAATTTTTTCATAAACTATACCTATTATAGTTTATATGGTTGTTAATGTATTCAATTCGTGTATTATTCTGAAAACTTTGAAATTATGGTTGTATGTTGAAAACTTCCCTTATGCTCATCATTTTACAAAAGGGATAAAATATCTAAGTGTTTTATAAAATGAAATGATCTTTTGATTGTATCAATTGCATAAGTTTTAATCCTGTTTAAATCCTTTATATAAAATCACAAAATTTCTTTGTGTCTTTCTGGTATTCCCCCTGAAAACGTTAAAAACAACAAAAGTGTAGGGGTATGAACTCATAGTTGGTTACGTGTATGTGTCGGACAACGAGACTGGAATGAGGACCCTTGAGTTGTTGTACGCGAAATTAACGGAATCCTAATAATAATTAAACATATAATTGCATTTAAATTAGTGAACCCATTAATTAAAGTGTTAGAAAACACTTGCTTTTGGTTTAGGAATGTTACTGAGACTCGATCGAAGTGGAAAAAGTGGGTTTACAGCCAAGATTCACGATTCGGGGCTGTTTGCGGCCGTGAATGGTTTTCGGCCATGAACTGATTTCGGTTGTGAACTGATTTCGACCGTTGAATGGTTTTCGACCGTGAATGGTTTTCGGCCTTTGAAGATTTGAAGATGTTCTTGGTGTTCTTGGTGTTCTTGATGAAAAACTTGAAGATTTAAAGGTTGGATCTTGAATGTTTGAATGTTCTTGGGAGAGATTTGAGAGGATTTTTGAGTGAAAATTATGAAAAATGAGACATCTCTCCGGGAAAATATATATATTGGTTGAGTTTCCGGCCGGGAACGGGTTGACGGCCGTGAACTGGTTTGCGGATGTAAACACAATGATGACGAGACTTCGCAGATTTTTGAAGTAAAACTTGATTTTTCGCGTGATTTTTGGTCCCGACGCTTATATAAATTTAATTTATATAATCTAAGTTGTTTTCAGCCCTTACAAGCTTGACAAAATAAATAAAATTCGAAATTTTGATTTAGCGGAATTGACTTTTGTTGACCGGAAAGTATCGGGTTGTCACACTACTGGTCTGGGGTATGAGTCGATACATGTGTGCAAAAATGATTGTTTACTCTTTTGGACAGAACACGAGTCATTGTAGGTTTGTCTCGTTTGTAAAGAGTATCGATGGATCGATAAAAACACCAAGGGTAAGAAAGTAGCTCATAAGGTGTTGCGGTACTTTCCTGTGACCCCTAGACTACGACGTTTATATTGTTCAAGGAACACTGCCAAAAATATGATTTGGCATATACCGGACCATCAGAAGATGGTGTGATGCGTCATCCTGTTGATGGGGAACATTGGCAAGATTTTGATAAAAAAATACCCCGACTTCTCGAGTGAACCCCATAACGTACGCCTAGGTCTTTCAGCTGACGACTTTAATCCATTTGGAAACATGTGTAATCCACATAGCACATGGCCAGTTATAGTCACCACATACAATCTGCCACCCTGGCTTTGTATGAAAGAGTCATCATTCATGTTGACTTTGTTGATTCCTGAACCGAAAGCACCTGGTAGGATATCGATGTTTTCCTTAGGTCTTTGGTGGAAGAGATTAAACGTTTATGGAACTCATGCGTATGTATTAAAGATGCGGCGACAAAAACATTCTTCACGGTGAGAGATATGTTGTTGTGGACAATAAACGACTGGCCAAATCGTAGTAGTCTATCAGTTTGGAGTGGGCAAGGGTATAGAGCATGTGTTACTTGCAATAAAGGTACTCCTTCGTACCGTGCAACAAATAAAGTCGTATATATTGGTCATCGTCGTTTCCTAGATGCTAATGATCCGATAAGAAAGAGGTTGGACTTTAACGGGATGGAAGAGACAAGACCCGCTCCGAGACACTTTAGTAATAACGACATACAAGAGCAACAATGTAACAACCCGTTATTTTCAAATCTGTAAACATCAACAAAAGTCAACCAAGGTCAACAAAAGTCAAAGTTGTTAAATAAAAGTTAAATTTGTTGATTTGCAATTTATTAAGGCTAGATTAATAAATTAATATATGGAAATTTCTTATTAAAGTGTTTCAAAAATTTAGAATTTAATCCCAAAATATGAACCGAACGCGAGAACCGAGAACATACCAACCGAAAACCTTCGCAGGACCCTACCCCCTCGGACCGAAATCATGTTTGCGGTCAAGACCGCAAACGTGCGAAGCTACTTTCTCCTTCGGGTGGCGAACATGCTTAGACCGAAATTAATTGGACCGCAAACCTTAGGCCGAAATCTCCATTCTCGGCCGAAATCTCATTTTCTCGGGTAGAGTTCTCGGCTGAAGACTCTAAATATTATCCTTTTTAAGTCACAATTTGGTTCATATTTAAGGCACCTTATGAAAATATCCTTCACTTTTACACATCCATAAAAGAGAATTACCTTCATTTCCTCTCAATTTAAAGTTCCAGGGGACATTCTTCTTTACAAATCATAAGTATTTTGGTAAGCTTTATTTATAAAACTTGTGTTATACAACACTTATATTACTTATATCATCTTAATCACACATTATTATGTGTATAAACTATTAGGATACGGCTATCGTTACGTGTTCTAAACCAAAAGTCATAGATGCAGGAACTGTCCAGCGAATTGAACGACCTTCTAAGCAAAGGATTCATAAGACCAAGCTTCTCACCCTGGGGAGCACCGGTCTTGTTCGTGAAGAAGAAGGATGGATCGTTTCACATGTGTATAGACTACCAGGAATTAAATAAACTCACTATCAAGAATCGATATGCTCTACCACGAATAGACGACCTCTTCGATCAACTTCAAGGAGCCAGCTTCTTATCCAAGATTGACCTAAGATCAGGATACCATCAGTTACGAGTCCAGGAGGCCGATATTCCAAAGACCGTTTTTAGAACTCGCTACGGTCACTATAAATTCGTAGTGATGCCCTTTGGTCTAACGAATGCACCCGCAACGTTCATGGACCTGATGAACCGTGTGTGTCGACCTTACATAGACAAGTTTGTTATAGTTTTCATCGACGATATACTAGTCTATTCCCGAAGTAAGGAAGAACACAGCCAACACTTACGACAAGTCTTGGAAACCTTGAGGGAAGAAAAGTTGTACGCGAAGTTCTCAAAGTGCGAATTCTGGATTCGGAAGGTAGATTTCTTAGGTCATGTAGTCAGCAAGGAAGGGATACATTTTGATCCCTCCAAGATAAAAGCTATCGAAAACTGGGCGACACCACGAACCCCGACAGAGATTCGTCAATTTCTAGGTCTCGTTGGTTATTACAGAAGGTTCATCCAAAACTTCTCAAAGATCGCGAAGCCACTCACCACCCTGACTCAGAAGGGTGTAACCTTCAGCTGGGAGGAGAAACAACAAAACTGCTTTCCAGAAACTAAAGCAAGCCCCCTGCAGTGCACCGATCTTGTCCCTACCAGAAGGGACAAAAGATTTTGTAGTTTACTGCGATGCGTCCAAGCAAGGGCTAGGCTGCGTTCTTATGCAGCGAGGAAAGGTCATATCCTATGCCTCGAGACAACTTAAGAACCACGAAGTCAACTATACCACACACGACCTTGAACTGGGAGCAGTGGTTTTTGCTCTGAAGGTCTCGAGACATTACCTGTGTGGTACGAAAAGCACAGTCTTCACAGATCACAAAAGCCTCCAACACATCTTCGATAAAAAAGAACTGAACATGAGGCAACGACGATGGGTAGAGCTAATCAATGATTACGAATGCAAAATTCGCTATCCTCCCGGAAAAGCCAATGTAGTAGCAGATGCCCTTAGTTGAAAAGAGTACTCGGGCCGCCGGGTAAAGTCTCTAACTATGACTATTCATTCCCACCTATCTACGCAGATCAAAGAGGCTCAGCTGGAAGCCTTGAAACCCGAAAACATGACAAGTGAAACCTTAAAAGTAATCGAAAAGAACTTGGAAATCAAGGGTGACGGAGTTCATTATCTCATGAATCAGATCTGGACACCAAAGTTTGGTGGCTACAGAGATGTTGTCATGAATGAAGCCCATAAAACTCGATACTCCGTTCATCCAGGTTCATACAAGATGTATCTGGACCTTAAGAAACTCTATTGGTGGCCGAACATGAAAGCTGAGATTGCTACCTATGTGGGCAAGTGTCTGACTTGCGCCAAAGTTAAGGTAGAATGTCAAAAGACCTCAGGTCTACTACAACAACCAGAAAGAGCGGATAACTATGGATTTCATAACCAAGTTACCCAGGAAAACGGGAGGTCATGACACCATTTGGGTAATCGTCGACAGATTAACCAAATCCGCACACTTCCTGCCAATAAAAGAAACTGATAAAATGGAGAAGTTAAAAAGGACGTACATTAAAGAGACAGTACGATTGCATGGTGTGCAAATATCCATTATCTGTGACCGAGATAGTAGATTTACCTCGCAGTTTTCGCAATCTTATGCAAATATCCTTCACTTTTACACATCCATAAAAGAGAATTACCTTCATTTCCTCTCAATTTAAAGTTCCAGGGGACATTCTTCTTTACAAATCATAAGTATTTTGGTAGGCTTTATTTATAAAACTTGTGTTATACAACACTTATATTACTTATATCATCTTAATCACACATTATTATGTGTATAAACTATTAGGATATAGATATCTTTACGTGTTCTAAAACGAAAGTCACCATTCCTATCCCGTTATAAAAATCATTATTACACTCGATGTGAGTTGATACCCCTACGTTTTCATCATTTTTCACTGTTTTAGGGGGGGGGGGGGAATACAAGTGTAACACAAGAAAATTTGTGTTAATACCTAAATGTTTTCAATATTTATTAATCGTTGCCATTATTAAAATTATATATATAAATTATATAATTAGGGTTCAACAGGCTTAGAATTGATAATTTAACTCCATTTCCTTTTCCTTGTTTGGTTGTGGGCTTGGGGTAGAATTATTTATCCGACTGTCTATTTAATCATAATTATAAAAATATTATATTTATATAAGTATAAAATCATTTTAAACTTGTTAAACAGAAAAATATAATTTTTGCAAACTATCTTAATACCATTCGGGTATAAATATTGAATTTCACGGGACAACCGTATCACAGATTTTTCGATCTAAACTTACCGAATTATTAACAATACAAAGGTTTTCGTTTCAGTAAAACACAAACATATAAACTATAATAGGTATAGTTTATGGACCATATATACTACTTTACATATTCAGAATAACTTACGAAAAACAAACATATAAACTATAATAAATATAGTTTATGAGATATACTTACAGTTTATCTATTACAAAGTAACTTTTCATTATTCTACACGTAGCCGTCAATATAGCATTTGTGAGACACACTTCACGTACTTATCTAAGTACCAACCAAGTCCTGAAATTATAAGCAGAGTCTCCTGGAGGGAGAGCGTGACACTTGTGTAGAGATCTATATAGGACTGACAATCCCGCACCTTGACTGTTCGCTACAGTTAGGCCGAGAGGCCTGGGGTGACAAATATCGTACCGATTCCGACGCCTGAAGAACGTTATGTTCAGACCATCTTAGGTCATCAAGCATGGTTATGATAACTCACAATTTGGTAATGAACAATACGATTAGTGTAATAATAAGTAAACATCTTCACATAGTTTTATTAAATAATAAAAATATAATACATTATTTTACAAGTACAGATGGTAAATCCAGACATTTACAATTACACATTTTCACACAAGTACAAATACAGAATACTATTCCAGTACAGAGAAAACATACTTTTCATAGTTTTATGTGAATTAAAACTACATTTTACCATCTCAGAGTACAATAACATTTACACGTTTTGATTACAATATATTACAACAGAAAATATAGGATTTTCTTGGAAAACATACTTACATTTTCAAGGAACAAATAATAGATTTCAGTTACAAACATGCTTATGAACTCACCAACATAATTGTTGACACTCTTTTCAAAACTACTTGTATTCTCAGGAAATTAGTAAACAGCTATCCACAGATTTTGTGAAGACGACGCTTCATTGACTCATGTCTTTTAACTTTTTCTATACATTTTTGTGTCAGGTATGCATTGATTTGAACACGAATGTAAAACTATACTTTACCAATGTAATGGTTGGTGTACTTTGATTATTATTATGCAATTGTTGTGATATTGTACATGACGTCCTCCGCCCCCGAACGTTTCCGCCGTTCCGGTTTGGGGTGTGACAAACAAGGTCATCTACTAACTCGTAAACCGGATAAACATCTTGAGCATGGAGGTGGGGAGCCAAAGCGGCAAGATGACGAGTTGAACTGGTCAAAACAAAGCATTTTCTTCAAACTCGAGTATTGGTCTTCTCTACAGCTTAAACACAACATATATTTCATGCATGTCGAGAAAAATGTGGACGATAGTTTGTTAGGTACTCTTCTAATGAACGATAAAAGTAAAGACACATCAAATGCACGAGAGGACTTGAGAATTCTAAACGTTCGGAGAAATGAATGGTTGCAAAAAAAGGGTGACAAGTTTCATAGACCCCAGGCAAGATAATCTTTCACGAAATCTAGTCCAAAACTCTTTTGTCAATTTATAAAAGATGTTAAACTGTCATATGGGTTTGGTTCTAACATCAGTAAGAAAGTGAAGGATACCAATACTAAGATTATTGGGTTGAAAGTGCATGACCATCACATTCTTATGCAACATTTGATACCGATTGGAGTTAGAGGGTTGTTAGACAAAGACACTTGTACACCTATTGAAGACCTTTGTACGTTTTTCAAGCAACTTTGCTCCAGAACATTGAGGGTGGAGGATATGAGGAAAGAAAAAGTAGACATTATTGCAATCTTGTGCAAGTTAGAATTGATTTATCCTCCAGCGTTTTTTGACATTATGGTTCATTTACTTTTGCATTTACCTGATGAAGTGATTGCCGGAGGCTCGGTATGTATGAGATGGATGTATTCCTTCGAAAGGTATATGAAAAAACTAAAAAACTATGTCCAAAACAAGGTGAGGCCGGAAGGTTCTATAGTTGAGGGTTATGTTGCTGAAGAAGCTTTATCATTTTGTTTGATGTACCTTCGAGATGTACGGACTCAATTCAATCGCCCTGAAAGAAATGAAGATGTTGTCATTGAAAAAACAAAGTTTTGGATGTTTGAGTCTAAATGTCGATCGGCCAACACAACTCAAATCAAAACTCTTAATTTAACGGAAATGCATAACATGGAATGGTTTGTATTAAATAGCTGTGAAGAAGTCATACAGTATATCAAGTACCTATTCTTATCTCTAACTTTCATCCTTAAATTTTTTTTTATCTTTTTACATCTATATCTTTTTGTCATCAACGTAGGAAATTAAAATATGAACATCCCCAAAGTAATGAAAAGAGAGAATTTCCTAATTGGTTTCATGAAAAGGTAACATAAATTAAGAAACAAATTTGTTTCATTGATCTAAAGAATACATAATACATATTACTTTATATTTGCTAGGTTCATCAAATGAAAACAGAAAACTCTCCAGAATTCCACAAAGAGTTGTTGGCTCTTGCAATGGGTCCGCAAATGAATGCTTATACTTACACCGCATGCATAGTCAACAGTGTTAGGTTTATGGTACTTAGTCGTGACGCACAACGCACAACACAAAACTCTGGGGTTTTAGAGGTGGGTGAGAAAGGCGAGAAATATTATGGCCAGTTAGAAGAGATTATAGAGTTGCGGTATAAACATTATTATTCAACTGTACTATTTTGGTGCAAGTGGTTTGATACTCGAACAAGAGTTATTTCTAGTGATAATTTCACATGTATCAACACACGACGCGAAGCATACAAATATGATCAACTCCTATATGCTTCACAAGCCAAACAAGCGTTCTACATCATAGAGCCTTCTCGAACAAACCAAAACAATAACCATCAGTGGGTTGTCGAGCATGTTAATCATCGAAGTATTAGGGATCTACCATCGAACGATGATCGTCTCCAACTTGATTACAATGACTCTGTCCAAAATGTTGACAATGGATCACACGAAAATGTTGAAAATGTCAACGTAGTTCAAAATATCTCCATTCGATGCTCCATTTTTTATCGATTTCAGCATGCACTTTCAAAACATTCCTAGAGTCGTTGATGTAGAAAGTGAAACTGAAGTTCCTCCACCAACTGTAGAGTCAATGATGTTTCTTATTGCGAGACTGATTATGATGAGACCGATTCTGATTATGATACCGAAGAAGACACTTAAGGATATGAGGATGATTCTGATTTGAATAGTTCTTATGTAATGCGTATTTGTAATATGAACTTTATTTGGATTCCTAGTTTAAATATAAATGTTTATTCCTATGTAATGTGTATTTGTAATAGAAATTGTATCTGTGTATCTTATAATTTTTCAGAAAATGATGTCGATATGGTTTTCGTTTGTGTACACCATGGCTGTTGTTATTGGTCATGGACATGTGGGTGATAGAGTTGAGGACCCACCTTTCCCGGGTGGTAAAGGTGCTGGTCATCATGAGCAGGACCGTAATTCTTATTATGAATTTTTATTTGCTATTTTTATTCAGCTATTATAAATTAAATACATTTTCTAATAATTTTTAATTATATTTATAGTTGAGCAATGTAGGAAAGTCTGGGGCAAAGCCAAGAATATGAAGCTTGAAACACCACTCTTACAGAATAAGGGCAAACCGATTTACATGGATTATGATAGGGATATGACATATGATCCCGTAGGAGAGTCGAAAGATAGTTTGCACGAGAAGTTGGAAAAATAATGTGGCAGATGGTCCCTTTTGATAAATGGACTTGGAAAAAAGTTTCCCTTGCAGTAAATGATACAGTAAATCAACATTTAGGGGTAAATTATTTATATGAAAATATTTTATATGGTTAATTATGACTGTTTTTACTTGGTTAACTTCTTTTTTTGTTTTTGTAGACAAAGTTTGATTTGGATCGGATGTATCGGGATACAGACGTTGCTATCACTACAAGAAATTAGAGTGTTTAGCCACACATGTTATGTGTTGGTAGAATCTCATTATGTGTTGGTAATTACCATTACCTACACATAAAATGAGTGTTAACATGTGTAGGCTCATCACTTTAGATATAGCTTTTTACCTACACATATAATATGTGTGGTTATAGATAGTAGGCTATAACTACACATACATGTGTGGCTAAAACTTGTAAATGTGTGTTGGTAGAAGTATTATCGTTTGTTTTTTAAAATGACGTGGGCGTTGACATGGACGATGATATGAAATATGAGGCGGAATACATGTATCACATAAGCGATGACATGTCAAGTGACATGTCATCTCCCTTCAAATTGTCGGTGACACGTGTAATTCAATATGTATGGGTAAAACTATTGTTTATGTGTAAGTATACATAGGTTTTGTAAATGGTAATTCAATATGTATGGGTAAAACTATTGTTTATGTGTAAGTATACATAGGTTTTGTAAATGTCGGTAGATGACTCATGTAGTTAAAAAGTTTGATATGTGTAGGTTTTTTCAATATAAAATCCATAACAATATATTAAAATGCTAAAACTACAAATATAAATATTGATACACGAATTATTATTACGTTAAAAAAGAAATAGATAAATTATTAGCATGAATATTACATCATCTAAGGTTATCCTACATTCCTACTTGTTCATAGCGATAATATATTCATAACAATAACGTTGAAAGTACTTCAATGACTTCATATTGCCATCTTGTCGATGAATCATACCACCAAGTCACTAATAGAAGAGCATTGCATCAAGATCAAGCTTTTCATGTCACTTATATGATATGTGTGATGATTTTTATTCAATAGAAACCAATATATATGAGAAAACAGCAGTGCACTTCAATAGAAAACCAGAAGGCTGGACGCTTCAAGTAGTGTATCCATCTCAGCATGCAACTCTTTCCACCCCCTAACAATCCTAAGATCAACAAAAAGAGTTATTATGTACCGTCCGAGTAATATATAATAACATAAAAAATTATAAGGAATCAAGATTAATTGTTTTATATTATTCTAATATCTACTACATCTATGATGCTTAATCATATTATCAACAGAGATTGGAGATGATTCCCTGCTGTTATATGTTAAGCAATTTGAAATAAGGTGAGTCCTCGTGTACACTTGTTTGAAATCCAATTCCTAAAATGATTATAATGTAAAATTAAATTATTTTGTTATCAATCGATGAAGAAAACAATATATTTTATACGATGTGCTAACAAAACACTAAATTTATTGATAGTAATATAGAATAAACTATATCTTCAAGGATCGAATCATAAAACTAAATTAAAACAAATAAAAAGACTTAAAGGATAATTGTCGATAAAAAGAGGGACAAGGACCAGAGGCATCAGAAGGGCGATGAAGTGAAGAGGGAACATAGGGACGAAGGTCGAGGAAGATGGGTTACGATTGAGGGGAACGAGAGACGATCAACGAAGATATGAGGACACTATCAAACGGAAACATCATGTAATATTGTTGTGTTTATGAATACGTATTTACGGGTATGTGGGGAAATCAATGCCCATAATTTTGGGATATTGGGAAGGAAGTCAAAAATTTTGAATTTTGAAAAGATATAAGAGGGAAATGCTTGGGATTTAATTGGGATGAATATATGTATGTTTAAAAGGGAAAGTATGTTTGACGATAATATAAAAATAAATATATATAATTATGGACGAGATTATCTTTTGTTTCGATTTCAATTTCAGTTTTGTTTTAAAACTTTTTTATGTTTCTAATTTACATGTCATTTGTCTATATTTATAATTGAATTATTTTTATCTACATTTATCAATAAATTTTATATATTTTAAGTAAATACGTTAGAATATGAAATTTTTCATGTTATTTTTAAAATCAAATGAAATTTCTTATTTAATTTAACAGAAAACTGTGTATAAGAGTTTATATATTAAAAATATATACCGGTTAAACTTAAAGAATATATACTATCATTTTTGAAATATATGTGAGTGTTTAGTTTGCCATCTCATTCTTGGTTTAGTTTATTTTGCTACGCATTTATATATTGTCACACCCCAAAACCAAGAACGGCGGAAACGTTCAGGGGTGGAGGACGTCATGTAAAGTATTATAACAGTGCAAAGTAGTAAACAAACAACAACATCATCCATTGCATTAAAAGTAAAGTTTTAATACATGAGTGTTCTTTCATACTAATAAGACACCAAGATATGTAATCAAAATAAAAGACGAGTCTTGTCTGTGCTCCGTCTTCTCAAAACCTGGTCATCGTACATGTCTATTGGTGACCTGAGAATACAAGTTATTTTGAAAGTGTAGATCAGCATAAAGCTGGTGAATTCATAAGTATTATGGTGTCATTGATTTGAAAAGCTGTTATGAAAGACTTGTAAATGTTTAATAAAACATTTAGTATAAATGTGAAAACCCTAGAAAATCCCATATTTCCTACTAGTATAAAAGGTAGTCTTCTACCAAGACCTGAATGCTTTGAAAGTTGCATTTCTGTATCAATGAAAGTTTTTCCCATGTGCGACTATTATTATAAATATATAGTCTACCTCATCGTTTATGTGAATGTGTCACAAAATAAAAGTAATAGGGAAATTTATATAATCATTGAAATCGTATCCTGATGCCAAAGGATAAACACGGCGTGGAAACTCGCCGAACAGTACAACCGAGAACATCCGTCGATGAACAGGTCCCGCTGTAGCTAGCAGCCAGGTGTAGGATGGTCAGTCCCGTATAGTATATATAGTATTTCTCTCTGTATAGACATAGTATTTCTCTCTGTATAGATATAGTATTTCTCTCTATATAACATGTAGTAGTATCTATTCATATAGTAGTATAGACTCATGAATGAACTATCTCCTGTATAATTCCTTGTAATAGGAATAGTAATTTGTATCCCCTAAACTATACCTATAATAGTTTACTAGAATGTAAATTGAATGTCCAAGTAGGTTTATACACCCTTGCTACACAAGAGTGTTGGAACTGAAGAAAGAATGAAAGCTCTCATATCAATACATATGTATATGAAACATAAGTGTATAGATATGGTTTCTAACAATAAGTTGAAAGAGGTTTTGAAATACATTTCAGTGTTTTGAACAATAAATAATAATGACTTGATGTCAGTTTATAAAAAGATTCAAAAAGTAAATCATTTGATAACAAAGTATAAAACAACTGAAAACTATTGTATTTATCACATTTTGAAGTATGTGAAATCAGTTGGTTGAAAACACAGTTATAAATTACATGTGATTGATTCTATAACTTCCTGTTTTCTACTTGTATTCCCCCCCCCCCCCCCCATGAAAGCATTTAAAATCATTTAAAAGATTGATTAAGGGGGTATGAACTCACCTGTAATGAGTGGTTTGGATGAACGGAATGTATAGGATGGTAGGTGTCAAGTGAAGACTTGTACACACACAAAGATCCTAGTTAACATATAATAACACATATATGTATCCAATTAGTCATTTAAACAACTAATTAACCATGTTAAGACATCCTAGGACATGATTAACACTTTATTTAAGTGTTACAAGTACTAAGGATTGCATCTAAGTGTTGTAGAACATTGCTATTGAGTTTGGGGTTCAAGGGTAAACTCCCTTGGAGTTTACGGTTTTGTGACCATAACTCATTGAGTTGACGGTCGTAAACCCATGAGTTTACGGCCGTAAACTCATGGTACTTGACAATTTTGTGTTTTGAAGCCATAAAGATCATAAGAAGCATTCCTACTTCATGTTTAAGCCTTAGGAAGGGATTAGGGCACCATTTCACTCCTTTAGGGAGTTTACGGTCCTTGGACCACTTCTCCTTGGGTTTACGGCCGTAAACCCAAATGGTTTATGGTCTTTTGATGTTTCCAAGTACTAAGCACATCAAGGAAGGGGTCTAGGCTAGTTTCCAAGGCTTGGTAAGGGACTAGGGTCACTTTGGCCCCTTTGTTAGGGTTTACGGTCCAAGGTGTTCTTGGACCGTAAACAGCTTTGATCCTTTGATTCCTTATGTTTTCTAGGTGATTAAGAAGTGTAACTAGCCTTATAACACACTAGGGTAGGAGTACTTACAATAGAGAAGCTTGAAAGGGTGATAAAAGTCCAAGAACACTAGTGTGTGTTCTTGGTGTTCTTGGTGAAACTTGAAGATAAAGAAGAAAAATCGGATGATACTTGAGAGGATTTAAGTTTGGATCTTGAAAATGTGAAAAAGTGCTAAAAATGGCTAAGTGCCATATTTATACCCTTGGGGTTTACGGCCGTAAACACCCTGTTTAGGCCGTAAACTCTAAACTCTTGGAGTTTTGGGATATTATTGCTACACAATAAACCCGAGGGCATCCTCTCTCCTGTTATTTCCTGAAGTACTAACGTTAAAACACTCAAATTGACTCTACACAGCTCAAAAGTTAGCAGAAACTGTTCTGACTTCTATTGAATTGAATGGTTGTACAGAATAGAAATTTCGGGTTGTCACATCATCCCCCCGTTAGAAGGAATTTCGTCCCGAAATTAGAGTTTAAGCAAATAAGTAGTTACAAATAACTATGTAAAAAGACGAGGATATTTCAGTTTCATCTGATCCTCTCGCTCCCAAGTGAATTCAGGTCCTCGCTTGGCGTTCCAGCGAACCTTCACTATCGGGATACGGCTTTGTTTCGTTTGCTTGACCTCCCGGTCCATGATCTCTACTGGTTCTTCCACGAAGTTGAGGCTCTCGTTTATCTCGATCTCGTCGAGTGGGATTACAAGAGTCTCGTCGGACAGACACTTTTTCAAGTTCGAGACGTGGAAAGTAGAATGTACGTTACTGAGTTCGCGTGGTAAGTTAAGTTTGTAAGCTACAGGGCCGATTCTTGCGAGAATCTCGAAAGGCCCTATGTACCTTGGATTTATCTTTCCACGCTTTCCAAAGCGTATCAAGCCCTTCCAGGGTGAGACCTTCAATAGAACATGGTCGCCCACCTGGAATTCCAACGGTTTCCTTCGTTTATCAGCATAGCTTTTCTGTCGGTCTCTAGAGGCTTTCAATCGTTCACGAATCTGAACGATCTTCTCTGTCGTTTCCCGAATGATCCCCGGACCTGTGAGAGTGCTTTCAGGAACTCGTCCTTTAGCTAACTGGATATCACCCACCTCAGCCCAGCACAGAGGGGATCTGCACTTTCGGCCATAGAGGGCTTCGAATGGAGCAGCCTTTATGCTCGTGTGATAACTGTTGTTGTAGGAAAATTCGACAAGGAGTAAATGAGTATCCCATGCTTTCCCAAAGTCGATCACACAGGCTCGCAACATATCTTCCAAGGTTTGGATAGTTCTCTCACTTTGTCCGTCCGTGTGTGGATGGTAGGCCGTACTCATGTCCAGCCTAGTTCCTAGGGAACTTTGTAGCGACTGCCAGAACCTCGAAGTGAATCTACTATCTCTGTCCGAGATAATAGATATGGGAACACTGTGCAGTCGTACAATCTTCCGAATGTAGGTTCTTGTAAGTTTCTCCATCTTGTCGGTTTCTTTGATAGGCAGGAAGTGTGCAGACTTGGTCAATCTGTCGACGATGACACATATGGTATCAAGTCCACCCGTTGTCTTGGGCAACTTGGTTATGAAGTCCATAGTGATCCGCTCCCACTTCCATTCAGGAATCTCAGGCTGTTGCAGTAGACCTAAGGGTTTCTGGTATTCGACCTTAACCTTTGCGCAAGTAAGGCATTTACTTACGAAGGTAGCAATCTCTGCTTTCATGTTAGGCCACCAGTATAGCTTTTTAAGATCCAGATACATCTTAGCTGAACCTGGGTGGACGGAATAACGAGTGTTGTGTGCCTCGGTCATGACCAAGTCTCTGAAGCCACCGCGTTTCGGTGTCCAAATCCGATCCATGAGGTATAAGGCTCCGCCACCCTTGACTTCCAAGTTCTTATCCATCCTTCTTAGGGATTCACTCGCCACATTTTTCAGGTTTCAAAGCGTCGAGCTGAGCCTCCTTAATTTGCATGGACAAGTGTGAATGGATAGTTAGAGTCAAAGATTTGACTCTACAACCAGATTATTCTTTCCGACTTAGGGCGTCGGCTACTACGTTGGCTTTACCCGGATGATAACGAATTTCACATTCGTAATCACTAAGTAGATCGACCCACCGTCGTTGTCTCATGTTGAGCTCCTTCTGGTCGAATATATGTTGTAGGCTTTTGTGATCTGTAAAGATAGTACTTTTTGTACCATACAGGTAGTGTCTCCAGATCTTCAGAGCAAACACAACTGCTCCTAGTTCAAGATCGTGGGTGGTGTAGTTGACCTCGTGTGTCTTCAGCTGTCTCGAGGCATAGGCGATGACCTTACCTCGTTGCATCAGAACACAGCCGAGCCCTTGATTTGAAGCATCGCAATAGACAACGAAGTCTTCTATCCCTTCGGGGAGGGATAGTAATGGTGCGGTGCACAAGGCTCGCTTGAGGGTTTGGAACGCTCTCTCTTGCTTCTCTTCCCAGTCAAAGGCCACGCCCTTCTGGGTCAGTGTTGTAAGAGGTTTCGCAATGCGGGAGACGTTCTGAATGAACCTGCGATAGTAGCCAGCGAGACCTAGAAATTGACGAATTTCTGTAGGTGTCTTCGGTGCTGACTAGTTCTCAATGGCCTTCATTTTGGAAGGGTCCACATGAATTCCCTCTTCACTAACTATGTGGCCCAAGAATTCGACTCTTCGAATCCAAAATTCGCACTTGGAGAACTTCGCATAGAGCTTCTCCGATCATAATGTTTCTAAGACTTGACGAAGATGTTGACTATGTTCCTCCTTACTACGAGAGTAGATGAGTATGTCATCAATGAAGACGATGACGAACTGATCCAAGTAAGGACGACACACCCTATTCATTAAATCCATGAATACTGCGGGCGCTTTAGTTAATCCGAATGGCATCACTACGAATTCGTAGTGCCCATAACGAGTTCGGAAGGCTGTCTTGGGAACATCCTCCTCTAATACTCGTAGTTGGTGGTACCCGGATCGTAGATCTATCTTCGAGAAGTAGTTGGCTCCTTGAAGTTGATCAAATAAATCGTCAATGCGGGGTAATGGATAACGATTTTTAATGGTAAGCTTGTTGAGTTCCCTGTAGTCGATGCACATACGAAACGATCCGTCTTTCTTCTTGACGAACAAGACCGGTGCTCCCCATGGTGAGAAGCTTGGCCTAATGAATCCCTTCTGGAGAAGTTCGTTAAGCTGACTGGAAAGTTCCTGCATCTCCGCTGGTGCCAGACGATATGGAGATTTGGCTACTGGAGTATCCCCTGGCACTAAGTCGATTCTGAACTCGACTTGGCGTTGTGGTGGTAATCCTGGAAGTTCTTCTGGAAAGATGTCGAGAAAGTCGCGTACTTCTGGGATGTTCTGAATATCTTTCACTTCTTGACTCGTATCGACGATGTGTGTGAGGAATGCATGATATTCCTTTCGCAAGCACTTCTGAGCTTGTATGCACGAAATGATGCGAAGGTTCGTACTAGGTTTGTCTCCGTAGATAACTAGAGTTTCGCTGTTAGGAAGGTTAAGACGAACTGCTTTTTCAAAGCACAAGATGTCGGCGCGATGAAGACTCAACGAATCCATGCCGATAATGATGTCGAAACTTTTAATTGGGACCGACATGAGGTCTATCTTGAAAGTATGGCCATCTAAAGTTAGAGTACAACCTACGTATGTGCAGTTAGTACTTTCCGTTTTCCCGTTTGCCATTTCCACAGTGAATGATTTATCTAGTGCACCTGGTTTTTGTCTAAGCAAGTGTGCAAATTTCTGGTTTACTAAGCTTTTCTCCGCTCCACTGTCGAAAAGTAAGCAAGCATATGAGTTATCGAGGAGAAACGTACCAGTAACTATTGTAGGATCAGCTATGGCTTCCTCGTGGCCTATGGCCAGAACTCTTCCTACTCCGCCAGCTATCCCTGCCATAGGGCAGTTCCTCTTGAAGTGGCCCACTTCGCCACAACCGTAGCAAGCTTGGCCCACACCGGCATTAGGAACTTGAGCGGTCGGCCTTGCTGGAGTCTTGCAGAAACGGGCAGTATGCCCCCTTCTGTTGCAGTTGGTGCACTGCATTTCCCGACAAGGTCCGTTGTGATGGAAGGTGCATTTGTTGCACTTCGGAAGATTACCGGCATAAGGCCTCGCTGGTAAGGGATTAGCAAGGACAACATGAGTTACCGTGGCAACATTGATTGTAACTAGTTGTTGTCTCTTTGAGGATTCTTGCGAAGTCCCGCTTTTCCTCTTGTTCCACCCCTTTTCTTGTTGTTGTTGTTGTTTCCCTTTTGATGCTCGGGTGTAGAAATTGTTGGGTTCTGGTAGTTTCCGTGATCTATAAGAGATTGTGCCAGCTCTTTAGCGCGGTCAAAAGTAACAGGCCTTGATGCTAACACACTTGACTGGATCTGGGGCGATAGTCCCCAAATATATCTCTCTATTTTCTTGCTCTCTAGAGCAACCATATCAGGGCAAAGAATTGCCATATCACAGAATCTATTAGTATAGGTTGATATGTCAGAACCAACCATTACAAGACCCCAGAGTTCCTGCTCGAGTTTTTGAATTTCCCCTCGTGGACAATACTCTCTCATCAGCATGGCCTTCAAGTTCTCCCAGCTTATCGAATTTGCCACTATTAGGGTCAGTGACTTAACGTGGCCATTCCACCAAGTTAAGGCCCTGTCAGAAAAGGTACAAGTAGCAAACTTGACCTTATTGTTCTCTGGGCAGGCGCAGATTTCAAAGACTGCTTCTGTCTTTTCGATCCACTGCCTTAAATCATAACCCCTCCAGTTCCATTGAAATTTCTGGGTTTGGCATTCGTAAAATCCTTGTAGGTGCATTCCGGGGGTGCCCATGGCTCTCGCCATGGTTAGAAATAGGTGCACCAGTTCCTGATCCACTAGGGACAGGAGTATTGATGTGGGACATGGCAGCCGCTACGGCCGCCGTGACAGCTGCTTGGAACATAGCAGCGTCGAACAGAGGAGGTGGTGGAGGTGGTAGTATCGGTGTTTCGTTATTATTGTTACGCCTCGGATTTCTGCGAGGAGGCATCTTTTAAATATAAGTTTAGAAAGATGAAGATATTGATAAAAATTTAATAGGAAAGTTGATGAAAATGACTCATGGACTAACTCTTCATAGCCCAACATCACGATTGAATGTAGATCTAGAACTAATAGATGATAGCATTTGGATAATAATTTCCATGAGATTAGGTACCTGTCAATATTACTGGAATTACAGATGTAACGAGTTCGGGAAAAATGGCCTAGTAGGAGGCCTTACATCAACCAAGATGGGAAAATTTTTCACAGGACTACGACCTAATCAAGACCTAACAGGTCTAAGATTTACAAAGATAGGAAATTAGACCAGAGTTTTTCATAACTAGGTTATATCCAAAAGAGAAGTTGATGAGATTCTATCGGCGACGAGAACTACTAGAGTGAGTTCTTGATTCCGACAGAAGGCGTTCTATGTCCCTCACACGCCTGTCAGATCTTACTTGCTGAGCTCGAAGTTCCCTGACTTCAGCTTGGGTTCCAGCAAGTTCTCTCTGTAGAGCTGCATTGTTGACCAGAGTCCTTTCATGAGCAGACTCTAGTTGGCGAATGCGGACTGTGTTAACGCCAGAGTTGGCGTCAATGTCCATGACTCGGTCGATAGCGGCTCGACCCTGTTCGGTGTTCCGGGAAATCCTACGAACCATGATGGGTAGGACCCTGTCAGCTGAACCTCCCTCAGTGAGGTTGTAGAAGCTTTTGTCTCCATTGTAGGGGATGGGTTGACTCTGTTCCTGACTCCATCTATTCAAGTTTGTGGCCCACAGAGGTGTGGGTCCTTGAAATGATGGGCGAGGGTTTGGGTCATGAGCAGCTGGGGGTAGATTGTTGACTTCTGGTTCTGAGTCAGAACTATCAGAAAAGCCTTCAGCTTCGTGATCATCCAAAGGAATTGGGTGATCATTCTCTGGCTCTTCTCCGAGCCATCATGCATTGTCGTGGTTATGGTAGTACGGGTCGTCGTGGGGATGGAATCCAGCCATGATATCTACGCGAGAAAAGGGATATAAGAAGAAATTAATAGACGTACTAACTAAGATAATTATAAGATGATCTTTATCAGTTACTTCAATACTTGTTTAGTGCATACCAGTTATATGTATTCAGGGCAGGATACACCTTCGAATAAGTGATCGTAACTCTAAGCCTACAACCAAACAAGGACAAGAAGTAATGCAAAGATTCACTGATTCTAAGTCTATGACGTCCTAGATACATATAATCTTAGTGTATCCACTCAGCAACTATTGACCTACTGATAACAACCTTTTTAGTTCTCACATAAGTAATTATAGTAACACCAAATACCCCTATGGTATTTCATTGTGGTAATGTTGGTAAGTTTTTAGACTTGTTGCCATATCACAACCATTCTTGGGCATATGCTAATCACTCCTCGGACCAGCATAGTTGATCAGGCTATGCCACTCCCAGGACTGACCATACATCCCCAAGCTCACTTGTAATATTCAACAATCGTAATACTTTTGTTCTTGTCATTGTGACACTGATTTTAGTATGAATGCAGGCATGTATACTTAGTTAAATATTTTATTATTTAAAAGTATAAACTCTTGGTCAGAGTATTTTAATCCCATTGTATTTATAGTTAGTATATCTTTTATGGGTTGATATACTCAATTCACTATAAACAAAGCTCTGATACCAATCTGTCACACCCCAAAACCAAGAACGGCGGAAACGTTCAGGGGTGGAGGACGTCATGTAAAGTATCATAACAGTGCAAAGTAGTTAACAAGCAACAACATCATCCACTGCATTAAAAGTAAAGTTTTAATACATGAGTGTTCTTTCATAGTAATAAGACACCAAGATATGTAATCAAAATAAAAGACGAGTCTTGTCTGTTCTCCGTCTTCTCAAAACATGGTCATCGTACCTGTCTACTGGTGACCTGAGAATACAAGTTATTTTGAAAGTGTAGATCAGCATAAAGCTGGTGAATTCATAAGTATTATGGTGTCATTGATTTGAAAAGCTATTATGAAAGACTTGTAAATGTTTAATAAAACATTTAGTATAAGTGTGAAAACCCTAGAAAATCCCATATTTCCTACTAGTATAAAAGGTAGTCTTCTACCAAGACCTGAATGCTTTGAAAGTTGCATTTCTGTATCAATGAAAGTTTTTCCCATGTGCGACTATTATTATAAATATATAGTCTACCTCATCGTTTATGTGAATGTGTCACAAAATAAAAGTAATAGGGAAATTTATATAATCATTGAAATCGTATCCTGATGCCATAGGATAAACACGGCGTGGAAACTCGCCGAACAGTACAACCGAGAACATCCGTCGATGAACAGGTCCCGCTGTAGCTAGCAGCCAGGTGTAGGATGGTCAGTCCCGTATAGTATATATAGTATTTCTCTCTGTATAGACATAATATTTCTCTCTTTATAGATATAGTATTTCTCTCTATATAACATGTAGTAGTATCTATTCATATAGTAGTATAGACTCATGAATGAACTATCTCCTACTTCATGTTACTTGACCATTTTGTGTTTTGAAGCCATAAAGATCATAAGAAGCATTCCTACTTCATGTTTAAGCCTTAGGAAGGGATTAGGGCACCATTTCACTCCTTTAGGGAGTTTACGGTCCTTGGACTACTTCTCCTTAGGTTTACGGCCGTAAACCCAAATGGTTTATAGTCTTTTGATGTTTTCAAGTACTAAGCACATCAAGGAAGGGGTCTAGGCTATTTTCCAAGGCTTGGTAAGGGACTAGGGTCACTTTGGCCCCTTTGTTAGGGTTTACGGTCCAAGGTGTTCTTGGACCGTAAACAGCTTTGATCCTTTGATTCCTTGTGTTGTCTTGGTAATTAAGAAGTGTAACTAGCCTTATAACACACTAGGGTAGGAGTACTTACAATAGAGAAGCTTGAAAGGGTGATAAAAGTCCAAGAACACTAGTGTGTGTTCTTGGTGAAACTTGAAGATAAAGTTGAAGATCAAGAAGCAAAATCGGATGATACTTGAGAGGATTTGAGTTTGGATCTTGAAAATGTGAAAAAGTGCTAAAAATGGCTAAGTGCCATATTTATACCCTTGGGGTTTACGGTCGTAAACACCCTGTTTAGGCCGTAAACTCCAAACTCTTGGAGTTTTGGGACATTATTGCTACACAATAAACCCTAGGGCATCCTCTCTCCTGTTATTTCCTGAAGTACTAACTTTAAAACACTCAAATTGACTCTACACAGCTCAAAAGTTAGCAGAAACTATTCTGACTTCTATTGAATTGAATGGTTGTACAGAATAGAAATTTCGGGTTGTCACATCATCCCCCCGTTAGAAGGAATTTCGTCCCGAAATTAGAGTTTAAGTAAATAAGTAGTTACAAATAACTAAGTAAAAAGACGAGGATATTTCAGTTTCATCTGATCCTCTCGCTCCCAAGTGAATTCAGGTCCTCGCTTGGCGTTCCAGCGAACCTTCACTATCGGGATACGACTTTGTTTTGTTTGCTTGACCTCCCGGTCCATGATCTCTGCTGGTTCTTCCACAAAGTTGAGGCTCTCGTTTATCTCGATCTCGTCGAGTGGGATTACAAGAGTCTCGTCGGACAGACACTTTTTCAAGTTCGAGACGTGGAAAGTAGAATGTACGTTACTGAGTTCGCGTGGTAAGTTAAGTTTGTAAGCTACAGGGCCGATTCTTGCGAGAATCTCGAAAGGCCCTATGTACCTTGGATTTATCTTTCCACGCTTTCCAAAGCGTATCAAGCCCTTCCAGGGTGAGACCTTCAATAGAACATGGTCGCCCACCTGGAATTCCAACGGTTTCCTTCGTTTATCAGCGTAGCTTTTCTGTCGGTCTCTAGAGGCTTTCAATCGTTCACGAATCTGAACGATCTTCTTTGTCGTTTCCCGAATGATCTCCGGACCTGTGAGAGTGCTTTCATGAACTCGTCCTTTAGCTAACTGGGTATCACCCACCTCAGCCCAGCACAGAGGGGATCTGCACTTTCGGCCATAGAGGGCTTCGAATGGAGCAGCCTTTATGCTCGTGTGATAACTGTTGTTGTAGGAAAATTCGACAAGGGGTAAATGAGTATCCCATGCTTTCCCAAAGTCGATCACACAGGGTCGCAACATATCTTCCAAGGTTTGGATAGTTCTCTCACTTTGTCCGTCCGTCTATGGATGGTAGGCCGTACTCATGTCCAACCTAGTTCCTAGGGAACTTTGTAGCGACTGTCAGAACCTCGAAGTGAATCTATAATCTCTGTCCGAGATAATGGATATGGGAACACCATGCAGTCGTAAAATCTCCCGAATGTAGGTTCTTGTAAGTTTCTCCATCTTGTTGGTTTCTTTGATAGGCAGGAAGTGTGCAGACTTGGTCAATCTGTCGACGATGACCCATATGGTATCAAGTCCACCCGTTGTCTTAGGAAACTTGATTATTAAGTCCACAGTGATCCGCTCCCACTTGCATTCAGGAATCTCAGGCTGTTGCAGTAGACCTGAGGGTTTCTGGTATTCGACCTTAACCTTTGCGCAAGTAAGGCATTTACTTATGAAGGTAGCAATCTCTGCTTTCATGTTAGGCCACCAGAAGGTGAAAGAGAGTTAACACCCGCTCAAGAAATAGCTTCTTTCGAGAAGGTATTAGGAGAACGACGTGGCCATATCAGAGGCATCGGCCAGAAAACTTCTGCTATCCCGCCGATTTCACAGTCGTCGCAACCACCACCAGAACCATCACATGTAAAAAGAGATTATTTAATTTCAATAAATGCATGTTGATTTGGTAATTTTTGTTTGTGATGATTATTTTCTAAAAGCCTTGGTAATTGGTTTTTTGTCCCAAGTGCAACAAATAGCAATGTACTTTGGATTTTTTGTCTTAGTTTAAAAATAACGATGTACTTTGGCATCAATAAATGCATGTTGATTTGGTAATTGTGTTTTGTCCCAAGTGCAAGATATAACAATGTATTTTTGGCATTCTTGTATTTTAAGTGCAAGAAATAGCAATGTACTTTGGTATTTCATGTATTTAAGGTTCTTTAGCACAAATAGAGTAAAATTATTTAATTTCAAGTGTTTATATTTTAAGTGCAACAAATAGAAATGTACTTTGGTTTTTTTGTCTCTAGTTTAAAAATGGAAATGTACTTTGGCATCATAGAATGCATGTTAATTTGGTAATTTTGGTTTGTGGTGATTATTTTTGTCCCATGTGCAAGAAATAGCAATGTACTTTGGTTTTTTTGTCTTAGTTTAAAAATAGCAATGTACTTTGGCATCGACAAATGCATGTTGATTTAGTAATTGTCTTTTTGTCCCAAGTGCAAGAAATATCAATGTACTTTTGGTATATCTTGTATTTAAGTGCAAGAAATAGTAATGTACTTTGGTAGTTTTTGTTTATGTTTGATAATTGCACTTATAAGGTTATATATGTTGTTATTTATTATGTAGTTGGAAAATGTTCGATCAATGCTCAACGAACCGACATGTAGGGAGGAGCTTTATGCGTTTTGTTTCAATCGGGGAATAATCAAGGATGTAACGATGGGAATTGGAAAACTTTGGTTGTTTATTTTGGTATGAAATTAATTATAACAGTATTTGGTATTTAATCGGATGTTGTTATGTAATTTTTTTATGTATTTAATGTTGTAATTTATCGGGTTTTTTATACCCAAATCGTTGATTAGAAAAATGAAATTTTTTATTATTAGCGACATCATCATTAGCGGCGACAAGAAGTATTACCAGCGACAGGAGCATTAGCGGCGACAATTGTCTTTATCGGCGACATTTTGGTCAATAGCGACAAAGCAGTAGCGGCGACTTTTTACCGGCTATGTGTCGCCGCTATTACCTTTACCGGCGACTTTTGTCGCCGCTAATTACCTTTTTTCTTGTAGTGTTGGTTTTTCTATTTTTTATGTTATGGTGTGAAAATGTTATGTATCTTTTAGGTACACAAGAAAATGGGTTATCAAGCATGGTTTCAAGGGCCTACATATGTTTTCTTTTATAACTCTTGCTATTTCTTTACTTTTTTGTGTTTCAGGTATAGTCATAGAAATCGATGTGGTAGGCGTGATCTGCCATCCAAGTCGCTCGTACCAAAACACAGTACGAACGTGTAGCAGGTATGCTCCGGGTCGCGACTCAAGAACATGAAATTGGCGTTCCAAATCCTCAATTCGAACGTACTAGATGTTGTAGAAATCGCGATTTGCCTGATTCCAATACACGTTTGCAATCGACTGGAAACATGGGCCGAAATTTGAAGAGTCGATCGTCTCAACTGCGTTTTTCTGTAACTGAACAATTTATGAGCGACTCTTCAAAATTGATTTCATATTTTGTAATTAGGCCTATATTAGGCTTCCATTCCATCATATTTTTCATTCAATTGTATTCCAGAACATCAAATTTCAAATTTCATAGTTTGGTTCTTGAATCCCAAACCTAATACCGATTACAGTTACAGTATCATGGTTTTTGGAAAGAAAAGAGGTACTAATACCTGTGAGGAAGATGATAGAGGATAGCAATCACAGTCACAACAATACCAGGAGCAAGAAGATCATTATGTTGATCTTGGCAATGAAGAAGACAACGAGAATCAACCACAATCATAATCAGAAGTTCAGACAAGTCGTGGGAGTCAATGTACACAGCCAAAAACACAAAGTGTAGATGCTAAGCCTTTATATGATGAAGTTACCTATATTAGTGCCGGTAGTAGTAAAAATCCCGGTGGTTCTGATAAAATGGGTTTGTAAACATTGTCATGGAACATTCACTAGCTCGTATACTTGCATTTATACTCATTTTTTGGTGCTAAACTCGGAAAAAAGCTGAAATTAAGAGGTGTCCCGTTGTACTAAAAGCAGGCCCATCCTAGAGGGTGGGCGATAGGGGCGACCGTCCAGGGCCCATCTTTTAAAGGGGCCCAAAATTTTTATATTTAGAAGATAGTACAAGTAATTTTCTTTCAATTATTGAGTTAGTATTAAAAAAAACTTGATGACATTTGTGTATATTAAGGGCCCATTTTTTTTCTTTCTCCCTGGGCCCAAAATATGTTTGGAACGACCCTGACTAAAAGACCGAGAAACTTATGAAAGGTTGCAAAAGAAAGTGAAAGAGGCTGAAAAGTGTGGAGTCTTTAAATCCCTAAGAAGTTCTGTTTTAACAAAAAAAAAACCAAGTTTGAGCTCTAAGAAACGATAGAGCAATATTTTGCAATAATGGAGAGAAGTGCAGTTGATTTGAAAATTATGAGGGCCTTATGTGCTAATGGTAAACGCATTAAGAAAGGAACCCGAATGTTATAAAGCGCCATCAAGTGAGAAAGTAAGAATTGTTTTACTAGACGAATGTGTCAGAGATGTTGAGAAAGACTTGATACCGTTTAAATAAACATGGTATTCACACGCTATTTCTATTGTATCTGATGGGTGGTCAAACATAAAACATAAACCATTGCTCAATGTTCTTGATATAAATAGTAGAGGTTCTATGTTTATGTATGCCGCTGACTTTTATGGAGTGGAGAAAACAGGTAAAGCAATTGCTCAATTCCTAAGCCAAGCGATTGATTCTGTCGGCCCAAGTAATGTTCTCAATGTCGTGACGGACAATGCCGCCAATTGTAAAGCTGTTGGAAAGGAAGTGGACAAGGTGTACAAGCATAGTTTTTGGTCGCCATCTTGTGTTCATACCTTAAACCTGATTTTTAACGATTTTGCAAGCGAGTTTATTTGGTTATAGGACACATATAAAAAGGGGAAAACGATTGTCAAATATTTTCTAAATCATGGACAAGATTTGTCCATTTTTAGGGAGACTTCAAAGTTGGAGCTTTTAAAGGTTGCAAAAACCCGATTTGCTTCTCACTATGTTTTGTTGAAGAGGTTATTCATTTGTAGAGAGGCACTATTTACAACAATTGCTCGTAATTTGTGGAGAGATTGGGTGAAACACAGCGATGAACACACTAGAACAACTGGACAACTTGTTGTTAATCATATAAGAGATGATGACTATTGGGTCGAAGTTGAAAATATTTTACGCATCACGAAGCCATATCGGTTGATTAAATTTTGCGATGGTGAAGGCGCGAAAATGGGCGAAATTTATGAAAAGATGGATAATATGTTGGGGGAAATACAAGATGTGATGAAGGAAAATATGTATCCATCGTATTTCCCTCAAGTACAACAAATTATATTGAACAGGTGGGAGAAAATGAGCATCCCGTTACACTATTTAGGATTTGCTTTAACTCCAAAGTTTTACGATAGCCGCTATCTTGAAACATTAGCACCAGGTGGAACTCTTAGAAAAGTACCAAACCTTGATAAAGAAGTTATACAAGGTGTAATGGAAGCATTTAATCGCATTTCTGAAAATAGAGACAAAGAACGATTGTTGCGAGAACAATTTGCCACATTTAACATGAAGAACGGTCTTTATTCTCTACCGGCAGCTCAAATGGATGCGGTTACTATGGAAGCAACTGACTGGTGGTCTACTTATGGCGTGGAAACAGCGGAGTTAGCTGATGTGGCAAAAAAAGTATTGTCACAACCTATAACTAGCTCTTCAGCCGAAAGAAATCGGAGCACATATTCCTATATTCACAATGTGAAGTGAAACCGACTAAGTTGTAAAAGGGCTGGCAAACTTGTTTTTGTACATTCAAATATTCATTTGAGTTCAAGGTTTACCGAATAATATAAAGAAGGGCCACACAAAAAGTGGGATATGGATCCCGAATCTACATAATTGGAAGGATCAAGGCTAGAAGACATAGAATGGGAAGATCTCGAAGAAGACGAATATAATGGCCAAGGAAAAAAAACAAAGGGTGGAGTAGTGGATTAAGTTACATGTTTGAGTTTTAAGTTTTAAGTTTATGTTTTCTGTTTTGACTTTTGATGTTTGTTGGATTTAATGTAATCTATTTTGAATTTTTGATGTTTGTTTGATTGCAAGTTTTAAGTTTATCTAATATGTTTTGAATTTTGGTACATGGTACCACAATATTTTGTACATCGTACCGGAGCATCCCGAAGCATACCGAAATGAGCCTACCCCCTCGTACCGAATTTCAGGGACCTAGAAAATTGCATACCACGTACCCGTACCCATACCAAAGTGTACCGCGAATTATGTGACTATGGTTTCAGGTTTTGATGATAAAGTTTTTCAAGTCTAGGAAAATATAAACAATATGATGTTGCTATGAACTAACAAGTGAAAGACATATAATGGCTAGGGTTTCGTATTATTATCAAAGAGAAGTACACATACAATGAAAGGGAAAGAGATAATATATAGACTAGGTTGATGAGATAAAAACTCTTTAGATCGATAGATCTTTAACAGGTAAATAAGCAAGAACAATAAATACTGGAACACACAATGAATCAATCAGTATGTCGAATGATTAAAACGTAGTCACACCTCAGCAGAGCTCGATTAAGAACTTCCACTGTAGAGGTGCGTTAGGGTTTACAGTACACTTGATAAAAATAATAATGAAAGCGTTAATGATAAGATTGCATGCATGCAACTTATATACTAAACCCTAAAACAAACACACGGTTGGACAGGCCCAAACCGGTGACAAAACTGGACTAACAACCGAGCCCAAGATGCAACACAATAGGCCCAAAAATCTCCCCCTTTGTGTCAAGAGAGGCGAGAGACTACTTCGGTTGAGTAACTTTAGTCTTCCTCACAATCTTGAACAGCCTGGGGATGATGGCAAGAAGAGTTTGACGGAAAAGAATATACCACCGAAGCATATCAGTAAACATCTTTTTATCGGCTTCGCTGTTCTGATTACACCCGTGAACAATATCCAGAATATGCTCCAGGCAGGCGGTGGAGAACAGATGTTTGTCAATAAGAGCAAACATGCATTTTTGACCTTCGCCCCTAATGAACATGACCGTATGAAACTTGGGGTCGATTTTACCCTTAATCATCACGTTGACATCGCTTGCCCTAGCTATTGGCTTCATAGTGGGCTTCTTATGTATGGCAGAGGCGATTTCCTGATCCATCTTTGTGACTTCATGAATATAGCACACGAGCATTCGCTTGATGTAATCGATAATAGGCTCATACTCCTTTTGGTTAGTCAGCAAAATGTTGTTCAGGAGAATCCAATCATGAGGATTCAGATTCGGCAGATCAGCCAGGGAAATCATATGAACCGAGCTATCAGAGCCACGGGTCACTTTGAACTTGATGTTGATAAACTTCCCTGCTGAAGTGGGTTTCAACACCTTGACCATTGTGATTTTCTGATTACTCCAGGTCGGGTATTGCGGCTGAGCAAACTCAAGATAATACTCAAGCATATCCCGATCAACCTTCGGGTCTAGGAAATGTATGCCAGCCGTTGACTCAAAATAATGAAAAATGAATGCCTTTCGGGTGATTGGCATATCAAATTGTGAGTCCTTGGAATTCTCAAGCCCAAAAGAAAGGACCGGTTCGAACCAATGAGTGCTTGGTGCATCGATTACCTCCCTCTGAAGCGTTTCCATAGACCACTCAGGAAACATAGACTTCCTTTGTTCTAGCATTTCATTCGCTTTCCTCTCCTTATCAAGAATTTCTTTTTCTTTTCGAATCTTCGCCTCAATTTCTCGTTCAGTAGGCTTAACTTTAAGATCTTCGATTTTAGAAGCTTTTCCTTTTGCATCAGTGTCATCGTCGTTTTCATCCTCATCATCATCACCAATCATCTTCTTTCGGTTGCCCTTCATACTCCCCGAAGCTTCATTACCCTTCGGCTCAGTAGTGACTTTCGGTTTTGGAGGTGGTTGAGATTGACCCTTGTCCTGAGTTACATTTTCTCCCCCTTGTTTCGGAGGGACAACTAGCTCCGGAACACCCTCAATTCTGCTCAAAACATCCAGAGCAGGTCTCAACTTCTCAACCAAGTGGCGTCGAATTGAGATGGTAAGGATCGAGTCATGGGATTCCAGAAGGTGTAGGAGAATGGAATGTACATCACCAATCGAACTTTTAATCAGTTCACGCTCAGATTTTAACTCTGCAATCTCCTTGTTTGCAGCCTTGAGCTTGAGATTTTGAAGTTTAAGCTGAGAAGTGCGTTTATCCAGCTCATCCATAATCTTGTTTTTGACAGCAAGCTCAGCTTCAATTTGAGTGAGACGAGCATCAACTGAAGTGTGAAGCTCAGTGTTAGCAGTCTGAATTGCTTGGCGAGCTTCCTCAAAATGTTTCTTTTCAACTTCCAGTGAATGCGTAAGATTATCAACCAAAGCGTTCACTGTTTGAGCATTCTTCTGAGCGGCAGCTTGGAGAGAATCTAGAAATAGTTGTGCATCTGAAACTAGTTTTTCGACATTTGCTGTCGTCTGCTTGCAATCCTTGGTGGAGGCTTCGACTGCAAGTGAAGCTTTCTGACAGGTGGAGGTTGAGGCTTCAATGGCTTTAACAACATTAGAGATGGAAGTGTCATGCTCTTTGACAACAGTTGCCAACAGAGCCTTGATTGCCGCTTCTGAATATGCACTGCTAGAAGAGGAAGAGAGTAGTTGGTCAAGTTTGTCATTCATGGCCTTGAGATGTTTTTTCGTAACAGGAGCGTCATCATCATCATCACTCTGTACTCGATAAGGACTGAAGTAAACAGAGTCGAATTCCATGTCATCACGCCAAGAACAGGTTCAGATTCATGTGAAGGAGGTGGGGATAAAGGTGCTGAGGTAATTGGGGGATCAGAACTGAAAGTAGATGCCCCCGTATCAGATACGTTGACACGAATAGTAGGTTCGGTTGGAGAAGTAGTAGTGGTAGTAACCGTAGTGAACTGAGGGGTTGGAATTGGAATTGAGGTAGTAGTGGTGGATGAGATGGGTGGAGGAAAGGGAGCAATAGTAATAGGAACCGAGTGTGGAGGAGAACGAGGTGGTGAGTTTCGGTTACTGTCATTAGATGGTGAGGGTGGAGGCGAATTACCTCTAGGTGGACTTTCGGTTCGAGTAGCTTCGTCTTCAGTTGACTCGGGGTCGTGTTGTGTGTCAAAGGGAACATACTCAGAGTCACTTGAAGATGGGGAAGGAGACTTCGGTCTTTGAGCTTTTATCTTGATCTTTCGTTTCTTTGGAGCAGTAGGCGCTGCTTGCTCAGACTTGCGTTTCTTGGGAATAGAAACTTTGGAGGATTGACCGTCCTTTTCCCCTTTTCTATCAGGCTTCTTCCCTCATTTTACTGGTTTGTCTGCAGCGTCTAGCGAGCTTTGCATTTCTGGAGTAAGCTGTCGTGGCCTTGTAGGTGTTAGCTTCTTGTACTCATTGATTACATAGCTTTCAGGGGAAACACATCTATACATTGACTCCGGAATCGAACCAATGAAGAGAAATTTGGAGGGATTTGAGACAAAAATCCTCGTCGTGTGGAAGGTAGCAATCAATGACTTGAGTGAATCCGCCATTGCTGGAACATGAAACTTTGCCATCACCCAATTAGTGACTATAGTCCAAAACCGAGCACATGAAATTTCTGAGTGCCTTGAAGAAGAACTTATACTCTGAACCAGTTGACACCATATGATTGACCTATAATCCATGTTAACCCCATGATACAGACAATATAGAAGGGTCATGAACGCCCTGCTCGTTCCATCTGAACCTGCAATCCTCTCCGATAAACCCTTGGAGAGGAGAGTAAAGAGTCTGTTCCACTGAGGAGGAAGACAATATTTCTTGAACTTGGTGACAGTGGTGAGAAGCTCAGTGTAACCCATATCATAGAACATCATGAACAGCTGAGTAGCAGTAATGGAATCAGGGTTAATCATAGAATCGGCGACAGCAAGGTGTAGCAACAAACAAAGCCTAGCTTTTGAAATCGACGTCTTTTGATTGACGATCTCAAAGAAGATACTCTCCTTAGCTTTATCGTAAACAGCAGTGGAGTAGACGTGAGAGAGCATCGACATTGGAACACATTCAACCTTTGTGAGAGCAACCACCAGTGGGGAATACTTGAGACATTCAACCACATGAAGCATGTACGAATCATAGACAAATGGGTTCAGTTCGATGATCAGATTCTGATTGGGTTTGATGGTCAGAAGAGATGACTGAGCAGTTTGTTCGTAAACCGAGGAAGATTCAGCCATTGTTGCAGGTTTAAAGAAGAAGATGAACAGTAGAAAATCGCCGATTTGTTCTTGAGAGAGTGGAGAATTGGTAAAGTAACCCAAGAGATGTGAGAAAATCTTTTATACCATCGCCAGGAGAGAGAAAAATTCACAGTAATGATTCGACTATCTTCTGAATCGACGCCTGAAAAAGCGTGATTTGACAGTTGGGTTTTCCGAAGAAGACGTCATCAGGCGTGATATTAGGTGTTGTTTCAAATTCACGCGCCTTTTCATCCTTATCTCCTGTTCAAATTTTGAAACTTTTCAAATTCATGCTGACTCACCCTTATTTTATTTTTATTATTTAAATAAATCAACGCCACCATAAAGAACCGAAGCTATATGTCTGAAAATAGCTTATTAGCAACCGAACAAGAGTGTGGAAAAATCGTAAAGAATTCCGTGCAAGATAGTGTGAAAGATAAAGAAATAAAGGAAAATTTATGTGGGATATTAGTGATGTCAATCAAGACATGAAGCAGTTGATCCCGGGCGCGAATCTCTTCCTTCAAAGTCAAGAGAGACTTCGAAGTGCTTGTGTGGTTCCCCATGAAAATACGATCAAATACTTGTTATGAAGCATTGAAAGGCATCTTTTGATTATAAGGCTATTGATGGTGATTTATCTTCAATCTGTGCTTTGGTTCTTGACATAAGACCGAAAGTGGACGAAGTACTTGTGAGACCAATGTAGCCTGATAAACAAGTAGGTTTGATGAAATATTCAGTGACTTGATGTATTTTAGAAATCTCAAGAAAAATAAAACTGGATCTTATGCGAAGAAAACGTCTTGGTGTTTAGACAATTTCATAAAGATCACTCAAAAAGAAAAAGAGATTTCAGATGACATTCCACAAGAGTGGTTTCGTTAAATCATGGGTGAGAGCTAGAACGTTTGATTGTTCACCGTCAATTCATTAGTTGTGTTGGATTTTGGGTTTCACTCAGCTCATGGTAGAACGAAACTAAGATCATGAACACAGAAGTTGTGTAACCATAAACCTTAGTGGTAATATCTGAGAGTCTCAAGGGTTACGTTGATGAATCGAAAGCAAATGGAGAAATGAGTGGAGGTGGTTAAGGAACCGAAAGTACCTCTGTTATACAAAAAAGGACAAAGCAGACAACTCTTTACTCAATATGAGAAGAGTAAGCTAGATCATGACTTGAGTGATTTTAGCAGCCTGATTAGGAAGAGACGATTGGTGTTTATCGAATCATTAAGACTTCACTCAGAGTTTTGGAGGCTTCGGTCTACATGCAGCAGCATGCTTCAAGGGACACCTAGCTTATACAAATATAAGAAAGTTATACCTTCCCCAACATCATTTTGTGTCGCATCTGTGAACTTGAAACAATATAAGAATGGAGAGAGAATACTAAAACAAATAAAAATATTTTTGTAATTTTGGATTTTTAGAAATTCTGAAAAATAAAATAAAATAAAAATAAAAAACAAAAATAAAAAATAAAATATTTTTGGATTTTTATAATTTCTAAAAAATAATAAAAACAGAAAATAAAATATTTTTGGATTTTGGAATTTCTGAAAAATAATAAAAACAGAAAATCAAATACCATAGTAAAGCAAGCGAAACGATAAACAATATATACAAGAATATACAACCGAACCCAATCCTGAGATAAGAGGAAGCGAAATGGACCGAGCGTTAGGGTCAATTCGGTTCCTAAAAATTCCAGAGCCGAAATAGACCGAGCGTTCGGTTCATTTCGTTTCCCGAAAAATTCAAGAGTCGAAATAGACCAAGCGTTCGGTTCATTTCGGTTCCCAAAACAATTCTAGAGCCGAAATAGACCGAGCGTTCGGTTCATTTCGGTTCCTGAAAAATTCTAGAGCCGAAATAGACCGAGCGTTCGGTTCATTTCGGTTCCCGAAATATTTGAGAGCCGAAATAGACCAAGTGTTCGGTTCATTTCGGTTCCCAAAAAATTCGAGAGTCGAAATAGACCGAGCGTTCGGTTCATTTCGGTTCCCGAAAAAATCAAGAGCCGAAATAGACCGAGCGTTCGCTCTATTTCGCTTGTACAGTTTTAATTAGAAGAAAGGGGTTTCGGTACAGACTCAGCTTCCATCATTCCCAAGGCTTGGAGTATCTTATTAAAGCTTGCTTCAGGTAAGGCCTTGGTGAATATATCAGCCAGTTGATCAGCAGATCTAATGAAATGGACTTCGATATTACCATCTTCAACATGATCCTTGATAAAATGGTATCTTAGTGCAATATGTTTTGTCTTGGAGTGTTGCATTGGATTGTGACATATTCTAATCGCGTTTTCAGAGTCACAACAGAGGGCAATTTTCTTCATGCTTAGTCCATAATCCCTAAGTTGGCTTTGTATCCATACAACTTGTGAAGTACAGGATGTTGCGGCGATGTACTCAGCTTCGGCTGTAGAAAGAGACACGTAAGTTTGTTTCTTTGATTGCCAACTGACGAGTTTCGCTTCAGATACCGAAAAATATTCTTCACAGCCCTCATGTGAGGTTCGCGTGGATTAGCTTGAAACCTGGCATAATAACAGATAAAAAACATTATATCTGGTCGACTAGCTATCAGATACATTAAGGACCCTATCATTTGTCGATATAGGGTCATGTCAACAGCCGCTTTTTCCAGAGAATGTGTTAACTTCGTGCCAAAAACCATAGGAACCTTCACTTTTGAGTCTCCCATCATACCGAACTTTGCTAGTAGAGTCTTCGTGTAAGCCTCCGGATTAATAAAAATGCCTTCGGGTCCCTGTGTAATATTCAGTCCAAGGAAAAAGTTAATTGGACCCATTGCGCTCATTTCAAATTTAGTCTCCATCAACTTCCTGAATTCGGCTGTTAAGCTAGGATTCGTGGAGCCGAAGATGATGTCATCGAAGTAAATTTGAACTATCATTAAATGTTCGCCTTCTTTCTTGTGAAAGAAGGTTGGGTCAACCGAACCTTGTTTGAATTTGGACAACTTAAGAAAGCGTGTTAGAGTTTCATACCATGCTCTCGGGACTTGTTTCAAACCGTAGACTGCTTTATCCAGAATGTAGCAATGATCTGGATACTTCTCGTTCACAAATCCAGGTGGCTGCTCAACATACACCGTTTCTTCGAGTTCCCCATTCAAGAAAGCACATTTGGCGTCCATTTGGAAAACTTCGAATGTAACACCCGTTTATTTATTAGATAAATAAATAAATTAATGAACAAATAGTAGCCCTAAAATAAATAATTGAAAGTTTAGGGGGTTAAGAATATAATTTCCGGATTAGTTATAAAGAATTTTTGAAGTCAGGGGCTCCGTGGTAATTATTGGATTAAAGTTGAAAAGATATTATGAAGGCAGGGGCTAAAGTGTAAGTCTTGGATTCAATTTGAGAATAAATTGTGGAGGAGGGGCTGTCTAGTAACTATTGGGTTTATTCTGAAAAGAATTTTAGGAGCCGAAGTCTAAAGGGTAAATAATGGAGCAAAATTGAAATCATTTCATGAAGGAGGGGTTGTTTCTGCCATTCTGGCAATGAGTTTATGGTGGTAACGGGTATATAACCCTCCGTGTAACCCTAACCCTAGAGGTGTTGTGCAGCCGCCACTTATACTCCTTCGTCCCCAGGGCCGCTGCCACCCTTATGCCTCCACCACCGGCGTCGTTCTACTGCCGCTAAAGATGTGAACCGTCACCATCTCGTTTCCGATCAACGACGAGGACAAGGACCACCAGCATTCGCCTCTCCATCCGGCTACCACCATCCTCCAGAGTCCTCTCAACCGCCACCTCTAGGCCACTGCTTGCACCACCATCGCTGCTGTCGGACGACGTGTGTAACCAAGGAAAAACCAGTGAACAATCGTCATTGCGCCATCCCCGGTGAGGACTACGCCATTGTAAGCATTGTTGTTCCGCCGTTGCTGTTGCCGAGCGGTTGAGTTGCCATCACTTCAACAGCGGTTTAACCGCCGCCTCTGTCGTTGTTAGTCGTTGTTGCTGCCGTTCTCATGGTTGCTGTGTTCCAGCCACGACTCGCCGCCGCCGCCTATGCAACTCTCATGTTTCTCCGGTCATTGTTTAGCGTCCCAAAGGACTTCCATGTTTGTGTTTCACGTGGGTGCTAGTACGTTGTCGCTTCAAGTTCGAGTGATGTGTGGTCGTTTGGTCTAGCCGAAAATCAAGAACAGCCACCGCCACCACCGTGTACCACCACCGACCACCACAAGGGTGGTTGCGGGTGTGTGTTTATTTAGTATAGTGTTTGTGTGTGTTTATTTCGTGAGTTCATTGTAATTGTAAAAATTGGAATAATGAAAGGAAAGTCAAACCACCACCGTTAGGTGGTGGCTGCCGCCACCGGCCGCCGTGGCGGGTGGCGGTGTGCTTGCCTCGTTGAGTTCGATTCGTTTAGGGTGCTTGAAACTCTAATGGGCCTTGTAAGCTCTAATGGACCCTAATTGACCCAAATAAAACCCTAATGGACTTAATGATATTCTAGCGGGCCTAATAGGCCCAATAAAGCCCTAATTGACCTACAAGTCCAACAAATTGATAAATGGGCTAGTATTTGGGTTGGAAACCCTAATTAGGGTTTGGAAAACCCTAATGCCAATAAAACCCTAATTTAGGGAATTAACCGGGACACACGGGAATTATTTAATAACTTGAGATATTAAATAATAACCATTGGCAAAGATTAATCTAAGCAATATTGGACTTAATGGATTAAGTCCTTAGTGGATTAAGTCCTTAGTGGATTAAATCCTTAATGGGTTAAGTAGCAAAACTTAACCCTAATCATCATTTTATGTGAAACCCTAAATTCACTTGGGCCTTAAGTTGGGCCTTTCTATTGGGCTTTGATGATTGGGATAATAATGGGCCATCCAAGAACAAGTAAATGGGCTAAAATAATTTAATGGGCCTAGGGTAAGGCCCATGTAAGGGGTTGGGCCTAATTTGGAAAATTGGGCCATAGTTTGGGCCTTAATGATTATATGATTTTGGGCCTTAGAATAAGACCATGTATAGGCCTGGGCCCAATTTGGAAAATTGGGCCATGTGTTGGGCTTTGATTCCTAATTGACTTTGGGCCTACGGATTGGGCCTTAGGCTTGAATAAGCCAAGCTTGGGGTAATGTAGTAATTATCCAAAGAATGTACTTATGGTTATGTAGTGGAACCTAATTATTAATTGGGTGATGTTTTGATATTGACAGTTCGGGAATCTGTCATCCAACAGCTGGGGTTGGGTCTGCGGGACTTCAGCAGTGTGGGACTATGTCTATGGGACTTCAGCAGTGTGAGGTGAGCTACCTTCCAGTAGCGGTGGGTCTACGACCACAATGTCGGCCCACCAGTAGGCGTTATATGTTAGATGATTGGCTTTGTGATATTCATCTAGGTTTGCTACTACCTGATATGTTTACGTGCTAGCATGATATGTTATATGTGACAGTGGTAGTAGGGGGATAATAGTCCCCGAGTTCGGTCGTTAGGACCGAAGGTTAGGTCGGGCACCCCAGAATTTCCTGACAGTATGTTTATGCTATGATATTATGTGGTAGTAGTAGGAGGTGAAATAGTCCTCGGATGTCGGTCGTAAGGACCAACGGGTAAGTCAATCACCCCGGAATGGCTTAACCTGGGTAGTCAGGCACCCCATAATTGCCTGGCAGTATATGTGTGTTATATGGTAATGGTAGGGGTGAAATAGTCCCCGGTAGTCGGGTGAAACAGACCGACGGGTAAGTCAAGCAGCCCAGAATGGTTTGACCTGGGTAAGTCAAGCACCCTACAATGGCTTGACCTGGGTAAGTCAAGCACCCCAGAATGGCTTGACCTGGGTAGTCAGGCACCCCAGAATTGCCTGACAGTATGTTATTGTATGGTGTGTGGTATGATGGGGGAACTCACTAAGCTTTGTACTTACGGTTTACAGTTTTGGTTTCGGGTACTCATTTTCAAAAGAAAGGAGCTAGCTTGATTGCAACGCATCACACTATGTTTTCCACACATGAGATCTTTGGGATTACACTCTGATATTGTTTTATGGTAACATGTTTTGATTATTCCTACTTTGGTTTAACATGACATGATATTATGGATGTTTTCTTGTACTGTTGGTTTTATAATAACTTAATTAAAACGAATTTTTTGGCCTTGAATTTTGGGATGTTACAAGTTGGTATCAGAGCCTTGGTTTGAGGGATTCGGACACACTCTCGGGTGTGTCTGAACTCAAACTAAGGACTTGATATGAAAATTTTTAAAAGTAAAATCATTTTATGAAAAGAAGTTTGAAAAGAATTTGAAAGAGAAAAGAACCTTGAAAAGAACAAAGTGTGTGATGCGTGTAATCAGCTGAGCTCAAGTAAGTTTTCCCCAAGATACCCATACATGTTGTGATATGTTATGTTATGATATGATTATGAGAATTGCATGCTACATTAGGGCTAAGGATCTAGGAATGATGCCTTATATGCCTATTGTATGTGCTTGTAGACTTGCATGCTAGTACTGATCAGTCAGTGATAGGGTAGCCTGTTTAGGTTATGCCTGATTGTGTGAGCCTTTGAATTGCATGTATAGATTCCTGATTAGAGAATAGAAAGGTTTGATTGAAATATGATGGTTAGATTTTCCATTGTCTGAATGCTGTTTGCTTTGTGCTTTGTGGGACTCTTAGTGATGTGAGTTAGCTACTAAGTGAATATGCTAAGTCACATGGGACACATGCCGGATAATCTTAGAGTGATGGACTTGACCCTATTACGCAGCTCTTGTCTGAGTCCAACCGTTCTAGGTATGGGTCTTTTACTCGAAGGATTATATGATCTCTATTGCATGTGGCTATATTCACGAGGTAGCTAGTTGACATTACTGGGAATCTTTCAGCAGCTGAGGACTGGGTGAATTTGGGAACCTAGGAAAGCCTAGGATATGTTTCAGTGGGTTAGTAGCAAGGTTTAGTGAGACTTGGGTGTATCAGATTGAGGAAGTGACTTGGAGGATCCGAGAGGATTGCTGAGGAAAGTATGGATAGGTGTGGAAGGTAGTATTGGGTCCGTACTACTGAAAGCACAGGATCCATACTCAAATCGGTGAGAGTCTTGGAGAATCTGAGAAGCTTCGGAGAGGAGTTAGTGACCCGGTTTGGGGACAGAGGATGTTCCAGTGTTGCAGCTTATCCATTGGCAAGTGAGCTAGTGAGCATGACAGGGTGTCAGACCCTGAAGGATATGACTTCCAAGAGTTTGTAGATACGAGATCGATTGGGAGCACTTTGAGAAGAGAGGTTCGTGCTAGGTGCGTATAGTAGGGGATTTCGGGAAGAGACCCATAACTTCTGAACATCGGGTGAAAGGACAGTAGGGCCGGAGTCAGTGCAACACGTGCAGGAAAGTGCAGAAGGGAGTTTGTCGCTCCAAGGGTTTAGGCTGCTACAGGGTAGCGGGGTTGGTCATGTCAGCAGAAGGTGATCAGTATTCCTCTAGATGTTGCGGGTATGTCATCTTCTATTGCTACTAGATGGATTTTGGGATACGTATTACTTTGGGATCGTGAGTGAGTTTGGACAAGTCAGATCTCGGGGCGGTTTTCTGCTAGTGTTTGGGTTATCAAGGATCATATATGCCATCATGCATGTCGAAAGGTCCTTGATGAACCCACAGAGGGATGCATCTTGCAGAGTGGGTTCTGCGTGCGCCGTATCATTCCGGATCTTTGTCGGGATCTATGCAGGAGTATTATTTAGAGGATACTCGGTCAGGGTTAGAGTGATAGTTCTTCAATGAAGTCTGCGGTCAGTGGTCCTATCATGGTTCAGGAATGGTCAACAATTGTCTATGGATGAACTTTGGAGTTCAAGGCACTACCGTTGCTAGGACAGGACTGGTAACATGAAGAGGGTAGTGTCAGTTGCGGGTGTTAGGTGCATAAGTGGTTGGTCATCGGATGTTCAAGGGAATTGTATTTTCGCATGGGCTGTGTTCGGTTAGAGTTCAGTGGTGCTGCAAGATTAGAAGTGGGAATGAGGATTCGTCAGCCAGAGTAAAGATTAAGGCCATCAGTTGATAGCATGGGAGGTGGATTAAGGTGTCAGACTAGACCAGATTACAAGAGCACTCATCAAGATTTCCGAGGATGGGCGATCTTAAGGTTTAACCGGTGATTAATCGCTAGCATTGGTAAGCACAGGTTGTCAACAGTGGGATATTAGAAAGCGAGACGGATTGGGAATCCTGAAATTCTCGCATGCTGTGAAGACTTAGTCGAATCTACGTAGGGGAGAGACTTTTTGTAAGTTCTCCAACTGTGAGTTTTGGTTGCGCGAGGTGCAATCTCTTGGGCACCTTGTCAAGCAGAAGGGTATTCTGGTCGATCCGGCCAGGATAGACGCCTTGAGGCAGTGGGAGATTCCGAGGTCTCCAGCTGAGATTCGGAGTTTCCTGCATCTAGCGGGTTATTACCGGAGATTTATACGAGACTTCTCCGATATTGCAGTTCCTTTGACCCGACTGACCAAGAAGTCGGTGGCCTGAGCAGAAGGCAGCCTTCGAGACTCTCAGACAGCGGTTGTGCGAGGCACCGATTCTCACCCTGCCAGAGGGTGTAGATGATTTCGTGGGTTACTATGACGCTTTGATTACGGGCATGGGTACGATACTGATACAGTGGGGTCACGTGACAGCAGGTTTCGGGAACCAGGGTAGAGCTCCAGTTAGGACTCAAGTTCAGTTGAGGGTTAGGTCGAGTGCGTGTTCGACCTGGTTTGGAAAGTGTTGTAAGACTACAAGGGTAGCCATAGCATGCACTAGCAGTCAGTTAGTATGGAAAGTGTTGTAAGACTACGGGGTTAGCCGTAGCATTTACTAGTAGTCAGTTAGTATGGAAAGTGTTGTAAGACTACGGGGGTAGTCGTAGCATTCACTAGCAGTCAGTTAGTTTGGAAAGTGTTGTAAGACTATGGGGGGTAGCCGTAGCATTCACTAGCAGTCAGTTAGTATGGAAAGTGTCGTAAGACTACGGGGCTAGCCGTAGCATTCACTAGTGGTCAGTTAGCATGGGAAATGTTGTAAGACTGTGGGGGTAGCCGTAGCATTCACTAGCGGCCATAATGTGTTAGAGTGCTGTAAGTCTGCGGGTGTAGCTGTAACATTCACTAGCAGTCACATAGTATTAGAGTGTTGTAAGTCTGTGGGTGTATCTATAGCATTCACTAGCAGCTAGATAGTGAAGGGTGATGTAAGTCTGCGGGTGTAGCCGTAGCATTCGATAGGTTGGTAGATAGCATGAGTGCGTTGTTAGGACGCGGAAGGAGCAATAGTACCCACCAGTTCGGGTGCAACAATGAGGATATGGAAATCCACAGATTCGATTTCGGATTTACCCAAATGGATTAGATCTGGTTAAGCCAGTAATGAGAATGTAGGGACGTCACTACAGTTATGAGATCAGGGAAGCAATGGACTGCTTAAGGTCATTTGTGATATAAGGCTACCATTGGTTAGGTAGCAATCGCTTTTAGTCTTGGATTGGATGATGACAGGATTCGACGCATGGACCCGATCGGTTAGATCAGGAGGTTGTTAGAGCCACAGTGACATGATAACTAATGGCAACTAGTTCCAGGGAAGTATTTCGTTCAGAAGTCGTGTGAGACAACTAAGTGGGGAGTCCTTTGGCTCCGCAGCCGGGCCGGAACCCGACATTTCAGATCATTGGTGAATGAATCGAGACCAGGCAGGTCTTGGTAGATTCTGGAAAGCAGCCGTGTGGCAACATACTGCTTCTGGCAGTTCAGTGTTCGGACAGTTTTAGCGTTTGGGCAGTGTTAGTATTTGCGTTTCAGGTTGCAAATATGGACGGAATAGCTGGTTGATTGGGAAGTGGCAAGTCACTCGCAGCGGGATTATTTGAGCCTTAGCCGAGTATAAGTGACCTGCAGAGATAATTTGGCTTGTGGTCCTGATTTATAGTGGAAACCACAGACTATCAGAAGTTGAGTAGTCAGTTGAGGCATAAACAGACTAGATTCAACGATAATGATTCAGTATGAGTGGTCTGTCAGGGAATCAGACCATCTCAAGACAACAGATTTCAGACAGAGTAGATGTGAACTTGTTGCGAGGAATTCGTTCATATGAGAATTTTAGGTCGTGCGAAGATTGGTCACGGTTACCCTGGGAAGGCCAGGGTGTGCCCAGGATTGTGGCCATGATACTTGAGTGGTTGGCGTGTAAGGGATGGTAAGAAATGATTTCGAGGACGAAATCTAATTTAAGTGGGGGAGAGTTGTAACACCCATTTATTTGTTAGATAAATAAATAAATTAATGAACAAATAGTAGCCCTAAAATAAATAATTGAAAGTTTAGGGGGTTAAGAATATAATTTCCGGATTAGTTATAAAGAATTTTTGAAGTCAGGGGCTCCGTGGTAATTATTGGATTAAAGTTGAAAAGATATTATGAAGGCAGGGGCTAAAGTGTAAGTCTTGGATTCAATTTGAGAATAAATTGTGGAGGAGGGGCTGTCTAGTAACTATTGGGTTTATTCTGAAAAGAATTTTAGGAGACGGAGTCTAAAGGGTAAATATTGGAGCAAAATTGAAATAATTTCATGAAGGAGGGGTTGTTTCTGCCATTATGGCAATGAGTTTATGGTGGTAACGGGTATATAACCCTCCGTGTAACCCTAACCCTAGAGGTGTTGTGCAGCCGCCACTTATACTCCTTCCTCCCCAGCGCCGATGCCACCCTTATGCCTCCACCACCGGCGTCGTTCTACTGCCGCTGAAGATGTGAACCGTCACCATGTCCTTTCCGATCAACGACAACGACAAGGACCACCAACATCCGCCTCTCCATCTGGCTACCACCATCCTCCGGAGTCCTCTCAACCGCCACCTCTAGGCCACTGCTTGCACCACCATCGCTGCTGTCGGATGACGTGTGTAACCAAGGAAAAACCACCAAACAGTCGCCATTGCGCCATCCCCGGTGAGGACTACGCCGTCGTAAGCGTTGTTGTTCCGCTGCTGCCGTTGCCGAGCGGTTGCGTTGCCACCACTTCAACAGCGGTTCAACCGCCGCCTCTGTCATTGTTAGTCGTTGTTGCTGCCGTTCTCATGGTTGCAGTGTTCCAGCCACGACTCGCCGCCGCCGCCTGTGCAACTCTCATGTTGCTCCGGTCATTGTTTAGCGTCCCAAAGGACTGCCATGTTTGTGTTTCACGTGGGTGCTAGTGCGTTGTCGCTTCAAGTTCGAGTGATGTGTGGTCGTTTGGTCTAGCCGGAAATCAAGAACAGCCACCGCCACCACCGTGAGGTGGTGGCTGCCACCGTGTACCACCACCGACCACCACAAGGGTGGTTGCGGGTGTGTGTTTATTTAGTATAGTGTGTGTGTGTGTTTATTTTGTGACTTCATTGTAATTGTAAAAATTGGAATAATGAAAGGAAAGTCAAACCACCACCGTTAGGTGGTGGCTGCCGCCACCGGCCGCCGTGTCGGGTGGCGGTGTGCTTGCCTCGTTGAGTTCGATTCGTTTAGGGTGCTTGAAACCCTAATGGGCCTTGTAAGCTCTAATGGACCCTAATTGACCCAAATAAAACCCTAATGGACTTAATGATATTCTAGCGGGCCTAATAGGCGTAATAAAGCCCTAATTGACCTACAAGTCCAACAAATTGATAAATAGACTAGTATTTGGGTTGGAAACCCTAATTAGGGTTTGGAAAACCCTTATGCCAATAAAACCCTAATTTGGGGAATTAACCGGGACACATGGGAATTATTTAATAACTTCAGATATTAAATAATAATCATTGGCAAAGATTAATCTAAGCAATATTGGACTTAATGGATTAAGTCCTTAGTGGATTAAGTCCTTAATGGGTTAAGTAGGAAACTTAACCCTAATCATCATTTTATGTGAAACCCTAAATTCACTTGGGCCTTAAGTTGGGCCTTTCTATTGGGCTTTGATGATTGGGATAATAATGGGCCATCCAAGAACAAGCAAATGGGCTAAAATAATTTAATGGGCCTAAGGTAAGGCCCATGTAAAGGGTTGGGCCTAATTTGGAAAATTGGGCCATAGATGGGCCATAGTTTTGGCGTTAATGATTATATGATTTTGGGCCTTAGAATAAGACCATGTATAGGCCTGGGCCCAATTTGGAAAATTGGGCCATGTGTTGGGCTTTGATTCCTAATTGACTTTGGACCTACGGATTGGGCCTTAGGCTTGAAAAAGCCAAGCTTGGGGTAATGTAGTAATTATCCAAAGAATGTACTTATGGTTATGTAGTGGAACCCAATTATTAATTGGGTGATGTTTTGATATTGACAGTTCGGGAATCTGTCATCCAGCAGCTGGGGTTGGGTCTGCGGGACTTCAGCAGTGTGGGACTATGTCTACGGGACTTCAGTAGTGTGAGGTGAGTTACCTTCCAGTAGCGGTGGGTCTACGGCCACAATACCGGCCCACCTGTAGGGGTTGTATGTTAGATGATTGTCTTTGTGATATTCATATAGGTTTGCTACTACCTGATATGTTTACATGCTAGCATGATATGTTATATGTGATAGTGGTAGTAGGGGGAGAATAGTTCCCGAGTTCGGTCGTTAGGACCGAAGGGTAGGTCGGGCACCACAGAATTGCCTGATAGTATGTTTATGCTATGATATTACGTAGTAGTAGTAGGAGGTGAAATAGTCCTCGGATGTCGGTTGTAAGGACCAACGGGTAAGTCAAGCACCCCAGAATGGCTTGACCTGGGTACTCAGGCACCCCAGAATTGTCTGGCAGTTTATGTGTGTTATATGGTAGTGGTAGGGGTGAAATAGTCCCCGGTAGTCGGGTGAAACAGACCGACGGGTAAGTCAAGCACCCTAGAATGGCTTGACCTGGGTAAGTCAAGCACCCCAGAATGGCTTCACCTGGGTATGTCAGGCACCCCAGAATTGCCTGACAGTATGTTATTGTATGGTGTGTGGTATGATGGGGGAACTCACTAAGCTTTGTGCTTACGGTTTACAGTTTTGGTTTCAGGTACTCGTTTTCAAAGGAAAGGAGCTGGCTTGATCGCAACGCATCACACTATGTTTTCCGCACATGAGATCTTTGGGATTACACTCTGATATTGTTTTATGGTAACATGTTTTGATTATTCCTACTTTGGTTTAACATGACATGATATCATGGATGTTTTGTTATACTGTTGGTTTTATAATAACTTAATTAAAACGAATTTTTTGGCCTTGAATTTTGGGATGTTACATCGAAGTTTTTGTGTGCAGCATACGCTAGAAAGATTCTTACTGATTCCAACCTTGCTACGGGAGCGAATGTCTCTTCGTAGTCTATCCCTTCTTCTTGACAATATCCCTTCACAACCAGCATCGCTTTGTTATGAATTACATTCCCTTCTTTGTCCATTTTGTTTCGAAATACCCTATTCAGTCCAACTACAGATACATCCTTTGGTGTAGCAATCAGTCTCCATACGTTGTTTCGCTCAAACTCGTTGAGTTCGTCTTGCATTGCATGTACCCAATCTGATTGATTGAGTGCAGTGTTGACAGTCTTCGGTTCAATTTTGGAGACAAACGAATTAAACATGCAAAATTCCACTTGAGAGAATAATGCAGTTTGCTTCGCTTTCAGTTGAGAACGAGTAAGAATTCTTTCTGATGAATCACCAATGATTTGGGTTTTTGGATGATCTTTTGTCCATTTGGTGAGAGGAGGGTAATTTGGATCATAGGAGGGATCTAACTCAGCATTTACTTCTTCTTCGAATTCTGACTGAGTATCATCATCATTTGTATTTGCATTCTCCCCCTCAAATGATGAGACAGTTTCGCCTTCAGGCATTGAATTCTCCCCCTCAACTGGACGTTCGGTTGATATGGTAGTTGATGGGTTCTCCCCCTGGAATGATAATTCAGGGTTATCAGATGAAGATGAACCCTCCCCATGAAATGTAGAATTTTCTTTTGGAGGTTCTCTTGGACTAGGCTGTTCGGTAGTTCCCGGTTGTTCTTTTTCCATAACCATCGCTGCATCATCAATGATTTGCTTCAAGGAATCAATCTTATTGTCAGCAACCTTTGCTTCAGAGTGAATGGCTTTCTCTGGTTCATCGAACAATAACATATATTGCTCAAATAATTTGGAAATGGAAACAGTGACTTGACCAGACGTTGGAAAGATTTCCTCCATTGAACCTTCGTTTGTTTGAAGCTTTTTGACGTAGTTGTCATCGAAGGTGACATAATAGGTTTCTTCAATTTTCTTGGAACGTTTGTTCAGAACCCTATATGCCTTGGAGTTTAAGGAGTAGCCAAGAAAAGTCCCTTCATCGGCTTTGACATCAAACTTGTTTCGGTGCTCCTTTGAATTGAAAATAAAGCATCTGGAACCGAACACATGGAAGAACTTGACATTTGGCTTACGACTGTTCAAGATCTCATATGGAGTAATAGAAAAGCGCTTGTTGAGAAGAGATCTGTTCTGTGTGTAGCAGGCAGCAACAATAGCATGAGCCCAGAAATATAAAGGCAATGAGGCGAAACTGAGCATGGTTCGGGCTGCTTCACACAACGAGCGGTTTCGCCTTTCAACGACACCATTTTGTTGTGGAGTGTAGGGAGCAGAAAAGTTGTGAGATACTCCATTTTCAGCAAGAAAGTCTTCAAATTCATTGTTTTTGAACTCTAGCCCATTGTCACTTCGAATATTTCTTACCAGCTTTCTCAGTTAAAGCTCTATTTTCTTGACAAATACCTTGAGCTTTGGTGTAGCCTCTGATTTCTGTTTAAGAAAAAATACCCAGGTGAAACGAGAAAAGTTATCTACTATTACTAGTATATATTTGTTACCACCAATGCTTTCAATAGCCGAATGTCCACATAAATCTATATACAGAAGCTCAAGTGGTTCAATGATCTTCGTGTTGACACGTGTTGGATGACTTTTCCTGCTTTGTTTTCCCATTTCACATGCAGCACACAGATGTTATTTATCAAACTTGAGTATTGGAAGTCCTCACACATGATCACCAAGAACTAGCTTGTTGATGTCTTTGAAGTTGAGGTGCGAGAGCCTTCGGTGCCATAACCAACTTTTGTCTGAGTGTCCTTTCATTAGCAGACACACAGCTGGCTTCCCTCGAATGGGATTGAGATTCAGTGGGTACATTTCGCCTTTTCTTTTGGATTTTAACAAAACTGATTTGGTCTTCTTCTCTACTATTTCAGATCCTTCATCATCGAACAAAACCTTCAGTCCAGTTCCCACTACCAGTTGTGAAACACTGATGAGATTGTGTTGTAATCCCTCTACGTATGCTACTTTTCGGATTGAAAATTTGCCATTTGTGATCATTCCATAGCCTTTTATTGTGCCAAATGAGTTGTTCCCATAATTGACACATCCACCATCCTTAATAGCTCGAAACTCCCGAAGCTCTTCCTTTCTCCCTGTCATGTGACGTGGGCAGCCACTATCAATGTACCATTCGTCGTCGAACTGCTCGTCACGCATAACCTGCAAAAATCAAGCAGATTTAGGAACCCAAAGTTTCTTGGGTCCATGTGAGCCTTTTATAGAATAGGATATAACAATAGAAGAGTCAACCAAGTAAGTTTGTTTGATTAGGGTTGTTTCATCTTTTCTTTTGATTGTAAAAACTTTGATTTTATTATCTGTTGATGCTTCAACCTTAGGTCTAGGAATTAGATCTTTATTGTTTTCTAACTTTTGGTTTTGTTTCCTTGAGTTAGTATTCATCTTCTTTTCATCTCCTAAGACGATCTTCCCTTTTCCCTTCACATTTTCTTTAGGATTGTGCTTTGAGTGAGAGGAATGTGTTTTAGAAGCAAAACCTTGCTTTTGGGTCCTTTCGCTTGTCGATGAGGAATCGAAACTTTCCTTTCGGTTGTTGAGTGGAGAGCCGAAACCACTCTTTCGGTTTCTTTCGCTTCTATTTTGGGGACCGAAACTTCCCTTTCAGTTTGATTGGCTACATGAATAGCATTGAGAACAAGAAGTAGCTTGATTCATTGACACTCCTTTATCCTTAACGGTTTGAATTTTGTCTGATTGAACGTAATTTGGGTTTTGAGACCGCCAAAACTGTTTCCTTTCAGCGAGATTCTTCTTGTATCTCCTGTTACGTTGATGTTTCTTTTCAGACACCTGTTTGGGTGTTTTATGGATGTTGGCCGTCGGTTTCGATCTTTTATCATGAGTTTCGCTCTTTAACGAGGAGGTTTCGCTTGTCACCTTAACTGATTCACTTGGAATCTTTTTGGTGCCACCGGTTGTTGGCATATCAAAATGTGTAGGCTTGTTGAGTGGTTCTTCCACATAGCTGCCTTTAACCCTCCATGATGTTTTCTCAGATAGACCGATCGTTTCATCAGCATTGTCTATTGGTGCCGACCAGAAGAATTCATCACATCCATCAGCATTATCTTCATTCACTAATGCTGTGAGTTAGGCTGTTTGCTTTTGTGTAACGCCGGTAACTGCATAAACTTGATTTGGCGTGGTTTAGACCTTCTGATACACCACAACCTTTTCTTTCATAACTTTGGACTTATTTTGGGATAAACGAGCGAATTCAACCGAGTTTTCAGAAATGAGATTTTTGGTAGGTTCGGGTTCGCTCTTGATAAATGCAGAACAGTCCACCTCATTTTCTACGGATATTTCACTCATATCATCATCCTCATCAAATTCAGAAGCATTTTCAACGTTAATTTTTGTTTCTGAACTCAATTTGGCATTCAACGAATCAAATTTCTGAACAGTTTCGGTTTTAATTTTCAATTTATCATTTTCGTCCAATAAATTCTTAAGCATGTCCTTGTGGTCTTTGGACTGGATAAAAGATTCAATTTTGTCAAGACCAATTTTATATCCAGGAGAAACTTCATCAGACGAGACTACAACTTCACAATCATAAGCATCAGCATCAATTACGTCCTCCTTTAATTCAAGGAAAGGAAGAATCATACTGTGAATTTTCCTGCCTATTTCACAATCCAGATGCAATTGAGTGATATTGAAATACAAACGTTTAGCAATTAAACAAAAAACATTTCTCTGTTTTAAAAGCTTCAAATTATCGCTTTTCAAATAAATTGTCCCATCCTTAATTCTAATTAACTCTTTCTCCTTTTGCTCAATCCACATTCGCCTCTCCTCACTCTTCAAAGACACCCTGCTGAGTTGATCAGTTAGGTTAGAATTTGTGAGACGATTTTGGGTTAAACTACCATTTAAACTAGAAAATTTAGATTTTAATCCGTTCAATTCTTTTTCATAGTTTGTGCCAGGGATTTTTAATGATTCGAGAATAGATTGTACCTTTTTGATCAACTGGTCGCACTCATTGATCTGCTCACCAACAGGCTTGGTAGCGAAGCACCTGTCTTCTCGTTCCTTCACTACATCTTTACCCCCATCAGTGGTGTAACCCCTCATCTGTGACACTCCAGCTGTCACCGCTAAGCACTTTCCTTCAGCAGCATACTCATCCTCTTTCGCCATGAAAGCTCTGCCATGTGTAGGCCTTCTCACCTCTTCATCCTCTGAGTCAGTTGACCAGACTTCAACACCACCAAATTCATCATCTGCAACATTTTCCTGCACAATAAGAACATTCATAGTGTTATTTGCAGCAACTTTCTTCTTCTTAATATCTTCAAGCTTTCGCAGGTGGTATGCTTCATCGTCTTCACTCTCATTCTTCTCAGTCATCTTCCTCAACATACAGTCCTTGGCAAAGTGGTTTTTGCCTCCACAAAAGTGAAAATTAAATCCTGAGTCACTTGACATCTTGCTTTCCTTCTTCGGTTCTTCTTGCTGGGGAGTGATCTTCGGTTCCTCCTTTGCCTTTTCTGAACTGTAGTTTCCTTGCCAGTTTCGGTTCTTATTGGTGAGAAACTTTCTGCGAATGAACTTCTTTGGGTTTGAAACCATCAAAGCATATTCTTCATTGGTCAGATCAAATTCAGAGAGATCCAATTCTTCTTCTTCTTCAACTGCATTCTTTCCTTTGGAAATTAGGGCCAAAGAACCCATGCTAGAAACCACATTCTTTTTTTTAGTTACTGCAACTTCATGTGACTTTAGTACACCCACTAGTTTCGCCAAAGAGTAAGACTTGAATTGTTCATGGGCCTTTACAGTAGACAGTACAGCCATCCATTCGGATCTTAGGCCATTCATGAATGTGACCTTCTGCTCAATAACTTTCCTCTCTATGTCATGCTTTATCATTTTGCTAAGAAGATGATTAAAGCGATCAAAGGCTTGGATAAGCTTCTCTTCAGGTTTCTGCTTGAAGTCTCCAAACTCTGAAAGCAATAGAGTCTGGATCGAATGCTCAAGATCCTCATCGGTAGAATACAACTCTTTCAACCTGTCCCAAACCTCTTTCGTCGTCGTGCATAAGCTAACCAACTGAAAGGTGTCAGACTGTAGGGAAAATCTGATCATTCTTAGCGCTTTAATATTGCATACAAACTTCTCCTTTTCATCTTGAGGAACATCTTTAACATCAACCACAACTTGGTTGTATTCCTTTTGAGTCTTTATGATTCGGTTTGTGCCAGTGTGAGCGAACGGACCTACAGTGATCGCTTCCCAGATTAATTACCCATTGTCTTTAGAACCAATCACATAATCTTCAAAGTGATGCGTCCATACTTCGTAATCCTGAGTATATAGAATGGGAATCCTAGTGGTGGATCCAATGCTGTTGGAGATGTTGATAGGGTTTGCATTGGAATCGTCGAGTGACATGATGATATTGCGAAAAACCTATTCAAGATCAGACTTATAAACAAAGTCAGGGTAAAATCGAAATCCAAGAACTACGTCAACAACAAGATGACGGCTTCTAACAGAGATCAATATTAGCAGAAAACCCTGAAACCTTCTTCGACAGAAGAGATGCGTATAGATTACACAGTCTCCTGCTCTGATACCAATTGATGAGATAAAAACTCTTTAGATCGATAGATTAAAACGTATGTCGAATGATTAAAACGTAGTCACACCTCAGCAGAGCTCGATTAAGAACTTCCACTGTAGAGGTACGTTAGGGTTTACAGTACACTTGATAAAAATAATAATGAATGTGTTAATGATAAGATTGCATGCATGCAACTTATATACTAAACCCTAAAACAAACACATGGCTGCACAGGCCCAAACCGGTGATAAAACTGGACTAACAACCGAGCCCAAGACGCAACACAATAGGCCCGAATCTACATAATTGGAAGGATCAAGGCTAGAAGACATAGAATGGGAAGATCTCGAGGAAGACGAAGATAATGGCCAAGGAAAAAAACAAAGGGTGGAGTAGTGGATTAAGTTACATGTTTGAGTTTTAAGTTTTAAGTTTATGTTTTCTGTTTTGACTTTTGATGTTTGTTGGATTTGATGTAATCTATTTTGAATTTTCGATGTTTGTTTGATTGCAAGTTTTAAGTTTATCTAATATGTTTTGAATTTTGGTACATGGTACCACAATATTTTGTACATCGTACCGGAGCATCCCGAAGCATACCGAAATGAGCCTACCCCCTCGTACCGAATTTCAGGGACCTAGCAAATTGCATACCGCGTACCCGTACCCGTACCAAAGTGTACCACGAATTATGTGACTATGGTTTCAGGTTTTGATGATAAAGTTTTTCAAGTCTAGAAAATATAAACAATATGATGTTGCTATAAACTAACAAGTGAAAGACATATAATGGCTAGGGTTTCGTATTATTATCAAAGAGAAGTACACATACAATGAAAGGGAAAGAGATAATATATAGACTAGGTAATTAGGCTTTCCTAGCTAAAAGGCCCACAATCTTATTAGGCTAACATACCCCCTCAAACTAACAATGCAACAACAATAAGCATTGAGAGTTTGTGAGACAGAAAATGGAATCGAGGAGCAGTCAACGGTTTCGTAACAATATCAGCAATCTGCAAAGAGGAAGGAACATAAGGAATGGAGACAGTTCCCTTCTGGAGATGATGACGTGTGAAATGACAGTCAATCTCAACGTGCTTTGTGCGCTCATGAAACACTGATTTCTTGGCAATCATTATCGCACTCTCGTTGTCACAATACAAAGGGGTAGGCTGAGAGATGTGAACGCCCATATCTGCAAGAAGCCATCTCAACCAAATAATCTTACAAGTGGCGATAGCCATGGCTCGATACTCAGATTTTGTAGAAGATCGAGAAACAACATCTTGTTTCTTGCTTTTCCATGATATCAATAAATCTCCAAGAAAAACACAATACCCAGTTGTGGACGTACGATCATAAATATCACTATACAAATTTGCATCACTATAGGCACGCATATCAAGAGATGATGTAGATGGAAACATAAGAGTGCGAAACTGAGTACCACGTATGTCACACCCCCGAACCAGACGGCGGAAACGTCAGGGGGCTTGCGCGTGACTTCATCTTGAAATATCATTACAATGAATATAAATGAAACATAACATCATCATCACCATGCATAATATAATACAACTGTCATTGTTCACATCAAGTACAACATTTTAAATTACATGACCATAACATTCATAGTACGATGTTTAACAGTACACAAAGCAAAATCCATATTCTTGTTGATTCTTCCGCTTAACGAGTCCCTGAGAATACAAGTTATTTTGAAAACGGTCAACATAACAATGTTGGTGAGTTCATAAGTGTATTTTAAATGAAAAGTTTTGTATCGATAGTAAAACACCAGAAAATCCGATATTTTCTGCAAAAGCGTTTGAAAATGATGTATCAAATCAAGTATTAATGCATGTGTGGTTCCCATTGTAAAAAAAATATATATGTAAGAATAAGTTCCCGAAAATCCTGTTTGTTTCTGTTGTAAATTGAAGGCAGTGTCAAAATGTATATTTTCCCCAGAAAATCTGATATTTTCTAATTATAAAAGTAATGTAGTCTTAAAACCCTAAGACCAGGTATTAGTGTGTGTACGTTTTGTGTCGCCACGATTTGTATTTGTATTCCGTAATATTCTGATGGTATTGATCTATATGTGAGTCGTTACAACCATGCTTAATAATAACTAATTCGCCTGTCATGGCGTATTAGACGCCGGTTTGTAGAAGGTAAGGTTTGTCACCCTAGACTGTCCTAGTCTAGTTGTAGCGAACAGCTCATGTGTGGGGTGTCACCCCGTATAGATCTATACACAAACTCCCGCTCTCCCTCCAGGAGACTCTGGTAATAACTACAGGCTACGATCCTACAATCAAGGGTGTCAACTGACAAGTCTCACTAGATCCTTAACTTGTTCACGAGTAATGTACTACACCAAGTATAACGTTTATGGGTATGTTTTATGTTTCAAATCCAACAGTATGTATATGAGTACATGAAGATCAACGAACATATCGTAGGACAGTTAAGGTCTACTAAGCATGTGATTTTCAGTCCAGACCCAATTAGCATGTAAATGGACCCATAAGGCCCAATAAACATGTGAAAGGGTAATCCAGGCCCAATAGGCATGTAAATGGACCACTAAAGCCCAATAAACATGTGTTCCATAGTTCAGGCCCAAATTAACATGGAAATGGACCATAAAGGTCAAATAAACATATCCTGGAAAATATTAGGCCCAATATACGTTTAAATGGGCCTCTAAGGCCCATTAGCCATGTAACGAGGGTATTAGGCCCAATAAAATGTTATCAAGGTATTTAGTCCAATCGTTATTATTTCGTTGTTTGTTTTTGTTTTAGAGTTTAACAGAATAACATAAAAAGGTTTAATTTTCGTAATAGTGACATTATTGGCCCACTAGACCGAAAATATACAATTTAGTCACACTTTGGAAAATTTGACACTTTAGGTCCCTTAAGGCTAAGAGTTTTCATTTTATGGGCTTAATTCTAATAAAATGGCTTTTATGGCCCATTTTGGTTAAACACTTCATTTTTGGTCCAAAATCATAAACATTAACGTGTTTGGCCCAAATATATTTAAATTGCTGTTTTCGGCCCTTTTACTATGAGAATTTACATTTTCAGCCCATTTTTGATAAAAATGACAATTTCGGCCCAAACTTTATAAATATAACATTTTTGGCCCAAATTCGAGGTAAGTGACATTTTCAGACCCTATATTCCGTAAATTCACATTTTTTATTCAAATTTGTATAAAATGACATTTTAGTCCACAAAAACCAAAGTTTTGCACTTTAAGCCCAAGAAAATTCGTAAGGCCCATTTTATGGCCCATTATGCAAAAAAATTCACTTTTAGCCCCTTGGAAACTATGAATATTATAAAAACTCATTTTTATGCAAATGAGACCATTTTAGCCCTTGTAAAATCTTATATGGCATAAAAGTCTCAATCTTTTGTTTATTTGTCAAAAATAACCCTCTTTCAAGAGTTGTTTAGTTTTCATATGGACCTTCATATGTTTTAACATATTTATCCTTATAGTAAGTTGTATAAAGTGTTGTGATTTCCAAATATTGTCTAGATCTATGAATTTCTTCACACAATCACAACATACACTTAGAAAACACACATAAACATGTACAAATACATAGATCTAACACATAGCAACTTGTATTCTCCCCCAAAAACAATGTAAAACCAAAATCTAGGGGGTATGAACTCACTTTGCTTTGTGGTTCATGGTTTGAAGAAGAAATGGAAGAAGATGATGTGATTCTCAGCCCTAGCAAGCTCCTTGAGAAGTTTTTGGACTTAGATGGGTTCTAAGAAGCAAGATCACGAAATGGTATGAGTTAAGAAGAGATTTTTGAAGTAATCAAGAAACTAAACCATAGATCCAAGTATGAACTTACCAAAGATGATGATCTTAGTGAAAAACGTCTTGGAGATGTCCACAATCTCGAAAATTTTTAGAGGAGTATGAAGGGTTCTTGAGAGAGTTTGAAAGAAAGAAATGGAGGTGGTGTTGTAGGGTGTTTTGGCCGAGAGGAGAAGAAGAGGGGTTTTTTTTTCAAAAGAGAGAGATTTGAGGTGATGTTTGCATGGAGATATGAGAATGCATTGTTACATGGTGTGTAAATAGCTTGGTTATCTTCTAAACAAAAATGAGGTGTCATGCATCAGGTTAATTAGTCATTTTCTCTTCCCTTTTTTTACATAGTTGGGCCAAGAGAGGCTAAGAAGAGAGGAAAGGATGGGTAGCTTGGGCCTTACATGCTTGGTCATGATCCTATCTGGCCCAAATAATTAGCTCTCAGCCCATTGGGCTCTTAAGGAGGTTCACGGCCCAATATTGTATAAAGGAATGGGTTTATGGCCCATTAGGGCTAATTAAATTATTTATGGCCCAACAAGGCCCATTAGGGTAAATGGAATCATTTTTAGGCCCACATGGCCCAAAATGTTAAGTTTTATGAATGTGGGTCCAATTAGAACCTAATTAGGGTTTCTAGGCCCATAATAGTCAAGTTGGAAGTTTATTGACCCAATAAGAGAGTCCTAGTCCATAATGAACTTGAACATATGATATTTATTTGAATAAGCATAGAGTATGATATTCATTTATAGTACAATTCATTACACTAGATGAATGTTTACATGAGAATAGAATGTCCTAGCTAAAATGCTAGTTGTGACATCATCCCCCCGTTAGAGGGAATTTCGTCCCGAAATTCTTTTGAAAGATGGACTTAGGAATGAGAGAATAGGTGAAGGTACTTCTGCTTCATCTGATCTTCTCGTTCCCATGTGAATTCCGGTCCACGCTTAGCGTTCCATCGAACCTTCACAATCGAAATGCGGCTGTGCTTCGTACACTTCACTTCCCTATCCAATATCTCGATTGGTTCTTCGACGAATAGGAGATTCTCGTTTATTTCGATCTCTTCCAAAGGAATGAGAAGAGTTTCGTCTGATAAGCACTTTTTCAAGTTTGAGACGTGGAACAAGGGGTGTACTTTGCTGAGCTCCAAAGGTAGCTGCAGCTTATAGGCTAGCGGACCAATTCGGGAGAGAATCTCGAACAGTCCGATGTATCGTGGGTTTAGTTTTCCCTGTTTCCCAAAGCGAATCATTCCTTTCTAGAGAGAGACTTTCAATAGTACCCAATTCCGACTCGGAATTCCAGAGGCTTTCGTCGTTTGTGAGCATAACTCTTCTGCCGATCTCGCGATGCTTGAAGTCGAGCTTTGATTTGGACTATCTTTTCGGTCGTTTCCTGAATGATCTCTAGCCCTGTGAGAGTGCTGTCTGGTGATTGTCCTTTCGCTAGTTGGGTGTCACACACTTCAGCCCACGTAAGTAGCTATCTCTGCCTTCATATTTGGCCACCAATAATGCTGCCTTATGTCCAAGTACATCTTATCTGAACCCGGATGGATGGAATATCGCGTCTTGTGAGATTCATTCATGATCATTCCTCTGAATCCCCCAAGTTAAGGGACCCAGATTCTGTTCATGAAATAGTAAGCTCTGTCCTCCCTGACTTCAAAGTTCTTGTCCATTCATCGCAACGTTTCATTTGCGACATTTTCCAGCTTCAATGCATCTGTTTGGGCTTCTTTGATTTGAGTGGTTAGATGGGATTGGATTGTTATTGTTATGGTTTTCACCCGGCGACCTGAGTATTCCTTTCTGATCAGGGCTTCGGCTACCACGTTAGCTTTTCCCTAGTGGTACTTGATCTCGCACTCGTAATCATTTAGCAGCTCAACCCATCTTCGCTGCCTCATGTTTAACTCCTTCTGATTCAGAATGTGCTGGAGGCTTTTGTGGTCGGTGAAAATGGTGCACTTTGTACCGTAGAGGTAGTGCCTCCAAATCTTTAGGGCGAAGACCACCGCTCCCAGCTCGAGATCATTAGTGGTGTAATTTACTTCGTGCGTCTTTAGCTTCCTGGATGCGTAAGATATCACCTTTACGCGCTGCATGAGGACACAACCTAACCCTTGGTTCGAAGCATCGCAGTAGACCACGAAATCTTCGCTTCCCTCTGGTAAGGATAGTACTGGTACGCTACAAAGGGCTCTCTTTAGGGTTTGGAAGGCGGCTTCTTGCTTTTCCGTGCAGTTGAAAGACTCACCCTTTTGTGTCAATGTGGTAAGGGGTTTGGCTATCTTAGAGAAATTCTGGATAAACCTCTGGTAATAGCCTGCGAGACCCAAGAACTGACGGATTTCTGTTGGGGTTCTCGGGATAGCCCAGCCTTTAATGGCCTTTATCTTGGAAGGATCTACGTGAATCCCTTCCTTGCTGACTACATGACCCAAAAAGTTTACACTGCAGATCCAGAATTCGCATTTGGAAAGTTTCGCGTAAAGTCTTTCAGTTCTTAGGGTTTCCAAGATTTGACGGAGATGTTGACCATGCTCTTCTTCGCTTCGAGAATAAATGAGAATATCGTCGATGAAGACAATCACGAAATTATCAAGAAATGGGCGGCAGACTCGGTTCATGAGCTCCATCAATGCAGCGGGGGCATTTGTTAGACCGAAAGGCATTACGAAAAATTCGTAATGACCGTAACGAGTTCGAAAGGTGGTTTTTGGAATGACCTCTTCTCGGACTCGAAGTTGATGATAATCGGATCTCAGATCTATTTTTGAGAAATAACTCGTTCCTTGAAGCTAGTCAAATATATCGTCGATTCGTGGGAGTGGGTACCAATTTTTGATGGTAAGCTTATTTAGTTCCCTATAATTGATGCACATTCTAAAGGATCCGTCCTTTTTCTTGACAAACAAGACCGGAGCTCCCCAGGGTGAGAAGGTTGGTCGGATGAATCCTTTGTCCAACAACTCGCTTAGCTGGCTTGATAATTCCTGCATTTCAGCGGGAGCCAACCTATAGGGCGATTTGGCAATTGGAGTGGCTCGTGGTACAAGGTCGATCCAAAAGTCAACTTGCCTTTCTGGGGGTATTCCTAGAAGATATTCTGGAAATACATCCGGGAAGTCGCATGCCACTGGGATGTCTTGAATGTTCACTTCTTCCTTGGCCTTATCCACCACACGAGCAAGGAATGCGTAGTTCTTCTTGTGTAGACACTTTTGTGCCTTGATACACGAGATAAGGCGAAGGTTGCCGTCAGGTTTATCGCCATAGATTATTAGGGTTTCGTGATTGGGGAGATGAAGGTGAACGACCTTCTCGCAACACATAATATCAGCATTGTGGGGGCTCAACCAATCCATGCCGATTATCACATCAAAACTCCTAAAATTTACTTGCATCAAGTCTATTTGAAAGGAGTGATTGGTTAGTGTTAATGTGCACCCTACATAGATATCTTTGGTTGATTCAGTTTTCCCATTAGCCATTTCCACCGTGAAGGCTTCGTTGAGCTTCTGGGGTTGTTGATTTAGTAAGTGTTTGAATTTATTACTAACGAAACTTCGCTCCACCCCACTATCAAATAAGATGCATGCGTACGAGTCGTTAAGTAGGAACGTACCAGTAACAACTGTTGGGTCCTACACTGCTTCGCCTTGACCCATTGTCAACACTCTTCCTGCTGCTCCTGCCCCTTGATTGTTTGCTTTAGGGCAGTTGCACCGGAAATGGCCGGTTTCTCCACACCCATAGCAGGTGTAACTGGCCCCAACATTGTTTTTTTTGTTGTTGCGATTGTTGTTGTTGTTGTTGTTGTTGTTGTTTGACTGTTGGTTTTGTTGCGGATACGTTCTGCAGTACCTTGCAGTGTGACCCCTTCGGTTGCAGCCTGTGCAGTGCATCTCTCTACATTCTCCCTGATGGTGAAAATTGCATTTTCTACACTTAGGTAGGGTCCGTGAGTGTTGCTTGGGATTATTTGGTCTGGATGAGGCTGGAGCATGTGGTGTGGTGGTAGCTTGAGTGACAGCATGGACAATCACAGTTTGTTGTTTCTTTGATGATTCAGAATTTTGTTTTCCCTTCCGCTTGTTGGTTTTCCCTTTCTTGTTCTCACCTTCTTTCTTAACCTTCGCTTCTCCTGTTTTGGCACCCTTTTTGTTGCCATGATCATACAATTTCTTGGCCAGCCTCTTTGCACTATCATACGTCTCAGGGTTTGCCGCAATGACATTCCCATGGATTGGCGCGGTCAACCCCCAGATAAACCTCTCAATCTTCTTCCCTTCAGAGGTGATCATTCCGGGACACAAGAGAGACAGCTCACTAAACCTGGATATGTATGCGTCGATATCGGAGTTTTGAACAGTGAGGTTCCACAGCTCCTGTTCCATCTTCTAAATTTCACCTCTTGGACAGTATTCAGCCAACAAAATTTCCTTAAGCTCTTCCCATGGCATCGCGTTCGCCATCGGGAGGGTCATGGCCTCTACGTGACCATTCCACTAGGAGAGAGCTTGATCAATGAATGTGCAGGCCGCAAACTTGACCTTACACCCATCCAAACACCCACAGATTTCAAAAACTGATTCCACCTTCTCAATCCATCGCTTCAGGGCTATTACGCCTCCTGTTCCATTGAAGGTTCGAGGTTTGACGTTGGTGAAGTCCTTGTATGTGCAGGTTCGTGTGGTTCTGTGGTTTGTTCCTTGATTTGTGCGTCCGGTTCCCTGTCTGTTGCCTTCTCTGTTGTTTCCATTGTGAATCTGCGTAAGTGCTGCAGTGACCGCAACGGACACTACTGCTTGGAATGCAACTGAGTTTATTTCTGGTGGGGTCAGTGTTGTGTTGTTTCCACGGTTGCATCTTTGAGGCATCGTTCTGTCAAAGAACGGAAAGATGTTGAGTACATATCGTATTCCGAGTTTAGAATTCCACAGACTCGGCGAATCGAGTGTGCATCTAAGTGATTCCATATATTAACATAAAACAAGGAAATAAAACACATAAGAGGTAACAACATCACGATAAAAACATAGAGCATTTCTATTAATAATACTTGTTTTTAATACATGAAAATTTTCCAAAAGGCATACAGTACATGGGAAACATATAATCCGACAGCATGACGACCCTATGAGTAGTGTAATCAGTTAAACATATGGTCGATAGTACATAGAGTAAAACATAAAAAAAAGATCATAATGATAGTACATGAATAGGTACTAGTCGCGACGGGGTGGATCTGGTGGTGCTGTTGATGAGGTAGATGCGCCCTAAAGTCTAGCCAGGTGGCGCTCGGCGTCCCGAAGTCGGGCTTCCAAAGCTGCCTGACGCATCTGGTAGTCCCTGACTACCTCGTGCGTCATCCTCTCCGTGCGCTCCATTGCGGCTCTCATGACCACCATTTGGCCACTGGTCGTCTGCGCCTGCTCGCCAATGTCACGAGTCCTCCTTACTATCACTGGCAAGGCTCGATCGGCGGGTCCACCGTGACTCAGATCGTAGTAGTCCCGGTTCATACCAAATAGAGGCCGCACCCCATGCTGGCGGCTCCATTTCCAGATGTCGTGTGCCCATGGGGGCTGTGACAACCGTCAAAATTCGAGTTAGTTCTAGATTTGATAAACTTAGTTGCACATATAGGCACAACACATATTAGACTTAGTAATTAGAAGCTAAGTTATAACCTACTAGAAACTTGGAAACAGATAGAAACAATGGATGGTGTACTTAGATTTCACCTTGATATGTGAATTCTACATCTACTAAGCTGTAGTGACTATCCATATTTGGATCACTCTTTGACTCGAACAACATTTCATGAATCATATACACACATCATGCACTTGACCTAGAAGTAGAAGTTAGTTCAAAGTCTCATAGAAACTTAAGTCAAATTTGAAGACTAGGACTAGTATACTTGATTCCTCAATTTCGCTTGAATCTCGGAATCACTACATAGAATGCCAATAAACCGATAAAAATAAATTACAAACATTATTTATAACTATAAAAGAGTTATAATACCATAAGATAATTTAAAGTCTCAAATATTCTATTTATTTTGATATTCAAAGTTTATTAAACTCCAAAACCCTAAAAGCCCTAAAAACTCATATTTATAAACTTTAACCTTAAAAATCCAATAAAAACAATTATGAACCTTATAATATTATCTTATCATAAAAATTATTATGAAATAAAATTCAATGAAAAATAAAGATTTAGTTATTAACATTTACCCTTGATTTATAAGTCAAAAATCAAGAGTTTTATGCATAAAAACTAGGTTAAGGTGCACATTTTATTAAAAGTTGGATATTTTTATAAAAGATTTGAATTTTTATAAAAGAAACAAGAGAGAGAGAGCCTCTCCTCCCCTAAAATCGGATCCATCTCTCCCCATATCTCTCTCACACTCTCATTCTCCAACACACACACATCTCTCTTCTTTCTCTCTCTAGAAAACTCTCTCTATCTTCTCTCTACTTTTTCTCTCCAAACACCACTCCATTCTCTCTTCCTCCCTCTAAGAACCAAGAAATTTTCCAGAAAACAAACCCAAGAACACTCCTCAAACTCGAAATCTTCATCATCTTGTGGTATTCTTGAAGGTAAAATCGATTTCTACTTCACTTTTCCTTCAAGATTTGCTCTTTTTCTTACACTTTCTCCTTCTTCATCTTCTTCAAACTTGTTTTCTTTTTGTTAAAATGGTTTTTACAACATGATGGATGTGTTTTAATACCATGCATGTATGATAAACAAGGTTGCATGTTCATGATCTTAGTGCAAAAATCGATTTTAAGGATTAAAACATCAAACTCAAGTTAAGAGTTTTTGAGAAACAAAATTTTGTTTATAAATGCATGTATACATTTTGATAAGTTTTAATCTTTTGATCTCTGGAAACATGACTAAAATATGAGTTTATCATGATATATTTAAAATACTTGAAAAGATTTACTCAAGGAAATGATGAAAACCCACTTTTCTAACCAATCATCATGCATGCAATCTGCCAGATTTCTTTACCTGACTTTAAACTGTCATATCTCACTCATTTCTTAACCAAAATTCGGGATTCTTTTTCTGAAATATAATATTTTTTGTTAGCTTTCAAACACATCTTACCTCACTGGAAAATTCAAATATTTCGATTTTTAGCAATTTTTACAAAACAGTTGCTCAATCAGCACCTTTTTGTGAATACTAGTTTTGTATTGCATGTTCAAAGATCTTATTCATCACTAAAAATCAAGGAAAAATTAACTTGAGCACTTAACATCATGTATTAAGAGGTATAAAAATATCTTGATTCAAAAGCCTTTGGAACATGTTGCAAAAATTCTCAAAGTAACATCAATAATTTTTACCAAAATCACAAGAATCAAGTTTTCTCTATAATTGTTTGAGCCTTTAGGCATGTTTTTCGACATCAAAAATAAGAAAACAATTTTTCATTGTTATTAAATTGTTTGAAGTTGCATTCTGGATATTTTCAGCTCAATATATATTTTCTTTATTTTTACATGAAAATAATAATAAAATAGAGTGTTAAAGCATATAAAATACTTAAACTTGTAAATAAATTCTGGAAATATTTGTGGATGACCCTTTAAGTTAATAAACATATCTCATAAAGTTTCATCGATTTTTGTTACTGTTTAGTATGGTTTTTCATTTTCTTTTTATTTAGCTCTAATAAATCATAAAACCACTTTAGGGAATGTGAAAATATTATTTCTTATTTTTCGCAGCTTGTACCTTATATTTAAGACTCCGAAAAATATTTTGGGAATTTTTGAAAATGTATTCCTATTTTTCTCCTATTTTTGTATTTATAATGGACTAAAAATAGAAAAAATAGTTCTGCTCATCCAAAATTCATGCAAATTTACCAGAACACCTTGTAGTACATTAGGAGGCTACATAAAAATTTTGATGATTTTTCTCTTCTGTATACTAGTTTTCTCCTATTTTCTAATATGAAATACACTTAAATACACAAAATCGGATTTCAGTATATAAAAACCACATTTGGTATTTTTCCTAGATTATTTACTCTGAAAATGAAGTGTACAAAAATTTTGGTAATTTACTTTAACTGTTTAATAATTATTCTCCAATTAATGATTTATTTAAGAGGATAAAACAAAGAAAAATAGAAAGACTAATTGAAAAATATCTTTTATATTTTTCACAACTTCTAAATGTATAATAAAAGTGTTACAAAAATTTTGGGCAATTTTGGAAACTGTTTTCTATTTATTTCAATTTTTATTAGAATAAATGCTCAAAAATCATAAAATTGGGTTAAACAGTTTAGAAATCAATTTTTATATTTTTCCCAGCTTAATAATGTTTAATAACAGTAATACAAAAAGTTTGGGTAGTTTTGGAAACTGATTTCTATTTTTCATGAATTTGTATCTATTTAGAGAATTAAATATATGAAAAATGGTTATACATATTCATACTCCATGAAAATTTATCTAGAAGTCTTTTAGTACATTTAGAACCAAAATCTGAAGTTTGGTAATTTTTATTAACTGTTTAGTATTTTTCAAGATTTTATGGTTATTCAAGAAACTAAAATCGTGAAAAATAGTCAGACAAATCAAAAATTCAAGAAAATTTATCTTGAGGTCTTTCACTTCAATTAAAACTGAAATGCAAACTTTGGGAAATTTTAGAACTAAATTAATTTAGTTTTTGAATATTTAATCATTGGAACACCTCTTAAATTGTTAAATATTAGCATTTCAATAATGGGAAATTTCCACTTAAATTGTTATATAACAATTGATTCATTGAAATTTAATTTTCACAGAAAAATGTTTGTAACTTATCAATATTAAATTTTGACACAATATTGGCATAATTCTATTGTAGTAGTAAGTATACTAGTGTTAGATTTTGATTAGAGACTCACTAGCGAATACCATTATTGTAGGAATCGGTAGTGGTACACGTGGAACGTAGTTCAAGGCACCATTTGCATCATCTAAATGCATTGTGAGTATTCACGTACTCCCCTATTTTCAGTTTTTATGTTTTGTGGTGGAAAAGCATGTCCCGAAAAACTATTATTTGAATGTTGTATTTAAATTGATTTGTATCAAACATGATTGCTATTTTATTGCTATGTCTCTCTATGTATGTCTATGCAACACGGAAAATGAGAACTTATCGTACTAAGGCCCTTCCCCTATCTCTAACCATTAACTCTTTGAGCCAATGGTCATTATGGATAGCGCTATTAGGAATTGACAACTCCTCACTCGCCCTATTGCTGGAGTGCATGATACCATATTCATCTATGGAACGATAAGCATAGATCTTGATAGGGCTTCAGTCATAGGTTTGGTTGAGACTCATTGTTTGCTCATACACATACAAACTCGTTACTTATTATAGCAATAAACTTGTTTATTAATTATAGCAATGAACTTTGTTTCTCATTACAACAACGAACTGTTATTACTGAAAACTTATATACATGTTTTAGCAATGAAATTGTTTGCTCCTTGTAGCAACGAAATTGATTGCTTATTTTAGCAATGAAACTTGTTTACTCGTTTGAGTAACGAACTTTATCTTCCATGAGAATATGAATGTTGCATCTTATTTGGGCAACATACCTTATCTCTCATGATGACAAAGAACTTTGTTTTTACAAACTTATTTACTCATTTTAACAATATACTTTTATTATTGGAAACTTTTATCAAAACTTTGATTTCAATTCATGGAACCAATATTATTTTGTTTATCTGTGAGTACTCACCAACTATTTTTATAGTTGACGCTCGTTTTACATGCTTTTTCAGGAATCATCGAGTAAGTGGCACTTAGGGACACTTCACTTTTAGGAGCATTCGCATGTGTTGTATTTCAATTTACATTGTAATTTCTTTTAAAAGTTGTTCAAACCCATTGTGAATTTGTAATGATTTTTAATACTATGGTTGGTGTTGCCTTTTAACTTTTGCGATGAAACCCTTTGTACTGCCACACCCTGTGTTTCCGCTTTAGCGGGGTGCGACAGAAAATGGTATCAGAGCCGAAGGTTATAGAGAATACCGGTTTTCCTTTGGAGAACCACAACTATAGCCAAAAAATTTCTAAGCGTTTTTAAAATACTGAACAGACTACTGGTATAACTAATTCGAGTACGCATTATCAGACTTTAATTAAGTATAGTCTGGCCAACTATGCTTAATTAAGGAAACTTAATGTGAGGCTTGAAACGGTTATAGTAGAATTATGTTCAAAACGATTTTCAACTTAAACTTTTGAAAAACAAAATTTTTCAGTGTGCGTACGGGCATTGCATATTATAGGCATTCATCTAGATACACTTAGAAACTAAGTGCACTTTTATAACAATGCCTTTATTTAGAAATAATCTTATCCCTTATCAAGTGCTAGGTTAACCACTTAGGTTATATCACTAGCCACTCTAGGAGCAATGCACTTAGTACTGAGAATGAGTATTCCTCGGTAGCTGTTGACTTTAGATGTAAGGTTAGTAGCTAGATACACACTAGTAATAATCTTAAGTCGAAACCTATACCAACTATACCTCAGTACCTCTTCATCGTCTTCGTACTATAGCTACAACTAGGAAAGCCTTCCGATACCGACACAGATGAACATTGGAGCATCACGTAAGGAGGTAGATGAGTCGCCACTAAGTAATCACTTGTATACCATTGGTGAGATACGGAGGTTTAACCCATACGTGAGACCTTATTACAACGTTACGACTTAGCTCTAGGTTGTTTCCACCTTGAGCTTAAAACTTAACATAAGATGTCCCTTTGACCTCTATAAAAGGTCGTAAACTACATTGACACCATAAAACGTTTTTCAAACAATTTTTCTTGTCCTTTATCTTTGGGAAAAAGACATCGGTACTCGTCTTATACTCGCCTTGTACTCGCCTTAGTATTTAGGTACGATCAGCTACACTAACATACTTATTCCTTACTTCTTAATCTTCCATCGAAAAATTATTTCGCTTCATCGGTTTTATTTATCATTGTCAAAATATTTTATAACCACTTCATTCAACTTAGTAGACATTTCCTAACAATGTAAGCCATATTCTCGCTAAAAAAAAAACTTTTGACAATTTGCTTTAATTTAACACTTTTCTTCAAAACTCAATTTAACCAATATTTGTTTTAACATTGCTATTTCAATTTCATTTCAATCCATTTCAATGGATAGATGTGCTTTTAAGGGCATTTACACCATTTTAAACCTTGCTTACCATTTTGGCACGTTTTCGAAAAACTTAGAAACATTTTCTTTTATAAAAGTGTTTAAACTTTATGCTATAAAACTTAAACATATGACGTTAAAGTTCATATTATGTGTAAAAGCTTCATCAGATCTTCAAACCACTTTTGTTTTAAGACTTTTGACTACCTTCTCATTTAGGCATTGTACTTTACTTAAATGTGTTTACAAGACATCACTGATGCCTACATTTCAAAACACACCTTATTTGTTTATTTTATTTCAAATTAGTTTTATAATCTGTGTTTATAAAACTTACAACATTGCAAAACTTAGTGTTCACTTTTAAATTTGCAGTGACACCTTCAACAATGTATAATTACTCTTCTAAATCTATTGAGTCTTTACCTTATATGTTTTAACTATTATTGAACTCCATTATAAAAAGTCAAATTGTCAGATTTTCAACTACCGTTTGTAGTGCTTCTTCTTTTTCACAAATGGAGTTTAACTTAATAAGGTAACTCGTGATTATTAGCAAACATTCTAAGACTCTCACATGTCTATTTAATCATCAATATACATCAAATATTAAAGTTTGAAATATATCTCAACCTGGTTTTAATCTACCTATAGGTATTGTTCTTATAATTTTAACAATAACAATCATTGTCGCCGCTATCTTCCTTTTTCTTTCCCCCCGAACCTTATTTCTCGCTCTCCTTCTGATTTTAGATCTCGTACGCCATAATATTAACATAATACATTGTCTAACTTTGTTTCTATCTATTTTACTTCTCCTGGTATCATGTTCGTATGCATAAAGACTAGAAGTCTACGCTTTCGGTTTGAGCGATTAATATGTGTATAGTCGTGAGACATAATTTTGATTTAGTCAACTCTGATATATTCAATTACGCCTTTTATCATATACATCTTGTTTTATTTTGAAATCTCTATAAACAAGTGATCCTTATTTACATTTGCTATTTCGTTCTAAATTCAGAAACTTTATATAAAATGCAATTTTCATTGTATTTTTCCTTATAATTAATACACAAGATGAATACTCTTATGCTTATAATTTTTCTATATACGGAACATATATGTGAAGGATATATTTCCTTATGTTTCTTCTTTTCTTTAAATACATCAAAAGTTTTGAATTTTACGATTATCTATTCTCTAAATGATTGTTTTTGTAGAAACACTAAACTATGAATGCACTATTTTCAAAGATTAACATTTTTACACCTTTCTTAAAATAGTATTTTACTTTGCAATTTTCAGTGAGTTCCTAAACTCTCAAACTTGTTTTCATAAGTATTCTGACTCCTCGTAAACTTGAATTTGTCCTGACTTAGACAATTGGACAATTTCTCAAAAGTTTAATACAAATATTTCTATACAAATTCCTTTAATGACGACTTAAACCTTTAACCTTAATTAATCTCTATATTATTTTACTACTTTGTTGGATCGCCACACATGTATCTTCACTATTTTGGAATTATTACACATTTTCATAATAGTGAGATTAATTATCATTTCTAAACACACATTTTGATAACATTGAGATTTTTATCACTTCTAAGCACTTAAAATGCTATCTACACAATGTGATTTAATTTCTCATAAACTTTCATCGCCTCCATTTGCAAAAATGACTCTCTAAATATATTTATTTTTCGAATAAGGTTTTATTATTGTAAGAGTAACCGTAGTAGTAATTATAGCCTCGGAGATGCTCAATCATTTCGTAATGTATTTTGTCAACGACACTTAATTAGCCTTTACATTTGAGATGTACCAAAACTTCGTTGCCTACCCTTACTACGTATTTTTAGGAACTTACCCTCGACCGCTTCTCTTTCATTCGTGGTACCCCTTCTTATTTTGGAATATATCTTTTCCAGATTTAGTAGCCAACCCGAAAGTGAACAAATTGTTCCTAATCTCTTTTTTTTAGCGGCGAAGTTACACTTAGTGTTAATTTAGAATGCGACTTAAGCATCAATGCGGATTTAACGGTCAGTGCAGTTGGTGCTTCAGCAAAACTTATAACGTTCTTTTAAGTTAGATAATATCTAACTATATAATCTTTTTCAACTAGGTCGCCATGTCTGGATCATGATTTCCATGATCCTAATTTCTCGCAATCTAGACTGTAGAACTCGAATTAGGGAAACATTAATTTGATTATAGCTAAAGAGTTGGGTTGTTCCCTTGAGGAATTAACCCAAAATAATCAAAGAGCTCTTCAAGTCATCATCTCTCCAATTATACAATTGTATTCGGGTGAGTTCTAATAGAATGTGTCACGAACTGAATTTCGGGACGAAATTCTTTCAACCGGGGGAGACTGTGACAACCGTCAAAATTCGAGTTAGTTCTAGATTTGATAAACTTAGTTGCACATATAGGCACAACACATATTAGACTTAGTAATTAGAAGCTAAGTTATAACCTACTAGAAACTTGGAAACAGATAGAAACAATGGATGGTGTACTTAGATTTCACCTTGATATGTGAATTCTACATCTACTAAGCTGTAGTAACTATCTATATTTGGATCACTCTTTGACTCGAACAACATTTCATGAATCATATACACACATCATGCACTTGACCTAGAAGTAGAAGTTAGTTCAAAGTCTCATAGAAACTTAAGTCAAATTTGAAGACTAGGACTAGTATACTTGATTCCTCAATTTCGCTTGAATCTCGGAATCACTACGTAGAATGCCAATAAACCGATAAAAATAAATTACAAACATTATTTATAACTATAAAAGAGTTATAATACCATAAGATAATTTAAAGTCTCAAATATTCTATTTATTTTGATATTCAAAGTTTATTAAACTCCAAAACCCTAAAAGCCCTAAAAACTCATATTTATAAACTTTAACCTTAAAAATCCTATAAAAACAATTATGAACCTTATAATATTATCTTATCATAATAATTATTATGAAATAAAATTCAATGAAAAATAAAGATTTAGTTATTAACATTTACCCTTGATTTATAAGTCAAAAATCAAGAGTTTTATGCATAAAAACTAGGTTAAGGTGCACATTTTATTAAAAGTTGGATATTTTTATAAAAGATTTGAATTTTTATAAAAGAAACAAGAGAGAGAGAGCCTCTCCTCCCCTAAAATCGGATCCATCTCTCCCCATATCTCTCTCACACTCTCATTCTCCAACACACACACGTCTCTCTTCTTTCTCTCTCTAGAAAACTCTCTCTACCTTCTCTCTACTTTTTCTCTCCAAACACCACTCCATTCTCTCTTCCTCCCTCTAAGAACCAAGAAATTTTCCAGAAAACAAACCCAAGAACACTCCTCAAACTCGAAATCTTCATCATCTTGTGGTATTCTTGAAGGTAAAATCGATTTCTACTTCATTTTTCCTTCAAGATTTGCTCTTTTTCTTACACTTTCTCCTTCTTCATCTTCTTCAAACTTGTTTTCTTTTTGTTAAAATGGTTTTTACAACATGATGGATGTGTTTTAACACCATGCATGTATGATAAACAAGGTTGCATGTTCATGATCTTAGTGCAAAAATCGATTTTAAGGATTAAAACATCAAACTCAAGTTAAGAGTTTTTGAGAAACAAAATTTTGTTCATAAATGCATGTATACATTTTGATAAGTTTTAATCTTTTGATCTCTGGAAACATGACTAAAATATGAGTTTATCATGATATATTTAAAATACTTGAAAAGATTTACTCAAGGAAATGATGAAAACCCACTTTTCTAACCAATCATCATGCATGCAATCTGCCAGATTTCTTTACCTGACTTTAAACTGTCATATCTCACTCATTTCTTAACCAAAATTCGGGATTCTTTTTCTGAAATATAATATTTTTAGTTAGCTTTCAAGCCCATCTGACCTCACTGGAAAATTCAAATATTTCGATTTTTAGCAATTTTTAGAAAACAGTTGCTCAATCAGCACCTTTTTGTGAATACTAGTTTTGTATTGCATGTTCAAAGATCTTATTCATCACTAAAAATCAAGGAAAAATTAACTTGAGCACTTAACATCATGTATTAAGAGGTATAAAAATATCTTGATTCAAAAGCCTTTGGAACATGTTGCAAAAATTCTCAAAGTAACATCAATAATTTTTACCAAAATCACAAGAATCAAGTTTTCTCTATAATTGTTTGAGCCTTTAGGCATGTTTTCCGACATCAAAAAGAAGAAAACAATTTTTCGTTGTTATTAAATTGTTTGAAGTTGCATTCTGGAAATTTTCAGCTCAATATATATTTTCTTTATTTTTACATGAAAATAATAATAAAATAGAGTGTTAAAGCATATAAAATACTTAAACTTGTAAATAAATTCTGGAAATATTTGTGGATGACCCTTTAAGTTAATAAACATCTCTCATAAAGTTTCATCGATTTTTGTTACTGTTTAGTATGGTTTTTAATTTTCTTTTTATTTAGCTCTAATAAATCATAAAACCACTTTAGGGAATGTGAAAATATTATTTCTTATTTTTCGCAGCTTGCACCTTATATTTAAGACTCCGAAAAATATTTTGGGAATTTTTGAAAATGTATTCCTATTTTTCTCCGATTTTTATATTTATAATGGACTAAAAATAGAAAAACTAGTTCTGCTCATCCAAAGTTCATGCAAATTTACCAGAACACCTTGTAGTACATTAGGAGGCTACATAAAAATTTTGATGATTTTTCTCTTCTGTATACTAGTTTTCTCCTATTTTCTAAGATTAAATACAGTTAAATACACAAAATCGGATTTCAGTATATAAAAACCACATTTGGTATTTTTCCCAGATTATTTACTCTGAAAATGAAGTGTACAAAAATTTTGGTAATTTACTTTAACTGTTTAATAATTATTCTCCAATTAATGATTTATTTAAGAGGATAAAACAAAGAAAAATAGAAAGACTAATTGAAAAATATCTTTTATATTTTTCACAACTTCTAAATGTATAGTAAAAGTGTTACAAAAATTTTGGGCAATTTTGGAAACTGTTTTCTATTTATTTCAATTTTTTATTAGAATAAATGCTCAAAAATCATAAAATTGGGTTAAACAGTTTAGAAATCAATTTTTATATTTTTCCCAGCTTAATAATCTTTAATAACAGTAATACAAAAAGTTTGGGTAGTTTTGGAAACTGATTTCTATTTTTCATGAATTTGTATCTATTTAGAGAATTAAATATATGAAAAATGGTTATACATATTCATACTCCATGAAAATTTATCTAGAAGTCTTTTAGTACATTTAGAACCAAAATCTGAAGTTTGGTAATTTTTATTAACTGTTTAGTATTTTTCAAGATTTTATGGTTATTCAAGAAACTAAAATCGTGAAAAATAGTCAGACAAATCAAAAATTCAAGAAAATTTATCTTGAGGTCTTTCACTTCAATTAAAACTGAAATGCAAACTTTGGGAAATTTTAGAACTAAATTAATTTAGTTTTTGAATATTTAATCATTGGAACACCTCTTAAATTGTTAAATATTAGCATTTCAATAATGGGAAATTTCCACTTAAATTGTTATATAACAATTGATTCATTGAAATTTAATTTTCACAGAAAAATGTTTGTAACTTATCAATATTAAATTTTGACACAATATTGGCATAATTCTATTGTAGTAGTAAGTATACTAGTGTTAGATTTTGATTAGAGACTCACTAGCGAATACCATTATTGTAGGAATCGGTAGTGGTACACGTGGAACGTAGTTCAAGGCACCATTTGCATCATCTAAATGCATTGTGAGTATTCACGTACTCCCCTATTTTCAGTTTTTATGTTTTGGGGTGGAAAAGCATGTCCCGAAAAACTATTATTTGAATGTTGTATTTAAATTGATTTGTATCAAACATGATTGCTATTTTATTGCTATGTCTCTCTATGTATGTCTATGCAACACGGAAAATGAGAACTTATCGTACTAAGGCCCTTCCCCTATCTCTAACCATTAACTCTTTGAGCCAATGGTCATTATGGATAGCGCTATTAGGAATTGACAACTCCTCACTCGCCCTATTGCTGGAGTGCATGATACCATATTCATCTATGGAACGATAAGCATAGATCTTGATAGGGCTTCAGTCATAGGTTTGGTTGAGACTCATTGTTTGCTCATACACATACAAACTCGTTACTTATTATAGCAATAAACTTGTTTATTAATTATAGCAATGAACTTTGTTTCTCATTACAACAACGAACTGTTATTACTGAAAACTTATATACATGTTTTAGCAATGAAATTGTTTGCTCCTTGTAGCAACGAAATTGATTGCTCATTTTAGCAATGAAACTTGTTTACTCGTTTGAGTAACGAACTTTATCTTCCATGAGAATATGAATGTTGCATCTTATTTGGGCAACATACCTTATCTCTCATGATGACAAAGAACTTTGTTTTTACAAACTTATTTACTCATTTTAACAATATACTTTTATTATTGGAAACTTTTATCAAAACTTTGATTTCAATTCATGGAACCAATATTATTTTGTTTATCTGTGAGTACTCACCAACTATTTTTATAGTTGACGCTCGTTTTACATGCTTTTTCAGGAATCATCGAGTAAGTGGCACTTAGGGACACTTCACTTTTAGGAGCATTCGCATGTGTTGTATTTCAATTTACATTGTAATTTCTTTTAAAAGTTGTTCAAACCCATTGTGAATTTGTAATGATTTTTAATACTATGGTTGGTGTTGCCTTTTAACTTTTGCGATGAAACCCTTTGTACTGCCACGCCCTGTGTTTCCGCTTTAGCGGGGTGTGACAGGGGCGTAGGTCCATTGGGTCCCATCCGGTATGGGGGCACCCTGGCCATGTACGGAGGATCGATGACTTCGGACCCCGTGTCTGAGTCATCTGTGTCGCTGCCCTCCGCCTCCTCCTCTTCCGAGTCGGCTACTGGTTCTGCCGGTCCTTCCACGGGCTCCTCTTCCGGTTCTTCTTCAGGTTCTAACCGTCCACCATTTCCTTGATTGGGGAAATATGGATCTCCAGGATGATGAAAGTCGGCCATAGAGTCTGTACGAGGGGTGTAAGACGTTGTAAGAAAAAGGTATGCATATAGTATTTCCAAAATACCCCTATAGTATTTTAATTATTTGAGTTTGAATTCCTAAGAAGTTTCGGATACGAGGTAAGTTTCTAGGTCAATTTCCCGCCATTATTACCCCCAAACACATGTTGGTCATATTTTGAATAAATATAGTTGATCAGGCAATATTTACCCCCAATATGACTACATAACTGCCCGGGTTTAATCACAGTGTTCCATTTCCTCCAGAGACTTTTAATGTTATTTTTTTAATGTATGCACTTTATTCAGAGTGTTTTAGTCCCATTGTATTTATAGTTGCATATCAATTATGATTAGATATGCCAGTTCACTATAAACAATGCTCTGATACCAATCTGTCACACCCACAAACTAGACGGCGGAAACGTCTGAGGGCTTGCACGTGACTTCATCTTGAACTATCATTACAATGAATATAAATGATACATAACATCATCATCACCGTGCATAATATAATACAACTGTCATTGTTCACATCAAGTACAACATTTTAAGTTACATGACCATAACATTCAAAGTACGATGTTTAACAGTACACAAAGCAAAATCCATATTCTTGTTGATTCTTCCGCTTAACGAGTCCCTGAGAATACAAGTTATTTTGAAAACGGACAACATAACAATGTTGGTGAGTTCATAAGTGTATTTTAAATGAAAAGTTTTGTATCGATAGTAAAACACCAGAAAATCCGATATTTTCTGCAAAAGAGTTTGAAAATGATGTATCAAATCAAGTATTAATGTATGTGTGGTTCTCATTGTAAAAAAAATATGTAAGAATAAGTTCCCGAAAATCTTGTTTGTTTCTGTTGTAAATTGAAGGCACTGTGCAAATGTATATTTTTCCCCAGAAAATTCGATATTTTCTAATTATAAAACTAATGTAGTCTTAAAACCCTAAGACCGGGTATTAGTGTGTGTACGTTTTGTGTCGCCACGATTTGTATTTGTCTTCCGTAATATTCTGACGGTATTGATCTCTATGTGAGTCGTTACAACCATGCTTAATAATGACTAATTCACCTGTCATGGCGTATTAGACGCCGGTTTGTCGAAGGTAAGGTTTGTCACCCTAGACTGACCTAGTCTTGCTGTAGCAAACAGCTCAGGTGTGGGGTGTCACCCCGTATAGATCTATATACAAACTCCCGCTCTCCCTCCAGGAGACTCTGGTTATAACTACAGGCTACGATCATACACTCAAGGGTGTCAACCGACAAGTCTCACTAGATCCTTAACTTGTTCACGAGTAATGTACTACACCAAGTATAACGTTTACGGGTATGTTTTAAGTTTCAAATCCAATAGTATGTATATGAGTAGATGAAGATCAACAAACATATAGTACGACAGTTAAGGTCCATTAAGCATGTGATTTTCAGTCCAGACCCAATTAGCATGTAAATGGACCCATAAGGCCCAATAAACATGTGAAAGGATAATGCAGGCCCAATAGGCATGTAAATGGACCACTAAAGCCCAATAAACATGTGTTCCATAGTTCAGGCCCAAATTAACATGGAAATGGACCATAAAGGTCCAATAAACATATCCTGGAAAATATTAGGCCCAATATACATTTAAATGGGCCCCTAAGGCCCATTAGCCATGTAACGAGGGTATTAGGCCCAATAAAAGGTTATCAAGGTATTTAGTCCAATCGTTATTATTTTGTTGTTTGTTTTTGTTTTAGAGTTTAACAGAATAACATAAAAATGTTTAATTTTCGTAATAGTGACATTATTGGCCCACTAGACCGAAAATATACAATTTAGTCACATTTTGGAAACTTTGACACTTTAGGTCCTTAAGGCTAAGAGTTTTCATTTTATGGGCTTAATTCTAATAAAATGGCTTTTATGGCCCATTTTGGTTAAACACTTCATTTTTGGTCCAAAATCATAAGTATTAACGTCTTTGGCCCAAATATATTTAAATTGCTGTTTTCGGCCCTTTTACTATGAGAATTTACATTTTCAGCCCATTTTTGATAAAAATGACAATTTCGGCCCAAACTTTATAAATATAACATTTTTGGCCCAAATTCGAGGAAAGTGACATTTTCAGACCCTATATTCCGTAAATTCACATTTTTTACTCAAATTTGTATAAAATGACATTTAAGTCCACAAAAACCAAAGTTTTGCACTTTAAGCCCAAGAAAATCCGTAAGGCCCATTTTATGGCCCATTATGCGAAAAATTTCACTTTTAGCTCCTTGGAAACTATGAATATTATAAAAACTCATTTTTATGCAAATGAGACCATTTTAGCCCTTGTAAAACCGTATATGGCATAAAAGTCTCAATCTTTTGTTCACTTGTCAAAAATAACCCTCATTCAAGAGTTGTTTAGTTTTCATATGGATCTTCACATGTTTTAGCATATTTATCCTTATAGTAAGCTGTATAAAGTGTTGTGGTTTCCAAATATTGTCTAGATCTATGAATTTCTTCACACAATCACAACATACACTTAGAAAACACACATAAACATGCGCAAATACATAGATCTAACACATAACAACTTGTATTCTCCCCCAAAAACAATGTAAAACCAAAATCTAGGGGGTATGAACTCACTTTGCTTTGTGGTTCTCGGGTTTGAAGAAGAAATGGAAGAAGATGATGTGATTCTCGGCCCTAGCAAGCTCCTTGAGAAGTTTTTGGACTTAGATGGGTTCTAAGAAGCAAGATCACGAAATGGTATGAGTTAAGAAGAGATTTTTGAAGTAATCAAGAAAGTAAACCATAGATCCAAGTATGAACTTACCAAAGATGATGATATTAGTGAAAAACTTCTTGGAGATGTCCACAATCTCGAAAATTTTTAGAGGAGTATGAAGGGTTCTTGAGAGAGTTTGAAAGAAAGAAATGGAGGTGGTGTTGTAGGGTGTTTCGGCCGAGAGGAGAAGAAGAGGGGGAAGGAGAGAGATTTGAGGTGATGTTTGCATGGAGATATGAGAATGCATTGTTACATGGTGTGTAAATAGCTTGGTTATCTTCTAAACAAAAATGAGGTGTCATGCATTAGGTTAATTAATCATTTTCTCTTCCCTTTTTTTACATAGTTGGGCCGAGAGAGGCTAAGAAGAGAGGAAAGGATGGGTAGCTTGGGCCTTACATGCTTGGTCATGATCCTATGTGGCCCAAATAATTAGCTCTCGGCCCATTGGGCTCTTAAGGAGGTTCACGACCCAAAATTGTATAAAGGAATGGGTTTATGGCCCATTAGGGCTAATTAAATTATTTATGGCCCAACAAGGCCCATTAGGGTAAATGGAATCATTTTTAGGCCCACATGACCCAAAATGTTAAGTTTTATAAATGTGGGTCCAATTAGAACCTAATTAGGGTTTCTAGGCCCATAATAGTCAAGTTGGAAGTTCATTGACCCAATAAGAGAGTCCTAGTCCATAATAAACTTGAACATATGAGATGTATTTGAATGAGCATAGAGTATGATATTCATTTAGAGTACAAGTCATTACACTAGATGAATGTTTACATGAGAATAGAATTTCCTAGCTAAAATGGTAGTTGTGACAACGTAGCTATCTCAAAGTACGAAGAACAGCTCCCCAATGAACAATAGTAGGAGCAGTGGCAAACTGGCTAACCACATGCACCGCATGAGCAATATCCGGTCCAGTGATAGTCAGGTAAACCAAACTCTCTACAATGGTATGATAAAGGCTTGGATCTAATAATGGGACACCATCAGTTGGAGAGTACTTTGCATTACTCTCTATAGGCGTATCAACTATCCGATTATCTGTGAGTCGTGCACGTTCAAACCAATCTGAAATATACTTCGTTTGAGATAAAAGATAACCCTTTGGAAACTGAGCAACTTCAATCCCCAAGAAATAACGTAGCAAACCCAAGTCTTTCATAGTAAAATCGTAAGCCAAATCACGATTTAAAGACTTTATACCATCATGATCATTACCAGTAATAATCATGCCATCGACATATAGGGAAAGAATAATCTGACCTGCATATGTACATCGAATAAATAGAGGTGATTCATGGTTACTTGGTTGAAAACCAAGCGAAGTAATCACCATAGAAAATTTCTCAAACCAAGCACGAGGGGCTTGTTTGAGGCCATATAATGCCTTCCGAAGTCGACAAACTTCACCTGGTTGGTGAGCAATACCAGGAGGGGGAGACATGTATACTTCCTCATGAAGATCTCCATTCAAGAAAGCATTATTGACATCCATCTGATAAATCTTCCATTGGCGAATGGAAGAAACTGCAATGAAGGTGTGAATAGTCATCATTTTTGCAACAGGAGCAAACGTCTCCTCATAATCCATACCATACTTTTGTGCGTACCCTTTATAACGCTCAACGAATCCATCAGACTTTGTTTTGATTTTATATACCCAACGACAACCAATCGTGTGCTTTCCGGGAGGAAGCGGAACCAGATCCCATGTATGAGTCTGATAAAGAGCTGCATGTTCCTCAGCCATAGTAGTATGCCAAAGGGGATCATAAACGACCTCTTTGTAGGATATTGGCTTAGGGAGACGATGTACATTAGCAATAAAGGAGGAAAACACTGGTGAGTAAGAGGAATAAAAAAGTTAGGAAACTTTATGGACTTCTTATTACGATAAGGCCTTGATGGCGGAGAGGGGGGGGGGTTGATGATCTACAGGCAGAGGATCAGTGACATGTGGTGGATCAACAACATGTGGTGGATCAGTGACATGTGTTGGATCATCAATGTCAATGCTAAACGGATCAATAGTACGAAGCTTCTATCGGGTTACATCATGTGACTGAATAGGAATGCTATAGGATGGAATATGCTCCAAAAATGTGACATTGCGAGAGACATACAGTTTCTAATTTGAAGGATCATAGCACCGATAACCTTTATGGCCAATACCATATCCCAGAAAAACACAAAGAGCTGATTTTGAAGACAACTTTGTTGGATAAGGTGTCTAAGTCCATAATTATATTTGATATGTACTTGACCCGACCCGACATGGTCCATTTGGGTTGCACTTCACCCGAACATTTATATGGATAATCTTTTGAGAATAGTATAAGTTATGATTTATTAATATATTATAAGTTCTAATATATTAATATGAAATCATATTATTTAATTAGTATTGATCTAGAATTAATTTAGAATTAATTTGGTGATCAAAAAGGTGACTAATTAAATATGGACTCTTGTATTTATATAGTGTGGGCTATTGCTTATTAAGAATGGGCTAGGCTTGCATGGAAAGTCCATGGATAGTCCATGGAGCTCTAACCCATGTATCTCATGGAAATGAAAGGTCATGGGTATTAGGGTTTACATGGATGTAACCCTAATCCACCACACTATATAAAGGAGTCCTTGGCACTTGAAATGGCACTAGTGTGTGTGTGAGCAAAAGTGGCCGATTTCTACAAGTGTTCATACTCTCTCTAAAGGTTTCCAAAGTTTGTGGTGATTTGTGACTTCCATTTGAGGCATCCACATTATTGGTGCTAGGCTCTCAAACTCCAAGCAATCAACCACTACTAAAAGGTATGTAATTCTACAAGTGTTTTATGATTCAAGTACCCCATAACATGCTAGTTAGGAAGTAAACCTTGGAAAATTATTATTTGCATCTATCTTAGAGAAAACATAGATCCAAGGTTTCTAGGGTTACATGTACACCATAGGAGTGTTAGAATGCTCAAAACCCTTCAGTGGTATCAGAGCCTAGGCTTGTTTTCTTGATACTTGATGCAAACTGTTGAAAAAAACTCGAAAATTATGCATTTTGCTGAATGAACTCGCCGAGTCCATGGGGGGACTCGACGAGTCCATGTGTAAAATCATCCTACTCGTCGAGTAGGTTCATGCACTCGACGAGAAGAATGCCCAGAGTGCAGTTGTTCGAGTTTTGCTACTGGAAATGGACTAGAAACATTACCCTAAACTGTTTTGGTCTTATAAAACTTGTTTTAGATGGTGTAATGGTTATGCTAATCCATTTTCAATAGTTATTATCAAAATTTCAAGTCTTATATGTGTTTTTTATGATTCTTGAAATTATTGATATGAATGTTCATACACTTATGAGTTTAGAAGATCATAGGAATTATTTGCAACTTGCTTGTTAGTGTAATTCTTGATCACTATGTGTTTTAATGGAATCCATAGTTTGTCCTCAAGTTATGGATTACCAAAAGTCACTCTTTTAAAGTCCATTAAAGAAACACATAGGTTAGATAAAATGAAAAGTCTCTCATTTTAATAAACCATTAACATATAAGTTATGAAAGATGAAAAGTTTTGAAAGTTACAAAACTTGCCCTCAAGTTTTTGGAGCATGTAAAGTCTCACACATTTTAGTAAACTTTAGTTCCAACCCCTAGAATATTAAAAGTTAAAATTCAACCCTTATACTTTATAATATTATAGTTTAATAATAATTATATATGTATAAGAACAAGTCGTTTTACCATTAGTAGGCCTCATTCACGAAGCCGGTCTATAAGGGGGGTATAAGGTTGTTTCTTATAAAATGGCAGCTTATTGGGTGTCCACTCTCACCCACCGCTTCCTTGATTGGTGGAGGGTCATTAGCCGAACGGGTAGGACAATGACTTTAATCTGCATTAAAAGTATGATGAATGTAAAGTAACTAAATGTTTTTATAAATTCCCAATCTTAGTTACTTTAGGAAAATGTGAATAAAGTGCTAACCCATGAAATTACGCTTTGCACTTTGCTTAAGTCGTTAGTGGAGCGTGTGTGGTTAACCGGCACACTAACCTGGACTTAACAAGGTAGGCAAAGGGTGGCTTAAGGTTTATCATAGGTCGGTGGAGCGCGTGTGATTAACCGGCACATCGATTGAGTGATAAACATTAAGAGTACCAAGTAATTTGCATGGTTACTTTACACCTTGTTTTGTGATCCTCGGCATCCCAGTCACAAAACTTGAAGGGCACACTCGAGATTGAAACCTGCCATTGAAAAAGTTCAATGAATCTCAAAGAATCTAGGAGTTTCAAAACCAATTAAAACCCAATAGCTTATCTCGTTTTTCATGGTGAAATTGGTGAATCGTCATTCACCTACCTTCAAATATTTTATAGCTTGGATTACGGAATCGCTCTTCTAAGTTATAAAATATTGTGTTGGGTCCTATCCTTAATATTACATTTGGGTGTCTTATTAAGGACTATAATTATATCTAATCTAAACTTGTCTTTCTTCTTTTCAGATGTCTTCCAACAATGCTGCTTCTGGCTCAAACCCTACCGGCTCCTTCTCTCTCATGAACCTTTGTGGGAGAGTCATCTTGGATGGATCCGACTTTATGGATTGGATCAGGAACATCAGGATGGTTACTCGATATGAGGACAAGGAACATGTCCTCGACAAGGAGCTTAAGGAACTTGATGAGCCGTCTGCTACTCCTGTGGAGATCGCTGAATACCAGGCACATGAGAGAGATGCCACCAAAGTGGCATGTATCATGTTGGCCACAATGACTCCTGAGCTCCAAAAGTCCTATGAGGACTATTACCCTTTTGAGATGCACCAGGACTTGATGGACCGCTACCATCAGAGTGCTCGTCAAGAGCGGTATGAAATCATCTCCTCCATGATAACAACCCGAATGAAGGATGGTGAACCCATCACGGGCCACATGCAGAAAATGCAAAGGTATATGGACTGTTTGCTGAAACTAAATGTGAACTTCCCTGAGGAGTTGGAAATTGACATTATTTTGCACTCCTTACCTTCGTCTTATCATCAATTACGAATGACCTACCACATGAACAAGGAGGAAGTTACACTCAGCAAACTTCAAGGACTTCTGAAGACCGCCGAAAGTGGTCTTAAAGGTAAATCGGTTGTTACTACTTCTACTCCTACCAACGCCCCTGTTCTAGCTATCGGGAAAGGTAAAGGGAAGAAGAGGAAGAGTCCTTCGAAGGGTACCGTGGGAAAGTCCCTTGATGGCTCCTCTTCAAGTGGAACCTGTTGGGTTATGAGCATTCTAACACTCCTAAGTGTACATGCAACCCTAAATACCTTGGATCTATGTTTTCTCTATTATACATACAATTATGAACATCCAAGGTATTATCCTAATCTAGCATACAAAATAATAAATATAACAAGATAGAATACGTACCTCTTTGATGTAGAATGTCTTCATGAAGCTTGAGTGCCTAGTGCCCCAAGTGTGACACCTCAAATGGTTCACACAACACCAAATACACTTGGAATAACTTGAGAGAAACTTGAACACTCCTTGAAATCGTCTACCCTCACACTCACACATTAGTGCACGATTTCTTGAGCCATGGGATTCTTTTATATGGTGGCTATTAGGGTTACACCATGTAACTCATAACTTTACCCATTCCTTATGCTCCATGGATTTTAACCTCCATGGAGTATCCATGGGTCACCCCATGGACTTAGTCCAACATAAGGAATCTTGGATCACAAGCCCACATATATAAGAATGAATGATTTACACAATCAACCCATATATTTAATTAGTCTCCTTTTGATCACTTAATTAATTCCAAATTAATTCTTGATCAATACTAATTAAATAACCTTATTAATATATTAGAACTTATAATATATTAACCAACCTTAAGTGTTATTTCTTTCATTATAGTCTATCCAAATGCATGATGCCATGCAACCCAAATGGACCATGCCGGGTCGGGTCAAGTCTTACCAATTATAGTTATGGACTTAGACATTAATCCAACACTCTCCCACTTGGATAAGTCTAAAACTATTATTGCGTATGACTTCAGGAACCGATCAGCAATCGTAGCTCTCAAAAGCTTCTGTCGAACTCTAACCTTGTCGATGAACTCTGACCTTTGTCAATGACTTGTCCATTAGATAAGGGATCATATATTCCTACATTCTAGATATCATATGGACTGAGACATGGATTATCAATCATTCTCTCTGTCCATTTGTTGTTTCCCGATTTCCGATTCATGATGACTGACTGATCGAACAAATCAAATCAGTCCTGGCTTGGCCAAGCACTCACATGTATCATATTTAAATCATCGAGGGGCCCACAGATATCGCTTTTATCCCGAAGGTAAAAGGAATGGATAAACTTCGACTCATATGGCTTGTTCTACTACTTGTTGAATCATACACAAAGGCACGTTTTATAACATCGAGTTACCAATGTGTTTTCGTGCAATCAATGTATAACCAACTCATAGTAACAACTCATATCTCTAGGTTTGAAGAATATAAGATATTATCGTCTCATGATCACTCGTGATAAAATCCATGAAGTGATTCAAATGAGCGCGGGTTGAATCCAATACTCAGAACTTATGAGCACTCATGAGTGTTGTAGCACCACTTTGTCCACCAACTTGGACCTCTACAAACCAACCCATGACAATCTTGATTCATATCTACTTCCAACATATGACCGACTGTGGATGGTTTAAATAACTTAATCATTCAGGAAGAGCGACTTAGTTATTCTAGAAGTCAAAACATGCAAAGTGAAACACACGAATAAATGAATCAAATATGGTATCAAACCCTATGAATATAAATAAACACTTTTATTTATCACCATACTGATTACTCATTATTCATTGTTTCGGTTTTATCAACTTTATACTTGAATTTAAAACAATAGTTGTCCCATGCTCCAAGCATGTACACTATGTTTTCTAAACACTAGTCATGCCATACACCAAGTATGCATACTATGTTTGTCTATGATCTTTACTTTGTAAAATAGATCAATTGAACATCACTCCAATGATCCTCTTTTCACAGTCCCAAATCCTTACTGCAAATGCAAGAATTCCAAATTCATGCCATTTACTGAAATTTGTTAGATTCTAAACTTATATGCATTGATCCTCTTAATGATTATGCACAAAGTCAGAAAGACTTGACAACAATCATTACAGAGCATTCCAAAGGAGATCAGCTCCTTGGAAACATCCTTCTTTCATTAAGTTTCCTAATCTTACACAGATTGAATAATTTCTAACTTTGAAACATTTCCATATTCCATTTTGACTATCACTTCTGAACAAGAGTTGCCTCCTTACAGATTATGTCAATATGGTCCTTCCAGAATTAACATTATACTTCCAACTGTCCTTGAGCAACCAATCTTTGGTAAACCTTAGATTGTCCTCGACAATTGCTTAATCATTTTAGTCATATCCAATTCTAGACCTTTTCCCTTCATAATGCCTCAGGCATTTGGAAAATTTTAGAAAGGATGAATATAGCACATGTAATCGATCCTATATCCGAAGCATATGGGACACGATTCATGATGTCTCACATAAAGACTAAACCAGTCTTTTGCTATAATATTTCCATTTCAATTTGCCAAGTTCTCAAAATTCAGATTATGAAAAGGGATGCCGTAATCATAATCGAATTTTAGAACGCAAATAATGGACCCATATATAGAATTTCCTTATGTTGAGCCATTCCAACATGAAATTCATATATATATCCTTGATTAAATACGATTAAAATCTCAATCTAAGCTTTTAGAATTGAAATGAAGTATAATTTCCTCTCCCTTAATTATAGCAAAACAACTTTTTCAACCCTTGCAACCTCACGAATTGAAACTTTTGTTTTCTATAATTAACATTGCTAACTTGCAACCTTCGTCATAATTATCATGCTCCCACTAACATGATGATTATTAGCATAACACTTATGCTCCCACTAGCTTTGACATGTACTCAGAAATCAGCTGACTTTCTTACCAAAGTTCATATTTCTGATACTAGATTGTTTTGATAAAACTTTATCAAAATCATACACCTCTCTTAGATAGCTCACATGTGTGTCTAAACAATTTTAGAACTATGAAAAGGGATGCCGTAATCATAGTCTCAATTGTTTAGACCTTTGCCACGTCTCACAAGTCCATGTTAGTGTGCCGGTAAACCACACACGCTCCACTAACGACTTTGAGAATGCAAATATCACAATTGCTATCTAGCTAAAATCTACTTAGTGAAAGTGTTTCCTCACCATCATTTTCATGAATCGGAGAGAAACCTTATGACACTTAGATTTAATAGTGTATGTGTTCTTATCCATGTGAATTTGTCAAAACCATAATCACAAGACAAGGTTAGTGACAAATCCAAACTCATATTGATTAAACTTGTGCAATCTTAAATTCTTGCCATTTGGCAGCTCAGGTGCCTGCCATTGCTTCCAAGTAGTTGTGCAACCAATTGAGAACTCTCAGAACTCCTATGCAAAGCCAACTTGAATAGGCACAAAAATTTCAACACGATAGGTTATAAACCTCAAGTCGTGTGCTAGTGAAGGACTTTAGGTTTTATTCTTGATTAAGTCTTGAAACTTTCAAGAGCTTTAAGACTCCCACTGTCCTCTTGACATATAAGACTCCCTTGTCAAATATTCAAGAGATAGTGCGGATTCTTTATCAAGACTAACACTTTACACAATTGGCCTAAGTTGGTCTCTGTTTTATCCAAAACATCACAACTTACCAATTTCAAATGTACAAGAGTAGATAACCTTTTACTCTTACATTTGACTAGTGTTAACAAACCCTCTTTAAGATATGTCACTCAAGTTACAATCTTGGAGTATGACTCTAAGAATTGTTTTGGAACGAAGTATGACTCATCTTTTTGATTTAACCATTTCAACAATTCATGACTCCTCTTCTTAGTCATAAGAATGCACTAAGATGACTTTAGAGGACCAATTGTGATATGGTATCTTAATCATTAAGATGATCATAAACATGATACTAAAGTACTCTCCCATCTTTTCAGATTTGAGAAACTTCTATCTTTCTGCCATACTTTGATTCTTCTTATTCGTTCTGTCTCACATTGAAACTTCTCCAATGCTACAGACTTATACTTAAACTTATAAGTATAACCATATTTACTGAACTTAAGTAAATCATGACGAATAGTCTTCTTGATCTTTTGTGGTGGACTTGACCAGTGCACAAGAATGTGTACTCGATCCCTTAGTCCTTTCCTTATTCACATAAGGAATTAGTCTTAATTTTCCAAGCTGAAAGTTCTCATTCATCATACTATACAACTTGCATGATTCCAAGTTTCGGTCCAATTGAACCTTGGGTGATGAGAATCTTTCCTTATTTGGTAATATTAGACACTACCACAACCGAAAGAATCAAATCCATTTTTCCAATATTGCTATCAATGGAATCTTATAAGCAACAACTTTTCACAAATGCCATTGTAAGGATACTTAAAATAAATAAAATCAAAACCTTTTTCTTTTATTTTAAAACTTTGCGGAAAAACTTATCCTTACAATCCATATGAAAACCTTGTTGTTATCTATTCCTAAGCAATATAAATATCATAACTCTTAAGTAATAGCCCAAAATTCTGATCACCGAACCATGCGATTGAAATCCATCTTCGCGATCAGAATCAGCATGTACTTAATAGAGTTAGACAATGGACTTTACCTGAAGTAGAGCCAAACTTATTGATTTTAACATCCTTAGGTAAATTTGGCAGCTTCGTAACCAATGCCCCTTCCTTTGGCAATAGTTACCTATGGACCCTTGATAATGGGACTATCTCAGACTTCGCCTCTCTCTTTACCATTGGGTCAACCGAGTTGACTATGGCCGATCCCTTTCCATTGGGAAGAGAGAGCTTTACTGGATATCCAATGTCATCATTGTCAATGTCCATAGTGTTTTAGGAAGTTGATCTTAGCAAATAGATAAGATCATTAAGGGTCTTGTCTTAGTCTGTTTCATAGGATTCCCAAAAGAACTCACTATGTGACTTAGAAAGTAGTTGAGCCACCAACTTTCTCAAGACTTTGACACCCAACTCTCCCGGCTTGTCAATATGTGACTACATCTCCAAGATGTGATCACACCTAGACCTTGCCTTGCCAATAGGGCTTGAGTGACCTTAAACTTTTTAGGAACTTGTGGGTTAGGGAGAATAATTGGAGGAGGTGAAAGAAGTATGATATCCATGGGACATCATCTTCATTTAGGAAAGCTTGTTTCAAGAGATTTGGGAAGATCATAAATGTCTAGACCAGACATCTTTTTGGGAGATATTCAAGATAGTTGATTTAAAGTCCTTAATATGACACCCAATATGAAATATTAAGGCTAGGACCCAACAAACTATTTTATAACTTACAAGAGGGATGCCGTAATTCAAGCTATAAAATATTTGAAGGTAGGTGAATGACGATTCACCAATTTCCACCATGAAAAACGAAATAATTTATTAGGTTTTAATTGGATTTGAAAGTCCTAGATCTTTGAGATTCATTGAAATGTTCAAAGGCATGTTTCAATCTCGAGTGTGCCCTTCAGGTTTTGTGACTGGGATGCCGAGGATCACAAAACAAGGTGTGAATAACCATGCAAATATACTTGGTACCCTTAATATTTACCCCTTAATCAGTGTGTCGGTTAACCACACACGCTCCACCGATACTATGATAAATATTAAGTTACCCTTTGCCTACCTTGTTAAGTCCAGGTTAGTGTGCCGGTTAACCACACACACTCCACTAACGACTTAAGCAAAGTGCAAAGTGTAATTTCATGGGTTAGCACCAAATTCACATTTTCCTAAGTAACTAAGATTGGGTATTAATAAGAGTTTAGTTACTTAGTATTTATCATTAATACTTTTAATGAAAGGAGAATTATAGTCCTTGTCCTACCCGTTCGGCTAACGACCCTCCACCAGTCAAGGAAGCGGTGGGTGAGAGTGGACACCCATTAAACTGCCATTTTATAGGCAGTAACCTTATACCCCCCTTATAGACCGGCTTCGTGAATGAGGCCTACTAACGGTAAGACTGACTTTACTCTTATACATATATATAAATATTATTAACTTATAATATTATAAAGTATAAGGGTTGAATTTTAACTTTTAAAATTCTAAGGGCTAACTTGGAATTAAAGTATAAGTGAAAACTTTTCAAATTCCAAAACTTGAGGGCAAGTGTTGAAACTATTCAAAACTAATTAATTCCATAACTTATGAGTTTAAAGTAGTTTTAATTAAAAAAAAAACTCTTCAAGTTCCATAACTTGAGGACAAGTTATGGAAGACTTTAAACTAATTAATAAAAAAAAAAAAAATTTATTGTAACTTATGGAACTAATTAAGGTTACACTTTTTTTTTAATTTAATGAAGAGACTCTTGAACCTCCATAACTTGAGGACAAGTTATGGAGTCATAAAACCATTTAATTAGAACTAGACTCTTCATTTTGTAACCTTTGCCAACTTTTATGAGTTTTATGATTCTTAAATGTGACTTTTCATATAACTTGAGGACAAGTTACAAAAACACACTTTGGAATCAACTCTTAGATTAAAATGGATTGAAAACAACTATTTCACACAACTTTTCTATTAATCTAAGAACCTCATAAGAACAAGATAATTCAAATCATCAATCTTCAAGAAATTAGCATGAACATACAAACTAATACAAATCTTGAAATTATGACAATTATCTTACAAATTGGATTAGCACGAACATTACCACATCAAAAACAAGTTTATAAGTCCAAAAACATCTTAGGGTAATGTTCCTAGTCCAATTCCAGCCAAAACAATCGAATATATGCATCCAACTTGATTTTTTCAGCTACTTTTGCAAGTATAACAAGAAAACAAGCCTAGGCTCTGATACCACTGTTGGGTTATGAGCATTCTAACACTCCTAAGTGTACATGCAACCCTAAATACCTTGGATCTATGTTTTCTCTATTATACATACAATTATGAACATCCAAGGTATTATCCTAATCTAGCATACAAAATAATAAATATAACAAGATAGAATACATACCTATTTGATGTAGAATGTCTTCATGAAGCTTGAGTGCCTAGTGCCCCAAGTGTGACACCTCAAATGGTTCACACAACACCAAATACACTTGGAATAACTTGAGAGAAACTTGAACACTCCTTGAAATTGTCTAGCCCTCACACTCACACATTAGTGCACGATTTCTTGAGCCATGGGATTCTTTTATATGGTGGCTATTAGGGTTACACCATGTAACTCATAACTTTACCCATTCCTTATGCTCCATGGATTTTAACCTCCATGGAGTATCCATGGGTCACCCCATGGACTTAGTCCAACATAAGGAATCTTGGATCACAAGCCCACATATATAAGAATGAATGATTTACACAATCAACCCATATATTTAATTAGTCTCCTTTTGATCACTTAATTAATTCCAAATTAATTCTTGATCAGTACTAATTAAATAACCTTATTAATATATTAGAACTTATAATATATTAACCAACATTAAGTGTTATTTCTCTCATTATAGTCTATCCAAATGCATGATGCCATGCAACCCAAATGGACCATGCCGGGCCGGGTCAAGTCTTACCAATTATAGTTATGGACTTAGACATTAATCCAACAGAACCAAGAAATGTTCTGTCACTCCTTCTGCCAACCCTAATGAGGCTGAATGCTTCTATTGCCATGAAAAGGCGCACTGGAAGCGAAACTGCCAAAAGTACTTGCAAGATGTTAAGGATGGGAAAGTGAAACCCAACCATGCAGGTATTTACACTATATTGTCTAATAACTCACCCTATTCTAATTCTTGGGCCCTTGATACAGGTTGTGGTATGCACATATGTTCTGATTTGCAGGGACTAATAAGAAGTGAGAATGTGGAGCATGGGAAGATAAACTTGATCATGGGGAATAGGAAAGTTACACCTGTCACCAAGATTGGAGTTTACTCTTTGTTGCTAAGTAGTGGGTTAACATTAGATTTGAATAAATGTTGTTACTCGTCTGAAATGGCGAGAAATATTATTTCCTTTCATGGTTTGTACAAACAAGGTTTTACCTTTTCGTTTGATAATGAATGTGGTTGTATTAATGCTTTCTTTAATAATGTTCTTTATTTTAAAGCTACCTTGTGATGGTGTCTATGAAACTATGTCGGTTGTAGATAACCTAGGAAATAATGTGTTGTGTATCGATTCTTCCACTAGCTTGGATACAGCATCATTATGGCATTGTCGTCTAGGACATGTAAGCAAGAAACGCATAGGCCAACTCCAAAAGGATGGAGTCTTGGATTCATTTGACCTAAAGTCAGATGATAGTTGTGAATCTTATTTACTTAGGAAAATGACAAAGTCACCCTTCACTGGTACTTGTGCTAAGGGTGAGGGTTTGCTGGATCTCATACATACTGATGTGTATGGACCCTTCAAAACCGCCACAAGGGATGCTAACCGCTTTTATGTGACTTTTACTGATGATTATAGTAGATATGGATATGTCTACTTAATCAAGCATAAGTCAGAAACCTTTGAAAAGTTCAAGTAGTTTAAACAGTAAGTGGAGAATCAGTTGGGCAGGAACATTAAGATGCTTCGATCCGATCGAGGTGGTGAGTATCTTAGTACAGAGTTCCTTGACTATCTTAAGGAATGTGGGATTGTCTCACAATTGACACCTCCCAGAACACCACAGCTTAATGGTGTGGCTGAGAGGCGTAATCAGACCTTGTTGGATATGGTTCGTTCCATGATGAGTCGAGCTTCGCTACCAATCTCATTTTGGGTGCATGCCTTAGAGACTGTCGCCCATATCCTTAATCTAGTTCCTACCAAGAAGGTTGCCAAAACACCTCATGAGATGTGGACTGGAAAAGTTCTCAATCTGGATCACATCAAGATTTGGGGTTGCAAGGCTTTTGTGAGGCGCGATACTCACGATAAGCTCGAACCTCGAAGTGAGAGGTGTATTTTCATCGGCTACCCACAGAGATCCTTTGGTTACCTCTTCTACAGACCCAGTGATAATATGGTCTTTGTAGCAAGGAGAGGAGTCTTTCGCGAGAGAGATTTCATGAGCCAAGGAAACAGTAGGAGGCAAATTGACCTTGAAGAAATTCAAGAATCAAGTGGTTAAGGAACCTCAAACCCTAGCAATCAACCTGAGGAGGAAACTCCTATTGATCCGATAGATGAGTCTGTACCTCTGAGGCGTTCCACGAGAGTTAGGAATGCACCTGAGCATTACTATGGTTTCCATATTACTGCGGAAGGTGATACACTTATCAGTGATAGCACACTGGTAAGTCTGGATGAACCTAATAGCTACACGGAAGCCATGGCAGGCCCTAACGATGCTAAATGGAAAGAGGCTATGGACAACGAGATATAGTCCATTTATGACAATCAAGTTTGGAACTTGGTTGACAATGTGCCAGGTCGAAAGACAGTCGGGTGCAAATGGATCTTCAAGAAGAAGACCGACATGGATGGTAATGTACACACTTATAAGGCGCGACTGGTTGCAAAGGGCTTTTCTCAAACTCCGGGAGTTGATTATGATGAGACCTTTTGAAACATCCCAAAAATACTAACCAAAAATTTCGTTTTCAAAATCATTAAACAACATAAATATCCTCGCCATAGTATAAAATCATAAAACATGTATCTCAAAAATCTCATAAGATTTGTCATCATATCACAATCTCATATATAAAATATCAGAGTAAACTCCCAGGCTAAGAAAAATGTGGAGTGTGCCATGCTATCATCCCGAGCCCTTTCCCTTGCTAGCTGAAGTACCTGAAACCGAAACTGAAACTGTAAGCACGAAGCTTAGTGAGCTCCCCCAAACTACCACATACCATACAAATCACATATGACAAATAACATAACTCTGGGGCTACTCCCAACTGCATCGGGACGAATCCAGGCATCGGCTTACCCGACATCGGACTCCTGCCCGACATCGGGCTCACCCCGGCATCCGACTGCATCGGACTCCTGCTCGGCATCGGGCTCACCCCGGCATCCGACCGCATCGGGCTCACCCCGACATCGGGCTTGCCCCGGTATCGGGCTTACCCCGGCACATACACAACATAACATATATCATAAACACATAACCTAATCACATGATCTGCATCGGGCTTGCCCCGGCATCGGACCGAAGTCCGAAACATATAATCATAACGTATAAATTAGCATACACCAGGTTTGACCCGGAACATATAATGCATAGCATAATAACTGACATACATCGGGCTTGACCCGACATCGGGCTTACCCCAGAACATATAATCACATAGCATGTTAACTAACATACATCGGGCTTGCCCCGACATCGGGCTTACCCCGGAACACATAACACATAACATATATACATGCATGAATCACAAAGACATCAAGCATACTAAACTACTTCGCGGGACCGCCCTGACATAGGACCGAAGTCCGGAAACATATAAACTGCATCGGGCTAATCCCGGCATCGGGCTCACCCCGACATACTCTACAACTTAAACGGGTCGGCATTGTGGCCGTAGACCCGTTCCTACTGGAAGGAAACTCACCTCGTATGGCTGACTGCTGAAAGACTGGGTGAGGGATCCCTATCTGCTGCTCCGGCGACTCTCCGGCTATAATTCCATAACAACACTCAATCAAAAACTGATAATCCTTCCTAGGGTAAAATGACGATTTTACCCTTCTGGTCAAAGTCAACGCCAAAGTCAAAGTTAACTCTTAGTCAACCCAACTCGCTGAGTCATCTCCTTAACTCAGTGGTTTCACTCATAATCAAAGAAGGGTTTGGGGACATCGATCCGACTCGTCGAGTCCCAAGAATAACTCACCGAGTCCATTGCATGCTCAGATTATACACTTGATCCTAGGTGATTCCACTGCCTCTAATTCATAGATCTGGACTCGTTAGGCTAGCATAACACGTAAAGTTGCTAACTTTACGTGCATGCATGATGCTATGAAGCTAAATCACCTAAAACAAGCTAGAAATGAGAGTCTAGGGCATAGAATGGGATCTTGGCCGAATAAAGGTGGCAACTTTGAGCTTCTGGAGCTCAAGAGTGCCTAGATCTAAAGTCCTTACAGTCCCAAAAGCCCTCTACCCGAAATTAGCTTGGAAAGGACCTAAAAGTGGCAACAAACAAGCTTTCATGAAGATCTAAGTGAAAATAAGCCAAGGTACTAACTTTATACATTCAAGAGCTCTGAAATGCAACAAAAACTCTGGATCTCCTGCCTCTTCTTGAATCACCAATAGTTCTCTTCCTTCTCCTAACTTCAAATTACACAAAAATGGCAAGAAAGGCTTTAGGACACTCAATGGTTGCTAGGGTTTCGAGAATGGACTGTAGAGGTGATGGAGGCTGGGGTGGAGGTCCATAATGTTGCTTAAATAGGGTGCAAACCCTAAGGATTAGGGTTTCCTCCTGATGGACCTACTCGCCGAGTCGATTACTGACTCGTCGAGTAGTCCACTTAAACCCCGCGGTCCAACTCGCATCTACTCAACGAGTTAGGGCTACCAACTTGTCGAGTAGCTCTTATACAATGAACATTTAGAGAATTACTTTCATACCAGGAATGGGGCGTTACAATTCTCCCCCACTTGTCTTAGACTTCGTCCTCGAAGTCTGCTGAATATGGAAACAACTCCGGGTAGTGCTCCCTCATCCCCTCCTCGGGCTCCAATGTCCACTCTGAACCCTTCCGGTGCTGCCACTGCACCTTCACTAACTCTACTCTCTTGTTTCTCAGCTCCTTCACCTTGCGATCTAAAATCGCCACTGGTCTCTCGATATAGTTCAGGCTATCGTCAACCTGAATGTCCTCCAGGGGTACCACTGCTGACTCATCCACTAAGCACTTCTGCAACTGAGAAACGTGGAACATGCTGTGGATCTGGTTGAGCTCTGCTGGAAGATCTAACCGATAGGCAACCCGACCTACCCGGGCCAAAACCCTGAATGGACCAATGAACCTGGGTCCCAGCTTGCCCCGCTTCCGAAACCTGATAACACCCTTCCTGGGTGACACTTTTAGGAGGACCATATCGCCCACCTGAAACTCCAAGTCCGAACGCCACTTGTCGGCGTAACTCTTTTGCCCACTCTGAGCAGTATGGAGCCTACTCCGGACTTGCTGAATCCGCTCCGTGTTCTTGAGTACTACCTCCGTACTCCCCATGACTCTCTGTCCGACCTCACCCCAATAGATTGGGGTCCTACACTTCCTCCCGTAGAGCATCTCGAAGGGAGGCCGGTCTATACTGGAGTGATAGCTGTTGTTATATGAAAATTCCGCTAACGGAAGATACATATCCCAACTGCCACCGAACTCTAGCACACATGCCCGAAGCATGTACTAGAGATTCTGAATCGTCCTCTTGCTCTGTCCGTCCGTCTGAGGGTGGAAAGAGGTGCTGAAATGGAGACGAGTACCCATCTTGTCGTGAAACCGCTTCCAAAACCTGGAAGTAAACCGGACATCTCGGTCTGACAACACTGATACATGCACTCCATGACGTGCCACTACCTCTCGCACATAAATCTCGGCCAACTTCTTGGCCGAGATGCTCTCCTGGATCGATATAAAATGGGCGCTCTTGGTCAACCGATCCACGATAACCCATATCGAATCCACACCACGTGTGGTCCTGGGAAGCTTCGTAATGAAGTCCATAGTGATATCCTCCCATTTCCACACAGAAATGTCTAACGGCTGCATCTTGTCGTGGGGCCTCTGGTGCTCTGCCTTGACCTTCCTGCAGGTCAGGCATCTCTCCACATACCAAGCTACGTCCCACTCATACAGGGCCACCAATAATCGGGTCGAAGATCTTTGTACATCTTCATCGCCCCTGGATGGATGGAGAACCGAGACTTGTGGGCCTCATCCATCAACACCTGCCGTACTCCAACCCAGTACGATACCCAGACCCTCCCATGCAGGGTCAATAATCCTCGGCTATTGTAATCAAACGAAGCTACTCAGCCCATTATCCTCTCGCACTTCTGGCGCTCCTCCTTCAGGCCCTCAATCTGCGCCTCCCTAATCTGCTCCAGTAGTGGAGTGATCACTGTCATTCTCAGACAGATATCTCGGATCGGAGTCGCCACCGCCTTGCGGCTCAGGGCATCAGCCACTACGTTGGCCTTGCGCGGGTGATAAAGGATCTCACAGTCATAATCCTTTACCACGTCTAACCACCGACGCTGCCTCATGTTCAGATTCGGCTGATCCATGAGGTATCTCAAACTCTTGTGGTCCGTGTAGATAGTACACCGGACCCCGTAGAGGTAATGCCGCCAAATCTTGAGGGCGAACACCACCGCCCCCAACTCCAAATCATGCGTCGGGTAGTTAGCCTCGTGTGGCTTCAACTGTCTCGAGGCATAAGCTATCACAAGCCCCCGCTGCATCAACACTGCTCCCATACCTGTGATCGAAGCGTTACAATAGACTACAAAGTCATCTACTCCCTCTAGCAGGGTAAGAATCGGCGCCTCGCACAGTCGCTGCCTGAGCGTCTCAAAGGTTGTCTGCTGCTCAGGACCCCAGCAAAACACCACCGACTTCTTGGTCAGTCGAGTCAGCGCAACTGCTATCTTGGAGAAATCCTGGATGAATATCCTGTAGTACCCTGCCAAACCCAGGAAGCTCCGAATCTTGGATGGAGACCTCGGGACCTCCCACTGCATCACTGCCTCAATCTTGGCCGGATCTACTAATATACCCTTCTGGTTAACAAGGTGCCCCAGAAACTGCACCTCGCGCAACCAGAACTCGCACTTGAAGAATTTTGCGAAAAGTCTCTCCCTCCTCAAGGTCTCAAGCACCTCCCTCAGGTGTTCCTCATGCTGCTCCTCAGTCTTGGAATAAACCAAGATATCATCATTGAATACTATCACAGACCGATCCAGCATCGGTCTGCACACGCGGTTCATGAGATCCATGAACGCGGCTGGAGCATTGGTGAGCCCAAACGGCATCACCACAAACTCATAATGACCATAGCGGGTCCTAAAAGCGGTCTTCTGCACATCATCATCTCTGACCCGAATCTGGTGATATCTGGACCGTAGATCAATCTTGGAAAACCAAGATGCTCCCTGAAGCTGATCGAACAAATCATCTATCCTCGGGAGTGGGTAACGGTTCTTCACCGTTACCTTATTCAGCTCCCGGTAATCAATGCACATACGGTGTGACCCGTCCTTCTTCTTCACGAACATGATCGGGTCTCCCCATGGTGAACTGCTCGGCCTGATAAAACCCTTGTCTAGCAGCTCTTGCAGCTGCGTAGACAACTCCTGCATCTCAGGAGGAGCCAACCAATATGGTGCCTTGGCTATCGGAGCCGCACCAGGGACCAGGTCGATCCGGAACTCAACCTGTCTCTCAGGAGGTATCCCAGGCAAATCCTCCGGGAATACATCCGGGTACTCTTGTACCACCGATACATCATCAACCGTCGCCTTACCCTTATCTCGGGTATCCATAACATAGGCGACGTACGCCGTGCAAACCTGCTGAAAGTAGCGCCTCGCTCTCGCTGCTGAACAAAGAATCGGTCCGCGCTGTGGCCTCTCGCCCTGAATCACTAAATCTCCCCCACTAGGAGTGCGAACTCTAACCAACTGTCGCTCACAATCTATCACTGCTCCATTGGAACTCAGCCAATCCATACCCACTATAACCTTGTTCCCTCGCAGCGGAATAGGAACCAAATCTACTGGGAACTGCTCATCAAATAACCGTAGTGTACATACTTTATGAACACTCGCGACCCTGACGGTCCCGTCATCTGCTATTTCCACGTCAAGTGGACAATCCAGCTCCCCCGGAGATCTGCTAAATCGCTTGCTAAGCGCGAGCGACACGAATGATCAGGTAGCCCTCAAATCAAACAATACCATATCTGAAATGTCGTTCACTAAGAACGACCCTATACGTAAACACATAGATATGAGAAACAAACAATACCAAAAACAGAGGTAAGAGGAAAATACATACCCGTCACCACGTCAGGAGCTGCTCGTGCCTCCTCTGCAGTAAGCTGAAAAGCCCTGCTCCACGCTGTAGGCGCCTTAGCTCGGCCCTGACGGCCATCTGTAATCCTCAAGGTGGTAGGAGAAGGTGCTGCCACCTTCCCTGCTGTTGCTAAGCTCGGGCACCGGGACCGCTTGTGTCCCCTCTGATTGCACTAAAAGCAAATCAGGTATGATACTGGTGTGGTGGTAGTAGCTGTACAATATCGGCTCATGTGACCCGTTCGGCGGCACTTGTAGCAGCCCGAACTCCCTGCCTTGCACGCCCCCTCGTGCATCCTGCCGCATTTGCCACAACGGCCGTGGCTCTGCTGGCTTCGAGATCTGTAATCTGGTATCTTGGGCTTCTTGCCCGAACCTCCTGACTGAACCCCCTCTGGCTTCCTCTTCCTCTCCATCTCTAAATCCAACTCCCTCTCTCTCTCTCTCTCTCTCTCTCTCTCTCTCTCTCTCTCTCGAGCCCTCGCTATCATATCCTCCAGCGTCTTACAGCTGGATCAACTCACAAACTAGCGGATATCACTCCGCAACATCTCATGATATCGGGCCTTTTTCATCTCCTCGTCCGCCACATACTGCGGAACAAGAAGAGCCCTCTCCCTAAGGTAATCTCTGCCACAGTCTCCGTAGTCTGCTGGAGGTCCTGAAACTCCCTAGCAAGCTGTTGCACCTCAATAACAGGTGCGAACTCGGCTCTGAACCTGGTCGTGAAATCACTCCAGGTCATAGCATCCAACATAGTGTCATCTCCAATGGCTCTCCCGACCTCCTCCCACCAATCTCATGCCCTGTCCTTCAGAAGACAGGATGCTAATATGACCTTGTCCCCCTCGGGACATTTGCTGGTACGGAACGCGTTGGCGACATCTGCCAACCATCTGGTGCTCGCAATGGGGTCCCGATCCCCATGGTAGTCGGGAGCTCCAAAAGCTCTGAACTCCCTGAAAGTCAAGGTGCGCGGTCCCATCATGGCTGTTATCTCAGTTCGGAACGCGCTCAGCTTCTCATCCAGAAGCTCTAAGATACCCTCCTTGACTGATCCAAAGATCACATGAGTCTGGTCTAGTATGTTACGTGTGACCTCCGAGGAGATGAACTCCCTGGTCTTCTCATCTAACTGCTCGGCTCCAGAGGCTGAGCCTAATCCCTCTCCTGCTCCTGAGCTACCCACTGCTGGTGTAGGGCGCAAAACCACCATTCTGAAACACAACATAACAGACATCAGCATACTAATATAACTGGAGGGATCACATACACTACAAGTTCCCTGGTCTTGTCTCAGCCTTCCTTGATTCGAGTACGGATCCTCTGCTTTCAGTAGTATGGGCCCATACTACCTTCCACATCTATTCGTACTTTCCTCAAGAACTGCCTCGACTCCACCAAGTCCCTTCTACTACTACTACTACTATTGATCTCATGCTAAACTCTTCCTAGGCTTGCCCTAGGGTAATCACCAACCCACTGTCCGCCATCAGCTGCATAAGAAGCCCCTGCTTTCTCTCACTAACTAGCTTGCGAATACTATTACATATTACTCAGACTAGATAATTATTTGAATGAGAGATCCTACTCTACAACGGTTGGACTCAGACAAGAGCTGCGAAATAGAGCTAGACTTAACCTTCTGAAATTATTTAGTCCTTGCAGCATGCAACGTAACATATTCGTTTACTACTTAGTAAAAGATAACTAAGACTCCTAAAAGCACAAAGCAAGCAGCATTCGAGCATTGAGTACACATAATCAAGCTTCTACTACTCTGGCTAACATACTGACTAATCTGTACTAGCATGCAGTTCTCATAAGGTTGAATACATATAACAGGCACATAAGGCATCCTTCCTAGATCCTTAGTCCTAAACTAGCATGCTGTTCTAATCAAGCTGATAATCATAACATAGCATAAACTTGTATGGGTAATTTGGGAGTACTTACTTGAGCTCGGCTGATTGCATTCACCACACCCTTTTCTCTTTTCAAAGTTCTTTTCTATTTTCAAAATCCCTTTTGTAAAAATGATTTTCTTTTGAAAATTTCATACCACTTCCTTAGTTTGAGTTCAGACACACACGAAACTGTGCCTGAATCCCTCAAACCAAGGCCCTGATACCAACTTGAAACATCCCAAAAATACTAACCAAAAATTTTGTTTTCAAAATCATTTAACAACATAAATATCCTCGCCATAGTATAAAATCATAAAACATGTATCTCAAAAATCTCATAAGATCTGTCATCATATCACAATCTCATATATAAAATATCAGAGTAAACTCCCATGCTAAGAAAACTGTGGTGTGTGTCGTGCTATCATCCCAAGCCCTTTCCCTTGCTAGCTGAAGTACCTGAAACCAAAACTGAAACTGTAAGCACGAAGGTTAGTGAGCTCCCCCAAACTACCACATACCATACAAATCACGTATGACAAATAACATAACTATGGGACTACTCCCAACTGCATCTGGACGAATCCAGGCATCGGCTTACCCGACATCGGACTCCTGCCCGACATCGGGCTCACCCCGGCATCCGACTGCATCGGGCATCGGGCTCACCCCGGCATTGGGCTTCCCCCGGCACATACACAACATAACATATATCATAAACACTTAACATAATCACATGATCTGCATCGGGCTTGCGCCGGCATGGGACCGAAGTCCGGAACATATAATCATAACGTATAAATTAGCATACACCGGGCTTGACCTGGAACATATAATGCATAGCATAATAAGTGACATACATCGGGCTTGACCCAACATCGGGCTTACCCCGGAACATATAATCACATACATGTTAACTAACATACATCGGGCTTGCCCCGGCATCGGGCTTACCCCGGAACACATAACACATAACACATATACATGCATGAATCACAAAGACATCAAGCATACTAAACTACTTCTCGGGACCGCCCCGACATCGGACCGAAGTCCGGAAACATATAAACTGCATCGGGCTAATCCTGACATCGGGCTCACCCCGGCATACTCTACAACTTAAACGGGCCGGCATTGTGGCCGTAGACTCGTTCCTAATGGAAGGAAACTCACCTCGTATGGCTGACTGCTGAAAGACTGGGTGAGGGATCCCTATTTGCTGCTCCGGCGACTCTCTGGCTATAATTCCATAACAACACTCAATCAAAAACTGATAATCCTTCTTAGGGTAAAATGACCATTTTACCCTTCTCGTCAAAGTTAACGCCAAATTCAAAGTCAACTCTTAGTCAACCCAACTCGCTGAATCATCTCCTTAACTCAGTGGTTTCACTCATAATCAAAGAAGGGTTTGGGGACATCGATCCGACTCGTAGAGTCCCAAGAATAACTCGGCGAGTCCATTGCATGCTCAGATTATACACTTGATCCTAGGTGATTCCACTGCCTCTAATTCATAGATCTGGACTCCTTAGGCTAGCATAACACGTTAAGTTGCTAACTTTACGTGCATGCATGATGCTATGAAGCTAAATCACCCAAAACAAGCTAGAAATGAGAGTCTAGGGCATAGAATGGGATCTTGGCCGAATAAAAGTGGCAACTTTGAGCTTCTGGAGCTTAAGAGTGCCTAGATCTAAAGTCCTTACAGTCCCAAAAGCTCTCTACCCGAAATTAGCTTGGAAAGGACCCAAAAGTGGCAACAAACAAGCTTTCATGAAGATCTAAGTGAAAATGAGCCAAGGTACAAGCTTTATACCTTAAAGAGCTCTGAAATGCAACAAAAACTCTGGATCTCCTGCCTCTTCTTGAATTACCGATAGTTTTCTTCCTTCTCCTAACTTCAAATCACACAAAAATGGCAAGAAAGGCTTTAGGACACTCAATGGTTGCTAGGGTTTCGAGAATGGACTGTGGAGGTGATGGAGGCTAGGGTGGAGGTCCATAATGTTGCTTAAATAGGGTGCAAACCCTAAGCATTAGGGTTTCCTCCTGATGGACCTACTCGCCGAGTCCATTACTGACTCATCGAGTAGTCCACTTAAACCCCGCGGTCCAGCTCGCATCTACTCGACGAGTTAGGGCTACCAACTCGTCGAGTAGCTCTTATGAAATGAACATTTAGAGAATTACTTTCGTACCAGGAATGGGTGTTACAACTTTTCACCAGTAGCAAAGATTAAGTCTATTAAGGTTCTGCTAGCCATTGCTGCATTTCATGACTATGAAATATGGCAACTGGATGTCAAAACCGCTTTCCTTAATGGAAAGTTGGCTAAGGATGTTTACATGAGTCATCCAGAGGGTTTTGTCAGCGCAGAGTACCCTAATAGAGTGTGTATGCTTGAGAAATCCATCTATGGATTGAAACAAGCACCTCGCAGATGGAATCTTTGTTTCGATGAGAAAGTCAAAGAGTTTGGCTTTTCGAGGAGCGAAGATGAGTCCTGTGTATATGTCAAGGCTAGTGGGAGTATAGTTAGCTTTTTGGTATTGTATGTGGATGACATACTACTTATAGGAAATGACATCCCAACCCTACAAGAAGTGAAGTCCTGGCTTGGGAGTGTTTCGCTATGAAGGACCTTGGAGAAGCTGCCTATATCCTAGGGATAAGGATTTTGAGAGACATGAGTAAAAGACTAATTGGACTTAGTCAAAGCACCTATGTGGACAAAGTGTTGAAAAGGTTCAACATGCAGAACTCCAAGAAAGGTGAGTTACCGATCCAGAGTAACGCCAGATTGAGTAAGACTTAGAGCCCGAGTACAGAGGTTGAGATAGCAGAGATGAGTCGAGTTCTGTATGCTTCCACTGTAGGCTCGATCATGTATGCAATGACTTGTACTCGTCCTGATGTGGCCTTTGCATTGAGCATGGTCAGCAGATATCAGGGGAATCCTGGAAAGTATCACTGGACAGTGGTAAAGAACATTCTCAAGTACCTGCAGAGGACTAAGGACTGGGTCCTTACTCTTGGTGGGAGTGATGACTTGAGAGTAGTAGGGTATAGTGATGCTAGCTTCCAGACTGATAGGGATAATTTCCGCTCTCAGTCAGGATGAGTCTTTACCTTAAACGGAGGAGCAGTTACTTGGAAAAGATCCAAGCAAGATACAGTGGCTGATTCAACTTGCGAATCAGAGTATATAGCGGCAAACGAGGCAGCAAAGGAGGCTATATGGCTAAATAACTTCATTGGAGACCTTGTGAGTATACCAGCTATAAAGGAGCCTATAGAGATTTTCTATGACAGCAATAGTGCGGTTGCCTTAGCCAAGGAACCGAGAGATCATGGCAGATCCAGACACATTGACAGAAAATATCACTTCATCAGACATCGAATAGAAGAAGGACTCCTCGTGGCAAAGAGGGTATCATCGGATGAGAACCCAGCAGATCCCCTCACGAAGGAACTGAGTAGGGTTAAGCATCTTCAGCATGAAAGGCGCATAGGGCTAAAGGATGATATTAGTTTTGGAAATTAGATAGTTTTTGAAATTTGTAAAGTGTAATTGACATTTGATGATGAATAAAAGTTGTTGTTTATTTATGAGTAAAGTGTTGCTATCTTTTGTCAATCGTTTACTATCATTTCATTTTGCATGTTTTGACTTCCAGAATAATTATGTTATGGTATATCATATTATTCAAATTCTCCACAGTCGGTCGTATGTTCGAAGTAGATATGAATCAAGACTGTCATGAGTTGGCTTGTAGATGTCTAAGATGTTGGACATAGCAAGAGTTGCTACAACACTCATGAGTGCTCATAAGTTTTGAGTATTGGATTCAACCCACGCTCACTTGTATCACTTCATGGAATTTATCTCGAGTGATCGTGAGACGGTAATATCATATAAGTCTTCAAACCTAGAGATATGAGTTGTTGACTATGAGTTGGTTATACATTGATTGTACGAAAACGCATTGGTAACTCGATGTTATAAAACGTGCCTTTGTGTATAATTCAACAAATAGTAGAACAAGCATATGAGTCGATGTTTATCTGTTCCTTCTTGGATTAGAAGCGATATCTGGACCCCTCGATGATTTTGTTGTGACCTATGTACCGGGCCCGATCAGAACTAAATTGATGTGTTCAATTAAGTTCTATGTCAAACAAATCGGAAATCGGGAAACAAACTGCTGGACAATAAGTAAAACTTTGTTCCATGTATTTGTCCGGCTGATATCTAGAACAGAGGATTATATGATCACTTATCTAAAATGGCGCTTCATAGTTCAACAGAGTTTTAAGAGCTACGATTGTCGGTCGGTTCTTGAAGTCATGCTTGCAATTATAGTTATTAGACTTATCCAAGTAGGAGACTGTTGGATAAGGTGTCTAAGTCCATAACTATATTTGAGATGTACTTGACCCGACCCGGCATGGTCCATTTGGGTTGCACTTCACCCGAACATTTATCTAGAATTAATTTAGAATTAATTTGGTGATAAAAAAAGGTGACTAATTAAATATGGACTCTTGTATTTATATAGTGTGGGCTATTGCTTATTAAGAATGGGCTAGGCTTGCATGGAAAGTCCATGGATACTCCATGGAGATCTAACCCATGGATCTCATGGAAATGAAAGGTCATGTGTATTAGGTTTTACATGGATGTAACCATAATCCACCACACTATATAAAGGAGTCCTTGGCACTTTAAATGGCACTAGTGTGTGTGTGAGCAAAAGTGGCCGATTTCTACAAGTGAACATACTCTCTCTAAAGGTTTCCAAAGTTTGTGGTGATTTGTGACTTCCATTTGAGGCATCCACATTATTGGTGCTAGGCTCTCAAACTCCAAGCAAACCTTGGAAAATTATTATTTGCATGTATCTTAGAGAAAACATAGATCCAAGGTTTCTTGGGTTGCATGTACACCATAGGAGTGTTAGAATGCTCAAAACCCTTCAAACTTATCTCTCTCTACATGAGGCTTCAAGACAAAACATGTGCACTTAAACACTTGTAATGAAGAATAATCTGGAAGTTGTCCAAAATACATTTCATAAGGAGACTTCCCCATAATGTACACACTAGGAATGCGATTAATAACATAAGTGGCTTTATGAACAACTTCTCTACAAAACATATTGGGAACTTGAGCAGAAAGTAGTAAGGATCTGGCACTTTCTAGGAGATGTCGATGTTTTCTTTCTGCAACACCATTCTACTGAGGAGTGTCTGTACAAGATGATTGATGTATAGTGCCATTCGATGCCACTAATTTTTTTAAATCATTGGAGGTAAATTCTCCTCCTAAATCACACCGAAAACATTTTATGAAAGCAGAGTGTTGAGTCTTGACAAGAGCTCTTAATTCACTATATATGGTGAAAAAGTCAGACACGTGCTTCATAAAATAAACCCACGTATAACGAGTGTAATCATCAATGAATGAAACATAATAGTTAGCTCCCGATTTAAAGGTGATCGGAGAGGGACCCCACACATCAGAATGCATAACAGAGACAGGTGTACAGGAAGATAATGAAGCAAAAGATGACAAATGTGGTGACATGTGATGAGATGCACCATAATCCAATATCTACAAGGATGAAGGAATACTTGAAGTGTTGGATGAAGACAAACCTGAATGAGACATGGAAGTTGACATGGCGGTTGGATGAAGACAAACTTGAATGAGACATCAAAATCAAAATACCTCAACCACTCCAAACACCCCAACAACCCCAAACACTCCAAATGATCAATATCAAGGTTACATGCAAATGTTAACATCCACAATCCAACAAAAACCTCTATTTACTAGCATTCCATATCAATCAAACTACTTCCAACAACAAAGACCACAACAATTCAATCGACCCAACTTCCAAGCTTTTCAACAATTTCAACCTCAACAATTCCAAACACAACCATCTCATCAATTCCAAACACAACCATCTCAAGTCCCTTTATCTTAATCCCCACCTATAAACTTGGACAATGACAATGACGATTGGTTCGAAGAAACACAACCATCTAGAAGAAGGCAACCAAAAAGAAAAGCTACAAAAAAAGAGGAACGACTTGGAACAAAGATGAGGAGGAAGCTTTGGCTAAAGCTTGGATTTTTACATCGTGTGACTCGAGGACGGGCAACGCGCAAACGGGAAACAATTTTTGGGTTTGTGTTTTAGATCACTTTCACTTGCTTTTGGGAAGGCAAACGGGTCGAACGTATGACGCGGTCAATGGAAAATGGTGCGAACTATGAGCGGCTTGCACCAAGTTTAACGACATATTTGAAAATCTAAAAAATATGCATAAAAGTGGTAGCAACGATTTCAATATTTTATCAATCCCTTGCCAACAATACAAGGTCACCAAAGGCGATAAAGTATTCGGCCACCAAAAAGCGTGAGAAATTTGTCGTAAGGATCCAAAATGGGTCCTTAAACCGGAGACTTCGCATTCGGAATCGACCATCGACTCCAACAAAGGGCCAATAACTTCCAAGTCGGATGTGGGTTTTGGTGTCGACCTCAACGAAAAATTCGACGACACCGAATGGGAGGGTCCACCAGAAGTCCAACTTCGTCGACCACCAGGAAGGGACAAAGGGAAAAAAGCGGCGTCTTTAAGCGGAAAAACGAGTAATGAATGCGTATTTGCGGAAAAATTTGACAAAACTATAAGTTTTTTGCAAAAAAAAAATATGACTCAATGCAGGAATCTCGTCATCGGAAACTAGCACTTACCGATCTTCAAATTTTAAATACAAAGCTGCAACCGGATATCTACCCAGGAAATCTAGCCGCGTTTCTGAAAATCCAAAAACAAGTTCATGACAAGTATGGAAATTAGGTTTTTAAAGTTTTAATTTTTATGCTTAATTTTCTATTGTTTTTAAGTCATTTAGGTTTAAATTTCTATGGTTATGTTTTTCTTTGTAATTTAGGTTTAAAATTTTATGTTTTTATGTTTTTTTAGTAATTTAAGTTATGTAATATGTTTTTATGTATTGTGAAATATTTATTTATTTTTATTAATTATTTTTTTATTTAATCTAAATATAAAAAAATAATAAACAATGTGGAGTGATAACCATTTTCTAGGGCTAGTGAACATGTAGTGGAGGTGATGTGGCCGATAGGTGTCATCACTTTTCTAGTGAATATGTAGTGATAATACCCCATAGCCTAATAGCAATTATAATTATAATTTTGTATTCATGTTATATATTTCATCTGCATTGCATTGGTATATGATATTATATAGTTAGAAGAAAACCTTAAAATAATGTGTATTCTTTTTAAGCATTTTTAAGGTAAATATATAAAAAAGATCATTCAAATATGAAAAAGATTTCAATAAATCCTACATAAAATCAAAAACGTTAAAAATGGCCTACCAATTTAAATTTAGAATTATATATGGTAATGTTATACTTATAATAGACCTATTAATTTATACATGTCATTGATTAAATTTAAAACATATTTAACTACTTTAGACTAAAAGTAATCACAGTCTTTTTGGAACAAAAACATTTTGTAATATCAACGATCCTTAACATTCGAGTTGTTAAATAATAACTTTTATTTTATTTTAAATTTATGTTGGGCAAAATTATTAAAAGCCTAGATTTTACATATTAACAAAAGAAAACAATTTACATATGTTGATGTGTTTGGACGCTATGTTTTAAGATTAGAAAATTCCGAAATAAATTTCACAATCGTTTCTTCAAAAGTTCATCCCACATCTACAAATATCCAAATAAAATCAAGAACCCTACCTGCTAAATATTTCGGTTTCCAAATGCTTGTTTATGTATTTGGATTTCCAAAAAACATTGAGAGATTTGAAGGGATTGTACTCGATGCACGAAAACAACTTAATTCCCTTAAAAAAACTAAACACTAAAAAAATTCTATGCAAAAAAGATATTATTCACCGTCCCCCACATTAGCAGATCGTTGCATTGTGCGGTTATATATATATATATATATATATATATATATATATATATATATATATATATATATATATATATATATATATATATATGAGAAAAGTGAATATGTGCGGTTATATATATATATATATATATATATATATATATATATATATATATATATATATATATATATATATATATATGAGAAAAGTGAATATGTGGTTGTTAGGTATCTAAAGTTAGATATATACCCACTGCAACAAATTAGTTTTAAGTAAAAAACCATCAATTTTATCTTTTCTCTCATTTATTTTCCTAAAAACATATAAATTAAATCGAATTTTGAAATTAAATATCAATCGACTTATGTATTTTATAAAATCCACCGAAGAAGATTTCCACAAAAAGTTAAAATTAACATTTTCTTTTTCAAAACTATTAATGCCTGCAAAACCATTTTATCATTCGAAAGAATGCCAAGCCTAAACTAAAATTTAAATGAAGTGATTTTTTTAATGCAATCGTATTAGTTTTCCTTACATTGAAATAACAATAAGTAAGTTTTGTATTAGCTTTTTATAACTTTGAACATGACATGCATCTGTTTTTGTTTTATGTATCCACTCAATGGCTAAGAAAGAGAATATATTTTAATGACTTTAGGAAGAAGATTAACAATTATATCATGGTTAATTATGTTTTTTAAGCTAGAACTATGTTATTTTGGAGTTCTATAATTAACCTTAGATACATAACAACCATATATTACATGTCATATATATATATATATATATATATATATATATATATATATATATATATATATATATATATATATAGAGAGAGAGAGAGAGAGACACTAGATGTGTACCCACGCAAAGCAGCGGCGATATATAACTCTTTTGGCAAATTTTTTTCTTATGGAAAATAATTATTATATTTTATTATTAGTTATTATGTAATAAAAAATTACCACTTTTAAAAAAAAGTATTTATGCTTAGAACTTATATTTATATTTCCTAGTTATACATTTTTTATTATTTAAATGTTATTGGTGTCTAGTTTAAGAAATGTAAAATTAATTTATATAGCTGAATTTTTATATTTTAAAATTGTTATTTTGTTCATAATTAAATTTCTTAATAACCTTATTTAATTCAACTCTTCAAACTTTTGGCAAGTATTAATGATTTGTTTGTGCATAATTGATTTGTATAAAAAGTTTTGTATCTTAAACCTCTTAAAATTCAAGATATGATTAATATGCTTTATAATATTGTGTGTGTGTGTGTGTATATATATATATATATATATATATATATATATATATATATATATATATATATATATATATATATATATATATATATATATATATGTGTGTGTGTGTGTGTGTGTGTGTGTATATATATATAGGGTTAGGTTATTGTGTTCTAAGTAACTATTGTGTTGACAAATGGACCAATGAGAATGCAGGAAAAAACAAATATTGACCAATTATTTACATAAAATTTATGTAATTATATTGTAATTAATTAATTATTCAGTTTCTAAAAATAATGCTATAAGCGTAGTTCGGTCTTTTATGAGAGAACTATAAAAGGAAAAAACTAGATTTGTAGGGATTCTGCCGAAAGTCAAGGGATTTGTTTTTGAAATAATTTGAATGTATTCTAAAAGATTACATTTTGAAAGAATATTTTTATGAGTATCTTAAAAAATAACAACATTCTTACTATATATTCTGACCGAATACAAATTTTTATTCAATGAACTTAAAAATATAACAAATTACGAACCATTTATTAAAGGATAACAACATTCTTAAAGGATACTAATTTATTGTTAACATTATTCAATAATCAAGGTAAAAAATACATTATAGTCATATTCTATAAGAATAGAATGTTTTGGAGTTAGTAATTCGTATAATCTCCATTCTATAAGAATTCAATGACATTCTTGAAAATCTTCATTCAACGACTATTGATCATCTTCATCCTACAAACAATCATTCAACCTTCAGACCTTTGATCATCATGATCCTTTCACGCATTCTATGAAAATAACTGCAATGAAATCGAATTATGTAAGCATAACATTTTGTGAGAATGTTTTTATATGATAAATAATTAAACAAAGTTTAGTAATTCTGACAGAATTCATACTATATGGTTAGATTCTAACCACCATTTTAGTAATTCTTATAGCATACCACTATTTTCTTATTCCAATAAAATAGTACACAACATAGAGAAGATTAGTTAAAACCAAGTGACATTGTATTTGATGTTGGTTTTGATTCCAAAAAATAAATTGTTACACTAAAAAAATATAAACAAAGGAACCAAATTAAACATAATGAACACATTAATCAAAACCAAATCACATATTATATTTGCGTAGGTTTTCATTAAAAAAGATGAATGGCTACAATAAAAAAGTATAAATAAAGGAATTAAACATTTACATAGAAGATTAGTCAAATTATTCATTTAATGTATACAAAAGATTAGTCAAGAACACATGAAAAGTTAAACTAATAATAATTAATTTCATTGTTGCTAGCCCGAACACTCTAAATCAGGTCGTATATTTTTTAATACAAGTTCAGTTCTTGCGTGCTTTTGATTAGCTTGACCTCAATAATCACATAAGCATTGTCACTTTTACCAAATCACTTTTTGTTGAGAATCAGAATAGAACTAGTGATGGACACAATTGACTACACAAAAAGCATGGCTATCGCAAAAAGCATCGTAATCAAATAAAATTAACCCCAAAAGAGGCTGATATACGATAAAAAAACCATCAATTGAACACACAAAATTAAAGCATAAACGATTTTCTAGGGATTTAAAAAACCATATATCACATAATTATTAGGGTTCTAGATGTGTAACAGTGACCATGATGACGACGATATCTATTTTAAAAAAGAGTATACAAAATCTGATTCTTATTTAAACAACATACGTCTAAGGTAGACGAAAGAAAATTAAATTTTCCTACATTCACGACATAGGGTTATGAAGAACAATTATGTATTTGCGATGAAGGCTTCTTGGAGTCGGAGGTGGGGAAGAAAGGAAGACGTCGGATGCTAATAAAGATGAACAAGAATTTAATCTGATTAGGGGTGCAAGGCTGATGTTCGATTTTGCAAGGGAACCCTAGTTGTCGATCAACATGGATGCTATAATTATAGGCTCAATCTCAAACAAAGTTACCAAAATTATAGGCTCTAACTTAAAATTCAATTAATTGATTTATAAGCCATTTACCAAATTACCCTTATTGATTTAATAAATTATTTAAGTTTTGTTAATTTGTGATCGGTCCATTTATCCACACAATAGTTATCTAGAACATTTAAACCTACCCCAATATATATATATATATATATATATATATATATATATATATATATATATATATATATATATATATATATATATATATATATATATATATATATATATATAGAGCATCGAATGACAAAAATACGAAGAACGGTTGCTTAAATTAATACCTTCTTGAGTTTACTATTATAACTAAATGATGCGTCTGTTGAGATTATTTTTAACGTTTTTGTCTTTTCTAACCAAGTTCCATTTAAGAAAAGAAAAACTGGAATCTAAAATATGCAATTTCTGAGTAACTTAATATCCCTTTAGACCCGCTCAATACATTGGTGTTACAACATGGATATGATCAAGACCATTTATATATATATATATATATATATATATATATATATATATATATATATATATATATATATATATATATATATATATATATATATATAGATGAACCATTTAATGGGGAAATAGGTTTAAGCTGCACAAATTATGAGCAGAGGCTTCACACTGATAGTGACTACTTCCACCCCACAAGGTTCAACATCCACCGTCGCCCTTGCCCTACACTTATTATGCTCAATAACTTCACCACCACCCTTCGTTGTATTCTTTTCTTCTTCGACTTCAGTGCTGCTGCTCTGACCAGAATCCACAGGGTATACTTCCGAATTGGATGTCTTTATGTTTATTATGTGTTCTTGCTCCTTTGCTTCTGGAATGCCTGGCACATTTCTTATATTTTGTTTGTAATATTTATATACTGACATCTGAATTATCCCCAATACAAAACCTAGAACATTGGGAACCTATAATAAAAATACACAAACTTGTAGTTAGATAACTAGTTAAACAAAACCATTATTTGTTAAATAAGAAATTAAAAAGAATCTGAGATATACAGTAACGCATAAGTCGGATGTGAACATCCCATACGCAAACCACATCATGGCGCTTAACGTGAGGAAGCATGATAATGGGAATGGCATGAAATCGATGCTTTTAGTCTTCACAACTTGAAACTATATAATTAAAAGAAAAGAAGTTAACATATTTGTTAACAAAATAGAAAATATAAGAATAGGCTCCAACATTGTTTCCCTACAAGAATCCTGAACACCTCTTTTACCGATTGATGCATAGTTAGACGATTTCATTGAATTTTTTGTTTTTGTTTGGTTTATTAGTATATTGAAGTTGTTAATTACTATTTAAGGGTTAAATAAACTCGGAAAATCATAATGAGTAATTACTAAGTGCTAACCACTATGGTAAGAGGTGCTGCAAAAACACAAATGGAAACTCCAACACAAATCCAACCCACAACTAGTGCCCGACTCACTCCTTCCAAGAAATAAAACGATCCCAGAGATATTACAATGCACAACGCCATCGTAGAACTCACAACCATAATTGTATGCTTCTGTACGTAACAACATTGATATAAGTATGACGCCATTGATGGAAATTAATTGGTAGGATTTTGTATGTAACATATGTACCTTGACACTAGGTGTAGCATATACCAAGAAAATGATGACGTAAATAAACTCAACTAATGAACCAAGAGCGTTAATTGTGATTAGAAGGAAAGTGTCGCCTTTTTTGATAAATGCATAGTACATCCACAGCAATGCGCTAAACAGGGACACCACATATGGCAAAGACTGGAACCCCATTGTGGATTTCTGCTTGAATATTTGGATAAATGTAGGCCTGTGTAATATTTAATTCAAGAGGTTCTAATAACTTTCTATTTATCAAAACCAGAAGTAGTCTCAAAAGATAAAAAGACGATTCACTTACAGTGGCGCAAAGTAAACACCGGTAGACACAATGTTACCTGTAATATCATCACATGCATATAACGTGGTGATCAAATATATATGATTAAAAATATCTTTTTTCATCATTCATAGTTTGGTTGTTATTGTGGATTATATACATGTCTAATAATATGCACTCACACATATTGTTTTAATTCCAAGAAGGTGGATCATGCATTTCAAACCTCATCAAGTATCTATAATTTATGTATGTTAATTGTAATGACATTGCCAAAATCACTATTAATTGATTATCCTATGCACAGTGTGTCACAAGGAACTAGATTTGATCTTATAATCCTAGCTAGCATCATAAGTTAGTAACCAAATTGTAAGATCAAATAGCATCACATTTTCATTCAATGCAAGTATACTTGATATTGTATATATATAACCTGAAATTAAAGAAAATTAAATTTAAAAAATAAAAAATTAAAAAATTAAAAGAGTCTGTATATAGGGTTACCTAGGATGCCAAAGACCAGAATCAACGGATGATGAAGATCGAAAATCTCCATTTTGATAATGTAGCTATATATACTTACGTATAAATATAAATATGTATATATAGTATAAGAAAAGTGATGGAGATAGCTTTATGGGTTTCTTGAGAAACCCTAAAGCATCTTCTTACTAGTCTTACAAAAACAGAAATTGTAAGATCGATCTCATTGAAGATGAAGAAATGGGGATTCATTTATATGGTATTGTTTGAGAATGTGGGCATATAAACCATCCTTGTTGCGTGACAAGTAGAGGGGAAGACGGTAGGTGGTGTACGATAAAACCATTTATTATTTCTTTTTAGTTTCTAATTTGCTATACATATGCTTACTTATTATCTATCACACGTGCTCCTTTTAGTCTCGTGTCTCGACTTCTAACTCCTTTTCCCATTTATTTACAAAGGATTAACCGTAGGAAATTTATCTTACCTTAAAAATATTGTACAAATACATGTCGACTTGATTTAGTTTGAATATCAAGTTCACAAGTTTAACAACTTTGTAGTTGCTTAAAAACGACTAGTCTACTTTGAGGTTTGTTATAATCATGATTAATTACTTTAGAGAATATTTTGTATGCTTGACGTCGTGTCCAAATGATAATGTATTTCATTTATGTTGATGTTTAATTAACGTAACGTAATAAAAGACACATGAAGTACATTATAAATAACAACATTGATGTAAACTATATACATGTGATAATAAGCTTTTCAAGCAGTTAAAGTATGTGATACTTTTAAAACCATATATATTTAATTTGTTGTGATTAAGTATGAAATAAATAAACATGATGTTCAAAAATCTAAATTTAAAAATTATGCAAACCAATTTTTAATCACTTGAAATTTGTCAAGACATTCTACATAATGATTTTACTAGCTAGTGATTATAGTTAAGAAAGCAGCTAAAGCTCAATATACAGGAAATAACATGAATTTAAGAAGTGGTGATTTCTTCCTCTCATGCATGTAGGGTTGTAGACGAACCAAACGTTCAGCGGACTATTTGTGAACCGTTCGGCAGTAAGTTCGTTTATTTAATAAACGAATGAACATTAACACAAATTCTCATTTGTTTGGTTAAACGAACGAACATGAACAATGGTTTTGTTGATTCAATCATGTCTGTGAATGCTCGTCTCATGTGTGTTTGGACCGCTCTAAAAATCCACCAACACGAATCGGACCCTTGACACTACAAAAGATTTAAATATGGAACTTGAAACCAAATATGCAGTGGATGAAAGAACAAGGACAAGAACAAAATAACAAAAGATAGATTTGAAAATCAAACTAGACCTATAGCTTGATACTTCTGTGAAAACAAACCAAGACCTATTGGTTTGAGTTCGAGATCAGTACTAGGAAACGTGTCCCAACAAAGATCAGTTTTGAATTATACGAACAACTGGAGATGAACACAAGTTCAAATTTTATAAACTTCAATCGACTAACTCTGTTACAAATTATTAACAATGGCTTTATATAGCCTTACACTCTAACAGTGAAATAAACTCAAAATTCACCTAAATAATTATGCCAATTAATGGATTATTTAAAAACATTAAAGATGTAATAATAAAATGGAATAAAAGCTGGAAGTTACTCTTGGGGAAGTGGAAAAGACGACCTTGAGACTACCGAGGCGTGACACTTACGTGATTGGAAACTCCGAGGTCACCATACTGAATCTAAGCCAATCAGACTATTGCTTCTTCAAACCCATTGGAACCAAGGTGTCATCAAAACCAAAACCCAGACGAAACTAAGTCCATTGGAATGAGAATCCAAGGTTTCCGGGTTTCGGAACCAATCACAAGGTGAGTCCTATAGTACCGATAGTTGAATCGGGCCCAAACATAATATTCTGACACTGATGCGTTCCGAGGGATTTGAATGGGTCGCAACGCATCGCAATGAACCTCGTTCACAATAAACATCAAATGAATACGACCCGGTGCGATCGATCGCAACTAGTCGCAACAGATCGCAACCAGCAGACAAAATCAGATCTCCATCTATACACGGATCGGAACAGAAGTGACTTTCACATCCCCTCCTCCTTTGTAATGAATTGTCCTCAATTCAAAAAGGACTGTAACACACATAAAAAATCATGATAAATTTAAGCTTTTAAAAATCCATCAGTTTCACAAATTGTTTACAAGCATAGTTTTCAAAAGCATTCCAACATCAGAGTTCCCAAGATCATAAGTCCAAAACATGAGGATGTGTACGGTCATGCCTTCGCCTTCCCGCGGTCATCTGAAGTACCTGAAACATAACCAAAAACTGTACGCCAACGCTTAATGAGTTCCCCCAAAATACCAACACATAACCAAATAACATATATACAATAACAGCATGCCGGGTCCAATCAACCATCAGATTGGAATACCCCAGGCCCCTCAACCATCTGGTTGGAATGCCAATACACCATGGGTCCAGTCAACCATCGGGTTGGAATACTCCAGGCCCCTCAACCATCGGGTTGGAATGCCAATACACTATGGGTCCAATCATCCTTGGTATGAAATACCCTCGGGCCCACTCAACCATCGGGTTGGAACGCCTCGGCCTCTTGGCTCACACACAAAGCAGTAAAGCCTCAACCAATCAAGGGGGGTATAAGGTTACTGCCTATAAAATGGTGGTTTAATGGGTCTCCACTCTCACCTACCGCTTCCTTGACTGGTGGATGGTCGTTAGCCGAACGGGTAGGATAGGACATTAATTCTCGTTAAAAGTATAATTATAATTATAAAGTAACTAAATGTTTTATTAAATTCTCAATCTTAGTTACTTTAGGAAAAATGTGAAATTGATGCTAATCCATGAAATCGCACTTTGCACATTGCCAAGTCGTTAATGGAGCGTGTGTGGTTAACCGGCACATTAACTTGGACTAGTAAGGGTGGAAAAGGGTAACTTGATGTTTTTCATAGATCAATGGAGCGCATGTGGTTAACCGGCACGCTGATTAGGTGATAAATGACATCGAGTGTACCAAGCACATTTTCATGGTTATTCACACCTTGTTTGTGATCCTCGGCATCCCAGTCACAAACTTGAAGGGCATAATCGAGATTTAAACATGCCATTGAAAATTTCAATGAATCTCAAAGGAATCTAGGAATTTCAATCCAATTAAAACCTAATAATCAATTTCGTTTTTCATGGTGGAAATTGGTAAATCATCATTTACCTACCTTGAAATATTTTGCAGTTGGATTACGACATCCCTCTTCCAAATTGTAAAATATTGTGTTGGGTCCTAGCCTTAATATTTCATTTGGGTGTTATATTAAGGACTCTTATCTAATCTAAACTTTGTCTTTCTTTTTCAGATGTCTTCCAACATTGCTTCTGGCTCAAACCCTACTGGCTCTTTCTCCCTAATGAACTTGTGTGGGAGAGTTATCTTTGATGGTTCCAACTTCAATGTTGGATCAGGAACATCAGGATGGTTACTCGTTACGAGGACAAGGAATATGTCCTCGACAAAGAGCTTAAAGAAATTTATGAGTCTTCTGCTACTCCTGAGGAGATCGTTGAGTTTAGGACTCATGAGAAGGATGCCACCAAGGTGTCTTGTATCATGTTGGCCACTATGACAGCTAAACTCCAAAAGTCCTATGAGGACTTCTACCCTTTTGAGATGCACCAAGACTTGATGGAAAGATACCATCAGAGTGCTCGTCAAGAGAGGTATGAAATCATCGCCTCCACGATAACAAAAAAGATGAAGGATGGAGAACCCATCACGGCCCACTTGCAGAAAATGCAAAGGTTTGTGGACCGCTTGCTTAAGTTGAATGTGAACTTCGATGAAGAGTTGACCATAGATATCATTCTACACTCGTTACCTCCATTTTATGATCAGTTCCGTATGACCTATCATATGAACAAGGAGGAGGTCACTCTTTATTAAGCTTCAAGGCCTTTTGAGGAATTCTGAAAGTAGTCTCAAATGTAAATATGTTGTTTCTACTCCTGCTACTGCCCCTTTCTTGGCAATTGGACATGGGAAATGGAAGAAGAGGAAGGCTCCCTCTAAGAGCCACAAGGGAAAGTCTCTTGATGGATCCTCTTCTAGTGGGACCAAAGGTGGTTCTGCTGCTCCCTCTACCATTCCTAAGGAAGCAGAGTGTTTCTATTGTCATGAAAAGGGGCACTGGAAGCGAAGCTGCCCCAAATACTTGCAGGATGTTAAAGATAGGAAGGTTAAGGCCACCCATGCAGGTATTTACACTATTCTATCTAATAAATCATCACATTCTTGTTCTTGGGTCCTTGCTACAGGTTGTGGATTTCACATTTGTTCTGATTTGCAGGGACAAAAAAGAAGTAAGGATGTGGAGCACGGGAAGATGAACTTGATCATGGGGAATAGGAAAATGTCGCCTGTTACCAAGATTGGAGTTTATTGTTTATTGCTTAGTAGTGGGTTAGAATTAGATTTGAATAATTGTTGCTACTCGTCTCAAATGGCGAGAAATATTATTTCCTTTCATGGTTTATACAAACAAGGTTTTAGTTTTTCATTTGATAATGAAATTGGTCGTATTAATGCTTTTTATAAAGGTGTTTTTCATTTTAAAGCATTGCCTTGTAATGGTGTATATGAAACTGTGATGGTTGTAGACAACTTAGGAAATAATGTGTTGCACATTGATTCTTCCAATGATTTGGATAAGGCATGCTTGTGGCATTGTCGTCTTGGACATGTCAACAAGAAGCACATAGGCCAACTCCAAAAGGCTGGATTTTTGGAGTCATTCGACTTAAGGTCGGATGACAATTGCGAATCTTGTTTACTTGGAAAGATTACCAAGTCACCCTTCACTGGTACTTGTGAAAGGGGTGAAGGTTTGTTGGATCTCATACACACCGATGTGTGTGGACCATTTAGAACCGCTACAAGGGATGCTAACCGCTTATATGTGTCTTTGATTGATGATTACAACAGATATGGCTATATCTGCTTAATCAAACATAAGTCAAAAACCTTTGAAAGATTCAAAGAGTTTAAACAAGAAGTGGAGAATCAGTTGGGCATGAAGATAAAGATCCTCCGATCCGATCCGGGTGGTGAGTATCTTAGTATCGAGTTCCAAGACTATCTTAAGGAATGTGGGATTGTTTTAGAATTGACGCCACCTAGGACACCACAACTTAATGGTGTGGCTGAGAGGCGCAATCGAACCTTGTTAGACATGGTTCATTCGATGATGAGTCGAACTTCGTTACCTATCTCATTCTGGGGGTATGCCTTAGAGACTGCCGCCCATATCCTTAATCTGGTCCCAACTAAGAAGGTTGCCAAAACACCTCACGGGATGTGGAATGGGAGAGTTCCCTCGTTATCACACATCAAGGTTTGGGTTTGCGAGGCTTTCGTGAGACGCAAGACTCACGACAAGCTCAAACCTCGTAGTGAGCGGTGTATTTTCATCGGCCACCCACAGAAATCCTTTGGATATCTCTTCTACAGACCGAGTGATAATGTTGTCTTTGTTGCGAGGAGAGGAGTCTTTCACGAGAGAGAACTCATAGGCCAAGGAGACAGTGGGATGAAAATTGACCTTGAAGAGCTTCAAGAGTCAAGCAGTGAAGGAACCTCAAACACTAGCAATCAACCTGAGGAGGAAACTCCTGTTGAACCAGTTGACGAGTCCGTACCTCTGAGGCGCTCCAGTAGAGTTAGTGTTCCACCTGTGTTGTATGGTTTCCATATAACATCTGAGGGTGATACATTTATCAGTGATAACACACTGGTAAATTTGGATAAACCTAACAATTACAAGGAAGCCATGGCAGGCCCCGAGTCTGCAAAGTGGAAAGAGGCTATGGACAGCGAGATACAGTCCATGTATGACAATCAAGTTTGGAACTTAGTTGACAATGTACCAGGTCGTAAGACAGTCGGGTGCAAATGGATCTTCAAGAAGAAGACCGACATGGATGTGAAAGTACACACATATAAGGCACGACTGGTTGCAAAGGGGTTTACTCAAACTCATGGGGTTGACTATGATGAAACCTCTCCACCAGTAACGAAGATTAAATCTATTAGGGATATGTTAGCCATAACTGCATTTCATGAATATGAAATATGGCAAATGGATGTCAAAACCGCTTTCCTTAATGGGAAGTTGGCTGAAGATGTTTACATGAGTCAGCCAGAGGGTTTTTCCAATGCAAAGTACCCTAATAGAGTGTGTAAGCTTGAGGAATCCATTTATGGATTGAAACAAGCATCTTGCAGATGGAATCTTTGTTTCGATGAGAAAGTCGAAGAGTTTGGATTTTCGAGAAGCGAGGATGAGTCCTGTGTGTATGTCAAGGCTAGTGGGAGTACAGTTAGCTTTCTGGTGTTCTATGTGGATGACATACTACTCATAGGAAATGACATTCCAACCTTGCAGAAGGTTAAGTTTTGGCTTGGGAAGTGTTTCTCTATGAAGGACCGTGGAGAAGCTGCTTACATCCTAGGGATAAGGATATTAAGAAACAGGAGTAAAAGACTAATTGGACTTAGTCAAAGTACCTACTTGGACAAGGTGTTGAAATGATTCAGCATGGAGAATTCCAAGAAAGGTGACTTACCCATCCAAGGCAATACCAAACTAAGTACGGCTCCGAATCCGAGTATAGAGGCTAAAATAGTTGAGATGAGTCGAGTACCATATGCTTCCGAAGTTGGCTCGATCATGTATACTATGACTTGTATTCGCCCTGATGTGGCCTTTGCTTTGAGCATGGTCAGCATATATCAAGGGAATCCTAGTAGAGCTCACTGGACTGCGGTAAAGAATATTCTTAAGTACCTACGCAGGACTAAGGACTGGGTCCTTACTCTTGGTGGGAGTGATGACTTAAGAGTCACAGGGTATAGTGACGCCAGCTTTCAGAACAACAAAGACAATTTTCGCTCTCAGTCGGGCTGGGTTTTTACCCTGAATGGAGGAGAAATAACTTGGAAAAGTTCCAAACAGGAGACTGTAGCTGATTCTACGTGCGAATCAGATTACATAGCAGCAAGCGAAGCGTCGAAGGAGGCGATATGGATGAAGAAATTCATCGGAGACCTTGGAGTTGTACCAGCTATTAAGGAGCCTATGGAGATTTTTTGTGACAATGAGGGTGTGGTTGCCTTAACCAAGGAACCAAGGGATCATGGCGGATCCAGGCACATTGACAGGAAATATCACTTCATAAGACATCGGGTGGAAGAAGGACACCTTTTGGTAAAGAGGGTATCATCAGATGAGAACCCGGCAGATCCCCTCACGAAGGGACTGAGTAGGGTTAAGCGTTTGCAGCATGCGAGAAACATTAGGCTGAAGGATGATATTAGTTTTAATGATTAGATAGCTATTTTGAAACTTTTAATAGATAAAATGTAATTGACATTTGATGATTAAATAAAAGGTGTTTATTTATTTATGAGTAAAGTTACTATCTTGTGTCAATTGTTTACTATTGTTTCATTTTGCATTTTTTGACTTCCAGAATAATTATCTTATTCAAATTATCCACAGTCGATCATACTTTAGAAGTAGGTATTGAGGCAAGACTGTCATGAATTTGTCTTGTAGATTGCCTGAAGTGTATTAGACATAGCAAAAGTTTGCTACAACATTCATGAGTGCTCATAAGGCCTGAGTATTGGATTAAACCCACGCTCACTTGAATCACTTTCATGGAATTTATCACGAGTGATCATAAGATGATAATATCATATAAGTCTTCAAACCAAGATATATGAGTTGTTGACTATGAGTTGGTTGTTCATTGATAGTCCGAAAACGCATCAGTAACTTGATGTTATAAAATGCACTGTTGTGTATGATTTGATGAATAGTTAGTACAAGCATATAATTTCGAATTTTATCTGTTCCTTTTAATTCTTGGAGGATTAAAAGCGATATCTTGGGCCCCTCGATGATTTTGTTTTGACTGATGTGTCGGGCCCGGTCGGAACTGAATTGATGTGTTCAATTAAGTTCTCTGTCAAACAAATCGGAAATCGAAAAACAAACTGCTGGACAATAAGTATGACATTGTTTCATGTATTTTTCCGGATGATATCTTGAAGAACAGAGGATTATATGATCCCTTATCTAAAAGATGCATCACTGACTGGGTCAGAGTTCGACAACGGGTTTTAAGAGCTACGATTGCTATTCGGTGTTTTAAGTCGCACTTGTAGTTATAGTTATTAGACTTATCTAAGTGGGAGACTGTTGGATTAGGTGTCTAAGCCGATAACTATAATTGGTATGTACTTGACCCGAGAGTAGCATGGTCCTTTTGGGTTGCCTTCATCAATGAAAATTGATAGGATGGACTTTTGAGAATAAGGTTATTTGTGATTTGTTAATATATTACAAGTATAATATATTAATATGAAATCATATTATTTAATTAGTATTGATCAAGAATTAATTTGGAATTAATTTAGTGATCAAAAGAGACTAATTAAATATACGGGGACTGATTTTGTAAATCAATGATTCTTATAGTATGGGCCAATGATCCATGGTTATTTGGGTGGGCTAAACCAACATGGATAGTCCATGGAGGTTAACCCATGGAGCCTAAGTAAGATGAAGAGTCATGGTGCATTAGGGTTTGCATGGATGTAACCCTAGCACTTGTCACACTATAAATAGAACCCCTTAGAGCCAAAATCCGTTGCCACATACATTCTTGGAGAGTGTGAATCGATTTTGTGCTAAGTAACTTATTCTATCAAGCCTCCTTTTTGCACTTGGTGTTTGTGACACATTAGAGGCATCACATTTGAGGTGCTAAAGCTTTTGAAGGCCAAGAAATACAAGTCCTACTAAGAGGTAAGTTATCTAACTAGTTATTTTGTTCAATTGTATGCTATTTAGGATGAATGCTTTGGAAAATCAAATTGCATGTATAATTAGAGAAAACATAGATCCAAAGCATCTAGGGTTGTATGTGCACCATAAGTTTGTTAGAGTGCTCAAAACCCTTCATATATGACATTTGTGGTAGCTGTTATTTCGCAACAAAAAGGCATGCTAAAGTGTCAAAAATGGAATAAGAAGAAAGGCCTTAGAAGAACATGTCAATCAAAAACGAGCAGGAGATCACCTTTGACGAAGAAGATAGAGCATGCATCTAGGATCCCAACCATGAGGGATTGGTGATCACTCTTTACATCGCCAACCATTTTGTTAGAAGGATCCTTGTCGACGGAGGATCATCAATCAACATTATACCCTTGGATGCTTTAAAAAGAATGAACAACCCAGAGTCCAAAATAGTCAAAAGATCCTCGGTGCTAATAGGATTCAGTGGGGAACAAAGCATACAGTCAGCGAAATAAAGTTGCCTATCTACAAAAAGGGGGTACTATGCAATGGTTTTGCATAATTGATACACTGTCCTCCTATAATGTTATATTCGGAAGACCATGGATCCACGATATGAAAGCATTCCCATCGACATACCATCAATGTGTGAAGATGCCCACTCTATGGGCAATAGCGAAGATCACAAGTGACCAACAAGAATCCAAAGAGTGCTACAAGGCCACGATGAAGACTTACACGGTCCCACGACAAGCATAACAATTAAAGAAAAGGGCACGAGATATGCTAGAAGCCCGAGAACAAGTTACAAAAGAAGTGCCCTTTGACCTTAAAGATCCTGATATGAAAATACTCATAGGACCCTCACTGCCAGAAAACATAGAAGAAGATATAATAAAGTTCTTCTTGAAAGAAAGAAGGAAAACCTTCGCATGGAAACATGAAGACATGACAGGTATAGACAAAAATATTATAACTCACACACTTAACATTGATCCTTCTTTCAGAACATCCAAGAAGAAGTGGAAATACATTTTAATACATGGATGATCAAGGAGTCCAAGTTCCCAAGGTGGCTGGCCAACATAGCCGCCGTACAGAAAAATAATGGCAAATGGAGAATATGTGTGGACTATACGGATCTTAACAAGGCTTGCCCTAAGGAGCCTTCCCCCTGCCACACATAGATTCCATGATAGATGCTACAGCTGTCCATGAACTATTAACATTCATGGATGCATTAGCAGCGTTCCAACAAATTCAAATGTAGCCATCTGACCATGCTGATACCACATTCATAACCCCAACAGGTATATATTTCTATACTGCTATTCCCCTTGGTTTAAAAAATGTAAGTGAAACATACCAAATGCTAGTTAACAGGATGTTCAAGGATAAATTGGGGGACACTTTGGAAGTCTAGCTCAATGACATGGTGGTTAAGTCAAAGAAAGCTGAAGATCACATCAAGGATCTTGAAGAAGCCTTTAACATACTAGACGAATACGACATGAAGCTGATGATGGGTTTTGAGCATTCTAACACTCCTAAGGTGTACATGCAACCCTAGAAACCTTGGACCAATGTTTTCTCTAATATTCATGGAAATAAGAATTTTCCAAGGTTTACATCCTAACTAGCATGGCATGGGGTACTTGTAATATAAAACTAGTAGAATGACATACCTTTGTAGTTGATTGGATTCCTTAAGACCTTGTGGGCCTAGCACCCCAAATGTGATGCCTCAAATGTTTCACACAACACCCACAACTCTTGAAATAACTTGAGAGAAGAACACTTTGATCACAAAATCGGCTAGCCCTCCTTGTCTTGTAATAGTGGCCGATTTTGCTAGATATGGAGCTCTTTATATAGTGTGCCACATGTAGGGTTACACCATGTAAACCCTAATGTGCATGGCTTTTCATTTCCTCCATGATCCACGGGTTATAACCTCCATGGAGCATCCATGGAGCACCCAATGGGTCCTAGCCCAATCTAGTGAATCATGAACCATAAGCCCATTATATAAGAATGAATGATTTACAAATCAATCCCCATATATTTAATTAGTCTCCTTTTGATCATAAAATTATTTCCAAATTAATTCTTGATCAATACTAATTAAATAATATGATTTCATATTAATATATTAGAACTTATAATATATTAACAAATCGTATGTGTCATTTTTCTCATTTTGTCTATCCAACAGTTGAGATGAAGATGCAACCCAAATGGACCATGCCAAGTCGGGTCAAGTACATACTAAATATAGTTATGGACTTAGACACTTTATCCAAGAGTCTCCCACTTGGAATCGTAGCTCTTTCAAAGTCTCACAGAACTGAGATGATGATGCACCATTTAAGATAAGTGATCATATAATCCTCTGTTCTAGATATCAGCCGGACAAATACATGGAACAAAGTCGTACTTATTGTCTAGCAGTTTGTTTCCCGATTTCTGATTTGTTTGACATAGAACTAAACTGAACATATCAATTTGGTTCTGACCGGTCCCGGTACATAAGTCAAAGCAAAATCATTGAGGGCCCCATATATCGCTTTTAATCCTCCAAGGACTGAAAGGAACATATAAACTTCGACTCATATGGTTGGTCTACTACTTGTTGAATCATACACAAAGGCACGTTTTATAACATCGAGTTACCAATGCATTTTCGTAAAATCAAGGTATAACCAACTCATAATCAACAACTCATATCTCTAGGTTTGAAGATCTATATGATATTACCGTCTCACGATCACTCGAGATAAATTCCATGAAGTGATACAAGTGAGCGTGGGTTGAATCCAATACTCAGAACTTATGAGCACTCATGAATTTTGTAGCAACCATTTGCTATGTCTAGCACCTTAGACATCTACAAACCCAATTCATGACAGTCTTGATTCATATCTACTTCCAACATATGACTGACTGTGGAGAGTTTGAATAAAGAAATTATTCTAGAAGTCAAAACATGCAAAATTGAAACAATAGTAAATAATTGACACAAAATAGCAACACTTTACTTATAAATAAGCAACAAGTTTTATTTAATCATCAAATGTCAATTTACATTTTACAAGTTTCAAAAATAACTATCTAATCTGTAAAACTAATATCATCCTTCAGCCTGATGCGTTACGCATGCTGCAAATGCTTAACCCTACACAGTCCCTTCGTGAGGGGATCTGTTGGGTTCTCATCCGATGATACCCTCTTTACCATGAGGATTCCTTATTCTATCCGATGTCCAATGAAATGGTATTTTCTATCGATGTGCTTGGATCTGCCGTGATCCCTTGGTTCCTTAGCTAAGGCAATTGCACCCTCGTTATCACAGAAAATCTCCATAGGCTCCTTAATAGCCGGTACAACTCCAAGGTCTCCAATGAAGTTCTTTAGCCATATTGCCTCATTTGCTGCCTCGTTTGCCGCTATATACTCTGATTCGCAAGTTGAATCAGCCACTGTTTCCTGTTTGGAACTTTTCCAAGTAATTGCTCCTCCATTTAGGGTAAAGACCCAGCCCGACTGATAGCGGAAATTATCCCTATCAGTCTAGAAGCCAGCATCACTATACCTCACCACTCTCAAGTCTTCACTCCCACCAAGGGTAAGGACCCAGTCCCTAGTCCTCCGTAGGTACTTGAGAATATTCTTCACCGCAGTCTAGTGAGCCTTGCTCGGATTCCTTTGATATCTGCTGACCATGCTCAAAGCAAAGGCCATATCGGGGCGAGTACAAGTCATAGCATACATGATTGAGCCCACAGCGGAAGCATATGGTACATGACTCATCTCAACTATCTCAGCCTCTATACTCGGACTCTGAGTCTAACTCAGTTTGGCGTCGCTCTGGATTGGTAAGTCACCTTTCTTGGAATCCTGCATGCTGAACCTTTTCAGCACCTTATCCAAGTAGGTACTTTGACTAAGTCCAATTAGTCTCTTACTCCTTTCTCTTAATATTCTTATCCCTAGGATATAGGCAGCTTCTCCAAGGTCCTTCATAGCAAAACACTTCCCAAGCCAGGACTTAACTTCCTGTAGGGTTGGGATGTCATTTCCTACGAGTAGTATGTCATCCACATACAATACCAAAAAGCTAACTATCCTCCCACTTGCCTTAACATATACTCAGGACTCATCTTCGTTCCTCGAAAAACCAAACTCTTTGACTTTCTCATCGAAACAAAGATTCCATCTGCGAGATGCCTGTTTCAATCCATAGATGGATTTCTCAAGCTTACACACTCTATTAGGATGCTTTGCACCGAAAAAACCCTCTGGCTGACTCATGTAAACATCCTCAGCCAACTTTCCATTAAGGAAAGCGGTTTTGACATCCGTTTGCCATATTTCATAATCATAAATTGCAGCTATGGCTAGCAAAACCCTAATAGACTTAATCTTCGTTACTGGTGAGAAGGTCTCATCATAGTCAACTCCCGGAGTTTGAGTAAAGCCCTTCGCAACCAGTCACACTTTATAAGTGTGTACATTTCCATCCATGTCGGTCTTCTTCTTGAAGATCCATTTGCACCCGACCGTCTTACGACCCGGTACATTGTCAACCAAGTTCCAAACTTGATTGTCATACATGGATTGAATCTTGCTATCCATGGACTCTTTCCATTTGGCAGATTTAGGGCCTGCCATGGCTTCCTTAAAGTTATTAGGCTCATCCAGATTTACCAGTGTCCTATCACTGATAAATTCATCACCTTCCGCAGTAATATGAAAACCATAGTAATGCTCAGGTGGATTCCTAACTCTTGTGGAATGCCTCAGAGGTACGGACTCATCAACAGGAGTTTCCTCCTCAGGTTGATTGTTAGGGTTTGAGGTTCCTTCACCGCTTGATTCTTGAAGTTCTTCAAGATCAATTTGCCTCCCACTGTTTCCTTGGCTTATGAATTCTCTCTCACGAAAGACCCCTCTTCTTGCCACAAAGACCACATTCTCACTGGGTCTGTAGAAGAGATAACCAAAGGAATTCTGTGGGTAGCCGATGAAAATAAATCGCTCACTTCGAGGTTCGAGCTTATCCTGAGTCTCACGTCTCACGAAATCCTCGCAACCCCAAATCTTGATGTGGTCTAAATTGGGAACTTTCCCAGTCCACATCTCGTGAGGTGTTTTGGCGACCTTTTTGGTAGGGACTAGACTAAGTATATGGGCGGCAGTCTCTAAGGCATACCCCCAGAATGAGATTGGTAACGAAGCTCGACTCATCATGGAACGAACCATGTCCAATAAGGTTCGATTATGCCTCTTAGCCACACCATTAAGTTGTGGTGTTCTGGGAGGTGTCAATTGTGAGATAATCCCACATTCCTTAAGATAGTCAAGGAACTCTGTACTAAGATACTCACCACCTCGATCGGATCGAAGCATCTTAATGTTCCTGCCCAACTAATTCTCCACTTCCTCTTTAAACTCTTTGAACTTTTCAAAGGTTTTTGATATATGCTTGATTAAGTAGACACAACCATATCTACTGTAATCATTAGTAAAGGTCCAACAAACCTTCACCCCTAGCACAAGTACCAGTGAAGGGCGAATTTTTCATTTTTCCAAGCAAACATGACTCGCAACTATCATCTGACTTTAAGTCAAATGACTCCAAGACTCCAGCCTTCTGGAGTTGGCCTATGCGCTTCTTGTTAAGATGTCGAAGATGACAATGCCAGAAGGATGCTATATCCAAACTAATGGAATAATCGATATGTAATACATTATTTCCTAAGTTGTCTACAACCGAAACAGTTTCATATACACCATCACAAGGTAATGCTTTAAAATAAAGAACATTATTATAAAAATCATTAATACCACCAACTTCATTATCAAATGAAAAAGTAAATCCTTGTTTGTACAAGCCATGAAAGGAAATAATATTTTTCGCCACTTCAGACGAGTAACAACACTTATTCAAATCTAACACTAACCCACTACTTAGCAAAAAAGAATAAAGTCCAATCTTGGTGACAGGTGAAGCTTTCCTATTACCCATGATCAAGTTTATCTTTCTGTGCTCCACATCCTCACTTCTTCTTAGGCCCTGCAAATCAGAACATATATGAATACCACAACCTGTATCAAGAAACCAAGAAGTAGAATGTGATGAGTTATTAGACAATATAGTGTACATACCTGCATGGGTAGGTTTAACCTTCCCATCCTTAACATCTTGCAGGTACTTGGGGTAGTTTCATTTCTAGTGCCCTTTTTCCTAACAATAGAAGCATTGAGCTTCTTTTGGGTTGGAAGAAGGAGTGACAGAACCACCTTTGGTTCCACTTGAAGAGGAGCCATCAAGAGACTTTCCCTTGGTACCCTTCGAAGGGTTTTTCCTCTTCTTCCCTCTACTTTGCCCGATTGCCAGAACAGGGGCGGCGGTAGGAGTAGGAGTAGTAACAACCGATTTTCCCTTAAGACCAGTTTTAGCGGTCTTCAAGAGCCCTTTAAGTTTGCTAAGTGTGACCTCCTTCTTGTTCGTGTGATATGTCATTCAGAATTGATCATAACAAGTAGGTAAGGAGTGCAATATGATATCAATAGCCAACTCCTCGGGGAAGTTCACATTCAACTTGAGCAAATGGTCCACAAACCTTTGCAGTTTCTGCATGTGGCCCGTGATGGGTTCACCATCCTTCATTCGGGTTGCTATAATGGAAGAGATGATTTCATACCTCTCCTGACGAGCACTTTGATGGTAGCGGTCTATCAGATCCATGTGCATCTCAAAAGGGTAAAAGTCCTCATAGGACTTCTGGAGTTCATCTTTCATTGTGGCCAACATGATACATCCCACCTTGGTAGCATCTCTCTAATGTGCCCTAAAGTCAGCGATCGCCTCTGGAGTAGCAGTAGACTCATCAATTTCCTTCAGCTCCTTGTCGAGGACATATTCCTTGTCCTCGTAACGAGTGACCATTCTGATGTTCCTGATCCAATCATTAAAGTTTGAACCATCAAAGATGACTCTCCCACAAAGGTTCATGAGGGAGAAGGAGTCGGTAGGGATTGAGCCAGAAGTAGCATTGTTGGAAGACATCTGAAAAGAAGAAGGACAAGTTTAGATTAGATATAGGATCCTAAATAAGACAGCCAAATGTAATATTAAGGCTACGACCCAACACAATAATTTATAACTTGGAAGAGGGATGCCGTAATCCAAGCTATAAAATATTTGAAGGTAGGTGAATGACAATTCACCAATTTCCACCATGAAAAACGAAATAAATTATTAGCTTTTAATTGGATTGAAACTCCTAGATTCTTTTGAGATTCATTGAACTTTTTCAATGACATGTTTAAATATTGATTGTGCCCTCTCAAGTTTGTGACTGGGTTGCCGAGGATCACAAACAAGGTGTGAATAACCATGCAAACTTACTTGGTACCCTTAATATTTATCACCTAATCGATGTGCTGGTTACCCACACACGCTCCACCGATCTATGATAAATATTAAGTCACCCTTTGCCACTCTTACTAGTCCAGGTTAGTGTGTCGGTTACCCACACACGCTCCACCAACGACTTGGTAAGGTACAAAGTGTAATTTCATGGGTTAGCACCAATTTCACATTTTCCTAAAGTAACTAAGATTGGACATTTATAAAAGGTTTACTTACTTTATTGTTTATCATTATGCTTTTAAAAAAAAATTATAGTCCTTGTCCTACCCGTTCGGCTAACGACACTCCACCACTCAAGGAAGCGGTGGGTGAGAGTAGACACCCATTAAGCTGCCATTTTATAAGCAACAACCTTATACCCCCCTTATAGACCGGCTTCGTGAATGAGGCCTACTAACGGTAAGACTGACTTGCTCTTATATATATATATATATATATATATATATATATATATATATATATATATATATATATTATTATTATTATTATTAACTTATAATATTATAAAGTATAAGGATTGAATTTTAACTTTTAAAACTCCAGGGTTTGGAATTAAAGTTTTCTAAAAGACTTTACAAATTTCAAAACTTGAGGGCAAGTTTTGAAACTATTCAAAACCTTTCATGTTCATAACTTATGGGTTTAATGGTTTATTAAAATGAAGACTCTTCATATTATGTACCCTATGGCTCTTTAATGATAGTTTAAAGAAGTGGCTTTTGGTAATCCATAACTTGAGGACAAATTATTGACTCCATCAATAGGCATCAAGATCAAGAATTACACTAACAAACAATTTGCAAATAATTCCTATGATCTTCTAAAACTGATAAGTATGAACATTCATATCAACAATTTCAAAAATCATATAAACACATATAAAACTTAAAATTTTGATAATAACCATTGTAAATGGATTAGCATAATCATTACCACATCAAAAACAGGTTTTACAAGTCCAAAACAGATTAGGGTAATGATTCTAGTCCATTTCCAGCAGCAAAACTCGAAATTCTGCACACAGGGGCTCCTACTTGTCGAGTGAAAGAACCTACTCGATGAGTAGGACGCATTTTGTCATGGACTCGTCGAGTCTCCCCCCCATGGACTCGGCGAGTTCACTGTTCCGATTGTAGAATTCTCGACTTTTTCAAGCAGTTTGCATCAAATACAAAGAAAATAAGCCTAGTCTCTGATCCCACTTAACGGTTTTGAGCATTCTAACACTCCTAAGGTGTACATGCAGCCCTAGAAACCTTGGATCTATGTTTTCTCTAATATTCATGCAAATAAGAATTTTCCAAGGTTACATCCTAACTAGCATGACATGGGGTACTTGTAATATAAAACTAGTAGAATGACATACCTTTGTAGTTGCTTGGATTCCTTAAGACCTTGTGAGCCTAGCACCCCAAATGTGATGCCTCAAATGTTTCACAACACCCAAAACTCTTGAAATAACTTGAGAGAAGAACACTTTGATCACAAAATCGGCTAGCCCTCCTTGTCTTGTAATAGTGGCCGATTTTGCTAGCTATGGAGCTCTTTATATAGTGTGCCGCATGTAGGGTTACACCATGTGAACCCTAATGTGCATGGCTTTTCATTTCCTCCATGATCCATGGGTTATAACCTCCATGGAGCATCCATGGAGCATCCATGGAGCACCTAATGGGTCCTAGCCCAATCTAGTGAATCATGAACCATGAGCCCACTATATAAGAATGAATGATTTACAAATCAATCCCCATATATTTAATTAGTTTCCTTTTGATCACAAAATTAATTCCAAATTAATTCTTGATCAATACTAATTAAATAATATGATTTCATATTAATATATTAGAACTTATAATATATTAACAAATCGTAAGTGTCTTTTTTCTCATTTTGTCTATCCAACAGTTGAGATGAAGATGCAACCCAAATGGACCATGCCAAGTCGGGTCAAGTACATACTAAATATAGTTATGGACTTAGACACCTTATCCAACAGATGAATCCTTCCAAATTCCATTTTGGAATAAGATGAGGCAAGTTTCTTGGATATATGGTGACTAAAAGAGGAATAGAAGCAAGTCTGGAGCAAATAAAAGCCATCATTGATTTAAGATCCCCATCCTCAACAAAGGATATTCAAAGACTAATAGAAAGAGTGGCAGCACTAAACATGTTCATCTCAAGATCCTCAAAGAGGTGTAAACCTTTATATGAAATCTTGAAGAAGAACAAAAGGTTTGAATGGACTAAAGAGCTCGAAGATGCTTATCATGAACTTAAAAATTATTTAAGTTCAACACCCTTGTTGGTGAAAGCACTAGATGGGGAACCGATCCTACTATACTTTTGAGTATCGTCTAATGTTGTAAGTGCAGTTTCAGCGAAGGATCTTAATGAAGACCAACATCCCATCTACTATGTAAGTAAAAGTCTCTTCGATCCTGAGACCAGGTATTTCCATCTTGAAAAACGAATACTTGCATTGGTAATTGCTTCCACAATATTAAGACACTATTTTGAAACATATTTTATACATGTAAGAACTAATTACCCTATTAAGAATGTTATGCGAAAACTAGAGATGTCAGGTAGGATGGCAAAGTGGTCCGTGAAGCTAAGCACATATGATATCAAATCTGAACCAAGATCAGCAATCAATCCACAAGCACTAGCAGATTTTGTGGATGATTTAAGTGATGATCTACAAGTTGAAGAAAAATAGGTAGTTCTGCAGACTATCGAGAGGATTCAACAGATCAGACAGTGGCTGCAGACCGCTCAGAGTCGGCAGAAGAGTTACGCTGACAGACGTCGATCTGAGCTGGAGTTCCAGGTGGGTGACATGGTGATCCTGAAGGTCTCACCCTGGAAGGGTGTGATTCGCTTCAGGAAGAGGGGGAAGTTAGGACCCTGATATATCGGGCCATTCAGGATCATTGCCAGGGTTGGCAAAGTGGCATATAGACTGGACCTCCCGGAGGAGCTCATTCAGATACACAACACATTTCTCGTTTCATAATTGAGAAAGTGCATACTGAATGAAGAGGCGGTAGTGTCGTCAGATGATATTCAGGTCGATGAGCGCCTGAATTACGTGGAAAAGCCAGTTGTTGTTTTGGATAGGAAGGTAAAGGTTCTACGGAACAAGGAAGTACCTTCGGTAAAGGTACAGTGGCAGCACCGGAGGGGATCCGAGTGGACGTGGGAGTCGGAGGCAAAGACGCGGGAGTATTACCCCGAGTTATTTACCGAAGTAGACTTCGAGGACGAAGTCTAGTTCAAGTGGGGCTGAATTGTAACACCCCAACTCCCAGGTATAAAAGTTAAAAGCTTAAAGTCATATTCTCGTACCTACTCGACGAGTTGGTTGCCCCCAACTCGTCGTGTAGAAGTGGATCAGGCCGCGTGATTTATTAGGTCTACTCGACGAGTTGGAGGACCCCGACTCGACGAGTAGGACCTGGAAAATGAAACCCTAGTTTTTAGGGTTTACGCCCTATATAAAGAACTTAATCAGCCTCTTGTGGTCTCCCTTGGCACTTCATTACCCAGAGAAGACACCCTAGCCGTTATTTGTTGTTTCCTTGAGCATGTGAGACTAAAAGAGTGCTTTTGGTATATTTTGTTGAAGAAGTTGGAAGGTTGAGAAGCTTGGAACGGGAAGGGGCTTGTAGATCCAGCATCTACAACGTTTGGGCATCCATTTGAAGGTAACAAGCTATTACTTTGATCCTTCTCACATGAGATCCCCCTTTTCTTTGGTTTAAGGCTATTTGTAGTATATTTGTGGAGCATTTCGGGTGTTGGTTATGATCTGAAGTTGTAACTTCAGATCTGGACTCCCCTATGTCCCTATCATCATAAAGTTATCAGATTTAGCAAGCCTTGGCTCTTCTCCATGGGTTAAACCTTTCCCTTAGCTTGGTTTTGGCATTTAGGACCATGCATGTACGTAAAGTTTGAAACTTTACGTGGAAACCATGCCCTAGGAGGTTAGATCTGCAATATGGATCTTTGAGGTAGCTTAAAATCGTCTGAATGAAAAATGGATTGAAGGGACTCGACGAGTTGCATGGTCAACTCGATGAGTCGGATGAAGATTGCCTGTATTGGTTCTGCATGAACTCGGCGAGTCAGTATGAAGACTCGACGAGTTAGTTAGGGTTTTTCCTGACATTTGGACATCGCATGGACTCAACGAGTTGCTTTGAAACTCGGCGAGTCAAATAGGGTTTTCACGATTTCTCGAGTTCCGAAAGAACTCGACGAGTCAGTGAGCTGCACTCGAGGAGTGGGGTCAACATGGACTGTTGACCTTGACCGTTGGCTTTGACTTTGACCAAGGGTTGACCAGTTTGACTTCTAGGGGTATTTTAGTAATTTGGGAATTTATGGAAGTGGATCATTGGTGGATGTAGGTGTTGGAGTTGGAGCTGTATTTGGAGGAGTTTGACATTATCATTTCGAGCTACTTGTGAGGTGAGTTCTCCTCACTATACTAACAGGGTCGAAGGCACCAATGCCAACGCTTTTCGGATTTGTATCCGGGTTTATTGCATGATATGCTTACTGATTTACATCCTGATAGTTAGGATGGTGATATGCTTTGTGACCGATTAGGTCGGTATCCTGGTATATAGGATAATGCTATCTTAGTGACCGGTTAGGTCGGTATCCTGGTTATAGGATGTTGCTATGAGTAGTGATCTGTTAGAACGGTTTGACTGTTATATGCATGCTAGGGTATGATATTTATGTGCACATGATTGTTTGATTGGGGTTGGGTTGAGGCGGACCTGCTTTGTGCTGATAGCCAAAATACTCAGGGCGGACCGGATAGACTGCAGACCCGAGTGGGGATACTAGTCAGGCCGAAGGCTCGGCGAGCGGTCCGGACAGGCTGAAGGCTCTAAGAGGTGGTACAGACGTGCCGATGGCTCGGAGAGCAGTCCAAATAGACCGATGGTCTGCGAGGCGGTCCAGTCAGGTTGATGGCTCATTATGCATGCTGTTTGCTTATATGATATGATTATGATTGTATGACATTGGTATTTTGGGAGAACTCACTATGATATTTATGTGCACAATTGTTGATTTTGTTTCAGGTAATTCTGATGATCACGGGAAGGCGAATGCATGATCGTACACCTCCTTATGTTTTCATGATTTGATTATGGGCTACTCTGACACTAAACTATTTTGAAAACAAACTTTGTAATAATTATAGGTTTTGAATGTTTTAAAAAGTTTAAATTTGACATGATTTTTGTGGGTGTTACAACAATAGTATTTATTAAAAAAAAAACAAAACTTCAAATAAATAGTTTTCGTTCTTTTTTTTGAAAACAACTATACAATTTTTCTAATTTCTATTTTTGTAAACAGTTTTTTCTAAGTAATAAATAAACTTTTATCGACTCAATGAAATACATATATTGTATATTTCAAACAACATGAAATATAACCATATTCTGTTTATTTTAGCTATATATGTGTCTTATTTCATTAAATTGCATTTCTATAACATAACATTCTTTGTTTATTTATCAATCTAATTTCATTTACTTTTCTAACTTTACATAACAAACAACATGTTGAAGTTAAGCTCTGTGGTTTTGATTCTTATTTATTGCCCTGTTTATATCGAATTAGGGATAAGTAAGTGTATTGATTAAGAAATATATATATATATATATATATATATATATATATATATATATATATATATATATATATATATATATATATTATGTTATCATAGAATCTGATGCATTTCTTATCAGATTAAAGGTGTCGATGAATGTATTATTATGGGCTTACCAATGCTCACTGGGACATGAATGATTAAAGTTAAAAAAAGGTACACACACGATGAAATAACATTTTTTGTTCCTCACGTATACTTTCACTTTCTTAAAATAAGGTTAGTTATTTAGTTTTTTTTTATTTATGAAGAATATGAAGAAGAATGGCTGAAACACCACAAGTCATTAGCCTTGGTATTTGAAGCTGGAACAGATCGTTGGACAGGAAGGTAGCAAAAAAATTACTTTTTAACTTCACACACTCTTCAAATCCAGTAGCATTGTTAATATTGGAGTTACTGGCCTTAAATTAAGGATTGAATATGTTGGATTGCACTTTAAGCTTCTGTCTAAAAAATCAACCTGCATTCTATTTATATTTTGAAGTTTGAATACTTAAATTAGTGTTTCATAGTCATACATATTTTCTTTTTCTTATTAATAAAGACAAGTTTGAATTAATAGAAGCAATGAAACACTTTATTTTATGTTTATTAGAAGCCAAAGAGATCAAACTTGTCATCTGTTTGAATTTCAGGTGATTTTATCCATAGTTGATAACTCCTTCAACATTACATATATATTATCATTTCCAATAATCTATTAAATTTTTTTAGTTTATATATTATTAATCTTTGCTGCAAGATCAGTTGGAGAGGAGTTCTTCTACCAGGCTGCAGTTCAGGTGAGTTTACTCAAATAAATTTGTTTAAAATTATTTAATAATATTTTTTAGTTTCTTGATCTTTGTTTGCAAAATGTGTAGGGTGCATCAGCTGATGTGTTTTTAAGGGGGGGGGGGGGGGGGGAGAGAGACGATCTTGTAACAAATGCACATGGAATGTTTAAATATGCAGCAGATTAACATTCTTGGAGTAGTAATACCATTTGCAAACTTTGTAAACCATCTATTAGGAATTGTGACTATTTGGAATCTGAATCTACTGATTTTATCCGTATGTTTCTCGGTGGGTGTTTTTTGTAACCAATCCCGTAACGCGGGATTTTTCCCTAGTTTTTTTAGATTAACCCATAATCAAAATAATTAGTAAAAGACTACTGTAAAATCTTGAAACTACAAATGTTAAATTAAAACAATTGCATTAATATATAATCAAAAGTTGAAAGAAAAAGGATTGTAAAATATAAAAAAAAAGTGTTTGCTAAGGCTAATTATAGAAAGTTGGATTTATTAATCTTGGTCGAAATGTCTAATTATACACCTTGATTTTTTAATTTTTAATTTTTGTCTTAGTAAATTTTTAAGGAAAATAATTTTTTTGAAAGTTTTGGAAGAATCAAAATTCAAGTATTGGAAAGATAAACATTCGGAAGCCAAAGGCAATTCATTGAAGAGTTAATCTGAAATATTTTGGGAAAAAAAAAACACAGAAAAGACATAAATAAATATAATTAGTATATGTTATATCTAATTATTGTTTTAAATTCATTTTTTAGTTAGAGAATTGTTTTAAATTGATAAGGAGTTGATGAGTTTCTCAGACCTACAATCTCGAGTTCTGGATATTGACAAAACCGCTGAAACTCCAGCCTTATCGATAACCGAAATCGCTGAATGGAGGGAACGTAAGAAAAAACTTCTAGAGATGGAAAACATAAGGCGTCTAGATTTAAAGCAAAAATCCAAGATAAGATGGCTTGTAGATGGAGACGAGAACAGTAAATTCTTTCATGGCACCCTCAAAAGCAAGAGCAGAAAAAATAATATTCACGGATTACAGATCAATGGGAACTGGAAGACAGATGTGAGTGTCATACAACATGAGACCTAGAGATTTTTCAAAGATAAGTTTGAAGAGAAACACTCGTCTCGACCCAACTTCATTAATCCTAATTTTAACATAATCAGTCTTGAAGAATGCATCTCCCTTGAAAAACCATTTAGTGTTGAAGAGATTAAAAAGGCGATCTGGAGTTGTGGAAGCGAGAAGGCACCCGGGCCCGATGGGTTTACGTTTAAATTCATGAAAAAATATTGGGGCTTGATGGAAAATGAAATTATGCTATTTGTGAAATATTTTGAGCGACATTGTCGTCTGGGGAAGGGGTGTAACTCGTCCTTCATCGCCCTAGCTCTGAAAGTTAAATACCCTTTGACTCTAAACTACTTTCGCCCAATTACTCTTATTGGATCTTTATATAAAATTCTTGCCAAAGCTCTAGCCTCGAGGATCAAGATGGTAATTGGGCCTTCAATCGACGAGGTGCAATCGGCATTCATCGAAGGAAGGAACATTCTTGTTGGACCCCTTATTATCAATGAAATATGTTCTTGGGCAAAAAAAGACAAAAAAGAAGATGTTTCTACCAAAGGTGGATTTCAATAAGGCATTTGACTCGATCAATTGGGGATATCTTGACTCAGTCATGTCTCAAATGGGGTTTGAATTAAATGGAGAAGTTGGATCTCAAGGTGTTTTGCTTCTGCCCGTGCCTCGATATTGTTAAATGGTGTTCCTACAAAGGAATCCCCCCTCACTAAAGGTGTTCGTCAAGGAGACCTACTCTCCCCGTTCCTATTTATAATAGCAATGGAAGGTCTAAATATCGCCATGAAGGATGCCTTCGATAAAGGTGTATTCCATGGAATTAACATCCCAAAGAGTAATACTTGCATTTCTCATCTTTTCTACGCCGATGATGCGATGTTCGTTGGTGAATGGACGAGAAGAAATTTTAAAAATTTGGCTAGAATTCTTCGTTGTTTCCATGCGTCTTTTTGGTTAAAAGTAAACTTCTCTAAGTCAAAGGTGTTTGGAATTGGTGTATCCGATCGTGAACTGACATCTAGCGCTAGTTTAGTTGGATGTGACGCAGGTGCTTTTCCTTTCACCTACTTGGGGGTCCCGGTAGGAGCCAATATGAACCTCATTAAAAGTTGGAAACCTATTATTGATCGTTTTCAAGTTAGGCTTTCTTCTTGGAAAGCAAACACTCTTTCTATCGGCGGGTGTCTTATTGGATTAGATGTCTAAGCCCATAACTATTATTAGTATGTACTCGACCCGAGAGTAGCATGGTCCATCTGGGTTGCATAACACCAGGACAATTTGTTAGGATGGACTCTTGAGAGAAAGGTTATATATGATTTATTAATATATTATAAGTTCTAATATATTAATATGAAATCATATGTTTTAATTAGTATTGATCAAGAATTAATTTGGAATTAATTTACTGATCAAAAGATACTAATTAAATCTATGAGGACTAATTATGGTAATTAGTTATATTTATATATGTTGGGCTTATGATCCATGATGGACCAAGTTGATGTATGGATACATAAAGAGTTGGGCCACATGAACCATGGATCATAATACTCATGGGTATGGATTTGGGTTATACCCATGACCCTTGAAATGTCACATATAAATACAAACTCCATTGCCCAAAATCACCACTTGAAAGTGCTTCATTTTCTTAGAGAAATATGGAGGTGTTTTGGTGCATGGAATTCTCTCTTAAGAGTCACCTTTGTCCTAGGTGAGTTGTAATTCCATTTGAGGTGAAACACTTGGGGCACTAAGTTCTCAAAGGCCAAAGTTTTTCAAGCAACACCAAATACATCAATACTTCCAGCCACATAAAAGGCATGTTACACCAACTAGTATCTTGTGTAGTTTACATCTTTGCATGCTAGTTATAGGCTTAATACCTTGGAAACACCTTTACATGTATAATTAGTGAAAACATAGATCCAAGGTATTTAGGGTTGTATGTGCACCATAGGATGCTGTAGTATACTAAAACCCATCAGTGGTATCAGAGCCATGGGTTGTTTTCAATTATACTTGATGCAACTTGCTGAAAAAAGCTGAAAAAATCGAATTTTTTGTTGTCTGGACAGGGGAATCGACGAGTCCATTAAGGGACTCGACGAGTCCATGTACAAACTCATCCAACTCGCCGAGTTTGTTCTTGCACTCGGCGAGTTGGATTCCCCTGACAACATATCTTCGAGTTTTTTGGATGGAATTGGACTAGGAACATTACCCTAAGATGTTTCTTATTGTTGTACATTTGAAATTGATATTTAAACATGCCATTGAATATTTTAATGAATCTCAAAAGATCTAGGAGTTTCAAACCAATTAAAACCAAATTCGTATTTCGTTTTTAATGGTGGAAATTTGTGAATCGTCATTCGCCTACCTTCAAATATTTTATCGCTTGGATTACGACATCCCTCTTCCAAGTTATAAAATATTGTGTTGGGTCCTAGCCTTAATATTTCATATTGGTTGTTATATTAAGGACTTAAATCAACTAACTTGAATTTCTCCCATTTTAGATGTCTAGTTCAGACAACTATGATCTTCCCAAATCCCTTGGAACAAGCTTTCCTAATGAAGATGATGTCCCGCAATTGGATCATGGAAATCATACTTCTCTTCCTCCACCTCCTCCAATTATTCTCCCTAACCCACAAGTTCTTGAAATGTTCAAGATGACTCAAGCCCTATTGGCAAGCAAAGTCTATGTGTGCCCACATGTAAGTCCCAAATCTGCTAGTGTATCAATCAGATCCGTTTGATGGTGCGGAATCCCAATCAAATGGATGATGCCAGATCAAAATAGAGAAGAATGAGAAGAAGAATAACTTGAATCTATGATGTATTCAAAGATATGAGTGATGCTCCATACACATTAGATTCTCTCACACACACTATTCTTCTCTCTCACTTTCTCTCTCTACAATATGCTCTCGACTCTTGCCTTCTACTCTCACACATGCACTCCTCACCCTATATATAGTATACATGGGCCGTGAATGGGTTTACGGCCGTAAACCTGTTCACGGCCGAAACACAACCGTAAACACATATACAGCCGTAAACACCAAGCTGTTTACGGTCCTAGACATAAAAATACAATTTCCTAGAAAAGCAAAGTATAAACCATAATTTAGACCCAATAATCTCCCCCTTGGTTTATAGCTTTCTTTTCTAATTGACCCAACAAACTCCCCCTAAAAAGTAGCTGGCTTTTCTTGTCAATCTTCATTGGGAGCTTGGCTTCAGCATTAATCTTCAAATTCTTCACAGCTTCAAGAAGAACATGATGAATCTTCAATAAATGACTTCATCTTGAGCACTTGGGCTTTTTTTCAAAATTTGGCATTGAACGCACGTTGGGTGAGGAGGCTTCTTGAAAAGATTCTTGAAAAATAGCGCTTTCTGTTTGAGAATCATCAGAGAGAACAATAGAGAAATCTAATCTTCTAGATCACTTCAGCAGGTACAAGATCGCAACAAATTGATTGAGGAGGCTTCAATGCAATCTGTCACATAATCTTCAAGTACAACTTCACCTTGCTTCTGGGGTAGAAAAATTGAATGTTGAAAGAATAATCTTCATTTCTTGCTCCTTCGAACGAGAAATCTTCTATGATCACGGATGAAGCCTTGGCTCAGAAAATCTCGATACAGACTCCATGAGTCTCATCTACATCTGAATTTACTTTTCAAGACAAAACAAAACTTAAAAGAAAATTTAGCACACAAAACGGAAACAAAAATATTTTTGGATTTTTGATTTTTCTGAACAAGAAATAAAACAAAAATAACACTATTTTTGGATTTTTAATTTTCTAATTTTTGTTTATTTTTGAATTTTTCTGATTTTTGTTTGATTTTTGATTTTTTTTTAATTCTCCCCCTAAATTTGTGCATAGAGGAAAACTATGAACAAATTTAACAAAAACAAAAATATTTGAGATCAAAGTTATCAAGCAATTCAATATCGTTTATCAGCACACGCCTGCATGTCTAGATCTGGTCAATCACCGGTATTGTGGTCCACTTAAACACAAAGGATGTTGACAATTTGAACAGATTATAAGTGACAAGTCATTGTGATATATATTCCTAAATGAACATTTAGCTGACCACGACCAAGGATATCGTTGTCCACTTAAATTAAGCAGCAAGATCTATAGACAACCTCTAAATGGTTCAATTTTAGTTGCACTAGAACATGTTTCCCACTTCCCGATATACCCCGGTAATCAAGAACTTCTTACTTTAGGTGAGTATTCAATCATTAAGAAAGAATTCAGATATAGAAGTGCATATGTTGTATCCCAGTTCGGATGTCTTCCAATCACACAGAGGGAACAACATATGACTAACATAGATAGGGGTTTAGAGAGATAGTAGAGTGCATATGATGTGTCCCAAGTCGGATCTTCCGATCACGCAGAGGGAACAGCATATGGCTAACAGATAGAAAGAATTTTATAGATATGGAAATGCGTAGAGATAGAGTTGCATATGTTGCATTGCAGGTCGGATATGTTCCAATCACGCAAAGGAAGCAACATATGACTAACAGATAGAAAGAAAGAAAATAATTTCCTACATACCTACTTTATCAGAACCCCCCAGTTGCCCTATCAATACCGGAATCAAGGACATGAGTCCATACATCAAGGAAATGTTGAGCGACAGTTCTAGATAATTAACTTTTAGTGTATCTCGCAGGTTCCCATGTTTATCTCACTACTCAATCTACCCGAGCGTCGTATGGTCAGTCCAAATGAAACTATCTTAGTTCATATTAGTCAAGTCCTTTCATGGTAATCCAATGTCTAGTCCTTTTGAATCCTTTGTGCCTACCAGCACATTGAATACAGAGTCTAGACAATTCGGCTTTAGTGCATTACACGCATCATAATTTGCCCTTTAGCACTATACTTCATACCACTTCCCAAACAATACCTACCAAAGAAAAACAATAAGAAAGAAAATAATTGTCTTCAAAGCGAAACAGTGTAAGCTAAACTCAGGAGTATCGAGAAGAAAACTCAAACCGTAAGTCACCGATTGAATTTGCATCCAGAAAGTCTGAGAATAGCACGCATAATCTCATAACAGATCCAAAAATTCTTCACATCGTTAAGCACAAAACCCCATGTGTGATCCTTTCCTTTCTTCCTTTCCCGCAAAGGACAAATACTCTCAAGCAAAGTTCTGAATGTTGTACAGTTGAGAGATGTCCTCTGTCATGTGCTTGGAACAGCCACTACCAACAAACCGAAGTCTCATGACATGCCTCCATAGCTGCTCCGACACAGAGAGGGATTAGTTGGTATTTGGAACCCAGCCCATTTTGAAACTGGGTTGACCTTTATCATCAACGCACGGTACTCTCTCCCAAGACATATTCTGCGTATCACAAACAGAAGATGAAGAAATATTAGACGCATTAGATGATTTGGGAGATTGAACCTTTGGTAACCATCTGTAGTCGGGTTTAACCCATTTCTTTTTCGAGCGGATGGGTGCCTCGGCCCTTGATTTTGAAGTTGAGGTCTGCTTTCGAGATGACTTTGACCTAGCCGGTCTTGATTTCACTGGAGCATCTCTTGGATTGGACTTCTTGGCCGACATTCCCATCTTGCCCTTGGGATTTTGATTCTTGGCCTTTTGCGCGTTCCAGTCGCCATTGTCTGAACGTGACCTTGAGGGGTTTCTTTTGGAAAAACTCCCTCTTGGCTCGTTCTGCCACCCTTGTGCATAGTAGAGAATGTATGCGCGATTTGGACAATTTCAGGCAATGTGTCCTGGTGTTCCATAGTGAAAGCAAGTCTTTTTCTTCACTGGGAAGTTGTTTCTTCCTGCCCCTGGTGCCGTATCCATGCCTTGTCTCTTATTATTCCCACAAGCACACTTGCAACAGGCACTCTGTTCGCTTGTTTTTGTGGCCTGTACTTACCAACAGCATGTTGATCAGAAGTAACTGAGTTAGAAGCAACAGATTCAGAGTTCAAGGAGACATTGGTTTGTTCAATAGTTTTCTCCTTGTTCTCATCTTCCGTTACTTTACCTGCACAAGAAGTAGAAGCATTAGAATCGTTCAACTCAACACTTTCTGGCACAACCATGGCAGAATTATCAAAGATATCATCAAATATATCGAAAAAATTTAAGTCATCAGACTTTGACATAATTTTATTATCAGACACACTCTCTTCGGTTGCTTGCTTGCAATGACTTAGTGGTTGATCTGCATAAGAAGTAGAAACATTAGTACTTGCAACCTGAGGACGACATCCCTACACAAATACAGCAGGTTTGCCATATTTGAGATGTGCCTCTCTGTCCATTTCCTCTTTTGTCAAAGGGTTATACTGATAGGTATGATTAAAAGGAGGAGACACTTTATCATACCCTAAACCCTTTGACTGATTATTTTTAAATCTCAAACTATTTTCCATCATTGATGCAACTACTTCACTCGATGCATCAAATTTTCTGAAATTAAAATCCGCATTTTCAAACTTATTTTTCATTGTGTCAAGTTCAGCAGCTAACTCAGCATGTTGTTCTGTCACAAATCTATAGTTTGCACATTTATTGCTATATTCTTCTTATAGTTTTCGGAAGTCCTTGGTTTTGGTCTCTAATTGTTCTTTTAGGGGTTTTTGACCTTTCCTAAGTTGATATCCTTCGTATTTTAGGTCCTTGTTCTCTCTGCGTAATAATTCGATATGCTCAAGTAAATTTTTAACATTTTCAATACAAGTTTGAGAACAAGAAATTTCATTGACTTTGGTGTTTGAAGAACTCATTGTTTACCAAAAATTCCCTTTGACTTGAAAACTCAAAAGTCAACCTTAAAAGTCAAGCTCAAAAAGTCAAACTTAAAAGCCAAACTTAAAAAGTCAAACTTAAAAGTCAAACCGAAAAGCTAAATTTGAAAATTTTGAAGGTTAAACGAGAAAGTCAAAGTTTAAAGTCAAAGGTCAAACTTGAAAGTCAAAGTCAAAATTTTAAGTAAAAAGTCAAAATTAAAAGTCAAAAATTAAAAAACTAAAATTTTTGGGTTGAAAATGAAATTTAAAAATAAAAGAAATTGATTTTTTTTTGGGCTAAATATGTCAAAATGCGAAAATGGAACCGAGAAAGCGAATCCTTAAGATTTAAAAACGGAGGCTGAATAACGAGTTCGTTGGTAGATCAAGTGGAAGAGGCGTTGGTTGATTAGGGAGGAGACCCGGGTTCGATTCCCGGCACCCCCAAAATCGTTCCCCTTTTTTAAGTGTATGATGTGCTGTGAGGACGTTCACGTGTGCGAAGATGGCCGGATACGTGTTGGAGCTACTGGCCGAGAACGAAGTTGGACTGTACACCTAGGACCGTACACCTTCAACTGGCCGTACACCTTCAACAGATGCGAAGAAAAACGACGTTTTTCACACTTTTTGCTCTAAAACTCAATCCAGAACTCGTTTTTATGAAAAACGCGAAGAACAAACCCCCCTTATTTTGACAAGATCTATCCAAAAATGCACAAATCCTTCAAAAATAAGATCAAATAAGCTCCAGATCTGACAAATTTGATTAATACAATCCAAGCTCTGATACCACTTGTAAGTCCCAAATCTGCTTGTGTATCAATCAGATCCGTTTGATGGTGCGGAATCCCAATCAAACAGATGATGCCAGATCAAAATAGAGAAGAATGAGAAGAAGAATAACTTGAATCTATGATGTATTCAAAGATATGAGTGATGCTCCATACACATTAGATTCTCTCACACACACTATTCTTCTCTCTCACTTTCTCTCTCTACAATATGCTCTCCACTCTTGCCTTCTACTCTCACACATGCACTCGTCACCCTATATATAGTAGACATGGGCCGTGAATGGGTTTACGGCCGTAAACACAACCGTAAACATATATACAGCCGTAAACACCAAGCTGTTTACGGTCCTAGACATAAAAATACAATTTCGTAGAAAAGAAAAGTATAAACCATAATTTAGACCCAACATCACATATTGGAGATAAAGTCACATATTAACAAGCTGGGAGAGTTGGGTGTCAAGGTCTTGAGGAAGCTGGTTGTTGACTAGGTTCTTCAATCACTTCCTAAGTCACATAGTGAGTTCTTTTAGGACTACTATATGACAGACCATGACATGACCATTAATGATCTTACCTATTTGCTTGATGTTGTTGAATCAGCAATGATTTGGAGCACTGGTAAAGCAAATTTGATTGGAAGATCGGCTTCCCAAACTTCCATGGACATTTACAATGGTAACAGTGGAAATCCAGAAAAGCTTTCTCTTCCCAATGGAAAGGGATCGGCCATAGTCAACTCGGTTGACCAAATGGTAAAGAGAAAGGCTAAGTCTGAGATAGTCCCGTGTACCATTCCCAAAGAGTCCATATGTTCCTAGTGCCAAAGGAAGGGGCATTGGTTGCGAAGCTGCCCTATTTACCTGAAGGTTCATAAGGATGGTAAAGTCAAAAAGTTTGACTCTACTTCAGGTAAGGTCAACTATCTAACTCTAATAAGTTCCTTTTTGATATTCTTATTACATGATGTGACTAGGTCACATTTTGATGTTTTGTAGAATTAAAGAAAGGAAGCTTAAAGGAAGAGTATGCTGATTCTGATCGCGAAGATGAATTTCGATCGCATGGTTCGGTGATCAGAATTTTGACCTGCTGCTTAAGAGTTATGATAGATTGCTTAGGAATAGATAACAACATTGTTTTCATATGCATTTGCATTGTAAGGATAAATTTTTCCGCAAAGTTTTAAAATAAAAGAAAAAAATCTTTAAATTTTATTTATTTTAAATATCCTTACAGTGGCATTAGTGAAAAATTGTTGTTTATGTGATTCCATTGATAGCAGTATTGGAAAATGGATTTGATTCTTTCGTTTATGGTAGTGTCATAATTTACCAAATAAGGAAAGATGCTCATCACCCAAGTTTCAGTTGGATAGAAACTGGGAATCATGCAACTTGTATTGTATGTTGAATGAGAATTTTCATCTTTGGGAAATAAAGACTAATTCCTTGTTCACATGTATATGTGAGTCAAGTGAAGGACTAGGAGATCGGGTACACTTGGTTGTGCGCTGATCAGGTCTACCACAAATAACGATAAGGCTATTCGTCATGATTTACTAAAGTCTAGTAAATATGGTTATGCTTACAAGTTTAAGTATAACTCTGAAACATTGGAAAAGTTTCAATGTAAGGCAAAACGAATAAGAAGAATCAAATTAGGCAGAAAGATAAAAGTTTCTCTAATCTGAAAAGATGGGAGAGTACTTGAGTATCTTGTTTTATGATTATCTTAGTGATTATGAAACCATATCACAATTGATTCTCTAAGGACATCTTAGTGCATTTGTTTGACTAAGAAGAGGAATCGTGAATTGTTATCAAAAGATGAATCATACTTCGTTCCAAAACTGAGTCTTAGAGTAACACTCCAAGATTGTGCCTTGAGTGACATAATGTTAAGAAGGTTAAACCACTTATCAAATGTAGAGTAAAATGTTTTCTACTCTTGTACATTTGAAATTTGTAAGTTGTGATGTTTTGAATAAAACAAAGACCAATTAAGGCCAACTGTGTGAAGTGTTTGTCTTGATAAGAATCCGCACTAACTCTTGAATATTTGTTTTATCAAGGAATGATTCTTGACAAGAGAATCTTATATGTCAAGAGGTCATTGGGAGTCTTAAAGATCTTGAAAAAGTCTCAAGAACTAATCAAGGGTGTTGTTTATCAGTAGCACACGACTTGAGGTTTATAACCTATTATGTTGACATATTCTTATTTCTGTGCCCATTCCAGTTAAAGTTGACTATGCATCTGAGTTCTACAAGTTCTCAATTGTTTGCATAACAACCTGGAAGCAATGGCAGGCCCTTGTGCTACCAAGTGGAAAGAAGTTAAGATTGCACAAGTTCAGTCCATATGAGTTTGGATTCGTCACTAACCTTGTCTTGTGATTATGGTTTTGACAAATTCACATGGATAGGAACACATACACCATAAAATCTAAGTGTCACAAGGTTTCTCTCCGATTCATGAAAATGATGGTGAGGAAAAGCTTTCACTAAGTAGATTTTAAGTAGATAACAATTATGATATTTGCATTCTCAGAGTCGTTAGTGGAGCGTGTGTGGGTAACCGACACACTAACATGGACTTGTGAGAAATGGAAAAGGTCTATACAATTGAGACTATGATTACGGCATCCCTTTTCATAGTTCTAAAAATTGTTTAGACACTCATATGAGCTGTCCAAGGAAAGGTGTATGATTTTGATAAACTCTTATCAAAGCATCTCGTATCATAAATCTGAACTTTGGTAAGAAAGTCAATAAAGTATTGATTTCTAGAAGTCCAACTGATTTCTGAATACATGTCAAAGCTAGTGGGAGCATAAGTGTTATGCTAATAATTATCATGTTAGTGGGAGCATAAGTGTTATGCTAATAATTATCATGTTAGTGGGAGCATGATTATTATGTTAAGTGTTAATTATAGAAAACAAAATTCTCAATTCGTGACTTTGCAGGGTTTGAAAAGTTGTTTTGCTATAATTAAGGAAGAGGAAATTATACTTCATTTCAATTCTAAAAGCTTAGATTGAGTTTTAATCGTCTTTATTCAAGGATATATATATATATATATATATATATATATATATATATATATATATATATATATATATATATATATATATATATATATATATATATATATATATATATATATATATATATATATGAATTTTATGTTGGAATGGTTCAACATAAGGAAGTTCTATATATATATATATATATATATTGTGTTCTCAAAATTCGATTATGATTACGACATCTCTCTTCATAGTCGAATTATGAAAACATGGCAAATTAAAAATATTGTAGCAAAAGACTGGTCTAGGATCATGTCTTTATGTGAGACATCATGAATCGTGTCCCATATGCTTCAGATATAGGATCGATTACATGTCCTATAATATTTATCCTTTCTAAATTTTCCAAATGCCTAGGGAATTAAGAGGGGAAAAGGTCTGGAATTGGATATGACTAAAATGATTAAGCAATTGTCGAGGACAATCTGAGGTTTACCAAAGATTGGTTGCTCATGGACAGTTGGAAGTATGGTGTAAATTTTTGGAAAGGACCATATTGACATATTCTGAAAGGAGGCAACTCTTGTTCAGAAGTAATAGTCAAAATGGGAATATGTAAATTATTCCATAAGTGGAAGTTATTCATTAAATTTGTGTAATATTAGAAGACTTAACTCAAGAAGTATGTTCAAAGGAATGTACTTTGAATTTGAGACTTCGTTTCCATTGGAATATTCTGTAATGTCTGTTGACAAGTCTTTGCGACTTTGTGCATAGTCATTACAAGAGGATCAATGCATATAAGTTTAGAATCTAACAGATTTCGGTAAATGGCAGGATTTTGGAATTCTTAGATTTACGATAAGGATTTGGATTGTGATATGAGAATCATTGGAATCATGTTCAATTGGTCTACTTCACAAAGTAATGATCATAGACAAACATAGTGTGCATACTTTGAGTATGGAATAACTATTGTTTGGACAAACATAGTGTGCATGCTTGGAGCATGGAATGACTATTGTTTTGATTCAAGTATAAAGTTGATTATTTGAAACATTATACAATGAAAAATGAGTAATGAATAATATGTTTAAATAAAAGGTGTTTTATTTACTCTCAAAGGTGCTTGGGGCCATATAGGATTAGTATTATTCTTGTGTTTCACTTTGCATGTTTTGACTTCCCGAATAACTAGGTTATTCAAACTCTCCATAGTCAATCATACTTTGGAAGTAGGTATGAGGCAAGACTGTCATGAATGGGTCTGTAGTTTGTCTAGGCGGCCTAGACATAGTTGTAGTATTCATGAGTGCTCCTGGAATAAGATTCGAGTATTGGATTAAAACGATGCTCATTTGACTCACTTCATGGATTTTATCACGAGTGATCATGAGACGATAATATCTTTTATTCTTCAGATGGAGACGTGTGAGTTGTAGTTCCACATTGGTTGCACATTGACATATGTAAACGCAACTAGTAACTTGGTTGTTATAAAACATATCGTTGTGTGTAATTTGATGAGTAAGTACAAGAGAACATTTGGGTTAAAGTTTATCCATTACTTTTACCCTTAGAGGGATAAAAGCGATAACTGTGGGGCCCTCGATGATTTGGTGATGACAAATGTAAGTGCTCGGCCGGGCCTGGACTGATTTGATTTGTTCAATTAGTCGGTCATCACAAATCGGAAATCGGGAAACAACAAATGGACAGAGAAAATGATTATAATCAATGTCTCAGTCCATATGATATCTAGAATGGAGGAATATATGATCCCTTATCTAATGGACATGTCATTGACTAGGTCAGAGTTCGACAACGGCTTTTAAGAGCTACGATTGCTAGTCAGGATCTTGGAGTCATACGCAATAATAGTTTTAGACTTATCCAAGTGGGAGACTGTTGTATTAGATGTCTAAGCCCATAACTATTATTGGTATGTACTCGACCCGAGAGTAGCATAGTCCATTTGGGTTGCATAACACCAGGACAATTTGTTAGGATGGACTCTTGAGAGAAAGGTTATATATGATATATTAATATATTATAAGTTCTAATATATTAATATGAAATCAAATATTTTAATTAGTATTGATCAAGAATTAATTTGGAATTAATTTAGTGATCAAAAGAGACTAATTAAATCTATGGGGACTAATTATGGTAATTAGTTATATTTATATATGTTGGGCTTATGATCCATGTTGGACTAAGTTTATGTACGGATACATAAAGAGTTGGGCCACATGAACCATGAATCATAATACTTATGGGTATGGATTTGGGTTATACCCATGACCCTTGAAATGCCACATATAAATACAAACTCCACTGCCCAAAATCACCAATTGAAAGTGCTTCATTTTCTTAGAGAAATATGGAGGTGTTTTGGTGCATGGAATTCTCTCTCAAGAGTCATCTTTGTCCTAGGTGAGTTGTGATTCCATTTGAGGTGCAACACTTGGGGCACTAAGTTCTTAAAGTCCAAAGTTTTTCAAGCAACACCAAATACATCAAGACTTCCAGCCATATAAAAGGCATGTTACACTAACTAGTATCTTGTGTAGTTTACATCTTTGCATGCTAGTTATAGGCTTAATACCTTGGAAACACCTTTGCATGTATAATTACTGAAAACATAGATCCAATGTATTTAGGGTTGTATGTGCACCATAGGATGTTGTAGTATACTAAAACCCATCACGTTTCACCCTTGTGAAGTCGGTAATGGGAAGCCTTCCACTTTATTTCTTTTCCATATTTAAAGCACCTATCGGAGTGATTGAATCATTGGAGAAAACACGAAGTAGATTCTTGTGGGGTGGAAATGACGAAAAAACTAAAATCCACTGGGTAGCTTGGAAGAAAATACAAGCCAAAAAAGAAAATGGAGGCCTTGGTGTGGGATCTTTACGTGCCCTAAATTGTGCACTTCTAATGAAATGGATCTGGAGGCTAAAAGGTCCCCTGAACTCGATATGGAAATCTGTCATTATGGGAATACATAACATCCATAGGAAGCCATTGTCATCGTTATTTAAAAAATCTATAAACGGGGTTTGGGGTAACATTGTTAAGGTAATGGGGGATATAGAGTCACTTGGGATTGCTCCAAGTAATCTATTTTTTGTAAATGTAGGTAATGGAGAACACACTTGCTTTTGGACGGATGTGTGGATTGGAAGCTCACCACCCTCCGATCGATTCCCACACATATTCGCTTTAGAGAAACGTAAATCTGCCTATATAGCGGAAAGGAATTGCATTGATGATTTCAATGCAGCCTGGAAAAGAAAGCCTTCAACTATGGTCGAGGCTGACGAGCTCTCCCAAATTCACTCGATTATCAACTCGACCGAACTTTCCAGGGAACGGGACTCCTGGCGCTTTACATTAGCCCCTGATGGTGAATTCCGAGTGCATCTGATTAGGGAATATATTGATCTAAAGGTGACATCTTCCTCGCCTTCGATCATGATATGGACAAATATTGTACCTCTCAAAGTTTCTGTCTTTATTTGGTGGGCTTGTTTGGACCGTCTTCCTACTGCCTTAGCTCTCTCTTTAAGGGGAATTAATCTGAATTCCATCTCCTGCCAAATATGCTCAGATGAGATTGAGGATGCAAACCACATCCTTGTTGATTGTAGATTTGCGAAGGAGACATTTAACTGGATATTTAAATGGTGCGGTTTACATAGACAAGAGTTTTCAACTGTGACATACATAATCACTTATGCAGCAAAATAGGGTCATTGCCCTAAAAAAATGACGATTTATGGTGTATATGGTTGGTGAGAAACGATAGAGTCTTTAATAATGTGCCTACAATATCCTCAAAAACAGCTGACCATGCGATTTCTATGGTTTATGGGTGGATAAAACATAGGGGGAAATGGAAATCTGCAATTGGACTCATTGGCGCTGCAATCCGATTGATAACCTGTAATTTTTGAACCAGCTAAACTTCGAGAATTATAGTCTCACATCTTACTGAAATGTTAAAGGCAGTTACGGTGATCTCCCTGGAGTTCGAATAGTTAAACCTCATGAGTAAAACATAGAATTGTATTGGTCATTTGGAGTTCTTTTTATTTTTGTTTCTTTTTTGTATTCTGTTTTGTTTTTAGTTTTCTTTCCAGCTTGGCTCCTTGCTCAGCTTGGTTAATAAATTCTCGCCGGTTCGAAAAAAAAGGTAGAGAAAATACAAAAAGAATGAGATACATACATATAATTGCAACGTTACATCCTTTCGACAATTTATATAAAATTTATGACGCTATATTACCGGTGAATGATAATAAACTGTGACAATGTACTGGAAAATAATATAATAGAAAATAAGTTAATTTCAAATATATTTTGACACCATACAAATTTTAAAAAGACTATACAAATACGTTACTAGAAAACATACAAATGAAACGGACAGAACTTAAATAGCTGTCTAGATTGATTAATTTTGTTTGCCACATTTTTGAAAATTCTAATTTAATCAATTTTGCTTTCATTGAATTTGGTGGATTTATGAAACCCCATCCCAAAAATCCAATTACATCCTTTTGTATATAATTATTAAATTAATATTCAAAGAGAAATGGTATAAATATCTAGATAATAATAATATTAATAAAAATATCACTTTCATTAATTAAAAAGTAGCATATCTTATTATTTCGCATATTATATATTAGAGTATTAGGTATCAACAACATATTAAGACATATTATCACATGTCATGTTACCCACGTATTGTAATAACACCAATTGAAGAAATGGTGTTGAAATGTTATAACAAGTTAAAAGATAGAGAGAGAAGAATAATAAAATGGTGATTGGTTGATTTCTACCGTTGAGATATATTGCTGTTACCACATCTTATAACATAACACCCCTTAACATGAAAAGTGGTAGACAATACCATTTTATAACTAGGTTAAAAGGTATCACCTCACCCATAATACCATATCGGCGTTGCCCATACACAACACCCTTATTGTTTGTTCTCATTTTTTATTATATGAAATACAAAATTATAAGAAGACATATCGAAATGGAAATATACATCAAAATGAAAGGACTTATAAGATTCAGAAAGGGAGGAAAGCTAGGTCCAAGGTTTATTGGACCATTCAAAGTGTAACATCCCAAAAATACAGTCCAAAAATTTCATTTTTAAAGCATTAATAAAACCATCAACCATCCAAAATCATAAGTAAAATCATAATCGTGTATCATAAAACATCATAGTATCTGTCTCAAAACAAATCTCATATCAAATCATCAGAGTGAACTCCGAGGCTGTGACTATGGTGTGTGCCATGCGATCAACCCGAGCCCTTCCCCTTGCTAGTGGAAGTACCTATAACCAAAACTGAAAACTGTAAGCACAAAGCTTAGTGAACTCCCCTAAACTACCACATACCATACAATAACACAAATACACATACTGGGCCTTGCCCACTGCATCGGTCCGCAGCCCGGACTAACTTGGGCCTTGCCCACTGCATCGAACCATAGCTCGGACTAACTTGGGCCTTGCCCACTGCATAGGACCGCAGCCCGAAATAACTGAACATATCATAACATAAACATATATCTACTGCATCAGACCGAAGTCCGGAACACAAGGCACATCACATAAATATGCATGAATCATGTGACACCAGTCAAATTTAGGTCAAAAATAAATTGATCAATAATCGTAATTGGGATGAACAAAGTGGTAGAGATTGTAACAAGGTTTCCAAAAATATAAAGAACACTGAAATCCGAGTTATAACGAAGAAGTTATGACCAATCGAAGATCCACGACAAAACCGGCAAAACACTGTTCAGTGTAAAATGTTAATTTTCGATAAAAGGCTTTTTAGCCTTAACAATCTAAATGAAAGTTGTAGAATAAGTTAAACCGAGAACGTTCATAAAAAGAACGTAAAAATCTGACTTCGTATGAGGAAGTTATGCTTTTTCTAAGTTTCGGTTTAGCAGTAGACAACTAAAAATTTGAAATATAAATCGATCGATATTTACCCGACACAACTTAAATGAGAAGCGAAGGTCTCGTCAAAAGTAGTACAACGGTAAAAAGACAGACGAAAACAGACGTCGGATGAAGAAGTTATGAATTTTTAACAGATTTCCTGTCCCGGTCTGTTAAAAATAATAATATTAAAAATAAAGTCAAAATTAGCCGACGAAGTCTAAACGAAAGTCGTAGAGTATAATTTTACCTACGCGTGCATATATAAAGAATGCCAAAAACGGAGCTCGTATGCGAACGTTATGAATTTCGTAAGTTTTTGGCACGAAAATCAAAAAAATCTAGAAAACCGGGAAATTTCGCATGGACCCTCTTCGGCCACGTCACCCTCACATGCGAGGCTTCCACGTGTCCGCTACGTGTTGTCTGCTGATTGGACCGAAGTCTCGCGTGGCATCTCCTGATTGTACTGAAGCTCGGTCCACTCCTGATCTGACACCACCGAGGAAGCTTCCGAGACCGCCTCCAGCTTCGCTTCTCCTTCTGACGCGTGCCCTCCTCGCATACGAAACACCTGTCCGCGCCGAAGCCACCTGTCCGAGCCCTCGCCACTTGTTTGATGACTCACCTCCTCCGCCAAACCCTCGCACCCCTATATAAAGGGTGCGAGACTTCTCGGATTTGAGAGGTTTTTCACCCCATTTTTCACCCTTTTTCACCTTTTCACCCCCTAAACTTTCTTACGACCCCCAAGGCCCCAGTATCGTATCTAAAACCCGAAGCAAGCCCCGAAGCCCCGGAATTCTCGAGAAGATAACCTCTGTACAGTCGAAGTGCTGCCCGTGTAAAGCCCGGTTTTTACTCAAAAACTCGCAGTTTCTTCGAGAAAGATCATCTATAGAAATGAAACGCTGCCCAAATCACCACTTATCATGTGAGTTCATACCCCTATAATTTACCTTTTTAATGGTTTTTAAATGCTTTTTAGGGGGGGGGGGGAATACAAGTTGAACACAATATAAATTGTGTAAATAATTGTATGTGATAATAATCACACAAAGAGTTTCCTTATGCTTTTAAGGATTACCAAATACTTCCAAAATAACGTAAAGCCATGTTAAATCTTTAAAGTCATGTAAACTCCGTTAAATTCTTTGAAAAAGGTTTTATAAACTATTTCAAATTATAATTGCCAAAATCATGTTTATATATGTATAAATATATAAATAAGATTTGAAGGGCTTAGGACTAATGAATTATCTTATTTCCTTTTCCTTGTTTGGATGTGGAATTAAGGTGGTGTTATTTGTCTGAAGGTCGTTTCCTTCTTAATTATATATATATATATATATATATATATATATATATATATATATATATATATATATATATATATATATATATATAAAAGGTTACTTTATTCAGTATCATTACCTTTGTATCATGCTGAGCAAAGGTGTTTATCCATGAGAAATCTTGCTAATCAGATAGAATATATAAATTATAATAGGTATAATTTATGATTCAAAACTAAATATACAAGTATGATTCACGATTATATACTTTCCAAGGAAATCACCAACAATTCATTTATCTATACTAGGATATGCATAATACTTTTAATATAAGGATAATATATTAAAGAAGTAATAATACATCATACCGGGTTTGCATTAACAAAGGTACAATACAAAGTACCAGGGTTAGCAATCACGGGGTAATAATACATCATACTGGGTTTGCATTAACAAAGGTACAATACAGAGTACCAGGGTTAGCAATCACGGGGTAATAACACATCATACCGGGTTTGCATTAACAGGGGTACAATACAACGTACCAGGGTTAGCAATCACGGGTTAATAATACATCGTAAATCTCGTTGAAACAATAAATTTGTGAGACTCTTCATGGTGTACTTATCTAAGTACGACCTTAAGTCCTGACTTATTAACCAAAATCTCCTGTAGGGAGGGCGTGAGTTTGTGTATAGATCTATATGGGACTGACAATCCCTCACCTTCACTGTTCGCTACAGTTTGGCAGGCAGGCCTAGGGTGTCAAATATCATATCGTTTCTGACGCCTGAAGAACGTCGCATCAGGCACATCAGTCATATTAGTATGGTTAATAGAACTCACATGGATAAAACAATGAGTAAATTACTTAGTAATATACTTCTCTTAAAACAGTAAGAAAAGATAATTAAATCCTGACCAAATATACCTTATGTTAGTTTTTACTTACAGTAAAAACTACGTATCATGAAATCAAGTATGGAAAATATACTTGTACTTCTGGTTTTGGAACATTTAAAACCACAAAGCAATATTATGGATAATATAATATTTTCCAGGATTAATACTAATGTTTTACCGCAGAACGGATATAACTAAGAATACTTTTACAAATGAAACGGTTTATGGGATTAAACCACTTTTACAAATGAAACAGTTTATGGGATTAAACTACTTTTACTAACGAAACGGTTTATGGGATTAAACTACTTTTACAAATGAAACGGTTTATGGGATTAAAATACTCTTACAAATGAAACGGTTTATGGGATTAAACTACTTTTACAAATGAAACGGTTTATGGAATTAAACTACTTTAATAATTGGAACTTAACCATTTACTCTCGGTAAACTAGTATAACATAAAGGACCTTTAGTGGTTAATTCTATAATTCCTTAGTTTTTACATCAGGGTTATACATAAGTAATATCCGATTAACAGTGAAATGTGTGACTTCCGTCTTACTTCCTGTTCCTTGTTTGGTTGTGGGCTTAGGGCAAATACACCCATTTAACTGTCCATTCGATATTAGGTTATATATAATTAGTATAAACTAAGTAATTACAGAGGGAAACTATTGAGGTTACCGGTTTATCACCTCAGGAAATATAGGATTTTCTGGAGGAACCAACGAACTTTTCCAAGAACTTAGAGTATACTTTATAGAACTAAAATACTTATGAACTCACCAGCATAAATGCTGATCTACTCTTTCCAAATAACTTGTATTCTCAGGAATCCAGTAGACAGGTACACTCCCGAAACTTTTGAGAAGAATACCTAGTACTGTACCGCGACTCTTGTCTTCTACTGTACCTACTTTGGTGTTTGAATATGTAATGTTTAAACACTTATGTAAAACCTATACTTATTAATGCAATGGTTGTTTGTACTTTGATTACTATATTGCATGTGTTGTGATACTTACCTGAAGTCCTCCGCCCCCGAACGTTTCCGCCGTTCTGGTTTGGGGGTGTGACAAATCACAAAGACATCAAGCATACATACTACTTCTCAGGACCACCCCGGCATCGGACCGAAGTCCGGCAACATATAAACTGCACCGGGCTAACCCCGACATTGGACCAAAGTCCGGAACTACTAATATCTAAACGAGCCGGCATTGTGGTCGTAGACCAGTTCCTACTGGAAGGAAACTTACCTCGTATAACTGGCTGCTGATATCCTGAGTGAGAAATCCTTGTTTGTTGCTCCGGCGACTCTCCGGCTACAATCATATAACATTCTGAATTAACTAATGATTCCTCATGGAGTAAATAACCAATTTACCCCCTAGTCAAAGTCAATGTCCTGGTCAGAGTCAACTTTCAGGTTGACTCTACTCGCCGAGTCCTACTATGGACTCGCCGAGTTCCCTAACTCACAATTCTCCAACTCGCGACTCGACTCGCCGAGTCGGGGCGTAGACTCGTCGAGTCCCTCTACTTCCAGATCCTTGTCCTAACTCACCGAGTCCTCTTCCACTCACTGATTCAACTCACAACTCTCAAATCAGAGAAATCGGGAGTTTGTGCTCCGACTCGCCGAGTCCAATGAACGACTCGTCGAGTCCTATGCATGTCTTCACTATACAGTTGATTCTAATCGATTCCAGTGCATCCAATTCATAGATCTAAGCTTCTAGGGCCGATATAACACGTAAAGTTGCCAACTTTACGTACATGTATAGAGGTATGAAGCTAAAACACCAAAATAAGCTAGAAATGGGAACCTAGGGTTTGGAACAAGGCCTTGCTTTGCATAAAGGTAGCTACTTTGAGCTCCTGGAGCTCAATGATGTCCAAATCTATAGTTCCCTACCCTAAGGGAGCTCCAATCTCGAGTTTGGACCTTGAAATGTTCTCAAAAGTGGCAAAACAAGCATAAATGAAGATCTACTAGGAAAATGAACAAGGTAGAGGCTTTATTACCAGATGAAGTAGCAAATGGAAACTAGCTTCTGGATCTCCTTCTTCTCCTTTGCACCTTCTCTCTTTCCTTCTCTTCTACACTTTCAAGAATACACCAAATCACTCAAAATCAAGAAGGAAACACTCAAACTCACCAATGGAGAGCTAGGGTTTTGAGGGGGAACGCTCTAGAGGTGCTGGAGGCTGGGATGGGGGCTATAAGGACGTTTAAATAGGGCACAAACCCCAAGAATTAGGGTTTCATCCAAACTGGCCTACTCGTCGAGTCAAGACTCGGACTCGGCGAGTAAGTCATTTAATCCCACGTCTAATCCTGGCATCTACTCGACGAGTTAGGGCTACTACTCGTCGAGTAGCTCTTCATAAAAGACATTTAATGAATTAATACGTACTAGGAACGAGGCGTTACACAAAGTTCTTCAAAGCATTGGGAACCAAGCTTACAAGCTCGAATTACCAAAAGAACTAGATGGTATTCATAACACTTTTCATGTGTGTTATTTGAGGAAGTTCACGGGAGAAGTTCCCGACATAATTCCAATTTCAGAGATAATGATGGATGAAAATAAGAGGCTAATCGAAGAGCCTGAGGCAATTGTTGACTGTAAGACAAAGAAGTTACGACGCAAGATGGTAGACTTAGTGCTTGTATGATGGAACCATACGAATGGGCTGAACCTCACCTGGGAAACATAGAGTGACATGATGAGTCACTATCCACATCTGTTTGCTGATGCGTGATTCCGGGACGGAATCATCCTAAGGGGGAGAGAATTGTAAAGCCCGTGTTTCTAAGCTAAGCATTAATGTGATGATGTAATAGTTAGGGTCAACAATTGTAACGTATTTGACATAATAAAGAAGAATTATGTGAATATTATGTGTTTCATGATTATTATAATATAATAAAATAGGAAAAATCAGCCAAATCGTTCGTAAATCGTAAAAATAAGTGTGCCAAAACATATATATATATATATATATATATATATATACATAATTAAATATGTAGAAAGTATACGTCTTCCCGATCCCGAAAATATAAATTTCGTCCAAATCTGAATCCGTATGAATTAGATATGATTTTTATAAGATATAAAAGTCAGCCGCGCACAAGGAATGTGTGACGTAAAAAGCTACGAAGAGAATGGTTGACATTTAGCTAATGCGACCAAAAAGAAAATCATAGTACTCCTTAAAATAGGAATTTTTAGAAAAAGAATGCCAAAAACTTACGAGAGAGTTATGATTTTAGCAAAATCATTTAATTTTATAAAAATACGGACAAAAATATAAATTCAAAACTAGCCGACGGAGTCTAAACGAAAGTTGTATATCTCGTCGATAGCTACGTGTGGATATAAAGAACGTCAAAAACGGAGTTCGTATGAACGATTTATAATTTTTAATATCACATTTACGTATTAAAATAAAGTATAAATCATATATATGTATACACACACACGCACGCACACACACACACACACGCATATATATATATATATATATATATATATATATATATATATATATATATATATATACACACACACACATGTATATATCATTAGAAAGGTATTGACGATGCGGTCGTTATAAGACCATTGTTGAGTACTTTCGACATTAGTTTAGTACAAATATCATTAAATCTATTTAAAATAGTATTATAAGGCGGTGTTTAGTCATTTAAGTAAATATAGAGGGTGGTTTTTGAAAATTCAATTACTATAAATAAGAGCCTCTAGGCTCTCATATTTATTGCACCATTCTCTTGATTCGAGAGTCTTTCTCTTCTTATCCCCCTAACATTTCGGTCCCTCGTGATTCGACTTCTCTTTCTGTAGTTTTTGGTATAGTAAGGTGAGCGTTGAAGCATTGCAAGAATCTTTCTTAGAAAGATTCAGCGACGAAGTTCAGCCCCTGTGGAACCCGTCTCCTAGCTAAGTAAGTTATGCTACCCTACTTTAAATATAGCTTATAATATCGTTATTATGAACCTATAAATAAAATTTTCAGTGATTCAAAGTCGTTATATTGATTGATCTACTTACGGGGATGATGTCTAGGCTGTGATTTAGTGAGGTGTTTAAAGTGGGATTTCCAAACTGTATACTTCGTATACCAAACAGACCCTACCTCCGATATGATCCTAACTGCTTGTTCGTTACTTGATAGATCATGAAGTAGACTCTGAGTTAATGATGAATCTAGACTAAGAATTAGTCGCAATACATATTAGACTAAAATCTAGTGGTAATAATACTAGGTTTCGTCGAAGGAAATCATATTGTTAAGAAGCGAAGCACTGCTCTAATTTCGAGTCTTCACTTTAACAAGTGAGTGCATAGTTACTTTAATCTTACACATAGATATGAAGTATTTTATATAAATTACATGCTATGTATGCATATTATCTGTATACTTGCTTTCTATGTCGGATGAACAATTTTGTACATGTTTTAAATGATTTAAATTGTATATGTATTTTATATCTACAAAAATGTTGGGTAAAACATGGGTAGATGTAATAGATGGTGTGTGATGAAATAAAATGATGAGAGGCCTCGAGGTTGATGTTGATCCAGTCATCTAGTGGAGTATAGATGACGACCACAGACTTTTCTAGATAGTCCGGTGGAACGCCAGCAGGCTCGCAACATGTAGATGTTTATTTGAATTAAGTGTTCACCAGCAGTACTCCATCCCCCTCATGGTTTCCTTATTTGACATAAACTGCTGAGGAACCCCCGAAGCAGTGTTGTCACCCCGATGAAAATCCTTAGGCTAGGTCCCTTATATTAGATACTTTAGGGACATAAGGTGAGGATAACGGGAACGGGTAATCGGGTTTGTTTTGTTTGATGAAATTAATAAACTTATTATTGTGGGTTGAAAACCCTATGTGCTCACCAGGCTCCCAAGCCTGACCCACTCAATTTCTTGTATTACAGGTAGTGGCACAAGAGCATAGTTGGATGACTTGACGAGGGATTATGGATTATAGGCCAGTAGATATAAATAAATGTTGTAAGGCCTATGTGGTTTTGTTTATGCTTTTGATCTGTATCGAACATGACATCCCGAGATTTTAATATAATGAAATACATTTCTTCGGAAATGCTTTGATAAATCTTTATCACATTTATCTTTTGGGAACAAATTCTGCAACACTTTTCTTTAAAAAGGTTACTCTGATTTTCAAACAAAACTTACAAATCGGTCTTTTCTGGCCGTGAAAATGGGGATGTCACAGTTGGTATCAGAGCATTAGTTTAAGCGAACTAGGAATTCGTAGGATTTCTAGACTTAAACTTAGAATGCTAAGCGATGATTGTGAGATGTGTGTCTACTATATTTTAGACACGAGCACTAGCTTGTTTTTAGGAAGTATGCCTAATATGCTTTATGTGCTAAATGCTTTATATGCTATTATTTGTTCGGATCTATGGTCGATTGCCGACCGGATCTGGAAACCTTATGTGTTCAGGATTCTAAGCGTTAGACTACGATATTAGAACTAACAAGTAACATTTCGGAGTGATAAGGACGATTAAAACGTCAATCGTAAATAAAGATCTAAATTCACTTTATTCGGTGTATAGATCGAAATGGCAAGAACCCAAAGTGGAAACGCGAATGGAAATAGAAATCAACGACCTCAACCCCAAGTGATTGAGCAAGTGCCCGTAGTTGCAGCTGCACCAGATCCAATCACAATGGCTGGGGGTACAAGCAATGATCCAGATGATGTTGGATCGTCAAATGGAGGATACTAGGCGATTGCTACAAAATAGGGACGAACCTATGATGCCTGTCGAACAACCGTAACTGAATGATGGGAAATCAGAGGAGGGAAACTACAGTAGGACCGTTGGTCAAGTTGATCCGTCGGTGATTAGGAGGAACAACCAAGACGACGAAGTCGAGAGAAACGGCTGCAAGTACAAAGATTTTCTAACTTGCAATCCATCGACTTTCACTGGGAAGGAAGATCCGATTGGAGTTATGGATTGGATCTCAGAGATGGAATTAGCCTTTATGACATGTGGTTGCAAAGGCAAGCTACAAACCACATTCGTAGTGCGTCAGTTCAGAGGAGGCGTTGTTCACCGGTGGAATACCCTGGGGAAGACTCTAAGCCCCAATGAGCCCCTGCAACTGACATGGGCAGAATTTTTGGTGCATTTCAAGCGCAAGTACTGCTCAGTCCAGAACCTGCTCGAGCTAGAGAACCAATTTCTGACTTTGAGGAAAGGAAGCATGTCTGTCGATGAATACTCCAACAACTTTACAGACAAGATGGAGTTTTCTTTGCGCCTTGTCCCAGATGACCTGACGAAAATCGACAAGTACGCAAAGGGACTTCCATGGGAGTACGCGGTGCCAGTACGCCAGACACCTACTCTAGAGGAAGATATCTGGGTTGCCAAGTTTGTTGAGGAAATGATCAAAGGAAGAGCCGCCAAAAAAGTTGAGGTTGGCAAAAAAAGGAAGTTTGAGGGATCTGCAAGGTCCAATAAGAAGAGCAAGTCTGGTTCAAGAAAGTTTGGAGGAGGAGGAAACGAGGCGAAGTGGTGTGAGAAGTGTAAAAAGAAACACTTCGGGAAATGTAGCGAGGAGGTGACCTGCTACAAATACGGAAAGACAGGGCATTACACCGAGTGCACCGCCAACAAAAAGGTGTGCTATGGTTGTAACGAGGAAGGGCACATTTCGAAAGACTGCATGAAGAAAAAGGAGGCGGCAAAGCCCAATGTTCCGCCAAAGCCGAAGGCGAGAGCAGTTCAGATGACCCTGGAAGCCGCAAAGGATGATGCAGATGTCGCTTCAGGTACCTTTCTTGTAAATGGATTGCCTGTCAATATACTATTTGATTCGGGAGCAAATTATTCCTTTGTATAACATAAATTTGGTGGAATACTAGCATTGCCTGTAGAAAAACTTGATAATTCTCTAGTTATAGAAGTTGCCAGTGGCAAGTTCATACCTGTTAGCGACTGTATTAAAAACATCTTCATTGACTTGAACGGAAACGAATTCCACGAGGAGTTGATACCCATTGAATTGAATGGTTTCAACATCATACTGGGAATGGATTGGCTTAGCGTCAATGATGCCGAGATACTATGCAAGAAAAAGATAGTAAGAGTAAACCCACCTGACAAAGAGTCGTTTATGATGTACGGGGACAAACGCTGAGTGAATTCTGGAATCATTTCCCAAATAAAAGCCAGAAAATGTTTGCCTAAAGGATGCACATCATACTTGGCATTCGTGATCGATGATAAGAAAGAAAAGAATGAGATAGGAAGTATACCAGTGGTGTGTGATTATCCGGAGGTCTTTCCCGAAGATCTTCCTGGATTACCGACTGATAGACAAGTGGAGTTTCGAATAGAATTGTTGCCAGGAACGACACCTATAAAGAAAGCACCATACCGATTGGCACCGACAGAGATGAAGGAGCTTATGACGCAACTCCAGGAGTTGTTGGACAACGGTTTCATTAGACCTAGTTCATCACCCTGGGGAGCTCCGGTGTTATTCGTGAAGAAGAAAGATGGAAGCATGAGGATATGCATAGATTACAGAGAGTTGAACAAGGCAACGATGAAGAACAAGTACCCATTGCCAAGGATTGATGACCTATTCGATCAGCTGCAAGGTTTGAGCTATTTCTCAAAGATCGATCTTAGGTCAGGATATCATCAACTAAAGGAGAGAGAGCAGGATATTGAGAAAACTGTGTTCAGAACAAGATATGGACACTATGAATTCTTGGTTATGTCATTTGGACTAACCGATGCTCCAACAGCATTCATGGATTTGATGAATAGGGTTTGTAAACCATTCCTTGATAAATACGTGATAGTGTTCATAAATGACATTCTGATTTACTCGAAAAGCCATGAGGAGCATGGCAGGCATCTACGAGAAGTATTAGAAGTCTTGAAGAAGGAGAAGTTGTATGCAAAGTTCTCCAAATGTGATTTTTGGATTCGAGAAGTCCAATTCTTGGGTCATGTGGTTAACCAGGAAAGAATAATGGTTGACCTAGCAAATATTGAAGTTGTGATGAAGTGGAAAAGACCAAAAAGCCCCATGGAGATCCAAAGCTTTTTGGGATTAGTTGGATATTACCGATGATTTATCCAAGGCTTTTCTTTGATAGCTGCTCCATTGACAGCTTTGACCCATAAAGGAGCTACTTACACATGGAGTGAGAAACGTGAAGAAGCATTCGAGAAGCTAAAGAAGAAGTTGTGTGAAGCACCGATTCTTTCTTTACCCGATGGAGTCGAAGACTTCGCAGTTTATAGAGATGCGTCTAGAGTTGCGTTGGGTTGTATTCTGACCCAAAGAGAGAAGGTGATAGCATATGCATCTCGACAATTGAAAGAGCATGAAAAGAACTACCCCACTCATGATCTGGAGTTGGCAGCGGTAGTATTTGCACTAAAGATATGGAGGCATTATCTCTATGGCACGAAGTGCAAACTATTCACTGATCATAAGAGTCTCCAGTATCTCTTTAATCAGAAGTAATTGAATATGAGTAAACGGCGTTGGCTAGAGTTACTCAAGGACTACGACTATGAGATACTTTACCACTTTGGTAAAGCAAATGTTGTCGCTGATGCTCTAAGTCGAAAAGTCAACCTTGAAAGAAAAAGGCCAAGAGCGTTGAGAATAGAAGTTTTCTCGACGATTGTGGAAAGTATTAAGAAAGCACAGGAAGAAGCTTCAGAGAAGAATGACCAAAAAGAAGAACGTTTGGGAAAAACGTTGGTATTCTGTACAAATAGTCAAGGATTGAAGGTATTCCAAGATAGGATTTGGGTACCTAAGATGGGAGGAGTAAGAGATCTTCTTATGGAAGAAGCGCACAAGACCATGTACTCGATTCATCCCGGCAGCACTAAAATGTATAGGGATCTGAAACCCTACTACTGGTGGCCGACGATGAAGCTCGATGTTGCAAAGTATGTGGTCGAATGTGTAACATGTGCAAGAGTTAAGGCACAACATCAGAAACCATATGGGAGTTTAGAACCTTTACCCGTACCCATGGGTAAATGGGAAGACATCACCATGGATTTTGTGACTAAACTGCCCAGGACGAAGAACGATCACGATATGATTTGGGTGGTCGTGGATCGTTTCATTAAGAGTGCACACTTCATAGCAGCCAACGAGATGTGGTCTATGGATAAGCTGGCAAATGCTTATGCGAAGGTTGTAGTAAGACTTCACGGTGTTCCTCTAACGATTTTATCAGATCGTGATAGTCGTTTCACGTCAAGGTTTTGGAGGAGCCTACAAGAGGAAATGGGTACGAAGTTGTGTTTAAGTACAACTACCATCCGCAGACTGATGGTCAGAGCGAAAGAATGATTCAAACACTAGAAGATATGCTGAGAGCATGTACCTTGGAATTCCAAGGAAATTGGGACGAACACTTACCTTTGGTAGAATTTTCCTACAACAATAGTTTCCACTCGAGCATCAAGATGGAACCTTATCAAGATTTGTACGGACAAAAGTGTCGTACGCCGTCGTGTTAGCTTGAGGTGGGAGAAAAGCAATTTATGGTCCCCGAGATGGTCCATCAGACTGCTGAAAAGCTAAAGGTGATCAGGTAAAGAATGTTAGCAACTCAGGATCGTCAAAAGAGCTATGCTGACAAAAAGAGACGACCGATTACATTTGAAGTTGGAGATTCGGTTTTGCTTAAAGTCTCACCTTGGAAGGGACTTATAAGATTCGGAAAGAGAGGAAACCTAAGTCCAAGGTTTATTGGACCATTCAAAGTTCTTCAGAGGATTGGGAACCAAGCTTACAAGCTCGAATTACCAAAAGAACTAGATGGTATTCATAACACTTTTCATGTGTGTTATTTGAGGAAGTTCACGGGAGAAGTTCCCGACATAATTCCAATTTCAGAGATAAGGATTGATGAAAATAAGAGGCTAATCGAAGAGCATGAGGCAATTGTTGACTGTAAGACAAAGAAGTTACGACGCAAGAGGGTCGACTTAGTGCTTGTGCGATGGAAGCATACGAATGGGCTGAACCTCACCTGGGAAATAGAGAGTGACATGATGAGTCGCTATCCACATCTGTTTGTTGATGCGTGATTCCGGGACGGAATCATCCTAAGGGGGAGAGAATTGTAACGCCCGTGTTTCTAGGCTAAGCATTAATGTGATGATGTAATAGTTAGGGTCAACAATTGTAACCTATTTGACATAATAAAGAAGAATTATGTGAATATTATGTGTTTCATGATTATTATAATATAATAAAATAGGAAAAATCAGCCGAATCGTCCGTAAATCGTAAAAATAAGTGCGCCAAAACATATATATATATATATATATATATATATATATATATATATATATATATATATTATTAAATATTTAGAAAGTATACGTCTTCCCGATCCCGAAAATATAAATTTCGTCGAAATCCGAATCTGTATGAATTAGATATGATTTTTAGAAGATATAAAAGTCAGTCGCGCACAATGAATGTGTGACCCACTCAGTTTCTTGTATTACAGGTAGTGGCACAAGAGCATAGTTAGATGACTTGACGAGGGATTATGGATTATAGGCCAGTAGATATAAATAAATGTTGTAAGACATATGTGGTTTTGCTTATGCTTTTGATTTGTATCGAACGTGACATCCCGAGGTTTTAATATAATGAAATACATTTCTTCGGAAATGCTTTGATAAATCTTTATCACATTTATCTTTTGGGAACAAATTCCGCAACACTTTTCTTTAAAAAGGTTACTCTGGTTTTCAAACAAAGCATAAACAAATCGGTATTTTCTGGCCGTGAAAATGGAGATGTCGCACATAAGCTCCTGAATATGGAGACATTAGTGGTAATTAGGAAGGTGAAAGGAGCTAACGCCATACTCAACTGATCGCATCCAATTTCAATGTCGCTACTTTTCTCAAATTTCTCAGATAATCACATCAGGTTACACTTTATTCCCTTCCTCATTCTTCACAACTTCATTATAAATGTTTCTGATTATCGATTTATTATAAATCTGACAAAGCTACATTTGTCCAATGGTGATTTCTGCACAGTTTTATTCCATTTCAGTTTTGTCAAACTAATCAGAAATTAGAATATGATTTCATTGATTTTCTTGGATAAGTGCTAGGATTAAGCTCAAAAAAGTTGCAATAATTTATTTTGAATAAAACACATTGATTATAGACTTCCAGTGAACCTATATTTTTGGTTGAGTTCAAAATTAAGAAATTATAGATAGTCCTGTTGAATTTGGTGCTAAATTTAACCTTTTATCATGTGATTCGTTTGTACATGTGGTTTGGTTGATTTATTTTGTACTTGTAGTTAAGTTTAGTTTACTATCATATATCGCTTCTTTATTGGTAACATCTATGGATTTCTTTTGAGATATAACATGCTTATTGATTTATGGTTCAGAATTTGGGAGTTGGTGAATGGTTTACTGCTAGAGTTTCTATGGGTTTAACCTACTTCAGTTAACCTTAATAATCTTTATATGAATAACTACAAGATAATCAAAGGTTATTTAAGAACCTAAATAGTTTTTGTTTTACTTCCAGGTAATGCTCGATATATCTGGGGTTGAGATACAGGTGGTTAAAAAGAGTGAGAAGTCTATTTCCCTTCAACAGGATGATAATGTTATTTTGACCCATGTTAAATTTTATAAGTTGAGTTTCTAATTTTGTTAAGGTTTTATGTAATTATTATGTATCTTCTATGTCTAGCATTGTAATATGAACATATTTTCATCTAGGAACATATGTTCCTATATGAACATATGTTCATAAATGAACATATTATGCTCTTTCTGTCAATCTAATTAAAAATCACCTAAGTTCATATTCACAGTCACTTGTTCTTGCTCTATCTTCTAGGTTTGGCTCTATAACATGAACATGTGTCTATCTATAAACAAACGTTCATCTATGAACAAACGTTCATCTATGAACATACATTCATCTATGACATACATTAATATATGAACATACGTGCATATACATTTATATATGAACATATCTTAATAAATGAACAGACCCAATTGCTTTGTCTTTGATGTTTGACTCATGCTAAGAAAGATGTAAACATTTCATTAAGATTACTTCCTTTTTATATAATTGGTACCATTTATATGTGCTGATGGAGACAATTTTATACATAACACTTTTTTTTGGATACAATGATTGTGGCCTGAATCTGTATAGGTGGCAAGCCTGAGTTGATACATATGTACAATGTTCAAATGTGATGTTATGAAGATACAAAACTATAGAATTTGTTTTCTAAAATTTTAAACATGTTCATATTAATCTAAATATGATCTTATCTTGAATAAGATCTTTATGTGAATATCTTATGTTTCAATAGTTTTGCACTTTTTTATAAATATAAGCATAAATAAGCTAATTTTGTTGTAAATATAAACCTACGTTCATCTATGAACATATGTGCACTTTGGTTTTGAACATTTTTTTTTCTTCTCCGTTCTCTCTCATTTTCATTGTGTAAAACATTTTCGAACATTGTTCATTTATGAACATTTGTTCATATATGAACATACGTTCATATATATACATATGGTTTTTTATGAACATAGATTGATATGTAATGTTTTTGTCATTTTAACCGCCTTATAACATTAGCTTTTACATGTAATGAACATATGTAGCTTCGTTTTGAAGGCTATTGTACTTATGAACTCATGTTCGTTTATGAACATATGTTCATAAATGAATATTAAAGTTTTTGACCATCATGTCCTTATGCCCTCAATTTGATCTAATGGTGATGCAAGTGGTTATGTGGTTAGGTCATGTATTTTGGTTATGTGATGAACCCACCCTATATATATATATATATATATATATATATATATATATATATATATATATATATATATATATATATATATATATATATATATATATATATATATATAAACTACACTTCTTAAATTTTAAGGAAAATGGGTAAGGAGGAAGAATTAATGATGATTTTATTTAGAATTTTGAGGGATTTTCATGGAATTTCGAGGGATTTTGGAGATTCTCCAAATCAGTATAAACCTAATGTTTGTGAAGACATGAGGCGAGGGATAGGTAGACAATTCCATTAATTGCATAAAGTAATAAAAACTCATTGGGTCCAACCGTTCCAGATGTTGTTTGTTAACGGTGTTAAAGTTGTGGCCTTCTTCTCTATGCCACGTTTTTGCCACTAATCATCTTTTACACTACTTAATCTTCCTTGATATACTACAACCGAATCAATCTCCACCACTCTAACAGGTGCCCTATACTGCTTACTTTCTTCTTCATTTATCGATTACCACCGCACTGGTCATGTAGGAAACTCTTTTTTTCCTCCAAAAAGTTTTCTCTGAAAATTTACAGTTTGAGATGGAAAATTGGTGCCTTATCTTCTTGATGTGTTTGCTTCACCGACCATTGTCATTCAATGGCTTCCGTATTGAATGACACATCCATATTTCCCTCCTCTTATTCATTCTACCTCCATTTCAAAGATATCCCTTCCAATTCTCTATGAATATCAGAAAACATTCTACCAACGCTTCTAGCTCATAGGGGAACGAAAGTGGATGGCTATTTTTATTTAGCACTTGTTATTATAGTCAAGGATAGAAACTAGGATCCAAACTCCTTTTTGTTATCTTCTCAACTGGAACTCTGAAATATTTTTTTGACATTGTTTCAGATTTCAACCTCTTGTATCAATCATTGTTCCTCTCCCTTTATAAAATCTATAGAGGTTGAATAATTAATGTTCATGGTCGTGTCCAGCCACAAAAGGTAATTGCTTCATTTTTCATGTGTATTCAAATGATATTTAAAGTTTAATTGTTTTCTTATCTCTAAATACTTGAATGCAATTTATAATCAAATTCTCATGTGTTTTGCTGCTAGGATTTAAAGATAGCGAATTGCAAAATCTCAGTGGACACCCAAAGGTTTAATGGTTTTGCTCAGAAATGGGGTTTTGGCATGTATAGAGTATAAGAAGAGGAAACTCATCTTCGATTCAACAGCCTAAACCAGTTCGGATAATTGTTTTAAGGTCTTACTAAGTTCATAGTCTCTCATTTTAACAATAATTTATCTAATTTATCATTAAATGGAAACCACTTGATTCTATTCATTAGTAGCTTAAAATCTATAGTTTGTAGTAGAATCAGGTTTTAAGTTCCATTATGTTCACGGAATGTTAACTAAAGTGAAGCACGTTTATTTTAAGGTAGAACGGTGGATACGTCTAATGTGAAGAATGTAAGTTGATAGGCAAACTATGTGTTGGTATATATGATAGGGGTTGGTTTTGAGCCTAACATTGTTGGCAACAACAATTTGCTCAAGGGGTATATTGTGGCAGGTAACATGGTGAGGCTAAAAGATTGTAATCCAAATAGGACTCCGTTTACCATTTTTATAACAATTTTGTGAATATGATTCACGATTTTATTGATCAAGATTTTTTAGTAAAAGCCTTTTAGCATTTTAAAGAAATGATTTGAAATGGTCTTTTTTTCCTTCATTGTAGGCTTCATATAGAGCTTTTGAATTTCCTATTAAGATGTGATAATATGAAGTGAGTAGAGATGTTTGGATTTGTGTTAATAGGTGTGAGGTTAATGCTTACTTTTGGACAATTTGGATTCATTCAATTTTATCAAGAGCGTATGTATGTAAAGGATGTTTTTTTGTTACGGGTTGAACATGATGTTATGGTGCACTTTTTAAAGGAGTCGATATTATCCTTGGTGTCATCAACGATAATTACTAGAAGCTACCATTATTATCTCTTTGTTTGTCATTATATTTTTCCTTAAGATACGTTAGTATAGGTTTATATATATGTGTTCGTCAATTGCACTGTAACTCAATTTTTCTTCATGATCAATCAATAAAACTTATGGTGGCTTCTGTTATGAAGTTCTATATGGTATCAGAGAATACAATCCATTAAAAAAGGAACATCAAACTTTCGGTGACCATGACAGAAGAAAAAGGAAAAGGAAGCAAAAAGTCTGAAGAGACGAATGATGTCAATTCACCATATTAAATTCACCCATCTCCCATCTAATTATCCAAAACAGAAGCAGCTGAATGATATTCTAAACGATAACAACTTCAATGAGTGGAAACAGGAGATGATGAATTTCTTGTTTGCAAAGAACAAGATGAACATAGTGGAAAGATCGATCAAGAAACCAGAAACCACTGATCCCATGTGCATGGCATGGATGGGAGCCAACGCCATGATCAAAGGCTGGCTAACAACTACAATGGAAAGAGATTCGTACAAGTGTGAGGTATACCAACACCTCAGTAGAGATTTGGAAGGAATTGGAGGAGAGATTTGAGAAAGAAGGGGCACCTCGTGCCTACGAACTAAAACAATACCTCAATATTAAAAGATAAGACGGTAATTTTGTGTCCTCTTGCTATATAAAATTAAAATCCATTTGGGATGAGTTGCAGATTGTCCTCCCCACGCCACGATGCACCTGAAGTGGACGTGATTGTGCCATAGGGAAGCGTCTGAACGAAGTAAAAGAGAAGGAAAGAACATACGAGTTCCTTATGGGACTCGATGAGGGCTTTGCTATCATACGAACCCAGATATTAGCTATGAAGCCTACACCCACGTTAGGGACCACCTACCACTTGGTTGCTGAAGAGAAGGTGAAGTGAAGCCGCTACCTTTCATGTCAAATACATAGGAAAAAAGGGATCTCGCCAAACACAAGAGGCACAGACTACGCAAGTGGTAAGCAAAGTACCACCGAAAAACCTCAAACCATGCAATGAAAAGGTAGAAAATTGCATTTTTTGTGGAAAAGACGGGCACAACAAAGACGGTTGCTTCAAAAGGATTTGGTATCCAGATTGGTGGCCCTGGAAGAAGAATAAGCCAAATCCCAAGGCAGCTTGCGTGGAAGAAGGATAAGCCAAATCCCAAGGCAGATTGGTGGCCTAGGAAGAAGGATAAGCCAAATATCAGGGCTATCGGATGAACAATATCGTTTGTTCATTGAGCACTTAAAGTAGGAAACAAATAATGAGACCAATCCAAGGGTCAACTTCATAGGTAGAGACGACACACAATGTGAATGGGTGTTTGACTCAGGTGCAACCGAGCACATCACACACATAGGTGATTTTCTAGATAATGAATTCACAAAATTAAAAGGAGTATCTGTCATCATTCTTAATGGGGATAAAATTCATGTTGAGGGTGAAGGAGAACATACCTTACCAGGAGGAGTAAAAATAAAAGGAGTTTTGCATGTGCCAAACTTTAATTACAATCTCCTATTTGTTAGCAAGCTTACAAACAATCTTAATTGTGCTATAACATTCTTTCCTGATTTCTTTGTAATGCATAAATTAGTGACGAGGGACTTGATTGGATCGGGTAATTGCATTGGAGGATTTTATCGGATAAGGGCAATGGAAAGAAGAGAAGCTCTATCCCTGACATTTGAAGTTTGGCATAAGAGACTTGGCCATCCGTCACTAGAGAAGATTTCACATTTAGATGTTATTAAAGATTTTTCTAGAAATAATAAAACTCAAGCGTGTGATGCCTGCTTTAAGGCAAAGCACACTAGACTTCCCTTTCTAATTAGTGAAATAAAGACAACAACTTGTTTTGATTTAGTGCACTGTGATGTTTGGGGCAAATATAGAACTCCTTCGTTGTCAAAAGCTTTTTATTTCTTAACGATAGTGGATGATTTCAGCCGATCTATATGGACCTTTCTTGTTAAACATAAACATGAGGCAAGCGATTGTCTCATTGTTTTTCATAAAATGGTCAAAACACGGATAAGGTGCGACAACGGATGGGAATTTGTTTCAAATAAAATGTATGAATTTTATGCACAAGAAGGAATATTGCTTGAAACGTCTTGCCCATACACCCCACAACAAAATGGGGTGGTAGAATGCAAGCATAGACACCTCTTGGAGACAGCACGAGCCCTAAGATTTCAAGCTAATTTGCCAAAATCATTTTGGGGGGAATGAATTTTAACGGCCACTTATATGGTCAACCATCTACCCTCTAAAGTTCTTCATGGTTCCACACCCTACGATATTCTCTTCAATCAAAAACCAACTTATGATCACACGTGTTTTTGGGTGTTTAACCTACTACCGAAGCATAGAAACAAATGAAGATAAATTTGAACCACGGGGTAGACCGGGGATTTTCATTGGGTATCCCCAAGGCACAAAGGGATATAAGATCTATGACATGGAGCACACGAAATTGGTGGTTTCAAGAGATGGCAGGTTCCTCGAAAATGAATTCCCTATGAAACGTATACACCCTAATGAGGAGGTACAGGAAGAAGAATAGATGTTTTAATTTGTCATCAAGGATGTATCACCTGGAACTCAAACTTCATCCTCCACTCACCACTTGCCTACAGTCGAGAATCTCACTCACGAAAATTACACAGGTGAAGAAACAAACACATCGGAATTAGAATCTCCCATGCAAACCGATGAAACTCCCATGCAAACTGATAATAACATTACCCATGAAGATCAAAGACGAAAACGAGTCAAAACTCAGCTTACACGATTCAAGGACTATGAGGTTGAATTTCCCCCATCGATACATCATCCACAGCCCGAATCCAATCTCGTCGCCTCAAAGGTACATCCTCTTTCTAACTACGTTTCTTACAATAATTTTTCTAATACTCACAAAGCATTTCTACCTGTCATTGTTACACACAGTGAGCCAAAATGTTATAGTGAAGCGGTACATGATGAACGATGGAAAGAAACGATGAAAAGGGAAGTCGATGCACTTGAACAAAATGGAACATGGCAACTTCAACATTTACCAGAAGGAAAAAGGGCAATCGACTCCAAATGGGTGTACAAAATAAAGTACAAACCAAATGGAGACGTGGAGCGATACAAGGAACGACTTGTAGCAAAGGGATATACTCAAATGGAAGGTGTGGATTTCCATGACACGTTTGCACCGGTGGCCAAACTCGTGACAGTTCGTCTATTGCTAACGATGGTCGTGAAAAATAACTCGACCATACATCAGTTGGATGTAAATAACGCATTTTTACACGGTGATTTGGAAGAAGAAATATATATATATATATATATATATATATATATATATATATATATATATATATATATATATATATATATATATATATATATATGTATAGGTCCCACAAGGTTTTCAAAAAGAGAATGATACACGAGTTTGCAAACTCAAGAAATCCTTATATGGATTAAAACAAGCCTCCCGGAATTGGTATCATAAGTTCACAACTAGTCTTGATTTTCGACAGTCACATGCGGATCATTCTCTTTTCATTCACAAAAATGGGAACACTTTTGTGGCAGTCTTGATCTATGTTGATTACATGATCATTGTTGGAAATGACTTAAGAAAGATCGAAAGCTCAAAATCCAATCATGATGAAAGTTTCAGCATTAAAGACCTTGGTAATTTAAAGTATTTCTTGGGAATTGAGGTAACACGTGTTAAAGAAGGTCTTGTGTTAAGCCAAAGGAAATACACTCTAGACATTCTTAAGAATTCTGGTTTACTTGGTTGGGGACCTAGTCGTTTTCCCATGGAACAGAAGCTAAAGCTTGATAAGGGAGGTGAACATATACTCGTTGATGCTAGCATGTAACGACCAGACTCGATATCACTTACGTGGTTAATGTCTTAAGCCGGTTTGTGTCCGATCCTAGACAAACTCATTGGGAAGGAGCTGAGAGAGTCCTTAGATACCTTAAGGCTACTTTGTGTCAATGAATTTTATTACCAAAGAAGGAAGGACATAATTAACTGCATATAGTGATTCCGATTAGTTGGGATGTCCTTTCTCTAGAAGATCACGGACTGGATACTTGTTAATCTTTAGGTGGTGCACCAATATCCTGGAAGTCCAAGAAACAATCGGTTGTTTCTCGATCGTCAGCTAAAGCGGAATATAGAGAAATGGCTAACACCGTCAGTGAAATACTTTGGACTCGTTGGTTATTAATAGATTTTGATGTGCATCTGAGTAAGCAACACCTCCTTTGTGTGACAATGAGTCAGCGCGTCATATTGCCCATAATCCCGTCTTCCATGAGTGAATCAAGCATGTGGAGATGGATTGCTACTTTGTAAGAGAACGAGTCGAATCGTAAGAAATCACAATAATTTGTATTCACACTAATGATCGGTTAGCAGATTTGTTGACCAAACCTTTGGGTTCAGAACATTTTCAATCTTTATCTATCAAGCTGGGCATTCATAATCTTCATGCTCCAGTTTGTGGGGGAATAAAGGAGTCGATATTATCCTTGGTGTCATCAAGGATAATTATTAGAAGCTACCATTCTTATCTATTTGTTTATCATTATCCTTTTCATTAAGATACGTTAGTATAGGCTTTTATATATGTGCTCGTCAATTGCATTGTATCTCAATTTTTCTTCATGATCAATCAAACTTGTGGTGGCTTTTGTAATGAAATTCTATACTTTTAAAAGCATTGCTATCGGATTTTTAACAACTACCAATTGGGTAATTTTTAAATTTCTATTTTTTATTTAGATGTGCTTCATTGCTAGTGATCCCTTCAGTGAATTATGAAGAAAAAGTTAGACAATATAAGCTTTCTCGGATGTGTTGGCTTAGATACATTTTCTGGTGATATGCTTGTTTTGGTCTCACTCTCGTAACTGGACTAGGCATGCATTTTACTCTTAAAAGTCAAACATGAAATTTTATAGGTAATATTTTATTTTCATTCTTCATGTTGTCTGCTCATATGGGTTCTGGCTTTTATTTTATCAACTTGAGTTTGCTCTGATTTGAACTATTAAACCAGCTACATGGCTAGCAAAGATGTTCATCTATTTTACTTTCTAAGTTTCACGGTTGCATATTTCAAATGAAATTTCCCACAAGCTCTTAATGAGTAAATCAGTACGTATGTGCATAACACAAATTAGTGACAAGATTCTATATGTTTACAAAAGTTGTTTTAACCCATTTCTATTTATTATTTTGGTTTTGTGCAGGCTATCGGAGATCAAGCTAGGTGATACATTTTTTTTCCAAAGCTGGTCATGTTAAAGTACATTTTTACCAACTTGGTACTCTAATTTCTATAATTTTTTGAAAATGAATGATATCGATGATTTTACAGTATATGCTAGTTAATTCGTGTTTACATAGTTGCTAATGTACTTTTGAAAAAGCGCCATGTGTATATTTGTTAAAGGAGCGAAACATGTTGCCTCTTACTACAATTTCAATTACTTTCACAATAATGAATCTATATGGAAGTCATCAAGTAACACCAAGTGATCACCATTATTATACATCTCAACTCACTTGTACTGAAATAATATTAATAAAAAAATATTTACATGACTCTTAAATGTACAAAAACCAAATCTTTCCCTATCCTACTTCAATAACTTTGTTTACATAATAAATATTTACCTAGTAATAGTAACTTTATCTAGATTTTGTCTTCATCTATAACATAGCATGACAATAGGTCGTAGCACGACCTTCAGATTTACCTAGTTATATATAATTGATCATACATTTTTTGCCAATTCTTTGAGAGTGTTATGATGATCTACGACCAGTAGTTGTTGTGTACTCAATTTCTGACTTACCTCTGTGTGTATGTGTGCGTGTGTATGTGTATATATATATATATATATATATATATATATATATATATATATGTATATATATATATATATATATATATATATATATATATATATATATATTAATAAAAGACTCCTTTTCTCCAAATGCCTCTTCCACATTCATTTCAGCCAAAAGTGTTCCTTTATACCCTTCATGCTTTTAATTAATATTTATGGAATAATTATTAAACTTAAATGGCAACTAATTTGAAAGGAAAACCCCCAAATCCAACAACTTTAAATGGCAAGTTACCATGAGTTTGCATGAATTGAGGAGAAGATAAGGTTTATTTCAATTTTCGATTTCAGATTTTAACTTCACTTTCTATCGAAATTATGGTCGTCTTTTTCTCTCGAGGGTTCTAACAGTAGACATTTCATATTCACCGCTCTCTGTCATTTCCATAAACATTGTCTAACCGGTGAATATTGCATGTACCGCTTTCTTTCCCCTCTATCTGATTTTCAAGTTTTCCGAATAATACATATAATCTCCATTATCAAATTTTTGTTCGTGCCTTATCGTATTCCTATGTCTTTCATGATGGGATTTGAGCATTTTAACACTCCTAAGGTGTACATGCAACCCTAGAAACCTTGGATCTATGTTTGACTAAGATACATGCAAAATACTATTTCCAAGGTTCAAAATCCTATCTAGCATACATGGGGAAGTTTTAAACATAAAGGATAGCTAGAATTACATACCTTGTAGTTGATTTGATTCCTTGAAAACCTTGAGAGCCTAGCACCCCAAGTGTGATGCCTCAAATGTTTCACACAACACCAAATGCTCTTGGAATAAACTTGAGAGAATTGTATAACACTTGAAATCGGCCTTGCCCTCTTGTCTCACTAGTGTGTCCGATTTTGGTTGCTATAAGTATGCTTATATAGTATGTTGCATTAGGGTTACACCATGTAAACCCTAATGTAACATGGCTCTTCATTTCCATGACCCATGGGTTTGTAACTCCCATGGAGCATCCTATGGACCTTAGCCCAACTTGATAATCCATGGAGCCTTTAGCCCACTATATAATTTATGGATGATTTACATAATCAACCCATAGGTTTAATTAGTCATCTTTTGATCACTTAATTAATTCCAAACTAATTCTTGATCAAAACTAATTAAACAATATTATTAATATATTAGAACTTATAATATATTAATAAACCATAAGTGTTATTTCTCTCATTTTAGTTTATCGAATTGCATGATGCCATGCAACCCAAATGGATCATGTCGGGTCGGGTCAAGTACATACCAAAAATTGTTATGAACTTATACACTTTATCCAACAGTCTCCCACTTGGATAAGTCTAATAACTATAACTGCAAGTATGACTTCAGGAACCGATCAGCAATCGTAGCTCTTTCAAGGTCTCTCGGAACTGAGAAGATGATGATACGCCATTAAGATAAGTGATCATATAATCCTCTGTTCTAGATATCAGTTGGACAAATACATGGAACAATGTCTTACTTATTGTCCAGCAGTTTGTTTTCCGATTTCCGATTTGTTTGACATAGAACTTAATTGAACACATCAACTTAGTTCTGACCGGGCCCAGTACATGGGTCAACACAAAATCATCGAGGGGCCTAGATATCGCTTCTAATCCAAGAAGGAACAGATAAACTTCGACTCATATTCTTGTTCTACTATTTGTTGAATCACACACAAAGGTACGTTTTATAACATCGAGTTGCCAATGCGTTTTCGTACAATCAATGCATAACCAACTCATAGGCAACAAGTCATATCTCTAGGTTTGAAGACTTATATGATATTACCGCCTCGCGATCACTCAAGATAAATTCCATGAAGTGATACCAGCGAGCATGGGTTGGATCCAATACTCAGAACTTATGAGCACTCATGAAGTGTTGTATCATCTCTTGCTATGTCTAACCACATAGCGCTCTACAAGCCAACTTCATGACAGTCTTAATTCATATCTACTTCCTACATATGACCGACTGTGGATAATTTGAATAATATGTAAAACATAACATAAATATTCTGGAAGTCAAAACATGCAAAAGAAATAATAGTAAACAATTGACAAAAGATAGAAACACTTTACTCATAAATAAACACAACTTTTATTCATCATCAAATGTCAATCACACTTTACAAATTTCAAAGTTATCTAACTACTAAAACTAATATCATCCTTCAGCCCTATGCGCGTTGCATGCTGGAGATGCTTAGCCCTACTCAGACCCTTCGTGAGGGGATCTGCTGGGTTCTCATCCGATGATACCCTCTTTGCCACGAGGAGTCCTTCTTCTATACGATGTCTAATAAAATGGTATTTTCTGTCGATATGTCTGGATCTCCCGTGATCCCTTGGTTCCTTGGCTAAGGCAACTGCACTTTCACTATCACAGAAAATTTCCATAGGCTCCTTTATAGTTGGTACTACTCCAAGGTCTCCAATGAAGTTCTTCAGCCATATTGCCTCATTTGCTACCTCGCTTGATGCTATATACTCTGATTCGCAAGTTGAATCAGCCACTGTCTCCTGCTTGGAACTTTTCCAAGTAATTGCTCCTCCGTTCAAGGTAAAGACCCAGGCCGACTGAGAGCGGAAATTTTCCCCATCAGTCTGGAAGCTAGCATCATTATACCCTACAACTCTCAAGTCATCACTCCCACCGAGGGTAAGGACCCAGTCCTTAGTTCTCCGCAGGTACTTGAGGATATTCTTTACCGCAGTCCAGTGAGCCTTGCCACGGTTCCCCTGATATCTGCTGACCATGCTCAATGCAAAGGCTACATCAGGACGAGTACAAGTCATCGCATACATGATCGATCCTACCGCGGAAGCATAAGGTATTCGAGTCATTTCTGCTATCTCAGCCTCTGTACTCGGACTCTGAGTCTTACTCAGTTTGGCATCACTCTGGATAGGTAACTCTCCTTTCTTGGAATCCTGCATGCTGAACCTCTTCAGCACCTTATCCAAGTAGGTACTCTGACTGAGTCCGATCAGTATTTTACTCCGGTCTCTCGGAATCCTTATCCCTAGAATATAAGCAGCTTTACCTAGGTCTTTCATAGCGAAACACTTCCCGAGCCAGGACTTCACTTCCTGCAAGGTCGGGATGTCATTTCCTATGAGTAGTATGTCATCCACATACAATACCAAAAAACTAACTATACTCCCACTAGCCTTGACATACACACAAGATTCATCTTCACTCCTCGAAAAGCCAAACTCTTTGACTTTCTCATCAAAGCAAAGATTCCATCTGCGAGGTGCTTGCTTTAATCCATAAATGGATTTCTCAAGCTTACACACTCTATTAGGGTTCTCAGTACTGACAAAACCCTCAGGCTGACTCATGTAAACATCCTCAGCCAACTTCCCATTAAGGAACGCAGTTTAGACATCCATTTGCCATATTTCATAGTCATGAAATGCAGCAATGACTAACAGTATCCTAATAGACTTAATCTTGGCTACTGGTGAAAAGGTATCATCATAATCAACTCCTAGAGTTTGAGAAAATCCCTTTACAACCAGTCGCGCCCTATAAGTGTGTACATTACCATCCATGTCGGTCTTCTTCTTGAAGTTTCATTTGCACCCAACTGTCTTGCGACCTGGTACATTGTCAACCAAGTTTCAAACTTGATTGTCAAACATGGATTGTATCTCGCTGTCCATAGCCTCTTTCCATTTAGCAGACTCGGGGCCTGCCATGGCTTCAGCATAGCTGTTAGGTTCATCCAGACTTACCAGTGTATCATCACTAATAAGTGTATCACCTTCCGCAGTAATATGGAAACCATAGTAATGCTCAGGTGCATTCCTAACCCTTGTGGAATGCCTCAGAGGTACAGACTCTTCTGTCGGATCAACAGGAGTTTCCTCCTCAGGTTGATTGCTAGGGTTTGAGGTTCCTTCACAACTTGACTCTTGAATTTCTTCAAGGTCAATTTTCCTCCCACTGTTTCCTTGGCTTATGAACTCTTTCTCTCGAAAGACACCCTTCCTTGCTACAAAGACCACATTCTCACTAGGTCTGTAGAAGAGGTAACCAAAGGATTTCTGTGAGTAGCCGATGAAAATACACCTCTCACTTCGAGGTTCGAGCTTATCATGAGTCTCGCATCTCACGAAAGCTTCGCAACCCCAAATCTTGATGTGGGCTAGATTAGGAACTTTTCCAGTCCACATCTCGTGAGGTGTTTTGGCAACCTTCTTTGTAGGGACCAGATTAAGGATATGGGCGGCAGTCTCTAAGGCATACCCCCAGAATGAGATTGGTAGCGAGGCTCGACTCATCATGGAATGAACCATGTCCAACAAGGTTCAATTACGCCTCTCAGCCACACCATTCAACTGTGGTGTCCTGGGACGTGTCAATTGTGAGACAACCCCACATTCCTTAAGATAGTCGAGGAACTCTATACTAAGATACTCACCACCACGATCGGATCGAAGCATCTTAATGTTCCTGCCCAATTGATTCTCTACTTCCTGTTTAAACTCTTTAAACCTATCGAAAGTCTCTGACTTATGCTTGATTAAGTAGACATATCCATATCTACTATAATCATTTGTAAAAGTCACATAATAACGATTAGCATCCCTTGTGGCAGTTTTGAAGGGTCCACACACATCTGTGTGTACCAGATCCAACAAACCTTCACCCCTAGCACAAGAACCTGTGAAGGGTGACTTTGTCATTTTTCCAAGTAAGCATGATTCACAACTATCATCTGACTTTAGGTCAAATGACTCCAAGACTCCATCATTTTGGAGTTGGACTATGCGTTTCTTGCTTACATGTCCAAGACGACAATGTCATAATGATGCTTTATCCAAGTTATTATCATTAGTAGAATCAATACACAACACATTATTTCCTAAGTTATCTACAACATACACAGCTTCATACACACCATCACAAAGTAATGCTTTAAAATAAAACACATTATTAAAGAAAGCATTTATTCCACCAACTTCATTATCAAAAGAAAAGGTAAGCCCTTGTTTGTACAAAGCATGAAAGGAAATAATATTTCTTGCCATTTCAGGCGAGTAACAACATTTATTCAAATCTAAAGTAAACCCACTACTTAGCAACAAAGTATAAACTCCAATCTTGGTGACAGGTGAAGCTTTCCTATTCCCCATGATCAAGTTTATCTTCCCATGCTCCACATTCTCACTTCTTCTTAGTCCCTGCAAATCAGAACAAATATGAATACCACAGCCGGTATCAAGGACCCAAGAGTTAGAATAGGGTGAGTTATTAGATAATATAGTGTAAATACCTGTATGGTTGGGTTTTACTTTCCCATCCTTGAAATCTTGCTGGTACTTTGGGCAGTTCCACTTCCAGTGCGCTTTTTCATGGCAATAGAATCATTCAGCCTCTATTGGATCAGAAGAAGGAGCGACGAAACCTTTCTTGGTTCCACTCGAAGAGGAGCCATCAAGGGTCTTACCCTTGGTACCCTTCGAAGGGTTCTTCGTCTTCTTCCTTCTATGTTTCCCGATTGCCAAGACAGTGGAGGAGTTTCGAGTAGGAGTAGGAGTGATAACAACCGACTTACCTTTAAGACCACTTTCAGCGGTCTTTAGGAGTCCTTGAAGTTTGCTAAGTGTAACTTCCTCTTTATTCATGTGGTATGTCATGCGGAATTGATCATAACACGAAGGTAAGGAGTGCAAAATTATATCTATTGCCAACTCCTCTGGGAAGTCCACATTCAGCTTCATCAAACGGTCCACATACCTTTGCATTTTCTGCATGTGGGCCGTGATGGGTTCACCCTCCTTCATTCGGGTTGTTATCATGGAGGAGATGATTTCATATCGCTCTTGATGAGCACTCTGATGGTAGCGGTCCATCAAATCCTGGTGCATCTCAAAAGGATAGTAGTCCTCATAGGACTTTTAGAGCTCGGCTGTCATAGTGGCCATCATGATGCATGCCACTTTGGTAGCATCTCATTCATGTGCCTCATATTCAGCGATCTCCTTAGGAGTTGCAGATGGCTCGGGTACCGTAAGCTCCTTGTCGAGAAAATATTCTTTGTTCTCATACCGAGTGACCATCCTGATGTTTCTAATCCAATCTGTAAAGTTGAATCCATCAAAGATGACTCTCCCACAAAGGTTCATGAGAGAGAAGGAGCTGGTAGGGTTTGGGCCAGAAGCAGCATTGTTGGAAGACATCTGAAAAGAAGAAAAGACAAGTTTAGTTTAGATATAAAGATAGTCCTTAATAAAACACCCAAATGTAATATTAAGGCTAGGACCCAATCACAATATATTATACTTAGAAGAGGGATGACATAATCTAAGTAATAACATATTTGAAAGGTAGGTGAATGACGATTCACCAATTTCCACCAATAAACGGAATATAAATTATTAGGTTTTTAATTGGTTCTTAGAAATTCCTAGATTCTTTTGAGATTCAATGAACTTTTCAAAGGCATGTTTCAATCTCGAGAGTGCCCTCCAAGTTTTTGTGACTGAGATGCCGAGGATCACAAAACGAGGTGTGAAGTAACCATGCAAATCACTTGGTACCCTTAATGTTTATCACTCAATCGATGTGCCGGTTAACCACACGCGCTCCACCGACCTATAATAAACCTTAAGTCACCCTTTACCTACCTTGTTAATGATGGGTTTTGAGCATTCTAACACTCCTATGGTGTACATGCAACCCTAGAAACCTTGGATCTATGTTTGACTAAGATACACGCAAATAATTATTTTTCCAAGGTTCTTATCCTATCTAGCATGGCATGGGAAACTTGAATCAAATAAAGCTAGTAGAATTACTTACCTTGTAGTTGTAGTTGATTGCTTGGAGTTTTAGAGCCTAGCACCAATAGTGTGGATGCCTCAAATGGAAATCACAAATCACCACAAACTTGGAATTTTGAGAGAATAGTAATCACCTTTCTTGTAATCGGCCCTCTTACTTTACTCACCACAACTAGTGTGATTTCAAGAACCAAAGCCTCCTTTATATAGTGTGGTGGATTAGGGTTACATCCATGTAAACCCTAATACCCATGTCTTTTCATTTCCATGAGATCCATGGGTTAAAGCTCCATGGAGTATCCATGGACTTTCCATGCAAGCCTAGCCCATTCCAAATAAGCATTAGCCCACACTATATAAATACAAGAGCCCATATTTAATTAGTCATACTTTTGATCTCTAAATTAATCCTAGATTAATTATAGATCAATACTAATTAAATAATATGATTTTATATTAATATATTAGAACTTATAATATATTAATAAATCATAACTTATACTATTCTCAAAAGATTATCCATAAATTGTTCGGGTGAAGTGCAACCCAAATGGACCATGCCGGGTCGGGTCAAGTACATACCAAATATAGTTATGGACTTAGACACTATATCCAACAGTTTCCCACTTGGATAAGTCTAATAACTATAGTTGCAAGTATGACTTCAGGAACCGATCAGCAATCGTAGCTCTTTAAACTCTGTTGAACTATGAAGCGCCATTTTAGATAAGTGATCATACAATCCTCTGTTCTAGATATCAGCCAGACAAATACATGGAACAAGGTCTTGCTTAGTCTAGCATTTGTTTCCCGATTTCCGATTTGTTTGACATAGAACTTAACTGAACACATCAATTTAGTTCTGACCGGGCCCGGTACATAGGTCAAAACAAAATCATCGAGGGGCCCAGATATCGCTTCTAATCCAAGAAGGAACAGATAAACTTCGACTCATATGTTTGCTCTACTACTTGTTGAATTACACACAAAAGCACGGTTTATAACATCGAGTTACCAATACGTTTTCGTGCAATCAATGCATAACCAACTCATAGGCAACAAATCATATCTGTAGGTTTGAAGACTTATATGATATTACCGTCTCACGATCACTCGAGATAAATTCCATGAAGTGATACAAGTGAGCGTGGGTTGAATCCAATACTCAGAACTTATGAGCACTCATGAGTGTTGTAGCCCCGCTTTGTCTAACATCTTAGACCTCTACAAGCCAACCCATGACAGTCTTGATTCATATCTACTTCCAACATATGACCGACTGTGGAGAGTTTGAATAATATGATATAAACCATAACATAATTATTCTGGAAGTCAAAACATGCAAAAAGAAATAATAAGAAACGATTGACAAGAGATAGCAACACTTTACTCATAAATAACAGCTTTTATTTATCATCAAATGTCAATTACATGCTGGAGATGCTTAGCCCGAGTCAGTCCCTTCGTGAGGGGATCTGCTGGGTTCTCATCTGATGATACCCTCTTTGCCACGAGGATTCATTCTTCTATTCGATGTATGATGAAGTGATATTTTCTGTCAATGTGTTTGGATCTCCCATGATCTCTTGGTTCCTTGGCTAAGGCAACCGCACTATTACTGTCACAGAAAATCTCCATTGGCTCCTTTATAGCTGGTACAACTCCAAGGTCTCCGATGAAGTTCTTTAGCCATATAGCCTCCTTTGCTGCCTCGCTTGCTGCTATATACTCTGATTCACAAGTGGAATCAGCCACTGTCTCCTGCTTGGAACTTTTCCAAGTAATTGCCCCTCCGTTTAGAGTAAAGACCCTGCCCGACTGAGAGCGGAAATTATCCCTGTCATTCTGAAAGCTAGCATCACTGTACCCTACAACTCTCAAGTCCTCACTGCCACCAAGGGTAAGGACCCAGTCCTTAGTCCTCCGTAGGTACTTGAGGATATTCTTTACCGCAGTCCAGTGTGCCTTGCCAGGGTTCCCCTGATACCTGCTAACCATGCTCAAAGCAAAGGCTACATCAGGTCGAGTACACGTCATAGCATACATGATCGATCCTACAGCTGAAGCATAAGGTATTCGACTCATTTCTGCTATCTCAGCCTCAGTACTAGGGCTTTGTGTCTTACTCAATCTGGCGTTACTCTGGATGGGTAACTCTCCTTTCTTGGAGTTATGCATGTTGAACCTTTTCAACACTTTGTCCACATAGGTGCTTTGACTAAGTCCAATTAGTCTTTTACTCCTGTTTCTCAAAATCCTTATCCCTAGGATATAGGCAGCTTCTCCAAGGTCCTTCATAGCGAAACACTTCCCAAGCCAGGACTTTACTTCTTGCAGGGTTGGGATGTCATTTCCTATGAGTAGTATGTCATCCACATACAGTACCAAAAAGCTGACTATACTCTCACTAGCCTTGATATAGACACAAGATTCATCTTCACTCCTTGAAAAGCCAAATTCTTTGACTTTCTCATCAAAGCAAAGATTCCATCTGCGAGGTGCCTGTTTTAATCCATAAATGGATTTCTCGAGCTTACACACTCTACTGGGGTACTCTGTACTGACAAAACCCTCTGGCTGAACCATGTAAACATCTTCAGCCAACTTTCCATTAAGGAAAGCGGTTTTGACATCCATTTGCCATATTTCATAATCATGAAATGCAGCAATGGCTAACAGAACCCTAATAGACCTAATCTTGGCCACTAGTGAAAAGGTCTCATCATAATCAACTCCCGGAGTTTGAGAATAACCCTTTGCAACCAGTCGTGCCTTATAAGTGTGTACATTACCATCCATGTCGGTCTTCTTCTTGAAGATCCATTTGCACCCAACTATCTTACGATCAGGTACATTGTCAACCAAGTTCCAAACTTGATTGTCATACATGGACTGTATCTCGCTATCCATAGCCTCTTTCCATTTAGCAGCCTCAGGGCCTGCCATGGCTTCCGTGTAGCTGTTAGGCTCATCCAGATTTACCAGTGTGTTATCACTGATAAGTGTCTCACCTTCTGCAGTAATATGAAAACCATAATAATGCTCAGGTGCATTCCTAACTCTGGTGGAATGCCTCAGAGGTATAGATTCTTCAGTCGGCTCAACAGGAGTTTCCTCCTCAGGTTGAGTGCTAGGGTTTGAGGTTCCTTCACCACTTGACTCTTGAATTTCCTCAAGGTCAATTTGCCTCCCACTGTCTCCTTGGCTCATGAATTCTCTCTCTCGAAAGAATCCTCTTCTTGCTACAAAGACCACATTATCACTAGGTCTGTAGAAAATGTAGCCAAAGGATTTATGTGGATAGCCGATGAAAATACACCTTTCGCTTCGGGGTTCGAGCTTATCGTGAGTCTCGCGTCTCACGAAAGCCTCGCAACCCCAAATCTTGATGTGGTCTAGATTGGGAACTTTTCCAGTCCACAACTCGTGAGGTGTTTTGGCAACCTTCTTTGTAGGGACTAGATTAAAGATATGGGCGGCAGTCTCTAAGGCATACCCCCAAAATGAGATTGGTAGCGAAGCTCGACTCATCATGGAACAAACCATGTCCAACAAGGTCCGATTGCGCCTCTCAGCTACACCATTCAACTGTGGAGTCCTAGGAGGTGTCAATTGTGAGACAATCCCACATTCCTTAAGATGGTCAAGGAACTCAGTACTAAGATACTCACCACCACGATCGGATCGAAGCATTTTAATGTTCCTGCCCAACTAATTCTCCACTTCTTGCTTAAACTCTTTGAATTTCTCAAAGGTTTCTGACTTATGCTTGATTAGGTAGACATATCCATATCTACTAAAATCATCAGTAAAAGTCACATAGAGCCGATTAGCATCTCTTGTCGCTGTTTTGAAGGGTCCACACACATCCGTGTGTATGAGGTCCAACAAACCTTCACCCCTAGCACAAGTGCCAGTAAAAGGTGACTTTGTCATTTTACCAAGCAAACAAGATTCACAACTATCATCTGACTTTAGGTCAAATGACTCCAAGACTCCATCCTTTTGGAGTTGGCCTATGCGTTTCTTGCTTACATGTCCAAGACGACAATGCCATAAGGATGCTTTATCTAAGCTAGTGGAAGAGTTAATACACAATACATTATTTCCTAGATTATCTACAACAGATACAGTTTCATACACGCCATCACAAGGTAATGCTTTAAAATAAAGAGCATTATTAAAGAAAGCATCAATACTACCATTATTATTATCAAAATAAAAGGTAAAACCTTGTTTATACAATGCATGAAAGGAAATAACATTTCTTGCCAGTTCTGGCGAATAATAACATTTATTCAAATCTAATGTAAACCCACTATTTAGCACTAAGGAATAAACTCCTATCTTGGTGACAGGTGAAGCTTTCCTGTTTCCCATGATCAAGTTTATCTTTCCCTGCTCCACATTCTCACTTCTTTTTAGTCCCTACAAATCACAACATATGTGAATACCACAACCTGTATCAAGGACCCAAGACTTAGAATGAGGTGAGTTATTAGACAATATAGTGTATATACCTGCATGGTTGGGTTTTACTTTCCCATCCTTCAAATCTTGCTGGTACTTTGGGCAGTTTCGCTTCCAGTGCGACTTTTCATGGCAATAGAAGCATTCAGCCTCATTAGGGTTAGCAGAAGGAGTGACAAAACCTTTCTTGGTTTTGCTTGAAGATGAGACTTCAAGGGTCTTACCCTTGGTACCCTTAGAAGGGTTCTTTCTCTTCTTCCGTTTGCCATGCCCGATTGCCATGACATTGGCCGCAGTTGGAGTAGGAGTAGGAGTAGTAACAACCGACCTACCCTTTAGACCACTTTCGGCGGTCTTCAAGAGTCCTTGAAGTTTGCTGAGGGTGACCTCTTCCTTGTTCATGTGATATGTCATGCGGAATTGATCATAACACGATGGTAAGGAGTGCAAAATAATGTCTATTTCTAACTCCTCGGGGAAGTTCACATTCAGCTTCAGTAAACGGTCCACATACCTTTGCATTTTCTGCATGTGGCCCGTGATGGGTTCACCATCCTTCATTCAGGTTGTTATCATGGAGGAGATTATTTCATATCGCTCTTGACGAGCACTTTGATGGTAGCGGTCCATTAAGTCCTGGTGCATCTCAAAAGGATAATAGTCCTCATAGGACTTTTGGAGCTCGGCTGTCATGGTGGCCATCATGATGCATGCCACTTTTGTAGCATCTCTTTCATGTACCTCATAATCAGCAAGCTCTTCAGGAGTAGCAGTTGGCTCGGGTACCTTCAGCTCCTTGTCGAGAACATATTCTTTGTTCTCATACCGAGTGACCATCCTGATGTTTCTGATCCAATCTGTAAAGTTGGACCCATCAAAGATGACTCTCCCACAAAGATTCATGAGAGAGAAGGAGCTAGTAGGGTTTGAGCCAGAAGCATTGTTATCTGAAGACATCTGAAAAGAAGAGGGAATAGATTAGATTAGATATAGAGATAGTCCTTAACAAAACACCCAAATGTAATATTAAGGCTAGGACCCAACACAATATTTTATAACTTAGAAGAGGGATGCCGTAATCTAAGCTATAAGATATTTGAAGGTAGGTGAATGACGATTCACCAATTTCCACCATGAAAAACGAAATATTTAATTAGGTTTTAATTGGTTTAGAAACTCCTAGATTCTTTGAGATTCATTGAACTTTCTTCAATGGCATGTTTCAATCTCAAGTGTGCCCTTCAAGTTTTGTGACTGGGATGCCGAGGATCACAAAACAAGGTGTGAAGTAACCATGCAAATTACTTGGTACCCTTAATGTATTACCCCTCAATCGATGTGCCGGTTAACCACACACGCTCCATCGATACTATGATAAACATTAAGTCACCCTTTACCTACCTTGTTAAGTTCAAGTTAGTGAACCGGTTAACCACACACGCTCCACTAACGACTTAAACAAAGTGTAAAGTGTAATTTCATGGATTAGCACCTTATTCACATTTTCCTAAAATAACTAAGATTGGGAATTCAATAAAGTTTAGTTACTTTAGTATTATCATTATACTTTTAATGAGAATTTATAAGTCCTTGTCCTACCCGTGCGGCTAACGACCCTCCACCGATCAAGGAAGCGGTGGGTGAGAGTGGACACCCATTAAGTTGCCATTTTATAGGCAACAACCTTATACCCCCCCCCCCCTTATAGACCGGCTTCGTGAATGAGGCGTACTAGCGGTAAGACGACTTGATCTTATACATATATAAATATTATTAAACTTATAATATTATAAAGTATAAGGGTTGAATTTTAACTTTTAAAATTCTAGGGGTTGGAACTAAAGTTTTTAATATGACTTTACATGTTCCAAAACTTGAGGGCAAGTTTTGTAAACTTTCAAAACATTTCATTTCTCATAACTTATGAGTTAATGGTTATTAAAAATGAAGACTCTTCATTTTTTGTAACCTATGTGTTCTTTTAATGGTTATTTATAAATGTGACTTTTGGTTATCCATAACTTAAGAACTAGTTATGGACTCCATTAAAACACATAAAGATTAAGAATTAATCTAATCAATTATTAGCACATAATTTCTATGATCTTCTAAACTCATATGTTTATGAATGTTCATATCAAAAATTTCAAGAATCGTAAGTACATATACAAAACTTGAAATTTTGATACGAGCTTTTGAACAAAACTTCGATTTTCAAGTTTTTTTTTTTTTTTTTTTTTTGCATCAAGTATCAAATAAAACAAACCAGGCTCTGATACCACTGATGGGTTTTGAGCATTCTAACACTCCTATGGTGTACATGCAACCCTAGAAACCTTGGATCTATGTTTGACTAAGATACATGCAAATAATTATTTTTCCAAGGTTCTTATCCTATCTAGCATGGCATGGGGAACTTGAATCAAATAAAGCTAGTAGAATTACTTACCTTGTAGTTGTAGTTGGTTGCTTGGAGTTTTAGAGCCTAGCACCAATAGTGTGGATGCCTCAAATGGAAATCACAAATCACCACAAACTTGGAATTTTGAGAGAATAGTAATCACCTTTCTTGAAATCGGCCCTCTTACTTTACTCACCACAACTAGTGTGATTTCAAGAACCAAAGCCTCCTTTATATAGTGTGGTGGATTAGGGTTACATCCATGTAAACCCTAATACCCATGTCTTTTCATTTCCATGAGATCCATGGTTTAAAGCTCCATGGAGTATCCATGGACTTTCCATGCAAGCCTAGCCCATTCCAAATAAGCATTAGCCCACACTATATAAATACAAGAGCCCATATTTAATTAGTCATACTTTTGATCTCTAAATTAATCCTAGATTAATTATAGATCAATACTAATTAAATAATATGATTTTATATTAATATATTAGAACTTATAATATATTAATAAATCATAACTTATAATATTCTCAAAAGATTATCCATAAATTGTTCGGGTGAAGTGCAACCCAAATGGACCATGTCGGGTCGGGTCAAGTACATACCAAATATAGTTATGGACTTAGACACTATATCTAACAGTTAAGTCCAAGTTAGTGTGTCGGTTAACCACACACGCTCCACTAACGACTTAATCAAAGTGCAAAGTGTAATTTCATGGGTTAGCACCTTTTTCACATTTTTCCTAAAGTAACTAAGATTGGGAATTTATAAAAACATTTAGTTACTTTATAATAATCATTATACTTTTAATGAGAATTGTTAAGTCATTGTCCTACCCGTTCGGCTAACGACCCTCCACCGATCAAGGAAGCGGTGGGTGAGAATGGACACCCATTAAGCTGCCATTTTATAGGCAACAACCTTATACCCCCTTATAGACCGGCTTCGTGAATGAGGCCTACTAATGGTAAAACGACTTTGTTCTTATACATATATAATTATTATTAAACTTATAATATTATAAAGTATAAGGGTTGAATTTTAACTTTTAAAATTCTAGGGGTTGGAACTAAAGTTTATTAAGATGACTTTACATGTTCCAAAACTTGAGGGCAAGTTTTGTAACTATACAAAACCTTTCAATTCATAACTTATGAGTTAAATGGTTCATTAAAATGAGTGACTTTTCATTTTATGTAACCTATGTGTTTAATAATGGACTTTAAAAGAAAAACTTTTGGTAATCCATAACTTGAGGACAAATTATGGATCCCATTAAAACACATAGTGATCATGAATTAAACATTAAACAATTTTAACAAGTAATTCCTGTGATCTATCAAGAACTCATAAGAACATGAATATTCATATCAAAATTTCAAGAACATATGAACACATATAAACATGGAATTTTGATATTAGCCATTGTAAATGGATTAGAACAACCATTACACCATCTAAAACAAGTTTTATAACACCAAAACAGTTTAGGGTAATGTTTCTAGTCCATTTCCAACAGAAAAACTCGAAAATCTGCATTCTGAGGCTCCTACTTGTCGAGTACACGAACCTACTCAACGAGTAGGATGAGTTTAGTCATGGACTCGTCGAGTCCCCCCATGGACTCGGCGAGTTCATCATGCAGAGTGCAGAAAAACTGAGTTTTATCACAATTTTGCATCAAGTATCAAACAAACAAGCCTAGTCTCTGATACCACTGATGGGATTTGAGCATTCTAACACTCCTAAGGTGTACATGCAACCCTAGAAACCTTGGATCTATGTTTCACTAAGATACATGCAAAATACTATTTCCAAGGTTTAAAATCCTATCTAGCATACATGGGGAACTTTTAAACATAAAGGATAGCTAGAATTACATACCTTGTAGTTGATTTCATTCCTTGAAAACCTTGAGAGCCTAGCACCCCAAGTGTGATGCCTCAAATGTTTCACACAACACCAAATGCTCTTGGAACATACTTGAGAGAATTGTATAACACTTGAAATCGGCCTTGCCCTCTTGTCTCACTAGTGTGTCCGATTTTGGTTGTTATAAGTATGCTTATATAGTATGTTGCATTAGGGTTACACCATGTAAACCCTAATGTAACATGGCTCTTCATTTCCATGACCCATGGGTTTGTTACTCCCATGGAGCATCTTATGGACCCTAGCCCAACTTGATAATCCATGGAGCCTTTAGCCCACTATACAATTTATGGATGATTTACATAATCAACCCATAGGTTTAATTAGTCATCTTTTGATCACTTAATTAATTCCAAGTTAATTCTTGATCAAAACTAATTAAACAATATTATTAATATATTAGAACTTATAATATATTAATAAACCATAAGTGTTATTTCTCTCATTTTAGTTTATCCAATTGCATGATGCCATGCAACCCAAATGGACCATGTCGGGTCGGGTCAAGTACATACCAAAAATAGTTATGGACTTAGACACCTTATCCAACATTTCACTCTTCTTCTGTATTGAATTCCAACCTTTTTTGTTGCGGAGTTAGTTTTATTTTGAGTTTTATTTTTGATTTCAAGTTATGTGTTCACGAGAAGAGAGACAAGGAGGAGAAGAGGGTATGTTTTAAATCCTAAAACAATTTGAGGGTATGTTTTAAATCCTAAAACCATTTGAGAGTATTTTCAATAATATCTTGATTCATCTTTCTTTCTCTGTGTATAATTTGATTCCACTTCGTGTTTATTGGTAAATGTATGTAAAACTTATTATTTTAAGTTGATGACAGGTTATTGCATGTTGCCATGTTCACACTTGACAGTTAGTGATTTAAGGACATATATTTTTCATATTGTAAGTTGGCATACTTCAACAGACACTACTTTAATCCGTTGAAAAATAGGAATATGTAGGTTTTTGGTTAAGGTTCAATTTTAGTGTCTACTATGTGTGATGTTTTGGCATAAGGGCAGAAGCATCAACTAGGGTTTATGTGTTTTCTAAGAATTTATCGGTATCATCATCTTCTTTCTTGGTTCTTAAACATATGTTATACTTTATCATTGTGTTTACGGTTTTCTGAACTTGATTTGTAAAATTTTCGGATTTAGAGTTTTGGAAATATATGTGTTATTGTGATTTGATATTCGATTAGATTTGAATGAGGGTTATAGCATCATGGTGTCAACCTTGAGCTTTTTGACTTGGAGCTACAGATTATGGAGTTATAATTATCTCGAAAGGGTTGAGAAGCCTTCATCTCTATCTCTACTTCAGCCTACCAGGTAAATCAAATATTTAAAGTTTCCTTAACTTTACTCGTTCGCACCCTCCCAAGTCACTACATATCAATCATCCTTGCTAAATTTCTTCTAAATTTTTTCGAGAGAGCAACAAAGGGTATCACAATGATCAATGATGTGGGTGGAAAGTATATTTGGTCTGGCGACTTTAAACCTTAAACCTTTATTTCATTCTTAGTTGTAATATGAATTGGACCTCAGGATACTTTTAAAAGTATGTTGTTAATCACGGTATTAAGTGAGAATCAAATATGGTTTGTTTGTGACAACAACATCAGAAAGAAACTAATTATCAATGTTGAAAAAAAGTTTAAGCCTTCTAACAAAAGGTTGTTTTATGTTTATGTTCAACATTTTATCACTTTTCATAATAAACGTTTAATTTTAGTTTGGAAAATAATAATGATATTTTATTGTCAAAGTTACTGTCAATAATACTTTCTCAGTGCTTAATCCACCATTCGAACAATTCTAGTTTGAATCCACTGCTTCCACCAGAAGGAATAAATGTTGCTGCCAATCTTTCAAGTGTAATTCATATCTGAAAGGTGGAAGAAAATTTACATTATTGGACTCTTCTATGTTGCAATGAATCCGTTTCATGTAAACTTTCTTGGAAAAATATGAACCCAACTAAATGATGCACATTTTCCCAGAAAATTTCAAGTACAAAATAATTGTTTTTCAGTTTTTGGTTATTTCGGTACTATTTTCCTTTTTAGCACCGATCTATAAAATTTGATCATTTTACATGTTTATATATATATATATATATATATATATATATATATATATATATATATATATATATATATATATATATCATTACAAAGATATAATTACTTTGATGTAGTATATTATTTGCTCAACAAAGAAAAATGAGGTATTATGTATTTTTTTTATGAATTTCGCCAATTTGGTTATAGATATACTTATAGCTGGAGTCTTGATACTTTTATTCATCACATGTGACAAACATTTCGAGGGAAGAGTATTACCCCATTGTCAATTTGTTGGAACATGACATATATTTTATGCAGAACTTCCTATAGGTACAATATTATCACATGTTGTTGAACATAATGAGAAATTTCGGGTGTAGTTTGGTGGTGAGGTAAGATAAGATATGAGATTTGAGATATTTGTATTACATGCATCAATTTTATATATGTATACAAGTTGTGGGGGGTGTAATGATTACCAAGATTTTTTGAATGTAGGTTTCGACGTGGTTATTAAACATAACATATAGGGTTGATAAGTACACTTGTAAGCTAAGCAAATATGAAGATAAAAGAATGGTCAAAAGATGTAACACTAAAAAATTCAAGCCAATTTAAAACGTTTTCAACCATTCAAAACCATTAAGTTATTACAAAGTGTTTTCAAAATAGTTTAGACATCAGAGTATCCCAGAAATCAAGATCATTAAAATGTGAGGAGGTGCACAATCACGCCTTCGCCTTCCCGCGATCATCTGAGGTACCTGAAACAAAAACCAAAAACTGTAAGCCCGAAGCTTAGTGAGTTCCCCCAACTACCCGCACAACAAGTAACACACATATAATAACAGCATACTATGGGCCTAATCAACCATCGGGTTGCAATGCCCCAGGCCCTTAAACATCGGGTTGGAATGCCAACATACTACGGGTACAATCATCCGCGGGATGGTATACCCTCGGCCCACAACCATCGGGTTAGAATGCCCACATACTATGAGTCCAATCATCCTCGGGATGGAATACTCTCGGCCCACAACCATCGGGTTGGAATGCCCTGGTCTGTTGGCTCTCGCATAAAGCAGATAAGCCTCAACCCACAATCAATCATGTGCACATATATCAGATAATCACATAACAGTCTACAGACACACAAACTGATCTACAGATCACTAAGCAGAGCAACATCCTATCTACTAAGAAACCGATCTAACTGATCATAACCACATAGAACATCCTATCTACCAGGATACCGATCTAACATATCATACTAGCAGTAAAGCAGAATAACAGTCCAAAGGGCCGGCCTTGGTGCCTTCGACCCTGGAGTATAGTGAGGAAAACTCACCTCACCATGTCGATCGGAAATAAAATGTCAAACTCCCGGAACACGGCTCCAAACACCAACACCTATAACCACCAATGGTCCACTTCCATAAATTCCTAAATTAACAAATTACCCTCAACAGTCCAACTGGTTAACGCTTAGTCAAAGTCCAAGTCAACGGTCAAGGTCAACAGTCCATCTTGACCAAACTCGTCGAGTGTAACTTACTGAGTCGTCGAGTTCCTTCAGAACTCAAGAAGTCGTGAAAACCCTAGTCGACTCGCCGAGTTCCCAGACAACTCGTCGAGTCCATGTAGTGTCCAGAATGTCGGGAAAACCCAAACCAACTCATCGAGTCATCTCACTGACTCGCCGAGTCCATGCAAAACCAAATACATGCAATCTTCATCCGACTCGTCGAGTTGACCATTAAACTCATCAAGTCCCTTCAGTCATTTTCTTATTCTGACGCTTTCAAGCAAAACCAAAGCTCCAAGTTGTAGATCTAGGCTCCTAGGGCATGGTTACCACGTAAAGTTGCAAACTTTACGTGCATGCAAGGCCTTAAATGCCAAAACCGAGCTAAAGAAGAAGTTTTAGGTAAGGAGAAGGCCATAACTTGCTAAAGATTAGAACTTTATGACTATAAGGGGCTAGAGGAGTCCAGATATGAAGTTAAAACTTCAGATCATGCCTAAAACCAGAAATAACTCCACAACAAACTAGAATTAGCTCTAAACCTTTGCATGAAGAGATCTAGCTAGAGACAAGTCAAGGTAATGACTTGTTACCTTCAAGATGATGCTAAGAGGAAGTAGAAATCAGATCCACAAGCTTCTCCTTGCTCCAAGCTCCTTAGACTTCAAGCTCTTTTCACAAAATCCACCTTCCAAGCTTCTTAACACACAAAAATGGAGAGTAGGCGCGATTAGGGTTTTCTGAGCTCAAGGGGGACGGTAAGGGAGGCAGAGGGAGGCTAATTCCCCTTTAAATAGGGTGTAAAACCCTTGAAATTAGGGTTTCATTTTGCAACTCCTACTCGTCGAGTTGGGAACCTCCAACTCGTCGAGTAGACCTCCTAAATCACGCGGCCATATCCACTACTACACGACGAGTTGAGGCATCCAACTCATCGAATAGGTCTAAGAATGTGAATATAATCTTTAATTTTTATACTTGGGAGTCGGGGTGTTACAGCTCTCCCCCACTTGAACTAGACTTCGTCCTCGAAGTCTGCTGCGTTAAATAACTCGGGGTAATGCTCCTGTATCTCTGCCTCCGGCCCCAAGTCCACTCGGATCCCCTCCAATGTTGCCACTGTACATTTACCAAAGGTACTGTTGGATTTGGTGTCTAAGCCCATAACTATAACTGGTATGTACTTGACCCGATTGTAGCATGATCCTTTTGGGTTGCCTTCACCAGTGCAATTTGATAGGATGAATTTTGAGAATAAGGTTTTTTATGGTTTATTAATATATTACAAGTATAATATATTAATACGGAATTATTTAATTAGTATTGATCATGAATTAATTTATTACTTTTGTGATCAAAAGAGACTAATTAAATATATGGGGATTGATTATGTAAATCAATCATTCTTGTAGTGTGGGCTAATGATCCATGATTATGGGCTAAATTAATCCATGGATAGTCCATGGAGGTTAAACCCATGGAGTATGAGAATGTGGAAAGTCATGGATTATTAGGGTTTACCAAGTGTAACCCTAGCATGTCCAACACTATAAATGGAACCCTCCATAGACCAAAATCGGTTGCCTCTTCTCTTTGAGATAAATAGATTATTCTCTTAAATCATCCTCTTGCATATTGGTGTTTGTGAACCATTAGAGGCATCACACTTGAGGTGCTCAAGCTTTCAAAGGGTCAAAAACTACAAGTCCTTCAAAAGGTATGTCATATGTCTAAATGTTTTATTCAATTGGCAATTTGAATTCTAGTTAGGACAATGCTTTGGAAAAATTGACAATATGCATGTATAGTAGAGAAAATATAGATCCAAAGCATTTAGGGTTGTATGTGCACCATAGGAGTGGTATAGTGCTGAAAAACTAACAGTGGTATCAGAGCCTAGGATTGTTTTCAATTATATTTGATGCTTGCTAGTTTTTCAAAGCTGAAAAAGTCGAAATTTTTACTTCAGACTGGTGAACACGTCGAGTACATGAACAGACTCGATGTGTCCACTCATTAACAGAGCAACTCGCCGAGTCCAGTTCTTGTACTCGACGAGTTGGAGGCTCTGTGTGCAGAATTTCGAGTTTCTTGTCCTGGTTTGGATTTGGAACACTACCACAAATTGTTTTGGATCATGGGAAATGTTTTTTATGATATGGTAGTGATTGTACTCATCCAACCACAAGATAATTGTGAAAGTTTTAAAATAATTGTTGTTTTTATATGATAAACAAATTTGCTTTCAAATTTTTGACTAGAAATTATCTTGATTATGAGTTTAGTTAGATCATAGATTATGTGATAATTTTAGTTGTTAGAATAATGATCTAAATGCATTTTAATGACCTCCATAACTTGTCCTAAAGTTATGGAAAATGAAAGGTCTCTTCATTAAAATCAAATTAAACTCATAGGTTATGAATGTGAAGAGTTTTGACAAGTTTCAAAACTTGCCCTCAAGTTTTGGAATTTGCACAGTCTCATTAAACGAAACTTTAATTCCAAACCCTAGAGTTTTAAAAGTTAAAATTCAACTCGTATACTTTATAATATTACAAGTTTAATAATATATATATATGTATAAGACAAATTCGGGATTACCGTTAGTAGGCCTCATTCACGAAGCCAGTCTATAAGGGGGTATAAGGTTACTGCCTATAAAATGGTAGTTTAATGGGTGTCCACTCTCACCCACCGCTTCCTTGACTGGTGGAGGGTCGTTAGCCGAACGGGTAGGATAGGACATTAATTCTCCCTCATTAAAAGTATAATGATAAAAATATAAAGTAACTAAACTTTTATTAAATTCCCAATCTTAGTTACTTTAGGAAAAATGTGAAATGGTGCTAATCCATGAAATTACACTTTGCACCTTGTTAAGTCGTTAGTGGAGTGTGTGTGGTTAATCGGCACACTAATCTGAGACTGACAATGTGTGGCAAAGGGTAACTATGTGTTAATCATAGATCAATGGAGCGTGTGTGGTTAACCGGCACATTGATTAGGTGATTTGTAACATTGGGTGTACCAATCTAATTTGCATGCTTATTCACTCCTTGTTTGTGATCCTTGGCATCCCAGTCACAAACTTGAAGGGCACAATCGAGATTTAAACATGCCATTGAAAAGGTTCAATGAATCTCAAAGATCTAGGAATTTTAAATCCAATTAAAACTTAATAATCTATTTCGTTTTTCATGGTGGAAATTGGTAAATCGTACTTTACCTACCTTCAAATATTTTACAATTGGATTACGGCATCCCTCTTCGCAATTGTGGAATATTGTGTTGGGTCCTAGCCTTAATATTTCATATTGGGTGTGATATTAAGGATTATCATCTAAACTAAACTTTGTTTTTCTTCTTTTACAGATGTCTATCCCAAACAATGATTCCAACCCAATCCCTTCAGGCTCTTTCTCCCTCATAAACCTATGTGGGAGGATCATTTTCGATGGCTCGAACTTCAATGACTGGATTCAAAACATCAGGATGGCTATTCGTTATGAGGACAAAGAATATGTCCTAGATAAAGAGCTCAAAGAGATTGATGTCACCACTGCTACTCCTGAACAAATCGTTGAACACACTACTCATGAGAAGGATGCGACTAAGGTGTCGTGTCTAATGATTGCAACCATGACTCCTGAGCTGCAAAAGTCCTATGAGGACTACCACCCCTATGAAATGTATCATGATTTGATGGAAAGATACCATCAAAGTGCTCGGCAAGAGAGGTATGAGATCATTGCCTCCATGATCACAACCAAAATGAAGGATGGTGAACCCATCACGGCCCACTTGCAAAAGATGCAGAGATTTGTGGACCGCTTGCTTAAATTTAATATCAATTTTGATGAAGAGTTGGTCATAGATATTATTCTACACTCTTTACCTCCTTATTATGATCAGTTTCGTATGACTTATCATATGAACAAGGAGGAGGTCACTCTTAGCAAGCTTCAAGGCCTTCTTAGGACCGTAGAGAGCAACCTTAAAGGCAAGTCGGTTGTGTCTACTCCTACTACTACCTTTGCTCCTGTTCTGGCAATCGGACATGGGAAGGGAAAGAAGAGGAAGGCTTTCTCCAAGAGTCGCAAGGGAAAGTCTCTTGATGGATCCTCTTCAAGTGGGACCAAAGTTGGTTCTGCTAATCCCTCTTCCAATCCGAAGGAAGCAGAGTGCTTCCACTGTCATGAAAAAGGGGACTAGAAATGAAGCTGCCCCAAGTACTTGAAAGACATAAAGGATGGAAAGATCAATCCCTCCTTTGCAGGTATTTACACTATTCAATCTAATAACTCATCACATGCTAATTCTTGGGTCCTTGATACAGGTTGTGGTATTCACATTTGTTCTGATTTGTAGGGACTAAAAAGAAGTAGGGATGTGGAGCACGGGAAGATAAACTTAATCATGGGAAATAGGAAAGTGTCGCATGTGACCAAGATTGGAGTTTATTCTTTATTGCTTAGTAATGGTTTAAATTTAGATTTGAATAATTGTTGTTACTCGGCCGATATGGCAAGAAATGTTATTTCCTTTCACAGTTTGTATAAACTAGGTTTTACCTTTTCCTTTAATAATGAAAATGGCAGTATTTTTGCTTATTGTAATGGTGTATTTTATTTTGAAGCATTACCTTGCAATGGTATATATGAAACTGTGATGATTGTAGATAACTTAGGAAATAATGTGTTAAATATTGATTCTTCCAATGAGTTGGATAAAGCATGCTTGTGGCATTGTCGTCTTGGACATGTCAACAAGAAGCGCATAGCCCAACTCCAAAAGGATGGAGTTTGGAGTCATTCAACTTAAAGTCGGATGACACTTGCGAATCTTGTTTACTTGGAAAGATGACCAAGTCACCTTTCAGTGGTACTTGTGAAAGGGGTGAAGGTTTGTTGGATCTCACACACACTGATGTGTGTGGACCATTCAGAACCGCCACAAGGGATGCTAACAGCTTGTATGTGACTTTTACTGATGATTATAGTATATATGGGTATGTTTACTTAATCAGGCATAAGTCAGAAACCTTTGAAAAGTTCAAAGAGTTTAAGCCAGAAGTGGAGAATCAATTGGGTAGGAAGATAAAGATGTTGCGATCCGATCGTGGAGGAGAGTATCTTAGTATCGAGTTCCTTAACTATCTTAAGGAATGTGGAATTGTTTCACAATTGACGCCACCTAGGATACCATAACTTAATGGTGTGGCTGAGAGGCGCAATAGAACCTTGATAGACATGGTTCGTTCCATGATGAGTCTAGCTTCATTACCTATCTTATTCTGGAGGTATTCCTTAGAAACTGCCGCCCATATCCTTAATCTAGTCCCTACCAAAAAGGTTTCCAAAACACCTCATGAGATGTGGACTGGGAAAGTTCCTACATTAGATCACATCAAAGTTTGGGGTTGCGAGGCTTTTGTGAGAAAAGAAACTCACGACAAGCTCGAACCTCGGAGTGAGCGATGTATTTTCATCGGCTACCTACAGAAATCCTTTAGATATCTCTTCTACAGACCGAGTGACAATGTTGTCTTCGTTGCAAGGAGAGGAGTCTTTCGCGAGAGTGAACTCATAGGCCAAGGAAACAGTGGGAGGCAAATTGACCTTGAAGAGCTTCAAGAGTCAAGCGGTGAAGGAACCTCAAACACTAGCAATCAACCTGAGGAGGAAACTCCAGTTGATCCAATTGATGAGTCCTTACGTCTGAGGCGTTCAAGTAGAGTTAGAAATACACCTGAGTTTTATGGTTTCCATATTACTATTGAAGGTGATACATTTATCAATGATAGCACACTGGTAAATTTGGATGAACCTAACAACCACAAGGAAGCCATGGCAGGCCCCGAGTCTGCAAAATGGAAAGAGGCTATGGATAGCGAGATTCCGTCCATGTATGAAAATCAAGTTTGGAACTTGGTTGACAATGTACCGGGTCGAAATACAGTCGGATGCAAATGGATCTTCAAGAAGAAGACCGACATGGATGGGAATGTACATACATATAAGGCGCGACTGGTTGCAAAGGGCTTTACTCAAACTCCGAGAGTTGACTATGATGAGATATTTTCACCAGTAGCGAAGATTAAATCTATAAGGGTTATGTTGGCCATTGCTTCATTTCATGATTATGAAATATGACAAATGGATGTCAAAACCGCTTTCCTTAATGGGAAGTTGGCTGAAGATGTTTACATAAGTCAGCCAGAGGGTTTTGTCAATGCAAAGTACCCTAATAGAGTGTGTAAGCTTGAGAAATCCATTTATGGATTGAAACAAGCATCTCGCAGATGGAATCTTTGTTTTGATAAGAAAGTCAAAGAGTTTGGATTTTCGAGAAGCGAGGATGAGTCCTGTGTATATGTCCAAGCTAGTGGAAGTATAGTAAGTTTTCTGGTATTGTATGTAGATGACATACTACTCATAGGAAATGACATCCCAACCTTGCAGGAGGTTAAGTCCTGGCTTGGGAAGTGTTTCGCTATGAAGGACCTCGGAGAAGCTGGTTATATCCTAGGGATAAGGATATTGAGAGACAGGAGTGAAACGCTAATAGGACTTACGCAAAGTACCTACTTGGACAAGGTGTTGAAACGTTTCAGCTTGGAGAACTCCAAGAAAGGTGACTTACCTATCCAAGGCAATGCCAAACCGAGTAAGACTCAGAGTCCGAGTACAGAGGCTGAAATAGCAGAGATGAGTCATATACCATATGCTTCCGCAGTTGGTTCGATCATGTATGCTATGACTTGTACTCGCCCTGATGTGGCCTTTGCTTTGTGTAACATACACGTTTTGAAATCGTGTTTTAAGTAAATAATATTATGAAATATTATGTGATATTGAGTATTGAGTTCTAACAGATAGTTTTTACTAGAATTGAAGTAAAACTATGTTTAGAATCACTCATAAATTATTGGAAGTCTTATGAGATTCCAATTAAAAGCCAAATAGTGAAATTTAGCGAAAATATAAAATTTGAAATAAGTAAAATTTTATTATTGAAAGTTGTAGATAATCTCGTTAGAAACATTTAGGCGAAAACCTCATCGAAATCCGAGTTATAACGAAGAAGTTATGACCAATCGAAGATCCGTGACAAAACCGGCACAGTGCCGAATGACGTAAAAAGTGAGTTTTTGATAAACTACTTTTTAGCCTTAGTGATCTAAATGAAATTCGTAGTATTCGTTAAACCGAGCATTTTGATAAAAAGAACGCCAAAATCTGACAGCTAAAAACTCGAATTTTAGATCGAGTGATGTTTAGCCGACACAACTTAAACGATAATCGAAAGTCTCATCAATAGTAGTACAACGGTAAAAAGTCTGACGAAAACGGACGTCGGATGAAGAAGTTATGATTTTTTAACGGATTTACCAGTCCCGGTCTGTTAAAAATAATAATATAAAAATAAATTCAAAATTTTCCGACGAAGTCTAAACGAAAGTTGTAGAGCATAATTTTCCCTACGCGTGCATATAAAGAACGTGAAAAACGGAGCCTGTATGAGAAAGTTATGGATTTTACAAGATTGGGCACAATTTTCGAGAAAATTCGCATGAATAGTACCAGCCACGTCACCCTCGCTCTGAGCTGGCCACGTGTCCGAAGCTGCTGCGTGGCGCATCCGAGAAGCGACGCGTATCGCACAGGTGTCCGAAGCTGGTCACGTGAACCTCGCATGCTTCCCTCATGCCCGACCCGCGTGTTGGTTCCTGATTCGACCGAGGATGCTGGCCCGATCCGAAGCTAGTAGCCGCGTCACCCGACCAATCCGAAGCGCACATCTGTCCGACCCTCGCATCCGAGCCTCGCCGAAGCAGCCAGCTGGTCTGAGCCTCGCAGACACCTGCCTTCTTCCCCTCGCTTCGGATCCGGACCTTCGCACTATAAATAGTACATGCGAGATCTCCCGGGTAAAGTTTAGAAATTTGCCCCTTTTCACCCTTTTTCCACATTTTTACTACTTTGACATCCCCCGAAGCCCCGGTATTAATTCCAACGCCCGAAACACGCCCCGAAATTCCCGAGAAGCCCGAAAAATTTATCTTTTCGGTTTCGAAGCTCTACCTTCGCAGAGCCCGGCTTTCAAGAAAACTCCTGGTTTTCAACGAAGGAAGTCGTATTTATAGCGGAAGTGCTGCCCAAAAATTACTATTTTAACCCCCGGTTATTTCACGGTGAGTTTAATATATAGGAACAATTGTATGTTATGTGTTATATGTGCTACGTGCTTTTCAGTGTTATTATTCCGGTTTATTTTTCCCGTGTTATTTCTATTCGTTATTTTGATAGCAAAAGAAATACCTTTGACCATGTGATCAGTGAAAGGACTTAGATTCATATTGGTACTGGTATGTAGCCTCTGGCCATGTAGAACATGTCTCCGTAAGAGAATGATTTCTATTCTATGGTATTGGCAGAAGGTTAGACAGGGCTATAAGCCTGAAATCTACCAAAAGGTTAATCCGAAGTTGTATGTCTTTTGTGCCATTTGGGCCAAAGCTTTATTGATGTATATCAAGTATGGAAATTATTATGTCTCATTGATTGTATATCTTTGAATCAAATCAATGATTGATATGGAAAGTTTGTCACATGATTCACATATGCCTTTGTTGTTCCTTAATCCTCTTTGCCTCTGCCATATTGAAGTATATATATGGCATAACGTTATATTGTATCTATTATTGAACTCACTAAGCGTCACCGCTTACCCCTCTCAATGTTTAACTAATTTGCAGGAGATAAGCTTCCAGTATAGTTATATACTGATAGAAGATTTTTGAATAGTTTGAAACTATTGTATTGATAGAAGATTTTCGAATAGTTTGAAACTATTGTATTTTGTACTCCCATATGTATAAATCTATAGAATCCTGGGAAGTTATGTAATATATAACACTTTGAAATAGTTGGTTTGTATCCAGTAGTTTGTAACCACTTATTCAATATAAAATATTGTTTTTATGAATATGCACGTAGCATGTTTCGGAGTAACAATTGTCATGTATGAAAGTGTAGGTCTTTTACTTTGAGCATGGTCAGCAAATATCAAGGGAATCCTGGTAAAACTCATTCGACTGCAATTAAGAACATTATTAAGTACCTGCGGAGGACTAAGGATTGGATCCTTACCCTCGGTGGGAGTGATGACTTGAGAGTGACAGGGTATAGTGACGCTAGCTTCCAAACCGACAAAGATAATTTCCGCTCTCAGTCAGGCTGGGTGTTTACCCTGAATGGAGGAGCAGTGACATGGAAAAGTTTCAAGCAGGAAACTGTAGCTGATTCAATGTGCGAATCAGAGTACATAGCAGCAAGCGAAGCATCGAAGGAAGCGATATGGTTGAAAAACTTCATCATAGACCTTGGAGTTATTCCATCCATAAAGGAGCCTATGGAGAATTTCTGCGATAATGAAGGTGCGGTTGCCTTAACGAAGGAACCGAGAGATCATGGTAGATCCAGGCATATCGACAGAAAATACCACTTCATAAGACATCAGGTAGAAGAAGGGCACCTCGAGGTAAAGGGCATATCGTCAGAGGACAACCCAGCAGATCCTCTTACAAAAGGATTGACTAGGGTTAAGCACTTGCAGCATGCGAGGAGCATTCGGCTAAAGGACGATATTAATTTTAGTAATTAGATAAATCGAAACTTGTAATAGCTAAATTGTAATTGACATTTGATGATGAATAAAAGGAGTTTTATTTATAAGTAAACTTATTGTCTTGTGTCAATTATTTACTATTGTTTCACTTTGCATGTTTTGACTTCCTATTTAATAAAATTATGATTATTATTATGATTCAAACTATCCACAGTCGATCATACGTTAGAAGTAAGTATGAAATAAGACTGTCATGAGTTGGCTTGTAAGATTGTCTAAGGAGATAGGCATAGCAACAGGTTTGCTACACCATTCATGAGTGCTCCTGAAATAAGATTTGAGTATTGGATTCAACCCACGCTCACTTGAATTACTTCATGGAATTTATCACGAGTAATTGTGAGACGATAATATCATATAATCTTTAAACCAAGATATATGAGTTGTTGACTACAATTTGGTTGTGCATTGATGGCATGAAAACGCATCAGTAACTTGATGTTATGAAACGTGTCGTTGTGTATGATTTGATGAGTAGTTAGTACAATCATATAATGTCGAAGTTTATCTGTTCCTTTTATCCTAAGAGGATTAAAAGCGATATCTTGGGCCCCTCGATGATTCTGTTTTGACTTATGTGTCGGGCCCGGTCAGAACTAAATTGATGTGTTCAGTTATGTTCTATGTCAGACGAATCAGAAATCGGGAAACAAATTGCAGGACAATAAGTATGACCATGTTCCATGTGTTTGTCCGCATAGATATCTTGAGAACAGGGGAGTATATGATCACTTATCTGAAGGACGTGTCACTGACTAGGTCAGAGTTCAACAATGGCTTTTAAAAGCTTACGATTGCTAAGTAAGATCCTAAAGTGCATAAGCAGTAATAGTTATTAGACTTATCCAAGTGGGAGACTATTGGATTTGGTGTCTAAGCCCATAACTATAACTGGTATGTACTTGACCCGATTGTAGCATGGTCCTTTTGGGTTGCCTTCACCAGTGCAATTTGATAGGATGAATTTTAAGAATAAGGTTATTTATGGTTTATTAATATATTACAGGTATAATATATTAATACGAAATTATTTAATTAGTATTGATCAAGAATTAATGTATTAATTTTGTGATCAAAAGAGACTAATGATCCATGATTATGGGCTAAATTAATCCATGGATAGTCCATGGAGGTTAAACCTATGGAGCATGAGAATGTGGAAAGTCATGGATTATTAGGGTTTACCAACTGTAACCCTAGCATGACTAACACTATAAATAGAACCCTCCATAGACCAAAATCAGTTGCCTCTTCTCTTTAAGATAAATAGATTATTCTCTTAAATCATACTCTTGCATATTGGTGTTTGTGAACCATTAGACGCATCACACTTGAGGTGCTCAAGCTTTCAAAGGGTCAAGAACTACAAGTCCTTCAAAAGGTATGTCATATATCTAGATGTTTTATTCAATTGGCAATTTGTATGCTAGTTAGGACAATGCTTTGGAAAAATTGAAAATATGCATGTATAATAGAGAAAACATATATTAAAAGAATTAAGGGTTGCATGTGCACCATAGGAGTGTTATAGTGCTGAAAATCCAATAGGTACTTCCTTGTTCCGTAGAACCTTCACCTTCCTCTCCAGTGACACCACTGCCTCCTCATCTAATATGCATTTTCGCAACTGCGACACATGGAAAGTGTTATGGATCTGACTAAGCTCCTCCGGGAGATTTTGTCTATACGCTACTTTGCCAACCCTGGCAATGATCCTGAATGGCTCGATGTATTGGGGACCCAACTTCCCCCTCTTCCTGAATCGAATCACACCCTTCCAGGGTGAGACCTTCAGGGGTACCATGTCACCGACCTGAAACTCCTACTCAGATCGGCTTCTGTCGGCGTAACTCTTCTGCCGACTCTGTGCGGTCTGCAACCGTTGTCTAATCTGTTGAATCCTGTCGGTGGTTTGCAGGAATACCTCGGTCCAACCCATCACCCTATGACTAACCTCGCCCCAACAGACTGGCGTGCGGCATCTCCGTCCATACAACAGCTCATAAGGTGGAGCACCAATGCTGGAGTGATTGCTGTTGTTGTAGGAAAACTCTGCAAGGCGTACGTAGGAGTCCCAGCTCCCACTGAAGTCAATAACGCAGGCCCTCAACATATCCTCGAGGGTATGAATGGTCCGCTCGCTCTGGCCGTTTGTCTGCGGATGGTATATGGTACTGAAATGTAGTCGCGTGCCTAGTTCCTCGTGGAACTTCTACTAGAAACGGGAGGTGAACCGCACATCACGGTCTGAAACAATAGAGACCGGAACCCCATGGCGAGCGACAATCTCGCGTATATACACATCAGCCAGCTTCTCGGCCGATGAGCTCTCTCGGATGGGCAGAAAATGAGCACTCTTGGTCAGTCGATCCACGATGACCCATATAGCGTCGAAACCCTTTGCCGTTCTCGCCAATTTGGTGATGAAGTCCATCGTGATCAGCTCCCACTTCCACATAGGAATCTTTAAAGGCTACAGCTTGCCATGCGACCTCTGATGCTCGGCCTTGACCATCCTGCAGGTCAAGCACCTCTCCACGTACCAAGCAATCTCTCGCTTCATGCACGACCACCAGTAACTCAAACTCAGATCCCGGTACATCTTGGTGGCTCCCGTGTGAATAGAGAAACGAGACTTGTGAGCCTCCTCCAGTACAATATGTATGATCCCACCAGACATCAGAACCCAGACCTGACCACAACGGGTTAATAACCTCCAGCTATCCTGCACAAAACGGGTGTTCTCGCACTTGATACTCTCAAGCTTCTAGTTCTCCGGTCGCATTCCCTCAGCCTGGGCTTCCCTGATCAAGCTTACAAGTGGAGAATCCACTGATATCCCCATACATGTTACTGGAGTAGAAGATCCAACTTACTTGCGGCTCAGAGCGTCCGCAACTACGTTCGCTTTACCCGGATGGTAAAGGATATCGCATTCATAATCCTTGACTACGTCTAGCCACCTGCACTGCCTCAACTTCAGGTTCGACTGATCCATGATGTGTCTCAGACTCTTGTGGTCCGTATAAATGGTACAGCGGACCCCGTAGAGATAATGTCTCTAAATCTTGAGAGCGAATACCACTGCTCCCAATTCCAAATCGTGAGTAGGGTATCTCGTCTCGTGCAGCTTCAACTGCCGCGACGCGTAGGCTATCACCCATCCTCTCTACATGAGGACCGCTCCAAGTCCCGTGATGGATGCATCACAGAACACTACAAAATCCTCAACTCCCTCCGGGAGAGTAAAGACTGAAGCCTCGCAAAGTCACTGTCTGAGGGTCTAAAATGCCCTCTGCTGCACAGGGCCCCATCGGAAATCCACCCCATTCCTCGTCAGACGAGTGAGAGGTACTGCAATCTTGGAAAAATCCTGTATGAATCTCCGGTAGTACCCAATCAATCCCAAGAAGCTCCTGATGTCCGAGGGAGATTCGGAACCTCCCACCGCATAACCGCCTCGATCTTGGCCAGATCGACCAAAATTGTAACGCCCGTGTTTCTAGGCTAGGCATTAATATTGACGTAATAGTCTAGTTTAACCTTTGTAACTCATTTTGAAGAAATGAAAAGGAATTATGTGAATATTATGTGAATTATGTGTTTTATGCTTAATTATTAGGATTTAATTAATTAAGAATAAATATAAGCGTCAAAAATAAATATTAGATAAAGCCGATATCTATTAAGAAGTTTTAGTGGCCGTGACAGGGATTCCGGATATATAAAGAATACCGAAATCCGAGTTATAACGAAGAAGTTATGACCTGTCGAAGTTCCGCGACAAAACCGGCACGGTGTCGAATGACGTAAAAAGTGAGTTTTTGATAAACTACTTTTTAGCCTTAGTGATCTAAATGAAAGTCGTAGTGTTCGTTAAACTGAGAGTATGCATAAAAAGAACGCCCAAATCTGACTTCGTATGAGGAAGTTATGATTTTTCTAAGTTTCAGCTTAGCAGTAGACAGCTAAAAACTCGAATTTTAGATCGAGTGATCTTTTGCCGACACAAACTAAAAGAGAATCGAAGGTCTCGTCAATAGTAGTACAACGGTAAAAAGACAGACGAAAACGGACGTTGGATGAAGAAGTTATGAATTTTTAACGGATTTCCTATCCTGGTCTGTTAAAAATATTAACATTAAAATTAAGATCAAAATTAGCCTACGAAGTCTAAACGAAAGTTGTAGAGCGTAATTTTACCTACGCGTGCATATAAAGAACGTCAAAAACGGAGCCCGTATGCGAAAGTTATGGATTTTAAAAGTTTTGGCTCAAAAATCGAGAAAAACACGAAATCCGAGGAATTTCGCATGGACAGACTTCGGCCACGTCACTCGGATTCTTGCATGCATGCCTCGTGTTGGATTGTGATACGACCGAAGGGAGGCCCAACCAAAGCAGGACGCGTGCCCGGTGACTCCTCGCATCCGAAGCCGCTTCACCTCGCATCCGACGCGTGTCGCACCAGGTGTCCGAGCCTCGCACGTGCACGCCACCTGCCCCTCGCATCTGCTGACATCTGTTCGCTTCTCAGCCCTTGGATCCGAACCCTCCCCCTATAAATAGAAGGGTGCGAGACCTCCTGGGTATATTTTGGAAAAGTGTCATTTTACACCCCTAAACCCATATTTCTTCCATTCCAACTTCCCCCAAAGCCTCGGTATTATACCAAACACCCAAAATACGTTCCGAAGTGCCCGAAGACCCGGAAAAATTTATCTTTTCGGTTTTGAAGCCCAACCCTCGCAGAGCCCGGTTTCTTAATAAAACTCTTGGTTTTATTAAAAACGATCGTTTTAGGAAACGAAGTGCTGCCCGATTATCATTAAATCAGGTGAGTGTGTAGCCACTTTCATCTTACACATAGATATGAAGTATTTTCTATAAAATACATGCTATGTGTAATTATATTAATTGTTTATTTGAGGTGACTGTTGAATAGATGTTTTATACAAGTTTTAAACTGTATATGTATTTTATCTACAAATATGTTGGTTAAAACATGGGTAGACGAAATAGTCGATGTGTGTTAAAATGATGAGAGGGCTCGATGTTGTTGTTGATGTTGTTGTTGTAGTCGTCTAGCGGAGTATAGATGACGACCACAGACCTTTCTAGACAGTCCAGTGGAACGCTAGCAGGTTCGCAACCTGTAGGTGTTGGTGAACTATATGGTCATTGGCGTACTCCATCCCCCTCATGGTTGCCTTTAGGACATGTATGGCTGAGGAGTCCCCTTAGCAGTAGTGTCCATCCCGATGATATTCCTTAGGCTAGGTCCCTTGTGATAGGTGTTTAGGGACGTAAAGTGAGGATAACGGGAATGGGTAATCAGAGTTATTGTTGATTGATGAATCTAATAGATTTATTATTATTGTGGGTTGAAAACCCTATATGCTTACCAGGCTCCCAAGCCTGACCCACTCAACTTTTTATATTACAGGTAGTGGACCCCGAGCATAGTTGGATGATGATGAGAGATTTTTGGATTATAGGCCAGTAGTTGTAAATAACTGTTGTAAGGCTTATAATGTCTTGTTTATGCTTTTGATCTGTATCGGAACATGACATCCCGAGGTTTTGATATAAAATGAAAATATATATTTCTTAAAGAAAGGTTTTGATAAACTTTTATCATGTTTTTTTTGGGGACCAATTCCGCAACGTCTTTTAAAAGGATTTCTCTGACTTTATTTTAAAAGCATAAACTAAATCGGTCTTTTCTGGCCGAGAAATTAGGGGATGTCACAGTTGGTATCAGAGCATTAGTTTAAGCGAACTAGGAATTTGTAGGATTTCTAGACTTAAACTTAGAATGCTAAGTGATGATTGTGAAATGAGTGTCTACCATATTTTAGACACGAGCACTAGTTTATTTTAGGAAAGATGCCTAAAATGCTTTTATGTGCTAAATGCTATATGTTTGCCATATATGCCATTATTTGTTCGGATCTATGGTCTGTTGCCGACCGGATCTGGAAACCTTATGTGTGTAGGATTCTAAGTGTACGATTACGGTATTAGGACTAACATGTAAACGTTTCGGAGTGATAAGGAGAATTTAAATATCTATCGAGGATAAAGACCTAAATTCGCCTTATTCGGTATATAGATTATAATGGCAAGAACCCGAAGTGGAGCGGGAAATGCAAATAGAAACCAACAACCTCAACCCCAAGTGGTGGAACAGGTGCCTATAGCAGGAGCTGCACCAGAACCCATCACCATGGCTGGAGTACGAGCCATGATTCAGTCAATGATGGTTGAACAAAGGGAGGAAATTAGGCAAATATTGCTGAACAACAGGAATGAACCGTCAATTCCTGTTGAACAACCTGAATTAAATGACGATCAATCTGAAGAAGGAAGCAACAGTAGATCTGTTGTTCATAGTGAACCGCTTGTGGTTGGGAGAAATAACCACGAGGATAGAGTGGAGAGAAATGGATGCAAGTATAAAGACTTTATGACTTGCAAGCCATCAACCTTCACTGGAAAAGAAGATCCCGTCGGAGTATTGGATTGGATCTCGGAAATGGAATTGGCTTTCATAACATGTGGTTGCCAAGGCAAGTTACAAACCACATTTGCAGTGCGTCAGTTCAGAGGTAGCGCTGCTCGTTGGTGGAACACTCTGGGGAAAACCCTAAGCCCTAATGAGCCACTGCAACTGACTTGGGCAGAGTTCTTGGTGCACTTCAAGCGCAAGTACTGCTCGGCCCAAAATGTGCTTGAGCTAGAAAACCAATTTCTGACATTGAAGAAGGGAAGTATGACCGTTGACGAATACACAAATAACTTCACAAACAAAATGGAGTTTGCTTTGCGTATTGTCCCAGATGAGCTGAAAAAAATTGACAGGTACGCAAAGGGACTTCCATGGGAGTATGTGGTGCCAGTATGTCAGGCACTTACTTTGGAGGCAGCTATCTGGGCTGCTAAGTCTGTTGAAGATATGATTAAGGGGAGAGCCGCCGGCAAGGTTGAAGTTGGCGAAAAGAGAAAGTTTGAAGGAACTTTAGGTTCCAATAAAAAGAACAAGTTCTGGAAGACTGGTTCGAGGAAATTCGGAGGAGGAGCCGAAGCCAAGTGGTGTGACAAGTGTAAGAAGAAACACGTTGGGAAATGCAGCGAGGAAGTCACTTGTTACAAATGTGGAAAGCCTGGGTATTATGCCAATGAATGCACCTTCAATAAGAACGTCTGTTTTAGGTGCAATGAAGAGGGGCATATTTTGAAGGATTGCCCGAAGAAGAAGGATGCAGCAAAGCCCAATCTTCCACCAAAGCCGAAGGTGAGAGCCTTTCAGATGACACTTGAAGCTGCGAAAGAAGAAGTCGATGTCGGTTCAGGTACCTTTCTCGTAAACGAATTGCCTGCCCAAATTTTGTTTGATTCTGGAGCCAATTACTCCTTTATTTCGCATGAATTTGGTAGAAAACTAGCTTTGCCTGTAGATAGACTAGTTAATGCTTTAATAGTCGAGGTTGCTAGTGGCAAGTTTATACCTGTTAGCCATCGTATGAAAAACATCTTCATTGACTTGAATGGGAATAAGTTCCACGAGGAATTATTACCTATCGAGTTAAATGGTATCGACATAGTTCTAGGAATGGATTGGCTTAGCGCCAATGATGCCGAAATATTGTGTAGAAAGAAGATAGTAAAAGTAAAATCGCTAGCGAAAGAGTCGTTTATGGTGTATGGAGACAAACGCAGAGTAAACTCTGGAAGCATTTCCCTAATGAAAGCCAGAAAGTGTTTGGCCAAGGGATGTACATCATATCTTGCATTTGTGATCGATGCTAAGAAGGAAAAGAAGGAGGTGCAGAATATTCCGGTGGTGTGTGACTATCCGGAAGTCTTTCCCAAAGATCTTCCCGGATTACCCCCTGATCGACAAGTAGAATTCCGTATCGAATTGTTACCAGGAACGACGCCAATAGCGAAAGCACCGTATCGATTAGCACCAACAGAGATGAAAGAACTTATGAAACAACTTCAGGAGTTATTGGACAAAGGTTTTATTCGACCTAGTTCATCACCCCGGAGAGCCCCGGTGTTATTTGTAAAGAAAAAGGACGGGAGCATGAGAATGTGCATCGATTACAGAGAGCTGAATAAAGCAACAGTAAAGAACAAGTACCCGTTGCCGAGGATTGATGACTTGTTCGATCAGTTGCAAGGTTCGAGCTATTTTTCGAAGATCGATCTTAGGTCAGGATATCATCAGCTAAAGGTAAGAGAGCAGGATATTGAGAAGACTGCGTTTAGAACAAGATATGGACACTATGAGTTCTTGGTTATGTCATTTGGACTAACCAACGCTCCAGCAGCTTTCATGGATTTGATGAACAGGGTTTGTAAACCATACCTTGATAAATCCGTGATAGTGTTCATAGATGATATCTTGATTTATTCAAAAAGCAAGCAGGAGCATGACAAGCATCTGCGTGAAGTGCTAGAAGTTCTGAAAAGGGAGAGGCTGTATGCAAAGTTCTCCAAATGTGAATTTTGAATTCAAGAAGTCCAATTTTTGGGTCATGTGGTTAACCAAGAAGGGATAATGGTTGACCCAGCGAAGATTGAAGCTGTGATGAAGTGGGAACAACCAAAAAGTCCTACGGAGATTTGAAGCTTTTTAGGATTAGCCGGATATTATCGAAGATTTATCCAAGGCTTTTCTTCGATCGCGACTCCATTAACAGCTTTGACCCACAAAGGAGCTACTTATACTTGGAATGAGAAGCATAAGGAAGCTTTTGAAAAGTTAAAGAAGAAATTCTGTGAAGCACCAATTCTTTCTCTGCCTGAAGGAGTTGATGACTTCGCAGTTTATAGCGATGCATCTGGAGTTGGGTTAGGTTGTGTTCTGACCCAAAGGGATAAAGTGATAGCGTATGCATCGAGGCAATTAAAAGAGCATGAAAAGAACTACCCCACTCATGATCTGGAGTTGGCAGCGGTAGTATTCGCCTTAAAGATATGGAGGCATTATCTTTATGGAACTAAATGAAAACTTTTCACTGATCATAAGAGTCTTCAATATCTCTTTAATCAGAAGGAATTGAACATGAGGCAACGACGCTGGCTAGAGTTACTCAAGGACTACGACTGTGAGATACTTTACCACCCTGGTAAAGCAAATGTTGTTGCTGATGCTCTCAGTCGGAAGGTAAACCTTGAAAAGAAAAGGCCAAGAGCGTTGAGAATTGAAGTTGTCTCGACAATTGTGGAAAGTATAAAGAAAGCTCAAGAGGAAGCTTTAGAGAAATATGACCGAAAGGAAGAACGTTTGGGAAAAACATTAATGTTCGGTACAAACAACCAAGGGTTGAAGGTATTCCAAGATAGGATGTGGGTACCTAAGACAGGAGGAATAAGAGATCTTCTGATGGAAGAAGCTCACAAGACCATGTACTCGATTCATCCCGGCAGCACAAAAATATATAGGGATCTAAAACCCTACTACTGGTGGCCGACGATGAAGCTCGATGTTGCTAAGTATGTAGCCGAGTGTGTAACATGTGCTAGGCTTAAGGCACAACATCAGAAACGTATGGGATTTTAGAACCTTGGGTAAATGGGAAGACATCACCATGGATTTTGTGACTAAACTGCCCAGAACAAGGAACGGTCACGACATGATTTGGGTGGTCGTTGATCGCTTCACTAAGAGTGCGCATTTCATAGCAGCCAACGAGAAATGGTCCATGGATAAACTTGCGAATTCTTACGTGAAGGAAATTGTGAGGCTTCACGGTGTTCCGTTAACGATTGTATCAGATCGTGACAGCCGTTTTACCTCAAGGTTTTGGAGGAGTCTACAAGAGGAATTGGGTACCAAGTTGTGTTTGAGTACAGCTTACCATCCGCAAACCGATGGTCAGAGCGAACGAACAATTCAAATGTTGGAGGATATGCTGAGAGCATGTACCCTGGAATTCCAATGTAACTGGGATGAACACTTACCTCTAGTAGAATTTTCCTATAATAATAGTTTCCACTCAAGCATCAAGATGGCACCTTACCAAGCTTTGTATGGAGAAAAGTGTCGAACGCCGTCATGTTGGCTGGAAGCTCGGGAAAAGTAGTTTATGGGACCTGAAATAGTCCATCAGACTGCTGAAAAGTTGAAAGTGATTAGGGAAAGGATGTTAGCAGCTCAAGATCGACAAAAGAGCTATGCTAACAAGAAAAGACAACCGATATCATTCGAAGTTGGAGATTCGGTTTTACTTAACTTCTCGCCATGGAAGGGACTTATAAGATTTGGTAAAAGGGGAAAGTTGAGTCCAAGGTTTATTGGACCGTTTAAAGTTCTTCAGAGGATCGGGAATCAAGCTTACAAGCTAGAATTACCAGAAGAACTAGAGGGTATTCATAACACCTTTCATGTATGTTATTTGAGGAAGTTCACGGGAAATGTGCCCGACATAATTCGAATTTATGAATTAAGGTTGGATGAAAACAGGAGGTTAATTGAACAACCAGAGGCAATCGTTGACCGTAAGACTAAGAAGTTGCGACGCAAGATGGTCGATTTAGTGCTTGTGCGTTGGAAACATACGAATGAGCCAAATCTCACCTGGGAAACGGAGAGTGACATGATGATTCGCCACCCGCATTTGTTTGCTGATGTGTGATTCCGGGGACGGAATCATCCTAAGGGGGAGAGAATTGTAACGCCCGTGTTTCTAGGCTAGGCATTAATACTGACGTAATAGTCTAGGTTAACCTTTGTAACTCATTTTGAAGAAATGAAAAGGAATTATGTGAATATTATGTGAATTATGTGTTTTATGCTTAATTATTAGGATTTAATTAATTAAGAATAAATATAAGCGTCAAAAATAAATATTAGATAAAGCCGATATCTATTAAGAAGTTTTAGTGGTCGTGACAGGGATTCCGGATATATAAAGAATACCGAAATCCGAGTTATAACGAAGAAGTTATGACCTGTCGAAGTTCCGCGACAAAACCGGCACGGTGTCGAATGACGTAAAAAGTGAGTTTTTGATAAACTACTTTTTAGCCTTAGTGATCTAAATGAAAGTCGTAGTGTTCGTTAAACTGAGAGTATGCATAAAAAGAACGCCCAAATCTGACTTCGTATGAGGAAGTTATGATTTTTCTAAGTTTCAGCTTAGCAGTAGACAGCTAAAAACTCGAATTTTAGATCGAGTGATCTTTTGCCGACACAAACTAAAAGAGAATCGAAGGTCTCGTCAATAGTAGTACAACGGTAAAAAGACAGACGAAAACGGACGTTGGATGAAGAAGTTATGAATTTTTAACGGATTTCCTATCCTGGTCTGTTAAAAATATTAACAATAAAATTAAGATCAAAATTAGCCTACGAAGTCTAAACGAAAGTTGTAGAGCGTAATTTTACCTACGCGTGCATATAAAGAACGTCAAAAACGGAGCCCGTATGCGAAAGTTATGGATTTTAAAAGTTTTGGCTCAAAAATCGAGAAAAACACGAAATCCGAGGAATTTCGCATGGACAGACTTCGGCCACGTCACTCGGATTCTTGCATGCATGCCTCGTGTTGGATTGTGATACGACCGAAGGGAGGCCCAACCAAAGCAGGACGCGTGCCCGGTGACTCCTCGCATCCGAAGCCGCTTCACCTCGCATCCGACGCGTGTCGCACCAGGTGTCCGAGCCTCGCACGTGCGCGTCACCTGCCCCTCGCATCTGCTGACATCTGTTCGCTTCTTAGCCCTTGGATCCGAACCCTCCACCTATAAATAGAAGGGTGCGAGACCTCCTGGGTATATTTTTGAAAAGTGTTATTTTACACCCCTAAACCCATATTTCTTCCATTCCAACTTCCCCCAAAGCCTCGGTATTATACCAAACACCCAAAATACATTCCGAAGTGCCCGAAGACCCGGAAAAATTTATCTTTTCGGTTTTGAAGCCCAACCCTCGCAGAGCCCGGTTTCTTAATAAAACTCCTGGTTTTATTAGAAACGATCGTTTTAGGAAACGAAGTGCTGCCCGATTATCATTAAATCAGGTGAGTGTGTAGCCACTTTCATCTTACACATAGATATGAAGTATTTTCTATAAAATACATGATATGTGTAATTATATTAATTGTTTATTTGAGGTGACTGTTGAATAGATGTTTTATACAAGTTTTAAATTGTATATGTATTTTATCTACAAATATGTTGGGTAAAACATGGGTAAACGAAATAGTCGATGTGTGTTCAAATGATGAGAGGGTTCGATGTTGTTGTTGATGTTGTTGTTGTAGTCGTCTAGCGGAGTATAGATGACGACCACAAACCTTTCTAGACAGTCCAATGGAACGCTAGTAGGTTCGCAACCTGTAGGTGTTGGTGAACTATATGTTCATTGGCATACTCCATCCCCCTCATGGTTGCCTTTAGGACATGTATGGCTGAGGAGTCCCCTTAGCAGTAGTGACCATCCCGATGATATTCCTTAGGCTAGGTCCCTTGTGATAGGTGTTTAGGGACGTAAAGTGAGGATAATGGGAATGGGTAATCAGGGTTATTGTTGATTGATGAATCTAATAGATTTATTATTATTGTGGGTTGAAAACCCTATATGCTCACCAGGCTCCCAAGTCTGACCCACTCAGCTTTTTATATTACAGGTAGTGGACCCCGAGCATAGTCGGATGATGATGAGAGATTTTTGGATTATAGGCCAGTAGTTGTAAATAACTATTGTAAGGCTTATAATGTCATGTTTATGCTTTTGATCTGTATCGGAACATGACATCCCGAGGTTTTGATATAAAATGAAAATATATATTTCTTAAAGAAAGGTTTTGATAAACTTTTATCATGTTTTTTTTGGGGACCAATTCCGCAACGTCTTTTAAAAGGATTTCTCTGACTTTATTTTAAAAGCATATATTAAATCGGTCTTTTTTGGCCGAGAAATTAGGGGATGTCACAAAAATCCCCTCCTAGTTAACGAGACGTCCAAGGAACTGAACCTCTCGTAACCAAACCTCGCACTTCGAGAACTTGGCATAAAGCGGTTCTCGCCTCAAGACTCCCAATATCTCCCGAAGATGCTCCTCATGCTGCTCTCGGGTCTTGGAGTACACCAAGATATCGTCTATGAACACGATGACCGAGCGATCGAGCATCGGTCTGTATACAATATTCATCAGGTCCATGAACACCGCCGGCGCGTTGGTGAGCCCAAACGGCATCACCACGAACTCGTAATGTCCATAACGAGTCCAAAACGCGGTCTTCTTCATTACCTCCTCCCTAACCCTGACCTGATGGTACCCGGCCCTCAGTTCTATCTTGGAGAACCAAGATGCCCCCTGCAATTGATCGAAAAGTTCATCTATCCCCTGGAGTGGATAACGGTTCCTCACCGTCAACTTGCTCAACTCCCAGTAGTCAATTCACATCCGGTGTGAACCATCCTTCTTCCAAACGAAGAGAATAGGCGCTCCCCACGGAGAACTGCTCGGACGAATGAACTGTTTGCCCAACAGTTCATGCAACTGTAATGACAGCTTCTACATCTATGGTGGTGCCAATCGGTACTGTGCCTTGGCTATAGCGGCCGCACCTGGCACTAGGTCGATCCTAAACTCGACCTACCTCTCCGGAGACACTCTGGGTAACTCCTCCGGAAACACGTCAGCGAACTCCCTGACCACTGGAACCTCTGAAACCGAGACCTGATCCCTGACCCGCGTATCCACCAAAAACGCTAGATAACCCGCACACCCATGCTGAATATACTGCCGAGCCCTGGCAGCTGAACAAAACCTTGATCCCAACCTAGTGTCCTCGTCGAAGATAACCAGTTCTCCCCCACTTGGGGTTCGAACTACCACTCGATGACCCTCGCAGTCGATCATGGCACCGAAGCGACTAAGCCAATCCATACCCACAATCACACATACATCCCCCATAGGAATCTGTCACACCCGAAAACCGGAACGGCGGAAACGTTCGGGGGTGGAGGACGTCATGTTCAGTATCACAACAATGCAAAGTAGTAAACCAGCAACAACATCATCCATTGCATTAATAATATAATTTCATACAAGTGTGTTCTGTCAAGTTATATAGACACCAAAAATATACATCAAAATAAAAGATGAGTCTTGAACGAGCTCCATCTTCTCAAAACCTGGCACCGGTACCTGTCTACTGGTGACCTGAGAATACAAGTTATTTTGAAAGCGAGTATCAGCTTTAAAGCTGGTGAGATCATAAGTATTTTAATGTCTGTGTTTGTATGAAAGTGTTTGTAAGTCTGTAATTGTATAAGTTTGTAAAAGTTTGTAATTGTTTGAACTCTCCTAGAAAACCCTATGTTTCCTACTAAAAGTAGCCTTCTACCAAGGCATCTAGTATCTGTGTGTGTGTCTCTTGTAAGAGTGCGTATTTTCCCAAATCCTACTATCATTAACCAAAAATATAGTTTTTACATTATTGTTTATTGTGTGAAGATCACAAAGTAAATGTAATGGGAAAATGAAATATTACTGTAGTGTTGTATTAAGTAACTACTGATGTACTAACTACCTTAAACCAATTGTTATTTAAAGTACCATGTGATCGGCCTGTATCCTGCTACCGACTCTATAGAAAAACGACGATGTAAGACGTCGTAAGAAATGACGTTTGGCACCCGTAGACTTGCAAGTCCCACTGTAGCGAGCAGCAAGGTGTAGGATAGTCAATCCAGTATAGATCTATACACAAACTCGTACGCTCCCCACTTAAGGAGATTATGGATACAAAACGGTCATGACAGGTAGTGCCATGCCCCGTTACGTGGCTCACATAAATGTAATAATGTTCTAGTATATGTATGTGCTAGTTGTATTGTGTGTTCTCTCCCTGTCTAGCATGTATTGTTTGTTTCTCATCATAGTATTCTATTCTTTGTTTCTCATCATAGTATCTATTGTTTGTTTCTCATCATAGTATCTATTGGTTGTTTCTCATCATAGTATCTATTGTTTGTTTCTCATTATCGTATCTATTGTTTGTTTGTTATTGACTCATGTATGAACTGACTCATTGTATGTTTCCCTGTTCTAGTAATAGTATTAGTATCTCCCTAAACTATACCTATTATAGTTTACTAGTAATGTTGTTTGAATGTATGAACATGTTTGTGTACCTTTGCTACCCAAAGGTATTGAACTGAATGAAGTAACCTTTTATATCTATATACATATACATAATATATAACTAGGATTCAAACGACCTTCGGACAGATAACCGGAATACCCTCAGTCCACAACCAAACAAGGAATAGGAAGTAAGGTGAGCTATCAGTCCTAAGTCCTTTCAATCCTACTTATATAACTATATCTATATAGATACGCATTTAACATAATATAAGTTTAAAAGAGTTTAAGTAATAGTATTTGATATGTAAAAGAGTTTGTAAAAGAGTTTGAAGTAAAACAGTTTGATAACGCAGTTTGAAAGTAAGAAATCCACTTGTTTGGTAGATATTAGTCACATGTGATTGATATAATAACTATAATTGTTCAACTTGTATACCCCCCCCCCCCATAAAAGCATTTAAAACATTTAAAAGGTTAATTAAGGGGTATGAACTCACCTGTAGTGAGTGGTTTGGATGAACGGAATGTATAGGATGCTAAGTGTCAAGTGAAGACTCGAACACACATAAGGATCCTAGTTAACATATAATAACACATATACGTATCCAATTAGTCATAAAACAACTAATTAACCAAGTTTAAGACATCCTAATACATGTAAAACACTTGATGTAAGTGCTATAAGTCCTAAGGATTGCATCTAAGGGTGGTAGGACCTTGTATTTGAGTTTAGGGTTCAAGGGTAAACTCCTTTGGAGTTTACGGTTTTGTGACCATCACTCAATGAGTTTACGGTCGTAAACCCATGAGTTTACGGCCGTAAACTCATGGTACTTTGACCATTTTGAGTTTTGAAGCTTTAAAGATCATAAGAAGCATTCCTACTTCATGTTTAAGCCTTAGGAAGTGTTTAGGGTACCATTTCACTCCTTTATGGAGTTTACGGTCCTTATACATCAAAAGTATAAGAAAAATATAAAGACATGACTTTAATTGCTCCATCTTCCCAAGACTCCAGGTGGTACCTGCCTACTGATTTTCTGAGAATACAAGCAGTTTTGAAAGAATATCAGCATAAAGCTGGTGAGTTCATAAGCGATGTTTTGTAGTGAAAACTTGTTCATGTATCTTGTAAAAATGTTCGTATGTTTCCAAGAAAATCCAATATTTTCTTTAATAAAAGCATGATATTACCAGTTCCTTCTATGAAAGTTTGTTACGGTATCCTTCGTAGTATAAATCATATTAGTTTGTATGCTTGGTTACTACAAGTATGTATGGTATAATGAATTATGTATGAAAGATCTCTGTGTGTGGAGTGTTCTGTTTTGAAAACCCTGGCTACCACCAGTATGTATAATAGTCTTATTATCAAAATAAAACCATGTGTTGAATGTCTGAACTCCCCAAATGTAGTGTATAATAGTTTTATTAGTTAAAATAAAACTAATGAAGAATGAAATCTCGTAAACTAAGGTTACTTTATACTTATTGTGAGTCGTATAACCATGCTTGATATGACCTAGTGACCTTTACAACGTTCTTCAAGTGTTGGTTAAATGACATTTTTCACCCCAGGCATGCCTGCCTAACTGTAGCTAGCAGTTCAGGTGTGGGATTGTCAATCCCGAATAGATCTATTCACAAATCTCACGCTCTCCCTCTAGGAGACTATATTTATACTATGATAGGATTTAATTCAGTACACCTAAGTGTACAGTTTTGAAGTAGAGTCTCACAATTCTGTATTAACTAGTTTACGTGTAGTTCTTGTAGTGATATATTGTACTAAAATTCGTATCTATACTGTATGAGGTAGTAATTATACTTAATAATTATTAAATGTTGTACTCTTGTAGTAGTGTATATAATAAACTAAATCGGTCATAGTTTATATGTTTACCCATGAATGAAATCTGAATTGGTAAAAGCTATGTATTGAAATCCCCAAACTATACCCACTATAGTTTGCTTGAAATGTTTCGTTCTTGATTGGCAAATTGTTCTGAAAACTATGCAATTACGTTCCAAGTTGAAAACGCCCCTTATGCTCAGCATAATACAAAAGGGACAAAATGTCTAAATGTTTCATAAAAAGTGAGAAATCATTTAACTGTATCAATTGCATAAGTTTTAAACTTGTTGAAATCCTTTTTGTTTTAGTTTCACAAAAATCATTTGTGTTTGGCTTGTATTCCCCCCCCCCCCTGAAAACATTAAAAATCTTAAAAATGTAGGGGTATGAACTCACTGTTGTTGTGTGAAAACATCGACTGGAAACGAAGATCCTCGGGTTGTTGTACGGCACTTAACGGAATCCTAATAACAATCAAATACATAATGTATCTAAATTAGCGATTTCGTTAGATAAAGTGTTACATAAACACTTGCTTTCGGTCAAGGAATGTTACCGGGACTTGGTTGAATCGGAAAACGAGTTTTTCACTGCTCAAAAGACGTGTACGGCCGTGAACAGTGGTTTACGGCCGTGAAGGGAGTTTACGGTCGACAGGCAGTTTACAGCCGTGAACTGGGTTTACGGCCTTTGAAGATTTGAAGATATGAAGTGTGTACGGCCGTAAAATCAAGAATAATGGTGTTTGATTTCACAGAAAACGTGTTCTAGATGCTCCCAATCGACCCCAAATGATGATTTTTGATGTTTTTCGGAAGAAAAGAGGCGTTTTAGGTGTTTACGGTCAGGGATTCTAGAGAGAGAATGAGAGAGTTTCTGGTCAAAAGTGTTCAAATGAGGGTGGGGGTCTCATATTTATAGGGATTTTGTCGTCAGTGGGTGGGGTCCACCCGACGTTGGCCGTAAACGAGTGTACGGCCGTACACGGGTTTACGGTCGTAAACTCACTAAGGCCGGAAATTTTTTTTGATTTTTCGATTGGTTCGGGTTTTCACATGATTTGGTTCCGACTCGCATATATAAATTTAATTATATAAAACTAGATGATTTTCTAAATCAAGAAGTTTGACGGAAAAATTAATAAAATTCAAATTTTATTAATGGAAATCATATAACAGAAACGGAAAAAGGTTCGGGTTGTCACATCATCCCCCCGTTAGAGGGAATTTCGTCCCGAAATTCAAACATAGAATACAAATCATGGACTCGGAAAAAGATGAGGGTACTTCTGTTTCATTGAATCTTCGCGTTCCCAAGTGAATTCAGGTCCCCGCTTGGCATTCCAGCGAACCTTCACTATAGGGATGCGGCTTTGTCTCTTTCGTTTGACTTCCCGATCCATGATTTCTACGGGTTCTTCTACGAAGTGTAAGTTCTCGTCTAGTTCGATCTCATCGAGGGGAATCACAAGTGTCTCATTGGACAGACACTTCTTCAGGTTCGAGACGTGAAAGACAGGATTAATGTTACTAAGTTCTCGAGGTAAACGGAGTTTGTATGCTACGGGACCGATCCTAGCGAGAATCTCGAATGGTCCAATGTATCTTGGATTTAGCTTTCCACGCTTTCCGAAGCGTATCATGCCTTTCCAGGGTGAGACCTTCAAAAGAACACGGTCACCAACCTGGAACTCCAAGGGTTTTCGTCTCTTATCGGCATAGCTCTTTTGTCTATCTCTTGACGCTTTTAGTCGTTCTCGGATTTGTACGATCTTTTCAGTCATCTCTCAGACGATTTCAGGACCCGTAAGAGTGCTATCAGGGACTTGACCCTTGGCTAACTGCATGTCGCCAACCTCAGCCCAACACAGTGGGGATCTGCACTTACGGCCATAGAAGGCTTCAAACGGTGCAGCCGTGATGCTGGTATGGTAGTTATTGTTGTAGGAAAATTCGACCAAGGGCAAATGAGTGTCCCACGACATGCCAAAGTCGATGAAACAGGCTCTCAACATATCTTCCAATGTCTGAATGGTTCTCTCACTCTGTCCATCTATCTGTGGATGGTAGGCTGTGCTCATATCCAGCTTAGTTCCAAGAGCCTTTTGTAGTGACTGCCAAAATCTCGAGGTAAACCTGCTATCTCGATCGGAGATAATGGACCCAAGTACACCATGAAGGCGGACTATCTCTCAAATGTAGATTCGTGTTAGTCTTTCCATCTTGAAGTTTTCTTTGATTGGCAGGAAGTGGGCGGATTTAGTTAGTCGGTCGACAATTACCCAGATGGCGTCGTACCCACTCGGAGATCTGGGTAACTTAGTGATAAAATCCATTGTAATCCTTTCCCATTTCCACTCAGGTATTTCTGGTTGTTGAAGTACACCTGAGGGCTTTTGATATTCCACCTTCACCTTGGCGCAAGTCAGGCACTTGCTCACAAAGGTAGCGATCTCTGCTTTCATGTTCGGCCACCAATAGAGCTGCCTGAGGTCCAGATACATCTTATCTGAACCTGGGTGAACGGAGTATCTAGTCTTGTGAGCTTCGTTCATGACAACCTCACTGTAACCGCCGTACTTCGGGGTCCAGATCCGGTTCATGAAATAGTAAACTCTATCTCCCTTGACCTCTAAGTTCTTTTCCATTCCTCTCAGGGCTTCATCCGATATGTTTTCTGGCTTTAAGGCTTCCAGCTGAGCCTCTCTGATTTGTGCGGATAATTGGTAATGGATGGTCATCATCAGTGCCTTCACTCTACGACCTGAATACTCCTTTCGACTAAGGACATCCACTACCACATTGGCCTTGCCGGGATGGTAGCGTATTTCGCACTTCTAATCACTGAGTAGCTCTGCCCATCGCCGCTGTCTCATGTTCAACTCTTTCTGATCGAAGATATGATGTAAGCTCTTATGGTCGGTGAAGACAGTGCACTTGGTTCCATAAAGATAATGCCTCCAAATGTTTGACGCGAAGACCACTGCTCCCAACTCTAGGTCGTGAGTTGTGTAATTAACTTCGTGTGTTTTCAGCTGTCTCGAGGCATAGGCGATAACCTTTCCTCGCTGCATGAGCACACAGCCTAGGCCCTGATTGGATGCATCACAGTAGACAACAAAGTCTTCCGTCCCTTCGGGCAGGGACAAGATAGGTGTGCTGCATAGGGCCTGCTTCAATGTTTGAAACGCAGTGTCTTGCTTTTCTCCCCAACTAAAGGTTACACCTTTCTGTGTCAGGGTGGTTAAAGGCTTAGGTGGTGTTTGTTTTTTGTCCGCAGATCTTCCTGACATCTTCTGTCTGCGTGGCACAGACCACGCGCAGACATTAGCATTTGCAGACTGTTTGTTTTTTTGAAGACTGCAGACCTAAAAATGTCTGCGCGCCCTCTTCTTGGCGCAGATGTGGACTAAAGTCTTCTAACATCTTCAGACATCTTCTAGGCTAAAAAAACAAATATATTTTATTTTTTTTAGTTTTTTGAATTTATATTTATTCCAACTTTATTAGTGATAAATAATTTGAAAAAAAAAAAGTTACAATACTTTAAAAAAAAAGTTTGACGACGCAAACATGATATTTTTTACAAATTTATAAATAAAAGTTTATTACAATAATGGTCGTTGAAGTTGTTTATATAAATATGAAAAAAAAATAATATATTCTTATATTTTTTGTGCCAAATTTTATAAAACATTATTTAATAAAGCATCGTCAATTTCTAAGAAAAAATATTTATGGCACGTTCTTAGTTGATTTAATTGAAAAAATCGAAGTTTATTTCCATTCATTTATATATCAAATTCTTTGAATCCTAATTACAATGTTTACACATAAATTTGCGACCAAAATTGTTGGTTTTATCAAATATATACATTAATTTGTACCATTTTTATTTTAATTTTTATATAATAATACATAAAATTTGATTTAGATTTGTTAATTATTTATAATAAAGTCATAAATATATTAAAAATCACTTTATAGTTTTAAAAAATCAGTTTATTTAGATTTTAGTTTATTTTAGTAGTCTGCAGATGTTAAAAAACAAACAGTCTTCTTTTTTCAGACTGCAGAAGTTTGGTCCACCTCTTCTGCTGCAGAGGTCTACAGATGTGGTCCGCAGACTGCAGACATTTTGCCTCAGAAAAAACAAACAGCACCTTAGCGATTTTGGAGAAGTTTTGGATAAATCTGCGATAATAGCCAGCGAGACCCAAGAATTGACAGATTTCTGTGGGCGTCTTTGGTGCTGACCAATTCTCAATCACTTTGATTTTGGAAGGGTCCACGTGTATGCCTTGCTCGCTAACCACGTGACCAAGGAAAATTACCTTCCTGATCCAGAACTCACATTTTGAGAACTTTGCATATAGCTTTTCCACCCTTAGTGTTTCTAGCACTAGTCTCAAGTGCTGTTTATGATCATTCTCGCTCCGAGAATAGACAAGTATATCGTCAATGAACACGATCACGAACTTGTCAAGGAAAGGGCAGCACACCCGATTCATCAGATCCATGAATACCGTCGGTGCGTTGGTTAGACCGAAGGGCATCACTACAAACTCGTAGTGTCCATAGCGACTCCGAAATGCTGTCTTGGGCACATCATTCTCGTGAACTCGTAACAGATGGTACCCTGATCTAAGGTCTATCTTTGAGAAATAACTGGCTCCCTGAAGTTGGTCGAAAAGGTCGTCGATTTTGGGTAAGGGATAACGGTTTTTGATGGTCAGCTTGTTCAGTTCTCGGTAATCAATGCACATCCGAAAGGATCCATCTTTCTTTTTCACGAATAAGATCGAGGCTCCCCAGGGTGAGGAACTCGGTCTTATGAATCCTTTGCTGATCAGCTCATTGAGCTGGCTGGATAACTCTTGCATTTCTGCCGGCGCTAAACGGTATGGAGATTTAGCTACAGGAGTAGCTCCGGGGATTAAGTCAATACGAAAACTCGACTTGGCACTCGGGAGGGATTCCTGGAAGATCTTCGGGGAAGACATCGGGAAAGTTACAGACTTCGGGGATGCTCTCGAGGTCTTTAACTTTTTGCGTTTCGTCGACAACATGAGCTAGGAATGCATGGCATTCCTTCCGCAGATACTTCTGGGCTTTGATGCATGAAATGATGCGAAGGTTCGAACTGATTTTATCACCATAAATAGTGAGGGCTTCGCCAGAGGAAAGATTAAGACGGATAGCTTTCTCGTAGCAAAGGATATCAGCACCATTGGGGCTCAACCAATCCATGCCGATTATGACATCGAAGCTCTTTATGGAAACTGGCATAAGATCGATGGGAAAGGAATGATCGTTCAGGGTAAGAGTACAGCCTATGAATATGTCGTTGGTGCTCTCTTTCTTTCCGTTAGCCATCTCGACGGTAAATGTTTCAATTAAAGGTTTAGATTTACATTTGAGTAGATGTTTGAATGCATGACTAACAAAACTCCTCTCCACACCAGAATCGAAAAGAATGCATGCATAAGAGTTGTCAAGGAGGAACGTACCTGTAACAACAGTAGGATCAGCGACTGCTTCCTCCTGGCCCATAGCTAGTACCCTCCCAGTGTTGCCAGCTGTTGTTGCCTTGGGGCAATTTCTTTTGAAGTGCCCAACCTCTCCACAACTATAACAGGCTTGACCAGTGCCCGCTCCAGGAGCCTGATTGGTAGGTTGGACTGGTGCCTTGCAGTATCGAGCAGTGTGTCCCTTCCTTCCACAGTTGTTGCATTGCATATCACGGCAGGGTCCGTGATGATGAAAGTTACACTTGTTGCACTTTGGAAGAGTATCAGCATATCCACTGTTTGTTGGAACAGCAGCATATCCACTGTTTGGTTGGAACAGCAGCTGGAGTAGTAGCAGCATGAACTGCCACTGTTTGTTGTTTCTTGGAGGGCTCCTGCAAAGACTGGCCCTTTCACTTGTTCCAGAATTTCTTCTTCTTCCCGTCACTCTCCTTTGGTGGTTCGGGAGCGGCTGTCACCTTATCAAGATCGACCCCGTGATCTATCAGATTCTACGCCAGACACTTGGCGCTATCAAATGTAGTGGGCCTAGCCGCCAAAACATTCCCTTGAGTCGGGGGCGTCAGTCCCCAAATGTATCTCATAATTTTCTTGCTTTCCGGGGTGACCATTCCCGAACAGAGAAGAGGCAGATCACAGAATCTAGTTGTATAAGCAGCAATGTCGGAATCCTTCATCTTCAGGTTCCAGAGCTCATGCTCCAACTTCTGCATCTCGCCCCTTGGGCAGTATTCAGCAAGCATGATTTCCTTTAGGTTATCCCAACCCATGGCATTTGCTACCGGCAGGGTTAGGGATTTGACACGTCCATTCCACCAGGTTAGTGCTCTGTCGGTGAAAGTGCAAGCGGCGAACTTCACCTTGTTGGCTTCGGAACAGGCACAAATCTCGAAGATGGATTCGATCTTCTCGAACCATCGAGTTAAGGAAATGACTCCACCATTGCCATCGAAGGACTTGGGTTTGGCATTCATGAAGTCTTTATAGGAACACTCCTTCTGATATCCCTGACCTCCATCATGACTTTGAGAATCGGGTCCACCTCCAGATCCACCAGAGCTGCCCTGATTTATCTGCGACATCGCCGCAACTACAGCAGCCGTAACTGCTGCCTGAAACATAGTTGGATCGAACTGAGAAGGTGGTGGTGGCGGAGGGTCGTTGTTACTTTTGATGGGTCTCCTTCGGGGAGGCATCTTGTTCTAGAACAATCAAGAAGAAGTGGATGGTAAGTCCCCTTACTAGTTTACGTGTAGTTCTTGTAGTTCTTGTAGTTCTTGTAGTTCTTGTAGTGATATACTGTACTAAAATTTGTATTAACTAGTTTACGTGTAGTTCTTGTAGTGATATATTGTACTAAAATTTGAAGTAGAGTCTCACAATTCTGTATTAACTAGTTTACGTGTAGTTCTTGTAGTGATATACTGTACCAAAATTTTTATGTATATTGTATGAGGTAATAATTATACTAAATAATTATTAAATGTTGTACTCTTGTAGTAGTGTATATAATAAACTAAATCGGTCATAGTTTATATGTTTACCCAGGAATGAAATCTGAATTGGTAAAAGCTATGTATTGAAATCCCCAAACTATACCCACTATAATTTGCTTGAAATGTTTCGTTCTTGATTGGTAAATTGTTCTGAAAACTATGCAATTACGTTCCAAGTTGAAAACACCCCTTATGCTCAGCATAATAGAAAAGGGACAAAATGTCTAAATGTTTCATAAAAAGTGAGAAATCATTTAACTGTATCAATTGCATAAGTTTTAAACTTGTTGAAATCCTTTTTGTTTTAGTTTCACAAAAATCATTTGTGTTTGGCTTGTATCCCCCCCCCCCCCTGAAAACATTAAAAATCATAAAAATGTAGGGGTATGAACTCACTGTTGTTGTGTGAAAACGTCGACTGGAAACGAAGATCCTCGGGTTGTTGTACGGCACTTAACATAATCCTAATAACAATCAAATACATAATGTATCTAAATTAGCGATTTCATTAGATAAAGTGTTACATAAACACTTGCTTTCGGTCAAGGAATGTTACCGGGACTTGGTTGAATCGGAAAACGAGTTTTTCACTGCTCAAGAGACGTGTACGGCCGTGAACAGGGGTTTAGGGCCGTGAAGGGAGTTTACGGTCGACAGGCAGTTTACGGCCGTGAACTGGGTTTACGGCCTTTGAAGATTCGATAAGTGTACGGCCGTAAACGGGTTTACGGCCTTTGAAGATTTGAAGATATAAAGTGTGTACGGCCATAAACTCAAGAACAAGGGTGTTTGATTTTGCAGAAAACGTGTTCCAGATGCTCCCAATCGACCCCAAATGATGATTTTTGATGTTTTTCGGAAGAAAAGAGGCGTTTTAGGTGTTTACGGTCAGGGATTCTAGAGAGAGAATGAGAGAGTTTCCGGTCAAAAGTGTTCAAATGAGGGTGGGGGTCTCATATTTATAAGGATTTTGTGGTTGGTGGGTGGGTTCCACCCGACGTTGGCCGTAAACGAGTGTACGACCATAAACTCACTAAGGCCGAAATTTTTTTTGATTATTCGAGAGGTTCGGGTTTTCGTGTGATTTGGTTCCGACTCACATATGTAAATTTAATTATATAAAACTAGATGATTTTCTAAATCAAGAAGTTTGACGGAAAAATTAATAAAATTCAAATTTTATTAATGGAAATCGTATAACAGAAACGGAAAAAGGTTCGGGTTGTCACAAACATCCCTCCACGTTAGATAGCCACTGCATGGCTATGATAGGATCCTGATTCCCATCGAAAGTCGGGGGCTTCGTATTATCGAATTCCCGGTACTGAAAAGCTCGCCCTGTCCCCGTACCCGTAGCCGCCACGGCTACAGAGGCTGCAGCAGCCGCAGTCTTAGCAATAGTTGCGTATCTGTCATCAAAATACTCCATCATGGCGGTCTTGATAGACCCAAACATCTCCGGAATCTGACCCCGGACAATCTCGACCACCTCCTCGCGGATGATCTCTCTGACCCGATCCTCTGTCAACGCTGGCCTATCCTGGTTGCCAGCTCCTGATCGTGACCCGGATCCGATCTCAAATCTCCTCGTAACCACCATACTGAAAATACACTAGGAAGATATCAGATAATTCGCATAAACAACGGGGAACCAACTCCCAACTAAACCCTAGGGGTTGTGGCTTCCTTGCTACGAGTTTGGGTCCTATGCTTTCAGTAGTACGGGCCCATACTACCTTCCACACCTACCCATATTTGTCTCAAGTATCATCACAACGCCCTAACAATATACATATGTACGGGGAGCACTCAATCCTCGCTCCTAGAGGAAGGCTAAATATCTCGTAACTGGCCGACTAACCCCACACAACTCATCCATGAAACTTCCATCAACCCTGCAGCACTAGTGTATACTAGTCATACATAACGTTGGACCCTATAGACTTTCGAATACCTGATCCTACCCTAAGCCCTTCATCAAACAAGAACAGGAAATAAGGCCAAACCAAACATTCTCAGGCTATAAGATCTTAATTATGTACAGCCGTGATGCATACACTAAGCAACTACAATAATGATGTCAATTTCATATAAGGAAAACCCCTAGGCTATCAATCATCATATAATCAGGCAATTCTATCATGCAATTCCTGAAGATCCCTAGCCTAGTACTAAGCATGCGGTTCTAACATATCACAATATCAAATAACTGCATGGTATTTTGGGGTTTACTTACTGGCTCCGACTGATCGTACACTCTGCATCCTCCTTTCTTATTTTGAAAACCATTTGAAATCATTTTAAAAATCTTTTCCTCGGTTTGAGACTGGATTCACACGATTGTTCCTCCAATTCACTCAAACCAAGGCTCTGATACCAACTTGTAACATCCAAAAATTCAAGCCAATTTAAAACTTTTTCAACCATTCAAAACCATTAAGTTGTTATAAGGCATTTTGAAAATAGTTTAGACATCATAGTATCCCAAAAATCAAGATCATAAAAATGTGAGAAGGTGCACGATCACGCCTTCGTCTTCCTGCGATCATCTGAGATACTTGAAACAAAATCCAAAAACTATAAGCCTGAACCTTAGTGAGTTCCCCCAAAATACCCGCACAACAAGTAACACACATATAATAACAGCATACTATGGGCCCAATCAACCATCGGGTTGGAATGCCCCAGGCCCTCAATGTCACACCCCCAAACTAGGATGGCGGAAACATTCGGGGGCGGATGACTTCATGTAGTATCATAACAATTGAATATTTGTAAAGAAAGTAAACACAGCCATCATAAATATAATTTAAAAGTTACATTGTTGAATACAATACATGTCTCAAAATAAATTACAATATGATGATTTAATAAGTTTTAAGACTAACGTCTTAGCGTCCCTTTTCCAAAAGCTGAAGATTTACCTGTATTACTGAATTCCTGAGAATACAAGCTGTTTTGAAAGAGTATCAGCATAAAGCTGGTGAGTTCATAAGCATTTAGTTTTGGTGGAAAATATTCTTTGATCCTTTTGAAAAGTGTTCCTCAAGGAAATCCCATATTTTCTTAATAAAAGCATGTTTGAAACCCATTCCTTCCATGACTTCCAGATTCATACAGAAACGTACAATCCAAGGAGTCATGGAATGAATATGAATATCCATTAGTTCAATGTTAAACCATCCGTTTATGAAAATACCGTGTTATCCTGGGAAAATCCTATATTTTCCCTAAAAGTAGGTTGTTGGTTATCCGTTCTAAAATGAAGTATACAAATATTTACCATACTTATATCGTTAAACGTAGTTTTCTTTGAAAAACTCTGGTTATGCCCAGTGAGATATATTAGCCTCATTACATAAATAAAACTAATAAAAATATGGTGAACTAAATCCTGAAGGTATTATTAATATCCTCTAGTAATCAATTGGTTATTACTCTGAGGTTAGTTTACTCGATCCATTATTACGTAAGTAAATAGATGTTATCTACGTTGTGAGTTTTATAACCATACATTAACTTGATATGGCACGTATCGGGGCCAGTTTCCTTTATGACTTTTTCACCCGTAGACCAGTCGCTCCCACTGTAGCTTGCAGCGAGGTGCGAGATAGTCAGTCCCGTATAGATCTATACACAGCAGTCACGCTCTCCCTACAAGAGATTCTGGTCATATGTGTTAGTCCTACACTCTGTTTCGGTGGTGAGTGTTACCAAGGACGTATCTCCAACTTAGACTAACAAATTTACAAGTAATAATGCTGAAAACCCTTTTTGTAATTAACATGAATCCTTTATAAAATGATATCTTTTACTTCATGATTCGTACGTTCGTTGCCTTAGTTTTGAAAACTGTTTTTGCGAGTTGATTTGTTAACCCATTTGGTAAAATTGTTTTCCATGTTCAAAGTATATTGAAAATATAATTATCTTAAACAAAATAATATACTTTTAGCCCAAGATTACTTGTGCTTTTGCTTGTATTCCCCCCCCCCCCCCCTGAAAACATGAAAAACTCAGAAAAGCGTAGGGGTATGAACTCACCTGATAAGTGGTGAATCGGGCAGCGTTTCGTTTAGTATTATATTTTTAACGGCCGGGACAGGAAAAGTCCATTAAAAATCCATAACTTCTTCATCCGACATCCGTTTTTGTCTCTCTTTTCACCGTTGTACTACTATTGTCGGGATATTTGATTCTCGTTAAGGTTGCATCTGCTAAAAGTCGCTCGATCTCTATTTCGAGTTTTTAGCTGTCTACTGTTGTATCTGAAACTTAGAAAAATCATAACTTCCTCATACGAAGTCAGATTTGGACGTTCTTTTTATGCACGTTTACGGTTTAACATAATCTACGACTTTCGTTTGGATACCTAAGGCTAAAAGTATTTCATTGAAATTTCACTTTTTACGCTTAACAGTGTTTCACCGGTTTTGTCGCGAATCTTTGATTGGTCATAACTTCTTCGTTATAACTCGGATTTTAGTGTTCTTTATATTTCTGAAAACCTTGTTACGATATCTATCACTTTATATATCCTAATTGAGATTTTTGAACATTTCATTTTTGACGCTACTTTTATTATTTCAAAAGTAGGTTACAATAGTTGACTTTAGAACATTACATTGACTTGAAATATCGGGTTGTCACATCATCCCCCCGTTAGAGGGAATTTTGTCCCGAAATTAATTCTAAATTAAGTATTTTATAGACTAAGGAAAAGATGCGGGTATTATTGTTTCTTCTGACCTTCGCGCTCCCAGGTGTATTTAGGTCCTCGCTTCGTATTCCAACGGACCTTCACAATGGGTATGCGACTTTGTTTTGTTCTTTTAAATTATCCTACCATGATTTCTATTGGTTCTTCTACGAAGTGAAGACTCTTGTTGATTTCAACTTCATCCAGAGGGATGACGAGGGTCTCATCGGACAAGCACTTCTTTAAGTTTGACACATGAAAGGTAGGGTGTACGTTATTGAGTTCCTGCGATAATCGAAGTTTGTATGTTACCGGGCCAATCCTTGCAAGGATTTCGAATGGTCTGATATACCTTGGATTTATTTTCCTAGGTTTTCCAAAACGAATTAATCCCTTCCAGGGTGAGACTTTGAATAGTACTCGGTCCCCAACCTGGAATTCCAAAGGTTTCCATCTTTTGTCCGCATAACTCTTTTGTCTGTCTCTTGAAGCCTTTAATCGTTCTCGGATTTGGACAATCTTCTCGGTAGTTTCCCTTATGATTTTCGGGCCAGTAAGAGTGTTGTTAGGTACTTGTCCTCTAGCTAGTTGCGTGTCACCCACTTCAGCCCAGCATAGAGGTGATCTGCACTTGCGGCCATAGAGGGCTTCAAATGGAGCAACCTTGATGCTAGAGTGATAGTTATTGTTGTACGAGAACTCGACCAGTGGTAAATGGGTATCCCATGCCTTACCAAAATCGAGCACACAAGCTCTTAGCATATCTTCCAAGGTTTGAATGGTCCTCTCACTCTGTCCGTCGGTTTGTGGGTGGTAGGCGGTACTCATGTCTAGTCTCGTTCCTAGAGATTTTTATAGTGACTGCCAGAACTGCGAGGTGAATCTCCCTGATACACGTTCTAGTTATCTTCTCTATTTTGCCTGTTTCTTTAAAATTGTAGGAAGTGCGCGAACTTGGCTAATCTGTCGACGATCACCCAAAATGGCATCAAGTCCCCCTGTTGCCTTGCTAACTTGATTTTTAAGCCCATTGAAATCCGCTACCCCTCCCACTCATGTATCTCCGATTGTTATAGTAAGCATGCGGGCTTTTGCTCTGAAGTTCATGATAAGACTCATACTTTGCTCATCCATCCTCACCTCGTGTATATGAGTCGTATATAATTTATGTCACACCCCCAAACCAAGGATGGCGGAAATGTTCGGGGGTGGAGGACTTCATGTATAGTATCATAACAACAATTGTAATAGTAATTCAAGCAAACACAACCAACATATATATAATTGAAAAAGTTACATCATTGTATGAATTACATGTTTACGAATCAATTACAATATGTTGACAAAATATGAAATAGTAGACGCCTTAGCGTCCCATTCTCAAAAGCACTTGGTTACTTGTTTAATAATTTCCTGAGAATACAAGTTGTTTGAAAAAGTGTCAACACAAAGGTTGGTGAGTTCATAAGCTTTTGTTTGGTATTATTAAAAGCCTTTCGTTTGTAAAAGTAGTATTTGTTTTAGAAAAATCCAATATTTTCCTTAAAATGTATATGTAGTCTTAAATCCAAAGACCGAAATGTATAAGTAACTTTTCTTACTTATAATAAATAATGTAAGTTTAAATCGACATAAACTCGTTTAATTTTAATGAAGTTCCCGTAAATTCTAATATTCATTAATACTTTATGTGAGTTTATTAAAGCCTTTTCTTGTAAAAGTAGTGTTCGTTCCAGAAAATCCAATATTTTCCTTAATGTGTAAATGTAGTCTTAAAACCAAAAGACCGAAATGTACAAGTAGTGTTCGTTCCTTATAGTAAAACAATGCAAGTTTAAATCGACATAAACTCGTTTGATTTTAGTGAAATCCCCATAAATTCTATGTTTGTTAATACCACATGTGAGTTATTATAACCATGCTATGACCTAGTTGGCCTGAAACGACGTTCTTCAGGCGTCGGAAATGTTATGACATTTGTCACCCCAGACCTATCGGTCTAGCTGTTGCATGCAGCTAAGGTGTGGGTTTGTCAGACCCAATATAGATCTATACACAAGTATCACGCTCTCCCTCGAGGAGACTCTGGTTATAATACAGGACTTATTTGTAAATTGAATCGAATGTCTCACAGAAGTCATTAACGAATTTACGTGTAGTGTAATGAAAACTTGGTACCGTATGGCCGTACCTTGCTTAATGAAAATATCCTTTGTATAAATGTACCCTTTTTAAATGTATGTGTTATGTAATGTTTCATAAAGTCATTAACGGAATTACGTGTTATGAAAACTTGGTACCGTATGGCCGTACCTTGCTTAATGAAAATATCCTTTGTATAAATGTACCCTTTTTAAATGTATGTATTACGTAATGTATCATAAACTATACCTATTATAGTTTATCAACCAAGGGTAGTACGTAGTAATGTATGCAAACTATATTCAAAATAGTTTATTAAATGTTTGAATGTATCGGTTGTACTTTGATTATAATCACTTGTTATTCTTTATATTTTATATGTCCAAATCCATTTGTAAACTGATGTGTGTCTAAATATTAAGATAAAATGTCATATATTGCAATAACATATAATCACATAAAGATATACACCTTGCTCAACATGTTACAAGGTGAAATGAAATTGACAGCAACTTTTTGTTGTATACAGTTTCTGTTACTGTTCTTAGCAAATTTATAGAAAAACCATCAAAGCTCTAAATCCAAATCTGCAAAATCTGAGAGTTTGTAATATGAGTCTAGTTTGTTCGTAAATTTTATCATGATTTTTAGTGATCTCTAACAGAGGTGAAAATGTTCATAATCACAGACTGGTCCGGGCTTGCCTTTGAAATGATAGGCAGTTTTGTAAAAATCACCATAAATTGTAGAAAAATCATATGGAGATGTGCAAGTAGCCATTTTAAAGCTAAGAGTTTGAACTACTTGCACCTGGAACAGTTTTGAAAACTAAAATATTTAAGTTGACCAAAACAGTCCGTGATCGAAGTTCATCTTTTCTGATGTAATCTGATAGAAAAAGTTTAATTGTGTTCTTGATGATTTTACTTGTATTACCCCCTTAAAACTTAAGAAAAACATGTAAATGTAGGGGTATGAACTCACCTTATGTGATTTCAGTAGATGAAAGTGAGATAGAGGAAGTGTTCAACCCAAGAACACTAAGAAGATGTCTTGATGATTCGAGAATCTAACACCGAATAAGATGGAATTTGTGTAAGATATCAATGATTTGAGTAGAATGGAGTTTAATAATTATGTGAATGATGAAGATACTTACTAATTGAAGAAATAAATCCCTGGAGAAAGCCTTGAAGTTCTTGAAGTTGAGAGAAAAGATGAGAGAATTTTGGAGAGTGTTCTTGGTTGCTAAGTGTAGAATGAAGGGGCTTTTAAGGAGAATGAGGAGAGAGGACCAATCCTCCAGCTCTTAGAACGTGGGAAGAGCTGGAGATAGGGTGTAAAGGTCCCCCAAGGAGACAAGGGGTGGTTGGAAAGAATGGCTGATCATAGAGTGAGGTGGTGGTGGCTTGCTTTTGTCATAAAATAAGGAAAAGCAAATATTCCCTCAATAATTAGTCCAACCACCAATTCTTTTAATACATTTTTATAAAAACCCTGGAGATTTATATATTTTGGGGCCTTAGTTTATAAAATAAAGTTTTGGGTGAAAATCCCACGTTAAAATAATGAAAAACGAAGTTAAAACGAAGTCGTAGTCGAAAAACCGGTAAAAAGGGGCCGTCTGCGAGACCTCTCGCATGGGCTGTCTGAGAGGCTTCTCATGCGAGGCTTCTGTCCTGAGAGGCTTCTAATGAGAGGCTTCGGTCCTGAGAGGCTTCTCATGAGAGGCTTCGGTCCTGAGAGGCTTCTCATGAGAGGCTTCGGTCCTGAGAGGCTTCTCCTGAGAGTTTTCGCTTCTAATAGGAGGGTTTTGGTTCCTTAAGGTTATTTTACTCGTTTTTACCCCGTTTCAAGTGGTTTTTGACCCGGTTAAGGGTCGGGATGGCCCGAATGATTACAAAAAGTTAAAGTAACTTTTGAGAGAGATTTGGGAGAGATTTCAAATAGAAAGAGATAGAGTGAAAACGATTTAGAGAGGTTTCGTTTGTGATTAATTTGAGTGTCCGGCTTCACAACGCAAGGTTCGTAAACCCCGTTAAACCGTGTTTTAGTGTCGTACACACTCCCGATGAGTGTGCAATAATGTTTTATCGTTTTGGTTCAATGTTTACTTAGGAAATTCAACACACGAACTTTCCAAATGATGTTTCTCTCATTAAGATATTGCATTGTACAGTAATTACATAGTGTAAACCCTAATATACAAGGGTTAATTGAGTCGATTGGTTTTGACTTGTTGACTTTGTTTGACTTTGACTTGACTCAATTTTGACGGTTGTCACATCATCCCCCCGTTAGAAGGAATTTCGTCCCGAAATTTGCATTTGACTGGGACGTCAAGAGTTTGGGAAAAGATGTGGGTATTTTTGTTTCATTTGATCTTCGCGTTCCCAGGTGAACTCAGGCCCTCGTTTAGCGTTCCAACGGACCTTCACGATGGGAATACGACTTTGTTTCGTTCGTTTGACTTCCCGATCCATGATTTCGACTGGTTCCTCCACGAAGTGGAGATTTTCGTTAACTTCGATTTCGTCGAGTGGTATTACGAGTGTCTCATCAGACAAACACTTCTTTAGGTTCGACACGTGAAATGTGTGATGTACTTTGTCGAGTTCCTGTGGTAATCGAAGTTTGTATGCTACTGGCCCAATCCTAGCAAGGATTTTGAATGGCTCGATGTACCTTGGATTTAGTTTCCCGCGTTTGCCGAATCGTATCATTCCTTTCCAAGGGGAAACTTTTAGTAGTACACGATCACCCACCTGGAATTCCAAGGGTTTGCGTCGTTTGTCTATGGAACTCTTTTGCCGATCGCGAGACGCTTTCAGTCTTTCTCGAATTTGAACGATCTTTTCTATGGTTTCCCTTATGATTTCAGGGCCAGTGAGGGTGCTATTAGAGACTTGCCCTCTAGCTAGCTGTGTATCCCCCACCTCAGCCCAACACAGGGGTGATCTGCATTTGCGACCACAAAGAGCTTCGAATGGAGCGACTTTGATGCTAGTATGATAGCTATTATTGTAGGAGAATTCGATAAGCGGTAGATGGGTATCCCATGCTTTACCGAAGTCTATCACACAAGCTCTTAACATGTCTTCCAACGTTTGAATGGTTCGTTCGCTCTGTCCGTCGGTTTGTGGGTGGTAGGCCGTACTCATGTCAAGCCTAGTTCCCAAGGATTTTTGTAGAGACTGCCAAAACCGTGAGGTAAATCTACTATCTCTATCGGAGATAATGGATATCGGCACACCATGGAGTCGTACAATCTCTTTGATGTACGTTCTAGTCAGCTTCTCCATCTTGTCGGTTTCTTTTATCGGTAGGAAGTGTGCTGATTTGGTCAATCTGTCTACGATTACCCATATGGTGTCAAGCCCGCCCGATGTCTTAGGCAGCTTGGTTATGAAGTCCATGGTTATTCGTTCCCACTTCCACTCAGGTATATCCGGCTGTTGTAATAGCCCGGATGGTTTCTGGTATTCGATTTTGACCTTGGTGCAAGTCAGGCACTTGCTCACATAGGTAGCAATCTCAGCTTTCATGTTCGGCCACCAGTATAATTTCTTGAGGTCCAGATACATCTTATCCGACCCGGGATGGATGGAGTATCGAGTCTTGTGTGCTTCATTCTTGACGACGTCTCGGAGTCCACCGAACTTCGGTGTCCAAATCCGGTTCATGATATAACGTGCTCCATCATCCTTGACTTCTAAGTTTTTATCCATTCCCCTTAATTTCTCTCCTGCCACCTTTTCTGGTTTCAAAGCTTCCAGTTGAGCTTCCTTGATTTGTATGGTCAGGTGGGAATGGATTGTCATTGTTAAGGATTTTACTCGGCGGCCCGAGTACTCCTTCCTGCTTAGAGCATCGGCCACTACATTGGCCTTGCCCGGATGATAACGAATTTCGCACTCGTAGTCATTCAGCAACTCTACCCATCTCCTCTGTCGCATGTTGAGCTCTTTCTGATTGAGGATATGCTGAAGACTTTTGTGATAAGTGAAGATAGTGCATTTCGTGCCGTAGAGGTAGTGTCTCCAGATCTTCAAAGCGAATACTACTGCTCCTAATTCCAGGTCGTGCGTAGTATAATTAACCTCGTGTGTCTTAAGCTGTCTTGATGCATACACGATAACCTTCTCTCTCTGCATGAGCACACATCTGAGGCCTTGATTCGAAGCATCACAGTACACTACGAAGTCTTCGGTTCCCTCTGGGAGAGACAAGATCGGTGCTCTGCATAGGGCTTGTTTTAACATTTGGAAAGCAGCTTCTTGTTTCCAAGTATATGACCGTTTGTAAAAGTTTCACACATACTAATTTAGTCGGGACATAATTAATATATTTATGTTTTAAAAAGATCTTTATCGGTTACTTCATTAGTTGCAAAGTGCATACCAGTCATATGTGATTAAGATATAATAGTCCTTCGAATAGATGACCCTAACTCCAAGACCACAACCAAAAAAGGACAGGAAGTGAAACAAAGATATATAAATTCTAAGTCTATAGCATCTTAGTTACATAAGACCTTAGCGCATCCACTTAGCAGCTATTGATCTATAAATAAAGACCTATTTAATTCTCAGATAATTTATTATAGTAACACAAAATACTCCTATAGTATTTGTAAATGTTTAGTTTTGAGTTCTTAAAGTATCCTTTGTAGTGTGTTATTAGGTTTGTTAGATTTGTTGCCCATCCTGACCATCCCCCGGTATATGCAAGTCAATTCCCGGACAGATTAGTTGATCAGGCTATATCCTTCCCAGACTTAATCCACATATACTAAGGCATACTCAAAATGTTCAACTCTTCTTCTTTTGCTTTATGTTTTCGCTAGTTATGATACCATGCGAGCATGTAATGTATGTATGTATACTTTAATCAAGAAAATCATTTATTTTCTAAAAGTATATTTATTTGAAAAATGCACAAATCAGAGACTATTAGTCCCAATTGTGTTTATAGTTTGTATATCTTATGTGGTTTGATATACTTAATTCACTATAAACTGTGCTCTGATACCAATCTGTCACACCCCCAAACCAAGGATGGCGGAAATGTCCGGGGGTGGAGGACTTCATGTATAGTATCATAACAACAATTGTAATAGTAATTCAAGCAAACACAACCAACATATATATAATTGAAAAAGTTACATCATTGTATGAATTACATGTTTACGAATCAATTACAATATGTTGACAAAATATGAAATAGTAGACGCCTTAGCGTCCCATTCTCAAAAGCACTTGGTTACCTGTTTAATGATTTCCTGAGAATACAAGTTGTTTGAAAAAGTGTCAACACAAAGGTTGGTGAGTTCATAAGCTTTTGTTTGGTATTATTAAAAGCCTTTCGTTTGTAAAAGTAGTATTTGTTTTAGAAAAATCCAATATTTTCCTTAAAATGTATATGTAGTCTTAAATCCAAAGACCGAAATGTATAAGTAACTTTTCTTACTTATAATAAATAATGTAAGTTTAAATCGACATAAACTCGTTTAATTTTAATGAAGTTCCCGTAAATTCTAATATTCATTAATACTTTATGTGAGTTTATTAAAGCCTTTTCTTGTAAAAGTAGTGTTCGTTCCAGAAAATCCAATATTTTCCTTAATGTGTAAATGTAGTCTTAAAACCCAAAGACTGAAATGTACAAGTAGTGTTCGTTCCTTATAGTAAAACAATGCAAGTTTAAATCGACATAAACTCGTTTGATTTTAGTGAAATCCCCGTAAATTCTATGTTTGTTAATACCATATGTGAGTTATTATAACCATGCTATGACCTAGTTGGCCTGAAACGACGTTCTTCAGGCGTCGGAAATGTTATGACATTCGTCACCCCAGACCTATCGGTCTAGCTGTTGCATGCAGCTAAGGTGTGGGTTTGTCAGACCCAATATAGATCTATACACAAGTATCACGCTCTCCCTCGAGGAGACTCTGGTTATAATACAGGACTTATTTGTAAATTGAATCGAATGTCTCACAGAAGTCATTAACGAATTTACGTGTAGTGTAATGAAAACTTGGTACCGTATGGCCGTACCTTGCTTAATGAAAATATCCTTTGTATAAATGTACCCTTTTTAAATGTATGTGTTATGTAATGTTTCATAAAGTCATTAACGGAATTACGTGTTATGAAAACTTGGTACCGTATGGCCGTACCTTGCTTAATGAAAATATCCTTTGTATAAATGTACCCTTTTTAAATGTATGTATTATGTAATGTATCATAAACTATACCTATTATAGTTTATCAACCAAGGGTAGTACGTAGTAATGTATGCAAACTATATTCAAAATAGTTTATTAAATGTTTGAATGTATCGGTTGTACTTTGATTATAATCACTTGTTATTCTTTATATTTTATATGTCCAAATCCATTTGTAAACTGATGTGTGTCTAAATATTAAGATAAAATGTCATATATTGCAATAACATATAATCACATAAAGATATACACCTTGCTCAACATGTTACAAGGTGAAATGAAATTGACAGCAACTTTTTGTTGTATACAGTTTCTGTTACTGTTCTTAGCAAATTTATAGAAAAATTATCAAAGCTCTAAATCCAAATCCGCAAATTCTGAGAGTTTGGAATATGAGTCTAGTTTGTTCGTAAATTTTATCATGATTTTTAGTGATCTCTAACAGAGGTGAAAATGTTCATAATCACAGACTGGTCCGGGCTTGCCTTTGAAATGATAGGCAGTTTTGTAAAAATCACCATAAATTGTAGAAAAATCATATGGAGATGTGCAAGTAGCCATTTTAAAGCTAAGAGTTTGAACTACTTGCACCTGGAACAGTTTTGAAAACTAAAATATTTAAGTTGACCAAAACAGTCCGTGATCGAAGTTCATCTTTTTTGATGTAATCTGATAGAAAAAGTTTAATTGTGTTCTTGATGATTTTACTTGTATTCCGCCCTTAAAACTTAAGAAAAACATGTAAATGTAGGGGTATGAACTCACCTTATGTGATTTCAGTAGATGAAAGTGAGATAGAGGAAGTGTTCAACCCAAGAACACTTAGAAGATGTCTTGATGATTCGAGAATCTAACACCGAATAAGATGGAATTTGTGTAAGATATCAATGATTTGAGTAGAATGGAGTTTAATAATTATGTGAATGATGAAGATACTTACTAATTGAAGAAAGAAATCCCTGGAGAAAGCCTTGAAGTTCTTGAAGTTGAGAGAAAAGATGAGAGAATTTTGGAGAGTGTTCTTGATTGCTAAGTGTAGAATGAAAGGGCTTTTAAGGAGAATGAGGAGAGAGGACCAATCCTCCAGCTCTTAGAACGTGGGAAGAGCTGGAGATAGGGTGTAAAGGTCCCCCAAGGAGACAAGGGGTGGTTGGAAAGAATGGCTGATCATAGAGTGAGGTGGTGGTGGCTTGCTTTTGTCATAAAATAAGGAAAAGCAAATATTCCCTCAATAATTAGTCCAACCACCAATTCTTTTAATAAATTTTTATAAAAACCCTGGAGATTTATATATTTTGGGGCCTTAGTTTATAAAATAAAGTTTTGGGTGAAAATCCCACGTTAAAATAATGAAAAACGGAGTTAAAACGAAGTCGTAGTCGAAAAACCGGTAAAAAGGGGCCGTCTGCGAGACCTCTCGCATGGGCTGTCTGAGAGGCTTCTCATGCGAGGCTTCTGTCCTGAGAGGCTTCTAATGAGAGGCTTCGGTCCTGAGAGGCTTCTCATGAGAGGCTTCGGTCCTGAGAGGCTTCTCATGAGAGGCTTCGGTCCTGAGAGGCTTCTCCTGAGAGTTTTCGCTTCTAATAGGAGGGTTTTGGTTCCTTAAGGTTATTTTACTCGTTTTTACCCCGTTTCAAGTGGTTTTTGACCCGGTTAAGGGTCGGGATGGCCCGAATGATTACAAAAAGTTAAAGTAACTTTTGAGAGAGATTTGGGAGAGATTTCAAATAGAAAGAGATAGAGTGAAAACGATTTAGAGAGGTTTCGTTTGTGATTAATTTGAGTGTCCGGCTTCACAACGCAAGGTTCGTAAACCCCGTTAAACCGTGTTTTAGTGTCGTACACACTCCCGATGAGTGTGCAATAATGTTTTATCGTTTTGGTTCAATGTTTACTTAGGAAATTCAACACACGAACTTTCCAAATGATGTTTCTCTCATTAAGATATTGCATTGTACAGTAATTACATAGTGTAAACCCTAATATACAAGGGTTAATTGACTCGATTGGTTTTGACTTGTTGACTTTGTTTGACTTTGACTTGACTCAATTTTGACGGTTGTCACATCATCCCCCCGTTAGAAGGAATTTCGTCCCGAAATTTGCATTTGACTGGGACATCAAGAGTTTGGGAAAAGATGTGGGTATTTTTGTTTCATTTGATCTTCGCGTTCCCAGGTGAACTCAGGCCCTCGTTTAGCGTTCCAACGGACCTTCACGATGGGAATACGACTTTGTTTCGTTCGTTTGACTTCCCGATCCATGATTTCGACTGGTTCCTCCACGAAGTGGAGATTTTCGTTAACTTCGATTTCGTCGAGTGGTATTACGAGTGTCTCATCAGACAAACACTTCTTTAGGTTCGACACGTAAAATGTGTGATGTACTTTGTCGAGTTCCTGTGGTAATCGAAGTTTGTATGCTACTGGCCCAATCCTAGCAAGGATTTTGAATGGCCCGATGTACCTTGGATTTAGTTTCCCGTGTTTGCCGAATCGTATCATTCCTTTCCAAGGGGAAACTTTTAGTAGTACACGATCACCCACCTGGAATTCCAAGGGTTTGCGTCGTTTGTCTATGTAACTCTTTTGCCGATCGCGAGACGCTTTCAGTCTTTCTCGAATTTGAACGATCTTTTCTATGGTTTCCCTTATGATTTCAGGGCCAGTGAGGGTGCTATTAGAGACTTGCCCTCTAGCTAGCTGTGTATCCCCCACCTCAGCCCAACACAGGGGTGATCTGCATTTGCGACCACAAAGAGCTTCGAATGGAGCGACTTTGATGCTAGTATGATAGCTATTATTGTAGGAGAATTCGATAAGCGGTAGATGGGTATCCCATGCTTTACCGAAGTCTATCACACAAGCTCTTAACATGTCTTCCAACGTTTGAATGGTTCGTTCGCTCTGTCCGTCGGTTTGTGGGTGGTAGGCCGTACTCATGTCAAGCCTAGTTCCCAAGGATTTTTGTAGAGACTGCCAAAACCGTGAGGTAAATCTACTATCTCTATCGGAGATAATGGATATCGGCACACCATGGAGTCGTACAATCTCTTTGATGTACGTTCTAGTCAGCTTCTCCATCTTGTCGGTTTCTTTTATCGGTAGGAAGTGTGCTGATTTGGTCAATCTGTCTACGATTACCCATATGGTGTCAAGCCCGCCCGATGTCTTAGGCAGCTTGGTTATGAAGTCCATGGTTATTCGTTCCCACTTCCACTCAGGTATATCCGGCTGTTGTAATAGCCCGGATGGTTTCTGGTATTCGATTTTGACCTTGGCGCAAGTCAGGCACTTGCTCACATAGGTAGCAATCTCAGCTTTCATGTTCGGCCACCAGTATAATTTCTTGAGGTCCAGATACATCTTATCCGACCCGGGATGGATGGAGTATCGAGTCTTGTGTGCTTCATTCTTGACGACGTCTCGGAGTCCACCGAACTTCGGTGTCCAAATCCGGTTCATGATATAACGTGCTCCATCATCCTTGACTTCTAAGTTTTTATCCATTCCCCTTAATGTCTCTCTTGCCACCTTTTCTGGTTTCAAAGCTTCCAGTTGAGCTTCCTTGATTTGTATGGTCAGGTGGGAATGGATTGTCATTGTTAAGGATTTTACTCGGCGGCCCGAGTACTCCTTCCTGCTTAGAGCATCGGCCACTACATTGGCCTTGCCCGGATGATAACGAATTTCGCACTCGTAGTCATTCAACAACTCTACCCATCTCCTATGTCGCATGTTGAGCTCTTTCTGATTGAGGATATGCTGAAGACTTTTGTGATAAGTGAAGATAGTGCATTTCGTGCCGTAGAGGTAGTGTCTCCAGATCTTCAAAGCAAATACTACTGCTCCTAATTCCAGGTCGTGCGTAGTATAATTAACCTCGTGTGTCTTAAGCTGTCTTGATGCATACACGATAACCTTCTCTCTCTGCATGAGCACACATCTGAGGCCTTGATTCGAAGCATCACAGTACACTACGAAGTCTTCGGTTCCCTCTGGGAGAGACAAGATCGGTGCTCTGCATAGGGCTTGTTTTAACATTTGGAAAGCAGCTTCTTGTTTCCAAGTATATGACCGTTTGTAAAAGTTTCACACATACTAATTTAGTCGGGACATAATTCATATATTTATGTTTTAAAAAGATCTTTATCGGTTACTTCATTAGTTGCAAAGTGCATACCAGTCATATGTGATTAAGATATAATAGTCCTTTGAATAGATGACCCTAACTCCAAGACCACAACCAAACAAGGACAGGAAGTGAAACAAAGATACATAAATTCTAAGTCTATAGCATCTTAGTTACATAAGACCTTAGCGCATCCACTTAGCAGCTATTGATCTATAAATAAAGACCTATTTAATTCTCAGATAATTTATTATAGTAACACAAAATACTCCTATAGTATTTGTAAATGTTTAGTTTTGAGTTCTTAAAGTATCCTTTGTAGTGTGTTATTAGGTTTGTTAGATTTGTTGCCCATCCTGACCATCCCCCGGTATATGCAAGTCAATTCCCGGACAGATTAGTTGATCAGGCTATATCCTTCCCAGACTTAATCCACATATAGTAAGGCATACTCAAAATGTTCAACTCTTCTTCTTTTGCTTTATGTTTTCGCTAGTTATGATACCATGCGAGCATGTAATGTATGTATGTATACTTTAATCAAGAAAATCATTTATTTTCTAAAAGTATATTTATTTGAAAAATGCACAAATCAGAGACTATTAGTCCCAATTGTGTTTATAGTTTGTATATCTTATGTGGTTTGATATACTTAATTCACTATAAACTGTGCTCTGATACCAATCTGTCACACCCCCAAACCAAGGATGGCGGAAATGTCCGGGGGTGGAGGACTTCATGTATAGTATCATAACAACAATTGTAATAGTAATTCAAGCAAACACAACCAACATATATATAATTGAAAAAGTTACATCATTGTATGAATTACATGTTTACGAATCAATTACAATATGTTGACAAAATATGAAATAGTAGACGCCTTAGCATCCCATTCTCAAAAGCACTTGGTTACCTGTTTAATGATTTCCTGAGAATACAAGTTGTTTGAAAAAGCGTCAACACAAAGGTTGGTGAGTTCATAAGCTTTTGTTTGGTATTATTAAAAGCCTTTCGTTTGTAAAAGTAGTATTTGTTTTAGAAAAATCCAATATTTTCCTTAAAATGTATATGTAGTCTTAAATCCAAAGACCGAAATGTATAAGTAACTTTTCTTACTTATAATAAATAATGTAAGTTTAAATCGACATAAACTCGTTTAATTTTAATGAAGTTCCCGTAAATTCTAATATTCATTAATACTTTATGTGAGTTTATTAAAGCCTTTTCTTGTAAAAGTAGTGTTCGTTCCAGAAAATCCAATATTTTCCTTAATGTGTAAATGTAGTCTTAAAACCCAAAGACTGAAATGTACAAGTAGTGTTCGTTCCTTATAGTAAAACAATGCAAGTTTAAATCGACATAAACTCGTTTGATTTTAGTGAAATCCCCGTAAATTCTATGTTTGTTAATACCATATGTGAGTTATTATAACCATGCTATGACCTAGTTGGCCTGAAACGACGTTCTTCAGGCGTCGGAAATGTTATGACATTTGTCACCCCAGACCTATCGGTCTAGCTGTTGCATGCAGCTAAGGTGTGGGTTTGTCAGACCCAATATAGATCTATACACAAGTATCACGCTCTCCCTCGAGGAGACTCTGGTTATAATACATGACTTATTTGTAAATTGAATCGAATGTCTCACAGAAGTCATTAACGAATTTACGTGTAGTGTAATGAAAACTTGGTACCGTATGGCCGTACGTTGCTTAATGAAAATATCCTTTGTATAAATGTACCCTTTTTAAATGTATGTGTTATGTAATGTTTCATAAAGTCATTAACGGAATTACGTGTTATGAAAACTTGGTACCGTATGGCCGTACCTTGCTTAATGAAAATATCCTTTGTATAAATGTACCCTTTTTAAATGTATGTATTATGTAATGTATCATAAACTATATCTATTATAGTTTATCAACCAAGGGTAGTACGTAGTAATGTATGCAAACTATATTCAAAATAGTTTATTAAATGTTTGAATGTATCGGTTGTACTTTGATTATAATCACTTGTTATTCTTTATATTTTATATGTCCAAATCCATTTGTAAACTGATGTGTGTCTAAATATTAAGATAAAATGTCATATATTGCAATAACATATAATCACATAAAGATATACACCTTGCTCAACATGTTACAAGGTGAAATGAAATTGACAGCAACTTTTTGTTGTATACAGTTTCTGTTACTGTTCTTAGCAAATTTATAGAAAAATCATCAAAGCTCTAAATCCAAATCCGCAAATTCTGAGAGTTTGGAATATGAGTCTAGTTTGTTCGTAAAATTTATCATGATTTTTAGTGATCTCTAACAGAGGTGAAAATGTTCATAATCACAGACTGGTCCGGGCTTGCCTTTGAAATGATAGGCAGTTTTGTAAAAATCACCATAAATTGTAGAAAAATCATATGGAGATGTGCAAGTAGCCATTTTAAAGCTAAGAGTTTGAACTACTTGCACCTGGAACAGTTTTGAAAACTAAAATATTTAAGTTGACCAAAACAGTCCGTGATCGAAGTTCATCTTTTCTGATGTAATCTGATAGAAAAAGTTTAATTGTGTTCTTGATGATTTTACTTGTATTCCCCCCTTAAAACTTAAGAAAAACATGTAAATGTAGGGGTATGAACTCACCTTATGTGATTTCAGTAGATGAAAGTGAGATAGAGGAAGTGTTCAACCCAAGAACACTAAGAAGATGTCTTGATGATTCGAGAATCTAACACCGAATAAGATGGAATTTGTGTAAGATATCAATGATTTGAGTATAATGGAGTTTAATAATTATGTGAATGATGAAGATACTTACTAATTGAAGAAAGAAATCCCTGGAGAAAGCCTTGAAGTTCTTGAAGTTGAGAGAAAAGATGAGAGAATTTTGGAGAGTGTTCTTGGTTGCTAAGTGTAGAATGAAAGGGCTTTTAAGGAGAATGAGGAGAGAGGACCAATCCTCCAGCTCTTAGAACGTGGGAAGAGCTGGAGATAGGGTGTAAAGGTCCCCCAAGGAGACAAGGGGTGGTTGGAAAGAATGGCTGATCATAGAGTGAGGTGGTGGTGGCTTGCTTTTGTCATAAAATAAGGAAAAGCAAATATTCCCTCAATAATTAGTCCAACCACCAATTCTTTTAATACATTTTTATAAAAACCCTGGAGATTTATATATTTTGGGGCCTTAGTTTATAAAATAAAGTTTTGGGTGAAAATCCCACGTTAAAATAATGAAAAACGGAGTTAAAACGAAGTCGTAGTCGAAAAACCGGTAAAAAGGGGCCGTCTGCGAGACCTCTCGCATGGGCTGTCTGAGAGGCTTCTCATGCGAGGCTTCTGTCCTGAGAGGCTTCTAATGAGAGGCTTCGGTCCTGAGAGGCTTCTCATGAGAGGCTTCGGTCCTGAGAGGCTTCTCATGAGAGGCTTCGGTCCTGAGAGGCTTCTCCTGAGAGTTTTCGCTTCTAATAGGAGGGTTTTGGTTCCTTAAGGTTATTTTACTCGTTTTTACCCCGTTTCAAGTGGTTTTTGACCCGGTTAAGGGTCGGGATGGCCCGAATGATTACAAAAAGTTAAAGTAACTTTTGAGAGAGATTTGGGAGAGATTTCAAATAGAAAGAGATAGAGTGAAAACGATTTAGAGAGGTTTCGTTTGTGATTAATTTGAGTGTCCGGCTTCACAACGCAAGGTTCGTAAACCCCGTTAAACCGTGTTTTAGTGTCGTACACACTCCCGATGAGTGTGCAATAATGTTTTATCGTTTTGGTTCAATGTTTACTTAGGAAATTCAACACACGAACTTTCCAAATGATGTTTCTCTCATTAAGATATTGCATTGTACAGTAATTACATAGTGTAAACCCTAATATACAAGGGTTAATTGACTCGATTGGTTTTGACTTGTTGACTTTGTTTGACTTTGACTTGACTCAATTTTGACGGTTGTCACATCATCCCCCCGTTAGAAGGAATTTCGTCCCGAAATTTGCATTTGACTGGGACATCAAGAGTTTGGGAAAAGATGTGGGTATTTTTGTTTCATTTGATCTTCGCGTTCCCAGGTGAACTCAGGCCCTCGTTTAGCGTTCCAACGGACCTTCACGATGGGAATACGACTTTGTTTCGTTCGTTTGACTTCCCGATCCATGATTTCGACTGGTTCCTCCACGAAGTGGAGATTTTCGTTAACTTCGATTTCGTCGAGTGGTATTACGAGTGTCTCATCAGACAAACACTTCTTTAGGTTCGACACGTGAAATGTGTGATGTACTTTGTCGAGTTCCTGTGGTAATCGAAGTTTGTATGCTACTGGCCCAATCCTAGCAAGGATTTTGAATGGCCCGATGTACCTTGGATTTAGTTTCCCGCGTTTGCCGAATCGTATCATTCCTTTCCAAGGGGAAACTTTTAGTAGTACACGATCACCCACCTGGAATTCCAAGGGTTTGCGTCGTTTGTCTATGTAACTCTTTTGCCGATCGCGAGACGCTTTCAGTCTTTCTCGAATTTAAACGATCTTTTCTATGGTTTCCCTTATGATTTCAGGGCCAGTGAGGGTGCTATTAGAGACTTGCCCTCTAGCTAGCTGTGTATCCCCCACCTCAGCCCAACACAGGGGTGATCTGCATTTGCGACCACAAAGAGCTTCGAATGGAGCGACTTTGATGCTAGTATGATAGCTATTATTGTAGGAGAATTCAATAAGCGGTAGATGGGTATCCCATGCTTTACCGAAGTCTATCACACAAGCTCTTAACATGTCTTCCAACGTTTGAATGGTTCGTTCGCTCTGTCCGTCAGTTTGTGGGTGGTAGGTCGTACTCATGTCAAGCCTAGTTCCCAAGGATTTTTGTAGAGACTGCCAAAACCGTGAGGTAAATCTACTATCTCTATCGGAGATAATGGATATCGGCACACCATGGAGTCGTACAATCTCTTTGATGTACGTTCTAGTCAGCTTCTCCATCTTGTCGGTTTCTTTTATCGGTAGGAAGTGTGCTGATTTGGTCAATCTGTCTACGATTACCCATATGGTGTCAAGCCCGCCCGATGTCTTAGGCAGCTTGGTTATGAAGTCCATGGTTATTCGTTCCCACTTCCACTCAGGTATATCCGGCTGTTGTAATAGCCCGGATGGTTTCTGGTATTCGATTTTGACCTTGGCGCAAGTCAGGCACTTGCTCACATAGGTAGCAATCTCAGCTTTCATGTTCGGCCACCAGTATAATTTCTTGAGGTCCAGATACATCTTATCCGACCCGGGATGGATGGAGTATCGAGTCTTGTGTGCTTCATTCTTGACGACGTCTCGGAGTCCACCGAACTTCGGTGTCCAAATCCGGTTCATGATATAACGTGCTCCATCATCCTTGACTTCTAAGTTTTTATCCATTCCCCTTAATGTCTCTCCTGCCACCTTTTCTGGTTTCAAAGCTTCCAGTTGAACTTCCTTGATTTGTATGGTCAGGTGGGAATGGATTGTCATTGTTAAGGATTTTACTCGGCGGCCCGAGTACTCCTTCCTGCTTAGAGCATCGGCCACTACATTGGCCTTGCCCGGATGATAACGAATTTCGCACTCGTAGTCATTCAGCAACTCTACCCATCTCCTCTGTCGCATGTTGAGCTCTTTCTGATTGAGGATATGCTGAAGACTTTTGTGATAAGTGAAGATAGTGCATTTCGTCCCGTAGAGGTAGTGTCTCCAGATCTTCAAAGCGAATACTACTGCTCCTAATTCCAGGTCGTGCGTAGTATAATTAATCTCGTGTGTCTTAAGCTGTCTTGATGCATACACGATAACCTTCCCTCTCTTCATGAGCACACATCTGAGGCCTTGATTCGAAGCATCACAGTACACTACGAAGTCTTCGGTTCCCTCTGGGAGAGACAAGATCGGTGCTCTGCATAGGGCTTGTTTTAACATTTGGAAAGCAGCTTCTTGTTTCCAAGTATATGACCGTTTGTAAAAGTTTCACACATACTAATTTAGTCGGGACATAATTAATATATTTATGTTTTAAAAAGATCTTTATCGGTTACTTCATTAGTTGCAAAGTGCATACCAGTCATATGTGATTAAGATATAATAGTCCTTCGAATAGATGACCCTAACTCCAAGACCACAACCAAACAAGGACAGGAAGTGAAACAAAGATACATAAATTCTAAGTCTATAGCATCTTAGTTACATAAGACCTTAGCGCATCCACTTAGCAGCTATTGATCTATAAATAAAGACCTATTTAATTCTCAGATAATTTATTATAGTAACACAAAATACTCCTATAGTATTTGTAAATGTTTAGTTTTGAGTTCTTAAAGTATCCTTTGTAGTGTGTTATTAGGTTTGTTAGATTTGTTGCCCATCCTGACCATCCCCCGGTATATGCAAGTCAATTCCCGGACAGATTAGTTGATCAGGCTATATCCTTCCCAGACTTAATCCACATATACTAAGGCATACTCAAAATGTTCAACTCTTCTTCTTTTGCTTTATGTTTTCGCTAGTTATGATACCATGCGAGCATGTAATGTATGTATGTATACTTTAATCAAGAAAATCATTTATTTTCTAAAAGTATATTTATTTGAAAAATGCACAAATCAGAGACTATTAGTCCCAATTGTGTTTATAGTTTGTATATCTTATGTGGTTTGATATACTTAATTCACTATAAACTGTGCTCTGATACCAATCTGTCACACCCCCAAACCAAGGATGGCGGAAATGTCCGGGGGTGGAGGACTTCATGTATAGTATCATAACAACAATTGTAATAGTAATTCAAGCAAACACAACCAACATATATATAATTGAAAAAGTTACATCATTGTATGAATTACATGTTTACGAATCAATTACAATATGTTGACAAAATATGAAATAGTAGACGCCTTAGCGTCCCATTCTCAAAAGCACTTGGTTACCTGTTTAATGATTTCCTGAGAATACAAGTTGTTTGAAAAAGTGTCAACACAAAGGTTGGTGAGTTCATAAGCTTTTGTTTGGTATTATTAAAAGCCTTTCGTTTGTAAAAGTAGTATTTGTTTTAGAAAAATCCAATATTTTCCTTAAAATGTATATGTAGTCTTAAATCCAAAGACCGAAATGTATAAGTAACTTTTCTTACTTATAATAAATAATGTAAGTTTAAATCGACATAAACTCGTTTAATTTTAATGAAGTTCCCGTAAATTCTAATATTCATTAATACTTTATGTGAGTTTATTAAAGCCTTTTCTTGTAAAAGTAGTGTTCGTTCCAGAAAATCCAATATTTTCCTTAATGTGTAAATGTAGTCTTAAAACCCAAAGACTGAAATGTACAAGTAGTGTTCGTTCCTTATAGTAAAACAATGCAAGTTTAAATCGACATAAACTCGTTTGATTTTAGTGAAATCCCCGTAAATTCTATGTTTGTTAATACCATATGTGAGTTATTATAACCATGCTATGACCTAGTTGGCCTGAAACGACGTTCTTCAGGCGTCGGAAATGTTATGACATTTGTCACCCCAGACCTATCGGTCTAGCTGTTGCATGCAGCTAAGGTGTGGGTTTGTCAGACCCAATATAGATCTATACACAAGTATCACGCTCTCCCTCGAGGAGACTCTGGTTATAATACAGGACTTATTTGTAAATTGAATCGAATGTCTCACAGAAGTCATTAACGAATTTACGTGTAGTGTAATGAAAACTTGGTACCGTATGGCCGTACCTTGCTTAATGAAAATATCCTTTGTATAAATGTACCCTTTTTAAATGTATGTGTTATGTAATGTTTCATAAAGTCATTAACGGAATTACGTGTTATGAAAACTTGGTACCGTATGGCCGTACCTTGCTTAATGAAAATATCCTTTGTATAAATGTACCCCTTTTAAATGTATGTATTATGTAATGTATCATAAACTATACCTATTATAGTTTATCAACCAAGGGTAGTACGTAGTAATGTATGCAAACTATATTCAAAATAGTTTATTAAATGTTTGAATGTATCGGTTGTACTTTGATTATAATCACTTGTTATTCTTTATATTTTATATGTCCAAATCCATTTGTAAACTGATGTGTGTCTAAATATTAAGATAAAATGTCATATATTGCAATAACATATAATCACATAAAGATATACACCTTGCTCAACATGTTACAAGGTGAAATGAAATTGACAGCAACTTTTTGTTGTATACAGTTTCTGTTACTGTTCTTAGCAAATTTATAGAAAAATCATCAAAGCTCTAAATCCAAATCCGCAAATTCTGAGAGTTTGGAATATGAGTCTAGTTTGTTCGTAAATTTTATCATGATTTTTAGTGATCTCTAACAGAGGTGAAAATGTTCATAATCACAGACTGGTCCGGGCTTGCCTTTGAAATGATAGGCAGTTTTGTAAAAATCACCATAAATTGTAGAAAAATCATATGGAGATGTGCAAGTAGCCATTTTAAAGCTAAGAGTTTGAACTACTTGCACCTGGAACAGTTTTGAAAACTAAAATATTTAAGTTGACCAAAACAGTCCGTGATCGAAGTTCATCTTTTCTGATGTAATCTGATAGAAAAAGTTTAATTGTGTTCTTGATGATTTTACTTGTATTCCCCCCTTAAAACTTAAGAAAAACATGTAAATGTAGGGGTATGAACTCACCTTATGTGATTTCAGTAGATGAAAGTGAGATAGAGGAAGTGTTCAACCCAAGAACACTAAGAAGATGTCTTGATGATTCGAGAATCTAACACCGAATAAGATGGAATTTGTGTAAGATATCAATGATTTGAGTATAATGGAGTTTAATAATTATGTGAATGATGAAGATACTTACTAATTGAAGAAAGAAATCCCTGGAGAAAGCCTTGAAGTTCTTGAAGTTGAGAGAAAAGATGAGAGAATTTTGGAGAGTGTTCTTGGTTGCTAAGTGTAGAATGAAAGGGCTTTTAAGGAGAATGAGGAGAGAGGACCAATCCTCCAGCTCTTAGAACGTGGGAAGAGCTGGAGATAGGGTGTAAAGGTCCCCCAAGGAGACAAGGGGTGGTTGGAAAGAATGGCTGATCATAGAGTGAGGTGGTGGTGGCTTGCTTTTGTCATAAAATAAGGAAAAGCAAATATTCCCTCAATAATTAGTCCAACCACCAATTCTTTTAATACATTTTTATAAAAACCCTGGAGATTTATATATTTTGGGGCCTTAGTTTATAAAATAAAGTTTTGGGTGAAAATCCCACGTTAAAATAATGAAAAACGGAGTTAAAACGAAGTCGTAGTCGAAAAACCGGTAAAAAGGGGCCGTCTGCGAGACCTCTCGCATGGGCTGTCTGAGAGGCTTCTCATGCGAGGCTTCTGTCCTGAGAGGCTTCTAATGAGAGGCTTCGGTCCTGAGAGGCTTCTCATGAGAGGCTTCGGTCCTGAGAGGCTTCTCATGAGAGGCTTCGGTCCTGAGAGGCTTCTCCTGAGAGTTTTCGCTTCTAATAGGAGGGTTTTGGTTCCTTAAGGTTATTTTACTCGTTTTTACCCCGTTTCAAGTGGTTTTTGACCCGGTTAAGGGTCGGGATGGCCCGAATGATTACAAAAAGTTAAAGTAACTTTTGAGAGAGATTTGGGAGAGATTTCAAATAGAAAGAGATAGAGTGAAAACGATTTAGAGAGGTTTCGTTTGTGATTAATTTGAGTGTCCGGCTTCACAACGCAAGGTTCGTAAACCCCGTTAAACCGTGTTTTAGTGTCGTACACACTCCCGATGAGTGTGCAATAATGTTTTATCGTTTTGGTTCAATGTTTACTTAGGAAATTCAACACACGAACTTTCCAAATGATGTTTCTCTCATTAAGATATTGCATTGTACAGTAATTACATAGTGTAAACCCTAATATACAAGGGTTAATTGACTCGATTGGTTTTGACTTGTTGACTTTGTTTGACTTTGACTTGACTCAATTTTGACGGTTGTCACATCATCCCCCCGTTAGAAGGAATTTCGTCCCGAAATTTGCATTTGACTGGGACATCAAGAGTTTGGGAAAAGATGTGGGTATTTTTGTTTCATTTGATCTTCGCGTTCCCAGGTGAACTCAGGCCCTCGTTTAGCGTTCCAACGGACCTTCACGATGGGAATACGACTTTGTTTCGTTCGTTTGACTTCCCGATCCATGATTTCGACTGGTTCCTCCACGAAGTGGAGATTTTCGTTAACTTCGATTTCGTCGAGTGGTATTACGAGTGTCTCATCAGACAAACACTTCTTTAGGTTCGACACGTGAAATGTGTGATGTACTTTGTCGAGTTCCTGTGGTAATCGAAGTTTGTATGCTACTGGCCCAATCCTAGCAAGGATTTTGAATGGCCCGATGTACCTTGGATTTAGTTTCCCGCGTTTGCCGAATCGTATCAATCCTTTCCAAGGGGAAACTTTTAGTAGTACACGATCACCCACCTGGAATTCCAAGGGTTTGCGTCGTTTGTCTATGTAACTCTTTTGCCGATCGCGAGACGCTTTCAGTCTTTCTCGAATTTGAACGATCTTTTCTATGGTTTCCCTTATGATTTCAGGGCCAGTGAGGGTGCTATTAGAGACTTGCCCTCTAGCTAGCTGTGTATCCCCCACCTCAGCCCAACACAGGGGTGATCTGCATTTGCGACCGCAAAGAGCTTCGAATGGAGCGACTTTGATGCTAGTATGATAGCTATTATTGTAGGAGAATTCGATAAGCGGTAGATGGGTATCCCATGCTTTACCGAAGTCTATCACACAAGCTCTTAACATGTCTTCCAACGTTTGAATGGTTCGTTCGCTCTGTCTGTCGGTTTGTGGGTGGTAGGTCGTACTCATGTCAAGCCTAGTTCCCAAGGATTTTTGTAGAGACTGCCAAAACCGTGAGGTAAATCTACTATCTCTATCGGAGATAATGGATATCGGCACACCATGGAGTCGTACAATCTCTTTGATGTACGTTCTAGTCAGCTTCTCCATCTTGTCGGTTTCTTTTATCGGTAGGAAGTGTGCTGATTTGGTCAATCTGTCTACGATTACCCATATGGTGTCAAGCCCGCCCGATGTCTTAGGCAGCTTGGTTATGAAGTCCATGGTTATTCGTTCCCACTTCCACTCAGGTATATCCGGCTGTTGTAATAGCCCGGATGGTTTCTGGTATTCGATTTTGACCTTGGCGCAAGTCAGGCACTTGCTCACATAGGTAGCAATCTCAGCTTTCATGTTCGGCCACCAGTATAATTTCTTGAGGTCCAGATACATCTTATCCGACCCGGGATGGATGGAGTATCGAGTCTTGTGTGCTTCATTCTTGACGACGTCTCGGAGTCCACCGAACTTCGGTGTCCAAATCCGATTCATGATATAACGTGCTCCATCATCCTTGACTTCTAAGTTTTTATCCATTCCCCTTAATGTCTCTCCTGCCACCTTTTCTGGTTTCAAAGCTTCCAGTTGAACTTCCTTGATTTGTATGGTCAGGTGGGAATGGATTGTCATTGTTAAGGATTTTACTCGGCGGCCCGAGTACTCCTTCCTGCTTAGAGCATCGGCCACTACATTGGCCTTGCCCGGATGATAACGAATTTCGCACTCGTAGTCATTCAGCAACTCTACCCATCTCCTCTGTCGCATGTTGAGCTCTTTCTGATTGAGGATATGCTGAAGACTTTTGTGATAAGTGAAGATAGTGCATTTTGTGCCGTAGAGGTAGTGTCTCCAGATCTTCAAAGCGAATACTACTGCTCCTAATTCCAGGTCGTGCGTAGTATAATTAATCTCGTGTGTCTTAAGCTGTCTTGATGCATACACGATAACCTTCCCTCTCTGCATGAGCACACATCTGAGGCCTTGATTCGAAGCATCACAGTACACTACGAAGTCTTCGGTTCCCTCTGGGAGAGACAAGATCGGTGCTCTGCATAGGGCTTGTTTTAACATTTGGAAAGCAGCTTCTTGTTTCCAAGTATATGACCGTTTGTAAAAGTTTCACACATACTAATTTAGTCGGGACATAATTAATATATTTATGTTTTAAAAAGATCTTTATCGGTTACTTCATTAGTTGCAAAGTGCATACCAGTCATATGTGATTAAGATATAATAGTCCTTCGAATAGATGACCCTAACTCCAAGACCACAACCAAACAAGGACAGGAAGTGAAACAAAGATACATAAATTCTAAGTCTATAGCATCTTAGTTACATAAGACCTTAGCGCATCCACTTAGCAGCTATTGATCTATAAATAAAGACCTATTTAATTCTCAGATAATTTATTATAGTAACACAAAATACTCCTATAGTATTTGTAAATGTTTAGTTTTGAGTTCTTAAAGTATCCTTTGTAGTGTGTTATTAGGTTTGTTAGATTTGTTGCCCATCCTGACCATCCCCCGGTATATGCAAGTCAATTCCCGGACAGATTAGTTGATCAGGCTATATCCTTCCCAGACTTAATCCACATATACTAAGGCATACTCAAAATGTTCAACTCTTCTTCTTTTGCTTTATGTTTTCGCTAGTTATGATACCATGCGAGCATGTAATGTATGTATGTATACTTTAATCAAGAAAATCATTTATTTTCTAAAAGTATATTTATTTGAAAAATGCACAAATCAGAGACTATTAGTCCCAATTGTGTTTATAGTTTGTATATCTTATGTGGTTTGATATACTTAATTCACTATAAACTGTGCTCTGATACCAATCTGTCACACCCCCAAACCAAGGATGGCGGAAATGTCCGGGGGTGGAGGACTTCATGTATAGTATCATAACAACAATTGTAATAGTAATTCAAGCAAACACAACCAACATATATATAATTGAAAAAGTTACATCATTGTATGAATTACATGTTTACGAATCAATTACAATATGTTGACAAAATATGAAATAGTAGACGCCTTAGCGTCCCATTCTCAAAAGCACTTGGTTACCTGTTTAATGATTTCCTGAGAATACAAGTTGTTTGAAAAAGTGTCAACACAAAGGTTGGTGAGTTCATAAGCTTTTGTTTGGTATTATTAAAAGCCTTTCGTTTGTAAAAGTAGTATTTGTTTTAGAAAAATCCAATATTTTCCTTAAAATGTATATGTAGTCTTAAATCCAAAGACCGAAATGTATAAGTAACTTTTCTTACTTATAATAAATAATGTAAGTTTAAATCGACATAAACTCGTTTAATTTTAATGAAGTTCCCGTAAATTCTAATATTCATTAATACTTTATGTGAGTTTATTAAAGCCTTTTCTTGTAAAAGTAGTGTTCGTTCCAGAAAATCCAATATTTTCCTTAATGTGTAAATGTAGTCTTAAAACCCAAAGACTGAAATGTACAAGTAGTGTTCGTTCCTTATAGTAAAACAATGCAAGTTTAAATCGACATAAACTCGTTTGATTTTAGTGAAATCCCCGTAAATTCTATGTTTGTTAATACCATATGTGAGTTATTATAACCATGCTATGACCTAGTTGGCCTGAAACGACGTTCTTCAGGCGTCGGAAATGTTATGACATTTGTCACCCCAGACCTATCGGTCTAGCTGTTGCATGCAGCTAAGGTGTGGGTTTGTCAGACCCAATATAGATCTATACACAAGTATCACGCTCTCCCTCGAGGAGACTCTGGTTATAATACAGGACTTATTTGTAAATTGAATCGAATGTCTCACAGAAGTCATTAACGAATTTACGTGTAGTGTAATGAAAACTTGGTACCGTATGGCCGTACCTTGCTTAATGAAAATATCCTTTGTATAAATGTACCCTTTTTAAATGTATGTGTTATGTAATGTTTCATAAAGTCATTAACGGAATTACGTGTTATGAAAACTTGGTACCGTATGGCCGTACCTTGCTTAATGAAAATATCCTTTGTATAAATGTACCCTTTTTAAATGTATGTATTATGTAATGTATCATAAACTATACCTATTATAGTTTATCAACCAAGGGTAGTACGTAGTAATGTATGCAAACTATATTCAAAATAGTTTATTAAATGTTTGAATGTATCGGTTGTACTTTGATTATAATCACTTGTTATTCTTTATATTTTATATGTCCAAATCCATTTGTAAACTGATGTGTGTCTAAATATTAAGATAAAATGTCATATATTGCAATAACATATAATCACATAAAGATATACACCTTGCTCAACATGTTACAAGGTGAAATGAAATTGACAGCAACTTTTTGTTGTATACAGTTTCTGTTACTGTTCTTAGCAAATTTATAGAAAAACCATCAAAGCTCTAAATCCAAATCCGCAAATTCTGAGAGTTTGGAATATGAGTCTAGTTTGTTCGTAAATTTTATCATGATTTTTAGTGATCTCTAACAGAGGTGAAAATGTTCATAATCACAGACTGGTCCGGGCTTGCCTTTGAAATGATAGGCAGTTTTGTAAAAATCACCATAAATTGTAGAAAAATCATATGGAGATGTGCAAGTAGCCATTTTAAAGCTAAGAGTTTGAACTACTTGCACCTGGAACAGTTTTGAAAACTAAAATATTTAAGTTGACCAAAACAGTCCGTGATCGAAGTTCATCTTTTCTGATGTAATCTGATAGAAAAAGTTTAATTGTGTTCTTGATGATTTTACTTGTATTCCCCCCTTAAAACTTAAGAAAAACATGTAAATGTAGGGGTATGAACTCACCTTATGTGATTTCAGTAAATGAAAGTGAGATAGAGGAAGTGTTCAACCCAAGAACACTAAGAAGATGTCTTGATGATTCGAGAATCTAACACCGAATAAGATGGAATTTGTGTAAGATATCAATGATTTGAGTAGAATGGAGTTTAATAATTATGTGAATGATGAAGATACTTACTAATTGAAGAAAGAAATCCCTGGAGAAAGCCTTGAAGTTCTTGAAGTTGAGAGAAAAGATGAGAGAATTTTGGAGAGTGTTCTTGGTTGCTAAGTGTAGAATGAAAGGGCTTTTAAGGAGAATGAGGAGAGAGGACCAATCCTCCAGCTCTTAGAACATGGGAAGAGCTGGAGATAGGGTGTAAAGGTCCCCCAAGGAGACAAGGGGTGGTTGGAAAGAATGGTTGATCATAGAGTGAGGTGGTGGTGGCTTGCGTTTGTCATAAAATAAGGAAAAGCAAATATTCCCTCAATAATTAGTCCAACCACCAATTCTTTTAATACATTTTTATAAAAACCCTGGAGATTTATATATTTTGGGGCCTTAGTTTATAAAATAAAGTTTTGGGTGAAAATCCCACGTTAAAATAATGAAAAACGGAGTTAAAACGAAGTCGTAGTCGAAAAACCGGTAAAAAGGGGCCGTCTGCGAGACCTCTCGCATGGGCTGTCTGAGAGGCTTCTCATGCGAGGCTTCTGTCCTGAGAGGCTTCTAATGAGAGGCTTCGGTCCTGAGAGGCTTCTCATGAGAGGCTTCGGTCCTGAGAGGCTTCTCATGAGAGGCTTCGGTCCTGAGAGGCTTCTCCTGAGAGTTTTCGCTTCTAATAGGAGGGTTTTGGTTCCTTAAGGTTATTTTACTCGTTTTTACCCCGTTTCAAGTGGTTTTTGACCCGGTTAAGGGTCGGGATGGCCCGAATGATTACAAAAAGTTAAAGTAACTTTTGAGAGAGATTTGGGAGAGATTTCAAATAGAAAGAGATAGAGTGAAAACGATTTAGAGAGGTTTCGTTTGTGATTAATTTGAGTGTCCGGCTTCACAACGCAAGGTTCGTAAACCCCGTTAAACCGTGTTTTAGTGTCGTACACACTCCCGATGAGTGTGCAATAATGTTTTATCGTTTTGGTTCAATGTTTACTTAGGAAATTCAACACACGAACTTTCCAAATGATGTTTCTCTCATTAAGATATTGCATTGTACAGTAATTACATAGTGTAAACCCTAATATACAAGGGTTAATTGACTCGATTGGTTTTGACTTGTTGACTTTGTTTGACTTTGACTTGACTCAATTTTGACGGTTGTCACAATTTAGATCGACAAAACATTCGGTTGGGTGGTTCTTCCCCAAGTCCACAACCAGGCAAGGAACAGGAAATAGGGCGGAATCACACATCCTAAATCTTGTTGAGTCTACATTATATGCCACTCTTGCATATACACCTAGCAACGATAGATTAACCTAATGAGTTCTTATACTCTATTCTTGAACTTGACCTGCAGTACAAGTGGTCTTCCTCGGATATCTCGCATGGGTACTTCTGAAGTTTTGAAGTGATATACGATATAAGGGTTCGCGTTATGGATTGGAAGAATTTCATCTGACAGCTGATTAAGGAAAAAGTTCTTTTACACGGCATAAAAAAAATTGGCATGGTAAGGATCAAGCCAAACTATGTCGGATGAGGATGTCGGAGCTCCTCAACGAAGTAGATATTAAGTTATTCTAGAAGAGATGATTACTAGGATGACAAACAATTCTATGTACATAAGTTTTCAGCGCCTTCAGTTTTATTCCGTTATTTTGCTACGAATCCCCTTTTTAATTCAAAATTGGCGGATACTACTAATACAAAGGTTCTGATAATTTGAAACTATGAACTTTCACGGAATGATTCTTACTAGGTCCCTCTATCATCGCTTGGTGTACACAAGTCATGTATAATTAGGATTGGTAAGACAGTTGACTGAGCAACCCTGCCCTAAATCCACAACCAAACAAGGAACGGGAAATGAGGCGGGATCACTCACCTTAAATCTACAAATCTTAATTATAAATGACCCTAATGTATACACTAAGCCATCATAGCTTACCTAATATGGTTCTTAGTTTTATATGAGTGCTGTGATTTGGTTCGAATGAACGAGTAATTATAATTATAAATAAATTATTGTGGTTTGGAAGCGTACCAAAAATATAGCAGGGTTCTTTGATGCTTCCCCATTCTTTGGGGTCAAACTCCTCCTGCTCCCCCGTCATTCTTTTATGTTGGACAGTCCCTCTTGTAATGTCCTATTTCACCGCAAAGATGACATGTTGGACTGGTTCCAACGTTGTTAGTAGAAGTGATGAATTCGACAGGAGTCCTACAGATACGGGCGGTGTGCCCCTTCATGTCGCATCTATTGCAATGCAGCACTCGGCAGGCCCCATGATGATGGTAGTTGCACTTGCTGCAGTGGGGGAGGTTTCCTAAGTACGGCGTGGTCGGTGTTGGGATAGTAGGGCTGATGGGGGTATTAACTGCCCCAGCTTGTTGCCCTTCTGTAGGCCCTTAAGTTGAACAACTCCCTTTCTTGTTCTCGAACTTTCGTTTCAGAACATTAGGTTTGAAGTTCAGAGTGTCTTTACAAGTAGACATTTGTTGCTGAAATTGGTTATCACCACGATCGGGATTGCCGATCACATTTCCACTAACATTTGTGTTGTTAGCATTAAGGTGAGCCATGACAGTTGCTATGGCTGATGTGACTGCAGCTTGAAACGTAGTCGCATCTATCTGAAGGATTTGTGTTTTATCGGAGGGTTGGTTACGTTTCTTCGGAGGCATGATTCTGTTACAAAATGAGAAAATGGGCTCATGAGCGATTATGGTTGGCTTTAGATGTATTCTAATAATTTATATTAATATAAAATTTTCGTTTCGTCATACTGATCTCAAAGATTTGACCTACATCCCTATGATGCAGTCCCGATAAAAGAGTAGAAGGGAGTTTCTAGAATGGTTACCAAACGAGTGTCATCTGAACGAAGTTATCTTTGGTTGGTGGATACTATGATTCAATTTTCGAAAAGATTTGAAAGTAATTCATAATAGAGTCTACGATAAATCGACTTATGAATTTGAGAAGTAATCACTCTCGATTGAGATTTCGTGATCTGAATTATTGTTATTAGCCAATACAGGAAAAGACGATACGTTCGAATCCTAATGTGAGTAATGTATTCATTAACTCACTAAGTTGCATTATTTATTAGTTATTACTGTGACGAAAAGGCACTCAAACACTTCGCATGAAACACGCGTGGTTCTCCTCTGTTCTCCGTTCTATTCTGGGTGATAATGATTTGTTCTCTCCTGTTATTTATAGGGTGTCCTTCTCCTTCGTAGGTATATTGAATTTCTTTGCCGTCTTACTTCCGATTCTTACACTGATCTCCGTCACCTCATAATGAAGAGTTCGAATCCTGGAAGTTCATGTGATTGTAAGTTTTTCGTTTTTTTATACTGTTCTCGATGATTCAACCTACATATATGCTACGTTTCTATAGTACGGTAAAAGCATTTAAGTTATTAAGACAGAGCATTGACGTTAACACCTTAAGTCGGTTCGGGTTTTACGCGGAGGCATCTTTTACTATAAAGATTAAAAGAGGAAACGATTGTAAGATATCAAGAATGAACATGAATTTGATATCTCATAACCAAAACACTTAGTTCGATAGGGATCTTGTAAGGAATTGGAATTAGAAGTTCAATATAAGTACGACTTGTAACAAAATAATGTGAAATTGAGTGGTTATTTTTCAAAATGTAAGAAGTAAATGTCGATTGTATAGGTGTATTAAGTACATAGAGTTTGGAAAACTTGTCCTTAAACATGTCTACAATACACCACAATTCTGGGAAAAACATCGACATTAAAATGACCTACCGAAAATGGATTTTCGCGGTCGAACTGAAAAAGCATGAAAAAAATAACTCTAAGACATCTCCGAAGACTTAGACTATAACCAAAATAGTAAACAGAGGACGAGTAGTGTATGATCTACTTCCTACTAGATTCGGCCCTGGGTTTGGCTAACTGGCGTTCAATTTCGCCTATCTTGTACAGCATGATGTTCTCATAATCGTTGCACTTCGGCTTGCGAAGCCTCCAGTTCTCCGTGCAAGAAGTTGGTACGATCCCTTGTTGCGTTATGATTGTCTTCCAGGTTGCGAAGACGAACAACGTCGACACCAGTGGTAGCCTCAATCTGCACCACTCGGTTGATGATAACTCTTCCCTGTTCCGTGTAGCGAGAAACACGACGAATCAGCACAGGAAGTGCTCTATCTGCTGAACCTCTAGCTTCTAGATTGTAGAAGCTTCGGTCTCCTTGGTAGGGGGAATTTTGACCTTGTCCATGACTCCACCTGTCTAGGTTTATGGCCCACAGAGGCGTGGGGCTTTGAAAGTTCGGATGAGGGTTTGGGTTCTGAGTAACTGGAGGTGGATTGTAAGCTTTTGATCCAGAACCGTCGTCCTCGTGAAAGACTTCAGCATAATCATCGTCTAGGGGAAATTGCAAGCTCATCTTCTGGTTCGGCACCGAGCCAACCAGCATTCTCTTGATTAGGATAGTACGGATCTCTGGGAGGATGGAATCCAACCATTTTTATCTAAGCGAGAAATAGGGATAAGAGAAATATAAATATAACTTAAGGGTAAGAAGGTAATTTTTGTGATAAGACCTACACCGGGTCCTCCTATAATTACCTTGTGTATACAAATCACATACAATCAAGATCGAATAGGCCGTTAGATAAGTAGCTTCACTTTAAGTCCACATCCAAACAAGGAAAAGGGTCTAAAGCGAAATCATAAATCCTAAGCCTATAAAATCTCAATCATGTGTAACTTTAAAGTATGCATTTTGCAATTATAGACCTGCCAGTGAAGGTTTTTAGTTTTTTTTTATGGGTAAGATTTTATTTATTTGACGATCCTAGATCTAACAAAATATCGAGGTTCACACGATTATTACGGTTCTTATAGTTTTACAAAATACTCCTATAGTATTTCAAATTTGCAAGCTTGATTTTTTTTTTGTATTTTATTTGGTAAGTTTTTGACTTGTTGCTCACTACGACCATTCCCCGACATACGTTGGTCACATCTAGGATAAATATAGTTGATCAGGCTATATTTATTCCCGATCTGATTACATACCCCGAGGCCTAATCGTAGTGTCGCAACTTGCCTTAATACTTTTGTATAGTTTTGACTATGATACAAGACCGACAAAATGTCTAAATGTTTCATAAAAAGTGAGAAATCATTTAACTGTATCAATTGCATAAGTTTTAAACTTGTTGAAATCCTTTTTGTTTTAGTTTCACAAAAATCATTTGTGTTCGGCTTGTATCCCCCCCCCCCCTGAAAACATTAAAAATCATAAAAATGTAGGGGTATGAACTCACTGTTGTTGTGTGAAAACGTCGACTGGAAACGAAGATCCTCGGGTTGTTGTACGACACTTAACATAATCCTAATAACAATCAAATACATAATGTATCTAAATTAGCAATTTCATTAGATAAAGTGTTACATAAACACTTGCTTTCGGTCAAGGAATGTTACCGGGACTTGGTTGAATCGGAAAACGAGTTTTTCACTGCTCAAGAGACGTGTACGGCCGTGAACAGGGGTTTACGGCCGTGAAGGGAGTTTACGGTCGACAGGCAGTTTACGGCCGTGAACTGGGTTTACGGCCTTTGAAGATTCGATGAGTGTACGGTCGTAAACGGGTTTACGGCCTTTGAAGATTTGAAGATATGAAGTGTGTACGGCCATAAACTCAAGAACAAGGGTGTTTGATTTCGCAGAAAACGTGTTCCAGATGCTCCCAATCGACCCCAAATGATGATTTTTGATGTTTTCGGAAGAAAAGAGGCGTTTTAGGTGTTTACGGTCAGGGATTCTAGAGAGAGAATGAGAGAGTTTCCGGTCAAAAGTGTTCAAATGAGGGTGGGGGTCTCATATTTATAGGGATTTTGTGGTCGGTGGGTGGGGTCCACCCGACGTTGGCCGTAAACGAGTGTACGGCCGTACAAGGGTTTACGGCCGTAAACTCACTAAGGCCGAAATTTTTTTTGATTTTTCGAGAGGTTCGGGTTTTCGCGTGATTTGGTTCCGACTCGCATATGTAAATTTAATTATATAAAACTAGATGATTTTCTAAATCAAGAAGTTTGACGGAAAAATTAATAAAATTCAAATTTTATTAATGGAAATCGTATAACAGAAACAGAAAAAGGTTCGGGTTGTCACAAACATCCCTCCACGTTAGATAGCCACCGCATGGCTATGATAGGATCCTGATTCCCATCGAAAGTCGGGGGCTTCGTATTATCGAATTCCCGGTACTGAAAAGCTCGCCCTGTCCCCGTACCCGCAGCCGCCACGGCTGCAGAGGCCGCAGCAGCCGCAGTCTTAGCAATAGCTGCGTATCTGTCATCAAAATACTCCATCCTGGCGGTCTTGATAGACCCAAAAATCTCCGGAATCTGACCCCGGACAATCTCGACCACCTCCTCGCGGATGATCTCTCTGACCCGATCCTCTGTCAACGCTGGCCTATCCTGGTTGCCAGCTCCTGATCGTGACCCGGATCCGATCTCAAATCGCCTCGTAACCACCATACTAAAAATACACTAGGAAGATATCAGATAATTCGCATAAACAACGGGGAACCAACTCCCAACTAAACCCTAGGGGTTGTGGCTTCCTTGCTACGTGTTTGGGTCCTATGCTTTCAATAGTACTGGCCCATACTACTTTCCACACCTACCCATATTTGTCTCAAGTATCATCACAACGCCCTAACAATATACATATGCACGGGGAGCACTCAATCCTCGCTCCTAGAGGAAGGCTAATTATCTCGTAACTGTCCGACTAACCCCACACAACTCATCCATGAAACTTCCACCAACCCTGCAGCACTAGTGTATACTAGTCATACATAACGTTGGACCCTATAGACTTTCGAATACCTGATCTTACCCTAAGCCCTTCATCAAACAAGAACAGGAAATAAGGCCAAACCAAACATTCTCAGGCTATAAGATATTAATTATGTACAGCCGTGATGCATACACTAAGCAACTACAGTAATGATGTCAATTTCATATAAGGAAAACCCCTAGGCTATCAATCATCATATAATCAGGCAATTCTATCATGCAATTCCTGAAGATCCCTAGCCTAGTACTAAGCATGCGGTTCTAACATATCACAATATCAAATAACTGCATGGTATTTTGGGGTTTACTTACTGGCTTCGACTGATCGTACACTCTGCATCCTCCTTTCTTATTTTGAAAACCATTTGAAAATCATTTTAAAAATCTTTTCCTCGGTTTGAGACTGGATTCACACGAGTGTTCCTCCAATTCACTCAAACCAAGGCTCTGATACCAACTTGTAACATCCAAAAATTCAAGCCAATTTAAAACTTTTTCAACCATTCAAAACCATTAAGTTGTTATAAGGCTTTTTGAAAATAGTTTAGACATCATAGTATCCCAGAAATCAAGATCATAAAAATGTGAGAATGTGCACGATCACGCCTTCGTCTTCCCGCGATCATCTGAGATACTTGAAACAAAATCCAAAAACTGTAAGCCTGAACCTTAGTGAGTTCCCCCAAAATACCCGCACAACAAGTAACACACATATAATAACAGCATATTATGGGCCCAATCAACCATCGGGTTGGAATGCCCCAGGCCCTCAATGTCACACGCCCAAACCAGGATGGCGGAAACATTCGGGGGCGGATGACTTCATGTAGTATCATAACAGTTGAATATTTGTAAAGAAAGTAAACACAACCATCATAAATATAATTTAAAAGTTACATTGTTGAATACAATACATGTCTCAAAATAAATTACAATATGATGATTTAATAAGTTTTAAGACTGACTTCTTAGCGTCCCTTTTCCAAAAGCTGAAGATTTACCTGTATTACTGAATTCCTGAGAATACAAGCTGTTTTGAAAGAGTATCAGCATAAAGCTGGTGAGTTCATAAGCATTTAGTTTTGATGGAAAATGTTCTTTGATCCTTTTGAAAAGTGTTCCTCAAGGAAATCCCATATTTTCTTAATAAAAGCATGTTTGAAACCCATTTCTTCCATGACTTCCAGATTCATACAGAAACGTACAATCCAAGGAGTCATGGAATGAATATGAATATCCATTAGTTCAATGTTAAACCATCCGTTTATGAAAATACTGTGTTATCCTGGGAAAATCCTATATTTTCCCTAAAAGTAGGTTGTTGGTTATCCATTCTAAAATGAAGTATACAAATATTTACCATACTTATATCGTTAAACGTAGTTTTCTTTGAAAAACCCTGGTTACGCCCAGTGAGATATATTATCCTCATTACATAAATAAAACTAATAAAAATATGGTGAACTAAATCCTGAATGTATTATTAATATCCTCTAGTAATCAATTGGTTATTACTCAGTGGTTAGTTTACTCGATCCATTATTACGTAAGTAAATAGCTGTTATCTACGTTGTGAGTTTTATAACCATACATTAACTTGATATGGCACGTATCGGGGCCAGTATCCTTTATGACTTTGTCACCCGTAGACCTGTCGGTCCCACTGTAGCTAGCAGCGAGGTGCGGGATAGTCAGTCCCGTATAGATCTATATACAACAGTCACGCTCTCCCTACAAGAGATTCTGGTCATATGTGTTAGTCCTACACTCTGTTTCGGTGGTGAGTGTTACCAAGGACGTGTCTCCAACTTAGACTAACAAATTTACAAGTAATAATGTTGAAAACCCTTTTTGTAATTAACATGAATCCTTTATAAAATGATATCTTTTACTTCATGATTCGTACGTTCGTTGCCTTAGTTTTGAAAACTGTTTCTGCGAGTTGATTTGTTAACCCATTTGGTAAAACTATTTTCCATGTTCAAAGTATATTGAAAATATAATTATCTTAAACAAAATAATATACTTTGAGCCCAAGATTACTTGTGCTTTTGCTTGTATTCCCCCCCTGAAAACATGAAAAACTCGGAAAAGCGTAGGGGTATGAACTCACCTGATAAGTGGTGAATCGGGCAGCGTTTCGTTTCTAGGAAGGATTGTTCTTGACGAAACAGCGGGTTTCTGGTGAAAAAATGGGCTTCACGCGGGCAGTACTTCGACTGGAAAGACTGTTTTTCTCGCGAACTTCGGGCGTCGGGACTTGCATCGTGTGCTAGGGGTGTTACCGGGGCTTCGGGATGGTTTAGAGGGGCTTGAGAGGTGTTTTAAGGTGAAAGGAATGAGAGTAGAGCAACCAAACCCGGGCAGCCCTCGCATCCTATTTATAGGAGGGGTCTCGCCTCCGAACGCAGCGTGTTCCCTAAATGAACACAACGCGTTCCCTGAACGAGCGCAGCGCGTTCCGCCGTGCGTCATGGCTTACGAAATTTGGACTTGACAGGCGACAGGACAGGCTCTGGGCTCCGAACGCGAGGCGTTCCCCATATGAACGCAGGGCGTTCCCTTTTTGGTAAGCGTGCCTCGAACTTCAGAAATTCATATATTTCGCATACGAACTCCGTTTTCGACGTTCCTTATATCCACGCGTAGGTGAGAATATGCTCTACAACTTTCATTTAGACTCCGTTGGCTGATTTTGATTTTGTTTTTAATATTATATTTTTAACGGTCGGGACAGGAAAAGTCCGTTAAAAATCCATAACTTCTTCATCCGACGTCCGTTTTCGTCTGTCTTTTCACCGTTGTACTACTATTGTCGGGATCTTCGATTCTCGTTAAGGTTGCATCTGCTAAAAGTCGCTCGATCTCTATTTCGAGTTTTTAGCTGTCTACTGCTGTATCTGAAACTTAGAAAAATCATAACCTCCTCATACGAAGTCAGATTTGGACGTTCTTTTTATGCACGTTTACGGTTTAACATAATCTACGACTTTCGTTTAGATACCTAAGGCTAAAAGTATTTTATTGAAATTTCACTTTTTACGCTTAACAGTGTTTTACCGGTTTTGTCGCGAATCTTTGATTGGTCAGAACTTCTTCGTTATAACTCGGATTTTAGTGTTCTTTATATTTATGAAAACCTTGTTACGATATCTATCACTTTATATATCCCAATTGAGATTTTTGAACATTTCATTTTTGACGCTACTTTTATTATTTCAAAAATAGGTTACAATACTTGACTTTAGAACATTACATTGACTTGAAATATCGGGTTGTCACACTCAACCATCGGGTTGGAATGCCAACATACTACGGGTCCAATCATCCTCGGGATGGTATACCCTCAGCCCACAACCATCGGGTTGGAATGCCCACATACTATGAGTCCAATCATCATCGGGATGGAATACTCTCTGCCCACAACCATCGGGTTGGAATGCCCTGGTCTGTTGGCTCTCGCACAAAGAAGATAAGCCGCAACCCACAATCAATCATGTTCACATATATCAGATAATCAGATAATAGTCTACAGACAAACAAACCAATCTACAGATCACTAAGCATAGCAACATCCTATCTACCAGGATACTGATCTAACTAATCATAACCACATAGAACATCCTATCTACCAAGATACCAATCTAACAGATCACACTAGCAGTAAAGCAGGATAACAATCCAAAGGGCCGACCTTGGTGCCTTCGACCCTTGAGTATAGTGAGGAAAACTCACCTTACAATGTCGACGGAACTAAAATATAAAACTCCCGGAACACGGCTCCAAACACCAACACCTATAACCACCAAAGGTCCACTTCCATAAATTCCCAAATTATCAAATTACTCTCAACGGTCCAACTGGTTAACCCTTAGTCAAAGTCAAAGTCAACGGTCAAGGTCAACAGTCCATGTTGACCCAACTCGTCGAGTGTAACTTACTGACTCGTCAAGTTCCTTCAGAACTCAATAAGTCGTGAAAACCCTAGTCGACTCTCCGAGTTTCCAGATAACTCGTCGAGTCCATGTAATGTCCAGAATGTTGGGAAAACCCTAACCAACTCGTCGAGTCATCTCACTGACTCGCCGAGTCCATGCAAAACCAAATACATGCAATCTTCATCCGACTCGTCGAGTTTACCATTAAACTCATCAAGTCCCTTCAGTCATTTTCTTATTCTAACGCTCTCAAGCAAAACCAAAGCTCCAAGTTGTAGATCTAGGCTCCTAGGGCATGGTTACCACGTAAAGTTGCAAACTTTACGTGCATGCAAGGCCTTAAATGCCAAAACCGAGCTAAAGAAGAAGTTTTAGGTAAGGAGAAGGCCATAACTTGCTAAAGATTAGAACTTTATGACTATAAGGGGCTAGAGGAGTCCAGATATGAACTTATAACTTCAGATCATGCCCAAAACCAGAAATAACTCCACAACAAACTAGAATTAGCCCTAAACCTTTGCATGAAGATATCTAGCTAGAGACAAGTCAAGGTAACGACTTGTTACCTTCAAGATGATGCTAAGATGAAGTAGAAATCATATCCACAAGCTTCTCCTTGCTCCATAAAATCTTCACAAAATCCACCTTCCAAGCTTCTTAACACACAAAAATGGAGAGTAGGCGCGATTAGGGTTTTCTGAGCTCAAGGGGGACGGTAAGGGAGGTAGAGGGAGGATAATGACCCTTTAAATAGGGTGTAAAACCCTTGAAATTAGGGTTTTATTTTCCAGCTCCTACTCATCGAGTAGACCTCCTAAATCACGCGGCCTAATCCGCTACTACACGACGAGTTGAGGCATCCAACTCGTCGAGTAGGTCTAAGAATGTGAATATAAGCTTTAATTTTTATACCTGCGAGTCGGGGTGTTACAAAAGATTTATCAAAAGTTTCCAAAAACATGATCTGAAATTCTGAAGGAAATAGTACAATGTTATTATCTACAATTAGCCCTTTACTGTAATTTCTTAATTTTACAGCACTATAGTATTTCATGATTGAGGTATATTGACATGTGGTGTTCAATAATGTAGCGTGGAATAGTAAAGTACACGGTTGCAATATAATGTCAATAGTTTTTCAGCCTCTATGGATGGACCGAAGAGAATACAACAATGTGAAGGATGTGTAGAAAGAACACCAATGACCCATTCGTTGTTCTTATTATTTTTTGAAAACCAAAAGTAATGAAAAACATTTAATAAAAAAATATAGTTTTTTAATCACATATATTTCAAAACATAATAAATAGGCTCATTAAACATAACAAATACAAGCCTATGTAATTTTGGAATAAATTTATTAACTTTTATAAATTTACCCAAATTTGAAGGATAAAGAAAAACTGAAAGACATTTTTTTATTAAATAACTTTTTTATTTTTTAAAAAACTGAAATATTATATAAAATTAAAAAAGATAACTAAATAATAAGGAGAAATATCCTATAAAGTCTTAATATTTTTGGTCAATTTACAATTTAATCATAACTTTTATTTTTTTAACAGAAAAATCTGGATTATTTTATATTTTTCCCAAATTAACGAAATAGTCCTTATTTTTTGCAACAGAAAATGACAGATTATCGTATATAATTAGATAATCAGGACTTTTATGTTCAAAAAATAAATATCTTGATTAAACTGTAAACTGACACAAAATATTAAGAGTTTATGAGAGAATTCTCAAATAATAAGTATAAAAAAAGACTATCATGTCATATACCTTATGTCATTACACAACTCTTCTATGATTTTTTAGCATGTGTGGAGGGAAAAGATTATAAAACTAACCAAAATTAATAAGAAAGTATTTTACTTTATAACGTATATTGGATACACAAATAAAAATATATATTAATTTTAAATAATCAATATAAAAGTTCAAACAAAACTTATATCTTATTACTTTAATAAAATCTTATAAATCTTAGATTTTTTATTACCATTTTTAATTGTGAATATTGTTTTCCTTTCTTACATGTGGTTTCCACGGGTTGTAACCTACTATATATATATATATATATATATATATATATATATATATATATATATACACACACACACACACACACACAAAAGTAGGTTCATACGAAAACATAAATATTTTGTGAAAATGCGAAAACATATTTGATCTTATAAAAATCAAACACATTTACTTTAAAAATTAAATTTATTAACAATAAATTAAAGATAATAAATTTACATTGGAGGGTGTTATGATAATATATATTTAAAGGTGTTTTTAACAACCATTTTTTTCACGTTCCTAACCACTTTTAAATTCAAATTTTCATAATAAAAAAGTCAAAAAAACATGATTTGTTAATATGAAACAATTTCTTATGTATCATCGATTATCATCATGTAGTTCAAAGTTTGGATGAATTCTTATCCAAAATATAAGGTTGACGTGACAAAATCTCATAAGTTTTCCTTGTTTTCGCGTTTACATAAATTATTTGTATTTTCGCATGATATATATATATATATATATATATATATATATATATATATATATATATATATATATATATATATGGTTTGAAAAAAATTGTCATTTATTTCAGAAAAAATTAGAATGTTTAGGATTACTTTTTAAAGTGATTTATTTAACTTTTGAATTTTCAAAAAGCCAAAAGTTTAAAAATGTATTTGTCAATTCCAAAAGTCTTTTTTATATTGACCTTTTGAAAAAAAAAAAAAAAAAAAAAAAAACTTTTTTTTAGAAGTCATGAATTGTTGACTTTTGGCTATTTGGTTTTTGTCCATTCAAAAATTAATCCAAACACATTTTAAAAATTTATTTTGAAAAAAACGATTAGCCAAAATTTTTATTGTCAAAAATGACTTTTTAGACTAACAAGAAATCTCAAACGACCCTGAATTTATATGAATCATCTTAAATTAGTAATACCAAAACAATAAGTAGGCTCAAATATATTTTAGTGTTACAAACAGGCACGTCCGCTATTCCCTCGGCTTTGAATTCCGATATTTGTGAATATGGGACTCGTGGTGTTAGTTGCATCATATCAATGAATTTGGGTCATATATGGTTGTTGGAGGTGCTACTTGCATTAAAATCAACGAAGTTGGGTTATTTCGTGCAGGCAAAAGGTCACGGTTGGTGAATGGGTATCATGAATTGGCTTTTCAAACAAGTGAAGAGTTAGGATTCATTATTTGGGAAATTTAGTAAACTAAGTTTTTGGAGCTTTTTGAATAAAATAACTAAATAAAAATATAATTTGGCATAATAACCTTTCATTGGTATTTTGGAGTAGTGGAAAATGGGTTAAGCCTCTCTCTCTCTCTCTCTCTCTCTCTCTCTCTCTCTCTCTCTCTCTCTCTCTCTCTCTCTCTCTCTCTCTCTCTCTCTCTCTCTCTCTCTCTCTCTCTCTCTCTCTCTCTCTCTATATATATATATATATATATATATATATATATATATATATATATATAGGGTTAGGTTCATGTGAGACGACCTAGTTTTATGAGACCGTGAGACGCAATCCTAGCCACTCATTTAGTAGATAAAACAAACATTTTTAAAATACAAAATAATTGAAAATTTTCAATTTTTTTTTTCAAATATTATTTTCGGAATTTATATTTTCCAAAAAAAATAAAAAAAAATACCAAAAAAATAAAAAAATAATAAATAATAAATACATTTTTTACATATTCTAGTAGAATATTAGAATATTCTACATATCTGACAAATCTAATACAATATTCTAACATTCTAAAAATCACATTAGAATATTTACAGTGTAATATTCTATTAGAATATTTCACGTTTTTTTCAAAAAAAAAAGGTAACTTTTTTTATTTTTTTTAGGTAATTAAAGTTCCGAAAATAATAATTAAAAAAAGAATTTTTGGATTTTTCCTTTTATTTTGCATTTTAAAATTATTTTTAGATTTGGTCTCACGGTCTCACAAAAATTAGCATGGTCTCAAATGAACCTGAACATATATATATATATATATATATATATATATATATATATATATATATATATATATATATATATATATATATATATATATATATAGGTTTAGGTTCTATGGAAAACAAAAAAAAACCCTAAAAAAAACCCTAAAAATCATTCAAATGCATAAAAAAATACTTAGAGATCACAAAACTTTTTTTTGAATTATTTTATCAAAAAATCGCAACTTTTAGGTCAAAATCGCTGAAAAAAAATTTTGAAAAATTTTTTTTTTTTACAAAAAAAAAATGATTTTTTATTTTTTTTTCGGCGAAATTGTAAAAAATGTTGCGATTTTTTGATAAAAAAATTCAAAAAAAAGTTTTGTGATGTCTTGGTATAGAACCATCAAAATTGACTTCATTTTGATTAAAAATCATAATTTTTTTCATTGTGAGCTTCTTCTTATTGCTTTTGAGCTCATATTATTTCTTTCTGATTTCATAATTTATCCTCAACATCTGTGTATTTTGAATGTGTTATTTATATTAGACCTCTAGTAGACTTCATAACTTTCTTTGACACCTACCATATGTATACTTGCATGGTTCTTTTTGATGTGTTATGGGAAGAAGTTTATTGGGTTTTTAATGAACAATTTAAATCTTTCACTATAGTTTTTTATATTAAATTTGAATATTAAGAATTATATGTAGTTGGTAATGTATTCTTATACATGGTTTGTGGTGCAAAATTAAATATTTAAAACTCCATAAAATCACGGAATGCGGAAACATGTGGTGTGTGCTCTGCAATCATCCTGAGCTCTTCCAAAAGAAAACCGAAGTACCTGAAACATAAACTGAAAACCGTAAGCACAAAGCTTAGTGAGTTCCCCAAGATATCACGTACCACACATACATAAACATATATTGGGACCTCGCCCTACATCGGGCCTCGCCCGGTCTCGAGTCCCACTCAGCCTCGGGCCCCACCCAACACCGAGCCCCCTCGGATTACAGATCTATCATTCACCAGGCCTCGCCTGTCATTGGGCCCCGCCTGATACACATATAATCATATAACCCTATAATCATATAAACATATAACCTTACTAACACATGCAATAATAACAAAGACTACAACATACGATACAGTCGTCGAGCCCCGCTCGGCATCGGGCCTCGCCCGGTAAGCATAAAACAGATACTCTAAAACCAGCATACACTATACTCCTCAGTCCGTGTCTGGCATCGGGCCTTGCCCGGTAAGCATATCATTCCATAACACATGCAAGAGTTACGCAGACACCTAACATTCTAACATAAAAACCATGGGCCGACATTGGTGCCTTCGACCCGCTAAACCCAATGAAGAGACTCACCTCGCACTGCCGAATCACACAGACGATCCCTGGCTGCTGGCTGACAGATCTCCGAACTGTCAACATCAAAACAACACCCAATTAACAATTGGGTTCCAATCCATAATCCAAAAGTCCATACTTGGGGTAAAAAGACCATTTTACCCCTAACCCATCTTGGTCCAAGACTGAGGCCCAAACTCGAAATCTAAAAGGCCCAAAACCAATTAATCACTCAAGGCCCATACTTGGCCCAATTTTCCAAATTGGGCCCGAACCCCTTACATGGGCCTTACCTTAATGCCCAAACATAGCCCAACATAACTCATGGTCAACCCTGAACAAACTCCTGGTCAAAGTCAAAGTCAACAGCCCATGTTGACAAAACACGTCGTGTTGCCTCTTGGACACGTCGTGTTCTTCCATCATCCAGATAATCGGGAAATTCCTAGCCAGCACGCCGTGTTGGCTTGCAAACACGTCGTATTTGCCCGAGATTCAACAGCTCAACCAATAAGCACTTAATCCATAAAGGCATGACCCCAAAACATAGATCTGGCCTCCTTGAGCTGGATTATCACGTAAAGTTGCCAACTTTACGTCCCTACATGACTAAATGAAGCCCTTAATGTCACACCCCAAACCGAAACGACGGAAACGTTCGGGGGCGGAGGACGTCATGTTTAGTATCACAAGACATGCATCATAGTAATCAAAGTAATAAACAACCATTTCATTAGAAAGAAAGTGTTTACAAAGTATGTGGTTCACATAACACAGGTTACAAAATAAATAACAAAACAAGACATGAAGCTATTATGCTCCATCTTCTGAATCCCAGAGCGTGTACCTGTCTACTAGTTACCTGAGAATACAAGTTATTTTGAAAGAGTAGATCATCATTTAAGATGGTGAGTTCATAAGATTTTAGTGATGTAAGTAAGTTGAAAGTTCTTTTAGAAAAAGTTCGCCTGTTCCTCGAGAAAATCCTATATTTCCTGCTTTGATGAAAGTTAAGTAAAAATGACTCTACAATCCTTTCTATGAGTACTAAATGGATACAAGTTATATAAAACCCAGAGTAAACAAACAATCGATTGTGTGTATCTGCCCTAAGCCCACAACCAAACAAGGAACAGGAAATGAGGCGGAAGGCACACATCCCATTGTTTGTTAGATCATCGTTGTATATAACCCTGGTGTATTCACTTTGAAATGTTATTGACTTGAAGAAAAGACTCATTTATCAACTAAGTTATGATTGTACTTTAAAAACGGAGTTTTATAAACTATAAAGTAAGATAACTTTAAAAGAGTTTTTGAAATGTTTTGATCACTTATAGATACATAAGCAATCTGTTAAAATGATGTTTATAGCAAAACATTTACACAATTATCATTGTGTTCAACTTGTATACCCCCCCTTAAAAGCATTTAAAACAGTTAAAAGATTGATTATAGGGGTATGAACTCACCTTATGTGGGTCATTCAATTGCAGATTCGCGTAAGGATGAGAAGTTCCACGAATGAAGTCTCGAGACACAAACGATTCCTAATGACATATAATGGCATATATTGGCATGAATTTAGTGTTTAAAAGCAACTAACATGCAAGGAAACACTCTTAGGGACTAGGAAACACTTGGACTAAGTGTTAGAATCACATGCGATTCATCAAAGGAGTGTGTACGGCCACAATAAGGAGTGTACGGCCATGGGTGTATGGCCATGGAGTGTACGGCCGTACACTCATGGTAATTTATGCACAAAAGGGTCTTTGAACAATGGGGAAGCTTGTGGGTCTATTGCTCATCAAGTGTATGAACTAGGTTTGCATTTTGGAGGCCCTTTTGCGGTGTTTTGAGGGGTGTACGTGTTGGATATAGTGTCTAAGTCCATAACTATATTTGGTATGTACTTGACCCGACCCGGCATGGTCCATTTGGGTTGCACTTCACCCGAACAATTTATGGATAATCGTTTGAGAATAGTATAAGTTATGATTTATTAATATATTATAAGTCCTAATATATTAATATAAAATCATATTATTTAATTAGTATTGATCTATAATTAATTTAGAATTAATTTAGAGATCAAAAGTATGACTAATTAAATATGGGCTCTTGTATTTATATAGTGTGTGCTAATGCTTATTTGGAATGGGCTAGGCTTGCATGGAAAGTCCATGGATACCCCATGGAGCTTTAACCCATGGATCTCATGGAAATGAAAAGACATGGGTATTAGGGTTTACATGGATGTAACCCTAATCCACCACACTATATAAAGGAGGCTTTGGTTCTTGAAATGGCACTAGTTGATGTGTGTAAACTAAGAGGGCCGATTTCAAGAAGTTTGTGCCTATTCTCTCAAGTTTCCAAGTTTGTGGTGATTTGTGACTTCCATTTGAGGCATCCACATTATTGGTGCTAGGCTCTCAAACTCCAAGCAATCAACTACTACTACAAGGTAAGTAATTCTACTAGTTTTATTTGATTCAAGTATCCCATGCCATGCTAGTTAGGATAAGAACCTTGGAAAAATAATTATTTGCATGTATCTTATTCAAACATAGATCCAAGGTTTCTAGGGTTGCATGTACACCATAGGAGTGTTAGAATGCTCAAAACACACCAGTACGGTCGTACACTCCTTTTGTTCTTGACTTATGGTCGTTTTTAGGGTGTTAAACAAGAGTATCTAACGTGTACTAAGCATAAGGAAAGGATACTTACGTTTTGAGGCTTGAAGGAGGGTTCACAGCCACCAATAACAAGTGTGTGTTCTTGGTGTTCTTGGTGAAAGATGAAGATCTAATATAAAAAGATGTTTTCATGGATGAATCAAGAGATGTTTACAACACCAAGGAAGATATCAAGAAGGGTAGAAGAATCATTTACGATTTTGGAGGATTTGGATGAAGAACTCGATGATAGTTGAGAGAGAAATCAATTTTCTAGACTTGGAAGTGTGAGGAATGACTAGAAATGAAAGGATATCATACTTATGGAGGTGGTGTACGGCCAACATGGGTGTATGGCTGTACACTCATGTGTACGGCTGTATACTCATGTGTACGGCCATACACTCCCTCTGATTGAGTGTTCGGCTCGATTTCAACGCGAAGAAATTTAGCTGACACTTCCCTAAACCCATAGCTTGATTGTACTTAGCTTAGAACCCTTAAACAGACTCTAAACAATGCTAACTAATAGCAGAAACGGGTCTGACACTCGGTTGAATTGAATGGCTGGACTTTACAAGGCAAAAAATTTCGGGTTGTCACACTTAAGCTAAAAAGGGATTTAATAGAGGGAGTGAAACATGCATGACATCATTCTTCACATAAAGCTTGCACCTTTATACTCACGGATACCAAAACAAACTCAGATTTGAAAGAACAATCCGTTAAACAAGCCAACTTATCCATAGACCCAAAAAGGAGACCAAAATCATAATAAGTAGCCATAAAGAGATCTAATCAAACATAAGTCAAGATGCAAACTTGATACCTCAAAGAGACTACAAGAAGTGGAGAGATTCTGGATCTATGATCTTCCTTCCAAGCTAAGCACCATCAATCTTCAAAGCTTCCTTTAGAAATAAGCAAAATAACCACAAGAATCCACTCAAGGCTCAAGAACACCACCAAGAAAGCTTAAGGAACAAATTAGGGTTTGAGTGGCAATGGAGGTTGGTAAGGAGGCCATCTATGAGGACTTAAGGCCTTTAAATAGGGTGCAACACCCTAAAACTAGGGTTTCCTTCCCAGTTGCCAACACGCCGTGTTGGGATACAACAACACGACGTGTTGGGTTAGCACAACACGCCGTGTTGGTCCATTAATCTCCGCGCTTCTTCAAATCTAGACACGTCGTGTTGGTTCCTCCAACATGCCGTGTCCCACCCTAAAAGGGGCTTTACTCCCAACAATTCTCCTCAAGATTCCGGGTGTTACAACTCTCCCTCACTTAAATTAGATTTCGTCCTCAAAATCATTCCTTACCATCCCCATGCACGCAAGACAGCCTGAAGAACGCAACCACGAATCGAACCCATCCTTGGCAGAACTCTCCTAATCTGATGATGAATGAATCCTTAATCCCTTGTAAAAAACCATATCTACCTTACCTGAAACCCGAATTCTAAAGTCTCAAATTGGTCTGAATCCCCGACAGATTGCCCATACTGAATAGCCACCACGCCAAAACCTCATTGAATTCCAGACCAACACAACACGCTCAACCCTTGATTATCTTGATGCTTCTGTGGGAATAAAATCACTAACCATGAACTGCTGAAGAACACTTATACTTGACAGAAGGCTCAAATAATCCTTCGAGTAGTAGATTCATCCCTGCAATGATTAGACTCAAACAAGAGCTGCGCAACAGGGTCAAATCATCTACTCTGAGATTATCTACTCCAAACTGCAAGTAACCTACACATCATCCGAATGACAATCGACTCCACACACGAGTCCCAAATCACTAACACTTCCTTGACTTCTCTCGATACCCCCTAGCTTCTTTTTAAAAGCAGCCGAGACCTCCCTGGTCCCAACTTGTTTGCCATTAACTGAAACACCAGATTCCCGCCCGGTTGCTGAGACGAAAAACACACACAGTTGCCCCACGCGACTTCCGAATGAAAGCCTTTGCTGGCAATAATTGCCCAAGCTATCACGCCACTTATGGCTCCAACCGATCACAATAACCTAAAAAACCTGACGCCACCAAATCAAATGCTAAAAGTGAATGCTACAAGAACAATTGTAGTCTTATATCACAACGGGCCTCCAACGACCTACCACTTCTTGGTTCCATGCATGTTGTGGTCTTCCCACAACCTTACGAACTGACCCACCCTGGTCTAATCCCTCTGAAGAAATCCTTGACCAAACATATAATGAAATCCATCTGAAATTCCAAAACCCCATACTTGCCTGACCCTCACACAGATAGAACCACCCTACTGTTGGGTTATGAGCATTCTAACACTCCTAAGTGTACATGCAACCCTAAATACCTTGGATCTATGTTTTCTCTATTATACATACAATTATGAACATCCAAGGTATTATCCTAATCTAGCATACAAAATAATAAATATAACAAGATAGAATACATACCTCTTTGATGTAGAATGTCTTCATGAAGCTTGAGTGCCTAGTGCCCCAAGTGTGACACCTCAAATGGTTCACACAACACCAAATACACTTGGAATAACTTGAGAGAAACTTGAACACTCCTTGAAATCGTCTAGCCCTCACACTCACACATTAGTGCACGATTTCTTGAGCCATGGGATTCTTTTATATGGTGGCTATTAGGGTTACACCATGTAACTCATAACTTTACCCATTCCTTATGCTCCATGGATTTTAACCTCCATGGAGTATCCATGGGTCACCCCATGGACTTAGACCAACATGAGGAATCTTGGATCACAAGCCCACATATATAAGAATGAATGATTTACACAATCAACCGATATATTTAATTAGTCTCCTTTTGATCACTTAATTAATTCCAAATTAATTCTTGATCAATACTAATTAAATAACCTTATTAATATATTAGAACTTATAATATATTAACCAACCTTAAGTGTTATTTCTCTCATTATAGTCTATCCAAATGCATGATGCCATGCAACCCAAATGGACCATGCCGGGTCGGGTCAAGTCTTACCAATTATAGTTATGGACTTAGACATTAATCCAACAGTCTCCCACTTGGATAAGTCTAAAACTATTATTGCGTATGACTTCAGGAACCGATCAGCAATCGTAGCTCTCAAAAGCTTCTGTCGAACTCTGACCTTGTCGATGAACTCTGACCTTTGTCAATGACTTGTCCATTAGATAAGGGATCATATATTCCTCCATTCTAGATATCATATGGACTGAGACATGGATTATCAATCATTCTCTCTGTCCATTTGTTGTTTCCCGATTTCCGATTCATGATGACTGACTGATTGAACAAATCAAATCAGTCCTGGCTTGGCCAAGCACTCACATGTATCATCTTTAAATCATCGAGGGGCCCACAAATATCGCTTTTATCCCGAAGGTAAAAGGAATGGATAAACTTCGACTCATATGGCTTGTTCTACTACTTGTTGAATCATACACAAAGGCACGTTTTATAACATCGAGTTACCAATGCGTTTTCGTGCAATCAATGTATAACCAACTCATAGTAATAACTCATATCTCTAGGTCTGAAGAATATAATATATTATCGTCTCATGATCACTCGTGATAAAATCCATGAAGTGATTCAAATGAGCGCGGGTTGAATCCAATACTCAGAACTTATGAGCACTCATGAGTGTTGTAGCACCACTTTGTCCACCAACTTGGACCTCTACAAACCAACCCATGACAGTCTTGATTCATATCTACTTCCAACATATGACCGACTGTGGATGGTTTGAATAACTTAATCATTCAGGAAGAGCGACTTAGTTATTATGGAAGTCAAAACATGCAAAGTGAAACACAAGAATAAATGAATCAAATATGGTATCAAACCCTATGAATATAAATAAACACTTTTATTTATCACCATACTGATTACTCATTATTCATTGTTTCGGTTTTATCAACTTTATACTTGAATTTAAAACAATAGTTGTCCCATGCTCCAAGCATGTACACTATGTTTTCTAAACACTAGTCATGCCATACACCAAGTATGCATACTATGTTTGTCTATGATCTTTAATTTGTAAAATAGATCAATTGAACATCACTCCAATGATCCTCTTTTCACAGTCCCAAATCCTTACTGCAAATGCAAGAATTCCAAATTCATGCCATTTACTGAAATCTGTTAGATTCTAAACTTATATGCATTGATCCTCTTAATGATTATGCACGAAGTCAGAAAGAATTGACAATAATCGTTACAAAGCATTCCAAAGGAGATCAGCTCCTTGGAAACATCCTTCTTTCATTAAGTTTCCTAATCTTACACAGATTGAATAATTTCTAACTTTGAAACATTTCCATATTCCATTTTGACTATCACTTCTGAACAAGAGTTGTCTCCTTACAGATTATGTCAATATGGTCCTTCCAGAATTAACATTAGACTTCCAACTGTCCTTGAGCAACCAATCTTTGGTAAACCTTAGATTGTCCTCGACAATTGCTTAATCATTTTAGTCATATCCAATTCTAGACCTTTTCCCTTCATAATGCCCCAGGCATTTGGAAAATTTTAGAAAGGATGAATATAGCACATGTAATCGATCCTATATCCGAAGCATATGGGACACGATTCATGATGTCTCACATAAAGACTAAACCAGTCTTTTGCTATAATATTTCCATTTCAATTTGCCAAGTTCTCAAAATTCAGATTATGAAAAGGGATGCCGTAATCATAATCGCATTTTAGAACTCAAATAATGGACCCATATATAGAATTTCCTTATGTTGAGCCATTCCAACATGAAATTCATATATATATCCTTGATTAAATACGATTAAAATCTCAATCTAAGCTTTTAGAATTGAAATGAAGTATAATTTCCTCTCCCTTAATTATAGCAAAACAACTTTTTCAACCCCTGCAACCTCACGAATTGAAACTTTTGTTTTCTATAATTAACATTGCTAACTTGCAACCTTTGTCATAATTATCATGCTCCCACTAACATGATGATTATTAGCATAACACTTATGCTCCCACTAGCTTTGACATGTACTCAGAAATCAGCTGACTTTCTTACCAAAGTTCAGATTTCTGATACTAGATTGTTTTGATAAAACTTTATCAAAATCATACACCTCTCTTAGATAGCTCACATGTGTGTCTAAAAAATTTTAGAACTATGAAAAGGGATGCCGTAATCATAGTCTCAATTGTTTAGACCTTTGCCACTTCTCACAAGTCCATGTTAGTGTGCCGGTAAACCACACACGCTCCACTAACGACTTTGAGAATGCAAATATCACAATTGCTATCTAGCTAAAATCTACTTAGTGAAAGTGTTTCCTCACCATCATTTTCATGAATCAGAGAGAAACCTTATGACACTTAGATTTAATAGTGTATGTGTTCTTATCCATGTGAATTTGTCAAAACCATAATCACAAGACAAGGTTAGTGATAAATCCAAACTCATATTGATTAAACTTGTGCAATCTTAAATTCTGCCATTTGGCAGCTCAGGTGCCTGCCATTGCTTCCAAGTAGTTGTGCAACCAATTGAGAACTCTCAGAACTCCTATGCAAAGCCAACTTGAATAGGCACAAAAATTTCAACACGATAGGTTATAAACCTCAAGTCGTGTGCTAGTGAAAGACTTTAGGTTTTATTCTTGATTAAGTCTTGAAACTTTCAAGATCTTTAAGACTCCCACTGTCCTCTTGACATATAAGACTCCCTTGTCAAATATTCAAGAGATAGTGCGGATTCTTTATCAAGACTAACACTTTACACAATTGGCCTAAGTTGGTCTCTGTTTTATCCAAAACATCACAACTTACCAATTTCAAATGTACAAGAGTACATTTGACTAGTGTTAACAAACCCTCTTTAAGATATATCACTCAAGTTACAATCTTGGAGTATGACTCTAAGAATTGTTTTGGAACGAAGTATGACTCATCCTTTTGATTTAACCATTTCAACAATTCATGACTCCTCTTCTTAGTCATAAGAATGCACTAAGATGACTTTAGAGGACCAATTGTGATATGGTATCTTAATCATTAAGATGATCATAAACATGATACTAAAGTTCTCTCCCATCTTTTCAGATTTGAGAAACTTTTATCTTTCTGCCATACTTTGATTCTTCTTATTCGTTCTGTCTCACATTGAAACTTCTCCAATGCTACAGACTTATACTTAAACTTATAAGTATAACCATATTTACTGAACTTAAGTAAATCATGACGAATAGTCTTCTTGATCTTTTGTGGTGGACTTGACCAGTGCACAAGAACGTGTACTCGATCCCTTAGTCCTTTCCTTATTCACATAAGGAATTAGTCTTAATTTTCCAAGCTGAAAGTTCTCATTCATCATACTATACAACTCGCATGATTCCAAGTTTCGGTCCAATTGAACCTTGGGTGATGAGAATCTTTCCTTATTTGGTAATATTAGACACTACCACAACCGAAAGAATCAAATCCATTTTTCCAATATTGCTATCAATGGAATCTTATAAGCAACAACTTTTCACAAATTCCATTGTAAGGATACTTAAAATAAATAAAATCAAAACCTTTTTCTTTTATTTTAAAACTTTGCGGAAAAACTTATCCTTACAATCCATATGAAAACCTTGTTGTTATCTATTCCTAAGCAATATAAATATCATAACTCTTAAGTAATAGCCCAAAATTCTGATCACCGAACCATGCGATTGAAATCCATCTTCGCGATCAGAATCAGCATGTACTTAATAGAGTTAGACAATGGACTTTACCTGAAGTAGAGCCAAACTTATTGACTTTAACATCCTTAGGTAAATTTGGCAGCTTCGTAACCAATGCCCCTTCCTTTGGCAATAGTTACCTATGGACCCTTGATAATGGGACTATCTCAGACTTCGCCTCTCTCTTTACCATTGGGTCAACCGAGTTGACTATGGCCGATCCCTTTCCATTGGGAAGAGAGAGCTTTACTGGATATCCAATGTCATCATTGTCAATGTCCATAGCGTTTTAGGAAGTTGATCTTAGCAAATAGATAAGATCATTAAGGGTCTTGTCTTAGTCTGTTTCATAGGATTCCCAAAAGAACTCACTATGTGACTTAGAAAGTAGTTGAGCCACCAACTTTCTCAAGACTTTGACACCCAACTCTCCCGGCTTGTCAATATGTGACTACATCTCCAAGATGTGATCACACCTAGACCTTGCCTTGCCAATAGGTCTTGAGTGACCTTAAACTTTTTAGGAACTTGTGGGTTAGGGAGAATAATTGGAGGAGGTGAAAGAAGTATGATATCCATGGGACATCATCTTCATTTAGGAAAGTTTGTTTCAAGAGATTTGGGAAGATCATAAATGTCTAGACCAGACATCTTTTTGGGAGATATTCAAGATAGTTGATTTAAAGTCCTTAATATGACACCCAATATGAAATATTAAGGCTAGGACCCAACAAACTATTTTATAACTTAGAAGAGGGATGCCGTAATCCAAGCTATAAAATATTTGAAGGTAGGTGAATGACGATTCACCAATTTCCACCATGAAAAACGAAATAATTTATTAGGTTTTAATTGGATTTGAAAGTCCTAGATCTTTGAGATTCATTGAACTGTTCAAAGGCATGTTTCAATCTCGAGTGTGCCCTTCAGGTTTTGTGACTGGGATGCCGAGGATCACAAAACAAGGTGTGAATAACCATGCAAATATACTTGGTACCCTTAATATTTACCCCTTAATCAGTGTGCCGGTTAACCACACACGCTCCACCGATACTATGATAAATATTAAGTTACCCTTTGCCTACCTTGTTAAGTCCAGGTTAGTGTGCCGGTTAACCACACACGCTCCACTAACGACTTAAGCAAAGTGCAAAGTGTAATTTCATGGGTTAGCACCAAATTCACATTTTCCTAAGTAACTAAGATTGGGTATTAATAAGAGTTTAGTTACTTAGTATTTATCATTAATACTTTTAATGAAAGGAGAATTATAGTCCTTATCCTACCCGTTCGGCTAACGACCCTCCACCAGTCAAGGAAGCGGTGGGTGAGAGTGGACACCCATTAAACTGCCATTTTATAGGCAGTAACCTTATACCCCCCTTATAGACCGGCTTCGTGAATGAGGCCTACTAACGGTAAGACTGACTTTACTCTTATACATATATATAAATATTATTAACTTATAATATTATAAAGTATAAGGGTTGAATTTTAACTTTTAAAATTCTAAGGGCTAACTTGGAATTAAAGTATTCATAAGTGAAAACTTTTCAAATTCCAAAACTTGAGGGCAAGTTTTGAAACTATTCAAAACTAATTAATTCCATAACTTATGAGTTTAAAGTAGTTTTAATTAAAAAAAAAAAAAATCTTCAAGTTCCATAACTTGAGGACAAGTTATGGAAGACTTTAAACTAATTAATAAAAAAAATAACTTTTTTATTGTAACTTATGGAACTAATTAAGGTTACACTTTTTTTTTAATTTAATGAAGAGACTCTTGAACCTCCATAACTTGAGGACAAGTTATGGAGTCATAAAACCATTTAATTAGAACTAGACTCTTCATTTTGTAACATTTGCCAACTTTTATGAGTTTTATGATTCTTAAATGTGACTTTTCATATAACTTGAGGACAAGTTACAAAAACACACTTTGGAATCAACTCTTAGATTAAAATGGATTGAAAACAACTATTTCACACAACTTTTCTATTAATCTAAGAACCTCATAAGAACAAGATAATTCAAATCATCAATCTTCAAGAAATTAGCATGAACATACAAACTAATACAAATCTTGAAATTATGACAATTATCTTAGAAATTGGATTAGCATGAACATTACCACATCAAAAACAAGTTTATAAGTCCAAAAACATCTTAGGGTAATGTTCCTAGTCCAATTCCAGCCAAAACAATCGAATATATGCATCCAACTCGATTTTTCAGCTACTTTTGCAAGCATAACAAGAAAACAAGCCTAGGCTCTGATTCCACTGTTGGGTTATGAGCATTCTAACACTCCTAAGTGTACATGAAACCCTAAATACCTTGGATCTATGTTTTCTCTATTATACATACAATTATGAACATCAAAGGTATTATCCTAATCTAGCATACAAAATAATAAATATAACAAGATAGAATACATACCTCTTTGATGTAGAATGTCTTCATGAAGCTTGAGTGCCTAGTGCCCCAAGTGTGACACCTCAAATGGTTCACACAACACCAAATACACTTGGAATAACTTGAGAGAAACTTGAACACTCCTTGAAATCGTCTAGCCCTCACACTCACACATTAGTGCACGATTTCTTGAGCCATGGGATTCTTTTATATGGTGGCTATTAGGGTTACACCATGTAACTCATAACTTTACCCATTCCTTATGCTCCATGGATTTTAACCTCCATGGAGTATCCATGGGTCACCCCATGGACTTAGACCAACATAAGGAATCTTGGATCACAAGCCCACATATATAAGAATGAATGATTTACACAATCAACCCATATATTTAATTAGTCTCCTTTTGATCACTTAATTAATTCCAAATTAATTCTTGATCAATACTAATTAATAACCTTATTAATAGATTAGAACTTATAATATATTAACCAACCTTAAGTGTTATTTCTCTCATTATAGTCTATCCAAATGCATGATGCCATGCAACCCAAATGGACCATGCCGGGTCGGGTCAAGTCTTACCAATTATAGTTATGGACTTAGACATTAATCCAACACCTACAACACAAGAACCCGTTCTACCAACAAAATGAAACCATTCATTACCCCTAAACCCTTCCATAGATGCCCTCGACATATTGATACCTTATTTCAAAACCTACAGCCTTACAAATAGGCACCCATGATTCCCAACACAAGTTCCCACTAAGAACCAACTCGATACCCAACTCATATTCCGAGACCCAAAGATCTACACTTGCATTTCACCCAAAGTCCTCTGATTCAAGACACCCCTCCCTAGACCGGAAGGTAATATATTCCCAACCCAACACTAAGACTACCAGCCTCGCACCTGGTCCAACCACCAGTTTCTCAAACGTCCATACCTAGCCTATAAACCCCTCTGTGTCACATAATGACTACACACTCAATCGTGAAACCCAATATCCAACCTCTTAACCCAATGGTCTCTACCAGGTCCCACCTGTATTGCCATAATCATACAGGCCTCTCCTATGGGTCCCACCCAACTATACCACGGAGCGGCCTCGCCTACGGGTCCCACCCATCAGGAGCTACACAAGCCTGAATCCGCCTCGGACCCTAATGGTCCTCATCCTAAGACAAAGCAATACTCTTTGACAATCCTGACCGGCGTGCCCATGGAACGAACACATGAATGCTACGATCCCATCGCAGTCTTGCTACACTCATAACCAACCATGGTTACCACCCATGACCATACCACACCCAAACCATCACAGCCCCATGCATCTTGAGCCAAAACCTGCTTCCAACTACATCCAATCAGGTGTTTGGGTCATGCTTCGAACCTCAAGGCCTTCATCATACAAGAACAGGCAGCGAGGCTCTAATGCAACCCTCGACCTGGATCAATTCACAAGCCTACTATACATAATAAAGAAGGCGCCGACCAGCCGTTGGAAGTTCCCTGGACTTCCAACTTACACAACTTTAATCGAGACGACCACTTGGGTCATCTCTCTTCCTGGCCAAGATGTGAAACTTGCCCTAGTCCCATGCCCTTCCAAACTTCCAGAAATTCTGATCGATTCTTCCCCACTTGGATTCGACGAAGCTCTCTCATCTCTTAAATCTCGATGGATTCCTAACCCATCAACCTCATATAGCATGAATCACCTATGACTTGCGTTAATCACTACGAGCGTTCCATTTCTAGCCAACTCAATGATCGCCCAACTCCTGAAATCCAGAAAAATACTCTTGAGATCTTAATCAGTCTGATACTCTAATTCACCTCTCATGATACCATACCAATTCCTTGAGTTCCTAAGCTGGCAACTAGCAACCATAATCATTATCCTAAATGACGAATCTTCACCCCAACTTCCATTCTCAAAGAATCACAGAACTCAAACCGCATACAACCCATGTTAATATACAACTCCCCTAACACATCCAATGAACCAACAACTCATGCAACTGACACCACTATCTTCCTGCTACCGCTCCTTTCCTAGTAACGGTAGTGCTTGAACCCAAAAGTTCTTCCATAGGCGATCACCGATCATACCATAACAGATGACAAAACCACTGAACCCTGACTTCACTGGAGAACTAACCCACTACCCTGACCAAAGATCATCCAAGCAACATCCCTGAATTGATCCCGACAAAGTCCCAGATCAACAGTTGAACACGTTGAAACCCACTCAACCAGATATGGTCCGCTACTAATTAATTGAAGACTTTTGGCATGCAGAATGACATCTCACAATCCTTGATAACCCAGACAAAAGCAGAGAACCAACCCGAGATATAACTTACACAAACCCAAGCGAAAATCCAATGCAATACAAATTTCTGATAACAACACAGAAAAAACAGAAGATACATACCCGCAAAAGCATCTGAGGAAATCCTGACCTCCTCCTCCTGAGTTACCCCGACCATCCTGAGAACATGGTACTGAACTCCCCTCCAATCCCAAATGACAAGAACTAACAATAAGATCCTTCTTCCTGAAAGATTCTATGGATCCACAAGCCTTGGGCTCCAGATGAGCCCCTAACTGCCTTACCACAATCCCGGCCCAAAAGGCCCCCAGATGACCATCAATGAGCTCCAAAAACCCTTCCTTGGTTGAACCCAAGACCACCGAGGTCCATTCCAAAACACCACGAGTAATCTCCGATGAGATGAACTCCCACGACCGCGCATCAATCGGCTCAGTACCTGCTCCTGAGTCGGAAACAGAATCTGAATCCCTATTCCTGAGTGCTCAACACCAAACCGAAACAACATGCAAAAGATCCGAATACACCGGATAGCCCTCACCCACAGGCTTCCTAGGTTCTCCAAGACTCTCCTCGATTCGAGTATGGATCTTGTGCTTTCAGTAGTACGGGCCCAATACTACCTTCCACACCTATCCATACTTTCCTCAAGAATCCTCCCGAATCCTATAAGTCACCTTCTCAAATTCATACATCAACCACTCGCTAACCAGCACAATCAACACCCACTGAAATAATCCCTAGGCCTTCCTAGGTTCCCGACCTTACCCTGCCATCCGCTGCTGAAGAACTCCTCATAATGTCAGTTAGCTACCTTATGAACACAATCACATGCAACAAAGCTTAGATAATCCTTCGAGTAACATACTCATCCCTACAACGGTTAGACTCAAATGAGAGCTGCGCAATAGGGTCAAATCCATCACTCTGAGATTATCCAACCTTTGCCACATGTGACTAGACATATCCACTCAATAGCTAACTGACATCACTTATGAATTCCACAAAGCACAAAGCAAGCAGCATTCATGCAGTAACACTCCAATCCATAGAACAATCTCAAGCATCCAATCCCACATACTACAACCCATACTAGGAGCTCCCACTCCCGCTACTGATTGCCTTACACATACAAATCATACCCAAACCAACATCCCATGCTTCCTAGACTACCAGGCATAACATATTAGGCCAACCTATCACTGGCTAAACAGAACTAGCATGTAAGTCTACAAGCTCATAAAATAGGCATACAAGGCATCACTCCTAACATTCTATCATGCAAAAATAGAGCAGATCCCTAGCCCTAACTAGCATGCGATTCATAGATTCATAAATCAAATCATAACAGATAACATGTATGGGTAATTTGGGAGAAACTTACTTGAGCTCGGCTAATTGCATGCATCACACCCTTTCTTATCTTAGAAAACTCTTTCCTTAAAAATATTCTTCTTTTTGAAAACTTTACCAAATCCTCATTTTGAGTTCAGCCACACCTGAGAGTATGTCCGAATCCTTCAAACCAAGGTTCTGATACCAACTTGTAACGTCCCAAAAATAATGACATAAATTTTCATTTTTAGATTAGTAAATCGTAAATACATAACATTTCCATAAATCCAAGTTAATCGAGATTTATCAAAAACATCATCGAATCATGTCACACCCCCAAACCAGGATGGCGGAAACGTCTAGTGGTGGATGACTTTAGGAACAATATCACAACAAAATGTACAATAGTGATTCAAAGCAATCACAACCATCATACATATAATTGAGAATGTTACATTGTTTCCAAGTATTGTATGTTTCAAAACCAATTACATTATGATGACAAAATGAATAGTACGACGCTGCAACGTCCCATCCTCAAAAGCCTTGTGACTACCTGTTTAACGGTTTCCTGAGAATACAAGTAGTTTTGAAAAGTGTCAACAATTAAGTTGGTGAGTTCATAAGAGTTTTGTATAGGAAAAATCTATAATTCTTTCCTTGTAAAAGTGATAGTGTTTGTTCCCAGAAAAATCTAATATTTTCTTAAAAATGTGTTGTAGTCTTAAAGTCCCTAAGACCAAAAAAAGTGTAAGTATTTCTATACTTAAAATAGTATTACGTAGTTTTATTTTTATATAAAACTATTTGAATGCATGTTACCCCGGAAACTAAATGTATCGTTGATTTCCCATGTGAGTTATTACAACCATGCTAAAACCAAAGTTGGCCTGCCGTGACGTTCTTCAGGCGTCGGAATGTTAGATATTTATCACCCCAGACCTACGATCTAGCTGTAGCTAGCAGCTTAGGTGTGGAATTGTCAGTCCTTTGTATCGTTTGCACTTAGCAAGAGGTTTGTCGATGTGGTGATGGGTATGTATCTTCTCCTTATCTCTTTAATTATTTTGTTTTTCCTACTTATATATGTGTGTTGTTTTTAGGGTTGTTCCTTGTGAACGGTATCTCCGCTCTGGTTTTTTGTTTGATTCGGGGCCACCCAATTCTTTGTATCGTTTGCACTTAGCAAGAGGTTTGCTGATGCTTTGGGGGAGCTAGATTATCCATTAGAGGTTGATATTGTCGATGATCATCTCGTGCGAGTATCAAGGGTTCATCATGGATGCACTTTGGAGTTGTTCAGCGAGTAATACCCGATTGATTTGGTTCCCATTCCCCTGCGTGAGAGCAAGGTTATTGTGGGGATGGATTGGTTGAGCCCTAATGGGGCAATGATCTATTGCAAGCATCTGTTGATGCGTATCCAGAACCTAAGTAGGGAAGAGTTGGTGATTCATGGAGAGGGTTCTCAGCATGGTCCGACTCTCTGCTCGGTGGAAAGGGCTAGACGTTATCTTCAGCAGGGTTGTTCCAGATTTGTGGCTTATGTGATGGATACCCGCAAGGAGTGTAAGGTGATTGTGGACGATGTGCCGATTCTTTGGAAATACCCGGATGTTTTCCCGGAGGATTTACATGGAGTCCCTCTGAAGAGGTAGGTGGAGTTTCAGATTTATGTGGTTCCAGGTGATGCTCCGATAACCAAAAAACCTTATCGGCTAGCACCCCCAGAGATAAGGGAAATCAAAGTATGTTAATAATCATCCAAAATTATATCAGGATCAAATAAAGCAGAAAATCATGGTGTGTGCGATACGATCATCCCGAGCTCTTCCCCTTCGAACCAGAAGTACCTAAAACATAAACTGAAAACCGTAAGTACAAAGCTTAGTGAGTTCCCCAAAATACCACATACCATACACAAATGTCAGCTCAAGGCTGTACCGGGTGTGTTTCACCCCCGTGTCTATTTCATCCCTAAGTCTATTTCAACTCACATGATAGCTTAAGCTGTACCGGGACTATTTCACCACCGAGTCTATTTTAACTAAATCAATATTTTTCAACCCTATGGGTCTATTTCACCCCACATACATATAGAAAACATGCATACATGCATAGAACAAGAGTCACAAAGACGACAAGCACATACAACCCTAGTATCCTACAATATAGTGAGCAAACTCACCTCGATCCGTTGATAAACAAATAGATGCTCGACCTGCTAAACCAAAGAATCCCCACACTAATCAATCAAATAGTACCCTAATTAATAATTAGGTCATTAACCATAGATGGGAACCTACTTCATTAAACATGACTCCTTAGGGTAAAAGGCCATTTTACCCTTTCCCTTAATCGGCCAAAACCGTGACCCAACCTAAAATGGCCCAAATTTTTAAACTCACAGTTAGGTGTACGTTGAGCGTATCGAACTCATATGCCCCACGTACTCATATTGACCAGATTACGAGGTTTGAACCCAGTATGTGCATTGTACTGGTCTGTGAACCAATCCTCATATGGATGGCTTAATCCTTTAAGACTCTTTCGTCCAAACTTCAGATCGACTCTAAAAATAAGGTCTTAATCCATAAAGTTGGAAGCTTTAAGCTTATACATGGCTTAATAAGCCCTAAAACCTAATTTTAACACTCTAACCTCATGAAATGTGTGACAACCCGAAACTATTTCTAGTTATCGTTAGCTAAATTCCGTTAATAAAATTTTATTTTATTGGGTTCCGTCAATTTCCTTCGGTTTGGAAAACCATTTGATTATATATTTGAGTTTTATATACAAGTCGAAACCAAAATCGCGCGAAAAACCCGAGTTTTCCTTCGAAAAATCAAAAAGATTTCGGTTGAGTGATGTTCACGGCCGTAAACTCGTTTACGGCCGTACACTCGTTTGGGGCCAATGACAGGTGGACCCCACCACTGACCATGAAAACCCCCTATAAATACGAGTCCCTACCCCTCATTTACACTTTTCTGGCCGAAAACTGTGACATCCCCTAATTTCTCGGCCAGAAAAGACCGATTTAATTTATGCTTTTTAAAATAAAATCAGAGAAATCTTTTTAAAAGATGTTGCGGAATTGGTCCCCAAAACAAAACATGATAAAAGTTTGTCAAAACCTTTCTTTAAGAAATATATAATTTCCTTTTATATCAAAACCTCGGGATGTCATGTTCCGATACAGATCAAAAGCATAAACAAGACATTATAAGCCTTACAACAGTTATTTATAACTACTGGCCTATAATCCAAAAATCACTCATCATCATCATCCGACTATGCTCGGGGTCCACTACCTGTAATATAAAAAGCTGAGTGGGTCAGGCTTGGAAGCCTGGTGAGCATATAGGGTTTTCAACCCACAATAAATAAATTTATTATGCTTAAACATCAACAATCAACGAAATTACCCCAACCCCATTATCTTATTTATTTCTTAAGGGTTTACCCTAAGAATCAACTATCACTCCTTCCTAAGGATTCATCCTAAGGAATATGCATGAAGTCGCATCGTCACCAAGGTTTATACAACAGGCACTAAGTCCATAGCTGCCAAGGTTTATTCAACATGTGCTAAGTCCATAACTCTCATTTATCGACAATATTATTCACAGGTATTCCCCCCCTGCAATACATGTCAATGGGTTTTTAGAGTACATCAGATGAACATATAGTTCACACACCTACAGGTTGCGGGCCTACTAGTGTTCCACAGACCGTCTAGAATAGTCCATGGTTGTCATCCATACTCTGCTGAATGACAGGGGCCAACGTTTGGGTAAGTGATTCTCACAAATTTCACCACTCACCCTCAACTCATGATCAATATTACTGATCATCTCATTTATCCAACTCACCTTTCATCACACCCACTATTTCATCTACCCATGTTTTACCCAACATTTTTTTGTAGATAAAAATACATATACAGTTTAAATTATTTAAAAACCTGTATAAATCATTCCTTCAACACCCATCTCAAATAAACAAACAATATATATTCACACAGCACGTATTTTATGTAAAATACTTCATATCTATGTGTAAGGTGAAAGTAACTACACACTCACTTGATTTAATGAAAATCGGGCAGCAATTCGTTTCCTAAAACGATCGTTTCGAATAAAACCGAGAGTTTTATTTAGAAACCGGGCTCTGCGAAGGGTCGGGCTTCAAAACCGAAAAGATAAATTTTCCGGGTCTTCGGGCACTTCGGGGCGTATTCCGGGGTTTATAATCGATACCAGGGCTTCGGGGGATGTTAAAATAGTGAAAATATTGAAAAAGGGGCCAAAATTGCCAATTTCTCAAAATTACCCAAGAAGGCTCGCAGCCTTCTATTTATAGGGGGAGGCTGCTGATCGGACGGTTGAGAGGAGGCCACGCGACAGCAGATCCGAAGGAGGCAGCACCTGGCTCACACGTGGGTTGCGCATGCGAGGGCCTCGCTGGAGGGTCCTGATTGGACCGAAGTCCGGGTCCGAGGTGGGTGGCTCGTGGCTCCTGCGGAGCTCGGATGGATCAAGGCAACACGTGTCAGACTCTCTTCTGCACACGCGTCACTCCTCGGATGCTTCCACGGCTTCGGATGACTCAGCATATTTCGGACACGTGGCACACATGCAGCGAAGGTGACGTGGCCGAAGTCCACGTATGCGAAATTTCCCGGTTTTGACAATATTTCTCGATTTTCACGCCAAAACTTCTAAAATCCATAACTTTCGCATACGAGCTCCGTTTTTGGCGTTCTTTATGTGCACGCGTAGGTAAAATTACGCTCTACAACTTTCGTTTAGACTTCATTGGTTATTTTGACTTTAATTTTTATATTATTATTTTGAACAGACCGGGACAGGAAATCCATTAAAAATTCATAACTTCTTCATCCGACGTCCGTTTTCGTCTGTCTTTTTACTGTTGTACTACTATTTACGAGACCTTCGATTCTCGTTTAGGTCGTGTCGACTAAAAATCACTCGATCTAAAATTCGAGTTTTTAGCTGTCTACTACTAAGCTGAAACTTCGAAAAATCATAACTTCTTCATATGAAGTCAGATTTAGGCGTTCTTTTTATACCTACTCTCGGTTTAACGAACACTACGACTTTCGTTTAGATTAATAAGGCTAAAAAGTAGTTTATCAAAAACTCACTTTTTACGACATTCGGCACCGTGCCGGTTTTGTCGCGAAACTTCGACAGGTCATAACTTCTTCGTTATAACTCGGATTTCGGCATTCTTTATATATCCGTAATCCTTGTCACGACCACTACAACTTTCTTAATAAATATCGGCTTTATCTAATATTTATTTTCGACGCTCATTTTTAGTCTTAATTAATTAAACCCTAATAATTAAGCATAAAACACATAATATTCACATAATTCCTTTTCATTTCTTCAAAATGAGTCACAAAGGTTAACCTAGACTATCAAGTCAATATTAATGCCTAGCCTAGAAACACGGGCATTACAATTCTCTCCCCCTTAGAATGATTCTGTCCCCGGAATCACACATCAGCAAACAAATATGGGTAGCGACTCATCATGTCACTCTCCGTTTCCCAGGTGAGATTTGGCCCATTCGTATGTTTCCAGCTCACAAGCACTAAATCGACCATCTTACGTCATAACTTTTTAGTCTTACGGTCAACGAGTGCCCCAGGTTCTTTAATTAACCTCTTGTTCTCATCCAACCTTAATTCAGAAATGGGAATTATGTCGGGCACACCTCCCGTGAACTTTCTCAAATAACACACATGACAGGTGTTATGAATACCCTCTAGTTCTTTCGGTAATTCTAGCTTGTAAGCTTGATTCCCGGTCCTTTGAAGAACTTTAAATGGTCCAATAAACATTGGACTCAACTTTCCCCTTTTACCAAACCTTATAAGTCCCTTCCACGGCGAGACTTTGAGTAAAACCGAATCTCCAACTTCGAATGATATCGGTTGTCTTTTATTGTCATCATAGCTCTCTTGAGCAGCTAACATCCTTTCCCTAATCACTTTCAACTTTTCAGCAGTTTGATGGACTATTTCAAGTCCCATAAACTGCTTTTCCCCAGCTTCTAGTCAACATGACGGCGTTCGACACTTTTCCCCATACAAAGCGTGATAAGGTGCCATCTTGATGCTTGAGTGAAAACTATTATTATAGGAAAATTTTACTAAAGGTAAATGTTCATCCCAGTTACCTTGGAATTCCAGGGTACAAGCTCTCAGCATATCCTCCAATGTTTGAATTATTCGTTCGCTCTGACCATCGGTTTGCAGATGGTAAGTTGTATTCAAACACAACTTGGTACCCAATTCCTCTTACAGACTCCTCCAAAACCTTGAGGTAAAACGGCTGTCACGATCGGATACAATCGTTAACGGAACACCATGAAGCCTCACAATTTCCTTCACGTAAGAATTCACAAGTTTATCCATAGACCATTTCCCGTTGGCTGCTATGAATTGCGTACTCTTAGTGAAGCGATCAACGACCACCCAAATCATGTCGTGACCGTTCCTTGTTCTGGGCAGTTTAGTCACAAAATCCATGGTAATGTCCTCCCATTTACCCATGGGTACAGGTAAAGGTTCTAAACTCCCATACGGTTTCTGATGTTGTGCTTTAACCCTAGCACAAGTTACACACTTGGCCACATACTTAGCAACATCGAGCTTCATCGTCGGCCACCAGTAATAGGGTTTTAGATCCCTATACATTTTTGTACTGCCGGGATGAATCGAGTACATGGTTTTGTGAGCTTCTTCCATCAGAAGACCTCTCACTCCTCCCGTCTTAGGTACCCATATCCTACCTTTGAATAGCTTCAGTCATTGACCGTTTGTGTCAAACACCAACGTTTTATCCAAACTTCCTTCCTTTCGGTCATTTTTCTCTAAAGCTTCCTCCTGAGATTTCTTTATACCTTCCCCAATTGTCGAGACAACTTCAATTCTCTACGCTATTGGCCTTTTCTTTTCAAGATTTACCTTCCGACTGAGAGCATCAGCAACAACATTTGCTTTACCAGGGTGGTAAAGTATCTCACAGTCGTAGTCCTTGAGTAATTCTAGCCAGCGCCGTTGCCTCATGTTCAATTCCTTCCGATTAAAGAGATATTGAAGACTCTTATAATCAGTGTAATGTTTGCGTTTAGTACCATAAAGATAGTGCTTCCATATCTTTAAGGCGAATACTACCGCTGCCAACTCCAGATCATGAGTGGGGTAGTTCTTTTCATGCTCCTTCAATTGCCTCAATGCATTCGCTATCACATTATCCCTTTGGGTCAGAACACAACCTAACCCAACTCCAGAGGCATCATTATAAATTGTGAAGTCATCAACTCCTTCAGGTAACGAAAGAATCGGTGCTTCACATAACTTCTTCTTTAACTTCTGAAAAACTTCCTTATGCTTCTCATTCCAAGTATAAACAGCTCCTTTGTGGGTCAAAGCTGTCAATGGAGTCGCGATCGAAGAAAAGCCTTGGATAAGTTTTCGATAGTATCCGACGAATCCAAAAAGCTTCAGATCTCCGTAGGACTTTCAATTGTAACCTTCGAGTTACAAAATAAATCCTTATTGAGGACTCCTTCTTCTTCTTAAAATAAGTACTTTCCATCATTCATTGTAACAGACTGATGAGTCATGTTCTAATGATCTCTCATTGTATAATGCACTACTTAGACTCAGATCTCCTAGGGACAAACTTCGAAACAAACTATACCTTCCCTCATGCTTTAATGTGATACAATCACAGTTCAACATGTATCATTTCTAATTACCAACTTCTTTAACAATGAGTGCGATACTTCTATTGATCGCTTTGATCATCTTTCACTTCAATCTTCTGGCTTAAGTCAAATGCTACATCGAATTTGGTTCTCTGAACCACGTGACATACTCATCTTAGTCGGACTCGATTCGATATGACCTCTAAGGTCGGAATAACAATCATCTTCTTAGTCAATACCGAAACGATGGTAACGACAGACTAGAATAAGACGGAATCAATTACTAGCTCCTTACTAACCTTGTGACTTTCCCTGATCCAAGTATGAGTCATGTGCTTCCGGTAGTATAGGTCTCTGCTACCATTCACACCTACTCATACTCGTCCCAAGTATTATCTCACAGTTCTCCAAATCACCATACAAGAATTTCACATAGTCATTCAATTCATCAGATTACAAAACCAGGGTTTATATTATTTCCTTGAAACAATTACACAAAGGTTCAAGTTTACCCTATACTATGCCTCTAATAGGCTAAACCACTTGCTACTATTCACATTACTACTTCACAACTTGATCTTCAGGTATCAAGTCTTTACTTCTAATTCCAAGCATTGATATTTGCTTTGTCAAGGATATTCTGAAATTTCCTTGGCATTCGCGATGCACTTGGCCTTGTTACTTCATTTTTCTTCGGACAGTCCTTAGAAATGTGGCCTTCTTCCTTACATACGTAACACACCCCCTTGAGAATCGTACACTGATTGGCGTAATGCCCAATTTCTCAACACCTAAAGCACTTCACCTTCCTGTCACAATTCCCAGAGTGTTTATTTTTGCACTTCCCGCACCATTTTCCTTTACCTCCTCTTTTGCCAGACTTTGAGAATATGTTGCTCTTGTTGGGCCTTGAAGACCCCTCAAATTTCCTCTTCTTTCCAACTTCAACCTTGTTGGCGGTCTTGTCATTGATCATTTCTTCAATAGACTTAGCAACCCTGATAGTTGCCTCAAGAACAGATGACTGACGTACTGGCACAGTAAGTTCATCCTTACTTTGTTGAAGTAAACGTTTTGTTTCTTCCATCTGTTAATCCAACATCGTACGCACCATTGCCTGCACCCCAGTCATCGTGATTGGCTCAGGCTGCGGATTATCGTTTCCGAATTCACTTTGCGTACTCGCCATTTCGATCTATACACCAATCGTAGGTGGTTTTAGGTCTTTATTTTCGATAGACATTAAATCTTCGTTATTACTCTGAAATGTTTATATGTTAGTTCTAATATCGTAATCATACGTTTAGAATCCTACACACATAAGGTTCCCAGATCTGGTCGGCAACAGACCATAGATCCAAACAAATAATGGCATATATGGCAAACATATAGCATTTAGCACATAAAAGCATTTTAGGCATCTTTCCTAAAATAAACTAGTGCTCGTGTCTAAAATATGGTGGACACTCATCTCACAATCATCACTTAGCATTCTAAGTTTAAGTCTAGAAATCCTAAAATTTCTTAGTTCACTTAAACTAATGCTCTGATACCAACTGTGACATCCCCTAATTTCTCGGCCAGAAAAGACCGATTTAATTTATGCTTTTTAAAATAAAATCAGAGAAATCTTTTTAAAAGATGTTGCGGAATTGGTCCCCAAAACAAAACATGATAAAAGTTTGTCAAAACCTTTCTTTAAGAAATATATAATTTCCTTTTATATCAAAACCTCGGGATGTCATGTTCCGATACAGATCAAAAGCATAAACAAGACATTATAAGCCTTACAACAGTTATTTATAACTACTGGCCTATAATCCAAAAATCACTCATCATCATCATCCGACTATGCTCGGGGTCCACTACCTGTAATATAAAAAGCTGAGTGGGTCAGGCTTGGAAGCCTGGTGAGCATATAGGGTTTTCAACCCACAATAAATAAATTTATTATGCTTAAACATCAACAATCAACGAAATTACCCCAACCCCATTATCTTATTTATTTCTTAAGGGTTTACCCTAAGAATCAACTATCACTCCTTCCTAAGGATTCATCCTAAGGAATATGCATGAAGTCGCATCGTCACCAAGGTTTATACAACAGGCACTAAGTCCATAGCTACCAAGGTTTATTCAACATGTGCTAAGTCCATAGCTCTCATTTATCGACAATATTATTCACAGGTATTCCCCCCCCTGTAATACATGTCAATGGGTTTTTAGAGTACATCAGATGAACATATAGTTCACACACCTACAGGTTGCGGGCCTACTAGTGTTCCACAGACCGTCTAGAATAGTCCATGGTTGTCATCCATACTCTGCTGAATGACAGGGGCCAACGTTTGGGTAAGTGATTCTCACAAATTTCACCACTCACCCTCAACTCATGATCAATATTACTGATCATCTCATTTATCCAACTCACCTTTTAGCACACCCACTATTTCATCTACCCATGTTTTACCCAACATTTTTTTGTAGATAAAAATACATATACAATTTAAATTATTTAAAAACATGTATAAATCATTCCTTCAACACCCATCTCAAATAAACAAACAATATATATTCACACAGCACGTATTTTATGTAAAATACTTCATATCTATGTGTAAGGTGAAAGTAACTACACACTCACTTGATTTAATGAAAATCGGGCAGCAATTCGTTTCCTAAAACGATCGTTTCGAATAAAACCGGGAGTTTTATTTAGAAACCGGGCTCTGCGAAGGGTCGGGCTTCAAAACCGAAAAGATAAATTTTTCGGGTCTTCGGGCACTTCGGGGCGTATTCCGGGGTTTATAATCGATACCAGGGCTTCGGGGGATGTTAAAATAGTGAAAATATTGAAAAAGGGGGCCAAAATTGCCAATTTCTCAAAATTACCCGAGAAGGCTCGCAGCCTTCTATTTATAGGGGGAGGCTGCTGATCGGACGGTTGAGAGGAGGCCACGCGGCAGCAGATCCGAAGGAGGCAGCACCTGGCTCGCACGTGGGCTGCGCATGCGAGGGCCTCGCTGGAGGGTCCTAATTGGACCGAAGTCCGGGTCCGAGGTGGGTGGCTCGTGGCTCCTGCGAAGCTCGGATGGATCAAGGCAACACGTGTCAGACTCTCTTCTGCACACGCGTCACTCCTCGGATGCTTCCACGGCTTCGGATGACTCAGCATATTTCGGACACGTGGCACACATGCAGCGAAGGTGACGTGGCCGAAGTCCACGTATGCGAAATTTCCCGGTTTTGACAATATTTCTCGATTTTCGCGCCAAAACTTCTAAAATCCATAACTTTCGCATACGAGCTCCGTTTTTGGCGTTCTTTATATGCACGCGTAGGTAAAATTACGCTCTACAACTTTCGTTTAGACTTCGTTGGCTAATTTTGACTTTAATTTTTATATTATTATTTTTAACAGACCGGGACATGAAATCCATTAAAAATTCATAACTTCTTCATCCGACGTCCGTTTTCGTCTGTCTTTTTACTGTTGTACTACTATTTACGATACCTTCGATTCTCGTTTGGGTCATGTCGGCTAAAAATCACTCGATCTAAAATTCGAGTTTTTAGCTGTCTACTACTAAGCTGAAACTTCGAAAAATCATAACTTCTTCATATGAAGTCAGATTTAGGCGTTCTTTTTATACCTACTCTCGGTTTAACGAACACTACGACTTTCGTTTAGATCAATAAGTCTAAAAAGTAGTTTATCAAAAACTCACTTTTTACGACATTCGGCACCGTGCCGGTTTTGTCGCGAAACTTTGACAGGTCATAACTTCTTCGTTATAACTCGGATTTCGGCATTCTTTATATATCCGTAATCCTTGTCACGACCACTACAACTTTCTTAATAAATATCGGCTTTATCTAATATTTATTTTCGACGCTCATTTTTAGTCTTAATTAATTAAACCCTAATAATTAAGCATAAAACACATAATATTCACATAATTCCTTTTCATTTCTTCAAAATGAGTCACAAAGGTTAACCTAGACTATCAAGTCAATATTAATGCCTAGCCTAGAAACACGGGCATTACAAAAACTCTCTCCTTCTCTCTCTAAACTCTTGACCGTAAACACCAAAAACACCTTTATTCTTCTGAAAATCATCAAGAAACACCTTGGGAGGTTGTTTTAGAGCATCTAAAACGTGTTTTTCATAAAATCCGGCATCCTTATTCTTGAGTTTAAGGCCGTACACGCTTCGAATCTTCAAATCTTCAAAGACCGCAAACTATTTACGGCCGTACACCCTTCAAACCTTCAAAGTTCCTTCAAGAACACTGTTTACGACCGTATACCTGTTCACAGCCGAGAATAGTTCACGACCGTAAACTCTTCACGGCAGCAAACTCCTTCGCACCGTGAACCTTGGCTGCAAACCCGTTTATCCGATTCGATCGAGTCCCGGTAACATTCCTCAACTAAAAACCAGTGTTTCCCCAACGCTATAAATAACGGTTTCACTAATAAAATACACATATGTATTAAATGAATTAGGATCCCGTTGAGTGCTGCGTACATCAACTCGAGGGTCTCCACTCTCAGTTTTCGCTGTTCGACTATTCACACGACTAACAGTGAGTTCATACCCCTATGCTTTCACTATTTTTAATGTTTTTAGGGGGGAATACAAGCCAAACACAAATAATTTTGTGAACTTATACAAGGAATTTCAACAAGTTTAAAACTTATGCAATGGGTCCAATTAATAGATTTCCATGTTTTATTAAAATATTTAGATACTTTAATCCCTTTTGTAAAATGCTGAGCATAAGGGAAGTTTTCAACATACGACCATAATTGCATAGTTTTCAGCCCAATACATAAACCAAGTACACATCATACATGCAAACTATAATAGGTATAGTTTGGGTTTTCAATACACAGTTTTACAAATTCAGAATGTTACATAGCAGAACACATAAACTATGACAGATTTAGTTTATGATATACATTACGACGTTTAATACTTATTGAAACATAATTATTACCTTATACAGTATACGCACAAGTTTAAATATAGTAGATCAATACAGGACTACACGTAAACTAGTTAATACAGTATTATGAGACAACACTTCAATTGTACCCTTCGAGGTACAAGTTAAATCCTATCATAGTATAACCAGAGTCTCCTGGAGGGAGAGCGTGAGATTTGTGAATAGATCTATTCGGGACTGACAATCCCACACCTGAACTGCTAGCTACAGTTAGGCAGGCATGTCTGGGGTGACAAATGTCATTTAACCGACACTTGAAGAACGTCGTAAAGGTCACTAGGTCATATCAAGCATGGTTATACAACTCACAATAGTATAAACTAACCATTTGTTTACGGGATTTCATTTCTTCAAATTGTTTATTTTCATAAATAAAACATACCATACATACTGGTGGTAGCCATGGTTTTTCAAACAGAACATACTATACATACTGGTGATAGCCAAGGTTTCAAACAGAACATACCATACAAGGGTTTTTGTACAGAATACACACATACTACGATTGGTAGTAGCCAGACATACAAACTAACATTTTTCCTATAATACAATAGGATACAGTAACAAACATTCATAGAGTACTCTATAATTCCTTAGTTTATGCATCAGGGTCATGTATGAAGAATATTCGATAGACTGTGGAATGTGTGGTTTCCGCCACATTTCCTGTTCCTCGTTTGGTTGTGGGCTTAGGGCAGATCCACATAATCAACTGTCTGTTCGATATTGGTTTATACATGGCCAGTATGAACTAAGTGGTCATAGAAGGAACTGGTAATATCAAGCTTTTACTAAAGAAAATATTGGATTTTCTTGGAAACATATGAACATTTTCACAGATTCATCAACCAGTTTTCATTACAAAAACATTGCTTATGAACTCACCAGCGTTATGCTGATACTCTTTTAAAACTGCTTGTATTCTCAGGAAATCAGTAGACAGGTACAGCATACAGATTTTGAGAAGACGGAGCATATAGAGTCACGTCTTTTGCTTTTGTTATACTTTTGATGTATAAAAACATGAATCAAACCGATGTAAATGTTTTACTTAATCAATGTAATGGTTGTGTTTACTTTGATTACTATGATGCAATTGTTATGATACTATACATGACGTCATCCACCCCCGAACGTTTCCGCCGTTCCGGGTTGGGACCAAAATATGCACTACTCGAGCTTTATGGGTTTAACTCATCCATTTCACTAGTGAGTATACATGACGTCATCCACCCCCGAACGTTTCCGCCGTTCTTGACTAGATCTTCAAATCTTCATCCATTTCACCAAGAACACCAAGAACACACACTTGTTCTTGGCGATTTTGGGCCTTCTCGAGCTTCCGGATAGTAAGTACTTCTTCCCTACACTTGAATCTTGTTTAGAACACTAGTTTAAGTCCTTGAAACTGCCCAGAACTCAAGAACATATGGTGTGTGCGGCCGCACACACTCATGTGGCCGTACACCCCTCAAACACCCTCCAAACACCATCAAAACACCCCTAAAGGCTTCTATACTGTAAATACCATTCCCCAAGCTTGTTACTTACTAGATATGAGCCTTAGAAAACATCCAAACCATGTTCATCAAGGAGTGTGCGGCCGCACACACTCCATGTGGCCGTACACCCCTTTGTTTAGTGCTTAAGGGCCTCCAAAGTGCCTTTCTAGCTTCAATACTTGATGAGCATCAGTCCTACAAAGCCTCCCTACCATTTGGAAAACGTTTTGTGCACTCTTTACCATGAGTGTGCGGCCGCACACTCCCCTGGCCGCACACCCATGGCCACACACTCGTCAAAGTGGCCGTACACTCCCTTTTAGTGAATCACATGTGATTCCAACACTTGGACAAAGTGTTTCCTAGTCCCGTAAGGTGTTTCCTTGCAATTGGTTGCTTCTAAACACTATATTTATGTCAATATATGCCATTATATGTCATTTAGGACTGGTTAAGTCTCGAGACTTCATTCGTGGAACTTCTCATCCTTACGCGTGTATTCGTTTGAATCACCCACATCAGGTGAGTTCATACCCTATAATGAATCTTTTAACTGTTTTTAAATGCTTTTAAGGGGGGGGGGGGGGATTGTGACAACTGTCAATTCAGGTCATTCTCGGACTCATGCATCTTTATAAAAACCATTCATGCACAACATGCCATGGCCTAGTAGTATAAATTAGGTCAAAATCTTGCATAAACTAGGATCCAACTAAGATCTAGGACTAATATACTTGACTCTTACGATTCTAGTAAGTTGCTTAACTACAATAGGAAATGCCAATACCATAATTAGAATGAAACTTCAAACTTTGTTACAATTGAAAAAGGGTATAAAACCCTAAAAATAAATTAAAATATTCTAATTACATTCCAATATGATGGTGAATATCAAACAATGTTCCAAAAACTCTAAAGAGCCCAAAAATCCAAATTTACAAACTTTAAAGCTTAAAAACTTTATAAAATTTCTATAAACTTCCTAATATAAAATTTTTATTAATCAAATTATAGATTATAATCAATGACATAAAAATTTAATTATCAAACATTAATCATAATTTATTAGTTAAAAACAAAGATTTTTAAATAAATCAAGAATTACATAAAGAGACATTTTATAAAAATTTAGGTTTTATAAAAATTGAAGGGAGAATTATATAATTTGAATTTTAGGAGAGAGGGAGCCTCTCTCACTCATAAAATTCGTGCATCCTCTCCCCCATGCCCTCTCTCTTCCCAAAACTTCAATCATTAAAACACAATCCCCACTCTTCCACTTCTCTCTTCACTCTCTCTCACACTCCACCCTTTCAACTCTCAAACTCTCCTCCTCTCTCTCCAAACCCACGAAAATCATCAGCCAAGAACACCTCTCCACACTCAAATCTTCATCTTCTAAGGTTGTTCTTCAAGGTATTCACGAAAATCCTTCATTTTCCCTTACTTTTCTTTCTTGTTTTTAAAGAGTTTTCTTGTATTTCTCTTCCTTCTACACCATTCTTTATGAACATTCATGAACATGTTCATGAATGTCGAGTTTGATGATGATGGTGGTAGGGTTTCACCCAAGAACAACATGCATGTTGTTTAATGGTGAAATCCAAGGACCAAAACCTATGTCAAACACTAAAGTTCGGATTTTTACAAGTTTTAAAGGTTCATACACCTTATGCATTCAAGTATTTCCTTTAAAAACATCACTATGACAAACATATGTCCATGCATGGTCTTCAAACCGTGATGCATGTGATGAACACCAAGCTAAAGAGCTTGGTGATCAAAGTACATTGTTAATAGTGCATGTAAATGATTTTGTCTATAAAAATATCTAAAAGTTCTTTTCTGTTCAAATCAAATTTTTTCCAGATTCCCATTAAGGTAATATGAACATCTGGAAAATTTCAAGAGTTTTTATCATTTCCTTGATTTATTAAAATTGTTACAAGAAAACAAGGGCATAAATCACATAAAATACTTACAGAGGTCTATAAATCCGGAATAAATTCGTGGACGACCCCTATGGTGAATAATGACCTATCATTAAGTTTCATCGATTTATGTTTCTGTTTAGTATGACTTTTGATTTTCTTTTTGTTTGGTTCCAATAAATCGCAAAACCACTTTAGAAAGTGTGAAAATTGTATCTAACAATTTTCGCAGCTCTTACCTGTGGTGGGAGACTTAGAAAAATAATTTCAGAATTTTTCATCATGCCTTCCTATTTTTCCCAATTTTTGGTAATTATAATGGCCTAAAAATAGGAAAAATAGTTCTGATTATCCAAAATTCATGAAAATTTACCAGAACATCATGTTGTACATTAGGAGGTTACATAAAACTTTTGATGATTTTTCTCTACTGTATACTATTTTTCTCCTATTTGCTAAGGTTAAATACACTTAAATACACTTAAATACACATAAATACCCAAAACCGGATTATACAACATGAAAACCACTTTTGGTATTTTTCCCAGATTACTTACACTGTAAATGATGTTACAAAAGTTTTTGGTAATTTATTTTAACTGTTTATTATTTATTCTTCAATTAATGATTATTTAAGGGGATAAAACAAGGAAAAATAGAAATACCCACTGAAAAATATCTTTTATATTTTTCCCAGCCTAGTTATGTATAATAACAGTTAAATAAAAAGTTTGGGTAATTTTGGAAACTGTTTTCTATTTATTTCAATTTTTATTGGAATAAATGCTCAAAAATCGTAAAATATAATTAAACAGCTTGGAAATCCATTTTTATATTTTTCCCAGCTTAGTAATGTGTAATAACAGTAAAATAAAAAGTTTGAGAATTTTTATCCTTTGAATGCTATTTTTCGTGAATTTATGTTGTTATGAAGGCTTAAAAATTTGGAAAATAGTTAACCATATAAAAAATTCAAGGAAAATTTTCTGGAAAACCTCTATTGTATTTAGAATGAAAAATATGAGGTTTGACAATTTTTGGAAACTATTTGATAATATTTTACATTTTTAGAAATTTAAAACACCTTTAAATGTGTTGAAACACCCTTAAATTTATATTACTAAATCTGGAAAATTAATATCCCAAAGTTGTATTTATCGCATGACTTGTAGAATTTCATCATTTCAGAAAAAGTGTAACCAATTAATATAAAATCCAATATTAGAACATAAATTGGCATTTCACTATATGTAGAGTTTAGTATATTAGCATTAGATTTCGACATGGAAACTCACTAGTGTGTGTTTGATGTCGTAGGATCCCGGCATTAAGACGTTGGTGTATTCCAAGGCACCACTTGTATCTACTCGAAACATTGTGAGTATTCACGCACTCCCCTATGTTCAGTTTTTATGTTTTGGGGTGGAAAAGCATGTCCCGAAAAACTATTATTTGCATGTTGTATTTAAATCGATTTATATCAAACATGATTGCTATTGTATTGCTATGTCTCTCTATGTATGTCTATGCAACACGGAACATGAGAACTTATTGTACTAAGGCCCTTCCCTTATCTCTAACCATTAACTCTTTGAGCCAATGGTCATTATGGATAGCGCTATTAGGAATTGACAACTCCTCACTCGCCCTATTGCTGGAGTGCATGATACCATATTCATCTATGGAACGATAAACATAGATCTTGATAGGGCTTCAGTCATAGGTTTGGTTGAGACTCATTGTTTGCTCATACACATACAAACTCGTTTCTCGTTATAACAATAAACTTGTTATCAATAATGGCAATCAACTTTGTTTCTCATTAAAGCAATGTACTTGTATTTATGAAAAGCCTTATTCCAAATCTTGATTTTATAAAATTGTGAACTCACCAACTATTTTCATAGTTGACGCTCGTTTTACATGCTTTTTCAGGAAATAATTAGTAAGTGGATATAAAGATTCATCATCATAGAGCATGCTGCATCGTGTTGAAGTTATTTATGAAGTTATATTTTGAACAATGTTATTTTGGAAAAACTTGTACTTGTTTCTTTTAAGCTATGGGTTGTAAACTTTTGAATGTTGCTATGGTGATGTATTCTTTATCTTTTGCAATGAAACCATTATCGCTGTCATACCTTGCGTTTCCGCTTTAGCGGGGTGTGACAGGAATACAAGTTGAACACAATGTTAATTGTGTAAATGTTTGTTATAAACATCTTTCGAAATGTTGCTTTTGTCTTTTATAAGTGATTAAAACACTTCAAAAACTCTTTTAAGGTTATGTTACTTTATAGTTTGCAAAACTCCGTTTTAAAGTACAAGCATAACTTACTAGATAAAAGAGTCTTTTCAATAACAGTTCAAGTACATTACTAGTAAACTATAATATGTATAGTTTAGGAAGACACTATTCATTACTTCTAGTACAATGAAGCATACAAAGAGTCAGTTCATACATGAGTCAGAACACACTATTTTGAGAAACATTTCACACTATACACTATACAAAAGAGTATACTATACACTAGTACAAAGTGAACATTACTACATCATGACTTACTATACAAACACTGTTATACGATAAACTAATGTGACAAACCATTTAAGGATACAACGACACTGTGTTGTATCAATTTGTAACCAGAGTCTCCTGGAGGGAGAGCGGGCATCTTGTGTATAGATCTATACGGGACAGACACTCCCACACCCCGACTGCTAGCTACAGTCCCAGCCGATAAGGCCAAGGGGTGACAAAATGTCACCTCACTACATATGACACCGGAGGGTCATCTTTTATTCAGTCGTCGATCAGCATGGTTACATACGAGTTCACATTTAAACCTTTAATTAACCAATTTGGGATTAAAGGCTACTTTAGACTCCCCGAGGTGTATTGTCCATTTAATACTACCTGGAGTCTGTATTTTACTACTTTAGACTCCCGAGGTGTATTGTACATTTAATACTACCTGGAGTCTGTATTTTATTACTTTATAACCAGCAGTGTCACTGCTGAGGTAAAACATTATTTTCCCTATTACATTTACTTTGTGATCTTCTCACATATTCATTAATGTATAAACTATATTTTGTTAATGATAGTTTCACTCGGGAAAATACACACTCATACAAGAAACATACATACATAACATTTGATGCCTTGGTAGAAGGCTACGTTTAGTAGAAAGGACCATAATGCTAATCTTATGATTCCTTAATGTATATATCAAAGGATACATATATATCAATAGGATCCGACAGGTAATAGGATGTGTGCTCTCCGCTTCATTTCCTGTTCCTTGTTTGGTTGTGGGATTGGAACAGATTCACCCAGTCTATTATCTATTCGATTCTAGATATGTATGTCCAATATACATTGAGTCATTATAAGGGTACCAGGTATTGGGTCAAGTCATAGGACACAGAGTCAATGCACAGTTTCTAGTTCAGAACATACTTTCCAACTCAGAACTTTTTGTATACAAAACTAGAAACTTACCAGCTAAGGGTTTAATCCATCTTATTAAACCAGGATAAACTTAAAGGACCTTAGGTGATTAACTCTATAATACATCAGTTTATACATCATGGTTATATATTATTAATACCCAATAGGTAGTTGGATGTGTGCTTTTCGCCTTACTTCCTGTTCCTTGTTTGGTTGTGGGCTTAGGGCGGATTCACCCAATTAACTCTCTATCCGACATCAGATCATATAAAGCCAGTATAAACTAAGTAATTATATAAGTAATCACTGTGGTCACCATTTTATTATAAGAAACAAGGTTTTTCTTAAAGAATCTTTTCATTAAATATAAAGGAACCTTTACAATTAACTCCATGAGTAACAAGTGAAAACGCCAGCGTTATATACAACAATGATCTAACAAACAATGGGAAGTGTGCTATCCGCCTTACCTCCTGTTCCTTGTTTGGTTGTGAGCTTAGGGCAGATGCGCACAGTCGATTGTTTGTTTACTCTGAGTTTTATATCACTTGTATCCATTTAGTACTCATAGAAAGGATTGTAGAATCATTTTTACGTATCTTTCATCAAAGTAGAAAATATAGGATTTTCTAAGAGGAACATGCGAACTTTTCTAAACAGAACTTACAACTTACTACATTTTTCAACTACATTTTCAACAACATTTTACCACAACGTTTTACAACTTACATCACTAAAATCTTATGAACTCACCAGCTTAATTGCTGATCAACTCTTTCAAATAACTTGTATTCTCAGGAGCCTAGTAGACAGGTACTCGTGCTGGGAATTCAGAAGAAGGAGCAGTATAACTTCAAGTCTTGTTTGTTATTTGCTTATGTATTCTATGTTTTGTGAACACACACCTTGTAAACACTTTCTTTCTAATGAAATGGTTGTTCATAACTTTGCTTACTATGATGCATGTCTTGTGATACTAAACATGATGTCCTACACCCCATAACGTTTCCGCCGTTCCGGTTTTGGGGTGTGACATCAAGGTCCATAATGATATTTAAATAGGGGCCAAACCCTAAAAATTAAGGTTTGTGGTCTTCTTACGTACACCCGACGTACGTATGGGTACGTCCAGTGTACACCATCAACACCTACGACCAACTTAAGGGAGTACGCCCAACATACTCCATGTTAAGCCCAACGTAACAGGGACCAAAAATGCATTTTTAAAATTAAATCCAATATTGAAGAGTACCTGAAACTCGATCGTTACAAAGTAAGATAAACATTATGTTACCTACAAACAATGATTGATATTTTAAATAATTATTATGATTGATATTAAAAAAATACTAAAATAATTTTTTTTACTAATTAATGGTAATAATCATGTAGAAGTTATTGAATGATTAGATTATAATAGATGTATATTTTATTATATTATTTATAAATTATATACAAACTTAATCGCTCTGATCCAAGTTACATAGGGCACATGTGAAGGTAGCAACCACCTTGCAAGGCTAAATACTCATGGATACCCGATAACGAAGTAGTACCATGAGGAAATGGTGAAGAGAACCCCATAGACGAGCGCAACAAAACATGAAAGCGTAAGCTTCCAAGTAGTCGGATGAACCTGAGACTCTAACATCAAAATTATTATTTTATATAATTACATAAATACATTTTGTAGTCTATATTTATCCAAACTTAGGAGTACCTAACTTTTAATTTTATTTTTGCGTGATACTCTCCTAGTATATTTATATTAGAAATATTCGTCTGTTATATTTATACAACGACGTGACAACATGCGAGAGAAGTAAGTACTCTTTCTTACTAGTAATCGACACTTTGGACACTTAGTCATCGAAAACTAGTACTTATAATTTTCGACCATGTCGAGATTCCTCTTAATCAAGTTAATCACTGTAATGACATGATTTATTTTTCTCATTCGCACTATTTTAATCTATTATGATTAGGTCTTTTCATATGCTAGTAGTCTAGTTCTAGACTCTTGATGTTTAAGTGTTATAGATATGATGTCGTAAGATTCCGTGTATTGATGATTCTCTTAAAAGATGTTTGATATTGATTTAAGACAAAACTGCAAATTTGGTCCCTGTGGTATTCAAAAAACTTTGGATATGGTCCAAAAAGTTTTCAACTTGTATGGAAGGTTAAAATCAAGATTTTTTTTTGTGGTTTTGGTCCTGAAGAACTTGAAAAGATTGTTTTGCCATTTTTATTTCTTTTTTGTATTTTTTTTATATTTCTTTAAATAATTTATTAATTAAAAAATAAAAATAAAAGAATGGGGCCCACCCCCACCCTTACCCCTACCGGTACTCTTTCTCTCCCTCTCTCTCTCTCTCTCTATATATATATATATATATATATATATATATATATATATATATATATATATATATATATATATATCTCCCTCACACACACACTAAGACATTTAACCCAAACCTAATTGATGTCTTTAATCTGGAAGAATTATGAAAATCAACCCTATTTCAAACGCCTCCCACTCTCTTTTTTTGGTTTTTATTCAAAAACATAAACACACACACACACATATTTACGGATTTGGGTTCTTTCTGGATATCCAAATATGGTTCATTTACCATTGACGATTTATGAAGCTTTACAGATACGGTTCATCAAAAAAATACACACACAAATAAAGAAATATAGAAAAGTGTCTTTATTCTTTCATTTTTTTTTACCCAAACTTAGTATTCGATTATTGCAACAACTGGTTCTATACCTAAATAGAGTTCAGACACAGTTATGGTGTGGTAGAAGACGATGATGAAGATGAAAACAAAGGCAAATTTACAGTGACCCACCCTTGTTTTTCGAAACCAAAGAAATTGAAAGTCACATACGTTTTGAAACTAAACAAATCAAAATCTTCACTGCCTTATCATCTTCTGCTTTGATATTGAACAAATCAAATTTACAGTGACGATGATGTGGTTGAAGACGATAGTGAAGATGAAAACAAATCAAATTTACAATGACCCACTTTTGATTATGATTATGTGGTTTGAGGGTTTTAGATCAGAGGATTTTTCCATATTGGAGAAATGGTGGGTTTTTCGATCTAGTTGCAGGTTTGAGGCGACATTCTCCAATGGTGACAACGGTTTAAGTTGCAAGTTTCAAAACAGAGGAAGAAGAGGTGGAGTTACATGTCTAGAAGCAATTTCACTCAAGGTTAACCAATCCTTGTTCTTAATGGTGTTGGTAGTGTTTTTGATTAGAAAATATCATGGGGATGGAGATTTATGACGATGTCCCTAAGTTCTTAAGGAGAGAGAGAGAGAGAGAGAGAGAGAGAGAGAGAGAGAGAGAGAGAGAGAGAGAGAGAGAGAGAAGAGAGAGAGAGAGAGAGAGAGAGAGAGAAATAATTCTTTCATTTTTAACTTTTAATTAATAAATTTTTAAAGGAAATATAAAAAAATACAAAAAATGAAATAAAAAGAACAAAACAGTCTTTTCAAGTTTTTCAGGGACCAAAACCAAAAGAAAATCTTGATTTTGAACTATCCATACAAGTTGAAAAATTTGAACCCCATCTAAAGTTTTTTGAATACTATAAAAATCAATTTTACAGATTTGTCTTGATTTGAAATAGCTTATTGACTTATAGCTTTTCAAAAGACCAATAAATCTAAAAAAGAAAAAAAGAATCGATATTAGATAACTTTTTTACATAATAACTTGTTAAAACAACTAAAAAACCTTGCTTTTGTTAAGCAAAGGTGACCTTATTTTTTTTGAAGGGCTTTTGGCTTATTAAAGTTATAGTGGGCATGTGTACCCAAAAATATACCCTCGTTCTGTCGTTCACATCGCCTATACCTTCGCCGGTCACAGAACTTCACACTTCTTCACAACGTTCAACTGTATCTTCCCACACCGCCGAACCTTCTCCGACCTCAGCTCCAGACGTCCGATCGCAGGCGCCGGATACACAGTCTTCTCCTTCTCCGATTACCTGGTATGTCCCACTTTCTTTTTCTGGTTCGGTAAGCACATGAATTTTTATTTTCTGGAATCGACGATGCACATGACTTTCTTGTTCAATTTTGAATCTAGAGCTCAATTCCTGTCTAATGTGATTCCTGATTTCTGATTTCTAGTTTGGTTGATTCCGGATTTCTGGTTTGGTTCCCACTTTGATTAAATAAGCAATCCCAAACACCCCCTTATTTTTGTCATAAATTGCCTATTGCTGCCTTCAAATCTCATTCTCCGTTTACAATCGAGGACCTCTTAACAAACTTACTGTTTCCAGGAATTGTTCATCATACTTCTTCTTCTTCGTTTTTTTTAACCCTTTGTCTTTTGTATTTGAAGCTTTTGACTTCAAAGGAGAAAAAGATGTGGGGGATTATAAGGCAAAACGTTGGTGGTGCCAGAGACTTATCTTCTCAGGTAAATGAAATGCTGTAGCATCTGTTTACCAATCAAACATTTTGTTGGCACGTTCACTGCTAAATGACTAAATGTTATATGTTTTATTAGGTTCTGGGGAGTTCTATGATGAGGTTAAAACCTATAACATCAGCTATGAGACATTACTCATCTGCAACTAAAGAGGTGATCTAGGTTTTGCTTTGTATGCCTTGTTTATTTTTTCAAGTTTGTATTTCCTTCTGCTACACAACTACTCTAGAGGATATGAGTTTATCATCTCTACATGTTGATATGAAATTATGAATAGCAATAACGATATAAATTTCTCAAGAACCATGGTTGAGACTGTAGAAGGCCACCTCCTTCATTAGTAGAAGTGTAGACTGGTTATATTTTTAGCGATTTCAGGCTTTTTCTTTTTCAAGATTTGCTTTGTACTACCTCCTCTATAAACTTGACTTTGTTTGATTTTTCATCAACTAATACACTGTAGTATGATATGATGTGTATATATGTATCTTTAACTATGAAGCAGAAGAGTTAAATATCTTATAATTACTGTTGGGGTTTGATCAATTTGCAAACCCCAAAGTAGATCCAATTAGACTAAATAGAACCAACTAGGGTTTTTTTTTTTTTTTTTTTTTTTTTTTTTTTTTTTTTCCGGATTTATACCTTGATACTTAGAGTTCTTTTGGCCTAGGTTTAAAAATACGGAATTGCGGTACAAAAAATTAATTAAAAATATTATATAACTAATAAAAATATAATAAAATTACATAGAAAGTTATAATTAAGTAGAAAACAAATTTAAATAGCATCGGCTTACTGCATAACTAAATAGCAACCAAGTATTAACAAAACAAATACTGAAGAAAGTTATTTGTCTTTATTAATAAACTCTTTTTATTTATTTATTAAATAAAAGGTTTATTTAATTTACTTTGATTAATAAATAAGAAATAACAGTTTTATTTTATTTGTTGTTTATTTTAGTTGATAAATAATAAAATATTATCCTATTTTGGATCCTTTCTAGAGCTGTTAGTGTATGCCTGACACCACACATAATTAGCAGGGTATAATTCGCAACATTATTTTGAAGAATTAGTGTATAAAAAAAAAGAAAAAAAGAAAAAAGTGGTGCAATGTATTAGAATTGGTTTTGAAATTGTTACAGATGACAGTACGAGACGCTCTGAACTCTGCTCTTGATGAGGAAATGGCTGCTGATCCTAATGTCTTTGTAATGGGGGAAGAGGTAAAACCCCCCTAAATTTATTTATTTATTTATTTTGTGGTGCTCATCTTCTTTTGGGGTGTGCAGGTAGGAGAATACCAGGGTGCATACAAGGTTAGACTTTGCTTCTCTCAAACAAAACAAAACAAAAGCAATATAAATATTATATATTATGTGTTTTGGGCTGACTATGTTTTGTTTTGGTAGATAACGAAGGGATTGTTGGATAAATATGGTCCTGAAAGGGTTGTGGATACCCCTATCACAGAGGTTTAAATGAAATAAATATTTGAAGGTTTGTTAGATTGATTTGATTGAAGAATAAATAGTTAGTCAGTTAGTTGTGTTGTACTTGTTTGATCAGGCTGGGTTTGCGGGGATTGGGGTTGGATCTGCATATCATGGTCTGAGGCCGGTGATAGAGTTTATGACTTTCAACTTCTCTATGCAGGTCAGGCCTCAATCTCATCTATTTCTATTATTATATAATATATTTATTTATGATTGATTGAAATTATGGGTGTTTTTGGGGACCAAATGGCAGGCAATCGATCATATTATAAATTCTGCAGCAAAGTCAAACTACATGTCTGCGGGGCAGATTAACGTGCCCATTGTTTTTAGGGGACCAAATGGTCCTGCTGCTGGTGTTGGTGCTCAACATTCCCAGGTCAACAACATTTTATTATTATGAAACTCATAATCCCAATACCAAAAACAAAATTAATTAACTAGTTGTTGAGAAATTTGTTAAAAGTATGTTTTATGTTTTATGTGATGTGATGGATGCAGTGTTATGGTGCATGGTATGGATCAGTCCCTGGTTTGAAAGTTGTTGTGCCATACTCCTCTGAAGATGCCCGTGGACTTCTAAAAGCTGCAATTAGAGACCCTGATCCTGTTGTTTTTCTTGAAAATGAGTTGTTGTGAGTAAACTAAAGTAAAACACTTTTTTCTTTTTTTTTTTTAAAAAAAAAAATTCTATATAAAAAATCTTCAGGTATGGCGAATCCTTCCCAGTTTCCGCAGAAGCCCTTGATTCAAGTTTCTGCCTCCCAATAGGAAAAGCAAAGGTTTTTCATCCATAAAGATAAAGATTAAAATTAATTTTCTATTGTTGTCTTAAGTTAATGTGCTTAACCTGAGTGTCACAGATTGAAAGAGAAGGGAAAGATATCACCATCACTGCTTTCTCTAAGATGGTTGGCTATGCTCTTAAGGTTTCTTTCTTTCTTTCATCTATTTAGTAGTTAGGAAAAAAGAACACTATAAAAGTCAAAATATTGATGTATTTCCCTGATTGAGAGGATAATGCGTTTAGATATGAAGAAATTAGGGTTTTGGTGGTGCTACTGTTGTAGCATTTTTTCAATAATTCATTAAACATCTCATTAATGTTGTGGAAATTTGATGTAATGATTTTAGGCGGCTGAAATACTTGAAAAGGAAGGGATAAGCGCAGAGGTAAGCTATATATATCTATATATTTAAAAAAAAACCCAACTTAACTTATGGTTTTTTTTTTTTATCAAAAAAAAAATATATATATAATGGTAGGTTATGTATGTTTTGACAGGTAATAAACCTGCGGTCCATTCGACCATTGGATAGAGGTACAATCAATGGTTCTGTGAGGAAAACTAACCGGCTGGTGACTGTTGAGGAAGGCTTTCCTCAACATGGTGTTGGTGCTGAAATCTGGTAATGCTTATTTTGTCATTTTTTGTTAAAATAATTAAGATATCTATTTATTTAATGGTGGGTGGGTGTGTACTGTGTAGTGCTTCGGTTGTTGAAGATAGCTTTGGTTATCTGGATGCCCCAGTGGAGAGGATTGCTGGGGCTGATGTTCCTACTCCTTATGCTGCCAATCTTGAGAGAATGGCTTTTCCACAGGTCACTTCTTTTGACTACTTTTTCGTTTCATATTTTTGCTTCAAATTTTGTAACTTGACTCTTTCTTTCTTTTTCAATGATTGGTGCAGATTGAGGATATTGTTCGTGCTGCTAAGAGAGTTTGTTACAGGTCGGCACTACCTTTGGCTGCAACTGCTTGATGCATTTATTATCTTCTTCTCATTTTTCACTATGTTCTTCACAAACCTCATAAACATTCGCTGCTACATTTTTTTTTTCAATTATCATTTTATACTACACTCAGTAAAAGATGAAAGCTTTGGCGAAATTCTTGATTCCAGAACCAAGGTACTACATGCATAAAGAAACAATAATATTATGTACTTTGTGATTTTCATAAACCAAACTTGTGTTTTATTTATTTATTTATTTATTTTGTTTGTGTGTGTGTTCATTCCTAGATCCTTGAAGAAAGTGTTATATATATTTATGGAAAATGTAGGGAAACTTTTGTAACAAATATATAATATTTTTAATGAATAAGATATTTGTACGAGTTATTTTATCAATCTTCTCAGCTAATAAATAAAACAAAACGACAAAACTCCATCAGAAAACTTCTAATATTTGAATGGAATAAAAGGTTCTAAAAAGCTAGTCATGATTTCGCTGGGGCGCTTCATGGCTTCTAGGCATGTACTTAACGCCATATTTTAGCAAAATACCGTTAAGTCATATATGTATGTAAAAATAATTAATTGTAGAAAAAATACATAGAATTATTAAGTCACATCTTACAAACGAGTAAAAGCTTGAGGCTTAACATTTTATAGGCTTTCAATTGCTTAATCCAAAGCAAATCCAAAACCCTGATAGGGCTTATTCAAACCCCTTATCCTTAGACTTCTGCAATGTTCCAATTAATTAAACTTTTGAACTAACTAACATTTAGTCCCTTTAGTTATTTAATTCCTAATTAATACCGAAATAGTTTCTAATTAATTTATCATAACATGACAAATTAATAAACTAATATCTCTTAAATCTTTTTGTATTTTGATTGCTTAATTGGGTCTTAAAGGCAACCAAAAAGGACTTTGTTATTATTTAAAAAAAAAATCACCAATAGTTATTACCTTAGGTTTTATGTATAAGTGTACCTACACCATAAGATCTAGGTTTTACTAGTTATAACAACGAACTTTAAAAATTAACCAAAGGGAAGATTACTAAAATCTTGTCTTCTCGATTGAGATCTTGTAACTGCGAACTTACAAAGGATGAAAGACCTAAAGTAGAATCCCACTAATGTAGTCAGACCTACAAACACCAGAAGCAAACAAGGAATAAGCCTAGATTAGGGTTTTATGAAAATTATATAACCCTAGGAGAGGGGTTAGAACTTTCATGAATAGGTGAGTGGGAGAGAGTATATACGAAAATCAGAAGGAATCAACAATCAGGGTTTGACCCCTAGTAGTTTATTTATAGGCTGCAGATAAATCCTTAAGAGATTCAAACTCTTTAGGATAATCCTTACCTTATTTAAAACATACCTTATCCTTATCAGAGACTCTCCAAAATCGTCCCCTACATGCTCTTTAGGAGCTTCTGCAATATTCCAATTAATCTCTAGGATTTAGTTAAGGATCTAGGGTTTAATCCCTAGCTCAATATTTATAGGCTTCCAATTGCTTAATCCAAAGCAATTTCAAAATCCTGATAGGGCTTATCCAAAATCATCCCTTATCCTTAGACTTTTGCAATGTTCCAATTAATTAAACTTTTTAATTAATTAACATTTAGTCCCTTTAATTATTTAATTCCGAAATAGTTTCTAATTAATTTATCATAAAATGCCAAATTAATAAACTAATATCTCTTAAATCTTTTTGTATTTTGATTGCTTAATTGGGTCTTAAAGGCAACCCAAAAGGACCCTAATATTATTAAAAAAAATCACCAATAGTTTTGACCTTGGGTTTTATGTATAAGTGTACATACACCATACGATCTAGGTTTTACTAGTTATAACCTCGAACTTCAAAAATTAACTAAATGGAAGATTACTAAAATCTTGTCTTCTCGATTGAGATCTTGTAACTGCGAACTTACAAAGGATGAAAGATGTCACAACTGGGAAATTTTAGACCCAGTAAAGCCTAAACCCTAACCTAGCACAAGTGAAATTACATTGCAATCCTTGTTGCATTGTATCCTCTAAAGCCTTAAGGGCTTGTTTATAGAGCTAACAAAGAAGTATAGAAAGAAACCTAAACTAAATTAGGAAGGTATAATACAACTTTTGGCAAAAGATTAAGGTTTAAAACATAAATAACACACCATAGATGTGTTTACGGCCAAGGGATTCTAGAAGAAAAGAGTTCACGGCCCAAAGAATTTAACTCAAGAAAGGTTCACGGTTTGGGAATAAATCAAATAGGAGTTCACGGTTTGGGAAATCAATTCAATAGGGTGTTCACGGTTGGAAATGTAATTCAAAATGGTGTTTACGATTGGCATAAATCTGAAAACACCCTTAATGGGCCGAAAACACTAGGCTAGCCCACCTTAGAACCGTAAACCCCAAAGCCCAAGCCCAAGCCCATTCATGAACCGTAAACACTACCCTATATATGTATTCAGTCGTGAACCAAGTCATTTCTCACATTTCCATCCGAAAACACTTCTCATTTTGCTCTCAACTGTCATCCGTGAACACCATATCTTCATGAGTTTCCTACCCAGATCTTCATAATTCACCAAGAACACCAAAAACATTCAACCATATCTTCAAATCTTCATAATTTCCCAAGAACACACCGTAAACTCATCAAGTCAACCGAAAACTCCATTTTCTCCAACTGTGAACCCATTTCAACATTCCAATTAATTCCAAATAATTATTGTAAGTCTTTCTTACATAATTAAAGTGTTGCCTAATACTTTAATTATTAATTACAACATTATTTAATTTATTATTTAAATTAATATCTTATTAATTTAAATACGACGTCGGGGATAATTATTTTTAGGATACGACTGCTGTCACGTATTCTAATCCGAGGATTACTGTTAGCACTTCGCAACTCGACCGAGCACACATATTCGAGGTGAGTTCATACCCTCATATTTTTCCAAGCTTTTTCAATGTTTTAGGGAGGAGGGGGGGTGGGGGAATACAAGTAAAACACAAGTAACCTTGTGTTTAAAAATATAATTTTGTTTATTATATTTTCTTGCCGTTAATATGCATTTGAATGTAAAACTTACTAAATACGCCAAACACCATTACGGTTAAACTACAAAATATTTTTAAGTCGCAACGATTTTTACGTCAAAGGAAACTATTTCACATGTTCAGATTTTAACGCGGAAAACAAACTTATAAACTATGATAAATATAGTTTATGGAACAAAGGGAACTATTTTGCAGGCCCAGATCATAACACGGAAAACAACCTTATAAACTATATTATGTATAGTTTATGGAACGATCAAACTATTTTACCAAGATATATGTTATTTACAAAAAGGTTTTTCATTGTTCTACACTTAACCGTCGATATAGCTTTGTGAGATAACGTCTTCAAGTACTTATTTAAGTGCCAACAAAAGTCCTGACCTTAATAACCAAAGTCTCTTAGAGGGAGAGCGTGAGTTTGTGTATAGATCTATATGTGACTGACAATCCCGCACCTTAACTGTTAGCTACAGTTAGACCGACAGACCTGGGGTGACAAATGTCATTAAGAATTCCGATGCCTGAAGAACGTCGTGTCAGGCCATCAGTCGTATTAGTATGGTTATGAGGACTCACAATTTGGTATCAGTAGTATGATTAGTGTATGAATGTATAAACAAACTTCGCTTAGTTTTATTTAATTATAAACTACAACAAAGGACTTTACAAACCAGTAGGATCAAAAAGGCTTTTATTGTTATTTCTAGGATTCCTTGGTTTATACGTCAGAGTCATATATAGATAATATCTGATAGACAGTGGGATGGGTGCTTTCCGCCTTACTTCCTGTTCCTTTTTTGGTTGTGGGCTTAGGGCAGAATCACTCAATCAACTGTCCGTTCGACCTTGATTATATATAATTCATATGCACCAAGTAATCATAGGAGGAACAGATATGGGTCATAACAACACATACCAGTATAGCACACCATTTTCTAGGACAAAATTTACAACTCCGGGGGAAACATATATCAACACAGTTTTATCAAGTAACAAAACAACAAGTATACAAACTTAACGCACATCAATATGCAAACACTTTGGTCTTAGGGTTTAAGACTACTTCGCAAATAAATTAAGTATGGTATTTATACTTGAACCTTTCAGTCTTAGAACGTTTAACATTTCAACTCGGTTTCTATGGAAAATATAGGATTTTCTAGGATCAACATCACTCTTTTACAAGTAAACAGTTTGCAATCTAACTTTCTGAAAACACAAGGCGATTACTTATCGAAAAGAATGATTTACAGTAGAGCAGGTGCAACTAAGAACATACTTACAAAAGATTCAACATTCATTTACAAGTCATTTTACTTATCATTCCTCACATCAGAAAATATAGGATTTTCTGGAAGAAAGCATCAACATTTTCAAAGAACAAAGAACATACTTTCCAAAAACAAAATGCTTATGAACTCACCAACTTTAATGTTGACACTTTTTCAAACCACTTGTATTCTCAGGATAACTAATAGACAGGTACCCTCTCGGGCGTTCTGAAGACCGAGCATAGTAGCTTTATGTCTTATCTTTTGCGATAGTTCAATGTTAAACAAGTAATGTTTTGAACGCAATGTAAATACTATGTTTTTAATACAATGGTTGTTGTTGCTTTGGTTACTATTATTCAATTGTTGTGATATTATACATGATGTCCTCTGCCTAGACCTGGCAATCCGTGTCTACGTGTCGTGTATTCGTGGCAGACACGAATTTACATGACACGAATTTGGTAAACACGAACACGACACGAATTATAAAACGTGTTTGGGGTATCAAACACGAACACGACACGTAAAAAATTCGTGTGACACGTGACACGACACGAATAGACACGTTTTTAGCCGTGTTACACGAAAACACGAAAAAACACGAATATACATGTTTTTAATGGATTTTTTTAAGCTAGGGCTATAAACTAATTATTGACTTTTACGAAATTGGTTCCTAATATATTAAAAATACAAAATTTAACCCTAAAGTATATATGTGTATATATGTGTTTATACGTGTTTGTACGTGTCACGTGTCAACATGAATTTGTATCGTGTCTAAATAGGTAAATTCGTGTTTGACACGTGTAAGACACGAAACACGAATTTAAAATACGTGTCAGACACGAATAAACACGAAACACGAATTTCTAAAACACATACACGAAAAACTCGTATCGTGTTCGTGTCGTATTAATCATGTCGTGTATCAAATTTCCAGGTCTACCTCTGCCCCCGAACGTTTGCGCCGTTCCGGTCTAGGGGTGTGACAAAAGACCTAAGGTAGAACCCCTCTAATGTAGTCAGACCCACAACCACCAAAAGCAAACAAGGAATAAGCCTAGATTAGGGTTTTATGAAAATTATATAACCCTAGGAGAGTGGTTATAACTTTCATGAATAGGAGAGTGGGAGAGAGTATAGACAAAAATCAGAAGGAATTAATAATCATGGTTTGACTCCTAGCAGTCTATTTATAGGTTACATATAGATCCTTAAGAGATTCAAACTTTTTAGGATAATCCTTACCTTATTTAAAACCTGCCTTATCCCTATCAGAGACTCTCCAAAATTGTCCCGTACATGCTTTTCAGGAGCTTCTACAATATTCCAAGTAATCTCTAGGATTTAATTAACATTCAAACTCTTTAATTAATTAAAACTCTTTAATTAATTCAAAATCAATTTCCAATTAATTTATTAATCACTTAGTAAATTAGTAACTTATTTTTCTCCATTTGCTTATTGCTATTTGCGTTATGAGGCCAACCCAAAATGAATTTGCAATTATTAGAAATATTACCAAACAATTAATGATATTGAACACTATTTCCAACAGTCTCCAAGTTGGACTAGTCGTTAACTTTTTAGGATCAAAATATTTCACTAATAATCAACAAAGAGTTGTCATCCAATACAACTGCCAAACTCTGATCAATATCAAAATTTAGTCCTTAGACAAGTAACCAACTATTTCTTTGTTCTAGATATCTCTATGAAGATGAGACATGGATAAGGGTCAATCTCGATGTTCACCATTCTGCTTCCCGATTAACAGTTTTTGACGATCACATCTGACTTCTAAATCGAAAACATCAATTTGGTTAGGGGTCGACCAAGCATTTCAGATGTCAGCACAAATCATTGAGGGACCCATAGATATCGCTTCCCAGTTACGAGAAGTTACAAATAAAGTTTGACTACATAGTTTTTGTCTACTCGTCTAATCATACATGGACATACATTTTATGAATACCAATTATAAATAACGTCGGAGTAGACCAATGCACAACAGATTTGCAAACAAAACCCCATATGCATCTCCATTTGAAGAATAAAAGATATTGTCATCTTAGAATTACTTGTGACTAGATCCATGATCTAATCTCTAAGTGTGGGTTGTTCTAATACTTAAATCTCTATTTTAAGTACTCATGAGTGTTAGCATAATATTTTTGCAATGTACAATCTATATGGACAATCAACCAATACTCATGATAGTCTTAAATCACTCACTTACTTCCTAGAGCGTGATCGACTGTGGATGTTCAAATATGATCAAATATTCTGGAAGTAGGTTCAAAACATGCAAAAGTGAAACACAATATTGAATTAACACAACTTTGATAGAAAAGAAACCTCTTTATTAAGTCACAACAAAATAAACATCAAAATGGTTACAATTCATACTATAATATGTTTCAAAACAAAATCAAACTAACACCTAAACTATTACATCAGATCGCTATCTACTCTCATGCCAATGGTCCGTTTATTACCATCATGTTTCTCTATTGATAATGCCTTTGTGAAAGGATCACCAAGATCTCCCCAAATGATACTCTATTCACAATTATGTCTCCATCTTTTACTCTATGTCGAACATAGTGGTATTTTCTGAGTATGTGTCTTGAGTTACCATGGTCCTTGGGTTCCTTAGTCAAAGCAACTGCACCCTTGTTATCATAAAATATCTCCAAATGCCCTTTGATTCTTGGTACTACTCCAATATCACTAATGAAGTTCTATAACCATGTAGATTCCTTTGTTGCTTCACTAGCTGCAATATAATACTTTGATTCACATGTTGAGTCTGCTACTGTCTTCTGCTTGGAACTTTTCTATTAACGCTCCTCCATTTAGAAAGAACACCCAACCTGATTGTGAACACGAGCTGTCACTGGCAGTTTGCAAAATTACATCAATATAACTTATATCATGCAACTCTTCTCTACCTCCATATACTAAGAACATATCCTTAGTTCTTTTTAGATACTTGAGGATATTATTATGACTATCAATGACTATCACCAAAATTGTCTTTATATCAATTCACCATGCTCACAGCATATGAAATATCAGGCCTAGTACATGTCATGAAATACATGATCGATCCTATAACAGAAGCATATGAGACTTGACTCATTCTTTCCAATTCTTCTTCATTACTAGGCGATTGATCCTTAATCAATCTTATGCCATGTTTGATGGGCAGATCCTTATGCCCAATATATAAGCTGCATCTCTTAGGTCCTTCATAGTGAATAATTTCTCAAGCCAAGTCTTCACACTTTGCAACATTAGGATGTCGTTTCCTATAAGGAGTATATCATCGACATACAACACTAGGAAGACTATATTACTCCCATTGGATTTGAAATATACGCAAGACTCATCATAATTTTTAAAAAAACCGAACTCTTTGAGCTTTTCATGAAAGCATAGATTCCAGCTACTTGATGCATATTCGAGTCCATAAATGGATATCTCAAGCTTGCACACTATATTAGGATATTTTAGATCAATGAAACCTTCAGGTTGAGTCATGTAGACATCCTCTATCAATTTCCCATTAAGGAAAGTAGTCTTCACATCCACTTTCCATATTTCATAATCATATAAAGCAACTATGGCAAGTAATATTCTAATAGACTTAATATTGGTTATTGGCGAGAAGGATTTCTTATAATCAGTTCCTTGAGTTTGAGTGTAACCCTTTGTAACAAACCTAGCTTGTATGTGTGCATATTCCCATCTATGTTGGTCTTCTTCTTGAAGATCCACTTGCACCCAACGGGTTTAATGCCAGGTGTAGGATCAACCAAATTCCAAACTTGGTTATCATACATGGATTGAATATCACTTTCTGAAGATTCTTATTTGTTGTGATATATCGAAGCGTTAGGTAGTGGTCTTAGTAGCGAAGTGTTAGTAAATATTGAAGGTCAACACGACTTCGATTGTGTATGTATTTTACCAAGCGCTTTTGTAGGTTCGCTTTTAATGTCGAAGTCCTGATATACTTTTTTTTTGTATCCGTTGAGTACACTATAAATAGTGTAGGTACATAAGTGTTTTGTAACTTTTGAAACTTGTACATTAAGTTTTCTCTCTCTACAATTGTACTTGTACACCTTCCGGATAATATGAGTTGAATCAAGATCTTATTTACATTATGTGTTACTATTAACTCCGATTTCTTTTACGATTGATTGAATACGAAATTTCAGTTGGTATCAAAGAAGGAATCAAAATATTGATTAAGGAATATCGTTCGCGTTTCATTTTATTCAATCACTCGTCTCGATTCAATCTTTCCGCAAGTGAAAACGTAATTCTTCAATTGATCCCTGTGATTTCACGATTCTGCGGTTGTTAATCAATTCTTTGTATCCAATTTCTTTTTCTCCAAGATTATCCTCTTTTCAACTCGACTCAATGAGAAATTTGGATGTTGACACCATGATGATCTATGCTAAGCTGCTTGGATCTTCCATAAAGATTCCGATGTTGCTTCCGGAATACTACGATAAGCAGATCATATGGAAGATTAAATCAATGGAATTGATGAGGATTTGTAGAGATCGATTGAAAAAGGTCCTTATCGTGTCGATCGTCTTCAAGTTGTAGGAATGGACGGTGCTGATGAAGATATGATTGCTCAAGGCAACAAGCAGAAGGCTAATGACAAGAGATGCATTCGCTAGTTATGTGGAGTTTAGCCATCGGTCGTGTACAACTACATTCAAGGCTGCAAGATTGCATAAGAAATCTGGAACACACTCAAGGAAAAATTCTAAGGAAATGAGAGGAATAAGAAAAAATCGGCGACTCAATGCTTATTGGAGTTAGCCGACTTCAAACAAAAGGAGAATGAATCTTTCGAAGCATACTACGATCTATTCAATGAGCTCATTTAAAAGTGCAGCAGGTATAATGTTGTCCATACCACTCTCGAGTTTGACATTACTCACATACTTGGACCGAAGAAGGAATGAAAGAATATTTGTTTGATGATTAAGACTCAAGAGAACTTCCACACTTATTTACTGTCGAATATCTACAACATTCTTAAAGCTCATGAGTTAGAGGTGAAAGAGATTGCGGAGGAAAATAGAACAACGAACTTTGGAGATTTTTTGCCACTAGTCTCGAAAACCACTAGGAAGGAAGCTTGTTCTGATGGTGAAGCAGATGAGAACAAATAAGTTATTTTGATGAATTCTGATGACGAAGCGGTTGCCTATTATTCAAATAATAGGCTCAAGAAATTTTATAAGAAGCCAATTGGTGGAAACTTCAATAACAGCTTAGTTAAGAAGTCATTTTCAAATTCTGGAGTTACTCAAAAGAGTGTCAAAAAGGTGGAAGAGAAGAAAGAAGAAAAACAGGTTTGAAGAAGCTAAAAGGAGATTCTAGTTACAATGCAGTTTTATCTGTTTTTGATGATTCATGTTGTTACTTGAATGATATGCTGATTTATATGAGTAGTGATTTGGAGAAAAATAAAGCTTTTCTTTGTGAAGGCAGGAATAATTTGGAGGAGAAGAAAACTAGGATTGAAAACCTAGATTTGAAAATTACAAATATTATGATAGATAGAGATTTCCTTAGAATGGACAATAGTTTGCTTGTTAAATAAATAAACATATATTGTAACACAAAAAAAAGATTGTTTGGGAAACTTACTCTTCTATATCATTCATCATATATTTGTATGGAACATCATGGAAAATTATTTATTTTCATTAATTTTGAACGAGAGTTAGTTGATGGATTACATATGATTGTGAGAGTAAGGTAGATAAATATGATCAAGTTCCTAATGATTCATACGCTTATGGTATTGTTAATATTGATGATTGTTTGGATGCTGATGATTTGGCTGATATTGTGAATGATACTCTATCTAAAAACAAACAAATAAAATTTTTGAACGAATTGAGACTTCAACACAGTACTCAACAAAATTTTGCTGATATCGAAGATGATTATGATAATATTAGTGAAATTGAGGAAGAGGAATGTGTAGATTGTTTAAAATTGTCTATCATTAAAATCACTTCGTTAGCCAAAAGCGAAGAAAATGATGATTTAAAATCAAAGCTAAACAATAATTCATCTTCGACAACCAAAACTAATGATTCTCAAGAGTCTGTTATTATCGAAGACATAACGAACAATAAAAGTGACAGTGACGATTCTAATGAAAAAGATGTTCCACGAGTTGTTGAAGCACAAGTATTTGAGGATTCAGAGGAATACTCAAATATTTTGAAAGAAAAAGGAAAAAAAGTCTTTAACAAAACTCGGTCCCCTATCCACAATTTAATAATAAATTTCCAAACCAAGTTTTTGTAACAAAAGAAAATATAGTTGATCAAAAATTGAATGAATTGTTGAAATTGTTGGATTAGGTGTCTAAGCCCATAACTATAATTGGTATGTACTTGAATTGATAGCAGCACAGTCCTTTTGGGTTGCCCTCAACCTAGCAACTGGACAAGGAAATTATGAAAGGAGAGATATTAATTTATAAGATTAATAAATTAATATAAATGATTTATTAATATGTTAATGGATTAATATATTAATTAGAAATCATTATGTTTAATTAATTGTTAGCCAGAAATTAATCAGAATTAATTTTAGGGTTAAAAGAATTAATTATAAAGTGTAGGGACTAGTTTGCAATTAACTAATAGTTGAGTGGAAGGTTCCAGAACCCCCTTGGAAGGGGGTGGACGAAAACCCTAGGGGAAACCCTAGAGAATTCGTCCAAGGGCTCCAAGATAAGGCCTTGGGTCTTGCTTAGGCCCTAAGCAAAGGACAACTAGGGTTTTCCCTAAACCCTAGTTCCCTCAACTATTTAAGGAGCCTCCTGGCTCACATTTTGTGTACTGATTCTTTGGAAGAATACCTTGGCCGAAATTGCATACTCCCTCTCCTCTCTCTTCTTCTACTTTCCTTCTTGCTAGTCATTGGGTGTGATTCCATTAGAGGCATTACACTTGTGGTGCTAAAGCTTCCAAGAAGATCAAGATCAAGGGAATATCAATTGTTTGCTATAACAATTGAAAGGTATGTAAACCCTAAACCCTAGTTTGTTAATTTTGAAATTAGCCTCTCTCCTCTAGGGTTCTTGTTTTGCAATTCAAAGTTGTATGTTCAATAGTTAAAACATAGATCCAATGTAGGTTGCATGTGAACTTAGGAATTGTTTTCTAGTTTATTTGTTTAACCTAAAACCCAACAGTGGTATCAGAGCCATTGTTGTTTTAAATTGAATTGCTACAATTGTTGAATTGCAAATTAGGGTTTATAGCTATTAAACCCTAAAGGCCAATTTTTCGATTTCTAGGGTTTTGGATCAAAGGTTTTTTTTTTTTCGAAAACCCTAGCCTCCAAAGAACCCTAATCGAAATTAGGGTTAGGGTTTTGAAAACCCTAGCCTCCTTCCTTGTAAATTTCGAAATATGCTAGAGGATAACTAGGGTTTCTTGTTTTTGGATAATTGTTACTTAATTAGATTAATTGGATAATTATCCTTACCCTATTTTTCGAAATTTAGAGGGATAAGGATTAGGATTAAATTAATGGATTAATTTAATTAGATAATCCTTACAAGATTTAATAATTTGATTAATAGTTAATTAAAAGATAAATATTAAATCTAGTTAATTGGTTTATTTAAATTTAAATTTAATAGCTTAAATTTCGAAATTTATAAACCCTTGAAGTTTTAAAATGTTTTAAAACACACCTTATATATATATATTATAATTAAAAGTTTAATATTATATATGTATAAGAATATGGTCAGTCAAATCGCTAGTATGCCTCATTCACGAAGCTAATCTATAAGGGGGGTATAAGGAAACTGCCTATAAAATGGTAGTTGAATGGGTGTCCACTCTCACCCACCGCTTCCTTGATTAGTGGAGGGTCGTTAGCAGAACGGATTTGATAGGACAACTACTTCTCATTAAAAGTATAATGATATTAAAAGTACTAGAACATTATTTTCAAAAAATCCCAACTCTAGTTACTTTAGGAAAAATGTGAAAAGTATGCTAATCCATGAAATTGCACATTATGCTTTATTGGTCGTTAGTGGAGCGTGTGTGGTTAACCAGCACACTAAAAGGCACTAATAAAGAGTAGTAATGGGTATCTCATAATTGTCATTTTGATGGAGCGTGTGTGGTTTACCAGCACATCAATAGTTAATGATAAAGACAATGAGGTTACCAAGCACATTTGCATGGTTATTCACATCTTGTTTGTGATCCTCGGCATCCCAGTCACAAATAGAAGAGCATAATCTGAGATCAAAACATGCCATTGAATAGTTTCAATGTATCTCAAAAGAATTAGGAATTTCACTTCGTTTGTTTCGTCTAATGGTGGAATTGGTGAATCGTCATTCACCTACCTTTATGAAATTTGCACTTGGATCTCGGCATCCCATTTCTAAGTTGTGAATCTTCATAGTTGGATCCTAACCTTGATATTATATCTTTGGGTTATTCTATTAAGGTATCTTGAAATCTAACTAAAACTTTCTTTCTTTTCAGATGTCTACTCCTGGAAACACTTCTGCTTCATCCTCCTCCAACCAGAACTTCTCCTTGCTCAATATCTGCTCCAAAGTCGTTATGGATGGCTCAAACTATAACGATTGGATGCGCAACATCAAGATGGCTCTTCGTTTCGAGAACAAAGAATATGTTCTTGAAAAGGAGCTCAAAGAACTTGATGAGAATGAAGCTACTCCTGAAGAGCTTGCTGCCTACAAGAAACACTACGATGATGCTACCAAAGTGGCATGCATCATGGTAGCAACTATGTCCCCAGAACTGCAGAGGTACTATGAGGACTACTGGCCTTTTGAGATGAACAAGGACCTTATGGAAAAGTACCATAAGCGAGCTCGTCAAGAAAAGTTTGAAGTAGTCAAGTCACTCATGGCTTGCAAGATGAAAGATGGGGAGTCGGTTGTGTCACATGTGCAAAGAATGCAACGCTACATAGAGCGTTTGGTCAAGCTCAATATTCACTTTGATGAGGAATTGGCCATTGACATGGTCTTGAACTCACTTCCTGAATGTTATGGTCAGTTTATTCTAACTTACCATTTGAACAATACTGAGCAGACCTTGGCCCAATTGCACAACTTGTTGCAGACAGCTGAGGCAGGGATGAAGGGTAAAAGTATACCCTTCACACCTACGAATGCGCCTGTTTTGGCTATTGGACAGGGAAAGGGGAAAAAGAGGAAAGGTCCTCCCAAGCAAAACTGGAAGAGCAAGGCTCAAGCTGGGTCATCTAGTAATGGCCCAAAGGCTAAGCCCAATGGTTCCACTCCCCATGTTTCTGATCCAAAAGAGGCAGTTTGCTTTTACTGCAACCAAAAGGGGCATTGGAAGAGATCTTGCCCACAATATCTGCAAGATATCAAGGATGGCAAAGTGAAGCCATCTTCGGCAGGTATTTACACTATTTCTGCTAATAACTCATTATCTTCTCGTTCATGGGTCCTTGATACAGGATGTGGTTTTCATATCTGTTCTGATTTGCAGGGTCTAAAGGAAAGTGAGGAGATAGAGCGAGGAAGGATAAACCTGATCATGGGAAACATAAAGTCTTCACCAGTAACCAAGATCGGAGTTTATCAGCTTCTGCTTAGTAATGATGTTAGATTAGATTTAATAAATTGTTGCTATTCGTCTGAGATGACGAGAAACATTATTTCATTTCATGCATTGTTCAGACAAGGTTTTACATATTCTTTTAATGATTTGAATGGTTCAATTTCTGTTTATAAGAATGGTGTTTTTATGTTTGAAGCTTTGCCTTGTAATGGTGTGTATGAAACAGTGACTTGTGTTGATAGCCTAGGAAATAGTGTACTTAATATTGACTTGTCTAATAGTGTAGACAAGGCATGCTTGTGGCATTGTCGTCTTGGACACATTAAGAAGAAACGCATAGCCCAACTCCAAAAGAATGGAGTGTTAGAATCATTTGACCTAAAGTCAGATGATATGTGTGAATCTTGTCTTTTGGGAAAGATGACAAAATCACCATTCACAGGGTCTTGTGAAAGAGGTGAAGGTCTGTTGGATCTCATACACACGGATGTGTGTGGGCCCTTCAGATCAACTACAAGAGATGCTAATCGATTCTATGTGACTTTCACTGACGATTATAGCAGATATGGATATATCTACTTGATCAAGCATAAGTCAGAAACTTTTGAAAAGTTCAAAGAGTTTAAGCATGAAGTCGAAAATCAATTGGGTAGAAAGATAAAGATACTTAGATCCGATAGAGGCGGGGAGTATCTTAGTATCGAGTTTAACGACTATCTGAAAGAATGTGGGATAGTCTCACAATTGACTCCCCCTAGGACACCACAGTTAAATGGTGTAGCTGAGAGGCGCAATCGAACCTTGTTAGACATGGTTCGTTCTATGATGAGTCGGGCTTCGCTTCCTATTCATTTCTGGGGGTATGCCTTAGAGACAGCCGCCCACATCCTCAATCTTGTCCCTACAAAGAAGGTTGCCAAAACACCTCACGAAATGTGGACAGGGAAAGTTCCCTCGTTAGCACATATTAAAGTCTGGGGTTGTGAAGCTTTCGTAAGACGAGAGACTCACGACAAGCTAGCAGCTAGAAGTGAGAAATGTGTTTTCATTGGTTACCCAAAGCAGTCTTTTGGATATTTGTTCTACAGGCCTAGTGAGAACGTGGTCTTTGTAGCACGAAGAGGAGTCTTTCTTGAAAGAGAGCTCATATTCAAAGAGGACAGTGGGAGCACTATTGACCTTGAAGAAATTCAAGAGTCAGCCAATGAAGGAACCTTAGATGACACTAGCACTCAACCAGAGGAAACAGTTCCTGTTGAACCAATCGATAACTCATTACCTCTTAGAAGATCCACTAGGGTGAGTGTGCCACCTGAGTTATATGGTTTTCATATTACTTCAGATGGTGACACATTCATAAGTGACAGAACACTGGTAAACTTAGATGAACCAGTCACTTATAAGGAAGCAATGGCAGGCCCAAAGGCTTCCAAGTGGAAAGAGGCAATGGACAGCGAGATTAAGTCCATGTATGACAACCAAGTTTGGAATTTGGTTGATAGTGCACCAGGTTGTAAGACAGTTGGGTGCAAATGGATCTTCAAGAAGAAGACAGACATGGATGGAAATGTGCACACATTCAAGGCTCGACTGGTTGCAAAAGGTTTCACTCAAACCCCAGGGGTTGACTATGATGAGACCTTCTCGCCAGTGGCTAAGATTAAATCTATTAGGATATTGCTCGCCATAGCTGCCTTTCATGATTATGAAATCTGGCAGATGGATGTCAAAACTGCTTTCCTTAATGGGAAGTTGGCTGAAGATGTTTACATGAGTCAGCCAGAGGGTTTTGTTGATGCAAAGTTCCCCAATAGAGTGTGCAAGCTTGAGAAATCCATTTATGGATTGAAACAAGCATCTCGCAGTTGGAATCTTTGCTTCCATGAGAAAGTCAAAGAGTTTGGTTTCTCTAGAAGTGAAGATGAGTTCTGTGTGTATATCAAGGCTAGTGGGAGTATAGTAACTTTTCTGGTGTTGTATGTCGATGACATATTACTCATTGGTAACGACGTTCCAACCTTGAAAGAAGTTAAGTCTTGGCTTGGAAAGTGTTTTGCCATGAAAGACCTTGGAGAAGCTGCCTATATTCTTGGGATTAGAATATTGAGAGATAGAAAGAAGAGACTAATTGGACTTAGTCAGAGCACATACTTGGATAAGGTACTAAAGAGGTTTAGTATGGAAAATTCCAAGAAGGGAGAGCTACCTATCCAGAGCAATACCAAATTGAGTAAGACTCAATGCCCGAGTACAGATGTTGAAATAGATGACATGAGTCGTGTACCTTATGCTTCCGCTGTCGGATCGATCATGTACGCTATGACATGTACTCGCCCTGATGTGACATTTGCTTTGAGCATGGTCAGTCGCTATCAGGGAAACCCAGGTAGAGCTCATTGGATAGCAGTTAAGAATATACTCAAGTATTTGCGAAGGACAAAGGACTGGGTCCTTGTGCTTGGTGGCAGTGATACTTTGAGAGTAGATGGTTACAGTGATGCCAGCTTTCAGACGGATAGAGACAACTTCCGTTCTCAGTCGGGCTGGGTGTTTTTACTGAATGGAAGAGCAGTTACTTGGAAGAGTTCCAAGCAAAATACGGTGGCTGATTCTACTTGTGAATCAGAGTACATAGCAGCAAGTGAAGCGTCGAAAGAAGCAGCTTGGTTGAGGAACTTCATCGGGGATCTCGGAGTTGTTCCAACCATCCAGGAGCCTATGGAACTGTTCTGTGATAATGAAGGAGCGGTTGCCTTGACAAAGGAACCGAGAGATCATGGTAAGACCAGACATATCGACAGAAAGTACCATTTCATCAGACATAGAGTAGAAGAAGGCCATCTTATAGTAAAGAGGGTGTCATCTGAAGATAACCCAGCAGATCCTCTCACAAAGGGTTTGAGTAGGGCTAAGCACATTCAGCATGCTCGAAGCATAGGACTGAAAGATGATATTAGTTTTAGTAGTTAGATTAGTTTTTGAAACTTGTAACAAAGTAAATGTAATTGACTTTTGGTGATTAAATAATAAAGTATTATTTATAAGTTTGGCTACTACCTTTTGTCAATTGTTTATTATTGTGTTTCATTTTTGCATGTTTTACTTCCTGAATAATGAGATTATTCAAACTCCACAGTCGCTCGTACTCTTGGAAGTAAGTAGTGAATTAAGACTGTCATGAATTGGATTGCAGATTGTCTAAGGATAGACATGGCAATAGAATTGCTGCAATGTTCATGAGTACTCAGAAATTGAGATTTGAGTATTGGATAAACCCTCGCTCAGAGTATCACTTCATGGAATTCATCACGAGTAATACTGAGACGATAATATCTTATAATCTTGAAACGAAGATATATGAGTTGTAATTTACAAAGTCGGTAATACATTGGTGATACGAAACCGCATCAGTAACTTGGTGTTATAAAACGTATTGTCATGTATAATTTGATGAGTAAAAGATACAAGCATATGAGTCAACGTTTATTCGTTCCTTTTGCCCTAACAGGAAAAGCGATATCTGTGGGCCCCTCGATGATTTGGTGTTGACTTATGTGCTGGGCCCAGCCAGGACTAAATTGATGTGTTCGATTAGAAGTCCTACATCATCACAAATCAGGAGTCGGGAAACATAGATTCTGGACAAACAGATTGATTACATTCCATGTCTTTTTTCTGGGGATATCAAGCAGAACGAAGGGTTATATGATCACTTATCTTAGGACACGTAACTGACTAGGTCAGAGTTCGGCAGCAGCTTTTGGAAGCTACAATTTGCTGGTCAAATTTAGAAGGCATACTAGCAATTATAGTTACAGACTTATCCAAGTGGGAGACTGTTGGATTAGGTGTCTAAGCCCATAACTATAATTGGTATGTACTTGAATTGATAGCAGCACAGTCCTTTTGGGTTGCCCTCAACCTAGCAACTGGACAAGGAAATTATGAAAGGAGAGATATTAACTTATAAGATTAATAAATTAATATAAATGATTTATTAATATGTTAATGGATTAATATATTAATTAGAAATCATTATGTTTAATTAATTGTTAGCCAGAAATTAATCAGAATTAATTTTGGGGTTAAAAGAATTAATTATAAAGTGTAGGGACTAGTTTGCAATTAACTAATAGTTGAGTGGAAGGTTCCAGAACCCCCTTGGAAGGGGGTGGACGAAAACCCTAGGGGAAACCCTAGAGAATTCGTCCAAGGGCTCCAAGATAAGGCCTTGGGTCTTGCTTAGGCCCTAAGCAAAGGATAACTAGGGTTTTCCCTAAACCCTAGTTCCCTCAACTATTTAAGGAGCCTCCTGGCTCACATTTTGTGTACTGATTCTTTGGAAGAATACCTTGGCCGAAATTGCATACTCCCTCTCCTCTCTCTTCTTCTACTTTCCTTCTTGCTAGTCATTGGGTGTGATTCAATTAGAGGCATTACACTTGTGGTGCTAAAGCTTCCAAGAAGATCAAGATCAAGATCAAGGGAATATCAATTGTTTGCTATAACAATTGAAAGGTATGTAAACCCTAAACCCTAGTTTGTTAATTTCGAAATTAGCCTCTCTCCTCTAGGGTTCTTGTTTTGCAATTCAAAGTTGTATGTTCAATAGTTAAAACATAGATCCAAAGTAGGTTGCATGTGAACTTAGGAATTGTTTTCTAGTTTATTTGTTTTACCTAAAACCCAACAGAAATAAGATAATTTGAAAGTGATTGATAAAGGCTTTTATTCAAATCAAAATGTTGAGGAAAATGGTTTGAATCATAGATCAAAAACTTTTTAACGTCAAAAGAGTTAGCAATCTTTTTCAAAAGATAATAAAAATAAAAAAATGGTGTTTAGGTTGTGAAAATTACCAAGTTTGATATCAAAGGCGAATAAGAGAAAAGTTGTGATAAGTCTTTATCAGATGATTTGAAAAATAAAAAAGCGAAGACTCAATCTTTTGAAAATGATGTTTCCAAAAAGAAAGCTCAAAACAAAGCTTATTGGAAGAAAAGAAGAGATTTTAAGAAGGAAAATAAATTGCAACAAAAAGCATCACATTCTCGAAAAAAGAAGTTTTCACAACAATCTAAAACTCATTTTTCAAAAGAATCTTCAAAAGTCTTGCACAAAGGTGTCAAAAAAAGTGTTTGAGAATGAAAATCAAAATGGTTTTTCTCAAAAGTTGAAGGTTGTTCAAAATTCAAAGAAGAAACAAATTCATAAAGGTTAAAATCATATTCAATTTTTTTTTCAAAAGAACTATTCACAAAATCATAAAAGTTTTCAAAAAGTGTCTCATTTTTTTATATCAAAATCGTTTTCAACAAAAATCATAAAATTCTTTTTCGCAAGGAAGTCCGTCAAAACCAACAAATGTTGTGAAGAGAAATGTATCATTTAAACCTGATGGTCAACGATTTCCAAATCCATATTCTTTGCACAAATCAAAATTTCATTAGTCAACGGAAAAAAGGAAATGAAAAATTTCAATCATTGGTTTAAAATAAAGGAAAGAAATTTCAATCGATTGAGTATTCTCAAGCGCAAGTCAAACATGCTTATGAAACTTACTTGAATGAATCAATGAGTGGAAGTATTTCATCACAAGAATCATTGTCTAAGCCATCACAATGGAAAGAAGTTAAAACAAACAAGAAATTTGATTTTTTTGAAAATAAGGTTGAAAAAGAGAATATCAAAGTAGATGCTTCGATATTGAATGACTATATTTCTGTGCACAAAATCTGATGAAGTCGATTTAATTGACAAAATCAAAACAAAAGTTCATAGTTTGATTTTTAATTCGACACTACACAAAATTTTTTACCCTAATGTATAAGGACATGTTAGTACATGAAAGTGCCCCTTAGTCAATCTGATCTGATATATCTTTCCGAGATGGTGTGGACTACGAGATGAAGAGTAGTTTCTGAAGTGATTAGATTTTCGAGATAATGTTGCTTCAACTTAGTCAATGTGTTATGTCAGAAGTGAACATACTTGTTTGTTATTTTCTATTTGTAACGTAGTATAGTACAACCGAAAAGATCAAAAACAATGATTGTGTCAGGCTGTTGATCTTCAGTCCATGCACACTTTATTTAGAATTTGTCTTTAGTAACTCATTGGCTATAAAATGAGTGTCAACCTTTGTAATATGCGTGCAACTAGAGAACAACTTCACTTATATCAAATCAACATTCCAATTAATTCCAAATAATTATTGTAAGTCTTTCTTACATAATTAAAGTGTTGCCTAATACTTTAATTATCAATTAGAACATTATTTAATTTATTATTTAAATTAATATCTTATTAATTTAAATACGACGTCGGAGATAATTTCTCTCTAACATTCTTCTTGTTTGTATTTACTTTTAATTATTCATAATTTATATTAAATATCTTGAGCACTTTGTTGAGTTATTTATTTCAAGGCTTGACTGGTTTATCCAGACTTGACTGGATTCTTTATTATAAGAAATAATTGACGTTAGATTAACTCAAGGTTTGAGTTTTCAAACCTTGTCCTTGAAAATTCGTGAACTCATAATTCGTATCAGAGCCTAAGTGGTTGTCATTTGAATCCATAAGAATAGATTATAGTTGGTTGAAGATTACCTTGGTATCTCAATCATTTATGTGTTCAGGATAAAAGTTCTTCTATATACCGCTCCAGCTCTAATATCTAAACATAGTTGGTTGTTTCTAATTAATCTCAACAAGTGTATTCAATGCAAATCGCAAATAGTTTGGGTTGCCCATCGCATGTCCCATTGCTAGTTATCGAAGAGTATGATCACTGGAAAGTTAGAATGGAGAGATTTTTGGTTGGCAAAGAAAAAGGTGAAGAAATATGGAGGTTAGTGAAAAGGTCCTCATATTCTAGTTAGGAAAATGGTCAGAAATGTTGCTGCTACTCTCATGGGTCAAGAAGACTCCGGCCAACACCTCTCACTGAAAATGACGTCGAGAAACTCCATACAGATTAGATTGCTTTTTCCAAAATGGTGTTTGGTATTCCACCATCTCTCTTTGAGCATATTAAGTTATGCAAATCTGCCAAAGAGATTTGGGATACACGTCAAGATTTGTCTGATGGATCGAAAAATATGAAGGATAAGCAATTGAAATTTATGGTGAATGACTTATACACCTTTACTACCAATCCTGGTGAATCTATTGCCTCTGCATCAAATCGGTACAGAATTGTGGTGAACAATATGACAACATATGGAGTTATGCGAATTCCTCTCGAATACAATCTCAAGTTCATCAACAGTCTCGGAAAAGGATGAGGAAATATTAAATCCTGTCTTCAGAGTAATGGATCTCTAAAGAAATTGTAGCTCTACCAGTTATTCGACGACCTGTAAAGTCACTAATCTAATGTTGTTCAAACATTGAGAGAACTCTCTTGGGGTCCTTTAGCTCTAGTCAGTTCCATCAATCCACTTCTTCTGGACCCAGCTGTGTCGAATCCATTTAGAGATGTTCCGTCCTTTCCACCTATTCAACTTACTCAACCTGTTCCAACCATTCCAAACTTTCCATGTGAAGAAAACTTTGATCTAGAAGCTGTTGATTCCGAACTTCGTTTCCAGCAAGAGTTTGCACTTCTATCTATGAAGTATAGATGACCATGAAATACTAATCAAAAACCTCCTCACAACATATTTCAAGCTCCTCACCAAAGCAATCCTGAACCATACCCCGAATCTACCGAAAATCCACCAGATTATTGACCTAAAATTCCGAATTATTACTGGGAACCTCAAGAAACTCTGACCTTAGCCAAACCTAAGATTTGTGTCATAAGTGTGGTCTCGGAAACCACCATGCAAAGGAATGCTTGGCTGATGTTGTTCAAAAACCAAACGTGAAAGACTCTACTTACTATGCTCGCTATGCACATGAGCTACCAGAGAGTGAAAAGGCATTTGTCACTACAGTTTCACAAAATGTTGATAGTTATTGGTCTTCTGGTGATGAGGATGAAGGAAACTATGGAAAAAAACTTGTGTCTTATGGCTAGACAAACCATTGAGTGTGATGAAGGCTACTGGTCTTCAAGTTCTGAAGATGAAAATGAGGATGCTGAGCCAAACTACTGCTACATGGAAACCAATGACCCAACTGGCAGAAACATCATCCAGCAGGTAAAATCGATGATTACTGAAAATAATTTTGATTTATCTGTGTGTGTGAACATTATCTAACTCAAATCGAATCAAATATGATAATCATTCTTAAAGCCTATGAGTCTACCATAGATGTGAGTGAGAAGATGGATAGTGAGTTAACCAGACTTAGATTAAGATTCAAAGACCACACGCTTAATATTGAATCCTTAGAGCATTAAATTGTAATATCTAGGGATGAATATATTATCCTTAATGACATATGTTCCATTTTAGTTAGTGAAAGAAATCGTCTTGTCAATGATAATATGCGTCTTAATGCTAAGATTGATAGTCTGCATAATTCTATTGATATAGTCTCGGAAGCGATTTTCAGAAGCATGTTGGTCATCCCCTAAAGGAACTTCAGAATTTGACATTTATGGGATACATTCCGAACCATACTTATTTGGATACTCCTGTCTCGCCATTGTCTTCCCTTCAAGAGACTTCAGATGGATATCAATCATTGATTCTTGAGTTCAAACCAATCTTTATTACATGTCTTGATTCCATGCAACTTCCGCCTCTATTATACCTAGACCTAAATCAGTCTTAAGAATTTCCACATGACACAGGAGGTACTGGAGTTTATCTTCCAAACTCTGGTCCAACAAACAATTATGTTATTGAGGAAATTATTCCTGAGACAAGTGGACATGACTTGGACAAACCTAATGATTCCGTTAACCCATTTTGGGCATCCCTTGATAGTGATGTTGATGAAGAATTGAAGTGTGATGATGACTCCTCGTCCAATTCCCTTATGTCAAACTCAAAAGTTGTTTCTAATTCTACCTTAGTTCCGATTAAGCCTTGTTTCACCAATCCATCTATAGGACAATCTTCTAGGTCATTATCTAACAAGAAGCATTAGTTAAACAAAAGGACATTGTTCATCCGAAGACTTAGGCTAGGAAAGCTCTGAAAAAAAGAAACTAGGTCTAGAAAATGCTATAGATTCCTTGCGAAATCCGATAAGAAAGTATCTAAGACAGTTATTAGTCTAGCTACTAGAAATCACAATACATTCATGCCTGTTAAAATTATTAAGAGACCATCTATTCCTGTTAGCTTGGATATGCATGACATTAAAGTAAAAAATGGTGTGAAGTCTGTTACTGTCGAGACCTCATCAAAGAAAAATATATTTCCTCAGAAAGTATTCTCTTTAGTGTTTATTGCTACCACAGATGACACAATTTTTAAACCAAAATAATTTCTGAAATCCAATGTGCCTACGAGAGTAATGAATAAAAAAAATATACCCGGGAAGAAACCTTTAAAAGGTTCAAATCTGAAATTTGAATGGAAAGTTAAAAGGAATGACATGACAACTGAATCTTGGAACATAGTTATGTTGGATTAGGTGTCTAAGCGAATAACTAAATTAGTATAATCTTGAATTATTAGCAAAGTTCCTTTTGGCTTGCCCTTTTAACCAGAAATAGCTAGAAATGGTATTAGGAGAATGAGAGATAAATAATATGTTAATATATTATGTGATTAATATATTAATTGAAAATAGATAATTGATATGTTAATTTATTATGTAATTAATAAATTAACATGGGATCAATTGTTATATAATTGATTTATTAATTTATATGATTAATAAGTTAATAGAAAATCAATTAGATTTAATTAGTAACTGATTAGAATTAATTTGGGATCAGTTAGAATTAATTAATTGTTCAAGGGTTGCTTTGTAATTGTTCAATAGTTGAACAAGAGAGAGATTCTAGAAGCCTCAATGCTTGGATGGTTTTGATACCCTATTAGGGTAATCTAGAATGCTCTAAATGGATAATTAGGAAACTAGATAATTACGTATTTATGGGTTATCATTATCTAGGGTTTCTTAGGGATATCTAGCAGTTATATATAGACTCCTTGGGATAGAATTTTCGTATGACTCCTTCTAAGAAGCACATGAATGAAAATTCTTTGTATCTTCTCTCTTTCTCTCTCTCTCTCTCTCTCTCTCTCTCTCTCTCTCTCCTCTTCATTCTACGGTTTCTAGGGTGTTCAGTGTGAGCCATTAGAGGCACAAGATTTATGGTGCTTACTTTCCAAGGTTTTCAAAAAGGAGATTGAAGTGATTTGTTTACTACAACAAATCAAAGGTATGTAACCCTAATTCTTGTAATTTGATTATACTAGGGATTCATTAGGGTTCAAGTTGTTTTGTTGTTCATAGCATGTTACATTCAAAGTGTTAAGACATAAATCCTTTTGGTTGCATGTGCCCTTAAATGTTAAGTGAAATTCTGCAAGCACATAGTTATTGTAATCTATAAAACCATCAGTGGTATTAGAGCCTTGGTGTGTCTAACATTGTTTGTACATTAGATGAACTGATCAAAATCATTTTTGGAGAAAAAAACTATTTCTCACGTCGTGAGCATCTGTTTCTCACGACGTGAGATCTGCCAGATCCAGTTTTTCGGATTTTCTTGCCTAATATGATTTATGTGGTTGTTAATTGGTTATTATCTGTTTCAATATCTTCCATAATCCGATTTCTTCCTATATTAGATAATTAATTAAAACCCTAAATGTTTGGAGATATCCTTAGACTTGATAATGATTAATTAATATTATCCTTATGGATCTTATTATTGATTTAATTAAATGTTTAATCAAAAGATAAATATTAAATCCATAAATTGGTTTAATTTAATTAATTTAAAAATTTTAATTTGAATAAATAAAAGATTAAACCTTGTATTTTGAAATGTTTTAAATACACCCTTATAAATGCTATCTCCACTCGGACCAAGACAGAACTTTTACTTGTTCAAATAACAATTAAGGTGAAGTAGGTCAGGAACGACAGATCTCTTTATGATAAACTAATCTGTTTTGCAAGTACATTATTACGGGTAGTTCCTACAAAGTATCAGGCTAATGACATATATACTACTTGAATTCTCGGTGTAGATGCTACGTAGTTGATTCTCATCCTTCAAAGATTACGAGTGTAATAGGAGCATCCGTCGACAAAAGGATCACCGTAAGTCAAGCCAGTTGAATCGCTAGTATGCCTCATTTACGAAGCCGAACTATAAAGGGGCGGGGGAGTATAAGGAAACGACCTATAAAATGGTCATCGAATGGGTGTCCACTCTCTCCCACTGCTCCCTTCTTTGGTGCAGGGTCGTTAGCAGAACAGGCTCGATAGGACATAATCTCATTAATAAGTATCATGGTATAAAGTAACTAAACTATTTTTTAAAATCCCACTCTAGTTACTTTAGGAAAATGTGAAATGTATGCTAATCCATGAAATCAAACATTATGCTTTATATGTCGTTAGTGGAGCGTGTGTGGTTAACCGATACACTAATAGGGACTATAAAGAGTTATGATGGTCATCTTGAAAATTATCATTGTTGATGAAGCGTGTGTAGTTAACCAACACATCAATGTGAGATGGTAAAGGACATAAAAGTTGTCAAGCGGGTTTGCATGGTTATTCATATCTCGTTTGTGATCCTTGACATCCCAGTCACAAAAGTGAGAGCATAATCCGAGATTAAGCATGCCATTGATAAGAATCAATGAATCTCAAAAGATATATGAGTTCCATAAGATTGAAATTGGTAAAAGTCTTACCTACCTAAAATAGATTCGAATTTGGCTACAACATCCCTCTTCAAAGTCCGAATAAAAAATATGAATCTTAGCCTTAATTTAAAATTTATGGGTTAATAATTAAGGATTAAAATCAACTTACTTGAATTCTCTTTTCCTTTTTTCTCCCATTATAGATGTCAGGTTAAGATAATAATGATTTTCCTCATTCCTTTGGAAATAATTTTCCTCTTCCTTCTGAAGATGATCTTTCACTTTCTAATCAAGGTGAAAATGTTTTCTCTTCTTTGGGATATGGTGAAACTGGACATCGTGCTTCTTCAACTCTTCCACTTCCTCCTCTAGTGACTTTCCCTACGTTACATTTTCCTCGAGTTGAAAGATACGAAACTACTCAAGCCCTATTAGCATGTAGACATAAAGATGGAAATTATGTATGTGCGCATGTTCTAGAAATGAAATTGTACATTGACAAGTTTGATAGAATGGGTGTCGTTTTCCCAAGGGAACACGCCATTGATTTGGTTCTTTTTTCGCTTCCAAATTCATATAGACAGTTCATTGAGAACTTTCATATGATGAACATCGACGTGACCCTAATTGATCTGACCCAAATGTTGATAGTTACTGAAGCAGAAATGCTTAAGAGCACGTCTGAAGCAAAGGTGCTTAAAGGGTCCGATTCTAAAGTTTCCATGGACATTGAAAATGGTGGTCTAGAAAAAATTTATTTTCCTAATGGAAAGCGGTCAGCCAAGGTCAAACAGTTTGATCGTATGGTAAAGATAAAGGCTAGTTCTGAGATAGTTCCATGTGTTAACCCTAAAGAGTCCATTTTTTTCTATTGACGGTTGAAGAGACATTGGTTCCGAAGCTGCCCAAAATACCTGAGAGATCTCAAAGATAGTAAAGTCAAGTTGCGTAACTCTGCTTCAGGTACATCCATTATCTAACTCCATTGTTGTAACAAGTTCCTATTCATAGACTCTTAATACATAATGTAATGATAAACTTTTGATGTTATATTAGGATCTAAGAGAAAGAAGGAAACTTAAGTAGACTGAGCTAAATCTGATCGTGAGATATGGACTTCAGTCACATGGTTCGATGATCAAAATTTAGAGCTACTACTTAGGAGTTATGACAATTTAATAGATTGCTATTTCTCTTAGGATATGTATAGAAACATTTTTTTTTTCATTTTATGCATTGTAAGGACAAGTTCGAATTTTTTGTTTATTTTAATAAAAGTGAAATTTTGGTTTATCTGGTTGCCTTAATCTTATTTCCATGAAATAACATTTATGAAAGCGTTGGTTATGTTTCTAGCGTTAGCAATATTAATTGTGTATTTGATTCTTATAATATCGTGTGTGGTATTGTCATAATTGACCAAGTGAAAAGAAATCTCATCACCATCTAGATAGATACTTGGTGTTGTACATTTCACATTTTATAGAGTATGAGAATATTGTTCATTTGAAAATTATAACTAATTCATGGATCATATATTTATGTGAGTCAAGTGAAGGATTAATGGATATAATACATATTGATATGGACTCTCCAGATCCACCACAAAGGAAGAGAACTCTATTTGTCATGATTTTCTGATGTTTCAGTAAATATGTTTTTGTTCATAAGATTGAACAAAATTCTACTACTTTTGAAAAGGTTTTCAAAGAATAGATGAATGAATAGAAGAATCTATTAGGCAGAAAGATAAAAGTTTTTCCAATCTGTGAAAGGAAAGGAGAGTACTTTAGCATCATATTTTATGATCATCTTTATGATTGTGGAACTATATCACAACTGATCCTCTAAGAACATCTTAGTACAATTGTATAACTAAGAAGAGGGATTGGTTATTGTTGAAATGGTTCAATCAAGAGATAGGCCATACTTCGTTTCCAAAATTAAGTTTTAGAGCCATACTCTAGTTACTACAAATTATATCAAGAAACTCATTTCAAACTTATAAGGTTTATAACACCTCGTAAAATGTGGAGTAATAATGTTTTCTTACTCTAGCACATTTAGATTTGGAATTGTGATGTTTTCTTCAAAACAAAATGAGACCAATTCTATGAAGTGTTTTCTTGTTGGGAATCCACACGAACTTTAGAATATTTATTTTAGCTCATCAAATGAATGTTATTTTAGAGAAAACTCATATGTCAAGAAGTCGGTGGGAGTTGTATTGATCTTGAGAGTTTCAAGAGTCAACCGAAATAAACCTTTTAATTATCACTAGCACGCGACTCGAGGTTGATAACCAATTGTGTTTAATTGACACATTCTTATTTATTTGCACCTTCTAGTTGAGTTGGCAATGCCTATAATTTTTATGGTTTTCATTTTACAACAAAAGCAAAGCATGTTGGTCAGTGAAAGTGCATTGATCAATACGGATGAGCTGCTTAACAACACAGAAGCACTGGTAGGCCCTTGTGCTACTAGAGGGCAAGAAATTTAGAATAAGCGAAGTTCAGTCCATGAAAGGAAAGCTAAATTTGAATTTGGGTTTTTCCTAAAACTTGTCTTATGATTGTAGGTTGGAAATGATAGATTCACATGGATAGGAACATATGCACCATAAAACCTAGGTGACAAAATTTTCACTCTAATTCATGATAATGATTGTGAGGAAGGACTTTGCTAGTATATTTTAAAGATCTGATAAAGATCATTATGGATATTGTTTGTTTTAATTGAATTCTTAAATTCATAATATGATTACTGAATCACTCTTCATAATTCAAATTGTGAGAAATGGCAAGGAATTGCTTGAGCTTTCAAAGACTTATAGTTATAAGTTTTGAAAGGGTTTTAACACACACATATGCTATCCAATGAAGGTGTATAAGCTTAATAAGTCTAGTTGGAGACTTATCGAAGCATCGCATAACAAAAATCTATACTACGGTAAGAAAGTCAAGGGTATTGATTTCTAGAAGTCCAGTTAACTTATGGGTACATGTTAGAGCTAGTGGGACCATAACTAGTATGATAGTATTGCAGGTTGACAATACTGTTCATAGGGAACAAAGTTCTCAATTTGCAAAATTCAAAGTTTGGGAATTGTTTCGTTGTGATAGACTTAAGGGAGAAGGCACTCATACTGTGTTTCGAATCTAAAGTACAAGGATCGGTCCTTCACTTGTTGATCGTTCGCGAGTAGAAATCGCTCTCTTGCCATGCCTTTCACTCACTCTCTTGAGTCGAACTCAATCACTCGGAGGATCAGTCCTTCTTCACTATCTTTCTATTACTCGCAGGAAGCTTAACAGCCATGGTGCATATTATCATATAGAAAGAAGCGAAGCGTAGCAATTCGTACTACCGGAAAGTTTCGCTAACCAGCAGGAAATAGAATCTGCCGATAGGCCAAAGCAAGCATAGCGAATCACATAGATAAGGCCCTACCTGCCAGCACACAGATAGATAGGGAGGGCGAAGCGGGAAGGGGATGGAGAGAATTAGATCATATGGTTTATTAGAACTTAGTCATAGACATATGTAAATATCATGTTGAAATGATTCAACATAGGAAATTCCATATATGAAGATATTATAGAAAGCGATTGAACAAATATCAAATTTAATCAATCGTGTCCCATATGCTTTAGATATAGGATCGATTACATATGCTATAATATTTACTTATTCTAATATTTCCACATTGAAAGGAAAAAAGGATTAGATTTTTTGTGTGACTGGAGTTGTTAACCTACTGTTAAGAATAGTCTGAGGTTTACTGAAGATTGGTTGCTTGTGGACAGTTGGAAGTATGGTATTGTTTTGGAGGACCATAGTGACATGCTTTAGATTAAGATGATTCTTAGTAAAAATTTATGGTCATATGGGAATATGGAAATGTTTCCATAATGAGAGTTGATTACTAAGTCTACATGTGAATTGGAAACTTTAATGCAAGAGAAGTGTTGAAGGAGTGTACCTTAAATTTGAAACTTCATTACCATGGAATTTTTTCTAGTAACAAAGTTCCAATGGAACATTTTGTAATATTGTTGGCTCAGTCTCTGTGACTTTGAAGCCTCGACATCACAGAATGTCAATGCATGTAAGGTTGGAATTCCAATACATTTTAGACAATGACAAGAATTTGGAATTGTGAAAGGAGCATCATTGGAATAATGTCCAGTCAATCTGTTCACAAAGGAAGGACCACAGAGAGACATAGTATGCATTTGCTTAACATGACATGACTGATGTTATTTAATTCAAGTGGTTAGTTGATTACTTGAAACATTATACAATGAATAAATTCATAATTATTATGGTGATTAATTAATAGAGATTAGTTATATTCAATCGGTTTGAGATCGTAGTTAATTAGTTTATTATTGTGTTTCACTTTGCATGTTTTGCTTCCTGAATAATTTGATTATTCAAATTCCACAGTCTTTGGAAGTAAGTAGTGAATTAAGACTATCATGAATTGAACTGTAGATTGTCTACGGAGATTAGACATTGCAATAAGATTGCTACAATGTTCATGAGTACTTAGTAAATGAGGATTTAGAGTATTGGATAAACCCACGCTCAGAGAATTACTTTATGGATTCAATCACGAGTAATTCTGAGACGATAATATCTTATATACTTGAAATGGAGATATATGAGTTTGTAATTTACAAGTAGGTTGTGCATCGGTGTTACGTAAACACATCAGTAACATGATGTTATAAAAAGTAGTATCACGCATGATTTGGTGAGTAAAAGAGACAATCATATGATTCAAAATTTATTCGTTCCTTTTTCCCTAACGGGAAAAGCGATATCTTTAGGATTCTCAATGATTTAATGTTGACATTCATGTGCAAGGCCTTACCCAGACTGAATTGATGTGTTTAATTAGTAGTCTAAATCTAGTCATCATAAATCGGAAATCGGGAAACAAAATCTTGGACTAGAGATTGATTATGATCCATGTCTCACATCCATATGATATCTTGCAAAACGGAGGAATATTTGATCACTAATCTTAGAACAATTGTCTGATTGGATCAAAGTTCGACAATTGCTTTGGAAAGCACACTTTGTTGTTTAATTTAGAAGTTATACCTGTAATTGAGTTTTAGACTTATCCAAGTGGGAGACTGTTGGATTCGGTGTCTAAGCTAATAACTAAATTAGTATAATCTCGAATTATTATCAAATTTCCTTTCGGGTTGCCCTCATAACCAGAAATAGCTAGAAATGATACTAGGAGAAAGAGAGATAAATAATCTGTTAATATAGTATGTGATTAATATATTAATTGGAAATAGATAATTGATATGTGAATTTATTATGTAATTACCAAATTAACATGGGATCAATTGTTATATAATCGATTTATAAATTTATATGATTAATAAGTTAATAAGAAACCAATTAGATTTAATTAATAATTGATTAGAATTAATTTGGGATCAATTGGAATTAATTAATTGTTCAAGGGTTGCTTTGTAGTTGTTTAATAGTTGAGCAAGAGAGAGATTTTAGAAACCTCCATGCTTGGACAGTTTTGATACCCTATTAGGGTAATCTAGAATGCTCTAAATGGATAATTAGGAAACTAGATACTTACATATTTATGGGGTATCATTATCTAGGGTTTCTTAGGGAAATCTAGCAGCTATATGTAGACCCTTGGGCTAGGATTTTCGTATGACTCCTTCTAAGAAGCATATGAACGAAAATCCTTAGTATCTTCTCTCTCTCCTCTTTATTCTATGGTTTCTTGGGTTTTGGGTGTGAACCATTAGAGGCAGAGATTTCTGGTCTTTCCAAGGTTTTCAAGAAGGAGATTGAAGTGATTTGTTTTCTAAAACAAATCAAAGGCATGTAACTCTAATTCTTGTAATTTGATTATACTAGGGATAGATCCTTTAGGTTGTACGTGCCTTTAAATGTTAAGTGAAATTCCGCAAGCACATAGTTATTGTAATCTATAAAACCCATCAAGTTCTTCCTGAACCATCTTGAAAAACTGTTCTTTAGAGGAAAGTAGTGTCTAAGAAACCTAAAGTAGAGTATTACTTTTGGATCAATGAAAAGACCTTGACATTCTGCATATTCCCCAAAGAATCTCGAAAAGAGATTTCCGAGATACCAGGTGTTCAGAAATAAAAAGCTAAGTCCAAAGCCCATGCTAAAGTCCCTAAGCCTAACTCGGAGCCTAAAAACTCCAAAACTCACTGATTTTGTAGGCTTTTTGTGCTTCAAAACAAGATACAATATGGTATATTGATAATGCTTGTTCCATGCACATGACTGGGCAAAAAGATTTTCTGCGTGATCTGAAGCCTACTCCAAATGCTCGTTTTGTTACATATGGAAACATTACAAATTCACAAATTCAAGGTTATGGAATCCTAACCAACGACAACTTCTCTATCTCTAATGTGGCCTATGGAACCGATATTAAGCCTAATATGATCAGTGTTTCCCAACTCACTAATTCAAATCAAAGGTGTAGAAATAGGAATGGAGATCTATGGAAGAGAAACGCCCACAAAAATCTTTGGTGGTAGTGGAGGAATGGAGATCGGAATGGTAGTGGTGATCGGAGACGATGGTGGAGTATTCATCTGAAAGAAATTAGAAAAGGGAGTACAAGAAGTAGGTGGAGTGGATACCTTTGGAATTGGTTTAGTTGGAGTTGGTTCTGAAGTTGCTGCCGTGTCTTCTACCTCGTGCTGAATAGTAGCATCCTATTGAATATCAATATAAGTTCTAGATTTTGAAGCCTCCTGCACAACCGGAGATGGTGATCTCGGTTTCGTTGCTTGATTTTTGACTTTCTTTGGAGTCTTCACGACTTCAGAAGGGGCAGCTTTCGCTATTCTCTTTCCTCTCCTCTTCGGTTTGTTACCTTCCTCGATAGCCTTTCACAATTCATCTGACATGGGGCGAATACCAGATGAAGGCTGCTTGCGATACTCATTCACAATCGCATTATGCGAAGGAACTTTTCCCAACATTGCTTCCAGAGTTGAACCCACAAAATAAAACTTGCTCGGGTCAGACATCATAAAGGTTGAAGTCTGAAGAATCGGAATTGCAGCTACGTCAGAATCAGTCTTTAGATGAACCTTGTAGTGGTTTAGGGCTCGTTTGACCATTAAGGACCAAAATCGAGCACATGAGATCTCGATATTTTGAGTGGTTGAAGAAGTACTCTGAATAAGTTGAGTGCACAAAATCGATCCATAATCGAGATTGATTCCATGGTAGAGACCATAGATAATGGTGTAGAACAGCTTACTTGCGCTGTTAGATCCAACAACTCGTTCAGAAAAGCTCTTGAACAGAAGAGTGAAGAGCTCATTCTATATTGGAGGAAGAAAGGGCTTCCTAAACTTTAAAAATAGGGATATATCACCAATGTATCCCATCTGGTGAAACATCTCGATGAGTGCAGTAGTAGAAATTGATTATGGATCGACGGGTCCTTCAGATGAAGCAAGCCCTAGAATTGTGCAAAAACGGGCTTTGTTGATCGAGGTTTTGTTGGAGGCTACCTCGAAGGTAATGATTCCATCAACTTGAATGTAGGTTGCAGAAGAATACACCTTGGAAAGATGGACCATAGGAACAGATTCTGCCATGGTGAGAGCTTGAGCCAGTGGCGAGAATCGTAAGCACTCAATCATCGGCCTTACGACTTCTTGGTAACGAGAAGCATCAAGATCGAGTATGGGATTTTGACTTGGCTTGATGTTTAGCATGACGACAGATGTTGATTTATCAGCGAATGAAGTGGTCTCATATGATCCTACCATTGTAGCTTCAAGGAAGACGATGAACAGTAGAGAGAAAAGGGTTTTTGCTTTGAAAATTATGTGAGAGGTGAGAGAAAACAAACCATCGAAAACCCTTATATACGTCATGTGATGAGTGGTGAGAGAAAACCGCCGATTGACGTTCCCATATCCCGTAAAAGTAGCCTGGGATAGTGTGACAACTCATCATGTGTCAGGCGTCGTGTAACTGACATGCGTGATGTCAGGGATTTAAAAAGACGCGCCTAATTTGAACTTAATCTCCAAGAAATCGTTGTTTTAGTTTTTATCCATTCAAAATAATCAGCCAATCAACCATAACCTGTTTTCTGAAGTACAGTTAATCAATCAGAACTAGAACCAGACTTTGAAAAATCATAAAGATTTTTATGCAAATTAAAGTTTCGGGATTTTGTGATGTCAAATAAAATTGACACAAAATTCAGATGGATCCCGGGCAGTGATCTCTTCTTTCTGAGTCAAGAGAGACTCTGAAGTGCTTGTGTGGTATCTCGTTGAATTACGATCATCTATTTGTTAAGAAATAGTGAAAGGCTTCTTTTAAGTATGTTGCATGGGTGGCTTAAGCTTCAACCAAATTCCAAAACTCAACATAAGTCCGAAGATTTTGAAGAAGTACTTGTTTGACCAGTGTAGCCATAAGAAAAAGTATGCTTTGGATATTCTTTATGTGACGGGATATTATGGAAATCTCAAGAAAAATAAAATTCTGGATCTTTAGGGAAGAAACGTCTTAGGTCGAGAACATTTCATTAAGATCACTCAAAAAGAAAATTGAGATTTCATACAATAATGGTACCAACCAAAAAGGTTTTAATCATCAATTCATTGGTGAAAATTCTAGAACATTTGATTGTTCACCGTCAATTCAGAAAAAGGTTTCAGATTTTGGGTCTCATTCAAAATCATGGTGATAACGATTTCAAGATCATCAACACAGATGTTGTGTAACCATAAACCTTAGTGGTAAGTGCTGAGAGTCTCAAGGGTTACGTTTTATGAATGTGAAGTTGATGGAGAAATTTGAGATTGGTTCTGAAGGAAAAGGTGTACCTATGCTAAATATTAATGACAAAACAGTCAACTCTTAACTCAATATGAGAAGAGTAAGGTAGCTCAATTACTTATGTGAATTATCAGCCTGATTGGGAAGAAACTATCGGAATGAAAGTTTCATTAAGGCGTCAAACATAGAGCCTCAGAGGCTTGGGACAACATGCAATGTCACACCCCCAAACCGAAATGACGGAAACATTCGGGGGAGTTGGACGTCATGTCAAGTATCACAACACATGCAGTATAGTAATCAAAGTACAACAACCATTGCATTAATAGTATAAGTTTTTACATAGGTTACATTTAGCAACAACATAAAAAGTAGATATAGAGAATAACATAAGATGCAGCTTGGTACTAGGCTGTCTCCGCAAAAGCTCCCGGAGTGTACCTGTCTACTGACGACCTGAGAATACAAGTTATTTTGAAAGAGAGGATCAACATTTTACTGCTGGTGAGTTCATAAGTATTTTAATGACATTGATATAAATACATGTTTTTCCTCAAAATAATCTCATAAAAGTTTATAAGGTATTTGAATCCCTTCCAGAAAATCCTATATTTTCTAATAAAAGTAGTCTTCTACCAAGACTCGACTGTTTCATGCTTAAAAGGATGAGTTTCTCTACTAAAAGCAGTCTTCTACCAAGACTCGACTGTTTCATGTTTAAAAGGATGAGTTTCTCTACTAAAAGCAGTCTTCTACCAAGACTCGACTGTTTCATGTTTAAAAGGATGAGTTTCTCTACTAAAAGCAGTCTTCTACCAAGACACGACTGTTTCATGTTTAAAAGGATGAGTTTCTCTACTAAAAGCAGTCTTCTACCAAGACCCGACTGTTTTGTGTTTAAAGAGCATTTTTCCCAAATGTTACTATTATTATCAAAATATAGTTTTACATTATCGTTTTATGTCAAAAACGTTCTAAGTTTAATGTATTTAGGGAAAATATTATAGTACCGTAGTTTTATATGTAGAAACTACCGTGGTACTAATTACCTTAAGGCCATGAATTATAAGGTAAATGTGAAGATACTCGTAACCATACTGATTGACGGATGTAAACACGACGATCTGCTGGCGTCGAAATAAATGTGACATTTGTCACCCCTTGGCTTGGTCGGCCGGGACTGTAGCTAGCAGTCAGGATGTGGGATGGTCTGTCCCGTATAGATCTATACACACAATGCCCGCTCTCCCTCCAGGAGACTCTGGTTACCAACTCGACAACGGTGAAATCCGCGTCATGAGGATGTATCTCATGTTTTGATGGCTATATACGTTTCTTTTTACTAAAAGTACATGTTTTAGAATATTGATATAGCTAGTTTCTCCTCATAAAAGTTATTGTTGGTTTCTAAACTATACCTATTATAGTTTACTTGAGAGGTTATCTAGGTACCTTTGCTACCCAAAGGCGCTGAACTGGAGTAAGAGTTTTAATATCTAAACATATATACATAATATATAACTAGGACTTCAACGACACTCGTACAAATAACCGGATACTCTAAGTCCACAACCAAACAAGGAACAGGAAATAAAGCGGGCTATCAGTCCTAAGTCCTTTAAACCCTACTTATATAACTATATCTATATACACATGAATCTAACAAGAATATAAGTTTAAAAGACTTTGATAAAAGTTTAGTAATTTAGAAAGAGACTATAGTACTTTAAAAGAGATTTGAAAGTAATATATGAAAACCTTTAGCTGAATAAAACAGTTTAACATGCAAAAATCTATTTGATTGATAGTTATTAATCACATGTGATTGATATAATAACTTAATAGTTCAACTTGTATTCCGCCCATAAAAGAATTTAAAATCATTTCAAAGGTTGATTAAAGGGGTATGAGCTCACTTGAAGTGAGTAACTCGAAAGAAAGATTGATATAGGATCGCCGGGTGTCGAATGAAGTCGTGAGCACAAACGGATCCTAGTTTAACATGTAATAACACATATATGAATACACTTAGGGTATATAACCACTAATAGACATATGGACACACCTTAGGGACATGAAAACACTTAGAATTAAGTGTTACAAACACCTATTGAGGTCCCTAAATGAGTGTAGGGCCTTAGATTTAAGTGTAAGGCCACCAAACTCGACTTTTATGTGTGTGCGGCTAGGTGTACGGCCAGGGTGTGCGGCCAGGCCTGTGTGCGGCCAGGTGTACGGCCAGGGTGTGCGGCCAGGTCTGTGTGCGGCCGTACACTCCCATAGAAATGTGTCCAAATCGATTTTCCAAGGCTTTGTGATGATCCTAAGAAGATATTTTGGCCCATGTTATGTTTAGATGATTGTTTAAGTCCATTTTAGGACCAAAAGATGTGTGTGCGGTCACACATGATGTGTGTGCGGCCGTACACACATGAAGATCATCTAGAATGATGATTTCATGGATCAAACTCGAGGAAAAGGCCTTCTAATGTGTTGTATTAATGATCTAAGGATGAATACTCACTTGTTTTGCTGATTGGAGATGAAAACACGAAGGATTCTTGAGAGAGAATGTTCCAGCTTTGAAGGAGTGGAAAGAGGGGTGTAAGGTTGGCTAAGTGTTCAATATATAGGGTCGAGTGTAAGGCTGGAGGGTGTGTGCGGCTGGGTGTGCGGCCGCACACACCTTCTTTGGTGTGTTTGGCCCGATTTTGTGATGCTACACACTTTCTAACCCTTCTTAAGACTCATATCTAGGTTATACTAAGCCTAGAACACTCATATAGACCCATAATTTCGTTAAAAAGATAGCAAAACGAAGGCTGACACTCGGCTGAGTTGAATAGCTGAACTTTACAAGACAAGGATTTTCGGGTTGTCACATGCAACACCATGCTTCTAGGGACACTTAGCTAGTACCTAGATTCGAAAATTATACCTGCCCCATCGTTCTGAATTAAAGAATATGTACTTGAGAAGTGAATGATTATATTTTAAAAGTAAAATATTTTTGGTATTTTAGATTTTATGAAAAAGATAAAACAGAAATAAAGAAAAATATTTTTGTGATTTTTGGTTTTTCTGAAAACAAATGAAAAACAGAAAATAAAAAAAATATTTTTGTGATTTTGGATTTTTTGAAGACAAATGAAAAACAGAAAATAAAGAAAAAGTATTAAAGCAAAAATAAATTCAGAAACACAAGTTAACAGTAACTTCGGAACAATTCCAAAGCTCGGAATCAATCGGAAGACACTTAATATACAAAGGATACAAAAGATTTCCGAAACCCTGATGAATTGTAGATTCCGAACAATTTCGATGCTCGGAACCAATGGGAATTTTGAAAATGAATTCCGAACCATTCCGAAGCTCGGAACCATTGGGAACATGAATAGTGAATTCCGATTATCAAAGGGATTTCGAAACCGAGTCTGCTTCAATCATGCCTAGCCCTTGTAAAATTCGATTGAATGTCGTTTTAGGTCAGGCCTTAGTGAAGATATCAGCCAGTTGATCAAAGGACCTAACAAAGTGTACTTCAACTTTTCCATCCTCCACATGATCATTTATAAAATGATATCTTAGTGCACTATGTTTCGTTTTTGAGTGTTTCACTGGATTATGGCAGATTCTGATTGCACTTTCCGAGTCACAGTATAGTGGAATTCTTTTCATGTTGATCCCATAGTCCCTAAGCTGATTCTGAATCCACACAACTTGGGAAGTGAACGATGCAGCCGCGATGTATTCAACTTCTACAGTAGATAAAGAGACACAAGTCTTCTTCTTGGATTTCTAACCTACAAGTTTGCCATCTAGAAACTGACGTCCCCTAGAAGTGCTTTTACGATCAAGTCCACATCCATCAAGATAAGCATCGGAATATGCTTGCACAAAGAATCTGGAATTAGAAGGCTACCAAATTCCGAGAGAGGTGGTTCTTTTGAGGTATCAGAATTTGTTCTTCACCGCAATCATATGTGGTTCACGGGGATTCACCTGAAACCTGACACAATAACATACAAAAAACATAATATCAGGACGACTCGATGTTAGATACATTAAAGATCCAATCATCTGGCGATATAAAGTGATATCAATTGTTGGCTTGTCCAAGGATGGTGTAAGCTTCGTTCCGAACGCCATTGGAACCTTGACCTTTGAATCACCCGCTGTGACAACCGTCAAAATTCGAGTCGGTTCTAGAGTTGACTAGACTTAGTTGCACATATAGGCACAACACATATTAGACTTAGTAATTAGAAGCTAAGTTATATCCTACTAGAAACTTGGAAACAATTAGAATCAATGGATAGTGTACTTAGATTTCACATTGATATGTGAATTCTACATCTACTGAGCTGTAGTGACTATCCATATTTGGGTCACTCTTTGACTCGAACAACATTTCATGAATCATATACACACATCATGCACTTGACCTAGAAGTAGAAATTAGGTCATAATCTCATAGAAACTTGAGTCAAAGTTGAAAACTAGGACTAGTATACTTGATTTCCTCAATTTCGCTTGAATCTCGAAACCAGTACATAGAATGCCAATAAGCCGATAAAATAAGTTACAAACATTATTTATAACTATAAAAGAGTTATAATACCATAAGATAATTTCAAGTCTCAAATATTTAATTAATTTTGATATCCAAAGACTTACATACTCTCAAAAGCCCTAAATGCCCTAAAAACTCACATTTATAAACTTTAACCTTAAAAATTCTATAAAAATAATTATGAAGCTTCTAATATTATCTTATAATAATTAAAATTATGAAAATTCATTTAAGGAAAATAAAATTTAAGTCATTAACAATTGCCCTAAATTTATAAGTCAAAAATCAAGGTTTCATGAGCAAAAACTTGGTTAGGGTGTATATTTTATAAAAAGTTTGATATTTTTATAAAAGAATTGAATTTTTTTATAAAATTAAAAGAGAGGGAGGGCATTTTACACTTAAAACCGTCCACCCTCTTCCCAAGATGCTTCCCCTCTTCCCAAAACACATAATCACTCTTCTCTCACACTCCATCTCCTTCACTTCCCTCTCTCTCACACACTCCACCATTTACCACACTCAAACTCTCTTTTTCCCTCTCTAAAACCATGAAATTCTCCAGCCAAGAACATCTCTTAACCTTCAAATCTTCATCTTCTAGGGTTGTTCTTCATGGTAATCACGAAAATCCTTCAATCTCCTTCACTTTTCTTTCTAGTTTTAAAGGTTTTTCTTGCATTTCCTTGTTCTTCTACACCATTCTCTTAGAAAATTTGTGTGAATGTTCATTCACTTCAGTTTTGATGATGATGGTGGTAGATTTTCACTAAAAACATCTTGCATGTTACAAAATGGTGAAGATCCATGACCTAAACCTAAGTCAAAACCATGGAAATGCACTTTTCTACACGTTTTGGTGGAAAATCACCACATGCATCCAAAGTTTTCTTTCAAAAAACAAATTTTAAACATTTCAAACTCATGAATGAACTTCAAACAAACATGCATGTGATGATCTTCAAGCTTAGATGCTAGATCATCAAAGTATGTTGTTAAAAGCTTTCAAATATGTTCATGAAGGATTTATTTCCAAATAAATATCTAAAACTCCTTTTCTGACCAAATCCGATTTTTCCCAGATTCCCATCAACGAAATAAGATGCTCTGTAAATTTCCAGAAGATAATTCATTTATCTCGAATTACTATAATTAATGCAAGAAAATAGGGCAATAAATCATATAAAATACTTTATGGGGTCTATAAATCATAGTTAAATTTGTGGATGACCCCTATGCTAAATAATGCTCGCTCATTAAGTTTCATCGATTTATGTTACTGTATAATATGGTTTTGAATTTTCTTTTTGTTTAGCCCCAATAAATCATAAAACCGCTTTAGATAATTTACAAAGGTTATATAATAATTTTCGCAGCTTATACTCTCTGTGGAAGACTTAGAAAAATATTTTCAGAATTTTTCATAATGTATTCCTATTTTTCCCCGATTTTTGTGTATATTATGGACTAAAAACAGGAAAAATAGTTCTGCTTATCCAAAATTCATAAACATTTACCACAACATCTTGTAGTACATTAGGATGCTACATAAAATTGTTGATGATTTTTCTCTTCTGTATACTATTTTTCTCATATTTTCTAAGATTAAATACACTTAAATACACAAAATCGGATTTCAGTATATAAAAATCACATTTGGTATTTTTCCCAGATTATCTACTCTGTAAATGAAGTGTACAAAATTTTTGGTAATTTACTTTAACTGTTTAATAATTATTATTCAATTAATGATTACTTAAGAGGATTAAACAAGGAAAAATAGCAACACTAACTGAAAATATCTTTTATATTGTTCACAGCTTCTACATGTATAATAAAAGTGTTACAAAAATTTTGGGCAATTTTGGAAACTTTTTCCTATTTATTTCAATTTTTATTAGAATAAATGCTCAAAAATCATAAAATTTGGTTAAACAGTTTAGAAATCAATTTTTATATTTTTCCCAGCTTAGTAATGTTTAATAACAGTAATACAAAAAGTTTGGGTAATTTTGGAAACTGATTTCTATTTTTCATGAATTTGTATCTATTTAGAGAATTAAATATATGAAAAATGGTTATACATATTCATAATCCATGAAAATTTATCTAGAAGTCTTTTAGTACATTTAGAACCAAAATCTGAAGTTTGGTAATTTTTATTAACTGTTTAGTATTTTTCATGATTTTATGGTTATTCAAGAAACTAAAATCGTGAAAAATAGTCAGACAAATCAAAAATTCAAGACAATTTATCTTGAGGTCTTTGACTTCAATTAAAACTAAAATGAAAACTTTGGGAAATTTTAGAACTAAATTAATTTAGTTTTTGAATATTTAATCATTGGAACACCTCTTAAAATGTTAAATATTAGCATTTCAATAATGAGAAATTTCCACTTAAATTGTTATATAACAATTGATTCATTGAAATTAATTTTTCACAGAAAAATGTTTGTAACTTGTCAATATTAAATTTTGACACACTATTGGCATAATTCTATTGTAGTAGTAAGTATACTAGTGTTAGATTTCGATTAGAGACTCACTAGCGAATACCATTATTGTAGGAATCAATAGTGGTACGAGTGGAGCGTAGTAAAGGCACCGTTTGCATCATCTCAATGCATATTGTGAGTATTCACGCACTCCCATATTTTCAGTTTTTATGTTTTGGGGTGGAAAAGCATGTCCCGAAAAACTATTATTTGAATGTTGTATTTAAATTGATTTGTATCAAACATGATTGCTATTTTATTGCTATGTCTCTCTATTTATGTCTATGCAACACGGAACATGAGAACTTATCGTACTAAGGCCCTTCTCTTATCTCTAACCATTAACTCTTTGAGCCAATGGTCATTATGGATAGCGCTATTAGGAATTTACAACTCCTCACTCGCCCTATTGCTGGAGTGCATGATACCATATTCATCTATGGAACGATAAGCATAGATCTTGATAGGGCTTCAGTCATAGGTTTGGTTGAGACTCATTGTTTGCTCATACACATACAAACTCGTTTCTCGTTATAGCAATAAACTTGTTATTAATTATAGCAATGAACTTTGTTTCTCATTACAACAACGAACTTTTATTACTGAAAACTTATATACATGTTTTAGCAATGAAATTGTTTGCTCCTTGTAGCAACGAAATTGATTGCTCATTTTAGCAATGAAACTTGTTTACTCGTTTGAGTAACGAACTTTATCTTCCATGAGAATATGAATGTTGCATCTTATTTGGGCAACATACTTTATCTCTCATGATGACAAAGAACTTTGTTTTTACAAACTTATTTACTCATTTTAACAATATACTTTTATTATTGGAAACTTTTATCAAAACTTTGATTTCAATTCATGGAACCAATATTATTTTGTTTATCTGTGAGTACTCACCAACTATTTTTATAGTTGACGCTCGTTTTACATGCTTTTTCAGGAATCATCGAGTAAGTGGCACTTAGGGACACTTCACTTTTAGGAGCATTCGCATGTGTTGTATTTCAATTTCAATTTACATTGTAATTTCTTTTAAAAGTTGTTCAAACCCATCGTAAATTTGTAATGATTTTTAATACTATGGTTGGTGTTGTCTTTTAACTTTTGCTATGAAACCCTTTATACTGCCACGCCTCGTGTTTCCGCTTTAGCGGGGTGTGACATAAAATGGTATCAGAGCCGAAGGTTATAGAGAATACCGGTTTCCCTTTGGAGAACCACAACTATAGCCAAAAAAAAAAATTCAAAATGTTTTTAAAATACTGAACATACTACTAGTATAACTAATTCGAGTACACATTATTAGACTTTAATTAAGTATAGCCTGGCCAACTATGCTTAATTAAGGAAACTTAATGTGAGGCTTGAAACGGTTATAGTAGAATTATGTTCAAAACGATTTTCAACTTAAACTTTTGAAAAACAAAATTTTTCGGTGTGCGTACAGACATTGCATATTATAGGCATTCATCTAGATACACTTAGAAACTAAGTGCACTTTTATAACAATGCCTTTATTTAGAAATATTCTTGTCCCTTATCAAGTGCTAGGTTAACCACTTAGGTTATATCACTAGCCACTCTAGGATCAATGCACTTAGTACTGAGAATGAGTATTCCTCGGTAGCTGTTGAATTTAGATGTAAGGTTAGTAGCTAGATATACACTAGTAATAATAATAAGTCGAAACCTATACGAATTATTCCTCAATACCTCTTCATCGTCTTCGTACTAGAGTTACAACTATGAAAAAGCGTTTTGATATCGACACGGATGAGAATTGGAGCATCACGTAAGGAGGTAGATAAGTCTCCACTAAGTAATCACTTGGATACCATTGGCGGGCATTCCGGATTCGACTCACAAGGAGACACAGAGGTTTAACCTATATGTGAGATCTTATTTCTACGTTACGATTTAGCTCTAGGTTGTTTCCACCTTGAGGTTAAAACTTAACATAGTATATACCTTTGACCTCTATAAAAAGTCGTCAACTGCATTGACACCATAAAACGTTTACAAACAATTTTTCTTGTCCTTTATTTTGGGGAAAAGACACCGGTACTCGCCTTAGTATTTAGGTACGATCAGCTACACTAACATACTTATTCCTTACTTCTTAATCTTCCATCGAAATTTTTTTTTGCTTAATCGGTTTTATTTATCATCGATAAAATATTTTATAACCACTTCATTCAACTTACTAGACCTTTCCTAACAATGTAAGCCATATTCTCGCTAAAAATCTTTTGATAACTTGCTTTAACTTAACACTTTTCTTCAAAACTCAATTTAACCAATATTTGTTTTAACCTTGCTATTTCAATTTCATTTCAAATCCATTTCAATGGATAGATGTGCTTTTAAAGGCATATAAACCATTTTAAACCTTGCTTACCATTTTGACACGTTTTTGAAAAACTTAGAAACATTTTCTTTTATAAAAGTGTTTAAACTCTATGCTATAAAACTTAAACATATAACATTGAAGTCCTATTATATGTAAAAGCATCCTCGGATTTTCCAAACCACTTTTGCTTTGACACATTTAACCGCTTTCTCATTTAGACATTGTAATTTACTTTAATGTGTTTTCTCGAAAACACAACATGATATTTATGCAAATGTCTACTTCAAACATGTTTATAAGACATATCTAACGCTTGTGATTCAAAACATACCTTATTTGTGTATTTTGCTTCAATATAGTTTTATAATCTATAAAGATTCTAAAATATAAAGCATTGCAAAACTTAGTGTTCACTTTTAAAGTTCCAGTGGCGCACTTTCGACAATGCACAATTATTCATCTAAATATGTTAAGTCTTTACCTTATCCGTTTTAAGCATTGTTGGACTCCGGTCAAAAAGGTCAAAAACTGTCAGATTTTCAATTACAAGTTTTAGTGTTTCTTCTTTTTCACAAATGGAGTTTAACTTAATAGATAACTCGTGAATTTTTAGCAAACCTTAGAAAACACTTTAAAACTTCTTCATTTCTATTTAATCATCAATATACATCACATATTGAAGTTTGAAATATATCTCAACCTGGTTTTAAATCTACCTATATGTATTATTCTTATAATTTTAACAATAACAATCATTGCCGCCGCTACCTTCCTTTTTCTTTCCCCCGAACTTGATTTCTCGCTCTCTTTTTGATTTTAGATCTCGCATGCCCATAATAGTAACATAATACATTGTCTAACTTTGTTTCTGTCTATTTTGCTTCTCGTGGTATCATGTTCGTATACATAAAGACTATAAGTCTACCCTTTCGATTTGAGCGATTAATACGTGTATAGTCATGAGGCATACCTTTAATTTTAGTCAACTTTAATATATTCAATTACGCCTTTCATCATATACATCTTGTTTTTATTTTGAAATCTACTATAAACAAGTGATCCTTATTTACATTTACTCTTTCGTTCTAAATTCAGAAACTTGATTTAAAATGCAAGTTTCATTGTATTTTTCCTTATAAGTAATACACAAGATGAATACCTTTATGCTTATAATTTTTCTATATCTAGAAAATATATGTGGAGGATATGTATCCTTATGTTTCTTCTTTTCTTTAAATACATCAAAAGTTTTGAATTTTACGATTATCTATTCTCTAAATGATTGTTTTTGTAGAAACACTAAACTATGAATGCACTATTTCCAAAGATTGACATTTTTTTACACCTTTCTTAAAATAGTATTCTACTTTGCAATTTTCAGTGAGTTCCTAACTCTTAAATTTTTTTTTTCATAAGTATTCCGACTCCTCTTAAACTTGTATTTGTCCTGACTTAGACAATTAGTCAATTTTTACAAAAAGCATAATATCAATATTTCTATAAAAAAAAATTCCCTTAATGACGACTTAAACATTTAACTTTAAATTATCTGTTTTTTTACTACTTCGTTTGATCGCCACACATATATCTTCATTATCTTGGAATTATTACACATTTTGATAATAATGAGATTAGTTATCATTTCTAAACACACATTTTGATAACAGTGAGATTTCTATCACTTCTAAACACTTAAAATGCTATCTACACAATGTGATTTAAAATATGATAAACTTTCACCGCCTTCATTAGAAACAATGACTCTCTAATTATATATATTCTTCAAATATAGTTCTATTATTGTAAGAGTAACCGTAGTAGTAATTATAGCCTCGGAGATCCTCAATCATTTCGTAACTTATTTTATAGACGACACTTAAAAAGCCTTTACGTTCGAGAGGTACCAAAACTTCGTTGCCTACCCTTAGTACGTATCTTTAGGAACTTACCCTTGATCATTTATTTTCATTCGTGCTACCCCTTCTTATTTCAAAATATATCTTTTCCAGATGTAGTAGCCAACCCGGAAGTGGACAAATTGTTCCTAATCTCTTCTTTTTTTAAGCGGCGAATTTACACTTAGTGCTAATTTAGAATGCGACTTAAGCATCAATGCGGATTTAACGCTCAGTGTAGTGGGTGCTTCAACAAAACTTCTACCGCTCTCTTAATTCAGATAATATCTAACTTGATGATCTTTTTGGAATAGGTCGCTATGGTTGGATCATGATTCCATGATCCAAATTTTCCATAATCTAGACGAAAGAACTCGAATTAAGGAAACACTAACTTGACTATAGCTAAAGAATTGGGCTCTTCCTTTGAGGAAATAAACCCAAAATAATCAAAGAACACTTCAAGTCACCACCTCCCGAACGATACAATTGCATCCGGTTGAGTTCTAATAGAATTCGTCACGAATTGAATTTCGGGACGAAATTCTTTCAACCGGGGGAGACTGTGACAACCGTCAAAATTCGAGTCGGTTCTAGAGTTGACTAGACTTAGTTGCACATATAGGCACAACACATATTAGACTTAGTAATTAGAAGCTAAGTTATAACCTACTAGAAACTTGGAAACAATTAGAATCAATGGATAGTGTACTTAGATTTCACATTGATATGTGAATTCTACATCTACTGAGCTGTAGTGACTATCCATATTTGGGTCACTCTTTGACTCGAACAACATTTCATGAATCATATACACACATCATGCACTTGACCTAGAAGTAGAAATTAGGTCATAATCTCATAGAAACTTGAGTCAAAGTTGAAAACTAGGACTAGTATACTTGATTTCCTCAATTTCGCTTGAATCTCGAAACCAGTGCATAGAATGCCAATAAGCCGATAAAATGAGTTACAAACATTATTTATAACTATAAAAGAGTTATAATACCATAAGATAATTTCAAGTCTCAAATATTTAATTAATTTTGATATCCAAAGACTTACATACTCTCAAAAGCCCTAAATGCCCTAAAAACTCACATTTATAAACTTTAACCTTAAAAATTCTATAAAAATAATTATGAAGCTTCTAATATTATCTTATAATAATTAAAATTATGAAAATTCATTTAAGGAAAATAAAATTTAAGTCATTAACAATTGCCCTAAATTTATAAGTCAAAAATCAAGGTTTCATGAGCAAAAACTTGGTTAGGGTGTATATTTTATAAAAAGTTTGATATTTTTATAAAAGAATTGAATTTTTTTATAAAATTAAAAGAGAGGGATGGCATTTTACAGTCAAAACCGTCCACCCTCTTCCCAAGATGCTTCCCCTCTTCCCAAAACACATAATCACTCCTCTCTCACACTCCATCTCCTTCACTTCTCTCTCTCTCTCTCACACTCCACCATTTACCACACTTAAACTCTCTCTTTCCCTCTCTAAAACCACGAAATTCTCCAGCCAAGAACATCTCTTAACCTTCAAATCTTCATCTTCTAGGGTTGTTCTTCATGGTAATCACGAAAATCCTTCAATCTCCTTCACTTTTCTTTCTAGTTTTAAAGGTTTTTCTTGCATTTCCTTGTTCTTCTACACCATTCTCTTAGAAAATTTGTGTGAATGTTCATTCACTTCAGTTTTGATGATGATGGTGGTAGATTTTCACTAAAAACATCTTGCATGTTACAAAATGGTGAAGATCCATGACCTAAACCTAAGTCAAAACCATGGAAATGCACTTTTCTACACGTTTTGGTGGAAAATCACCACATGCATCCAAAGTTTTCTTTCAAAAAATGAATTTTAAACATTTCAAACTCATGAATGAACTTCAAACAAACATGCATGTGATGATCTTCAAGCTTAGATGCTAGATCATCAAAGTATGTTGTTAAAAGCTTTCAAATATGTTCATGAAGGATTTATTTCCAAATAAATATCTAAAACTCCTTTTCTGACCAAATCCGATTTTTCCCAGATTCCCATCAACGAAATAAGATGCTCTGTAAATTTCCAGAAGATAATTCATTTATCTCGAATTACTATAATTAATGCAAGAAAATAGGGCAATAAATCATATAAAATACTTTATGGGGTCTATAAATCCTAGATAAATTTGTGGATGACCCCTATGATAAATAATGCTCGCTCATTAAGTTTCATCAATTTTTGTTACTGTATAATATGGTTTTGAATTTTCTTTTTGTTTAGCCCCAATAAATCATAAAACCGCTTTAGATAATTTGAAAAGGTTATATAATAATTTTCGCAGCTTATACTCTCTGTGGAAGACTTAGAAAAATATTTTCAGAATTTTTCATAATGTATTCCTATTTTTCCCTGATTTTTGTGTATATTGAGGACTAAAAACAGGAAAAATAGTTCTGCTTATCCAAAATTCATAAACTTTTACCAGAACACCTTGTAGTACATTAGGATGCTACATAAAATTGTTGATGATTTTTCTCTTCTGTATACTATTTTTCTCCTATTTTCTAAGATTAAATACACTTAAATACACAAAATCGGATTTCAGTATATAAAAATCACATTTGGTATTTTTCCCAGATTATTTACTCTGTAAATGAAGTGTACAAAATTTTTGGTAATTTACTTTAACTGTTTAATAATTATTATTCAATTAATGATTATTTAAGAGGATTAAACAAGGAAAAATAGCAACACTAACTGAAAAATATCTTTTATATTTTTCACAGCTTCTACATGTATAATAAAAGTGTTACAAAAATTTTGGGCAGTTTTGGAAACTTTTTCCTATTTATTTCAATTTTTATTATAATAAATGCTCAAAAATCATAAAATTTGGTTAAACAGTTTAGAAATCAGTTTTTGTATTTTTCCCAGCTTAGTAATGTTTAATAACAGTAATACAAAAAGTTTGGGTAATTTTGGAAACTGATTTCTATTTTTCATGAATTTGTATCTATTTAGAGAATTAAATATATGAAAAATGGTTATACATATTCATAATCCATGAAAATTTATCTAGAAGTCTTTTAGTACATTTAGAACCAAAATCTGAAGTTTGGTAATTTTTATTAACTGTTTAGTATTTTTCATGATTTTATGGTTATTCAAGAAACTAAAATCGTGAAAAATAGTCAGACAAATCAAAAATTCAACAAAATTTATCTTGAGGTCTTTGACTTCAATTAAAACTAAAATGAAAACTTTGGGAAATTTTAGAACTAAATTAATTTAGTTTTTGAATATTTAATCATTGGAACACCTCTTAAAATGTTAAATATTAGCATTTCAATAATGAGAAATTTCCACTTAAATTGTTATATAACAATTGATTCATTGAAATTAATTTTTCACAGAAAAATGTTTGTAACTTGTCAATATTAAATTTTGACACACTATTGGCATAATTCTATTGTAGTAGTAAGTATACTAGTGTTAGATTTCGATTATTGACTCACTAGCGAATACCATTATTGTAGGAATCAATAGTGGTACGAGTGGAGCGTAGTAAAGGCACCGTTTGCATCATCTCAATGCATATTGTGAGTATTCACACACTCCCCTACTTTCAGTTTTTATGTTTTGGAGTGGAAAAGCATGTCCCGAAAAACTATTATTTGAATGTTGTATTTAAATTGATTTGTATCAAACATGATTGCTATTTTATTGCTATGTCTCTCTATGTATGTCTATGCAACACGGAACATGAGAACTTATCGTACTAAGGCCCTTCCCTTATCTCTAACCATTAACTCTTTGAGCCAATGGTCATTATGGATAGCGCTATTAGGAATTGACAACTCCTCACTCGCCCTATTGCTGGAGTGCATGATACCATATTCATCTATGGAACGATAAGCATAGATCTTGATAGGGCTTCAGTCATAGGTTTGGTTGAGACTCATTGTTTGCTCATACACATACAAACTCATTTCTCGTTATAGCAATAAACTTGTTATTAATTATAGCAATGAACTTTGTTTCTCATTACAACAACGAACTTTTATTACTGAAAACTTATATACATGTTTTAGCAATGAAATTGTTTGCTCCTTGTAGCAACGAAATTGATTGCTCATTTTAGCAATGAAACTTGTTTACTCGTTTGAGTAACGAACTTTATCTTCCATGAGAATATGAATGTTGCATCTTATTTGGGCAACATACTTTATCTCTCATGATGACAAAGAACTTTGTTTTTACAAACTTATTTACTCATTTTAACAATATACTTTTATTATTGGAAACTTTTATCAAAACTTTGATTTCAATTCATGGAACCAATATTATTTTGTTTATCTGTGAGTACTCACCAACTATTTTTATAGTTGACGCTCGTTTTACATGCTTTTTCAGGAATGATCGAGTAAGTGGCACTTAGGGACACTTCACTTTTAGGAGCATTCGCATGTGTTGTATTTCAATTTACATTGTAATTTCTTTTAAAAGTTGTTCAAACCCATCGTAAATTTGTAATGATTTTTAATACTATGGGTGGTGTTGTCTTTTAACTTTTGCTATGAAACCCTTTATACTGCCACACCTCGTGTTTCCGCTTTAGCGGGGTGTGACACCCGCCATACCAAATTTCGCTAGCAAGGTCTTCGTGTAGGCTTCTTGGTTGATAAAAATTTCCCCTGAGCTCTGTCTAATGTTTAAACCAAGGAAAATGTTAATCGGACCCATTGAACTCATTTCAAATTTAGTTTCCATCAGTTTTCGGAATTCAGCAGTTAATTTAGGATTAGTGGATCCGAAAATCATGTCATCAACATAAATTTGAACGATCATTAAATGGTCACCATCTTTCTTGCGAAAGAAGGTTGGGTCAAACTAACCTTGTTTAAATTTTGATTATTTCAGAAAACGAGTAAGGGTTTCAGACCATACACAACCTTATCCAATATATAACAATGTTTTGGATATTTTTCATTAACGAAACCTGGTGGTTGTTCCATGTAGACCGTTTCCTCGAGTTCACCGTTCAGAATTGCACACTTCACATCCAATTGAAAGACTTTAAAAATTTTGTGAGCAGCATATGCAAGAAATGTCACACCCCGCTAAAGCGGAAATACGGGGCGTGGCAGTACAAAGGGTTTCATAAGAAAAGATAAAGACAACACCAACCATAGTATTAAAAAGCATTACAAATTTACAATGGGTTTGAACAACTTTTAAAATAAATTACAATGTAATTGAAATACAAGACATGCAAATGCTCCTAAAAGTGATGTGTCCCTAAGTGCCATCTTATAGACGAGTTCTTGAAAAAGCATGTAAAATGAGCGGTCAACTACCAAAATAGTTGGTGAGTTCACAAATTAAAAATAATATTGGTTTCATGAATCGAAATCAAAGTTTTGATAAAATTTTCCATAAATAAAAATATATTGCAAAAGTGAGTAAATAAGTTTGCATAAACAAAGTTCGTTGTCATCATGAGAAATAAAGTATGTTGCCCAAATGAGATGCAATGTTCATATTCTCATGGGAAATAAAGTTTGTTACTAAAACGAGTAAACAAGTTTCATTGCTATAATGAGCAATCAAGTTTGTTGCTACAAGGAGCAAACAAGTTCGTTGCTAAGACAAGTAAATAAGTTTCCAATAATAAAAGTTCGTTGTTATAATGAGAAACAAAGTTTATTGCTATAATAAGTAACAAGTTTTGTATGTATATGAGCAAACAATGAGTTCACAACCAAGCCTATGACTGATTCCCTATCAAGATCTATGCTTATCATTCCATAGATGAATATGGTATCATGCACTGAAGCAATCGAGCGAGTGAGGAGTTGTCAATTCCCAATAGCGCTATCCATAATGACCATTGACTCAAAGAGTTAATGGTTGGCGTAAAGTGTAAGGGAAAGGACTTAAGATGATAAGGCCTCATGTTTCAAGTTGCATAAACATACATAGCAAAATATAACAATCAAGTTTGATACAAATCAATTTAAATACAACGAATCAATAAATAGTTTTTCGGACATGCTTTTCCACCCCAAAACATAAAAACCGAAAATAGGGGGATGCATGAATACTCAAACTGCCTTGAGATAATGCAAATGGTAGCTTGAACTACACTCTACTTGTACCACTATTGGTTCCTACAACGATGTTATACACTAATGAGTCTCTAATCGAAATCTGATACTAGTATACTTAACTTCTACAATAGAATTATGCCAATATTGTGTCAAAATTTTGATATTGATAAGTTACAAACATTTTTATGTGAAATTTAGATTTCTATGAATCAATTTGTTGTATAACAAATTCAAGTGGAAATCCCCATTATTGAAATGTTAAAATTTAACATTTTAGGTGGTGTTTCAATGATTAATTATTCAAAAACTAAGTCAATTTAGTTCCAAAATTTTCCAAACTTTTCATTTTAATTCTAACTGAAGTCAAAGTTCCCAATATAAATTTTCTTGAATTTTCGATTTGTCTAACTATTTTTTACCATTTTAATTTCTTGAATAATCATAAAATCATGAAAAATATTAACAATTAATAAAAATTACCAAACTTTGGAGTTTGGTTCTAACAGTATTAAAGAGTTTCCATATAAGTTTTCATGGATTTTAGATATGTATAACCATTTTTCCAATATTTAATTCTCTAGATAGATATAAATTCATGAAAAATATTTATCAGTTAAGACAATTCCCCAAACTTTGTGCACCACTGATACGAAACATATATAATCTGAGAAAAATAATAAAATGTATTTTTAAACAGTTTAACATGATTTTTCTGATTTTTGTGTATTTATTCTATCAAAATAGAGATAAATAGAAAAAAAGTTTCAAAAAATTTCCCAAACTTTTTGTTCTACTATTATTACATATATGAAAGCTGAGAAAATTATAAAAGTTGGTTTCCAAACAGTTTAACTATTTTTCTTTGTTTTATAAATTTAAATAAACATTAATTCGTGAAAAATTATTAAGCAGTAGGTAAAATTCACTAAACTTTTTATTTATGATTTTTATATTGTATAAGATATTATGATGAAGTTTCATAATTTTTAGATAAGTGTAGCTATTTTTCATCAATTTAATCCATTAAATAGGGAAAAATATGGAATTGCCTTGGAAAAATCTGGAAAACTTTTCATGGAGTCCCTATGACGTCTAGAAGATGTGAAAATTATGAAATATGGCTTTGGACATTCCTAACGGTGTTCTGCTGTTTATTTATCTTCAACAAAAATAAGTTAGAAATCAACAGAAAACAGCCTTATAAATGCATACAACTTCATGAAAAGTCTTTACTCATTGCATAGATGATATCCGGAATTTACCAGAATTTACTAACCATTAAAAATATTTTATATGAATTATTGCTATATTTTCATGCAAAAATTACAATAAACTGAGAAAAACGAGTTATTTTCTGAAAATTTGCAGATCATCTTATTTTATTGTTTGGATTTTGGGAAAAAATGTATTTGAGCAGAAAAGAAGTTTTAGATACTTATTTATGAATAAATCCTTTATGAGCATTCTTAACAATGTACTTTGATAATCAAGCCTTTAAGCTTGATGTTCATCACATGCATTATGATTTGAAGACCATGAACGAACTTATTTGGTTCAAAATGATGCTTCTAAATAAAAAACTAGAATTCATGTGGTTTTGGATCTTTAAAACTTGTAAAACTCAAGTTGATGGATTTGATTTAGGTTTTCATCGTTGGATTTCACCTTCTAACAACATGAATGTTGTTTTTGGGTGAAATCCTACCACCATCATCATCAAATTCGACATGCATGAACATGCATGTGAATAATCTCAAAGAAAAGTGTTTATGGAGAAGAAAAATGCAAGAAAACTTGATATTTTTGAAAGAAAAGTGAACAAAATGTAAGGAAATTGATTTTACCTTGAAGATCAACTTCAAATGATGAACATTCTTGAGTAAAATGAGGGCTATTTTCTATAAATTTCGTGGGTTTTGGATCTAGTTCATAGAGGGAAAGAATGGGGGTTTTAGAGAAAAGAAAAAGAGAGAAAAGAGAGACTCTATCTCTCTGGATAGCTCATCTCTCTCGTCATCTCTTTGGGGTTATACTCCACCAAAATCGTCCACCAAAATGCAAAGATGCTTATGAACTCATGAAGAATTGAATGTCAAAATCTCTCCCAGTTATTCTGCTTCTAAGTTCCTATTTTCTAGAGAGAAGTGAGAGATACGTTTTTAGAGAGAGAAGTAAAGAGGTGGAGTGAGGGAATGAGTAAAACAATTATGGTTAGGGAAGGGGTGACTTGGGGGAATAGATGTGAACGTGATTTTGAAGAGAGAAGGAGTATTTTCCAGCATTCATTTTTTATTTATATAATTTATAAGGCTTGGGGGTTATGTTTATAAAATATAAAATCTTGTATTGAATTTTATGACATTTTGGCTCCTATGCTCATAAATAAGCTAATGTTTATAAATTATTGTTCATAATATAATTTAGATCTCATGATATATGTAAATAATTAAAGATGTTATATATAATATAAAATTTTGGGGGAAGTTTAAATTTTATAAAACTTGCATTTATTTTATAAAATTTTGACACTTGTTATAAAGTTTGGACATTTTGGAATATCACAATGGATGTAGAACATCTTGGATTGTTTTGAACCAAATAAAATCTGTTAACACCATAATGAATTGAGTTTAATATCTGAAAAAAAAATCAAATTTCTCAAAATAAATAATTATATTTGGTAGAAAGTTACATAGTTTGATTGAAATCAGATTATTGGCATTCTATGTAGTGATTCCGAGATTCAAGAGAATTTGAGGAATCAAGTATACTAGTCCTAGTTTTCAACTTTGACTTAAGTTTCTACGAGACTTTGACCTAATTTCTACTTCTAGGTCAAGTTCATGATGTGTCTACATGATTCATGCAAAGATGTTCAATTCAAGGAATGACCCGAATATGGATAGTCATTACAGTTAAGTAGTTGTAGAATTCACATACCAATGTGAAATCTAATTACACTATTCTTCGATTCTACTTGTTTCCAAGTTTTTAGTAGGTTATAACTTAGCTTCTAGTTACCAAGTCTAGTATGTGTCGTGCCTATACGTGCAACTAAGTTTATTCAAATCTAGAACTGTCTCGAATTTTGACGGTTGTCACAGTCTCCCCCGGTTGAAAGAATTTCATCCCGAAATTCAATTCATGACGTATTATATTAGAACTTAGCCGAATACAATTGTATAGTTGGAGAGGTGGTGACTTGAAGAGCTTTTTGATTATTTTAGGTTAATTCCTCAAGGGAAGAGCCCAACTTTTTAGCTATAATCAAATTAGTGTTTCCATAATTCGAGTTCTACAGTCTAGATTGTGGGAAATTATGATTATGGAAATCATGATCCAACCATGGCTACCTAGTTGAAAAAAGATTATCTAGTTAAATATCACCTAAATTAAAGAGCGTTATAAGTTTTTCTGAAGCCCCAACTGCATAAAGTGATAAGTCCGCATCGATTTTTAAATTGCGTTCTAAATCAGCACTAAGTGTAAATTCACTGTCTAATAAAGAAGAGATTAGGAACAATTTGTTCACTTTCGGGTTGGCTACTAAGTCTGGAAAAGGTATATTCCAAAATAAGAAGGGGTAGCATGAATGAAAGAGAAGCAATCGAGGGTAAGTTCCTAATGATACGTACTAAGTATAGGCAACGCAATTCTGGTACATTTCAAGTGTAAGGACTATTTAACTGTCGTCTACAAAATAAGTTATGAAATAGCCAAGCATTTTTGAAGCTATATTTACTACCACTGTTACTCTTGCTACAGTAAAATCATATTCGAAGAATATACTTATTTAGAGAGTCGTTGTTTCTAATGAAGGCGGTGAAAGTTTATGATATTTTAAATCACATTATCTAGATAGCATTTTGAGTGTTTAGAAACGATAAGCAATCTCACTATTATCAAAATGTGTAATAATTCCAAGAGAATGAAGATACATGAGTGACGATCAAACGAAGTAGTAAAATAATATAAAGATTAATTCATGTTAAAGGTTTAAGTCGTCATTAAGGGTATTTGTATAGAAATATTGTTATTACACTTTTAAAAAAATGTCCAATTGTTTATGTGACAACCCGAAACATTTTAAATTTTTGCCTTGCAAAGCTCAGCCAGTCAAGTCAATTGAGTGTCAGACTCATTCCTGCTATCATTTAGCCTCACTTGGAGTCCATTTAAAAGGTTCAAGGCTCAGTACATTCCAGCATTGAACATAGAAATGGATCGCGTACACTTCTAGCATCAAAATCGGGCCTTACACTCCAACATCAGGAGTGTACGGCCGCACACCCCTCTCCTGGCAGCACACTCTCGTGTATATAGGGGGGACTTAGCCTTCTTTCATCTCTTTTCACCCTCCCAAGCCTAGAACTCGATTTTTGCTCTCAACTACCATCCGATTTTAAGCTTAGATCTTCGAGTCGGTAAGTGTTCTTCTCCCGATTTGTTGTTAATCTTCATAAACTAGTTACATCCTTTCATTTCATCCATTTGAAATCATGTTTTGTCTAGATCTTCAAGTTACACCAAGAACACCAAGAACACACACTTGTTCTTGGCGATTTTGAGCCTTCTCGAGCTTCCGGATCGTAAGTGCTTCTCCCTAATGCTTGAATCTTGTTAAGAACACTTGTTTAAGTCCTTAGAAATGCCCAGAACTCATGATCTTATGGTGTGTGCGGCCGCACACACTCATGTGGCCGTACACCCCTGTAAAACCCTCAAAACACCCCTAAAGGCTTCCATATTGTAAGAACCATCCCCTAAGCTTGTTACTTACTAGATATGAGCCTTAGAAGACGTCCAAACCATGTTCATCAAGGAGTGTGCGGCCGCACACACTCCACGTGGCCGTACACCCCTTTTGTTAGTGCTTAAGGGCCTCCAAAGTGCCTTTCTAGCTTCAACACTTGATGAGCATCAGTCCTACAAGCCTCCCTACCATTTGGAAAACGTTTTGTGCACTCTTTACCATGAGTGTGCGGCCACACACTCCCCTGGCCGCACACCCATGGCCGTACAGTCCTCTAAGTGGACGCACATTCCCTTTTGGTCAATCACATCTGATTCCAACACTTGGACAAAGTATTTCCTAGTCCCGTAAGGTGTTTCCTTGCATTTGGTTTCTTCTAAACACTATATTTATGTCAATATATGCCATTATATGTCTTTTAGGACTTTTTGTATCTCGGGACTTCATTTGTGGAACTTCTCATCCTTACACGCGTATTCGTTGAATCACCCACATCAGGTGAGTTCATACCCCGTAATGAATCTTTTAACTGTTTTAAATGTTTTAAGGGGGGGAATACAAGTTGAACACAATGATAATTATGTAATTATTTGTTTTAAATATTTCAAAAGGATTACTTATGTCATTTATAATTCGTCAAGACAGTTCAAAAACTCTTTTAAAGTTATGTTACTTTATAGTTTCACAAAACTCCGTTTTTAAAGTACTGGCATAACTTGGTAGATAAAAGAGTATTTTCAATATCATTTCAAGGAAAACATTAGTAAACTATAATAGGTATAGTTTAGGAAAAACACTATCCATTTCCTTCTAATACACTAAAGCGTGTAAGGAGTCAGTTCAAGTACATTAGAAGTAAACTATAATAGGTATAGTTTAGAAATCCAGTTCATGCTAGATACAATACACGATAATATAAAGAGAACCCACTATAAAGAGAAACAGGGAGGAATGCACCATACTAAGTACCGGGAAAAATCACGTTAATATATCTTGTCGGGTTTGCATTGACACTGGTACGATTTCACGTACCAGGACTAGCAGGCACGAGGTGATAAACCTAATAATATATCTTGCCGGGTTTGCATTGACACTGGTACGATTTCATGTACCAGGACTAGCAGGCACGAGGTGATAAACCTAATAATATATCTTGTCGGGTTTGCATTGACACTGGTACGATTTCACGTACCAGGACTAGCAGGCACGAGGTGATAAACCTAATAATATATCTTGTCGGGTTTGCATTGACACTGGTACGATTTCACGTACCAGGACTAGCAGGCACGAGGTGATAAACATAGTAATATATCTTGCCGAGTTTGCATTGACACTGGTACGATTTCATGTACCAGGACTAGCAGGCACGAGGTGGTAAAACTATCATAATATATCTTCCTAGTTATATACTAGTTCACATTTAAACCTTTAAGTAACCGACTTAGGACTAAAAGGCTACTTTAGACTCCCCGAGGTGTATCGTTCATTTAATACTACCTGGAGTCAGTATTTTATTACTTTATAACCAGCAGTGCCATTGCTGAGGTGAAACATTATTTTTCCCCATAACATTTGATGCCTTGGTAGAAGGCTACGTTTAGTAGAAAGGACCTTAAGTGATTAACTCTATAATTCTTTAGTTTATACATCACGGAGATATATATTATTAATACCCAATAGGTAGTTGGATGTGTGCTTTCCGCCTTACTTCCTGTTCCTTGTTTGGTTGTGGGCTTAGGGCGGATTCACCCAATTAACTCTCTATTTGATATTAGATCATATATAGCCAGCATAAACTAAGTGATTATAGGAGTAATCACTGTGGTCACCATTGTATTATGAGAAATAAGAGTTTTCCTTAAAGAATCTTTTCATTAAATATAAAGGAACCATTGCAATTAACTCCATGAGTAAGAAGTGAATACACCGGGGTTATATACTACAATGATCAAACAAACAATGGGATGTGTGCCTTCCGCCTTAGAGCAGATGCGCTCAATCGATTGTTTGTTACTCTGAGTTGTATATTACTTGTATCCATTTAGTACTCATAGAAAGGATTGTAGAATCATTTTTACGTATCTTTCACCAAAGTAGAAAATATAGGATTTTCTAAGAGGAACTGGCGAAATTTTCTAAACAGAAATTATGCTTTATTTATATCACTAAAATCTTATGAACTCACCAGCTTAATTGCTGATAAACTCTTTCAAATAAATTGTATTCTCAGGAGACTATTAGACAGGTACTCGCACTGGGATTCCAGAAGATGGAGCAATATAGCTTCAAGTCTTGTTTGTTAATTACTATTGTATTCTATGTTTTGTGAACACACACTTTGTAAACACTTTCTTTCTAATGGAATGGTTGTTTATTACTTTGATTACTATGATGCATGTCTTGTGATACTAAACATGACGTCCTCCACCCCAGAACGTTTCCGCCGTTCCGGTTTTGGGGTGTGACAAATTGGTATCAGAGCATTGTTTATAGTGAACTAAGTATATCAACCGATAAAAGATATACAACTATAAATACAATGGGGCTTAAGTGCTCTGGATAATGGTATAGTTTAAAAGTATAACGATAAGTTATAAAAATATACCTACTTGCTTATACATATACATACTTTACGAGTATCACAAGAAGAACAGAACTAAAGTATTTAAAGGTTGAACACTGTCGTCAAACCTGAACAATTATGTAATCATAGCTAGGATCAATATAGCCTGATCAACTATATTCATTCGAGATGTGATCGACATGTGTTTGGGAGTAACGTGGTGTTGCAACGGTCTTAAAACTTACCTAAACACCAGTCGAGAGAATAATAGATCAAGTACATTAGAGTTAGAATACTATAGGAGTATTCTATGATTCTATAACGCGATAACAAGTTTGAAACATACCAGGAAGATTACGTTAAAATACTATAGGAGTATTTTAGGCACTATACAAATAACTTCTGTGATAACTTAAAAGACCCTTACGGATAGGTCTATAATCATGCAATGTATACTTCCAACGTTATATATAATTGAGAATTTATAGACTTAGAATTTGTGATCTACGCTCCACTACCTGTTCCTTGTTTGGTTGTGGTTTTGGAGAAGGATCGCTTATTCGAAGGTCTATTTAATCTTAAGTTATATACAACTGGTATACATTCTGCAATTATAGGAGGACTCTGTGAGGATCACCCCATAAAGTTACCTTAAATCTTATAGATTCTTTAGTCACTTCCATTCTCGCACGACGAGCCTAGATAGATGTAACCACTTCCTCATAGTAGGCAACAGAAGAATCCAGGAGGAACAAGAGCAAATTCCGGAGAAGTTTTCAAAGAAGGAGCAACCGAAGTAACCAAAACGTCTTATACGTCTCACTAATAAATAATAATCTTGTTAACTTAATGAGCGAGTGGAAACACTGCTCACATTATGTGTTAGGATTATTTTCTTGCATGCAACTGGTATCAGTTATTCAGGTAACAAATTTTCATTCGAGGATGGTCATTTCAAATTCATAAGAGTTTATTAGGCATAGACTCTTTTATGAATTGTTTCTAGAACCCTGTGGAAGTCAGGACTCGATACACTCAGAACTGGGATAACCTTTTCTTTTCAGCTATTCGTTTGTGTCCACTGCTATAGACTTATTCCATCTCATCTTTGTATTCTTTTAGCAAAGATGCCTCCTCGCAAATCGAACAGACGCACTGTTCCGGTAACTCCAACTCAACCGCCACTACCCCCGCCACAGTTCGACCTAGCTGCTTTTCAGGCAGCGGTAACTGCATCCACGACAGTCGCCCTAACCCAAATTCGAGCAAGTGGTATCAGTGGATCTGGTAGCGGTGCTCACCAAAACAACCACGGAGATACCCACGAACACCCAAGGGAGTGTTCATATAAAGACTTCATGAGCTGCAAACCGAATTCCTTTGATGGAAATGGTGGAGTCATCGCTCTGATGCAATGGTTCGAGAGAACAGAGTCGATTTTCGAGATCTGTTCGTGCCCCGAAGGGAGCAAAGTGAAGTTTGCTGCATGCACCTTCTTCGGCAGAGCCCTAACATGGTGGAATGGCCATGTTAAGTCACTGACTCTAAGAGTGGCAAATTCTATGGGCTGGGAAAACTTGAAGGAAAGGATGATGAGAGAGTACTGCTCAAGGGCCGAAGTACAAAAGCTGGAACAAGAGCTATGGGGGCTCAGGATGGTTGGCTTAAACATAGTGGCCTACACTGACAGGTTTAGCGAGTTGGCAGCACTATGCCCCAGGATGGTTACCCCGGAGAGCAAAAAGATAGAAAGATACATCGGGGGTCTGACTGCCCCGACCCGAGGTAATGTGTTGTCTTCTAACCCAGCCACATTCGATAGTGCCAAACGCCTGGCCCAGCTACTCATCGACCATGAAGTCTGCCCTGACGTAGAAGTCCCGATTCCCGAGCCATCGAGGGAAGAGGACTATGGACAGAAGACGGGGAACAAGGGGAAGAAGAAGCGAACAACACAGAACACCCTGCAGGAGGAACGAACGAGTACTATGTACACCGTCACAAAACCTACTATTGCAGCACCTGCCAGTCGATATGCTGGAACTCTTCCAAAGTTTGGGAAGTGCAACTATCACCACACCGGAGCATGCCGGAAAATGCAGTGTCTGAACTGCCACATAATAGGACACACAGTCCGTTTCTGCAGGGCACCGGCTCAACCGATCTCCCAAGTCCCCGGAGTTGAAGAAAACCAGGCCTGCTATGGCTGTGGCGAGACTGGACACTACCAGAGGGACTGCCCGATAACAAAGAACTCAGGCGCGGATGGAAGAATTCTGATGATCACCGCAGGAGAATCGACCTCGGAGTCGCCTTCGAGCACCGGTACGTTTTCGACCTAGTAATTACTTTGAAAATTAATTTATACTTATATATAAGATTAAAACTTGGGGATAACATTTAAAAGTAATTATAATAACTCACATATTGAAATAGGTCACAATATTCAAGAGAACTAAGAGATCCGTTCTGAGAAGCTATGATGGCTTAGTATGTACATTAAGGGTTGTGCATAGCTAAGATTTTGCAGACTTAGAGTGAGTGATTCCGCCTTAATTCCTGTTCCTTGTCTGGTTGTGGATTTGAGGCAGAGTTACTCAGTCGGCCGTCCAATTCATCTTAAATATTCGCAACTTGTATATTCCAGGCGATCGTAGTGGTACCAAGGAGGATCGTAGTTTAAGTATCGATTCTATATAACAAAACACTTTCATTTGTATGTATGCGCACATCGCGGTACGATACGTAGAAGTGTTAACATCAAGGAGAAAACAGAAAGCACTAGAACATTCACAAATAGTACATTTCTCGAACACCCTAGAAGTACATTGCGAGCGCACTAAGAGTACATTTTCGAGCACGCTAGGGATACATCATCATATAACAAACATTTCTTTCCAATCGGCAAGACCTTGTTCGGTAAAGAGTCCGCTACTATCTTTCGTCATGAGTTGGGCATGGTCCACACCATACTAAGTTTATATGTTTCTAATCGCCTCGATCGTCAAGCCCTCGAAGCTACCGTCATTTGTATCAACAGTCCGACCTAAACCTCAGTTTTGTCTTTCATATTTTAAACCTCGAAGTACTCGTGCGAAGAGTACTTTGTCTTCCGAAACCTTGCTGCCGTATGTTCCACAGACTTTTTCGAAATACCACTCGTCCAACAGACCAAGTTCAAGCACAGAGGCTAAGGTCGAATACAACCCACCTATCACTATTCAGTGTATATGCGAGGGTGGTATATGATTATGATTACGCAGATCTAGTATGTGTGTTTCCGCCCTATCTCCTGTTCCTTGTCTGGTTGTGGACCTGGGGCAGAGTCACACATCCGACCGTCTAACTAATTTTAATTATATACGACTCGTATACATGAGATAACGATAGATGGGCTGAGTATGAATCCTATCATGAATAGTAGGGAAAAGTTGCCAGGTCTACGAGTGAGTATTCTGCCAACAGAGAGGCGCAACCCTAGTAGTACGACTAAGAAAGCTAATTTCGGGACGAAATTCCCTCTAACGGGGGGATGATGTGACAACCCGAAAAATTTTAAATTTTTGCCTTGCAAAGCTCAGCCAGTCAAGTCAACTGAGTGTCAGACGCATTCCTGCTATCATTTAGCCTCATTTGGAGTCCATTTAAAAGGTTCAAGGCTCAGTACATTCCAGCATTGAACATAGAAATGGATCGCGTACACTTCTAGCATCAAAATCGGGCCTTACACTCCAACATCAGGAGTGTACGACCGCACACCCCTCTCCTGGCAGCACACTCTCGTGTATATATGGGGGACTTAGCCTTCTTTCATCTCTTTTTCACCCTCTCAAGCCTAGTGACATCCTTTCATTTCATCCATTTGAAATCATGTTTTGTCTAGATCTTCAAGTTACACCAAGAACACCAAGAACACACACTTGTTCTTGGCGATTTTGAGCCTTCTCGAGCTTCCGGATCGTAAGTGCTTCTCCCCAATGCTTGAATCTTGTTAAGAACACTTGTTTAAGTCCTTAGAAATTCCCAGAACTCGTGATCTTATGGTGTGTGCGGCCGCACACACTCATGTGGCCGTACACCCCTCTAAAACCCTCAAAACACCCTTCAAACAACCCTAAAGGCTTCCATATTGTAAGAACCATCCCCTAAGCTTGTTAATTACTAGATATGAGCCTTACAAGACGTCCAAACCATGTTCATCAAGGAGTGTGCGGCCGCACACACTCCATGTGGCCGTACACCCCTTTTGTTAGTGCTTAAGGTCCTCCAAAGTGCCTTTCTAGCTTCAACACTTGAGGAGCATCAGTCCTACAAGCCTCCCTACCATTTGGAAAATTTTTTGTGCACTCTTTACCATGAGTGTGCGGCCTTACACTCCCCTGGCCGCACACCCATGGCCGCACACTCCTCTAAGTGGCCGCACACTCCCTTTTGGTCAACACATGTGATTCCAACACTTGGACAAAGTGTTTCCTAGTCCCGTAAGGTGTTTCCTTGTATTTGGTTGCTTCTAAACACTATATTTATGTCAATATATGCCATTATATGTCTTTTAGGACTTGTTGTATCTCGGGACTTCATTTGTGGAACTTCTCATCCTTACACGCGTATTCGTTGAATCACCCACATCAGGTGAGTTCATACCCCGTAATGAATCTTTTAACTGTTTTAAATGTTTTAAGGGGGAAATACAAGTTGAACACAATGATAATTATGTAATTATTTGTTTTAAATATTTCAAAAGGATTACTTATGTCATTTATAATTCGTCAAGACAGTTCAAAAACTCTTTTAAAGGTATGTTACTTTATAGTTTCACAAAACTCCGTTTTTAAAGTACTGGCATAACTTGGTAGATAAAAGAGTATTTTCAATATCATTTCAAGGAAAACATTAGTAAACTATAATAGGTATAGTTTAGGAAAAACAATATCCATTTCCTTCTAATACACTAAAGCGTGCAAGGAGTCAGTTCAAGTACATTAGAAGTAAACTATAATAGGTATAGTTTAGAAATCCAGTTCATGCTAGATACAATACACGATAATATAAAGAAAACCCACTATAAAGAGAAACAGGGAGGAATGCACCATACTAAGTACCGGGAAAAATCACGTTAATATATCTTGCCGAGTTTGCATTGACACTGGTACGATTTCACGTACCAGGACTAGCAGGCACGAGGTGATAAACCTAATAATATATCTTGCCGTGTTTGCATTGACACTGGTACGATTTCACGTACCAGGACTAGCAGGCACGAGGTGATAAACCTAATAATATATCTTGCCGGGTTTGCATTGACACTGGTACGATTTCACGTACCAGGACTAGCAGGCACAAGGTGATAAACCTAGTAATATATCTTGCCGAGTTTGCATTGACACTGGTACGATTTCACGTACCAGGACTAGCAGGCACGAGGTGGTAAAACTGTCATAATATATCTTCCTAGTTATATACTAGTTCACATTTAAACCTTTAAGTAACCGACTTAGGACTAAAAGGCTACTTTAGACTCCCCGAGGTGTATCGTTCATTTAATACTACCTGGAGTCAGTATTTTATTACTTTATAACCAGCAGTGCCATTGCTGAGGTGAAACATTATTTTTCCACATAACATTTGATGCCTTGGTAGAAGGCTATGTTTAGTAGAAAGGACCTTAAGTGATTAACTCTATAATACCTTAGTTTATACATTACGGAGATATATATTATTAATACCCAATAGGTAGTTGGATGTGTGCTTTCCTCCTTACTTCCTGTTCCTTGTTTGGTTGTGGGCTTAGGGCGGATTCACCCAATTAACTCTCTATTCGATATTAGATCATATATAGCCATCATAAACTAAGTGATTATAGGAGAAATCACTGTGGTCACTATTGTATTATGAGAAATAAGAGTTTTCCTTAAAGAATCTTTTCATTAAATATAAAGGAACCATTGCAATTAACTCCATGAGTAAGAAGTGAATACACCGGGGTTATATACTACAATGATCAAACGAACAATGGGATGTGTGCCTTCCGCCTTAGAGTAGATGCGATCAATCGATTGTTTGTTTACTCTGAGTTGTATATTACTTGTATCCATTTAGTACTCATAGAGAGGATTGTAGAATCATTTTTACGTATCTTTCACCAAAGTAGAAAATATAGGATTTTCTAAGAGGAACTGGCGAAATTTTCTAAACAGAAATTACGCTTTATTTATATCACTAAAATCTTATGAACTCACCAGCTTAATTGCTGATAAACTCTTTCAAATAACTTGTATTCTCAGGAGACTATTAGACAGGTACTCGTACTGGGATTCCCGAAGATGGAGCAGTATAGCTTCAAGTCTTGTTTGTTAATTACTATTGTATTCTATGTTTTGTGAACACACACTTTGTAAACACTTTCTTTCTAATGGAATGGTTGTTTATTACCTTGATTACTATGATGCATGTCTTGTCATACTAAACATGACGTCCTCCACCCCAGAACGTTTCCGCCGTTCTGGTTTTGGGGTGTGACAGTTTAAGTCATGACAGATTCAAGATTACTAAGAGTAAGAATATTTATGAAAACAAGTTTGAGAGTTTAGGAACTCACTAAAAATTGCAAAGTAGAATGCTATTTTAAGAAAGGTGTAAAAATGTCAATCTTTGAAAATAGTGCATTCTTAATTCAGTGATTCTACGAAAGACAATCATTTGAAGGATAAATAATCGTAATATTTAAAACTTTTTATGTTTTTAAGAAGAAGAAACATAAGATAATGTATTCTTTCACGTATATTTTATGGATTTAGAAAAATGATAAGAACAAGGGTATTAATCTTGTGTATTAATTGTAAGGAAAATACAATGAAAATTACATTTTAAATCAAATTTCTAAATTCAGAACAAAAGAACAAATGTAAATAAGGATTAATTGTTTACAGTAGATTTCAAAATAAAAACAAAATGTATATGATAAAAGACGTAATAGAATATATCAAAGTTGACCAAGTTAAAATTATGCCTCATGAGTATACATGTATTAATCGCTCAGGTTGATAAGGGTAGACTTCTAGTCTGTATGTGTACGAACATGGTACCAAGAGAAGCAAAATAGACAAAAACAAATTTAGACCATGCATTGTGTTATTATTTTGAGTTTGCGAGATCTCAAATAAGAAGGAGAGCAAGAAATCAAGTTTGGGGGAAAGAAAAGGAAGGTAGCAACAATGATTGCTATTGATAAAATTTTAAGAGCAATACATATAGGTAGATTTAAAACCAGGTCGAGATATATTTCAAACTTCACCCTTTGATGTATGTTGATGGTTACATAGACATGAAGAAGTTTAAAGTGTTTGCTAAGGTTTGCTAAAAATTCATGAGCTATCTATTAAGTTAAACTCCATTTGTGAAAAAGAAGAAGCACTACAACTGGTAATTGAAAATATGATGCTTTTGACCTTTTAGACTGGAGTCCAACAATGGTTAAAAGCGATAAGGTAAAGAATCAATATATTTAGAAGGGTAATTATACATTGTTGAGAGTGTATCACTGGGAATTTAAAATTGAACACTGTGTTTCACAATGCGGTAAAAATCTAGAAACTTTATAGATTGTATAACTAATTTGTAATAAAATATATAAATAAGGTGTGTTTTCAAATGTAGGCATTAGTGATGTCTTGTAAACACGTTTGGAGTAAAACGTTATAAAAATATCATGCTAGGTTTCAAGAAAACACATTTAAGTAAAGTATAATGCCTAAATGAGAAAGTGGCCAAAAGAGTCAAAACAAAAGTGGTTTGAAGATACGATGAAGCTTTTACACATAATATGAACTTCAATGTCATATGTTTAAGGTTTATAGCATAGAGTTTAAACACTATTATAAAAGAAAATGTTTCTAAGTTTTTCAAAAACTTACCAAAATGGTTAGCAAGGTTTAAAATGATTTATATGCCCTTTAAAAGCATATCTATCCATTGAAATGGATTTGAAATGAAATTGAAATAGCAAGGTTAAAACCAACATTGGTTAAATTTAGTTTTGAAGAAAAGTGTTAAGTTAAAGCAAGTTGTCAAAAGTAAAGTTGGTTGCTTTTAGCGAGAAATATGGCTTACATTGTTAGGAAAGGTCTAGTAAGTTGTATGAAGTGGTTATAAAGTATTTTATTGATGATAAATAAAACCGATGAAGCGAAATAACTTTTTGATGGAAGATTAAGAAGTAAGGAATAAGTAGATTAGTGTAGCTGATCGTACCTAAATACTAAGGCGAGTACCGATGTCTTTTCCCCAAGATAAAGGACAACAAAAATTGTTTGTAAAATGTTTTATGGTGTCACTACAGTTTCGCGGCCTTTTATAAAGATCAAAGGTTAAGTTATAGGTTTGGCGTCTGGCTCACAACGTAAGAGGATGTAATCCTTTATAATGATAGGACTGTTAGTAATGTCGATAAGGCTTAAATGAATGTATGAAAATAATAAGGTTCGAAGGAGGATTCGAAATTTGTAGGAAGGATTCATACAACGAAGTAGTGCGAGGTTTGATCGAGCATAAAAATTTTAAGGCTTGTGATGGGTGTGAAACATGTTAGTAATTTTGAAAGTGTAAGATGGTTGTATACTCGAGATGATTACTAGTGTATCTAGGGGGTCTTGAACTAAGACTTGGAAATTTTTCCGTAAAGGGGATGGTTTTTTTTGCTTTAATACAAAGTAAAGATGGTAGGGTAAAAATCACCAAAGATAAGGTTTTGGGTCAAAGAGATATACTATGTTAAATTTTTAGCTCAAGGTGGAAACAACCTAAAACTAGATTCGTAGCTTAGCAGAGAAGTCTCATGTATTAGTAGCGATGGGCTAAACTTCCGTGCCTCCTCGTGAGTCATATCAGGGATGCTTGCCAATGGTATCCAAGTGACTACTCGTGGCAATTCGTCTACCTTATAACGCGATGCTCCAATTTTCATCCGTGTCGGTATTGGAACGCTTTACCTATTTGTAACTCTAGTACGAAGTCGATGAAGAGGTATTGAGGAATAATTGGTATATGTTTCATCTTAAAATTATTACAAGTGTCTATCTAGCTACTAACCTTACATCTAAAGTCAATGTGACAACCCGAAATTTCTATTCTGTACAACCATTCACTTCAATAGGAGTCAAAACTGTTTCTGCTAATTTTCAAGCTTTTTGGAATAAGTTTGAGTATTTTAAGATTAGTACTTCAGGAGATAACAGGAGAGAGGATGCCCTAGGGTTTATTGTGCAACAATATTATTCCAAAACTCCAAGAGTTTGGAGTTTACGGCCTAAACAAAGGTGTTTACGGCCGTAAACCCTAAAAGAGGGTATAAATATGACACTTAGTCATTATTTATCACTTTTCATAATTTCAAGATCCAAAACTCAATTCTCTCTCAAGTATCATCGACTTTTCTTCTTGATCTTCAACATTGTAAGTGTTTCTAGCCCTAAAAAGTTGATATCTTACTTAATCTAGTGATCTAACATGATTCTATCCGTGAAATCATTCCAAAAGTGTAGATCTTCAAGTTTCACCAAGAATACCAAGAACAAACACTAGTGTTCTTGGACTTTTAGCACCTTTTCAAGCTTCTACCTAGTAAGTACTTCTATCCTAGAGTATTATAGAGCTTGTTACACTTCTAAACATCAAGAAAACACCCAAGAAACCAAGGATCAAGGGTGTTTACGGTCCAAGATGTTCTTGGACCGTAAACCACAAAAAGGGTGCCAAAGTGTGCCCTAGTCCCTTCTAAGCCTTGGAAACTAGCCTAGATCCATTCCTTGATGTGTTTAGTACTTGAAAACATCAAAAGACCACAAACCATTTGGGTTTACGGCCGTAAACCCAAAGAGAAATGGTCCAAGGACCGTAAACTCCTCAAAGGAGTGAAATGGTGCCCTAATCTCTTCCTAAGGCTTAAACATGAAGTAGGAATGCTTCTTGTGATCCTTAAGGCTTCAAAACACAAGAGGGTCAAAGAAACATGAGTTTACGGCCGTAAACTCATGGTTTTACGACCGTAAACTCAATGAGTTATGATCACAATACCGTAAACTCAAATAAAGGGTTCCCTTGAACCCTAAACTCAATAGCAATGTCCTACAACACTTAGATGCAATCCTTAGGACTTATAGCACTTAAATAAGGTGTTTTACATGTCCTAGGATGTCTTAACTTTGTTAATTAGTTGTTTAAAGACTAATTGGATACATATATGTGATATTATATGTTAACTAGGATCATCGTGTGTGTACAAGTCTTCACTTGACACCTAGCATCCTATACATTCCGTTCATCCAAACCACTCACTACAGGTGAGTTCATACCCCTTAATTAACCTTTTAAATGTTTTTAAATGCTTTTATGAGGGGGGGGGGGGGAATACAAGTTGAACTATTATAGTTATTATATCAATCACATGTGATTAATAACTACCTAACAAGTGGATTTCTTACTTTTCAAACTGTGTTACCAAACTGTTTTACTTCAAACTATTTTACAAACTCTTTTACATATCAAATACTTTTATTAAACTCTTTTAACTTATATTCTGTGTATCTATATGGATATAATTATATAAGTAGGATTGAAAGGACTTAGGACTGATAGCTCACCTTACTTCCTATTCCTTGTTTGGTTGTGGACTTAGGGTATTCGGGTTATTTGTCTGAAGGTCGTTTGAATCCTAGTTATATATCATGTATATTTGTATAGATATAAAAGGTTACTTCTTTCATTCAGTTCAATGCCTTTGGGTAGCAAAGGTATACAAACATGTTCATATACACAAACAACATTACTAGTAAACTATAATAGGTATAGTTTAGGAAGATACTATTACTAGAACAATGAAACATACAATGAGTCAGTTCATTCATGAGTAATACATAGTGATGAGAAACAAGCATAATACATAGTGATGAGAAACAAACATAATACATAGTGATGAGAAACAAACATAATACATAGTGACGAGAAACAAACATAATACATAGTGATGAGAAACAAACATAATAGACAGTGATGAGAAACAAAACATACAAGCTAGACAGAGAAAGAACACATAATACAGCTAGCACATACATATACATATACATATACATTACTTACAGTTATGTGAGCCACTTAACGGGGGCATGGCTACCTGTCATGACCCGTTTTGTATCCAGAATCTCCTTAATTGGGGAGCGTATGAGTTTGTGTATAGATCTATACTGGATTGACTATCCTACACCTTGCTGCTCGCTACAGTGGGACTTGCAAGTCTACGGGTGCCAAACGTCATTTCTTACGACGTCTTACATCGTCGTTTTACTATAGAGTCGGTAGCAGGATACAGGCCGATCACATGGTACTTTAAATAACAAATAGTTTAAAGTAATTAGTACAATAGTAGTTACTTAATACAACACTACAATACTATTTCATTTTCCCTTTACATTTACTTTGTGATATTCACACAATAAACAATAATGTAAAAACTATATTTTTGGTTAATGATAGTCAGATTTGGGAAAATACACACTCTTACAAGAGACACACACACAGACACTAGATGCCTTGGTAGAAGGCTACTTTTAGTAGGAAACATAGGGTTTTCTAGGAGAGTTCAAACAATTACAAACTTTTACAAAACTTATACATTACAGACTTACAAACACTTTCATACAATTACAGACACTAATATACTTATGAACTCACCAACTTTAAAGCTGATAAACTCTTTCAAAATAACTTGTATTCTCAGGTCACCAGTAGACAGGTATCGGTGCCAGGTTTTGAGAAGATGGAGCTCGTTCAAGACTCATCTTTTATTTTTGATGTATATTTTTGGTGTCTATATAACTTGACAGAACACACTTGTATGAAATTATATTATTAATGCAATGGATGATGTTGTTGCTTGTTTGCTACTTTGCATTGTTGTGATACTGAACATGACGTCCTCCACCCCTGAACGTTTCCGTCGTTCCGGTTTTGGGGTGTGACAGTCAATAGCTCCCGAGGAATACTCATTCTCAGTACTAAGTAGATTGCTCCTAGAGTGGCTAGTGATATAACCTAACTGGTTAACCTAGCACTTGATAAGGGATAAGCATATCTCTAAATAAAGACATTGTGATAAAAGAGAACTTAGTTTCTAAGTGTACCTAGATGAATGCCTACAATATGCAATGCCCGTACGCACACCGAATTGTTTTTTAAAAAAAAGTTTAAGTTGAAAATCGTTTTGAACATAATTGCTACTATAACCTTTTCCAGTCTCGCATTAATTTTCCTTAATTAAGCATAGTTGGCTAGGCTATACTCAATTAAAGTCCAATAATGCGTACTCGACTTAGTTATACCAGTAGTATGTTCAGTATCTTAAAAATGTTTTGAATTTTTTTTGGCTATAGTTGTGGTTCTCGAAAGAAAACCGGTATTCTCTATAACCTTCGGCTCTGATACCATTTCTTTCACGCCCCGTATTTCCGCTTTAGCGGGGTGTGACAAGAAAGATCTGAACATATTCAATTCTTGCAACCGGTACAAACGTATCTTCGTAGTCTATACCTTCCTGTTGGCAGTATCCATTCACAACTAGTCGTGCTTTGTTGCGAATTACATTCCCTTCCTTATCCAACTTATTCCGAAACACCCATTTCATTTCGTCGACTGAGGCATCCTTCGGAGTGGGAACAAGTCTCCAAACTTTGTTTCTTTCAAATTCATTGAGTTCTTCCTGCATGCTTGAACCCAATCTGCATGATAAAGAGCAATCTTTACAGTTTTAGGCTCAATTTGAAAACGAACGACTTAAACATGTTAAATTCCATTTTTTAAAATAATGCAGTTTGTTTCGCTTTTTGTTGTGCCCTTGTAAGAACTCCTGAAGATGAGTTTCCTATCACTTGAGTTTTTGGATGATCTTTGGTCCATTTTTTCATAGGAGGATAACGTGGATCATAAGCTGGATCGACTTCGGCAAAAACTTCCTCATATTCCGATTGCACATCAGAATCATTATTTTCATTCTCCCCCTGGAAGTTTGCATGTGACCCATCATTCTGAATTGGATTCTTCCCCTGGATTAGGACATCGGTATTGGAGGTTGAAGTGGAACTCTCCCCCTGGAATGGAGAATCAGAAGGTTGTGGTTGAGATGGAAATTCAGAAGCATTCAGAATTGGTGGCTTATGAGAAGTCTTGATGTTTTCTGCAGCTTCATCAACTATCTTCTTCAGTTCATCTTCTTCATTGTCCTTTGCCTTATATTCAGAAGAGATGGCTTTATCAGGTTCGTCAAACAAATTCAGAAATTCTTCATATAGATTTGAGAGAGGAATAGTCATTGGATTCGTTGATGGAAAGATCTCCTCATATTGACAATCTACTTTCTGATACTTCTTCAAATAATTATCATCAAAGGTGACATAATAGGTTTCTTCAATCTTTCTCGATTTCTTGTTCAGAACCCTATATGCTTTTGAAGTTAACGAATAACCCAGAAAAATGCCCTCATCAGCTTTCACATCGAATTTGGTCCTTTGTTCTTTAGAATTGAATATAAAGCACCTGGAACCAAACACATGAAAGAATTTTACGTTAGGTTTCCTATTGTTCAGAATCTCATAAGGTGTAATTAAGAATCTTTTGTTTATGAATGAGTGGTTCTGCGTGAAACAAGCAGTAGTAATAACATCAACCAAGAAGTAGAGAGGAAGATTCACAAATGATAACATCGTCGTTGCTTCCTTGTAAAGAGCGCAGTTTCGTCTTTCAACAATGCCGTTCTGCTATGGGGTGTAAGGAGAATAGAAGTTGTGAGCTATCCCTTTGTCAGTTAAGAATTCTTCAAACACTTCGTTTTTGAACTCTGAATCGTTTTCACTGTGAATTTTCCAAATAGGCTTTCCTAATTGAAGCTCGATCTGCTCGATCTAGAAAAATCATCAAAAACAACCAAAATATATTTATTACCACTAATACTTCCGATGGCAGATGGACCACACAGATCAATATGCATTAATTCAAGTGGCTCAATGACCTTGGTATTGATTATGGATGAGTGACTCTTCCTACTTTGCTTCCCAAGCTCACAAGCAGCACACAAATGTTCCTTCTCTAACTTCAGAAGAGGTAGACCACGTACAACATCACCTAGTACGAGTTTGTTTATATCCTTAAAATTCAGATGGGAGAGCCTTCAGTGCCATAGCCAACTATCATCCAAAGATGCTTTCGTAAGAAGGCAAATGGATGGCATCCCTTTGATAGGTTTTAAATTCAGAGGATACATTTCTCCTTTTCTTTTAGACTTCAGAAGCACTGCCTTAGATTTCTTCTCAATAATCTCTGAAACCTCGTCATCAAATGACACCTTTAGCCCAGTACCTACAACCAATTGCGAAACACTTATTAGATTATGTTCCATGCCTTCTACATAAGCTACTTTCTGAATAGTGAATTCGCCATTCGTGATCATTCCATAGCCTTTTATTTCTCCTGTGGCGTTGTTTCCAAACTTTATTTTCCCGCCATCCTGTAACGATCTGAAATCTCTTATTTCTTCCCTTCTTCCAGTCATGTGATTAGAACAACCACTGTCGATATACCACTCAGAATCGTACTGTTTGTCACGCATTACCTGCAAGAATTAGAGAGATTTAGGAACCCAAACCATCTTGGTCCTTGTGAGGATTGCTTAACAACATGAAAAATCTTAGTCTTATCAATCCAAAAAGATTTTCTTTTCAAAACATGATTCTTCCCTTTTTCGATTTTAAAAACTTCCAGTTTGTGATCGTAAATATTTATTTCAACAAGAATTGTTTTTCGTTGAATAAATTCTTTGTGTTTCTAAGCCATTTTTTTCGCAAATGCATTTTCCTCCTTTTTCAAATTTTCTTCGTATTCCTTAAGAGAAATCTCTGGTTTCGAAACAACTTTACTTTTGCCTTTAACATCTTTTGATGTGTTGACAGGTTTTGAAAACTGTGTTTTTGAGAACAATTAGAGTTTGGCTTTTTAAACAGTTTTGAAACTTGTGATTTTGAAACCAGTGGTGTTGATTTTTGAGGTTTTGAAAATGATTTTGATTGTAGTTTCGGAATTTGAGAAGATTTCGTATTTTGATATGAAATTCTTTCTGAATTAACAGAACTTTGATTTGAATTGTTATTTTTCAAAAAACGTTTCCTTTCTTTCTAATTCTTCCTATATCTAGCATTCAACTGCAGTTTCTTTTCAATTAATTCAACAGCATATTTGTGAATGTTAGACTTTGTTTTTTTTGTAGTGGTTTGTTAAATCGAGTAATGAAATGAGATCAGAATTCAAATGAATTATGAACACAGAGAGTAAATATAATCTTGTTTCAGCTCATATTATGCTTTCACGATACAAAGAGTTTTAGACAGAAGAGTTGCAAAAGTTCTATCTATCTATCTTATGTATCATTCCCTATTTATAGGAAATAAAGAAAGCACACAAAAAATACAAAGGGCTAAAACATTACAGCTTCGAAATAACTATGCCTTTGTAATAACATTACATCACCAACGAATACAAAATAACCTTCGACACCTTACAACATACTTCGACTCTTACAATCTCCCCCTTTGTAAGCAGTGTCGAAACCAGGTTATCAAAACTTGAGCAGCCATATGCAATGTTCTTCTTATCTCTTCATACCAATTCCTTACATTCTTCATCTCTGCTTTATCTGCATCATTATTTTTATTACAACTATTTATACACACAATTAAGTTTGTATATTGAGCACTTGTATATCTTTCAACATCACATGATTGGAATAAAAAATTCATTGACTTTCCCTTTTTTCTTTTTCCAACGAAAACGATCCCTAACGGCTTCAAACATATCTCCCCATCTACATAGTTCTTTAAATCAGCTTGACTCTTCAACACAGACTGAGGAACAATAATTTCTTTTCCCATTGACAAAGCTAATTCAACATCTATCAATGCTAGACAATCATAGTAATTGTCTATGAAAAGTTTTATATGACCTAACCTCAAATGTAACACGTCTTTACTGGTTCCTTGAAGTTTCGAAGCATCCATATTATTGAGAATGTTCGCAACTTGAATAAGTTCATTCAAATTCATCAACGGAAAATCAGCAATTGAGAAGTCGAAAGTAACATTATTTGCCCTCACAACATGGTATCGAAAATTTTGCAGCATATTTTCAAATAACACATCCTTTGTTATGCTCAACACTCGAACAATCTTAACGAGTGACCAAGCCTCTTCCTGTTCCTTTCCCAGCACAACATGAAATCTCAGCTTCATGTGAATAAAATCATCTTTATCCTTAAATTGATCAACAATTTTATACTGAGCTGTAAGAAACATCATCTCATTGATTGGAAAATCAAGCTGATTCATGTCAGAATCCTCGATGGCATAACTATTTCTTGGTTTCTTTTCGAACTCATACATTTCATTTTAAGCTACTCTTGCTTCCAAATTCTCATAACTGTACAACTTCTTTGGATCACCTTTGTTCAAAGTAGGAGGATCATCTTGACGAAGCCTCAAAATACTTTGAATTTGACGCTGGTTTTCCATTTCTGCTTCGATTTTAGCTTTTCTTTCTTCCTTTGATCTTTCTACAAATATCCCTTTTCCCCTCCCGTTATCTGTTTCGGTTTACTTGGGTTTTGAGGAACTACCTTCACCTATAGACCCAATTACAATGCCTTTAACAATCAGCCTTGTAGTTGTTGTAGTTGCTATCACTGGATCAACCTTCGAAATTATTGGTTTTGGTGTTGGAATATGAGTTGTAAGGACTTTACCAACAACCTTTTCTTCTTCGTTAGTTTTTTCATAAGCACCATCTCCTTTACCAACATTCCTCATTTCTCCCCCTTGCACCTCTATGACAACAGGTGGGGCATTTGTTGGTAAGAGATTAATCAGCTGAGATAACGGGGCCAACTCCTTTTCAATGGTAGTTTCGAATGAACGAAACTTCTGAGTTAAAAACTCAGGAGTTAAGAGAGATGAAGAACCAGACTTCAAAAACAACTCTTTCAATTCACTAAGCATAACATCAAGCGTCCCAAAACTTTTAATATCACCAGTTGCTTTGTCGTCAAACTTGGGAAGAAGAGATTGATACCATTCCACCACTTTTGTTACAGCCCCCGCAACAATATCCACTTTCGAAAGTAGAGAAGAATAATTGGTATTCAACTCATTAAGCTCTTTTGCCACATAAACCTTCAATTCCTCAAGCTTTCGATTCACACCTTCACTAACAGTCTTGACATCCTGAACAAAGAGAACATGTCGTTCCTTCGCAACCATTTTCAACTCCTTGATTGCACCATTGAATGTCTCAGATTGAGCTTTGACTCGGAGCTCATTGGTTTTATCCATTACATCCAGCTTATGTTGAAGTCGAAGCTCTTGAGCTTTAAGTTGGACATCAACTTCAATGCTAGACACAGAGTGTTTGCCTCCTGCATCTGCTTGTGACTGTAATAAAGAATTGAGCTTCCTGTTGAGAATTTTGAATTGTTTTCCCGACATAAGCATAGGATCTGGGATTTCTTCTTCTTCAGGATCAAATTCTAGGTCTGCGAATGAGCCTCCAAATCATCCATCATCAGTTTCATCATCATGTAACATTTTGGGTGGGTCAGTTGATTGAGACGGAAAGAGAGAAGTGATAGGTTGTTGCATGACTTGATCAAAAGTGGGTGAATGAGTGGATGTAGAAACAGTTGTGAAAATGGTGGTGGTAGAGAAGTAGGTGTAGATATGGTAGAGGTTTCGAAAATACCTTGAGTAGTAGGAAATGGGTTTTCTTTGTTCAAGACTCCTTCACCCAGATTGACATTTGCATCCGTATTAGATACGTGTGCAAGAATGCCTGAGGTTCGAACCTCATCATTAAATGGCTTGGTTATCGAAACCTCGGGTGGTATGACCGAAGTCTACTCAGGAGTCGATATTTTGGTTGAGTCACCAAGAATAGTAGATGTGTCCACTGTCGAATTTTTCACAGAACTACTTGAAATTCCTATCTCCTTGAAATTCGATTTGACAGGAGATTTCTTCTTAGATGAAACATCACCCATTGGTATTTCAGGGACTTCTTCGTCTTCAATGGAGTCTTCCTGAATAATCAACTTTCTCTTATTTTGTTTCTTTGAAATATGTTTGCAACATCCTCAGCTCTCCGCTTCTTAGAGGATGGAGAAATAGGTACAAGTATTTCACGAATGACAACACCTTTCCGAGTTACATGAGGCTTTCGAACCATTGAAGGTGAGAAGCTGGATGACCTTTCAGGAGATTTTCTTGACCTATGAGCCATCTTTTTAAGGTGCTTTAACACACCAGATTTCAAAGGAACTGTCTGCTTTGAAGGATCAGCTGTTTCAGTCTCAATAGGCTTTGCCGATTTCTTCGAAACTTTTACTCCCTCACCAACATTTTTCTTTGGTGACTTAGTCACTTTCTCCTCTTGAATATGTTTCGAAGGACTAGTTTCAACAAACTTCTTTGGATTTCGTGATTTCTTGGAAGAACCTTCACCAGAACGTGTTAGTAAAACTCCAGTCTCGGCAGAAGGACTAATTGTCTGTAAATATGCCATTAACACAGGATTCGACGGATCAACCTTTTTGAGCATTGCATCCGAAATTCGAGCTACTCATGGAAACTCATCCACATTATCTTCAATAGCCTTTGGGTAGTGATACTTTACAAACTCAACTTTTGGTTCATCAGCAGACACCTGAATACCTTCCTTCTCATAGGCATATTAAAGAATTAAACTCCAATACCTAGCACAAGAAACCCTATCCACAACATTGGTATTCTCAACACTCTTCTAGAACTCCTTCCACATCTGAGTTGCATAGTCCACTGATAGGTCATAATATATGCCAACAACCATAGCATTGTTGGGTTTTGAGCATTCTAACACTCCAAAGTGTACATGCAACCCTAAATACCTTAGATCTATGTTTTCTCTATTATACATGCAAATATGAACATTCCAAGGTATTACCCTAACTAGCATACAATCTTTTGATACTTGGGTAATAAAACAAGTTAGAAGACATGCCTTTTTATGTAGCTTGATTCCTTGATGCTTAAGAGTCGAGTGCCCCAAGTGTGACACCTCAAATGCTTCACACAACATCAAAATACACTTGGAATAACTTGAAAGAAATGATACACTTCATCAAATCCGCTAGCCCTCACCATACATACATCATAGCCGATTTTGTCAAGAATAAGATGCTTATATAGTTTGTCACAATTAGGGTTACACCATGTAAACCCTAATTGTCATGGCCTTTTATTTCCTTGATCCATGGGTACAAAAACACCATGGAGCATCCTATGGGTTTTAGCCCAACTTGATAATCCATGGAGCATTAGCCCACTATACAAGTATGGATGATTTACACATATATTTAATTAGTCTCCTTTTGATCACTTAATTAATTCCAAATTAATTCTTGATCAATACTAATTAAATAATCTTATTAATATATTAGAACTTATAATATATTAATAAACCTTAAGTGTTATTTCTCTCATTTTAGTCTATCCAAATGCATGATGCCATGCAACCCAAATGGACCATGCTAATCGGGTCAAGTACATACCAAATATAGTTATGGACTTAGACACTAATCCAACAAGCATATACCTCCAGTCTTCCTTTATCCAACCCAACACTTCGACCAGTCAGACATCGAAGATAAATGCCAAAGAGAAAATTCCAGATACATGGAAGGCTTGATTTCTTGAACTCACTAATCTTGGTAAGAGTGGGTTGATAACCCATCTCATTAAACTTGTGAATCACCTGTTCATTAGTAACCTTATAGAAAGGTGGAGAAATAAGGATTTCAAGAATCTTAGCAAAAAGCTTCTTGGACAATTGAAACTTCTTGTCATTCACCAGATTGAATGTAACTGTGTCCAATGTCTTGTTGTATGTTGCAGTGGAACCAGCAATTGAGAGCCAGGACATCAGAACGTCAAACGAACTGAACATCGCAATCGATAAAACTGAATGTTTCAGGGCGACAATCAACATCTTAAATTCTTCTGGATAAACAGAAACATCACCATCAATTTGATAATTCGTACTTTGAATCTTCATGATGGGCTCAGAAGATATGTCTTCAGTGGTGTTAGATTGATGAGCAGCCATTGCTAGGGTTTTCTTGAAATCTTGAAGAATAGAGGAAAAAGAGGGCATAGATTTTCTTTGAGTATGTTAGGAAAGCATAAAGTTGGAATTAATACCCAATTGCCCCTTTTAAATGTATCCCTAATTTGAATCTCAAATGGCTGCCATCAAAGAACATGAACTGTGGCCCTTGAAAATCGCACCATTAGCCGTCAAATACTCCATGTCAGATAAAGTGACTTGTACAGTTTCCTAGAAACACGCACAGTTATCAAACCGTCACATCAAAAGTCTCTTCGTGAGTACCCATCAGATAAGGACCAAAACCTTTGGAATGGAGGTTGGGCTCTTTCGCTTTTGGGTTTGAAAACGAAGTCATGTGCCAGACTTTCGAAATCATCAGCCTATGTTGGTATTACTTAGAACCTCAAGGATTTTGTGAGTGCAGTGTTCCAAGGAAAAAGATAAGAAGCAAAATAAGAAAAATTTGGATCTGTGATGTCGAAAATATAATTTCGACATAAAAGCAGATAAATCCTGGGCAAAGATTGCTTCGCTAATCATCAAGAGAGATGATCAATAACTTGTGTGGTTTCCCGTGAATTACAATTGATTACTTGTAAAGAAGTATCGAAGGGCTTCTTTTAACATAGTTTCGAAGGTGGCTCAAAATTTCATTACAATGCACATCTAAACATAAGAGTGACAATTTGTAAACCAAACTACCTGTTTGACCAGTGTAGTCAGTGACAAGTAAGCTTTGAAAAATTTATCAAGTAACGAAGGTTAAGAATTGTGACAACCGTCAAATTTCGGTCAAGTCAAAGTCAAACAAAGTCAACAAGTCAAACCGGTCAACTCCAATAACCCTTGTATGTTAGGGTTTACGTTATGTAATCACTATACAATTCGCTATTTTAATGAGAAATCATCATTTGGAAAATTCATGTGTTTGATTTTCCTTAGCCTTAACAGTGCTAAACAACGAACCAAAGCGATAAAACACTATTGCACAATCATCGGGATTGTGTACGACACTAAAACACGGTTTAACGGGGTTTACGAACCTTGCGTTGTGAAGCCGGACACTCAAATTAATCACAAACGAAACCTCTCTAAATCGTTTTCACTCTATCTCTTTCTATTTGAAATCTCTCCCAAATCTCTCTCAAAAGTTACTTTAACTTTTTGTAATCATTTGGGTCATCTCGACCCTTAACCGGGTCAAAAACCGCTTGAAACGGGGTAAAAACGAGTAAAATAGCTTTAAGGACCCGAAACCGAAGCTTCAGGACCGAAGCCTCCCATCCGAGGCCTCTGATCCGAAGCCGAGGCTTCTCACGAGACTAGGACCGAAGCCAGCAGACCGAAGCCTCGCATGCAAGGGTCCGAAGCCTCGCATCTTCGGCCCCCATGCGAGGGGTCTCGCAGACGGCCCCTTTTTACCGGTTTTTCGACTACGACTTCGTTTTAACTCCGTTTTTCATTATTTTAACGTGGGATTTTCACCCAAAACTTTATTTTATAAACTAAGGCCCCAAAATATATAAATCTCCAGGGTTTTTATAAAAATATATTAAAAGAATTAGTGGTTGAACTAATTATTGAGAGAATATTTGCTTTTCCTTAATTTATGGCAAAAGCAAACCACCACCACCTCACTCTATGATTAGCCACTCTTTCCCACTACCCCTTGTCTCCTTAGTGGACCTTTACACCCAATCTCCAGCTCTTCCCACGTTCTAAGAGCTGGAGGATTGATCCTCTCTCCTCATTCTCCATAAAGTTCTTTCATTCTACACTTAGCAACCAAGAACACTCTCCAAAATTCTCTCATCTTTTCTCTCAACTTCAAGAACTTCAAGGCTTTCTCCAGGGATTTCTTTCTTCAATTAGTAAGTATCTTCATCATTCACATAATTATTACACTCCATTCTACTCAAATCATTGATATCTTACACAAGTTCCATCTTATTCGGTGTTAGATTCTCGAATCATCAAGACATCTTCTTAGTGTTCTTGGGTTGAACACTTCCTCTCTCTCACTTTCATCTACTGAAACCACATAAGGTGAGTTCATACCCCTACATTTACATGTTTTTCTTAAGTTTTAAGGGGGGAATACAAGTAAAATCATCAAGAACACAATTAAACGTTTTCTATCAGATTACATCAGAAAAGATGAACTTCGATCACGGACTGTTTTGGTCAACTTAAATATTTTAGTTTTCAAAACTGTTCCAGGTGCAAGTAGTTCAAACTCTTAGCTTTAAAATGGCTACTTGCACATCTCCATATGATTTGTCTACAATTTATGGTGATTTTTACAAAACTGCCTGTCATTTCAGAGGCAAACCCGGACCAGTCTGTGATTTTGAACATTTTCACCTCTGTTAGAGATCACTAAAAATCATGATAAAATTTACGAACAAACTAGACTCATATTCCAAACTCTCAGAATTTGCGGATTTGGATTTAGAGCCTTGATGATTTTTCTATAAATTTTGTAAGAACAGTAACAGAAACTGTATTCAACGAAAAGTTGCTGTCAATTTCATTTCACCTTGTAACATGTTGAGCAAGGTGTATATCTTTATGTGATTATATGTTATTGCAATATATGACATTTTATCTTAATATTTAGACACAAATCAGTTTACAAATGGATTTGGACATATAAAATATAAAGAATAACAAGTGATTATAATCAAAGTACAACCGATACATTCAAACATTTAATAAACTATTTTGAATATAGTTTGCATACATTACTACGTACTACCCTTGGTTGATAAACTATAATAGGTATAGTTTATGATACATTACATAACACATACATTTAAAAAGGGTACATTTATACAAAGGATATTTTCATTAAGCAAGGTACGGCCATACGGTACCAAGTTTTCATAACACGTAATTCCGTTAATGACTTTGTGAGACATTTACTTCAAATTACCATTAAGTCCTGTATTGTAACCAGAGTCTCCTTGAGGGAGAGCGTGATAGTTGTGTATAGATCTATATTGGGTTTGACAAACCCACACCTAAACTGCATGCAACAGTTAGACCGATAGGTCTGGGGTGACAAATGTCATAACATTTCCGACGCCTGAAGAACGTCGTTTTAGGCAACCTTGGTCATAGTATGGTTATAATAAACTCACATAAAGTATTAATAAACATTGGAATTTACGGGAACTTCATTAAAATTTAACGAGTTTATGTCGATTTAAACTTGCATTGTTTTACTATAAATATGACAAATTACTTGTACATTTCGGTCTTTGGGTTTTAAGACTACATTTACACATTAAGGAAAATATTGGATTTTCTAACACAAATACTACTTTTACAAAGAAAGGCTTTTAATAATACGAAACAAAAGCTTATGAACTCACCAACCTTTGTGTTGACACTTTTTCAAACAACTTGTATTCTCAGGAAATCATTAAACATGTAACCAAGTGCTTTTGAGGATGGGGCGCTAAGGCGTCTACTATTTCATATTTTGTCAACATATTGTAATTGATTCGTAAACATGTAATTCATACAATGATGTCACTTTTTCAATTATATATATGTTGGTTGTGTTTGCTTCAATTACTATTACAATTGTTGTTATGATACTATACATGAAGTCCTCCACCCCCGGACGTTTCCGCCATCCTTGGTTTGGGGGTGTGACAGATTGGTATCAGAGCACGGTTTATAGTGAATTAAGTATATCAAACCACATAAGATATACAAACTATAAACACAATTGGGACTAATAGTCTCTGATTTGTGCATTTTTCAAATAAATATACTCTTAGAAAATAAATGATTTTCTTGATTAAAGTATACATACATACATTACATGCTCGCATGGTATCATAACTAGCGAAAACATAAAGCAAAAGAAGAAGAGTTGAACATTTTGAGTATGCCTTAGTATATGTGGGTTAAATCTGGGAAGGATATAGCCTGATCAACTATATCTGTCCGGGAATTGACTTGCATATACCGGGGGATGGTCAGGATGGGCAACAAATCTAACAAACCTAATAACACACTACAAAGGATACTTTAAGAACTCAAAACTAAACATTTACAAATACTATAGGAGTATTTTGTGTTACTATAATAAATTATCTGAGAATTAAATAGGTCTTTATTTATAGATCAATAGCTGCTAAGTGGATGCGCTAAGGTCATATGTAACTAAGATGCTATAGACTTAGAATTTATGTATCTTTGTTTCACTTTCTGTCCTTGTTTGGTTGTGGTCTTGGAGTTAGGGTCATCTATTCGAAGGACTATTATATCTTAATCACATATGACTGGTATGCACTTTGCAACTAATTAAGTAACCGATAAAGATCATTTTAAAATATAATATATTAATTATGTCCCGACTAAATTAGTATATGTGAAACTTTTACAAACAGTCATATACTTGGAAACAAGGAAACTCAAATAAAATATTTTATACTTTCATTTTACCTCAAAACCCAATGTATTGGGTCAATTAAAAGTATAAAATCGTATGTATCGTAAACATACCGGAAAACAACGTAATAATATACTTTATGTATAAAAGATTTCTCTTCCTATAAATATACTTTTACTAAAAGTACATTGGTTTACGACTTATGACAGAACCATGCCGCCAAGGAGAATACCAAGACCTTCCGGCAACACAGCAACACCTCCTCCGCCGCTGCCTCCACAGTTTGATCCTGCGATGTTCCAGGCTACAGTAACAGCAGCCGTAGGGGCCGCAATATCGCAGATAGGGACAAACGGAGCTGGTGGTTCTGGATCGGGTGCTACAAACTCTAACCACGGAGACAGTACGTGGCGTGCAAGAGAGTGTTCCTACAAAGACTTCACCAATGGCAAACCCGACAACTTCAATGGGAGCGGGGGAGTCATCACTTTAATGCAATGGTTTGAAAAGACTGAAGTAGTCTTTCAAGTGTGCTCTTGCCCCGAAGCGAGCAAAGTTAAGTTCACAGCCTTCACTTTCACCGGCCGGGCCCTTACTTGGTGGAACTGTCAGATTAATTCACTTACTCTCGAAGTGGCTAGCTCCATATCCTGGGCAGAACTAAAAACCTTGATGATGAAGGAGTACTGCCCGAGTGGTGAAATTCAAAAGCTGGAACAAGAACTTTGGAACCTCAGGATGACGGGCTCCGACCTTGAAACCTACACCACCCGATTCAATGAATTGGCTCTCCTCTGCCCAACAATGGTTACTCCGGAGGAGAAAGAGGTGGAGCGATACCTTTGGGGACTGTCTCCCCAAGTGCAAAGTAGTGTCCTGGCTTCAAGGCCAACTACTTTTGACAGTGCCAGGGAGCTGGCACAACAACTTGTTGACCACCGAGCCGGTCATAATACTACAACCACCACCACTGATCAATCAAAAGGGGGAAACCACAAAAGGAAGTTCTGGAACCAAAAGAAGAGCCAACCAGCACAGGACCCCGTTAAGAAGCAACAAACTATTGCTGTCCATGCTGCCACTAATGCTGCCACTACTGCACCACCGAAGCCATATGCTGGAACCCTACCCAAGTGCAACAAGTGCAACTTTCACCATAATGGTGCTTGTAGGGAGATGCACTGTAACAACTGCGACAGGAAGGGGCACACTGCTCGTTTCTGTAAAGCGCCGGCTCGACCAATCAACCAAGTCGCCAGTACGGGGGCAACCCGAACCTGCTACAACTGTGGAGACGCAGGTCACTTCAAAAGAAACTGCCCTAAAGCACAAGCCCCTAATGCTGGTGGAGTAGGAAGAATCCTGACAACAGGACATGGGGAAGCAGTTGAGGATCCCGCGGTGGTTACCGGTACGTTTCTCCTCAATAACTCTTATGCATGCGTACTATTCGATAGTGGAGCGGAGAGGAGTTTCATGAGCCACCAATATAAACAATTACTTGAACAAAATCCCCAATCACTAAAGGATACTTATGTAGTAGAAATGGCAAATGGGAAAGTAGAACGCACTAGCGATATATACTCAGAGTGTACTCTCACTCTAGACAACCATACATTTAAAATTGACCTGATGCCGGTCACCATAAAAAGCTTCGACGTAATCATCGGGATGGATTGGTTAGTTCCTCACCGTGCCGACATTCTATGTTACGAAAGGGCCGTTCGCCTCAATCTACCAAATAACGAAACCCTTCTCATCTATGGTGACAAACCTAGTGCGAATTTACAAATCATCTCATGCATCAAAGCCCAAAAGTATCTCCGGAAGGAGTACCACGCCTTCTTGGCCCACGTAGTAGACAAGAAACAAGACGTGAAAGACATCAAAGACATCCCCGAAGTGTGTAACTTCCCGGATGTGTTCCCAGAAGATCTTCCTGGTGTACCACTCGCACGACAAGTCGATTTCAGAATTGACTTAATACCCGGAGCTACCCCCGTAGCCAGAGCTCCATACCGCCTCGCACCAACAGAAATGCAAGAGTTGTCCAGTCAGTTGAACGAGCTTTTGAGCAAAGGGTTCATCAGACCAAGCTTCTCACCTTGGGGAGCACCAGTCCTTTTTGTAAAGAAGAAGGACGGATCCTTTCGCATGTGCATCGACTATCGGGAACTAAACAAACTCACCATCAAGAACCGATATCCTCTACCCCGAATCGACGACCTTTTCGACCAACTCCAAGGAGCAAATTTCTTCTCAAAGATCGACCTAAGGTCAGGTTACCATCAGCTACGAGTTCAAGAAGAAGATATTCCCAAAACTGCATTCAGAACTCGCTATGGGCACTACGAGTTTGTGGTGATGTCCTTCGGTTTAACAAACGCACCTGCGGTATTCATGGACCTAATGAATAGAGTGTGTCGACCCTACCTAGACAAGTTTGTAATCGTATTCATCGACGATATCTTGATCTACTCGCGAAGCAAAGAAGAGCATCGCCTACATCTACGCCAGGTGCTAGAGACACTAAGAGCGGAGAAGCTTTATGCTAAGTTCTCTAAGTGTGAATTCTGGATTAGAGAAGTGGATTTCCTTGGCCATGTGGTAAGTGAGAAAGGCATACATGTGGATCCCTCCAAGATCAAGGCAATCGAGAATTGGTCAGCACCCAAGACGCCAACCGAAATTCGACAATTCCTTGGGCTTGCTGGCTACTACCGAAGATTTATACAAAACTTCTCCAAGATTGAGAAACCACTCACCACCTTGACGCAGAAAGGTGTGATATTCAAGTGGGAAAATAAACAAGAAACTGCTTTCCAAACGTTAAAACAAGCCCTATGCAGCGCACCGATCTTGTCTCTCCCAGAGGGAACCGAGGACTTCGTAGTGTACTGTGATGCTTCGAATCAAGGCCTCGGATGTGTGCTCATGCAGAGAGGGAAGGTTATCGTGTATGCATCAAGACAGCTTAAGACGCACGAGGTTAATTATACTACGCACGACCTGGAATTAGGAGCAGTGGTATTCGCTTTGAAGATCTGGAGACACTACCTCTATGGCACGAAATGCACTATCTTCACTGATCACAAAAGTCTTCAGCATATCCTCAATCAGAAAGAGCTCAACATGCGACAGAGGAGATGGGTAGAGTTGCTGAATGACTACGAGTGCGAAATTCGTTATTATCCGGGCAAGGCCAATGTAGTGGCTGATGCTCTAAGCAGGAAGGAGTACTCGGGCCGCCGAGTAAAATCCTTAACAATGACGATCCATTCCCACATGACCATACAAATCAAGGAAGCTCAACTAGAAGCTTTGAAACCAAAAAAGGTGGCAGGAGAGACATTAAGGGGAATGGATAAAAACTTAGAAGTCAAGGATGATGGAGTACGTTATCTCATGAATCGAATCTGGACACCGAAGTTCGGTGGACTCCGAGACGTCATCATGAATGAAGCACACAAGACTCGATATTCCATCCATCCCGGGTCAGATAAGATGTATCTGGACCTCAAGAAATTATACTGGTGGCCGAACATGAAAGCTGAGATTGCTACCTATGTGAGCAAGTGTCTGACTTGCGCCAAGGTCAAAATCGAATACCAGAAACCATCCGGGCTATTACAACAGCCGGATATACCTGAGTGGAAGTGGGAACGAATAACCATGGACTTCATAACCAAGCTGCCTAAGACATCGGGCGGGCTTGACACCATATGGGTAATCGTAGACAGATTGACCAAATCAGCACACTTCCTACCGATAAAAAGAAACCGACAAGATGGAGAAGCTTACTAGAACGTACATCAGAGAGATTGTACGACTCCATGGTGTGCCGATATCCATTATCTCCGATAGAGATAGTAGATTTACCTCACGGTTTTGGCAGTCTCTACAAAAATCATTGGGAACTAGGCTTGACATGAGTACGGCCTACCACCCACAAACCGACGGACAGAGCGAACGAACCATTCAAACATTGGAAGACATGTTAAGAGCTTGTGTGATAGACTTCGGTAAAGCATGGGATACCCATCTACCGCTTATCGAATTCTCCTACAATAACAGCTATCATACTAGCATCAAAGTCGCTCCATTCGAAGCTCTTTACGGTCGCAAATGCAGATCACCCCTGTGTTAGGCTGAGGTGGGGGATACACAGCTAGCTAGAGGGCAAGTCTCTAATAGCACCCCCACTGGCCCTGAAATCATAAGGGAAACCACAGAAAAGATCGTTCAAATTCGAGAAAGACTGAAAGCGTCTCGCGATCGGCAAAAGAGTTACGCAGACAAACGACGCAAACCCTTGGAATTCCAGGTGGGTGATCGTGTACTACTAAAAGTTTCCCCTTGGAAAGGATTGATACGATTCGGCAAACGCGGGAAACTAAATCCAAGGTACATCGGGCCATTCGAAATCCTTGCTAGGATTGGGCCAGTAGCATACAAACTTCGATTACCTCAGGAACTCGACAAAGTACATCCCACATTTCACGTGTCGAACCTAAAGAAGTGTTTGTCTGATGAGACACTCGTAATACCACTCGACGAAATCGAAGTTAACGAAAATCTCCACTTCGTGGAGCAACCAGTCGAAATCATGGATCGGGAAATCAAACGAATGAAACAAAGTCGTATTCCCATCGTGAAGGTCCGTTGGAACGCTAAACGAGGACCCGAATTCACCTTGGAACGCGAGGATCAGATGAAACAAAAGTATCCACATCTCTTCCCAAACTCTTGAAATCCCAGTCAAAATGAAAATTTCGGGACGAAATTCCTTCTAACGGGGGGATGATGTGACAACCGTCAAATTTCGGTCAAGTCAAAGTCAAACAAAGTCAACAAGTCAAACCGGTCAACTCCAATAACCCTTGTATGTTAGGGTTTACGTTATGTAATCACTATACAATTCGCTATTTTAATGAGAAATCATCATTTGGAAAATTCATGTGTTTGATTTTCCTTAGCCTTAACAGTGCTAAACAACGAACCAAAGCGATAAAACACTATTGCACAATCATCGGGATTGTGTACGACACTAAAACACGGTTTAACGGGGTTTACGAACCTTGCGTTGTGAAGCCGGACACTCAAATTAATCACAAACGAAACCTCTCTAAATCGTTTTCACTCTATCTCTTTCTATTTGAAATCTCTCCCAAATCTCTCTCAAAAGTTACTTTAACTTTTTGTAATCATTTGGGTCATCTCGACCCTTAACCGGGTCAAAAACCGCTTGAAACGGGGTAAAAACGAGTAAAATAGCTTTAAGGACCCGAAACCGAAGCTTCAGGACCGAAGCCTCCCATCCGAGGCCTCTGATCCGAAGCCGAGGCTTCTCACGAGACTAGGACCGAAGCCAGCAGACCGAAGCCTCGCATGCAAGGGTCCGAAGCCTCGCATCTTCGGCCCCCATGCGAGGGGTCTCGCAGACGGCCCCTTTTTACCGGTTTTTCGACTACGACTTCGTTTTAACTCCGTTTTTCATTATTTTAACGTGGGATTTTCACCCAAAACTTTATTTTATAAACTAAGGCCCCAAAATATATAAATCTCCAGGGTTTTTATAAAAATATATTAAAAGAATTAGTGGTTGAACTAATTATTGAGGGAATATTTGCTTTTCCTTAATTTATGGCAAAAGCAAACCACCACCACCTCACTCTATGATTAGCCACTCTTTCCCACTACCCCTTGTCTCCTTAGTGGACCTTTACACCCAATCTCCAGCTCTTCCCACGTTCTAAGAGCTGGAGGATTGATCCTCTCTCCTCATTCTCCATAAAGTTCTTTCATTCTACACTTAGCAACCAAGAACACTCTCCAAAATTCTCTCATCTTTTCTCTCAACTTCAAGAACTTCAAGGCTTTCTCCAGGGATTTCTTTCTTCAATTAGTAAGTATCTTCATCATTCACATAATTATTACACTCCATTCTACTCAAATCATTGATATCTTACACAAGTTCCATCTTATTCGGTGTTAGATTCTCGAATCATCAAGACATCTTCTTAGTGTTCTTGGGTTGAACACTTCCTCTCTCTCACTTTCATCTACTGAAACCACATAAGGTGAGTTCATACCCCTACATTTACATGTTTTTCTTAAGTTTTAAGGGGGGAATACAAGTAAAATCATCAAGAACACAATTAAACTTTTTCTATCAGATTACATCAGAAAAGATAAACTTCGATCACTAACTGTTTTGGTCAACTTAAATATTTTAGTTTTCAAAACTGTTCCAGGTGCAAGTAGTTCAAACTCTTAGCTTTAAAATGGCTACTTGCACATCTCCATATGATTTTTCTACAATTTATGGTGATTTTTACAAAACTGCCTGTCATTTCAGAGGCAAACCCGGACCAGTCTGTGATTTTGAACATTTTCACATCTGTTAGAGATCACTAAAAATCATGATAAAATTTACGAACAAACTAGACTCATTTTCCAAATTATTAGAATTTGCGGATTTGGATTTAGAGCTTTGATGATTTTTCTATAAAGTTTCTAAGAACAGTAACAGAAACTGTATTCAACGAAAAGTTGCTGTCAATTTCATTTCACCTTGTAACATGTTGAGCAAGGTGTATATCTTTATGTGATTATACGTTATTGCAATATATGACATTTTATCTTAATATTTAGACACACATCAGTTTACAAATGGATTTGGACATATAAAATATAAAGAATAACAAGTGATTATAATCAAAGTACAACCGATACATTAAAACATTTAATAAACTATTTTGAATATAGTTTGCATACATTACTACGTACTACCCTTGGTTGATAAACTATAATAGGTATAGTTTATGATAAATTACATAACACATACATTTAAAAAGGGTACATTTATACAAAGGATATTTTCATTAAGCAAGGTACGGCCATACGGTACCAAGTTTTCATAACACGTAATTCCGTTAATGACTTTGTGAGACATTTACTTCAAATTACCATTAAGTCATGTATTGTAACCAGAGTCTCCTTGAGGGAGAGCGTGATAGTTGTGTATAGATCTATATTGGGTTTGACAAACCCACACCTAAACTACATGCAACAGTTAGACCGATAGGTCTCGGGTGACAAATGTCATAACATTTCCGACGCCTGAAGAACGTCGTTTTAGGAAACCTTGGTCATAGTATGGTTATAATAAACTCACATAAAGTATTAATAAACATTGGAATTTACGGGAACTTCATTAAAATTTAACGAGTTTATGTCGATTTAAACTTGCATTGTTTTACCATAAATATGACAAATTACTTGTACATTTCGGTCTTTGGGTTTTAAGACTACATTTACACACTAAGGAAAATATTGGATTTTCTAACACAAATACTACTTTTACAAACGAAAAGCTTTTAATAATACCAAACAAAAGCTTATGAACTCACCAACCTTTGTGTTGACACTTTTTCAAACAACTTGTATTCTCAGGAAATCATTAAACAGGTAACCAAGTGCTTTTGAGGATGGGGCGCTAAGGCGTCTACTATTTCATATTTTGTCAACATATTGTAATTGATTCGTAAACATGTAATTCATACAATGATGTCAGTCTTTCAATTATATATATGTTGGTTGTGTTTGCTTCAATTACTATTACAATTGTTGTTATGATACTATACATGAAGTCCTCCACCCCCGGACGTTTCCGCCATCCTTGGTTTAGGGGTGTGACAAGAATGATACTCAGACAGAAATCATATTCTTGAAACCAAAATTAGTCCTAGATCTTGTTGGGTAACAAATGTCATGGGTTTCGAACATTCGATCAAGATTACTACAAAGAAAAGAATATGATTTTGAGTATTGAAAACAATACTGAAAAAAAAAGTTTCGTCATTTCTGGAACAAAGTTCCCCGTTAATTTCTTAATTTGGTTCGACACTTAGGGCTTCACTTTCATCACGGTCTCATGATGTTAGATCATAAACACAGAGTTTTGATATGTCTAGATCCTGATTGGTTTCTACCAAAAATCTCTTGGACATATGTCTTTGTGTGTGATTGTGTAAGAACTTTTAGGATGAAAAAGAGTGGTTTAAGAAAAACGAATGTACATCTGCTATGATTGGACCAAGCAGTAAAATCTTAACTCAAATGAGAAGAGTAAGGTAGCTCATGAATGAATCAAAATATAGCCTAATTGGGAAGGAATTCTCAAAATGAGAAAAGCATTAAGGCTTCAAAACTCATAGCATTATCGAGGCTTGGGTCAACATGCTGCAGCATGCATCTAGGGACATCTGAACTAGTACATAGTTGTCGAAAATATACCTTCCCATTAAGCATCAAGCATGTACCACGAAGAATCTGCATTCTCTACTATGAAAAAAAAATCTTCGCTACATCTACACAACAAATGTAAAACAAACAAAAAGAAGAAAATATTTTTGGATTTTTGTTTGATAGGATGAAAATAACAAAAATAATAAAATCTTTTTGATATTTTTGAATTCTTCATAATCGAAAAACAAAACAAAAATATTTTTGGTGTTTTTGATTTTTTGACATAAAAGTTAAGAAAAAAATTTTAGAACCAAACTAACGAAAATTTGTGATTAAGCGGATTGTACATGATGTCGAAAGCGAAGCGTGTCGAAGCGCTGAACGTGAACAATATCCTCTGAACGATGAACTATATCCTCTGAATGAACACTTAGCACCTCTGAATCGACACCTTTGTAATTTTTTTCCCTTTTCATTCTTTCGAAACTTGTTTGAGAACTGAATTTCCTTCGATCATTCCTAGACCCGCCAAAATTCTCACGAATGACTTTTCATCTAAGGGCTTTGTAAAAATATCAACAAGTTGATTAGTGGTATTTACAAAGGGAACTTCGATATTGCCATCCTCGACATGATCTTTTATAAAGTGATATCGAAGAGCAATGTGCTTGGTTTTCGAATGTTGCACAGGATTGTGCCAAATGCGTATGGCACTTTGTGAATCACAATACAACAGAATTTTATTCATGTTGATTGCATAATCATGCAGTTGGCTTTGAATCCATATGATTTGTGAAGTACAAGCTGCAGCAGCAACATACTCTGCTTCTGCTGTGGAAATCGAAACACATGTTTGCTTTTTCGATTGCCAGCTTACTAACTTCCCATCCAACAGTTGACATCCGCCACTTGTGCTCTTTCTATCAAGATTTCAACCTCCTAAATTAGCATTTGAAAATGCTTGAATGAAGAAGCTTGTCTTCAAAGGATACCACAATCCTAACGAAGTTGTTCCTTTCAGATAACGAAATATATTCGTTTACAATAGTTAAGTGGGGTTCCCTGGGATTCGATTGGTACCTAGCACAATTACATATAGAAGACATGATATCAGGTCGACTTGCGGTGAGATAAAGTAACAAACCTATCATGCTTCAGTATAAAGTAAGATCAACAACACGTTTATTTAACGAAGGAGTGAGCCTTATTCCAACTGCCATTGGTACTCGTAACTTTGTGTTATTCGTCATCCTAAATTTTTCTAGCAGATTCTTTGTGTATTTTTCTTGATTGATAAAAATTCCTTCTCTGCTCTGACAAATATTCAATCCCAGAATTTTTTTTATCTTCCCCATCATGCTCATCTCAAATTTACTTTTCAGCAGATTTTCAAAATTACTAGACAAAGCACGGTCAGTAGAGCCTAAAATAATATCATCGTCATATATTTGAACAAGCATAAGATGATCCCCAACTTTCTTTCGAAAGAGTGTGGGATCAATTGATCCTTGTTTAAATTTCGATTGTTTTAAGAAAGAGGTAAGAGTTTCATACCATGCTCTTGGTGCTTGTTTTAACCCATATACAACTTTATCTAAGATATAACAATGATTGGGGAATTCTTCGTTAATAAAACATGGAGGTTGTTCTACATACACCGTTTCTTCGAGTTCTCCGTTGAGAAAAGCACATTTGACATCCATTTGATAAACATCAAAATCCGTGTGTGCTGCATAGGCCAAAAATATTCGAACAGCCTCGAGTCTTGCGACAAGGGCGAAGGTTTCCTTATAGTCTATACCTTCTTGTTGCGAATAACCTTTAACTACAAGCCTAGCTTAATTTCTAACAACATTACCATCTTTATCAGTTTTATTTTTGAAGATCCATTTTAAACCCACAATCGAAACATCTTTTGGTTTGGGAATTAAACGTTAAACTTTGTTTCGTTCAAATTCAGCAAGTTCAGATTGCATGGAAACAACCTAATCAGGATGTTCCATAGCAGCCTTGACTGATTGTGGTTCAATTTTTGAAATAAAGACATTGAACATACAAAATTCTTGATGAGTATTGAGTACCACATTTTTAGCACGAAGTTGAGCTCTTGTAAGAACTCCATCTTGAGGATCACCTAGAACTTGTTCCTTTGGATGATTTCTTGTCCATTTTTCCAATGGTGGGTATGATGGATCAAAATCCAATGGCGTATCTTCGAACATTTCATCATTCTATGAACCTGCAACAGAAAAATTATCATTTAAATCATGAAAATTTTCATTTTGATTATTATTCAACATATTAAGCTCCCCCTCGACATTTTCATTTTCATGTTGCTCCCCCTCAACATTATGATTCATTCTCCTATTCTCCCCCTCGAAAGAATGCTCCCCCTAAACATGAGAATTCGAATGCAAGTGCTCCCCCTCTACTTGATCATTTGGCATACTTTTGCTATTTCCAGGAGAATGAGATGTCGAGTTTAAATCAACAGCATCCCGAGTAATTGTCGAAAAGTCAGAATGTTTTCAGGAAGTTGATTATCCTTAGCATTGACTTCAGCATCAACAACCCTATCTGGAACACCAAAAATTAAATCATAATCAAAATCAGACGAATTAATACTATCAGATTCATCTTTCGATTCATTAATAATTGGTTTTTGTTCAAAACACTTTTCAACTTGTTTGAAATAATAATCATCAAAAGTTAGATTGAATGTTTCTTCTATTTTCCAAGTTCGTCTATTCAACACTCGATATGAAACCGAATTATGAGAATAACCCAAGAAAATTCCTTCGTCAGCTTTGGACTGAAATTTCGAAAGATTATCCTTGAGATTCATCATAAAACATCTGCAACCAAAACCATGAAAGAATTTGACATTAGGTTTTCGGTTATTGATAATTTCATAAGGAGTAATGTTGAATCTTCGATGAATAAACGATCTATTCTGTGTAAAACATGCAGTAGAGACTGCTTCAGCCCAAATATATTGAGGAAGATTCGCATATGCAAGCATCGTTCTTGCTGCTTCACAAAGAGAACGATTTCGCCTTTCAACAACACCATTCTGCTGAGGTGTGTAGGGTGAAGAAAAATTATGCGAAATTCCTTTTTCTGTTAAAAATGAATCAAGAACATTGTTCTTAAATTTTGAGCCATTGTCACTCTTGATTTTTCGAACTTTCTTCTTCAAACTTGTTTCAATTTTCTTGATAAAATCAATCATTACTTGAACAACTTCAGATTTTAACCTGAGAAAATAACCCAAGTAAATCGAGAAAAATCATCAACAATAACTGTCACACCCCAAAACCGGAACGGCGGAATCGTTCGGGGGTGGAGGACGTCATGTACAGTATCACAACAATGCATAGTAGTAAACAAGCAACAACATCATCCATTGCATTAATAATATAATTTCATACAAGTGCGTTCTGTGAAGTTTATAAGACACCAAAAATGTAAATAAAAAATATGAGATGGGTCTTGAACGAGCTCCATCTTCTCAAAACCTGGCATCGGTACCTGTCTACTGATGACCTGAGAATACAAGTTATTTTGTAAGAGTTGATCAGCTTTAAAGCTGGTGAGTCCATAAGCATTTTAGTGTCATTGTTTGTATGAAAGTGTTTGTATGTACTTGATGTATAAGTTTGTAAACGTTTGTAAATGTTTGTATCTCCTATAAAATCCTATATTTTCTGCTAAACGTAGCCTTCTACCAAGGCATCAAATGAAATGTATGTTTGTTTCTTATAAGAGTGTATATTTTCCCAAGTGTGACTATCATTAACCAAAAATATAGTTTTACATTACCTTTTATGTGAAAAGATCACAATGTGAAGGCAATGGGGAAATAATAAAGTACTGTAGTGTTGTATTATAGTAACTACTGCTGTACTTTCTACCTTAAACCAATTGTTATTTAAAGTAACATGTGATATGCCTCTGCCATACTACCGACTAAAAACACGACGATGAAAGACGTCGGAAGAAATGACATTTGGCACCCATAGACTTGCAAGTCCCACTGTAACGAACATCAAGGTGTAGGATAGTCAATCCAGTATAGATCTATACACAAATTCAACGCTCTCCAATTAAGGAGACTCTGGATACGAAACGAGCCATGACAGGTGATGCCATCCCCCGTTACGTGGCTCACATAACTATTGTAATGTAGTTGTATATGTATTGTGTGTACTAGCTGTATTGTATGTTCTCTATGTCTAGTATGTATGTATGTTCTCTCTGTTTCTCATAATAGTATGTTCTATCTGTATGTTATTGTTTGTTTCTCATCATAGTATTCTCTATCTGTATGTTATTGACTCATGTATGAACTGACTCATTGTATGTCTCATTGTTCTTGTATTAGTATTAGTAACTTCCTAAACTATACCTATTATAGTTTACTAGTAATGTTGCTTGTATGTATGAACATGTTTGTATACATTTGCTACCCAAAGGTATTGAAATGAAAGAATGAACTTTTATATCTATATACATATACATAATATATAACCAAGATTCGAACGACCTTCGGACAAATAACCGATACCCTAAGTCCACAACCAAACAAGGAACAGGAAGCAAGGCGAGCTATCAGTCCTAAGTCCTTTCAATCCTACTTATATAACTATATCTATATAGGTATGCATTTGACAAAATATAAGTTTAATAAAAGTATTTAACATGTAAAAGAGTTTGCAAAACAGTTTGAAGTAGTTTGATTGATAACATAGTTTGAAAAGTAAGAAAATCCATATGTTCGATAGTTATTAATCACATGTGATTGATATAATAATTATAATAGTTCAACTTGTATCCCCCCCCCCCCGTAAAAGCGTTTAAAATCATTTAAAAGGTTGATTAAGGGGTATGAACTCACCTGTAGTGAGTGGTTTGGGAGAACGGATGGTATAGGATGCTAAGTGTCAAGTGAAGACTTGTGCACACACACGGATCCTATTTAACATATATGAATACAATTAGTGTTTATTCAACTAATCAGGTAAAGAATAACACCTTAAGGACTAGGAAATCCTTAAATGGTAGTGTTATAATCACTTAGGATTGCATAAGAGGGTTGTAAAGCCACTTAAGGGAGTTTTCGGTCCAAGTGGTATGTTTCTTGGAGTTTTCGGTTCTTGTGGTTTTCGGTCCATATGGTTTTCGGTCCAAATGGTTTTGACCGAAAACCCAAGATTTTTGATGCATAAGGTGATTTCCAATGGCTTTCAACAATCAATTAAGTGTTCTAGACTCAATACGAAGTATTAGGAAACGCTTAAAGTCATTTTGCACCCTTTATCAGGGTTTTCGGTCTAAGGAGATGCAGTAGACCGAAAACACCTTTTGTTCTTGGATAAATGACGATTTCAAGGCCCTAAATCAAGAGTTTCAACTAGATAACAAGTATAGGGAAGTAATACTTACGATTTAGAGGCTAATAGAGTTGATTTTGGACCAAAACACTAGTGTGTGTTCTTGGTGTTCTTGAAGATCAAACCCAAAAGATGAAGTTAATGGATGAAATCGAAGGGTGTTACTAGTTAAAGCTTTGTAACAACAAATCAAATGGAAAGAATTCTTACAATTTTGAAGATCAAAGTGAAGAACTCGATGGTACTTGAGAGAGAATGGATGTTTCTAGCTTTGAAAAGGAAAGAATGATCCAAATGATCATGAAATATATATGTAGGATGGGGTTTTCGGTCACCTTGACCGAAAACTCTAAGGTCTTGACCGAAAACTCCTTTTTGAGGAGGTTTTCGGTTTGCTTCCTTACTAGAACTTCAACCAATTCATCCTAACACTGATTCCTTTGATGTACTAAGTTTAGAATACTCGAATAGAATCCAAATAGGGCTAAAAGTTAACAAACAAGACTAACTCTGATAAATTTGAATGTTTATACAAGCTAGAAATTTCAGATTGTCACATCATCCCCCCGTTAGAAGGAATTTCGTCCCGAAATTAGAGTTTCATCTGATCCTTTCGCTCCCAAGTGAATTCAGGTCCTTGCTTGGCGTTCCAGCGAACCTTCACTATCGGGATACGACTTTGTTTCGTTTGCTTGACCTCTCGGTCCATGATCTCTACTGGTTCTTCCACGAAGTTGAGGCTCTCGTTGATTTCGATCTCGTCGAGTGGGATCACAAGAGTCTCGTCGGACAGACACTTTTTCAAGTTCGATACGTGGAAAGTAGGATGTACATTATTGACTTCACTAGGTAGATTGAGTTTGTAAGCTACTGGGCCGATTCTGGCGAGAATCTCGAAAGGCCCTATGTATCTTGGATTGAGCTTCCCACGCCTTCCGAAGCATATCAAGCCCTTCCAGGGTGAGACTTTCAATAGAACACGGTCTCACACCTGGAATTCCAACGGTTTCCTTCTTTTGTCAGCGTAGCTTTTCTGTCGGTCTCTAGAGGCTTTTAATCGCTCACGAATCTGAACGATCTTCTCTGTCGTTTCCCGAATGATCTCCGGACCCGTGAGAGTGTTGTCATAAACTCGTCCTTTAGCTAACTGGGTATCACCCACCTCAGCCCAGCACAGAGGGGATCTGCACTTTCGGCCATAGAGGGGATTTGCACTTTCGGCCATAGAGGGGATCTGCACTTTCTTCAAGTTTTTCTGAAAAATCTCATTCGTACATTAATGGAGAAATTCAACATGAACACGATGACTTCATTTTCTCATCTGTTAGGATCTTCTACGAAGATCCCTATGTTGATCCCGGAGTACTATGATCAGTGGGCTGATCGAATCGAGGATTAATTGAACGGATTGGATGAAGAACTCTGGAGTTGCATCACATGAATTCTTCAACCTCCACCAGTTGTTCAAAATATCGGAACATCTGGATCAACAACTGCAGTCTCTGATCAAACCACCAGGCTGAAGAACAATGAAAAACGTTGTCTAAGAGAATTGCAAGGTGCTTTGCCACCTGTTGTTTACAACTACATCTGTGGTTGTAAAACTACAAAAGAGATCTGGAATACTCTTAAGGAAAAGTATCAGGGAAGCGAGAAAAAGAAGATCAATTCTGTTAAGCAATGTCTTGTGGAACTAAAGGAGTTTAGACAAAAAGAGAATGAAGCGATTGAATTTTACTATGATCGTTTTAATGAATTGATCTATCGATGCAATCGTTATGGTATCACAAGGTCATCTATGGTGTTCAATCTCACTTTTGTGATGGGACTTCGTAAGGAGTGGAGAAGTTTTAACATGATGGTGAAGAATCAACAAAGCTTTGATACTTCATCTCTGCATGATGTGTATAATCAGCTGAAAACTCACGAAAGTGAAGTGAATGAGATGGCTGAAGAGTCGAAACTGAGTTTGGGAGGTCCTTTAGCTCTTGTTTCGAAAGTGTCTGAGATGGAAGCAGAAGAGAAAGTTGATTCTGATGAAGAGGGATTTATGATGAATTCTGATGATGAAGCGATAGCATTTTACTCGAATAATCGAGTGAAAACGTTTTTCAAGAAAAGGTGCAGGGAGCAAACTTCACTTATGCGACTGTTCGGGAAAACAGATTCGGTCTTCGAAATCTATTTGTGCCCTGAAGGAAGCAAAGTGAAGTTTGCTGCCTGCATCTTCTCTGACAGAGCCCTGACATGGTGGGGCAGCCATGTTAAGTCACTGACCCTATCAGTGGCTAACTTAATAGGTTGGGAGAACCTGAAAGAGTTAATGCTGGAAGAATACTGCCCCTTGGGCGAAATTCAAAAGCTGGAACAAGAGCTGTGGGAGCTCACTATGGTCGGCTCAGACATAGTGGCCTACACCGACCGGTTCAGCGACCTAGCAGCTCTATGCCCCGGGATGGTTACCCCGGAGAGCAAGAAGATAGAAAGATACATCTGGGGTCTAACTGTCCCGATCCAAGGAGATGTGTTGTCTTCTAACCCAGCCATATTCGATAGTGCTAAATGCCTGGCTCAGCGACTCATCGACCACGGAGTCCGCCATGGTGTGGAAGTCCCTGTTCCCAAGCCATCGAGGGAAGAGGACTATAAACAGAAGTCGGGGAACAAGAGGAAGAAGAAGCAAACAACACAGGACACCCCGCAGGAGGAACAAACGAGTACTATGTACACCGCCACAACACTTGCTACTCCAGCACCTGCCAGTCGATATGCTGGAACCCTCCCGAAGTGTGGAAAGTGCAACTATCACCACACCGGAGTATGTCGGGAAATGCAGTGCCTGAACTGCCACAGAAAGGGACACACAGTCCGTTTCTGCAGCGCACCGGCTCAACCGATCCCCTAAGTCCCCAGAGTTGAAGAAAACCAAGCCTGCTATGGCTGTGGTGAGACTGGACACTACCAGGAGGACTGCCCGATAACAAAGAACTCAGGAGCGGATGGACGAATTCTGATGATCACCGCAGGAGAATCGACCTAGGAGTCGCCATCGAGCAGTGGTACGTTTTCGAAATAGTAATTGCTTTAAAAATTAATTTATATTTATATAGGATTAAAACTTAGGGATAACACTTAAAAGTAACTATAATAACTCACTTATTGAAATAATTCACAGTATTCAAAAGAACTAAGAGGTCCGTTCTGAGAAGCTATGATGGCTAGTATGTACATTAAGGGTTGTGCATAGCTAAGATTTTGCAGACTCAGAGTGAGTGATTCCGCCTTAATTCCTGTTCCTTGTTTGATTGTGGATTTGAGGCAGAGTTACTCAGTCGACCGTCCAATTCATCTTAATTATTCATAACTTGTATATTCAAGGCGATCGTAGTGGTACCAAGGAGGATCGTAGTTTAAGTATCGATACTATATAACAAAGCACTTTCGCGGTATGTACGCGCACATCGCGGTACGATATGTAGAAGTGTTAACAACAAGAGGAAGACAGAAAGCACTAGAACATTTACAAAGAGTACATTTTTGAGCACACTAGGGAAGTACATCATCGTATAACATACATTTCTTTCAAATAGGCCAAACTTTGTTCAGTAAAGAGTCTGTTTCTATCTTTCGTCATGAGTTGGCGTGGTCCTCACCATACTAAGTTCATATGTTCCTATCGTCTCGACCGTCAAGTTCACGAAACCTTCATCATTCGTAACGACAGTCCGACCTAAACCTCAGTTTTGTCTTTCATATTCTAAACCCCAAAGTACTCGCGCGAAGAGTACTTTGTCCTTCGAAGCCTTGCCATCGTACGTTCATCAAACTTTCTGAAATACCACTCGTCCAGCAGACCCAAGGTGAAACAGACTGAAGGAAAAGGAAGTTTCGTTAACAAGTCTATGGGTGAGGAGAAGAAGAAATTTGAGAAGAATGATGTGAAGGTAACTAAAGTCAAAAGCGAGAAGAAATTAAAGGGAGATTCGGGCATTGACTGTCATTACTGTAACGGAGCAAATCATTTGGCAAATGATTGCATGCTTCGTAAGAAAGAGGAGCAAAAGAATAGGGTTAAGGACGAAGCCTATTATGTGGAAAGATTGGAAGAAGTACGTGAAAAGACGAAGGGGGTGTCTTTGGTTGCTTAAGGTGAAGGTGAGGATGATGGCACATATCAGATCTAGTCTTCAGGGTCTGATGATGAAGAGATGCATAATCTGACGCATGGTGCTATGTTCGCACAGTTTGAAGAAGATGAGGACGAAAAGGTGACTGGTCGCTGTTTCATGACCAAATCAGGAGACAAATCACCAATGACTACCAAGGTACGTGCTATTCTTCAATCTTTTAACATTCCTTTACAAGCTTATGATTCTGAAATAATTGCATTTGATGATACTGTTGCTTACTTTGATTTAATTGTGGTGTCTGCTAGTAATGAATCTAAGAAACTAAACATTCAATTTCAAAAGACACAAAAATTGTTAGATTCGAAAAGAAGCAGAGTAGAGTATCTGGAATTACAGATTACGAATATCATGTGTGATAGGGATTCGTTAAGCAGTGATGTTAAAATGTTGTTAGCTCAAAGAAACATTTACTGTAATTCTGTAAAGAGATTATATGTTAAATTAACTGCTTTGCATCATTCGTCTGACATTAGCAAAGAACAAAATAGGTGGTTATTACCTTTTCTAGCTTTCGAAAGAGAGAAAATTGATAGCTTATCTTATGATTGTGAGAAAACCATAGCAGAATTCGATAAAGTGCCTGATAATCGATTTGCTTATGGTATTGTTAAGATAGATTAATATTTGAATGTTGATGAACTTGTTGACATTGTGAATGATACTGTGACAACCTGAAAATTTTTGCCTTGTAAAGCCAGTACAATCAACCTTAAGTCAGACTCGATCCTGCTATCTTTTAGCACTGTTTAGAGTCTGTTTGAGTGTTCTAAGCCCAATACATTCAAGGAATGAGTGTTAGGAAGTATCTGCTAGAGCCACTGTACAAAGATCAAGCCATAAACTCATTCAAGAGGAGTTTACGGCCAAGACACCAAGAGTTTACGGCCGTAAACTCAAGGTGGCCGTAAACTCACCCCTATATAAGTAACACTTAGCCATTTCTTCATTCCTTTCCTTTCTTTGGCCGAAATCTCTTCAAACTCTCTCAAGTATCATCAAGTTCTTCATCCAAATCCTCCAAAAACGTAAGTGTTCTAACCTTTGATTAGTAGTTATCCTTCATTATCTAGTATCATTCCATGATTTCATCCATGAAATCATTCCATTTTGTTAGATCACCAAGAACACCAAGAACACACACTAGTTCTTTGGCCCAAAATCAACTCTTTTAGCTTCCATATCGTAAGTATGCTTTCAATATACAATGCATTTCACCAAGAACATCAAGAGTTTACGGCCCAAGACTCTTCATGGCCGTAAACTCCATATTGTTGCATGTATTGACCTTAAACTCCTCTTAAGTCCAAGCCTTAGACCTTGAACCCTTAATGGATGTTGTAGGACCTTAAACCACACACTTATGCTTGTTTGACCATGAGTTTACGGCCGTAAACTCCCTTGGCCGTAAACCCATGGCCGTAAACACCTAATGGTGGCCTTAAACACCCCTTAGATGAATCACATGTGATTCTAACACTAGGTCCAAGTGTTTCCCAGTCCCTAGGGGTGTTTCCTTTAATATAGTTGCTTATAAACACTATATTTATGCCAATATATGTCATTTAGGACTTGTTGTGTCTCGGGACTTCATTCGTGGAAACTTCTCATCCTTACACGCATATTAGTTTGAATCACCCACATAAGGTGAGTTCATACCCCGTAATTAAACCGTTTTAAATGCTTTTAAGGGGGGGGGGGGGGGAAATACAAGTTGAACACAATGATAATTGTGTAATTGTTTGTTATAAACGTCTTTCAAAAGGTTGCTTATGTCTTTTATAAGTGATCAAAACATTTCAAAAACTCTTTTAAAGTTATGTTACTTTATAGTTTAACAAAACTCCGTTTTTAAAGTACAAGCATAACTTAGTAGAAAAATGAGTCTTTTCAATAACAGTTCAAGTAAAATACTACTAAACTATAAGGGGTATAGTTTAGAGGTTCAATTCATACTAGATACTATACACGATAACATAAAGAGAAACAGGGAGGTAGATACAATACACGATAACATAAAGAGAAACAAGTAGGTACATACAATACATCAGAGAGACACACTATACACTATAACAGAACGAGCACACTATACACTATAACAGAACGAACATACTAAGATGCTATAGCATGAGAACACTACAGGATCTAATTATACCAACGAATCACTAACTCATTGTTCTTAACAAAAGGTGATAGTTAAATTGGGTATACATGATCACATAACTTTAATGTGAATTCTGCACGACCTAGCAATTTGTTTGCGGAAGTCGTGTTTGGTCCCCAGAATCTCTTGTAGGGTGTCACAACTGGCATTTTGCTAGGAAATTCTATTCCCATGTAAACATCATCCATTGTAAAAGCATGTACTCTAAGTGAATACTATACTCTATTCTCGTTCAAATACATCTCATATGCTCAACTAAGGGTTGGAAACCTTAGAAATCCCGGTTCAAGTTCTTTATGGACTAGGACCCTCTTATTGGACCCAATTCACAAATCTATAACATTTTGAACCATTTGGGCCTAGAATGATTCATTCTAACCCTAATGGGCCTTATTGGGCCATAACTAATCCAATTAACCCTAAGAGGCTATAAATCCATTCTTTTATGTCAAATTGGGCCGTAGATGCACTTAAGGGCCCAATGGGCCGAAACTTATTTATTGGGCTTCACAAAATCAAGCAAAGCCAAGAGTGGGCCAAACTAATTCAATTTCATTCATCTTAACCCTAATTCTTGGCCCAATGAAGAAAAGAAAAGAAAAATAAAAGGAAATTAAAGGAATTATGAGAGCTTGCCACCTCTTTATTGCATGGAGGATCTCCATGCACATCACCTCACTCCCTCTCTCCTCCCTTCTTCTTATTCTCGGCCAAAACACCTCACACCACCCTCATTCTCTTAAAAATCATTCAAGAAAATTCTCTCAAAACACTCAAGAACATCCTCCTTCCTTCCATCCAAATTTTCGAGATCTCTAGGTGTTTCAAGAAGATCTTCACTAAAGACCATCAATATTGGGTAAGTCTTGCTTAGATCCATGGATTAAATTCTTGATCTCTTCAAAAATCTCCTCTTACACCCATATTTTGTGGATCATGTTCTTAGAACCATCTAAGTTCAAGATCTACTCAAGAAAGCTTGCTAGGATCAAAAATCTTCTTCCACTTCTTCATCAAAACCGATCCATCACCCCAAGGTGAGTTCATACCCCTTGTTTTCGGTTTTCATATGATTTTGGGGGAGAATACAAGTTGCTTTGTGTATATCTATGTGTATATGCATGATTATGTGTGTTTTCCATGAATTATTTGGTGATTATGTGTTGATTTCTTCATTAATCTAAAAATATGTTAAGAACTTGAAGTTTATCACTTGGATCTTCATAAGAACCTTGAGAAAAGTATGTTTTATCACATATATTACATATAAACTTGTAGATCTGGGAATTATACACTTAAAATAGCAAAAATGAGTGTTGTGCTCAAAGATCTATAACTTATACTCAAAAATCAGCTTTTGCAGGAAAGTTTTAGCCCAATCTCGAGCTGTTTTGACCCTCTTAATGGAAATATTTTTCAAAACTGTTTTACATGGATAAAATTCAGATTTATAGCTTTAAAATGACTACTCTCACGTTTTCATACGATTTTTCTACAATTTTTGGCGAATTTTACAAAACTGCCTATCATATTTGAAATAATTTCGGACCAACCTGTGAAGGTGAGTAATTTCACACTAGTTTGAGGCCATCAAAAATTATGAAAAAAATTGTGAATAAAGTAGACGACATTTCCAAACTTCCACAATTTACAGATCCAAATTTCTATTTACGATGATTTTTCTACAAATTTTCCAAAAACTAGGTCGGAAAAGCCCAAAACCAGAAAAATGTGTATTTTCACAAAAATCAAGCCAAAAATGATAGTTTTGACAAAAATGGGTTTAAAATGTTATTTTTACCACAAACTAGTCATCAACACAAGTTTTGAACAAAATGGAGACTAAAGTGTTATTCTTACAAAAATTGGGCCTTAATTATAAATTTTTGGCTTATTGGGCCAAGAACGTCATTTTTACAAAAGTAGGCTTTTATGCTATTTTAGTGAATACTTGAACCAAAACCAACAATAAACTAACAAACAGATTAATTTGATCATTTTCTAGGTTATTGGGCCTTAGTGGCCCATTTTTATGTGTGATAGGTCCTGTATACTATTTATATGTTTATTGGGCCTCATTGACCCATTAACATGTGCGACGGACCTTGGATACTATTTGTGTGTTATTTGGGCCTGTAAATACCTTACATGTGAAATGGGCCTTAGTTGTCCTTTCATATATATTTCGGGCCCATGTTATATAATCTCATTCCAATTGGGTCTTGAAATGATTTACATGTTTAGCGATGCCTTAGTCGTTCACTTACATGGATCATTGGGCCTGGATTGAGTTTATACCTTTCTTCGCGTAAATTCGATTAAGGATCTAGTGAGTTTTGTCGGTTGGCACCTATTAAGTGTACGATCGTAGCCTGTAGTTATAACCAGAGTCTCTTGGAGGGAGAGCGGGGATTTGTGTATAGATCTATACGGGGATGACACCCCACACCTGAGCTGTTCGCTACAGTTAGACTAACTCGGTCTAGGGTGACGAAAACCTTATAATCAAAATCAAAACCGGCGTCCAATGACGCCAAGACAGGTGAAATTGTCATTATTTAGTATGGTTATGACGGCTTGCTTAGAGGAATTAACGTTATGAAGTTTACGGAAGACCATTCTTTTTTTTACAGACAACATCGGGTTGCCTGGGAACATTCTCTTTACATGCTCTTTACATTCTCTCTACATTCTCTTTACCCTTTTAGTCAAATAAACAATAACATACATGCATTAATACAAGATCTGACACAAACACACTAAACAGTTTGCAGAAAATATAGGATTTTCTGGTGGTTTTCAAAGTTATACAAATCATTTTCACAAACATGCTTATGAACTCACCAACATTTTTATGTTGACCGTTTTCAAAATAACTTGTATTCTCAGGAAACCGTTGAAGCAGGATGAACGAAACGAACTAATGGATATTGTGTTATATTTTGTTTCATCATACTCTTACTATTTTGGCATGTAATATTCAAATACAATACTCGATGTAAACAATGAATGTTGTTATATTACATGTGTGATGATGATGATGTTATGTTTCAATTGTATTCACTTTAATGATATTTCAAGATGAAGTCACGCACAAGCCCCCAGACGTTTCCGCCGTCCGGGTCGGGGGTGTGACACAGGGAGAGCGTATAGTATGGGTACTATTCCTCACATTATGACCTTAATAAAACAAACATGTTTTAAGGTAATTAGTACTACAGGATGTCAATTCAAAAGACAACTGTGTACTTATAAATTCCCATTACTTTCAGTAAGTGACAGTTCCACTTGAAAGCTAATACAAACTATTTTCGAGTCAAGATAGTTATAAACTAGGGAAAACTTACATTTTACAAACGACACACAGAACAGTCGAGTCTAGTACATTCAGTAGGATGGGACCTATAATGCTAACTTTATGATTCCTTAGTGTATGCATTCAGGGATATATATTAATCGAGTCCGACAGGTAATAGGATGTGTGCTTTCCGCTTCATTTTCTGTTCCTTGTTTGGTTGTGGGCTTAGAGCAGATACACCCAACCTACTATCTATCCGAGCTTAGCTATATATATGTTCCGTATACACCAAGTAATCATAAGGGGTACCATGTATGGTTCAGGTCATAGGACACTAACTCAATGCACAGTTTTCTAGTACAAAACATACTTTTCAAATAAAGAACTTTTGGTATTCAAAACTAGAAACTTAACCAGTAAAGGGTTTAATCCATTTTATTAAACCAGTAAAACTTAAAGGACCTTAGGTGGTTAATTCTATAATACCTTAGTTTATACACCAGGGTTATATATAATTAATATCCGATAGGTAGTTGGATGTGTGCCTTCCGCCTCATTCCCTGTTCGCTGTTTGGTTGTGGGTTTAGGGTAGATTCACACAATTAACTATCTGTTCGATATTAGATTATATATAACTAGTATAAACTAAGTGATTATAGAAGGAACTACTGTGGTTATCATTTTATTATAAGAAATAAGGGCTTTCTTAAAGGATCTTTTCATCAAATATAAAGGAACTATTAAAGTTAACTGCGTGAGTACCGAGTGAATACGCAGGGGTTATATACAACGCTGATCTAACAAACAATGGGATGTGTGTCTTCCGCCTCATTTCCTGTTCCTTGTTTGGTTGTGGGCTTAGGGCAGATACACACAACCGATTGTTTGTTTACTCTGGGTTTTATATAACTTGTATCCATTTAATACTCATAGAAAGCACTGTAGAGTCATTTTTACTTATCTTTCATCAAAGCAGGAAATATTGGATTTTCTGGAGGAACAGACAAACCTTTCTAAACAAGAACTTACTACAACTTACTACAACTTACTATAACTTTCTACAACTTTCTTACTACTTACTACATCACTTAAATCTTATGAACTCACCAGCTTAAATGCTGACCTACACTTTCAAAATAACTTGTATTCTCAGGAGACCAGTAGACAGGTTCGCGCACTGGGATTCAGAAGATGAAGCAGTATAGCTTCATGTCTTTTTGTTATTTGCTATGTATTCTATATTATGTGAATCACATACTTTGTAAACACTTTCTTTCTAATGAAATGGTTGTTTATTTCTTTAATTACTATGATGCATGACTTGTGATACTAAACATGACGTCCTCCACCCCAGAACGTTTTCGCCGTTCCGGTTTTGGGGTGTGAAAGATACCTTAACCAAAAATGAACAAATCAAAATTTTAAAAAGAACTGAGAATTCAAAACTTGACTCTCAATATAATTTCGCTGATGTCGATGATAATTCTGATAGTATTAGCGAAATCAGTGAAATTGAGGAAGAGGAAAGTGTCGATTGTTCACAGTTGTCTGTCATTAATGTCACATCTAAGTCTAAAGGAAAAGAAAAATGTAATGATCCGTTGGTTAAGATTGCCACTGACAAACCCTCAACTTCGAAAGGTTTTGATTTTGAAAATGTGAGTGTCAGAGATAGTCTAACGGATAGTAGTGATGATGAGGATGAAGAAAAAGTTTCGAACAAATCTAAGCCTGAAAAGCCTGTTTCAAAATAAACAACCATTCCACGAGTTGTTGTTGATCAAGTGTATGGAGACACTGAAAATTTCGACAAAGTTTTGTCTGAAAAAGGAGCTTATTATTTGGAAACAAATCAAGTGGTGTATCCAAATTTTAAGTGTACAGATGATGTTGTCTTTCCAAATCAAGTGTTTGTCACTACTGCAATGTTGATAACATCAAACCGTAGTTCAACAAAATGGTCGAAGATGACAACAAGAAAACATCAGACAAAGGATTCTTTTCAAATCAAAGCACTATCGAAAATAATCTAACAAAGAATTCGTATGTTTTTCAAAGACAAAAACCACAACGAAAATGGATTGAAAAACAAGAAAATACAAAAGAACATTTGAAACAAGAATCTAAAGAAACAAATGAGGATGTGAAACTTAATTCAAACGAATTTAAGGATCGTGTTGAAAAATTTTCGAAGGAAAAAGGAATTTCGAAAAGACAGGCAAGAAAGAAATTTTTTTGGCAATTTGTGTCAAATGAAAAAGAGTCAAAAATACCAACAAAGAAAATGTCTGAAAATGAGTTGTCCAAACCTGCACAAACAAAGTTTTCAAAACATTCGATTAAAAAGGAAAATCCCGCTCACCCAATTTCGTATGATTCTCAAAATGATTCTGTAAAGTTTTCAAATTCAAATACTTTTCCAACGAATGATAAACAACAGAATTTTCATTCAAAAAGCCAACCAAAGTTTTCAAAGCCAACACACAATAAAAATAGATTTTCTTCAAATACAACAAGTCGAAATTTCGATAATTCTCGACAATTTGAGAATGTTCAAAAATTTGAAAATGTTCGTCAATTTGCGAATGTTCGAAAATTTGAAAATTTTCAAAAATTTGAAAATGTTCGTAAATTTGTGAATGTTCGAAAATTTGAAAATGTTCGAAAATTTGAGAATGTTCGAAAATCAGAGAATGTTCGAAAATTTGAGAATGTTCGAAAATCAGAGAATGTTCGAAAATTTGAGGATGATCGAAAATATGAAAATGTTCGAAAGCTTGCAAACAATCAAACAATTGTGCATGATAAATCCAAAATATCTGCAAAGTTACAGCCTCAAAAACCAAATTTTCCAAATCCTTCTGGGAAGAAGAATTCGAAAGTGTCATACACAAAGGGTTCTTCAAATGTGAATAATATCGATCATTGGCTTGAAGGACAAGGACAGATGTTTCAATCTCGTAAGTATTCCCACCAACAAATTCGCGAAGCATATGAGAGATATTTGAATGATTCTTCAAACGGAAGTTCCTCTTCCAAAGAATCAAATATTCCTGTGAAAACATGGAAACCAGTTTCGAAAGACAAACCTGTTACAAAACAAACTGAGAACAAAAAGGCGAATGTCAGTGACAAATCTAAACCTTCGAAAACTTATATTTCTGCTCCTTTACCTAATGATGTCGACTTAATTGATTCTTTCAAATCAAAAATTTGTAATTGGGTTTTAGGTTGTTCATTTCACTCGGTTTTCAAAGCTAATAACCTAGGACCCAACCAGCCTTGGGTACCTAAATTCTTTCATTAATTGCAGGTTCTATGTGACGAGCAATATGATGATAAATGGTACATTGATAGTGGTTGCTCTCGTCACATGACTGGCAAGAAGGAGAATTTACGTGATTATCGAAGTTTGGAGAATGCAGGAGTAGTTAAGTTTGGAAACAATCACAAGTGTCAGGTGAAAGGCTATGGCAATGTCACGAATGAGAAGTTTACTGTTAAGAGAGTTGCATATGTCGAAGGTCTTCAACATAACTTGATAAGTGTTTCACAACTTGTTGTGGGCACTGGCAATCAAGTGGTGTTTAACGAAGCAGGCAACATCATTTTGAATGTTGAAACTAACGAAGTTTTGCTCAAATCCAAACGACATGGTGACATGTTTACTCTTGATATCGAACCAATCATCGGCAAACCCTCAGTGTGTTTACTTTCGAAAGCTACATCTGATGGCAGCTGGCTATGGCATCGACGTTTATCACATTTAAATTTTCGAAATTTGAATAAGTTGGTCGTTGATGATCTTGTTCGAGGTTTACATGTACTAAAATGGATTTTCAAAAACAAAATCGACAAGGATGGAAATATTGTTCGAAATAAAGAACGATTGGTAGTTAAAGGATATTCCCAACAAGAAGGTATCGATTATGAAGAAACCTTTGCCCCTGTCGCAAGACTCAAGGCTGTTCGAATATTTTTGGCTTATGCAGCTCACAAAGATTTTGATGTTTATCAAATGGATGTGAAATGTTCTTTTCTCAATCGTGAACTCGAAGAAACAGTTTACGTTGAACAACCTCCAGGTTTTGTGAATGAAGAATATCCTAATCATGTTTATATTTTAGATAAAGCAGTATATGGGTTAAAACAAGCACCAAGAGCATGGTATGCAACTCTTACCAGTTTCTTAAAACAATCGAAATTTAAACAAGGATCAGTTGACTCCACATTATTTTGAAAGAAAGTTGGGAATCATCTAATGCTTGTTCAAATTTATGTCGATGATATTATTTTTGGCTCTACTGACCCTGCTTTGTCTAGTGAATTCGAAAGTTTGATGAAAAGCCAATTCGAAATGAGCATGATGGGTAAAATCAATAATTTTCTTGGTTTAAACATTCATCAAAGCAGAGAAGGAATTTTCATCAATCAAGAAAAATATACAAGGATTTTGCTCGAAAAATTTGGAATGAAAAATAGCACGAAGTTAAGAGTTCTAATGGCGGTTGGAACACGGCTAACACCTTCGTTAGAAACACCTGCTGTTGATCTTACTTTATACAGGAGTATGATAGGTTCATTGCTTTATCTTACTGCAAGTAGACCTGATATCATGTTTTATGTATGTAATTGTGCTAGGTATCAAGCAAATCCGAGAGAACCACACTTGACTGCAGTGAAAAATATATTTCGTTATCTGAAAGGAACAATTTCGTTAGGATTGTGGTATCCTTCGAATTCTGGATTTTTCATTAAGGCGTTTTCAGATGCAGATCTGGGAGGATGTACACTGGATCGAAAGAGTACAAGTGGTGGATGTCAATTTTTGGATGGAAAGTTAGTTAGTTGGCAGTCGAAAAAGAAAACGTATGTTTCGATTTCTACTGCTGAAGCTGCATATGTTGCAGCTGTTGCTTGCACTTCGCAAATCATTTGGATCCAGAGTCAATTGCATGATTATGCAATTAATATGAAAAAGATTCCATTGTATTGTGATTCACAAAGTTCTATACGCATTTGTCATAATCCAGTACAACATTCGAAAACAAAACATATTGCACTTCGTTATCACTTTATTAAACATCATGTAGAAGATGGCAATATTGAAGTTCATTTTGTAAAAACAACTGATCAGCTTGCTGATATTTTTACAAAAGCTTTGGACGAAAAATCATTTGTACGAATTTTGACAGGTTTGGGAATGATCGAGGCAAGTTCAGTTCCTGGACTGAATTCGAAAGAATGATTAAAAGGAGATATGCAAATGTGTCGATTCGGAGGCAATAATGATTCATTCAAAGGCTGATCGTATTAACCATTCAGAGGTTACTATTCACGTTCAACGCTTCGACACGCTTCGTTTTCGACATTTGGGAAAGCCAAGTTTTGTTAGTTTGGTAATGTTTTCTTAAATTTTCGTTAATTTTGAAAGTTTCGTTAATTTGGTAATGTTTTCTGAAATTTTCGTTAATTTTGAAAGTTTCGTTAATTTGATAATGTTTTCTTAAATTTTCGTTAATTTAGTTTCTTTTCGAAAAATCAAAAATACCAAAAATATTTTTGTTAATTTGTTTTCTTTTCGAAAAATTAAAAATATCAAAAAGATTTTCTTTTGTTATTTGTTGCAGTTTTCAAAAAACTTAAAAACACAAAAATATTTTCTTTCTTTTCAAAAACATAAAATACCAAAAAGATTTTTGTATTTTGCACTTAGTCTTTTCTTTCTTAGTGCAGATTTCACGAAAGTTTTACAAGGGTCATGCTTGCATTTCTAGCGGAAGGTAAAATTTCGACAACTTTGTACTAGTTAGAATGTCCCTAGAAGCATGCTGCAGCATGTCGACTCAAGCCTCCATTGACTCAATGTGTGTTTACGAAGGCCTTAATGAAAATTTTCATTACGAAAATTTCTTCTCAATCAGGCTTGCATTCACATTAGTCGCCTGAGCTACCTAATTCTTCTCAAATGAGTTAAGAGTTTTCTGTTTGGTCCAAGTATAACAGAGGTACAATTGATTTTGTAAAACAACCTTTTTCATCACAAAACTTCTAACACATTTCAGACACAATGACGTATGTCCAAGAGGTCATTGATCAAACCAATCATGACTTAGACATATCAAAATTATGTGTTAATGATCTAACATCATGAGACCGTGATGAAAGTGAAACCCAAATAATCGTACTCAATTAAGGAATTGACGGGGAACAATGTTCTAGATTTTCACGAAACATTTGTTTCAGTACCAGATTTCAGAACTCCAAATCATATTCAATTCTTTTGAGTGATCTTGATCAAATTGTCGAAACCCACGATATTTGTTACCCAACAGGATCCAGATAACAATTTTTTCTTGAATATGATTTCCGGGTGAGTTTTATTTGCAATTCATAGTCACTTCATATATTTTTCCAAAGCATACTTGTCCCTAACTACACTGGTCATACAGGTAAATTTCTGTTACAATTACTCACCTTATGTTTAGGTTGATATGTAACGAAATTTTTTAGCCACCCACGAAGTTTTGAAAAAGAAGCCCTTCGATACTTCTCTATAAGTATTCGATTGAAATTCACGGGAACATACACAAGCAGTTGATTATCTCTCTTGATAATTAATGAAGCAACCTTTGCCCGGGGTTTAACTGCATTTGTGTCGAAGTTTTATTTTTCGACATCACAGATCCCAAATTTTGGTTAGTTTGCTTCTTATCTTATTTTCTTGGCACACTGCACTCACGAAATCCTTGAGGTTATGAGTATTACCAACTCAGGCTGATGATTTCGAAAGTCTGGCAAATGACTTCGTCTTTAATCCCAAAGATGAAAGAGCCTTACCACCATGCCGAAGGTTTTCGATCTTATCCACTTGGTACTAACGAACAGTTTGATGTGACGGTTTGGCAACATGGCCCGACTTTCAAGGAACTTTATCTGACATGGCGCGTTTAATGGCTAGTGGTGCGACTTGCAAGGACAGACGTGGTTTTCTCTTCCCAGAAACGTTTGGAATTCAATAGGAGTTACATATAAAAGGAAATTTTACTCTCCTTTTATCATTACGCGTTCAAAATCACAGACGATCAAAAAGCCCTAATGTCCACTACTGAAGAAGTTGCATCTCAACCACGGATGAAGATTCAAAGCACCAACTATCAGGTTGAAGGAGATGTGTCACTGTATCCAGAAGAGCTCAAGATGCTGATTGTTGCTCTTAAACATTCTGGTCTTGCAAGTGCAATGTTTAATGCATTTGAAGTTCTGATGTCTTGGTTGTCAATGGCTGGGTCTTCTGCTTCTTATAGCAAAGCCACTGATCTTATCACACTTAATCTGGTGAATGAGAAGCGCATTCGTCTCTCGAAGAAGCTGTTTACTCAAATCTTGGTAATTCCAAATTCCCTTCCATTCTTTAAACATACTGCTGATCAAGTCATGTTCATGTTTAACGAGATGGGTCATCAGCCACCACTCGTTAAGATCAGTGATTTCAAGAAATATGGTCTTCCTTGCATTTGAATTTTCTATTCGGAATATACCTGCGTTGCTTAACTGGGCGAAGTGTAGGGCTTGATAAAGGGAGAATGGAAGTTTATGCTATGGTAGCAGGGATATACTATGATCTCAATGTTGATTATGCAACTCAGATTTGGAAAGAGTTTATCAAGAGCTTGGAGAACACGAATGTGGTTAAAGGAATTTCGTGTGCACGTTACTAGAGTCTGATTTTTTAGTATGTATATGAGAAGGAAGGTATTCAAGTTCCTGCTGATGAGGCTAAGGCATAATTCGCAAAGTATCACTTTCTAAAGACTGTTGCAGATGATTCAGAAGAATTCCCAAATGTTGCTAGAATTCCTGATGGCATGTTAAAGAAGGTTGATCCCACAAATTCTGTGTTGATAGATTATTGGCAACATGTAAATTCTTCAATAGAAACTGGCGTTTTGCTGAAAACCAGTGATGAAGGTTCATCCAAAAAGAAGAAAAAGTCGAAGAAAGTTACTGAAGAGGTTGTAGTTCAGGAAAGTCCAAAGAAACAACCGAAAACCAAGTCTCCTAAGAAGATTACAACTGAAACTGAGCAGCCTAAGGAGAAAGTGGTTCCTGAATCTTCGACAGAAGTTATCCCTTCGAAAACAAGAGTGTTCAAAAGATTACGGAATTTCTCTTATCAGAAACGAGCTTCATCAACATATCAATCTCCTAATATTGACAAACCTCAACTAAATAGAAAAGGTGTGAAAGTTAGTGAAATTCCTGCACCTGTTTCTCCATCCTCCAAGAAGCGAAGAGCTGAGGATGTGGCGAAACATATCAACAAGAAGAGGAAGAAGCGAAAGTTGATCGTTCAAGATGAGTCCTCAGAAGAAGAGATTGTTCCAGAATCTCCTTTGGGTTCGAATTCCCCAAATGTCTCACAACCACTCATTATCGAAACTGTTTCCTTACCAATCACAACAGTTCCACTTGACGTTGTAGTCACCAAACCAATTACTGAGGAAGTTCCAATTATTCCCATTGTTGCAAACGTATCTAATACGGATGCACATTTTGTGGTGAGTGTTCCTCAATCTTCTCAAGGTATTCCTGAACCTATATCCAGTACCTTTGTTTCATTTCCACCATTTATTACACCTGTTTCCACTACAAATCCTTCAACAACTTTCGACCAAGTTTTAAACCAACCCTTCACTACACTCTTTCCATCATAATCCATTGATCCACCAAAACCAGCTTCCGATGATGAAACAGATGGAGGAGGTTTCGGAGGAACATTTGAAGATTTGGCATTTGATTCTGAAGAAGAAAACATACCAGATCATATGCTCATGTCGGGGAAGCAGTTCAAGATTCTAAATTGCAACCTCATTTCTATTCTTCAATCACAAGCTGATTCTCGTGCAAAGAATTCAGTTTCAGGAATAGAAGTTGATGTTATGTTAAAAGCTTTGGAGCTTCGTATGTAGAAGAAATTGGATGATATGGATAAAAATAACGAATAGAGGGTCAAAGCTCAGAAGGATTCGTTTAATTCTGCAATTCAAGATCTTCGTTTGACAACAAAAGAACGAAATGCTATTTTTATTAAAGATGTTAAGACGGTTCATGAAGATGTGAATCGAAAATTGGAGGAACTGAAGGTTGAAGTCTCCAAAGAACTGAATGACCTACATACCAATTATTCGACACTCCAGTCGAATGTTGATACGATTGCAGCTGCTGTTCGAACATTTGTTAAATGGTATCAATATTTAACTCTAAAGTTTGATGAGAAGGACAAAGCTGATGCTAAACAGTTCGAAAAGATGGGTGTTTTCCTTGGGGAGGTGAAAGAATTAGTGTCGAAGCCCGTCCCTACTTCATTATTAACTCCTGAGTTTTTAACTAAGAAGTTACATTCTTTGGATCAAGCAATTCAGAAGACCGTGGCTCCTATTTCGAAGTTTGCTCATATGTTACCATCTGGTGCCCCACCTGTTGTCACAGGGGTGCAAGGGGGAGAAAAGAAAATTCAGGAAAGCAAACCTTCGAAAGTTATAAAAGTTGTGGAAAAGCCGAAAAAGATTGTTACTGCTGCTGGTGAAGTAACAAAAGTTGTATCTTCTCAAGTCACAGTTCCTATAGTTCCAAAGACGAATACAACTGAGGCTATCAAGACAACAACAAGACCCATTATGAAGGGGATTGTTTTTAATTCGACAACTGAAGACGGAAGTTCCAGTTCGTCAAAACCAAAAGTGTCAGAAGGTGATGGAAAAGGGAAGGAGATTGTGATTGAAAAATCAAACGAAGAGAAGAAGGTTGAGATAAAAGCTGAAATGGAGAAGCAAAGACATATTCAAAGCATCTTGAGGCTTCATGAAAATGATCCACCTGGTATGGAGAAGGGAGATCCAAAGAAGTTACATAGTTACGAAAACATTGAAGCCAAAGTGTCATACAATCAAATGTATGCATTCGAGAAGAAACCACGAAGGAGTTATTCTATCGAAAATTCGGATATGAATCAACTCGACTTTCCTGTTAACGAAATGATGTTTATCACTGCTCAGTATAAAGTGATAGAGAAATTCAAGAATGAAGATGACTTTCTTCATATGAAACTTAGGTTTCATGCTGTTTTGGGAAAAGATCAAGAAGAAGTATGGTCACTCATCAAGATAAAAAGGGTGTTGAGTATCACGAAGGATGTAATGTTTGAGAACATGATACAGAACTTTCGTTATCATGTTGTTAGAGAAAACAATGTCTCATGTGAGTTCACGATAGCAGACTTCCCTCTCATGAACTTGAATGATCTTATTCAAGTTGCTTTAATTCTGAAAGACATGAATGCTTCTCAACTTCAAGGAACTGATAAGGAAATTTTGAGACTAGGTCTTGGTCATATCAAAATTTTCATAGACAATTATTATGATTGTCTAGCCTTGGCAGATCTGGAATTGTCAATGGCTCTTGGGAAGGAAGTAAAAGTTGCTATGGAATTGTCGAAGACTCAAGCAGAACTAAAGAAGTATGCTGATCGGGAAATTTGTTTGAAGCCCTTTGGATTAGTCTTTGTTGGGAAAGACAAGAATGGCAAAGCTAAGAGGTTTTTGTTCCAGACCTCAGAAATTGAAAGATATACCACTTCACAATATACGAACTTCATTGTTCGTATGAATAGCTGCAAGAAGAACAATGATGGTGATAAGGTGGAGTTAAGGAAAGTGATGACATGGTATTCTGAGATACGAAGGATGATTGTTATGTATTTACTAATGCATTTGTTTGTACGAAGCGTGAATGTTTAGCCTCAGTATTTTTTGTATGTTTGTTATGTATTTACTAAGGCATTTGTTTGTACGAAGCGTGAATGTTTAGCCTCAGTATTTTTTGTACTTTCAGTCTCCTGTAAATAGGAGCTGAACATAGAGTAGATGATAGAGTTTTTCCCAGTTTCTATTATCATTTTGTACTCGTGTTCATTGGAATTAATGAGAGCTTAAACCAAAACTTATTTACTTCTCGTGTTCATTCTTACTCTGATTTTGATTCATATACTCGATAAATCGATTCTACAATCTACCAAACTATCGAAAACTCATTATTAACCCAAATCTGATTTTTCCCAGAATCCCAACAACAATATAAGAAGAAACAAAAGAAACAATTATATAACCTCCATCGTATGGATGTTTTTAGAGGAGTCTTTATGGTTTCAAGAAGCCTCCTGGTTGCAGATAAGAAAAAGATTTGAATTAGGAATTAAATCTATTATTTAATTATTCAAATCTAACTTTGTTTACAAGTTACCTAAACTATAAATAAGACCCCTTAGCTCCTTAATTTCGTGGCTTTTTACCTTAAAAAAGATAGAGAACAAAATTCTCATCATCTCTTCTCTCTCATTCTTCATTCTAAGGTTTCTAGAGTTTTGGGTGTGACCCAAATTTTGAAATATAGGCTGCTAATAACTCTCTTCCAACCCCAAAAACCATCCTCATCAAGTATGTTCGAAAGGTAAAATCGAAAATCTCTTATTCTCCTTTCAAAGTTTCACCATTTCATGCATATTTTTCTACTCCTACACCATTCTATGGATAGATTATGAATCATATGTTCATACCAATGATATTGATGATGATGGTGGCCAGCTTTCACCCAAAAACAACATGCATGTTACAAATGGTGAAGTCTCATGACCCAAACCTATGTTAAAATCAAAATAACCCACTTTTATACTAGTTTTGTTGGAGATATCACAATATGAACCTAAGATTTCTTTCAAAAACGATTTTTTTTACTTTTCAAACCAATGCATGGCCTTAAACCAACGTGCATGTGTTGATCTTGAAGCCTAGATGTTTGATGACCAAAATATATTGTTAAAAGCTTCAAATTTATGCATGAAAGATTTTAATCTAACAAACTATCGAAAACTCATTATTAACCCAAATTTGATTTTTCCCAGAATCCCAACAACAAAATAAGAAGAAACAAAAGAAACAATTATATAACCTCCATCGTATGGATGTTTTTGGAGGAGTCATTATGGTTTCAAGAAGCCTCCTGGTTGCAGATAAGAAAAAGATTTGAATTAGGAATTAAATCTATTATTTAATTATTCAAATCTAACTTTGTTTACAAGTTACCTAAACTATAAATAAGACCCCTTAGCTCCTCAATTTCGTGGCTTTTTACCTTAAAAAAGATAGAGAACAAAATTCTCATCATCTCTTCTCTCTCATTCTTCATTCTAAGGTTTCTAGAGTTTTGGGTGTGAGCCAAATTTAGAAATATAGGCTGCTAATAACTCTCTTCCAACCCCAAAAACCATCCTCATCAAGTATGTTTGAAAGGTAAAATCGAAAATCTCTTATTCTCCTTTCAAAGTTTCACCATTTCATGCATATTTTTCTACTCCTACACCATTCTATGGATAGATTATGAATCATATGTTCATACCAATGATATTGATGATGATGGTGGTAAGCTTTCACCCAAAAACAACATGCATGTTACAAATGGTGAAGTCTCATGACCCAAACCTATGTTAAAATCAAAATAACCCACTTTTATACTAGTTTTGTTGGAGATATCACAATATGAACCTAAGATTTCTTTCAAAAACGATTTTTTGTTTTACTTTTCAAACCAATGCATGGCCTTAAACCAACATGCATGTGTTGATCTTGAAGCCTAGATGTTTGATGACCAAAATATATTGTTAAAAGCTTCAAATTTATGCATGAAAGATTTTAATCTAACAAACTATCGAAAACTCATTATTAACCCAAATTTGATTTTTCCCAGAATCCCAACAACAAAATAAGAAGAAACAAAAGAAACAATTATATAACCTCCAACGTATGGATGTTTTTGGAGGAGTCATTATGGTTTCAAGAAGCCTCCTGGTTGCAGATAAGAAAAAGATTTGAATTAGGAATTAAATCTATTATTTAATTATTCAAATCTAACTTTGCTTACAAGTTACCTAAACAATAAATAAGACCCCTTAGCTCCTTAATTTCGTGGCTTTTTACCTTAAAAAAGATAGAGAACAAAATTCTCATCATCTCTTCTCTCTCATTCTTCATTCTAAGGTTTCTAGAGTTTTGGGTGTGAGCCAAATTTAGAAATATAGGCTGCTAATAACTCTCTTCCAACCCCAAAAACAATCCTCATCAAGTATGTTCGAAAGGTAAAATCGAAAATCTCTTATTCTCCTTTCAAAGTTTCACCATTTCATGCATATTTTTCTACTCCTACACCATTCTATGGATAGATTATGAATCATATGTTCATACCAATGATATTGATGATGATGGTGGTAAGCTTTCACCCAAAAACAACATGCATGTTACAAATGGTGAAGTCTCATGACCCAAACCTATGTTAAAATCAAAATAACCCACTTTTATACTAGTTTTGTTGGAGATATCACAATATGAACCTAAGATTTCTTTCAAAAACGATTTTTTTTTACTTTTCAAACCAATGCATGGCCTTAAACCAACATGCATGTGTTGATCTTGAAGCCTAGATGTTTGATGACCAAAATATATTGTTAAAAGCTTCAAATTTATGCATGAAAGATTTTAATCTAACAAACTATCGAAAACTCATTATTAACCCAAATTTGATTTTTCCCAGAATCCCAACAACAAAATAAGAAGAAACAAAAGAAACAATTATATAACCTCCATCGTATGGATGTTTTTGGAGGAGTCATTATGGTTTCAAGAAGCCTCCTGGTTGCAGATAAGAAAAAGATTTGAATTAGGAATTAAATCTATTATTTAATTATTCAAATCTAACTTTGTTTACAAGTTACCTAATATATAAATAAGACCCCTTAGCTCCTTAATTTCGTGGCTTTTTCCCTTAAAAAAGATAGAGAACAAAATTCTCATCATCTCTTCACTCTCATTCTTCATTCTAAGGTTTCTAGAGTTTTGGGTGTGAGCCAAATTTAGAAATATAGGCTGCTAATAACTCTCTTCCAACCCCAAAAACCATCCTCATCAAGTATGTTCGAAAGGTAAAATCGAAAATCTTTTATTCTCCTTTCAAAGTTTCACCATTTCATGCATATTTTTCTACTCCTACACCATTCTATGGATAGATTATGAATCATATGTTCATACCAATGATATTGATGATGATGGTGGTAAGCTTTCACCCAAAAACAACATGCATGTTACAAATGGTGAAGTCTCATGACCCAAACCTATGTTAAAATCAAAATAACCCACTTTTATACTAGTTTTGTTGGAGATATCACAATATAAACCTAAGATTTCTTTCAAAAACGATTTTTTTTACTTTTCAAACCAATACTTGGCCTTAAACCAACATGCATGTGTTGATCTTGAAGCCTAGATGTTTGATGACCAAAATATATTGTTAAAAGCTTCAAATTTATGCATGAAAGATTTTAATCTAACAAACTATCGAAAACTCATTATTAACCCAAATTTGATTTTTCCCAGAATCCCAACAACAAAATAAGAAGAAACAAAAGAAACAATTATATAACCTCCATCGTATGGATGTTTTTGGAGGAGTCATTATGGTTTCAAGAAGCCTCCTAGTTGCAGATAAGAAAAAGATTTGAATTAGGAATTAAATCTATTATTTAATTATTCAAATCTAACTTTGTTTACAAGTTACCTAAACTATAAATAAGACCCCTTAGCTCCTTAATTTCGTGGCTTTTTACCTTAAAAAAGATAGAGAACAAAATTCTCATCATCTCTTCTCTCTCATTCTTCATTCTAAGGTTTCTAGAGTTTTGGGTGTGAGCCAAATTTAGAAATATAGGCTGCTAATAACTCTCTTCCAACCCCAAAAACCATCCTCATCAAGTATGTTCGAAAGGTAAAATCCAAAATCTCTTATTCTCCTTTCAAAGTTTCACCATTTCATGCATATTTTTCTACTCCTACACCATTCTATGGATAAATTATGAATCATATGTTCATACCAATGATATTGATGATGATGGTGGTAAGCTTTCACCCAAAAACAACATGCATGTTACAAATGGTGAAGTCTCATGACCCAAACCTATGTTAAAATCAAAATAACCCACTTTTATACTAGTTTTGTTGGAGATATCACAATATGAACCTAAGATTTCTTTCAAAAACGATTTTTTTTTACTTTTCAAACCAATGCATGGCCTTAAACCAACATGCATGTGTTGATCTTGAAGCCTAGATGTTTGATGACCAAAATATATTGTTAAAAGCTTCAAATTTATGCATGAAAGATTTTAATCTAACAAACTATCGAAAACTCATTATTAACCCAAATTTGATTTTTCCCAGAATCCCAACAACAAAATAAGAAGAAACAAAAGAAACAATTATATAACCTCCATCGTATGGATGTTTTTGGAGGAGTCATTATGGTTTCAAGAAGCCTCCTGGTTGCAGATAAGAAGAAGACTTGAATTAGGAATTAAATCTATTATTTAATTATTCAAATCTAACTTTGTTTACAAGTTACCTAAACTATAAATAAGACCCCTTAGCTCCTCAATTTCGTGGCTTTTTACCTTAAAAAAGATAGAGAACAAAATTCTCATCATCTCTTCTCTCTCATTCTTCATTCTAAGGTTTCTAGAGTTTTGGGTGTGAGCCAAATTTAGAAATATAGGCTGCTAATAACTCTCTTCCAACCCCAAAAACCATCCTCATCAAGTATGTTCGAAAGGTAAAATCGAAAATCTTTTATTCTCCTTTCAAAGTTTCACCATTTCATGCATATTTTTCTACTCCTACACCATTCTATGGATAGATTATGAATCATATGTTCATACCAATGATATTGATGATGATGGTGGTAAGCTTTCACCCAAAAACAACATGCATGTTACAAATGGTGAAGTCTCATGACCCAAACCTATGTTAAAATCAAAATAACCCACTTTTATACTAGTTTTGTTGGAGATATCACAATATGAACCTAAGATTTCTTTCAAAAACGATTTTTTTTACTTTTCAAACCAATACTTGGCCTTAAACCAACATGCATGTGTTGATCTTGAAGCCTAGATGTTTGATGACCAAAATATATTGTTAAAAGCTTCAAATTTATGCATGAAAGATTTTAATCTAACAAACTATCGAAAACTCATTATTAACCCAAATTTGATTTTTCCCAGAATCCCAACAACAAAATAAGAAGAAACAAAAGAAACAATTATATAACCTCCATCGTATGGATGTTTTTGGAGGAGTCATTATGGTTTCAAGAAGCCTCCTAGTTGCAGATAAGAAAAAGATTTGAATTAGGAATTAAATCTATTATTTAATTATTCAAATCTAACTTTGTTTACAAGTTACCTAAACTATAAATAAGACCCCTTAGCTCCTTAATTTCGTGGCTTTTTACCTTAAAAAAGATAGAGAACAAAATTCTCATCATCTCTTCTCTCTCATTCTTCATTCTAAGGTTTCTAGAGTTTTGGGTGTGAGCCAAATTTAGAAATATAGGCTGCTAATAACTCTCTTCCAACCCCAAAAACCATCCTCATCAAGTATGTTCGAAAGGTAAAATCCAAAATCTCTTATTCTCCTTTCAAAGTTTCACCATTTCATGCATATTTTTCTACTCCTACACCATTCTATGGATAAATTATGAATCATATGTTCATACCAATGATATTGATGATGATGGTGGTAAGCTTTCACCCAAAAACAACATGCATGTTACAAATGGTGAAGTCTCATGACCCAAACCTATGTTAAAATCAAAATAACCCACTTTTATACTAGTTTTGTTGGAGATATCACAATATGAACCTAAGATTTCTTTCAAAAACGATTTTTTTTTACTTTTCAAACCAATGCATGGCCTTAAACCAACATGCATGTGTTGATCTTGAAGCCTAGATGTTTGATGACCAAAATATATTGTTAAAAGCTTCAAATTTATGCATGAAAGATTTTAATCTAACAAACTATCGAAAACTCATTATTAACCCAAATTTGATTTTTCCCAGAATCCCAACAACAAAATAAGAAGAAACAAAAGAAACAATTATATAACCTCCATCGTATGGATGTTTTTGGAGGAGTCATTATGGTTTCAAGAAGCCTCCTGGTTGCAGATAAGAAGAAGACTTGAATTAGGAATTAAATCTATTATTTAATTATTCAAATCTAACTTTGTTTACAAGTTACCTAAACTATAAATAAGACCCCTTAGCTCCTCAATTTCGTGGCTTTTTACCTTAAAAAAGATAGAGAACAAAATTCTCATCATCTCTTCTCTCTCATTCTTCATTCTAAGGTTTCTAGAGTTTTGGGTGTGAGCCAAATTTAGAAATATAGGCTGCTAATAACTCTCTTCCAACCCCAAAAACCATCCTCATCAAGTATGTTTGAAAGGTAAAATCGAAAATCTCTTATTCTCCTTTCAAAGTTTCACCATTTCATGCATATTTTTCTACTCCTACACCATTCTATGGATAGATTATGAATCATATGTTCATACCAATGATATTGATGATGATGGTGGTAAGCTTTCACCCAAAAACAACATGCATGTTACAAATGGTGAAGTCTCATGACCCAAACCTATGTTAAAATCAAAATAACCCACTTTTATACTAGTTTTGTTGGAGATATCACAATATGAACCTAAGATTTCTTTCAAAAACGATTTTTTGTTTTACTTTTCAAACCAATGCATGGCCTTAAACCAACATGCATGTGTTGATCTTGAAGCCTAGATGTTTGATGACCAAAATATATTGTTAAAAGCTTCAAATTTATGCATGAAAGATTTTAATCTAACAAACTATCGAAAACTCATTATTAACCCAAATTTGATTTTTCCCAGAATCCCAACAACAAAATAAGAAGAAACAAAAGAAACAATTATATAACCTCCAACGTATGGATGTTTTTGGAGGAGTCATTATGGTTTCAAGAAGCCTCCTGGTTGCAGATAAGAAAAAGATTTGAATTAGGAATTAAATCTATTATTTAATTATTCAAATCTGACTTTGCTTACAAGTTACCTAAACAATAAATAAGACCCCTTAGCTCCTTAATTTCGTGGCTTTTTACCTTAAAAAAGATAGAGAACAAAATTCTCATCATCTCTTCTCTCTCATTCTTCATTCTAAGGTTTCTAGAGTTTTGGGTGTGAGCCAAATTTAGAAATATAGGCTGCTAATAACTCTCTTCCAACCCCAAAAACCATCCTCATCAAGTATGTTCGAAAGGTAAAATCGAAAATCTCTTATTCTCCTTTCAAAGTTTCACCATTTCATGCATATTTTTCTACTCCTACACCATTCTATGGATAGATTATGAATCATATGTTCATACCAATGATATTGATGATGATGGTGGTAAGCTTTCACCCAAAAACAACATGCATGTTACAAATGGTGAAGTCTCATGACCCAAACCTATGTTAAAATCAAAATAACCCACTTTTATACTAGTTTTGTTGGAGATATCACAATATGAACCTATGATTTCTTTCAAAAACGATTTTTTTTTTACTTTTCAAACCAATGCATGGCCTTAAACCAACATGCATGTGTTGATCTTGAAGCCTAGATGTTTGATGACCAAAATATATTGTTAAAAGCTTCAAATTTATGCATGAAAGATTTTAATCTAACAAACTATCGAAAACTCATTATTAACCCAAATTTGATTTTTCCCAGAATCCCAACAACAAAATAAGAAGAAACAAAAGAAACAATTATATAACCTCCATCGTATGGATGTTTTTGGAGGAGTCATTATGGTTTCAAGAAGCCTCCTGGTTGCAGATAAGAAAAAGATTTGAATTAGGAATTAAATCTATTATTTAATTATTCAAATCTAACTTTGTTTACAAGTTACCTAATATATAAATAAGACCCCTTAGCTCCTTAATTTCGTGGCTTTTTCCCTTAAAAAAGATAGAGAACAAAATTCTCATCATCTCTTCACTCTCATTCTTCATTCTAAGGTTTCTAGAGTTTTGGGTGTGAGCCAAATTTAGAAATATAGGCTGCTAATAACTCTCTTCCAACCCCAAAAACCATCCTCATCAAGTATGTTCGAAAGGTAAAATCGAAAATCTTTTATTCTCCTTTCAAAGTTTCACCATTTCATGCATATTTTTCTACTCCTACACCATTCTATGGATAGATTATGAATCATATGTTCATACCAATGATATTGATGATGATGGTGGTAAGCTTTCACCCAAAAACAACATGCATGTTACAAATGGTGAAGTCTCATGACCCAAACCTATGTTAAAATCAAAATAACCCACTTTTATACTAGTTTTGTTGGAGATATCACAATATGAACCTAAGATTTCTTTCAAAAACGATTTTTTTTTACTTTTCAAACCAATACTTGGCCTTAAACCAACATGCATGTGTTGATCTTGAAGCCTAGATGTTTGATGACCAAAATATATTGTTAAAAGCTTCAAATTTATGCATGAAAGATTTTAATCTAACAAACTATCGAAAACTCATTATTAACCCAAATTTGATTTTTCCCAGAATCCCAACAACAAAATACGAAGAAACAAAAGAAACAATTATATAACCTCCATCGTATGGATGTTTTTGGAGGAGTCATTATGGTTTCAAGAAGCCTCCTAGTTGCAGATAAGAAAAAGATTTGACTTAGGAATTAAATCTATTATTTAATTATTCAAATCTAACTTTGTTTACAAGTTACCTAAACTATAAATAAGACCCCTTAGCTCCTTAATTTCGTGGCTTTTTACCTTAAAAAAGATAGAGAACAAAATTCTCATCATCTCTTCTCTCTCATTCTTCATTCTAAGGTTTCTAGAGTTTTGGGTGTGAGCCAAATTTAGAAATATAGGCTGCTAATAACTCTCTTCCAACCCCAAAAACCATCCTCATCAAGTATGTTCGAAAGGTAAAATCCAAAATCTCTTATTCTCCTTTCAAAGTTTCACCATTTCATGCATATTTTTATACTCCTACACCATTCTATGGATAAATTATGAATCATATGTTCATACCAATGATATTGATGATGATGGTGGTAAGCTTTCACCCAAAAACAACATGCATGTTACAAATGGTGAAGTCTCATGACCCAAACCTATGTTAAAATCAAAATAACCCACTTTTATACTAGTTTTGTTGGAGATATCACAATATGAACCTAAGATTTCTTTCAAAAACGATTTTTTTTTACTTTTCAAACCAATGCATGGCCTTAAACCAACATGCATGTGTTGATCTTGAAGCCTAGATGTTTGATGACCAAAATATATTGTTAAAAGCTTCAAATTTATGCATGAAAGATTTTAATCTAACAAACTATCGAAAACTCATTATTAACCCAAATTTGATTTTTCCCAGAATCCCAACAACAAAATAAGAAGAAACAAAAGAAACAATTATATAACCTCCATCGTATGGATGTTTTTGGACGAGTCATTATGGTTTCAAGAAGCCTCCTGGTTGCAGATAAGAAGAAGACTTGAATTAGGAATTAAATCTATTATTTAATTATTCAAATCTAACTTTGTTTACAAGTTACCTAAACTATAAATAAGACCTCTTAGCTCCTTAATTTCGTGGCTTTTTACCTTAAAAAAGATAGAGAACAAAATTCTCATCATCTCTTCTCTCTCATTCTTCATTCTAAGGTTTCTAGAGTTTTGGGTGTGAGCCAAATTTAGAAATATAGGCTGGTAATAACTCTCTTCCAACCCCAAAAACCATCCTCATCAAGTATGTTCGAAAGGTAAAATCGAAAATCTCTTATTCTCCTTTCAAAGTTTCACCATTTCATGCATATTTTTCGACTCCTACACCATTCTATGGATAGATTATGAATCATATGTTCATACCAATGATATTGATGATGATGGTGGTAAGTTTTCACCCAAAAACAACATGCATGTTACAAATGGTGAAGTCTCATGACCCAAACCTATGTTAAAATCAAAATAACCCACTTTTATACTAGTTTTGTTGGAGATATCACAATGAACCTATGATTTCTTTCAAAAACGATTTTTTTTTTACTTTTCAAACCAATGCATGGCCTTAAACCAACATGCATGTGTTGATCTTGAAGCCTAGATGTTTGATGACCAAAATATATTGTTAAAAGCTTCAAATTTATGCATGAAAGATTTTAATCTAACAAACTATCGAAAACTCATTATTAACCCAAATTTGATTTTTCCCAGAATCCCAACAACAAAATAAGAAGAAACAAAAGAAACAATTATATAACCTCCATCGTATGGATGTTTTTGGAGGAGTCATTATGGTTTCAAGAACCCTCCTGGTTGCAGATAAGAAGAAGATTTGAATTAGGAATTAAATCTATTATTTAATTATTCAAATCTAACTTTGTTTACAAGTTACCTAAACTATAAATAAGACCCCTTAGCTCCTTAATTTCGTGGCTTTTTACCTTAAAAAAGATAGAGAACAAAATTCTCATCATCTCTTCTCTCTCATTCTTCATTCTAAGGTTTCTAGAGTTTTGGGTGTGAGCCAAATTTAGAAATATAGGCTGCTAATAACTCTCTTCCAACCCCAAAAACCATCCTCATCAAGTATGTTCGAAAGGTAAAATCGAAAATCTCTTATTCTCCTTTCAAAGTTTCACCATTTCATGCATATTTTTCGACTCCTACACCATTCTATGGATAGATTATGAATCATATGTTCATACCAATGATATTGATGATGATGGTGGTAAATTTTCACCCAAAAACAACATGCATGTTACAAATGGTGAAGTCTCATGACCCAAACCTATGTTAAAATCAAAATAACCCACTTTTATACTAGTTTTGTTGGAGATATCACAATATGAACCTAAGATTTCTTTCAAAAACGATTTTTTTTTACTTTTCAAACCAATGCATTGCCTTAAACCAACATGCATGTGTTGATCTTGAAGCCTAGATGTTTGATGACCAAAATATATTGTTAAAAGCTTCAAATTTATGCATGAAAGATTTTAATCTAACAAACTATCGAAAACTCATTATTAACCCAAATTTGATTTTTCCCAGAATCCCAAAAACTAAATAAGAAGAAACAAAAGAAACAATTATATAACATCCGTCGTATGGATGTTTTTGGAGGAGTCATTATGGTTTCAAGAACCCTCCTGGTTGCAGATAAGAAAAAGATTTGAATTAGGAATTAAATCTATTATTTAATTATTGAAATCTAACTTTGCTTACAAGTTACCTAAACAATAAATAAGACCCCTTAGCTCCTTAATTTCGTGGCTTTTTACCTTAAAAAAGATAGAGAACAAAATTCTCATCATCTCTTCTCTCTCATTCTTCATTCTAAGGTTTCTAGAGTTTTGGGTGTGAGCCAAATTTAGAAATATAGGCTGCTAATAACTCTCTTCCAACCCCAAAAACCATCCTCATCAAGTATGTTCGAAAGGTAAAATCGAAAATCTCTTATTCTCCTTTCAAAGTTTCACCATTTCATGCATATTTATCTACTCCTACACCATTCTATGGATAGATTATGAATCATATGTTCATACCAATGATATTGATGATGATGGTGGCAAGCTTTCACCCAAAAACAACATGCATGTTACAAATGGTGAAGTCTCATGACCCAAACCTATGTTAAAATCAAAATAACCCACTTTTATACTAGTTTTGTTGGAGATATCACAATATGAACCTAAGATTTCTTTCAAAAACGATTTTTTTTACTTTTCAAACCAATGCATGGCCTTAAACCAACATGCATGTGTTGATCTTGAAGCCTAGATGTTTGATGACCAAAATATATTGTTAAAAGCTTCAAATTTATGCATGAAAGATTTTAATCTAACAAACTATCGAAAACTCATTATTAACCCAAATTTGATTTTTCCCAGAATCCCAACAACAAAATAAGAAGAAACAAAAGAAACAATTATATAACATCCATCGTATGGATGTTTTTGGAGGAGTCATTATGGTTTCAAGAACCCTCTTGGTTGCAGATAAGAAAAAGATTTGAATTAGGAATTAAATCTATTATTTAATTATTCAAATCTAACTTTGTTTACAAGTTACCTAAACTATAAATAAGACCCCTTAGCTCCTTAATTTCGTGGCTTTTTACCTTAAAAAAGATAGAGAACAAAATTCTCATCATCTCTTCTCTCTCATTCTTCATTCTAAGGTTTCTAGAGTTTTGGGTGTGAGCCAAATTTAGAAATATAGGCTGCTAATAACTCTCTTCCAACTCCAAAAACCATCCTCATCAAGTATGTTCGAAAGGTAAAATCGAAAATCTCTTATTCTCCTTTCAAAGTTTCACCATTTCATGCATATTTTTCTACTCCTACACCATTCTATGGATAAATTATGAATCATATGTTCATACCAATGATATTGATGATGATGGTGGTAAGCTTTCACCCAAAAACAACATGCATGTTACAAATGGTGAAGTCTCATGACCCAAACCTATGTTAAAATCAAAATAACCCACTTTTATACTAGTTTTGTTGGAGATATCACAATGAACCTATGATTTCTTTCAAAAACGATTTTTTTTTTACTTTTCAAACCAATGCATGGCCTTAAACCAACATGCATGTGTTGATCTTGAAGCCTAGATGTTTGATGACCAAAATATATTGTTAAAAGCTTCAAATTTATGCATGAAAGATTTTAATCTAACAAACTATCGAAAACTCATTATTAACCCAAATTTGATTTTTCCCAGAATCCCAACAACAAAATAAGAAGAAACAAAAGAAACAATTATATAACCTCCATCGTATGGATGTTTTTGGAGGAGTCATTATGGTTTCAAGAAGCCTCCTGGTTGCAGATAAGAAAAAGATTTGAATTAGGAATTAAATCTATTATTTAATTATTCAAATCTAACTTTGTTTACAAGTTACCTAATATATAAATAAGACCCCTTAGCTCCTTAATTTCGTGGCTTTTTCCCTTAAAAAAGATAGAGAACAAAATTCTCATCATCTCTTCACTCTCATTCTTCATTCTAAGGTTTCTAGAGTTTTGGGTGTGAGCCAAATTTAGAAATATAGGCTGCTAATAACTCTCTTCCAACCCCAAAAACCATCCTCATCAAGTATGTTCGAAAGGTAAAATCGAAAATCTTTTATTCTCCTTTCAAAGTTTCACCATTTCATGCATATTTTTCTACTCCTACACCATTCTATGGATAGATTATGAATCATATGTTCATACCAATGATATTGATGATGATGGTGGTAAGCTTTCACCCAAAAACAACATGCATGTTACAAATGGTGAAGTCTCATGACCCAAACCTATGTTAAAATCAAAATAACCCACTTTTATACTAGTTTTGTTGGAGATATCACAATATGAACCTAAGATTTCTTTCAAAAACGATTTTTTTTTACTTTTCAAACCAATACTTGGCCTTAAACCAACATGCATGTGTTGATCTTGAAGCCTAGATGTTTGATGACCAAAATATATTGTTAAAAGCTTCAAATTTATGCATGAAAGATTTTAATCTAACAAACTATCGAAAACTCATTATTAACCCAAATTTGATTTTTCCCAGAATCCCAACAACAAAATACGAAGAAACAAAAGAAACAATTATATAACCTCCATCGTATGGATGTTTTTGGAGGAGTCATTATGGTTTCAAGAAGCCTCCTAGTTGCAGATAAGAAAAAGATTTGACTTAGGAATTAAATCTATTATTTAATTATTCAAATCTAACTTTGTTTACAAGTTACCTAAACTATAAATAAGACCCCTTAGCTCCTTAATTTCGTGGCTTTTTACCTTAAAAAAGATAGAGAACAAAATTCTCATCATCTCTTCTCTCTCATTCTTCATTCTAAGGTTTCTAGAGTTTTGGGTGTGAGCCAAATTTAGAAATATAGGCTGCTAATAACTCTCTTCCAACCCCAAAAACCATCCTCATCAAGTATGTTCGAAAGGTAAAATCCAAAATCTCTTATTCTCCTTTCAAAGTTTCACCATTTCATGCATATTTTTATACTCCTACACCATTCTATGGATAAATTATGAATCATATGTTCATACCAATGATATTGATGATGATGGTGGTAAGCTTTCACCCAAAAACAACATGCATGTTACAAATGGTGAAGTCTCATGACCCAAACCTATGTTAAAATCAAAATAACCCACTTTTATACTAGTTTTGTTGGAGATATCACAATATGAACCTAAGATTTCTTTCAAAAACGATTTTTTTTTACTTTTCAAACCAATGCATGGCCTTAAACCAACATGCATGTGTTGATCTTGAAGCCTAGATGTTTGATGACCAAAATATATTGTTAAAAGCTTCAAATTTATGCATGAAAGATTTTAATCTAACAAACTATCGAAAACTCATTATTAACCCAAATTTGATTTTTCCCAGAATCCCAACAACAAAATAAGAAGAAACAAAAGAAACAATTATATAACCTCCATCGTATGGATGTTTTTGGACGAGTCATTATGGTTTCAAGAAGCCTCCTGGTTGCAGATAAGAAGAAGACTTGAATTAGGAATTAAATCTATTATTTAATTATTCAAATCTAACTTTGTTTACAAGTTACCTAAACTATAAATAAGACCTCTTAGCTCCTTAATTTCGTGGCTTTTTACCTTAAAAAAGATAGAGAACAAAATTCTCATCATCTCTTCTCTCTCATTCTTCATTCTAAGGTTTCTAGAGTTTTGGGTGTGAGCCAAATTTAGAAATATAGGCTGGTAATAACTCTCTTCCAACCCCAAAAACCATCCTCATCAAGTATGTTCGAAAGGTAAAATCGAAAATCTCTTATTCTCCTTTCAAAGTTTCACCATTTCATGCATATTTTTCGACTCCTACACCATTCTATGGATAGATTATGAATCATATGTTCATACCAATGATATTGATGATGATGGTGGTAAGTTTTCACCCAAAAACAACATGCATGTTACAAATGGTGAAGTCTCATGACCCAAACCTATGTTAAAATCAAAATAACCCACTTTTATACTAGTTTTGTTGGAGATATCACAATATGAACCTAAGATTTCTTTCAAAAACGATTTTTTTTTACTTTTCAAACCAATGCATGGCCTTAAACCAACATGCATGTGTTGATCTTGAAGCCTAGATGTTTGATGACCAAAATATATTGTTAAAAGCTTCAAATTTATGCATGAAAGATTTTAATCTAACAAACTATCGAAAACTCATTATTAACCCAAATTTGATTTTTCCCAGAATCCCAACAACAAAATAAGAAGAAACAAAAGAAACAATTATATAACCTCCATCGTATGGATGTTTTTGGAGGAGTCATTATGGTTTCAAGAACCCTCCTGGTTGCAGATAAGAAGAAGATTTGAATTAGGAATTAAATCTATTATTTAATTATTCAAATCTAACTTTGTTTACAAGTTACCTAAACTATAAATAAGACCCCTTAGCTCCTTAATTTCGTGGCTTTTTACCTTAAAAAAGATAGAGAACAAAATTCTCATCATCTCTTCTCTCTCATTCTTCATTCTAAGGTTTCTAGAGTTTTGGGTGTGAGCCAAATTTAGAAATATAGGCTGCTAATAACTCTCTTCCAACCCCAAAAACCATCCTCATCAAGTATGTTCGAAAGGTAAAATCGAAAATCTCTTATTCTCCTTTCAAAGTTTCACCATTTCATGCATATTTTTCGACTCCTACACCATTCTATGGATAGATTATGAATCATATGTTCATACCAATGATATTGATGATGATGGTGGTAAATTTTCACCCAAAAACAACATGCATGTTACAAATGGTGAAGTCTCATGACCCAAACCTATGTTAAAATCAAAATAACCCACTTTTATACTAGTTTTGTTGGAGATATCACAATATGAACCTAAGATTTCTTTCAAAAACGATTTTTTTTTACTTTTCAAACCAATGCATTGCCTTAAACCAACATGCATGTGTTGATCTTGAAGCCTAGATGTTTGATGACCAAAATATATTGTTAAAAGCTTCAAATTTATGCATGAAAGATTTTAATCTAACAAACTATCGAAAACTCATTATTAACCCAAATTTGATTTTTCCCAGAATCCCAAAAACTAAATAAGAAGAAACAAAAGAAACAATTATATAACATCCGTCGTATGGATGTTTTTGGAGGAGTCATTATGGTTTCAAGAACCCTCCTGGTTGCAGATAAGAAAAAGATTTGAATTAGGAATTAAATCTATTATTTAATTATTGAAATCTAACTTTGCTTACAAGTTACCTAAACAATAAATAAGACCCCTTAGCTCCTTAATTTCGTGGCTTTTTACCTTAAAAAAGATAGAGAACAAAATTCTCATCATCTCTTCTCTCTCATTCTTCATTCTAAGGTTTCTAGAGTTTTGGGTGTGAGCCAAATTTAGAAATATAGGCTGCTAATAACTCTCTTCCAACCCCAAAAACCATCCTCATCAAGTATGTTCGAAAGGTAAAATCGAAAATCTCTTATTCTCCTTTCAAAGTTTCACCATTTCATGCATATTTATCTACTCCTACACCATTCTATGGATAGATTATGAATCATATGTTCATACCAATGATATTGATGATGATGGTGGCAAGCTTTCACCCAAAAACAACATGCATGTTACAAATGGTGAAGTCTCATGACCCAAACCTATGTTAAAATCAAAATAACCCACTTTTATACTAGTTTTGTTGGAGATATCACAATATGAACCTAAGATTTCTTTCAAAAACGATTTTTTTTACTTTTCAAACCAATGCATGGCCTTAAACCAACATGCATGTGTTGATCTTGAAGCCTAGATGTTTGATGACCAAAATATATTGTTAAAAGCTTCAAATTTATGCATGAAAGATTTTAATCTAACAAACTATCGAAAACTCATTATTAACCCAAATTTGATTTTTCCCAGAATCCCAACAACAAAATAAGAAGAAACAAAAGAAACAATTATATAACATCCATCGTATGGATGTTTTTGGAGGAGTCATTATGGTTTCAAGAACCCTCTTGGTTGCAGATAAGAAAAAGATTTGAATTAGGAATTAAATCTATTATTTAATTATTCAAATCTAACTTTGTTTACAAGTTACCTAAACTATAAATAAGACCCCTTAGCTCCTTAATTTCGTGGCTTTTTACCTTAAAAAAGATAGAGAACAAAATTCTCATCATCTCTTCTCTCTCATTCTTCATTCTAAGGTTTCTAGAGTTTTGGGTGTGAGCCAAATTTAGAAATATAGGCTGCTAATAACTCTCTTCCAACTCCAAAAACCATCCTCATCAAGTATGTTCGAAAGGTAAAATCGAAAATCTCTTATTCTCCTTTCAAAGTTTCACCATTTCATGCATATTTTTCTACTCCTACACCATTCTATGGATAAATTATGAATCATATGTTCATACCAATGATATTGATGATGATGGTGGTAAGCTTTCACCCAAAAACAACATGCATGTTACAAATGGTGAAGTCTCATGACCCAAACCTATGTTAAAATCAAAATAACCCACTTTTATACTAGTTTTGTTGGAGATATCACAATATGAACCTAAGATTTCTTTCAAAAACGATTTTTTTTACTTTTCAAACCAATGCATGGCCTTAAACCAACATGCATGTGTTGATCTTGAAGCCTAGATGTTTGATGACCAAAATATATTGTTAAAAGCTTCAAATTTATGCATGAAAGATTTTAATCTAACAAACTATCGAAAACTCATTATTAACCCAAATTTGATTTTTCCCAGAATCCCAACAACAAAATAAGAAGAAACAAAAGAAACAATTATATAACCTCCATCGTATGGATGTTTTTGGAGGAGTCATTATGGTTTCAAGAAGCCTCCTGGTTGCAGATAAGAAGAAGACTTGAATTAGGAATTAAATCTATTATTTAATTATTCAAATCTAACTTTGTTTACAAGTTACCTAAACTATAAATAAGACCTCTTAGCTCCTTAATTTCGTGGCTTTTTACCTTAAAAAAGATAGAGAACAAAATTCTCATCATCTCTTCTCTCTCATTCTTCATTATAAGGTTTCTAGAGTTTTGGGTGTGAGCCAAATTTAGAAATATAGGCTGCTAATAACTCTCTTCCAACCCCAAAAACCATCCTCATCAAGTATGTTCGAAAGGTAAAATCGAAAATCTCTTATTCTCCTTTCAAAGTTTCACCATTTCATGCATATTTTTCGACTCCTACACCATTCTATGGATAGATTATGAATCATATGTTCATACCAATGATATTGATGATGATGGTGGTAAGTTTTCACCCAAAAACAACATGCATGTTACAAATGGTGAAGTCTCATGACCCAAACCTATGTTAAAATCAAAATAACCCACTTTTATACTAGTTTTGTTGGAGATATCACAATATGAACCTAAGATTTCTTTCAAAAACGATTTTTTTTTTACTTTTCAAACCAATGCATGGCCTTAAACCAACATGCATGTGTTGATCTTGAAGCCTAGATGTTTGATGACCAAAATATATTGTTAAAAGCTTCAAATTTATGCATGAAAGATTTTAATCTAACAAACTATCGAAAACTCATTATTAACCCAAATTTGATTTTTCCCAGAATCCCAACAACAAAATAAGAAGAAACAAAAGAAACAATTATATAACCTCCATCGTATGGATGTTTTTGGAGGAGTCATTATGGTTTCAAGAAGCCTCCTGGTTGCAGATAAGAAGAAGACTTGAATTAGGAATTAAATCTATTATTTAATTATTCAAATCTAACTTTGTTTACAAGTTACCTAAACTATAAATAAGACCTCTTAGCTCCTTAATTTCGTGGCTTTTTACCTTAAAAAAGATAGAGAACAAAATTCTCATCATCTCTTCTCTCTCATTCTTCATTCTAAGGTTTCTAGAGTTTTGGGTGTGAGCCAAATTTAGAAATATAGGCTGCTAATAACTCTCTTCCAACCCCAAAAACCATCCTCATCAAGTATGTTCGAAAGGTAAAATCGAAAATCTCTTATTCTCCTTTCAAAGTTTCACCATTTCATGCATATTTTTCGACTCCTACACCATTCTATGGATAGATTATGAATCATATGTTTATACCAATGATATTGATGATGATGGTGGTAAGTTTTCACCCAAAAACAACATGCATGTTACAAATGGTGAAGTCTCATGACCCAAACCTATGTTAAAATCAAAATAACCCACTTTTATACTAGTTTTGTTGGAGATATCACAATATGAACCTAAGATTTCTTTCAAAAACGATTTTTTTTACTTTTCAAACCAATGCATGGCCTTAAACCAACATGCATGTGTTGATCTTGAAGCCTAGATGTTTGATGACCAAAATATATTGTTAAAAGCTTCAAATTTATGCATGAAAGATTTTAATCTAACAAACTATCGAAAACTCATTATTAACCCAAATTTGATTTTTCCCAGAATCCCAACAACAAAATAAGAAGAAACAAAAGAAACAATTATATAACATCCATCGTATGGATGTTTTTGGAGGAGTCATTATGGTTTCAAGAACCCTCTTGGTTGCAGATAAGAAAAAGATTTGAATTAGGAATTAAATCTATTATTTAATTATTCAAATCTAACTTTGTTTACAAGTTACCTAAACTATAAATAAGACCCCTTAGCTCCTTAATTTCGTGGCTTTTTACCTTAAAAAAGATAGAGAACAAAATTCTCATCATCTCTTCTCTCTCATTCTTCATTCTAAGGTTTCTAGAGTTTTGGGTGTGAGCCAAATTTAGAAATATAGGCTGCTAATAACTCTCTTCCAACTCCAAAAACCATCCTCATCAAGTATGTTCGAAAGGTAAAATCGAAAATCTCTTATTCTCCTTTCAAAGTTTCACCATTTCATGCATATTTTTCTACTCCTACACCATTCTATGGATAAATTATGAATCATATGTTCATACCAATGATATTGATGATGATGGTGGTAAGCTTTCACCCAAAAACAACATGCATGTTACAAATGGTGAAGTCTCATGACCCAAACCTATGTTAAAATCAAAATAACCCACTTTTATACTAGTTTTGTTGGAGATATCACAATATGAACCTAAGATTTCTTTCAAAAACGATTTTTTTTACTTTTCAAACCAATGCATGGCCTTAAACCAACATGCATGTGTTGATCTTGAAGCCTAGATGTTTGATGACCAAAATATATTGTTAAAAGCTTCAAATTTATGCATGAAAGATTTTAATCTAACAAACTATCGAAAACTCATTATTAACCCAAATTTGATTTTTCCCAGAATCCCAACAACAAAATAAGAAGAAACAAAAGAAACAATTATATAACCTCCATCGTATGGATGTTTTTGGAGGAGTCATTATGGTTTCAAGAAGCCTCCTGGTTGCAGATAAGAAGAAGACTTGAATTAGGAATTAAATCTATTATTTAATTATTCAAATCTAACTTTGTTTACAAGTTACCTAAACTATAAATAAGACCTCTTAGCTCCTTAATTTCGTGGCTTTTTACCTTAAAAAAGATAGAGAACAAAATTCTCATCATCTCTTCTCTCTCATTCTTCATTATAAGGTTTCTAGAGTTTTGGGTGTGAGCCAAATTTAGAAATATAGGCTGCTAATAACTCTCTTCCAACCCCAAAAACCATCCTCATCAAGTATGTTCGAAAGGTAAAATCGAAAATCTCTTATTCTCCTTTCAAAGTTTCACCATTTCATGCATATTTTTCGACTCCTACACCATTCTATGGATAGATTATGAATCATATGTTCATACCAATGATATTGATGATGATGGTGGTAAGTTTTCACCCAAAAACAACATGCATGTTACAAATGGTGAAGTCTCATGACCCAAACCTATGTTAAAATCAAAATAACCCACTTTTATACTAGTTTTGTTGGAGATATCACAATATGAACCTAAGATTTCTTTCAAAAACGATTTTTTTTTTACTTTTCAAACCAATGCATGGCCTTAAACCAACATGCATGTGTTGATCTTGAAGCCTAGATGTTTGATGACCAAAATATATTGTTAAAAGCTTCAAATTTATGCATGAAAGATTTTAATCTAACAAACTATCGAAAACTCATTATTAACCCAAATTTGATTTTTCCCAGAATCCCAACAACAAAATAAGAAGAAACAAAAGAAACAATTATATAACCTCCATCGTATGGATGTTTTTGGAGGAGTCATTATGGTTTCAAGAAGCCTCCTGGTTGCAGATAAGAAGAAGACTTGAATTAGGAATTAAATCTATTATTTAATTATTCAAATCTAACTTTGTTTACAAGTTACCTAAACTATAAATAAGACCTCTTAGCTCCTTAATTTCGTGGCTTTTTACCTTAAAAAAGATAGAGAACAAAATTCTCATCATCTCTTCTCTCTCATTCTTCATTCTAAGGTTTCTAGAGTTTTGGGTGTGAGCCAAATTTAGAAATATAGGCTGCTAATAACTCTCTTCCAACCCCAAAAACCATCCTCATCAAGTATGTTCGAAAGGTAAAATCGAAAATCTCTTATTCTCCTTTCAAAGTTTCACCATTTCATGCATATTTTTCGACTCCTACACCATTCTATGGATAGATTATGAATCATATGTTTATACCAATGATATTGATGATGATGGTGGTAAGTTTTCACCCAAAAACAACATGCATGTTACAAATGGTGAAGTCTCATGACCCAAACCTATGTTAAAATCAAAATAACCCACTTTTATACTAGTTTTGTTGGAGATATCACAATATGAACCTAAGATTTCTTTCAAAAACGATTTTTTTTTACTTTTCAAACCAATGCATGGCCTTAAACCAACATGCATGTGTTGATCTTGAAGCCTAGATGTTTGATGACCAAAATATATTGTTAAAAGCTTCAAATTTATGCATGAAAGATTTTAATCTAACAAACTATCGAAAACTCATTATTAACCCAAATTTGATTTTTCCCAGAATCCCAACAACAAAATAAGAAGAAACAAAAGAAACAATTATATAACCTCCATCGTATGGATGTTTTTGGAGGAGTCATTATGGTTTCAAGAACCCTCCTGGTTGCAGATAAGAAGAAGATTTGAATTAGGAATTAAATCTATTATTTAATTATTCAAATCTAACTTTGTTTACAAGTTACCTAAACTATAAATAAGACCCCTTAGCTCCTTAATTTCGTGGCTTTTTACCTTAAAAAAGATAGAGAACAAAATTCTCATCATCTCTTCTCTCTCATTCTTCATTCTAAGGTTTCTAGAGTTTTGGGTGTGAGCCAAATTTAGAAATATAGGCTGCTAATAACTCTCTTCCAACCCCAAAAACCATCCTCATCAAGTATGTTCGAAAGGTAAAATCGAAAATCTCTTATTCTCCTTTCAAAGTTTCACCATTTCATGCATATTTTTCGACTCCTACACCATTCTATGGATAGATTATGAATCATATGTTCATACCAATGATATTGATGATGATGGTGGTAAGTTTTCACCCAAAAACAACATGCATGTTACAAATGGTGAAGTCTCATGACCCAAACCTATGTTAAAATCAAAATAACCCACTTTTATACTAGTTTTGTTGGAGATATCACAATATGAACCTAAGATTTCTTTCAAAAACGATTTTTTTTACTTTTCAAACCAATGCATTGCCTTAAACCAACATGCATGTGTTGATCTTGAAGCCTAGATGTTTGATGAGCAAAATATATTGTTAAAAGCTTCAAATTTATGCATGAAAGATTTTAATCTAACAAACTATCGAAAACTCATTATTAACCCAAATTTGATTTTTCCCAGAATCCCAAAAACAAAATAAGAAGAAACAAAAGAAACAATTATATAACATCCGTCGTATGGATGTTTTTGGAGGAGTCATTATGGTTTCAAGAACCCTCCTGGTTGCAGATAAGAAAAAGATTTGAATTAGGAATTAAATCTATTATTTAATTATTGAAATCTAACTTTGCTTACAAGTTACCTAAACAATAAATAAGACCCCTTAGCTCCTTAATTTCGTGGCTTTTTACCTTAAAAAAGATAGAGAACAAAATTCTCATCATCTGTTCTCTCTCATTCTTCATTCTAAGGTTTCTAGAGTTTTGGGTGTGAGCCAAATTTAGAAATATAGGCTGCTAATAACTCTCTTCCAACCCCAAAAACCATCCTCATCAAGTATGTTCGAAAGGTAAAATCGAAAATCTCTTATTCTCCTTTCAAAGTTTCACCATTTCATGCATATTTATCTACTCCTACACCATTCTATGGATAGATTATGAATCATATGTTCATACCAATGATATTGATGATGATGGTGGCAAGCTTTCACCCAAAAACAACATGCATGTTACAAATGGTGAAGTCTCATGACCCAAACCTATGTTAAAATCAAAATAAGCCACTTTTATACTAGTTTTGTTGGAGATATCACAATATGAACCTAAGATTTCTTTCAAAAACGATTTTTTTTACTTTTCAAACCAATGCATGGCCTTAAACCAACATGCATGTGTTGATCTTGAAGCCTAGATGTTTGATGACCAAAATATATTGTTAAAAGCTTCAAATTTATGCATGAAAGATTTTAATCTAACAAACTATCGAAAACTCATTATTAACCCAAATTTGATTTTTCCCAGAATCCCAACAACAAAATAAGAAGAAACAAAAGAAACAATTATATAACATCCATCGTATGGATGTTTTTGGAGGAGTCATTATGGTTTCAAGAACCCTCCTGGTTGCAGATAAGAAAAAGATTTGAATTAGGAATTAAATCTATTATTTAATTATTCAAATCTAACTTTGTTTACAAGTTACCTAAACTATAAATAAGACCCCTTAGCTCCTTAATTTCGTGGCTTTTTACCTTAAAAAAGATAGAGAACAAAATTCTCATCATCTCTTCTCTCTCATTCTTCATTCTAAGGTTTCTAGAGTTTTGGGTGTGAGCCAAATTTAGAAATATAGGCTGCTAATAACTCTCTTCCAACCCCAAAAACCATCCTCATCAAGTATGTTCGAAAGGTAAAATCGAAAATCTCTTATTCTCCTTTCAAAGTTTCACCATTTCATGCATATTTTTCTACTCCTACACCATTCTATGGATAAATTATGAATCATATGTTCATACCAATGATATTGACGATGATGGTGGTAAGCTTTCACCCAAAAACAACATGCATGTTACAAATGGTGAAGTCTCATGACCCAAACCTATGTTAAAATCAAAATAACCCACTTTTATACTAGTTTTGTTGGAGATATCACAATATGAACCTAAGATTTCTTTCAAAAACGATTTTTTTTTACTTTTCAAACCAATGCATGGCCTTAAACCAACATGCATGTGTTGATCTTGAAGCCTAGATGTTTGATGACCAAAATATATTGTTAAAAGCTTCAAATTTATGCATGAAAGATTTTAATCTAACAAACTATCGAAAACTCATTATTAACCCAAATTTGATTTTTCCCAGAATCCCAACAACAAAATAAGAAGAAACAAAAGAAACAATTATATAACCTCCATCGTATGGATGTTTTTGGAGGAGTCATTATGGTTTCAAGAAGCCTCCTGGTTGCAGATAAGAAAAAGATTTGAATTAGGAATTAAATCTATTATTTAATTATTCAAATCTAACTTTGTTTACAAGTTACCTAATATATAAATAAGACCCCTTAGCTCCTTAATTTCGTGGCTTTTTCCCTTAAAAAAGATAGAGAACAAAATTCTCATCATCTCTTCACTCTCAATCTTCATTCTAAGGTTTCTAGAGTTTTAGGTGTGAGCCAAATTTAGAAATATAGGCTGCTAATAACTCTCTTCCAACCCCAAAAACCATCCTCATCAAGTATGTTCGAAAGGTAAAATCGAAAATCTTTTATTCTCCTTTCAAAGTTTCACCATTTCATGCATATTTTTCTACTCCTACACCATTCTATGGATAGATTATGAATCATATGTTCATACCAATGATATTGATGATGATGGTGGTAAGCTTTCACCCAAAAACAACATGCATGTTACAAATGGTGAAGTCTCATGACCCAAACCTATGTTAAAATCAAAATAACCCACTTTTATACTAGTTTTGTTGGAGATATCACAATATGAACCTAAGATTTCTTTCAAAAACGATTTTTTTTTACTTTTCAAACCAATGCATGGCCTTAAACCAACATGCATGTGTTGATCTTGAAGCCTAGATGTTTGATGACCAAAATATATTGTTAAAAGCTTCAAATTTATGCATGAAAGATTTTAATCTAACAAACTATCGAAAACTCATTATTAACCCAAATTTGATTTTTCCCAGAATCCCAACAACAAAATAAGAAGAAACAAAAGAAACAATTATATAACCTCCATCGTATGGATGTTTTTGGAGGAGTCATTATGGTTTCAAGAAGCCTCCTGGTTGCAGATAAGAAAAAGATTTGAATTAGGAATTAAATCTATTATTTAATTATTCAAATCTAACTTTGTTTACAAGTTACCTAATATATAAATAAGACCCCTTAGCTCCTTAATTTCGTGGCTTTTTCCCTTAAAAAAGATAGAGAACAAAATTCTCATCATCTCTTCACTCTCATTCTTCATTCTAAGGTTTTTAGAGTTTTGGGTGTGAGCCAAATTTAGAAATATAGGCTGCTAATAACTCTCTTCCAACCCCAAAAACCATCCTCATCAAGTATGTTCGAAAGGTAAAATCGAAAATCTCTTATTCTCCTTTCAAAGTTTCACCATTTCATGCATATTTTTCTACTCCTACACCATTCTATGGATAGATTATGCATCATATGTTCATACCAATGATATTGATGATGATGGTGGTAAGCTTTCACCCAAAAACAACATGCATGTTACAAATGGTGAAGTCTCATGACCCAAACCTATGTTAAAATCAAAATAACCCACTTTTATACTAGTTTTGTTGGAGATATCACAATATGAACCTAAGATTTCTTTCAAAAACGATTTTTTTTTACTTTTCAAACCAATGCATGGCCTTAAACCAACATGCATGTGTTGATCTTGAAGCCTAGATGTTTGATGACCAAAATATATTGTTAAAAGCTTCAAATTTATGCATGAAAGATTTTAATCTAACAAACTATCGAAAACTCATTATTAACCCAAATTTGATTTTTCCCAGAATCCCAACAGCAAAATAAGAAGAAACAAAAGAAACAATTATATAACCTCCATCGTATGGATGTTTTTGGAGGAGTCATTATGGTTTCAAGAAGCCTCCTGGTTGCAGATAAGAAAAAGATTTGAATTAGGAATTAAACCTATTATTGAATTATTCAAATCTAACTTTGTTTACAAGTTACCTAATATATAAATAAGACCCCTTAGCTCCTTAATTTCGTGGCTTTTTCCCTTAAAAAAGATAGAGAACAAAATTCTCATCATCTCTTCACTCTCATTCTTCATTCTAAGGTTTCTAGAGTTTTGGGTGTGAGCCAAATTTAGAAATATAGGCTGCTAATAACTCTCTTCCAACCCCAAAAACCATCCTCATCAAGTATGTTCGAAAGGTAAAATCGAAAATCTTTTATTCTCCTTTCAAAGTTTCACCATTTCATGCATATTTTTCTACTCCTACACCATTCTATGGATAGATTATGAATCATATGTTCATACCAATGATATTGATGATGATGGTGGTAAGCTTTCACCCAAAACCAACATGCATGTTACAAATGGTGAAGTCTCATGACCCAAACCTATGTTAAAATCAAAATAACCCACTTTTATACTAGTTTTGTTGGAGATATCACAATATGAACCTAAGATTTCTTTCAAAAACGATTTTTTTTTACTTTTCAAACCAATGCATGGCCTTAAACCAACATGCATGTGTTGATCTTGAAGCCTAGATGTTTGATGACCAAAATATATTGTTAAAAGCTTCAAATTTATGCATGAAAGATTTTAATCTAACAAACTATCGAAAACTCATTATTAACCCAAATTTGATTTTTCCCAGAATCCCAACAGCAAAATAAGAAGAAACAAAAGAAACAATTATATAACCTCCATCGTATGGATGTTTTTGGAGGAGTCATTATGGTTTCAAGAAGCCTCCTGGTTGCAGATAAGAAAAAGATTTGAATTAGGAATTAAATCTATTATTTAATTATTCAAATCTAACTTTGTTTACAAGTTACCTAATATATAAATAAGACCCCTTAGCTCCTTAATTTCGTGGCTTTTTCCCTTAAAAAAGATAGAGAACAAAATTCTCATCATCTCTTCACTCTCATTCTTCATTCTAAGGTTTCTAGAGTTTTGGGTGTGAGCCAAATTTAGAAATATAGGCTGCTAATAACTCTCTTCCAACCCCAAAAACCATCCTCATCAAGTATGTTCGAAAGGTAAAATCAAAAATCTTTTATTCTCCTTTCAAAGTTTCACCATTTCATGCATATTTTTCTACTCCTACACCATTCTATGGATAGATTATGAATCATATGTTCATACCAATGATATTGATGATGATGGTGGTAAGCTTTCACCCAAAAACAACATGCATGTTACAAATGGTGAAGTCTCATGACCCAAACCTATGTTAAAATCAAAATAACCCACTTTTATACTAGTTTTGTTGGAGATATCACAATATGAACCCAAGATTTCTTTCAAAAACGATTTTTTTTTACTTTTCAAACCAATGCATGGCCTTAAACCAACATGCATGTGTTGATCTTGAAGCCTAGATGTTTGATGACCAAAATATATTGTTAAAAGCTTCAAATTTATGCATGAAAGATTTTAATCTAACAAACTATCGAAAACTCATTATTAACCCAAATTTGATTTTTCCCAGAATCCCAACAACAAAATAAGAAGAAACAAAAGAAACAATTATATAACCTCCATCGTATGGATGTTTTTGGAGGAGTCATTATGGTTTCAAGAAGCTTCCTGGTTGCAGATAAGAAAAAGATTTGAATTAGGAATTAAATCTATTATTTAATTATTCAAATCTAACTTTGTTTACAAGTTACCTAATATATAAATAAGACCCCTTAGCTCCTTAATTTCGTGGCTTTTTCCCTTAAAAAAGATAGAGAACAAAATTCTCATCATCCCTTCACTCTCATTCTTCATTCTAAGGTTTCTAGAGTTTTGGGTGTGAGCCAAATTTAGAAATATAGGCTGCTAATAACTCTCTTCCAACCCCAAAAACCATCCTCATCAAGTATGTTCGAAAGGTAAAATCGAAAATCTTTTATTCTCCTTTCAAAGTTTCACCATTTCATGCATATTTTTCTACTCCTACACCATTCTATGGATAGATTATGAATCATATGTTCATACCAATGATATTGATGATGATGGTGGTAAGCTTTCACCCAAAAACAACATGCATGTTACAAATGGTGAAGTCTCATGACCCAAACCTATGTTAAAATCAAAATAACCCACTTTTATACTAGTTTTGTTGGAGATATCACAATATGAACCCAAGATTTCTTTCAAAAACGATTTTTTTTTACTTTTCAAACCAATGCATGGCCTTAAACCAACATGCATGTGTTGATCTTGAAGCCTAGATGTTTGATGACCAAAATATATTGTTAAAAGCTTCAAATTTATGCATGAAAGATTTTAATCTAACAAACTATCGAAAACTCATTATTAACCCAAATTTGATTTTTCCCAGAATCCCAACAGCAAAATAAGAAGAAACAAAAGAAACAATTATATAACCTCCATCGTATGGATGTTTTTGGAGGAGTCATTATGGTTTCAAGAAGCCTCCTGGTTGCAGATAAGAAAAAGATTTGAATTAGGAATTAAATCTATTATTTAATTATTCAAATCTAACTTTGTTTACAAGTTACCTAATATATAAATAAGACCCCTTAGCTCCTTAATTTCGTGGCTTTTTCCCTTAAAAAAGATAGAGAACAAAATTCTCATCATCTCTTCACTCTCATTCTTCATTCTAAGGTTTCTAGAGTTTTGGGTGTGAGCCAAATTTAGAAATATAGGCTGCTAATAACTCTCTTCCAACCCCAAAAACCATCCTCATCAAGTATGTTCGAAAGGTAAAATCGAAAATCTTTTATTCTCCTTTCAAAGTTTCACCATTTCATGCATATTTTTCTACTCCTACACCATTCTATGGATAGATTATGAATCATATGTTCATACCAATGATATTGATGATGATGGTGGTAAGCTTTCACCCAAAAACAACATGCATGTTACAAATGGTGAAGTCTCATGACCCAAACCTATGTTAAAATCAAAATAACCCACTTTTATACTAGTTTTGTTGGAGATATCACAATATGAACCTAAGATTTCTTTCAAAAACGATTTTTTTTTACTTTTCAAACCAATGCATGGCCTTAAACCAACATGCATGTGTTGATCTTGAAGCCTAGATGTTTGATGACCAAAATATATTGTTAAAAGCTTCAAATTTATGCATGAAAGATTTTAATCTAACAAACTATCGAAAACTCATTATTAACCCAAATTTGATTTTTCCCAGAATCCCAACAACAAAATAAGAAGAAACAAAAGAAACAATTATATAACCTCCATCGTATGGATGTTTTTGGAGGAGTCATTATGGTTTAAAGAAGCTTCCTGGTTGCAGATAAGAAAAAGATTTGAATTAGGAATTAAATCTATTATTTAATTATTCAAATCTAACTTTGTTTACAAGTTACCTAATATATAAATAAGACCCCTTAGCTCCTTAATTTCGTGGCTTTTTCCCTTAAAAAAGATAGAGAACAAAATTCTCATCATCTCTTCACTCTCATTCTTCATTCTAAGGTTTCTAGAGTTTTGGGTGTGAGCCAAATTTAGAAATATAGGCTGCTAATAACTCTCTTCCAACCCCAAAAACCATCCTCATCAAGTATGTTCGAAAGGTAAAATCGAAAATCTTTTATTCTCCTTTCAAAGTTTCACCATTTCATGCATATTTTTCTACTCCTACACCATTCTATGGATAGATTATGAATCATATGTTCATACCAATGATATTGATGATGATGGTGGTAAGCTTTCACCCAAAAACAACATGCATGTTACAAATGGTGAAGTCTCATGACCCAAACCTATGTTAAAATCAAAATAACCCACTTTTATACTAGTTTTGTTGGAGATATCACAATATGAACCTAAGATTTCTTTCAAAAACGATTTTTTTTTACTTTTCAAACCAATGCATGGCCTTAAACCAACATGCATGTGTTGATCTTGAAGCCTAGATGTTTGATGACCAAAATATATTGTTAAAAGCTTCAAATTTATGCATGAAAGATTTTAATCTAACAAACTATCGAAAACTCATTATTAACCCAAATTTGATTTTTCCCAGAATCCCAACAGCAAAATAAGAAGAAACAAAAGAAACAATTATATAACCTCCATCGTATGGATGTTTTTGGAGGAGTCATTATGGTTTCAAGAAGCCTCCTGGTTGCAGATAAGAAAAAGATTTGAATTAGGAATTAAATCTATTATTTAATTATTCAAATCTAACTTTGTTTACAAGTTACCTAATATATAAATAAGACCCCTTAGCTCCTTAATTTCGTGGCTTTTTCCCTTAAAAAAGATAGAGAACAAAATTCTCATCATCTCTTCACTCTCATTCTTCATTCTAAGGTTTCTAGAGTTTTGGGTGTGAGCCAAATTTAGAAATATAGGCTGCTAATAACTCTCTTCCAACCCCAAAAACCATCCTCATCAAGTATGTTCGAAAGGTAAAATCGAAAATCTTTTATTCTCCTTTCAAAGTTTCACCATTTCATGCATATTTTTCTACTCCTACACCATTCTATGGATAGATTATGAATCATATGTTCATACCAATGATATTGATGATGATGGTGGTAAGCTTTCACCCAAAAACAACATGCATGTTACAAATGGTGAAGTCTCATGACCCAAACCTATGTTAAAATCAAAATAACCCACTTTTATACTAGTTTTGTTGGAGATATCACAATATGAACCTAAGATTTCTTTCAAAAACGATTTTTTTTACTTTTCAAACCAATGCATGGCCTTAAACCAACATGCATGTGTTGATCTTGAAGCCTAGATGTTTGATGACCAAATTATATTGTTAAAAGCTTCAAATTTATGCATGAAAGATTTTAATCTAACAAACTATCGAAAACTCATTATTAACCCAAATTTGATTTTTCCCAGAATCCCAACAACAAAATAAGAAGAAACAAAAGAAACAATTATATAACCTCCATCGTATGGATGTTTTTGGAGGAGTCATTATGGTTTCAAGAAGCCTCCTGGTTGCAGATAAGAAAAAGATTTGAATTAGGAATTAAATCTATTATTTAATTATTCAAATCTAACTTTGTTTACAAGTTACCAAGTATATAAATAAGACCCCTTAGCTCCTTAATTTCGTGGCTTTTTTCCCTTAAAAAAGATAGAGAACAAAATTCTCATCATCTCTTCACTCTCATTCTTCATTCTAAGGTTTCTAGAGTTTTGGGTGTGAGCCAAATTTAGAAATATAGGCTGCTAATAACTCTCTTCCAACCCCAAAAACCATCCTCATCAAGTATGTTCGAAAGGTAAAATCGAAAATCTTTTATTCTCCTTTCAAAGTTTCACCATTTCATGCATATTTTTCTACTCCTACACCATTCTATGGATAGATTATGAATCAATGTTCATACCAATGATATTGATGATGATGGTGGTAAGCTTTCACCCAAAAACAACATGCATGTTACAAATGGTGAAGTCTCATGACCCAAACCTATGTTAAAATCAAAATAACCCACTTTTATACTAGTTTTGTTGGAGATATCACAATATGAACCTAAGATTTCTTTCAAAAACGATTTTTTTTTACTTTTCAAACCAATGCATGGCCTTAAACCAACATGCATGTGTTGATCTTGAAGCCTAGATGTTTGATGACCAAAATATATTGTTAAAAGCTTCAAATTTATGCATGAAAGATTTTAATCTAACAAACTATCGAAAACTCATTATTAACCCAAATTTGATTTTTCCCAGAATCCCAACAACAAAATAAGAAGAAACAAAAGAAACAATTATATAACCTCCATCGTATGGATGTTTTTGGAGGATTCATTATGGTTTCAAGAAGCCTCCTGGTTGCAGATAAGAAAAAGATTTGAGTTAGGAATTAAATCTATAATTTAATTATTCAAATCTAACTTTGTTTACAAGTTACCTAATATATAAATAAGACCCCTTAGCTCCTTAATTTGGTGACATTTTCCCTTAAAAAAGATAGAGAACAAAATTCTCATCATCTCTTCACTCTCATTCTTCATTCTAAGGTTTTTAGAGTTTTGGGTGTGAGCCAAATTTAGAAATATAGGCTGCTAATAACTCTCTTCCAACCCCAAAAACCATCCTCATCAAGTATGTTCGAATGGTAAAATCGAAAATCTCTTATTCTCCTTTCAAAGTTTCACCATTTCATGCATATTTTTCTACTCCTACACCATTCTATGGATAGATTATGAATCAATGTTCATACCAATGATATTGATGATGATGGTGGTAAGCTTTCACCCAAAAACAACATGCATGTTACAAATGGTGAAGTCTCATGACCCAAACCTATGTTAAAATCAAAATAACCCACTTTTATACTAGTTTTGTTGGAGATATCACAATATGAACCTAAGATTTCTTTCAAAAACGATTTTTTTTTACTTTTCAAACCAATGCATGGCCTTAAACCAACATGCATGTGTTGATCTTGAAGCCTAGATGTTTGATGACCAAAATATATTGTTAAAAGCTTCAAATTTATGCATGAAAGATTTTAATCTAACAAACTATCGAAAACTCATTATTAACCCAAATTTGATTTTTCCCAGAATCCCAACAACAAAATAAGAAGAAACAAAAGAAACAATTATATAACCTCCATCGTATGGATGTTTTTGGAGGAGTCATTATGGTTTCAAGAAGCTTCCTGGTTGCAGATAAGAAAAAGATTTGAATTAGGAATTAAATCTATTATTTAATTATTCAAATCTAACTTTGTTTACAAGTTACCTAATATATAAATAAGACCCCTTAGCTCCTTAATTTCTTGGCTTTTTCCCTTAAAAAAGATAGAGAACAAAATTCTCATCATCTCTTCACTCTCATTCTTCATTCTAAGGTTTTAGAGTTTTGGGTGTGAGCCAAATTTAGAAATATAGGCTGCTAATAACTCTCTTCCAACCCCAAAAACCATCCTCATCAAGTATGTTCGAAAGGTAAAATCGAAAATCTTTTATTCTCCTTTCAAAGTTTCACCATTTCATGCATATTTTTCTACTCCTACACCATTCTATGGATAGATTATGAATCATATGTTCATACCAATGATATTGATGATGATGGTGGTAAGCTTTCACCCAAAAACAACATGCATGTTACAAATGGTGAAGTCTCATGACCCAAACCTATGTTAAAATCAAAATAACCCACTTTTATACTAGTTTTGTTGGAGATATCACAATATGAACCTAAGATTTCTTTCAAAAACGATTTTTTTTTACTTTTCAAACCAATGCATGGCCTTAAACCAACATGCATGTGTTGATCTTGAAGCCTAGATGTTTGATGACCAAAATATATTGTTAAAAGCTTCAAATTTACGCATGAAAGATTTTAATCTAACAAACTATCGAAAACTCATTATTAACCCAAATTTGATTTTTCCCAGAATCCCAACAACAAAATAAGAAGAAACAAAAGAAACAATTATATAACCTCCATCGTATGGATGTTTTTGGAGGAGTCATTATGGTTTCAAGAAGCCTCCTGGTTGCAGATAAGAAAAAGATTTGAATTAGGAATTAAATCTATTTTTTAATTATTCAAATCTAACTTTGTTTACAAGTTACCTAATATATAAATAAGACCCCTTAGCTCCTTAATTTCGTGGCTTTTTCCCTTAAAAAAGACAGAGAACAAAATTCTCATCATCTCTTCACTCTCATTCTTCATTCTAAGGTTTCTAGAGTTTTGGGTGTGAGCCAAATTTAGAAATATAGGCTGCTAATAACTCTCTTCCAACCCCAAAAACCATCCTCATCAAGTATGTTCGAAAGGTAAAATCGAAAATCTTTTATTCTCCTTTCAAAGTTTCACCATTTCATGCATATTTTTCTACTCCTACACCATTCTATGGATAGATTATGAATCATATGTTCATACCAATGATATTGATGATGATGGTGGTAAGCTTTCACCCAAAAACAACATGCATGTTACAAATGGTGAAGTCTCATGACCCAAACCTATGTTAAAATCAAAATAACCCACTTTTATACTAGTTTTGTTGGAGATATCACAATATGAACCTAAGATTTCTTTCAAAAACGATTTTTTTTACTTTTCAAACCAATGCATGGCCTTAAACCAACATGCATGTGTTGATCTTGAAGCCTAGATGTTTGATGACCAAAATATATTGTTAAAAGCTTCAAATTTATGCATGAAAGATTTTAATCTAACAAACTATCGAAAACTCATTATTAACCCAAATTTGATTTTTCCCAGAATCCCAACAACAAAATAAGAAGAAACAAAAGAAACAATTATATAACCTCCATCGTATGGATGTTTTTGGAGGAGTCATTATGGTTTCAAGAAGCCTCCTGGTTGCAGATAAGAAAAAGATTTGAGTTAGGAATTAAATCTATAATTTAATTATTCAAATCTAACTTTGTTTACAAGTTACCTAATATATAAATAAGACCCCTTAGCTCCTTAATTTGGTGACATTTTCCCTTAAAAAAGATAGAGAACAAAATTCTCATCATCTCTTCACTCTCATTCTTCATTCTAAGGTTTTTAGAGTTTTGGGTGTGAGCCAAATTTAGAAATATAGGCTGCTAATAACTCTCTTCCAACCCCAAAAACCATCCTCATCAAGTATGTTTGAATGGTAAAATCGAAAATCTCTTATTCTCCTTTCAAAGTTTCACCATTTCATGCATATTTTTCTACTCCTACACCATTCTATGGATAGATTATGAATCAATGTTCATACCAATGATATTGATGATGATGGTGGTAAGCTTTCATCCAAAAACAACATGCATGTTACAAATGGTGAAGTCTCATGACCCAAACCTATGTTAAAATCAAAATAACCCACTTTTATACTAGTTTTGTTGGAGATATCACAATATGAACCTAAGATTTCTTTCAAAAACGATTTTTTTTTACTTTTCAAACCAATGCATGGCCTTAAACCAACATGCATGTGTTGATCTTGAAGCCTAGATGTTTGATGACCAAAATATATTGTTAAAAGCTTCAAATTTATGCATGAAAGATTTTAATCTAACAAACTATCGAAAACTAATTATTAACCCAAATTTTATTTTTCCCAGAATCCCAACAACAAAATAAGAAGAAACAAAAGAAACAATTATATAACCTCCATCGTATGGATGTTTTTGGAGGAGTCATTATGGTTTCAAGAACCCTCCTGGTTGCAGATAAGAAAAAGATTTGAATTAGGAATTAAATCTATTCTTTAATTATTCAAATCTAACTTTGTTTACAAGTTACTTAAACTATAAATAAGACCCCTTAGCTCCTTAATTTCGTGGCTTTTTACCTTAAAAAAGATAGAGAACAAAATTCTCATCATCTCTTCTCTCTCATTCTTCATTCTAAGGTTTCTAGAGTTTTGGGTGTGAGCCAAATTTAGAAATATAGGCTGCTAATAACTCTCTTTCAACCGCAAAAACCATCCTCATCAAGTATGTTCGAAAGGTAAAATCGAAAATCTCTTATTCTCCTTTCAAAGTTTCACCATTTCATGCATATTTTTCTACTCCTACACCATTCTATGGATAGATTATGAATCATATGTTCATACCAATGATATTGATGATGATGGTGGTAAGCTTTCACCCAAAAACAACATGCATGTTACAAATGGTGAAGTCTCATGACCCAAACCTATGTTAAAATCAAAATAACCCACTTTTATACTAGTTTTGTTGGAGATATCACAATATGAACCTAAGATTTCTTTCAAAAACGATTTTTTTTTACTTTTCAAACCAATGCATGGCCTTAAACCAACATGCATGTGTTGATCTTGAAGCCTAGATGTTTGATGACCAAAATATATTGTTAAAAGCTTCAAATTTATGCATGAAAGATTTTAATCTAACAAACTATCGAAAACTCATTATTAACCCAAATTTGATTTTTCCCAGAATCCCAACAACAAAATAAGAAGAAACAAAAGAAACAATTATATAACCTCCATCGTATGGATGTTTTTGGAGGAGTCATTATGGTTTCAAGAAGCCTCCTGGTTGCAGATAAGAAAAAGATTTGAATTAGGAATTAAATCTATTATTTAATTATTCAAATCTAACTTTGTTTACAAGTTACCTAATATATAAATAAGACCCCTTAGCTCCTTAATTTCGTGGCTTTTTCCCTTAAAAAAGATAGAGAACAAAATTCTCATCATCTCTTCACTCTCATTCTTCATTCTAAGGTTTCTAGAGTTTTGGGTGTGAGCCAAATTTAGAAATATAGGCTGCTAATAACTCTCTTCCAACCCCAAAAACCATCCTCATCAAGTATGTTCGAAAGGTAAAATCGAAAATCTTTTATTCTCCTTTCAAAGTTTCACCATTTCATGCATATTTTTCTACTCCTACACCATTCTATGGATAGATTATGAATCATATGTTCATACCAATGATATTGATGATGATGGTGGTAAGCTTTCACCCAAAAACAACATGCATGTTACAAATGGTGAAGTCTCATGACCCAAACCTATGTTAAAATCAAAATAACCCACTTTTATACTAGTTTTGTTGGAGATATCACAATATGAACCTAAGATTTCTTTCAAAAACGATTTTTTTTTACTTTTCAAACCAATGCATGGCCTTAAACCAACATGCATGTGTTGATCTTGAAGCCTAGATGTTTGATGACCAAAATATATTGTTAAAAGCTTCAAATTTATGCATGAAAGATTTTAATCTAACAAACTATCGAAAACTCATTATTAACCCAAATTTGATTTTTCCCAGAATCCCAACAGCAAAATAAGAAGAAACAAAAGAAACAATTATATAACCTCCATCGTATGGATGTTTTTGGAGGAGTCATTATGGTTTCAAGAAGCCTCCTGGTTGCAGATAAGAAAAAGATTTGAATTAGGAATTAAATCTATTATTTAATTATTCAAATCTAACTTTGTTTACAAGTTACCTAATATATAAATAAGACCCCTTAGCTCCTTAATTTCGTGGCTTTTTCCCTTAAAAAAGATAGAGAACAAAATTCTCATCATCCCTTCACTCTCATTCTTCATTCTAAGGTTTCTAGAGTTTTGGGTGTGAGCCAAATTTAGAAATATAGGCTGCTAATAACTCTCTTCCAACCCCAAAAACCATCCTCATCAAGTATGTTCGAAAGGTAAAATCAAAAATCTTTTATTCTCCTTTCAAAGTTTCACCATTTCATGCATATTTTTCTACTCCTACACCATTCTATGGATAGATTATGAATCATATGTTCATACCAATGATATTGATGATGATGGTGGTAAGCTTTCACCCAAAAACAACATGCATGTTACAAATGGTGAAGTCTCATGACCCAAACCTATGTTAAAATCAAAATAACCCACTTTTATACTAGTTTTGTTGGAGATATCACAATATGAACCCAAGATTTCTTTCAAAAACGATTTTTTTTTACTTTTCAAACCAATGCATGGCCTTAAACCAACATGCATGTGTTGATCTTGAAGCCTAGATGTTTGATGACCAAAATATATTGTTAAAAGCTTCAAATTTATGCATGAAAGATTTTAATCTAACAAACTATCGAAAACTCATTATTAACCCAAATTTGATTTTTCCCAGAATCCCAACAGCAAAATAAGAAGAAACAAAAGAAACAATTATATAACCTCCATCGTATGGATGTTTTTGGAGGAGTCATTATGGTTTCAAGAAGCCTCCTGGTTGCAAATAAGAAAAAGATTTGAATTAGGAATTAAATCTATTATTTAATTATTCAAATCTAACTTTGTTTACAAGTTACCTAATATATAAATAAGACCCCTTAGCTCCTTAATTTCGTGGCTTTTTCCCTTAAAAAAGATAGAGAACAAAATTCTCATCATCTCTTCACTCTCATTCTTCATTCTAAGGTTTCTAGAGTTTTGGGTGTGAGCCAAATTTAGAAATATAGGCTGCTAATAACTCTCTTCCAACCCCAAAAACCATCCTCATCAAGTATGTTCGAAAGGTAAAATCAAAAATCTTTTATTCTCCTTTCAAAGTTTCACCATTTCATGCATATTTTTCTACTCCTACACCATTCTATGGATAGATTATGAATCATATGTTCATACCAATGATATTGATGATGATGGTGGTAAGCTTTCACCCAAAAACAACATGCATGTTACAAATGGTGAAGTCTCATGACCCAAACCTATGTTAAAATCAAAATAACCCACTTTTATACTAGTTTTGTTGGAGATATCACAATATGAACCTAAGATTTCTTTCAAAAACGATTTTTTTTTACTTTTCAAACCAATGCATGGCCTTAAACCAACATGCATGTGTTGATCTTGAAGCCTAGATGTTTGATGACCAAAATATATTGTTAAAAGCTTCAAATTTATGCATGAAAGATTTTAATCTAACAAACTATCGAAAACTCATTATTAACCCAAATTTGATTTTTCCCAGAATCCCAACAACAAAATAAGAAGAAACAAAAGAAACAATTATATAACCTCCATCGTATGGATGTTTTTGGAGGAGTCATTATGGTTTCAAGAAGCTTCCTGGTTGCAGATAAGAAAAAGATTTGAATTAGGAATTAAATCTATTATTTAATTATTCAAATCTAACTTTGTTTACAAGTTACCTAATATATAAATAAGACCCCTTAGCTCCTTAATTTCGTGGCTTTTTCCCTTAAAAAAGATAGAGAACAAAATTCTCATCATCTCTTCACTCTCATTCTTCATTCTAAGGTTTCTAGAGTTTTGGGTGTGAGCCAAATTTAGAAATATAGGCTGCTAATAACTCTCTTCCAACCCCAAAAACCATCCTCATCAAGTATGTTCGAAAGGTAAAATCGAAAATCTTTTATTCTCCTTTCAAAGTTTCAGCATTTCATGCATATTTTTCTACTCCTACACCATTCTATGGATAGATTATGAATCATATGTTCATACCAATGATATTGATGATGATGGTGGTAAGCTTTCACCCAAAAACAACATGCATGTTACAAATGGTGAAGTCTCATGACCCAAACCTATGTTAAAATCAAAATAACCCACTTTTATACTAGTTTTGTTGGAGATATCACAATATGAACCTAAGATTTCTTTCAAAAACGATTTTTTTTTACTCATCAAACCAATGCATGGCCTTAAACCAACATGCATGTGTTGATCTTGAAGCCTAGATGTTTGATGACCAAAATATATTGTTAAAAGCTTCAAATTTATGCATGAAAGATTTTAATCTAACAAACTATCGAAAACTCATTATTAACCCAAATTTGATTTTTCCCAGAATCCCAACAGCAAAATAAGAAGAAACAAAAGAAACAATTATATAACCTCCATCGTATGGATGTTTTTGGAGGAGTCATTATGGTTTCAAGAAGCCTCCTGGTTGCAGATAAGAAAAAGATTTGAATTAGGAATTAAATCTATTATTTAATTATTCAAATCTAACTTTGTTTACAAGTTACCTAATATATAAATAAGACCCCTTAGCTCCTTAATTTCGTGGCTTTTTCCCTTAAAAAAGATAGAGAACAAAATTCTCATCATCTCTTCACTCTCATTCTTCATTCTAAGGTTTCTAGAGTTTTGGGTGTGAGCCAAATTTAGAAATATAGGCTGCTAATAACTCTCTTCCAACCCCAAAAACCATCCTCATCAAGTATGTTCGAAAGGTAAAATCGAAAATCTTTTATTCTCCTTTCAAAGTTTCACCATTTCATGCATATTTTTCTACTCCTACACCATTCTATGGATAGATTATGAATCATATGTTCATACCAATGATATTGATGATGATGGTGGTAAGCTTTCACCCAAAAACAACATGCATGTTACAAATGGTGAAGTCTCATGACCCAAACCTATGTTAAAATCAAAATAACCCACTTTTATACTAGTTTTGTTGGAGATATCACAATATGAACCTAAGATTTCTTTCAAAAACGATTTTTTTTACTTTTCAAACCAATGCATGGCCTTAAACCAACATGCATGTGTTGATCTTGAAGCCTAGATGTTTGATGACCAAATTATATTGTTAAAAGCTTCAAATTTATGCATGAAAGATTTTAATCTAACAAACTATCGAAAACTCATTATTAACCCAAATTTGATTTTTCCCAGAATCCCAACAACAAAATAAGAAGAAACAAAAGAAACAATTATATAACCTCCATCGTATGGATGTTTTTGGAGGAGTCATTATGGTTTCAAGAAGCCTCCTGGTTGCAGATAAGAAAAAGATTTGAATTAGGAATTAAATCTATTATTTAATTATTCAAATCTAACTTTGTTTACAAGTTACCAAATATATAAATAAGACCCCTTAGCTCCTTAATTTCGTGGCTTTTTTCCCTTAAAAAAGATAGAGAACAAAATTCTCATCATCTCTTCACTCTCATTCTTCATTCTAAGGTTTCTAGAGTTTTGGGTGTGAGCCAAATTTAGAAATATAGGCTGCTAATAACTCTCTTCCAACCCCAAAAACCATCCTCATCAAGTATGTTCGAAAGGTAAAATCGAAAATCTTTTATTCTCCTTTCAAAGTTTCACCATTTCATGCATATTTTTCTACTCCTACACCATTCTATGGATAGATTATGAATCAATGTTCATACCAATGATATTGATGATGATGGTGGTAAGCTTTCACCCAAAAACAACATGCATGTTACAAATGGTGAAGTCTCATGACCCAAACCTATGTTAAAATCAAAATAACCCACTTTTATACTAGTTTTGTTGGAGATATCACAATATGAACCTAAGATTTCTTTCAAAAACGATTTTTTTTTACTTTTCAAACCAATGCATGGCCTTAAACCAACATGCATGTGTTGATCTTGAAGCCTAGATGTTTGATGACCAAAATATATTGTTAAAAGCTTCAAATTTATGCATGAAAGATTTTAATCTAACAAACTATCGAAAACTCATTATTAACCCAAATTTGATTTTTCCCAGAATCCCAACAACAAAATAAGAAGAAACAAAAGAAACAATTATATAACCTCCATCGTATGGATGTTTTTGGACGATTCATTATGGTTTCAAGAAGCCTCCTGGTTGCAGATAAGAAAAAGATTTGAGTTAGGAATTAAATCTATAATTTAATTATTCAAATCTAACTTTGTTTACAAGTTACCTAATATATAAATAAGACCCCTTAGCTCCTTAATTTGGTGACATTTTCCCTTAAAAAAGATAGAGAACAAAATTCTCATCATCTCTTCACTCTCATTCTTCATTCTAAGGTTTTTAGAGTTTTGGGTGTGAGCCAAATTTAGAAATATAGGCTGCTAATAACTCTCTTCCAACCCCAAAAACCATCCTCATCAAGTATGTTCGAATGGTAAAATCGAAAATCTCTTATTCTCCTTTCAAAGTTTCACCATTTCATGCATATTTTTCTACTCCTACACCATTCTATGGATAGATTATGAATCAATGTTCATACCAATGATATTGATGATGATGGTGGTAAGCTTTCACCCAAAAACAACATGCATGTTACAAATGGTGAAGTCTCATGACCCAAACCTATGTTAAAATCAAAATAACCCACTTTTATACTAGTTTTGTTGGAGATATCACAATATGAACCTAAGATTTCTTTCAAAAACGATTTTTTTTTACTTTTCAAACCAATGCATGGCCTTAAACCAACATGCATGTGTTGATCTTGAAGCCTAGATGTTTGATGACCAAAATATATTGTTAAAAGCTTCAAATTTATGCATGAAAGATTTTAATCTAACAAACTATCGAAAACTCATTATTAACCCAAATTTGATTTTTCCCAGAATCCCAACAACAAAATAAGAAGAAACAAAAGAAACAATTATATAACCTCCATCGTATGGATGTTTTTGGAGGAGTCATTATGGTTTCAAGAAGCTTCCTGGTTGCAGATAAGAAAAAGATTTGAATTAGGAATTAAATCTATTATTTAATTATTCAAATCTAACTTTGTTTACAAGTTACCTAATATATAAATAAGACCCCTTAGCTCCTTAATTTCTTGGCTTTTTCCCTTAAAAAAGATAGAGAACAAAATTCTCATCATCTCTTCACTCTCATTCTTCATTCTAAGGTTTCTAGAGTTTTGGGTGTGAGCCAAATTTAGAAATATAGGCTGCTAATAACTCTCTTCCAACCCCAAAAACCATCCTCATCAAGTATGTTCGAAAGGTAAAATCGAAAATCTTTTATTCTCCTTTCAAAGTTTCACCATTTCATGCATATTTTTCTACTCCTACACCATTCTATGGATAGATTATGAATCATATGTTCATACCAATGATATTGATGATGATGGTGGTAAGCTTTCACACAAAAACAACATGCATGTTACAAATGGTGAAGTCTCATGACCCAAACCTATGTTAAAATCAAAATAACCCACTTTTATACTAGTTTTGTTGGAGATATCACAATATGAACCTAAGATTTCTTTCAAAAACGATTTTTTTTTACTTTTCAAACCAATGCATGGCCTTAAACCAACATGCATGTGTTGATCTTGAAGCCTAGATGTTTGATGACCAAAATATATTGTTAAAAGCTTCAAATTTACGCATGAAAGATTTTAATCTAACAAACTATCGAAAACTCATTATTAACCCAAATTTGATTTTTCCCAGAATCCCAACAACAAAATAAGAAGAAACAAAAGAAACAATTATATAACCTCCATCGTATGGATGTTTTTGGAGGAGTCATTATGGTTTCAAGAAGCCTCCTGGTTGCAGATAAGAAAAAGATTTGAATTAGGAATTAAATCTATTATTTAATTATTCAAATCTAACTTTGTTTACAAGTTACCTAATATATAAATAAGACCCCTTAGCTCCTTAATTTCGTGGCTTTTTCCCTTAAAAAAGACAGAGAACAAAATTCTCATCATCTCTTCACTCTCATTCTTCATTCTAAGGTTTCTAGAGTTTTGGGTGTGAGCCAAATTTAGAAATATAGGCTGCTAATAACTCTCTTCCAACCCCAAAAACCATCCTCATCAAGTATGTTCGAAAGGTAAAATCGAAAATCTTTTATTCTCCTTTCAAAGTTTCACCATTTCATGCATATTTTTCTACTCCTACACCATTCTATGGATAGATTATGAATCATATGTTCATACCAATGATATTGATGATGATGATGGTAAGCTTTCACCCAAAAACAACATGCATGTTACAAATGGTGAAGTCTCATGACCCAAACCTATGTTAAAATCAAAATAACCCACTTTTATACTAGTTTTGTTGGAGATATCACAATATGAACCTAAGATTTCTTTCAAAAACGATTTTTTTTTACTTTTCAAACCAATGCATGGGCTTAAACCAACATGCATGTGTTGATCTTGAAGCCTAGATGTTTGATGACCAAAATATATTGTTAAAAGCTTCAAATTTATGCATGAAAGATTTTAATCTAACAAACTATCGAAAACTCATTATTAACCCAAATTTGATTTTTCCCAGAATCCCAACAACAAAATAAGAAGAAACAAAAGAAACAATTATATAACCTCCATCGTATGGATGTTTTTGGAGGAGTCATTATGGTTTCAAGAAGCCTCCTGGTTGCAGATAAGAAAAAGATTTGAGTTAGGAATTAAATCTATAATTTAATTATTCAAATCTAACTTTGTTTACAAGTTACCTAATATATAAATAAGACCCCTTAGCTCCTTAATTTGGTGACATTTTCCCTTAAAAAAGATAGAGAACAAAATTCTCATCATCTCTTCACTCTCATTCTTCATTCTAAGGTTTTTAGAGTTTTGGGTGTGAGCCAAATTTAGAAATATAGGCTGCTAATAACTCTCTTCCAACCCCAAAAACCATCCTCATCAAGTATGTTCGAATGGTAAAATCGAAAATCTCTTATTCTCCTTTCAAAGTTTCACCATTTCATGCATATTTTTCTACTCCTACACCATTCTATGGATAGATTATGAATCAATGTTCATACCAATGATATTGATGATGATGGTGGTAAGCTTTCATCCAAAAACAACATGCATGTTACAAATGGTGAAGTCTCATGACCCAAACCTATGTTAAAATCAAAATAACCCACTTTTATACTAGTTTTGTTGGAGATATCATAATATGAACCTAAGATTTCTTTCAAAAACGATTTTTTTTTTTACTTTTCAAACCAATGCATGGCCTTAAACCAACATGCATGTGTTGATCTTGAAGCCTAGATGTTTGATGACCAAAATATATTGTTAAAAGCTTCAAATTTATGCATGAAAGATTTTAATCTAACAAACTATCGAAAACTCATTATTAACCCAAATTTGATTTTTCCCAGAATCCCAACAACAAAATAAGAAGAAACAAAAGAAACAATTATATAACATCCATCGTATGGATGTTTTTGGAGGAGTCATTATGGTTTCTAGAACCCTCCTGGTTGCAGATAAGAAAAAGATTTGAATTAGGAATTAAATCTATTATTTAATTATTCAAATCTAACTTTGTTTACAAGTTACCTAAACTATAAATAAGACCCCTTAGCTCCTTAATTTCGTGGCTTTTTACCTTAAAAAAGATAGAGAACAAAATTCTCATCATCTCTTCTCTCTCATTCTTCATTCTATGGTTTCTAGAGTTTTGGGTGTGAGCCAAATTTAGAAATATAGGCTGCTAATAACTCTCTTTCAACCCCAAAAACCATCCTCATCAAGTATGTTCGAAAGGTAAAATCGAAAATCTCTTATTCTCCTTTCAAAGTTTCACCATTTCATGCATATTTTTCTACTCTTACACCATTCTATGGATAGATTATGAATCATATGTTCATACCAATGATATTGATGATGATGGTGGTAAGCTTTCACCCAAAAACAACATGCATGTTACAAATGGTGAAGTCTCATGACCCAAACCTATGTTAAAATCAAAATAACCCACTTTTATACTAGTTTTGTTGGAGATATCACAATATGAACCTAAGATTTCTTTCAAAAACGATTTTTTTTTTTACTTTTCAAACCAATGCATGGCCTTAAACCAACATGCATGTGTTGATCTTGAAGCCTAGATGTTTGATGACCAAAATATATTGTTAAAAGCTTCAAATTTATGCATGAAAGATTTTAATCTAACAAACTATCGAAAACTCATTATTAACCCAAATTTGATTTTTCCCAGAATCCCAACAACAAAATAAGAAGAAACAAAAAAAACAATTATATAACATCCATCGTATGGATGTTTTTGGAGAAGTCATTATGGTTTCTAGAACCCTCCTGGTTGCAGATAAGAAAAAGATTTGAATTAGGAATTAAATCTATTATTTAATTATTCAAATCTAACTTTGTTTACAAGTTACCTAAACTATAAATAAGACCCCTTAGCTCCTTAATTTCGTGGCTTTTTACCTTAAAAAAGATAGAGAACAAAATTCTCATCATCTCTTCTCTCTCATTCTTCATTCTATGGTTTCTAGAGTTTTGGGTGTGAGCCAAATTTAGAAATATAGGCTGCTAATAACTCTCTTCCAACCCCAAAAACCATCCTCATCAAGTATGTTCGAAAGGTAAAATCGAAAATCTCTTATTCTCCTTTCAAAGTTTCACCATTTCATGCATATTTTTCTACTCCTACACCATTCTATGGATAGATTATGAATCATATGTTCATACCAATGATATTGATGATGATGGTGGTAAGCTTTCACCCAAAAACAACATGCATGTTACAAATGGTGAAGTCTCATGACCCAAACCTATGTTAAAATCAAAATAACCCACTTTTATACTAGTTTTGTTGGAGATATCACAATATGAACCTAAGATTTCTTTCAAAAATGATTTTTTTTTTTACTTTTCAAACCAATGCATGGCCTTAAACCAACATGCATGTGTTGATCTTGAAGCCTAGATGTTTGATGACCAAAATATATTGTTAAAAGCTTCAAATTTATGCATGAAAGATTTTAATCTAACAAACTATCGAAAACTAATTATTAACCCAAATTTGATTTTTCCCAGAATCCCAACAACAAAATAAGAAGAAACAAAAGAAACAATTATATAACCTCCATCGTATGGATGTTTTTGGAGGAGTCATTATGGTTTCAAGAACCCTCCTGGTTGCAGATAAGAAAAAGATTTGAATTAGGAATTAAATCTATTATTTAATTATTCAAATCTAACTTTGTTTACAAGTTACCTAAACTATAAATAAGACCCCTTAGCTCCTTAATTTCGTGGCTTTTTACCTTAAAAAAGATAGAGAACAAAATTCTCATCATCTCTTCTCTCTCATTCTTCATTCTAAGGTTTCTAGAGTTTTGGGTGTGAGCCAAATTTAGAAATATAGGCTGCTAATAACTCTCTTTCAACCGCAAAAACCATCCTCATCAAGTATGTTCGAAAGGTAAAATCGAAAATCTCTTATTCTCCTTTCAAAGTTTCACCATTTCATGCATATTTTTCTACTCCTACACCATTCTATGGATAGATTATGAATCATATGTTCATACCAATGATATTGATGATGATGGTGGTAAGCTTTCACCCAAAAACAACATGCATGTTACAAATGGTGAAGTCTCATGACCCAAACCTATGTTAAAATCAAAATAACCCACTTTTATACTAGTTTTGTTGGAGATATCACAATATGAACCTAAGATTTCTTTCAAAAACGATTTTTTTTTACTTTTCAAACCAATGCATGGCCTTAAACCAACATGCATGTGTTGATCTTGAAGCCTAGATGTTTGATGACCAAAATATATTGTTAAAAGCTTCAAATTTATGCATGAAAGATTTTAATCTAACAAACTATCGAAAACTCATTATTAACCCAAATTTGATTTTTCCCAGAATCCCAACAACAAAATAAGAAGAAACAAAAGAAACAATTATATAACCTCCATCGTATGGATGTTTTTGGAGGAGTCATTATGGTTTCAAGAAGCCTCCTGGTTGCAGATAAGAAAAAGATTTGAATTAGGAATTAAATCTATTATTTAATTATTCAAATCTAACTTTGTTTACAAGTTACCTAATATATAAATAAGACCCCTTAGCTCCTTAATTTCGTGGCTTTTTCCCTTAAAAAAGATAGAGAACAAAATTCTCATCATCTCTTCACTCTCATTCTTCATTCTAAGGTTTCTAGAGTTTTGGGTGTGAGCCAAATTTAGAAATATAGGCTGCTAATAACTCTCTTCCAACCCCAAAAACCATCCTCATCAAGTATGTTCGAAAGGTAAAATCGAAAATCTTTTATTCTCCTTTCAAAGTTTCACCATTTCATGCATATTTTTCTACTCCTACACCATTCTATGGATAAATTATGAATCATATGTTCATACCAATGATATTGATGATGATGGTGGTAAGCTTTCACCCAAAAACAACATGCATGTTACAAATGGTGAAGTCTCATGACCCAAACCTATGTTAAAATCAAAATAACCCACTTTTATACTAGTTTTGTTGGAGATATCACAATATGAACCTAAGATTTCTTTCAAAAACGATTTTTTTTTACTTTTCAAACCAATGCATGGCCTTAAACCAACATGCATGTGTTGATCTTGAAGCCTAGATGTTTGATGACCAAAATATATTGTTAAAAGCTTCAAATTTATGCCTGAAAGATTTTAATCTAACAAACTATCGAAAACTCATTATTAACCCAAATTTGATTTTTCCCAGAATCCCAACAACAAAATAAGAAGAAACAAAAGAAACAATTATATAACCTCCATTGTATGGATGTTTTTGGAGGAGTCATTATGGTTTCAAGAAGCCTCCTGGTTGCAGATAAAAAAAGATTTGAGTTAGGAATTAAATCTATTATTTAATTATTCAAATCTAACTTTGTTTACAAGTTACCTAATATATAAATAAGACCCCTTAGCTCCTTAATTTCGTGGCTTTTTCCCTTAAAAAAGATAGAGAACAAAATTCTCATCATCTCTTCACTCTCATTCTTCATTCTAAGGTTTTTAGAGTTTTGGGTGTGAGCCAAATTTAGAAATATAGGCTGCTAATAACTCTCTTCCAACCCCAAAAACCATCCTCATCAAGTATGTTCGAATGGTAAAATCGAAAATCTCTTATTCTCCTTTCAAAGTTTCACCATTTCATGCATATTTTTCTACTCCTACACCATTCTATGGATGGATTATGAATCAATGTTCATACCAATGATATTGATGATGATGGTGGTAAGCTTTCACCCAAAAACAACATGCATGTTACAAATGGTGAAGTCTCATGACCCAAACCTATGTTAAAATCAAAATAACCCACTTTTATACTAGTTTTGTTGGAGATATCACAATATGAACCTAAGATTTCTTTCAAAAACGATTTTTTTTTTACTTTTCAAACCAATGCATGGCCTTAAACCAACATGCATGTGTTGATCTTGAAGCCTAGATGTTTGATGACCAAAATATATTGTTAAAAGCTTCAAATTTATGCATGAAAGATTTTAATCTAACAAACTATCGAAAACTCATTATTAACCTAAATTTGATTTTTCCCAGAATCCCAACAACAAAATAAGAAGAAACAAAAGAAACAATTATATAACATCCATCGTATGGATGTTTTTGGAGGAGTCATTATGGTTTCTAGAACCCTCCTGGTTGCAGATAAGAAAAAGATTTGAATTAGGAATTAAATCTATTATTTAATTATTCAAATCTAACTTTGTTTACAAGTTACCTAAACTATAAATAAGACCCCTTAGCTCCTTAATTTCGTGGCTTTTTACCTTAAAAAAGATAGAGAACAAAATTCTCATCATCTCTTCTCTCTCATTCTTCATTCTAAGGTTTCTAGAGTTTTGGGTGTGAGCCAAATTTAGAAATATAGGCTGCTAATAACTCTCTTCCAACCCCAAAAACCATCCTCATCAAGTATGTTCGAAAGGTAAAATCGAAAATCTTTTATTCTCCTTTCAAAGTTTCACCATTTCATGCATATTTTTCTACTCCTACACCATTCTATGGATAGATTATGAATCATATGTTCATACCAATGATATTGATGATGATGGTGGTAAGCTTTCACCCAAAAACAACATGCATGTTACAAATGGTGAAGTCTCATGACCCAAACCTATGTTAAAATCAAAATAACCCACTTTTATACTAGTTTTGTTGGAGATATCACAATATGAACCTAAGATTTCTTTCAAAAACGATTTTTTTTACTTTTCAAACCAATGCATGGCCTTAAACCAACATGCATGTGTTGATCTTGAAGCCTAGATGTTTGATGACCAAAATATATTGTTAAAAGCTTCAAATTTATGCATGAAAGATTTTAATCTAACAAACTATCGAAAACTCATTATTAACCCAAATTTGATTTTTCCCAGAATCCCAACAACAAAATAAGAAGAAACAAAAGAAACAATTATATAACCTCCATCGTATGGATGTTTTTGGAGGAGTCATTATGGTTTCAAGAACCCTCCTGGTTGCAGATAAGAAAAAGATTTGAGTTAGGAATTAAATCTATTATTTAATTATTCAAATCTAACTTTGTTTACAAGTTACCTAATATATAAATAAGACCCCTTAGCTCCTTAATTTCGTGGCTTTTTCCCTTAAAAAAGATAGAGAACAAAATTCTCATCATCTCTTCACTCTCATTCTTCATTCTAAGGTTTTTAGAGTTTTGGGTGTGAGCCAAATTTAGAAATATAGGCTGCTAATAACTCTCTTCCAACCCCAAAAACCATCCTCATCAAGTATGTTCGAATGGTAAAATCGAAAATCTCTGATTCTCCTTTCAAAGTTTCACCATTTCATGCATATTTTTCTACTCCTACACCATTCTATGGATAGATTATGAATCAATGTTCATACCAATGATATTGATGATGATGGTGGTAAGCTTTCACCCAAAAACAATATGCATGTTACAAATGGTGAAGTCTCATGACCCAAACCTATGTTAAAATCAAAATAACCCACTTTTATACTAGTTTTGTTGGAGATATCACAATATGAACCTAAGATTTCTTTCAAAAACGATTTTTTTTACTTTTCAAACCAATGCATGGCCTTAAACCAACATGCATGTGTTGATCTTGAAGCCTAGATGTTTGATGACCAAAATATATTGTTAAAAGCTTCAAATTTATGCATGAAAGATTTTAATCTAACAAACTATCGAAAACTCATTATTAACCCAAATTTGATTTTTCCCAGAATCCCAACAACAAAATAAGAAGAAACAAAAGAAACAATTATATAACCTCCATCGTATGGATGTTTTTGGAGGAGTCATTATGGTTTCAAGAACCCTCCTGGTTGCAGATAAGAAAAAGATTTGAGTTAGGAATTAAATCTATTATTTAATTATTCAAATCTAACTTTGTTTACAAGTTACCTAATATATAAATAAGACCCCTTAGCTCCTTAATTTCGTGGCTTTTTCCCTTAAAAAAGATAGAGAACAAAATTCTCATCATCTCTTCACTCTCATTCTTCATTCTAAGGTTTTTAGAGTTTTGGGTGTGAGCCAAATTTAGAAATATAGGCTGCTAATAACTCTCTTCCAACCCCAAAAACCATCCTCATCAAGTATGTTCGAATGGTAAAATCGAAAATCTCTGATTCTCCTTTCAAAGTTTCACCATTTCATGCATATTTTTCTACTCCTACACCATTCTATGGATAGATTATGAATCAATGTTCATACCAATGATATTGATGATGATGGTGGTAAGCTTTCACCCAAAAACAACATGCATGTTACAAATGGTGAAGTCTCATGACCCAAACCTATGTTAAAATCAAAATAACCCACTTTTATACTAGTTTTGTTGGAGATATCACAATATGAACCTAAGATTTCTTTCAAAAACGATTTTTTTTACTTTTCAAACCAATGCATGGCCTTAAACCAACATGCATGTGTTGATCTTGAAGCCTAGATGTTTGATGACCAAAATATATTGTTAAAAGCTTCAAATTTATGCATGAAAGATTTTAATCTAACAAACTATCGAAAACTCATTATTAACCCAAATTTGATTTTTCCCAGAATCCCAACAACAAAATAAGAAGAAACAAAAGAAACAATTATATAACCTCCATCGTATGGATGTTTTTGGTGGAGTCATTATGGTTTCTAGAACCCTCCTGGTTGCAGATAAGAAAAAGATTTGAATTAGGAATTAAATCTATTATTTAATTATTCAAATCTAACTTTGTTTACAAGTTACCTAAACTATAAATAAGACCCCTTAGCTCCTTAATTTCGTGGCTTTTTACCTTAAAAAAGATAGAGAACAAAATTCTCATCATCTCTTCTCTCTCATTCTTCATTCTATGGTTTCTAGAGTTTTGGGTGTGAGCCAAATTTAGAAATATAGGCTGCTAATAACTCTCTTCCAACCCCAAAAACCATCCTCATCAAGTATGTTCGAAAGGTAAAATCGAAAATCTCTTATTCTCCTTTCAAAGTTTCACCATTTCATGCATATTTTTCTACTCCTACACCATTCTATGGATAGATTATGAATCATATGTTCATACCAATGATATTGATGATGATGGTGGTAAGCTTTCACCCAAAAACAACATGCATGTTACAAATGGTGAAGTCTCATGACCCAAACCTATGTTAAAATCAAAATAACCCACTTTTATACTAGTTTTGTTGGAGATATCACAATATGAACCTAAGATTTCTTTCAAAAATGATTTTTTTTTTTACTTTTCAAACCAATGCATGGCCTTAAACCAACATGCATGTGTTGATCTTGAAGCCTAGATGTTTGATGACCAAAATATATTGTTAAAAGCTTCAAATTTATGCATGAAAGATTTTAATCTAACAAACTATCGAAAACTCATTATTAACCCAAATTTGATTTTTCCCAGAATCCCAACAACAAAATAAGAAGAAACAAAAGAAACAATTATATAACCTCCATCGTATGGATGTTTTTGGAGGAGTCATTATGGTTTCAAGAACCCTCCTGGTTGCAGATAAGAAAAAGATTTGAATTAGGAATTAAATCTATTATTTAATTATTCAAATCTAACTTTGTTTACAAGTTACCTAAACTATAAATAAGACCCCTTAGCTCCTTAATTTCGTGGCTTTTTACCTTAAAAAAGATAGAGAACAAAATTCTCATCATCTCTTCTCTCTCATTCTTCATTCTAAGGTTTCTAGAGTTTTGGGTGTGAGCCAAATTTAGAAATATAGGCTGCTAATAACTCTCTTCCAACCTCAAAAACCATCCTCATCAAGTATGTTCGAAAGGTAAAATCGAAAATCTCTTATTCTCCTTTCAAAGTTTCACCATTTCATGCATATTTTTCTACTCCTACACCATTCTATGGATAGATTATGAATCATATGTTCATACCAATGATATTGATGATGATGGTGGTAAGCTTTCACCCAAAAACAACATGCATGTTACAAATGGTGAAGTCTCATGACCCAAACCTATGTTAAAATCAAAATAACCCACTTTTATACTAGTTTTGTTGGAGATATCACAATATGAACCTAAGATTTCTTTCAAAAACGATTTTTTTTTACTTTTCAAACCAATGCATGGCCTTAAACCAACATGCATGTGTTGATCTTGAAGCCTAGATGTTTGATGACCAAAATATATTGTTAAAAGCTTCAAATTTATGCATGAAAGATTTTAATCTAACAAACTATCGAAAACTCATTATTAACCCAAATTTGATTTTTCCCAGAATCCCAACAACAAAATAAGAAGAAACAAAAGAAACAATTATATAACCTCCATCGTATGGATGTTTTTGGAGGAGTCATTATGGTTTCAAGAAGCCTCCTGGTTGCAGATAAGAAAAAGATTTGAATTAGAAATTAAATCTATTATTTAATTATTCAAATCTAACTTTGTTTACAAGTTACCTAAACTATAAATAAGACCCCTTAGCTCCTTAATTTCGTGGCTTTTTACTTTAAAAAAGATAGAGAACAAAATTCTCATCATCTCTTCTCTCTCATTCTTCATTCTAAGGTTTCTAGAGTTTTGGGTGTGAGCCAAATTTAGAAATATAGGCTGCTAATAACTCTCTTCCAACCCCAAAAACCATCCTCATCAAGTATGTTCGAAAGGTAAAATCGAAAATCTCTTATTCTCCTTTCAAAGTTTCACCATTTCATGCATATTTTTCTACTCCTACACCATTCTATGGATAGATTATGAATCATATGTTCATACCAATGATATTGATGATGATGGTGGTAAGCTTTCACCCAAAAACAACATGCATGTTACAAATGGTGAAGTCTCATGACCCAAACCTATGTTAAAATCAAAATAACCCACTTTTATACTAGTTTTGTTGGAGATATCACAATATGAACCCAAGATTTCTTTCAAAAACGATTTTTTTTTTACTTTTCAAACCAATGCATGGCCTTAAACCAACATGCATGTGTTGATCTTGAAGCCTAGATGTTTGATGACCAAAATATATTGTTAAAAGCTTCAAATTTATGCATGAAAGATTTTAATCTAACAAACTATCGAAAATTCATTATTAACCCAAATTTGATTTTTCCCAGAATCCCAAGAACAAAATAAGAAGAAACAAAAGAAACAATTATATAACATCCATCGTATGGATGTTTTTGGAGGAGTCATTATGGTTTCAAGAACCCTCCTAGTTGCAGATAAAAAAAAGATTTGAATTAGGAATTAAATCTATTATTTAATTATTCAAATCTAACTTTGTTTACAAGTTACCTAACTATAAATAAGACCCCTTAGCTCCTTAATTTCGTGGCTTTTTACCTTAAAAAAGATAGAGAACAAAATTCTCATCATCTCTTCTCTCTCATTCTTCATTCTAAGGTTTCTAGAGTTTTGGGTGTGAGCAAAATTTAGAAATATAGGCTGCTAATAACTCTCTTCCAACCCCAAAAACCATCCTCATCAAGTATGTTCGAAAGGTAAAATCGAAAATCTCTTATTCTCCTTTCAAAGTTTCACCATTTCATGCATATTTTTCTACTCCTACACCATTCTATGGATAGATTATGAATCATATGTTCATACCAATGATATTGATGATGATGGTGGTAAGCTTTCACCCAAAAACAACATGCATGTTACAAATGGTGAAGTCTCATGACCCAAACCTATGTTAAAATCAAAATAACCCACTTTTATACTAGTTTTGTTGGAGATATCACAATATGAACCTAAGATTTCTTTCAAAAATGATTTTTTTTTACTTTTCAAACCAATGCATGGCCTTAAACCAACATGCATGTGTTGATCTTGAAGCCTAGATGTTTGATGACCAAAATATATTGTTAAAAGCTTCAAATTTATGCATGAAAGATTTTAATCTAACAAACTATCGAAAACTCATTATTAACCCAAATTTGATTTTTCCCAGAATCCCAACAACAAAATAAGAAGAAACAAAAGAAACAATTATATAACCTCCATCGTATGGATGTTTTTGGAGGAGTCATTATGGTTTCAAGAAGCCTCCTGGTTGCAGATAAGAAAAAGATTTGAATTAGAAATTAAATCTATTATTTAATTATTCAAATCTAACTTTGTTTACAAGTTACCTAAACTATAAATAAGACCCCTTATCTCCTTAATTTCGTGGCTTTTTACCTTAAAAAAGATAGAGAACAAAATTCTCATCATCTCTTCTCTCTCATTCTTCATTCTAAGGTTTCTAGAGTTTTGGGTGTGAGCCAAATTTAGAAATATAGGCTGCTAATAACTCTCTTCCAACCCCAAAAACCATCCTCATCAAGTATGTTCGAAAGGTAAAATCGAAAATCTCTTATTCTCCTTTCAAAGTTTCACCATTTCATGCATATTTTTCTACTCCTACACCATTCTATGGATAGATTATGAATCATATGTTCATACCAATGATATTGATGATGATGGTGGTAAGCTTTCACCCAAAAACAACATGCATGTTACAAATGGTGAAGTCTCATGACCCAAACCTATGTTAAAATCAAAATAACCCACTTTTAAACTAGTTTTGTTGGAGATATCACAATATGAACCTAAGATTTCTTTCAAAAACGATTTTTTTTTACTTTTCAAACCAATGCATGGCCTTAAACCAACATGCATGTGTTGATCTTGAAGCCTAGATGTTTGATGACCAAAATATATTGTTAAAAGCTTCAAATTTATGCATTAAAGATTTTAATCTAACAAACTATCGAAAATTCATTATTAACCCAAATTTGATTTTTCCCAGAATCCCAACAACAAAATAAGAAGAAACAAAAGAAACAATTATATAACATCCATCGTATGGATGTTTTTGGAGGAGTCATTATGGTTTCAAGAACCCTCCTGGTTGCAGATAAGAAAAAGATTTGAATTAGGAATTAAATCTATTATTTAATTATTCAAATCTAACTTTGTTTACAAGTTACCTAACTATAAATAAGACCCCTTAGCTCCTTAATTTCGTGGCTTTTTACCTTAAAAAAGATAGAGAACAAAATTCTCATCATCTCTTCTCTCTCATTCTTCATTCTAAGGTTTCTAGAGTTTTGGGTGTGAGCCAAATTTAGAAATATAGGCTGCTAATAACTCTCTTCCAACCCCAAAAACCATCCTCATCAAGTATGTTCGAAAGGTAAAATCGAAAATCTCTTATTCTCCTTTCAAAGTTTCACCATTTCATGCATATTTTTCTACTCCTACACCATTCTATGGATAGATTATGAATCATATGTTCATACCAATGATATTGATGATGATGGTGGTAAGCTTTCACCCAAAAACAACATGCATGTTACAAATGGTGAAGTCTCATGACCCAAACCTATGTTAAAATCAAAACAACCCACTTTTATACTAGTTTTGTTGGAGATATCACAATATGAACCTAAGATTTCTTTCAAAAATGATTTTTTTTTACTTTTCAAACCAATGCATGGCCTTAAACTAACATGCATGTGTTGATCTTGAAGCCTAGATGTTTGATGACCAAAATATATTGTTAAAAGCTTCAAATTTATGCATGAAAGATTTTAATCTAACAAACTATCGAAAACTCATTATTAACCCAAATTTGATTTTTCCCAGAATCCCAACAACAAAATAAGAAGAAACAAAAGAAACAATTATATAACATCCATCGTATGGATGTTTTTGGAGGAGTCATTATGGTTTCAAGAACCCTCCTGGTTGCAGATAAGAAAAAGATTTGAATTAGGAATTAAATCTATTATTTAATTATTCAAATCTAACTTTGTTTAAAAGTTACCTAAACTATAAATAAGACCCCGTAGCTCCTTAATTTCGTGGCTTTTTACCTTAAAAAAGATAGAGAACAAAATTCTCATCATCTCTTCTCTCTCATTCTTCATTCTAAGGTTTCTAGAGTTTTGGGTGTGAGCCAAATTTAGAAATATAGGCTGCTAATAACTCTCTTCCAACCCCAAAACCATCCTCATCAAGTATGTTCGAAAGGTAAAATCGAAAATCTCTTAATCTCCTTTCAAAGTTTCACCATTTCATGCATATTTTTCTACTTCTACACCATTCTATGGATAGATTATGAATCATATGTTCATACCAATGATATTGATGATGATGGTGGTAAGCTTTCACCCAAAAACAACATGCATGTTACAAATGGTGAAGTCTCATGACCCAAACCTATGTTAAAATCAAAATAACCCACTTTTATCCGAGTTTTGTTGGAGATATCACAATATGAACCTAAGATTTCTTTCAAAAACGATTTTTTTTACTTTTCAAACCAATGCATGGCCTTAAACCAACATGCATGTGTTGATCTTGAAGCCTAGATGTTTGATGACCAAAATATATTCTTAAAAGCTTCAAATTTATGCATTAAAGATTTTAATCTAACAAACTATCGAAAATTCATTATTAACCCAAATTTGATTTTTCCCAGAATCCCAACCACAAAATAAGAAGAAACAAAAGAAACAATTATATAACATCCATCGTATGGATGTTTTTGGAGGAGTCATTATGGTTTCAAGAACCCTCCTGGTTGCAGATAAGAAAAATATTTGAATTAGGAATTAAATCTATTATTTAATTATTCAAATCTAACTTTGTTTACAAGTTACCTAACTATAAATAAGACCCCTTAGCTCCTTAATTTCGTGGCTTTTTACCTTAAAAAAGATAGAGAACAAAATTCTCATCATCTCTTCTCTCTCATTCTTCATTCTAAGGTTTCTAGAGTTTTGGGTGTGAGCCAAATTTAGAAATATAGGCTGCTAATAACTCTCTTCCAACCCCAAAAACCATCCTCATCAAGTATGTTCGAAAGGTAAAATCGAAAATCTCTTATTCTCCTTTCAAAGTTTCACCATTTCATGCATATTTTTCTACTCCTACACCATTCTATGGATAGATTATGAATCATATGTTCATACCAATGATATTGATGATGATGGTGGTAAGCTTTCACCCAAAAACAACATGCATGTTACAAATGGTGAAGTCTCATGACCCAAACCTATGTTAAAATCAAAACAACCCACTTTTATACTAGTTTTGTTGGAGATATCACAATATGAACCTAAGATTTCTTTCAAAAATGATTTTTTTTTACTTTTCAAACCAATGCATGGCCTTAAACTAACATGCATGTGTTGATCTTGAAGCCTAGATGTTTGATGACCAAAATATATTGTTAAAAGCTTCAAATTTATGCATGAAAGATTTTAATCTAACAAACTATCGAAAACTCATTATTAACCCAAATTTGATTTTTCCCAGAATCCCAACAACAAAATAAGAAGAAACAAAAGAAACAATTATATAACCTCCATCGTATGGATGTTTTTGGAGGAGTCATTATGGTTTCAAGAACCCTCCTGGTTGCAGATAAGAAAAAGATTTGAATTAGGAATTAAATCTATTATTTAATTATTCAAATGTAACTTTGTTTACAAGTTACCTAAACTATAAATAAGACCCCGTAGCTCCTTAATTTCGTGGCTTTTTACCTTAAAAAAGATAGAGAACAAAATTCTCATCATATCTTCTCTCTCATTCTTCATTCTAAGGTTTCTAGAGTTTTGGGTGTGAGCCAAATTTAGAAATATAGGCTGCTAATAACTCTCTTCCAACCCCAAAACCATCCTCATCAAGTATGTTCGAAAGGTAAAATCGAAAATCTCTTAATCTCCTTTCAAAGTTTCACCATTTCATGCATATTTTTCTACTCCTACACCATTCTATGGATAGATTATGAATCATATGTTCATACCAATGATATTGATGATGATGGTGGTAAGCTTTCACCCAAAAACAACATGCATGTTACAAATGGTGAAGTCTCATGACCCAAACCTATGTTAAAATCAAAATAACCCACTTTTATACGAGTTTTGTTGGAGATATCACAATATGAACCTAAGATTTCTTTCAAAAACGATTTTTTTTACTTTTCAAACCAATGCATGGCCTTAAACCAACATGCATGTGTTGATCTTGAAGCCTAGATGTTTGATGACCAAAATATATTGTTAAAAGCTTCAAATTTATGCATTAAAGATTTTAATCTAACAAACTATCGAAAATTCATTATTAACCCAAATTTGATTTTTCCCAGAATCCCAACAACAAAATAAGAAGAAACAAAAGAAACAATTATATAACATCCATCGTATGGATGTTTTTGGAGGAGTCATTATGGTTTCAAGAACCCTCCTGGTTGCAGATAAGAAAAAGATTTGAATTAGGAATTAAATCTATTATTTAATTATTCAAATCTAACTTTGTTTACAAGTTACCTAACTATAAATAAGACCCCTTAGCTCCTTAATTTCGTGGCTTTTTACCTTAAAAAAGATAGAGAACAAAATTCTCATCATCTCTTCTCTCTCATTCTTCATTCTAAGGTTTCTAGAGTTTTGGGTGTGAGCCAAATTTAGAAATATAGGCTGCTAATAACTCTCTTCCAACCCCAAAAACCATCCTCATCAAGTATGTTCGAAAGGTAAAATCGAAAATCTCTTATTCTCCTTTCAAAGTTTCACCATTTCATGCATATTTTTCTACTCCTACACCATTCTATGGATAGATTATGAATCATATGTTCATACCAATGATATTGATGATGATGGTGGTAAGCTTTCACCCAAAAACAACATGCATGTTACAAATGGTGAAGTCTCATGACCCAAACCTATGTTAAAATCAAAATAACCCACTTTTATACTAGTTTTGTTGGAGATATCACAATATGAACCTAAGATTTCTTTCAAAAATGATTTTTTTTTACTTTTCAAACCAATGCATGGCCTTAAACCAACATGCATGTGTTGATCTTGAAGCCTAGATGTTTGATGACCAAAATATATTGTTAAAAGCTTCAAATTTATGCATGAAAGATTTTAATCTAACAAACTATCGAAAACTCATTATTAACCCAAATTTGATTTTTCCCAGAATCCCAACAACAAAATAAGAAGAAACAAAAGAAACAATTATATAACCTCCATCGTATGGATGTTTTTGGAGGAGTCATTATGGTTTGAAGAACCCTCCTGGTTGCAGATAAGAAAAAGATTTGAATTAGGAATTAAATCTATTATTTAATTATTCAAATCTAACTTTGTTTACAAGTTACCTAAACTATAAATAAGACCCCATAGCTCCTTAATTTCGTGGCTTTTTACCTTAAAAAAGATAGAGAACAAAATTCTCATCATCTCTTCTCTCTCATTCTTCATTCTAAGGTTTCTAGAGTTTTGGGTGTGAGCCAAATTTAGAAATATAGGCTGCTAATAACTCTCTTCCAACCCCAAAAACCATCCTCATCAAGTATGTTCGAAAGGTAAAATCGAAAATCTCTTATTCTCCTTTCAAAGTTTCACCATTTCATGCATATTTTTCTACTCCTACACCATTCTATGGATAGATTATGAATCATATGTTCATACCAATGATATTGATGATGATGGTGGTAAGCTTTCACCCAAAAACAACATGCATGTTACAAATGGTGAAGTCTCATGACCCAAACCTATGTTAAAATCAAAATAACCCACTTTTATACGAGTTTTGTTGGAGATATCACAATATGAACCTAAGATTTCTTTCAAAAACGATTTTTTTTTACTTTTCAAACCAATGCATGGCCTTAAACCAACATGCATGTGTTGATCTTGAAGCCTAGATGTTTGATGACCAAAATATATTGTTAAAAGCTTCAAATTTATGCATTAAAGATTTTAATCTAACAAACTATCGAAAATTCATTATTAACCCAAATTTGATTTTTCCCAGAATCCCAACAACAAAATAAGAAGAAACAAAAGAAACAATTATATAACATCCATCGTATGGATGTTTTTGGAGGAGTCATTATGGTTTCAAGAACCCTCCTGGTTGCAGATAAGAAAAAGATTTGAATTAGGAATTAAATCTATTATTTAATTATTCAAATCTAACTTTGTTTACAAGTTACCTAACTATAAATAAGACCCCTTAGCTCCTTAATTTTGTGGCTTTTTACCTTAAAAAAGATAGAGAACAAAATTCTCATCATCTCTTCTCTCTCATTCTTCATTCTAAGGTTTCTAGAGTTTTGGGTGTGAGCCAAATTTAGAAATATAGGCTGCTAATAACTCTCTTCCAACCCCAAAAACCATCCTCATCAAGTATGTTCGAAAGGTAAAATCGAAAATCTCTTATTCTCCTTTCAAAGTTTCACCATTTCATGCATATTTTTCTACTCCTACACCATTCTATGGATAGATTATGAATCATATGTTCATACCAATGATATTGATGATGATGGTGGTAAGCTTTCACCCAAAAACAACATGCATGTTACAAATGGTGAAGTCTCATGACCCAAACCTATGTTAAAATCAAAGTAACCCACTTTTATACTAGTTTTGTTGGAGATATCACAATATGAACCTAAGATTTCTTTCAAAAATGATTTTTTTTTACTTTTCAAACCAATGCATGGCCTTAAACCAACATGCATGTGTTGATCTTGAAGCCTAGATGTTTGATGACCAAAATATATTGTTAAAAGCTTCAAATTTATGCATGAAAGATTTTAATCTAACAAACTATCGAAAATTCATTATTAACCCAAATTTGATTTTTCCCAGAATCCCAACAACAAAATAAGAAGAAACAAAAGAAACAATTATATAACATCCATCGTATGGATGTTTTTGGAGGAGTCATTATGGTTTCAAGAACCCTCCTGGTTGCAGATAAAAAAAAGATTTGAATTAGGAATTAAATCTATTATTTAATTATTCAAATCTAACTTTGTTTACAAGTTAACTAACTATAAATAAGACCCCTTAGCTCATTAATTTCGTGGCTTTTTACCTTAAAAAAGATAGAGAACAAAATTCTCATCATCTCTTCTCTCTCATTCTTCATTCTAAGGTTTCTAGAGTTTTGGGTGTGAGCCAAATTTAGAAATATAGGCTGCTAATAACTCTCTTCCAACCCCAAAAACCATCCTCATCAAGTATGTTCGAAAGGTAAAATCGAAAATCTCTTATTCTCCTTTCAAAGTTTCACCATTTCATGCATATTTTTCTACTCCTACACCATTCTATGGATAGATTATGAATCATATGTTCATACCAATGATATTGATGATGATGGTGGTAAGCTTTCACCCAAAAACAACATGCATGTTACAAATGGTGAAGTCTCATGACCCAAACCTATGTTAAAATCAAAATAACCTACTTTTATACTAGTTTTGTTGGAGATATCACAATATGAACCTAAGATTTCTTTCAAAAATGATTTTTTTTTACTTTTCAAACCAATGCATGGCCTTAAACCAACATGCATGTGTTGATCTTGAAGCCTAGATGTTTGATGACCAAAATATATTGTTAAAAGCTTCAAATTTATGCATGAAAGATTTTAATCTAACAAACTATCGAAAACTCATTATTAACCCAAATTTGATTTTTCCCAGAATCCCAACAACAAAATAAGAAGAAACAAAAGAAACAATTATATAACCTCCATCGTATGGATGTTTTTGGAGGAGTCATTATGGTTTCAAGAAGCCTCCTGGTTGCAGATAAGAAAAAGATTTGAATTAGAAATTAAATCTATTATTTAATTATTCAAATCTAACTTTGTTTACAAGTTACCTAAACTATAAATAAGACCCCTTAGCTCCTTAATTTCGTGGCTTTTTACCTTAAAAAAGATAGAGAACAAAATTCTCATCATCTCTTCTCTCTCATTCTTCATTCTAAGGTTTCTAGAGTTTTGGGTGTGAGCCAAATTTAGAAATATAGGCTGCTAATAACTCTCTTCCAACCCCAAAAACCATCCTCATCAAGTATGTTCGAAAGGTAAAATCGAAAATCTCTTATTCTCCTTTCAAAGTTTCACCATTTCATGCATATTTTTCTACTCCTACACCATTCTATGGATAGATTATGAATCATATGTTCATACCAATGATATTGATGATGATGGTGGTAAGCTTTCACCCAAAAACAACATGCATGTTACAAATGGTGAAGTCTCATGACCCAAACCTATGTTAAAATCAAAATAACCCACTTTTATACTAGTTTTGTTGGAGATATCACAATATGAACCTAAGATTTCTTTCAAAAATGATTTTTTTTTACTTTTCAAACCAATGCATGGCCTTAAACCAACATGCATGTGTTGATCTTGAAGCCTAGATGTTTGATGACCAAAATATATTGTTAAAAGCTTCAAATTTATGCATGAAAGATTTTAATCTAACAAACTATCGAAAATTCATTATTAACCCAAATTTGATTTTTCCCAGAATCCCAACAACAAAATAAGAAGAAACAAAAGAAACAATTATATAACATCCATCGTATGGATGTTTTTGGAGGAGTCATTATGGTTTCAAGAACCCTCCTGGTTGCAGATAAAAAAAAGATTTGAATTAGGAATTAAATCTATTATTTAATTATTCAAATCTAACTTTGTTTACAAGTTACCTAACTATAAATAAGACCCCTTAGCTCCTTAATTTCGTGGCTTTTTACCTTAAAAAAGATAGAGAACAAAATTCTCATCATCTCTTCTCTCTCATTCTTCATTCTAAGGTTTCTAGAGTTTTGGGTGTGAGCCAAATTTAGAAATATAGGCTGCTAATAACTCTCTTCCAACCCCAAAAACCATCCTCATCAAGTATGTTCGAAAGGTAAAATCGAAAATCTCTTATTCTCCTTTCAAAGTTTCACCATTTCATGCATATTTTTCTACTCCTACACCATTCTATGGATAGATTATGAATCATATGTTCATACCAATGATATTGATGATGATGGTGGTAAGCTTTCACCCAAAAACAACATGCATGTTACAAATGGTGAAGTCTCATGACCCAAACCTATGTTAAAATCAAAATAACCCACTTTTATACTAGTTTTGTTGGAGATATCACAATATGCACCTAAGATTTCTTTCAAAAATGATTTTTTTTTACTTTTCAAACCAATGCATGGCCTTAAACCAACATGCATGTGTTGATCTTGAAGCCTAGATGTTTGATGACCAAAATATATTGTTAAAAGCTTCAAATTTATGCATGAAAGATTTTAATCTAACAAACTATCGAAAACTCATTATTAACCCAAATTTGATTTTTCCCAGAATCCCAACAACAAAATAAGAAGAAACAAAAGAAACAATTATATAACCTCCATCGTATGGATGTTTTTGGAGGAGTCATTATGGTTTCAAGAAGCCTCCTGGTTGCAGATAAGAAAAAGATTTGAATTAGAAATTAAATCTATTATTTAATTATTCAAATCTAACTTTGTTTACAAGTTACCTAAACTATAAATAAGACCCCTTAGCTCCTTAATTTCGTGGCTTTTTACCTTAAAAAAGATAGAGAACAAAATTCTCATCATCTCTTCTCTCTCATTCTTCATTCTAAGGTTTCTAGAGTTTTGGGTGTGAGCCAAATTTAGAAATATAGGCTGCTAATAACTCTCTTCCAACCCCAAAAACCATCCTCATCAAGTATGTTCGAAAGGTAAAATCGAAAATCTCTTATTCTCCTTTCAAAGTTTCACCATTTCATGCATATTTTTCTACTCCTACACCATTCTATGGATAGATTATGAATCATATGTTCATACCAATGATATTGATGATGATGGTGGTAAGCTTTCACCCAAAAACAACATGCATGTTACAAATGGTGAAGTCTCATGACCCAAACCTATGTTAAAATCAAAATAACCCACTTTTATACTAGTTTTGTTGGAGATATCACAATATGAACCTAAGATTTCTTTCAGAAATGATTTTTTTTTACTTTTCAAACCAATGCATGGCCTTAAACCAACATGCATGTGTTGATCTTGAAGCCTAGATGTTTGATGACCAAAATATATTGTTAAAAGCTTCAAATTTATGCATGAAAGATTTTAATCTAACAAACTATCGAAAACTCATTATTAACCCAAATTTGATTTTTCCCAGAATCCCAACAACAAAATAAGAAGAAACAAAAGAAACAATTATATAACATCCATCGTATGGATGTTTTTGGAGGAGTCATTATGGTTTCAAGAACCCTCCTGGTTGCAGATAAGAAAAAGATTTGAATTAGGAATTAAATCTATTATTTAATTATTCAAATCTAACTTTGTTTACAAGTTACCTAACTATAAATAAGACCCCTTAGCTCCTTAATTTCGTGGCTTTTTACCTTAAAAAAGATAGAGAACAAAATTCTCATCATCTCTTCTCTCTCATTCTTCATTCTAAGGTTTCTAGAGTTTTGGGTGTGAGCCAAATTTAGAAATATAGGCTGCTAATAACTCTCTTCCAACCCCAAAAACCATCCTCATCAAGTATGTTCGAAAGGTAAAATAAAAAATCTCTTATTCTCCTTTCAAAGTTTCACCATTTCATGCATATTTTTCTACTCCTACACCATTCTATGGATAGATTATGAATCATATGTTCATACCAATGATATTGATGATGATGGTGGTAAGCTTTCACCCAAAAACAACATGCATGTTACAAATGGTGAAGTCTCATGACCCAAACCTATGTTAAAATCAAAATAACCCACTTTTATACTAGTTTTGTTGGAGATATCACAATATGAACCTAAGATTTCTTTCAGAAATGATTTTTTTTTTACTTTTCAAACCAATGCATGGCCTTAAACCAACATGCATGTGTTGATCTTGAAGCCTAGATGTTTGATGACCAAAATATATTGTTAAAAGCTTCAAATTTATGCATGAAAGATTTTAATCTAACAAACTATCGAAAACTCATTATTAACCCAAATTTGATTTTTCCCAGAATCCCAACAACAAAATAAGAAGAAACAAAAGAAACAATTATATAACCTCCATCGTATGGATGTTTTTGGAGGAGTCATTATGGTTTCAAGAAGCCTCCTGGTTGCAGATAAGAAAAAGATTTGAATTAGAAATTAAATCTATTATTTAATTATTCAAATCTAACTTTGTTTACAAGTTACCTAAACTATAAATAAGACCCCTTAGCTCCTTAATTTCGTGGCTTTTTACCTTAAAAAAGATAGAGAACAAAATTCTCATCATCTCTTCTCTCTCATTCTTCATTCTAAGGTTTCTAGAGTTTTGGGTGTGAGCCAAATTTAGAAATATAGGCGGCTAATAACTCTCTTCCAACCCCAAAAACCATCATCATCAAGTATGTTCGAAAGGTAAAATCGAAAATCTCTTATTCTCCTTTCAAAGTTTCACCATTTCATGCATATTTTTCTACTCCTACACCATTCTATGGATAGATTATGAATCATATGTTCATACGAATGATATTGATGATGATGGTGGTAAGCTTTCACCCAAAAACAACATGCATGTTACAAATGGTGAAGTCTCATGACCCAAACCTATGTTAAAATCAAAATAACCCACTTTTATACTAGTTTTGTTGGAGATATCACAATATGAACCTAAGATTTCTTTCAAAAACGATTTTTTTTTACTTTTCAAACCAATGCATGGCCTTAAACCAACATGCATGTGTTGATCTTGAAGCCTAGATGTTTGATGACCAAAATATATTGTTAAAAGCTTCAAATTTATGCATTAAAGATTTTAATCTAACAAACTATCGAAAATTCATTATTAACCCAAATTTGATTTTTCCCAGAATCCCAACAACAAAATAAGAAGAAACAAAAGAAACAATTATATAACATCCATCGTATGGATGTTTTTGGAGGAGTCATTATGGTTTCAAGAACCCTCCTGGTTGCAGATAAGAAAAAGATTTGAATTAGGAATTAAATCTATTATTTAATTATTCAAATCTAACTTTGTTTACAAGTTACCTAACTATAAATAAGACCCCTTAGCTCCTTAATTTCGTGGCTTTTTACCTTAAAAAAGATAGAGAACAAAATTCTCATCATCTCTTCTCTCTCATTCTTCATTCTAAGGTTTCTAGAGTTTTGGGTGTGAGCCAAATTTAGAAATATAGGCTGCTAATAACTCTCTTCCAACCCCAAAAACCATCCTCATCAAGTATGTTCGAAAGGTAAAATCGAAAATCTTTTATTCTCCTTTCAAAGTTTCACCATTTCATGCATATTTTTCTACTCCTACACCATTCTATGGATAGATTATGAATCATATGTTCATACCAATGATATTGATGATGATGGTGGTAAGCTTTCACCCAAAAACAACATGCATGTTACAAATGGTGAAGTCTCATGACCCAAACCTATGTTAAAATCAAAATAACCCACTTTTATACTAGTTTTGTTGGAGATATCACAATATGAACCTAAGATTTCTTTCAAAAATGATTTTTTTTTTACTTTTCAAACCAATGCATGGCCTTAAACCAACATGCATGTGTTGATCTTGAAGCCTGGATGTTTGATGACCAAAATATATTGTTAAAAGCTTCAAATTTATGCATGAAAGATTTTAATCTAACAAACTATCGAAAACTCATTATTAACCCAAATTTGATTTTTCCCAGAATCCCAACAACAAAATAAGAAGAAACAAAAGAAACAATTATATAACCTCCATCGTATGGATGTTTTTGGAGGAGTCATTATGGTTTCAAGAACCCTCCTGGTTGCAGATAAGAAAAAGATTTGAATTAGAAATTAAATCTATTATTTAATTATTCAAATCTAACTTTGTTTACAAGTTACCTAAACTATAAATAAGACCCCTTAGCTCCTTAATTTCGTGGCTTTTTACCTTAAAAAAGATAGAGAACAAAATTCTCATCATCTCTTCTCTCTCATTCTTCATTCTAAGGTTTCTAGAGTTTTGGGTGTGAGCCAAATTTAGAAATATAGGCTGCTAATAACTCTCTTCCAACCCCAAAAACCATCCTCATCAAGTATGTTCGAAAGGTAAAATCGAAAATCTCTTATTCTCCTTTCAAAGTTTCACCATTTCATGCATATTTTTCTACTCCTACACCATTCTATGGATAGATTATGAATCATATGTTCATACCAATGATATTGATGATGATGGTGGTAAGCTTTCACCCAAAAACAACATGCATGTTACAAATGGTGAAGTCTCATGACCCAAACCTATGTTAAAATCAAAATAACCCACTTTTATACGAGTTTTGTTGGAGATATCACAATATGAACCTAAGATTTCTTTCAAAAACGATTTTTTTTTACTTTTCAAACCAATGCATGGCCTTAAACCAACATGCATGTGTTGATCTTGAAGCCTAGATGTTTGATGACCAAAATATATTGTTAAAAGCTTCAAATTTATGCATTAAAGATTTTAATCTAACAAACTATCGAAAATTCATTATTAACCCAAATTTGATTTTTCCCAGAATCCCAACAACAAAATAAGAAGAAACAAAAGAAACAATTATATAACATCCATCGTATGGATGTTTTTGGAGGAGTCATTATGGTTTCAAGAACCCTCCTGGTTGCAGATAAGAAAAAGATTTGAATTAGGAATTAAATCTATTATTTAATTATTCAAATCTAACTTTGTTTACAAGTTACCTAAACTATAAATAAGACCCCTTAGCTCCTTAATTTCGTGGCTTTTTACCTTAAAAAAGATAGAGAACAAAATTCTCATCATCTCTTCGCTCTCATTCTTCATTCTAAGGTTTCTAGAGTTTTGGGTGTGAGCCAAATTTAGAAATATAGGCTGCTAATAACTCACTTCCAACCCCAAAACCATCCTCATCAAGTATGTTCGAAAGGTAAAATCGAAAATCTCTTATTCTCCTTTCAAAGTTTCACCATTTCATGCATATTTTTCTACTCCTACACCATTCTATGGATAGATTATGAATCATATGTTCATACCAATGATATTGATGATGATGGTGGTAAGCTTTCACCCAAAAACAACATGCATGTTACAAATGGTGAAGTCTCATGACCCAAACCTATGTTAAAATCAAAATAACCCACTTTTATACGAGTTTTGTTGGAGATATCACAATATGAACCTAAGATTTCTTTCAAAAACGATTTTTTTTTACTTTTCAAACCAATGCATGGCCTTAAACCAACATGCATGTGTTGATCTTGAAGCCTAGATGTTTGATGACCAAAATATATTGTTAAAAGCTTCAAATTTATGCATGAAAGATTTTAATCTAACAAACTATCGAAAATTCATTATTAACCCAAATTTGATTTTTCCCAGAATCCCAACAACAAAATAAGAAGAAACAAAAGAAACAATTATATAACATCCATCGTATGGATGTTTTTGGAGGAGTCATTATGGTTTCAAGAACCCTCCTGGTTGCAGATAAGAAAAAGATTTGAATTAGGAATTAAATCTATTATTTAATTATTCAAATCTAACTTTGTTTACAAGTTACCTAAACTATAAATAAGACCCCTTAGCTCCTTAATTTCGTGGCTTTTTACCTTAAAAAAGATAGAGAACAAAATTCTCATCATCTCTTCGCTCTCATTCTTCATTCTAAGGTTTCTAGAGTTTTGGGTGTGAGCCAAATTTAGAAATATAGGCTGCTAATAACTCTCTTCCAACCCCAAAACCATCCTCATCAAGTATGTTCGAAAGGTAAAATCGAAAATCTCTTATTCTCCTTTCAAAGTTTCACCATTTCATGCATATTTTTCTACTCCTACACCATTCTATGGATAGATTATGAATCATATGTTCATACCAATGATATTGATGATGATGGTGGTAAGCTTTCACCCAAAAACAACATGCATGTTACAAATGGTGAAGTCTCATGACCCAAACCTATGTTAAAATCAAAATAACCCACTTTTATACAAGTTTTGTTGGAGATATCACAATATGAACCTAAGATTTCTTTCAAAAATGATTTTTTTTTTACTTTTCAAACCAATGCATGGCCTTAAACCAACATGCATGTGTTGATCTTGAAGCCTAGATGTTTGATGACCAAAATATATTGTTAAAAGCTTCAAATTTATGCATGAAAGATTTTAATCTAACAAACTATCGAAAACTCATTATTAACCCAAATTTGATTTTTCCCAGAAACCCAACAACAAAATAAGAAGAAACAAAAGAAACAATTATATAACCTGCATCGTATGGATGTTTTTGGAGGAGTCATTATGGTTTCAAGAACCCTCCTGGTTGCAGATAAGAAAAAGATTTGAATTAGGAATTAAATCTATTATTTAATTATTCAAATCTAACTTTGTTTACAAGTTACCTAAACTATAAATAAGACCCCTTAGCTCCTTAATTTCGTGGCTTTTTACCTTAAAAAAGATAGAGAACAAAATTCTCATCATATCTTCTCTCTCATTCTTCATTCTAAGGTTTCTAGAGTTTTGGGTGTGAGCCAAATTTAGAAATATAGGCTGCTAATAACTCTCTTCCAACCCCAAAACCATCCTCATCAAGTATGTTCGAAAGGTAAAATCGAAAATCTCTTATTCTCCTTTCAAAGTTTCACCATTTCATGCATATTTTTCTACTCCTACACCATTCTATGGATAGATTATGAATCATATGTTCATACCAATGATATTGATGATGATGGTGGTAAGCTTTCACCCAAAAACAACATGCATGTTACAAATGGTGAAGTCTCATGACCCAAACCTATGTTAAAATCAAAATAACCCACTTTTATACGAGTTTTGTTGGAGATATCACAATATGAACCTAAGATTTCTTTCAAAAACGATTTTTTTTTACTTTTCAAACCAATGCATGGCCTTAAACCAACATGCATGTGTTGATCTTGAAGCCTAGATGTTTGATGACCAAAATATATTGTTAAAAGCTTCAAATTTATGCATTAAAGATTTTAATCTAACAAACTATCGAAAATTCATTATTAACCCAAATTTGATTTTTCCCAGAATCCCAACAACAAAATAAGAAGAAACAAAAGAAACAATTATATAACATCCATCGTATGGATGTTTTTGGAGGAGTCATTATGGTTTCAAGAACCCTCCTGGTTGCAGATAAGAAAAAGATTTGAATTAGGAATTAAATCTATTATTTAATTATTCAAATCTAACTTTGTTTACAAGTTACCTAAACTATAAATAAGACCCCTTAGCTCCTTAATTTCGTGGCTTTTTACCTTAAAAAAGATAGAGAACAAAATTCTCATCATCTCTTCTCTCTCATTCTTCATTCTAAGGTTTCTAGAGTTTTGGGTGTGAGCCAAGTTTAGAAATATAGGCTGCTAATAACTCTCTTCCAACCCCAAAACCATCCTCATCAAGTATGTTCGAAAGGTAAAATCGAAAATCTCTTATTCTCCTTTCAAAGTTTCACCATTTCATGCATATTTTTCTACTCCTACACCATTCTATGGATAGATTATGAATCATATGTTCATACCAATGATATTGATGATGATGGTGGTAAGCTTTCACCCAAAAACAACATGCATGTTACAAATGGTGAAGTCTCATGACCCAAACCTATGTTAAAATCAAAATAACTCACTTTTATACGAGTTTTGTTGGAGATATCACAATATGAACCTAAGATTTCTTTCAAAAACGATTTTTTTTTACTTTTCAAACCAATGCATGGCCTTAAACCAACATGCATGTGTTGATCTTGAAGCCTAGATGTTTGATGACCAAAATATATTGTTAAAAGCTTCAAATTTATGCATTAAAGATTTTAATCTAACAAACTATCGAAAATTCATTATTAACCCAAATTTGATTTTTCCCAGAATCCCAACAACAAAATAAGAAGAAACAAAAGAAACAATTATATAACATCCATCGTATGGATGTTTTTGGAGGAGTCATTATGGTTTCAAGAACCCTCCTGGTTGCAGATAAGAAAAAGATTTGAATTAGGAATTAAATCTATTATTTAATTATTCAAATCTAACTTTGTTTACAAGTTACCTAACTATAAATAAGACCCCTTAGCTCCTTAATTTCGTGGCTTTTTACCTTAAAAAAGATAGAGAACAAAATTCTCATCATCTCTTCTCTCTCATTCTTCATTCTAAGGTTTCTAGAGTTTTGGGTGTGAGCCAAATTTAGAAATATAGGCTGCTAATAACTCTCTTCCAACCCCAAAAACCATCCTCATCAAGTATGTTCGAAAGGTAAAATCGAAAATCTCTTATTCTCCTTTCAAAGTTTCACCATTTCATGCATATTTTTCTACTCCTACACCATTCTATGGATAGATTATGAATCATATGTTCATACCAATGATATTGATGATGATGGTGGTAAGCTTTCACCCAAAAACAACATGCATGTTACAAATGGTGAAGTCTCATGACCCAAACCTATGTTAAAATCAAAATAACCCACTTTTATACTAGTTTTGTTGGAGATATCACAATATGAACCTAAGATTTCTTTCAAAAATGATTTTTTTTACTTTTCAAACCAATGCATGGCCTTAAACCAACATGCATGTGTTGATCTTGAAGCCTAGATGTTTGATGACCAAAATATATTGTTAAAAGCTTCAAATTTATGCATGAAAGATTTTAATCTAACAAACTATCGAAAACTCATTATTAACCCAAATTTGATTTTTCCCAGAATCCCAACAACAAAATAAGAAGAAACAAAAGAAACAATTATATAACCTCCATCGTATGGATGTTTTTGGAGGAGTCATTATGGTTTCAAGAACCCTCCTGGTTGCAGATAAGAAAAAGATTTGAATTAGGAATTAAATCTATTATTTAATTATTCAAATCTAACTTTGTTTACAAGTTACCTAAACTATAAATAAGACCCCTTAGCTCCTTAATTTCGTGGCTTTTTACCTTAAAAAAGATAGAGAACAAAATTCTCATCATCTCTTCTCTCTCATTCTTCATTCTAAGGTTTCTAGAGTTTTGGGTGTGAGCCAAATTTAGAAATATAGGCTGCTAATAACTCTCTTCCAACCCCAAAAACCATCCTCATCAAGTATGTTCGAAAGGTAAAATCGAAAATCTCTTATTCTCCTTTCAAAGTTTCACCATTTCATGCATATTTTTCTACTCCTACACCATTCTATGGATAGATTATGAATCATATGTTCATACCAATGATATTGATGATGATGGTGGTAAGCTTTCACCCAAAAACAACATGCATGTTACAAATGGTGAAGTCTCATGACCCAAACCTATGTTAAAATCAAAATAACCCACTTTTATACGAGTTTTGTTGGAGATATCACAATATGAACCTAAGATTTCTTTCAAAAACGATTTTTTTTACTTTTCAAACCAATGCATGGCCTTAAACCAACATGCATGTGTTGATCTTGAAGCCTAGATGTTTGATGACCAAAATATATTGTTAAAAGCTTCAAATTTATGCATTAAAGATTTTAATCTAACAAACTATCGAAAATTCATTATTAACCCAAATTTGATTTTTCCCAGAATCCCAACAACAAAATAAGAAGAAACAAAAGAAACAATTATATAACATCCATCGTATGGATGTTTTTGGAGGAGTCATTATGGTTTCAAGAACCCTCCTGGTTGCAGATAAGAAAAAGATTTGAATTAGGAATTAAATCTATTATTTAATTATTCAAATCTAACTTTGTTTACAAGTTACCTAACTATAAATAAGACCCCTTAGCCCCTTAATTTCGTGGCTTTTTACCTTAAAAAAGATAGAGAACAAAATTCTCATCATCTCTTCTCTCTCATTCTTCATTCTAAGGTTTCTAGAGTTTTGGGTGTGAGCCAAATTTAGAAATATAGGCTGCTAATAACTCTCTTCCAACCCCAAAAACCATCCTCATCAAGTATGTTCGAAAGGTAAAATCGAAAATCTCTTATTCTCCTTTCAAAGTTTCACCATTTCATGCATATTTTTCTACTCCTACACCATTCTATGGATAGATTATGAATCATATGTTCATACCAATGATATTGATGATGATGGTGGTAAGCTTTCACCCAAAAACAACATGCATGTTACAAATGGTGAAGTCTCATGACCAAAACCTATGTTAAAATCAAAATAACCCACTTTTATACTAGTTTTGTTGGAGATATCACAATATGAACCTAAGATTTCTTTCAAAAATGATTTTTTTTTACTTTTCAAACCAATGCATGGCCTTAAACCAACATGCATGTGTTGATCTTGAAGCCTAGATGTTTGATGACCAAAATATATTGTTAAAAGCTTCAAATTTATGCATGAAAGATTTTAATCTAACAAACTATCGAAAACTCATTATTAACCCAAATTTGATTTTTCCCAGAATCCCAACAACAAAATAAGAAGAAACAAAAGAAACAATTATATAACCTCCATCGTATGGATGTTTTTGGAGGAGTCATTATGGTTTCAAGAACCCTCCTGGTTGCAGATAAGAAAAAGATTTGAATTAGGAATTAAATCTATTATTTAATTATTCAAATCTAACTTTGTTTACAAGTTACCTAAACTATAAGTAAGACCCCTTAGCTCCTTAATTTCGTGGCTTTTTACCTTAAAAAAGATAGAGAACAAAATTCTCATCATCTCTTCTCTCTCATTCTTCATTCTAAGGTTTCTAGAGTTTTGGGTGTGAGCCAAATTTAGAAATATAGGCTGCTAATAACTCGCTTCCAACCTCAAAAACCATCCTCATCAAGTATGTTCGAAAGGTAAAATCGAAAATCTTTATTCTCCTTTCAAAGTTTCACCATTTCATGCATATTTTTCTACTCCTACACCATTCTATGGATAGATTATGAATCATATGTTCATACCAATGATATTGATGATGATGGTGGTAAGCTTTCACCCAAAAACAACATGCATGTTACAAATGGTGAAGTCTCATGACCCAAACCTATGTTAAAATCAAAATAACCCACTTTTATACTAGTTTTGTTAGAGATATCACAATATGAACCTAAGATTTCTTTCAAAAACGATTTTTTTTACTTTTCAAACCAATGCATGGCCTTAAACCAACATGCATGTGTTGATCTTGAAGCCTAGATGTTTGATGACCAAAATATATTGTTAAAAGCTTCAAATTTATGCATGAAAGATTTTAATCTAACAAACTATCGAAAACTCATTATTAACCCAAATTTGATTTTTCCCAGAATCCCAACAACAAAATAAGAAGAAACAAAAGAAACAATTATATAACCTCCATCGTATGGATGTTTTTGGAGGAGTCATTATGGTTTCAAGAAGCCTCCTGGTTGCAGATAAGAAAAAGATTTGAATTAGAAATTAAATCTATTATTTAATTATTCAAATCTAACTTTGTTTACAAGTTACCTAAACTATAAATAAGACCCCTTAGCTCCTTAATTTCGTGGCTTTTTACCTTAAAAAAGATAGAGAACAAAATTCTCATCATCTCTTCTCTCTCATTCTTCATTCTAAGGTTTCTAGAGTTTTGGGTGTGAGCCAAATTTAGAAATATAGGCTGCTAATAACTCTCTTCCAACCCCAAAAACCATCCTCATCAAGTATGTTCGAAAGGTAAAATCGAAAATCTCTTATTCTCGTTTCAAAGTTTCACCATTTCATGCATATTTTTCTACTCCTACACCATTCTATGGATAGATTATGAATCATATGTTCATACCAATGATATTGATGATGATGGTGGTAAGCTTTCACCCAAAAACAACATGCATGTTACAAATGGTGAAGTCTCATGACCCAAACCTATGTTAAAATCAAAATAACCCACTTTTATACTAGTTTTGTTGGAGATATCACAATATGAACCCAAGATTTCTTTCAAAAACGATTTTTTTTTTACTTTTCAAACCAATGCATGGCCTTAAACCAACATGCATGTGTTGATCTTGAAGCCTAGATGTTTGATGACCAAAATATATTGTTAAAAGCTTCAAATTTATGCATGAAAGATTTTAATCTAACAAACTATCGAAAACTCATTATTAACCCAAATTTGATTTTTCCCAGAATCCCAACAACAAAATAAGAAGAAACAAAAGAAACAATTATATAACCTCCATCGTATGGATGTTTTTGGAGGAGTCATTATGGTTTCAAGAAGCCTCCTGGTTGCAGATAAGAAAAAGATTTGAATTAGGAATTAAATCTATTATTTAATTATTCAAATCTAACTTTGTTTACAAGTTACCTAAACTATAAATAAGACCCCTTAGCTCCTTAATTTCGTGGCCTTTTACCTTAAAAAAGATAGAGAACAAAATTCTCATCATCTCTTCTCTCTCATTCTTCATTCTAAGGTTTCTAGAGTTTTGGGTGTGAGCCAAATTTAGAAATATAGGCTGCTAATAACTCTCTTCCAACCCCAAAAACCATCCTCATCAAGTATGTTCGAAAGGTAAAATCAAAAATCTTTTATTCTCCTTTCAAAGTTTCACCATTTCATGCATATTTTTCTACTCCTACACCATTCTATGGATAGATTATGAATCATATGTTCATACCAATGATATTGATGATGATGGTGGTAAGCTTTCACCCAAAAACAACATGCATGTTACAAATGGTGAAGTCTTATGACCCAAACCTATGTTAAAATCAAAATAACCCACTTTTATACTAGTTTTGTTGGAGATATCACAATATGAACCTAAGATTTCTTTCAAAAACGATTTTTTTTACTTTTCAAACCAATGCATGGCCTTAAACCAACATGCATGTGTTGATCTTGAAGCCTAGATGTTTGATGACCAAAATATATTGTTAAAAGCTTCAAATATATGCATGAAAGATTTTAATCTAACAAACTATCGAAAACTCATTATTAACCCAAATTTGATTTTTCCCAGAATCCCAACAACAAAATAAGAAGAAACAAAAGAAACAATTATATAACCTCCATCGTATGGATGTTTTTGGAGGAGTCATTATGGTTTCAAGAAGCCTCCTGGTTGCAGATAAGAAAAAGATTTGAATTAGGAATTAAATCTATTATTTAATTATTCAAATCTAACTTTGTTTACAAGTTACCTAAACTATAAATAAGACCCCTTAGCTCCTTAATTTCGTGGCTTTTTACCTTAAAAAAGATAGAGAACAAAATTCTCATCATCTCTTCTCTCTCATTCTTCATTCTAAGGTTTCTAGAGTTTTGGGTGTGAGCCAAATTTAGAAATATAGGCTGCTAATAACTCTCTTCCAACCCCAAAAACCATCCTCATCAAGTATGCTCGAAAGGTAAAATCGAAAATCTCTTATTCTCCTTTCAAAGTTTCACCATTTCATGCATATTTTTCTACTCCTACACCATTCTATGGATAGATTATGAATCATATGTTCATACCAATGATATTGATGATGATGGTGGTAAGCTTTCACCCAAAAACAACATGCATGTTACAAATGGTGAAGTCTCATGACCCAAACCTATGTTAAAATCAAAATAACCCACTTTTATACTAGTTTTGTTGGAGATATCACAATATGAACCTAAGATTTCTTTCAAAAATGATTTTTTTTTACTTTTGAAACCAATGCATGGCCTTAAACCAACATGCATGTGTTGATCTTGAAGCCTAGATGTTTGATGATCAAAATATATTGTTAAAAGCTTCAAATTTATGCATGAAAGATTTTAATCTAACAAACTATCGAAAACTCATTATTAACCCAAATTTAATTTTTCCCAGAATCCCAACAACAAAATAAGAAGAAACAAAAGAAACAATTATATAACCTCCATCATATGGATGTTTTTGGAGGAGTCATTATGGTTTCAAGAAGCCTCCTGGTTGCAGATAAGAAAACGATTTGAATTAGGAATTAAATCTATTATTTAATTATTCAAATCTAACTTTGTTTACAAGTTACCTAATATATAAATAAGACCCCTTAGCTCCTTAATTTCGTGGCTTTTTCCCTTAAAAAAGATAGAGAACAAAATTCTCATCATCTCTTCACTCTCATTCTTCATTCTAAGGTTTTTAGAGTTTTGGGTGTGAGCCAAATTTAGAAATATAGGCTGCTAATAACTCTCTTCCAACCCCAAAAACCATCCTCATCAAGTATGTTCGAAAGGTAAAATCGAAAATCTCTTATTCTCCTTTCAAAGTTTCACCATTTCATGCATATTTTTCTACTCCTACACCATTCAATGGATAGATTATGAATCATATGTTCATACTAATGATATTGATGATGACGGTGGTAAGCTTTCACCCAAAAACAACATGCATGTTACAAATGGTGAAGTCTCATGACCCAAACCTATGTTAAAATCAAAATAACCCACTTTTATACTAGTTTTGTTGGAGATATCACAATATGAACCTAAGATTTCTTTCAAAAACGATTTTTTTTTACTTTTCAAACCAATGCATGGCCTTAAACCAACATGCATGTGTTGATCTTGAAGCCTAGATGTTTGATGACCAAAATATATTGTTAAAACCTTCAAATTTATGCATGAAAGATTTTAATCTAACAAACTTTCGAAAACTCATTATTAACCCAAATTTGATTTTTCCCAGAATCCCAACAACAAAATAAGAAGAAACAAAAGAAACAATTATATAACCTCCATCGTATGGATGTTTTTGGAGGAGTCATTATGGTTTCAAGAACCCTCCTAGTTGCAGATAAGAAAAAGATTTGAATTAGGAATTAAATCTATTATTTAATTATTCAAATCTAACTTTGTTTACAAGTTACCTAAACTATAAATAAGACCCCTTAGCTCCTTACTTTCGTGGCTTTTTACCTTAAAAAAGATAGAGAACAAAATTCTCATCATCTCTTCTCTCTCATTCTTCATTCTATGGTTTCTAGAGTTTTGGGTGTGAGCCAAATTTAGAAATATAGGCTGCTAATAACTCTCTTCCAACCCCAAAACCATCCTCATCAAGTATGTTCGAAAGGTAAAATCGAAAATCTCTTATTCTCCTTTCAAAGTTTCACCATTTCATGCATATTTTTCTACTCCTACACCATTCTATGGATAGATTATGAATCATATGTTCATACCAATGATATTGATGATGATGGTGGTAAGCTTTCACCCAAAAACAACATGCATGTTACAAATGGTGAAGTCTCATGACCCGAACCTATGTTAAAATCAAAATAACCCACTTTTATACTAGTTTTGTTGGAGATATCACAATATGAACCTAAGATTTCTTTCAAAAACGATTTTTTTTACTTTTCAAACCAATGCATGGCCTTAAACCAACATGCATGTGTTGATCTTGAAGCCTAGATGTTTGATGACCAAAATATATTGTTAAAAGCTTCAAATTTATGCATGAAAGATTTTAATCTAACAAACTATCGAAAACTCATTATTAACCCAAATTTGATTTTTCCCAGAATCCCAACAACAAAATAAGAAGAAACAAAAGAAACAATTATATAACCTCCATCGTATGGATGTTTTTGGAGGAGTCATTATGGTTTCAAGAACCCTCCTGGTTGCAGATAAGAAAAAGATTTGAATTAGGAATTAAATCTATTATTTAATTATTCAAATCTAACTTTGTTTACAAGTTACCTAAACTATAAATAAGACCCCTTAGCTCCTTAATTTCGTGGCTTTTTACCTTAAAAAAGATAGAGAACAAAATTCTCATCAACTCTTCTCTCTCATTCTTCATTCTAAGGTTTCTAGAGTTTTGGGTGTGAGCCAAATTTAGAAATATAGGCTGCTAATAACTCTCTTCCAACCCCAAAAACCATCCTCATCAAGTATGTTCGAAAGGTAAAATCGAAAATCTCTTATTCTCCTTTCAAAGTTTCACCATTTCATGCATATTTTTCTACTCCTACACCATTCTATGGATAGATTATGAATCATATGTTCATACCAATGATATTGATGATGATGGTGGTAAGCTTTCACCCAAAAACAACATGCATGTTACAAATGGTGAAGTATCATGACTCAAACCTATGTTAAAATCAAAATAACCCACTTTTATACGAGTTTTGTTGGAGATATCACAATATGAACCTAAGATTTCTTTCAAAAACGATTTTTTTTTACTTTTCAAACCAATGCATGGCCTTAAACCAACATGCATGTGTTGATCTTGAAGCCTAGATGTTTGATGACCAAAATATATTGTTAAAAGCTTCAAATTTATGCATTAAAGATTTTAATCTAACAAACTATCGAAAATTCATTATTAACCCAAATTTGATTTTACCCAGAATCCCAACAACAAAATAAGAAGAAACAAAAGAAACAATTATATAACATCCATCGTATGGATGTTTTTGGAGGAGTCATTATGGTTTCAAGAACCCTCCTGGTTGCAGATAAGAAAAAGATTTGAATTAGGAATTAAATCTATTATTTAATTATTCAAATCTAACTTTGTTTACAAGTTACCTAACTATAAATAAGACCCTTAGCCCCTTAATTTCGTGGCTTTTTACCTTAAAAAAGATAGAGAACAAAATTCTCATCATCTCTTCTCTCTCATTCTTCATTCTAAGGTTTCTAGAGTTTTGGGTGTGAGCCAAATTTAGAAATATAGGTTGCTAATAACTCTCTTCCAACCCCAAAAACCATCCTCATCAAGTATGTTCGAAAGGTAAAATCGAAAATCTCTTATTCTCCTTTCAAAGTTTCACCATTTCATGCATATTTTTCTACTCCTACACCATTCTATGGATAGATTATGAATCATATGTTCATACCAATGATATTGATGATGATGGTGGTAAGCTTTCACCCAAAAACAACATGCATGTTACAAATGGTGAAGTCTCATGACCCAAACCTATGTTAAAATCAAAATAACCCACTTTTATACTAGTTTTGTTAGAGATATCACAATATGAACCTAAGATTTCTTTCAAAAACGATTTTTTTTTACTTTTCAAACCAATGCATGGCCTTAAACCAACATGCATGTGTTGATCTTGAAGCCTAGATGTTTGATGACCAAAATATATTGTTAAAAGCTTCAAATTTATGCATGAAAGATTTTAATCTAACAAACTATCGAAAACTCATTATTAACCCAAATTTGATTTTTCCCAGAATCCCAACAACAAAATAAGAAGAAACAAAAGAAACAATTATATAACCTCCATCGTATGGATGTTTTTGGAGGAGTCATTATGGTTTCAAGAAGCCTCCTGGTTGCAGATAAGAAAAAGATTTGAATTAGAAATTAAATCTATTATTTAATTATTCAAATCTAACTTTGTTTACAAGTTACCTAAACTATAAATAAGACCCCTTAGCTCCTTAATTTCGTGGCTTTTTACCTTAAAAAAGATAGAGAACAAAATTCTCATCATCTCTTCTCTCTCATTCTTCTTTCTAAGGTTTCTAGAGTTTTGGGTGTGAGCCAAATTTAGAAATATAGGCTGCTAATAACTCTCTTCCAACCCCAAAAACCATCCTCATCAAAGTATGTTCGAAAGGTAAAATCGAAAATCTCTTATTCTCCTTTCAAAGTTTCACCATTTCATGCATATTTTTCTACTCCTACACCATTCTATGGATAGATTATGAATCATATGTTCATATCAATGATATTGATGATGATGATGGTAAGCTTTCACCCAAAAACAACATGCATGTTACAAATGGTGAAGTCTCATGACCCAAACCTATATTAAAATCAAAATAACCCACTTTTATACTAGTTTTGTTGGAGATATCACAATATGAACCTAAGATTTCTTTCAAAAACGATTTTTTTTTTTACTTTTCAAACCAATGCATGGCCTTAAACCAACATGCATGTGTTGATCTTGAAGCCTAGATGTTTGATGACCAAAATATATTGTTAAAAGCTTCAAATTTATGCATGAAAGATTTTAATCTAACAAACTATCGAAAACTCATTATTAACCCAAATTTGATTTTTCCCAGAATCCCAACAACAAAATAAGAAGAAACAAAAGAAACAATTATATAACCTCCATCGTATGGATGTTTTTGGAGGAGTCATTATGGTTTCAAGAAGCCTCCTGGTTGCAGATAAGAAAAAGATTTGAATTAGGAATTAAATCTATTATTTAATTATTCAAATCTAACTTTGTTTACAAGTTACCTAAACTATAAATAAGACCCCTTAGCTCCTTAATTTCGTGGCCTTTTACCTTAAAAAAGATAGAGAACAAAATTCTCATCATCTCTTCTCTCTCATTCTTCATTCTAAGGTTTCTAGAGTTTTGGGTGTGAGCCAAATTTAGAAATATAGGCTGCTAATAACTCTCTTCCAACCCCAAAAACCATCCTCATCAAGTATGTTCGAAAGGTAAAATCAAAAATCTTTTATTCTCCTTTCAAAGTTTCACCATTTCATGCATATTTTTCTACTCCTACACCATTCTATGGATAGATTATGAATCATATGTTCATACCAATGATATTGATGATGATGGTGGTAAGCTTTCACCCAAAAACAACATGCATGTTACAAATGGTGAAGTCTCATGACCCAAACCTATGTTAAAATCAAAATAACCCACTTTTATACTAGTTTTGTTGGAGATATCACAATATGAACCTAAGATTTCTTTCAAAAACGATTTTTTTTACTTTTCAAACCAATGCATGGCCTTAAACCAACATGCATGTGTTAATCTTGAAGCCTAGATGTTTGATGACCAAAATATATTGTTAAAAGCTTCAAATATATGCATGAAAGATTTTAATCTAACAAACTATCGAAAACTCATTATTAACCCAAATTTGATTTTTCCCAGAATCCCAACAACAAAATAAGAAGAAACAAAAGAAACAATTATATAACCTCCATCGTATGGATGTTTTTGGAGGAGTCATTATGGTTTCAAGAAGCCTCCTGGTTGCAGATAAGAAAAAGATTTGAATTAGGAATTAAATCTATTATTTAATTATTCAAATCTAACTTTGTTTACAAGTTACCTAAACTATAAATAAGACCCCTTAGCTCCTTAATTTCGTGGCTTTTTACCTTAAAAAAGATAGAGAACAAAATTCTCATCATCTCTTCTCTCTCATTCTTCATTCTAAGGTTTCTAGAGTTTTGGGTGTGAGCCAAATTTAGAAATATAGGCTGCTAATAACTCTCTTCCAACCCCAAAAACCATCCTCATCAAGTATGTTCGAAAGGTAAAATCGAAAATCTCTTATTCTCCTTTCAAAGTTTCACCATTTCATGCATATTTTTCTACTCCTACACCATTCTATGGATAGATTATGAATCATATGTTCATACCAATGATATTGATGATGATGGTGGTAAGCTTTCACCCAAAAACAACATGCATGTTACAAATGGTGAAGTCTCATGACCCAAACCTATGTTAAAATCAAAATAACCCACTTTTATACTAGTTTTGTTGGAGATATCACAATATGAACCCAAGATTTCTTTCAAAAATGATTTTTTTTTTACTTTTCAAACCAATGCATGGCCTTAAACCAACATGCATGTGTTGATCTTGAAGCCTAGATGTTTGATGATCAAAATATATTGTTAAAAGCTTTAAATTTATGCATGAAAGATTTTAATCTAACAAACTATAGAAAACTCATTATTAACCCAAATTTGATTTTTCCCAGAATCCCAACAACAAAATAAGAAGAAACAAAAGAAACAATTATATAACCTCCATCGTATGGATGTTTTTGGAGGAGTCATTATGGTTTCAAGAAGCCTCCTGGTTGCAGATAAGAAAAAGATTTGAATTAGGAATTAAATCTATTATTTAATTATTCAAATCTAACTTTGTTTACAAGTTACCTAAACTATAAATAAGACCCCTTAGCTCCTTAATTTCGTGGCTTTTTACCTTAAAAAAGATAGAGAACAAAATTCTCATCATCTCTTCTCTCTCATTCTTCATTCTAAGGTTTCTAGAGTTTTGGGTGTGAGCCAAATTTAGAAATATAGGCTGCTAATAACTCTCTTCCAACCCTAAAAACCATCCTCATCAAGTATGTTCGAAAGGTAAAATCGAAAATCTCTTATTCTCCTTTCAAAGTTTCACCATTTCATGCATATTTTTCTACTCCTACACCATTCTATGGATAGATTATGAATCATATGTTCATACCAATGATATTGATGATGATGGTGGTAAGCTTTCACCCAAACACAACATTCATGTTACAAATGGTGAAGTCTCATGACCCAAACCTATGTTAAAATCAAAATAACCCAATTTTATACTAGTTTTGTTGGAGATATCACAATATGAACCTAAGATTTCTTTCAAAAACGATTTTTTTTTTTACTTTTCAAACCAATGCATGGCCTTAAACCAACATGCATATGTTGATCTTGAAGCCTAGATGTTTGATGACCAAAATATATTGTTAAAAGCTTCAAATTTATGCATGAAAGATTTTAATCTAACAAACTATCGAAATCTCATTATTAACCCAAATTTGATTTTTCCCAGAATCCCAACAACAAAATAAGAAGAAACAAAAGAAACAATTATATAACCTCCATCGTATGGATTTTTTGGAGGAGTCATTATGGTTTCAAGAACCCTCCTGGTTGCAGATAAGAAAAAGATTTGAATTAGGAATTAAATCTATTATTTAATTATTCAAATCTAACTTTGTTTACAAGTTACCTAAACTATAAATAAGACCCCTTAGCTCCTTAATTTTGTGGCTTTTTACCTTAAAAAAGATAGAGAACAAAATTCTCATCATCTCTTCTCTCTCATTCTTCATTCTAAGGTTTCTAGAGTTTTGGGTGTGAGCCAAATTTAGAAATATAGGCTGCTAATAACTCTCTTCCAACCCCAAAAACCATCCTCATCAAGTATGTTCGAAAGGTAAAATCGAAAATCTCTTATTCTCGTTTCAAAGTTTCACCATTTCATGCATATTTTTCTACTCCTACACCATTCTATGGATAGATTATGAATCATATGTTCATACCAATGATATTGATGATGATGGTGGTAAGCTTTCACCCAAAAACAACATGCATGTTACAAATGGTGAAGTCTCATGACCCAAACCTATGTTAAAATCAAAATAACCCACTTTTATACTAGTTTTGTTAGAGATATCACAATATGAACCTAAGATTTCTTTCAAAAACGATTTTTTTTTACTTTTCAAACCAATGCATGGCCTTAAACCAACATGCATGTGTTGATCTTGAAGCCTAGATGTTGGATGACCAAAATATATTGTTAAAAGCTTCAAATTTATGCATGAAAGATTTTAATCTAACAAACTATCGAAAACTCATTATTAACCCAAATTTGATTTTTCCCAGAATCCCAACAACAAAATAAGAAGAAACAAAAGAAACAATTATATAACCTCCATCGTATGGATGTTTTTGGAGGAGTCATTATGGTTTCAAGAAGCCTCCTGGTTGCAGATAAGAAAAAGATTTGAATTAGGAATTAAATCTATTATTCAATTATTCAAATCTAACTTTGTTTACAAGTTACCTAAACTATAAATAAGACCCCTTAGCTCCTTAATTTCGTGGCTTTTTACCTTAAAAAAGATAGAGAACAAAATTCTCATCATCTCTTCTCTCTCATTCTTCATTCTAAGGTTTCTAGAGTTTTGGGTGTGAGCCAAATTTAGAAATATAGGCTGCTAATAACTCTCTTCCAACCCCAAAAACCATCCTCATCAAGTATGTTCGAAAGGTAAAATCGAAAATCTCTTATTCTCCTTTCAAAGTTTCACCATTTCATGCATATTTTTCTACTCCTACACCATTCTATGGATAGATTATGAATCATATGTTCATACCAATGATATTGATGATGATGGTGGTAAGCTTTCACCCAAAAACAACATGCATGTTACAAATGGTGAAGTCTCATGACCCAAACCTATGTTAAAATCAAAATAACCCACTTTTATACTAGTTTTGTTGGAGATATCACAATATGAACCTAAGATTTCTTTCAAAAACGATTTTTTTTTACTTTTCAAACCAATGCATGGCCTTAAACCAACATGCATGTGTTGATCTTGAAGCCTAGATGTTTGATGACCAAAATATATTGTTAAAAGCTTCAAATTTATGCATGAAAGATTTTAATCTAACAAACTATCGAAAACTCATTATTAACCCAAATTTGATTTTTCCCAGAATCCCAACAACAAAATAAGAAGAAACAAAAGAAACAATTATATAACCTCCATCGTATGGATGTTTTTGGAGGAGTCATTATGGTTTCAAGAAGCCTCCTGGTTGCAGATAAGAAAAAGATTTGAATTAGGAATTAAATCTATTATTTAATTATTCAAATCTAACTTTGTTTACAAGTTACCTAAACTATAAATAAGACCCCTTAGCTCCTTAATTTCGTGGCTTTTTACCTTAAAAAAGATAGAGAACAAAATTCTCATCATCTCTTCTCTCTCATTCTTCATTCTAAGGTTTCTAGAGTTTTGGGTGTGAGCCAAATTTACAAATATAGGTTGCTAATAACTCTCTTCCAACCCCAAAAACCATCCTCATCAAGTATGTTCGAAAGGTAAAATCGAAAATCTCTTATTCTCCTTTCAAAGTTTCACCATTTCATGCATATTTTTCTACTCCTACACCATTCTATGGATAGATTATGAATCATATGTTCATACCAATGATATTGATGATGATGGTGGTAAGCTTTCACCCAAAAACAACATGCATGTTACAAATGGTGAAGTCTCATGACCCAAACCTATGTTAAAATCAAAATAACCCACTTTTATATTAGTTTTGTTGGAGATATCACAATATGAACCTAAGATTTCTTTCAAAAATGATTTTTTTTTACTTTTCAAACCAATGCATGGCCTTAAACCAACATGCATGTGTTGATCTTGAAGCCTAGATGTTTGATGACCAAAATATATTGTTAAAAGCTTCAAATTTATGCATGAAAGATTTTAATCTAACAAACTATCGAAAACTCATTATTAACCCAAATTTGATTTTTCCCAGAATCCCAACAACAAAATAAGAAGAAACAAAAGAAACAATTATATAACCTCCATCGTATGGATGTTTTTGGAGGAGTCATTATGGTTTCAAGAAGCCTCCTGGTTGCAGATAAGAAAAAGATTTGAATTAGGAATTAAATCTATTATTTAATTATTCAAATCTAACTTTGTTTACAAGTTACCTAAACTATAAATAAGACCCCTTAGCTCCTTAATTTCGTGGCTTTTTACCTTAAAAAAGATAGAGAACAAAATTCTCATCATCTCTTCTCTCTCATTCTTCATTCTAAGGTTTCTAGAGTTTTGGGTGTGAGCCAAATTTAGAAATATAGGCTGCTAATAACTCTCTTCCAACCTCAAAAACCATCCTCATCAAGTATGTTCGAAAGGTAAAATCGAAAATCTTATTCTCCTTTCAAAGTTTCACCATTTCATGCATATTTTTCTACTCCTACACCATTCTATGGATAGATTATGAATCATATGTTCATACCAATGATATTGATGATGATGGTGGTAAGCTTTCACCCAAAAACAACATGCATGTTACAAATGGTGAAGTCTCATGACCCAAACCTATGTTAAAATCAAAATAACCCACTTTTATATTAGTTTTGTTGGAGATATCACAATATGAACCTAAGATTTCTTTCAAAAATGATTTTTTTTTACTTTTCAAACCAATGCATGGCCTTAAACCAACATGCATGTGTTGATCTTGAAGCCTAGATGTTTGATGACCAAAATATATTGTTAAAAGCTTCAAATTTATGCATGAAAGATTTTAATCTAACAAACTATCGAAAACTCATTATTAACCCAAATTTGATTTTTCCCAGAATCCCAACAACAAAATAAGAAGAAACAAAAGAAACAATTATATAACCTCCATCGTATGGATGTTTTTGGAGGAGTCATTATGGTTTCAAGAACCCTCCTGGTTGCAGATAAGAAAAAGATTTGAATTAGGAATTAAATCTATTATTTAATTATTCAAATCTAACTTTGTTTACAAGTTACCTAAACTATAAATAAGACCCCTTAGCTCCTTAATTTCGTGGCTTTTTACCTTAAAAAAGATAGAGAACAAAATTCTCATCATCTCTTCTCTCTCAATCTTCATTCTAAGGTTTCTAGAGTTTTGGGTGTGAGCCAAATTTAGAAATATAGGCTGCTAATAACTCTCTTCCAACCTCAAAAACCATCCTCATCAAGTATGTTCGAAAGGTAAAATCGAAAATCTTATTCTCCTTTCAAAGTTTCACCATTTCATGCATATTTTTCTACTCCTACACCATTCTATGGATAGATTATGAATCATATGTTCATACCAATGATATTGATGATGATGGTGGTAAGCTTTCACCCAAAAACAACATGCATGTTACAAATGGTGAAGTCTCATGACCCAAACCTATGTTAAAATCAAAATAACCCACTTTTATACTAGTTTTGTTAGAGATATCACAATATGAACCTAAGATTTCTTTCAAAAACGATTTTTTTTACTTTTCAAACCAATGCATGGCCTTAAACCAACATGCATGTGTTGATCTTGAAGCCTAGATGTTTGATGACCAAAATATATTGTTAAAAGCTTCAAATTTATGCATGAAAGATTTTAATCTAACAAACTATCGAAAACTCATTATTAACCCAAATTTGATTTTTCCCAGAATCCCAACAACAAAATAAGAAGAAACAAAAGAAACAATTATATAACCTCCATCGTATGGATGTTTTTGGAGGAGTCATTATGGTTTCAAGAAGCCTCCTGGTTGCAGATAAGAAAAAGATTTGAATTAGGAATTAAATCTATTATTTAATTATTCAAATCTAACTTTGTTTACAAGTTACCTAAACTATAAATAAGACCCCTTAGCTCCTTAATTTCGTGGCTTTTTACCTTAAAAAAGATAGAGAACAAAATTCTCATCATCTCTTCTCTCTCATTCTTCATTCTAAGGTTTCTAGAGTATTGGGTGTGAGCCAAATTTAGAAATATAGGCTGCTAATAACTCTCTTCCAACCCTAAAAACCATCCTCATCAAGTATGTTCGAAAGGTAAAATCGAAAATCTCTTATTCTCCTTTCAAAGTTTCACCATTTCATGCATATTTTTCTACTCCTACACCATTCTATGGATAGATTATGAATCATATGTTCATACCAATGATATTGATGATGATGGTGGTAAGCTTTCACCCAAAAACAACATGCATGTTACAAATGGTGAAGTCTCATGACCCAAACCTATGTTAAAATCAAAATAACCCAATTTTATACTAGTTTTGTTGGAGATATCACAATATGAACCTAAGATTTCTTTCAAAAACGATTTTTTTTTTTACTTTTCAAACCAATGCATGGCCTTAAACCAACATGCATATGTTGATCTTGAAGCCTAGATGTTTGATGACCAAAATATATTGTTAAAAGCTTCAAATTTATGCATGAAAGATTTTAATCTAACAAACTATCGAAATCTCATTATTAACCCAAATTTGATTTTTCCCAGAATCCCAACAACAAAATAAGAAGAAACAAAAGAAACAATTATATAACCTCCATCGTATGGATGTTTTTGGAGGAGTCATTATGGTTTCAAGAACCCTCCTGGTTGCAGATAAGAAAAAGATTTGAATTAGGAATTAAATCTATTATTTAATTATTCAAATCTAACTTTGTTTACAAGTTACCTAAACTATAAATAAGACCCCTTAGCTCCTTAATTTTGTGGCTTTTTACCTTAAAAAAGATAGAGAACAAAATTCTCATCATCTCTTCTCTCTCATTCTTCATTCTAAGGTTTCTAGAGTTTTGGGTGTGAGCCAAATTTAGAAATATAGGCTGCTAATAACTCTCTTCCAACCCCAAAAACCATCCTCATCAAGTATGTTCGAAAGGTAAAATCGAAAATCTCTTATTCTCGTTTCAAAGTTTCACCATTTCATGCATATTTTTCTACTCCTACACCATTCTATGGATAGATTATGAATCATATGTTCATACCAATGATATTGATGATGATGGTGGTAAGCTTTCACCCAAAAACAACATGCATGTTACAAATGGTGAAGTCTCATGACCCAAACCTATGTTAAAATCAAAATAACCCACTTTTATACTAGTTTTGTTGGAGATATCACAATATGAACCTAAGATTTCTTTCAAAAACGATTTTTTTTTTTACTTTTCAAACCAATGCATGGCCTTAAACCAACATGCATGTGTTGATCTTGAAGCCTAGATGTTTGATGACCAAAATATATTGTTAAAAGCTTCAAATTTATGCATGAAAGATTTTAATCTAACAAACTATCGAAAACTCATTATTAACCCAAATTTGATTTTTCCCAGAATCCCAACAACAAAATAAGAAGAAACAAAAGAAACAAAAGAAACAATTATATAACCTCCATCGTATGGATGTTTTTGGAGGAGTCATTATGGTTTCAAGAAGCCTCCTGGTTGCAGATAAGAAAAAGATTTGAATTAGGAATTAAATCTATTATTTAATTATTCAAATCTAACTTTGTTTACAAGTTACCTAAACTATAAATAAGACCCCTTAGCTCCTTAATTTCGTGGCTTTTTACCTTAAAAAAGATAGAGAACAAAATTCTCATCATCTCTTCTCTCTCATTCTTCATTCTAAAGTTTCTAGAGTTTTGGGTGTGAGCCAAATTTAGAAATATAGGCTGCTAATAACTCTCTTCCAACCCCAAAAACCATCCTCATCAAGTATGTTCGAAAGGTAAAATCGAAAATCTCTTATTCTCCTTTCAAAGTTTCACCATTTCATGCATATTTTTCTACTCCTACACCATTCCATGGATAGATTATGAATCATATGTTCATACCAATGATATTGATGATGATGGTGGTAAGCTTTCACCCAAAAACAACATGCATGTTACAAATGGTGAAGTCTGATGACCCAAACCTATGTTAAAATCAAAATAACCCACTTTTATACTAGTTTTGTTGGAGATATCACAATATGAACCCAAGATTTCTTTCAAAAACGATTTTTTTTTTTACTTTTGAAACCAATGCATGGCCTTAAACCAACATGCATGTGTTGATCTTGAAGCCTAGATGTTTGATGATCAAAATATATTGTTAAAAGCTTTAAATTTATGCATGAAAGATTTTAATCTAACAAACTATCGAAAACTCATTATTAACCCAAATTTGATTTTTCCCAGAATCCCAACAACAAAATAAGAAGAAACAAAAGAAACAATTATATAACCTCCATCGTATGGATGTTTTTGGAGGAGTCATTATGGTTTCAAGAAGCCTCCTGGTTGCAGATAAGAAAAAGATTTGAATTAGGAATTAAATCTATTATTTAATTATTCAAATCTAACTTTGTTTACAAGTTACCTAAACTATAAATAAGACCCCTTAGCTCCTTAATTTCGTGGCTTTTTACCTTAAAAAAGATAGAGAACAAAATTCTCATCATCTCTTCTCTCTCATTCTTCATTCTAAGGTTTCTAGAGTTTTGGGTGTGAGCCAAATTTAGAAATATAGGCTGCTAATAACTCTCTTCCAACCCCAAAAACCATCCTCATCAAGTATGTTCGAAAGGTAAAATCGAAAATCTCTTATTCTCCTTTCAAAGTTTCACCATTTCATGCATATTTTTCTACTCCTACACCATTCTATGGATAGATTATGAATCATATGTTCATACCAATGATATTGATGATGATGGTGGTAAGCTTTCACCCAAAAACAACATGCATGTTACAAATGGTGAAGTCTCATGACCCAAACCTATGTTAAAATCAAAATAACCCAATTTTATACTAGTTTTGTTGGAGATATCACAATATGAACCTAAGATTTCTTTCAAAAACGATTTTTTTTTTACTTTTCAAACCAATGCATGGCCTTAAACCAACATGCATATGTTGATCTTGAAGCCTAGATGTTTGATGACCAAAATATATTGTTAAAAGCTTCAAATTTATGCATGAAAGATTTTAATCTAACAAACTATCGAAATCTCATTATTAACCCAAATTTGATTTTTCCCAGAATCCCAACAACAAAATAAGAAGAAACAAAAGAAACAATTATATAACCTCCATCGTATGGATGTTTTTGGAGGAGTCATTATGGTTTCAAGAACCCTCCTGGTTGCAGATAAGAAAAAGATTTGAATTAGGAATTAAATCTATTATTTAATTATTCAAATCTAACTTTGTTTACAAGTTACCTAAACTATAAATAAGACCCCTTAGCTCCTTAATTTCGTGGCTTTTTACCGTAAAAAAGATAGAGAACAAAATTCTCATCATCTCTTCTCTCTCATTCTTCATTCTAAGGTTTCTAGAGTTTTGGGTGTGAGCCAAATTTAGAAATATAGGCTGCTAATAACTCTCTTCCAACCCCAAAAACCATCCTCATCAAGTATGTTCGAAAGTTAAAATCGAAAATCTCTTATTCTCCTTTCAAAGTTTCACCATTTCATGCATATTTTTCTACTCCTACACCATTCTATGGATAGATTATGAATCATATGTTCATACCAATGATATTGATGATGATGGTGGTAAGCTTTCACCCAAAAACAACATGCATGTTACAAATGGTGAAGTCTCATGACCCAAACCTATGTTAAAATCAAAATAACCCACTTTTATACTAGTTTTGTTGGAGATATCACAATATGAACCTAAGATTTCTTTCAAAAACGATTTTTTTTTTACTTTTCAAACCAATGCATGGCCTTAAACCAACATGCATGTGTTGATCTTGAAGCCTAGATGTTTGATGACCAAAATATATTGTTAAAAGCTTCAAATTTATGCATGAAAGATTTTAATCTAACAAACTATCGAAAACTCATTATTAACCCAAATTTGATTTTTCCCCGAATCCCAACAACAAAATAAGAAGAAACAAAAGAAACAATTATATAACCTCCATCGTATGGATGTTTTTGGAGGAGTCATTATGGTTTCAAGAAGCCTCCTGGTTGCAGATAAGAAAAAAAGATTTGAATTAGGAATTAAATCTATTATTTAATTATTCAAATCTAACTTTGTTTACAAGTTACCTAAACTATAAATAAGACCCCTTAGCTCCTTAATTTCGTGGCTTTTTACCTTAAAAAAGATAGAGAACAAAATTCTCATCATCTCTTCTCTCTCATTCTTCATTCTAAGGTTTCTAGAGTTTTGGGTGTGAGCCAAATTTAGAAATATAGGCTGCTAATAACTCTCTTCCAACCCCAAAAACCATCCTCATCAAGTATGTTCGAAAGGTAAAATCGAAAATCTCTTATTCTCCTTTCAAAGTTTCACCATTTAATGCATATTTTTCTACTCCTACACCATTCTATGGATAGATTATGAATCATATGTTCATACCAATGATATTGATGATGATGGTGGTAAGCTTTCACCCAAAAACAACATGCATGTTACAAATGGTGAAGTCTCATGACCCAAACCTATGTTAAAATCAAAATAACCCACTTTTATACTAGTTTTGTTGGAGATATCACAATATGAACCTAAGATTTCTTTCAAAAACGATTTTTTTTTTACTTTTCAAACCAATGCATGGCCTTAAACCAACATGCATGTGTTGATCTTGAAGCCTAGATGTTTGATGATCAAAATATATTGTTAAAAGCTTTAAATTTATGCATGAAAGATTTTAATCTAACAAACTATCGAAAACTCATTATTAACCCAAATTTGATTTTTCCCAGAATCCCAACAACAAAATAAGAAGAAACAAAAGAAACAATTATATAACCTCCATCGTATGGATGTTTTTGGAGGAGTCATTATGGTTTCAAGAAGCCTCCTGGTTGCAGATAAGAAAAAGATTTGAATTAGGAATTAAATCTATTATTTAATTATTCAAATCTAACTTTGTTTACAAGTTACCTAAACTATAAATAAGACCCCTTAGCTCCTTAATTTTGTGGCTTTTTACCTTAAAAAAGATAGAGAACAAAATTCTCATCATCTCTTCTCTCTCATTCTTCATTCTAAGGTTTCTAGAGTTTTGGGTGTGAGCCAAATTTAGAAATATAGGCTGCTAATAACTCTCTTCCAACCCCAAAAACCATCCTCATCAAGTATGTTCGAAAGGTAAAATCGAAAATCTCTTATTCTCCTTTCAAAGTTTCACCATTTCATGCATATTTTTCTACTCCTACACCATTCTATGGATAGATTATGAATCATATGTTCATACCAATGATATTGATGATGATGGTGGTAAGCTTTCACCCAAAAACAACATGCATGTTACAAATGGTGAAGTCTGATGACCCAAACCTATGTTAAAATCAAAATAACCCACTTTTATACTAGTTTTGTTGGAGATATCACAATATGAACCTAAGATTTCTTTCAAAAATGATTTTTTTTTTACTTTTCAAACCAATGCATGGCCTTAAACCAACATGCATGTGTTGATCTTGAAGCCTAGATGTTTGATGACCAAAATATATTGTTAAAAGCTTCAAATTTATGCATGAAAGATTTTAATCTAACAAACTATCGAAATCTCATTATTAACCCAAATTTGATTTTTCCCAGAATCCCAACAACAAAATAGAAGAAACAAATGAAACAATTATATAACCTCCATCGTATGGATGTTTTTGGAGGAGTCATTATGGTTTCAAGAACCCTCCTGGTTGCAGATAAGAAAAAGATTTGAATTAGGAATTAAATCTATTATTTAATTATTCAAATCTAACTTTGTTTACAAGTTACCTAAACTATAAATAAGACCCCTTAGCTCCTTAATTTCGTGGCTTTTTACCTTAAAAAAGATAGAGAACAAAATTCTCATCATCTCTTCTCTCTCATTCTTCATTCTAAGGTTTCTAGAGTTTTGGGTGTGAGCCAAATTTAGAAATATAGGCTGCTAATAACTCTCTTCCAACCCCAAAAACCATCCTCATCAAGTATGTTCGAAAGGTAAAATCGAAAATCTCTTATTCTCCTTTCAAAGTTTCACCATTTCATGCATATTTTTCTACTCGTACACCATTCTATGGATAGATTATGAATCATATGTTCATACCAATGATATTGATGATGATGGTGGTAAGCTTTCACCCAAAAACAACATGCATGTTACAAATGGTGAAGTCTCATGACCCAAACCTATGTTAAAATCAAAATAACCCACTTTTATACTAGTTTTGTTGGAGATATCACAATATGAACCTAAGATTTCTTTCAAAAACGATTTTTTTTTTTTACTTTTCAAACCAATGCATGGCCTTAAACCAACATGCATGTGTTGATCTTGAAGCCTAGATGTTTGATGACCAAAATATATTGTTAAAAGCTTCAAATTTATGCATGAAAGATTTTAATCTAACAAACTATCGAAAACTCATTATTAACCCAAATTTGATTTTTCCCAGAATCCCAACAACAAAATAAGAAGAAACAAAAGAAACAATTATATAACCTCCATCGTATGGAAATATTGTTCGAAATAAAGAACGATTGGTAGTTAAAGGATATTCCCAACAAGAAGGTATCGATTATGAAGAAACCTTTGCCCCTGTCGCAAGACTCAAGGCTGTTCGAATATTTTTGGCTTATGCAGCTCACAAAGATTTTGATGTTTATCAAATGGATGTGAAATGTTCTTTTCTCAATCGTGAACTCGAAGAAACAGTTTACGTTGAACAACCTCCAGGTTTTGTGAATGAAGAATATCCTAATCATGTTTATATTTTAGATAAAGCAGTATATGGGTTAAAAGAAGCACCAAGAGCATGGTATGCAACTCTTACCAGTTTCTTAAAACAATCGAAATTTAAACAAGGATCAGTTGACTCCACATTATTTTGAAAGAAAGTTGGGAATCATCTAATGCTTGTTCAAATTTATGTCGATGATATTATTTTTGGCTCTACTGACCCTGCTTTGTCTAGTGAATTCGAAAGTTTGATGAAAAGCCAATTCGAAATGAGCATGATGGGTAAAATCAATAATTTTCTTGGTTTAAACATTCATCAAAGCAGAGAAGGAATTTTCATCAATCAAGAAAAATATACAAGGATTTTGCTCGAAAAATTTGGAATGAAAAATAGCACGAAGTTAAGAGTTCCAATGGCGGTTGGAACACGGCTAACACCTTCGTTAGAAACACCTGCTGTTGATCTTACTTTATACAGGAGTATGATAGGTTCATTGCTTTATCTTACTGCAAGTAGACCTGATATCATGTTTTATGTATGTAATTGTGCTAGGTATCAAGCAAATCCGAGAGAACCACACTTGACTGCAGTGAAAAATATATTTCGTTATCTGAAAGGAACAATTTCGTTAGGATTGTGGTATCCTTCGAATTCTGGATTTTTCATTAAGGCGTTTTCAGATGCAGATCTGGGAGGATGTACACTGGATCGAAAGAGTACAAGTGGTGGATGTCAATTTTTGGATGGAAAGTTAGTTAGTTGGCAGTCGAAAAAGAAAACGTATGTTTCGATTTCTACTGCTGAAGCTGCATATGTTGCAGCTGTTGCTTGCACTTCGCAAATCATTTGGATCCAGAGTCAATTGCATGATTATGCAATTAATATGAAAAAGATTCCATTGTATTGTGATTCACAAAGTTCTATACGCATTTGTCATAATCCAGTACAACATTCGAAAACAAAACATATTGCACTTCGTTATCACTTTATTAAACATCATGTAGAAGATGGCAATATTGAAGTTCATTTTGTAAAAACAACTGATCAGCTTGCTGATATTTTTACAAAAGCTTTGGACGAAAAATCATTTGTACGAATTTTGACAGGTTTGGGAATGATCGAGGCAAGTTCAGTTCCTGGACTGAATTCGAAAGAATGATTAAAAGGAGATATGCAAATGTGTCGATTCGGAGGCAATAATGATTCATTCAAAGGCTGATCGTATTAACCATTCAGAGGTTACTGTTCACGTTCAACGCTTCGACACGCTTCGTTTTCGACATTTGGGAAAGCCAAGTTTTGTTAGTTTGGTAATGTTTTCTTAAATTTTCGTTAATTTTGAAAGTTTCGTTAATTTGGTAATGTTTTCTGAAATTTTCGTTAATTTTGAAAGTTTCGTTAATTTGATAATGTTTTCTTAAATTTTCGTTAATTTAGTTTCTTTTCGAAAAATCAAAAATACCAAAAATATTTTTGTTAATTTGTTTTCTTTTCGAAAAATTAAAAATATCAAAAAGATTTTCTTTTGTTATTTGTTTCAGTTTTCGAAAAACTTAAAAACACAAAAATATTTTCTTTCTTTTCAAAAACATAAAATACCAAAAAGATTTTTGTATTTTGCACTTAGCCTTTTCTTTCTTAGTGCAGATTTCACGAAAGTTTTACAAGGGTCATGCTTGCATTTCTAGCGGAAGGTAAAATTTCGACAACTTTGTACTAGTTAGAATGTCCCTAGAAGCATGCTGCAGCATGTCGACTCAAGCCTCCATTGACTCAATGTGTGTTTACGAAGGCCTTAATGAAAATTTTCATTACGAAAATTTCTTCTCAATCAGGCTTGCATTCACATTAGTCGCCTGAGCTACCTAATTCTTCTCAAATGAGTTAAGAGTTTTCTGTTTGGTCCAAGTATAACAGAGGTACAATTGATTTTGTAAAACAACCTTTTTCATCACAAAACTTCTAACACATTTCACACACAATGACGTATGTCCAAGAGGTCATTGATCAAACCAATCATGACTTAGACATATCAAAATTATGTGTTAATGATCTAACATCATGAGACCGTGATGAAAGTGAAACCCAAATAATCGTACTCAATTAAGAAATTGACGGGGAACAATGTTCTAGATTTTCACGAAACATTTGTTTCAGTACCAGATTTCAGAACTCCAAATCATATTCAATTCTTTTGAGTGATCTTGATCAAATTGTCGAAACCCACGATATTTGTTACCCAACAGGATCCAGATAACAATTTTTTCTTGAATATGATTTCCGGGTGAGTTTTATTTGCAATTCATAGTCACTTCATATATTTTTCCAAAGCATACTTGTCCCTGACTACACTGGTCATACAGGTAAATTTCTGTTACAATTACTCACCTTATGTTTAGGTTGATATGTAACGAAATTTTTTAGCCACCCACGAAGTTTTGAAAAAGAAGCCCTTCGATACTTCTCTATAAGTATTCGATTGAAATTCACGGGAACATACACAAGCAGTTGATTATCTCTCTTGATAATTAATGAAGCAACCTTTGCCCGGGGTTTAACTGCATTTGTGTCGAAGTTTTATTTTTCGACATCACAGATCCCAAATTTTGGTTAGTTTGCTTCTTATCTTATTTTCTTGGCACACTGCACTCACGAAATCCTTGAGGTTATGAGTATTACCAACTCAGGCTGATGATTTCGAAAGTCTGGCAAATGACTTCGTCTTTAATCCCAAAGATGAAAGAGCCTTACCACCATGCCGAAGGTTTTCGATCTTATCCACTTGGTACTAACGAACAGTTTGATGTGACGGTTTGGCAACATGGCCCGACTTTCAAGGAACTTTATCTGACATGGCGCGTTTAATGGCTAGTGGTGCGACTTGCAAGGACAGACGTGGTTTTCTCTTCCCAGAAACGTTTGGAATTCAATAGGAGTTACATATAAAAGGAAATTTTACTCTCCTTTTATCATTACGCGTTCAAAATCACAGACGATCAAAAAGCCCTAATTTCCACTACTGAAGAAGTTGCATCTCAACCACGGATGAAGATTCAAAGCACCAACTATCAGGTTGAAGGAGATGTGTCACTGTATCCAGAAGAGATCAAGATGCTGATTGTTGCTCTTAAACATTCTGGTCTTGCAAGTGCAATGTTTAATGCATTTGAAGTTCTGATGTCTTGGTTGTCAATGGCTGGGTCTTCTGTTTCTTATAGCAAAGCCACTGATCTTATCACACTTAATCTGGTGAATGAGAAGCGCATTCGTCTCTCGAAGAAGCTGTTTACTCAAATCTTGGTAATTCCAAATTCCCTTCCATTCTTTAAACATACTGCTGATCAAGTCATGTTCATGTTTAACGAGATGGGTCATCAACCACCACTCGTTAAGATCAGTGATTTCAAGAAATATGGTCTTCCTTGCATTTGAATTTTCTGTTCGGAATATACCTGCGTTGCTTAACTGGGCGAAGTGTAGGGCTTGATAAAGGGAGAATGGAAGTTTATGCTATGGTAGCAGGGATACACAATGATCTCAATGTTGATTATGCAACTCAGATTTGGAAAGAGTTTATCAAGAGCTTGGAGAACACGAATGTGGTTAAAGGAATTTCGTGTGCACGTTACTAGAGTCTGATTTTTTAGTATGTATATGAGAAGGAAGGTATTCAAGTTCCTGCTGATGAGGCTAAGGCATAATTCGCAAAGTATCACTTTCTAAAGACTGTTGCAGATGATTCAGAAGAATTCCCAAATGTTGCTAGAATTCCTGATGGCATGTTAAAGAAGGTTGATCCCACAAATTCTGTGTTGATAGATTATTGGCAACATGTAAATTCTTCAATAGAAACTGGCGTTTTGCTGAAAACCAGTGATGAAGGTTCATCCAAAAAGAAGAAAAAGTCGAAGAAAGTTACTGAAGAGGTTGTAGTTCAGGAAAGTCCAAAGAAACAACCGAAAACCAAGTCTCCTAAGAAGATTACAACTGAAACTGAGCAGCCTAAGGAGAAAGTGGTTCCTGAATCTTCGACAGAAGTTATCCCTTCAAAAACAAGAGTGTTCAAAAGATTACGGAATTTCTCTTATCAGAAACGAGCTTCATCAACATATCAATCTCCTAATATTGACAAACCTCAACTAAATAGAAAAGGTATGAAAGTTAGTGAAATTCCTGCACCTGTTTCTCCATCCTCCAAGAAGCGAAGAGCTGAGGATGTGGCGAAACATATCAACAAGAAGAGGAAGAAGCGAAAGTTGATCGTTCAAGATGAGTCCTCAGAAGAAGAGATTGTTCCAGAATCTCCTTTGGGTTCGAATTCCCCAAATGTCTCACAACCACTCATTATCGAAACTGTTTCCTTACCAATCACAACAGTTCCACTTGACGTTGTAGTCACCAAACCAATTACTGAGGAAGTTCCAATTATTCCCATTGTTGCAAACGTATCTAATACGGATGCACATTTTGTGGTGAGTGTTCCTCAATCTTCTCAAGGTATTCCTGAACCTATATCCAGTACCTTTGTTTCATTTCCACCATTTATTACACCTGTTTCCACTACAAATCCTTCAACAACTTTCGACCAAGTTTTAAACCAACCCTTCACTACACTCTTTCCATCATAATCCATTGATCCACCAAAACCAGCTTCCGATGATGAAACAGATGGAGGAGGTTTCGGAGGAACATTTGAAGATTTGGCATTTGATTCTGAAGAAGAAAACATACCAGATCATATGCTCATGTCGGGGAAGCAGTTCAAGATTCTAAATTGCAAACTCATTTCTATTCTTCAATCACAAGCTGATTCTGGTGCAAAGAATTCAGTTTCAGGAATAGAAGTTGATGTTATGTTAAAAGCTTTGGAGCTTCGTATGTAGAAGAAATTGGATGATATGGATAAAAATAACGAATAGAGGGTCAAAGCTCAGAAGGATTCGTTTAATTCTGCAATTCAAGATCTTCGTTTGACAACAAAAGAACGAAATGCTATTTTTATTAAAGATGTTAAGACGGTTCGTGAAGATGTGAATCGAAAATTGGAGGAACTGAAGGTTGAAGTCTCCAAAGAACTGAATGACCTACATACCAATTATTCGACACTCCAGTCGAATGTTGATACGATTGCAGCTGCTGTTCGAACATTTGTTAAATGGTATCAATATTTAACTCTAAAGTTTGATGAGAAGGACAAAGCTGATGCTAAACAGTTCGAAAAGATGGGTGTTTTCCTTGGGGAGGTGAAAGAATTAGTGTCGAAGCCCGTCCCTACTTCATTATTAACTCCTGAGTTTTTAACTAAGAAGTTACATTCTTTGGATCAAGCAATTCAGAAGACCGTGGCTCCTATTTCGAAGTTTGCTCATATGTTACCATCTGGTGCCCCACCTGTTGTCACAGGGGTGCAAGGGGGAGAAAAGAAAATTCAGGAAAGCAAACCTTCGAAAGTTATAAAAGTTGTGGAAAAGCCGAAAAAGATTGTTACTGCTGCTGGTGAAGTAACAAAAGTTGTATCTTCTCAAGTCACAGTTCCTATAGTTCCAAAGACGAATACAACTGAGGCTATCAAGACAACAACAAGACCCATTATGAAGGGGATTGTTTTTAATTCGACAACTGAAGACGGAAGTTCCAGTTCGTCAAAACCAAAAGTGTCAGAAGGTGATGGAAAAGGGAAGGAGATTGTGATTGAAAAATCGAAAGAAGAGAAGAAGGTTGAGATAAAAGCTGAAATGGAGAAGCAAAGACATATTCAAAGCATCTTGAGGCTTCATGAAAATGATCCACCTGGTATGGAGAAGGGAGATCCAAAGAAGTTACATAGTTACGAAAACATTGAAGCCAAAGTGTCATACAATCAAATGTATGCATTCGAGAAGAAACCACGAAGGAGTTATTCTATCGAAAATTCGGATATGAATCAACTCGACTTTCCTGTTAACGAAATGATGTTTATCACTGCTCAGTATAAAGTGATAGAGAAATTCAAGAATGAAGATGACTTTCTTCATATGAAACTTAGGTTTCATGCTGTTTTGGGAAAAGATCAAGAAGAAGTATGGTCACTCATCAAGATAAAAAGGGTGTTGAGTATCACGAAGGATGTAATGTTTGAGAACATGATACAGAACTTTCGTTATCATGTTGTTAGAGAAAACAATGTCTCATGTGAGTTCACGATAGCAGACTTCCCTCTCATGAACTTGAATGATCTTATTCAAGTTGCTTTAATTCTGAAAGACATGAATGCTTCTCAACTTCAAGGAACTGATAAGGAAATTTGAGACTAAGTCTTGGTCATATCAAAATTTTCATAGACAATTATTATGATTGTCTAGCCTTGGCAGATCTGGAATTGTCAATGGCTCTTGGGAAGGAAGTAAAAGTTGCTATGGAATTGTCGAAGACTCAAGCAGAACTAAAGAAGTATGCTGATCGGGAAATTTGTTTGAAGCCCTTTGGATTAGTCTTTGCTGGGAAAGACAAGAATGGCAAAGCTAAGAGGTTTTTGTTCCAGACCTCAGAAATTGAAAGATATACCACTTCACAATATACGAACTTCATTGTTCGTATGAATAGCTGCAAGAAGAACAATGATGGTGATAAGGTGGAGTTAAGGAAAGTGATGACATGGTATTCTGAGATACGAAGGACGATTGTTATGTATTTACTAAGGCATTTGTTTGTACGAAGCGTGAATGTTTAGCCTCAGTATTTTTTGTATGTTTGTTATGTATTTACTAAGGCATTTGTTTGTACGAAGCGTGAATGTTTAGCCTCAGTATTTTTTGTACTTTCAGTCTCCTGTAAATAGGAGCTGAACATAGAGTAGATGATAGAGTTTTTCCCAGTTTCTATTATCATTTTGTACTCGTGTTCATTGGAATTAATGAGAGCTTAAACCAGAACTTATTTACTTCTCGTGTTCATTCTTACTCTGATTTTGATTCATATACTCGATAAATCGATTCTACAATCTACCAAACTATCGAAAACTCATTATTAACCCAAATCTGATTTTTCCCAGAATCCCAACAACAATATAAGAAGAAACAAAAGAAACAATTATATAACCTCCATCGTATGGATGTTTTTAGAGGAGTCTTTATGGTTTCAAGAAGCCTCCTGGTTGCAGATAAGAAAAAGATTTGAATTAGGAATTAAATCTATTATTTAATTATTCAAATCTAACTTTGTTTACAAGTTACCTAAACTATAAATAAGACCCCTTAGCTCCTTAATTTCGTGGCTTTTTACCTTAAAAAAGATAGAGAACAAAATTCTCATCATCTCTTCTCTCTCATTCTTCATTCTAAGGTTTCTAGAGTTTTGGGTGTGACCCAAATTTTGAAATATAGGCTGGTAATAACTCTCTTCCAACCCCAAAAACCATCCTCATCAAGTATGTTCGAAAGGTAAAATCGAAAATCTCTTATTCTCCTTTCAAAGTTTCACCATTTCATGCATATTTTTCTACTCCTACACCATTCTATGGATAGATTATGAATCATATGTTCATACCAATGATATTGATGATGATGGTGGCAAGCTTTCACCCAAAAACAACATGCATGTTACAAATGGTGAAGTCTCATGACCCAAACCTATGTTAAAATCAAAATAACCCACTTTTATACTAGTTTTGTTGGAGATATCACAATATGAACCTAAGATTTCTTTCAAAAACGATTTTTTTTACTTTTCAAACCAATGCATGGCCTTAAACCAACGTGCATGTGTTGATCTTGAAGCCTAGATGTTTGATGACCAAAATATATTGTTAAAAGCTTCAAATTTATGCATGAAAGATTTTAATCTAACAAACTATCGAAAACTCATTATTAACCCAAATTTGATTTTTCCCAGAATCCCAACAACAAAATAAGAAGAAACAAAAGAAACAATTATATAACCTCCATCGTATGGATGTTTTTGGAGGAGTCATTATGGTTTCAAGAAGCCTGCTGGTTGCAGATAAGAAAAAGATTTGAATTAGGAATTAAATCTATTATTTAATTATTCAAATCTAACTTTGTTTACAAGTTACCTAAACTATAAATAAGACCCCTTAGCTCCTTAATTTCGTGGCTTTTTACCTTAAAAAAGATAGAGAACAAAATTCTCATCATCTCTTCTCTCTCATTCTTCATTCTAAGGTTTCTAGAGTTTTGGGTGTGAGCCAAATTTAGAAATATAGGCTGCTAATAACTCTCTTCCAACCCCAAAAACCATCCTCATCAAATATGTTTGAAAGGTAAAACCGAAAATCTCTTATTCTCCTTTCAAAGTTTCACCATTTCATGCATATTTTTCTACTCCTACACCATTCTATGGATAGATTATGAATCATATGTTCATACCAATGATATTGATGATGATGGTGGTAAGCTTTCACCCAAAAACAACATGCATGTTACAAATGGTGAAGTCTCATGACCCAAACCTATGTTAAAATCAAAATAACCCACTTTTATACTAGTTTTGTTGGAGATATCACAATATGAACCTAAGATTTCTTTCAAAAACGATTTTTTTTTTACTTTTCAAACCAATGCATGGCCTTAAACCAACATGCATGTGTTGATCTTGAAGCCTAGATGTTTGATGACCAAAATATATTGTTAAAAGCTTCAAATTTATGCATGAAAGATTTTAATCTAACAAACTATCGAAAACTCATTATTAACCCAAATTTGATTTTTCCCAGAATCCCAACAACAAAATAAGAAGAAACAAAAGAAACAATTATATAACCTCCATCGTATGGATGTTTTTGGAGGAGTCATTATGGTTTCAAGAAGCCTCCTGGTTGCAGATAAGAAAAAGATTTGAATTAGGAATTAAATCTATTATTTAATTATTCAAATCTAACTTTGTTTACAAGTTACCTAAACTATAAATAAGACCCCTTAGCTCCTTAATTTCGTGGCTTTTTACCTTAAAAAAGATAGAGAACAAAATTCTCATCATCTCTTCTCTCTCATTCTTCATTCTAAGGTTTCTAGAGTTTTGGGTGTGAGCCAAATTTAGAAATATAGGTTGCTAATAACTCTCTTCCAACCCCAAAAACCATCCTCATCAAGTATGTTCGAAAGGTAAAATCGAAAATCTCTTATTCTCCTTTCAAAGTTTCACCATTTCATGCATATTTTTCTACTCCTACACCATTCTATGGATAGATTATGAATCATATGTTCATACCAATGATATTGATGATGATGGTGGTAAGCTTTCACCCAAAAACAACATGCATGTTACAAATGGTGAAGTCTCATGACCCAAACCTATGTTAAAATCAAAATAACCCACTTTTATACTAGTTTTGTTGGAGATATCACAATATGAACCTAAGATTTCTTTCAAAAACGATTTTTTTTTACTTTTCAAACCAATGCATGGCCTTAAACCAACATGCATGTGTTGATCTTGAAGCCTAGATGTTTGATGACCAAAATATATTGTTAAAAGCTTCAAATTTATGCATGAAAGATTTTAATCTAACAAACTATCGAAAACTCATTATTAACCCAAATTTGATTTTTCCCAGAATCCCAACAACAAAATAAGAAGAAACAAAAGAAACAATTATATAACCTCCATCGTATGGATGTTTTTGGAGGAGTCATTATGGTTTCAAGAAGCCTCCTGGTTGCAGATAAGAAAAAGATTTGAATTAGGAATTAAATCTATTATTTAATTATTCAAATCTAACTTTGTTTACAAGTTACCTAAACTATAAATAAGACCCCTTAGCTCCTTAATTTCGTGGCTTTTTACCTTAAAAAAGATAGAGAACAAAATTCTCATCATCTCTTCTCTCTCATTCTTCATTCTAAGGTTTCTAGAGTTTTGGGTGTGAGCCAAATTTAGAAATATAGGTTGCTAATAACTCTCTTCCAACCCCAAAAACCATCCTCATCAAGTATGTTCGAAAGGTAAAATCGAAAATCTCTTATTCTCCTTTCAAAGTTTCACCATTTCATGCATATTTTTCTACTCCTACACCATTCTATGGATAGATTATGAATCATATGTTCATACCAATGATATTGATGATGATGGTGGTAAGCTTTCACCCAAAAACAACATGCATGTTACAAATGGTGAAGTCTCATGACCCAAACCTATGTTAAAATCAAAATAACCCACTTTTATACTAGTTTTGTTGGAGATATCACAATATGAACCTAAGATTTCTTTCAAAAACGATTTTTTTTTACTTTTCAAACCAATGCATGGCCTTAAACCAACATGCATGTGTTGATCTTGAAGCCTAGATGTTTGATGACCAAAATATATTGTTAAAAGCTTCAAATTTATGCATGAAAGATTTTAATCTAACAAACTATCGAAAACTCATTATTAACCCAAATTTGATTTTTCCCAGAATCCCAACAACAAAATAAGAAGAAACAAAAGAAACAATTATATAACCTCCATCGTATGGATGTTTTTGGAGGAGTCATTATGGTTTCAAGAACCCTCCTGGTTGCAGATAAGAAAAAGATTTGAATTAGGAATTAAATCTATTATTTAATTATTCAAATCTAACTTTGTTTACAAGTTACCTAATATATAAATAAGACCCCTTAGCTCCTTAATTTCGTGGCTTTTTCCCTTAAAAAAGATAGAGAACAAAATTCTCATCATCTCTTCACTCTCATTCTTCATTCTAAGGTTTCTAGAGTTTTGGGTGTGAGCCAAATTTAGAAATATAGGCTGCTAATAACTCTCTTCCAACCCCAAAAACCATCCTCATCAAGTATGTTCGAAAGGTAAAATCGAAAATCTTTTATTCTCCTTTCAAAGTTTCACCATTTCATGCATATTTTTCTACTCCTACACCATTCTATGGATAGATTATGAATCATATGTTCATACCAATGATATTGATGATGATGGTGGTAAGCTTTCACCCAAAAACAACATGCATGTTACAAATGGTGAAGTCTCATGACCCAAACCTATGTTAAAATCAAAATAACCCACTTTTATACTAGTTTTGTTGGAGATATCACAATATGAACCTAAGATTTCTTTCAAAAACGATTTTTTTTTACTTTTCAAACCAATACTTGGCCTTAAACCAACATGCATGTGTTGATCTTGAAGCCTAGATGTTTGATGACCAAAATATATTGTTAAAAGCTTCAAATTTATGCATGAAAGATTTTAATCTAACAAACTATCGAAAACTCATTATTAACCCAAATTTGATTTTTCCCAGAATCCCAACAACAAAATAAGAAGAAACAAAAGAAACAATTATATAACCTCCATCGTATGGATGTTTTTGGAGGAGTCATTATGGTTTCAAGAAGCCTCCTGGTTGCAGATAAGAAAAAGATTTGAATTAGGAATTAAATCTATTATTTAATTATTCAAATCTAACTTTGTTTACAAGTTACCTAAACTATAAATAAGACCCCTTAGCTCCTTAATTTCGTGGCTTTTTACCTTAAAAAAGATAGAGAACAAAATTCTCATCATCTCTTCTCTCTCATTCTTCATTCTAAGGTTTCTAGAGTTTTGGGTGTGAGCCAAATTTAGAAATATAGGCTGCTAATAACTCTCTTCCAACCCCAAAAACCATCCTCATCAAGTATGTTCGAAAGGTAAAATCGAAAATCTCTTATTCTCCTTTCAAAGTTTCACCATTTCATGCATATTTTTCTACTCCTACACCATTCTATGGATAAATTATGAATCATATGTTCATACCAATGATATTGATGATGATGGTGGTAAGCTTTCACCCAAAAACAACATGCATGTTACAAATGGTGAAGTCTCATGACCCAAACCTATGTTAAAATCAAAATAACCCACTTTTATACTAGTTTTGTTGGAGATATCACAATATGAACCTAAGATTTCTTTCAAAAACGATTTTTTTTTTACTTTTCAAACCAATGCATGGCCTTAAACCAACATGCATGTGTTGATCTTGAAGCCTAGATGTTTGATGACCAAAATATATTGTTAAAAGCTTCAAATTTATGCATGAAAGATTTTAATCTAACAAACTATCGAAAACTCATTATTAACCTAAATTTGATTTTTCCCAGAATCCCAACAACAAAATAAGAAGAAACAAAAGAAACAATTATATAACCTCCATCGTATGGATGTTTTTGGAGGAGTCATTATGGTTTCAAGAAGCCTCCTGGTTGCAGATAAGAAGAAGACTTGAATTAGGAATTAAATCTATTATTTAATTATTCAAATCTAACTTTGTTTACAAGTTACCTAAACTATAAATAAGACCTCTTAGCTCCTTAATTTCGTGGCTTTTTACCTTAAAAAAGATAGAGAACAAAATTCTCATCATCTCTTCTCTCTCATTCTTCATTCTAAGGTTTCTAGAATTTTGGGTGTGAGCCAAATTTAGAAATATAGGCTGCTAATAACTCTCTTCCAACCCCAAAAACCATCCTCATCAAGTATGTTCGAAAGGTAAAATCGAAAATCTCTTATTCTCCTTTCAAAGTTTCACCATTTCATGCATGTTTTTCTACTCCTACACCATTCTATGGATAGATTATGAATCATATGTTCATACCAATGATATTGATGATGATGGTGGTAAGTTTTCACCCAAAAACAACATGCATGTTACAAATGGTGAAGACTCATGACCCAAACCTATGTTAAAATCAAAATAACCCACTTTTATACAAGTTTTGTTGGAGATATCACAATATGAACCTAAGATTTCTTTCAAAAACGATTTTTTTTACTCTTCAAACCAATGCATGGCCTTAAACCAACATGCATGTGTTGATCTTGAAGCCTAGATGTTTGATGACCAAAATATATTGTTAAAAGCTTCAAATTTATGCATGAAAGATTTTAATCTAACAAACTATCGAAAACTCATTATTAACCCAAATTTGATTTTTCCCAGAATCCCAACAACAAAATAAGAAGAAACAAAAGAAACAATTATATAACCTCCATCGTATGGATGTTTTTGGAGGAGTCATTATGGTTTCAAGAACCCTCCTGGTTGCAGATAAGAAGAAGATTTGAATTAGGAATTAAATCTATTATTTAATTATTCAAATCTAACTTTGTTTACAAGTTACCTAAACTATAAATAAGACCCCTTAGCTCCTTAATTTCGTGGCTTTTTACCTTAAAAAAGATAGAGAACAAAATTCTCATCATCTCTTCTCTCTCATTCTTCATTCTAAGGTTTCTAGAGTTTTGGGTGTGAGCCAAATTTAGAAATATAGGCTGCTAATAACTCTCTTCCAACCCCAAAAACCATCCTCATCAAGTATGTTCGAAAGGTAAAATCGAAAATCTCTTATTCTCCTTTCAAAGTTTCACCATTTCATGCATATTTTTCGACTCCTACACCATTCTATGGATAGATTATGAATCATATGTTCATACCAATGATATTGATGATGATGGTGGTAAGTTTTCACCCAAAAACAACATGCATGTTACAAATGGTGAAGTCTCATGACCCAAACCTATGTTAAAATCAAAATAACCCACTTTTATACTAGTTTTGTTGGAGATATCACAATATGAACCTAAGATTTCTTTCAAAAACGATTTTTTTTTACTTTTCAAACCAATGCATTGCCTTAAACCAACATGCATGTGTTGATCTTGAAGCCTAGATGTTTGATGACCAAAATATATTGTTAAAAGCTTCAAATTTATGCATGAAAGATTTTAATCTAACAAACTATCGAAAACTCATTATTAACCCAAATTTGATTTTTCCCAGAATCCCAACAACAAAATAAGAAGAAACAAAATAATCAATTATATGACATTCATCGTATGGATGTTTTTGGAGGAGTCATTATGGTTTCAAGAACCCTCCTGGTTGCAGATAAGAAAAAGATTTGAATTAGGAATTAAATCTATTATTTAATTATTGAAATCTAACTTTGCTTACAAGTTACCTAAACAATAAATAAGACCCCTTAGCTCCTTAATTTCGTGGCTTTTTACCTTAAAAAAGATAGAGAACAAAATTCTCATCATCTCTTCTCTCTCATTCTTCATTCTAAGGTTTCTAGAGTTTTGGGTGTGAGCCAAATTTAGAAATATAGGCTGCTAATAACTCTCTTCCAACCCCAAAAACCATCCTCATCAAGTATGTTCGAAAGGTAAAATCGAAAATCTCTTATTCTCCTTTCAAAGTTTCACCATTTCATGCATATTTATCTACTCCTACACCATTCTATGGATAGATTATGAATCATATGTTCATACCAATGATATTGATGATGATGGTGGCAAGCTTTCACCCAAAAACAACATGCATGTTACAAATGGTGAAGTCTCATGACCCAAACCTATGTTAAAATCAAAATAACCCACTTTTATACTAGTTTTGTTGGAGATATCACAATATGAACCTAAGATTTCTTTCAAAAACGATTTTTTTTTACTTTTCAAACCAATGCATGGCCTTAAACCAACATGCATGTGTTGATCTTGAAGCCTAGATGTTTGATGACCAAAATATATTGTTAAAAGCTTCAAATTTATGCATGAAAGATTTTAATCTAACAAACTATCGAAAACTCATTATTAACCCAAATTTGATTTTTCCCAGAATCCCAACAACAAAATAAGAAGAAACAAAAGAAACAATTATATAACATCCATCGTATGGATGTTTTTGGAGGAGTCATTATGGTTTCAAGAAGCCTCCTGGTTGCAGATAAGAAAAAGATTTGAATTAGGAATTAAATCTATTATTTAATTATTCAAATCTAACTTTGTTTACAAGTTACCTAAACTATAAATAAGACCCCTTAGCTCCTTAATTTCGTGGCTTTTTACCTTAAAAAAGATAGAGAACAAAATTCTCATCATCTCTTCTCTCTCATTCTTCATTCTAAGGTTTCTAGAGTTTTGGGTGTGAGCCAAATTTAGAAATATAGGCTGCTAATAACTCTCTTCCAACTCCAAAAACCATCCTCATCAAGTATGTTCGAAAGGTAAAATCGAAAATCTCTTATTCTCCTTTCAAAGTTTCACCATTTCATGCATATTTTTCTACTCCTACACCATTCTATGGGTAGATTATGAATCATATGTTCATACCAATGATATTGATGATGATGGTGGTAAGCTTTCACCCAAAAACAACATGCATGTTACAAATGGTGAAGTCTCATGACCCAAACCTATGTTAAAATCAAAATAACCCACTTTTATACTAGTTTTGTTGGAGATATCACAATATGAACCTAAGATTTCTTTCAAAAATGATTTTTTTTTTACTTTTCAAACCAATGCATGGCCTTAAACCAACATGCATGTGTTGATCTTGAAGCCTAGATGTTTGATGACCAAAATATATTGTTAAAAGCTTCAAATTTATGCATGAAAGATTTTAATCTAACAAACTATCGAAAACTCATTATTAACCCAAATTTGATTTTTCCCAGAATCCCAACAACAAAATAAGAAGAAACAAAAGAAACAATTATATAACCTCCATCGTATGGATGTTTTTGGAGGAGTCATTATGGTTTCAAGAAGCCTCCTGGTTGCAGATAAGAAAAATATTTGAATTAGGAATTAAATCTATTATTTAATTATTCAAATCTAACTTTGTTTACAAGTTACCTAAACTATAAATAAGACCCCTTAGCTCCTTAATTTCGTGGCTTTTTACCTTAAAAAAGATAGAGAACAAAATTCTCATCATCTCTTCTCTCTCATTCTTCATTCTAAGGTTTCTAGAGTTTTGGGTGTGAGCCAAATCTAGAAATATAGGCTGCTAATAACTCTCTTCCAACCCCAAAAACCATCCTCATCAAGTATGTTCGAAAGGTAAAATCGAAAATCTTTTATTCTCCTTTCAAAGTTTCACCATTTCATGCATATTTTTCTACTCCTACACCATTCTATGGATAAATTATGAATCATATGTTCATACCAATGATATTGATGATGATGGTGGTAAGCTTTCACCCAAAAACAACATGCATGTTACAAATGGTGAAGTCTCATGACCCAAACCTATGTTAAAATCAAAATAACCCACTTTTATACTAGTTTTGTTGGAGATATCACAATATGAACCTAAGATTTCTTTCAAAAACGATTTTTTTTTACTTTTCAAACCAATGCATGGCCTTAAACCAACATGCATGTGTTGATCTTGAAGCCTAGATGTTTGATGACCAAAATATATTGTTAAAAGCTTCAAATTTATGCATGAAAGATTTTAATCTAACAAACTATCGAAAACTCATTATTAACCCAAATTTGATTTTTCCCAGAATCCCAACAACAAAATAAGAAGAAACAAAAGAAACAATTATATAACCTCCATCGTATGGATGTTTTTGGAGGAGTCATTATGGTTTCAAGAAGCCTCCTGGTTGCAGATAAGAAAAAGATTTGAATTAGGAATTAAATCTATTATTTAATTATTCAAATCTAACTTTGTTTACAAGTTACCTAATATATAAATAAGACCCCTTAGCTCCTTAATTTCGTGGCTTTTTCCCTTAAAAAAGATAGAGAACAAAATTCTCATCATCTCTTCACTCTCATTCTTCATTCTAAGGTTTCTAGAGTTTTGGGTGTGAGCCAAATTTAGAAATATAGGCTGCTAATAACTCTCTTCCAACCCCAAAAACCATCCTCATCAAGTATGTTCGAAAGGTAAAATCGAAAATCTTTTATTCTCCTTTCAAAGTTTCACCATTTCATGCATATTTATCTACTCCTACACCATTCTATGGATAGATTATGAATCATATGTTCATACCAATGATATTGATGATGATGGTGGCAAGCTTTCACCCAAAAACAACATGCATGTTACAAATGGTGAAGTCTCATGACCCAAACCTATGTTAAAATCAAAATAACCCACTTTTATACTAGTTTTGTTGGAGATATCACAATATGAACCTAAGATTTCTTTCAAAAACGATTTTTTTTTACTTTTCAAACCAATGCATGGCCTTAAACCAACATGCATGTGTTGATCTTGAAGCCTAGATGTTTGATGACCAAAATATATTGTTAAAAGCTTCAAATTTATGCATGAAAGATTTTAATCTAACAAACTATCGAAAACTCATTATTAACCCAAATTTGATTTTTCCCAGAATCCCAACAACAAAATAAGAAGAAACAAAAGAAACAATTATATAACATCCATCGTATGGATGTTTTTGGAGGAGTCATTATGGTTTCAAGAACCCTCCAGGTTGCAGATAAGAAAAAGATTTGAATTAGGAATTAAATCTATTATTTAATTATTCAAATCTAACTTTGTTTACAAGTTACCTAAACTATAAATAAGACCCCTTAGCTCCTTAATTTCGTGGCTTTTTACCTTAAAAAAGATAGAGAACAAAATTCTCATCATCTCTTCTCTCTCATTCTTCATTCTAAGGTTTCTAGAGTTTTGGGTGTGAGCCAAATTTAGAAATATAGGCTGCTAATAACTCTCTTCCAACTCCAAAAACCATCCTCATCAAGTATGTTCGAAAGGTAAAATCGAAAATCTCTTATTCTCCTTTCAAAGTTTCACCATTTCATGCATATTTTTCTACTCCTACACCATTCTATGGGTAGATTATGAATCATATGTTCATACCAATGATATTGATGATGATGGTGGTAAGCTTTCACCCAAAAACAACATGCATGTTACAAATGGTGAAGTCTCATGACCCAAACCTATGTTAAAATCAAAATAACCCACTTTTATACTAGTTTTGTTGGAGATATCACAATATGAACCTAAGATTTCTTTCAAAAATGATTTTTTTTTACTTTTCAAACCAATGCATGGCCTTAAACCAACATGCATGTGTTGATCTTGAAGCCTAGATGTTTGATGACCAAAATATATTGTTAAAAGCTTCAAATTTATGCATGAAAGATTTTAATCTAACAAACTATCGAAAACTCATTATTAACCCAAATTTGATTTTTCCCAGAATCCCAACAACAAAATAAGAAGAAACAAAAGAAACAATTATATAACCTCCATCGTATGGATGTTTTTGGAGGAGTCATTATGGTTTCAAGAAGCCTCCTGGTTGCAGATAAGAAAAAGATTTGAATTAGGAATTAAATCTATTATTTAATTATTCAAATCTAACTTTGTTTACAAGTTACCTAAACTATAAATAAGACCCCTTAGCTCCTTAATTTCGTGGCTTTTTACCTTAAAAAAGATAGAGAACAAAATTCTCATCATCTCTTCTCTCTCATTCTTCATTCTAAGGTTTCTAGAGTTTTGGGTGTGAGCCAAATTTAGAAATATAGGCTGCTAATAACTCTCTTCCAACCCCAAAAACCATCCTCATCAAGTATGTTCGAAAGGTAAAATCGAAAATCTTTTATTCTCCTTTCAAAATTTCACCATTTCATGCATATTTTTCTACTCCTACACCATTCTATGGATAAATTATGAATCATATGTTCATACTAATGATATTGATGATGATGGTGGTAAGCTTTCACCCAAAAACAACATGCATGTTACAAATGGTGAAGTCTCATGACCCAAACCTATGTTAAAATCAAAATAACCCACTTTTATACTAGTTTTGTTGGAGATATCACAATATGAACCTAAGATTTCTTTCAAAAACGATTTTTTTTTACTTTTCAAACCAATGCATGGCCTTAAACCAACATGCATGTGTTGATCTTGAAGCCTAGATGTTTGATGACCAAAATATATTGTTAAAAGCTTCAAATTTATGCATGAAAGATTTTAATCTAACAAACTATCGAAAACTCATTATTAACCCAAATTTGATTTTTCCCAGAATCCCAACAACAAAATAAGAAGAAACAAAAGAAACAATTATATAACCTCCATCGTATGGATGTTTTTGGAGGAGTCATTATGGTTTCAAGAAGCCTCCTGGTTGCAGATAAGAAAAAGATTTGAATTAGGAATTAAATCTATTATTTAATTATTCAAATCTAACTTTGTTTACAAGTTACCTAATATATAAATAAGACCCCTTAGCTCCTTAATTTCGTGGCTTTTTCCCTTAAAAAAGATAGAGAACAAAATTCTCATCATCTCTTCACTCTCATTCTTCATTCTAAGGTTTCTAGAGTTTTGGGTGTGAGCCAAATTTAGAAATATAGGCTGCTAATAACTCTCTTCCAACCCCAAAAACCATCCTCATCAAGTATGTTCGAAAGGTAAAATCGAAAATCTTTTATTCTCCTTTCAAAGTTTCACCATTTCATGCATATTTTTCTACTCCTACACCATTCTATGGATAGATTATGAATCATATGTTCATACCAATGATATTGATGATGATGGTGGTAAGCTTTCACCCAAAAACAACATGCATGTTACAAATGGTGAAGTCTCATGACCCAAACCTATGTTAAAATCAAAATAACCCACTTTTATACTAGTTTTGTTGGAGATATCACAATATGAACCTAAGATTTCTTTCAAAAACGATTTTTTTTTTACTTTTCAAACCAATGCATGGCCTTAAACCAACATGCATGTGTTGATCTTGAAGCCTAGATGTTTGATGACCAAAATATATTGTTAAAAGCTTCAAATTTATGCATGAAAGATTTTAATCTAACAAACTATCGAAAACTCATTATTAACCCAAATTTTATTTTTCCCAGAATCCCAACAACAAAATAAGAAGAAACAAAAGAAACAATTATATAACCTCCATCGTATGGATGTTTTTGGAGGAGTCATTATGGTTTCAAGAAGCCTCCTGGTTGCAGATAAGAAAAAGATTTGAATTAGGAATTAAATCTATTATTTAATTATTCAAATCTAACTTTGTTTACAAGTTACCTAATATATAAATAAGACCCCTTAGCTCCTTAATTTCGTGGCTTTTTCCCTTAAAAAAGATAGAGAACAAAATTCTCATCATCTCTTCACTCTCATTCTTCATTATAAGGTTTTTAGAGTTTTGGGTGTGAGCCAAATTTAGAAATATAGGCTGCTAATAACTCTCTTCCAACCCCAAAAACCATCCTCATCAAGTATGTTCGAAAGGTAAAATCGAAAATCTCTTATTCTCCTTTCAAAGTTTCACCATTTCATGCATATTTTTCTACTCCTACACCATTCTATGGATAGATTATGCATCATATGTTCATACCAATGATATTGATGATGATGGTGGTAAGCTTTCACCCAAAAACAACATGCATGTTACAAATGGTGAAGTCTCATGACCCAAACCTATGTTAAAATCAAAATAACCCACTTTTATACTAGTTTTGTTGGAGATATCACAATATGAACCTAAGATTTCTTTCAAAAACGATTTTTTTTTACTTTTCAAACCAATGCATGGCCTTAAACCAACATGCATGTGTTGATCTTGAAGCCTAGATGTTTGATGACCAAAATATATTGTTAAAAGCTTCAAATTTATGCATGAAAGATTTTAATCTAACAAACTATCGAAAACTCATTATTAACCCAAATTTGATTTTTCCCAGAATCCCAACAACAAAATAAGAAGAAACAAAAGAAACAATTATATAACATCCATCGTATGGATGTTTTTGGAGGAGTCATTATGGTTTCAAGAACCCTCCTGGTTGCAGATAAGAAAAAGATTTGAATTAGGAATTAAATCTATTATTTAATTATTCAAATCTAACTTTGTTTACAAGTTACCTAAACTATAAATAAGACCCCTTAGCTCCTTAATTTCGTGGCTTTTTACCTTAAAAAAGATAGAGAACAAAATTCTCATCATCTCTTCTCTCTCATTCTTCATTCTAAGGTTTCTAGAGTTTTGGGTGTGAGCCAAATTTAGAAATATAGGCTGCTAATAACTCTCTTCCAATTCCAAAAACCATCCTCATCAAGTATGTTCGAAAGGTAAAATCGAAAATCTCTTATTCTCCTTTCAAAGTTTCACCATTTCATGCATATTTTTCTACTCCTACACCATTCTACGGATAGATTATGAATCATATGTTCATACCAATGATATTGATGATGATGGTGGTAAGCTTTCACCCAAAAACAACATGCATGTTACAAATGGTGAAGTCTCATGACCCAAACCTATGTTAAAATCAAAATAACCCACTTTTATACTAGTTTTGTTGGAGATATCACAATATGAACCTAAGATTTCTTTCAAAAATGATTTTTTTTTTACTTTTCAAACCAATGCATGGCCTTAAACCAACATGCATGTGTTGATCTTGAAGCCTAGATGTTTGATGACCAAAATATATTGTTAAAAGCTTCAAATTTATGCATGAAAGATTTTAATCTAACAAACTATCGAAAACTCATTATTAACCCAAATTTGATTTTTCCCAGAATCCCAACAACAAAATAAGAAGAAACAAAAGAAACAATTATATAACCTCCATCGTATGGATGTTTTTGGAGGAGTCATTATGGTTTCAAGAAGCCTCCTGGTTGCAGATAAGAAAAAGATTTGAATTAGGAATTAAACCTATTATTTAATTATTCAAATCTAACTTTGTTTACAAGTTACCTAATATATAAATAAGACCCCTTAGCTCCTTAATTTCGTGGCTTTTTCCCTTAAAAAAGATAGAGAACAAAATTCTCATCATCTCTTCACTCTCATTCTTCATTCTAAGGTTTCTAGAGTTTTGGGTGTGAGCCAAATTTAGAAATATAGGCTGCTAATAACTCTCTTCCAACCCCAAAAACCATCCTCATCAAGTATGTTCGAAAGGTAAAATCGAAAATCTTTTATTCTCCTTTCAAAGTTTCACCATTTCATGCATATTTTTCTACTCCTACACCATTCTATGGATAGATTATGAATCATATGTTCATACCAATGATATTGATGATGATGGTGGTAAGCTTTCACCCAAAAACAACATGCATGTTACAAATGGTGAAGTCTCATGACCCAAACCTATGTTAAAATCAAAATAACCCACTTTTATACTAGTTTTGTTGGAGATATCACAATATGAACCTAAGATTTCTTTCAAAAACGATTTTTTTTTACTTTTCAAACCAATGCATGGCCTTAAACCAACATGCATGTGTTGATCTTGAAGCCTAGATGTTTGATGACCAAAATATATTGTTAAAAGCTTCAAATTTATGCATGAAAGATTTTAATCTAACAAACTATCGAAAACTCATTATTAACCCAAATTTGATTTTTCCCAGAATCCCAACAACAAAATAAGAAGAAACAAAAGAAATAATTATATAACCTCCATCGTATGGATGTTTTTGGAGGAGTCATTATGGTTTCAAGAAGCTTCCTGGTTGCAGATAAGAAAAAGATTTGAATTAGGAATTAAATCTATTATTTAATTATTCAAATCTAACTTTGTTTACAAGTTACCTAATATATAAATAAGACCCCTTAGCTCCTTAATTTCGTGGCTTTTTCCCTTAAAAAAGATAGAGAACAAAATTCTCATCATCTCTTCACTCTCATTCTTCATTCTAAGGTTTCTAGAGTTTTGGGTGTGAGCCAAATTTAGAAATATAGGCTGCTAATAACTCTCTTCCAACCCCAAAAACCATCCTCATCAAGTATGTTCGAAAGGTAAAATCGAAAATCTTTTATTCTCCTTTCAAAGTTTCACCATTTCATGCATATTTTTCTACTCCTACACCATTCTATGGATAGATTATGAATCATATGTTCATACCAATGATATTGATGATGATGGTGGTAAGCTTTCACCCAAAAACAACATGCATGTTACAAATGGTGAAGTCTCATGACCCAAACCTATGTTAAAATCAAAATAACCCACTTTTATACTAGTTTTGTTGGAGATATCACAATATGAACCTAAGATTTCTTTCAAAAACGATTTTTTTTTACTTTTCAAACCAATGCATGGCCTTAAACCAACATGCATGTGTTGATCTTGAAGCCTAGATGTTTGATGACCAAAATATATTGTTAAAAGCTTCAAATTTATGCATGAAAGATTTTAATCTAACAAACCATCGAAAACTCATTATTAACCCAAATTTGATTTTTCCCAGAATCCCAACAACAAAATAAGAAGAAACAAAAGAAACAATTATATAACCTCCATCGTATGGATGTTTTTGGAGGAGTCATTATGGTTTCAAGAAGCCTCCTGGTTGCAGATAAGAAAAAGATTTGAATTAGGAATTAAATCTATTATTTAATTATTCAAATCTAACTTTGTTTACAAGTTACCTAATATATAAATAAGACCCCTTAGCTCCTTAATTTCGTGGCTTTTTCCCTTAAAAAAGATAGAGAACAAAATTCTCATCATCTCTTCACTCTCATTCTTCATTCTAAGGTTTCTAGAGTTTTGGGTGTGAGCCAAATTTAGAAATATAGGCTGCTAATAACTCTCTTCCAACCCCAAAAACCATCCTCATCAAGTATGTTCGAAAGGTAAAATCGAAAATCTTTTATTCTCCTTTCAAAGTTTCACCATTTCATGCATATTTTTCTACTCCTACACCATTCTATGGATAGATTATGAATCATATGTTCATACCAATGATATTGATGATGATGGTGGTAAGCTTTCACCCAAAAACAACATGCATGTTACAAATGGTGAAGTCTCATGACCCAAACCTATGTTAAAATCAAAATAACCCACTTTTATACTAGTTTTGTTGGAGATATCACAATATGAACCTAAGATTTCTTTCAAAAACAATTTTTTTTACTTTTCAAACCAATGCATGGCCTTAAACCAACATGCATGTGTTGATCTTGAAGCCTAGATGTTTGATGACCAAAATATATTGTTAAAAGCTTCAAATTTATGCATGAAAGATTTTAATCTAACAAACTATCGAAAACTCATTATTAACCCAAATTTGATTTTTCCCAGAATCCCAACAACAAAATAAGAAGAAACAAAAGAAACAATTATATAACCTCCATCGTATGGATGTTTTTGGAGGAGTCATTATGGTTTCAAGAAGCCTCCTGGTTGCAGATAAGAAAAAGATTTGAATTAGGAATTAAACCTATTATTTAATTATTCAAATCTAACTTTGTTTACAAGTTACCTAATATATAAATAAGACCCCTTAGCTCCTTAATTTCGTGGCTTTTTCCCTTAAAAAAGATAGAGAACAAAATTCTCATCATCTCTTCACTCTCATTCTTCATTCTAAGGTTTCTAGAGTTTTGGGTGTGAGCCAAATTTAGAAATATAGGCTGCTAATAACTCTCTTCCAACCCCAAAAACCATCCTCATCAAGTATGTTCGAAAGGTAAAATCGAAAATCTTTTATTCTCCTTTCAAAGTTTCACCATTTCATGCATATTTTTCTACTCCTACACCATTCTATGGATAGATTATGAATCATATGTTCATACCAATGATATTGATGATGATGGTGGTAAGCTTTCACCCAAAAACAACATGCATGTTACAAATGGTGAAGTCTCATGACCCAAACCTATGTTAAAATCAAAATAACCCACTTTTATACTAGTTTTGTTGGAGATATCACAATATGAACCTAAGATTTCTTTCAAAAACGATTTTTTTTTACTTTTCAAACCAATGCATGGCCTTAAACCAACATGCATGTGTTGATCTTGAAGCCTAGATGTTTGATGACCAAAATATATTGTTAAAAGCTTCAAATTTATGCATGAAAGATTTTAATCTAACAAACTATCGAAAACTCATTATTAACCCAAATTTGATTTTTCCCAGAATCCCAACAACAAAATAAGAAGAAACAAAAGAAACAATTATATAACCTCCATCGTATGGATGTTTTTGGAGGAGTCATTATGGTTTCAAGAAGCTTCCTGGTTGCAGATAAGAAAAAGATTTGAATTAGGAATTAAATCTATTATTTAATTATTCAAATCTAACTTTGTTTACAAGTTACCTAATATATAAATAAGACCCCTTAGCTCCTTAATTTCGTGGCTTTTTCCCTTAAAAAAGATAGAGAACAAAATTCTCATCATCTCTTCACTCTCATTCTTCATTCTAAGGTTTCTAGAGTTTTGGGTGTGAGCCAAATTTAGAAATATAGGCTGCTAATAACTCTCTTCCAACCCCAAAAACCATCCTCATCAAGTATGTTCGAAAGGTAAAATCGAAAATCTTTTATTCTCCTTTCAAAGTTTCACCATTTCATGCATATTTTTCTACTCCTACACCATTCTATGGATAGATTATGAATCATATGTTCATACCAATGATATTGATGATGATGGTGGTAAGCTTTCACCCAAAAACAACATGCATGTTACAAATGGTGAAGTCTCATGACCCAAACCTATGTTAAAATCAAAATAACCCACTTTTATACTAGTTTTGTTGGAGATATCACAATATGAACCTAAGATTTCTTTCAAAAACGATTTTTTTTTACTTTTCAAACCAATGCATGGCCTTAAACCAACATGCATGTGTTGATCTTGAAGCCTAGATGTTTGATGACCAAAATATATTGTTAAAAGCTTCAAATTTATGCATGAAAGATTTTAATCTAACAAACTATCGAAAACTCATTATTAACCCAAATTTGATTTTTCCCAGAATCCCAACAACAAAATAAGAAGAAACAAAAGAAACAATTATATAACCTCCATCGTATGGATGTTTTTGGAGGAGTCATTATGGTTTCAAGAAGCCTCCTGGTTGCAGATAAGAAAAAGATTTGAATTAGGAATTAAATCTATTATTTAATTATTCAAATCTAACTTTGTTTACAAGTTACCTAATATATAAATAAGACCCCTTAGCTCCTTAATTTCGTGGCTTTTTCCCTTAAAAAAGATAGAGAACAAAATTCTCATCATCTCTTCACTCTCATTCTTCATTCTAAGGTTTCTAGAGTTTTGGGTGTGAGCCAAATTTAGAAATATAGGCTGCTAATAACTCTCTTCCAACCCCAAAAACCATCCTCATCAAGTATGTTCGAAAGGTAAAATCGAAAATCTTTTATTCTCCTTTCAAAGTTTCACCATTTCATGCATATTTTTCTACTCCTACACCATTCTATGGATAGATTATGAATCATATGTTCATACCAATGATATTGATGATGATGGTGGTAAGCTTTCACCCAAAAACAACATGCATGTTACAAATGGTGAAGTCTCATGACCCAAACCTATGTTAAAATCAAAATAACCCACTTTTATACTAGTTTTGTTGGAGATATCACAATATGAACCTAAGATTTCTTTCAAAAACAATTTTTTTTACTTTTCAAACCAATGCATGGCCTTAAACCAACATGCATGTGTTGATCTTGAAGCCTAGATGTTTGATGACCAAAATATATTGTTAAAAGCTTCAAATTTATGCATGAAAGATTTTAATCTAACAAACTATCGAAAACTCATTATTAACCCAAATTTGATTTTTCCCAGAATCCCAACAACAAAATAAGAAGAAACAAAAGAAACAATTATATAACCTCCATCGTATGGATGTTTTTGGAGGAGTCATTATGGTTTCAAGAAGCCTCCTGGTTGCAGATAAGAAAAAGATTTGAATTAGGAATTAAACCTATTATTTAATTATTCAAATCTAACTTTGTTTACAAGTTACCTAATATATAAATAAGACCCCTTAGCTCCTTAATTTCGTGGCTTTTTCCCTTAAAAAAGATAGAGAACAAAATTCTCATCATCTCTTCACTCTCATTCTTCATTCTAAGGTTTCTAGAGTTTTGGGTGTGAGCCAAATTTAGAAATATAGGCTGCTAATAACTCTCTTCCAACCCCAAAAACCATCCTCATCAAGTATGTTCGAAAGGTAAAATCGAAAATCTTTTATTCTCCTTTCAAAGTTTCACCATTTCATGCATATTTTTCTACTCCTACACCATTCTATGGATAGATTATGAATCATATGTTCATACCAATGATATTGATGATGATGGTGGTAAGCTTTCACCCAAAAACAACATGCATGTTACAAATGGTGAAGTCTCATGACCCAAACCTATGTTAAAATCAAAATAACCCACTTTTATACTAGTTTTGTTGGAGATATCACAATATGAACCTAAGATTTCTTTCAAAAACGATTTTTTTTTACTTTTCAAACCAATGCATGGCCTTAAACCAACATGCATGTGTTGATCTTGAAGCCTAGATGTTTGATGACCAAAATATATTGTTAAAAGCTTCAAATTTATGCATGAAAGATTTTAATCTAACAAACTATCGAAAACTCATTATTAACCCAAATTTGATTTTTCCCAGAATCCCAACAACAAAATAAGAAGAAACAAAAGAAACAATTATATAACCTCCATCGTATGGATGTTTTTGGAGGAGTCATTATGGTTTCAAGAAGCTTCCTGGTTGCAGATAAGAAAAAGATTTGAATTAGGAATTAAATCTATTATTTAATTATTCAAATCTAACTTTGTTTACAAGTTACCTAATATATAAATAAGACCCCTTAGCTCCTTAATTTCGTGGCTTTTTCCCTTAAAAAAGATAGAGAACAAAATTCTCATCATCTCTTCACTCTCATTCTTCATTCTAAGGTTTCTAGAGTTTTGGGTGTGAGCCAAATTTAGAAATATAGGCTGCTAATAACTCTCTTCCAACCCCAAAAACCATCCTCATCAAGTATGTTCGAAAGGTAAAATCGAAAATCTTTTATTCTCCTTTCAAAGTTTCACCATTTCATGCATATTTTTCTACTCCTACACCATTCTATGGATAGATTATGAATCATATGTTCATACCAATGATATTGATGATGATGGTGGTAAGCTTTCACCCAAAAACAACATGCATGTTACAAATGGTGAAGTCTCATGACCCAAACCTATGTTAAAATCAAAATAACCCACTTTTATACTAGTTTTGTTGGAGATATCACAATATGAACCTAAGATTTCTTTCAAAAACGATTTTTTTTTACTTTTCAAACCAATGCATGGCCTTAAACCAACATGCATGTGTTGATCTTGAAGCCTAGATGTTTGATGACCAAAATATATTGTTAAAAGCTTCAAATTTATGCATGAAAGATTTTAATCTAACAAACTATCGAAAACTCATTATTAACCCAAATTTGATTTTTCCCAGAATCCCAACAACAAAATAAGAAGAAACAAAAGAAACAATTATATAACCTCCATCGTATGGATGTTTTTGGAGGAGTCATTATGGTTTCAAGAAGCCTCCTGGTTGCAGATAAGAAAAAGATTTGAATTAGGAATTAAATCTATTATTTAATTATTCAAATCTAACTTTGTTTACAAGTTACCTAATATATAAATAAGACCCCTTAGCTCCTTAATTTCGTGGCTTTTTCCCTTAAAAAAGATAGAGAACAAAATTCTCATCATCTCTTCACTCTCATTCTTCATTCTAAGGTTTCTAGAGTTTTGGGTGTGAGCCAAATTTAGAAATATAGGCTGCTAATAACTCTCTTCCAACCCCAAAAACCATCCTCATCAAGTATGTTCGAAAGGTAAAATCGAAAATCTTTTATTCTCCTTTCAAAGTTTCACCATTTCATGCATATTTTTCTACTCCTACACCATTCTATGGATAGATTATGAATCATATGTTCATACCAATGATATTGATGATGATGGTGGTAAGCTTTCACCCAAAAACAACATGCATGTTACAAATGGTGAAGTCTCATGACCCAAACCTATGTTAAAATCAAAATAACCCACTTTTATACTAGTTTTGTTGGAGATATCACAATATGAACCTAAGATTTCTTTCAAAAACAATTTTTTTTACTTTTCAAACCAATGCATGGCCTTAAACCAACATGCATGTGTTGATCTTGAAGCCTAGATGTTTGATGACCAAAATATATTGTTAAAAGCTTCAAATTTATGCATGAAAGATTTTAATCTAACAAACTATCGAAAACTCATTATTAACCCAAATTTGATTTTTCCCAGAATCCCAACAACAAAATAAGAAGAAACAAAAGAAACAATTATATAACCTCCATCGTATGGATGTTTTTGGAGGAGTCATTATGGTTTCAAGAAGCTTCCTGGTTGCAGATAAGAAAAAGATTTGAATTAGGAATTAAATCTATTATTTAATTATTCAAATCTAACTTTGTTTACAAGTTACCTAATATATAAATAAGACCCCTTAGCTCCTTAATTTCGTGGCTTTTTCCCTTAAAAAAGATAGAGAACAAAATTCTCATCATCTCTTCACTCTCATTCATCATTCTAAGGTTTCTAGAGTTTTGGGTGTGAGCCAAATTTAGAAATATAGGCTGCTAATAACTCTCTTCCAACCCCAAAAACCAACCTCATCAAGTATGTTCGAAAGGTAAAATCGAAAATCTTTTATTCTCCTTTCAAAGTTTCACCATTTCATGCATATTTTTCTACTCCTACACCATTCTATGGATAGATTATGAATCATATGTTCATACCAATGATATTGATGATGATGGTGGTAAGCTTTCACCCAAAAACAACATGCATGTTACAAATGGTGAAGTCTCATGACCCAAACCTATGTTAAAATCAAAATAACCCACTTTTATACTAGTTTTGTTGGAGATATCACAATATGAACCTAAGATTTCTTTCAAAAACGATTTTTTTTTTACTTTTCAAACCAATGCATGGCCTTAAACCAACATGCATGTGTTGATCTTGAAGCCTAGATGTTTGATGACCAAAATATATTGTTAAAAGCTTCAAATTTATGCATGAAAGATTTTAATCTAACAAACTATCGAAAACTCATTATTAACCCAAATTTGATTTTTCCCAGAATCCCAACAACAAAATAAGAAGAAACAAAAGAAACAATTATATAACCTCCATCGTATGGATGTTTTTGGAGGAGTCATTATGGTTTCAAGAAGCTTCCTGGTTGCAGATAAGAAAAAGATTTGAATTAGGAATTAAATCTATTATTTAATTATTCAAATCTAACTTTGTTTACAACTTACCTAATATATAAATAAGACCCCTTAGCTCCTTAATTTCGTGGCTTTTTCCCTTAAAAAAGATAGAGAACAAAATTCTCATCATCTCTTCACTCTCATTCTTCATTCTAAGGTTTCTAGAGTTTTGGGTGTGAGCCAAATTTAGAAATATAGGCTGCTAATAACTCTCTTCCAACCCCAAAAACCATCCTCATCAAGTATGTTCGAAAGGTAAAATCGAAAATCTTTTATTCTCCTTTCAAAGTTTCACCATTTCATGCATATTTTTCTACTCCTACACCATTCTATGGATAGATTATGAATCATATGTTCATACCAATGATATTGATGATGATGGTGGTAAGCTTTCACCCAAAAACAACATGCATGTTACAAATGGTGAAGTCTCATGACCCAAACCTATGTTAAAATCAAAATAACCCACTTTTATACTAGTTTTGTTGGAGATATCACAATATGAACCTAAGATTTCTTTCAAAAACGATTTTTTTTTACTTTTCAAACCAATGCATGGCCTTAAACCAACATGCATGTGTTGATCTTGAAGCCTAGATGTTTGATGACCAAAATATATTGTTAAAAGCTTCAAATTTATGCATGAAAGATTTTAATCTAACAAACTATCGAAAACTCATTATTAACCCAAATTTGATTTTTCCCAGAATCCCAACAACAAAATAAGAAGAAACAAAAGAAACAATTATATAACCTCCATCGTATGGATGTTTTTGGAGGAGTCATTATGGTTTCAAGAAGCCTCCTGGTTGCAGATAAGAAAAAGATTTGAATTAAGAATGAAATCTATTATTTAATTATTCAAATCTAACTTTGTTTACAAGTTACCTAATATATAAATAAGACCCCTTAGCTCCTTAATTTCGTGGCTTTTTCCCTTAAAAAAGATAGAGAACAAAATTCTCATCATCTCTTCACTCTCATTCTTCATTCTAAGGTTTCTAGAGTTTTGGGTGTGAGCCAAATTTAGAAATATAGGCTGCTAATAACTCTCTTCCAACCCCAAAAACCATCCTCATCAAGTATGTTCGAAAGGTAAAATCGAAAATCTCTTATTCTCCTTTCAAAGTTTCACCATTTCATGCATATTTTTCTACTCCTACACCATTCTATGGATAGATTATGCATCATATGTTCATACCAATGATATTGATGATGATGGTGGTAAGCTTTCACCCAAAAACAACATGCATTTTACAAATGGTGAAGTCTCATGACCCAAACCTATGTTAAAATCAAAATAACCCACTTTTATACTAGTTTTGTTGGAGATATCACAATATGAACCTAAGATTTCTTTCAAAAACGATTTTTTTTTACTTTTCAAACCAATGCATGGCCTTAAACCAACATGCATGTGTTGATCTTGAAGCCTAGATGTTTGATGACCAAAATATATTGTTAAAAGCTTCAAATTTATGCATGAAAGATTTTAATCTAACAAACTATCGAAAACTCATTATTAACCCAAATTTGATTTTTCCCAGAATCCCAACAACAAAATAAAAAGAAACAAAAGAAACAATTATATAACCTCCATCGTATGGATGTTTTTGGAGGAGTCATTATGGTTTCAAGAAGCCTCCTGGTTGCAGATAAGAAAAAGATTTGAATTAGGAATTAAATCTATTATTTAATTATTCAAATCTAACTTTGTTTACAAGTTACCTAATATATAAATAAGACCCCTTAGCTCCTTAATTTCGTGGCTTTTTTCCCTTAAAAAAGATAGAGAACAAAATTCTCATCATCTCTTCACTCTCATTCTTCATTCTAAGGTTTCTAGAGTTTTGGGTGTGAGCCAAATTTAGAAATATAGGCTGCTAATAACTCTCTTCCAACCCCAAAAACCATCCTCATCAAGTATGTTCGAAAGGTAAAATCGAAAATCTTTTATTCTCCTTTCAAAGTTTCACCATTTCATGCATATTTTTCTACTCCTACACCATTCTATGGATAGATTATGAATCATATGTTCATACCAATGATATTGATGATGATGGTGGTAAGCTTTCACCCAAAAACAACATGCATGTTACAAATGGTGAAGTCTCATGACCCAAACCTATGTTAAAATCAAAATAACCCACTTTTATACTAGTTTTGTTGGAGATATCACAATATGAACCCAAGATTTCTTTCAAAAACGATTTTTTTTTTTACTTTTCAAACCAATGCATGGCCTTAAACCAACATGCATGTGTTGATCTTGAAGCCTAGATGTTTGATGACCAAAATATATTGTTAAAAGCTTCAAATTTATGCATGAAAGATTTTAATCTAACAAACTATCGAAAACTCATTATTAACCCAAATTTGATTTTTCCCAGAATCCCAACAACAAAATAAGAAGAAACAAAAGAAACAATTATATAACCTCCATCGTATGGATGTTTTTGGAGGAGTCATTATGGTTTCAAGAAGCTTCCTGGTTGCAGATAAGAAAAAGATTTGAATTAGGAATTAAATCTATTATGTAATTATTCAAATCTAACTTTGTTTACAAGTTACCTAATATATAAATAAGACCCCTTAGCTCCTTAATTTCGTGGCTTTTTCCCTTAAAAAAGATAGAGAACAAAATTCTCATCATCTCTTCACTCTCATTCTTCATTCTAAGGTTTCTAGAGTTTTGGGTGTGAGCCAAATTTAGAAATATAGGCTGCTAATAACTCTCTTCCAACCCCAAAAACCATCCTCATCAAGTATGTTCGAAAGGTAAAATCGAAAATCTTTTATTCTCCTTTCAAAGTTTCACCATTTCATGCATATTTTTCTACTCCTACACCATTCTATGGATAGATTATGAATCATATGTTCATACCAATGATATTGATGATGATGGTGGTAAGCTTTCACCCAAAAACAACATGCATGTTACAAATGGTAAAGTCTCATGACCCAAACCTATGTTAAAATCAAAATAACCCACTTTTATACTAGTTTTGTTGGAGATATCACAATATGAACCTAATATTTCTTTCAAAAACGATTTTTTTTTACTTTTCAAACCAATGCATGGCCTTAAACCAACATGCATGTGTTGATCTTGAAGCCTAGATGTTTGATGACCAAAATATATTGTTAAAAGCTTCAAATTTATGCATGAAAGATTTTAATCTAACAAACTATCGAAAACTCATTATTAACCCAAATTTGATTTTTCCCAGAATCCCAACAACAAAATAAGAAGAAACAAAAGAAACAATTATATAACCTCCATCGTATGGATGTTTTTGGAGGAGTCATTATGGTTTCAAGAAGCCTCCTGGTTGCAGATAAGAAAAAGATTTGAATTAGGAATTAAATCTATTATTTAATTATTCAAATCTAACTTTGTTTACAAGTTACCTAATATATAAATAAGACCCCTTAGCTCCTTAATTTCGTGGCTTTTTCCCTTAAAAAAGATAGAGAACAAAATTCTCATCATCTCTTCACTCTCATTCTTCATTCTAAGGTTTCTAGAGTTTTGGGTGTGAGCCAAATTTAGAAATATAGGCTGCTAATAACTCTCTTCCAACCCCAAAAACCATCCTCATCAAGTATGTTCGTAAGGTAAAATCGAAAATCTTTTATTCTCCTTTCAAAGTTTCACCATTTCATGCATATTTTTCTACTCCTACACCATTCTATGGATAGATTATGAATCATATGTTCATACCAATGATATTGATGACGATGGTGGTAAGCTTTCACCCAAAAACAACATGCATGTTACAAATGGTGAAGTCTCATGACCCAAACCTATGTTAAAATCAAAATAACCCACTTTTATACTAGTTTTGTTGGAGATATCACAATATGAACCTAAGATTTCTTTCAAAAACGATTTTTTTTTACTTTTCAAACCAATGCATGGCCTTAAACCAACATGCATGTGTTGATCTTGAAGCCTAGATGTTTGATGACCAAAATATATTGTTAAAAGCTTCAAATTTATGCATGAAAGATTTTAATCTAACAAACTATCGAAAACTCATTATTAACCCAAATTTGATTTTTCCCAGAATCCCAACAACAAAATAAGAAGAAACAAAAGAAACAATTATATAACCTCCATCGTATGGATGTTTTTGGAGGAGTCATTATGGTTTCAAGAAGCTTCCTGGTTGCAGATAAGAAAAAGATTTGAATTAGGAATTAAATCTATTATTTAATTATTCAAATCTAACTTTGTTTACAAGTTACCTAATATATAAATAAGACCCCTTAGCTCCTTAATTTCGTGGCTTTTTCCCTTAAAAAAGATAGAGAACAAAATTCTCATCATCTCTTCACTCTCATTCTTCATTCTAAGGTTTCTAGAGTTTTGGGTGTGAGCCAAATTTAGAAATATAGGCTGCTAATAACTCTCTTCCAACCCCAAAAACCATCCTCATCAAGTATGTTCGAAAGGTAAAATCGAAAATCTTTTATTCTCCTTTCAAAGTTTCACCATTTCATGCATATTTTTCTACTCCTACACCATTCTATGGATAGATTATGAATCATATGTTCATACCAATGATATTGATGATGATGGTGGTAAGCTTTCACCCAAAAACAACATGCATGTTACAAATGGTGAAGTCTCATGACCCAAACCTATGTTAAAATCAAAATAACCCACTTTTATACTAGTTTTGTTGGAGATATCACAATATGAACCTAAGATTTCTTTCAAAAACTATTTTTTTTTACTTTTCAAACCAATGCATGGCCTTAAACCAACATGCATGTGTTGATCTTGAAGCCTAGATGTTTGATGACCAAAATATATTGTTAAAAGCTTCAAATTTATGCATGAAAGATTTTAATCTAACAAACTATCGAAAACTCATTATTAACCCAAATTTGATTTTTCCCAGAATCCCAACAACAAAATAAGAAGAAACAAAAGAAACAATTATATAACCTCCATCGTATGGATGTTTTTGGAGGAGTCATTATGGTTTCAAGAAGCCTCCTGGTTGCAGATAAGAAAAAGACTTGAATTAAGAATGAAATCTATTATTTAATTATTCAAATCTAACTTTGTTTACAAGTTACCTAATATATAAATAAGACCCCTTAGCTCCTTAATTTCGTGGCTTTTTCCCTTAAAAAAGATAGAGAACAAAATTCTCATCATCTCTTCACTCTCATTCTTCATTCTAAGGTTTCTAGAGTTTTGGGTGTGAGCCAAATTTAGAAATATAGGCTGCTAATAACTCTCTTCCAACCCCAAAAACCATCCTCATCAAGTATGTTCGAAAGGTAAAATCGAAAATCTTTTATTCTCCTTTCAAAGTTTCACCATTTCATGCATATTTTTCTACTCCTACACCATTCTATGGATAGATTATGAATCATATGTTCATACCAATGATATTGATGATGATGGTGGTAAGCTTTCACCCAAAAACAACATGCATGTTACAAATGGTGAAGTCTCATGACCCAAACCTATGTTAAAATCAAAATAACCCACTTTTATACTAGTTTTGTTGGAGATATCACAATATGAACCTAAGATTTCTTTCAAAAACGATTTTTTTTACTTTTCAAACCAATGCATGGCCTTAAACCAACATGCATGTGTTGATCTTGAAGCCTAGATGTTTGATGACCAAAATATATTGTTAAAAGCTTCAAATTTATGCATGAAAGATTTTAATCTAACAAACTATCGAAAACTCATTATTAACCCAAATTTGATTTTTCCCAGAATCCCAACAACAAAATAAGAAGAAACAAAAGAAACAATTATATAACCTCCATCGTATGGATGTTTTTGGAGGAGTCATTATGGTTTCAAGAAGCTTCCTGGTTGCAGATAAGAAAAAGATTTGAATTAGGAATTAAATCTATTATTTAATTATTCAAATCTAACTTTGTTTACAAGTTACCTAATATATAAATAAGACCCCTTAGCTCCTTAATTTCGTGGCTTTTTCCCTTAAAAAAGATAGAGAACAAAATTCTCATCATCTCTTCACTCTCATTCTTCATTCTAAGGTTTCTAGAGTTTTGGGTGTGAGCCAAATTTAGAAATATAGGCTGCTAATAACTCTCTTCCAACCCCAAAAACCATCCTCATCAAGTATGTTCGAAAGGTAAAATCGAAAATCTCTTATTCTCCTTTCAAAGTTTCACCATTTAATGCGTATTTTTCTACTCCTACACCATTCTATGGATAGATTATGCATCATATGTTCATACCAATGATATTGATGATGATGGTGGTAAGCTTTCACCCAAAAACAACATGCATGTTACAAATGGTGAAGTCTCATGACCCAAACCTATGTTAAAATCAAAATAACCCACTTTTATACTAGTTTTGTTGGAGATATCACAATATGAACCTAAGATTTCTTTCAAAAACGATTTTTTTTTACTTTTCAAACCAATGCATGGCCTTAAACCAACATGCATGTGTTGATCTTGAAGCCTAGATGTTTGATGACCAAAATATATTGTTAAAAGCTTCAAATTTATGCATGAAAGATTTTAATCTAACAAACTATCGAAAACTCATTATTAATCCAAATTTGATTTTTCCCAGAATCCCAACAACAAAATAAGAAGAAACAAAAGAAACAATTATATAACCTCCATCGTATGGATGTTTTTGGAGGAGTCATTATGGTTTCAAGAAGCCTCCTGGTTGCAGATAAGAAAAAGATTTGAATTAGGAATTAAATCTATTATTTAATTATTCAAATCTAACTTTGTTTACAAGTTACCTAATATATAAATAAGACCCCTTAGCTCCTTAATTTCGTGGCTTTTTTCCCTTAAAAAAGATAGAGAACAAAATTCTCATCATCTCTTCACTCTCATTCTTCATTCTAAGGTTTCTAGAGTTTTGGGTGTGAGCCAAATTTAGAAATATAGGCTGCTAATAACTCTCTTCCAACCCCAAAAACCATCCTCATCAAGTATGTTCGAAAGGTAAAATCGAAAATCTTTTATTCTCCTTTCAAAGTTTCACCATTTCATGCATATTTTTCTACTCCTACACCATTCTATGGATAGATTATGAATCATATGTTCATACCAATGATATTGATGATGATGGTGGTAAGCTTTCACCCAAAAACAACATGCATGTTACAAATGGTGAAGTCTCATGACCCAAACCTATGTTAAAATCAAAATAACCCACTTTTATACTAGTTTTGTTGGAGATATCACAATATGAACCCAAGATTTCTTTCAAAAACGATTTTTTTTTTACTTTTCAAACCAATGCATGGCCTTAAACCAACATGCATGTGTTGATCTTGAAGCCTAGATGTTTGATGACCAAAATATATTGTTAAAAGCTTCAAATTTATGCATGAAAGATTTTAATCTAACAAACTATCGAAAACTCATTATTAACCCAAATTTGATTTTTCCCAGAATCCCAACAACAAAATAAGAAGAAACAAAAGAAACAATTATATAACCTCCATCGTATGGATGTTTTTGGAGGAGTCATTATGGTTTCAAGAAGCTTCCTGGTTGCAGATAAGAAAAAGATTTGAATTAGGAATTAAATCTATTATGTAATTATTCAAATCTAACTTTGTTTACAAGTTACCTAATATATAAATAAGACCCCTTAGCTCCTTAATTTCGTGGCTTTTTCCCTTAAAAAAGATAGAGAACAAAATTCTCATCATCTCTTCACTCTCATTCTTCATTCTAAGGTTTCTAGAGTTTTGGGTGTGAGCCAAATTTAGAAATATAGGCTGCTAATAACTCTCTTCCAACCCCAAAAACCATCCTCATCAAGTATGTTCGAAAGGTAAAATCGAAAATCTTTTATTCTCCTTTCAAAGTTTCACCATTTCATGCATATTTTTCTACTCCTACACCATTCTATGGATAGATTATGAATCATATGTTCATACCAATGATATTGATGATGATGGTGGTAAGCTTTCACCCAAAAACAACATGCATGTTACAAATGGTGAAGTCTCATGACCCAAACCTATGTTAAAATCAAAATAACCCACTTTTATACTAGTTTTGTTGGAGATATCACAATATGAACCTAATATTTCTTTCAAAAACGATTTTTTTTTTACTTTTCAAACCAATGCATGGCCTTAAACCAACATGCATGTGTTGATCTTGAAGCCTAGATGTTTGATGACCAAAATATATTGTTAAAAGCTTCAAATTTATGCATGAAAGATTTTAATCTAACAAACTATCGAAAACTCATTATTAACCCAAATTTGATTTTTCCCAGAATCCCAACAACAAAATAAGAAGAAACAAAAGAAACAATTATATAACCTCCATCGTATGGATGTTTTTGGAGGAGTCATTATGGTTTCAAGAAGCCTCCTGGTTGCAGATAAGAAAAAGATTTGAATTAGGAATTAAATCTATTATTTAATTATTCAAATCTAACTTTGTTTACAAGTTACCTAATATATAAATAAGACCCCTTAGCTCCTTAATTTCGTGGCTTTTTCCCTTAAAAAAGATAGAGAACAAAATTCTCATCATCTCTTCACTCTCATTCTTCATTCTAAGGTTTCTAGAGTTTTGGGTGTGAGCCAAATTTAGAAATATAGGCTGCTAATAACTCTCTTCCAACCCCAAAAACCATCCTCATCAAGTATGTTCGAAAGGTAAAATCGAAAATCTTTTATTCTCCTTTCAAAGTTTCACCATTTCATGCATATTTTTCTACTCCTACACCATTCTATGGATAGATTATGAATCATATGTTCATACCAATGATATTGATGATGATGGTGGTAAGCTTTCACCCAAAAACAACATGCATGTTACAAATGGTGAAGTCTCATGACCCAAACCTATGTTAAAATCAAAATAACCCACTTTTATACTAGTTTTGTTGGAGATATCACAATATGAACCTAAGATTTCTTTCAAAAACGATTTTTTTTTACTTTTCAAACCAATGCATGGCCTTAAACCAACATGCATGTGTTGATCTTGAAGCCTAGATGTTTGATGACCAAAATATATTGTTAAAAGCTTCAAATTTATGCATGAAAGATTTTAATCTAACAAACTATCGAAAACTCATTATTAACCCAAATTTGATTTTTCCCAGAATCCCAACAACAAAATAAGAAGAAACAAAAGAAACAATTATATAACCTCCATCGTATGGATGTTTTTGGAGGAGTCATTATGGTTTCAAGAAGCCTCCTGGTTGCAGATAAGAAAAAGATTTGAGTTAGGAATTAAATCTATTATTTAATTATTCAAATCTAACTTTGTTTACAAGTTACCTAATATATAAATAAGACCCCTTAGCTCCTTAATTTCGTGGCTTTTTCCCTTAAAAAAGATAGAGAACAAAATTCTCATCATCTCTTCACTCTCATTCTTCATTCTAAGGTTTTTAGAGTTTTGGGTGTGAGCCAAATTTAGAAATATAGGCTGCTAATAACTCTCTTCCAACCCCAAAAACCATCCTCATCAAGTATGTTCGAATGGTAAAATCGAAAATCTCTTATTCTCCTTTCAAAGTTTCACCATTTCATGCATATTTTTCTACTCCTACACCATTCTATGGATAGATTATGAATCAATGTTCATACCAATGATATTGATGATGATGGTGGTAAGCTTTCACCCAAAAACAACATGCATGTTACAAATGGTGAAGTCTCATGACCCAAACCTATGTTAAAATCAAAATAACCCACTTTTATACTAGTTTTGTTGGAGATATCACAATATGAACCTAAGATTTCTTTCAAAAACGATTTTTTTTTTACTTTTCAAACCAATGCATGGCCTTAAACCAACATGCATGTGTTGATCTTGAAGCCTAGATGTTTGATGACCAAAATATATTGTTAAAAGCTTCAAATTTATGCATGAAAGATTTTAATCTAACAAACTATCGAAAACTCATTATTAACCCAAATTTGATTTTTCCCAGAATCCCAACAACAAAATAAGAAGAAACAAAAGAAACAATTATATAACCTCCATCGTATGGATGTTTTTGGAGGAGTCATTATGGTTTCAAGAACCCTCCTGGTTGCAGATAAGAAAAAGATTTGAATTAGGAATTAAATCTATTATTTAATTATTCAAATCTAACTTTGTTTACAAGTTACCTAAACTATAAATAAGACCCCTTAGCTCCTTAATTTCGTGGCTTTTTACCTTAAAAAAGATAGAGAACAAAATTCTCATCATCTCTTCTCTCTCATTCTTCATTCTAAGGTTTCTAGAGTTTTGGGTGTGAGCCAAATTTAGAAATATAGGCTGCTAATAACTCTCTTCCAACCGCAAAAACCATCCTCATCAAGTATGTTCGAAAGGTAAAATCGAAAATCTCTTATTCTCCTTTCAAAGTTTCACCATTTCATGCATATTTTTCTACTCCTACACCATTCTATGGATAGATTATGAATCATATGTTCATACCAATGATATTGATGATGATGGTGGTAAGCTTTCACCCAAAAACAACATGCATGTTACAAATGGTGAAGCTCATGACCCAAACCTATGTTAAAATCAAAATAACCCACTTTTATACTAGTTTTGTTGGAGATATCACAATATGAACCTAAGATTTCTTTCAAAAACGATTTTTTTTTTACTTTTCAAACCAATGCATGGCCTTAAACCAACATGCATGTGTTGATCTTGAAGCCTAGATGTTTGATGACCAAAATATATTGTTAAAAGCTTCAAATTTATGCATGAAAGATTTTAATCTAACAAACTATCGAAAACTCATTATTAACCCAAATTTGATTTTTCCCAGAATCCCAACAACAAAATAAGAAGAAACAAAAGAAACAATTATATAACCTCCATCGTATGGATGTTTTTGGAGGAGTCATTATGGTTTCAAGAAGCCTCCTGGTTGCAGATAAGAAAAAGATTTGAATTAGGAATTAAATCTATTATTTAATTATTCAAATCTAACTTTGTTTACAAGTTACCTAATATATAAATAAGACCCCTTAGCTCCTTAATTTCGTGGCTTTTTCCCTTAAAAAAGATAGAGAACAAAATTCTCATCATCTCTTCACTCTCATTCTTCATTCTAAGGTTTCTAGAGTTTTGGGTGTGAGCCAAATTTAGAAATATAGGCTGCTAATAACTCTCTTCCAACCCCAAAAACCATCCTCATCAAGTATGTTCGAAAGGTAAAATCGAAAATCTTTTATTCTCCTTTCAAAGTTTCACCATTTCATGCATATTTTTCTACTCCTACACCATTCTATGGATAGATTATCAATCATATGTTCATACCAATGATATTGATGATGATGGTGGTAAGCTTTCACCCAAAAACAACATGCATGTTACAAATGGTGAAGTCTCATGAGCCAAACCTATGTTAAAATCAAAATAACCCACTTTTATACTAGTTTTGTTGGAGATATCACAATATGAACCTAAGATTTCTTTCAAAAACGATTTTTTTTTTACTTTTCAAACCAATGCATGGCCTTAAACCAACATGCATGTGTTGATCTTGAAGCCTAGATGTTTGATGACCAAAATATATTGTTAAAAGCTTCAAATTTATGCATGAAAGATTTTAATCTAACAAACTATCGAAAACTCATTATTAACCCAAATTTGATTTTTCCCAGAATCCCAACAACAAAATAAGAAGAAACAAAAGAAACAATTATATAACCTCCATCGTATGGATGTTTTTGGAGGAGTCATTATGGTTTCAAGAAGCCTCCTGGTTGCAGATAAGAAAAAGATTTGAGTTAGGAATTAAATCTATTATTTAATTATTCAAATCTAACTTTGTTTACAAGTTACCTAATATATAAATAAGACCCCTTAGCTCCTTAATTTCGTGGCTTTTTCCCTTAAAAAAGATAGAGAACAAAATTCTCATCATCTCTTCACTCTCATTCTTCATTCTAAGGTTTTTAGAGTTTTGGGTGTGAGCCAAATTTAGAAATATAGGCTGCTAATAACTCTCTTCCAACCCCAAAAACCATCCTCATCAAGTATGTTCGAATGGTAAAATCGAAAATCTCTTATTCTCCTTTCAAAGTTTCACCATTTCATGCATATTTTTCTACTCCTACACCATTCTATGGATAGATTATGAATCAATGTTCATACCAATGATATTGATGATGATGGTGGTAAGCTTTCACCCAAAAACAACATGCATGTTACAAATGGTGAAGTCTCATGACCCAAACCTATGTTAAAATCAAAATAACCCACTTTTATACTAGTTTTGTTGGAGATATCACAATATGAACCTAAGATTTCTTTCAAAAACGATTTTTTTTTACTTTTCAAACCAATGCATGGCCATAAACCAACATGCATGTGTTGATCTTGAAGCCTAGATGTTTGATGACCAAAATATATTGTTAAAAGCTTCAAATTTATGCATGAAAGATTTTAATCTAACAAACTATCGAAAACTCATTATTAACCCAAATTTGATTTTTTCCAGAATCCCAACAACAAAATAAGAAGAAACAAAAGAAACAATTATATAACATCCATCGTATGGATGTTTTTGGAGGAGTCATTATGGTTTCTAGAACCCTCCTGGTTGCAGATAAGAAAAAGATTTGAATTAGGAATTAAATCTATTATTTAATTATTCAAATCTAACTTTGTTTACAAGTTACCTAAACTATAAATAAGACCCCTTAGCTCCTTAATTTCGTGGCTTTTTACCTTAAAAAAGATAGAGAACAAAATTCTCATCATCTCTTCTCTCTCATTCTTCATTCTATGGTTTCTAGAGTTTTGGGTGTGAGCCAAATTTAGAAATATAGGCTGCTAATAACTCTCTTCCAACCCCAAAAACCATCCTCATCAAGTATGTTCGAAAGGTAAAATCGAAAATCTCTTATTCTCCTTTCAAAGTTTCACCATTTCATGCATATTTTTCTACTCCTACACCATTCTATGGATAGATTATGAATCATATGTTCATACCAATGATATTGATGATGATGGTGGTAAGCTTTCACCCAAAAACAACATGCATGTTACAAATGGTGAAGTCTCATGACCCAAACCTATGTTAAAATCAAAATAACCCACTTTTATACTAGTTTTGTTGGAGATATCACAATATGAACCTAAGATTTCTTTCAAAAATGATTTTTTTTTACTTTTCAAACCAATGCATGGCCTTAAACCAACATGCATGTGTTGATCTTGAAGCCTAGATGTTTGATGACCAAAATATATTGTTAAAAGCTTCAAATTTATGCATGAAAGATTTTAATCTAACAAACTATCGAAAACTCATTATTAACCCAAATTTGATTTTTCCCAGAATCCCAACAACAAAATAAGAAGAAACAAAAGAAACAATTATATAACCTCCATCGTATGGATGTTTTTGGAGGAGTCATTATGGTTTCAAGAACCCTCCTGGTTGCAGATAAGAAAAAGATTTGAATTAGGAATTAAATCTATTATTTAATTATTCAAATCTAACTTTGTTTACAAGTTACCTAAACTATAAATAAGACCCCTTAGCTCCTTAATTTCGTGGCTTTTTACCTTAAAAAAGATAGAGAACAAAATTCTCATCATCTCTTCTCTCTCATTCTTCATTCTATGGTTTCTAGAGTTTTGGGTGTGAGCCAAATTTAGAAATATAGGCTGCTAATAACTCTCTTCCAACCCCAAAAACCATCCTCATCAAGTATGTTCGAAAGGTAAAATCGAAAATCTCTTATTCTCCTTTCAAAGTTTCACCATTTCATGCATATTTTTCTACTCCTACACCATTCTATGGATAGATTATGAATCATATGTTCATACCAATGATATTGATGATGATGGTGGTAAGCTTTCACCCAAAAACAACATGCATGTTACAAATGGTGAAGTCTCATGACCCAAACCTATGTTAAAATCAAAATAACCCACTTTTATACTAGTTTTGTTGGAGATATCACAATATGAACCTAAGATTTCTTTCAAAAATGATTTTTTTTTACTTTTCAAACCAATGCATGGCCTTAAACCAACATGCATGTGTTGATCTTGAAGCCTAGATGTTTGATGACCAAAATATATTGTTAAAAGCTTCAAATTTATGCATGAAAGATTTTAATCTAACAAACTATCGAAAACTCATTATTAACCCAAATTTGATTTTTCCCAGAATCCCAACAACAAAATAAGAAGAAACAAAAGAAACAATTATATAACCTCCATCGTATGGATGTTTTTGGAGGAGTCATTATGGTTTCAAGAACCCTCCTGGTTGCAGATAAGAAAAAGATTTGAATTAGGAATTAAATCTATTATTTAATTATTCAAATCTAACTTTGTTTACAAGTTACCTAAACTATAAATAAGACCCCTTAGCTCCTTAATTTCGTGGCTTTTTACCTTAAAAAAGATAGAGAACAAAATTCTCATCATCTCTTCTCTCTCATTCTTCATTCTAAGGTTTCTAGAGTTTTGGGTGTGAGCCAAATTTAGAAATATAGGCTGCTAATAACTCTCTTCCAACCGCAAAAACCATCCTCATCAAGTATGTTCGAAAGGTAAAATCGAAAATCTCTTATTCTCCTTTCAAAGTTTCACCATTTCATGCATATTTTTCTACTCCTACACCATTCTATGGATAGATTATGAATCATATGTTCATACCAATGATATTGATGATGATGGTGGTAAGCTTTCACCCAAAAACAACATGCATGTTACAAATGGTGAAGCTCATGACCCAAACCTATGTTAAAATCAAAATAACCCACTTTTATACTAGTTTTGTTGGAGATATCACAATATGAACCTAAGATTTCTTTCAAAAACGATTTTTTTTTTTACTTTTCAAACCAATGCATGGCCTTAAACCAACATGCATGTGTTGATCTTGAAGCCTAGATGTTTGATGACCAAAATATATTGTTAAAAGCTTCAAATTTATGCATGAAAGATTTTAATCTAACAAACTATCGAAAACTCATTATTAACCCAAATTTGATTTTTCCCAGAATCCCAACAACAAAATAAGAAGAAACAAAAGAAACAATTATATAACCTCCATCGTATGGATGTTTTTGGAGGAGTCATTATGGTTTCAAGAAGCCTCCTGGTTGCAGATAAGAAAAAGATTTGAATTAGGAATTAAATCTATTATTTAATTATTCAAATCTAACTTTGTTTACAAGTTACCTAATATATAAATAAGACCCCTTAGCTCCTTAATTTCGTGGCTTTTTCCCTTAAAAAAGATAGAGAACAAAATTCTCATCATCTCTTCACTCTCATTCTTCATTCTAAGGTTTCTAGAGTTTTGGGTGTGAGCCAAATTTAGAAATATAGGCTGCTAATAACTCTCTTCCAACCCCAAAAACCATCCTCATCAAGTATGTTCGAAAGGTAAAATCGAAAATCTTTTATTCTCCTTTCAAAGTTTCACCATTTCATGCATATTTTTCTACTCCTACACCATTCTATGGATAGATTATGAATCATATGTTCATACCAATGATATTGATGATGATGGTGGTAAGCTTTCACCCAAAAACAACATGCATGTTACAAATGGTGAAGTCTCATGACCCAAACCTATGTTAAAATCAAAATAACCCACTTTTATACTAGTTTTGTTGGAGATATCACAATATGAACCTAAGATTTCTTTCAAAAACGATTTTTTTTACTTTTCAAACCAATGCATGGCCTTAAACCAACATGCATGTGTTGATCTTGAAGCCTAGATGTTTGATGACCAAAATATATTGTTAAAAGCTTCAAATTTATGCATGAAAGATTTTAATCTAACAAACTATCGAAAACTCATTATTAACCCAAATTTGATTTTTCCCAGAATCCCAACAACAAAATAAGAAGAAACAAAAGAAACAATTATATAACCTCCATCGTATGGATGTTTTTGGAGGAGTCATTATGGTTTCAAGAAGCCTCCTGGTTGCAGATAAGAAAAAGATTTGAGTTAGGAATTAAATCTATTATTTAATTATTCAAATCTAACTTTGTTTACAAGTTACCTAATATATAAATAAGACCCCTTAGCTCCTTAATTTCGTGGCTTTTTCCCTTAAAAAAGATAGAGAACAAAATTCTCATCATCTCTTCACTCTCATTCTTCATTCTAAGGTTTTTAGAGTTTTGGGTGTGAGCCAAATTTAGAAATATAGGCTGCTAATAACTCTCTTCCAACCCCAAAAACCATCCTCATCAAGTATGTTCGAATGGTAAAATCGAAAATCTCTTATTCTCCTTTCAAAGTTTCACCATTTCATGCATATTTTTCTACTCCTACACCATTCTATGGATAGATTATGAATCATATGTTCATACCAATGATATTGATGATGATGGTGGTAAGCTTTCACCCAAAAACAACATGCATGTTACAAATGGTGAAGTCTCATGACCCAAACCTATGTTAAAATCAAAATAATCCACTTTTATACTAGTTTTGTTGGAGATATCACAATATGAACCTAAGATTTCTTTCAAAAACGATTTTTTTTTACTTTTCAAACCAATGCATGGCCTTAAACCAACATGCATGTGTTGATCTTGAAGCCTAGATGTTTGATGACCAAAATATATTGTTAAAAGCTTCAAATTTATGCATGAAAGATTTTAATCTAACAAACTATCGAAAACTCATTATTAACCCAAATTTGATTTTTCCCAGAATCCCAACAACAAAATAAGAAGAAACAAAAGAAACAATTATATAACCTCCATCGTATGGATGTTTTTGGAGGAGTCATTATGGTTTCAAGAAGCCTCCTGGTTGCAGATAAGAAAAAGATTTGAGTTAGGAATTAAATCTATTATTTAATTATTCAAATCTAACTTTGTTTACAAGTTACCTAATATATAAATAAGACCCCTTAGCTCCTTAATTTCGTGGCTTTTTCCCTTAAAAAAGATAGAGAACAAAATTCTCATCATCTCTTCACTCTCATTCTTCATTCTAAGGTTTTTAGAGTTTTGGGTGTGAGCCAAATTTAGAAATATAGGCTGCTAATAACTCTCTTCCAACCCCAAAAACCATCCTCATCAAGTATGTTCGAATGGTAAAATCGAAAATCTCTTATTCTCCTTTCAAAGTTTCACCATTTCATGCATATTTTTCTACTCCTACACCATTCTATGGATAGATTATGAATCAATGTTCATACCAATGATATTGATGATGATGGTGGTAAGCTTTCACCCAAAAACAACATGCATGTTACAAATGGTGAAGTCTCATGACCCAAACCTATGTTAAAATCAAAATAACCCACTTTTATACTAGTTTTGTTAGAGATATCACAATATGAACCTAAGATTTCTTTCAAAAACGATTTTTTTTTACTTTTCAAACCAATGCATGGCCTTAAACCAACATGCATGTGTTGATCTTGAAGCCTAGATGTTTGATGACCAAAATATATTGTTAAAAGCTTCAAATTTATGCATGAAAGATTTTAATCTAACAAACTATCGAAAACTCATTATTAACCCAAATTTGATTTTTCCCAGAATCCCAACAACAAAATAAGAAGAAACAAAAGAAACAATTATATAACCTCCATCGTATGGATGTTTTTGGAGGAGTCATTATGGTTTCAAGAAGCCTCCTGGTTGCAGATAAGAAAAAGATTTGAGTTAGGAATTAAATCTATTATTTAATTATTCAAATCTAACTTTGTTTACAAGTTACCTAATATATAAATAAGACCCCTTAGCTCCTTAATTTCGTGGCTTTTTCCCTTAAAAAAGATAGAGAACAAAATTCTCATCATCTCTTCACTCTCATTCTTCATTCTAAGGTTTTTAGAGTTTTGGGTGTGAGCCAAATTTAGAAATATAGGCTGCTAATAACTCTCTTCCAACCCCAAAAACCATCCTCATCAAGTATGTTCGAATGGTAAAATCGAAAATCTCTTATTCTCCTTTCAAAGTTTCACCATTTCATGCATATTTTTCTACTCCTACACCATTCTATGGATAGATTATGAATCAATGTTCATACCAATGATATTGATGATGATGGTGGTAAGCTTTCACCCAAAAACAACATGCATGTTACAAATGGTGAAGTCTCATGACCCAAACCTATGTTAAAATCAAAATAACCCACTTTTATACTAGTTTTGTTAGAGATATCACAATATGAACCTAAGATTTCTTTCAAAAACGATTTTTTTTTACTTTTCAAACCAATGCATGGCCTTAAACCAACATGCATGTGTTGATCTTGAAGCCTAGATGTTTGATGACCAAAATATATTGTTAAAAGCTTCAAATTTATGCATGAAAGATTTTAATCTAACAAACTATCGAAAACTCATTATTAACCCAAATTTGATTTTTCCCAGAATCCCAACAACAAAATAAGAAGAAACAAAAGAAACAATTATATAACCTCCATCGTATGGATGTTTTTGGAGGAGTCATTATGGTTTCAAGAAGCCTCCTGGTTGCAGATAAGAAAAAGATTTGAGTTAGGAATTAAATCTATTATTTAATTATTCAAATCTAACTTTGTTTACAAGTTACCTAATATATAAATAAGACCCCTTAGCTCCTTAATTTCGTGGCTTTTTCCCTTAAAAAAGATAGAGAACAAAATTCTCATCATCTCTTCACTCTCATTCTTCATTCTAAGGTTTTTAGAGTTTTGGGTGTGAGCCAAATTTAGAAATATAGGCTGCTAATAACTCTCTTCCAACCCCAAAAACCATCCTCATCAAGTATGTTCGAATGGTAAAATCGAAAATCTCTTATTCTCCTTTCAAAGTTTCACCATTTCATGCATATTTTTCTACTCCTACACCATTCTATGGATAGATTATGAATCAATGTTCATACCAATGATATTGATGATGATGGTGGTAAGCTTTCACCCAAAAACAACATGCATGTTACAAATGGTGAAGTCTCATGACCCAAACCTATGTTAAAATCAAAATAACCCACTTTTATACTAGTTTTGTTAGAGATATCACAATATGAACCTAAGATTTCTTTCAAAAACGATTTTTTTTTACTTTTCAAACCAATGCATGGCCTTAAACCAACATGCATGTGTTGATCTTGAAGCCTAGATGTTTGATGACCAAAATATATTGTTAAAAGCTTCAAATTTATGCATGAAAGATTTTAATCTAACAAACTATCGAAAACTCATTATTAACCCAAATTTGATTTTTCCCAGAATCCCAACAACAAAATAAGAAGAAACAAAAGAAACAATTATATAACATCCATCGTATGGATGTTTTTGGAGGAGTCATTATGGTTTCTAGAACCCTCCTGGTTGCAGATAAGAAAAAGATTTGAATTAGGAATTAAATCTATTATTTAATTATTCAAATCTAACTTTGTTTACAAGTTACCTAAACTATAAATAAGACCCCTTAGCTCCTTAATATCGTGGCTTTTTACCTTAAAAAAGATAGAGAACAAAATTCTCATCATCTCTTCTCTCTCATTCTTCATTCTAAGGTTTCTAGAGTTTTGGGTGTGAGCCAAATTTAGAAATATAGGCTGCTAATAACTCTCTTCCAACCCCAAAACCATCCTCATCAAGTATGTTCGAAAGGTAAAATCGAAAATCTCTTATTCTCCTTTCAAAGTTTCACAATTTCATGCATATTTTTCTACTCCTACACCATTCTATGGATAGATTATGAATCATATGTTCATACTAATGATATTGATGATGATGGTGGTAAGCTTTCACCCAAAAACAACATGCATGTTACAAATGGTGAAGTCTCATGACCCAAACCTATGTTAAAATCAAAATAATCCACTTTTATACTAGTTTTGTTGGAGATATCACAATATGAACCTAAGATTTCTTTCAAAAACGATTTTTTTTACTTTTCAAACCAATGCATGGCCTTAAACCAACATGCATGTGTTGATCTTGAAGCCTAGATGTTTGATGACCAAAATATATTGTTAAAAGCTTCAAATTTATGCATGAAAGATTTTAATCTAACAAACTATCGAAAACTCATTATTAACCCAAATTTGATTTTTCCCAGAATCCCAACAACAAAATAAGAAGAAACAAAAGAAACAATTATATAACCTCCATCGTATGGATGTTTTTGGAGGAGTCATTATGGTTTCAAGAAGCCTCCTGGTTGCAGATAAGAAAAAGATTTGAGTTAGGAATTAAATCTATTATTTAATTATTCAAATCTAACTTTGTTTACAAGTTACCTAATATATAAATAAGACCCCTTAGCTCCTTAATTTCGTGGCTTTTTCCCTTAAAAAAGATAGAGAACAAAATTCTCATCATCTCTTCACTCTCATTCTTCATTCTAAGGTTTTTAGAGTTTTGGGTGTGAGCCAAATTTAGAAATATAGGCTGCTAATAACTCTCTTCCAACCCCAAAAACCATCCTCATCAAGTATGTTCGAATGGTAAAATCGAAAATCTCTTATTCTCCTTTCAAAGTTTCACCATTTCATGCATATTTTTCTACTCCTACACCATTCTATGGATAGATTATGAATCAATGTTCATACCAATGATATTGATGATGATGGTGGTAAGCTTTCACCCAAAAACAACATGCATGTTACAAATGGTGAAGTCTCATGACCCAAACCTATGTTAAAATCAAAATAACCCACTTTTATACTAGTTTTGTTAGAGATATCACAATATGAACCTAAGATTTCTTTCAAAAACGATTTTTTTTTACTTTTCAAACCAATGCATGGCCTTAAACCAACATGCATGTGTTGATCTTGAAGCCTAGATGTTTGATGACCAAAATATATTGTTAAAAGCTTCAAATTTATGCATGAAAGATTTTAATCTAACAAACTATCGAAAACTCATTATTAACCCAAATTTGATTTTTCCCAGAATCCCAACAACAAAATAAGAAGAAACAAAAGAAACAATTATATAACATCCATCGTATGGATGTTTTTGGAGGAGTCATTATGGTTTCTAGAACCCTCCTGGTTGCAGATAAGAAAAAGATTTGAATTAGGAATTAAATCTATTATTTAATTATTCAAATCTAACTTTGTTTACAAGTTACCTAAACTATAAATAAGACCCCTTAGCTCCTTAATATCGTGGCTTTTTACCTTAAAAAAGATAGAGAACAAAATTCTCATCATCTCTTCTCTCTCATTCTTCATTCTATGGTTTCTAGAGTTTTGGGTGTGAGCCAAATTTAGAAATATAGGCTGCTAATAACTCTCTTCCAACCCCAAAAACCATCCTCATCAAGTATGATCGAAAGGTAAAATCGAAAATCTCTTATTCTCCTTTCAAAGTTTCACAATTTCATGCATATTTTTCTACTCCTACACCATTCTATGGATAGATTATGAATCATATGTTCATACTAATGATATTGATGATGATGGTGGTAAGCTTTCACCCAAAAACAACATGCATGTTACAAATGGTGAAGTCTCATGACCCAAACCTATGTTAAAATCAAAATAACCCACTTTTATACTAGTTTTGTTGGAGATATCACAATATGAACCTAAGATTTCTTTCAAAAATGATTTTTTTTTTACTTTTCAAACCAATGCATGGCCTTAAACCAACATGCATGTGTTGATCTTGAAGCCTAGATGTTTGATGACCAAAATATATTGTTAAAAACTTCAAATTTATGCATGAAAGATTTTAATCTAACAAACTATCGAAAACTCATTATTAACCCAAATTTGATTTTTCCCAGAATCCCAACAACAAAATAAGAAGAAACAAAAGAAACAATTATATAACCTCCATCGTATGGATGTTTTTGGAGGAGTCATTATGGTTTCAAGAACCCTCCTGGTTGCAGATAAGAAAAAGATTTGAATTAGGAATTAAATCTATTATTTAATTATTCAAATCTAACTTTGTTTACAAGTTATCTAAACTATAAATAAGACCCCTTAGCTCCTTAATTTCGTTGCTTTTTACCTTAAAAAAGATAGAGAACAAAATTCTCATCATCTTCTCTCTCATTCTTCATTCTAAGGTTTCTAGAGTTTTGGGTGTGAGCCAAATTTAGAAATATAGGCTGCTAATAACTCTCTTCCAACCCCAAAAACCATCCTCATCAAGTATGCTCGAAAGGTAAAATCGAAAATCTCTTATTCTCCTTTCAAAGTTTCACCATTTCATGCATATTTTTCTACTCCTACACCATTCTATGGATAGATTATGAATCATATGTTCATACCAATGATATTGATGATGATGGTGGTAAGCTTTCACCCAAAAACAACATGCATGTTACAAATGGTGAAGTCTCATGACCCAAACCTATGTTAAAATCAAAATAACCCACTTTTATACTAGTTTTGTTGGAGATATCACAATATGAACCTAAGATTTCTTTCAAAAATGATTTTTTTTTTTACTTTTCAAACCAATGCATGGCCTTAAACCAACATGCATGTGTTGATCTTGAAGCCTAGGTGTTTGATGACCAAAATATATTGTTAAAAGCTTCAAATTTATGCATGAAAGATTTTAATCTAACAAACTATCGAAAACTCATTATTAACCCAAATTTAATTTTTCCCAGAATCCCAACAACAAAATAAGAAGAAACAAAAGAAACAATTATATAACCTCCATCATATGGATGTTTTTGGAGGAGTCATTATGGTTTCAAGAAGCCTCCTGGTTGCAGATAAGAAAAAGATTTGAATTAGGAATTAAATCTATTATTTAATTATTCAAATCTAACTTTGTTTACAAGTTACCTAAACTATAAATAAGACCCCTTAGCTCCTTAATTTCGTGGCTTTTTACCTTAAAAAAGATAGAGAACAAAATTCTCATCATCTCTTCTCTCTCATTCTTCATTCTAAGGTTTCTAGAGTTTTGGGTGTGAGCCAAATTTAGAAATATAGGCTGCTAATAACTCTCTTCCAACCCCAAAAACCATCCTCATCAAGTATGTTCGAAAGGTAAAATCGAAAATCTCTTATTCTCCTTTCAAAGTTTCACCATTTCATGCATATTTTTCTACTCCTACACCATTCTATGGATAGATTATGAATCATATGTTCATACCAATGATATTGATGATGATGGTGGTAAGCTTTCACCCAAAAACAACATGCATGTTACAAATGGTGAAGTCTCATGACCCAAACCTATGTTAAAATCAAAATAACCCACTTTTATACTAATTTTGTTGGAGATATCACAATATGAACCTAAGATTTCTTTCAAAAACGATTTTTTTTTTACTTTTCAAACCAATGCATGGCCTTAAACCAACATGCATGTGTTGATCTTGAAGCCTAGATGTTTGATGACCAAAATATATTGTTAAAAGCTTCAAATTTATGCATTAAAGATTTTAATCTAACAAACTATCGAAAATTCATTATTAACCCAAATTTGATTTTTCCCAGAATCCCAACAACAAAATAAGAAGAAACAAAAGAAACAATTATATAACATCCATCGTATGGATGTTTTTGGAGGAGTCATTATGGTTTCAAGAACCCTCCTGGTTGCAGATAAGAAAAAGATTTGAATTAGGAATTAAATCTATTATTTAATTATTCAAATCTAACTTTGTTTACAAGTTACCTAACTATAAATAAGACCCCTTAGCTCCTTAATTTCGTGGCTTTTTACCTTAAAAAAGATAGAGAACAAAATTCTCATCATCTCTTCTCTCTCATTCTTCATTCTAAGGTTTCTAGAGTTTTGGGTGTGAGCCAAATTTAGAAATATAGGCTGCTAATAACTCTCTTCCAACCCCAAAAACCATCCTCATCAAGTATGTTCGAAAGGTAAAATCGAAAATCTCTTATTCTCCTTTCAAAGTTTCACCATTTCATGCATATTTTTCTACTCCTACACCATTCTATGGATAGATTATGAATCATATGTTCATACCAATGATATTGATGATGATGGTGGTAAGCTTTCACCCAAAAACAACATGCATGTTACAAATGGTGAAGTCTCATGACCCAAACCTATGTTAAAATCAAAATAACCCACTTTTATACTAGTTTTGTTGGAGATATCACAATATGAACCTAAGATTTCTTTCAAAAATGATTTTTTTTTACTTTTCAAACCAATGCATGGCCTTAAACCAACATGCATGTGTTGATCTTGAAGCCTAGATGTTTGATGACCAAAATATATTGTTAAAAGCTTCAAATTTATGCATGAAAGATTTTAATCTAACAAACTATCGAAAACTCATTATTAACCCAAATTTGATTTTTCCCAGAATCCCAACAACAAAATAAGAAGAAACAAAAGAAACAATTATATAACCTCCATCGTATGGATGTTTTTGGAGGAGTCATTATGGTTTCAAGAACCCTCCTGGTTGCAGATAAGAAAAAGATTTGAATTAGGAATTAAATCTATTATTTAATTATTCAAATCTAACTTTGTTTACAAGTTACCTAAACTATAAATAAGACCCCTTAGCTCCTTAATTTCGTGGCTTTTTACCTTAAAAAAGATAGAGAACAAAATTCTCATCATCTCTTCTCTCTCATTCTTCATTCTAAGGTTTCTAGAGTTTTGGGTGTGAGCCAAATTTAGAAATATAGGCTGCTAATAACTCTCTTCCAACCTCAAAAACCATCCTCATCAAGTATGTTCGAAAGGTCAAATCGAAAATCTTTATTCTCCTTTCAAAGTTTCACCATTTCATGCATATTTTTCTACTCCTACACCATTCTATGGATAGATTATGAATCATATGTTCATACCAATGATATTGATGATGATGGTGGTAAGCTTTCACCCAAAAACAACATGCATGTTACAAATGGTGAAGTCTCATGACCCAAACCTATGTTAAAATCAAAATAACCCACTTTTATACTAGTTTTGTTAGAGATATCACAATATGAACCTAAGATTTCTTTCAAAAACGATTTTTTTTTACTTTTCAAACCAATGCATGGCCTTAAACCAACATGCATGTGTTGATCTTGAAGCCTAGATGTTTGATGACCAAAATATATTGTTAAAAGCTTCAAATTTATGCATGAAAGATTTTAATCTAACAAACTATCGAAAACTCATTATTAACCCAAATTTGATTTTTTCCAGAATCCCAACAACAAAATAAGAAGAAACAAAAGAAACAATTATATAACCTCCATCGTATGGATGTTTTTGGAGGAGTCATTATGGTTTCAAGAAGCCTCCTGGTTGCAGATAAGAAAAAGATTTGAATTAGAAATTAAATCTATTATTTAATTATTCAAATCTAACTTTGTTTACAAGTTACCTAAACTATAAATAAGACCCCTTAGCTCCTTAATTTCGTGGCTTTTTACCTTAAAAAAGATAGAGAACAAAATTCTCATCATCTCTTCTCTCTCATTCTTCATTCTAAGGTTTCTAGAGTTTTGGGTGTGAGCCAAATTTAGAAATATAGGCTGCTAATAACTCTCTTCCAACCCCAAAAACCATCCTCATCAAGTATGTTCGAAAGGTAAAATCGAAAATCTCTTATTCTCCTTTCAAAGTTTCACCATTTCATGCATATTTTTCTACTCCTACACCATTCTGTGGATAGATTATGAATCATATGTTCATACCAATGATATTGATGATGATGGTGGTAAGCTTTCACCCAAAAACAACATGCATGTTACAAATGGTGAAGTCTCATGACCCAAACCTATGTTAAAATCAAAATAACCCACTTTTATACTAGTTTTGTTGGAGATATCACAATATGAACCCAAGATTTCTTTCAAAAACGATTTTTTTTTTACTTTTCAAACCAATGCATGGCCTTAAACCAACATGCATGTGTTGATCTTGAAGCCTAGATGTTTGATGACCAAAATATATTGTTAAAAGCTTCAAATTTATGCATGAAAGATTTTAATCTAACAAACTATCGAAAACTCATTATTAACCCAAATTTAATTTTTCCCAGAATCCCAACAACAAAATAAGAAGAAACAAAAGAAACAATTATATAACCTCCATCGTATGGATGTTTTTGGAGGAGTCATTATGGTTTCAAGAACCCTCCTGGTTGCAGATAAGAAAAAGATTTGAATTAGGAATTAAATCTATTATTTAATTATTCAAATCTAACTTTGTTTACAAGTTACCTAAACTATAAATAAGACCCCTTAGCTCCTTAATTTCGTGGCTTTTTACCTTAAAAAAGATAGAGAACAAAATTCTCATCATCTCTTCTCTCTCATTCTTCATTCTAAGGTTTCTAGAGTTTTGGGTGTGAGCCAAATTTAGAAATATAGGCTGCTAATAACTCTCTTCCAACCCCAAAAACCATCCTCATCAAGTATGCTCGAAAGGTAAAATCGAAAATCTCTTATTCTCCTTTCAAAGTTTCACCATTTCATGCATATTTTTCTACTCCTACACCATTCTATGGATAGATTATGAATCATATGTTCATACCAATGATATTGATGATGATGGTGGTAAGCTTTCACCCAAAAACAACATGCATGTTACAAATGGTGAAGTCTCATGACCCAAACCTATGTTAAAATCAAAATAACCCACTTTTATACTAGTTTTGTTGGAGATATCACAATATGAACCTAAGATTTCTTTCAAAAATGATTTTTTTTACTTTTCAAACCAATGCATGGCCTTAAACCAACATGCATGTGTTGATCTTGAAGCCTAGATGTTTGATGACCAAAATATATTGTTAAAAGCTTCAAATTTATGCATGAAAGATTTTAATCTAACAAACTATCGAAAACTCATTATTAACCCAAATTTAATTTTTCCCAGAATCCCAACAACAAAATAAGAAGAAACAAAAGAAACAATTATATAACCTCCATCATATGGATGTTTTTGGAGGAGTCATTATGGTTTCAAGAAGCCTCCTGGTTGCAGATAAGAAAAAGATTTGAATTAGGAATTAAATCTATTATTTAATTATTCAAATCTAACTTTGTTTACAAGTTACCTAATATATAAATAAGACCCCTTAGCTCCTTAATATCGTGGCTTTTTCCCTTAAAAAAGATAGAGAACAAAATTCTCATCATCTCTTCACTCTCATTCTTCATTCTAAGGTTTTTAATGTTTTGGGTGTGAGCCAAATTTAGAAATATAGGCTGCTAATAACTCTCTTCCAACCCCAAAAACCATCCTCATCAAGTATGTTCGAAAGGTAAAATCGAAAATCTCTTATTCTCCTTTCAAAGTTTCACCATTTCATGCATATTTTTCTACTCCTACACCATTCTATGGATAGATTATGAATCATATGTTCATACTAATGATATTGATGATGACGGTGGTAAGCTTTCACCCAAAAACAACATGCATGTTACAAATGGTGAAGTCTCATGACCCAAACCTATGTTAAAATCAAAATAACCCACTTTTATACTAGTTTTGTTGGAGATATCACAATATGAACCTAAGATTTCTTTCAAAAACGATTTTTTTTTACTTTTCAAACCAATGCATGGCCTTAAACCAACATGCATGTGTTGATCTTGAAGCCTAGATGTTTGATGACCAAAATATATTGTTAAAAGCTTCAAATTTATGCATGAAAGATTTTAATCTAACAAACTATCGAAAACTCATTATTAACCCAAATTTGATTTTTCCCAGAATCCCAACAACAAAATAAGAAGAAACAAAAGAAACAATTATATAACCTCCATCGTATGGATGTTTTTGGAGGAGTCATTATGGTTTCAAGAACCCTCCTGGTTGCAGATAAGAAAAAGATTTGAATTAGGAATTAAATCTATTATTTAATTATTCAAATCTAACTTTGTTTACAAGTTACCTAAACTATAAATAAGACCCCTTAGCTCCTTAATTTCGTGGCTTTTTACCTTAAAAAAGATAGAGAACAAAATTCTCATCATCTCTTCTCTCTCATTCTTCATTCTATGGTTTCTAGAGTTTTGGGTGTGAGCCAAATTTAGAAATATAGGCTGCTAATAACTCTCTTCCAACCTCAAAAACCATCCTCATCAAGTATGTTCGAAAGGTCAAATCGAAAATCCTTATTCTCCTTTCAAAGTTTCACCATTTCATGCATATTTTTCTACTCCTACACCATTCTATGGATAGATTATGAATCATATGTTCATACCAATGATATTGATGATGATGGTGGTAAGCTTTCACCCAAAAACAACATGCATGTTACAAATGGTGAAGTCTCATGACCCAAACCTATGTTAAAATCAAAATAACCCACTTTTATACTAGTTTTGTTAGAGATATCACAATATGAACCTAAGATTTCATTCAAAAACGATTTTTTTTTACTTTTCAAACCAATGCATGGCCTTAAACCAACATGCATGTGTTGATCTTGAAGCCTAGATGTTTGATGACCAAAATATATTGTTAAAAGCTTCAAATTTATGCATGAAAGATTTTAATCTAACAAACTATCGAAAACTCATTATTAACCCAAATTTGATTTTTTCCAGAATCCCAACAACAAAATAAGAAGAAACAAAAGAAACAATTATATAACCTCCATCGTATGGATGTTTTTGGAGGAGTCATTATGGTTTCAAGAAGCCTCCTGGTTGCAGATAAGAAAAAGATTTGAATTAGAAATTAAATCTATTATTTAATTATTCAAATCTAACTTTGTTTACAAGTTACCTAAACTATAAATAAGACCCCTTAGCTCCTTAATTTCGTGGCTTTTTACCTTAAAAAAGATAGAGAACAAAATTCTCATCATCTCTTCTCTCTCATTCTTCATTCTAAGGTTTCTAGAGTTTTGGGTGTGAGCCAAATTTAGAAATATAGGCTGCTAATAACTCTCTTCCAACCCCAAAAACCATCCTCATCAAGTATGTTCGAAAGGTAAAATCGAAAATCTCTTATTCTCCTTTCAAAGTTTCACCATTTCATGCATATTTTTCTACTCCTACACCATTCTGTGGATAGATTATGAATCATATGTTCATACCAATGATATTGATGATGATGGTGGTAAGCTTTCACCCAAAAACAACATGCATGTTACAAATGGTGAAGTCTCATGACCCAAACCTATGTTAAAATCAAAATAACCCACTTTTATACTAGTTTTGTTGGAGATATCACAATATGAACCCAAGATTTCTTTCAAAAACGATTTTTTTTTTACTTTTCAAACCAATGCATGGCCTTAAACCAACATGCATGTGTTGATCTTGAAGCCTAGATGTTTGATGACCAAAATATATTGTTAAAAGCTTCAAATTTATGCATGAAAGATTTTAATCTAACAAACTATCGAAAACTCATTATTAACCCAAATTTAATTTTTCCCAGAATCCCAACAACAAAATAAGAAGAAACAAAAGAAACAATTATATAACCTCCATCGTATGGATGTTTTTGGAGGAGTCATTATGGTTTCAAGAAGCCTCCTGGTTGCAGATAAGAAAAAGATTTGAATTAGGAATTAAATCTATTATTTAATTATTCAAATCTAACTTTGTTTACAAGTTACCTAAACTATAAATAAGACCCCTTAGCTCCTTAATTTCGTGGCTTTTTACCTTAAAAAAGATAGAGAACAAAATTCTCATCATCTCTTCTCTCTCATTCTTCATTCTAAGGTTTCTAGAGTTTTGGGTGTGAGCCAAATTTAGAAATATAGGCTGCTAATAACTCTCTTCCAACCCCAAAAACCATCCTCATCAAGTATGCTCGAAAGGTAAAATCGAAAATCTCTTATTCTCTTTTCAAAGTTTCACCATTTCATGCATATTTTTCTACTCCTACACCATTCTATGGATAGATTATGAATCATATGTTCATACCAATGATATTGATGATGATGGTGGTAAGCTTTCACCCAAAAACAACATGCATGTTACAAATGGTGAAGTCTCATGACCCAAACCTATGTTAAAATCAAAATAACCCACTTTTATACTAGTTTTGTTGGAGATATCACAATATGAACCTAAGATTTCTTTCAAAAATGATTTTTTTTTTACTTTTCAAACCAATGCATGGCCTTAAACCAACATGCATGTGTTGATCTTGAAGCCTAGATGTTTGATGACCAAAATATATTGTTAAAAGCTTCAAATTTATGCATGAAAGATTTTAATCTAACAAACTATCGAAAACTCATTATTAACCCAAATTTAATTTTTCCCAGAATCCCAACAACAAAATAAGAAGAAACAAAAGAAACAATTATATAACCTCCATCATATGGATGTTTTTGGAGGAGTCATTATGGTTTCAAGAAGCCTCCTGGTTGCAGATAAGAAAAAGATTTGAATTAGGAATTAAATCTATTATTTAATTATTCAAATCTAACTTTGTTTACAAGTTACCTAATATATAAATAAGACCCCTTAGCTCCTTAATATCGTGGCTTTTTCCCTTAAAAAAGATAGAGAACAAAATTCTCATCATCTCTTCACTCTCATTCTTCATTCTAAGGTTTTTAATGTTTTGGGTGTGAGCCAAATTTAGAAATATAGGCTGCTAATAACTCTCTTCCAACCCCAAAAACCATCCTCATCAAGTATGTTCGAAAGGTAAAATCGAAAATCTCTTATTCTCCTTTCAAAGTTTCACCATTTCATGCATATTTTTCTACTCCTACACCATTCTATGGATAGATTATGAATCATATGTTCATACTAATGATATTGATGATGACGGTGGTAAGCTTTCACCCAAAAACAACATGCATGTTACAAATGGTGAAGTCTCATGACCCAAACCTATGTTAAAATCAAAATAACCCACTTTTATACTAGTTTTGTTGGAGATATCACAATATGAACCTAAGATTTCTTTCAAAAACGATTTTTTTTTACTTTTCAAACCAATGCATGGCCTTAAACCAACATGCATGTGTTGATCTTGAAGCCTAGATGTTTGATGACCAAAATATATTGTTAAAAGCTTCAAATTTATGCATGAAAGATTTTAATCTAACAAACTATCGAAAACTCATTATTAACCCAAATTTGATTTTTCCCAGAATCCCAACAACAAAATAAGAAGAAACAAAAGAAACAATTATATAACCTCCATCGTATGGATGTTTTTGGAGGAGTCATTATGGTTTCAAGAACCCTCCTGGTTGCAGATAAGAAAAAGATTTGAATTAGGAATTAAATCTATTATTTAATTATTCAAATCTAACTTTGTTTACAAGTTACCTAAACTATAAATAAGACCCCTTAGCTCCTTACTTTCGTGGCTTTTTACCTTAAAAAAGATAGAGAACAAAATTCTCATCATCTCTTCTCTCTCATTCTTCATTCTAAGGTTTCTAGAGTTTTGGGTGTGAGCCAAATTTAGAAATATAGGCTGCTAATAACTCTCTTCCAACCCCAAAAACCATCCTCATCAAGTATGTTCGAAAGGTAAAATCGAAAATCTCTTATTCTCCTTTCAAAGTTTCACCATTTCATGCATATTTTTCTACTCCTACACCATTCTATGGATAGATTATGAATCATATGTTCATACCAATGATATTGATGATGATGGTGGTAAGCTTTCACCCAAAAACAACATGCATGTTACAAATGGTGAAGTCTCATGACCCAAACCTATGTTAAAATCACAATAACCCACTTTTATACTAGTTTTGGTGGAGATATCACAATATGAACCTAAGATTTCTTTCAAAAACAATTTTTTTTTTACTTTTCAAACCAATGCATGGCCTTAAACCAACATGCATGTGTTGATCTTGAAGCCTAGATGTTTGATGACCAAAATATATTGTTAAAAGCTTCAAATTTATGCATGAAAGATTTTAATCTAACAAACTATCAAAAACTCATCATTAACCCAAATTTGATTTTTCCCAGAATCCCAACAACAAAATAAGAAGAAACAAAAGAAACAATTATATAACCTCCATCGTATGGATGTTTTTGGAGGAGTCATTATGGTCTCAAGAAGCCTCCTGGTTGCAGATAAGAAAAAGATTTGAATTAGGAATTAAATCTATTATTTAATTATTCAAATCTAACTTTGTTTACAAGTTACCTAAACTATAAATAAGACCCCTTAGCTCCTTAATTTCGTGGCTTTTTACCTTAAAAAAGATAGAGAACAAAATTCTCATCATCTCTTCTCTCTCATTCTTCATTCTAAGGTTTCTAGAGTTTTGGGTGTGAGCCAAATTTAGAAATATAGGCTGCTAATAACTCTCTTCCAACCCCAAAAACCATCCTCATCAAGTATGTTCGAAAGGTAAAATCGAAAATCTCTTATTCTCGTTTCAAAGTTTCACCATTTCATGCATATTTTTCTACTCCTACACCATTCTATGGATAGATTATGAATCATATGTTCATACCAATGATATTGATGATGATGGTGGTAAGCTTTCACCCAAAAACAACATGCATGTTACAAATGGTGAAGTCTCATGACCCAAACCTATGTTAAAATCAAAATAACCCACTTTTATACTAGTTTTGTTGGAGATATCACAATATGAACCTAAGATTTCTTTCAAAAACGATTTTTTTTTACTTTTCAAACCAATGCATGGCCTTAAACCAACATGCATGTGTTGATCTTGAAGCCTAGATGTTTGATGACCAAAATATATTGTTAAAAGCTTCAAATTTATGCATGAAAGATTTTAATCTAACAAACTATCGAAAACTCATTATTAACCCAAATTTGATTTTTCCCAGAATCCCAACAACAAAATAAGAAGAAACAAAAGAAACAATTATATAACCTCCATCGTATGGATGTTTTTGGAGGAGTCATTATGGTTTCAAGAAGCCTCCTGGTTGCAGATAAGAAAAAGATTTGAATTAGGAATTAAATCTATTATTTAATTATTCAAATCTAACTTTGTTTACAAGTTACCTAAACTATAAATAAGACCCCTTAGCTCCTTAATTTCGTGGCTTTTTACCTTAAAAAAGATAGAGAACAAAATTCTCATCATCTCTTCTCTCTCATTCTTCATTCTAAGGTTTCTAGAGTTTTGGGTGTGAGCCAAATTTAGAAATATAGGCTGCTAATAACTCTCTTCCAACCCCAAAAACCATCCTCATCAAGTATGTTCGAAAGGTAAAATCAAAAATCTCTTATTCTTCTTTCAAAGTTTCACCATTTCATGCATATTTTTCTACTCCTACACCATTCTATGGATAGATTATGAATCATATGTTCATACCAATGATATTGATGATGATGGTGGTAAGCTTTCACCCAAAAACAACATGCATGTTACAAATGGTGAAGTCTCATGACCCAAACCTATGTTAAAATCAAAATAACCCACTTTTATACTAGTTTTGTTGGAGATATCACAATATGAACCTAAGATTTCTTTCAAAAACGATTTTTTTTTTACTTTTCAAACCAATGCATGGCCTTAAACCAACATGCATGTGTTGATATTGAAGCCTAGATGTTTGATGACCAAAATATATTGTTAAAAGCTTCAAATTTATGCATGAAAGATTTTAATCTAACAAACTATCGAAATCTCATTATTAACCCAAATTTGATTTTTCCCAGAATCCCAACAACAAAATAGAAGAAACAAAAGAAACAATTATATAACCTCCATCGTATGGATGTTTTTGGAGGAGTCATTATGGTTTCAAGAGCCCTCCTGGTTGCAGATAAGAAAAAGATTTGAATTAGGAATTAAATCTATTATTTAATTATTCAAATCTAACTTTGTTTACAAGTTACCTAAACTATAAATAAGACCCCTTAGCTCCTTAATTTCGTGGCTTTTTACCTTAAAAAAGATAGAGAACAAAATTCTCATCATCTCTTCTCTCTCATTCTTCATTCTAAGGTTTCTAGAGTTTTGGGTGTGAGCCAAATTTAGAAATATAGGCTGATAATAACTCTCTTCCAACCCCAAAAACCATCCTCATCAAGTATGTTCGAAAGGTAAAATCGAAAATCTCTTATTCTCCTTTCAAAGTTTCACCATTTCATGCATATTTTTCTACTCCTACACCATTCTATGGATAGATTATGAATCATATGTTCATACCAATGATATTGATGATGATGGTGGTAAGCTTTCACCCAAAAACAACATGCATGTTACAAATGGTGAAGTCTCATGACCCAAACCTATGTTAAAATCAAAATAACCCACTTTTATACTAGTTTTGTTGGAGATATCACAATATGAACCTAAGATTTCTTTCAAAAACGATTTTTTTTTTTACTTTGAAAACCAATGCATGGCCTTAAACCAACATGCATGTGTTGATCTTGAAGCCTAGATGTTTGATGACCAAAATGTATTGTTAAAAGCTTCAAATTTATGCATGAAAGATTTTAATCTAACAAACTATCGAAAACTCATTATTAACCCAAATTTGATTTTTCCCAGAATCCCAACAACAAAATAAGAAGAAACAAAAGAAACAATTATATAACCTCCATCGTATGGATGTTTTTGGAGGAGTCATTATGGTTTCAAGAACCCTCCTGGTTGTAGATAAGAAAAAGATTTGAATTAGGAATTAAATCTATTATTTAATTATTCAAATCTAACTTTGTTTACAAGTTACCTAAACTATAAATAAGACCCCTTAGCTCCTTAATTTCGTTGCTTTTTACCTTAAAAAAGATAGAGAACAAAATTCTCATCATCTCTTCTCTCTCATTCTTCATTCTAAGGTTTCTAGAGTTTTGGGTGTGAGCCAAATTTAGAAATATAGGCTGCTAATAACTCTCTTCCAACCCCAAAAACCATCCTCATCAAGTATGTTCGAAAGGTAAAATCGAAAATCTTTTATTCTCCTTTCAAAGTTTCACCATTTCATGCATATATTTCTACTCCTACACCATTCTATGGATAGATTATGAATCATATGTTCATACCAATGATATTGATGATGATGGTGATAAGCTTTCACCCAAAAACAACATGCATGTTACAAATGGTGAAGTCTCATGACCCAAACCTATGTTAAAATCAAAATTACCCACTTTTATACTAGTTTTGTTGGAGATATCACAATATGAACCCAAGATTTCTTTCAAAAACGATTTTTTTTTTACTTTTCAAACCAATGCATGGCCTTAAACCAACATGCATGTGTTGATATTGAAGCCTAGATGTTTGATGACCAAAATATATTGTTAAAAGCTTCAAATTTATGCATGAAAGATTTTAATCTAACAAACTATCGAAATCTCATTATTAACCCAAATTTGATTTTTCCCAGAATCCCAACAACAAAATAGAAGAAACAAAAGAAACAATTATATAACCTCCATCGTATGGATGTTTTTGGAGGAGTCATTATGGTTTCAAGAGCCCTCCTGGTTGCAGATAAGAAAAAGATTTGAATTAGGAATTAAATCTATTATTTAATTATTCAAATCTAACTTTGTTTACAAGTTACCTAAACTATAAATAAGACCCCTTAGCTCCTTAATTTCGTGGCTTTTTACCTTAAAAAAGATAGAGAACAAAATTCTCATCATCTCTTCTCTCTCATTCTTCATTCTAAGGTTTCTAGAGTTTTGGGTGTGAGCCAAATTTAGAAATATAGGCTGATAATAACTCTCTTCCAACCCCAAAAACCATCCTCATCAAGTATGTTCGAAAGGTAAAATCGAAAATCTCTTATTCTCCTTTCAAAGTTTCACCATTTCATGCATATTTTTCTACTCCTACACCATTCTATGGATAGATTATGAATCATATGTTCATACCAATGATATTGATGATGATGGTGGTAAGCTTTCACCCAAAAACAACATGCATGTTACAAATGGTGAAGTCTCATGACCCAAACCTATGTTAAAATCAAAATAACCCACTTTTATACTAGTTTTGTTGGAGATATCACAATATGAACCTAAGATTTCTTTCAAAAACGATTTTTTTTTTTACTTTGAAAACCAATGCATGGCCTTAAACCAACATGCATGTGTTGATCTTGAAGCCTAGATGTTTGATGACCAAAATGTATTGTTAAAAGCTTCAAATTTATGCATGAAAGATTTTAATCTAACAAACTATCGAAAACTCATTATTAACCCAAATTTGATTTTTCCCAGAATCCCAACAACAAAATAAGAAGAAACAAAAGAAACAATTATATAACCTCCATCGTATGGATGTTTTTGGAGGAGTCATTATGGTTTCAAGAACCCTCCTGGTTGTAGATAAGAAAAAGATTTGAATTAGGAATTAAATCTATTATTTAATTATTCAAATCTAACTTTGTTTACAAGTTACCTAAACTATAAATAAGACCCCTTAGCTCCTTAATTTCGTTGCTTTTTACCTTAAAAAAGATAGAGAACAAAATTCTCATCATCTCTTCTCTCTCATTCTTCATTCTAAGGTTTCTAGAGTTTTGGGTGTGAGCCAAATTTAGAAATATAGGCTGCTAATAACTCTCTTCCAACCCCAAAAACCATCCTCATCAAGTATGTTCGAAAGGTAAAATCGAAAATCTTTTATTCTCCTTTCAAAGTTTCACCATTTCATGCATATATTTCTACTCCTACACCATTCTATGGATAGATTATGAATCATATGTTCATACCAATGATATTGATGATGATGGTGATAAGCTTTCACCCAAAAACAACATGCATGTTACAAATGGTGAAGTCTCATGACCCAAACCTATGTTAAAATCAAAATTACCCACTTTTATACTAGTTTTGTTGGAGATATCACAATATGAACCCAAGATTTCTTTCAAAAACGATTTTTTTTTTACTTTTCAAACCAATGCATGGCCTTAAACCAACATGCATGTGTTGATATTGAAGCCTAGATGTTTGATGACCAAAATATATTGTTAAAAGCTTCAAATTTATGCATGAAAGATTTTAATCTAACAAACTATCGAAATCTCATTATTAACCCAAATTTGATTTTTCCCAGAATCCCAACAACAAAATAGAAGAAACAAAAGAAACAATTATATAACCTCCATCGTATGGATGTTTTTGGAGGAGTCATTATGGTTTCAAGAGCCCTCCTGGTTGCAGATAAGAAAAAGATTTGAATTAGGAATTAAATCTATTATTTAATTATTCAAATCTAACTTTGTTTACAAGTTACCTAAACTATAAATAAGACCCCTTAGCTCCTTAATTTCGTTGCTTTTTACCTTAAAAAAGATAGAGAACAAAATTCTCATCATCTCTTCTCTCTCATTCTTCATTCTAAGGTTTCTAGAGTTTTGGGTGTGAGCCAAATTTAGAAATATAGGCTGATAATAACTCTCTTCCAACCCCAAAAACCATCCTCATCAAGTATGTTCGAAAGGTAAAATCGAAAATCTCTTATTCTCCTTTCAAAGTTTCACCATTTCATGCATATTTTTCTACTCCTACACCATTCTATGGATAGATTATGAATCATATGTTCATACCAATGATATTGATGATGATGGTGGTAAGCTTTCACCCAAAAACAACATGCATGTTACAAATGGTGAAGTCTCATGACCCAAACCTATGTTAAAATCAAAATAACCCACTTTTATACTAGTTTTGTTGGAGATATCACAATATGAACCTAAGATTTCTTTCAAAAACGATTTTTTTTTTTACTTTGAAAACCAATGCATGGCCTTAAACCAACATGCATGTGTTGATCTTGAAGCCTAGATGTTTGATGACCAAAATGTATTGTTAAAAGCTTCAAATTTATGCATGAAAGATTTTAATCTAACAAACTATCGAAAACTCATTATTAACCCAAATTTGATTTTTCCCAGAATCCCAACAACAAAATAAGAAGAAACAAAAGAAACAATTATATAACCTCCATCGTATGGATGTTTTTGGAGGAGTCATTATGGTTTCAAGAAGCCTCCTGGTTGTAGATAAGAAAAAGATTTGAATTAGGAATTAAATCTATTATTTAATTATTCAAATCTAACTTTGTTTACAAGTTACCTAAACTATAAATAAGACCCCTTAGCTCCTTAATTTCGTTGCTTTTTACCTTAAAAAAGATAGAGAACAAAATTCTCATCATCTCTTCTCTCTCATTCTTCATTCTAAGGTTTCTAGAGTTTTGGGTGTGAGCCAAATTTAGAAATATAGGCTGCTAATAACTCTCTTCCAACCCCAAAAACCATCCTCATCAAGTATGTTCGAAAGGTAAAATCGAAAATCTTTTATTCTCCTTTCAAAGTTTCACCATTTCATGCATATATTTCTACTCCTACACCATTCTATGGATAGATTATGAATCATATGTTCATACCAATGATATTGATGATGATGGTGATAAGCTTTCACCCAAAAACAACATGCATGTTACAAATGGTGAAGTCTCATGACCCAAACCTATGTTAAAATCAAAATTACCCACTTTTATACTAGTTTTGTTGGAGATATCACAATATGAACCCAAGATTTCTTTCAAAAACGATTTTTTTTTTACTTTTCAAACCAATGCATGGCCTTAAACCAACATGCATGTGTTGATCTTGAAGCCTAGATGTTTGATGACCAAAATATATTGTTAAAAGCTTCAAATTTATGCATGAAAGATTTTAATCTAACAAACTATCGAAAACTCATTATTAACCCAAATTTGATTTTTCCCAGAATCCCAACAACAAAATAAGAAGAAACAAAAGAAACAATTATATAACCTCCATCGTATGGATGTTTTTGGAGGAGTCATTATGGTTTCAAGAAGCCTCCTGGTTGCAGATAAGAAAAAGATTTGAATTAGGAATTAAATCTATTATTTAATTATTCAAATCTAACTTTGTTTACAAGTTTCCTAAACTATAAATAAGACCCCTTAGCTCCTTAATTTCGTGGCTTTTTACCTTAAAAAAGATAGAGAACAAAATTCTCATCATCTCTTCTCTCTCATTCTTCATTCTAAGGTTTCTAGAGTTTTGGGTGTGAGCCAAATTTAGAAATATAGGCTGCTAATAACTCTCTTCCAACCCCAAAAACCATCCTCATCAAGTATGTTCGAAAGGTAAAATCGAAAATCTTTTATTCTCCTTTCAAAGTTTCACCATTTCATGCATATATTTCTACTCCTACACCATTCTATGGATAGATTATGAATCATATGTTCATACCAATGATATTGATGATGATGGTGGTAAGCTTTCACCCAAAAACAACATGCATGTTACAAATGGTGAAGTCTCATGACCCAAACCTATGTTAAAATCAAAATAACCCACTTTTATACTAGTTTTGTTGGAGATATCACAATATGAACCCAAGATTTCTTTCAAAAACGATTTTTTTTTACTTTTCAAACCAATGCATGGCCGTAAACCAACATGCATGTGTTGATCTTGAAGCCTAGATGTTTGATGACCAAAATATATTGTTAAAAGCTTCAAATTTATGCATGAAAGATTTTAATCTAACAAACTATCGAAAACTCATTATTAACCCAAATTTGATTTTTCCCAGAATCCCAACAACAAAATAAGAAGAAACAAAAGAAACAATTATATAACCTCCATCGTATGGATGTTTTTGGAGGAGTCATTATGGTTTCAAGAACCCTCCTGGTTGCAGATAAGAAAAAGATTTGAATTAGGAATTAAATCTATTATTTAATTATTCAAATCTAACTTTGTTTACAAGTTACCTAAACTATAAATAAGACCCCTTAGCTCCTTAATTTCGTTGCTTTTTACCTTAAAAAAGATAGAGAACAAAATTCTCATCATCTCTTCTCTCTCATTCTTCATTCTAAGGTTTCTAGAGTTTTGGGTGTGAGCCAAATTTAGAAATATAGGCTGCTAATAACTCTCTTCCAACCCCAAAAACCATCCTCATCAAGTATGTTCGAAAGGTAAAATCGAAAATCTTTTATTCTCCTTTCAAAGTTTCACCATTTCATGCATATATTTCTACTCCTACACCATTCTATGGATAGATTATGAATCATATGTTCATACCAATGATATTGATGATGATGGTGGTAAGCTTTCACCCAAAAACAACATGCATGTTACAAATGGTGAAGTCTCATGACCCAAACCTATGTTAAAATCAAAATAACCCACTTTTATACTAGTTTTGTTGGAGATATCACAATATGAACCCAAGATTTCTTTCAAAAACGATTTTTTTTTTACTTTTCAAACCAATGCATGGCCTTAAACCAACATGCATGTGTTGATCTTGAAGCCTAGATGTTTGATGACCAAAATATATTGTTAAAAGCTTCAAATTTATGCATGAAAGATTTTAATCTAACAAACTATCGAAAACTCATTATTAACCCAAATTTGATTTTTCCCAGAATCCCAACAACAAAATAAGAAGAAACAAAAGAAACAATTATATAACCTCCATCGTATGGATGTTTTTGGAGGAGTCATTATGGTTTCAAGAAGCCTCCTGGTTGCAGATAAGAAAAAGATTTGAATTAGGAATTAAATCTATTATTTAATTATTCAAATCTAACTTTGTTTACAAGTTTCCTAAACTATAAATAAGACCCCTTAGCTCCTTAATTTCGTGGCTTTTTACCTTAAAAAAGATAGAGAACAAAATTCTCATCATCTCTTCTCTCTCATTCTTCATTCTAAGGTTTCTAGAGTTTTGGGTGTGAGCCAAATTTAGAAATATAGGCTGCTAATAACTCTCTTCCAACCCCAAAAACCATCCTCATCAAGTATGTTCGAAAGGTAAAATCGAAAATCTTTTATTCTCCTTTCAAAGTTTCACCATTTCATGCATATATTTCTACTCCTACACCATTCTATGGATAGATTATGAATCATATGTTCATACCAATGATATTGATGATGATGGTGGTAAGCTTTCACCCAAAAACAACATGCATGTTACAAATGGTGAAGTCTCATGACCCAAACCTATGTTAAAATCAAAATAACCCACTTTTATACTAGTTTTGTTGGAGATATCACAATATGAACCCAAGATTTCTTTCAAAAACGATTTTTTTTTACTTTTCAAACCAATGCATGGCCGTAAACCAACATGCATGTGTTGATCTTGAAGCCTAGATGTTTGATGACCAAAATATATTGTTAAAAGCTTCAAATTTATGCATGAAAGATTTTAATCTAACAAACTATCGAAAACTCATTATTAACCCAAATTTGATTTTTCCCAGAATCCCAACAACAAAATAAGAAGAAACAAAAGAAACAATTATATAACCTCCATCGTATGGATGTTTTTGGAGGAGTCATTATGGTTTCAAGAAGCCTCCTGGTTGCAGATAAGAAAAAGATTTGAATTAGGAATTAAATCTATTATTTAATTATTTAAATCTAACTTTGTTTACAAGTTTCCTAAACTATAAATAAGACCCCTTAGCTCCTTAATTTCGTGGCTTTTTACCTTAAAAAAGATAGAGAACAAAATTCTCATCATCTCTTCTCTCTCATTCTTCATTCTAAGGTTTCTAGAGTTTTGGGTGTGAGCCAAATTTAGAAATATAGGCTGCTAATAACTCTCTTCCAACCCCAAAAACCATCCTCATCAAGTATGTTCGAAAGGTAAAATCGAAAATCTCTTATTCTCCTTTCAAAGTTTCACCATTTCATGCATATTTTTCTACTCCTACACCATTCTATGGATAGATTATGAATCATATGTTCATACCAATGATATTGATGATGATGGTGGTAAGCTTTCACCCAAAAACAACATGCATGTTACAAATGGTGAAGTCTCATGACCCAAACCTATGTTAAAATCAAAATAACCCAATTTTATACTAGTTTTGTTGGAGATATCACAATATGAACCTAAGATTTCTTTCAAAAACGATTTTTTTTTTTACTTTTCAAACCAATGCATGGCCTTAAACCAACATGCATATGTTGATCTTGAAGCCTAGATGTTTGATGACCAAAATATATTGTTAAAAGCTTCAAATTTATGCATGAAAGATTTTAATCTAACAAACTATCGAAATCTCATTATTAACCCAAATTTGATTTTTCCCAGAATCCCAACAACAAAATAAGAAGAAACAAAAGAAACAATTATATAACCTCCATCGTATGGATGTTTTTGGAGGAGTCATTATGGTTTCAAGAACCCTCCTGGTTGCAGATAAGAAAAAGATTTGAATTAGGAATTAAATCTATTATTTAATTATTCAAATCTAACTTTGTTTACAAGTTATCTAAACTATAAATAAGACCCCTTAGCTCCTTAATTTCGTTGCTTTTTACCTTAAAAAAGATAGAGAACAAAATTCTCATCATCTCTTCTCTCTCATTCTTCATTCTAAGGTTTCTAGAGTTTTGGGTGTGAGCCAAATTTAGAAATATAGGCTACTAATAACTCTCTTCCAACCCCAAAAACCATCCTCATCAAGTATGTTCGAAAGGTAAAATCGAAAATCTTTTATTCTCCTTTCAAAGTTTCACCATTTCATGCATATATTTCTACTCCTACACCATTCTATGGATAGATTATGAATCATATGTTCATACCAATGATATTGATGATGATGGTGGTAAGCTTTCACCCAAAAACAACATGCATGTTACAAATGGTGAAGTCTCATGACCCAAACCTATGTTAAAATCAAAATAACCCACTTTTATACTAGTTTTGTTGGAGATATCACAATATGAACCCAAGATTTCTTTCAAAAACGATTTTTTTTTTACTTTTCAAACCAATGCATGGCCTTAAACCAACATGCATGTGTTGATCTTGAAGCCTAGATGTTTGATGACCAAAATATATTGTTAAAAGCTTCAAATTTATGCATGAAAGATTTTAATCTAACAAACTATCGAAAACTCATTATTAACCCAAATTTGATTTTACCCAGAATCCCAACAACAAAATAAGAAGAAACAAAAGAAACAATTATATAACCTCCATCGTATGGATGTTTTTGGAGGAGTCATTATGGTTTCAAGAAGCCTCCTGGTTGCAGATAAGAAAAAGATTTGAATTAGGAATTAAATCTATTATTTAATTATTCAAATCTAACTTTGTTTACAAGTTTCCTAAACTATAAATAAGACCCCTTAGCTCCTTAATTTCGTGGCTTTTTACCTTAAAAAAGATAGAGAACAAAATTCTCATCATCTCTTCTCTCTCATTCTTCATTCTAAGGTTTCTAGAGTTTTGGGTGTGAGCCAAATTTAGAAATATAGGCTGCTAATAACTCTCTTCCAACCCCAAAAACCATCCTCATCAAGTATGTTCGAAAGGTAAAATCGAAAATCTTTTATTCTCCTTTCAAAGTTTCACCATTTCATGCATATATTTCTACTCCTACACCATTCTATGGATAGATTATGAATCATATGTTCATACCAATGATATTGATGATGATGGTGGTAAGCTTTCACCCAAAAACAACATGCATGTTACAAATGGTGAAGTCTCATGACCCAAACCTATGTTAAAATCAAAATAACCCACTTTTATACTAGTTTTGTTGGAGATATCACAATATGAACCCAAGATTTCTTTCAAAAACGATTTTTTTTTACTTTTCAAACCAATGCATGGCCGTAAACCAACATGCATGTGTTGATCTTGAAGCCTAGATGTTTGATGACCAAAATATATTGTTAAAAGCTTCAAATTTATGCATGAAAGATTTTAATCTAACAAACTATCGAAAACTCATTATTAACCCAAATTTGATTTTTCCCAGAATCCCAACAACAAAATAAGAAGAAACAAAAGAAACAATTATATAACCTCCATCGTATGGATGTTTTTGGAGGAGTCATTATGGTTTCAAGAAGCCTCCTGGTTGCAGATAAGAAAAAGATTTGAATTAGGAATTAAATCTATTATTTAATTATTCAAATCTAACTTTGTTTACAAGTTTCCTAAACTATAAATAAGACCCCTTAGCTCCTTAATTTCGTGGCTTTTTACCTTAAAAAAGATAGAGAACAAAATTCTCATCATCTCTTCTCTCTCATTCTTCATTCTAAGGTTTCTAGAGTTTTGGGTGTGAGCCAAATTTAGAAATATAGGCTGCTAATAACTCTCTTCCAACCCCAAAAACCATCCTCATCAAGTATGTTCGAAAGGTAAAATCGAAAATCTCTTATTCTCCTTTCAAAGTTTCACCATTTCATGCATATTTTTCTACTCCTACACCATTCTATGGATAGATTATGAATCATATGTTCATACCAATGATATTGATGATGATGGTGGTAAGCTTTCACCCAAAAACAACATGCATGTTACAAATGGTGAAGTCTCATGACCCAAACCTATGTTAAAATCAAAATAACCCAATTTTATACTAGTTTTGTTGGAGATATCACAATATGAACCTAAGATTTCTTTCAAAAACGATTTTTTTTTTTACTTTTCAAACCAATGCATGGCCTTAAACCAACATGCATATGTTGATCTTGAAGCCTAGATGTTTGATGACCAAAATATATTGTTAAAAGCTTCAAATTTATGCATGAAAGATTTTAATCTAACAAACTATCGAAATCTCATTATTAACCCAAATTTGATTTTTCCCAGAATCCCAACAACAAAATAAGAAGAAACAAAAGAAACAATTATATAACCTCCATCGTATGGATGTTTTTGGAGGAGTCATTATGGTTTCAAGAACCCTCCTGGTTGCAGATAAGAAAAAGATTTGAATTAGGAATTAAATCTATTATTTAATTATTCAAATCTAACTTTGTTTACAAGTTACCTAAACTATAAATAAGACCCTTTAGCTCCTTAATTTCGTGGCTTTTTACCTTAAAAAAGATAGAGAACAAAATTCTCATCATCTCTTCTCTCTCATTCTTCATTCTAAGGTTTCTAGAGTTTTGGGTGTGAGCCAAATTTAGAAATATAGGCTGCTAATAACTCTCTTCCAACCCCAAAAACCATCCTCATCAAGTATGTTCGAAAGGTAAAATCGAAAATCTCTTATTCTCCTTTCAAAGTTTCACCATTTCATGCATATTTTTCTACTCATACACCATTCTATGGATAGATTATGAATCATATGTTCATACCAATGATATTGATGATGATGGTGGTAAGCTTTCACCCAAAAACAACATGCATGTTACAAATGGTGAAGTCTCATGACCCAAACCTATGTTAAAATCAAAATAACCCAATTTTATACTAGTTTTGTTGGAGATATCACAATATGAACCTAAGATTTCTTTCAAAAACGATTTTTTTTTTTACTTTTCAAACCAATGCATGGCCTTAAACCAACATGCATATGTTGATCTTGAAGCCTAGATGTTTGATGACCAAAATATATTGTTAAAAGCTTCAAATTTATGCATGAAAGATTTTAATCTAACAAACTATCGAAATCTCATTATTAACCCAAATTTGATTTTTCCCAGAATCCCAACAACAAAATAAGAAGAAACAAAAGAAACAATTATATAACCTCCATCGTATGGATGTTTTTGGAGGAGTCATTATGGTTTCAAGAACCCTCCTGGTTGCAGATAAGAAAAAGATTTGAATTAGGAATTAAATCTATTATTTAATTATTCAAATCTAACTTTGTTTACAAGTTACCTAAACTATAAATAAGACCCCTTAGCTCCTTAATTTCGTGGCTTTTTACCTTAAAAAAGATAGAGAACAAAATTCTCATCATCTCTTCTCTCTCATTCTTCATTCTAAGGTTTCTAGAGTTTTGGGTGTGAGCCAAATTTAGAAATATAGGCTGCTAATAACTCTCTTCCAACCCCAAAAACCATCCTCATCAAGTATGTTCGAAAGGTAAAATCGAAAATCTTTTATTCTCCTTTCAAAGTTTCACCATTTCATGCATATATTTCTACTCCTACACCATTCTATGGATAGATTATGAATCATATGTTCATACCAATGATATTGATGATGATGGTGGTAAGCTTTCACCCAAAAACAACATGCATGTTACAAATGGTGAAGTCTCATGACCCAAACCTATGTTAAAATCAAAATAACCCACTTTTATACTAGTTTTGTTGGAGATATCACAATATGAACCCAAGATTTCTTTCAAAAACGATTTTTTTTTTTACTTTTCAAACCAATGCATGGCCTTAAACCAACATGCATGTGTTGATCTTGAAGCCTAGATGTTTGATGACCAAAATATATTGTTAAAAGCTTCAAATTTATGCATGAAAGATTTTAATCTAACAAACTATCGAAAACTCATTATTAACCCAAATTTGATTTTTCCCAGAATCCCAACAACAAAATAAGAAGAAACAAAAGAAACAATTATATAACCTCCATCGTATGGATGTTTTTGGAGGAGTCATTATGGTTTCAAGAAGCCTCCTGGTTGCAGATAAGAAAAAGATTTGAATTAGGAATTAAATCTATTATTTAATTATTCAAATCTAACTTTGTTTACAAGTTTCCTAAACTATAAATAAGACCCCTTAGCTCCTTAATTTCGTGGCTTTTTACCTTAAAAAAGATAGAGAACAAAATTCTCATCATCTCTTCTCTCTCATTCTTCATTCTAAGGTTTCTAGAGTTTTGGGTGTGAGCCAAATTTAGAAATATAGGCTGCTAATAACTCTCTTCCAACCCCAAAAACCATCCTCATTAAGTATGTTCGAAAGGTAAAATCGAAAATCTCTTATTCTCCTTTCAAAGTTTCACCATTTCATGCATATTTTTCTACTCCTACACCATTCTATGGATAGATTATGAATCATATGTTCATACCAATGATATTGATGATGATGGTGGTAAGCTTTCACCCAAAAACAACATGCATGTTACAAATGGTGAAGTCTCATGACCCAAACCTATGTTAAAATCAAAATAACCCAATTTTATACTAGTTTTGTTGGAGATATCACAATATGAACCTAAGATTTCTTTCAAAAACGATTTTTTTTTTTACTTTTCAAACCAATGCATGGCCTTAAACCAACATGCATATGTTGATCTTGAAGCCTAGATGTTTGATGACCAAAATATATTGTTAAAAGCTTCAAATTTATGCATGAAAGATTTTAATCTAACAAACTATCGAAATCTCATTATTAACCCAAATTTGATTTTTCCCAGAATCCCAACAACAAAATAAGAAGAAACAAAAGAAACAATTATATAACCTCCATCGTATGGATGTTTTTGGAGGAGTCATTATGGTTTCAAGAACCCTCCTGGTTGCAGATAAGAAAAAGATTTGAATTAGGAATTAAATCTATTATTTAATTATTCAAATCTAACTTTGTTTACAAGTTACCTAAACTATAAATAAGACCCCTTAGCTCCTTAATTTCGTGGCTTTTTACCTTAAAAAAGATAGAGAACAAAATTCTCATCATCTCTTCTCTCTCATTCTTCATTCTAAGGTTTCTAGAGTTTTGGGTGTGAGCCAAATTTAGAAATATAGGCTGCTAATAACTCTCTTCCAACCCCAAAAACCATCCTCATCAAGTATGTTCGAAAGGTAAAATCGAAAATCTTTTATTCTCCTTTCAAAGTTTCACCATTTCATGCATATTTTTCTACTCCTACACCATTCTATGGATAGATTATGAATCATATGTTCATACCAATGATATTGATGATGATGGTGGTAAGCTTTCACCCAAAAACAACATGCATGTTACAAATGGTGAAGTCTCATGACCCAAACCTATGTTAAAATCAAAATAACCCAATTTTATACTAGTTTTGTTGGAGATATCACAATATGAACCCAAGATTTCTTTCAAAAACGATTTTTTTTTTTACTTTTCAAACCAATGCATGGCCTTAAACCAACATGCATGTGTTGATCTTGAAGCCTAGATGTTTGATGACCAAAATATATTGTTAAAAGCTTCAAATTTATGCATGAAAGATTTTAATCTAACAAACTATCGAAAACTCATTATTAACCCAAATTTGATTTTTCCCAGAATCCCAACAACAAAATAAGAAGAAACAAAAGAAACAATTATATAACCTCCATCGTATGGATGTTTTTGGAGGAGTCATTATGGTTTCAAGAACCCTCCTGGTTGCAGATAAGAAAAAGATTTGAATTAGGAATTAAATCTATTATTTAATTATTCAAATCTAACTTTGTTTACAAGTTACCTAAACTATAAATAAGACCCCTTAGCTCCTTAATTTCGTTGCTTTTTACCTTAAAAAAGATAGAGAACAAAATTCTCATCATCTCTTCTCTCTCATTCTTCATTCTAAGGTTTCTAGAGTTTTGGGTGTGAGCCAAATTTAGAAATATAGGCTGCTAATAACTCTCTTCCAACCCCAAAAACCATCCTCATCAAGTATGTTCGAAAGGTAAAATCGAAAATCTCTTATTCTCCTTTCAAAGTTTCACCATTTCATGCATATTTTTCTACTCCTACACCATTCTATGGATAGATTATGAATCATATGTTCATACCAATGATATTGATGATGATGGTGGTAAGCTTTCACCCAAAAACAACATGCATGTTACAAATGGTGAAGTCTCATGACCCAAACCTATGTTAAAATCAAAATAACCCAATTTTATACTAGTTTTGTTGGAGATATCACAATATGAACCTAAGATTTCTTTCAAAAACGATTTTTTTTTTTACTTTTCAAACCAATGCATGGCCTTAAACCAACATGCATATGTTGATCTTGAAGCCTAGATGTTTGATGACCAAAATATATTGTTAAAAGCTTCAAATTTATGCATGAAAGATTTTAATCTAACAAACTATCGAAATCTCATTATTAACCCAAATTTGATTTTTCCCAGAATCCCAACAACAAAATAAGAAGAAACAAAAGAAACAATTATATAACCTCCATCGTATGGATGTTTTTGGAGGAGTCATTATGGTTTCAAGAACCCTCCTGGTTGCAGATAAGAAAAAGATTTGAATTAGGAATTAAATCTATTATTTAATTATTCAAATCTAACTTTGTTTACAAGTTACCTAAACTATAAATAAGACCCCTTAGCTCCTTAATTTCGTGGCTTTTTACCTTAAAAAAGATAGAGAACAAAATTCTCATCATCTCTTCTCTCTCATTCTTCATTCTAAGGTTTCTAGAGTTTTGGGTGTGAGCCAAATTTAGAAATATAGGCTGCTAATAACTCTCTTCCAACCCCAAAAACCATCCTCATCAAGTATGTTCGAAAGGTAAAATCGAAAATCTTTTATTCTCCTTTCAAAGTTTCACCATTTCATGCATATATTTCTACTCCTACACCATTCTATGGATAGATTATGAATCATATGTTCATACCAATGATATTGATGATGATGGTGGTAAGCTTTCACCCAAAAACAACATGCATGTTACAAATGGTGAAGTCTCATGACCCAAACCTATGTTAAAATCAAAATAACCCACTTTTATACTAGTTTTGTTGGAGATATCACAATATGAACCCAAGATTTCTTTCAAAAACGATTTTTTTTTTTACTTTTCAAACCAATGCATGGCCTTAAACCAACATGCATGTGTTGATCTTGAAGCCTAGATGTTTGATGACCAAAATATATTGTTAAAAGCTTCAAATTTATGCATGAAAGATTTTAATCTAACAAACTATCGAAAACTCATTATTAACCCAAATTTGATTTTTCCCAGAATCCCAACAACAAAATAAGAAGAAACAAAAGAAACAATTATATAACCTCCATCGTATGGATGTTTTTGGAGGAGTCATTATGGTTTCAAGAAGCCTCCTGGTTGCAGATAAGAAAAAGATTTGAATTAGGAATTAAATCTATTATTTAATTATTCAAATCTAACTTTGTTTACAAGTTTCCTAAACTATAAATAAGACCCCTTAGCTCCTTAATTTCGTGGCTTTTTACCTTAAAAAAGATAGAGAACAAAATTCTCATCATCTCTTCTCTCTCATTCTTCATTCTAAGGTTTCTAGAGTTTTGGGTGTGAGCCAAATTTAGAAATATAGGCTGCTAATAACTCTCTTCCAACCCCAAAAACCATCCTCATCAAGTATGTTCGAAAGGTAAAATCGAAAATCTCTTATTCTCCTTTCAAAGTTTCACCATTTCATGCATATTTTTCTACTCCTACACCATTCTATGGATAGATTATGAATCATATGTTCATACCAATGATATTGATGATGATGGTGGTAAGCTTTCACCCAAAAACAACATGCATGTTACAAATGGTGAAGTCTCATGACCCAAACCTATGTTAAAATCAAAATAACCCAATTTTATACTAGTTTTGTTGGAGATATCACAATATGAACCTAAGATTTCTTTCAAAAACGATTTTTTTTTTTACTTTTCAAACCAATGCATGGCCTTAAACCAACATGCATATGTTGATCTTGAAGCCTAGATGTTTGATGACCAAAATATATTGTTAAAAGCTTCAAATTTATGCATGAAAGATTTTAATCTAACAAACTATCGAAATCTCATTATTAACCCAAATTTGATTTTTCCCAGAATCCCAACAACAAAATAAGAAGAAACAAAAGAAACAATTATATAACCTCCATCGTATGGATGTTTTTGGAGGAGTCATTATGGTTTCAAGAACCCTCCTGGTTGCAGATAAGAAAAAGATTTGAATTAGGAATTAAATCTATTATTTAATTATTCAAATCTAACTTTGTTTACAAGTTACCTAAACTATAAATAAGACCCTTTAGCTCCTTAATTTCGTGGCTTTTTACCTTAAAAAAGATAGAGAACAAAATTCTCATCATCTCTTCTCTCTCATTCTTCATTCTAAGGTTTCTAGAGTTTTGGGTGTGAGCCAAATTTAGAAATATAGGCTGCTAATAACTCTCTTCCAACCCCAAAAACCATCCTCATCAAGTATGTTCGAAAGGTAAAATCGAAAATCTCTTATTCTCGTTTCAAAGTTTCACCATTTCATGCATATTTTTCTACTCCTACACCATTCTATGGATAGATTATGAATCATATGTTCATACCAATGATATTGATGATGATGGTGGTAAGCTTTCACCCAAAAACAACATGCATGTTACAAATGGTGAAGTCTCATGACCCAAACCTATGTTAAAATCAAAATAACCCACTTTTATATACTAGTTTTGTTGGAGATATCACAATATGAACCCAAGATTTCTTTCAAAAACGATTTTTTTTTTTACTTTTCAAACCAATGCATGGCCTTAAACCAACATGCATGTGTTGATCTTGAAGCCTAGATGTTTGATGATCAAAATATATTGTTAAAAGCTTTAAATTTATGCATGAAAGATTTTAATCTAAGAAACTATCGAAAACTCATTATTAACCCAAATTTGATTTTTCCCAGAATCCCAACAACAAAATAAGAAGAAACAAAAGAAACAATTATATAACCTCCATCGTATGGATGTTTTTGGAGGAGTCATTATGGTTTCAAGAAGCCTCCTGGTTGCAGATAAGAAAAAGATTTGAATTAGGAATTAAATCTATTATTTAATTATTCAAATCTAACTTTGTTTACAAGTTACCTAAACTATAAATAAGACCCCTTAGCTCCTTAATTTCGTGGCTTTTTACCTTAAAAAAGATAGAGAACAAAATTCTCATCATCTCTTCTCTCTCATTCTTCATTCTAAGGTTTCTAGAGTTTTGGGTGTGAGCCAAATTTAGAAATATAGGCTGCTAATAACTCACTTCCAACCCCAAAAACCATCCTCATCAAGTATGTTCGAAAGGTAAAATCGAAAATCTCTTATTCTCCTTTCAAAGTTTCTCCATTTCATGCATATTTTTCTACTCCTACACCATTCTATGGATAGATTATGAATCATATGTTCATACCAATGATATTGATGATGATGGTGGTAAGCTTTCACCCAAAATCAACATGCATGTTACAAATGGTGAAGTCTCATGACCCAAACCTATGTTAAAATCAAAATAACCCAATTTTATACTAGTTTTGTTGGAGATATCACAATATGAACCTAAGATTTCTTTCAAAAACGATTTTTTGTTTTACTTTTCAAACCAATGCATGGCCTTAAACCAACATGCATATGTTGATCTTGAAGCCTAGATGTTTGATGATCAAAATATATTGTTAAAAGCTTTAAATTTATGCATGAAAGATTTTAATCTAAGAAACTATCGAAAACTCATTATTAACCCAAATTTGATTTTTCCCAGAATCCCAACAACAAAATAAGAAGAAACAAAAGAAACAATTATATAACCTCCATCGTATGGATGTTTTTGGAGGAGTCATTATGGTTTCAAGAAGCCTCCTGGTTGCAGATAAGAAAAAGATTTGAATTAGGAATTAAATCTATTATTTAATTATTCAAATCTAACTTTGTTTACAAGTTACCTAAACTATAAATAAGACCCCTTAGCTCCTTAATTTCGTGGCTTTTTACCTTAAAAAAGATAGAGAACAAAATTCTCATCATCTCTTCTCTCTCATTCTTCATTCTAAGGTTTCTAGAGTTTTGAGTGTGAGCCAAATTTAGAAATATAGGCTGCTAATAACTCACTTCCAACCCCAAAAACCATCCTCATCAAGTATGTTCGAAAGGTAAAATCGAAAATCTCTTATTCTCCTTTCAAAGTTTCACCATTTCATGCATATTTTTCAACTCCTACACCATTCTATGGATAGATTATGAATCATATGTTCATACCAATGATATTGATGATGATGGTGGTAAGCTTTCACCCAAAAACAACATGCATGTTACAAATGGTGAAGTCTCATGACCCAAACCTATGTTAAAATCAAAATAACCCAATTTTATACTAGTTTTGTTGGAGATATCACAATATGAACCTAAGATTTCTTTCAAAAACGATTTTTTTTTTTACTTTTCAAACCAATGCATGGCCTTAAACCAACATGCATATGTTGATCTTGAAGCCTAGATGTTTGATGACCAAAATATATTGTTAAAAGCTTCAAATTTATGCATGAAAGATTTTAATCTAACAAACTATCGAAATCTCATTATTAACCCAAATTTGATTTTTCCCAGAATCCCAACAACAAAATAAGAAGAAACAAAAGAAACAATTATATAACCTCCATCGTATGGATGTTTTTGGAGGAGTCATTATGGTTTCAAGAACCCTCCTGGTTGCAGATAAGAAAAAGATTTGAATTAGGAATTAAATCTATTATTTAATTATTCAAATCTAACTTTGTTTACAAGTTACCTAAACTATAAATAAGACCCCTTAGCTCCTTAATTTCGTGGCTTTTTACCTTCAAAAAGATAGAGAACAAAATTCTCATCATCTCTTCTCTCTCATTCTTCATTCTATGGTTTCTAGAGTTTTGGGTGTGAGCCAAATTTAAAAATATAGGCTGCTAATAACTCTCTTCCAACCCCAAAAACCATCCTCATCAAGTATGTTCGAAAGTTAAAATCGAAAATCTCTTATTCTCCTTTCAAAGTTTCACCATTTCATGCATATTTTTCTACTCCTACACCATTCTATGGATAGATTATGAATCATATGTTCATACCAATGATATTGATGATGATGGTGGTAAGCTTTCACCCAAAAACAACATGCATGTTACAAATGGTGAAGTCTCATGACCCAAACCTATGTTAAAATCAAAATAACCCACTTTTATACTAGTTTTGTTGGAGATATCACAATATGAACCTAAGATTTCTTTCAAAAACGATTTTTTTTTTACTTTTCAAACCAATGCATGGCCTTAAACCAACATGCATGTGTTGATCTTGAAGCCTAGATGTTTGATGACCAAAATATATTGTTAAAAGCTTCAAATTTATGCATGAAAGATTTTAATCTAACAAACTATCGAAAACTCATTATTAACCCAAATTTGATTTTTCCCAGAATCCCAACAACAAAATAAGAAGAAACAAAAGAAACAATTATATAACCTCCATCGTATGGATGTTTTTGGAGGAGTCATTATGGTTTCAAGAAGCCTCCTGGTTGCAGATAAGAAAAAGATTTGAATTAGGAATTAAATCTATTATTTAATTATTCAAATCTAACTTTGTTTACAAGTTACCTAAACTATAAATAAGACCCTTTAGCTCCTTAATTTCGTGGCTTTTTACCTTAAAAAAGATAGAGAACAAAATTCTCATCATCTCTTCTCTCTCATTCTTCATTCTAAGGTTTCTAGAGTTTTGGGTGTGAGCCAAATTTAGAAATATAGGCTGCTAATAACTCTCTTCCAACCCCAAAAACCATCCTCATCAAGTATGTTCGAAAGGTAAAATCGAAAATCTCTTATTCTCCTTTCAAAGTTTCACCATTTCATGCATATTTTTCTACTCCTACACCATTCTATGGATAGATTATGAATCATATGTTCATACCAATGATATTGATGATGATGGTGGTAAGCTTTCACCCAAAAACAACATGCATGTTACAAATGGTGAAGTCTCATGACCCAAACCTATGTTAAAATCAAAATAACCCACTTTTATACTAGTTTTGTTGGAGATATCACAATATGAACCTAAGATTTCTTTCAAAAACGATTTTTTTTTTACTTTTCAAACCAATGCATGGCCTTAAACCAACATGGATGTGTTGATCTTGAAGCCTAGATGTTTGATGACCAAAATATATTGTTAAAAGCTTCAAATTTATGCATGAAAGATTTTAATCTAACAAACTATCGAAAACTCATTATTAACCCAAATTTGATTTTTCCCAGAATCCCAACAACAAAATAAGAAGAAACAAAAGAAACAATTATATAACCTCCATCGTATGGATGTTTTTGGAGGAGTCATTATGGTTTCAAGAAGCCTCCTGGTTGCAGATAAGAAAAAGATTTGAATTAGGAATTAAATCTATTATTTAATTATTCAAATCTAACTTTGTTTACAAGTTACCTAATATATAAATAAGACCCCTTAGCTCCTTAATTTCGTGGCTTTTTCCCTTAAAAAAGATAGAGAACAAAATTCTCATCATCTCTTCACTCTCATTCTTCATTCTAAGGTTTCTAGAGTTTTGGGTGTGAGCCAAATTTAGAAATATAGGCTGCTAATAACTCTCTTCCAACCCCAAAAACCATCCTCATCAAGTATGTTCGAAAGGTAAAATCGAAAATCTTTTATTCTCCTTTCAAAGTTTCACCATTTCATGCATATTTTTCTACTCCTACACCATTCTATGGATAGATTATGAATCATATGTTCATACCAATGATATTGATGATGATGGTGGTAAGCTTTCACCCAAAAACAACATGCATGTTACAAATGGTGAAGTCTCATGAGCCAAACCTATGTTAAAATCAAAATAACCCACTTTTATACTAGTTTTGTTGGAGATATCACAATATGAACCTAAGATTTCTTTCAAAAACGATTTTTTTTTACTTTTCAAACCAATGCATGGCCTTAAACCAACATGCATGTGTTGATCTTGAAGCCTAGATGTTTGATAACCAAAATATATTGTTAAAAGCTTCAAATTTATGCATGAAAGATTTTAATCTAACAAACTATCGAAAACTCATTATTAACCCAAATTTGATTTTTCCCAGAATCCCAACAACAAAATAAGAAGAAACAAAAGAAACAATTATATAACCTCCATCGTATGGATGTTTTTGGAGGAGTCATTATGGTTTCAAGAACCCTCCTGGTTGCAGATAAGAAAAAGATTTGAATTAGGAATTAAATCTATTATTTAATTATTCAAATCTAACTTTGTTTACAAGTTACCTAAACTATAAATAAGACCCCTTAGCTCCTTAATTTTGTGGCTTTTTACCTTAAAAAAGATAGAGAACAAAATTCTCATCATCTCTTCTCTCTCATTCTTCATTCTAAGGTTTCTAGAGTTTTGGGTGTGAGCCAAATTTAGAAATATAGGCTGCTAATAACTCTCTTCCAACCCCAAAAACCATCCTCATCAAGTATGTTCGAAAGGTAAAATCGAAAATCTCTTATTCTCGTTTCAAAGTTTCACCATTTCATGCATATTTTTCTACTCCTACACCATTCTATGGATAGATTATGAATCATATGTTCATACCAATGATATTGATGATGATGGTGGTAAGCTTTCACCCAAAAACAACATGCATGTTACAAATGGTGAAGTCTCATGACCCAAACCTATGTTAAAATCAAAATAACCCACTTTTATATACTAGTTTTGTTGGAGATATCACAATATGAACCCAAGATTTCTTTCAAAAACGATTTTTTTTTTTACTTTTCAAACCAATGCATGGCCTTAAACCAACATGCATGTGTTGATCTTGAAGCCTAGATGTTTGATGATCAAAATATATTGTTAAAAGCTTTAAATTTATGCATGAAAGATTTTAATCTAAGAAACTATCGAAAACTCATTATTAACCCAAATTTGATTTTTCCCAGAATCCCAACAACAAAATAAGAAGAAACAAAAGAAACAATTATATAACCTCCATCGTATGGATGTTTTTGGAGGAGTCATTATGGTTTCAAGAAGCCTCCTGGTTGTAGATAAGAAAAAGATTTGAATTAGGAATTAAATCTATTATTTAATTATTCAAATCTAACTTTGTTTACAAGTTACCTAAACTATAAATAAGACCCCTTAGCTCCTTAATTTCGTGGCTTTTTACCTTAAAAAAGATAGAGAACAAAATTCTCATCATCTCTTCTCTCTCATTCTTCATTCTAAGGTTTCTAGAGTTTTGGGTGTGAGCCAAATTTAGAAATATAGGCTGCTAATAACTCACTTCCAACCCCAAAAACCATCCTCATCAAGTATGTTCGAAAGGTAAAATCGAAAATCTCTTATTCTCCTTTCAAAGTTTCACCATTTCATGCATATTTTTCTACTCCTACACCATTCTATGGATAGATTATGAATCATATGTTCATACCAATGATATTGATGATGATGGTGGTAAGCTTTCACCCAAAAACAACATGCATGTTACAAATGGTGAAGTCTCATGACCCAAACCTATGTTAAAATCAAAATAACCCAATTTTATACTAGTTTTGTTGGAGATATCACAATATGAACCTAAGATTTCTTTCAAAAACGATTTTTTTTTTTACTTTTCAAACCAATGCATGGCCTTAAACCAACATGCATATGTTGATCTTGAAGCCTAGATGTTTGATGACCAAAATATATTGTTAAAAGCTTCAAATTTATGCATGAAAGATTTTAATCTAACAAACTATCGAAATCTCATTATTAACCCAAATTTGATTTTTCCCAGAATCCCAACAACAAAATAAGAAGAAACAAAAGAAACAATTATATAACCTCCATCGTATGGATGTTTTTGGAGGAGTCATTATGGTTTCAAGAACCCTCCTGGTTGCAGATAAGAAAAAGATTTGAATTAGGAATTAAATCTATTATTTAATTATTCAAATCTAACTTTGTTTACAAGTTACCTAAACTATAAATAAGACCCCTTAGCTCCTTAATTTCGTGGCTTTTTACCTTAAAAAAGATAGAGAACAAAATTCTCATCATCTCTTCTCTCTCATTCTTCATTCTATGGTTTCTAGAGTTTTGGGTGTGAGCCAAATTTAAAAATATAGGCTGCTAATAACTCTCTTCCAACCCCAAAAACCATCCTCATCAAGTATGTTCGAAAGGTAAAATCGAAAATCTCTTATTCTCCTTTCAAAGTTTCACCATTTCATGCATATTTTTCTACTCCTACACCATTCTATGGATAGATTATGAATCATATGTTCATACCAATGATATTGATGATGATGGTGGTAAGCTTTCACCCAAAAACAACATGCATGTTACAAATGGTGAAGTCTCATGACCCAAACCTATGTTAAAATCAAAATAACCCACTTTTATACTAGTTTTGTTGGAGATATCACAATATGAACCTAAGATTTCTTTCAAAAACGATTTTTTTTTACTTTTCAAACCAATGCATGGCCTTAAACCAACATGGATGTGTTGATCTTGAAGCCTAGATGTTTGATGACCAAAATATATTGTTAAAAGCTTCAAATTTATGCATGAAAGATTTTAATCTAACAAACTATCGAAAACTCATTATTAACCCAAATTTGATTTTTCCCAGAATCCCAACAACAAAATAAGAAGAAACAAAAGAAACAATTATATAACCTCCATCGTATGGATGTTTTTGGAGGAGTCATTATGGTTTCAAGAAGCCTCCTGGTTGCAGATAAGAAAAAGATTTGAATTAGGAATTAAATCTATTATTTAATTATTCAAATCTAACTTTGTTTACAAGTTACCTAATATATAAATAAGACCCCTTAGCTCCTTAATTTCGTGGCTTTTTCCCTTAAAAAAGATAGAGAACAAAATTCTCATCATCTCTTCACTCTCATTCTTCATTCTAAGGTTTCTAGAGTTTTGGGTGTGAGCCAAATTTAGAAATATAGGCTGCTAATAACTCTCTTCCAACCCCAAAAACCATCCTCATCAAGTATGTTCGAAAGGTAAAATCGAAAATCTTTTATTCTCCTTTCAAAGTTTCACCATTTCATGCATATTTTTCTACTCCTACACCATTCTATGGATAGATTATGAATCATATGTTCATACCAATGATATTGATGATGATGGTGGTAAGCTTTCACCCAAAAACAACATGCATGTTACAAATGGTGAAGTCTCATGAGCCAAACCTATGTTAAAATCAAAATAACCCACTTTTATACTAGTTTTGTTGGAGATATCACAATATGAACCTAAGATTTCTTTCAAAAACGATTTTTTTTTACTTTTCAAACCAATGCATGGCCTTAAACCAACATGCATGTGTTGATCTTGAAGCCTAGATGTTTGATAACCAAAATATATTGTTAAAAGCTTCAAATTTATGCATGAAAGATTTTAATCTAACAAACTATCGAAAACTCATTATTAACCCAAATTTGATTTTTCCCAGAATCCCAACAACAAAATAAGAAGAAACAAAAGAAACAATTATATAACCTCCATCGTATGGATGTTTTTGGAGGAGTCATTATGGTTTCAAGAACCCTCCTGGTTGCAGATAAGAAAAAGATTTGAATTAGGAATTAAATCTATTATTTAATTATTCAAATCTAACTTTGTTTACAAGTTACCTAAACTATAAATAAGACCCCTTAGCTCCTTAATTTTGTGGCTTTTTACCTTAAAAAAGATAGAGAACAAAATTCTCATCATCTCTTCTCTCTCATTCTTCATTCTAAGGTTTCTAAAGTTTTGGGTGTGAGCCAAATTTAGAAATATAGGCTGCTAATAACTCTCTTCCAACCCCAAAAACCATCCTCATCAAGTATGTTCGAAAGGTAAAATCGAAAATCTCTTATTCTCGTTTCAAAGTTTCACCATTTCATGCATATTTTTCTACTCCTACACCATTCTATGGATAGATTATGAATCATATGTTCATACCAATGATATTGATGATGATGGTGGTAAGCTTTCACCCAAAAACAACATGCATGTTACAAATGGTGAAGTCTCATGACCCAAACCTATGTTAAAATCAAAATAACCCACTTTTATATACTAGTTTTGTTGGAGATATCACAATATGAACCCAAGATTTCTTTCAAAAACGATTTTTTTTTTTATTTTTCAAACCAATGCATGGCCTTAAACCAACATGCATGTGTTGATCTTGAAGCCTAGATGTTTGATGATCAAAATATATTGTTAAAAGCTTTAAATTTATGCATGAAAGATTTTAATCTAAGAAACTATCGAAAACTCATTATTAACCCAAATTTGATTTTTCCCAGAATCCCAACAACAAAATAAGAAGAAACAAAAGAAACAATTATATAACCTCCATCGTATGGATGTTTTTGGAGGAGTCATTATGGTTTCAAGAAGCCTCCTGGTTGCAGATAAGAAAAAGATTTGAATTAGGAATTAAATCTATTATTTAATTATTCAAATCTAACTTTGTTTACAAGTTACCTAAACTATAAATAAGACCCCTTAGCTCCTTAATTTCGTGGCTTTTTACCTTAAAAAAGATAGAGAACAAAATTCTCATCATCTCTTCTCTCTCATTCTTCATTCTAAGGTTTCTAGAGTTTTGGGTGTGAGCCAAATTTAGAAATATAGGCTGCTAATAACTCACTTCCAACCCCAAAAACCATCCTCATCAAGTATGTTCGAAAGGTAAAATCGAAAATCTCTTATTCTCCTTTCAAAGTTTCACCATTTCATGCATATTTTTCTACTCCTACACCATTCTATGGATAGATTATGAATCATATGTTCATACCAATGATATTGATGATGATGGTGGTAAGCTTTCACCCAAAAACAACATGCATGTTACAAATGGTGAAGTCTCATGACCCAAACCTATGTTAAAATCAAAATAACCCAATTTTATACTAGTTTTGTTGGAGATATCACAATATGAACCTAAGATTTCTTTCAAAAACGATTTTTTTTTTTACTTTTCAAACCAATGCATGGCCTTAAACCAACATGCATATGTTGATCTTGAAGCCTAGATGTTTGATGACCAAAATATATTGTTAAAAGCTTCAAATTTATGCATGAAAGATTTTAATCTAACAAACTATCGAAAACTCATTATTAACCCAAATTTGATTTTTCCCAGAATCCCAACAACAAAATAAGAAGAAACAAAAGAAACAATTATATAACCTCCATCGTATGGATGTTTTTGGAGGAGTCATTATGGTTTCAAGAAGCCTCCTAGTTGCAGATAAGAAAAAGATTTGAATTAGGAATTAAATCTATTATTTAATTATTCAAATCTAACTTTGTTTACAAGTTACCTAAACTATAAATAAGACCCCTTAGCTCCTTAATTTCGTGGCTTTTTACCTTAAAAAAGATAGAGAACAAAATTCTCATCATCTCTTCTCTCTCATTCTTCATTCTAAGGTTTCTAGAGTTTTGGGTGTGAGCCAAATTTAGAAATATAGGCTGCTAATAACTCTCTTCCAACCCCAAAAACCATCCTCATCAAGTATGTTCGAAAGGTAAAATCGAAAATCTCTTATTCTCCTTTCAAAGTTTCACCATTTCATGCATATTTTTCTACTCCTACACCATTCTATGGATAGATTATGAATCATATGTTCATACCAATGATATTGATGATGATGGTGGTAAGCTTTCACCCAAAAACAACATGCATGTTACAAATGGTGAAGTCTCATGACCCAAACCTATGTTAAAATCAAAATAACCCACTTTTATACTAGTTTTGTTGGAGATATCACAATATGAACCTAAGATTTCTTTCAAAAACGATTTTTTTTTTACTTTTCAAACCAATGCATGGCCTTAAACCAACATGCATGTGTTGATCTTGAAGCCTAGATGTTTGATGACCAAAATATATTGTTAAAAGCTTCAAATTTATGCATGAAAGATTTTAATCTAACAAACTATCGAAAACTCATTATTAACCCAAATTTGATTTTTCCCAGAATCCCAACAACAAAATAAGAAGAAACAAAAGAAACAATTATATAACCTCCATCGTATGGATGTTTTTGGAGGAGTCATTATGGTTTCAAGAAGCCTCCTAGTTGCAGATAAGAAAAAGATTTGAATTAGGAATTAAATCTATTATTTAATTATTCAAATCTAACTTTGTTTACAAGTTACCTAAACTATAAATAAGACCCCTTAGCTCCTTAATTTCGTGGCTTTTTACCTTAAAAAAGATAGAGAACAAAATTCTCATCATCTCTTCTCTCTCATTCTTCATTCTAAGGTTTCTAGAGTTTTGGGTGTGAGCCAAATTTAGAAATATAGGCTGCTAATAACTCTCTTCCAACCCCAAAAACCATCCTCATCAAGTATGTTCGAAAGGTAAAATCGAAAATCTCTTATTCTCCTTTCAAAGTTTCACCATTTCATGCATATTTTTCTACTCCTACACCATTCTATGGATAGATTATGAATCATATGTTCATACCAATGATATTGATGATGATGGTGGTAAGCTTTCACCCAAAAACAACATGCATGTTACAAATGGTGAAGTCTCATGACCCAAACCTATGTTAAAATCAAAATAACCCACTTTTATACTAGTTTTGTTGGAGATATCACAATATGAACCCAAGATTTCTTTCAAAAACGATTTTTTTTTTTACTTTTCAAACCAATGCATGGCCTTAAACCAACATGCATGTGTTGATCTTGAAGCCTAGATGTTTGATGATCAAAATATATTGTTAAAAGCTTTAAATTTATGCATGAAAGATTTTAATCTAACAAACTATCGAAAACTCATTATTAACCCAAATTTGATTTTTCCCAGAATCCCAACAACAAAATAAGAAGAAACAAAAGAAACAATTATATAACCTCCATCGTATGGATGTTTTTGGAGGAGTCATTATGGTTTCAAGAACCCTCCTGGTTGCAGATAAGAAAAAGATTTGAATTAGGAATTAAATCTATTATTTAATTATTCAAATCTAACTTTGTTTACAAGTTACCTAAACTATAAATAAGACCCCTTAGCTCCTTAATTTTGTGGCTTTTTACCTTAAAAAAGATAGAGAACAAAATTCTCATCATCTCTTCTCTCTCATTCTTCATTCTAAGGTTTCTAGAGTTTTGGGTGTGAGCCAAATTTAGAAATATAGGCTGCTAATAACTCTCTTCCAACCCCAAAAACCATCCTCATCAAGTATGTTCGAAAGGTAAAATCGAAAATCTCTTATTCTCGTTTCAAAGTTTCACCATTTCATGCATATTTTTCTACTCCTACACCATTCTATGGATAGATTATGAATCATATGTTCATACCAATGATATTGATGATGATGGTGGTAAGCTTTCACCCAAAAACAACATGCATGTTACAAATGGTGAAGTCTCATGACCCAAACCTATGTTAAAATCAAAATAACCCACTTTTATATACTAGTTTTGTTGGAGATATCACAATATGAACCCAAGATTTCTTTCAAAAACGATTTTTTTTTTACTTTTCAAACCAATGCATGGCCTTAAACCAACATGCATGTGTTGATCTTGAAGCCTAGATGTTTGATGATCAAAATATATTGTTAAAAGCTTTAAATTTATGCATGAAAGATTTTAATCTAACAAACTATCGAAAACTCATTATTAACCCAAATTTGATTTTTCCCAGAATCCCAACAACAAAATAAGAAGAAACAAAAGAAACAATTATATAACCTCCATCGTATGGATGTTTTTGGAGGAGTCATTATGGTTTCAAGAAGCCTCCTGGTTGCAGATAAGAAAAAGATTTGAATTAGGAATTAAATCTATTATTTAATTATTCAAATCTAACTTTGTTTACAAGTTACCTAAACTATAAATAAGACCCCTTAGCTCCTTAATTTCGTGGCTTTTTACCTTAAAAAAGATAGAGAACAAAATTCTCATCATCTCTTCTCTCTCATTCTTCATTCTAAGGTTTCTAGAGTTTTGGGTGTGAGCCAAATTTAGAAATTTAGGCTGCTAATAACTCTCTTCCAACCCCAAAAACCATCCTCATCAAGTATGTTCGAAAGGTAAAATCGAAAATCTCTTATTCTCCTTTCAAAGTTTCACCATTTCATGCATATTTTTCTACTCCTACACCATTCTATGGATAGATTATGAATCATATGTTCATACCAATGATATTGATGATGATGGTGGTAAGCTTTCACCCAAAAACAACATGCATGTTACAAATGGTGAAGTCTCATGACCCAAACCTATGTTAAAATCAAAATAACCCACTTTTATACTAGTTTTGTTGGAGATATCACAATATGAACCTAAGATTTCTTTCAAAAACGATTTTTTTTTTACTTTTCAAACCAATGCATGGCCTTAAACCAACATGCATGTGTTGATCTTGAAGCCTAGATGTTTGATGATCAAAATATATTGTTAAAAGCTTTAAATTTATGCATGAAAGATTTTAATCTAACAAACTATCGAAAACTCATTATTAACCCAAATTTGATTTTTCCCAGAATCCCAACAACAAAATAAGAAGAAACAAAAGAAACAATTATATAACCTCCATCGTATGGATGTTTTTGGAGGAGTCATTATGGTTTCAAGAAGCCTCCTGGTTGCAGATAAGAAAAAGATTTGAATTAGGAATTAAATCTATTATTTAATTATTCAAATCTAACTTTGTTTACAAGTTACCTAAACTATAAATAAGACCCCTTAGCTCCTTAATTTTGTTGCTTTTTACCTTAAAAAAGATAGAGAACAAAATTCTCATCATCTCTTCTCTCTCATTCTTCATTCTAAGGTTTCTAGAGTTTTGGGTGTGAGCCAAATTTAGAAATATAGGCTGCTAATAACTCTCTTCCAACCCCAAAAACCATCCTCATCAAGTATGTTCGAAAGGTAAAATCGAAAATCTCTTATTCTCCTTTCAAAGTTTCACCATTTCATGCATATTTTTCTACTCCTACACCATTCTATGGATAGATTATGAATCATATGTTCATACCAATGATATTGATGATGATGGTGGTAAGCTTTCACCCAAAAACAACATGCATGTTACAAATGGTGAAGTCTCATGACCCAAACCTATGTTAAAATCAAAATAACCCACTTTTATACTAGTTTTGTTGGAGATATCACAATATGAACCTAAGATTTCTTTCAAAAATGATTTTTTTTTTTACTTTTCAAACCAATGCATGGCCTTAAACCAACATGCATGTGTTGATCTTGAAGCCTAGATGTTTGATGACCAAAATATATTGTTAAAAGCTTCAAATTTATGCATGAAAGATTTTAATCTAACAAACTATCGAAATCTCATTATTAACCCAAATTTGATTTTTCCCAGAATCCCAACAACAAAATAGAAGAAACAAAAGAAACAATTATATAACCTCCATCGTATGGATGTTTTTGGAGGAGTCATTATGGTTTCAAGAACCCTCCTGGTTGCAGATAAGAAAAAGATTTGAATTAGGAATTAAATCTATTATTTAATTATTCAAATCTAACTTTGTTTACAAGTTACCTAAACTATAAATAAGACCCCTTAGCTCCTTAATTTCGTGGCTTTTTACCTTAAAAAAGATAGAGAACAAAATTCTCATCATCTCTTCTCTCTCATTCTTCATTCTAAGGTTTCTAGAGTTTTGGGTGTGAGCCAAATTTAGAAATATAGGCTGATAATAACTCTCTTCCAACCCCAAAAACCATCCTCATCAAGTATGTTCGAAAGGTAAAATCGAAAATCTCTTATTCTCCTTTCAAAGTTTCACCATTTCATGCATATTTTTCTACTCATATACCATTCTATGGATAGATTATGAATCATATGTTCATACCAATGATATTGATGATGATGGTGGTAAGCTTTCACCCAAAAACAACATGCATGTTACAAATGGTGAAGTCTCATGACCCAAACCTATGTTAAAATCAAAATAACCCACTTTTATACTAGTTTTGTTGGAGATATCACAATATGAACCTAAGATTTCTTTCAAAAACGATTTTTTTTTTTACTTTTCAAACCAATGCATGGCCTTAAACCAACATGCATGTGTTGATCTTGAAGCCTAGATGTTTGATGACCAAAATATATTGTTAAAAGCTTCAAATTTATGCATGAAAGATTTTAATCTAACAAACTATCGAAAACTCATTATTAACCCAAATTTGATTTTTCCCAGAATCCCAACAACAAAATAAGAAGAAACAAAAGAAACAATTATATAACCTCCATCGTATGGATGTTTTTGGAGGAGTCATTATGGTTTCAAGAAGCCTCCTGGTTGCAGATAAGAAAAAGATTTGAATTAGGAATTAAATCTATTATTTAATTATTCAAATCTAACTTTGTTTACAAGTTACCTAAACTATAAATAAGACCCCTTAACTCCTTAATTTCGTTGCTTTTTACCTTAAAAAAGATAGAGAACAAAATTCTCATCATCTCTTCTCTCTCATTCTTCATTCTAAGGTTTCTAGAGTTTTGGGTGTGAGCCAAATTTAGAAATATAGGCTGCTAATAACTCTTTTCCAACCCCAAAAACCATCCTCATCAAGTATGTTCGAAAGGTAAAATCGAAAATCTTTTATTCTCCTTTCAAAGTTTCACCATTTCATGCATATATTTCTACTCCTACACCATTCTATGGATAGATTATGAATCATATGTTCATACCAATGATATTGATGATGATGGTGGTAAGCTTTCACCCAAAAACAACATGCATGTTACAAATGGTGAAGTCTCATGACCCAAACCTATGTTAAAATCAAAATAACCCACTTTTATACTAGTTTTGTTGGAGATATCACAATATGAACCCAAGATTTCTTTCAAAAACGATTTTTTTTTTACTTTTCAAACCAATGCATGGCCTTAAACCAACATGCATGTGTTGATCTTGAAGCCTAGATGTTTGATGACCAAAATATATTGTTAAAAGCTTCAAATTTATGCATGAAAGATTTTAATCTAACAAACTATCGAAAACTCATTATTAACCCAAATTTGATTTTTCCCAGAATCCCAACAACAAAATAAGAAGAAACAAAAGAAAAAATTATATAACCTCCATCGTATGGACGTTTTTGGAGGAGTCGTTATGGTTTCAAGAACCCTCCTGGTTGCAGATAAGAAAAAGATTTAAATTAGGAATTAAATCTATTATTTAATTATCCAAATCTAACTTTGTTTACAAGTTACCTAAACTATAAATAAGACCCCTTAGCTCCTTAATTTCGTGGCTTTTTACCTTAAAAAAGATAGAGAACAAAATTCTCATCATCTCTTCTCTCTCATTCTTCATTCTAAGGTTTCTAGAGTTTTGGGTGTGAGCCAAATTTAGAAATATAGGCTGCTAATAACTCTCTTCCAACCCCAAAAACCATCCTCATCAAGTATGTTCGAAAGGTAAAATCGAAAATCTCTTATTCTCCTTTCAAAGTTTCACCATTTCATGCATATTTTTCTACTCCTACACCATTCTATGGATAGATTATGAATCATATGTTCATACCAATGATATTGATGATGATGGTGGTAAGCTTTCACCCAAAAACAACATGCATGTTACAAATGGTGAAGTCTCATGACCCAAACCTATGTTAAAATCAAAATAACCCACTTTTATACTAGTTTTGTTGGAGATATCACAATATGAACCTAAGATTTCTTTCAAAAACGATTTTTTTTTTACTTTTCAAACCAATGCATGGCCTTAAACCAACATGCATGTGTTGATCTTGAAGCCTAGATGTTTGATGATCAAAATATATTGTTAAAAGCTTTAAATTTATGCATGAAAGATTTTAATCTAACAAACTATCGAAAACTCATTATTAACCCAAATTTGATTTTTCCCAGAATCCCAACAACAAAATAAGAAGAAACAAAAGAAACAATTATATAACCTCCATCGTATGGATGTTTTTGGAGGAGTCATTATGGTTTCAAGAAGCCTCCTGGTTGCAGATAAGAAAAAGATTTGAATTAGGAATTAAATCTATTATTTAATTATTCAAATCTAACTTTGTTTACAAGTTACCTAAACTATAAATAAGACCCCTTAGCTCCTTAATTTTGTTGCTTTTTACCTTAAAAAAGATAGAGAACAAAATTCTCATCATCTCTTCTCTCTCATTCTTCATTCTAAGGTTTCTAGAGTTTTGGGTGTGAGCCAAATTTAGAAATATAGGCTGCTAATAACTCTCTTCCAACCCCAAAAACCATCCTCATCAAGTATGTTCGAAAGGTAAAATCGAAAATCTCTTATTCTCCTTTCAAAGTTTCACCATTTCATGCATATTTTTCTACTCCTACACCATTCTATGGATAGATTATGAATCATATGTTCATACCAATGATATTGATGATGATGGTGGTAAGCTTTCACCCAAAAACAACATGCATGTTACAAATGGTGAAGTCTCATGACCCAAACCTATGTTAAAATCAAAATAACCCACTTTTATACTAGTTTTGTTGGAGATATCACAATATGAACCTAAGATTTCTTTCAAAAATGATTTTTTTTTTACTTTTCAAACCAATGCATGGCCTTAAACCAACATGCATGTGTTGATCTTGAAGCCTAGATGTTTGATGACCAAAATATATTGTTAAAAGCTTCAAATTTATGCATGAAAGATTTTAATCTAACAAACTATCGAAATCTCATTATTAACCCAAATTTGATTTTTCCCAGAATCCCAACAACAAAATAGAAGAAACAAAAGAAACAATTATATAACCTCCATCGTATGGATGTTTTTGGAGGAGTCATTATGGTTTCAAGAACCCTCCTGGTTGCAGATAAGAAAAAGATTTGAATTAGGAATTAAATCTATTATTTAATTATTCAAATCTAACTTTGTTTACAAGTTACCTAAACTATAAATAAGACCCCTTAGCTCCTTAATTTCGTGGCTTTTTACCTTAAAAAAGATAGAGAACAAAATTCTCATCATCTCTTCTCTCTCATTCTTCATTCTAAGGTTTCTAGAGTTTTGGGTGTGAGCCAAATTTAGAAATATAGGCTGATAATAACTCTCTTCCAACCCCAAAAACCATCCTCATCAAGTATGTTCGAAAGGTAAAATCGAAAATCTCTTATTCTCCTTTCAAAGTTTCACCATTTCATGCATATTTTTCTACTCATATACCATTCTATGGATAGATTATGAATCATATGTTCATACCAATGATATTGATGATGATGGTGGTAAGCTTTCACCCAAAAACAACATGCATGTTACAAATGGTGAAGTCTCATGACCCAAACCTATGTTAAAATCAAAATAACCCACTTTTATACTAGTTTTGTTGGAGATATCACAATATGAACCTAAGATTTCTTTCAAAAACGATTTTTTTTTTTACTTTTCAAACCAATGCATGGCCTTAAACCAACATGCATGTGTTGATCTTGAAGCCTAGATGTTTGATGACCAAAATATATTGTTAAAAGCTTCAAATTTATGCATGAAAGATTTTAATCTAACAAACTATCGAAAACTCATTATTAACCCAAATTTGATTTTTCCCAGAATCCCAACAACAAAATAAGAAGAAACAAAAGAAACAATTATATAACCTCCATCGTATGGATGTTTTTGGAGGAGTCATTATGGTTTCAAGAAGCCTCCTGGTTGCAGATAAGAAAAAGATTTGAATTAGGAATTAAATCTATTATTTAATTATTCAAATCTAACTTTGTTTACAAGTTACCTAAACTATAAATAAGACCCCTTAACTCCTTAATTTCGTTGCTTTTTACCTTAAAAAAGATAGAGAACAAAATTCTCATCATCTCTTCTCTCTCATTCTTCATTCTAAGGTTTCTAGAGTTTTGGGTGTGAGCCAAATTTAGAAATATAGGCTGCTAATAACTCTTTTCCAACCCCAAAAACCATCCTCATCAAGTATGTTCGAAAGGTAAAATCGAAAATCTTTTATTCTCCTTTCAAAGTTTCACCATTTCATGCATATATTTCTACTCCTACACCATTCTATGGATAGATTATGAATCATATGTTCATACCAATGATATTGATGATGATGGTGGTAAGCTTTCACCCAAAAACAACATGCATGTTACAAATGGTGAAGTCTCATGACCCAAACCTATGTTAAAATCAAAATAACCCACTTTTATACTAGTTTTGTTGGAGATATCACAATATGAACCCAAGATTTCTTTCAAAAACGATTTTTTTTTTACTTTTCAAACCAATGCATGGCCTTAAACCAACATGCATGTGTTGATCTTGAAGCCTAGATGTTTGATGACCAAAATATATTGTTAAAAGCTTCAAATTTATGCATGAAAGATTTTAATCTAACAAACTATCGAAAACTCATTATTAACCCAAATTTGATTTTTCCCAGAATCCCAACAACAAAATAAGAAGAAACAAAAGAAAAAATTATATAACCTCCATCGTATGGACGTTTTTGGAGGAGTCGTTATGGTTTCAAGAACCCTCCTGGTTGCAGATAAGAAAAAGATTTAAATTAGGAATTAAATCTATTATTTAATTATCCAAATCTAACTTTGTTTACAAGTTACCTAAACTATAAATAAGACCCCTTAGCTCCTTAATTTCGTGGCTTTTTACCTTAAAAAAGATAGAGAACAAAATTCTCATCATCTCTTCTCTCTCATTCTTCATTCTAAGGTTTCTAGAGTTTTGGGTGTGAGCCAAATTTAGAAATATAGGCTGCTAATAACTCTCTTCCAACCCCAAAAACCATCCTCATCAAGTATGTTCGAAAGGTAAAATCGAAAATCTCTTATTCTCCTTTCAAAGTTTCACCATTTCATGCATATTTTTCTACTCCTACACCATTCTATGGATAGATTATGAATCATATGTTCATACCAATGATATTGATGATGATGGTGGTAAGCTTTCACCCAAAAACAACATGCATGTTACAAATGGTGAAGTCTCATGACCCAAACCTATGTTAAAATCAAAATAACCCAATTTTATACTAGTTTTGTTGGAGATATCACAATATGAACCTAAGATTTCTTTCAAAAACGATTTTTTTTTTTACTTTTCAAACCAATGCATGGCCTTAAACCAACATGCATATGTTGATCTTGAAGCCTAGATGTTTGATGACCAAAATATATTGTTAAAAGCTTCAAATTTATGCATGAAAGATTTTAATCTAACAAACTATCGAAATCTCATTATTAACCCAAATTTGATTTTTCCCAGAATCCCAACAACAAAATAAGAAGAAACAAAAGAAACAATTATATAACCTCCATCGTATGGATGTTTTTGGAGGAGTCATTATGGTTTCAAGAACCCTCCTGGTTGCAGATAAGAAAAAGATTTGAATTAGGAATTAAATCTATTATTTAATTATTCAAATCTAACTTTGTTTACAAGTTACCTAAACTATAAATAAGACCCCTTAACTCCTTAATTTCGTTGCTTTTTACCTTAAAAAAGATAGAGAACAAAATTCTCATCATCTCTTCTCTCTCATTCTTCATTCTAAGGTTTCTAGAGTTTTGGGTGTGAGCCAAATTTAGAAATATAGGCTGCTAATAACTCTTTTCCAACCCCAAAAACCATCCTCATCAAGTATGTTCGAAAGGTAAAATCGAAAATCTTTTATTCTCCTTTCAAAGTTTCACCATTTCATGCATATATTTCTACTCCTACACCATTCTATGGATAGATTATGAATCATATGTTCATACCAATGATATTGATGATGATGGTGGTAAGCTTTCACCCAAAAACAACATGCATGTTACAAATGGTGAAGTCTCATGACCCAAACCTATGTTAAAATCAAAATAACCCACTTTTATACTAGTTTTGTTGGAGATATCACAATATGAACCCAAGATTTCTTTCAAAAACGATTTTTTTTTTACTTTTCAAACCAATGCATGGCCTTAAACCAACATGCATGTGTTGATCTTGAAGCCTAGATGTTTGATGACCAAAATATATTGTTAAAAGCTTCAAATTTATGCATGAAAGATTTTAATCTAACAAACTATCGAAAACTCATTATTAACCCAAATTTGATTTTTCCCAGAATCCCAACAACAAAATAAGAAGAAACAAAAGAAAAAATTATATAACCTCCATCGTATGGACGTTTTTGGAGGAGTCGTTATGGTTTCAAGAACCCTCCTGGTTGCAGATAAGAAAAAGATTTAAATTAGGAATTAAATCTATTATTTAATTATCCAAATCTAACTTTGTTTACAAGTTACCTAAACTATAAATAAGACCCCTTAGCTCCTTAATTTCGTGGCTTTTTACCTTAAAAAAGATAGAGAACAAAATTCTCATCATCTCTTCTCTCTCATTCTTCATTCTAAGGTTTCTAGAGTTTTGGGTGTGAGCCAAATTTAGAAATATAGGCTGCTAATAACTCTCTTCCAACCCCAAAAACCATCCTCATCAAGTATGTTCGAAAGGTAAAATCGAAAATCTCTTATTCTCCTTTCAAAGTTTCACCATTTCATGCATATTTTTCTACTCCTACACCATTCTATGGATAGATTATGAATCATATGTTCATACCAATGATATTGATGATGATGGTGGTAAGCTTTCACCCAAAAACAACATGCATGTTACAAATGGTGAAGTCTCATGACCCAAACCTATGTTAAAATCAAAATAACCCAATTTTATACTAGTTTTGTTGGAGATATCACAATATGAACCTAAGATTTCTTTCAAAAACGATTTTTTTTTTTACTTTTCAAACCAATGCATGGCCTTAAACCAACATGCATATGTTGATCTTGAAGCCTAGATGTTTGATGACCAAAATATATTGTTAAAAGCTTCAAATTTATGCATGAAAGATTTTAATCTAACAAACTATCGAAATCTCATTATTAACCCAAATTTGATTTTTCCCAGAATCCCAACAACAAAATAAGAAGAAACAAAAGAAACAATTATATAACCTCCATCGTATGGATGTTTTTGGAGGAGTCATTATGGTTTCAAGAACCCTCCTGGTTGCAGATAAGAAAAAGATTTGAATTAGGAATTAAATCTATTATTTAATTATTCAAATCTAACTTTGTTTACAAGTTACCTAAACTATAAATAAGACCCCTTAGCTCTTAATTTCGTGGCTTTTTACCTTAAAAAAGATAGAGAACAAAATTCTCATCATCTCTTCTCTCTCATTCTTCATTCTAAGGTTTCTAGAGTTTTGGGTGTGAGCCAAATTTAGAAATATAGGCTGCTAATAACTCTCTTCCAACCCCAAAAACCATCCTCATCAAGTATGTTCGAAAGGTAAAATCGAAAATCTTTTATTCTCCTTTCAAAGTTTCACCATTTCATGCATATTGTTCTACTCCTACACCATTCTATGGATAGATTATGAATCATATGTTCATACCAATGATATTGATGATGATGGTGGTAAGCTTTCACCCAAAAACAACATGCATGTTACAAATGGTGAAGTCTCATGACCCAAACCTATGTTAAAATCAAAATAACCCACTTTTATACTAGTTTTGTTGGAGATATCACAATATGAACCTAAGATTTCTTTCAAAAACGATTTTTTTTTTCTTTTCAAACCAATGCATGGCCTTAAACCAACATGCATGTGTTGATCTTGAAGCCTAGATGTTTGATGACCAAAATATATTGTTAAAAGCTTCAAATTTATGCATGAAAGATTTTAATCTAACAAACTATCGAAAACTCATTATTAACCCAAATTTGATTTTTCCCAGAATCCCAACAACAAAATAAGAAGAAACAAAAGAAACAATTATATAACCTCCATCGTATGGATGTTTTTGGAGGAGTCATTATGGTTTCAAGAACCCTCCTGGTTGCAGATAAGAAAAAGATTTGAGTTAGGAATTAAATCTATTATTTAATTATTCAAATCTAACTTTGTTTACAAGTTACCTAAACTATAAATAAGACCCCTTAGCTCTTTAATTTTGTGGCTTTTTATCTTAAAAAGGATAGAGAACAAAATTCTCATCATCTCTTCTCTCTCATTCTTCATTCTAAGGTTTCTAGAGTTTTGGGTGTGAGCCAAATTTAGAAATATAGGCTGCTAATAACTCTCTTCCAACCCCAAAAACCATCCTCATCAAGTATGTCCGAAAGGTAAAATAGAAAATCTCTTATTCTCCTTTCAAAGTTTCACCATTTCATGCATATTTTTCTACTCCTACACCATTCTATGGATAGATTATGAATCATATGTTCATACCAATGATATTGATGATGATGGTGGTAAGCTTTCACCCAAAAACAACATGCATGTTACAAATGGTGAAGTCTCATGACCCAAACCTATGTTAAAATCAAAATAACCCACTTTTATACTAGTTTTGTTGGAGATATCACAATATGAACCTAAGATTTCTTTCAAAACCGATTTTTTTTTTACTTTTCAAACCAATGCATGGCCTTAAACCAACATGCATGTGTTGATCTTGAAGCCTAGATGTTTGATGACCAAAATATATTGTTAAAAGCTTCAAATTTATGCATGAAAGATTTTAATCTAACAAACTATCGAAATCTCATTATTAACCCAAATTTGATTTTTCCCAGAATCCCAACAACAAAATAAGAAGAAACAAAAGAAACAATTATATAACCTCCATCGTATGGATGTTTTTGGAGGAGTCATTATGGTTTCAAGAAGCCTCCTGGTTGCAGATAAGAAAAAGATTTGAATTAGGAATTAAATCTATTATTTAATTATTCAAATCTAACTTTGTTTACAAGTTACCTAAACTATAAATAAGACCCCTTAGCTCCTTAATTTTGTGGCTTTTTACCTTAAAAAAGATAGAGAACAAAATTCTCATCATCTCTTCTCTCTCATTCTTCATTCTAAGGTTTCTAGAGTTTTGGGTGTGAGCCAAATTTAGAAATATAGGCTGCTAATAACTCTCTTCCAACCCCAAAAACCATCCTCATCAAGTATGTTCGAAAGGTAAAATCGAAAATCTTTTATTCTCCTTTCAAAGTTTCACCATTTCATGCATATATTTCTACTCCTACACCATTCTATGGATAGATTATGAATCATATGTTCATACCAATGATATTGATGATGATGGTGGTAAGCTTTCACCCAAAAACAACATGCATGTTACAAATGGTGAAGTCTCATGACCCAAACCTATGTTAAAATCAAAATAACCCACTTTTATACTAGTTTTGTTGGAGATATCACAATATGAACCCAAGATTTCTTTCAAAAACGATTTTTTTTTTACTTTTCAAACCAATGCATGGCCTTAAACCAACATGCATGTGTTGATCTTGAAGCCTAGATGTTTGATGACCAAAATATATTGTTAAAAGCTTCAAATTTATGCATGAAAGATTTTAATCTAACAAACTATCGAAAACTCATTATTAACCCAAATTTGATTTTTCCCAGAATCCCAACAACAAAATAAGAAGAAACAAAAGAAAAAATTATATAACCTCCATCGTATGGACGTTTTTGGAGGAGTCATTATGGTTTCAAGAACCCTCCTGGTTGCAGATAAGAAAAAGATTTAAATTAGGAATTAAATCTATTATTTAATTATCCAAATCTAACTTTGTTTACAAGTTACCTAAACTATAAATAAGACCCCTTAGCGCCTTAATTTCGTGGCTTTTTACCTTAAAAAAGATAGAGAACAAAATTCTCATCATCTCTTCTCTCTCATTCTTCATTCTAAGGTTTCTAGAGTTTTGGGTGTGAGCCAAATTTAGAAATATAGGCTGCTAATAACTCTCTTCCAACCCCAAAAACCATCCTCATCAAGTATGTTCGAAAGGTAAAATCGAAAATCTCTTATTCTCCTTTCAAAGTTTCACCATTTCATGCATATTTTTCTACTCCTACACCATTCTATGGATAGATTATGAATCATATGTTCATACCAATGATATTGATGATGATGGTGGTAAGCTTTCACCCAAAAACAACATGCATGTTACAAATGGTGAAGTCTCATGACCCAAACCTATGTTAAAATCAAAATAACCCAATTTTATACTAGTTTTGTTGGAGATATCACAATATGAACCTAAGATTTCTTTCAAAAACGATTTTTTTTTTTACTTTTCAAACCAATGCATGGCCTTAAACCAACATGCATATGTTGATCTTGAAGCCTAGATGTTTGATGACCAAAATATATTGTTAAAAGCTTCAAATTTATGCATGAAAGATTTTAATCTAACAAACTATCGAAATCTCATTATTAACCCAAATTTGATTTTTCCCAGAATCCCAACAACAAAATAAGAAGAAACAAAAGAAACAATTATATAACCTCCATCGTATGGATGTTTTTGGAGGAGTCATTATGGTTTCAAGAACCCTCCTGGTTGCAGATAATAAAAAGATTTGAATTAGGAATTAAATCTATTATTTAATTATTCAAATCTAACTTTGTTTACAAGTTACCTAAACTATAAATAAGACCCCTTAGCTCCTTAATTTCGTGGCTTTTTACCTTAAAAAAGATAGAGAACAAAATTCTCATCATCTCTTCTCTCTCATTCTTCATTCTAAGGTTTCTAGAGTTTTGGGTGTGAGCCAAATTTAGAAATATAGGCTGCTAATAACTCTCTTCCAACCCCAAAAACCATCCTCATCAAGTATGTTCGAAAGGTAAAATCGAAAATCTTTTATTCTCCTTTCAAAGTTTCACCATTTCATGCATATTGTTCTACTCCTACACCATTCTATGGATAGATTATGAATCATATGTTCATACCAATGATATTGATGATGATGGTGGTAAGCTTTCACCCAAAAACAACATGCATGTTACAAATGGTGAAGTCTCATGACCCAAACCTATGTTAAAATCAAAATAACCCACTTTTATACTAGTTTTGTTGGAGATATCACAATATGAACCTAAGATTTCTTTCAAAAACGATTTTTCTTTTACTTTTCAAACCAATGCATGGCCTTAAACCAACATGCATGTGTTGATCTTGAAGCCTAGATGTTTGATGACCAAAATATATTGTTAAAAGCTTCAAATTTATGCATGAAAGATTTTAATCTAACAAACTATCGAAATCTCATTATTAACCCAAATTTGATTTTTCCCAGAATCCCAACAACAAAATAGAAGAAACAAAAGAAACAATTATATAACCTCCATCGTATGGATGTTTTTGGAGGAGTCATTATGGTTTCAAGAAGCCTCCTGGTTGCAGATAAGAAAAAGATTTGAATTAGGAATTAAATCTATTATTTAATTATTCAAATCTAACTTTGTTTACAAGTTACCTAAACTATAAATAAGACCCCTTAGCTCCTTAATTTCGTGGCTTTTTACCTTAAAAAAGATAGAGAACAAAATTCTCATCATCTCTTCTCTCTCATTCTTCATTCTAAGGTTTCTAGAGTTTTGGGTGTGAGCCAAATTTAGAAATATAGGCTGATAATAACTCTCTTCCAACCCCAAAAACCATCCTCATCAAGTATGTTCGAAAGGTAAAATCGAAAATCTCTTATTCTCCTTTCAAAGTTTCACCATTTCATGCATATTTTTCTACTCCTACACCATTCTATGGATAGATTATGAATCATATGTTCATACCAATGATATTGATGATGATGGTGGTAAGCTTTCACCCAAAAACAACATGCATGTTACAAATGGTGAAGTCTCATGACCCAAACCTATGTTAAAATCAAAATAACCCACTTTTATACTAGTTTTGTTGGAGATATCACAATATGAACCTAAGATTTCTTTCAAAAACGATTTTTTTTTACTTTTCAAACCAATGCATGGCCTTAAACCAACATGCATGTGTTGATCTTGAAGCCTAGATGTTTGATGACCAAAATATATTGTTAAAAGCTTCAAATTTATGCATGAAAGATTTTAATCTAACAAACTATCGAAAACTCATTATTAACCCAAATTTGATTTTTCCCAGAATCCCAACAACAAAATAAGAAGAAACAAAAGAAACAATTATATAACCTCCATCGTATGGATGTTTTTGGAGGAGTCATTATGGTTTCTAGAAGCCTCCTGGTTGCAGATAAGAAAAAGATTTAAATTAGGAATTAAATCTATTATTTAATTATTCAAATCTAACTTTGTTTACAAGTTACCTAAACTATAAATAAGACCCCTTAGCACCTTAATTTCGTTGCTTTTTACCTTAAAAAAGATAGAGAACAAAATTCTCATCATCTCTTCTCTCTCATTCTTCATTCTAAGGTTTCTAGAGTTTTGGGTGTGAGCCAAATTTAGAAATATAGGCTGATAATAACTCTCTTCCAACCCCAAAAACCATCCTCATCAAGTATGTTCGAAAGGTAAAATCGAAAATCTTTTATTCTCCTTTCAAAGTTTCACCATTTCATGCGTATATTTCTACTCCTACACCATTCTATGGATAGATTATGAATCATATGTTCATATCAATGATATTGATGATGATGGTGGTAAGCTTTCACCCAAAAACAACATGCATGTTACAAATGGTGAAGTCTCATGACCCAAACCTATGTTAAAATCAAAATAACCCACTTTTATACTAGTTTTGTTGGAGATATCACAATATGAACCCAAGATTTCTTTCAAAAACGATTTTTTTTTACTTTTCAAACCAATGCATGGCCTTAAACCAACATGCATGTGTTGATCTTGAAGCCTAGATGTTTGATGACCAAAATATATTGTTAAAAGCTTCAAATTTATGCATGAAAGATTTTAATCTAACAAATTATCGAAAACTCATTATTAACCCAAATTTGATTTTTTCCCAGAATCCCAACAACAAAATAAGAAGAAACAAAAGAAACAATTATATAACCTCCATCGTATGGACGTTTTTGGAGGAGTCATTATGGTTTCAAGAACCCTCCTGGTTGCAGATAAGAAAAAGATTTAAATTAGGAATTAAATCTATTATTTAATTATCAAAATCTAACTTTGTTTACAAGTTACCTAAACTATAAATAAGACCCCTTAGCTCCTTAATTTCGTGGCTTTTTACCTTAAAAAAGATAGAGAACAAAATTCTCATCATCTCTTCTCTCTCATTCTTCATTCTAAGGTTTCTAGAGTTTTGGGTGTGAGCCAAATTTAGAAATATAGGCTGCTAATAACTCTCTTCCAACCCCAAAAACCATCCTCATCAAGTATGTTCGAAAGGTAAAATCGAAAATCTCTTATTCTCCTTTCAAAGTTTCACCATTTCATGCATATTTTTCTACTCCTACACCATTCTATGGATAGATTATGAATCATATGTTCATACCAATGATATTGATGATGATGGTGGTAAGCTTTCACCCAAAAACAACATGCATGTTACAAATGGTGAAGTCTCATGACCCAAACCTATGTTAACATCAAAATAACCCAATTTTATACTAGTTTTGTTGGAGATATCACAATATGAACCTAAGATTTCTTTCAAAAACGATTTTTTTTTTACTTTTCAAACCAATGCATGGCCTTAAACCAACATGCATATGTTGATCTTGAAGCCTAGATGTTTGATGACCAAAATATATTGTTAAAAGCTTCAAATTTATGCATGAAAGATTTGAATCTAACAAACTATCGAAATCTCATTATTAACCCAAATTTGATTTTTCCCAGAATCCCAACAACAAAATAAGAAGAAACAAAAGAAACAATTATATAACCTCCATCGTATGGACGTTTTTGGAGGAGTCATTATGGTTTCAAGAACCCTCCTGGTTGCAGATAAGAAAAAGATTTAAATTAGGAATTAAATCTATTATTTAATTATCAAAATCTAACTTTGTTTACAAGTTACCTAAACTATAAATAAGACCCCTTAGCTCCTTAATTTCGTGGCTTTTTACCTTAAAAAAGATAGAGAACAAAATTCTCATCATCTCTTCTCTCTCATTCTTCATTCTAAGGTTTCTAGAGTTTTGGGTGTGAGCCAAATTTAGAAATATAGGCTGCTAATAACTCTCTTCCAACCCCAAAAACCATCCTCATCAAGTATGTTCGAAAGGTAAAATCGAAAATCTCTTATTCTCCTTTCAAAGTTTCACCATTTCATGCATATTTTTCTACTCCTACACCATTCTATGGATAGATTATGAATCATATGTTCATACCAATGATATTGATGATGATGGTGGTAAGCTTTCACCCAAAAACAACATGCATGTTACAAATGGTGAAGTCTCATGACCCAAACCTATGTTAAAATCAAAATAACCCAATTTTATACTAGTTTTGTTGGAGATATCACAATATGAACCTAAGATTTCTTTCAAAAACGATTTTTTTTTTTTACTTTTCAAACCAATGCATGGCCTTAAACCAACATGCATATGTTGATCTTGAAGCCTAGATGTTTGATGACCAAAATATATTGTTAAAAGCTTCAAATTTATGCATGAAAGATTTTAATCTAACAAACTATCGAAATCTCATTATTAACCCAAATTTGATTTTTCCCAGAATCCCAACAACAAAATAAGAAGAAACAAAAGAAACAATTATATAACCTCCATCGTATGGATGTTTTTGGAGGAGTCATTATGGTTTCAAGAACCCTCCTGGTTGCAGATAAGAAAAAGATTTGAATTAGGAATTAAATCTATTATTTAATTATTCAAATCTAACTTTGTTTACAAGTTACCTAAACTATAAATAAGACCCCTTAGCTCCTTAATTTCGTGGCTTTTTACCTTAAAAAAGATAGAGAACAAAATTCTCATCATCTCTTCTCTCTCATTCTTCATTCTAAGGTTTCTAGAGTTTTGGGTGTGAGCCAAATTTAGAAATATAGGCTGCTAATAACTCTCTTCCAACCCCAAAAACCATCCTCATCAAGTATGTTCGAAAGGTAAAATCGAAAATCTCTTATTCTCCTTTCAAAGTTTCACCATTTCATGCATATTTTTCTACTCCTACACCATTCTATGGATAGATTATGAATCATATGTTCATACCAATGATATTGATGATGATGGTGGTAAGCTTTCACCCAAAAACAACATGCATGTTACAAATGGTGAAGTCTCATGACCCAAACCTATGTTAACATCAAAATAACCCAATTTTATACTAGTTTTGTTGGAGATATCACAATATGAACCTAAGATTTCTTTCAAAAACGATTTTTTTTTTACTTTTCAAACCAATGCATGGCCTTAAACCAACATGCATATGTTGATCTTGAAGCCTAGATGTTTGATGACCAAAATATATTGTTAAAAGCTTCAAATTTATGCATGAAAGATTTTAATCTAACAAACTATCGAAATCTCATTATTAACCCAAATTTGATTTTTCCCAGAATCCCAACAACAAAATAAGAAGAAACAAAAGAAACAATTATATAACCTCCATCGTATGGACGTTTTTGGAGGAGTCATTATGGTTTCAAGAACCCTCCTGGTTGCAGATAAGAAAAAGATTTAAATTAGGAATTAAATCTATTATTTAATTATCAAAATCTAACTTTGTTTACAAGTTACCTAAACTATAAATAAGACCCCTTAGCTCCTTAATTTCGTGGCTTTTTACCTTAAAAAAGATAGAGAACAAAATTCTCATCATCTCTTCTCTCTCATTCTTCATTCTAAGGTTTCTAGAGTTTTGGGTGTGAGCCAAATTTAGAAATATAGGCTGCTAATAACTCTCTTCCAACCCCAAAAACCATCCTCATCAAGTATGTTCGAAAGGTAAAATCGAAAATCTCTTATTCTCCTTTCAAAGTTTCACCATTTCATGCATATTTTTCTACTCCTACACCATTCTATGGATAGATTATGAATCATATGTTCATACCAATGATATTGATGATGATGGTGGTAAGCTTTCACCCAAAAACAACATGCATGTTACAAATGGTGAAGTCTCATGACCCAAACCTATGTTAACATCAAAATAACCCAATTTTATACTAGTTTTGTTGGAGATATCACAATATGAACCTAAGATTTCTTTCAAAAACGATTTTTTTTTTACTTTTCAAACCAATGCATGGCCTTAAACCAACATGCATATGTTGATCTTGAAGCCTAGATGTTTGATGACCAAAATATATTGTTAAAAGCTTCAAATTTATGCATGAAAGATTTTAATCTAACAAACTATCGAAATCTCATTATTAACCCAAATTTGATTTTTCCCAGAATCCCAACAACAAAATAAGAAGAAACAAAAGAAACAATTATATAACCTCCATCGTATGGACGTTTTTGGAGGAGTCATTATGGTTTCAAGAACCCTCCTGGTTGCAGATAAGAAAAAGATTTAAATTAGGAATTAAATCTATTATTTAATTATCAAAATCTAACTTTGTTTACAAGTTACCTAAACTATAAATAAGACCCCTTAGCTCCTTAATTTCGTGGCTTTTTACCTTAAAAAAGATAGAGAACAAAATTCTCATCATCTCTTCTCTCTCATTCTTCATTCTAAGGTTTCTAGAGTTTTGGGTGTGAGCCAAATTTAGAAATATAGGCTGCTAATAACTCTCTTCCAACCCCAAAAACCATCCTCATCAAGTATGTTCGAAAGGTAAAATCGAAAATCTCTTATTCTCCTTTCAAAGTTTCACCATTTCATGCATATTTTTCTACTCCTACACCATTCTATGGATAGATTATGAATCATATGTTCATACCAATGATATTGATGATGATGGTGGTAAGCTTTCACCCAAAAACAACATGCATGTTACAAATGGTGAAGTCTCATGACCCAAACCTATGTTAACATCAAAATAACCCAATTTTATACTAGTTTTGTTGGAGATATCACAATATGAACCTAAGATTTCTTTCAAAAACGATTTTTTTTTTACTTTTCAAACCAATGCATGGCCTTAAACCAACATGCATATGTTGATCTTGAAGCCTAGATGTTTGATGACCAAAATATATTGTTAAAAGCTTCAAATTTATGCATGAAAGATTTTAATCTAACAAACTATCGAAATCTCATTATTAACCCAAATTTGATTTTTCCCAGAATCCCAACAACAAAATAAGAAGAAACAAAAGAAACAATTATATAACCTCCATCGTATGGACGTTTTTGGAGGAGTCATTATGGTTTCAAGAACCCTCCTGGTTGCAGATAAGAAAAAGATTTAAATTAGGAATTAAATCTATTATTTAATTATCAAAATCTAACTTTGTTTACAAGTTACCTAAACTATAAATAAGACCCCTTAGCTCCTTAATTTCGTGGCTTTTTACCTTAAAAAAGATAGAGAACAAAATTCTCATCATCTCTTCACTCTCATTCTTCATTCTAAGGTTTCTAGAGTTTTGGGTGTGAGCCAAATTTAGAAATATAGGCTGCTAATAACTCTCTTCCAACCCCAAAAACCATCCTCATCAAGTATGTTCGAAAGGTAAAATCGAAAATCTCTTATTCTCCTTTCAAAGTTTCACCATTTCATGCATATTTTTCTACTCCTACACCATTCTATGGATAGATTATGAATCATATGTTCATACCAATGATATTGATGATGATGGTGGTAAGCTTTCACCCAAAAACAACATGCATGTTACAAATGGTGAAGTCTCATGACCCAAACCTATGTTAAAATCAAAATAACCCAATTTTATACTAGTTTTGTTGGAGATATCACAATATGAACCTAAGATTTCTTTCAAAAACGATTTTTTTTTTTACTTTTCAAACCAATGCATGGCCTTAAACCAACATGCATATGTTGATCTTGAAGCCTAGATGTTTGATGACCAAAATATATTGTTAAAAGCTTCAAATTTATGCATGAAAGATTTTAATCTAACAAACTATCGAAATCTCATTATTAACCCAAATTTGATTTTTCCCAGAATCCCAACAACAAAATAAGAAGAAACAAAAGAAACAATTATATAACCTCCATCGTATGGATGTTTTTGGAGGAGTCATTATGGTTTCAAGAACCCTCCTGGTTGCAGATAAGAAAAAGATTTGAATTAGGAATTAAATCTATTATTTAATTATTCAAATCTAACTTTGTTTACAAGTTACCTAAACTATAAATAAGACCCCTTAGCTCCTTAATTTCGTGGCTTTTTACCTTAAAAAAGATAGAGAACAAAATTCTCATCATCTCTTCTCTCTCATTCTTCATTCTAAGGTTTCTCGAGTTTTGGGTGTGAGCCAAATTTAGAAATATAGGCTGCTAATAACTCTCTTCCAACCCCAAAAACCATCCTCATCAAGTATGTTCGAAAGGTAAAATCGAAAATCTCTTATTCTCCTTTCAAAGTTTCACCATTTCATGCATATTGTTCTACTCCTACACCATTCTATGGATAGATTATGAATCATATGTTCATACCAATGATATTGATGATGATGGTGGTAAGCTTTCACCCAAAAACAACATGCATGTTACAAATGGTGAAGTCTCATGACCCAAACCTATGTTAAAATCAAAATAACCCACTTTTATACTAGTTTTGTTGGAGATATCACAATATGAACCTAAGATTTCTTTCAAAAACAATTTTTTTTTCTTTCAAACCAATGCATGGCCTTAAACCAACATGCATGTGTTGATCTTGAAGCCTAGATGTTTGATGACCAAAATATATTGTTAAAAGCTTCAAATTTATGCATGAAAGATTTTAATCTAACAAACTATCGAAAACTCATTATTAACCCAAATTTGATTTTTCCCAGAATCCCAACAACAAAATAAGAAGAAACAAAAGAAACAATTATATAACCTCCATCGTATGGATGTTTTTGGAGGAGTCATTATGGTTTCAAGAACCCTCCTGGTTGCAGATAAGAAAAAGATTTGAATTAGGAATTAAATCTATTATTTAATTATTCAATTCTAACTTTGTTTACAAGTTACCTAAACTATAAATAAGACCCCTTAGCTCCTTAATTTCGTGGCTTTTTACCTTAAAAAAGATAGAGAACAAAATTCTCATCATCTCTTCTCTCTCATTCTTCATTCTAAGGTTTCTAGAGTTTTGGGTGTGAGCCAAATTTAGAAATATAGGCTGCTAATAACTCTCTTCCAACCCCAAAAACCATCCTCATCAAGTATGTTCGAAAGGTAAAATCGAAAATCTCTTATTCTCCTTTCAAAGTTTCACCATTTCATGCATATTTTTCTACTCCTACACCATTCTATGGATAGATTATGAATCATATGTTCATACCAATGATATTGATGATGATGGTGGTAAGCTTTCACCCAAAAACAACATGCATGTTACAAATGGTGAAGTCTCATGACCCAAACCTATGTTAAAATCAAAATAACCCACTTTTATACTAGTTTTGTTGGAGATATCACAATATGAACCTAACATTTCTTTCAAAAACGATTTTTTTTTACTTTTCAAACCAATGCATGGCCTTAAACCAAGATGCATGTGTTGATCTTGAAGCCTAGATGTTTGATGACCAAAATATATTGTTAAAAGCTTCAAATTTATGCATGAAAGATTTTAATCTAACAAACTATCGAAAACTCATTATTAACCCAAATTTGATTTTTCCCAGAATCCCAACAACAAAATAAGAAGAAACAAAAGAAACAATTATATAACCTCCATCATATGGATGTTTTTGGAGGAGTCATTATGGTTTCAAGAAGCCTCCTGGTTGCAGATAAGAAAAAGATTTGAATTAGGAATTAAATCTATTATTTAATTATTCAAATCTAACTTTGTTTACAAGTTACCTAATATATAAATAAGACCCCTTAGCTCCTTAATTTCGTGGCTTTTTCCCTTAAAAAAGATAGAGAACAAAATTCTCATCATCTCTTCACTCTCATTCTTCATTCTAAGGTTTCTAGAGTTTTGGGTGTGAGCCAAATTTAGAAATATAGGCTGCTAATAACTCTCTTCCAACCCCAAAAACCATCCTCATCAAGTATGTTCGAAAGGTAAAATCGAAAATCTTTCATTCTCCTTTCAAAGTTTCACCATTTCATGCATATTCTTCTACTCCTACACCATTCTATGGATAGATTATGAATCATATGTTCATACCAATGATATTGATGATGATGGTGGTAAGCTTTCACCCAAAAACAACATGCATGTTACAAATGGTGAAGTCTCATGACCCAAACCTATGTTAAAATCAAAATAACCCACTTTTATACTAGTTTTGTTGGAGATATCACAATATGAACCTAAGATTTCTTTCAAAAACGATTTTTTTTTACTTTTCAAACCAATGCATGGCCTTAAACCAACATGCATGTGTTGATCTTGAAGCCTAGATGTTTGATGACCAAAATATATTGTTAAAAGCTTCAAATTTATGCATGAAAGATTTTAATCTAACAAACTATCGAAAAATCATTATTAACCCAAATTTGATTTTTCCCAGAATCCCAACAACAAAATAAGAAGAAACAAAAGAAACAATTATATAACCTCCATCGTATGGACGTTTTTGGAGGAGTCATTATGGTTTCAAGAACCCTCCTGGTTGCAGATAAGAAAAAGATTTGAATTAGGAATTAAATCTATATTTAATTATCCAAATCTAACTTTGTTTACAAGTTACCTAAACTATAAATAAGACCCCTTAGCTCCTTAATTTCGTGGCTTTTTACCTTAAAAAAGATAGAGAACAAAATTCTCATCATCTCTTTTCTCTCATTCTTCATTCTAAGGTTTCTAGAGTTTTGGGTGTGAGCCAAATTTAGAAATATAGGCTGCTAATAACTCTCTTCCAACCCCAAAAACCATCCTCATCAAGTATGTTCGAAAGGTAAAATCGAAAATCTCTTATTCTCCTTTCAAAGTTTCACCATTTCATTCATATTTTTCTACTCCTACACCATTCTATGGATAGATTATGAATCATATGTTCATACCAATGATATTGATGATGATGGTGGTAAGCTTTCACCCAAAAACAACATGCATGTTACAAATGGTGAAGTCTCATGACCCAAACCTATGTTAAAATCAAAATAACCCACTTTTATACTAGTTTTGTTGGAGATATCACAATATGAACCTAAGATTTCTTTCAAAAACGATTTTTTTTAACTTTTCAAACCAATGCATGGCCTTAAACCAACATGCATGTGTTGATCTTGAAGCCTAGATGTTTGATGACCAAAATATATTGTTAAAAGCTTCAAATTTATGCATGAAAGATTTTAATCTAACAAACTATCGAAAACTCATTATTAACCCAAATTTGATTTTTCCCAGAATCCCAACAACAAAATAAGAAGAAACAAAAGAAACAATTATATAACCTCCATCGTATGGACGTTTTTGGAGGAGTCATTATGGTTTCAAGAACCCTCCTGGTTGCAGATAAGAAAAAGATTTGAATTAGGAATTAAATCTATTATTTAATTATCCAAATCTAACTTTGTTTACAAGTTACCTAAACTATAAATAAGACCCCTTAGCTCCTTAATTTCGTGGCTTTTTACCTTAAAAAAGATAGAGAACAAAATTCTCATCATCTCTTCTCTCTCATTCTTCATTCTAAGGTTTCTAGAGTTTTGGGTGTGAGTCAAATTTAGAAATATAGGCTGCTAATAACTCTCTTCCAACCCCAAAAACCATCCTCATGAAGTATGTTCGAAAGGTAAAATCAAAAATCTCTTATTCTCCTTTCAAAGTTTCACCATTTCATGCATATTTTTCTACTCCTACACCATTCTATGGATAGATTATGAATCATATGTTCATACCAATGATATTGATGATGATGGTGGTAAGCTTTCACCCAAAAACAACATGCATGTTACAAATGGTGAAGTCTCATGACCCAAACCTATGTTAAAATCAAAATAACCCACTTTTATACTAGTTTTGTTGGAGATATCACAATATGAACCTAAGATTTCTTTCAAAAACGATTTTTTTTAACTTTTCAAACCAATGCATGGCCTTAAACCAACATGCATTGTGTTGATCTTGAAGCCTAGATGTTTGATGACCAAAATATATTGTTAAAAGCTTCAAATTTATGCATGAAAGATTTTAATCTAACAAACTATCGAAAACTCATTATTAACCCAAATTTGATTTTTCCCAGAATCCCAACAACAAAATAAGAAGAAACAAAAGAAACAATTATATAACCTCCATCGTATGGACGTTTTTGGAGGAGTCATTATGGTTTCAAGAACCCTCCTGGTTGCAGATAAGAAAAAGATTTGAATTAGGAATTAAATCTATTATTTAATTATCCAAATCTAACTTTGTTTACAAGTTACCTAAACTATAAATAAGACCCCTTAGCTCCTTAATTTCGTGGCTTTTTACCTTAAAAAAGATAGAGAACAAAATTCTCATCATCTCTTCTCTCTCATTCTTCATTCTAAGGTTTCTAGAATTTTCGGTGTGAGCCAAATTTAGAAATATAGGCTGCTAATAACTCTCTTCCAACCCCAAAAACCATCCTCATCAAGTATGTTCGAAAGGTAAAATCGAAAATCTCTTATTCTCCTTTCAAAGTTTCACCATTTCATGCATATTTTTCTACTCCTACACCATTCTATGGATAGATTATGAATCATATGTTCATACCAATGATATTGATGATGATGGTGGTAAGCTTTCACCCAAAAACAACATGCATGTTACAAATGGTGAAGTCTCATGACCCAAACCTATGTTAAAATCAAAATAACCCACTTTTATACTAGTTTTGTTGGAGATATCACAATATGAACCTAAGATTTCTTTCAAAAACGATTTTTTTTAACTTTTCAAACCAATGCATGGCCTTAAACCAACATGCATGTGTTGATCTTGAAGCCTAGATGTTTGATGACCAAAATATATTGTTAAAAGCTTCAAATTTATGCATGAAAGATTTTAATCTAACAAACTATCGAAATCTCATTATTAACCCAAATTTGATTTTTCCCAGAATCCCAACAACAAAATAAGAAGAAACAAAAGAAACAATTATATAACCTCCATCGTATGGATGTTTTTGGAGGAGTCATTATGGTTTCAAGAACCCTCCTGGTTGCAGATAAGAAAAAGATTTGAATTAGGAATTAAATCTATTATTTAATTATTCAAATCTAACTTTGTTTACAAGTTACCTAAACTATAAATAAGACCCCTTAGCTCCTTAATTTCGTGGCTTTTTACCTTAAAAAAGATAGAGAACAAAATTCTCATCATCTCTTCTCTCTCATTCTTCATTCTAAGGTTTCTAGAGTTTTGGGTGTGAGCCAAATTTAGAAATATAGGCTGCTAATAACTCTCTTCCAACCCCAAAAACCATCCTCATCAAGTATGTTCGAAAGGTAAAATCGAAAATCTCTTATTCTCCTTTCAAAGTTTCACCATTTCATGCATATTGTTCTACTCCTACACCATTCTATGGATAGATTATGAATCATATGTTCATACCAATGATATTGATGATGATGGTGGTAAGCTTTCACCCAAAAACAACATGCATGTTACAAATGGTGAAGTCTCATGACCCAAACCTATGTTAAAATCAAAATAACCCACTTTTATACTAGTTTTGTTGGAGATATCACAATATGAACCTAAGATTTCTTTCAAAAACAATTTTTTTTTCTTTCAAACCAATGCATGGCCTTAAACCAACATGCATGTGTTGATCTTGAAGCCTAGATGTTTGATGACCAAAATATATTGTTAAAAGCTTCAAATTTATGCATGAAAGATTTTAATCTAACAAACTATCGAAAACTCATTATTAACCCAAATTTGATTTTTCCCAGAATCCCAACAACAAAATAAGAAGAAACAAAAGAAACAATTATATAACCTCCATCGTATGGATGTTTTTGGAGGAGTCATTATGGTTTCAAGAACCCTCCTGGTTGCAGATAAGAAAAAGATTTGAATTAGGAATTAAATCTATTATTTAATTATTCAAATCTAACTTTGTTTACAAGTTACCTAAACTATAAATAAGACCCCTTAGCTCCTTAATTTCGTGGCTTTTTACCTTAAAAAAGATAGAGAACAAAATTCTCATCATCTCTTCTCTCTCATTCTTCATTCTAAGGTTTCTAGAGTTTTGGGTGTGAGCCAAATTTAGAAATATAGGCTGCTAATAACTCTCTTCCAACCCCAAAAACCATCCTCATCAAGTATGTTCGAAAGGTAAAATCGAAAATCTCTTATTCTCCTTTCAAAGTTTCACCATTTCATGCATATTTTTCTACTCCTACACCATTCTATGGATAGATTATGAATCATATGTTCATACCAATGATATTGATGATGATGGTGGTAAGCTTTCACCCAAAAACAACATGCATGTTACAAATGGTGAAGTCTCATGACCCAAACCTATGTTAAAATCAAAATAACCCACTTTTATACTAGTTTTGTTGGAGATATCACAATATGAACCTAACATTTCTTTCAAAAACGATTTTTTTTTACTTTTCAAACCAATGCATGGCCTTAAACCAACATGCATGTGTTGATCTTGAAGCCTAGATGTTTGATGACCAAAATATATTGTTAAAAGCTTCAAATTTATGCATGAAAGATTTTAATCTAACAAACTATCGAAAACTCATTATTAACCCAAATTTGATTTTTCCCAGAATCCCAACAACAAAATAAGAAGAAACAAAAGAAACAATTATATAACCTCCATCATATGGATGTTTTTGGAGGAGTCATTATGGTTTCAAGAAGCCTCCTGGTTGCAGATAAGAAAAAGATTTGAATTAGGAATTAAATCTATTATTTAATTATCCAAATCTAACTTTGTTTACAAGTTACCTAAACTATAAATAAGACCCCTTAGCTCCTTAATTTCGTGGCTTTTTACCTTAAAAAAGATAGAGAACAAAATTCTCATCATCTCTTCTCTCTCATTCTTCATTCTAAGGTTTCTAGAGTTTTGGGTGTGAGTCAAATTTAGAAATATAGGCTGCTAATAACTCTCTTCCAACCCCAAAAACCATCCTCATGAAGTATGTTCGAAAGGTAAAATCAAAAATCTCTTATTCTCCTTTCAAAGTTTCACCATTTCATGCATATTTTTCTACTCCTACACCATTCTATGGATAGATTATGAATCATATGTTCATACCAATGATATTGATGATGATGGTGGTAAGCTTTCACCCAAAAACAACATGCATGTTACAAATGGTGAAGTCTCATGACCCAAACCTATGTTAAAATCAAAATAACCCACTTTTATACTAGTTTTGTTGGAGATATCACAATATGAACCTAAGATTTCTTTCAAAAACGATTTTTTTTAACTTTTCAAACCAATGCATGGCCTTAAACCAACATGCATTGTGTTGATCTTGAAGCCTAGATGTTTGATGACCAAAATATATTGTTAAAAGCTTCAAATTTATGCATGAAAGATTTTAATCTAACAAACTATCGAAAACTCATTATTAACCCAAATTTGATTTTTCCCAGAATCCCAACAACAAAATAAGAAGAAACAAAAGAAACAATTATATAACCTCCATCGTATGGACGTTTTTGGAGGAGTCATTATGGTTTCAAGAACCCTCCTGGTTGCAGATAAGAAAAAGATTTGAATTAGGAATTAAATCTATTATTTAATTATCCAAATCTAACTTTGTTTACAAGTTACCTAAACTATAAATAAGACCCCTTAGCTCCTTAATTTCGTGGCTTTTTACCTTAAAAAAGATAGAGAACAAAATTCTCATCATCTCTTCTCTCTCATTCTTCATTCTAAGGTTTCTAGAATTTTCGGTGTGAGCCAAATTTAGAAATATAGGCTGCTAATAACTCTCTTCCAACCCCAAAAACCATCCTCATCAAGTATGTTCGAAAGGTAAAATCAAAAATCTCTTATTCTCCTTTCAAAGTTTCACCATTTCATGCATATTTTTCTACTCCTACACCATTCTATGGATAGATTATGAATCATATGTTCATACCAATGATATTGATGATGATGGTGGTAAGCTTTCACCCAAAAACAACATGCATGTTACAAATGGTGAAGTCTCATGACCCAAACCTATGTTAAAATCAAAATAACCCACTTTTATACTAGTTTTGTTGGAGATATCACAATATGAACCTAAGATTTCTTTCAAAAACGATTTTTTTAACTTTTCAAACCAATGCATGGCCTTAAACCAACATGCATGTGTTGATCTTGAAGCCTAGATGTTTGATGACCAAAATATATTGTTAAAAGCTTCAAATTTATGCATGAAAGATTTTAATCTAACAAACTATCGAAAACTCATTATTAACCCAAATTTGATTTTTCCCAGAATCCCAACAACAAAATAAGAAGAAACAAAAGAAACAATTATATAACCTCCATCGTATGGATGTTTTTGGAGGAGTCATTATGGTTTCAAGAAGCCTCCTGGTTGCAGATAAGAAAAAGATTTGAATTAGGAATTAAATCTATTATTTAATTATTCAAATCTAACTTTGTTTACAAGTTACCTAATATATAAATAAGACCCCTTAGCTCCTTAATTTCATGGCTTTTTCCCTTAAAAAAGATAGAGAACAAAATTCTCATCATCTCTTCACTCTCATTCTTCATTCTAAGGTTTTTTGAGTTTTGGGTGTGAGCCAAATTTAGAAATATAGGCTGCTAATAACTCTCTTCCAACCCCAAAAACCATCCTCATCAAGTATGTTCGAAAGGTAAAATCGAAAATCTCTTATTCTCCTTTCAAAGTTTCACCATTTCATGCATATTTTTCTACTCCTACACCATTCTATGGATAGATTATGAATCATATGTTCATACCAATGATATTGATGATGATGGTGGTAAGCTTTCACCCAAAAACAACATGCATGTTACAAATGGTGAAGTCTCATGACCCAAACCTATGTTAAAATCAAAATAACCCACTTTTATACTAGTTTTGTTGGAGATATCACAATATGAACCTAAGATTTCTTTCAAAAACGATTTTTTTTAACTTTTCAAACCAATGCATGGCCTTAAACCAACATGCATGTGTTGATCTTGAAGCCTAGATGTTTGATGACCAAAATATATTGTTAAAAGCTTCAAATTTATGCATGAAAGATTTTAATCTAACAAACTATCGAAATCTCATTATTAACCCAAATTTGATTTTTCCCAGAATCCCAACAACAAAATAAGAAGAAACAAAAGAAACAATTATATAACCTCCATCGTATGGATGTTTTTGGAGGAGTCATTATGGTTTCAAGAACCCTCCTGGTTGCAGATAAGAAAAAGATTTGAATTAGGAATTAAATCTATTATTTAATTATTCAAATCTAACTTTGTTTACAAGTTACCTAAACTATAAATAAGACCCCTTAGCTCCTTAATTTCGTGGCTTTTTACCTTAAAAAAGATAGAGAACAAAATTCTCATCATCTCTTCTCTCTCATTCTTCATTCTAAGGTTTCTAGAGTTTTGGGTGTGAGCCAAATTTAGAAATATAGGCTGCTAATAACTCTCTTCCAACCCCAAAAACCATCCTCATCAAGTATGTTCGAAAGGTAAAATCGAAAATCTCTTATTCTCCTTTCAAAGTTTCACCATTTCATGCATATTGTTCTACTCCTACACCATTCTATGGATAGATTATGAATCATATGTTCATACCAATGATATTGATGATGATGGTGGTAAGCTTTCACCCAAAAACAACATGCATGTTACAAATGGTGAAGTCTCATGACCCAAACCTATGTTAAAATCAAAATAACCCACTTTTATACTAGTTTTGTTGGAGATATCACAATATGAACCTAAGATTTCTTTCAAAAACAATTTTTTTTTCTTTCAAACCAATGCATGGCCTTAAACCAACATGCATGTGTTGATCTTGAAGCCTAGATGTTTGATGACCAAAATATATTGTTAAAAGCTTCAAATTTATGCATGAAAGATTTTAATCTAACAAACTATCGAAAACTCATTATTAACCCAAATTTGATTTTTCCCAGAATCCCAACAACAAAATAAGAAGAAACAAAAGAAACAATTATATAACCTCCATCGTATGGATGTTTTTGGAGGAGTCATTATGGTTTCAAGAACCCTCCTGGTTGCAGATAAGAAAAAGATTTGAATTAGGAATTAAATCTATTATTTAATTATTCAAATCTAACTTTGTTTACAAGTTACCTAAACTATAAATAAGACCCCTTAGCTCCTTAATTTCGTGGCTTTTTACCTTAAAAAAGATAGAGAACAAAATTCTCATCATCTCTTCTCTCTCATTCTTCATTCTAAGGTTTCTAGAGTTTTGGGTGTGAGCCAAATTTAGAAATATAGGCTGCTAATAACTCTCTTCCAACCCCAAAAACCATCCTCATCAAGTATGTTCGAAAGGTAAAATCGAAAATCTCTTATTCTCCTTTCAAAGTTTCACCATTTCATGCATATTTTTCTACTCCTACACCATTCTATGGATAGATTATGAATCATATGTTCATACCAATGATATTGATGATGATGGTGGTAAGCTTTCACCCAAAAACAACATGCATGTTACAAATGGTGAAGTCTCATGACCCAAACCTATGTTAAAATCAAAATAACCCACTTTTATACTAGTTTTGTTGGAGATATCACAATATGAACCTAACATTTCTTTCAAAAACGATTTTTTTTTACTTTTCAAACCAATGCATGGCCTTAAACCAACATGCATGTGTTGATCTTGAAGCCTAGATGTTTGATGACCAAAATATATTGTTAAAAGCTTCAAATTTATGCATGAAAGATTTTAATCTAACAAACTATCGAAAACTCATTATTAACCCAAATTTGATTTTTCCCAGAATCCCAACAACAAAATAAGAAGAAACAAAAGAAACAATTATATAACCTCCATCATATGGATGTTTTTGGAGGAGTCATTATGGTTTCAAGAAGCCTCCTGGTTGCAGATAAGAAAAAGATTTGAATTAGGAATTAAATCTATTATTTAATTATTCAAATCTAACTTTGTTTACAAGTTACCTAATATATAAATAAGACCCCTTAGCTCCTTAATTTCGTGGCTTTTTCCCTTAAAAAAGATAGAGAACAAAATTCTCATCATCTCTTCACTCTCATTCTTCATTCTAAGGTTTCTAGAGTTTTGGGTGTGAGCCAAATTTAGAAATATAGGCTGCTAATAACTCTCTTCCAACCCCAAAAACCATCCTCATCAAGTATGTTCGAAAGGTAAAATCGAAAATCTTTCATTCTCCTTTCAAAGTTTCACCATTTCATGCATATTCTTCTACTCCTACACCATTCTATGGATAGATTATGAATCATATGTTCATACCAATGATATTGATGATGATGGTGGTAAGCTTTCACCCAAAAACAACATGCATGTTACAAATGGTGAAGTCTCATGACCCAAACCTATGTTAAAATCAAAATAACCCACTTTTATACTAGTTTTGTTGGAGATATCACAATATGAACCTAAGATTTCTTTCAAAAACGATTTTTTTTTACTTTTCAAACCAATGCATGGCCTTAAACCAACATGCATGTGTTGATCTTGAAGCCTAGATGTTTGATGACCAAAATATATTGTTAAAAGCTTCAAATTTATGCATGAAAGATTTTAATCTAACAAACTATCGAAAAATCATTATTAACCCAAATTTGATTTTTCCCAGAATCCCAACAACAAAATAAGAAGAAACAAAAGAAACAATTATATAACCTCCATCGTATGGACGTTTTTGGAGGAGTCATTATGGTTTCAAGAACCCTCCTGGTTGCAGATAAGAAAAAGATTTGAATTAGGAATTAAATCTATATTTAATTATCCAAATCTAACTTTGTTTACAAGTTACCTAAACTATAAATAAGACCCCTTAGCTCCTTAATTTCGTGGCTTTTTACCTTAAAAAAGATAGAGAACAAAATTCTCATCATCTATTTTCTCTCATTCTTCATTCTAAGGTTTCTAGAGTTTTGGGTGTGAGCCAAATTTAGAAATATAGGCTGCTAATAACTCTCTTCCAACCCCAAAAACCATCCTCATCAAGTATGTTCGAAAGGTAAAATCGAAAATCTCTTATTCTCCTTTCAAAGTTTCACCATTTCATTCATATTTTTCTACTCCTACACCATTCTATGGATAGATTATGAATCATATGTTCATACCAATGATATTGATGATGATGGTGGTAAGCTTTCACCCAAAAACAACATGCATGTTACAAATGGTGAAGTCTCATGACCCAAACCTATGTTAAAATCAAAATAACCCACTTTTATACTAGTTTTGTTGGAGATATCACAATATGAACCTAAGATTTCTTTCAAAAACGATTTTTTTTAACTTTTCAAACCAATGCATGGCCTTAAACCAACATGCATGTGTTGATCTTGAAGCCTAGATGTTTGATGACCAAAATATATTGTTAAAAGCTTCAAATTTATGCATGAAAGATTTTAATCTAACAAACTATCGAAAACTCATTATTAACCCAAATTTGATTTTTCCCAGAATCCCAACAACAAAATAAGAAGAAACAAAAGAAACAATTATATAACCTCCATCGTATGGACGTTTTTGGAGGAGTCATTATGGTTTCAAGAACCGTCCTGGTTGCAGATAAGAAAAAGATTTGAATTAGGAATTAAATCTATTATTTAATTATCCAAATCTAACTTTGTTTACAAGTTACCTAAACTATAAATAAGACCCCTTAGCTCCTTAATTTCGTGGCTTTTTACCTTAAAAAAGATAGAGAACAAAATTCTCATCATCTCTTCTCTCTCATTCTTCATTCTAAGGTTTCTAGAGTTTTGGGTGTGAGTCAAATTTAGAAATATAGGCTGCTAATAACTCTCTTCCAACCCCAAAAACCATCCTCATCAAGTATGTTCGAAAGGTAAAATCAAAAATCTCTTATTCTCCTTTCAAAGTTTCACCATTTCATGCATATTTTTCTACTCCTACACCATTCTATGGATAGATTATGAATCATATGTTCATACCAATGATATTGATGATGATGGTGGTAAGCTTTCACCCAAAAACAACATGCATGTTACAAATGGTGAAGTCTCATGACCCAAACCTATGTTAAAATCAAAATAACCCACTTTTATACTAGTTTTGTTGGAGATATCACAATATGAACCTAAGATTTCTTTCAAAAACGATTTTTTTTAACTTTTCAAACCAATGCATGGCCTTAAACCAACATGCATGTGTTGATCTTGAAGCCTAGATGTTTGATGACCAAAATATATTGTTAAAAGCTTCAAATTTATGCATGAAAGATTTTAATCTAACAAACTATCGAAAACTCATTATTAACCCAAATTTGATTTTTCCCAGAATCCCAACAACAAAATAAGAAGAAACAAAAGAAACAATTATATAACCTCCATCGTATGGACGTTTTTGGAGGAGTCATTATGGTTTCAAGAACCCTCCTGGTTGCAGATAAGAAAAAGATTTGAATTAGGAATTAAATCTATTATTTAATTATCCAAATCTAACTTTGTTTACAAGTTACCTAAACTATAAATAAGACCCCTTAGCTCCTTAATTTCGTGGCTTTTTACCTTAAAAAAGATAGAGAACAAAATTCTCATCATCTCTTCTCTCTCATTCTTCATTCTAAGGTTTCTAGAGTTTTCGGTGTGAGCCAAATTTAGAAATATAGGCTGCTAATAACTCTCTTCCAACCCCAAAAACCATCCTCATCAAGTATGTTCGAAAGGTAAAATCAAAAATCTCTTATTCTCCTTTCAAAGTTTCACCATTTCATGCATATTTTTCTACTCCTACACCATTCTATGGATAGATTATGAATCATATGTTCATACCAATGATATTGATGATGATGGTGGTAAGCTTTCACCCAAAAACAACATGCATGTTACAAATGGTGAAGTCTCATGACCCAAACCTATGTTAAAATCAAAATAACCCACTTTTATACTAGTTTTGTTGGAGATATCACAATATGAACCTAAGATTTCTTTCAAAAACGATTTTTTTTAACTTTTCAAACCAATGCATGGCCTTAAACCAACATGCATGTGTTGATCTTGAAGCCTAGATGTTTGATGACCAAAATATATTGTTAAAAGCTTCAAATTTATGCATGAAAGATTTTAATCTAACAAACTATCGAAAACTCATTATTAACCCAAATTTGATTTTTCCCAGAATCCCAACAACAAAATAAGAAGAAACAAAAGAAACAATTATATAACCTCCATCGTATGGATGTTTTTGGAGGAGTCATTATGGTTTCAAGAAGCCTCCTGGTTGCAGATAAGAAAAAGATTTGAATTAGGAATTAAATCTATTATTTAATTATTCAAATCTAACTTTGTTTACAAGTTACCTAATATATAAATAAGACCCCTTAGCTCCTTAATTTCATGGCTTTTTCCCTTAAAAAAGATAGAGAACAAAATTCTCATCATCTCTTCACTCTCATTCTTCATTCTAAGGTTTTTTGAGTTTTGGGTGTGAGCCAAATTTAGAAATATAGGCTGCTAATAACTCTCTTCCAACCCCAAAAACCATCCTCATCAAGTATGTTCGAAAGGTAAAATCGAAAATCTCTTATTCTCCTTTCAAAGTTTCACCATTTCATGCATATTTTTCTACTCCTACACCATTCTATGGATAGATTATGAATCATATGTTCATACCAATGATATTGATGATGATGGTGGTAAGCTTTCACCCAAAAACAACATGCATGTTACAAATGGTGAAGTCTCATGACCCAAACCTATGTTAAAATCAAAATAACCCACTTTTATACTAGTTTTGTTGGAGATATCACAATATGAACCTAAGATTTCTTTCAAAAACGATTTTTTTTTTACTTTTCAAACCAATGCATGGCCTTAAACCAACATGCATGTGTTGATCTTGAAGCCTAGATGTTTGATGACCAAAATATATTGTTAAAAGCTTCAAATTTATGCATGAAAGATTTTAATCTAACAAACTATCGAAAACTCATTATTAACCCAAATTTGATTTTTCCCAGAATCCCAACAACAAAATAAGAAGAAACAAAAGAAACAATTATATAACCTCCATCGTATGGATGTTTTTGGAGGAGTCATTATGGTTTCAAGAGCCCTCCTGGTTGCAGATAAGAAAAAGATTTGAATTAGGAATTAAATCTATTATTTAATTATTCAAATCTAACTTTGTTTACAAGTTACCTAAACTATAAATAAGACCCCTTAGCTCCTTAATTTCGTGGCTTTTTACCTTAAAAAAGATAGAGAACAAAATTCTCATCATCTCTTCTCTCTCATTCTTCATTCTAAGGTTTCTAGAGTTTTGGGTGTGAGCCAAATTTAGAAATATAGGCTGCTAATAACTCTCTTCCAACCCCAAAAACCATCCTCATCAAGTATGTTCGAAAGGTAAAATCGAAAATTTCTTATTCTTCTTTCAAAGTTTCACCATTTCATGCATATTTTTCTACTCCTACACCATTCTATGGATAGATTATGAATCATATGTTCATACCAATGATATTGATGATGATGGTGGTAAGCTTTCACCCAAAAACAACATGCATGTTACAAATGGTGAAGTCTCATGACCCAAACCTATGTTAAAATCAAAATAACCCACTTTTATACTAGTTTTGTTGGAGATATCACAATATGAACCTAAGATTTCTTTCAAAAACGATTTTTTTTAACTTTTCAAACCAATGCATGGCCTTAAACCAACATGCATGTGTTGATCTTGAAGCCTAGATGTTTGATGACCAAAATATATTGTTAAAAGCTTCAAATTTATGCATGAAAGATTTTAATCTAACAAACTATCGAAATCTCATTATTAACCCAAATTTGATTTTTCCCAGAATCCCAACAACAAAATAAGAAGAAACAAAAGAAACAATTATATAACCTCCATCGTATGGATGTTTTTGGAGGAGTCATTATGGTTTCAAGAACCCTCCTGGTTGCAGATAAGAAAAAGATTTGAATTAGGAATTAAATCTATTATTTAATTATTCAAATCTAACTTTGTTTACAAGTTACCTAAACTATAAATAAGACCCCTTAGCTCCTTAATTTCGTGGCTTTTTACCTTAAAAAAGATAGAGAACAAAATTCTCATCATCTCTTCTCTCTCATTCTTCATTCTAAGGTTTCTAGAGTTTTGGGTGTGAGCCAAATTTAGAAATATAGGCTGCTAATAACTCTCTTCCAACCCCAAAAACCATCCTCATCAAGTATGTTCGAAAGGTAAAATCGAAAATCTCTTATTCTCCTTTCAAAGTTTCACCATTTCATGCATATTGTTCTACTCCTACACCATTCTATGGATAGATTATGAATCATATGTTCATACCAATGATATTGATGATGATGGTGGTAAGCTTTCACCCAAAAACAACATGCATGTTACAAATGGTGAAGTCTCATGACCCAAACCTATGTTAAAATCAAAATAACCCACTTTTATACTAGTTTTGTTGGAGATATCACAATATGAACCTAAGATTTCTTTCAAAAACGATTTTTTTTAACTTTTCAAACCAATGCATGGCCTTAAACCAACATGCATGTGTTGATCTTGAAGCCTAGATGTTTGATGACCAAAATATATTGTTAAAAGCTTCAAATTTATGCATGAAAGATTTTAATCTAACAAACTATCGAAAACTCATTATTAACCCAAATTTGATTTTTCCTAGAATCCCAACAACAAAATAAGAAGAAACAAAAGAAACAATTATATAACCTCCATCGTATGGATGTTTTTGGAGGAGTCATTATGGTTTCAAGAAGCCTCCTGGTTGCAGATAAGAAAAAGATTTGAATTAGGAATTAAATCTATTATTTAATTATTCAAATCTAACTTTGTTTACAAGTTACCTAATATATAAATAAGACCCCTTAGCTCCTTAATTTCGTGGCTTTTTACCTTAAAAAAGATAGAGAACAAAATTCTCATCATCTCTTCTCTCTCATTCTTCATTCTAAGGTTTCTAGAGTTTTGGGTGTGAGCCAAATTTAGAAATATAGGCTGCTAATAACTCTCTTCCAACCCCAAAAACCATCCTCATCAAGTATGTTCGAAAGGTAAAATCGAAAATCTCTTATTCTCCTTTCAAAGTTTCACCATTTCATGCATATTTTTCTACTCCTACACCATTCTATGGATAGATTATGAATTATATGTTCATACCAATGATATTGATGATGATGGTGGTAAGCTTTCACCCAAAAACAACATGCATGTTACAAATGGTGAAGTCTCATGACCCAAACCTATGTTAAAATCAAAATAACCCAATTTTATACTAGTTTTGTTGGAGATATCACAATATGAACCTAAGATTTCTTTCAAAAACGATTTTTTTTTACTTTTCAAACCAATGCATGGCCTTAAACCAACATGCATATGTTGATCTTGAAGCCTAGATGTTTGATGACCAAAATATATTGTTAAAAGCTTCAAATTTATGCATGAAAGATTTTAATCTAACAAACTATCGAAAACTCATTATTAACCCAAATTTGATTTTTCCCAGAATCCCAACAACAAAATAAGAAGAAACAAAAGAAACAATTATATAACCTCCATCGTATGGATGTTTTTGGAGGAGTCATTATGGTTTCAAGAACCCTCCTGGTTGCAGATAAGAAAAAGATTTGAATTAGGAATTAAATATATTATTTAATTATTCAAATCTAACTTTGTTTACAAGTTACCTAAACTATAAATAAGACCCCTTAGCTCCTTAATTTCGTGGCTTTTTACCTTAAAAAAGATAGAGAACAAAATTCTCATCATCTCTTCTCTCTCATTCTTCATTCTAAGGTTTCTAGAGTTTTGGGTGTGAGCCAAATTTAGAAATATAGGCTGCTAATAACTCTCTTCCAACCCCAAAAACCATCCTCATCAAGTATGTTCGAAAGGTAAAATCGAAAATCTCTTATTCTCCTTTCAAAGTTTCACCATTTCATGCATATTTTTCTACTCCTACACCATTCTATGGATAGATTATGAATCATATGTTCATACCAATGATATTGATGATGATGGTGGTAAGCTTTCACCCAAAAACAACATGCATGTTACAAATGGTGAAGTCTCATGACCCAAACCTATGTTAAAATCAAAATAACACACTTTTATACTAGTTTTGTTGGAGATATCACAATATGAACCTAAGATTTCTTTCAAAAACGATTTTTTTTTACTTTTCAAACCAATGCATGGCCTTAAACCAACATGCATGTGTTGATCTTGAAGCCTAGATGTTTGATGACCAAAATATATTGTTAAAAGCTTCAAATTTATGCATGAAAGATTTTAATCTAACAAACTATCGAAAACTCATTATTAACCCAAATTTGATTTTTCCCAGAATCCCAACAACAAAATAAGAAGAAACAAAAGAAACAATTATATAACCTCCATCGTATGGATGTTTTTGGAGGAGTCATTATGGTTTCAAGAACCCTCCTGGTTGCAGATAAGAAAAAGATTTGAATTAGGAATTAAATATATTATTTAATTATTCAAATCTAACTTTGTTTACAAGTTACCTAAACTATAAATAAGACCCCTTAGCTCCTTAATTTCGTGGCTTTTTACCTTAAAAAAGATAGAGAACAAAATTCTCATCATCTCTTCTCTCTCATTCTTCATTCTAAGGTTTCTAGAGTTTTGGGTGTGAGCCAAATTTAGAAATATAGGCTGCTAATAACTCTCTTCCAACCCCAAAAACCATCCTCATCAAGTATGTTCGAAAGGTAAAATCGAAAATCTCTTCTTCTCCTTTCAAAGTTTCACCATTTCATGCATATTTTTCTACTCCTACACCATTCTATGGATAGATTATGAATCATATGTTCATACCAATGATATTGATGATGATGGTGGTAAGCTTTCACCCAAAAACAACATGCATGTTACAAATGGTGAAGTCTCATGACCCAAACCTATGTTAAAATCAAAATAACCCACTTTTATACTAGTTTTGTTGGAGATATCACAATATGAACCTAAGATTTCTTTAAAAAATGATTTTTTTTTACTTTTCAAACCAATGCATGGCCTTAAACCAACATGCATGTGTTGATCTTGAAGCCTAGATGTTTGATGACCAAAATATATTGTTAAAAGCTTCAAATTTATGCATGAAAGATTTTAATCTAACAAACTATCGAAAACTCATTATTAACCCAAATTTGATTTTTCCCATAATCCCAACAACAAAATAAGAAGAAACAAAAGAAACAATTATATAACCTCCATCGTATGGATGTTTTTGGAGGAGTCATTATGGTTTCAAGAAGCCTCCTGGTTGCAGATAAGAAAAAGATTTGAATTAGGAATTAAATCTATTATTTAATTATTCAAATATAACTTTGTTTACAAGTTACCTAAACTATAAATAAGACCCCTTAGCTCCTTAATTTCGTGGCTTTTTACCTTAAAAAAGATAGAGAACAAAATTCTCATCATCTCTTCTCTCTCATTCTTCATTCTAAGGTTTCTAGAGTTTTGGGTGTGAGCCAAATTTAGAAATATAGGCTGCTAATAACTCTCTTCCAACCCCAAAAACCATCCTCATCAAGTATGTTCGAAAGGTAAAATCGAAAATCTCTTATTCTCCTTTCAAAGTTTCACCATTTCATGCATATTTTTCTACTCCTACACCATTCTATGGATAGATTATGAATCATATGTTCATACCAATGATATTGATGATGATGGTGGTAAGCTTTCACCCAAAAACAACATGCATGTTACAAATGGTGAAGTCTCATGACCCAAACCTATGTTAAAATCAAAATAACCCACTTTTATACTAGTTTTGTTGGAGATATCACAATATGAACCTAAGATTTCTTTCAAAAACGATTTTTTTTTTACTTTTCAAACCAATGCATGGCCTTAAACCAACATGCATGTGTTGATCTTGAAGCCTAGATGTTTGATGACCAAAATATATTGTTAAAAGCTTCAAATTTATGCATAAAAGATTTTAATCTAACAAACTATCGAAAACTCATTATTAACCCAAATTTGATTTTTCCCAGAATCCCAACAACAAAATAAGAAGAAACAAAAGAAACAATTATATAACCTCCATCATATGGATGTTTTTGGAGGAGTCATTATGGTTTCAAGAACCCTCCTGGTTGCAGATAAGAAAAAGATTTGAATTAGGAATTAAATATATTATTTAATAATTCAAATCTAACTTTGTTTAGAAGTTACCTAAACTACAAATAAGACCCCTTAGCTCCTTAATTTCGTGGCTTTTTACCTTAAAAAAGATAGAGAACAAAATTCTCATCATCTCTTCTCTCTCATTCTTCATTCTAAGGTTTCTAGAGTTTTGGGTGTGAGCCAAATTTAGAAATATAGGCTGCTAATAACTCTCTTCCAACCCCAAAAACCATCCTCATCAAGTATGTTCGAAAGGTAAAATCGAAAATCTCTTATTCTCCTTTCAAAGTTTCACCATTTCATGCATATTTTTCTACTCCTACACCATTCTATGGATAGATTACGAATCATATGTTCATACCAATGATATTGATGATGATGGTGGTATGCTTTCACCCAAAAACAACATGCATGTTACAAATGGTGAAGTCTCATGACCCAAACCTATGTTAAAATCAAAATAACCCACTTTTATACTAGTTTTGTTGGAGATATCACAATATGAACCCAAGATTTCTTTCAAAAACGATTTTTTTTTTACTTTTCAAACCAATGCATGGCCTTAAACCAACATGCATGTGTTGATCTTGAAGCCTAGATGTTTGATGACCAAAATATATTGTTAAAAGCTTCAAATTTATGCATGAAAGATTTTAATCTAACAAACTATCGAAAACTCATTATTAACCCAAATTTGATTTTTCCCAGAATCCCAACAACAAAATAAGAAGAAACAAAAGAAACAATTATATAACCTCCATCGTATGGATGTTTTTGGAGGAGTCATTATGGTTTCAAGAAGCCTCCTGGTTGCAGATAAGAAAAAGATTTGAATTAGGAATTAAATCTATTATTTAATTATTCAAATCTAACTTTGTTTACAAGTTACCTAAACTATAAATAAGACCCCTTAGCTCCTTAATTTCGTGGCTTTTTACCTTAAAAAAGATAGAGAACAAAATTCTCATCATCTCTTCTCTCTCATTCTTCATTCTAAGGTTTCTAGAGTTTTGGGTGTGAGCCAAATTTAGAAATATAGGCTGCTAATAACTCTCTTCCAACCCCAAAAACCATCCTCATCAAGTATGTTCGAAAGGTAAAATCGAAAATCTCTTATTCTCCTTTCAAAGTTTCACCATTTCATGCATATTTTTCTACTCCTACACCATTCTATGGATAGATTATGAATCATATGTTCATACCAATGATATTGATGATGATGGTGGTATGCTTTCACCCAAAAACAACATGCATGTTACAAATGGTGAAGTCTCATGACCCAAACCTATGTTAAAATCAAAATAACCCACTTTTATACTAGTTTTGTTGGAGATATCACAATATGAACCCAAGATTTCTTTCAAAAACGATTTTTTTTTTACTTTTCAAACCAATGCACGGCCTTAAACCAACATGCATGTGTTGATCTTGAAGCCTAGATGTTTGATGACCAAAATATATTGTTAAAAGCTTCAAATTTATGCATGAAAGATTTTAATCTAACAAACTATCGAAAACTCATTATTAACCCAAATTTGATTTTTCCCAGAATCCCAACAACAAAATAAGAAGAAACAAAAGAAACAATTATATAACCTCCATCGTATGGATGTTTTTGGAGGAGTCATTATGGTTTCAAGAAGCCTCCTGGTTGCAGATAAGAAAAAGATTTGAATTAGGAATTAAATCTATTATTTAATTATTCAAATCTAACTTTGTTTACAAGTTACCTAAACTATAAATAAGACCCCTTAGCTCCTTAATTTCGTGGCTTTTTACCTTAAAAAAGATAGAGAACAAAATTCTCATCATCTCTTCTCTCTCATTCTTCATTCTAAGGTTTCTAGAGTTTTGGGTGTGAGCCAAATTTAGAAATATAGGCTGCTAATAACTCTCTTCCAACCCCAAAAACCATCCTCATCAAGTATGTTCGAAAGGTAAAATCGAAAATCTCTTATTCTCCTTTCAAAGTTTCACCATTTCATGCATATTTTTCTACTCCTACACCATTCTATGGATAGATTATGAATCATATGTTCATACCAATGATATTGATGATGATGGTGGTATGCTTTCACCCAAAAACAACATGCATGTTACAAATGGTGAAGTCTCATGACCCAAACCTATGTTAAAATCAAAATAACCCACTTTTATACTAGTTTTGTTGGAGATATCACAATATGAACCCAAGATTTCTTTCAAAAACGATTTTTTTTTTTACTTTTCAAACCAATGCACGGCCTTAAACCAACATGCATGTGTTGATCTTGAAGCCTAGATGTTTGATGACCAAAATATATTGTTAAAAGCTTCAAATTTATGCATGAAAGATTTTAATCTAACAAACTATCGAAAACTCATTATTAACCCAAATTTGATTTTTCCCAGAATCCCAACAACAAAATAAGAAGAAACAAAAGAAACAATTATATAACCTCCATCGTATGGATGTTTTTGGAGGAGTCATTATGGTTTCAAGAAGCCTCCTGGTTGCAGATAAGAAAAAGATTTGAATTAGGAATTAAATCTATTATTTAATTATTCAAATCTAACTTTGTTTACAAGTTACCTAAACTATAAATAAGACCCCTTAGCTCCTTAATTTCGTGGCTTTTTACCTTAAAAAAGATAGAGAACAAAATTCTCATCATCTCTTCTCTCTCATTCTTCATTCGAAGGTTTCTAGAGTTTTGGGTGTGAGCCAAATTTAGAAATATAGGCTGCTAATAACTCTCTTCCAACCCCAAAAACCATCCTCATCAAGTATGTTCGAAAGGTAAAATCGAAAATCTCTAATTCTCCTTTCAAAGTTTCACCATTTCATGCATATTTTTCTACTCCTACACCATTCTATGGATAGATTATGAATCATATGTTCATACCAATGATATTGATGATGATGGTGGTAAGCTTTCACCCAAAAACAACATGCATGTTACAAATGGTGAAGTCTCATGACCCAAACCTATGTTAAAATCAAAATAACCCACTTTTATACTAGTTTTGTTGGAGATATCACAATATGAACCTAAGATTTCTTTCAAAAACGATTTTTTTTACTTTTCAAACCAATGCATGGCCTTAAACCAACATGCATGTGTTGATCTTGAAGCCTAGATGTTTGATGACCAAAATATATTGTTAAAAGCTTCAAATTTATGCATGAAAGATTTTAATCTAACAAACTATCGAAAACTCATTATTAACCCAAATTTGATTTTTCCCAGAATCCCAACAACAAAATAAGAAGAAACAAAAGAAACAATTATATAACCTCCATCGTATGGATGTTTTTGGAGGAGTCATTATGGTTTCAAGAAGCCTCCTGGTTGCAGATAAGAAAAAGATTTGAATTAGGAATTAAATCTATTATTTAATTATTCAAATCTAACTTTGTTTACAAGTTACCTAAGCTATAAATAAGACCCTTTAGCTCCTTAATTTCGTGGCTTTTTACCTTAAAAAAGATAGAGAACAAAATTCTCATCATCTCTTCTCTCTCATTCTTCATTCTAAGGTTTCTAGAGTTTTGGGTGTGAGCCAAATTTAGAAATATAGGCTGCTAATAACTCTCTTCCAACCCCAAAAACCATCCTCATCAAGTATGTTCGAAAGGTAAAATCGAAAATCTCTTATTCTCCTTTCAAAGTTTCACCATTTCATGCATATTTTTCTACTCCTACACCATTCTATGGATAGATTATGAATCATATGTTCATACCAATGATATTGATGATGATGGTGGTATGCTTTCACCCAAAAACAACATGCATGTTACAAATGGTGAAGTCTCATGACCCAAACCTATGTTAAAATCAAAATAACCCACTTTTATACTAGTTTTGTTGGAGATATCACAATATGAACCCAAGATTTCTTTCAAAAACGATTTTTTTTTTTACTTTTCAAACCAATGCATGGCCTTAAACCAACATGCATGTGTTGATCTTGAAGTCTAGATGTTTGATGACCAAAATATATTGTTAAAAGCTTCAAATTTATGCATGAAAGATTTTAATCTAACAAACTATCGAAAACTCATTATTAACCCAAATTTGATTTTTCCCAGAATCCCAACAACAAAATAAGAAGAAACAAAAGAAACAATTATATAACCTCCATCGTATGGATGTTTTTGGAGGAGTCATTATGGTTTCAAGAAGCCTCCTGGTTGCAGATAAGAAAAAGATTTGAATTAGGAATTAAATCTATTATTTAATTATTCAAATCTAACTTTGTTTACAAGTTACCTAAACTATAAATAAGACCCCTTAGCTCCTTAATTTCGTGGCTTTTTACCTTAAAAAAGATAGAGAACAAAATTCTCATCATCTCCTCTCTCTCATTCTTCATTCGAAGGTTTCTAGAGTTTTGGGTGTGAGCCAAATTTAGAAATATAGGCTGCTAATAACTCTCTTCCAACCCCAAAAACCATCCTCATCAAGTATGTTCGAAAGGTAAAATCGAAAATCTCTTATTCTCCTTTCAAAGTTTCACCATTTCATGCATATTTTTCTACTCCTACACCATGCTATGGATAGATTATGAATCATATGTTCATACCAATGATATTGATGATGATGGTGGTAAGCTTTCACCCAAAAACAACATGCATGTTACAAATGGTGAAGTCTCATGACCCAAACCTATGTTAAAATCAAAATAACCCACTTTTATACTAGTTTTGTTGGAGATATCACAATATGAACCCAAGATTTCTTTCAAAAACGATTTTTTTTTTACTTTTCAAACCAATGCATGGCCTTAAACCAACATGCATGTGTTGATCTTGAAGCCTAGATGTTTGATGACCAAAATATATTGTTAAAAGCTTCAAATTTATGCATGAAAGATTTTAATCTAACAAACTATCGAAAACTCATTATTAACCCAAATTTGATTTTTCCCAGAATCCCAACAACAAAATAAGAAGAAACAAAAGAAACAATTATATAACCTCCATCGTATGGATGTTTTTGGAGGAGTCATTATGGTTTCAAGAAGCCTCCTGGTTGCAGATAAGAAAAAGATTTGAATTAGGAATTAAATCTATTATTTAATTATTCAAATCTAACTTTGTTTACAAGTTACCTAAACTATAAATAAGACCCCTTAGCTCCTTAATTTCGTGGCTTTTTACCTTAAAAAAGATAGAGAACAAAATTCTCATCATCTCTTCTCTCTCATTCTTCATTCGAAGGTTTCTAGAGTTTTGGGTGTGAGCCAAATTTAGAAATATAGGCTGCTAATAACTCTCTTCCAACCCCAAAAACCATCCTCATCAAGTATGTTCGAAAGGTAAAATCGAAAATCTCTTATTCTCCTTTCAAAGTTTCACCATTTCATGCATATTTTTCTACTCCTACACCATGCTATGGATAGATTATGAATCATATGTTCATACCAATGATATTGATGATGATGGTGGTAAGCTTTCACCCAAAAACAACATGCATGTTACAAATGGTGAAGTCTCATGACCCAAACCTATGTTAAAATCAAAATAACCCACTTTTATACTAGTTTTGTTGGAGATATCACAATATGAACCCAAGATTTCTTTCAAAAACTATTTTTTTTTACTTTTCAAACCAATGCATGGCCTTAAACCAACATGCATGTGTTGATCTTGAAGCCTAGATGTTTGATGACCAAAATATATTGTTAAAAGCTTCAAATTTATGCATGAAAGATTTTAATCTAACAAACTATCGAAAACTCATTATTAACCCAAATTTGACTTTTCCCAGAATCCTAACAACAAAATAAGAAGAAACAAAAGAAACAATTATATAACCTCCATCGTATGGATGTTTTTGGAGGAGTCATTATGGTTTCAAGAACCCTCCTGGTTGCAGATAAGAAAAAGATTTGAATTAGGAATTAAATCTATTATTTAATTATTCAAATCTAACTTTGTTTACAAGTTACCTAAACTATAAATAAGACCCCTTAGCTCCTTAATTTCGTGGCTTTTTACCTTAAAAAAGATAGAGAACAAAATTCTCATCATCTCTTCTCTCTCATTCTTCATTCTAAGGTTTCTAGAGTTTTGGGTGTGAGCCAAATTTAGAAATATAGGCTGCTAATAACTCTCTTCCAACCCCAAAAACCATCCTCATCAAGTATGTTCGAAAGGTAAAATCGAAAATCTCTTATTCTCCTTTCAAAGTTTCACCATTTCATGCATATTTTTCTACTCCTACACCATTCTATGGATAGATTATGAATCGTATGTTCATACCAATGATATTGATGATGATGGTGGTAAGCTTTCACCCAAAAACAACATGCATGTTACAAATGGTGAAGTCTCATGACCCAAACCTATGTTAAAATCAAAATAACCCACTTTTATACTAGTTTTGTTGGAGATATCACAATATGAACCTAAGATTTCTTTCAAAAACGATTTTTTTTTTACTTTTCAAACCAATGCATGGCCTTAAACCAACATGCATGTGTTGATCTTGAAGCCTTGATGTTTGATGACCAAAATATATTGTTAAAAGCTTCAAATTTATGCATGAAAGATTTTAATCTAACAAACTATCGAAATCTCATTATTAACCCAAATTTGATTTTTCCCAGAATCCCAACAACAAAATAAGAAGAAACAAAAGAAACAATTATATTACCTCCATCGTATGGATGTTTTTGGAGGAGTCATTATGGTTTCAAGAACCCTCCTGGTTGCAGATAAGAAAAAGATTTGAATTAGGAATTAAATCTATTATTTAATTATTCAAATCTAACTTTGTTTACAAGTTACCTAAACTATAAATAAGACCCCTTAGCTCCTTAATTTCGTGGCTTTTTACCTTAAAAAAGATAGAGAACAAAATTCTCATCATCTCTTCTCTCTCGTTCTTCATTCTAAGGTTTCTAGAGTTTTGGGTGTGAGCCAAATTTAGAAATATAGGCTGCTAATAACTCTCTTCCAACCCCAAAAACCATCCTCATCAAGTATGTTCGAAAGGTAAAATCGAAAATCTCTTATTCTCCTTTCAAAGTTTCACCATTTCATCCATATTTTTCTACTCCTACACCATTCTATGGATAAATTATGAATCATATGTTCATACCAATGACATTGATGATGATGGTGGTAAGCTTTCACCCAAAAACAACATGCATGTTACAAATGGTGAAGTCTCATGACCCAAACCTATGTTAAAATCAAAATAACCCACTTTTATACTAGTTTTGTTGGAGATATCACAATATGAACCTAAGATTTCTTTCAAAAACGATTTTTTTTTTACTTTTCAAACCAATGCATGGCCTTAAACCAACATGCATGTGTTGATCTTGAAGCCTAGATGTTTGATGACCAAAATATATTGTTAAAAGCTTCAAATTTATGCATGAAAGATTTTAATCTAACAAACTATCGAAAACTCATTATTAACCCAAATTTGATTTTTCCCAGAATCCCAACAACAAAATAAGAAGAAACAAAAGAAACAATAATATAACCTCCATCGTATGGATGTTTTTGGAGGAGTCATTATGGTTTCAAGAAGCCTCCTGGTTGCAGATAAGAAAAAGATTTGAATTAGGAATTAAATCTATTATTTAATTATTCAAATCTAACTTTGTTTACAAGTTACCTAATATATAAATAAGACCCCTTAGCTCCTTAATTTCGTGGCTTTTTCCCTTAAAAAAGATAGAGAACAAAATTCTCATCATCTCTTCAGTCTCATTCTTCATTCTAAGGTTTCTAGAGTTTTGGGTGTGAGCCAAATTTAGAAATATAGGCTGCTAATAACTCTCTTCCAACCCCAAAAACCATCCTCATCAAGTATGTTCGAAAGGTAAAATCGAAAATCTTTTATTCTCCTTTCAAAGTTTCACCATTTTATGCATATTTTTCTACTCCTACACCATTCTATGGATAGATTATGAATCATATGTTCATACCAATGATATTGATGATGATGGTGGTAAGCTTTCACCCAAAAACAACATGCATGTTACAAATGGTGAAGTCTCATGACCCAAACCTATGTTAAAATCAAAATAACCCACTTTTATACTAGTTTTGTTGGAGATATCACAATATGAACCCAAGATTTCTTTCAAAAACGATTTTTTTTTTACTTTTCAAACCAATGCATGGCCTTAAACCAACATGCATGTGTTGATCTTGAAGCCGAGATGTTTGATGACCAAAATATATTCTTAAAAGCTTCAAATTTATGCATGAAAGATTTTAATCTAACAAACTATCGAAAACTCATTATTAACCCAAATTTGATTTTTCCCAGAATCCCAACAACAAAATAAGAAGAAACAAAAGAAACAATTATATAACCTCCATCGTATGGATGTTTTTGGAGGAGTCATTATGGTTTCAAGAAGCCTCCTGGTTGCAGATAAGAAAAAGATTTGAATTAGGAATTAAATCTATTATTTAATTATTCAAATCTAACTTTGTTTACAAGTTACCTAAACTATAAATAAGACCCCTTAGCTCCTTAATTTCGTGGCTTTTTACCTTAAAAAAGATAGAGAACAAAATTCTCATCATCTCTTCTCTCTCATTCTTCATTCTAAGGTTTCTAGAGTTTTGGGTGTGAGCCAAATTTAGAAATATAGGCTGCTAATAACTCTCTTCCAACCCCAAAAACCATCCTCATCAAGTATGTTCGAAAGGTAAAATCGAAAATCTCTTATTCTCCTTTCAAAGTTTCACCATTTCATGCATATTTTTCTACTCCTACACCATTCTATGGATAGATTATGAATCATATGTTCATACCAATGATATTGATGATGATGGTGGTAAGCTTTCACCCAAAAACAACATGCATGTTACAAATGGTGAAGTCTCATGACCCAAACCTATGTTAAAATCAAAATAACCCACTTTTATACTAGTTTTGTTGGAGATATCACAATATGAACCTAAGATTTCTTTCAAAAACGATTTTTTTTTTTACTTTTCAAACCAATGCATGGCCTTAAACCAACATGCATGTGTTGATCTTGAAGCCTAGATGTTTGATGACCAAAATATATTGTTAAAAGCTTCAAATTTATGCATGAAAGATTTTAATCTAACAAACTATCGAAATCTCATTATTAACCCAAATTTGATTTTTCCCAGAATCCCAACAACAAAATAAGAAGAAACAAAAGAAACAATTATATAACCTCCATCGTATGGATGTTTTTGGAGGAGTCCTTATGGTTTCAAGAACCCTCCTGGTTGCAGATAAGAAAAAGATTTGAATTAGGAATTAAATCTATTATTTAATTATTCAAATCTAACTTTGTTTACAAGTTACCTAAACTATAAATAAGACCCCTTAGCTCCTTAATTTCGTGGCTTTTTACCTTAAAAAGATAGAGAACAAAATTCTCATCATCTTTTCTCTCTCATTCTTCATTCTAAGGTTTCTAGAGTTTTGGGTGTGAGCCAAATTTAGAAATATAGGCTGCTAATAACTCTCTTCCAACCCCAAAAACCATCCTCATCAAGTATGTTCAAAAGGTAAAATCGAAAATCTCTTATTCTCCTTTCAAAGTTTCACCATTTCATGCATATTTTTCTACTCCTACACCATTCTATGGATAAATTATGAATCATATGTTCATACCAATGATATTGATGATGATGGTGGTAAGCTTTCACCCAAAAACAACATGCATGTTACAAATGGTGAAGTCTCATGACCCAAACCTATGTTAAAATCAAAATAACCCACTTTTATACTAGTTTTGTTGGAGATATCACAATATGAACCTAAAATTTCTTTCAAAAACGATTATTTTTTTTACTTTTCAAACCAATGCATGGCCTTAAACCAACATGCATGTGTTGATCTTGAAGCCTAGATGTTTGATGACCAAAATATATTGTTAAAAGCTTCAAATTTATGCATGAAAGATTTTAATCTAACAAACTATCGAAAACTCATTATTAACCCAAATTTGATTTTTCCCAGAATCCCAACAACAAAATAAGAAGAAACAAAAGAAACAATTATATAACCTCCATCGTATGGATGTTTTTGGAGGAGTCATTATGGTTTCAAGAAGCCTCCTGGTTGCAGATAAGAAAAAGATTTGAATTAGGAATTAAATCTATTATTTAATTATTCAAATCTAACTTTGTTTACAAGTTACCTAAACTATAAATAAGACCCCTTAGCTCCTTAATTTCGTGGATTTTTACCTTAAAAAAGATAGAGAACAAAATTCTCATCATCTCTTCTCTCTCATTCTTCATTCTAAGGTTTCTAGAGTTTTGGGTGTGAGCCAAATTTAGAAATATAGGTTGCTAATAACTCTCTTCCAACCCCAAAAACCATCCTCATCAAGTATGTTCGAAAGGTAAAATCGAAAATCTCTTATTCTCCTTTCAAAGTTTCACCATTTCATGCATATTTTTCTACTCCTACACCATTCTATGGATAGATTATGAATCATATGTTCATACCAATGATATTGATGATGATGGTGGTAAGCTTTCACCCAAAAACAACATGCATGTTACAAATGGTGAAGTCTCATGACCCAAACCTATGTTAAAATCAAAATAACCCACTTTTATACTAGTTTTGTTGGAGATATCACAATATGAACCTAAGATTTCTTTCAAAAACGATTTTTTTTTTACTTTTCAAACCAATGCATGGCCTTAAACCAACATGCATGTGTTGATCTTGAAGCCTAGATGTTTGATGACCAAAATATATTGTTAAAAGCTTCAAATTTATGCATGAAAGATTTTAATCTAACAAACTATCGAAAACTCATTATTAACCCAAATTTGATTTTTCCCAGAATCCCAACAACAAAATAAGAAGAAACAAAAGAAACAATAATATAACCTCCATCGTATGGATGTTTTTGGAGGAGTCATTATGGTTTCAAGAACCCTCCTGGTTGCAGATAAGAAAAAGATTTGAATTAGGAATTAAATCTATTATTTAATTATTCAAATCTAACTTTGTTTACAAGTTACCTAATATATAAATAAGACCCCTTAGCTCCTTAATTTCGTGGCTTTTTACCTTAAAAAAGATAGGGAACAAAATTCTCATCATCTCTTCTCTCTCATTCTTCATTCTAAGGTTTCTAGAGTTTTGGGTGTGAGCCAAATTTAGAAATATAGGCTGCTAATAACTCTCTTCCAACCCCAAAAACCATCCTCATCAAGTATGTTCGAAAGGTAAAATCGAAAATCTCTTATTCTCCTTTCAAAGTTTCACCATTTCATGCATATTTTTCTACTCCTACACCATTCTATGGATAGATTATGAATCATATGTTCATACCAATGATATTGATGATGATGGTGGTAAGCTTTCACCCAAAAACAACATGCATGTTACAAATGATGAAGTCTCATGACCCAAACCTATGTTAAAATCAAAATAACCCACTTTTATACTAGTTTTGTTGGAGATATCACAATATGAACCTAAGATTTCTTTCAAAAACGATTTTTTTTTACTTTTCAAACCAATGCATGGCCTTAAACCAACATGCATGTGTTGATCTTGAAGCCTAGATGTTTGATGACCAAAATATATTGTTAAAAGCTTCAAATTTATGCATGAAAGATTTTAATCTAACAAACTATCGAAAACTCATTATTAACCCAAATTTGATTTTTGCCAGAATCCCAAGAACAAAATAAGAAGAAACAAAAGAAACAATTATATAACCTCCATCGTATGGATGTTTTTGGAGGAGTCATTATGGTTTCAAGAAGCCTCCTGGTTGCAGATAAGAAAAAGATTTGAATTAGGAATTAAATCTATTATTTAATTATTCAAATCTAACTTTGTTTACAAGTTACCTAAACTATAAATAAGACCCCTTAGCTCCTTAATTTCGTGGCTTTTTCCCTTAAAAAAGATAGAGAACAAAATTCTCATCATCTCTTCTCTCTCATTCTTCATTCTAAGGTTTCTAGAGTTTTGGGTGTGAGCCAAATTTAGAAATATAGGCTGCTAATAACTCTCTTCCAACCCCAAAAACCATCCTCATCAAGTATGTTCGAAAGGTAAAATCGAAAATCTCTTATTCTCCTTTCAAAGTTTCACCATTTCATGCATATTTTTCTACTCCTACACCATTCTATGGATAGATTACGAATCATATGTTCATACCAATGATATTGATGATGATGGTGGTATGCTTTCACCCAAAAACAACATGCATGTTACAAATGGTGAAGTCTCATGACCCAAACCTATGTTAAAATCAAAATAACCCACTTTTATACTAGTTTTGTTGGAGATATCACAATATGAACCTAAGATTTTTTCAAAAACGATTTTTTTTTTTACTTTTCAAACCAATGCATGGCCTTAAACCAACATGCATGTGTTGATCTTGAAGCCTAGATGTTTGATGACCAAAATATATTGTTAAAAGCTTCAAATTTATGCATGAAAGATTTTAATCTAACAAACTATCGAAAACTCATTATTAACCCAAATTTGATTTTTCCCAGAATCCCAACAACAAAATAAGAAGAAACAAAAGAAACAATAATATAACCTCCATCGTATGGATGTTTTTGGAGGAGTCATTATGGTTTCAAGAAGCCTCCTGGTTGCAGATAAGAAAAAGATTTGAATTAGGAATTAAATCTATTATTTAATTATTCAAATCTAACTTTGTTTACAAGTTACCTAATATATAAATAAGACCCCTTAGCTCCTTAATTTCGTGGCTTTTTACCTTAAAAAAGATAGAGAACAAAATTCTCATCATCTCTTCAGTCTCATTCTTCATTCTAAGGTTTCTAGAGTTTTGGGTGTGAGCCAAATTTAGAAATATAGGCTGCTAATAACTCTCTTCCAACCCCAAAAACCATCCTCATCAAGTATGTTCGAAAGGTAAAATCGAAAATCTCTTATTCTCCTTTCAAAGTTTCACCATTTCATGCATATTTTTCTACTCCTACACCATTCTATGGATAGATTATGAATCATATGTTCATACCAATGATATTCATGATGATGGTGGTAAGCTTTCACCCAAAAACAACATGCATGTTACAAATGGTGAAGTCTCATGACCCAAACCTATGTTAAAATCAAAATAACCCACTTTTATACTAGTTTTGTTGGAGATATCACAATATGAACCTAAGATTTCTTTCAAAAACGATTTTTTTTTACTTTTCAAACCAATGCATGGCCTTAAACCAACATGCATGTGTTGATCTTGAAGCCTAGATGTTTGATGACCAAAATATATTGTTAAAAGCTTCAAATTTATGCATGAAAGATTTTAATCTAACAAACTATCGAAAACTCATTATTAACCCAAATTTGATTTTTGCCAGAATCCCAACAACAAAATAAGAAGAAACAAAAGAAACAATTATATAACCTCCATCGTATGGATGTTTTTGGAGGAGTCATTATGGTTTCAAGAAGCCTCCTGGTTGCAGATAAGAAAAAGATTTGAATTAGGAATTAAATCTATTATTTAATTATTCAAATCTAACTTTGTTTACAAGTTACCTAAACTATAAATAAGACCCCTTAGCTCCTTAATTTCGTGGCTTTTTCCCTTAAAAAAGATAGAGAACAAAATTCTCATCATCTCTTCTCTCTCATTCTTCATTCTAAGGTTTCTAGAGTTTTGGGTGTGAGCCAAATTTAGAAATATAGGCTGCTAATAACTCTCTTCCAACCCCAAAAACCATCCTCATCAAGTATGTTCGAAAGGTAAAATCGAAAATCTCTTATTCTCCTTTCAAAGTTTCACCATTTCATGCATATTTTTCTACTCCTACACCATTCTATGGATAGATTATGAATCATATGTTCATACCAATGATATTCATGATGATGGTGGTAAGCTTTCACCCAAAAACAACATGCATGTTACAAATGGTGAAGTCTCATGACCCAAACCTATGTTAAAATCAAAATAACCCACTTTTATACTAGTTTTGTTGGAGATATCACAATATGAACCTAAGATTTCTTTCAAAAACGATTTTTTTTTACTTTTCAAACCAATGCATGGCCTTAAACCAACATGCATGTGTTGATCTTGAAGCCTAGATGTTTGATGACCAAAATATATTGTTAAAAGCTTCAAATTTATGCATGAAAGATTTTAATCTAACAAACTATCGAAAACTCATTATTAACCCAAATTTGATTTTTGCCAGAATCCCAACAACAAAATAAGAAGAAACAAAAGAAACAATTATATAACCTCCATCGTATGGATGTTTTTGGAGGAGTCATTATGGTTTCAAGAAGCCTCCTGGTTGCAGATAAGAAAAAGATTTGAATTAGGAATTAAATCTATTATTTAATTATTCAAATCTAACTTTGTTTACAAGTTACCTAAACTATAAATAAGACCCCTTAGCTCCTTAATTTCGTGGCTTTTTCCCTTAAAAAAGATAGAGAACAAAATTCTCATCATCTCTTCTCTCTCATTCTTCATTCTAAGGTTTCTAGAGTTTTGGGTGTGAGCCAAATTTAGAAATATAGGCTGCTAATAACTCTCTTCCAACCCCAAAAACCATCCTCATCAAGTATGTTCGAAAGGTAAAATCGAAAATCTCTTATTCTCCTTTCAAAGTTTCACCATTTCATGCATATTTTTCTACTCCTACACCATTCTATGGATAGATTATGAATCATATGTTCATACCAATGATATTGATGATGATGGTGGTAAGCTTTCACCCAAAAAGAACATGCATGTTACAAATGGTGAAGTCTCATGACCCAAACCTATGTTAAAATCAAAATAACCCACTTTTATACTAGTTTTGTTGGAGATATCACAATATGAACCTAAGATTTCTTTCAAAAACGATTTTTTTTTTTTACTTTTCAAACCAATGCATGGCCTTAAACCAACATGCATGTGTTGATCTTGAAGCCTAGATGTTTGATGACCAAAATCTATTGTTAAAAGCTTCAAATTTATGCATGAAAGATTTTAATCTAACAAACTATCGAAAACTCATTATTAACCCAAATTTGATTTTTCCCAGAATCCCAACAATAAAATAAGAAGAAACAAAAGAAACAATAATATAACCTCCATCGTATGGATGTTTTTGGAGGAGTCATTATGGTTTCAAGAAGCCTCCTGGTTGCAGATAAGAAAAAGATTTGAATTAGGAATTAAATCTATTATTTAATTATTCAAATCTAACTTTGTTTACAAGTTACCTAATATATAAATAAGACCCCTTAGCTCCTTAATTTCGTGGCTTTTTACCTTAAAAAAGATAGAGAACAAAATTCTCATCATCTCTTCAGTCTCATTCTTCATTCTAAGGTTTCTAGAGTTTTGGGTGTGAGCCAAATTTAGAAATATAGGCTGCTAATAACTCTCTTCCAACCCCAAAAACCATCCTCATCAAGTATGTTCGAAAGGTAAAATCGAAAATCTCTTATTCTCCTTTCAAAGTTTCACCATTTCATGCATATTTTTCTACTCCTACACCATTCTATGGATAGATTATGAATCATATGTTCATACCAATGATATTCATGATGATGGTGGTAAGCTTTCACCCAAAAACAACATGCATGTTACAAATGGTGAAGTCTCATGACCCAAACCTATGTTAAAATCAAAATAACCCACTTTTATACTAGTTTTGTTGGAGATATCACAATATGAACCTAAGATTTCTTTCAAAAACGATTTTTTTTTACTTTTCAAACCAATGCATGGCCTTAAACCAACATGCATGTGTTGATCTTGAAGCCTAGATGTTTGATGACCAAAATATATTGTTAAAAGCTTCAAATTTATGCATGAAAGATTTTAATCTAACAAACTATCGAAAACTCATTATTAACCCAAATTTGATTTTTCCCAGAATCCCAACAACAAAATAAGAAGAAACAAAAGAAATAATTATATAACCTCCATCGTATGGATGTTTTTGGAGGAGTCATTATGGTTTCAAGAAGCCTCCTGGTTGCAGATAAGAAAAAGATTTGAATTAGGAATTAAATCTATTATTTAATTATTCAAATCTAACTTTGTTTACAAGTTACCTAAACTATAAACAAGACCCCTTAGCTCCTTAATTTCGTGGCTTTTTACCTTAAAAAAGATAGGGAACAAAATTCTCATCATCTCTTCTCTCTCATTCTTCATTCTAAGGTTTCTAGAGTTTTGGGTGTGAGCCAAATTTAGAAATATAGGCTGCTAATAACTCTCTTCCAACCCCAAAAACCATCCTCATCAAGTATGTTCGAAAGGTAAAATCGAAAATCTCTTATTCTCCTTTCAAAGTGTCACCATTTCATGCATATTTTTCTACTCCTACACCATTCTATGGATAGATTATGAATCATATGTTCATACCAATGATATTGATAATGATGGTGGTAAGCTTTCACCTAAAAACAACATGCATGTTACAAATGGTGAAGTCTCATGACCCAAACCTATATTAAAATCAAAATAACCCACTTTTATACTAGTTTTGTTGGAGATATCACAATATGAACCTAAGATTTCTTTCAAAAACGATTTTTTTTTTTACTTTTCAAACCAATGCATGGCCTTAAACCAACATGCATGTGTTGATCTTGAAGCCTAGATGTTTGATGACCAAAATATATTGTTAAAAGCTTCAAATTTATGCATGAAAGATTTTAATCTAACAAACTATCGAAATCTCATTATTAACCCAAATTTGATTTTTCCCAGAATCCCAACAACAAAATAAGAAGAAACAAAAGAAACAATTATATAACCTCCATCGTATGGATGTTTTTGGAGGAGTCATTATGGTTTCAAGAACCCTCCTGGTTGCAGATAAGAAAAAGATTTGAATTAGGAATTAAATCTATTATTTAATTATTCAAATCTAACTTTGTTTACAAGTTACCTAAACTATAAATAAGACCCCCTAGCTCCTTAATTTCGTGGCTTTTTACGTTAAAAAAGATAGAGAACAAAATTCTCATCATCTCTTCTCTCTCATTCTTCATTCTAAGGTTTCTAGAATTTTGGGTGTGAGCCAAATTTAGAAATATAGGCTGCTAATAACTCTCTTCCAACCCCAAAAACCATCCTCATCAAGTATGTTCGAAAGGTAAAATCGAAAATCTCTTATTCTCCTTTCAAAGTTTCACCATTTCATGCATATTTTTCTACTCCTACACCATTCTATGGATAGATTATGAATCATATGCTCATACCAATGATATTGATGATGATGGTGGTAAGCTTTCACCCAAAAACAACATGCATGTTACAAATGGTGAAGTCTCATGACCCAAACCTATGTTAAAATCAAAATAACCCACTTTTATACTAGTTTTGTTGGAGATATCACAATATGAACCTAAGATTTCTTTCAAAAACGATTTTTTTTTACTTTTCAAACCAATGCATGGCCTTAAACCAACATGCATCTGTTGATCTTGAAGCCTAGATGTTTGATGACCAAAATATATTGTTAAAAGCTTCAAATTTATGCATGAAAGATTTTAATCTAACAAACTATCGAAAACTCATTATTAACTTTTCCCAGAATCCCAACAACAAAATAAGAAGAAACAAAAGAAACAATTATATAACCTCCATCGTATGGATGTTTTTGGAGGAGTCATTATGGTTTCAAGAAGCCTCCTGGTTGCAGATAAGAAAAAGATTTGAATTAGGAATTAAATCTATTATTTAAGTATTCAAATCTAACTTTGTTTACAAGTTACCTAAACTATAAATAAGACCCCTTAGCTCCTTAATTTCGTGGCTTTTTACCTTAAAAAAGATAGAGAACAAAATTCTCATCATCTCTTCTCTCTCATTCTTCATTCTAAGGTTTCTAGAGTTTTGGGTGTGAGCCAAATTTAGAAATATAGGCTGCTAATAACTCTCTTCCAACCCCAAAAACCATCCTCATCAAGTATGTTCGAAAGGTAAAATCGAAAATCTCTTATTCTCCTTTCAAAGTTTCACCATTTCATGCATATTTTTCTACTCCTACACCATTCTATGGATAGATTATGAATCATATGTTCATACCAATGATATTGATGATGATGGTGGTAAGCTTTCACCCAAAAACAACATGCATGTTACAAATGGTGAAGTCTCATGACCCAAACCTATGTTAAAATCAAAATAACCCACTTTTATACTAGTTTTGTTGGAGATATCACAATATGAACCTAAGATTTCTTTCAAAAACGATTTTTTTTTTTACTTTTCAAACCAATGCATGGCCTTAAACCAACATGCATGTGTTGATCTTGAAGCCTAGATGTTTGATGACCAAAATATATTGTTAAAAGCTTCAAATTTATGCATGAAAGATTTTAATCTAACAAACTATCGAAAACTCATTATTAACCCAAATTTGATTTTTCCCAGAATCCCAACAACAAAATAAGAAGAAACAAAAGAAACAATAATATAACCTCCATCGTATGGATGTTTTTGGAGGAGTCATTATGGTTTCAAGAACCCTCCTGGTTGCAGATAAGAAAAAGATTTGAATTAGGAATTAAATCTATTATTTAATTATTCAAATCTAACTTTGTTTACAAGTTACCTAATATATAAATAAGACCCCTTAGCTCCTTAATTTCGTGGCTTTTTACCTTAAAAAAGATAGGGAACAAAATTCTCATCATCTCTTCTCTCTCATTCTTCATTCTAAGGTTTCTAGAGTTTTGGGTGTGAGCCAAATTTAGAAATATAGGCTGCTAATAACTCTCTTCCAACCCCAAAAACCATCCTCATCAAGTATGTTCGAAAGGTAAAATCGAAAATCTCTTATTCTCCTTTCAAAGTTTCACCATTTCATGCATATTTTTCTACTCCTACACCATTCTATGGATAGATTATGAATCATATGTTCATACCAATGATATTGATGATGATGGTGGTAAGCTTTCACCCAAAAACAACATGCATGTTACAAATGATGAAGTCTCATGACCCAAACCTATGTTAAAATCAAAATAACCCACTTTTATACTAGTTTTGTTGGAGATATCACAATATGAACCTAAGATTTCTTTCAAAAACGATTTTTTTTTACTTTTCAAACCAATGCATGGCCTTAAACCAACATGCATGTGTTGATCTTGAAGCCTAGATGTTTGATGACCAAAATATATTGTTAAAAGCTTCAAATTTATGCATGAAAGATTTTAATCTAACAAACTATCGAAAACTCATTATTAACCCAAATTTGATTTTTGCCAGAATCCCAAGAACAAAATAAGAAGAAACAAAAGAAACAATTATATAACCTCCATCGTATGGATGTTTTTGGAGGAGTCATTATGGTTTCAAGAAGCCTCCTGGTTGCAGATAAGAAAAAGATTTGAATTAGGAATTAAATCTATTATTTAATTATTCAAATCTAACTTTGTTTACAAGTTACCTAAACTATAAATAAGACCCCTTAGCTCCTTAATTTCGTGGCTTTTTCCCTTAAAAAAGATAGAGAACAAAATTCTCATCATCTCTTCTCTCTCATTCTTCATTCTAAGGTTTCTAGAGTTTTGGGTGTGAGCCAAATTTAGAAATATAGGCTGCTAATAACTCTCTTCCAACCCCAAAAACCATCCTCATCAAGTATGTTCGAAAGGTAAAATCGAAAATCTCTTATTCTCCTTTCAAAGTTTCACCATTTCATGCATATTTTTCTACTCCTACACCATTCTATGGATAGATTACGAATCATATGTTCATACCAATGATATTGATGATGATGGTGGTATGCTTTCACCCAAAAACAACATGCATGTTACAAATGGTGAAGTCTCATGACCCAAACCTATGTTAAAATCAAAATAACCCACTTTTATACTAGTTTTGTTGGAGATATCACAATATGAACCTAAGATTTCTTTCAAAAACGATTTTTTTTTTTACTTTTCAAACCAATGCATGGCCTTAAACCAACATGCATGTGTTGATCTTGAAGCCTAGATGTTTGATGACCAAAATATATTGTTAAAAGCTTCAAATTTATGCATGAAAGATTTTAATCTAACAAACTATCGAAAACTCATTATTAACCCAAATTTGATTTTTCCCAGAATCCCAACAACAAAATAAGAAGAAACAAAAGAAACAATAATATAACCTCCATCGTATGGATGTTTTTGGAGGAGTCATTATGGTTTCAAGAAGCCTCCTGGTTGCAGATAAGAAAAAGATTTGAATTAGGAATTAAATCTATTATTTAATTATTCAAATCTAACTTTGTTTACAAGTTACCTAATATATAAATAAGACCCCTTAGCTCCTTAATTTCGTGGCTTTTTACCTTAAAAAAGATAGAGAACAAAATTCTCATCATCTCTTCAGTCTCATTCTTCATTCTAAGGTTTCTAGAGTTTTGGGTGTGAGCCAAATTTAGAAATATAGGCTGCTAATAACTCTCTTCCAACCCCAAAAACCATCCTCATCAAGTATGTTCGAAAGGTAAAATCGAAAATCTCTTATTCTCCTTTCAAAGTTTCACCATTTCATGCATATTTTTCTACTCCTACACCATTCTATGGATAGATTATGAATCATATGTTCATACCAATGATATTCATGATGATGGTGGTAAGCTTTCACCCAAAAACAACATGCATGTTACAAATGGTGAAGTCTCATGACCCAAACCTATGTTAAAATCAAAATAACCCACTTTTATACTAGTTTTGTTGGAGATATCACAATATGAACCTAAGATTTCTTTCAAAAACGATTTTTTTTTACTTTTCAAACCAATGCATGGCCTTAAACCAACATGCATGTGTTGATCTTGAAGCCTAGATGTTTGATGACCAAAATATATTGTTAAAAGCTTCAAATTTATGCATGAAAGATTTTAATCTAACAAACTATCGAAAACTCATTATTAACCCAAATTTGATTTTTGCCAGAATCCCAACAACAAAATAAGAAGAAACAAAAGAAACAATTATATAACCTCCATCGTATGGATGTTTTTGGAGGAGTCATTATGGTTTCAAGAAGCCTCCTGGTTGCAGATAAGAAAAAGATTTGAATTAGGAATTAAATCTATTATTTAATTATTCAAATCTAACTTTGTTTACAAGTTACCTAAACTATAAATAAGACCCCTTAGCTCCTTAATTTCGTGGCTTTTTCCCTTAAAAAAGATAGAGAACAAAATTCTCATCATCTCTTCTCTCTCATTCTTCATTCTAAGGTTTCTAGAGTTTTGGGTGTGAGCCAAATTTAGAAATATAGGCTGCTAATAACTCTCTTCCAACCCCAAAAACCATCCTCATCAAGTATGTTCGAAAGGTAAAATCGAAAATCTCTTATTCTCCTTTCAAAGTTTCACCATTTCATGCATATTTTTCTACTCCTACACCATTCTATGGATAGATTATGAATCATATGTTCATACCAATGATATTGATGATGATGGTGGTAAGCTTTCACCCAAAAAGAACATGCATGTTACAAATGGTGAAGTCTCATGACCCAAACCTATGTTAAAATCAAAATAACCCACTTTTATACTAGTTTTGTTGGAGATATCACAATATGAACCTAAGATTTCTTTCAAAAACGATTTTTTTTTTTTACTTTTCAAACCAATGCATGGCCTTAAACCAACATGCATGTGTTGATCTTGAAGCCTAGATGTTTGATGACCAAAATCTATTGTTAAAAGCTTCAAATTTATGCATGAAAGATTTTAATCTAACAAACTATCGAAAACTCATTATTAACCCAAATTTGATTTTTCCCAGAATCCCAACAACAAAATAAGAAGAAACAAAAGAAACAATAATATAACCTCCATCGTATGGATGTTTTTGGAGGAGTCATTATGGTTTCAAGAAGCCTCCTGGTTGCAGATAAGAAAAAGATTTGAATTAGGAATTAAATCTATTATTTAATTATTCAAATCTAACTTTGTTTACAAGTTACCTAATATATAAATAAGACCCCTTAGCTCCTTAATTTCGTGGCTTTTTACCTTAAAAAAGATAGAGAACAAAATTCTCATCATCTCTTCAGTCTCATTCTTCATTCTAAGGTTTCTAGAGTTTTGGGTGTGAGCCAAATTTAGAAATATAGGCTGCTAATAACTCTCTTCCAACCCCAAAAACCATCCTCATCAAGTATGTTCGAAAGGTAAAATCGAAAATCTCTTATTCTCCTTTCAAAGTTTCACCATTTCATGCATATTTTTCTACTCCTACACCATTCTATGGATAGATTATGAATCATATGTTCATACCAATGATATTCATGATGATGGTGGTAAGCTTTCACCCAAAAACAACATGCATGTTACAAATGGTGAAGTCTCATGACCCAAACCTATGTTAAAATCAAAATAACCCACTTTTATACTAGTTTTGTTGGAGATATCACAATATGAACCTAAGATTTCTTTCAAAAACGATTTTTTTTTACTTTTCAAACCAATGCATGGCCTTAAACCAACATGCATGTGTTGATCTTGAAGCCTAGATGTTTGATGACCAAAATATATTGTTAAAAGCTTCAAATTTATGCATGAAAGATTTTAATCTAACAAACTATCGAAAACTCATTATTAACCCAAATTTGATTTTTCCCAGAATCCCAACAACAAAATAAGAAGAAACAAAAGAAATAATTATATAACCTCCATCGTATGGATGTTTTTGGAGGAGTCATTATGGTTTCAAGAAGCCTCCTGGTTGCAGATAAGAAAAAGATTTGAATTAGGAATTAAATCTATTATTTAATTATTCAAATCTAACTTTGTTTACAAGTTACCTAAACTATAAACAAGACCCCTTAGCTCCTTAATTTCGTGGCTTTTTACCTTAAAAAAGATAGGGAACAAAATTCTCATCATCTCTTCTCTCTCATTCTTCATTCTAAGGTTTCTAGAGTTTTGGGTGTGAGCCAAATTTAGAAATATAGGCTGCTAATAACTCTCTTCCAACCCCAAAAACCATCCTCATCAAGTATGTTCGAAAGGTAAAATCGAAAATCTCTTATTCTCCTTTCAAAGTGTCACCATTTCATGCATATTTTTCTACTCCTACACCATTCTATGGATAGATTATGAATCATATGTTCATACCAATGATATTGATAATGATGGTGGTAAGCTTTCACCTAAAAACAACATGCATGTTACAAATGGTGAAGTCTCATGACCCAAACCTATATTAAAATCAAAATAACCCACTTTTATACTAGTTTTGTTGGAGATATCACAATATGAACCTAAGATTTCTTTCAAAAACGATTTTTTTTTTTACTTTTCAAACCAATGCATGGCCTTAAACCAACATGCATGTGTTGATCTTGAAGCCTAGATGTTTGATGACCAAAATATATTGTTAAAAGCTTCAAATTTATGCATGAAAGATTTTAATCTAACAAACTATCGAAATCTCATTATTAACCCAAATTTGATTTTTCCCAGAATCCCAACAACAAAATAAGAAGAAACAAAAGAAACAATTATATAACCTCCATCGTATGGATGTTTTTGGAGGAGTCATTATGGTTTCAAGAACCCTCCTGGTTGCAGATAAGAAAAAGATTTGAATTAGGAATTAAATCTATTATTTAATTATTCAAATCTAACTTTGTTTACAAGTTACCTAAACTATAAATAAGACCCCTTAGCTCCTTAATTTCGTGGCTTTTTACGTTAAAAAAGATAGAGAACAAAATTCTCATCATCTCTTCTCTCTCATTCTTCATTCTAAGGTTTCTAGAATTTTGGGTGTGAGCCAAATTTAGAAATATAGGCTGCTAATAACTCTCTTCCAACCCCAAAAACCATCCTCATCAAGTATGTTCGAAAGGTAAAATCGAAAATCTCTTATTCTCCTTTCAAAGTTTCACCATTTCATGCATATTTTTCTACTCCTACACCATTCTATGGATAGATTATGAATCATATGCTCATACCAATGATATTGATGATGATGGTGGTAAGCTTTCACCCAAAAACAACATGCATGTTACAAATGGTGAAGTCTCATGACCCAAACCTATGTTAAAATCAAAATAACCCACTTTTATACTAGTTTTGTTGGAGATATCACAATATGAACCTAAGATTTCTTTCAAAAACGATTTTTTTTTACTTTTCAAACCAATGCATGGCCTTAAACCAACATGCATGTGTTGATCTTGAAGCCTAGATGTTTGATGACCAAAATATATTGTTAAAAGCTTCAAATTTATGCATGAAAGATTTTAATCTAACAAACTATCGAAAACTCATTATTAACTTTTCCCAGAATCCCAACAACAAAATAAGAAGAAACAAAAGAAACAATTATATAACCTCCATCGTATGGATGTTTTTGGAGGAGTCTTTATGGTTTCAAGAAGCCTCCTGGTTGCAGATAAGAAAAAGATTTGAATTAGGAATTAAATCTATTATTTAAGTATTCAAATCTAACTTTGTTTACAAGTTACCTAAACTATAAATAAGACCCCTTAGCTCCTTAATTTCGTGGCTTTTTACCTTAAAAAAGATAGAGAACAAAATTCTCATCATCTCTTCTCTCTCATTCTTCATTCTAAGGTTTCTAGAGTTTTGGGTGTGAGCCAAATTTAGAAATATAGGCTGCTAATAACTCTCTTCCAACCCCAAAAACCATCCTCATCAAGTATGTTCGAAAGGTAAAATCGAAAATCTCTTATTCTCCTTTCAAAGTTTCACCATTTCATGCATATTTTTCTACTCCTACACCATTCTATGGATAGATTATGAATCATATGTTCATACCAATGATATTGATGATGATGGTGGTAAGCTTTCACCCAAAAACAACATGCATGTTACAAATGGTGAAGTCTCATGACCCAAACCTATGTTAAAATCAAAATAACCCACTTTTATACTAGTTTTGTTGGAGATATCACAATATGAACCTAAGATTTCTTTCAAAAACGATTTTTTTTACTTTTCAAACCAATGCATGGCCTTAAACCAACATGCATGTGTTGATCTTGAAGCCTAGATGTTTGATGACCAAAATATATTGTTAAAAGCTTCAAATTTATGCATGAAAGATTTTAATCTAACAAACTAACGAAAACTCATTATTAACCCAAATTTGATTTTTCCCAGAATCCCAACAACAAAATAAGAAGAAACAAAAGAAACAATTATATAACCTCCATCGTATGGATGTTTTTGGAGGAGTCTTTATGGTTTCAAGAAGCCTCTTGGTTGCAGATAAGAAAAAGATTTGAATTAGGAATTAAATCTATTATTTAATTATTCAAATCTAACTTTGTTTACAAGTTACCTAAACTATAAATAAGACCCCTTAGCTCCTTAATTTTGTGGCTTTTTACCTTAAAAAGGATAGAGAACAAAATTCTCATCATCTCTTCTCTCTCATTCTTCAATCTAAGGTTTTTAGAGTTTTGGGTGTGGGTCAATAGAGACATCCTACTTTTGGTGCTACCTTTTTGAAGCAAATATGAGGATTCTAAAGTGTTATATATGATTATAACACAAAGGTATGTACTCCATTCAATGAATCTCATTTATACCTAGGGTTTATAATACTTTCAATAGTATGTTGCTATAATGTGTAAAGACGTAGATTCATAGGTTGCATGTGTCCAACAATTAGATTATTACGAAATTTCACTGTGCGAATATGTTTAATGTAACCTATAAAACCCATTATTGTAAATACTTATGGGAGCACTATTGTCACACTTTTAATGTATTTGGATAATATACAATTCATACAAAATAATGTTCTAACATAGAAAATGTAAAGCTTGACTTGGTTTGAGAAATTGTTTCTCATTGAATCGCATGGGAGAAACATCACATCTACTAAATATAATGATCTATGAAGATGAATCTGGGTAATTCATTAGTTTAAGACAAAATACGTGGAATCTCAAAATAGTTCATAATGTATAGGATGAAATTGAGCATTGCTAATGTCCTACTTCTATAATTGAGCTAGAAGAAATGATTCGTGTCCCCCATGTTTCTGCTAACAGGATCTATCATATATATCATGCCATATACTGAAAGATATTGTATGCTCAAGAGTCATGTTAAAATGATATTGCTAATTTACATATGATCCTAAGGGTCACACTAACAACAAATTGATACAATTGATTGCTTATTAGAAATTGATTTTAATAAATATTCATAAACTATTTTAAGTAACTAGAAAATATTTATTTCATGGAAACAAATACTAGTCCAATGACAACGTTATAATTATATATGGTATGAATTAATATGTCATGTAGAATATTTGGGACTAGATAAATCTACTTGTGTTTTACCAAAAGGTTAAAGTTTATATCTTATAAACTAGTTGTAAGATTTATGAAAATGTTGATTTTCTTTTTCTTTTTTAAAACCGTAGGTGGTGTAAGAGACAAGGGATTGGAGATTTCAATTGTTTAACTAAAAAGAGACTGTGACAACTGTCAAATTCAAGTCATTTTTCGACTTGATCACCTTTGCATAAATCATATACACACAATATACATTTGACCCAGTAGTATAATTAGTTCAAAAGCTTGTAGGAACTTGAGTCAAGATTGAAACTAGGACTAGTATACTTGAAGCTCGGAATCACTACATAGAAATGCCAAAAACCAACAAGAACAAGTTTCAAACATTATTTATAACTGTAAAAGAATTATAATACTCCAAAATAATTTCAAGTCTCAAAAATTCAAATTATTTTGATGTACAATGATTCATTAAATTACAAAACCCTAAAAAGCCCAAAAAACTCAAATTTATAAACTTTAACACCTGAAACTCCAAAAAATTTGTTATGAACCTTATAATATCAATTTAAAATAACTAAATTCAGGAAAATAAATACAATGGAAAATAAAATTTAAGTCATTAACATTTACCCTTAACTTATAAGTATGTTTTTATGAATAAAAACTAGGTTATGATGTATATTTTATAAAAAAGCTTAGATATTTTTATAAAAGATTTGAATTGTATACAAACAAAAGAGAGAGAGAGAGAGAGAGAGAGAGAGAGAGAGAAAGAGTGAGGGCATTATACCTCACAAAATTTCCCCCCCTCTCCTAAATATATCTCTTCCCCTTCCCAACACACATAATCATTTTTACTTTCCATTCACTCTAACTCCTTTTTTTTCTCTCTCTATCTCTCTCTCTCTCTCTCTCATTTTCTCTCCACTCAAATCCCTTCTTCCTTCCAACAAATTTTGAAATATAGGCTGCTAAGAACTCTCTTCCAACACCAAAAACCATCCTCATCAAGTATGTTCGAAAGGTAAAATCGAAAATCTCTTATTCTCCTTTCAAAGTTTCACCATTTCATGCATATTTTTCTATTCCTACACCATTCTATGGATAGATTATGAATCATATGTTCATACCAACATTTGATGATGATGGTGGTAGGCTTTCACCCAAAAACAACATGCATGTTACAAATGGTGAAGTCTCATGACCCAAAGCTATGTCAAAATCAAAATAACCCACTTTTATACTAGTTTTGTTGGAGAAATCACAATATGAACCTAAGATTTCTTTCAAAAATGATTTTTTTTTACTTTTCAAACCAATGCATGGCCTTAAACCAACATGCATGTGTTGATCTTGTAGCCTAAATGTTTGATGACCAAAATATGTTGTTAAAAGCTTCAAATTTATGCATGAAAGATTTTAATCTACCAAACTATCGAAAACTCATTATTAACCCAAATCTGATTTTTCCCAGAATCCCAACAACAAAATAAGAAGATCTGGAAATTTTCAAAAAATAATTCCTTTTTTTCGAATTATTGTAATTTTCATGGATGACCCATAAAGCAAATAAACATCTCCCATGATAGGCCAATGGTCATTATTGTAAGGTCACATCTTTTGATCTGATGAGTCAAACACTCCACATGCTGTCTGTCAGCGTCAACGTCTACAACATCGACATCGCTATCATATCAAGCTTATCAGCGTCAACGCTTAGCGTAGTTATTCTATGTAATCTTTTGTATATTAGGTAATGATATAGATAAGTATAGAATAGATCACAGATCTGGTATCTTTGTGAAAAGATCGGTTCTTAGTATAGATTAGATGTAATCCCTTCAATCAAGGGATATACTTGTATAGATTAACTGTTTGGTTAATGTTATGTGTAGGATGGGAACCGTCAAGCATTCATCTCAATTGGTTCTAAAGTTTCTGGATTCTCTCGGAAAAAGATGGGAACATCACACTGATATTCTTAATAATGGTGAAAAGATCGATACCATGGATCTGAATTCCTTTTTCGGTAATCTAGGAAATTATGAAGAGACCAAAGCTCTTCGTAAATAAATCATGAAGGACTCAAGCAAGGAAAAGTCTGTTTCACTGGTGTCTCGAAATGAAGAAATGAAGCACATCAGCGACTCAAATAACTCATATCAGGGTGAAGAGAGTGATGAAAATCTCACCGATGAGCTTGTTGCCAGCGTTGCACTTATCGTCAAGCGTTACGAAGAAAACAGAGCAGACGGGGTTAGAAGAACTCAGTTCAAGGGAAGCAGTTCAGTAAAGAGATCCAATTCAAAGAACAGAAACTCATGTAATTTCTTTAATTGTGGAAGCCATGACCATTTTGCTAGGGACTACAAGGAGAAGAAAGAAGCCCAAAGTCCTGAGAACTATGAAGCCTTATACAAGAATCTGGTGGCTCACATGAAGAAGGAAAACATCTCTCTGCCGAAAGCTTTCATTGCAAAACAAGAAGATCATGAAGAATGGGTAGAAGAAGAGGAGACATCTGAAGATGAGGGGCAAAATGTTAAAGGTCTCATGGAACTTATCAATGATCCCCTAATGGCATCTGTGACGCTGATGGTTTTCATGTTGTTAAAGGATCAACTCCAAATCTAGGACAACCTTGGTACCTAGACAGTGGAAGTTCTAGATACTTGACCAGTTACAAATATCTCTTAATAGATTTTATTGAGAAGGATTTTCCAATGGTGATTTTTGGTGACGATAGTGGAAGAACTGTTACAGGTGTTGGAACTTTTGAATGCATGACGATTAAGCTGGAAGATGTGTTCTATGTCGAGGGTCTGAAAGGCAACTTCATTTCAACCAGTCAACTATGTGACGCTGGTTATAAAGTTCTTTTCAGTCGTCAAAAGGGAAAGGTGTTTGAATCTGGAAACAAAATTGTGCTTACTGCACTAAGGGACAACGACATTTATATGGTTTTATGTTATTGGTTTAGACATTGATACTTTATTTTATTTTTGCTTCAGACTTTGCTACTCTTAGAATTCTGAACATACGTTCCTACATTCTTAGTTTATTTTTGTTTTTGTGGATTAAAATTTTCTTTATTATTTTACCAAAGAAGTATACATTTTACACACACATTTTTATACTAACATTGACAATGTTCGTTCTTCTCTTTTCTCTATATGTTGAAGGACCTTCTGTGTTGCTTCATGAATGCATCACCCTCCTTGTAAGAGCTAGTTGACGCTGAATCTACATCTTTTCTTCAGTAACAACTGCCTTCTCACTAACGCTGATTGACATGTTGCTTCATGTTGAGGAGACCAGATGGGGGATAACTGTGCCACTAGGTGTTCTTCTGGACACATATCTCTTATGTCTTGAACAACCTATTTTCATTGCAGTGAGATGAAGTGGAGTTCCGTAACATGGCGTGCCTAATTTCTAGAGACGCTGTCACAACAAGTCCATCACCTCAAAGATCCAAAGGAGTCTTCAACAAGACAGTGTTCCTACCTTCTCTTCCTTCATGGATCGTAATGAATGGAACATTCGAGTATTGTCTTGGTGACACTCATAACTCGAAGGTTACAAAGATTGGATCCTTTTAAATTGTTGGTTACAAAGACTGGTTCATGTTCTTCTTTTTTTCTTGGTGAACATGAAGCTTGGAATCAATCTGTAGAATCTCAATGATTAAAAGCATTCTCTCTCTTTGTTTACTATGAATTGTGCTGTTTTTGTGTGATATGGTTGATCTTGTTTGTTCTCTTTTATAGCTGAAATTTCAAGAGGTGGACATCTCTAAAAATGGTAGTATTTATGACCATTCAATTCTAAAGATTTAATGGAACGAGTCTTTATATGTTTTCTAAAAAAAATTGCACATATTTCACTGTTTGAACTATTTTCTTGTTTGAATAACTCTTTTGTTTGTATTTTATATTGTTTATTATTTTGTACCATCTTTAAAGGGAATCTGACAATGGAAATTCTAAGCCTAGTATGCGACTTTTAACAAATCATCGTCCCTAGAAGCATGCTACTGTATGTGACTAAATATCTCTAAGTTTCTCATCAGCGAGACCATCTGCTTAGAACATTGAGTCACCCCCTCACTCTGACTGTCTAGCATTGTCTAAACTTTCTATGTGAGATCACCTGGTCCAAAGAAAAAATTGATAAAAAGGCTTGGGTGTTTATCTTTATTTAACTATCTTACCTAACCATGTCCCTGGAATCATGCTTGTCGTATGCATCAAGTCTCATGTTCTGCTGAAACCTTGAGCAAAACCCTATGGCTTAAGCTAATTACTTTCATCAGCATAAGAGTTACTTGCATGGTCCTATAATGACAAAGGGTTATTCATGTCCCTAACCTCTTAGTCTGAGGTATGACATGGTACCATTATGAGTTAACGGTGAATCTTTTATTCTAGAATGCAACTTATTCTATGATACGGAAGTCTAAACCACTTCTTGTTGATGAGTTAAAATGTTTATGATTCACATTGATTTCACCTCAGCGTGATTGAAACAAACCATTATTTCCTTTATATTCTTAATAAAACTTAATAATTCATTGTGTTATAGCACACAGTGATAAAAGTTTGAAACTTTGTGCCGATGGTTAGTCTATGTATCGTAGACTTTCACATGCACCAATCCATTCTTGCCCTTTTATTCTTCATTAAAATTTTATGATCCAACGTAATGTACCATACGCTAATGAGAGCTTGACAAATCTATGCTGATGGTTAAGCTAAAACACAACAACTTATCACACACACCATACCACTTTTTCCCTTTTCATCTAATAAAAGTGATTAATGATTCAACGTATGAAACCACACGCTGATGAAGTCTCGCAATACTATGTCAGTGAATGGTAGTATAAAACCACACTATCAGGAGACATAACAAACTTAACATTTCAAGGCACTCGCTGATCGTTTACGTTGATGTTCATTACCACTGATGACACGTCACTTGTTTTAACGGTAACTTTTTGGATGATGACTGAAAGATTCACTATTATGTTGGGATACGAGATTTTTATGATGCATATATCGTCATTCATGATTATGTAAAAGGGAAGAAATTTTTTTGGTATATATTGGGAATTCTTCATCCTAGGTCAATTTTACAAGCAATACAAATAATTGGCTCTCTATCTCAAAAGACTTCAAATCGTCATCTTCCTCAAAGCTTTCACCATGTCAAAGCCTTTATACGAGTTTGCCCTTAGTGCTAATGTCATTAAAGGTCCTCATGCCCATATCTCTACCATCATTATTCAATAGACCAATGTGGCGCTCTCGGATGCAATCCCAAAGCAGTTCGTAAACTCAGGAATCAAATATTTTATCAACTATGTCAAGAGTGGTCCTCTTCGATATGCATTTTATGACTTCCCTAATCCATTCTACACTAAACAAGTATGTAAATTCTACTATTCGTGCTCTATTGATACTGATGCTCGAGCCATTACTAGAACCATTGGAGATGGTCAATATAGGGTTACCATTGATGTAGAATCCTTTCGAACTACTCTCCGTCTTCCTCGATGTGAAAGTTACTCTGAAACTCTTTCTGAGGAAAGTTGAAAATCTGTTCATGAAAAATTAGGGTATAATTTCAAACTTCAGGGCCTCACTCATAATCCATACAAGAACACTCTTCATCAATGTTTTAATGTTGGATGGAAGTATTTAACATGTATAATTAGCAAATGTCTTGGACACAAGACTATGAGTTTGGATCAACTCAATCTCTTTGAGCAAAGGATCTTATACTCCATCATTTAAAACAAAAGACTGGATTTTGCTCAAATTTTTCTTGATCAAATGATTGACTGCATTATTGGAACAAGAAGCCATTGAATGTTCCTTATCCTCGTTGGCTTGGTCTTACCTTATCTAGAAATGTAGGCTATGTTGAAAGTCATGGAATTATCATTCCAACTCCTACCCTTTCCTCAAAGATCATCAATGCTGCTCCATCTGAAAGAGACGTGCGTATTACTGCGAGGATGAAAAAGTGGATTGAAAAACCCTATCTGGTTGAATCCTTAGACTCTGAAGAGGATGATGATGATTCTGATAATAAAGAAGGCACTGATGAGGAAGAATACTATGATAAAGATAAAGAAGAATCAGTCGCTGATAAAGGAGAAGGTTTTGCTCAGGGAATGAACTTTCCCCCAAGGATGAACAAGCAGATTCGTTTTTCAACTACCTCTTCATCCTCTTCCTCTACTGACGATTATGTACAACCTGAATCAACCCCTCCTTTTGTGGAAACTACTGAGCCAATGATCCAAGATGTCAATTCCTCAAAGCCAGCGTCTCCTCCTCCTCCTCATGCTGAAACTGTTCCTATCATAACAACTGTCTTTCATCAAGATAACCAGGAAGAATCCAACACTAACTTTCAAACTACTGTGCTTTTCGAACTCTCTCTAACAGTTCAGATTAAACAATCAATGGAAAAAGGATAACTAAAGTTCAAAGGGATGTGGCCACAATGAAGCAAATTTTGGCTTTAGGTGATGATGATGATATGATTGTTGATGAAACTCCACCAAATTCTCCAAGTGCTAATCCTCCTCCACTTCCACCTCCATCAACAAATCTTCCTCCACCACTTCCTCCACCATCTTATTCTACTCCTAGAACTCCTCCAGCTCCTCCTAAATCTCCTCCCCAATATGATGCTGCCAAAAGGGGAGAATAATAAAAAGGGTCCTCCGCCAATGCAAATGCAAGTGATGATTGTACCAACTTCATCCTAGCTTGAGATGACTAGAAGGGTTGAAGCTGAAGCTGATCCTCAAAAGCATATCGTTGTTTCTAATTTCCCAAATGCTGATTTAACAACTAATGATCATCCCATTCCAAACATTGTTGATCAATCAGAGACTGATGACTATGAAGGGTTTCTTGATCTTGGTTTCCTGTAACAAGCTGTTGTTCCTACTGTTCCCTTAAATGTTCTTTACCCTGGATCTTACTTTGAGGGGGAGATTTCTCAAGAGGTTCCTCAAGGAACTGATAATAACATTGACTCTGACAATGATCAGCTCAACCCTCGAAAGAGGAAGCCTTCCTTCTCAAGCGAAGCCCATGACGCTGAAGCTGGAAGATCTTCTACTGCTACTGTTGGTGATCCTTCAATATCTCCTCCTAAAAAGAAAAGCAAACTCATCTTTTCTAAATGAATTAGTAGAAACATGGAGGTTAACCTTTGAGGAAGTTAGAGAAATCGTGCTAGAATATAATGATGTTGTTCGTCAAAAGAAAGAAGCAAGAAAAGAAGAACGTTTGTCTGCCAAATTTGCTCAAGCTCTTGTTTCCGCTGATGAGAGTGCTAATGTTAAAAGCACTCAAAATCAGGTCAAGAAAATCTTCAATAATAATGTGGAGAAACAACACAAAGTTTCAGACTTGCATGACCGGATTGATAGGAAGAAGTTCGGAGATGTTCTTATTCACATGTCAAATCCCAATCCAATTATCAAAGTGAGATGAGCCAAACCGAGCAATGAGTCACTGAAGCTTCAATTGATTAGAAATAGAATAGAATATGAATACACTGAGGTTGTATTTGCTCATGAGATAGTCAAAATTTGCTATAGGGAATGGATGCAAATTGTAAGTCCCCAATCTGCTTGTGTATCAATCAGATCCTTTTGATGGTGCGGAATCCCAATCAAACGGATGATGCCAGATCAAAATAGAAGAGAAGGAGAAAAAGAATATGATGAATCTTGTATGATTTGATTAGAATGAAGATCCAAATACAAGATTCACACACTAACACACACTTGAGCTCCTCTCTTCTCTCTAACTTTCTCTCTCTACCATATCCTCTCACACTCTAGCCTTTTTCTCACACATGCACTCCTCACCACTAATATAATATATAGTAGACATGGGCCGTGAATGGGTTCACGGCCGTGAACCAGTTCACGACCGTAAACACCACCTGGGCCGTGAACAGTTTTCAGTCCTAGACAGAAATTTACAATTTTCTAGAAAAGCAAAGTATAAACAATAATTTAGACCTAACAATCTCCCCCTTGGTTTATAGCTTTCTTTTCTAATTGACCCAACAAGCTCCCCCTAAAAAGTAGCTGTCTTTTCTTGTTAATCTTCATTGGGAGCTTGGCTTCATCATTAATCTTCAAATTCTTCACAACTTCAAGATGAACTTGATGAATCTTCAATGAATGACTTCATCTTGAGCAGTTGGGCTTTTCTTCAAAATTTGACGTTGAACGCTCGTCGGGTGAGGAGGCTTTAATGCAATCTGTCACATAATCTTCAAGTGCAGCTTCACCTTGCTTCTGGGGTTGAAAGATTGAATGTTGGAAGAATAATCTTCATTTTTTGCTCCTTCGAATGAGAATTCTTCAATGATCACGGATGAAGCCTTGGCTCGGAAATTGTCAATTCAGTCTCCATGAGTCTCATCTACATCTGAGTTCACTTTTCAAGACAAAACAAAACTAAAAGAAAACTTAGCACACAATATTTTTGTATTTTTCATATTTTCTAAAACAGAAACAAAAATATTTTTGGATTTTTTTATTTTTTCTGAACAAGAAATAAAACAGAAATAACACTATTTTTGGATTTTTAATTTTCTGATTTTTGTTTGATTTTTGAATTTTCTGATTTTTTTTTTTGATTTTTGATATTTTTAATTCTCTCCCTAAATTTGTGCATAGAGGAAAACTATGAACAAATTTAACAAAAACAAAAAATATTTGGGATCAAAGTTGTCAAGAAATTCAATATCGTTTATCAGCACAAGCCTGTATGTCTAGATCTGGTCAATCACCGGTATTGTGGTCCACTTAAACACAAAGGATGTTGACAATTTGGACAGATTATAAGTGACAAGTCATTGTGATATATATTCCTAAATGGACATTTAGCTGACGACGACCAAGGATATTGTTGTCCACTTAAATTAAACAGCAAGATCTACAGACAACCTATTAAATGGTTCAATTTTAGATGTACTAGAACATGTTTCCCACTTCCCGATATACCTCGGTAATCAAGAACTTCCAAAGAACTCCTTACTTTAGGCGAGTATTCAATCATTAAGAAAGAAGTCAGATATAGAAGTGCATATGTTGTATCCCAGGTCGGATGTCTTCCAATCACATAAAGGGAACAACATATAACTAACATAGATAGGGGTTTCGAGAGATAGTAGAGTGCATATGCTGTGTCCCAGGTCGGATCTTCCGATCACGCAAAGGGAATAGCATATGGCTAACAGATAGAAAGAATTTCATAGATATGGAAATGCATAAAGATTAGAGTTGCATATGTTGCAATCCAGGTAGGATCTCTTCCAATCACGCAGAGGAAGCAACATATGACTGATAGATAGAAAGCAAGAAAATAATTTTCTACAGACCTACTTTATCAGAACCCCCCAGTTGCCCTATCAATACCGGAATTAAGGACATGAGTCCATACATCATGGAAATGTTCAGCCACAGTTCTAGATAATTAACTTTTAGTGTATCTCGTAGGCTCCCATGTTTATCTCACTGCTCAATCTACCCGAGCGTCGTATGGTCAGTCCAAATGAAACTATCTAAGTTCATATTAGTCAAGTCCTTTCAATTCTTCAAACTGAGTCTAGTCCTTTTGAATCCTTTGTGCCTACCATCACATTGAATACAGAGTCTAGACAATTCGGCTTTAGTGCATTACACGCATCATAAATTGCCCTTTAGCACTATACTTCATATCACTTCCCAAAACAACCTACTAAAGAAAGACATGTAAGGAAATTAAAGAAAAATGTCTTTGAAATGAAACAGTGTAAGATAAACTCAGGAGTATCGAGAAGAAAAATCAAACCGTAAGTCACCGATTGAATTTGCATCCAGAAGGTCTGAGAACAGCACGCATAATCTCATAACAGATCCGAAAATTCTTCATGTCATTAAGCACTAAGCCCATGTGTGATCCTCTCATTCCTTTCTTTCCCGCAAAGGACACATACTCTCAAACAAAGTTCAGAATGTTGCACAGTTGAGAGATGTCTCCTATCATGTGCCTGGAACAGCCACTATCAACAAACCGAAGTCTGATGATATGCCTCCATAGCTGCTCCGACACAGAGCTGGATCAGTTGGTCTTTGGAACCCAGTCCATTTTGAAACTGGGTTGACCTTTGTCATCCTTGCACGATACTCTCTCCCATGACATATCCTGTTTATCACAAACAAAAGATGAAGAAATATTAGAGTCATTGGGTGATTTGGGAGATTGAACCTTTGATACCCATCTATAGTCGGGTTTAACCCATTTCTTGTTGGATCGGATGGGTGCCTCGGCACTTGATTTTGAATTAGAAGCCGATTGCCGAGATGATTTTGATTTTTGTTTCACTGGAGCATCTCTTGGATTGGACTTCTTGGCCGGAATTCCCTTCTTGTTCTTGGGAGTTGGATTCTTGGCCTTGTACGCGTTCCAATCATCATTGCACGAATGTGAATTCGAATGATTTCCTTTGGAGAATCTCCCTCTTTGCGTATTTTTCCAGCCTTATGCGTAGTAGGGAATGTATGCGCGATTAGGACAATTTCGGGCAATGTGTATAGGTGTTCCACAGTGAAAACATGTATTTTTCTTCATTGGGAAGTTGTTTCTTCCTGCCCCTGGTGGCGTGTCCTTGCCTTTTTTCTAGTTGTTCCCACATGTACAAGTGCAAGAAACAGATTGTGTGACAGGTGTAGATGGAGTGGATGTGCTAGTAACATCAGACTTATCAGACACATCATCACTCTTATCAGAATCATCAGATTTTGAAACCACATCATCACAAATTAAAACATCAGATTTATCATTAGACACTTTCTCTCCAGCCTTTTGCTTTCCTTGGCTTAGAGACGAATCTGCATCGGAAGTAGAAACGTTAGTATCTAGTTTCCTAGCACTACATTCTGGCACCTAAGGATCTGGTTTACCGTACACCATAAATGGTTCCCGGTCTATCTCCTCTTGAGTTAAAGGAGTAGCAGTATAATTGTGGTTATATCGGGGAGGAACATTCTCATAACCTACTCCTACTTGCTTTTGGTCTCTCCACTGTATTTGTTTTTCAATTATTTTTGCATCCTTTTCACTTGACCCATCGAACTTCTTAAAATTAAAATCAGCATTTTCAAAACGAATTTTCAATGTGTCAAGTTCTTTGGTTACAGTAGCAAGTTTGTTTTTGATGTGATCATAATTCTCACACTTGTTGCTGTAATCTTCTTGCAGTTTCCTAAAATCATTTGTTTTGGCTTCTAGTTGTGCTTTTAGAGGTTTCTGTCCTTTCCTGAGTTGATATCCTTCGTATTTTAGGTCCTCATTTTCTCTCTTAATCAACTTGATTTGGTCACGCAAAAATTTGACAGTTTTAATGCAAGATTGAGAACAAACATTTTCACTGACCGAAATGTTTGAGGAACTCATTGTTTAAAAATATGCCCTTTGACTTAAAACTCAAAAGTCAACCTTAAAAGTCAAATTTAAAAAGTCAAACTTAAACGTCAAACTTCAAAGTCAAACCGAAAAGCTAAATTTGAAAATTTGAAAGTCAAACGAGAAAGTCAAAGTTTAAAGTCAAAGGTCAAACTTGAAAAGTCAAAGTCAAATTTGAGGTCAAAAGTAAAAAAATTAAAAGTCAAAAATTAAAAAAAAAACTAAAATTTTTGGTTGAAAATGAAATTTAAAAATAAAAATTTGAATTTTTTTGGGCAAAATATGTCAAAAATGCGAAATTAGGTTGCAACAGCGAGTCTTTATGAATTAAATTTGGAAGGAAAGAAGCGTGTGGCTTGGTAGCTCAACTGGTATGTCGCTGATTTTAAAGAATTAGGGGACCCGGGTTCGAATCTAGGCACCCCCAAAAACCCCTTTCTTTTTTTTAAGTATAGGCCGAACATACTGCTCAGCCGTAAACGTCCCTAGCCGTAAATGGGTTTACGGTCATAAACACCACCTGGGCCGTGAACAGTTTTTAGTCCTAGACAGAAAATTACAATTTCCTAGAAAAGCAAAGTATAAACCATAATTTAAGGGTATTCATGCTCAGGAAGTGAATTTGGCAATTCAGCAACTACTTAACAAAGTCAAGAAGTTGAACCTTGTGCCATCAGCTGGTCCATCTAGACCATCATCCTTAGAAAGAACAGGCGCTCCCAGACAGTCCAAGAATACCAAGGTTCTTCTTCCTTATGGAACTCGGTATATTAACAATGAATTATCAGTGCGTGTTGTACCAGTCCAATACATGTTTATTCCAGAACCGGAGCATGGGATGTTTTATCTTGACAGTCAGAATAACATGTGCTTTCAACACACTGATTATCTTCCTTCTACTCCCACTGAATATTTGTTTCATCTTCGCTTGGAAGGACTTGGTCATTTTCAACTAGAAAGAGGATACCGCGTGGTTATATCTCTATAGCTTAGTACAAGTCTGGATGAACTTAAAATTGATCAATTCAGATGGGTCGAGCCTGAGATCTTGAAAGAAGCTGACAAGTTTTATAATGGATCTTCTGATGACTCTGCAGAAGATTAGTTTTGACATCATCAGATAAGGGGAGATTATAAGGTCACACCTTATGATCTGATGAGTCAAGCACTCCACACGCTTTCTGTCAGTTTCAGCGTCTACAACATCGATAACACCGGTGTATCAAGCTTATCAGCGTCAACGCATAGCGTAATTATTCTACGTAATCTTTTGTATATTAGGTAACGATATAGATAAGCATAGAATAGATCACAAATCCGGTATCTTGTGATAAGATCGGTTCTTGGTATATATATATATATATATATATATATATATATATATATATATATATATATATACAACATTAGGGTAAATCCTAATGTTGTGCACATTGTTTGGTATCATAATCATCTTTGTGACAACCCATATACTTGGTGAAGACAAAACCCTTTCTTGGTGAAAGAACAATTTGGAGAACTCCCTTTGTTATTTATTTTTCGTTCCTTACTTTTCGTAGATTAGTTTACGTTTGTTCTTAATACTTGAAGTGTATCCGATCAATATGATGAATCTTGTATGATTTGATTAGAATGAAGATCCAAATACAACATTCGCACACTAACACACACTTGAGCTCCTCTCTTCTCTCTAACTTTCTCTCTCTACCATATACTCTCACACTCTATCTTTTTTCTCACACATGCACTCCTCACCACTAATACAATATATAGTAGACATGGGCCGTGAATGGGTTCACGGCCGTGAACCAGTTCACGGCCGTAAACACCACCTAGGCCGTGAACAATTTTCAGTCCTAGACAAAAAATTACAATTTCCTAGAAAAGAAATGTATAAACAATAATTTAGACCCAACAATCTCCCCCTTGGTTTATAGCTTTCTTTTCTAATTGATCCAACAAGCTCCCCCTAAAAAGTAGCTGTCTTTTCTTGTCAATCTTCATTAAGAGATTGGCTTCAGCATTAATCTTCAAATTCTTCACAACTTCAAGATGAACTTGATGAATCTTCAATGAATGACTTCATCTTGAGCAGTTGGGCTTTTCTTCAAAATTTGACGTTGAACGCTCTTCGGGTGAGGAGGCTTTAATGCAGTCTGTCACATAATCTTCAAGTGCAGCTTCACCTTGCTTCTGGGGTTGAAAGATTGAATGTTGGAAGAATAATCTTCATTTCTTGCTCCTTCGAATGAGAATTCTTCGATGATCACGGATGAAGCCTTGGCTCATAAATTTTCAATTCAGTCTCCATGAGTCTCATCTACATCGGAGTTTACTTTTCAAGACAAAACAAAACTAAAAGAAAACTTAGCACACAATATTTTTGTATTTTTCTTATTTTCTAAAACAGAAACAAAAATATTTTTGGATTTTTTTTATTTTTTCTGAACAAGAAATAAAACAGAAATAACATTATTTTTGGATTTTTAGTTTTCTGATTTTTGTTTGATTTTTGAATTTTCTGATTTTTTTATTTTTGATATTTTTAATTCTCTCCCTAAATTTGTGCATAGAAGAAAACTATGAACAAATTTAACAAAAACAAAAAATATTTGGGATCAAAGTTGTCAAGCAATTCAATATCGTTTATAAGCACACGCCTGCATGTCTAGATCTGGTCAATCACCGGTATTGTGGTCCACTTAAACACAAAGGATGTTGACAATTTGGACAGATTATAAGTGAAGTCATTGTGATATATATTCCTAAATGGACATTTAGCTGACGACGACTAAGGATATTGTTGTCCACTTAATTTAAACAGCAAGATCTACAGACAACCTATTAAATGGTTGAATTTTAGATGTACTAGAACATGTTTCCCACTTCCCGATATACCCCGGTAATCAAGAACTTCCAAAGAACTCCTTACTTTAGGTGAGTATTCAATCATTAAGAAAGAAGTCAGATATAAAAGTGCATATGTTGTATCCCAGGTCGGATGTCTTCCAATCACACAGAGGGAACAACATATGACTAACATAGATAGGGGTTTAGAGAGATAGTAGAGTGCATATGTTGTGTCCCAGGTCGGATCTTCCGATCACGCAGAGGGAACATCATATGGCTAACAGATAGAAAGAATTTCATAGATATGGAAATGCATAGAGATTAGAGTTGCATATGTTGCAATCCAGGTCGGATCTCTTCCAATCACGCAGAGGAAGCAACATATGACTGACAGATAGAAAGCAAGAAAATAATTTTCTACAGACCTACTTTATCAGAACCCCCCAGTTGCCCTATCAATACCGGAATTAAGGACATGAGTCCATACATCATGGAAATATTCAGCCACAGTTCTAGATAATTAACTTTTAGTGTATCTCGTAGGCTCCCATGTTTATCTCACTGCTCAATCTACCCGAGCGTCGTATGGTCAGTCCAAATGAAACTATCTAAGTTCATATTAGTCAAGTCCTTTCAATTTTTCAAACTGAGTCTAGTCCTTTTGAATCCTTTGTGCCTACCAGCACATTGAATATAGAGTCTAGACAATTCGGCTTTAGTGCATTACACGCATCATAAATTTCCCTTTAGCACTATACTTCATATCACTTCCCAAAACAACCTACTAAAGAAAGACATGTAAGGAAATTAAAGAAAAATTTCTTTGAAATGAAACAGTGTAAGATAAACTCAGGAGTATCGAGAAGAAAAATCAAACCGTAAGTCACCGATTGAATTTGCATCCAGAAGGTCTGAGAACAGCACGCATAATCTCAGAACAGATCCGAAAATTCTTCATGTCATTAAGCACTAACCCCATGTGTGATCCTATCCTTCCTTCCTTTCCCGCAAAGGACACATACTCTCAAACAAAGTTCAGAATATTGCACAGTTGAGAGATGTCTCCTATCATGTGCCTGGAACAGCCACTATCAACAAACCGAAGTTTGATGATATGCCTCTATAGCTGCTCCTACACAGAGCTGGATTAGTTGGTCTTTGGAACCCAATCCATTTTGAAATTGGGTTGAACTTTTTCATCCTTGCACGATACTCTCTTCCATGACATATCCTGTTTATCAGAAACAGAAGATGAAGAAATATTAGAGTCATTGGGTGATTTGGGAGATTGAACCTTTCGTACCCATCTATAGTCGGGTTTAACCCATTTCTTGTTGGATCGGATGGGTGCCTCGGCACTTGATTTTGAATTGGAAGCCGATTGCCGAGATGACTTTGATTTTTGTTTCACTGGAGCATCTCTTGGATTGGACTTCTTGGCCGAAATTCCCTTCTTGTTCTTGGGAGTTGGATTCTTGGCCTTGTACGTGTTCCAATCATCATTGCGCGAATGTGACTTCGAATGATTTCCTTTGGAGAATCTCCCTCTTTGCGCATTTTGCCAGCCTTGTGTGTAGTAGGGAATGTATGCGCGATTAGGACAATTTCGGGCAATGTGTCCAGGTGTTCCACAGTGAAAACATGTCTTTTTCTTCACTGGGAAGTTGTTTCTTCCTGCCCCTGGTGGCGTGTCCTTGCCTTTTTTCTAGTTGTTCCCACATGTACAAGTGCCAGAAACAGATTGTGTGACAGGTGTAGATGGAGTGGATGTGCTAGTAACATCAGACTTATCAGACACATCATCACTCTTATCAAAATCATCAGATTTTGAAACCACATCATCACAAATCAAAACATCAGATTTATCATTAGACACTTTCTCTCCAGCCTTTTGCTTTCCTTGGCTTAGAGACGAATCTGCATTGGAAGTAGAAACGTTAGTATCTAATTTCCTAGCACTACATTCTGGCACCTGAGCATCTGGTTTACCGTACACCATAAATGGTTCCTGGTCTATCTCCTCTTGAGTTAAAGGAGTAGCAGTATAATTGTTGTTATATGGGGGAGGGACACTCTCATAACCTATTCCTACTTGCTTTTGGTCTCTCCACTGTATTTGTTTTTCAATTATTTTTGCATCCTTTTCACTTGACCCATCGAACTTCTTAAAATTAAAATTAGCATTTTCAAAACGAATTTTCAATGTGTCAAGTTCTTTGGTTACAGCAGCAAGTTTCTTTTTGATGTGATCATAATTCTCACACTTGTTGCTGTAATCTTCTTGCAGTTTCCTAAAATCATTTGTTTTGGCTTCTAGTTGTGCTTTTAGAGGTTTCTGTCCTTTCCTGAGTTGATATCCTTCGTATTTTAGGTCCTCATTTTGTCTCTTAATCAACTCGATTTGGTCACGCAAAAATTTGACAGTTTTAATGCAAGATTGAGAACAAATATTTTCACTGACCGGAATGTTTGAGGAACTCATTGTTTAAAAATATGCCCTTTGACTTAAAACTCAAAAGTCAACCTTAAAAGTCAAATTTAAAAAGTCAAACTTAAAAGTCAAACTTGAAAAGTCAAACCGAAAAGCTAAATTTGAAATTTTGAAAGCCAAACGAGAAAGTCAAAGTTTAAAGTCAAATGTCAAACTTGAAAAGTCAAAGTCAAATTTGAGGTCAAAAGTAAAAAAAATAAAAGTCAAAAATTAAAAAAAAAAACTAAAATTTTTGGTTGAAAATGAAATTTAAAAATAAAAATTTGAATATTTTTGGGCAAAATATGTCAAAAATGCGAAATTAGGTTGCAGCAGCGAGTCTTTATGAATTAAATTTGGAAGGAAAGAAGCGTGTGGCTTGGTAGCTCAACTGGTATGTCGCTGATTTTAAAGAATTAGGGGACCCGGGTTCGAATCCAGGCACCCCCAAAAACCCCTTTCTTTTTTTAAGTATAGGTCGAACACACTGCTCAGCCGTAAACGTCCCTAGCCGTAAATGGGTTTACGGTCGTAAACACCACCTGGGCCGTGAACAGTTTTTAGTCCTAGACAGAAAACTACAATTTCCTAGAAAAGCAAAGTATAAACCATAATTTAGACCCAACACAAATTCAAGAAATTATCGACAAACACAAGGGTATTCATGCTCAGGAAGTGAAGTTGGCAATTCAGCAACTACTCAACAAAGTCAAGAAGTTGAACCTTGTGCCATCAGCTGGTCCATCTAGACCATCATCCTTAGAAAGAACAGGCGCTCCCAGACAATCCAAGAATACCAAGTTTCTTCTTCCTTATGGAACTCGGTATATTAACAATGAATTACCAGTGCGTGTTGTACCAGTCCAATACATGTTTATTCCAGAACTGGAGCATGGGATGTTTTATCTTGACAGTCAGAATAACATGTGCTTTCAACATATTGATGATCTTCCTTCTACTCCCACTGAATATTTGTTTCATCTTCGCTTGGAAGGACTTGGTCATTTTCAACTAGAAAGAGGATACCGCGTGGTTATATCTCTAGAGCTTAGTAGAAGTCTGGATGAACTTAAAATTGATCAATTCAGATGGGTTGAGCCTGAGATGTTGAAAGAAGCTGACAAGTTTTATAATGGATCTTCTGATGACTCTGCAGAAGATTAGTTTTGACATCATCAGATAAGGGGAGATTATAAGGTCACACCTTATGATCTGATGAGTCAAACACTTCACACGCTTTCTGTCAGTTTCAGCGTCTACAACATCGACAACACCGGTGTATCAAGCTTATCACCGTCAACGCATAGCGTAATTATTCTATGTAATCTTTTGTATATTAGGTAACGATATAGATAAGCATAGAATAGATCACAAATCCGGTATCTTGTGATAAGATCGGTTCTTGGTATAGATTAGACGCAAGCCATTCAATCAAGGGATATACTTGTATAGATTAGTATATATATATATATATATATATATATATATATATATATATATATATATATATATATATATATATATATATACAACATTAGGGTAAATCCTAATGTTGTGAACACTGTTTGGTTTCATAATCATCTTTGTGACAACCCATATTCTTGGTGAAGACAAAACCCTTTCTTGGTGAAAGAACAATTTGGAGAACTCCCTTTGTTATTTATTTTCCATTCCTTACTTTTCGTAGATTAGTTTACGTTTGTTCTTAATACTTGAAGTGTATTCGATCAATACAAACCTTCAATTACGGATAGCACAATTAGGAATTTGACAAATCCTCACTCACCCGATTTTGGAGTGCATTTTACCATGTTCGTCTATGGAACAATAAATATAGATCTAGATAGGTCGTCTGTCATAGGTTTAGTTGAGAACTCATTGTTTGTTCATTATACATATACACAGTCATTTACTTATTTTAGCAACAAACTACTGTTATGCAAACTTTTTTACTCATTTTTCAAAAGAACTTCTACTTATGGAAACTTTTAATCAAAACCTTGATTATGACTCATAAGCATTGAACTTTTGTAAACCTGTGAACTCACCAACTATTTTCATAGTTGACCCTCATTTTACATGCTTTTTTATGGAATACTTAGTAATTGACATTAAAGATTCATCATCATCAAGAATGTTGCATTCGAGTGGAAAGATATGTCATGAAATTGATTTTGAACAATGTTATTTTGGGAAACAAAAGTGTGCCTTGTTTATGTTTGAATTTGGGTTGTAAACTCTTAATTTTACTACTATGATGATGTATGGTTATCTTATTTTATGAAAACCTTTATCGTTGTCATTACATCATGTTTCCGCTTTATCGAGGTGTGACGGAAGTGGGATCAGAGCTAAAGTTATAAATAACATCAGTTTTCTTTCAGAAAACCTAAACTTATATATTTTAATCATTGAACATACTACTAACATATTGGGCGGGGAATTGTATTATTAGGCCTCAATTAAACATAGCTTGATCACCTATGTTTAATTAAGGAAAAATTTATACAAGACTTGGATTAATTATAATATGATTATGTTCAAACTAATTTTTACAAAAGTAAATTTTATTTCAAATTGAAAAAGGCGAATTTTTGTGTGTGTAAGTATTACATACTATAGGCATTCATTATTATACAATCTTTAACTCATTTTATCTATGTCTTAGTCCACTATGTCAAAATCCTTATCATCTCGCACTACCTTTTCGGCCGATGAGTCCGGTTACGTTACACCAATCCCAAAACGTGACCCACCCGCCTCTGCGGAGGAAGAGCCCTCCGAAGACATGAGAGAAATGGGAGACTCACTAGACACTAGTAGCGACAATGCCTCGATTCAGCAATGTGGAGTTGCGCGTGCATTAGTGTTATAGTAGTCGCCACTCTACGGAATTCGTATCCAACACACCGTGAGGAAGAGCGCTCCCATGCATGTGGGGATGACATCTGAGGGAGCAAGACCTAATAGGGTAGGACCTAGTATGGCTGGGCCTGACATAGCAGGATTGTTGGGTCAAAAACATGGTTTATACTTTGCTTTTCTAAGCATTTATTATTTTTAGTCTTGAGTAGAAAATAATATTTAGTTTATATGTAGCTTAGACCGAAAACCCATGTGTTTTCGGTTTAGCATTGGGTTTGGGCCTTGAGTTTGTGGTATATATATATATATATATATATATATATATATATATATATATATATATATATATATATATATATATATATATATATATATATATATATAGAAGTAGGGGTGAGGAGTGGGTGTAGGCCTTGAGAGGAACATTCATTCATAATCATATTGTAGAGAGAGAAAGTTAGAGAGAAGAAGAGAGTGTGTGTGTGAATCTTGTGTTGGAGCTTCATTCTTATCATATAAACCTTGAAGATTCATCAAGTTCATCATCTTCTTCTTCTCCTTCTTCATTTTGATCTTGCATCATCCAATTGGTTGGGATTCTGCACCATCAATTGAATCTGATTGATACATCAAGAAAAAATTGGGAATTACAGTTGGTATCAAAGCTTGGATTGTATCAATCATTTTGGCAAGATCTGGAGCGTTTTTGCACTTTTCTTCAAGGATTTTACGTTTTTGGATAGTTTTTGAAGAAATATTAGGGGTTTGTTCTTCGTGTTTTTCATAAAAACGAGCTTTTGATCGAGTTCTGAGCTTAAAAAGGTGAAAAACGCTGGTTTTTGACGTAATCTGTGAAGAAGGGTTTACTGCCGAAGAAGCGTTTACTGCCTGAACCGAAGAAGCTTTTACGGCCGGCTTCGGATGTTTATGACCCAACTTGTTTGCGGTCCTCGGACAGTTCTCGGCCAGCAAGTTTTCGGCCCACGAGAGTTTGTGGTCCGAAGTCATAGCACGTGTTCGGTCTTGCAGACGTTCTTGGCCAGCAGGTCTTCGGCCCAGCACGTGTTCGGCTGTCCTCGTGTTTGGTCCTCGCGTGCGTAGTCCTCGCAAATTCTCAGCAGCGAATATTCAAAAGAAATTGGGGAGTGCAAGGTTTCGAACCAGGGTCTCCCATACTCTCAGCCCACCGCTTTACCAACTCATCTAGCAAGCCACACGTTACATCTCTTCCCGATTTAATTCAAAAGGACTCACTGTTTCGCTACTAATTTCGCAATTTTAACAATTTTGGCCCAAAATTAAAATTTTCAAAATTTAAAGTTTTATTTTCAATCCAAAATTTTGGTTTTCAATTTTTGATTATCATTTTTGACTTTTGACCTTAAAAATTGCCTTTGACATTCAAGTTTGACCTTTGACTTTCTTGTTTAACTTTCAAATTTTCAAGTTTAGCCTTTCGGTTTGACTTTTTAAGTTTGACTTTTCAAGTTTGACTTTTAAGTTTGACTTTTTAAACTTGACTTTTAAGGTTGACTTTTGAGGTTTATAGTCAAAGGGCATATTTGGTAAACAATGAGTTCCGCAAACATCCCGGTCAATGAAGTTTCATGTTCTCAATCATGTGAAGCTACGATTAAATTTCTTTGTGAACAAAATGATTTGCTAAAAAGGGAAGTTGAGGACCTTAAATATGAAGGCTATACTCATAGGAAAGGTCAAAAACCCTTAAAAGCACAACTAGAGGCCAAAACCAAGGACTTTAGGAAACTTCAAGTAGAATACAGTAATAAATGTGATAATTATAGATATGTTAATGAACAGCTTGCTAACTTGACTGCCGAACTTGATGCATTAAAAGCTAAATATAAAGATGCAGATTTTACCTTTAAGAAATTTGATGTGTCAAGTGAGGTTGTTGCATCGATGAATGAAAAACAATTAACATTCAAAGATAATCAATCTAAGGGGTTAGGGTATCACACTGTTCCACCTCCCTTCAATGACAACTATACCGCACCCCTTGAAACTAATGAGGTAGAGACACCAACTCAGTTTGGCCCACTCCCTGAACCAACTTCAGTTAAGACTGAACCATCTGGGCCTACCAAGGTTATTAAGGTGAATGTTTCTGATGCTTCTACTTCATGTGCAGGTAAAGTAGTAGAGGATGAGGACAAGGAGAAAAGAACTAATTCTAGTTCTGCAAATTCTGATGATTGTCAAACCAATGACTCCTTGAACTCCGAATTTGTTGCTTCTAACTCAATTGCTACTAATCAACCTGCTGTTGGTAAATACAGACCACCAAAACAAGCAAATCAGAGTGCCTGTTGCAAGTGTGCTTGTGGGAACAATCAGAGACAAGGCAAGGGCATGCTACCAGGGGCAAGCAGAAACAACTCCTATGTGAATAAAAATACATGTTTTGACTATGGAACACCTGGACACATTGCCAGAAATTGTCCAAATCACGCATACGTTCCCTACTATGCACAAGGCTGGCAAAACGCGCCAAGAGGGACATACACCAAGAGAAGCCCTTCAAGGCCGCAATCGAGAAATGGTGACTGGAATGCAAAGAAGACCAAGAAATCAACTCCCAACAACAAGAAGGGAATATCGGCCAAGAAGCCAAGCTCAAGAGATGCTCCAGTGAAGCCAAGACCGGTTAGGTCAAAGTCATCTCGGAAGCCGATTTCAAGTTCAAAATCAAGTGCCGAGGCACCCATCCAATCGAACAAGACATGAGTTAAACCCAACTACAGATGGGTACCAAAGGTTCAATCTCCCAAATCATCTAATGACTATAATATTTCTTCATCTTCTGTTTGTGATAAGCAGGATATGTCATGGGAGAGAGTACCTTGCACAGATGACAAATGTCAACCCAGTTTCAAAATGGACTGCGTTCCAAAGACCAACTAATCCCGCACTCTATGCTGGAGCAGCTATGGAGGAATATCATCAGACTTTAGTTTGTTTATAGTGGCTGTTCCTAGCACATGGTAGGGGACATCTCTCAACTGTACAACACTCAAAATTTTAAGTGAGAGTATGTGTCCTTTGCGAGAAAGGAAGAAAGGAAAGGATCACATTTGGGGATTGTGCTTAACGATGTGAAGAATTTTTGGATCTGTTCCGATATTGAAACACAGCTAAGGCTGAATTCGTTGCTGCTTGCGTCTTCTATTTCCGACTTTCGGTTTGAATTCTTTCGATACTCCTGAGTTTTTTTTTCTTAAAATGATTCGTTTCAAAGACAAATTTCTTTTAATTTTGCGCATTTATTTTATTTCTTCCGTATGCTCAAATTATGGGGGAGAAATCAAAAGACAAAAAAAAAATTTAAAAATCAAAACCTTAAAAAATATGTTTTTCTTTGGTAGGTATTGTTTGGGAAGTGATATGAGATTTAGTGATAAAGGGCAAGTTAAATTGTTTGACAACTTTGATCCCAAAAAGTTTTACATTTTGTATTTTACTTTTGTTTTTGGTTAAATTTGTTCATATTTTCTTATATGTACAAATTTAGGGGAAGAATTAAAAAAAAAACAAAACAAAAATTTCAAAAATACAAAAATATTTTCATTTATCTTTTTATTTCTTTTTCAGAAAAATCAAAAATCCAAAAATAGTGTTTTTGAGCGTATTTTACTTTTATTTTTATTTCTTAGTGTGCTAAGTTTACTTTTATTTTTTATGTTTATCTCAAAAATTTTCATTTATCTTGAAAAGTGAATTCAGGAGAGGAAGAGACTCAAGGAGTATGTATCGAAATTTTCTGAGCAAGGAGAAGAAACCTGAAAGTGGAAAGGAATTGACGGTCATTACACGTCACACTACTTTCACAAGGAATTGACGGATGATTCACATGCGAGTGATAGAATCTTCCATATTGAGACATATACCGGTCTTAATAGGAGTCATCGCATCAAATGTTAATGATGAAAGGTCATTTTCACCATTACCAATGCGAAACACCCAACCATTCTTCACCTATATCTAAAATTTTCTTCATCAAATCACTTCCACGTACCGGTACCTCTTGAGGTTCGAGTATAAAACAACTCGGCTGACGGTTGCCAAAAAGTCTGTGTTTATGATCTTAGATGTTGTTGTCACCATGACTCTAAGTGAAACCCAAAATCCAAAACCATTTATTAATGAATTGACGGTGAACATTTTATATGTTCTAGATTTCACCCATGAATTGACGGATAATGGCTCATACCTGGTGTGACATTGTATAAAATTCCAGTCAGGCAGTTTCTTTTTTAAGAACTGTCGTATCTAAGGAATTGAAAGTCTAAAACGGTACAAATTGTTAGATTGGTCTTGTCAGCTTTCTTTACCGAAGAACTGTCATGGCACCAGGGTGATTCACGCAACAGGGAAACAGGTATCGCTGAACGTCTCGCCAAGGGCCAAGTTAACTCGTTAACTTGATAACTGTATTGAGATCTATGATCAAGGATATACAGTGGCTAACATCAAAACTAGCCACGAGTAGTTCTCCGATACTCAACAAATCGCATTGCGTTCCTCTGAGTTCACACAGATACTGCGAGAAGTCTCTTTCTGAGCCAAGGATTCATCCTTGAACAATTGTGGTGAGAAGGGTCTTTATGATTCTTTCTGTGATCCACAATGACTTTTTAGTCATGGTTACTTCTCAAGGCGCAACGGTGATCATTCAAGAACATTTATTCGAAGGAACTAGAAGTGAAGATCATTTTTCAACATACAATCTTTCAACCCCAGAAGCAAGGTGAAGCTGACTTGAAGATTATGTGACGAATTGCATTGAAGTCTCCTCAACCAATTTGCTGCTATCTATGTACCTGCTAAAGTGATCCAGAAGATTCGTTCTATGATATTCTCTCTGAAGATTCTCAAGCTGAAAGCGCCAATTTTCAAGAATCCCTACATGAAGCCTTCTCACCCAACGTGTGTTCAAAGCCAAATTCTAAAGAAATTCCCATCCATTCAAGATGAAGTCATTCACCTAGAAGATTCAGTTGTTCATCTTGAAGTTGTGAAGAAATTGAAGATTAAAGCTGAAGTCAAGCTCCAAATGAAGATTGACAAGAAAAGTCAGCTACATTTTTAGGGGGAGTTTGTTGGGTCAAAAGAAAAGAAAGCTATAAACCAAGGGGGAGATTGTTGGGTCAAAAATATGGTTTATACTTTTTTTTTCTAAGCATTTATTATTTTTAGTCTTGGGCAGAAATAATATTTAGTTTATTTGTAGCTTAGACCGAAAACCCATGTGTTTTCGGTTTAGCATTGGGTTTGGGCCTTGAGTTTGAGGTCCATATATATATATATATATATATATATATATATATATATATATATATATATATATATATATATATATATATATATATATATATATATATATAGAAGTAGGGGTGAGGAGTGGGTGTAGACCTTGAGAGGAGCATTCATTCATAATCATATTGTAGAGAGAGAAAGCTAGAGAGAAAAAGAGTATGTGTATGTGAATCTTGTGTTGGAGCTTCATTCTTATCATATAAACATTGAAAATTCATCAAGTTCATCTTCTTCTTGTTGGAGCGTCATTCTTATCATATAAACATTGAAAATTCATCAAGTTCATCTTCTTCTTCTCCTTCTTCTTCATTTTGATCTTGCATCATCCAATTGATTGGGATTCCGCACCATCAATTGGATCTGATTGATACATCAAGCAAAATTTGGGACTTACAAGGATTGAGAGTACCACCACCATAACGAGTCATCGAGATACCTATTTGGCAGGCAGGTATGACCTCGAAGGAGTCCCGAAGGATCCAGTGGATGGCAGCATATTTACGTCAGAGTCGCGCAATGATTGTTGGGCATCAACGAATCTTGTATGAGATGGTATCATGGATGAGTGTCCTTTATCATTATATAGTGGAGACCATTGATACTTCTAGGGCTGCAGAGGGAGCTGCAGGTCGCTTAGTGAATGCTTATGTATTTGGAGGGTTATCGTTGATCATGATTATGATATTTGTTGTTGGGATCGTGATCCGTGTTTGAATCTGATTTTTGTATTTTACTTTGACATGTCCTATATACCCATGTGGGATGTCTTTTGGAGGAAATCTAAAAACGTTGTTTTAGTGATGATGTATTGTTTTGTTATTAAAACTATTTCAAATGCAATGAAGAAAATTTATGTTATGTGTCAAAAGTTTCAAATGTGAAATCTAAAGCCAAAAATTTATAATAAATGTTCATCATCGCATAAATATATTCCGTAGACTTCAAATTTATATGCATAATAGTAATGCAAAGTATGATTTTAACAACATACAATGTTTGAAAATATGATGATGAAATACGAGTCTAAATGTTACTCAAGTAAATCAGATAGGAAATCAGAGTAACAATGAGAGGGAATGAAACTACAAGATCTTTATGGCATGCAAACCAAAGGAATTCCACGGGAAAGAAGGGGCGGTCAGATTACTAAAATGGATTGACAGTATTGAATCGGTCCTTCATATTAGAAAATGCCCTGAACTTAACAAAGTGGAGTATGCAACTTGTCTAGTCCAAGATATGGCATTGACCTGGTGGAACACCCAAGTGCAAACCCGTGGTCGTGGGGCGGCATATCAGCTAACTTGAGAGGATTTGAAGATGCTCCTCATAGAAGAGTATTGTCGTAAGGATAAAATTTAGAAACTTGAATCTGAATTCTGGAACTATTCCATGGTTAGACCCGATAGAGAAGTACACACTCTGTTTCCATGAACTTGCAAAACTGATACGTCACAAGGTTACTCCTACAGAGGAATGGATTGACCGCTACATTTGGGGTTTGACATCAGGTATTCGGGGAATGGTTACTTCAGAAAACACAACTACCGTTCATAGTGTAATTTTTCTAGCAAATCGACAGACCAATGATGTCATTTGCACTGTAGCTACACTAAAAGAAAACTTCGGTAGAAAGAGGAAGCCACAAAATCATCGAGAGAATAAGTCGGGAGGTAAGTCAAGGGGGAAGCAGGAAGTCTCACGAAATTTCATGGTGAATGATGAAGAACAACAACTGGTGAAAACTCAATAACAAGGAACAATGAAGACCCATGAACGAAAGCAATACAATGGACCGCATCTAAAGTGAAGCAAGTGTAACTTCCATCATGAAGGAGGTTGTCATGTGTGCTAGAAATATGTCAAAATCAAAATAACCCACTTTTATACTAGTTTTGCTGGAGAAATCACAATACAAACCTAAGATTTCTTTCAAAAACGATTTGTTTTTCCTTTTCAAACTCATACATGGCCTTAAACTAACATGCATGTGTTGATCTTCAAGCCTAAATGTTTGATGACCATAGTATGTTGTAAAAAGCTTCAAATTTATGCATGAAAGATTTTAATCTACCAAACTATCGAAAACTCATTATTAACCCAAATTCGTTTTTTTCTAGAATCCCAACAGCAAAATAAGATCTTGAAATTTTCAGAAAACAATTCATTATTCTCGAATTATTGTAACTTTTGTAAGAAAATAGAGCAATAATGCATATAAAATACTTTCTGAGGTCTATAAATCCTAGATAAGTTCGTGCATGACCCATAAAGTAATTAACCATCTCCCATGAAGTTTCACCTATTTTTGTTATTCTTTATAGGTTTTTGTTTAATTTTCCTTATGTTTAACTCAAATAAATCATAAAACAAAGTTTGTAGATATTAAATGAACATATAAGAATTTTCACATCTTTTAGACCTTGTATAACACTCTGATAAATATTTTTAGAACTTTTTATAACGCATTTATATTTTCCCTCGATTTTTGTGTATTTAATGGACTAAATAGGGGGAAAATAGTTAGACTTTTCCATAAATCATGAAAATTTATCAGGCGCTCTTATACCATAGTAAGATAAAAAATAAAAAGTTAAGAGATTTTTCCCTACTTTTATTTTACTATTTTTCATAATTTAAATGCTTATTTAATGGAGTAAATGAGGAAAAATATCTTAGTCATTCCAGAAATCATATAAACTTATCAGAACTCTCTTTTTTATATTCTAACAAAAAGTGAAAAGTCTCGGGGTTTATTTCAACTTTTTGCTATTTATTACTATTTTCCTAAGATTAAACACCCATAAATCCAAAAATCAGATTCCACCGTTTGAAAATAACATTTGATATTTTTCCCATCTTGTATTCATTATAAAACAATTGTTTTTTGAGGAATTATCTTATCCGATAACTATTTATTCAATCTTTCTTACATTAAATACACAGAAATCGTGAATACTGGACTCCACTATATGAAAACCAATTTTCACATTTTCCCAGATTATATACATTGTATATAAGTTGTACAAAAAAATTGTTCACTTTTCGAAACATTTTAGTATTTTTCATGATTTTATGATGATTTTAAGGAATTAAATGGTGGAAATGTAGTTAAGCATGTTTAAAAATCATGAAAAATTATATGAGGGTTCTCTATTATAGTCGGATCAGAAAAAAAGGTCCGGAATTTTTGGTGTTGTTTTATTATTGTTTTCTAATTTTTAGCCTTTAAAACATCATTGAAAATGCTAAAACACATTATAGAAAAATATCACCAAACTTGGGATTTTTCACTTGGAATTATCCTTAAGTTGAATAGCTTATACAAATTAGAGAATTTCTGAAAAATAGTTCCAACTTATACAAAACTAAATTTTAAACAATCTTGTCATTTCCCTATATATATAGGTTTAAGTATATTAGTGTTAGTTATTCAATTTAGAAACTCACTAGTGTAGTAGTGTGTATTCATTATCATAGTACCCCGGTAGAGAAACGTGTGTAGGTATCCCGAGGCATCGTTTGTACTTTCTTGAATCATTATGAGTATTCACAGCCCCTATTTTCAGTTTTTACGTTTTAGGGTGAAAAAGGATGTTCAAAATTTCTTTATGTTCGTTGTATGTAATTTAGCTTGTATCAATTTGGTTGCTAAATCTTGATGTATGTCTATGTTCTTGTAAAACATGATGCCTTATCATCTAAGTCCCTTACGCTTTACTTCACCCATTAACTCTTTGAGTCAATGGTCATTATGGATAACGATATTAGGAACTTGACAATTCCTCACTCACCCGATTGTGGAGTGCATTTTACCATGTCCATAGGTTGAACAATAAGCATCGATCTTGATAGTCACTACGACAAAATGAGTCTAATGCAACCTTTTAGACGCAACCTTTTAACAATAGTTGCATTTGATCATAATGAAACCTCGTTAAACAAAAAAAGTTGCATTAAAAGATCTAATGCAACTTTTCTTTTAAAAAGTTACAAATCTGATTAAAAATTGCAACTTTTTTTAGAAAGGTTGCATTGTCAAAACTTAAATGCAACCCTTAATATAAAAAGTTGCATAACTAGATTATCTATCATTGTGAAATGTTAATTACAAAATGGAATAAATTAAAATTTAAATAGATGACCAATTTATATTATTTAAATATAATATCAAAGATTATTATTATTATGAATATTTAAAATTTATATTTTCTACCAATATTTTTTTCGCTTTTGTTATTTTAAAAAAAAAATCATTGTTAGTTATTTTATTAATTTCAATTGCCTCTCATATGATTCGGTTTCCCTCTATAAAATTGATTTTTTTTATTTCCCATCTAATTAGATGATATATTTCCCAATTTTAACTTTTCAAACTATTGTGCGTACCCTACCCAATTACATCTGCTCGTTCAACATTTCAATTGCTAACTAAATTGCTACAAACCGAGACCAATTCCTCAACCCTAAGTCGTCGTTATCTATTGGGCGTAGCCCATTACAAGGCGTCATTCATCTCTTTCAGAGTCGCCAATCATCTCTTTTGCAGGGTTGCAATTCATCTCCTAGCGCGTTGTTATCTTCGTATCAGTTCTTCTCAGCCCTAACTCACTGGCTATCGACATTAAAGGTAACCCACCGTCTCTATCTCTATCTCTCTTTCTCTCACAATCTAAAACTGATTCAAATTCAAAAATGGATTTGAGCCCTTCAACTATGAGTCTCTAGTCTTTTAAAAAACTTGATGTCTGGTAAAATATTTAGACTTGCTTTTGATTCCTTCCCACTCTAGTGCTACCACTCTCTTTACCATTAGCATATTGTCTTCCTCCATTTAACTTTAATTAGCATTCTTTATGTCTTTTAGTTAAATTGTCACATACTGATAATTTCTAGTCTTAATGATTGGTTATTATTAAGTCCTACTATGTATGGTGAAGTTAATGTTTCTTTGTAGTGATGGTTCTGTAATCGAGTATCAATTCCAGGAAAGTAAAAAACTAATATTAAATTAAGTCTTATTATATAAATTTAATTGTTATATATATATATATATATATATATATATAGTTACAGTTAGAATTAGTTGTAGTTTAGTTGGTTAAATGTTTAAATTTTACCCAAGAATATTATGCTCCAATCTTTTATGAATCACCAGAAAATGATTTGATGGGGTTTACTAATATGTGGTTATGTGTGGATACAGGGAGAAGGTTATCTTGGTTTTACTGAAATCAATGTAGAATCCAATAAGTGTTTTGTTCAAGACTTATATCATGGATGCCTCTGATGTTTTTCAATCATATGGTGATAAGTTGCTTGAGTCCACTTCATGCGATATTGTTGACCACATGGTATGAGTTATTATTTTTCTGATAAAACCAAAGAAATGCTAGATCGATGATGGAAAATGGGCTCTAAGAATTTATGAGTTGTGGGCTGATTTTAGAGGGATAAATCCAAGAAATTGCAGTATACTTGTATCCATCGTTAAATGGTCTTAATTTCTTCTTATTCTATGTTTTCATCATTAAAAGTTATTTGGGAAGGTAAGAAAAACTTTATATTTTGCCCGTGTGCCTTCTTGTAGCATGTTTAGTTGTATAAATAAAATTGCAAAACATGATTGCTAGATGTCTTTCCTGTCACCCAAGATGGCAAAATTTTCTTTATGACTTATATTCAGATTTTTGTGGGGATGTAACTCAACTCTTAGTGGCATCCCCTGATCTTTCCAGTTGTAGCACTCTAATTTTTCCTAATTGTCACACCATGTTTTCTCCTGGTCCATACTTATTATGATCAGATTGATATTTTTACCCATGAGGATGTTGAAGGAGTCTTGGGTATTGACTTGGATTTTGGTTCTTATTTTCTGAAGTCGGTTATTGGGTATTCATCACATACAAATTTGCATCTGGTAATGTTCAAATAGATTAATATTGTTGCAGATTCCAGACCTGGTGGTTATTTCGATAAATGCCTAAAAGTTAAGTCATTTCCAAATATCTCTCTAAAAATCCCTATGAATGTAAACAAGCTGATTAACTTGATAACGATATGTTGTAAATTTTCAGTGTAGCTTGGAAGTCTGGTATTTTCTGGCATTGATACTTTTTCTTGGATATATAAAGAATGTTGAATTTGATGTTGATGCATTATCCACATGGTTCGTACTATTTCCATTAACACTATTTCTTAGTTGTATGAATTTGCTTTAAATTTCTTTATTATTTTCTTTTCTAACAATTGTTGCATTTTGAACATTTTTGGGTGGGCAATAATGGCGTCAATTTAATTTAATGATGCTATCAGTTTTGTTTACAATTACACACACGTTTCTGCAAATCAAGTACTTTCTTTCACATAATATCTAAATTAATTTTTTTTATTTAAAAGAAAAAAGGAATGCTGAACAAGGGTGTCAAATGAATTTGGTGCATTCCATCCAAGAAAAGAAAAATTCTCAATCATGGTGGTGATTATATCTGCATTTATGGTGGGTTTTTTTGTTTGCTAATTTTGTTGGCATTTTAACCAAAAATAATATTCAACAAACTCGGGAAGGTACATTCGTAATTTTAACCATCTATCATCTTTTTTTATAAAGCTAATGAACTTTTAGATTAATGACTATTTAAATTTATGAACATGTAAACAGGTACGAGAGTATACGGGGAAAGGAGGAATAAGTTTACAAAAATTTATCATCACAAAAACATTAACGAGAATTTGATATGACATTTATCTAGTATCAATTTATGTTACCATTCAATTGACAATGTTCATTATCCTTTGTTAACTTTGAGATGCTTGTTTACATTTGACAAATATAGTCTACAATATTTTTGATAACTTTTTTGACATATGATGTTATTGCATGAAATGGATTGTTTTGCTATATATGTATTTATCTATTTCTGTATTATGCGACATTAATTTTTATTCAATTTTAAAATAGTAAAACTATATAGAACATATAATTTTTTTTACATTTTTACAACATTTAAAATTATGACATGCAAACAGTATGTCATAAAATATGTCGTATATTGGCATTGTAAATTTGTGTCGTCAGTATTCTTTTATGACATACAATGTGTGTCATTAAATGCCTACTTTTAGTAATGAAAAAGGTTGCACTTATTTTCTAGAAACATAATAAACGTTACAATTTATTATAAAAAAAAAAGTTGCGTTTTGTAACCAAAACATTTAAAAAGGTTGCGCCTGAGTGTAAAAAGTTGCATATAAGCATATCTAGGTTTAAAAAAAGTTATATATAAGCATAAAAAAGTTGCTATTACAAAACAAAAGTTGCATTAAAAAAAGGTTTCATCTACAAAAGTTATGCAACTATTTCAAAAAGGGTTGCATTTTCTAAGAAAAAGGTTGCTATAACTCTAATGCAACTTTTTCAAGGCCTAATCCAACTTTATAGCGGGGTTGCATTAGCTTCATTTTGTTGTAGTGAGTCCATCTATCATATGTTTGGTTGAGAACTCATTGTTTGTTCATTATACATGTGCACACTCATTTACTCATTTTAGCAATGAACTATTATTTATGCAAACTAGTTTACTCGTTTTAGCAACGAATTTCTAGTTATGAAAACTTTTAATCAAAACCTTGATTATGACTCATAAGAATTTAATTTTTGTAAACATGTGAACTTAACAACTATGTTCATAGTTGACCCTCATTTTACTTGCTTTTTTAGGGAATAGTTAGTAAGTGACATTAAAGATTCATCATCATCAAGCATGCTGCATTCGAGTGGAAAGATATATCATGAAATTGATTTTGCACAATGTTATTTTGGGAAACAAAAGATTTCCTTGTTTATGTTTGAATCTAGGTTGTAAACTTTAAATTTTACTACTATAATGATGTATCTTTATGTTATGCTATGAAAATCTTTACCGCTGTCATTACCTCGTGTTTCCGCTTTAGCGGGGTGTGATAGAAATCAACCTAAGATGGCATGCTTGGACATGTTCATGACATAGGGACATGTTTACTTAGGGTGTTAAAATCTAATGGTTAATATTTTCGCTTTATGCATATAAACTTGATACTTGCATTTTTTTTCTTCACTCTTGCAAGCAAAAGCCAAAACTCACTCCTTACTATATTATTCTCTTTTGAAAAGTTTGAAGAGTTAATTTACTTGCATCTTTTTCTCTCTTGAAGATATAACATTATTTTTATCTTCAAGCTTAAGAGTTTCTACAAAATACTAGCATTTCGTTCAAGTTGGATCATTGTTGGTGACTCAAAAGGTTTATCCTTCTCTATCAAATTTTATGCCTTCCATAGAGGAACCAATTGTATCAAAGGTTGTTATTTCTTCATCTATTTTCTGGTTGGTGTTTTATCTTTCGATTTCTTGCAATATGATCCTTGGTGGGTTATAACTTATTTATAATTGTTCAAAAATACATGTCTTTTGATGCTAAAATATCATGTTTTTGGAACTAGCTTTAAATTAAAACCCAACAATTGGTATCAAGATCCACCTTGCGAGTTTGGTTAGATTTTTTGATTTTTGTAGATCTTTGTTATTGGAGAAAATGGATAGCTTGTTTTTATATAAAAATGAGTTCAAACATATTTTATTTTACAACTTTATAATTGTTATTTTTATGAGAAACGTTTACATGCATTTTTTATTACATAAAGTTATCTTAGAAAAACAAAAATTGTTTTACGTTTATATGTATTTTAAAGTGCATAAACAAACCAATGACCATTTGTTTTGTTATTTTATGTGGACCTATGAAAGTGATTTTTAATATTCTTTTACTCATAATGTATATAAGTAGCTAGTTTTCATTCCTGTTATTTTTATGTAATAGATTAGCTTTAGACTAATTTTATTTTTTATAAAATGTAACAAGATGAAGATGGAGGCCATTTTTGAAGATTCAAGAAGAGCCCACAGTTGTATATGATTTTTTATGAAATTTTATAACTTTTTATAAATGTTTTATAAAATCACGATAAAGTTGGTTGTTATTGCAAGTGGGAGCATGGAGTCAACTTGAAGTTCAGATGGAGATCATTTGGTCCCTTTTGTACCTTTAGGAAATAACTTGATACTTTTGTATTGGCTCACAAAAGTTTCAAATAGATCATGGCTTATTTACATTAAATGGATGTTTGTGTTGTTTATTGTTCAAGTATATATTTTTTGTGGTTCATAATTTAGCTTTTCAGAAACTCAAACTATTTTCTGGATAAAATAATCATCACATGTAGTTTGGTTTTCAAAATATAAAATGTGAACATAAGATGTAACAAGTTATAACATTAAAATAAATACCCGTTTTATTAAAACTTTAATATCGACAAATTTTGAAGTAGAAAACTTATAAGTCCAAAATGGTGATTTTATAATTATCCAAAATCATAAGTATTAATAATAAAATGAAGTTTTACTAAATAATATAAAAGTTTCTAAAAGGCTCAAACTCAAACTTAATATGGTATATTAACATTAAAACTGAACCACGTCAAATATAAAAAACGAATTTTATATATGAACCTTAAAAGTGATCTTTTGGAAAATTGATATCATTATTAATTAGATGCATGCAATTACCATGATATCATATGTTTTAAAATAGAATAATAAAGCATAAAAATCCCTTTTCAAGAGGCAACTCTATTCCATTCAACTTTAGAAACATTTGCACACTATTTGTATAATGCTTGTGGGATTAAGGATACCTAACCATTTGTTTTATCTGTTGGTTGCCAAAGTATTTTTGAGATTTGTATAACCAATTTATAGGCCAATTATACAAATTTCTCTAATTGGATGACTTTATTGGAAACCTCTTGTAATAAATTCACCTAATGAAGAAGGTTCTAAGGCATATATGAGACCAAAGCTGTCAAATTAACAAATAGCTTGTTAAAGATCTCATACATCTAGGAATTAGAAGTGGTGTAATCAAAAAAAGCTATTTACTTTGTTAAAATTACGTAAGTGGGGTAAAGGTCACCTAACCATATATTTAATTTGTAACTTGAATCTTAGACTTTAAATAAATAATGTTTTGGAAACAAAAGGGTATTGTTTTTAAAGAATTAAAAAATAAATGAAAACTTTGTTAAAATTTTGTAGATGGATCCACCTACTACTGTAACACACCATCACCCAATGAACATTTATTTGTACTAGAAGAAGAAACACTGGCCACTCCAACTTTTTGGATTAACATAGAAATTTGAGAATCATTTTGAAAAAATAAAAGAAAGACTATATCCTTGAAACATAAGTCTTCAAAGAACCACCTTCTGTCCCAAATCCAGAACATTATGCATGGCTTAAGCATGTAGATGATTCACTTAATGTTTCTTGCCACTATGATTCCTGATCTTCAGGGGTGTAACACCCAATTTTCACCCTTCAGTAGGATTTAATATAAACATTTGTTGATAAAATTTGAATGATAACTATATTAATTTTTATCCAAATTAATCACCATAAACATGTAGAAAACGTCAATACGAATTCCGTCGATAAAAAGAAGGATTAAATCTGACTTCGTATGAAGAAGTTATTATTGTTCAAAGTTTTGCGTTCAGCCCTATATGACAAAGTGTGTCATAAAAAGTGAATAGCAGATAGGTTTCTTATTAGCCTAAGTAATCTAAACGAAAGTCGTCGTAGTCGAAAAAGCGAGAGCGTGCATATAGAGAACGCCTGAATCTGACTTGGTATAAGGAAGTTACGATTTTTTGAAGTTTCAGCATAGCAGCGTGCGATACAGAAATCAAAATCAAAATCACTTGAGTGTTAGATGAAACAATCTAAACAAGAGTTGAAGATCTCATGAATAGGAACCCATTGACATAAAGACATTCGAGAACGGATGTCGTCTGAAGATTTATGATTTTTATATGGGTTTTAATAGTCTAATCCTTTTAAAAATATAAAATTAAAAATAAAGTGAGATACAGGTGTATATAAATAACATCGAAAATGTAGATCATATGAGAGAGATACAAAATTTTGAAGTTTTACAAAATGTGTCGCGCGTAGAGTAGGTAGGAACGCGCGTGCTTCTAGAAGAGGCAGGCGTGAACCACATGGATTTCAACACGTGGCAGAGAGGTAGTGAATCGACGTCATTACAGGTCACGACATGCCTCCCTATTCCACCTATAAATAATAGTGTTTTGTTTCTCATTCGCTCACCCATTAAGCCTAAAGCCTCTAGAACCCTTCCCACAACCCTAGCCCCTATACTCCCTAGTTATTGACTACTTTAGTGAAGCTCTGGAGAGCCAAAGTGCCTAGAGAAATTATATTTTTGTTTTCGGAGTTCTGCTCATGCAGTGTCCGGTTCTCGCTAGAAATTCTATAAGTTAAGCTGCACTTACTATGGTTTAAGTGTAACTTATATTCATATTCATAGTTATGGATGTATAAATATGATTTATTAATGATTCCAGTCATAATATTGATTGATCTCCTTACGGGAAAGGTGTCTAGAATGAGTACGTTGGCTTGGTTGTTGGATTTCAGAAAAGCTATATGCCGAAATGATCCTGCCTCCCAACTGTCCTTTCTCGTTGATCCTTATTTAATAGAACTCTCGGTATTAATTAGAATCAGTGAAGGATCTAACTTTCATTACCAGAATATCATAGGGACTAATAAAATATAGTATTATAGGCTAATACTTATTAGGCACCTTACAAGCCAGTTGGATCGCAACTAGGATCGCCTAGATAGTTGTTAATCATGTAAGTAACTGTCTAGGTGAGTTATCTCACTATCCTATTTATTACAATATATATCCATGTAGGATTAGGATATAAGATCTAGTAGAGTAGAGTCGATTGTCTAGTCTCTATGTCCATGTATTAAGTAGAGCTAAAAGTGTAGTGTCTATGTGGATAAATGTTGTTATTCATTACAGTCAGAGTAGGGGTTGACGACGGAATAGCGATAGGTTGGGAGCCTATAGACCCTAGTGTTGAAAAAATGGAAAGTAGGCCATAAGTTTAGATACATATATTATTTGTGGTTCGGCAAAAGGTCGTGAGCCATTGTTTGAATCATAGTTCTAAATAACATAACGCTTGACTTGGCGCCAATATCAAGCCTCAAGCTTTTTTGAGCCGTGGCGAGCCATGTCTTCTGTAAAGCGTGACTTAAGGCGGCAATTTTGTATATAATTAATAACTTTATATATATATATATATATATATATATATATATATATATATATATATATATATATATATATAATTCATATTTATATACATATGTGACTTAAGGCAGCATTTTGTCAAAGCTTGGCGGCAAGTACAAGCCTTGGAGCCATGGCGTGCCATGACGGAGCCATGAAGAGCTTTTTAGAACATTGGTTTGAATGCATGTAAATGTATAGTGGTATATGGTATTTTGGGGAACTCACTAAGCTTCATGTTACTAAGTTGATTACAAATGTTTTTCAGGTTCTTCATTAATTCATAAGAAGGGTAAGGTCCGACTATCCACACGTGCATTCGCAATATGTTTCCACATAATGTAATTATGCTATGATATATTGATTAAATAAAAATGAAAATTTTGGGTTGAAAATCGGGACGTTACAAGTTGGTATCAGAGCCCTGGTTTGAGATAATTGGATAAGCACTTATGTGATTCCAAACTCAAAATAAGGATCTTACTAATTAATAAATCCTCTTAAAAAAGAATAATACAAAGAATGTGATGTGTACAGTCAGTCGAAGCTTAAAAGGAAAGTGGTTCCCAAAATATCCATATTGTTATGTTTGTTGATATATGAACTATTAGAAATGCATGCTAGTATGTAGGTTAGGGATCTTTTTAGCAATTTTTAGGATAGAATTTTCTGATACTTAAGATGCCTTATAGCCTAGAAATTTGTTGTTATTTGCAGCTTAGAACCTATATTGATATTAGTTAGTTATTTGATAACTCTATTAAGTTACAAGCTCCCAAAATTAAATAGTTTTAGATTGCTTGAATTAGTGCTATTTAGCAGTTGTCGTATAAGTCTAACCATTATAGTATCGTATCTTTCAGTCGACATAATGTTTGATTTTAGCAGTATGTAATTGTATTCGCCCAATAATTAGTTAATATTGGTAGAAGTTCTTCCTCGGATAATAGTAGGATGAAGTGGAAGGAATCCGAGGAGAAACATCTAGGAACATGAGTGATTTGGTCCTTGTAACACTAGGTGTGTGAAAAGGCCTATTGGTAACAGAGTGTACTGACTTGGAAACCATGGGGAAATTCTTGGATCTAGTATGGATATGTGTGGAAGGTTCGTACTACTAGAAATACATGATCTATACAGGAAGCAAGAAGAGCTATAAAGTTGAAAAGGAACTAGAGAGGATTTGAATATCATTTTGTAATTAGTTAGATGAATTTGTGTTAACTTATCCCTATTACACCTTTAGTATGGTGATGATTACTAGAGTAAGCAATTCGGGTTATGGAATAGAACGGTCGGGATCGAGAGAGGCTGATATACGCAATTGGATAAAGGCGGTGGTATCCATAGCTATAAAAGAGATGATTCTAGATATGTTCAAAACTATTAACGGTGAATTGATAGCCTTGTTTGATGAACGGTCTGCTATCGTTGCTAGTACTGTTGTCGCTGCAGCCATTGCTACTATTTCTGATCCAACACCAGATGGAGACAAGGAAATGCCCTATGGAGAGTTCAACAACACCAAACCTTCTGTGTTTGAGGGTGTCAGGGTCCAATTGTTTCCATGAGATGGATATAGGATGTGGAAGGAGGCTTCTACACTTATGCTTGTCTAGCAAGCCTGAAATTTAGATATGCACAAAATCTTCTACGTCTAGCAGCAAAGGACTGGTGGAACTTTGTCACCAAGAACTATTCATGTACTGATAAGAGCGCAATGACTTGGGAACGGTTTTTTGAGAAGTTCAAGGCAGAGTATATTCCACTAGTAGAGAGGGAGCGACTTGGTCAAGAATATCTATCACTCAAATAGATCATTGAATCGGTGAATGAGATCACCAAGATGTTTACTAAGAGGGCCTTGTTTTTCCTAGAATATGCCTCATGATAGCAGGTGCAAATGTCTTGATACTTGAGTATAATCAAGACTAATAACAACGAATTCATATAGAACAATTGATACAAGACCTTAGCAGAGATGCAGGAGAATGCCAGGAGATGAGAAATTGAGCTAGAAACTCAACGAAATAAAAAGAGACAGATTCCAACTCCGTCTCAGCCAGCAACCAAGAAATTCAAGCACGGCGAATCAAGGACTGCAGGACAGAATGGTCCTTGGTGTAACAAGTATGGGAAGTCCCACAAGGGAGTTTGTCGTGCATTGATATGCTACAAGTGTGGCAAGGAGGGACATTACAACAGAGACTATAAGCAGGGAGCACAGGGAATGTGTATTTGTTTCCACTGCAACTAGATGGGCCACATCAAGACCGAATGTCCTCTTCTGAACCCAACAGTCATAATACTGTTGGATTAATGTCTAAGTCCATAACTATATTTGGTATGTACTTGACCCGACCCGGCATGGTCCATTTGGGTTGCACTTCACCGGCACAACTTATATGGATAGTCTTTTGAGAATAGTATATTTATGATTTATATTAATATATTATAAGTTCTAATATATTAATATGGAATCATATTATTTAATTAGTATTGATCAAGAATTAAATTAGAATTAATTTAGAATTAATTAAGTGATCAAAAAGAACTAATTAAATATGGACTCTTATATATATGGAGTGGGCCAAGTTCATTTAGGTTGGGCTAAGCTTTCATGGATGGTCCATGGAGCTTTTAACCCATGGATCCTATGTAAATGAAAGGTCATGGGTATTAGGGTTTACATGGATGTAACCCTAATCCTCCATAATATATAAAGGGGTCCTTGGCTCACAAAATTGGCACAAGTGTGTGAAAATAAGAGTGGGCCGATTTTAGTGTGCATACATATTCTCTCAAGTTCTTCCAAGGTGTTTTGATGATTTGTGATTCCATTTGAGGCTTCCACACTATTGGGGCTAAGCTCTTAAATCTTGAAGACATCAAGCTACATCAAAAGGTATGTCATCTAACTAGAACTTTGTAGTATAGGTGCTTCATAATATGCTAGTTAGGATGAAACCTTGGAATAGTTAATATTTGCATGTATAATAGAGAAAACATAGATCCAAGGCTTATAGGGTTGCATGTACACCATAGGAGTGTTAGAATGCTCAAAACTTGCCCTCAAGTTATGGAATTTGAGAAAAGTTTTTTATGAAAAAAAGAACTGAATTCTAAAACTCTTGGGTTCATAACTTAAACAATTAATTAAATGGTTTTAATTTTGAGTTTAATAATTGGAATTATGATGTTTTGTTGAATAGTTCAAATTAACTCTTATGGACTTTATTAATAGTTAATTAAAGCGTTTAATTAAAAGAGTATTATTAATCCATAAATATATGGTTTGGGTTTAATTAAATTAAAAGTCTAGTTTAATTAATAGATTAAACCACCAAGTATTTTAAATGTCTAAAATACACCCTTATACTATTATAATATTAAAAGTTTAATATATTATATGTATAAGAGCAAGTCGTCTTACCATTAGTAGGCCTCATTCACGAAGCCGGTCTATAAGGGGGGTATAAGGTTACTGCCTATAAAATGGCAGTTTAATGGGTGTCCACTCTCACTCACCGCTTCCTTGACCGGTGGATGGTCGTTAGCCGAACAGGTAGGACAAGGACTATAATTCTCCCTTCATTATAAGTATAATGATAAATACTTAGTAACTAAACACTTATAAATTCCCAATCTTAGTTACTTAGGAAAATGTGAATAAGGTGCTAATCCATGAAATTACACTTTGCACTTTGTTTAAGCTGTTAGTGGAGCGTGTGTGGTTAACCGGCACACTAACCTGGACTTAACAAGGTAGACAAAGGGTAACTTAATGTTTATCATAGTATCGTTGGAGCGTGTGTGGTTAACCGGCACATCGATTGAGGGGTAAATATTAAGGGTACCAAGTATATTTGCATGGTTACTTCACACCTTGTTTTGTGATCCTCGGCATCCCAGTCACAAAACCTGAAGGGCACACTTGAGATTGAAACATGCCATTGAAAAGTTCAATGAATCTCAAAAGAATCTAGGAGTTTCAAAACCAATTAAAACCTAATAATACATTTCGTTTATCTTGGTGGAAATTGGTGAATCGTCATTCACCTACCTTCAAATATTTTATAGCTTGGATTACGACATCCCTCTTCCAAGTTATAAAATAGTTTGTTGGGTCCTAGCCTTAATATATCATATTGTGTGTTATATTAAGGACTTAAATCAACTTTACATGAATTTCTCCCATTGTTGATGTCTGGTTTAGACAACAATGATCTTCCCAAACCAAGCTTTCCTAATGAATATAACTTCCCGAGTTTGGCTCATGGAAGTCATACTTCTCTTCCTTCACCTCCTCCAATTATTCTCCCTAACCCACAAGTTCAAGGTCACTCAAGCCCTAATGGCAAGCAAGGTCTATGTGTGATCACATCTTAGAGATGAAGTCACATATTGACAAGCCGGGAGAGTTGGGTGTCAAAGTCTTGAGAAAGTTGGATGTTCAATCACTTTCTAAGTCACATAGTGAGTTCCTTTGGGACTACTATGAAACAGACTATGACATGAACCTTAATGATCATATATGTTTGCTTGGTGCTGCTGAATCAGCAATGATTTGGAACGATAGTAAAGCAAATTTGATTAGAAGATCAACTTCCCAAAAACTTTATGGACAGTGACAATGGTGACACTGGAAATCCAGAAAAAGCATTCTCTTCCCAATGGAAAGGGATTGGCCATAGTCAACCCGGTTGACCAAATGGTAAAGAGAAAGGCTAAGTCTGAGATAGTCCCATTACCAAAGGGTCCATATGTTTATTTTACCAAAGGAAGGGGCGTTGATTGCAAAGCTGCCAAATTTACCTAAGGATGTTAAAGTCAATAAGTTTGACTCTACATCAGGTAGAGCCCATTATCTAACTCTGTTAAGTTCTATTCTGAGATCCTCATTACATGATGTGACTGGGTCACATGTTGATGTTTTAAGAATCAAAGAATAGAGAGAAATCTTAAAGGAACTATATGCTGATTCTGATCGCGAAGGTGGATTTCGATCGCATCAGAATTTTGAGCAGTTGCTTAAGAAGTTATGATATATTGCTAAGGAATAGATAACAACAATTTTCCATGTAGATTGTAAGGATAAGTTTTTCCGCAAAGTTTTAAAATAAAAGAAAATTGTTTAATTTTATTTATTTGAAGTATCCATACAATGGCATTTGTGGAAAATTGTTGCTTATATGATTCCATTGACAACAATATTGAAAAATGGATTTGATTCTTTCATTTGTGGTAGTGTCTAAATTTACCAAATCAGGAAAGTTCCTCATCACCCAAGTTTCAATTGGACCGAAACTTGGAATCATGCAAGTTGAATAGTATGATGAATGAGAACATTCAAGCATTGGAAAATCAAGACTAATTACTTGTTCACATGGATGTGTGAGTCAAGTGAAGGACTAAAAGGATCGAGTACACATTCTTGTGCACTGGTCATGTCCACCACAAAGCTCGTTAAGACTATTTGATTTACTAAAGTTTAGTAAATATGGTTATACTTACAAGTTTAAGTATAATTCTGAAACATTGGAAAAGTCTCAATGTATGACAGAACGAATGTGAAGAATCAAATTAGGCAGAAAGATAAAAGTTTCTCAAATCTGAAAAGATGGGAGAGTACTTTAGTATCATGTTTGTGATCATCTTAATGATTTAGAAATCATATCACAATTAGTCCCCTAAAGGTCATCTTAGTGCATTCTTATGACTAAGAAGAGGAGTCATGAATTGTTGAAATGGTTAGATCAGGAAGATGAGTCATACTTCGTTCCAAAACAATTCTTAGAGTCATACTCCAAGATTGTAACTTGAGTGACATATCTTAAAGAAAGGTTTAAAACACTTGTCAAATGTAAGAGTAAAAGTGTCCTACTCTTGTACATTTGAAATTGGTAAGTTGTGATGTTTTGGATAAAACAAAGACCAACTAAGGCCAATTGTATGAAGTGTTTGTCTTGATAAAGAATCCGCACTATCTCTTGAATATTTGGCAAAATAGTCTTATATGTCAAGAGGATAGTGGGAGTCTTAAAGATCCTAAAAAGAATTTCAAGAACTAATCAAGAATAAAACCTGAGGTTCTTCACTAGCACACGACTTGAGGTTTATAACCTATCGTGTTGACATATTCTGTGCCCATTCCAGTTAAAGTTGGCTTTGCATAGGAGTTCTGAAAGTTCTCAATTGGTTGCATAACAACTTGGAAGCAATGGCAGGCCCTGTACTGCCAGGTGGCAAGAAGTTAAGATTGCATAAGTTCAGTCCACATGAGTTTGGATTTGTCATTATCCTTGTCTTGTGACTATGGTTTTGACGATTCACATGGATAAGAACACATACACCATAAAATCTAAGGGTCATAAGGTTTCTCTCCGATTCATGAAAATGATGGTGAGGAAACACTTCCACCAAGTAGATTTGAAGTAGATGGCAAAAGGTCTAAACAATTGAGACTATGATTACGACATCCCTTTTCATAGTTCTGAAATTGTTTAGACACACATGCATGCTATCTAAGGAAAGGTGTATGATTTTGATAAAGTTTGATCAAAGCATCTCGTATCAGAAATCTGAACTTTGGTAAGAAAGTCAATAAAGTATTGATATCTAGAAGTCCAACTGATTTCTGAGTACATGTCAAAGCTAGTGGGAGCATAAGTGTTATGCTAATAATCATCATGTTAGTGGGAGCATGATAATTATTGTTAGTGTTGCAAGTTAGCAATGTTAATTATAGAAAACAAAAGTTTCAATTTGTGAGGCTGCAGGGATTGAAAAAGTTGTTTTGCTATAATTAAGGGAGAGGACATACTTCATTTCAGTTCTAAAGGCTTAGATTGAGACCTTAATCATCTTTAGTCAAGAATATATATATATATATATATATATATATATATATATATATATATATATATATGAATTTCATGTTGGATTGGTTCAACTTAAGGAAATTCTATATATTGCGTTCTCAAAATTCGATTATGATTACGGCATCCCTCTTCATAGTCAAATTTTGAAAACATGGCAAATAAAAATATTGTAGCAAAAGACTGGTCTAGAATCATGTCTTTATGTGAGACATCATGAATCGTGTACCATTTGCTTTGGGTACAGGATCGATTGCATGTGCTATAATATTTGTCATTTCTAAATTTTTCCAAATGCCCAGAGGCATGAAGAAGGGAAAAGGTCTAGAATTGGATATGACTAAAATGATTAAGCAATTGTCGAGGACAATCTGAGGTTTACCAAAGATTGGCTGCTCAGGGACAGTTGGAAGTATAGTGCTAATTTTGGAAGGACCATATTGACATATTCTGAAAAGAGGCATCTCTTATTCAGAAGTGATAGTCAAAATGAGAATATGGAGTTGTCTCCATAGGTGGAAGTTATCTGTGTAAGATTAGAAAACTTAATGCAAGAAGCATGTCCAAAGCAATGTACTTTGAATATGAGACTTAGTTTCCATGGAGTTGATCTCCATTGGAATACCTTATAATGACTGTTGACAAGTCTTTGTGACTTTGTACATATTCATTACAGGAGGGTCAGTGCATATAAGTTTAAAATCTAAACAGATTTCGATAAATGATAGGAATTTGAAATTCTCACATTTTTCGATAAGGATTTGGGAGTGTGAAATTAGAATCATTGAAATTATGTTCAATTGGTTTATTTCACAAAGTAAGGATCATAGACAAACATAGAGTGCATACTTGGTGTATGGCAAAGCTATTGTTTAAGAAAAACATAGTGTACATGCTTGGAGCATGGGACAACTAGTGTTTTTAATTCAAGTATAAAGTTGATAAAACCGAAACAATGAATAATGAGTAATCAGTATGGTGATAAATAAAAGTGTTTATTTATATTCATAGGGTTTTATACCATATTTGATTCATTTATTCTTGTGTTTCACTTTGCATGTTTTGACTTCCAGAATAACTAAGTCGCTCTTCCTGAATGATTAAGTTATTCAAACCATCCATAGTCGGTCATATGTTGGAAGTAGATATGAATCAAGACTGTCATGGGTTGGTTTGTAGAGTTCCAAGTTGGTGGACAAAGTGGTGCTACAACACTCATGAGTGCTCATAAGTTCTGAGTATTGGATTCAACCCGCGCTCATTTGAATCACTTCATGGATTTTATCACGAGTGATCATGAGACGGTAATATCTTATATTCTTCAAACCTAGAGATATGAGTTGTTACTATGAGTTGGTTATACATTGATTGCACGAAAACGCATTTGGTAACTCGATGTTATAAAACGTGCCTTTGTGTATGATTCAACAAGTAGTAGAACAAGCCATATGAGTCGAAGTTTATCCATTCCTTTTACCTTCGGGATAAAAGAGATATCTGTGGGCCCCTCGATGATTTAGCGATGACACATGTGAGTGCTTGGCCAAGCCAGGATTGATTTGATTTGTTCAATCAGTCAGTCATCATAAATCGAAAATCGGGAAACAACAAATGGACAGAGAGAATGATTATAATCCATGTCTCAGTCCATATGATATCTAGAATGGAGGAATATATGATCCCTTATCTAATGGATAAGTCATTGACAAGGTCAGAGTTCGACAGCGGCTTTAAGAGCTACGATTGCCAGTTAGGTTTTGAAGTCATACTCAATAATAGTTTTAGACTTATCCGAGTGGGAGACTGTTGGATTAATGTCTAAGTCCATAACTATATTTGGTATGTACTTGACCCGACCCGGCATGGTCCATTTGGGTTGCACTTCACCGGCACAATTTATATGGATAGTCTTTTGAGAATAGTATATTTATGATTTATATTAATATATTATAAGTTCTAATATATTAATATGGAATCATATTATTTAATTAGTATTGATCAAGAATTAATTTAGAATTAATTAAGTGATCAAAAAGAACTAATTAAATATGAACTCTTATATATATGGAATGGGCCAAGTTCATTTAGGTTGGGCTAAGCTTTCATGGATGGTCCATGGAGCTTTTAACCCATGGATCCTATGTAAATGAAAGGTCATGGGTATTAGGGTTTACATGGATGTAACCCTAATCCTCCATAATATATAAAGGGGTCCTTGGCTCATAAAATTGGCACAAGTGTATGAAAATAAGAGTGGGCTGATTTTAGTGTGCATACATATTCTCTCAAGTTCTTCCAAGGTGTTTTGGTGATTTGTGATTCCATTTGAGGCTTCCACACTATTGAGGCTAAGCTCTTAAAGCTTGAAGACATCAAGCTACATCAAAAGGTATGTTATCTAACTAGAACTTTGTAGTATATGTGCTTTATAATATGATAGTTAGGATGAAACCTTGGAATAGTTAATATTTGCATGTATAATAGAGAAAACATAGATCCAAGGTTTATAGGGTTGCATGTACACCATAGGAGTGTTAGAATGCTCAAAACCCAACAAATACAAGCTCCAAAACCTACAACATTAAGGATAACCGATGCACAAAAAGGCATAACTGAAGCTCCAAGGGTCAAGGGGTGAGCCTTTCAGTTCACGTAAGAGGAAAGCCAATAAGATGGTGGATGTCGTAGCTAGTTGTTCTTCTTATGGAAGAAAAACTCTGGCATGAATATGCTCACATCAAAGGAAACTAATAGTGTTTTCAAACTTTCACTAAAACCCTCCGTTATATGTGTAACGAATGTATGACGATGATATTTTAATAAAGTTGGGATGTTAAATTAATGTTGTTAGTAGTAAGATATTAATATCAAGCCGAGAATATTTATTTATACATGTGCATAGTGCATTCCTAGACAACATTGTGCTTGTCACGATCTTATCTTGTTTTGGTCGTGCTATGTGGAAACTACTTGCTTTGGGCACAAGTAGCATTACTGTTATAGGAATATTGAAAGTCATTGGATATGACAAACATTCATTTTTTCAAAGTCAGAAGAAGCTACATATTGCTTAGACAAATCCAACTTGGGCTTTGATTAGTGAAAAGTAGCAGCAGATAATGGGTTGAACCCAAGTGGAGGATAACTGAGCCTTAATACGAAAGTGTGAAAAGAAGTTTGGCTTATGGTCTCTATTTCAAGGTCTAGTAGTGTTCAACACAAGTAGATAAAATTTATTCGTTTCAGTTTAGTTATTATGGGTAAAAGAAGAAGGAAGTCCTCTCTAAGAATAAGCATAGGTGATACGTTTCTTGCTATGAATCTCAATGGATAGTTAGATCTTCATCCCAAGTGTTAGGTAGAATACAAGAATTTGACCAAATTCCTGGGTACGACTCAGATAGCCAAGAGAACCTAATAGGTCCGTACCCCCAAGGAATGAAATTTATCCTTGCAACGTAGGAGCTACTAGACGAGGAATTCACTAGGTTACAAACTCCGTCAATAGAAAGCGGTATGTGCTAAAGATTCAACCTTTTAGACACCTCGACTGTTTAAATGATGTTATAGCCTCAAAAGTTTAAGTAGATGAGATCCGGTGTGATCAAGGAAGGATGGTCACTGGGTTCCTTCAAGATAGTAGAATAATGGTTGTGAGACTTCAAGACCACCAAAGGGTTGATATTGTGACTCTTCAGGCCTAATGGGGATGATGACAAGGGCGATCTGGCATCATAAATTCCCATAGTTGGATAGTATCACGACGTATTGTGAACAAGCATAAAAACGAATTACTCGAACAATAGTTGTACCTTGATATAGGTAAAGTAGTTAGAGACTTGAGAGAAGGTTATTGGTGGCCTAGTGTTCATTGTAATCTAGTAGGTTGGAAGATAAGAAATCCTAATTAAGAGACCTTCGTCGACATTAGAGTAGTGATTCAAGAGTTCTCAAGCTAGTACACCCGTTATAGTGGATTTTGTTAAAATTCAGGTTGTTGGAGCACCTGCACTAGGTAGAAGGGCTGTTTACAATCTAGGTTCATGTGCGTATTAACGATATATACCACAAGCCTTTTTAGAGGCATGTTCCGGAAAGTTTATTGCGTTAGGATGATGTAGATAAATTTCCATAGTCAATCACTTCATAACAAGTCTATTGTGTCCAGGCCGATGGGTTCCCAGTTTCTGAAGACTTTGTGAGGAGTTCAGAAGTACGTCTAAGGTAGAAAACGAAGTTATACGAAAAAATAAGTACAAATGGGAAATTCGACGCAACAACGATGGCTAGATCCTAAGTGATCTCAATATACCCCAATAGGATAACATGTAGGCACTATGCTAAGGTATGCTAGTAGCAGGATTTCGGGGAAGAAATTTTTGTAAGTGGGAGAGAGTTGTAACACCCCATTTTAACCCTTCAGTAGAATTTAATATAAATATTTGTTTAAAAAATTCGTAGTAGAATCTGTCACACCCCGCTAAAGCGGAAAAACGGGGCACGACAGCACAAAGGGTCTCATACCAAAGTTAAAAGACAACACCAACCATAGTATTAAAAGCTTTAAAATTTACAATATGTTTGAACAACTTTTAAAAGTAATTACAGCATATAAAAATCACACATGCGAATCCTCGTACAAGTGATGTGTCCCTACGTGCCACTTACTCGATGATTCCTGAAAAAGTATGTAAAACGAGCATCAACCATAAAAATAGTTGGTGAGTTCACATGTTTACAAAAATATTGGTTTCATGAATCATAATCAAAGTTTTGATAGAAATTTCCCTAAATTAAAGTACATTGCTAAAATCAGTAAATAATTTTGTATAAGCAAAGTTCGTTGTCATCAGGAGAAATAAAGTACGTTCCCAAAATGAGGTGCAAAGTTCATATTCTCATGGGAAATAAAGTTTGTTGCTAAAACCAGTAAACAAGTTTCGTATGTGCATAATGATTCCATCCATGAGTTCACAACCCAAGCCTAATGACCGAATCATGTCCTATTGATTACTATGTGTATTGCTAACATAGTGAATAAAATGGTAAAACACACTCTGCGAATCCTACGGGTGAGGAGTTGTCTACCTCCTAATATCACTATCCATAATGTCCATGGGCTCAAAAGAGTTAATGAGTTGTGTCAAATGATTCCGGTGACTTAACCGGGATACAAGCCTCATGAATTAAAGTAACATACACATACATGCAAAATATAGCATCCAAGTTTGATACAAGTCAAATTAAATACAACGAACATAAATAATTTAAGACATGCTTTTCCACCCTAAAACATAAAAACCGAAAATAGGGGTTGTGAATACTCACAATTCTTGAGATGATGCAATTGGTGCTTTGAACTACACTCAACTCGTACCACTACCGATTCCTACAACGATGGTACATACTAATGAGTCTCTAATCGAAATATAATACTAGTATACTTACTACTACAATAGAATTATGCCAATATTGTGTCAAACTTTTGATATTGATAAGTTACAAACATTTTTCTGTGAATTTTCGGACCAACCAATCAAGCAACTTGTCTTGATTCTCCTAGTATCAAGTAGTAAGGGATCAAAACAAGGGAGGAAGAAGTAAAATGCCAGTCTCTCTAAGCCTTTCGCTCTTCCCTTCCCAACCCCACTTTTTTCTTAACTACCTTATTCATGAACCTTTTACCCTTAAATAACGGGAGTTATGTCCTATCCCCCACGGTTATGCCCGATTTAAATTGAGCTTCTATTCCTACGTAACAATAGAGCAGGATAGCCTTTTGCGCCCATAACCCCGAAAAAAGTGATCTAAAAATGGATTTGACCTAAAGTTTCAGGATATGTTCGACCAAAGATTTTACCTACCCAATAGTGAAATCCCGTACAAATAAGGCATTAGAGAGCCCTTTCTCTTCCTTTATTCGCCGCAGGAAGAAATTCCAACTATGCTGCCCAAAAAAACCGAACCGATAGCGCTTCCCGTTTTTTCTATTCCATCCCATTCCAGATGTCATGCTTGCCTTTGGTACTTCGGAGAAGCAAACCTTAATCGAACCTATATTTGCTCAATGGATACAATCTGCTCATATGGTAAAACGTCATATGGGTTTAGATTTCTAAGAATCAATTTGTTATACCCCAAGTGGAAATTCTCATTATTGAAATGCTAAAATTTAACATTTTAGGAGGTGTTCCAATGATTAAATATGCAATAACGAAATCAATTTAGTTCTAAAAATTTCCATACTTTTGATTTCAGTTCTTACTGTGATTTAGAACCTCCTTGTAAATTTTCAAGAATTTTAAATTTGTTTAACTATTTTTCCGCTATTTAATTCTTTGAAAACATCATAAAATTTTGAAAAAAACTAAACAGTTTAGGAAAATTACCAATATTTTTTTTTCAATTTTTATTCAATTATATAAGACGGAAAAAATATCAAAAATCATTTTTAAACAGCGGAAAACTATCTTTGGATTTATGGGTGTTTACTCTTAGGAAATTAGAAATAAATTGCAAACAGTTGAAATAAATCCCCAAACGTTTTGTAAAATTTTTATTTAATGTATATAAACTGAGAAAAGTATTTACATTGGTTTTTAAATAGTTTAACCGGTTTTTATGATTTTTTATTTATTATAGAAAAAATGGAAAGAAATATTAAATTGTTTAGAAATTTTCTCAAACTCTCTATTTGTAGTTAAATGTAATACAAGATGTTATGATAATTTCTTGTGATTTTTAGAATAGTTTAACTATTTTTCCTTGATTTATTCTCATAAATAAGCATTAATTCATGAAAATGACTAAACAGTAAGTAAAATTCATTAAATTTCTTACTTACGATTAGTATGTATTATAAGATATTCTAATAAATGTTTATAAGTTTTTGACAAGTGTAGCTCTTTAATATCAACTTAACCCCTTCAGTTTTTTCATGGTGTCTTTATGATGTATAGAAGGTGCGAAAATTATGAAATATGGTTTTTCACATTCATAAATACATTTTAGTATTTTATTTCTCTACATAAAAAATAAAATCGAAATAAATAGAAAACAGTCATATAAATGCATACAACTTCAAAAAATGTATTCACTCAGTGTATGGGTCATCTGAACATTTTCTCAAAATTTATTGATTGCAAAAAGTATTTTATGTGAATTATTGCTCTATTTTCATGCAAAAAGTACAATAAATCGAAAAAATGAGTTATTTTTTGAAAGTTTCCAGATCTTCTTATTTTGTTGTTTGAATTCTGGAAAAAATCTGATGAGCAGAAAAGGAGACTTATGGATTTATTTGTGAATAAATCATTTAAAATCATTCTTAACAATATACTTTGATCATCAAGCCTTTAAGCTTGATGTTCGGCACATGCATTATGATTTGAAGACCATGATTGAACTTATTTTGTTCAAAAAGATGTTTCTAAATGAAAAACTTGAATACGTGTGGTATTGGATCTTTAAAACTTATAAAAACTCAAGTTGATGGATTTGATTTAGGTTTTGGTCACTGGATTTCACCTTCTAACAACATACATGTTGTTTTTGGGTGAAATCCTACCACCATCATCATCAAATTCGACATGCATGAATGAACATGCATATGAATGTTCATAAAAAATGGTGTAGAAGAGGGAGAAAAATCAAAGAAAACTTGAATTTTTTTAAAGAAAAATAAAGAAAATATAACGAAATTGATTTTACCTTGAATATCAACTTCAAATGATGAAGATTCTTAAGTAAAATGAGGGATATTTAGCTGGAAATTCGTGGGTTTTGGGAATAATTCATAGAGGTAAAGAATGGGGATTTTCGAAAGACGAACAAAGAGAAAAGAAAGACTTTCTCTCTGGATACCCAATCTCTCTCATCATGTCTTTGGGGCTTCTCTCCACCATAATCGGTCACTAAAATACAAAAGTATGTGTAAACGCATGAATAATCGAATGTAAAAGTCTCTTCTGGTTATTTTGCTTCTATGTTTGTCATTGTTAGAGAGAATGAAAAGAGAGGTTTTTAGAGAGAGAAGTGTTGGAATGAGAAGAATGTGAACGTGATCAAAATGATTGACTTTGGGAGGAGAAATGAGGGGAGAAAGAGGGATTCAACATTTGGGGAAGAGGGGGGGGTGTCATATTTCTGGTTTTTCTTGTATTTTTTTAAATATAAGATTATGGAATTTAGTTTTTATGAAATATAAGCTTTTATGGTCAATTCTACAAAAATTTGACACTTATGATCATAAATAAGGCTAACATTTACAATTTATTATTCCTTGATCTAATTTATGTTTCATGACTTATATTTAATTAAAGATATTACATATATGGCATAAAATTTTGTATGAAATTTAAATTTTATAAAACTTGCATTCATTTTATAAAATTTTGACACTGTTATAAAATTTGAACATTTTAAACTATCATAATGGATATAGAATATCTTGGATTGTTTTAAACCCAATAAAATTGTTAACACCGTAATGAATTGAGTTTAATATTTGAAATAATCAAGTTGCTCAAAATTAAAACACTTATTTTTTTAGCAAGTTACTTAGTTCCATTGAAATCAGATTATCGACATTCTATGTAGTGGTTTTGAGATTCAAGTGAAATTGAGGAATCAAGTATACTAGTCCTAGTTTCAACTTTGACTTAAGTTCCTATGAGACTCTGACCTAATTTCTACTTCTAGGTCAAGTGCATGATGTGTCTACATGAATGTACAAAGATGCTCGAGTCAATAAATGACTGGAATTTGGATAGTTGTTACATTTAAAGTAGTTGTAGAATTCACATATCAATGTGAAATCTAAGTACACTATACTTCAATTCTACATGTTTCCAAGTTTCTAGTAGGTTATGATTAGCCTCGAGCTACCAAATCTAGCATGTGCCGTGCTTATACGTGCAACTAAGTTTATTGATATCTTAAACTGACACTAATTTTGACGGTTGTCAAATAGAAATATAGTACTTTTTAGCGAAAGTAATCATCATAACATGTACAAAACGTCAATATGAATTCCGTATTTATAAAAAACGCTTAAATCTGACTCCGTATTAATAGTTTATGATTGTTCGAATTTTTGCGTGCAGCTCTATATGGCAAAGCTTGTCGTAAAAAGTGGATGGAAGATAGGTTGATTATTAGCCTAAGTGATCTACACAAAAGTCATAGTAGTCGGAAAAGCGAGAGCGTTCATATACAGAACACCTGAATCTAACTTCGTATGAGGAAGTTACGAGTTTTTGAAGTTTCGGCATAGCAGCGTGCGATACAGAAATCGAAATCGCAATCAGTTGAGTTTTAACTGAAACAATATAAAAAAGAGTTGAATATCTCATTAATATGAACTCATTGACATAAAGACAGTCGAGAACGGATGTCTTATAGAAGTGTTATGATTTTAATATGGATTTTAATAGTATAGGCCCTTTAAATATATAAATTGAAAATTAATTGAGAATTAGCCGACGAAGTCTAAATAAAAGTTGTAGTACTCATCGATGGATACACATGGATATAAATAACATAAAAACCAAAGCTCGTTTGAGAGAGATACAAAGTTTTGAAGTTTTATGAAATACGCCGCACGTAGAGGAGGTAGGCGTGGCACACGCTTCTAGAAGGGGCAGGAGTTGACCACAGGGATTTTGACATGTGGCAGCAAGGCGGCGAATCAACGTCTTAATAGGGTCCAACGTGGCTGTAAACAAGGTGCATCACACCTCCTTAGTCCACATATAAATAGTAATGTTTTGTTGCTCATTCTCTCACCCATTCAGCCCCAAATCCTCTGGAATCCTTCCCGCACCCCTAGCCCAGTACACCCTAGTTTCCGACTACTTTTGTGAAGAACTGGAGTGCCAAAGATCTCAGAGAAATTCGAGTTTCAGTTTCAGAGTTCTTCCCATTCAATTTCTGGTTCTCGCTAGAAATTCCTATAACTTAAGTTGCACTTACTACGCTTTAAGTGTAACTTGTATTTATATTCATCGTTGTTATTATGGATGAATAAATAAGATTTATCAGTTTTTCCTGTTGTAATACTAATTGAGCAACTTACTAGAGAGGTGTCTAGAATGGGCACGTTGGGTTGGTTGTTGGATTTTAGAAAAGCTATATTCTGAAATGATCATGCCACCCAAATGTCTTGCCTGGCTGATCCTTATTTGATAGAACTCTTGGTATTCATTGGGATTAGTGAAACATCTAGGCATCATTACCAGAATGTCATAGGGATTAATAAGTTATAGTATCATAGGTTAATACTTGTTAAGAACGTTACCAACCAGTTGGGTCGCTAGTAGGATTGCCTAGATAGTTGTCAATTGTTTGAGTAACTGTCCAGGTGAGTTGTCTCATTACACTATGTATTACAATATATATCCATGTATGATTATGATATATGAGCTAGTAGAGTAGAGTCAGTTGTATAGTCTCTTTATGCCTGTATTAAGTAGAGTTGAAAGTGTAGTCTCTATGTGGATAAATGTTGTTATTCATTATGGTTAGATTAGGGTTGACAGTGGAACGAAGATAGGTCGGGAGCCTATACACCCGAGTGTTGACGACAAAATGTAAAGATGTCTGTAAGTCTAGATACACATTATTCGGGGATCGGCAAAAGTCAAGGGTGAATGGGTGGATCGGCGAAAGGTCGTAAGCCATTGTTTGTATTCATGTGTATGTATTGTGGTATATTGTGTTTTGGGGAACTCACTAAGCTTTGTGCTTACCCAGTTGATTATAAGTGTGTTTCAGGTGCTTCATTGATTCGTAAGAACGGAAAGGTTCGACTATACACATTAGCATTCCCAACATGTTTTTGCATAATGTAATTACACTATGATATATTGATTAAATAAAAATGAAAATTTGGGTTGAAAATCAGGATGCTACAAGCGAGATCTAGAACACTTCACTGCCTTTGACATGATTGGACATCTCAAACAGATGTTTGGTCAACAAGTCAAGACTAAGAGGTTTCAAACTGTTCAAGCTATTCATGGCTGAAATATGGAGGAAACTAAGAATGAGATCACACATGTTGTCAAGATGAAAAGTTATCTGGATCACTTGGAAAGATTGGGATCTCCATATCCACTACACTTAGCCACATACATAATTATGAACACATTGCCCAAGTTTTGTCATACTTACAACATGAAATACAACGTGAATAGGTGAGATAAGCCTATCTCTGAGTTGCCTGGGACGCTTAAAACTATAGAAAAAAACATCCCAAGGAAGTGCTCATGATCCTAGAAGGACAAGTTTAGAAAAAGAAGCAAGGAAAGAACTTCAAAGGAAAGCCACAAGCTGACAAAGGGAAAAGGGAAGAAGGCTCCCCAAAACCACCACCAAAGAATATGGGAAAGTCGCCAATGATGACACATGCTTCGCGTGTGGACTTGTTGGGCACAAGAAGAGGAATTGTCCTAAGTATCTTGTTGGGTTTAAAGAAAAGAAGGTCAGAGAAGGCACTTTATATATATATATATATATATATATATATATATATATATATATATATATATATATATATATATATTATTTCAGATTCCCTTTTGAGAAAATCAGGTTTTAATTTTCAATTTTTTATGATAATAATCATTCTTTCGTGAATGGAATATTCTATTTTGAGGCTAGACCAATAAATGAAATTTATGAATTAAACATAGATAACACATCAAATAATAAGTCCATTTATCATAATAACACCAAAAGGCTCAAACAAGATTTGAACCAAACATATCTATGGTATTGTCGCCTTGGTCACATTAACAAGAAACGCATATCCCAACTCCAAAAGAGTGGACTTTTGGCGGAAAATCACACTTAGACATTTGACATATGTGAGTCTTGTTTATGTGGTAAGATAACAAAACCCCTTTCACCATTAGTAGTGGGAGGGCAAGTGTTTTATTAGGTGACATACACATCGATGTTTGTGGTCCTTTCAAAACAATGTCAAGATATGTTGAAAGATATTACATCACCTTCACTTACGACTTCAGTCATTTTGGTCATGTATATTTAATGAAACATAAAAATAAAGCATTTGAAAAGTTCAAATTTTTTCAAAGTGAAGTTAAAAATCAACTCGAAAGGACAATCAGAATCCTTCATTCGGATAGAGGTGGCGAATACTTGAGCCAAGGGTTCTAATATCACATTAGTGATGGGTTTTTGAGCAAGTCATCAATCCTATGGTGCACATGCAAAACCCTGAAACCTTGGATCTAGGTTTATCTATTGTACATGCAAATTATCCAAGGCTTACAAACCCTAGATCTAGCATAAAAAATCCAAAAATAACAAATAAAACAAGTTTAGATGATTACCTTGATTGTTGCTTGAAGATCTTTAGCTTATGAGAACCTAGCACCTCAAATGTGATGCTTCTGATGGATCACAAACACCAAAGCAAGTTGAATGATCTTGGAGAGAGGGGATGAGAGGCTCAAAATCGGCTCTAAGACTTCTTAGGGTTTCTAGGTGTCGATTTCTGAAGCCCTGGGGGTCCTTATATAGTGGGGCTACTAGGGTTTCAGTCAAAACCCTAATTGGATAGCTTAGGCCTTAAGCAGTCCAATGGAACCTTCTGGAATAAGGCCTTGGACGATTTCAAGGTGGGCTTCCACCCTAATTTCGTCCACCTCTTTATCCTTATGATACACAGCCCAAAATCCAATTATCTTTTAATTGCAATTCCAGTCCCCTAAGTTTAATTAATATCTTTTGATCACAAAATTAATTTCTTAATTAATTATTGACCAATATTAATTAATCAATATGATTTCTCTTTTAATATATTATTCATATAATATATTAATAAACCATAATATCCACTTTCTCCACTAATCATCCATTTAAGTTGCTCTGGTGAAGGCAACCCAAAAGGACCATGCTACAACTGTCACACCCCAAAACCGGAACGGTGGAAACGTTCGGGGGTGGAGGACGTCATGTTTAGTATCACAAGACATGCATCATAGTAATCAAAGTAATAAACAACCATTTCATTAGAAATAAAGTGTTTACAAAGTATGTGGTTCACATAACATAGACTACAAGGTAAATAACAAAACAAGACAGGAAGCTATACTGCTCCATCTTCTGAATCCCAGTGCGCGTACCTGTCTACTGGTCTCCTGAGAATACAAGTTATTTTGAAAGAGTAGATCAACATTTAAGCTGGTGAGTTCATAAGATTTTAGTGATGTAAGAAGTTGTAAGAAAGTTGTAGTTAGTTGTAAGTTCTGTTTAGAAAAGTTCGCCTGTTCCTCCAGAAAATCCTATATTTCCTGCTTTGATGAAAGATAAGTAAAAATGACTCTACAATCCTTTCTATGAGTACTAAATGGATACAAGTTATATAAAACCCATAGTAAACAAACAATCAGTTGTGTGTATCTGCCCTAAGCCCACAACCAAACAAGGAACATGAAATGAGGCGGAAGACACACATCCCATTGATTGTTAGATCATCGTTGTATATAACCCTGGCGTATTCACTTGGTACTCACGAAGTTAACTGTAATAGTTCCTTGATATTTGATGAAAACATTCTTTAAGAAAACCTTTATTTCTTTTAGTAAAAATGGTAACCACAATAGTTCCTTCTATAATCACTTAGTTTATACTAGCTATATATAATCTAATATCGAACAGATAGTTAATTGTGTGAATCTGCCCTAAGCCCACAACCAAACAAGGAACAGGAAATGAGGCGGAAAGCACACATCCAACTACCTATCGGGTATTAATTATATATAACCCTGATGTATAAACTAAGGTATTATAGAATTAACCACCTAAGGTCCTTTAAGCTATACTAGTTTAATAAAATGGATTAAACCCTTTACTGGTAAGTTTCTAGTTTTGTATACCAAATGTTCTATTTGAAAAGTATGTTTTGTACTAGAAAACTGTGCATTGAATTAGTGTCCTATGACCTGACCCATATATGGTACTCCTTATGATTTCTTGGTGTATACGGAATATATATATATATATATATATATATATATATATATATATATATATATATATATATATATATATATTGATGGGAATATTGCACAATAGATCGATAGATTCTAAACAGAAAAACAATATTAATCGAGTAAAGAACACAAGAATGGATCAAATGGTGTCAAATGATTAATATCTCACACCTCAGAAGAGCTCGATGAAGAACTTCGACTGTAGAGGTGTGCTAGGGTTACAATGAAAAAGATATTAATGAGAACGATAACCTTAAAGCTATACATGCATGTATCATATATAATCTAACCCTAATGAAAGACCACTGTTGGACAGGCCCAAACCGGGTAAAAAAAACTGGACTATTATACGAGCCCAAAGACGCAGCACTTAAACCCAACAACCTCCCCTTTGCGTCAATAGAGGCGAGAGACTACTTCGGTTGAGTAACTTTAGTCTTCCTCACAATCTTGAACAGCCTGGGGATGATGGCAAGAAGAGTTTGACGAAACAAAATATACCACTGAAGCATATCAGTAAACATCTTTTTATCGGCTTCGCTGTTCTGATTACAACCATGTATAATAACCAAAATATGCTCCAAGCAGGCGGTGGAGAACAGGTGTTTGTCAATAAGAGCGAACAGGCATTTTTGACCTTCGCCCCTAATGAACATAACAATATGAAACTTGTGGTCAATTTTTCCCTTAATGATTCTGTTTACATCGCTTGCCCTCCCTATCGGGTTCATAGTGGTCTTCTTATGTATGACAAGCGATTTCCTGATCCATCTTTGCGACTTCATGAATATAGCACACGAGCATTCGCTTGATGTGATCGATAATAGGCTGATACTCCTTTTGATTGGTCAGCAAAATGTTGTTCAGGAGTATCCAATCATGAGGATTCAGGTTCGGCAGATCAGCCAGGGAAATCATATGAACCGAGCTATCAGAGCCTCAGGTCACTTTGAATTTGATGTTGATAAATTTCCCTGCTGAAGTGGGCTTCAACACCTTGACCGTTGTGATTTTCTGATTACTCCAGGTCAGGTATTACGGCTAAGAAAACTCAAGATAAAACTCAAGCAGATCCCGATAAACCTTCGGGTCTGGGGAAGAAATGCCAGCCGTTGACTCAAAACAGTGAAAAATGAATGCCTTTCGGGTGATTGGCATGTCAAACTGTGAGTCCTTGGAATTCTCAAGCCTGAAAGAAAGAACCGGTTCGAGCCAATGAGTGCTCGGTGCATCGATTACCTCTCTCTGAAGCGATTCCATAGACCATTCAGGAAACATAGACTTCTTTTGTTCTAGCATTTCGTTCGCTTTCATCTCCTTATCAAGAAGTTCCTTCTCTTTTTGAATCTTCGCCCGAATCTCTTGATCACTAGGCTTGACTTTCAAACTTTCAGTTTTAGAAGCATTTCCTTCTGTATCAGCGACATCGTCGTTTTCATCCACATCATCATCACCAATTTTCTTCTTTCGTTTGTCCTTCATACTGCCCGCAGCTTCATTACCCTTCGACTCAGTAGTGACTTTTGGTTTTGGAGGTGGATGAGGTTGGCCCTTTCCCTGAGTAACATTATCTCCCCTTGTTTTGGAGGGACAACAAACTCCGGAACACCCTCAATTCTGCTCAAAACATCCAGAGCAGGTCTCAACTTCTCAGCCAAGTGGCGTCGAATTGAGATGGTAAGAATGGAGTCATGGGCCTCCAGGAGGTGTAGGAGAATGGAGTGTACATCACCAACCAAACTTTTAATTATTTCACGCTCAGTTTTTTAGTCTTCAATCTCCTTGTTTGCAGTCTTGAGCTTGAGATTTTGAATTTTAAGCTGAGAAGTGCGCTTATCTAGCTCATCCATAATCTTGTTTTCCACAGCAAGCTCAACTTTAAGTTGAGTGAGACGAGCATCAACCAAAGTGTGAAGCTCTTTGTTAGCAGCTTGAATTGCTTGTCGAGGTTCCTCAAAATGTTTATTTTCGGCCTCCACTGAACGCGTAAGATTATCAACCGAAGCGTTCACTATGTGAGCATTCTTCTGAGCGGCAGCTTGAAGAGAATCAAGAAATAGCTGTGCATTCGAAAATAGTTTTTCGACATTTCCAGTCGCCTACTTGCAATCCTTGGTGGAGGCTTCAACTACAAGTGAAGCTTTCTGACAGGTGGAGGTTGAGGATTCAATGGCTTTAACAACACTGGAGATGGAAGTGTCATACTCTTTGACAACGGTTGCGAACAGAGCCTTGAGTGCTGCTTCCGAATATGCACTGACAGAAGAGGAAGAGAGCAGTTGGTCAATTTTGTCATTCATGGCCTTGAGATGCTTTTTGGTCACAGGAGCATCATCATCGTCATCACTCTGTACGCGATAAGGACTGAAGTAAACAGAGTCAAATTCCATGTCTTCCCCGCCAAGAACAGTTTGAGATTCATGTGATGGAGGTGAGGATAAAGGTGCTGAGGTAATAGGAGGATCAGAACCGAAAGTAGATGCCCCCGTATCAGATACGTTGATACGAACATTAGGTTTGGTTGGATGAGTAGTAGTGGTAGTAACTGTAGTGAATAGTGGGGTTGGAATTGGGATGGAGGTAGTAGTTGTAGATGAGATAGGTGGAGGAAAGGGAGCGATAGTAATAGGAACCGAATGAGGAAGAGAACGAGGAGGTGAGTTTCGGTTACTGTCATTAGTTGGTGAGGGTGGAGGAGAATTACATCTAGGTGGACTTTTGGTTTGAGTAGCTTCGTCGTCAGTTGACTCGGGTTCAGGCTGTGGGTCAGAAGGAACATACTCAGAGTCACTGGAAGATGGGGAAGGAGACTTCGGTCTATGAGCTGTCATCTTGTTCTTTCGTTTCTTTGGAGCAGTAGACGCTGCTTGCTCAGACTTGCGTTTCTTGGGAGTAGAAACTTTGGAGGATTGACCGTCCTTTTCCCCTTTTTTATCTGACTTCTTCCCTTGTTTTACTGGTTTTTCTGCAGCGTCTAGCGAGCTTTGCATCTCAGCAGTAAGCTGTCGTGGCCCTGAAGGGGTTAGCTTCTTGTAATCATTGATAACCTTGCTTTCAGGGGAAACACATTTGTACATTGAATCCGGAATTGAACCAATGAAGAGAATCTTGGAGGGATCTGAGACAAGGATCCTCGTCGTATGGAAGGTAGTAATCGATGACTTGAGTGAATCCGCCATTGTTGGAACATTAAACTTTTCCATCGCCCAATGAGTGACGATAGTCCAAAATCGAGCACATGAAATTTCAGAGTACCTTGAAGAAGAGCTTATACTCTGAACTATTTGAGACCATATGATTGACCCATAATCCATATTAACCCCATGATACAGACCATATAAAAGGGTCATGAATGCCCTGCTTGTTCCATCTGAACCTGCAACCCTCACCGATAAGCCCTTGGAGAGGAGAGTAAAGAGCCCGTTCCACTGAGGAGGAAGACAAGATTTCTTGAACTTGGTGACAGCCGTGAGAATCTCCGTGTACCCCATATCATAGAACATCGAGAACAGCTGAGTTGTTGTAATGGAATCTGGATTAATCATGGAATCAATGACAGCAAGGCGTAGCAACAAACAAAACCTAGCTTTTGAAATCGACGTCTTTTGATTGACGAACTCGTAGAAGATACGCTCCTTAGCTTTATCATAAACAGCAGTGGAGTAGACGTGAGAGAGCATCGACATTGGAACGCTTTCCACCTGTGTGAGAGCAACCACCAATGGTGAATACTTGAGACATTCAACCACATGTAGCATGTACGAATCATAGACAAAGGGGTTCAGTTCGATGATTAGATTCTGATTGGGTTTGATGGTCAGAAGAGAGGACTGAGCGGATTGTGCGTAAACCGATGAAGATTCAGCCATTGTTGCAGGTGGGAAGAAGAAGATGAACAGTAGAAAATCGCTGATTTGTTCTTGAGAGAGTTGAGATTTGGTAAAGTAACCCAAGAGGTGTGAGAAAACCTTTTATACCGTCGCTAGGAGAGAGAAAAATCCACAGTAACGATTTGACTATCTTCTGAATCATTGCCTGAAAAAGCGTGATTTGACAGCTGGGTTTTCCGAAGAAGACGTCATCATGCGTGATATCAGGTGCCGTTTCAAATTCACGCGCCTTTCCATCCTTATCTCCTGTTCAAATTTTGAACCGTTTCAAATTCATGCTGACTCACCCTTATTTTATTTTTATTATTAAAATAAATCAACACCACCATAAACGAGACTCATCCATTCTCTTCATACTAAGGAACCTTCACTCCATATAATAGTGAACAACCATTTCTGTTAGAGCCGAAAGCACAAATCTAGAAAAGTGCCATAAGTACCACAAACAAGAATTTGGAAAATCATAAAGACCTTCGTGCTAGAGTGTGCCAATGAAAAAGAAATAAACCAAAATATTTTTGGGATTTAAGTGATGTCTATTTAGATACGAAACTGCGGATCCCGGGCACGAATCTCTTCCTTCAAAGTCAAGAGAGACTGAGAAGTGTCTGTGTGGTTTCCCGTGAAATACGATCAAATGTTTGTTAAGAAACATTGAAAGGCATCTTTTCAAGTTTAAGCTTTAGTGGGTGGTTTAGCTTCAACCAAACTTCGATACTTAAAATAAGAACGAAAGAAGGTTGAAGTACTTGTGAGACCGATGTGGTCTGTTGAACAAGTAGGTTGGATAATTTATTTTGTGACTGGATAATAATAAGAAATCTCAAAAACAAATCTGAAACTGGATCTTATGGGAAGAAACGTCTTGGTGATAGACAATATCATAAAGATCACTCAAAAATTAAAAAAAGGAGATTTCTTGAGGTACAAGTTATAGCTTGAACATTTTAGCATTCACCGTCAATTCATTCAAGGTGTTGGATTTTGGGTCTCACTCAGCACGTGATAAACGAAACTAAGATCATCAACACAGAGATTGTGTAACCAAAAACCTCAGTGGTAATTGCTGAGAGTGTCAAGGGTTACTTTTATGAAACGAAACTTAATGGAGAAATGGGAGAAGATGGGGAAGGAACCGAAAGTACCTCTGCTACATAAGAATGACAAAGCAGAAAACTCTTAACTCACTATGAGAAGAGTAAGGTAGCTCGTGACTTGAGTGATTTTAGCAGCCTGATTGGGAAGAAACGATTGGTGTTTATCGAATCATTAAGGCTTCACTCAGAGTCATGGAGGCTTCGGTCTGCATGCAGCAGCATGCTTTTAGGGACACTTAACTAGTACATAGATAAGAATGTTATACCTGCCCCAACGTCATTGTGTTTCGCATCTGTAAACTTGAATTAATTTTGAGAATTGAGAGATAAAACTTAAAAACACATAGAAATATTTTTGTAGTTTTTGGATTTATCAGAAAAATAATAAAAACAGAAAAGAAAATATTTTTGGATTTTTGGAATTTCTGAAAAATAATAAAAACAGAAAAGAAAATATTTTTGTAATTTCTGAAAAATAATAAAAACAGAAAAGAAAATATTTTTGGATTTTTGAAATTTCTGAAAAATAATAAAAACAGAAAAGAAAATAAATACTAAATATAAACACGCGAAAGAATAAGAAAGCTTTACAAAAATATATAACCGAAACCATACCTTAGAAAAGATGAAGCGAAATGGGGCGAGCGATCGGTTCATTTTGGTTCCAAAAAGAATACAGAGCCGAAATAGACCGAGCGTTCGGTTTATTTCGGTTCCAGAAAAATTCTAGAGCCGAACTAGACCGAGCGTTCGGTTCATTTCGGTTCTCGAAAAATTCTAGAGCCGAAATAGACCGAGCGTTCGGTTCATTTCGGTTCCCGAAAAATTCTAGAGCCGAAATAGACCGAGCGTTCGGTTCATTTTGGTTCCCGAAAAATTCTAGACCAGAAATAGACCGAGCGTTCGCTCTATTTCGCTTGTTCAATTTTGGTGATAAGAAAGGGGTTTCGGTACTGACTCAGCTTCCATTATTCCCAAGCCTTGGAGTATCTTGTTAAAACTTGCTTCTGGTAAGGCCCTAGTGAAGATGTCAGCCAGTTGATCTGAGGACCCAACGAAGTGAACTTCAACATTACCATCTTCAATGTGGTCCTTGATGAAGTGGTATCTCAGTGCAATATGCTTAGTCTTGGAATGTTGCACTGGATTGTGACATATTCGAATCGCACTTTCAGAGTTACAGTAGAGAGGGATCTTCTTCATGCTTAAGCCATAATCTCTAAGTTGGCTTTGTATCCATATGACCTGTGATGTACAAGATGCTGCAGCGATGTACTCAGCTTCGGCTGTAGAAAGAGACACGCAAGTTTGTTTCTTTGATTGCTAGCTGACAAGTTTGCCATCAAGGAACCGGCATCCGCCGGTTGTGCTCTTTCGGTCCAATCCACATCCACCAATATCAGCGTCAGAGAAAGCTTGAACAAAGAAGCCGGATTTTGAAGGATACCAAAGACCGAGAGACGGGGTTCGCTTTAAATACTGGAAGATATTTTTCACTACAACCATATTAGGTTCTCTAGGATTTGCTTGAAACCTGGCACAATAGCAGACAAAAAACATTATGTCCGGTCTACTAGCTGTTAGATACATTAGAGATCCTATCATCTGACGATAGAGAGTCACATCAACAGCCGGTTTCTCAAGAGATGGAGTCAGCTTCGTGCCAAATTCCATTGGAACCTTTATTTAGGAATCTCCTGTCATGCCGAACTTTGCCAACAGAGTCTTCGTGTATGCTTCCTTATTAATGAAGATGCCTTCTGGTCCCTGTCTTATATTCAGTCCAAGGAAAAAGTTAATCGGACCCATTGCGCTCATTTCAAACTTAGTCTCCATCAACTTCCTGAATTCAGCTTTTAAGCTAGGATTCATGGAGCCGAAGATGATGTCATCGACGTAAATTTGAACTATCATTAAGTGTTCGCCTTCTTTCTTGCGAAAGAAGGTTGGGTCGACCGAACCTTCTTTGAATTTTGACATTTGTAGAAAGCGTGTTAGAGTTTCATACCAGGCTCTCGGGGCTTGCTTCAATCCATAGACTGGTTTATCTAGTATGTAGCAGTGATCAGGATACTTCTCGTTCACAAATCCAGGTGGTTGCTCAACGTATACCGTTTCTTCTAGTTCTCCATTCAAGAAAGCACATTTTACATCCATTTGGAAAAATTCGAAGTTTTTATGTGCAGTATATGCCAAAAAGATTCTCACTGATTCCAACCTTGCTACTGGAGCGAAGGTCTCTTCATAGTCTATTCCTTCTTCCTGGCAATATCCTTTCACCACCAACCTCGCTTTGTTGCGAATGACGTTACCCTCTTTATCTAACTTATTTCTAAAAACCCATTTTAAACCGACTATAGATGCATCCTTTAGTATGGGAATCAGCCTCCAAACACGATTTCGTTCAAACTCATGGAGTTCGTCGTGCATAGCTTGCACCCAATCAGAGTGATAAAGAGCAGCATTTACCGTCTTCGGTTCAACTTTAGAGACAAACGAATTAAACATGCAGAATTCTACTTGAGAGAATAAAGCAGTTTGCTTCGCTTTCATTTGAAAGCGTGTGAGAACACCCTCAGATGATTCACCAATGATTTGAGTTTTAGGATGATCCTTTGTCCATTTTATTAGAGGAGGGTAATTTGGATCATAGGCAGGATCCAGCTCAGCATTGACTTCTTCTTCCAGTTCTGACAGATCGCCTTCGTCATTTGCATTTTCTTTCTCCCCCTCAAATGGCGAACCCAATCCCATGTCAGGTTCAGTACTCTCCCTCTCAAATGGATCTTCATGGGTTGGGGTTTTTGATGGATTCTACCACTGGAAAGGCATGTCGGTTGTTTTTGGTGTAGACGAACCCTCCCCCTGGAGTATAGTGCTTTTTCTTGGAGGGTCATTAGTAGCTGGATGATCACCTGATGCAGTAGGTTCGCTTTGAGTCTGCTTCTCGGTTGGTTGTTGAGGTTCGCTTTCCATGTCTTTAGTAGCTTCATCGATGATTTTCTTCAAGGTATCGATTTTGTTATCTGCTGCTTTCGCTTCTGAGTGAATCGCCTTCTCTGGTTCATCAAAGAGTAGCATGTACTCTTCAAACAGATTGGAAATGGGAATTGAGACTTGACCTGATTCCGGAAAGATTTCTTCCGTTGAACGTTCCCTTGCTTGAATCTTCTTCATGTAATTATCATCAAAAGTTACATAGTAGGTTTCTTCAATTTTCCTTGAGCGTTTATTCAAAACCCTATATGCTTTTGAAGTAAGCGAATAGCCAAGAAAGATCCCTTCATCTGCCTTTACATCAAACTTGTTTCGGTTTTCTTTTGAGTTGAAAATAAAGCATCTTGAACCGAACACATGGAAAAACTTTACATTGGGCTTACGATTTTTTAAAATCTCGTATGGAGTGAGGGAAAATCGCTTGTTGAGGAACGACTGGTTATGTGTGTAACAAGCAGCAGCTATAACATCTTCCCAGAAGTATAATGGAAGGGAAGCGAAACTCAACATGGTTCGGGCGGCTTCACAAAATGAACGGTTTCGCCTTTCAACGATCCCATTCAGTTGTGGAGTATAACGAGCAGAGAAGTTGTGAGTTACTCCCTTTTCAGCCATAAACTCTTCAAAGTCTTTATTTTTGAACTCTAGACCATTATTGCTTCTTATGTTTCTTACCACCTTTCGCAGCTGCAATTCTACTTGCTTGATAAAGACCTTCAGCTTGGGAGACGCCTCTGATTTCTGTTTAAGAAAGAAAACCCAGGTGAAGCGTGAAAAATCATCTACAATTACAAGTATGAACTTACTACCACCGATGCTTTCGATAGCCGAAGGGCCACATAGGTCGATGTGCAGTAGTTCATGAGGTTCGATGATCTTTGTATTGATACGAGAAGGGTCACTCTTTCGGCTTTGCTTGCCCATCTCGCATGCTGCATACAGATGTTCTTTGTCAAATTTGAGAACAGGAAGTCCACGCACGTGATCACCAAGCACTAGTTTATTAATATCTTTGAAGTTCAGATGCGATAGTCTTCGGTGCCACAACCAACTTTCATCTGAGTTCGCCTTCGACATCAATCATATTGATGGCTTTCCTTTTATCGGGTTGAGATTTAGAGGATACATCTCCCCTTTGCACTCAGATTTCAACAGAACTTTCTTTGTTTGATTTTCAATTATTTCTGATCCCTCATCATCGAACGAGACTTTCAAACCGGTTCCCACAACTAGTTGAGAAACACTGATGAGGTTGTGCTGCAACCCTTCTGTTGGGTTATGAGCATTCTAACAATCCTAAGTGTACATGCAACCCTAAATACCTTGGATCTATGTTTTCTCTATTATACATACAATTATGAACATCCAAGGTATTATCCTAATCTAGCATACAAAATAATAAATATAACAAGATAGAATACATACCTCTTTGATGTAGAATGTCTTCATGAAGCTTGAGTGCCTAGTGCCCCAAGTGTGACACCTCAAATGGTTCACACAACACCAAATACACTTGGAATAACTTGAGAGAAACTTAAACACTCCTTGAAATCGCCTAGCCCTCACACTCACACATTAGTGCACGATTTCTTGAGCCATGGGATTCTTTTATATGGTGGCTATTAGGGTTACACCATGTAACTCATAACTTTACCCATTCCTTATGCTCCATGGATTTTAACCTCCATGGAGTATCCATGGGTCACCCCATGGACTTAGTCCAACATAAGGAATCTTGGATCACAAGCCCACATATATCAGAATGAATGATTTACACAATCAACCCATATATTTAATTAGTCTCCTTTTGATCACTTAATTAATTCCAAATTAATTCTTGATCAATACTAATTAAATAACCTTATTAATATATTAGAACTTATAATATATTAACCAACCTTAAGTGTTATTTCTCTCATTATAGTCTATCCAAATGCATGATGCCATGCAACCCAAATGGACCATGCCGGGTCGGGTCAAGTCTTACCAATTATAGTTATGGACTTAGACATTAATCCAACAGTCTCCCACTTGGATAAGTCTAAAACTATTATTGCTTATGACTTCAGGAACCGATCAGCAATCGTAGCTCTCAAAAGCTTCTGTCGAACTCTGACCTTTGTCAATGACTTGTCCATTAGATAAGGGATCATATATTCCTCCATTCTAGATATCATATGGACTGAGACATGGATTATCAATCATTCTCTCTGTCCATTTGTTGTTTCCCGATTTCCGATTCATGATGACTGACTGATTGAACAAATCAAATCAGTCCTGGCTTGGCCAAGCACTCACATGTATCATCTTTAAATCATCGAGGGGCCCACAGATATCGCTTTTATCCCGAAGGTAAAAGGAATGGATAAACTTCGACTCATATGGCTTGTTCTACTACTTGTTGAATCATACACAAAGGCACGTTTTATAACATCGAGTTACCAATGCGTTTTCGTGCAATCAATGTATAACCAACTCATAGTAACAACTCATATCTCTAGGTTTGAAGAATATAAGATATTATCGTCTCATGATCACTCGTGATAAAATCCATGAAGTGATTCAAATGAGCGCGGGTTGAATCCAATACTCAGAACTTATGAGCACTCATGAGTGTTGTAGCACCACTTTGTCCAGCAACTTGGACCTTTACAAACCAACCCATGACAGTCTTGCTTCATATCTACTTCCAACATATGACCGACTGTGGATGGTTTGAATAACTTAATCATTCAGGAAGAACGACTTAGTTATTCTGGAAGTCAAAACATGCAAAGTGAAACATAAGAATAAATGAATCAAATATGGTATCAAACCCTATGAATATAAATAAACACTTTTATTTATCACCATACTGATTACTCATTATTCATTGTTTCGGTTTTATCAACTTTATACTTGAATTTAAAACAATAGTTGTCCCATGCTCCAAGCATGTACACTATGTTTTCTAAACACTAGTCATGCCATACACCAAGTATGCATACTATGTTTGTCTATGATCTTTACTTTGTAAAATAGATCAATTGAACATCACTCCAATGATCCTCTTTTCACAGTCGCAAATTCTACTACTTGTTGAATCATACACAAAGGCACGTTTTATAACATCGAGTTACCAATGCGTTTTCGTGCAATCAATGTATAACCAACTCATAGTAACAACTCATATCTCTAGGTTTGAAGAATATAAGATATTATCGTCTCATGATCACTCGTGATAAAATCCATGAAGTGATTCAAATGAGCGCGGGTTGAATCCAATACTCAGAACTTATGAGCACTCATGAGTGTTGTAGCACCACTTTGTCCAGCAACTTGGACCTCTACAAACCAACCCATGACAGTCTTGCTTCATATCTACTTCCAACATATGACCGACTGTGGATGGTTTGAATAACCTAATCATTCAGGAAGAGCGATTTAGTTATTCTGGAAGTCAAAACATGCAAAGTGAAACATAAGAATAAATGAATCAAATATGGTATCAAACCCTATGAATATAAATAAACACTTTTATTTATCACCATACTGATTACTCATTATTCATTGTTTCGGTTTTATCAACTTTATACTTGAATTTAAAACAATAGTTGTCCCATGCTCCAAGCATGTACACTATGTTTCCTAAACACTAGTCATGCCATACACCAAGTATGCATACTAAGTTTGTCTATGATCTTTACTTTGTAAAATAGATCAATTGAACATCACTCCAATGATCCTCTTTTCACAGTCCCAAATTCTTACTGCAAATGCAAGAATTCCAAATTCATGCCATTTACTGAAATCTGTTAGATTCTAAACTTATATGCATTGATCCTCTTAATGATTATGCACGAAGTCAGAAAGACTTGACAACAATCATTACAGAGCATTCCAAAGGAGATCAGCTCCTTGGAAACATCCTTCTTTCATTAAGTTTCCTAATCTTACACAGATTGAATAATTTCTAACTTTGAAACATTTCCATATTCCATTTTGACTATCACTTCTGAACAAGAGTTGCCTCCTTACAGATTATGTCAATATGGTCCTTCCAGAATTAACATTATACTTCCAACTGTCCTTGAGCAACCAATCTTTGGTAAACCTTAGATTGTCCTCGACAATTGCTTAATCATTTTAGTCATATCCAATTCTAGACCTTTTCCCTTCATAATGCCCCAGTCATTTGGAAAATTTTAGAAAGGATGAATATAGCACATGTAATCGATCCTATATCCGAAGCATATGGGACATGATTCATGATGTCTCACATAAAGACTAAACCAGTCTTTTGCTATAATATTTCCATTTCAATTTGCCAAGTTCTCAAAATTCAGATTATGAAAAGGGATGTCGTAATCATAATCCAATTTTAGAACGCAGATAATGGACCCATATATAGAATTTCCTTATGTTGAGCCATTCCAACATGAAATTCATATATACATCCTTGATTAAATACGATTAAAATCTCAATCTAAGCTTTTAGAATTCAAATGAAGTATAATTTCCTCTCCCTTAATTATAGCAAAACAACTTTTTCAACCCCTGCAACCTCACGAATTGAAACTTTTGTTTTCTATAATTAACATTGCTAACTTGCAACCTTTGTCATAATTATCATGCTCCCACTAACATGATGATTATTAGCATAACACTTATGCTCCCACTAGCTTTGACATGTACTCAGAAATCAGCTGACTTTCTTACCAAAGTTCAGATTTCTGATACTAGATTGTTTTGATAAAACTTTATCAAAATCATACACCTCTCTTAGATAGCTCACATGTGTGTCTAAACAATTTTAGAACTATGAAAAGGGATGACGTAATCATAGTCTCAATTGTTTAGACCTTTGCCACTTCTCACAAGTCCATGTTAGTGTGCCGGTAAACCACACACGCTCCACTAACGACTTTGAGAATGCAAATATCACAATTGCTATCTAGCTAAAATCTACTTAGTGAAAGTGTTTCCTCACCATCATTTTCATGAATCGGAGAGAAACCTTATGACACTTAGATTTAATAGTGTATGTGTTCTTATCCATGTGAATTTGTGAAAACCATAATCACAAGACAAGGTTAGTGACAAATCAAAACTCATAGTGATTAAACTTATGCAATCTTAAATTCTTGCCATTTGGCAGCTCAGGTGCCTGCCATTGCTTCCAAGTAGTTGTGCAACCAATTGAGAACTCTCAGAACTCCTATGCAAAGCCAACTTGAATAGGCACAAAAATTTCAACACGATAGGTTATAAACCTCAAGTCGTGTGCTAGTGAAGGAATTTAGGTTTTATTCTTGATTAAGTCTTGAAACTTTCAAGAGCTTTAAGACTCCCACTGTCCTCTTGACATATAAGACTCCCTTGTCAAATATTCAAGAGATAATGCGGATTCTTTATCAAGACTAACACTTTACACAATTGGCCTAAGTTGGTCTCTGTTTTATCAAAAACATCACAACTTACCAATTTCAAATGTACAAGAGTAGATAACCTTTTTACTCTTACATTTGACTAGTGTTAACAAACCTTCTTTAAGATATGTCACTCAAGTTACAATCTTGGAGTATGACTCTAAGAATTGTTTTGGAACGAAGTATGACTCATCTTTTTGATTTAACCATTTCAACAATTCATGACTCCTCTTCTTAGTCATAAGAATGCACTAAGATGACTTTAGAGGACCAATTGTGATATGGTATCTTAATCATTAAGATGATCATAAACATGATACTAAAGTACTCTCCCATCTTTTCAGATTTGAGAAACTTTTATCTTTCTGCCATACTTTGATTCTTCTTATTCGTTCTGTCTCACATTAAAACTTCTCCAATGCTACAGACTTATACTTAAACTTATAAGTATAACCATATTTACTGAACTTAAGTAAATCTTGACGAATAGTCTTCTTGATCTTTTGTGGTGGACTTGACCAGTGCACAAGCATGTGTACTCGATCCCTTAGTCCTTTCCTTATTCACATAAGGAATTAGTCTTAATTTTCCAAGCTGAAAGTTCTCATTCATCATACTATACAACTTGCATGATTCCAAGTTTCGGTCCAATTGAACCTTGGGTGATGAGAATCTTTCCTTATTTGGTAATATTAGACACTACCACAACCGAAAGAATCAAATCCATTTTTCCAATATTGCTATCAATGGAATCTTATAAGCAACAACTTTTCACAAATGCCATTGTAAGGATACTTAAAATAAATAAAATCAAAACCTTTTTCTTTTATTTTAAAACTTTGCGGAAAAACTTATCCTTACAATCCATATGAAAACCTTGTTGTTATCTATTCCTAAGCAATATAAATATCATAACTCTTAAGTAATAGCCCAAAATTCTGATCACCGAACCATGCGATTGAAATCCATCTTCGCTATCAGAATCAGCATGTACTTAATAGAGTTAGACAATGGACTTTACCTGAAGTAGAGCCAAACTTATTGACTTTAACATCCTTAGGTAAATTTGGCAGCTTCGTAACCAATGCCCCTTCCTTTGGCAATAGTTACCTATGGACCCTTCATAATGGGACTATCTCAGACTTCGCCTCTCTCTTTACCATTGGGTCAACCGAGTTGACTATGGCCGATCCCTTTCCATTGGGAAGAGAGAGCTTTACTGGATATCCAATGTCATCATTGTCAATGTCCATAGCGTTTTAGGAAGTTGATCTTAGCAAATAGATAAGATCATTAAGGGTCTTGTCTTAGTCTGTTTCATAGGATTCCCAAAAGAACTCACTATGTGACTTAGAAAGTAGTTGAGCCACCAACTTTCTCAAGACTTTGACACCCAACTCTCCCGGCTTGTCAATATGTGACTACATCTCCAAGATATGATCACACCTAGACCTTGCCTTGCCAATAGGGCTTGAGTGACCTTAAACTTTTTAGGAACTTGTGGGTTAGGGAGAATAATTGGAGGAGGTGAAAGAAGTATGATATCCATGGGACATCATCTTCATTTAGGAAAGCTTGTTTCAAGAGATTTGGGAAGATCATAAATGTCTAGACCAGACATCTTTTTGGGAGATATTCAAGATAGTTGATTTAAAGTCCTTAATATGACACCCAATATGAAATATTAAGGCTAGGACCCAACAAACTATTTTATAACTTAGAAGAGGGATGCCGTAATCCAAGCTATAAAATATTTGAAGGTAGGTGAATGACGATTCACCAATTTCCACCATGAAAAACGAAATAATTTATTAGGTTTTAATTGGATTTGAAAGTCCTAGATCTTTGAGATTCATTGAACTGTTCAAAGGCATGTTTCAATCTCGAGTGTGCCCTTCAGGTTTTGTGACTGGGATGCCGAGGATCACAAAACAAGGTGTGAATAACCATGCAAATATACTTGGTACCCTTAATATTTACCCCTTAATCAGTGTGCCGGTTAACCACACACGCTCCACCGATACTATGATAAATATTAAGTTACCCTTTGCCTACCTTGTTAAGTCCAGGTTAGTGTGCCGGTTAACCACACACGCTCCACTAACAACTTAAGCAAAGTGCAAAGTGTAATTTCATGGGTTAGCACCAAATTCACATTTTCCTAAGTAACTAAGATTGGGTATTAATAAGAGTTTAGTTACTTAGTATTTATCATTAATACTTTTAATGAAAGGAGAATTATAGTCCTTGTCCTACCCGTTCAGCTAACGACCCTCCACCAGTCAAGGAAGCGGTGGGTGAGAGTGGACACCCATTAAACTGCCATTTTATAGGCAGTAACCTTATACCCCCCTTATAGACCGGCTTCGTGAATGAGGCCTACTAACGGTAAGACTGACTTTACTCTTATACATATATATAAATATTATTAACTTATAATATTATAAAGTATAAGGGTTGAATTTTAACTTTTAAAATTCTAAGGGCTAACTTGGAATTAAAGTATTCATAAGTGAAAACTTTTCAAATTCCAAAACTTGAGGGCAAGTTTTGAAACTATTCAAAACTAATTAATTCCATAACTTATGATTTTAAAGTAGTTTTAATTTAAAAAAAAAAAAAACTCTTGAAGTTCCATAACTTGAGGACAAGTTATGGAAGACTTTAAACTAATTAATAAAAAAAATAACATTTTTTTATTGTAACTTATGGAACTAATTAAGGTTACATTTTTTTTTTAATTTAATGAAGAGACTCTTGAACCTCCATAACTTGAGTACAAGTTATGGAGTCATAAAACCATTTAATTAGAACTAGACTCTTTATTTTGTAACCTTTGCCAACTTTTATGAGTTTTATGATTCTTAAATGTGACTTTTCATATAACTTGAGGACAAGTTACAAAAACACACTTTGGAATCAACTCTTAGATTAAAATGGATTGAAAACAACTATTTCACACAACTTTTCTATTAATCTAAGAACCTCATAAGAACAAGATAATTCAAATCATCAATCTTCAAGAAATTAGCATGAACATACAAACTAATACAAATCTTGAAATTATGACAATTATCTTAGAAATTGGATTAGCATGAACATTACCACATCAAAAACAAGTTTATAAGTCCAAAAACATCTTAGGGTAATGTTCCTAGTCCAATTCCAGCCAAAACATCGAATATATGCATCCAACTCGATTTTTCAGCTACTTTTGCAAGTATAACAAGAAAACAAGCCTAGGCTCTGATACCACTGTTGGGTTATGAGCATTCTAACACTCCTAAGTGTACATGCAACCCTAAATACCTTGGATCTATGTTTTCTCTATTATACATACAATTATGAACATCCAAGGTATTATCCTAATCTAGCATACAAAATAATAAATATAATTAGTCTCCTTTTGAATGATTTACATAATCATGAATGATTATACATACAATTATGAATGATTTACACAATCAACCCATATATTTAATTAGTCTCCTTTTGATCACTTAATTAATTCCAAATTAATTCTTGATCAATACTAATTAAATAACCTTATTAATATATTAGAACTTATAATATATTAACCAACCTTAAGTGTTATTTATCTCATTATAGTCTATCCAAATGCATGATGCCATGCAACCCAAATGGACCATGCCGGGTCGGGTCAAGTCTTACCAATTATAGTTATGGACTTAGACATTAATCCAACACCTTCCACGTAGGCTACTTTACGTATTGAGAATTCTCCGTTGGTGATCATCCCATACCCTTTGATCGTGTTGTATGAGTTGTTTCCATATTTAATATATCCACCATCTTTAAGGGACCGAAACTCCCTAAGTTCTTCCCTCCTTCCTGTCATGTGACGAGAGCAGCCACTGTCAATATACCATTCGTCGTCAAACTGCCCGTCACTGATAACCTGCAAAATTAAGCAGATTTAGGAACCCAAAGTCTCTTAGGCCCTGGTGAGTCTTTTACAGAATAGGGAATTGGAACCGAAAGATCAACCATATATGTTCTTTTTATTAAAGTGGTTTCGTCTTTTCGTTTGATGGTGTAAACTTTGATTTTATTTTCATCTTGTTTTAACTGGTGTGTGTTATTGTTAGTTGGTTTCACAGTTGAGGTTTTCTTTGGAGTCCAAGGGTTAGCTGACTTTTTGGTATTTTGGAATTCAGAATCTGAGACGAGCTTTCCCTTTCCTTTGATATCCTTTACATAGTTAGGTTTTGGTTGGGAGTTAGGATGATGGGTTTTAGGATCGAAACTTGACTTTCGGTTCTGAGCACTTGTGTTGGGACCGAAACTGGACTTTCGGTTCTTGGCGTAGTAAGAGTTGGGACCGAAACTTTACTTTTGGTTCTTGTGACCACTAGTATTAGGATCGAAACAGGTCGTTCGGTTCACCTGACTGCATGACTGGAAGTGATTGACCTGTGCTTCCTTTTTCATCTTGAGAGCGAACATAAGTGGGGTTTTGGGATTGCCAAAACTGTTTTCTCTCATTGAGGTTCTTCATGTATCTTTTGTTCCTCTGGCGTTATTGTTCAGCAAGTTTCTATTGAGTCAAGTGAATGTTGGCCTTAGGTTTCGTTTTCTTCTCATGAGCTTCGGTTGTTGTTGATGATACGCTGGAAGCTTTCAGTGGTTCGTTTGGTATTTCTTTTGTACCACTTGAACTGGGTTTATCAAAGCTTGAGGGCTTGTTGAGGGGTTCGGGAATGTATCATCCCTTAACTCTCCATGATGTTTTCTCTGACAGACCAACTGTTTCATCTGCATTGTCGATAGGAGTGGACCAGAAGTGGTTATCGCAACCTTCAACATTATCTTTGTCAACCAAGGACGTCAACTCCGCCGTTTGTTTATTAGTTACTCCAGTGACTGCATACACTTGGTTTGGTGTAGTTTGCACCTTCTGATAAACAATGGCCTTTTCTTTGAGTTTCTTGGATTTGTCCTTTGACACCCGAGTGTACTCAACCGAATTTTCAGATATGAGTGGTTTTGTTGCATCGGGTTCGATCTTAAGAAATTATGAACAATCGACCTCGTCTTCTACGGAGATTTCGCTCATCTCACTGTCCTCATCAAATTCAGAAGTGGTTTCTAAATTAATTTTATTTTCTGAACTTAATTTGGCGTTGGATGAGTTAAACTTTTGTATAGTCTCAGTCTTGATTTTTAATTTATCGTTTTCGTCCAGTAAATTCTTAAGCATGCATTTATGTTCTTTGGACTAAATGGAAGATTCAATTTTGTCCAGTCCATATTTGTAGGTTACTGAAATCTCATCTGAAGACATTATAGATTCACATTCTGCAATCACTTCGTCTTCCTTAAATTCAAGGAAGGGCAAAATCATTTTATGAATCTTTTTACCTATCTCACAATCTAGATGCAACTGGGTGATATTTGTATATAAGCGTTTAGCAATCAAACAGAAAACATTTTTTGTTTTAAAAACTTTAAATTGTTACGTTGCAAATAAATAAGTTCATCCCTAGACCTAACTAACTCTGACTCCTTCAGCTGAATCCACATCCTTCTCTCCTTACTCTTGGAAGATTCCCTGCTGAGTTGGTCAGTTAGGTTAGAATTCGCTAAGCGAGTTTGCATAAGACTTCCACTTAAGTTAGAAAACTTGAATTTTAATTCATTTAATTCTTTTTCGTAGTTTGTTACTGGTATTTTAAGAGATTCAAGTATGGATTGTACCTTCTTGATCAACTGATCGCAATCGTTGATCCTTTCACTCACAGGCTTAGCAGCGAAACAATTGTCATCCTTTAGTTTCGTTTCCTCATGCTCACCTTCGGTTGAATATGCCCTCATCTGTGATACCCAAGCTGACACCATTAAGCACCTCCCTGCTGAATCAGTAACACCTTCTTTTGCCCCATAAGCTCTTCCATGCGAGGGTTTGCGTACCTCTTCATCTTCAGAGTCTGTAGACCAGACTTCTACTCCTCCAAACTCATCATCAATGACATTTTCCTGCACAATCAAAGCATTCATTGAAAAATTTGTTGATTTCTTCTTCTTTATCTCCTCCAGCTTTCTCATGTAGTAAGCTTCGTCATCTTCACCATCTTTCTTCTCAGCCATCTTCCTTAACATGCAAGCCTTGGAAAAGTGGTTCTTGCCATGACAGTAGTTGCAATCGTACCCAGAGTCTCCCACAATCTTAATCTCCTTCTTTTCGTCGTCCTTTTGAGAAGTGTTCTTGGTTTCTTCTTTCACCTTTTATGAGCTGTAGCTTCCCTGCCAGTTTTGGTTCTTGTTGACCGGGAACTTTCTGCGAGAAAACTTCTTTGGGTTTGTAACCATCATTGCATATTCTTCACTGGATAGATCACACTCTGACATATCAGATTCCTCTTCTTCGTCTGCTATATTCTTGCTCTTAGAAACAAGGGCCAGTGAACCCACACCTAAAACTATCTTCGCTTCCTTTGTCACCACACTTTCATGAGATTTGAGTATACCTATCAGTTTCGCCAGCGAATATGATTTAAATTGCTCATGAGCCTTCACGGTCGAGACCACTGCCATCCATTCGGGCCTTAAGCCATTCATGAAGGTAACTTTTTGTTCGATCACCTTCCTTTCAATACCGTGCTTCATCATCTTGCTGAGCAGATGGTTGAAACGATCGAATGTCTGAATGAGTTTCTCTTCAGGTTTTTGTTCGAAAGCACCGAATTCAGAGTGCAATAGGGCTTGGATCGAGTGCTCTAGATCCTCATCAGTTGAATATAATTCTTTCAACCTATCCCATATTTCTTTAGCTGTTGTGCATGAACTTAACAGAGTGAACGTTGCATAACACCTTGTCTTTTTCTTCTTGAGGGATCTTATCTACGTCCGCCAAGAGTTGGTTATACTCATGTTGAGTCTTGATCGTTCTGTTTGTTCCAGAGTGAACAAACGGACCCAATGTTATTGCTTCCCAGATAATATAGCCATTGTCTTCGGATCCAATGACGTAGTCTTCAAAGTGATGCGCCCATACTTCATAATCTTGAGTAGAGAATGGGAACCCTCGTAGTGGATCCTATACTGTTGGAGATGTTGATTGGATTGACTTGAGAATCGTCGTGAGACATGATGAAAAACTTTTTCTTTTAATCTGCTAGAATCAGACGTGTAAGGTTGAACTTAGGGTTTTATCAAACACAAGAGATACTGTTGACAAAAAGCAGACAACTTCTATATATTGATAAAAGCGGAAACCCTAAAGGATTCTTCAAATAGAAGAGATGCGTATGTATTACACAGTCTCCTGCTCTGATACCAATTGATGGGAATATTGCGTTATAGATCCATTGATTCTAATAAGAAAAACAATATTAATCGAGTAAAGAACACAAGAATGGATCAAATGGTGTCGAATGATTAATATCTCACACCTCAGAATAGCTCGATGAAGAACTTCGACTGTAGAGGTGTGCTAGGGTTACAATGCAAAAGCTATTAATGAGAACGATAACCTTAAAGCTATACATGCATGCATAATATATAATCTAACCCTAGTGAAAGACCACGGTTGGACAGGCCCAAACCAGGTAAACAAAATGGACTATTAAACGAGCCCAAAGACGCAACACTTAAACCCAACATATATATATATATATATATATATATATATATATATATATATATATATATATATATATATATATATATATATATATATATATATATATATATATATATATATATATATATATATATATATATATATATATATATATATATATATATATATAGCTAAGATCGAATAGATAGTAGGCTGGGTGAATCTGCTCTAAGCCCACAACCAAACAAGGAACAGGAAATAAAGCGGAAAGCACACATCCTACTACTTGTCGGATCCGATTAATATATATCCCTGATGTATAAACTAAGAAATCATAAAGTTAGCATTATAGGCCCCCTTTCTACTAAATGTACTAGACTCGACTGATCTGTTTGTCGTTTGAAAAGATGTAAGTTTTCCTTAGTTTATAACTATCTTAACTCGAAAATAGTTTGCATTAACTTTCAAGTGGAACTGTCACAATATGAAAGTAATGGGAAAATGTAAGTACTGAGTTGTCTTTTGAATTGACATCCTGAAGTTCTGATTACCTTAAAACAAGTTTGTTTTATTAAGGTCATAATGTGATGAGTAGTACCCGTACTATACACTCTCCCTGCAAGAGATTCTGGTTACCAAACGCGACTTCAGAAAACAGATTGCTGAGCCGTGAAATAGTCTCACATTAAAGTTATCTGATCATGTATACCCAATTTACTATCACCTTTTGTTTAGAACAATGAGTTACTGATTATTAGTATAATTAGGTCATGTTTTGTTCTTTTGCTATAGCATTTGGTATGTTCTTTCTGTTATAGTATCTTAGTATGTTCTTTCTGATATCGTGTATTGTATCTTCCTACCTGTTTCTCTTTATAGTATGTTCTCTATGTTATCGTCTATTGTATCTACCTCCCTGTTTCTCTTTATAGTATGTTCTAGTATCTAGTATGAACTGAATCCCTAAACTATACCTATTATAGTTTACTAGTATGTTTACTTTGAACTGTTACTGAAAAGACTCATTTATCTACTAAGTTATGATTGTAATTTAAAAACAGAGCTTTATAAACTATAAAGTAACATGACTTAAAAAGAGTTTATGAAATGTTTTGATCACTTATAAAGACATAAGCAATCTTTTGAAAGATGATTATAACAAACATTTACACAATTATCATTGTGTTCAACTTGTATTCCCCCACCCCTAAAAGCATTTAAAACAGTTTAAAAGATTGATTATAGGGGTATGAACTCACCTTACGTGGGTGATTCAATCGAATATGCGCGTAAGGATGAGAAGTTCCATGAATGAAGTCCTGAGACACAAACGAGTCCTAAATGACATATATGACATGTATTGGCGTGAATATAGTGTTTATAAGCAACTAACATGCAAGAAAACACCTTTAGGGACTAGGAAACACTTGGACCAAGTGTTAGAATCACATGTGATTCATCTAAGGGGAGTGTACAACCACTTTAGGGACTGTGCGTCCATAGGTGTACGGCGATGGAGTGTACGGCCGTACACTCATGGTAACAAGTGTACAAAAGTTTGCTTGGATGATAGGGAAGCTTGTGGGACTATTGATCATCAAGTGTTGAAGCTAGATTTGCATTTTGGAGGCCCTTTAGGGGTGCTTTGAGGGGTGTACGGCCACACATGGGTGTACGGCCGTACACTCCTTTTGATCTTGAGTTTTGGTCATTTTTAGAGTGTTAATCAAGTGTTCCTAACATGTACTAAGCATAGGGAAGGAGTACTTATGATTTGGAGGCTCAAGAGGGTTCACAATCACAAAGAACAAGTGTGTGTTCTTGGTGTTCTTGGTGAAATGGATGAAGATTTGAAGATCTATTCAAAAGATGATTTCCATGGATGAAATCAAAGGGTGTTACTAGGTTAAGAAGAATAACAACTAATCAAAACGGAAGAAAGGCTTACTTTCTTGAAGATCGGGGTGAAAAGCTTGATGATAGTTGAGAGAAAACTCGAGTTCTTGACTTGGAAACTGAAGAAATGAATTAGAAACGAAGGGATACCATACTTGTGAAGGGGGTGTACGGCCAACATGGGTGTACGGCCTCACACACATGTGTACGGCCGTACACTCATGTGTACGGCTGTACACTCCCTTAAATGGAATGTTCGACTCGATTTCAACGCGAAGAACTTAAGCAACTCAATCCTATACTCAATGCTTGAATGTACTGAGCTTAGAACCCTTAATCAGACTCTAAGCAATGCTAACTGATAGTAGGAACGGGTCTGACACTTGGTTGAATTGAATGGCTGGACTTACGAGGCAAAAATTTTCGGGTTGTCATATCATCCCCCCGTTAGATGGAATTTCGTCCCGAAATTAGCTTTCTTAGCAGTACTACTGGGGTTGTGCTCCTCTGATTGGCGGAATACCCACTCGTAGACGTGGCAACTTTGACCTAATGCTCATGATAGGATTCATACTGGGTCCATCTATCATTACCTCATGTATACATGTTGTATATAATTAAGATTAGTAAGACGGTCGGATGTGCGACTCTGCCTTAGGTCCACAACCAAACAAGGAACAGGAGATAGCGCTGAAGCACACATACTAAATCTGCGTAATCGTAATCATATAGCACTCTCGCGTATACACTGAATAGTGATAGGTGGGTTGTATTCGTCCTTAGCCTCTGTACTCAAACTTGGTCTGATGGACGAGTGGTATTTCGTGAAGGTCTGCGGAACATACGACGGCAAGGCTTCGGAGGGAAAAGTACTCTTCTCATGAGTACTTGGGGGTTTAGAATACGAGGGACAAAACTGAGGTCTAGGTCGGAATGTCGTTACGAATGACAAAGGTTTCGTGAATTTGACGGTCGAGGCGATAGAAACATATGAACTTAGTATGGTGAGGAGCACGCCAACTCATGGCGAATGATAGTAACAAACTCTTTACTGAACAAAAGTTTGGCCGATTTGAAAGAAATGTCTATTATACAATGATGTACCCCTAATGTGCTCGACAATGTACTCTTTGTAAACGTTCTAGTGCTTTCTGTTTTCCCTTTGATGTTAACACTCTTACGTATCGTACCGCGATGAGCGAGTACATACAGTGAAAGTGCTTTGATAATTAGTGTCGATACTTTATACTACGATCCTCCTCGGTACCACTATGATCGCCTGTCATATAAAAGTTATGAATAATTAAGATGAATAAGACGGTCGACTGACTAACTCTACCCCAAATCCACAACCAAACAAGGAACAGGAATTAGGGCGGAATCACTCACTCTAGGTCTGCAAAATCTTAGCTATGCACAACCCTGATGTACATACTCAGCCATCATAGCTTCTCTGAACGGATCTTTTAGTTCTCTTTAATACTGTGACTTATTCCGATAAGTGAGTTATTATAATTACTTTTAAGTGTTTTCCCCAAGTTTTAATCTTATATAAATATAAATTAATTATTTTAAAGTAATTACTATTTCGAAAACGTACCGCTGCTCGCTGGCGACTCCGGGGTTGATTCTCCTACGGTGATCATCAGAGTTCGTCCATCCACTCCTGAGTTCTTTGTTATTTGGCAGTCCTTCTGGTAGTGTCCAGTCTCACCACAACCATAGCAGGCTTGGTTTTCTTCAGCTCCGGGGACTTGGAAATCGGTTGAGTCGGTGCCCTGCAGTAACGGACTGTGTGTCCCTTTCTGTGGTAGTTCAGGCACTGTATTTCCCAGCATACTCCGGTGTGGTGATACTTGCACTTTCCACACCTCGGGAGGGTTTCAACATCTTGACTGGCAGGTGTTGGAGTAGCAGGTGTTGTGGCGGCGTACATAGTACTTGTTTGTTTCTCCTGTGGGGTTTCCTGTGTTGTTCGCTTCTTCTTCCTCTTGTTCCCCGACTTCCGTTGATAGTCCTCTCCCATTGATGGCTCGGGAACGGGGACTACTACGCAATGCCGGACTTCATTGTCAATGAGTCGTTGGGCTAGGCGTTTGGCACTATCGAATGTGGCTAGGTTAGAAGACAGCACATCTCCTTGGATCGGGGTAGATAGACCCCATATGTATCTTTCTATCTTCTTGCTCTTCGGGGTAACCATCCCGGGGCATAGTGCTGCCAGGTCGCTAAACCTATCAGTGTAGGTCACTATGTCTGAGCCGACCATGGTGTGCTCCCACACTTCTTGTTCCAGCTTTTGAACTTCGCCCCTTGGGCAGTATTCTTCCAACATTAACTCTTTTAGGTTCTCCCAACCTATTGAGTTAGCCACTGATAGGGTCAGTGACTTAACATGGTTGTTCCACCATGTCAGGGCTCTGTCGGAGAAGGTGCAGGCAGCAAACTTCACTTTACTCCCTTCAGGGCACGAACAGATTTCGAAGACCGAATCTGTTTTCTCGAACCATCGCATCAGAGCGATGACTCCACCATTTCCATTAAAGGAATTAGGTTTGCAGCACAGGAAATCCTTGTACGAACACTCCCTTGGCTGTTCGTGAGTAACTCTGGGGTTGGTTAAGTGGGTACCGCTACCAGTTCCGAAGGTACCACTTTCACCGAAGTGAGCTAGAGCAGTTTCCACTGCGGCTGATATCGCTGCTTGGAGAGCAGCAGGATCGAATTGTGGCGTTGGAATTGGAGTTATCGGAGTAATGCGTCTGTTTGATCTACGAGGAGACATCTTTGCTAAAAGAATACAAAGATGGGATGGAATAAGTCTATAGCAGTGGATATAAGCCGAAAGCTGAAAGACAAGGTTACCCTAGTTCTGAGTGTATCGGGTCCTGACTTTCACAGGGTTTTGGAAACAATTCATAAAACGTCTATACCAAATAAACTTTATGAATTAGAAATGGCTATCCTCGAATGAATATCTGTGACCTAAATAACTGTTTCCAGTTGCATGTAAAGAAAATAATCCTAACACATAATGTGAGCAGTGTTTCCACTAACTCATTAAGTTAACCAAGATTATCATTTATTAGTGTGACGCATAAGACGTTTTGGTTACTTCGGTTGATCCTTCTTTGAAAGCTTCTCCTGAACCTGATCTCGTTCCTCCTTGACTCTTATGTTTACTGCTACGAGGAAGTGGTTACATCTATGTGGGTTTGTCGTGCGAAAATGGAAGCGACTAAAGAATCTATGAGATTTAAGTGAAACATTGTGGGGTGATCCTTACAGAGTCCTCCTATAATTGCACAATGTATACAAGTTGTATATAATTTAAGATTAAATAGACCTTCGAATAAGTGATCCTACTCCAAAACCACAACCAAACGAGGAACAGGTAGTGGAGCGTAGATCTAAAATTCTAAGTCTATAAAATCTCAATTATATAAACCTTGGAAGTATACATTGCAAGATTATAAACCTATCCGTAAGGGTCTTTTAAGTTATCACATAAGTTATTTATATAGTGCCTAAAATACTCCTATAGTATTTTAATGTAATGTACTTGGTATGTTTTAAACTTGTTGTCGTGTTATAACATCATAAAATACTCCCATAGTATTCTAACTTTATGTACTGATCTAGAAATCCCTTGAATAGAGTTAGGTAAGTTTTAAGACTGTTGCAACACCACATCTCTCCCAAACACATGTCGGTCACATCTCGAATGAATATAGTTGATCAGGCTATATTTATCCTAGTTATGATTACATAACCGTTCAGGTTTGACCGCAGTGTTCAACCTTTAAATACTTCTGTTCTGTTCTTCTTGTGATACATGTACTAGTATGTATATATGTATAAGCACGTATGTATACTTTTATAAGGTATCGTTATATATTTAAAATATATTATTATCCAGAGAACTTCGGCCCCATTGTATTTATAATTGTATATCTTTTATCGGTTGATATACTTAGTTCACTATAAACAATGCTCTGATACCAACCTGTCACACCCCAAAACCGGAACGACGGAAACGTTCGGGGGTGGAGCACGTCATGTTTAGTATCACAAGACATGCATCATAGTAATCAAAGTAATAAACAACCATTTCATTAGAAAGAAAGTGTTTACAAAGCATGTGGTTCACATAACATAGACTACAAGGTAAATAACAAAACAAGACAGGAAGCTATACTGCTCCATCTTCTGGATCCCAGTGCGCGTACCTGTCTACTGGTCTCCTGAGAATACAAGTTATTTTGAAAGAGTAGATCAGCATTTAAGCTGGTGAGTTCATAAGATTTTAGTGATGTAAGAAGTTGTAAGAAAGTAGTAGTAAGTTGTAAGTTCTGTTTAGAAAAGTTCGCCTGTTCCTCCAGAAAATCCTATATTTCCTGCTTTGATGAAAGATAAGTAAAAATGACTCTACAATCCTTTCTATGAGTACTAAATGGATACAAGGTATATAAAAGCCAGAGTAAACAAACAATTGGTTGTGTATATCTGCCCTAAGCCCGCAACCAAACAAGGAACAAGAAATGAGGCGGAAGACACACATCCCATTGTTTGTTAGATCACCGTTGTATATAACCCTGGCGTATTCACTTGGTACTCACGAAGTTAACTGTAATAGTTCCTTTATATTTGATCAAAACATTCATTAAGAAAACCCTTATTTATTTTAGTAAAAATGGTAACCACAATAGTTCCTTCTATAATCACTTAGTTTATACTTGCTATATATAATCTAATATCGAACAGATAGTTAATTGTGTGAATCTACCCTAAGCGCACAACCAAACAAGGAACAGGAAATGAGGCAGAAAGCACACATCCAACTACCTATCGAGTATTAATTACATATAACCCTGATGTACAAACTAAGGTATTATAGAATTAACCACCTAAGGTCCTTTAAGCTATACTGGTTTAATAAAATGGATTAAACCCTTTACTGGTAAATTTCTAGTTTTGTATACCAAACGTTCTATTTGAAAAGTATGTTTTGTACTAGAAAACTGTGCATTGAATTAGTGTCCTATGACCTGACCCATACATGGCACTCCTTATGATTTCTTGGTGTATACGGAATATATATAGCTAAGATCGAATAGATAGTAGGCTGGGTGAATCTGCTCTAAGCCCACAACCAAACAAGGAACAGGAAATGAAGCGGAAAGCACACATCCTACTACTTTTCGGATCCGATTAATATATATCCCTGATGTATAAACTAAGAAATCATAAAGTTAGCATTATAGGCCCCCTTTCTACTGAATGTACTAGACTCGACTGATCTGCTTGTCGTTTGAAAAGATGTAAGTTTTCCTTAGTTTATAACGATATTAACTCGAAAATAGTTTGCATTAACTTTCAAGTGGAACTGTCACAATATGAAAGTAATGGGAAAATGTAAGTACTCAGTTGTCTTTTGAATTGACATCCTGAAGTTCTGATTACATTAAAACAAGTTTGTTTTTATTAAGGTCATAATGTGATGAGTAGTACCCGTACCATACGCTCTACCTGCAAGAGATTCTGGTTACCAAATGCGACTTCAGCAAACAGATTGCTGAGCCGTGAAGTAGTCTCACATTAAAGTTATCTGATCATGTATACCCAATTTACTATCACCTTTTGTTTATAACAATGAGTTAGTGATTATTGGTATAATTAGATCCTGTTTTGTTCTTCTGCTATAGCATTTGGTATGTTCTTTCTGTTATAGTATCTTAGTATGTTCTTTCTGATATCGTGTATTGTATCTTCCTCCCTGTTTCTCTTTATAGTACGTTCTCTATGTTATCGTGTATTGTATCTACCTCCCTGTTTCTCTTTATATTATGTTCTAATATCTAGTATGAACTGAGCCCCTAAACTATACCTATTATAGTTTACTAGTATGTTTACTTTGAACTGTTACTGAAAAGACTCATTTATCTACTAATTTATGATTGTACTTTAAAAACGGAGTTTTATAAACTATAAAGTAACATAACTTGAAAAGAGTTTATGAAATTTTTTGATCACTTATAAAGACATAAGCAATCTTTTGAAAGATGATTATAACAAAAATTTACACAATTATCATTCTGTTCAACTTGTATTCCCCCCATAAAAGCATTTAAAATAGTTTAAAAGATTGATTATAGGGGTATGAACTCACCTTATGTGGGTTATTCAATTGAATATGCGTGTAACGATGAGAAGTTCCACGAATGAAGTCCCGAGACAAAAACGAGTCGTAAATGACATATATGGCATGTATTGGCATGAATATAGTGTTTATAAGCAACTAACATGAAAGGAAACACCTTTAGGGACTAGGAAACACTTGGACCAAGTGTTAGAATGACATGTGATTCATTTAAGGGGAGTGTACGTCCACTATAGGGAGTGTGCGGCCATGGGTGTACGACCATTGAGTGTTCAGTCGTACACTCATGGTAACAAGTGCACAAAAGTTTGCTTGGATGATAGGGAAGTGTTGGGTATTTTATGTTGCGTCATGGGCTTAGTTTTGTATATCCGGATTGGGCCAGTCCATCCGTGATTGTTAAGTAGGGTTAAGCTATAAATAGTGCATGCATGTATGCATTAGATACGGTCGTGATTATTATTATTATTGCTTTGTAACCCTAAACACCTCTACAGTCGAAGTTCTTAATCGAGCTGTTCTAAGGTGTTGAAGCTTAATCATTCGAAATCAGTTAAACTATTCCTGTGTTCTTCATTACGTCATTTATTGTTTTTCTGCTTAGAATCTATCGATCCTACTAGAACTTTGTTCTAACAACTGGTATCAGAGCAGGAGACTATGTGATCAATACACATTCCTTCTGTGTGAAGAATTCTTTAGGGTTTCCGCTTTTATCAAATATAAAGAAGCCGTCTTCTTCCTGTCGACGGTAACTCTTGTGTTTGATAAAACCCTAATCTCAAGTTTACAGGTCTGACTCTAGCAGTTCTAAGGAAAGGCTCACCATGTCTCACGAAGATTCTCAAACTAATCCCATCAACATCTCCAATAACATTGGGTCCACTACAAGGGTTCCCATTCTTTACACTCAAGACTATGAAGTGTGGGCACATCACTTTGAAGATTACGTAGTTGGATCTGAAGATAATGGTAATCTCATCTGGGAAGCTATCATGCTTGGGCCGTTTGTTCACTCTTGTACGAACATGACAGTGAAGACTCAAAAAGAATATAATCAGCTCGTGGCGGACGTAGATAAGATGCCACAGGATGAAAAGGACAAGGTGCTATGTAATGTGAAAGCCATGAGAATGATCAGATTCACACTGCAATCTGACACTTCTCGGTTAGTTGGTTCATGCACGACGGCTAAAGAACTCTAGGATAGGTTGAAAGAACTCTACTCAACCGATGAGGATCTAGAACACTCAATTCAAACCTTGTTGCTCTCAGAATTTGGAGTTTTCGAACAGAAACCTGAAGAGAAACTGATACAAACCTTCGATCGCTTCAATCATCTTCTTAGCAAGATGATCAAGCATGGTATTGAAAGAAAATTGATCAAGCAGAAGGTAACCTTCATGAATGGTTTAAGACCAGAATGGATGGCAGTGGTTTCAACAGTGAAAGCTCACGAACAATTTAAATCATACTCGCTAGCGAAACTGGTGGGTATACTTAAATCCCATGAGAGTGTGGTAACCAAGGAGGCGAAGATAGTTTCGGGTGTGGGATCGCTGGCCCTTGTCTCAAAAGGCAAAATTGTTGCAGAAGAAGAGGAGGATTCAGATATGTCTGAGTGTGACCTTATAGGCGAAGAATATGCGATGATGGTCACCAACGCAAAGAAGTTTGCTCGAAAGAAGTTCCCTGTCAATAAAAACAGAAACTAGAAAGGAAGTTACAGTTCTGAGAAGGTGAAATAAGAAACGAAGAATACTTCTCATAAGGATGACGCCAAGAAGGAAAACAAGCTTGCAGGAGACTCTGGATTCGACTGCAATTACTGTCATGGCAAGAACCACTTTGCCAAAGATTGCATGCTGAGGAAGATGGCTGAGAAAAGGGATGGTGAAGATGGTAAGGAGTATTATATGCGAAAGTTGGAAGAAATCAAGAAAAAGAAGGCGACTAACAGTTCAATGAATTCCTTGATTGTGCAGGAAAATGTGGATGAAGATGAGTTCGGTGGCGTTGAAGTCTGGTCAACCGATTCTGAGGATGAAGAGGTGAGAAAACCCACACATGGAAGAGCTTATGTGGCGAGAGATACTGGTTCGGCTGGAAAATGTTTGAGGGTTACAGCTGGAAGACCAACCAAAAGTGAGCGTAAGGAGTCGAACCTGAATGAGGACAAGTGCTTTGCAGCCAAGCCCGTGAGTGAGAAGATCAACGACTGTGATCGACTGATCAAAAAGGTACAAGCCATCCTTGAATCACTTAAAGTTCTAGCAACTAATTATGAAGAAGAATTAAATGAATTGAAATTTAAATTCTCTGACTTAAGTGGTAGTCTCATGCAAACTCGCTTAGCAAACTCTAACCTAACTGACCGACTCAGCAGGGTGTCTTCGAAGAGTGAGGAGAGAAGGATGTGGATTGAGCTGAAGGAGACGACAGTTAAATAGGGCTAGGGATGAGATTATTTATTTGCAACGAGACAATTTAAAGTTTTTGAAACAACGAAATGTTTTTTGCTTAATTGTTAAACGCTTATATACAAATATTGCTCAATTGCACTTAAATTGTGAAATAGGGAAAAAGATTCATAAGATGATCTTACCCTTCCTTGAATTTAAGGAGGATGAGGTCATAGCTGAATGTGAATCAATAATGTCCTTAGAAGAGACATCCATCACTTATAAAATCGGACTAGACAAGATAGAGACCTTCATTAACTCTAAGGAACATAAGTGTATGCTAAAAAATCTTTTAGATGAAAATGATAGGTTGAAAATTAAGTCCGAGACCATTCAATCATTTGACTCGTCTAACGCCAAATTAATTTCAGAACATAAAATGAACATAGAAAATACGTCTGAATTTGATGAGGAAAGTGAGATGAGCGAAATCTCGGTAGAAGATGTGGTTGATTGCTCTGAATTTATGAAGATCGAAATCGAGAATGAGAAACCCCTCATATCTGAAAACTCGGTTGAATATGCTCGCCTGTCAAAGGACAAGTCACAGAAACTCAAAGAGAAAGCGATGGTATATCAGAAAGTTCAAACTGTGCCGAATCAGGTATATGTTGTTACAAGGGTCACTGAAAAACAAACAACAGAATTGAAAATCTTGGTCGACACAGACAATGCTGAAGGGTGCGACGATTATTTTTGGTCAGCGCCTATTGATAACGCAGACGAAACCATCGGCTTATCGGAGCGAACCTCATGGAGGGTAAGAGGTAGATACGTTGCTGAACCCATCAACAAACCCTCGAGTTTTGATAAACCAAGCACGAGTAGAGATACCAGAAGAACCAAAGAAAGCATCAAATGTTCCTTCCAAGACAACCGAAACTCAAAAGGAGAAGCCAAAATCAAGCTTCAATATTCATAAATCTCAAAAGCAATTGGCTGAACAGAAATGCCAAAGAAATCAGAGATACATGAAGAATCTGAATGAGAGAAAACGGCATTGGCAGTCTCAAAACCCTAACTACGTTCCTTCCAAGAAAGAGTTAAACGTCAAAGATGTCAAGCCAAATGAAAAGGAAAATTTTAGTCCAAGCTCCTATTATTCCAAAGCTCAGAACCGAACATCTAGTTTCGGTTCCAACTCCAAAGCTCAGAACCGAACATCCAGATTCGGTTCCAACACCAGAGCTCAGAACCGAACATCTAGTTTCGGTTCCAACTCCAAAGCTCAGAACCGAACATCCAGTTTCGGTTCCAACACCAGAGCTCAGAACCGAACGTCAAGTTTCGGTCACAACGTCAAGGCTAACAACCGAAAGTCAAGTTTCGGTCCTTCATGCCACCAGCAAGAGCCAAACTCAATGAAGGACATCAAAGGAAAGGGAAAGCTTGATTCGAATACTGATATCAACAATAAGAAAAAGTCAGCTAACCCTAGGATTCAAAAGAATATTCCAAAACCATCTAACAACGCACCATCTGATACACCACAATTTAAACAAGATAAAAACAAAATCAAGGTGTATACCATCAAAAGAAAAGACAAAACCACTCTAATAAAAAGAACTTATTTGGTTGATATTTCTGCTGCAATTCCTTTTTTTGTAAAAGACTCACCAGGGCCCAAGAGACTTTGGGTTCCTAAATCTGCTTGAATTTGCAGGTTATAAGTGACGAGCAGTTCGATGATGAATGGTACATAGACAGTGGCTGGTCACGTCACATGACAGGAAGGATGAAAGAGCTGAGGGAGTTTCGGTCCCTTAAGGATGGTGGATGTGTGAAGTATGGAAATAACTCTTTTGGCACAATCAAAGGATATGGAATGATAACCAACGGAGACTTCTCGATTCGAAAAGTGGCTTATGTGGAAGGGTTGCAGCACAACCTCATCAGTGTATCTCAATTGGTTGTGGGAACTGGTTTGAAGGTTTCATTCGATGATGAGGGATCAGAAATAATTGAGAAGCAATCCAAAAGAGTTCTGTTGAAATCTGAACGCAAGGGAGAGATGTATCCTTTAAATCTCAACCCAATTCGAGGAAAACCAGCAATATGCCTGCTGTCAAAGGCGAACACTGATGAAAGCTGGTTATGGCATCGACGCCTATCGCACCTGAACTTCAAAGACATTACTAAGTTGGTGCTTGGTGATCATGTTCGAGGCCTTCCTCTTCTCAAGTTTGATAAGGAACACCTGTGTGCAGCATGCGAGATGGGCAAACAAAGCAGAAAGAGCCATCCTACACATATCAATACAAAGATTGTTGAAGCTCTTGAACTTCTGCATATTGACTTATGTGGACCTTCGGCTATCGAAAGCTTCGGTGGTAGTAAGTTCATTCTTGTCATAGTAGATGATTTTTCACGCTTCACCTGGGTTTTCTTTCTTAAACAGAAATCAGACGCAACTCCCAAGTTGAAGACGTTTATCAAGCAAGTGGAAGTGCAGTTGCGAAAGCTAGTGAGGAACATTAGAAGTGACAATGGGCTTGAATTCAAGAATAAAGATTTTGAGGATTTTCTGGCTGAAAAGGGGATATCTCACAACTTCTCGGCCCCCTATACACCACAACAGAATGGAATTGTTGAAAGACGAAACCGTTCCTTGTGTGAGGCAGCCCGAACCATGCTAAGCTTCACTTCTCTTCCGCTATACTTCTGGGCCGACGTAGTTGCAACCACGTGCTATACTCAGAACCGATTCTTACTTAACAAACGATTCTCCATCACTCCGTATGAGATTCTGAACAACCGAAAGCCCAATGTTAAGTTTTTCCACGTGTTCGGTTCAAGGTGCTTCATTTTCAACTCAAAAGAGAACCGAAAGAAATTCGACGTCAAAGCCGATGAGGGAATTTTTCTTGGTTATTCTCTCACTTCAAAGGCATACAGAGTTTTGAACAAACGCTCCAAACGGATTGAAGAAACATACTATGTCACCTTTGATGACAACTACAGGAAGAAAGTTCAAAGAAGCGAAAGTGCCTTGGGGGAAATATTTTCTGAATCAGGACAAGTCTCGGTTCCCATTTCCAACTTGTTTGAAGAGTACATAAGACTATTTGATGAACCAGAGAAGGCTGTACACTTAGAGGCTAAAGCAGAAGACAACAAAATCGACAATCTGAAGAAGATCATTGATGAAGCTGCAAAAGAAATGGAAAATGAACCTCCCAAACCGACTGGTGGTCAACCCTCAACCGACCCTCCAAACAACGACTCAACGTTCACGGGGGAGGGTTCATCTGTACCTAAAACAACCGATAGTCCAGTCGAGGGGGAGAATCCAACTCCAACAGAGGAGGAGAATCCTGAACCTGACAAGGGATACGCTTCGCCATTTGAGGGGGGGAATGAGAATACAAATAACGAAGGTGATCAATCAGAAATTGAAGAAGAGGTAAATGCAGAGTTGGATCCTGCCTATGACCCTAATTATCCTCCACTAACGAAATGGACTAAGGATCATCCCAAAGAACAAATTATTGGTGAATCATCCGAGCGAGTTCTCATACGTTCTCAATTGAAAGCGAAACAAACTACATTATTCTCTAATGTTGAATTCTGTATGTTTAATTCGTTTGTCTCCAAAATCGAACCGAAGACGGTTAATATTGCACTTGATCACGCTGATTGGGTATAAGCAATGCAAGATGAACTCTATGAGTTTGAACGTAATCGAGTTTGGAGGCTGATTCCCACTCCAAAGGATGCTTCAGTGGTCGGCTTAAAATGGGTCTTCAGGGTTAAGTTGGATAAAGAGGGCAACGTCATACGCAATAAGGCTCGGTTGGTGGTGAAGGGATATTGCCAAGAAGAGGGGATAGACTATGAGGAAACCTTCGCTCCTGTAGCAAGGTTGGAATCAGTTTGAATCTTTCTGGCATATGCTGCTCATAAAAACTTCGAAGTTTTCCAAATGGACGTGAAATGTGCTTTCTTAAATGGAGAACTAGAAGAAACGGTGTATGTTGAACAACCACCTGGGTTCGTGAACGAGAAATACCCTGATCACTGCTATGTGTTGGATAAAGCTGTATATGGTCTGAAGCAAGCACCAAGGGCCTGGTATGAAACTTTAACTCACTTTCTTAAAATGTCAAAATTCAAGCAAGGTTCGGTTGACCCAACCTTCTTCCGAAAGTAAGAAGGCGAACATCTAATGATAGTTCAGATTTATGTCGATGACATCATCTTCGGCTCCACGAATCCTAGCTTAACGGCTGAATTCAGGAAGTTGATGGAGACTAAATTTGAAATGAGCACAATGGGTCCGATTAATTTTTTCCTTGCTTTGAATATAAGACAGGGTAAAGAAGGCATTTTTATCAACCAGGAGGCCTACACGAAGAACTTGCTAGCAAAGTTCGGTATGACGGGAGATTCGAAAGTGAAGGTTCCTATGGCGTTTGGCACAAAGTTAACACCGTCTCTGGAAAAACCTGCTGTTGACGTAACGCTCTATCGTCAAATGATAGGGTCTCTTATGTATCTAACAGCTAGTAGACCAGACATTATGCTTTCTGTTTGTTATTGTGCCAGGTTTCAAGCAAATCCAAGAGAACCTCACATGGTGGCAGTGAAAAATATTTTCCGTTATCTGAAGCGAACCTCTTCTCTCGGTCTTTGGTACCCTGCTAGATCCGGATTCTTTGTTCAACCGTTTTCTGACGCCGATTTTGGAGGATGTGGTCTGGACCAAAAGAGCACAACAGGTGGATGCCAATTCCGTGACGGTAAACTTGTTAGCTGGCAGTCCAAGAAGCAAACTTGTGTGTCTCTTTCAACAGCCGAAGCTGAGTACATAGCTGCAGCATCCTGTACCTCACAACTGATATGGATACAAAGCCAACTAAGAGAGTACGGACTAAGTATGAAGAAAATACCTCTCTATTATGACTCTGAAAGCGTGATAAGAATATGTCACAATCCATTGCAACACTCAAAGACAAAGCATATTGCACTGAGATACCATTTCATCAAGGACCATGTAGAAGATGGGAACGTGGAAGTACATTTCGTTCGGTCCTCTGATCAACTAGCTGACATCTTCACTAAAGGCTTACCAGAAGCAAGCTTCAATAAAATTTTACAAGGTTTGGGAATGATGGAAGCAGAGTCGGTACCGAACCCTCAAACCTCTCTCTAAAAAAAATTAGACAAGCGAAATAGAGCGAACGCTCGGTCTATTTCGGTTCCGGATTTTTCGGGAACCGAAATGAACCGAACGCTCGGTCTATTTTGGCTCCATAATTTTTGGGAACCGAAATGAACTGAACGCTCGGTCTATTTCGGCTCCGGAATTTTAGGGAACCGAAATGAACCGAACGCTCGGCTTATTTCGCTTCATTCTTTTAAGGTTTGGTTTCGGCTGTATAGTTTGTAAACTCATTTTTAAATCTTTCTCTTACTCTATTTTCTCTTTGTTTTTTTCATTTTTATTCCAAGAGTGTTTAATATTAATTTCATATTGTTTATTTTTCTGTTTTAATTATTTTTCAGAAACTTCAAAAATCCAAAAATATTTTTTTTATTTATCAGAAACTTCAAAAGTCCAAAAATATTTTTCCGAAAGATTTTATCTTTTGTTTTTCTTAATTGTTTTTTTTGTTTTGTTTGTTTTGTTTGTGTGGTTTGTTTGTTTGCTAATTCTCTTTGCTAGGTACCAAGTACATCATTGCTACATAAATTGGAGATAGGGCAGGTATGATTATTTTGATATGAACTAGTTAAGTGTCCCTAGAATCATGCTGCTGCATGTAGACTGAAGCCTCTAAGACTAGGAGCAAGGCCTTAATGATTCGATCTATACCTATCGTTTCTTCCCAATCAGGCTGATAAATCCACTCTCAAGTCATGAGCTACCTTACTCTTCTCAAATGAGTTAAGAGTTTACTGCTTTGTCACGTTTATATAGCAGAGGTACTTTCGGTTCTTAAACCACCTGCTTTACATTCTCCATCTACTTTCGGTTCAACACGGTAACCCTTGAAACTCTTAGATATTACCACTGAGGTTTATGGTTGCACCAAATCTGTGTTTATGATCTTAGATGCGTACACCACGTGCTAAGTGAGACCCAAAATCCAACACCAACAATGAATTGACGGTGAATATTTATATTCAAGATCTCACTTGTTACCTAAAGAAATCTCATTTTATTTTTTGAATGGTCTTTTATGAAATTGTCTAACACCAAGGCATTTCTTCCCAAAAAGATCCAGTATATTTTTGTTTTTGAGATTTTTATAGCATCTTTAGTCACAACAAATTATATCCAACCTACTTGTTCAACAGACCACATCGGTCTCACAAGTACTTCATCCAACGTTCGGTCTTATGTTAAGAATCGATGTTCGGTTGAAGATAAGCCAACCTTTAGACTATTATTTAAAAGAAGCCTTTCGGTGTTTCTTTACAAACACCCGGAATCATGTGCATTATGTCTTCTTAAAGACATCACTTACATCCTATACACATTTTGCTTTATTTCTTTATTTTTAGCACACTCTTACACGAAAATACTTTGTGATTTCCCAAAATTCTGGTTGATGTTCTTTATGGCTCGTTTAAAGTTTCTTTTAGGCGCAAAAATGGTTCTTATAACATTTGGAGCGAAAGTGAATTTGAAAAGACGATAAGTGGATAAGATTTTGGGTGCGTGAATTTGAACAGTTCCTAAACCCACGCTTTATGACGTCTATCTGGGGTAACCAACCTGTCACATCGCGCTTTTTCAGGCGACGTTTCAGTGATCGTATCATCATCACGAAGATACTTTCTCTCTCCTGGCAACGGTACATAAAGGGTTTCTCGCACAAATTGTAACTTCTTACCTTCTTCAAACTCTCTCAAATACACAAGGCGATCTGCAACTGTTCATCTTCATCCTTATATCAACAATGGCGGAATCATCATCTGCTCAAGATCAAACTGCTTCATCCCCATTGCTTGTGATCAAACCTAATCAGAACTTGATCATTCGACTTAACCCCTTCTTGTATGATTCGTACATGCTCCACGTTGTTGAATGTCTCAAGTACTCTCCTCTGGTTATCGCACTCACGCAGATGGAATCTGTTCCAATGTCTCTACTATCCCAAGTCTATTCTACTGCAACCTATGACAAGAACAAGGAGAGGATCTATTTTCAAATCTTCTCTCACAAGGCATCGATTTCGAAAGGGCGATTTTGTTCCCTGTTAAAGCTTGTCGTCGATGCTTCTGTTATCTCTCCTGATTTCGTCACCACAAGCCAGCTGTTTACAATGCTTTATGAGATGGGGTACACTGATGTTCTTACCACCGTGACGAAGTTTAAGAAATCATGTTTGCCGCCGGAATGGAATGGGTTACTTACTCTTCTCAACAAGGGTTTAGCGGAGAGGGTTGCTGGGTCAGATGGTACCAGTAAGGCTTTTCTAACCATTCTCTATGGTCTCAACAATGGCATCAACCTCGATTATGGGTCGATTATTTCGTCGCAACTGGTGCAAAGTCTCAACACATCGACGAGACATTCAGAGATTTCTTGTGGTCGTTTCTGGACCATCGTCACCCGGAGGGCCATTGACACTTTACAGATTCCAGTCATGAAGGATGCATTGGTCTCCTCTGTGGCTACTTTTCACACGAAAAAGATCATCTTCTCAGATGCCACCAAGTTCTTTCACATTGGTTCAATACCTGAAACGATGCACATGTGTGTATCAAGCGAAAGTAAAGTGATGGCTGACTACCGAAAGCTTACTCTAAAAGGACCAAGAGAACTGACACCTGAACAACAAGCTGCTTTGGATGTTGTGGAGAAGCCGCCAACCGAGGAAAAAGGGCAACTACCAGGAAAGTGGCAACCGAAGGTCCTTCGTCTAAGCCTGTCAAAAAGCGAAAGGCTGAAAAGGCTGCTTCTTCAGCTCCAAAGAAAGTTAAGAAGATGGCAAGGAAATCCAAAAGTCCCTCTCCTTCGAGCTCAGACCATGATGGGGAGCGATCGACAGATGAGGAAGAAGAAGTTCTGCCTCATGGTTCACCAAGAGGTAATACACCTCCTCGTTCTCCAACTCCTACTGAACAACTTCATGACAAGATTCCAACTCCTCCTCTATCTCCACCGAAAACTACTGTTCCAGTTTCGGTTGCTCCCATACCACCACCTCCTACATCTCAAACCACCACTTCTGTGCCACCACCACCACCAGTTAGTACGATACCAATCTCTACCACTCCTTTACCACCTCCTATCTTTTCACATGTAACTGCCACCACTACAACCGAACCTCCAGTAAACGTCAACGTATCTGATACGGGGGCTAATACTGAAACCGAACCTCCTGTTACATCCAAGCCTCTTTCACCCTCACCCTCAACAGATTCTGGAGATACTCTCGGTGGTGCCAATCTTGAGTTTGACTCAAATTATTACAGTCCTTATCGGATTCCCACTGTTGAAGATGAAGATGCTCCCGTCACCAGACAACAAGTACATGGTCTTGATGAAAAGCTTGATCAATTGATTGCCTATACTAAGACGTATAACGATGTGGTGCTCAAGGCTTTTTTGGACACCGCTTTTGAGCAATATACAGGGGCCATTGACAAATCGACGCAGGTCGTTGAAGATTCAACCTCTTCTTTCCAGAAGGCTACAACTGAAGTTGCAGAACTTATTCACAGTTCCAATATTTTTCTTGAATCCCTCAAGATTCATGCTGATAAGATTGCAACTAAAGTGAACGCTTCAGTTGACTCTTTATCAAAGTCACTTCAAGAGGAGCAAGCAAAATTCGAAAATGTTCGTTCTTCAATTCAAGCTGAGAACACTTCTCTTCTAAGCTCAGTGAATTCTCGCCTTGAAACACTCCATCCTGATTTAGCTAAGGAGAGTACTTTAAGGGAGGATCTTGCACGTCAAACCTCTACCATTGAAGTTCAGAAAGTTCGATTGGCTCAAGCTGAAAGGGAGATTTCATTGTTAAAGACTGAGCGGGCTGTTTTCCGAAGTTGTGCTGGTGATGTTCAGAATATGCTAAACAATATTCTTAGTGCTCATGATCCGATTCTTACCCTCACCATCCGGAATCATCTGACTTCCAAGCTTCTTCCTGCCCTTGCACTTTTACATGAGATGAAGGGTGTTTCGGAGAGATTCGTACCTCCAAAACAAGGGGGAGAAGGTGTTCAGGCAACTCAACCGAAAGTCACTGTCAAAACAGAACCGAAGGGTAATGAAGCTTCGGGTTCTGGAAATCAAGATAAGAAGAAGGAACTTGCTGATGATAGTGATGAAGAAGAAACAATTGCCGAAGCCCTGAAACGAAAGAAAAGGGATAAGGAATTGGATGAAACCCTTCGGGTTGCGAAGGAAGCAGAAGAGAGGGAGCGAAAGAACAAGGAAGAGCAAGATGCCTTAAATTGCAAAAAGGCCTTGTTTCCTCTTTGGACTAAGGAAACGCTCATCAAAGAAGCAATAGAGTTTCCAAGCGTGTACTGGCTGGAACCTGTAGCTTCGTTTGATTGTGAGAATTCGAGGGACTCTCAGTTTGATATGCCTATAACACGAAAGGCATTTACTTTTCCCTGCTTTGATTCGACTGTTCAAGTTCCCTCACCTCACCCTCAGGTTGATCGTGAACTTATCGATTTTTATCTCAAGTTCGGTCAGCCTCAGTACCTGACTTGGAGTGCTCAGAAGATTATAACTGTCAAGGTGCTGAAACCTTCACCTGCAGGGAAGTTTATTAATGTCAATTTCAAAATCACCCGAGGTTCAGACAACTCGGTTTCTGTTATATCCCTGGCAGATCTTCCAAATTTGAATCCTCATGATTGGATCTTGTTGTTTAACATATTGCTCACCAATGCGAAAGAATATGAGCCGATCCTAGATCATCTGAAGAGGATGTTGGCTTCTTATATCCATGAAGTTGATGCCATGGATCAAGATATTGCTAAAGTTTTGAAGAAGAAACCCAATGTAAAGCCAACTGCAAAACCTGGAGATGTGAACAAAATGAAGATGGGTCAAATTGATTCTAAACATCTCACAGTGATGTTCACAAGAGGCGAAGCCAACATATTTCTTTTCGCTCTTGTTGATAAGCATTTGTTCTCAAATGACTGCTTGGAGCATATTATTAATATCATTCATCGATGCAAGCAGAACACTGAGGTGGACAAGAAGAACTTCACGGACATGCTTCGGTGGTATATCACTTTTCGTCATACTCTACTAGCCATTATACTGAAGGTGTTCAAGACTGTCAAGAAGTCTTCTATAGCTCAACCGAACTGAGCTTTCGGCTCCATTGACGCAAAGGGGGAGATTGTTGGGTATTTTATGTTGCGTCATGGGCTTAGTTTTGTATATCCGGATTGGGCTTGTCCATCCGTGATTGTTAAGTAGGGTTAAGCTATAAATAGTGCATGCATGAATGCATTAGATACGGTCGTGATTATTATTATTATTGCTTTGTAACCCTAAACACCTCTACAGTCGAAGTTCTTAATCGAGCTCTTCTGAGGTGTTGAAGCTTAATCATTCGACATCAGTTAAACCATTCCTGTGTTCTTCATTATGTCATTTATTGTTTTTCTGCTTAGAATCTATCGATCCTACTAGAACTTTGTTCTAACAGGAAGCTTGTGGGACTGTTGCTCATCAAGTGTTGAAGCTAGATTTGCATTTTGGAGGCCCTTTAGGGGTGTTTTGAAGGATGTACGGCCACACATGGGTGTATGGCCGTACACTCCTTTTGATCTTGAGTTTTGGTCGTTTTTAGGGTATTAATCAAGTGTTCCTTACATGTACTAAGCATAGGAAAGGAGTACTTACGATTTGGAGGCTCAGGAGGGTTCACAATCACCAAGAACAACTGTATGTTCTTGGTGGTCTTGGTGAAATGGATGAAGATTTGAAGATCTATTCAAAATATGGTTTCCATGGATGAAATCAAAGGGTGTTACTAGGTTAAGAAGAATAACAACTAATCAAAATGGAAGAAAGGCTTACATTCTTGAAGATCAGGGTGAAATGCTTGATGATAGTTGAGAGAAAACTCGAGTTCTTGACTTGGAAACTGAAGAAATGAATTAGAAACGAAGGGATACCATACTTGTGGAGGGGGTGTACGGCCAACATAGGTGTACGACCTCACACACATGTGTACGGCCGTACACTCCCTCAAATGGAGTGTTCGACTCGATTTCAACGCGAAGAACTTACGCAACTCAATCCTATACTCAATGCTTGAATGTACTGAGCTTAGAACCCTTAATCAGACTCTAAACAATGCTAACTGATAGTAGGAACGGGTCTGACACTTAGTTGAATTGAATGGCTGGACTTACGAGGAAAAAAATTTCGGGTTGTCAGAAAAATCGGGTCAAGTACATACCAAATACAGTTATGGACTTAGACACTAATCCAACAGTCTCCCACTTGGATAAGTATAATAACTATAGATTCAAGTACGACTTCAAAATCCGATTAGCAATCGTAGCTCTCAAAAGCCGCCGTCGAACTCTGGCTCGTCCTTCAGATAAGGGATCGTACAGTCCTCCGTTCTCAAGATATCGTGCGGACAAATACATGGAACATAGTCATACTTATTATCTAGCAGTTTGTTTCTCAATCTCTGATTTGTCTGACATAGAACTTAACTGAACACATCAACTCAGTCCTGACCGGGCCCGACACATAAGTCAAACCAAATCATCGAGGGGCCCAGATATCGCTTTTACCCTCTTAGGATAAAAGGAACAGATAAAATTCAACTTATATGCATTTACTATTCACTCATCAAATCATGCACAACAATGCGTTTTATAACATCAATTTACTGATGCGTTTACACATTATCAATGCATAACCAACTCGCAAACAATAAACCATATATCTATGTTTAAAGACCATACGATATTATCTTCTTACGATCACTCGTGATAAATTCCATGAAGTGATACAAGTAAGCGTGGGTTTAATCCAATGCTCAAATCTTATTTCATAAGAACTCATGAACGTTGCAGCAAAATTTTGCTATGTCTAATACACTTTAGACAGTCTACAACCAATTCACAACAGTCTTCTTTCATATCTACTTCCAACATATGAACGACTGTGGACTGTTCAAATAATCTTATTATTCAGGAAGTCAAAACATGAAAAGTGAAACAATAGGTAAATAATTAACACAAGACAGTAACTATACTTATAAATAATACTCCTTTATTTAATCATCAAATATTAATTACAATTTATCTATTACACGTTTCAAAACTATCTAATCACTAAAATTTATAACGTCCTTCAACCCAATGCTCCTAGCGTGCTGCAAGTGCTTAACCCTACTCAGTCCTTTCGTAAGGGGATCTGTTGGGTTCTCTTCTGATGATATCCTCTTTACTACGAGAAGTCCCTCTTCTACCCAATGTCTAATAAAGTGATATTTCCTGTTGATATGCCTAGATCTGCCATGATTCCTCGGTTCCTTGGTTAAGGAAACCGCACCTTCGTTATCACATAAAATTTCCATAGGCTCCTTTATGGCTATGTACGCTGATTCGCACGTTGAATCAGCTACGGTCTCTTGCTTGGAACTTTTCCTAGTCACTGCCCCTCCATTAAGAGTAAAGACCCAGCCTGACTGAGATCGGTAATTATCTCGGTCTGTCTGAAAACTGGCGTCACTGTACCCTCGTACTCTTAAGTCATCACTCTCACCGAGGATAAGAAACCATTCATTGGTCCTCCGAAGGTACTTAAGAATATTCTTGACTGCGGTCCAATGGGCTCTACCAGGGTTCCCTTGATATCTGCTGACCATGCTCAAAGCGAAGGCCACATCAGGGCGAGTACAAGTCATAACATACATGATCGAGCCAACTGCGGAAGCGTAAGGTACTCGAATCATCTCTGCTATCTCGGTTTAAGTACTCGGCCTTTGAGTCTCACTCCATTTGGTATTGCTTTGGATCGGTAACTCCCCCTTCTTGGAATTCTCCATACCAAAATGTTTTAGTACCTTATCCAAGTAAGTATTTTGACTAAGTCCTATTAGCCTTTTACTCCTGTTTCTCACTATCCTTATTCCCAGAATATAGGCAGCCTCTCCGAGGTCCTTCATAGAGACGCACTTCCCAAGCCAGGACTTAACCTCCTGCAGGGTTGGGATGTCGTTTCCTATGAGAAGTATGTCATAAACGTACAATACGATGAAGCTAATTATACTCCCACTGGCTTTGACATATACACTGGACTCATCTTCGCTCCGCAGGAAGCCAGACTCTTGGACTTTCTCATCGAAACAAAGATTCCATCTGTGAGATGCTTGTTTCAATCCATAAATGGATTTCTAAAGCTTACACACTCTATTAGGATGCTCTGCATTTACAAAACCCTCTGGCTGACTTATGTAAACATCCTCAGCCAACTTCCCATTAAGGAAAGCGGTTTTGACATCCATTTGCCATATTTCATAGTCATGAAATGCAGCAATGGCTAGCATTACCCTAGTAGACTTTATCTTCGCAACTGATGAGAAGGTCTCATCATAGTCAACTCTAGGAATTTGAGTAAAGCTCTTCGCAACCAATCGCGCCTTATAAGTGTGTACCTTCCCATCCATGTCGGTCTTCTTCTTGAAGATCCATTTGCACCCGACCGTCTTACGACCTGGCACATTCTCAACCAAATTCCAAACTTGGTTGTCATACATAGACTGAATCTCGCTGTCCATAGCTTCTTTCCATTTTGCAGACTCCGGGCCTGCCATGGCTTCCTTGTAGCTGTTAGGTTCATCCAAATTTACTAGTGTACTATCACTAATAAATGTATCACCTTCAGTAGTAATATGAAAACCATAAAACTCCGGTGGAACACTAACTCTACTGGAACGTCTAAGAGGTAGGGACTCGTCAACATGTTCAACAGGAGTTTCCTCCTCATGTTGAACGCCAGTGTTAGAGTTTCCTTCATCGTTCGATTCTTGAAGCTCTTCAAGATCGATTTGCCTCCCACTGTCTCCTTGGCTTATGAGTTCTCGCTCTCGGAAAACCCTCTCCTCGTAACGAAGACAACATTGTCACTCGCTCTATAGAAGAGATATCCAAAGGACTTCTGTGGATAGCCGATGAAAATACACCGCTCACTATGAGGTTCGATTTTGTCGTGAGTCTCTCGTCTTACGAAGGCCTCGCAACCCCAAACCTTGATATGTGCCAACGAGGGAGCTTTCCCTGTTTACATCTCGTGAGGTGTTTTGGCAACCTTATTTGTAGGAACTAGGTTATGGATATGGGCGGCAGTCTCTAAGGCATACCCCCAGAATGAGATAGGGAACGAAGCACGACTCATCATGGAACGAACCATGTCCAACAAGGTTCGATTACGCCTCTCAGCGACACCATTCAACTACGGTGTCCTAGGTGGCGTCAATTGCAAAACGATTTCGTATTCCTTGAGGTAGTCGTGGAATTCAAGACTAAGGTACTCACCACCTCGATCGGATCGGAGCATATTAATCTTCATGCCCAGCTGATTCTCCACTTCCTGCTTAAACTCTTTGAACTTTTCAATGGTTTCTGACTTGTGCTTGATTAAGTAGATATAACCATATCTGCTATAATCATCGGTAAAATTCACATAAAAGCGGCTTGCATCCCTTGTGGTGGATCTAAAGGGCCCACAGACATCGGTGTGTATGAGGTCCAATAAACCCTCACCCCTTTCACAAGTACCAGTGAAGGGTGACTTGGTCATCTTTCCAAGTAAACAAGACTCACGTCATCGTCCCTAAGGTCGAATGACTCCAACACTCCATCCTTTTGGAGTTGGCTATGCGTTTCTTGTTGACATGTCCAAGACGACAATACCACAAACATGCTTTATCCAAATCATTGGAAGAATCGATATACAACACATAATTTCCTAAGTTGTCTACAACCATCACCGTTTCATATATTCCATTACAAGGAAATGCTTTAAAATAGAAAAACCATTAAAGAAAGCATTAAGAAAAACCATTAAAGAAAGCATTAACAGAACCCTTTTCATTATCAAACGAAAATCTAAAACCTTGTTTATATAAACCATGAAAAGAAATGACGTTTCTTGCCATTTCTGGCGAATAGCAACAATTATTCAACTCTAGTCCTAACCCACTAATAAGCACTAAAGAGTAAACTCCAATCTTGGTGAAAACCACACCCTGTATCGAGAACCCAAGAAATAGCATGCGATGAGTTATTAGATTGAATAGTATAAGTACCTGCATAGGATGGTTTTATCTTTCCATCCTTGATGTCCTGCAGATACTAGGGGCAGCTTCGTTTCCAATGCCCTTTCTCATGGCAGTAGTAGCACTCTGCATCCTTCGGGTTGGAGGAGGGTACAGTGGAACCAACCTTGGTTCCACTAGAAGAAGTTCCATCTTGGGACTTTCCCTTGTGGTGGCTCTTGGAAGGAGCCTTCCTCTTCTTACCCTTCCCCTACCCAATAGCCAAGATGGGATCAGCGACAGTAGGAGTTGATGCAACAGATTTATGCTTGAGGTTGCTCTCAGAAGTCCTCAGCAAGCCTTGAAGCTTGCTCAAAGTGACCTGTTCCTTGTTTATGTGGTAGGTCATGCGGAACTGGTTGTAACAAGGAGTTAAAGAGTGAAGACTGATATCAATCGCCAGCTCCTCATCGAAGTTAACATTTAACTTCAGCAGGTGGTCGACATATCTCTGCATTTTCTGTAGGTGGACAGTGACAGACTCTCCGTCCCTCATCTTGGTAGTGATCATCCAAGTGATGATCTCATACCTCTCCTGCCTGGCACTTTGGTGGTACCTGTCCAGTAAATTTTGATGCATCTCATAGGGGTAGAAGTCCTCGTAGGACTTTTGGAGTTTGGAAGTGATAGTCGCGAGCATAATGCAATGGACTTTCGTAGCATCGTGCTCGTGGGTCTCAAAGGCAGTGATCTCCTCGGGAGTAGCAGTGTTGACATTCACCTCTTTCAACTCCTTATCGAGGACATACTCCTTGTCCTCGTAGCGGGTAACCATTCAAATGTTGCGGATCCAATCATTGAAATGGGTCCCATTGAAAATCACCCTCCCACACAAATTCATGAGTGAGAATAAGTCGGAAGAGTTCAAGCCAGAAGCGTTGTTGTTGTTTGAGGTAGAGATCTGAAAAAGAAGAGAGAGAAAGTTTGACTAGATAAGAATCCCCAATTAAACACCCAAATGAGAAATTAGGGCTAGGACCCAACAATATTATTCACAATTTAGAATAGGGATGTCGTAATCTAAATCGCATATAATTTGAAGGTAAGTGAATGACGATTCACTAATTTCCACCATGAAAACAAAAACAAGAATTAAGTTTTAAATGTATTGAAACTCCTAGATCTTTTGAGATTCATTGAACTTTTCAATGGCATGTTTAAATCTCGATATGCCCTTCAAGTTTGTGACTGGGATACCGAGGATCACAAACACGGTGTAAATAACCATGCAAATGTACTTTGTGCCCTCAATGTTACAGTCACCTAATCAATGTGCCAATTAGCCACACACGCTCCATTGATCTATGACAAACATTGAGTCACCCTTTTCCACCTTTGCTAGACCCAAATTAGTGTGCCGGTTAACCACACATGCTCCACTAACGTCTTGGCTAGGGTACAAAGTGTAATTTCACGGAATAGCATCATTTTTACATTTTTCCTAAAGTAACTAAGATTGGGAATTTTATATAAGAAAACATTTAGTTACTTTATTAATCATTATAATTTTAATGAGGAATTAGTTGCCCTATCCTACCCGTTCGGCTAACGAACCTCCACCAATCAAGGAAGCGGTGGGTGAGAGTGGACACCCATTAAACTGTTATTTTATAGGAAGCAACCTTATACCCCCCTTATAGATCGGTTTCGTGAATGAGGTCTACTAACGGTAAGACTAGCCATGTTCTTATACATATATAATAATTAATCCTTAAATATTACCATAGTATAAGGATTGAATTTTAACTTTTAAAACTCTAGGGGTTTTAGAATTTAAATGTTTCAAAATTAAACTTTTAATCAAAACTTAAATTCCAAAACTTGAGGGCAAGTTTTGAAACTTTTCAAAACTTTCTACATCAAAATTCAAATAATTTAATTAAACAATTAATTGGTGATTATCTAATTTTGACCTAATCCAATTTCATGGCAAGATAATTCTTTCAAATAATTCAAATAATTAAAGTGTATCATATAAGGCAATAATTATCTAATAATTGACAATTATCTTCTATTTTGATAAGGATAATCACATCATATTAATAAAATTCGGATTTTATCAATCAAAAACATTTTTGGTAATTATCCCAAGTAAAAATAGGCCAAAATCCAGAAATTCCCTCTGTCTGACTCTCCGACTCGCCGAGTCACCATTTGGGCTCGTCGAGTTCAACAGGTGACTCGACGAGTTTGTCATGCAGAAAGCAGGAATTTCAATTTTAAGCAATGAATAATTATACAAAGCATCAAATACAATAGAAACCAATCAAAGCTCTGATACCACTCATGGGTTTTTGAGCAAATCATCAATCCTATGGTGCACATTTAAAACCCTGAAACCTTGAATCTAGGTTTATCTATTGTACATGCAAATTATCCAAGGCTTACAAACCCTAGATCGAGCATAAAAAATCCGAAAATAACAAATAAAACAAGTTTAGATGATTACCTTGATTGTTGCTTGAAGATCTTTAGCTTATGAGAACCTAGCACCTCAAATGTGATGCCTCTGATGGATCACAAACACCAAAGCAAGTTGAATGATCTTGGAGAGAGGGGATGAGAGGCTCAAAATCGGCTCTAAGACTTCTTAGGGTTTTTAGGTGCCGATTTTCTGAATCCCTGGGGGTCCTTATATAGTGGGGCTACTAGGGTTTTAGTCAAAACCCTAATTGGATAGCTTAGGCCTTAAGCAGTCCAATGGAACCTTCTGGAATATGGCCTTGGACGATTTCAATGTGGGCTTCCACCCTAATTTCGTCCACCCCTTTATCCTTATGATCCAAAACCCAAAATCCAATTATCTTATAATTGCTATTCCATTCCCCTAAGTTTAATTAATATCTTTTGATCACAAAATTAATTTATTAATTAGTTCTTGACCAATATGACTTCTCTTTTAATATATTACTCATATAATATATTAATAAACCATAATATCCTCTTTCTCCACTAATCATCCATTCAAGTAGCTCTGATGAAGGCAACCCAAAATGACCATGCTACAACCGGGTCAAGTACATACCAAATACAGTTATGGACTTAGACATTAATCCAACAATTAGGGGTTGTGGTATTATCTCACAACTTACTCCACCCGGAACACCAGAGCTTAATGGTGTCTTTGAGAGGAGAATCCAACCTTACTTGATATTATTTGATCCATTTTCCGCAGGAGTAGTCTCCCTTTATCTTTTTCGAATTATGCCTTACTCACTATAGCCCATGTCTTGAATATGGCACTAACTAAGAAATTAGACAAGACACCTTGTGAGATGTGGTATGGAAAAGCTCGATCCCTATGTTATATGAATGTTTGGGTTGTAAATCCTATGTTAGACAAGAGAACTCCATCAAAGTTGAGCCTAAGTCTACCAAATACATCTTTGTAGGATATCCTAAAGATTGTTTAGGATATTACATCTACATCCCTAGTGAGAATAAGATCATTATCTCACAAAAATCTGAATTCTTAGAAAGCAAGTTTCTAATGGATGAAGTAAGTAGGAGGCACGTGGAACTTGAAGAAAATCAACAACCACAACCCGATGCAACTCAAGTTGGAACTTGTACTAAACAAGAGTTTGTGGAGGATGTAGATATCATTACCCGCCAACCTATTGAAACACAAGGCATTCAGAGATTCGGTAGAATTCACCGGGAACCTGTGAGATGTGGATTTCTCATTGATGAATGATGATGAGCCCGTCAGCTACCAAAATGCAATGATAGATCTTGAATTGACAAATGGCTTGTGGCCATGAACACATCGATAAAATCCATGAGAGAAAACCAAGTTTAGGATTTGGTTGAACTTCCTCCCTATTGTAAGACTGTAGGGAGTAAGTGGGTCTTCAAGAAGAAGACTGGCATGGATGGAAAATTACAAATATTCAAAGCAGGACTTGTTGCTAAAGGATTCACTCAAACCGAATGAGATGATTATGATGAAACCTTTTCACCAGTCGCTATGATTAAATCTATTAGGATACTGATTGCCATAACTACATATTATGGCTATAAGATATGGCAAATGGATGTCAAAATCGATTTTCTAAATGGACACTTGGGAGAATATGTCTATATGGTTCAGCCTAAAGGTTTTATCGACCAAAATTATCATAATAAAGTATGTAAGCTCAAGAGATGCATTTATGGGTTATACCAAGCATCTCGAAATTGGAATCATTGTTTCGATGATGAAATCACAAAGTATGTTTTTTTTAGAAATGAAGATGAATCTTGTGTTTAGATGAAAACTAGTGGGAGCTATGTGACCTTCTTGGTCATGTATATAGATGACATACTTATCATGGGAAAGCACATTCTAACTTTACAAGGTGTAAAGGTAATAGGAAAGTGCTTCTCAACGAAGGAACTTGGTGTCACACCCCAAAACCGGAACGACGTAAACGTTCGGGGGCGGAGGACGTCATGTACAGTATCACAACAATGCATAATAGTAAACAAGCAACAACATCATCCATTACATTAATAATAATAATTTTAATACAAGTGTGTTCTGAAGTTTATAAGAAACCAAAATGTATAATCAAAATAAAAGATGAGTCTTGAATGTGCTCCATCTTCTCAAAACCTAGTCATCGGTACCTGTCTACTGGCGAACTGAGAATACAAGTTATTTTGAAAGCATAGATCAGCATTAAAGCTGGTGAGTTCATAAGTATTTTAATGTCATTGTTTGTATAAGTTTGAAGAATGTGTTTGTTGTAAAAGTATGTAAGTGTTTGATGTAAATGTATGTAAACTTCCTAGAAAATCCTATATGTTCTACTAAAGTAGTCTTCTACCAAGACTCAACTGTTCTCTATGTTTGTTCTTTTGTAAAAGTGTGAGTTTTCCCAAAGTATGACTATCATTACCAAAATATAGTTTCTCATTACCGTTTATGTGAGAAGATCACAAAGTGAATGAATTGGGAAAAATAAAGATGTACTGTAGTTTTATCTAGGTAACTACTAATGTACTAACTACCTTTAACTTGTTAGTTAATTAAGGTAAAATGTGATATGAGTGTAACCATACTCGATTGACCAGTAAAACACAACGTTCGAGACGTCGAAATGATATGACATTCGTCACCCGCAGACCTGCAGGTCCCACTGTAGTTACCAGCAAGGTGTAGGAGGGTCAGTCCCGTATAGATCTATACACAAATCCACGCTCTCCCTCCAGGAGACTCTGGGTACAAAACGTGACGCAGCAGTATATTGCCAAGCCATGAAGTAGTATCTCACATTAATGTTATGGTATTCTTGTATTTGTATAGTATGTACTAGTGTAGTGTATGTTCTCTCTGTCTAGTATGTAGTATGTTCTCTAGTGTATAGTGTGTAGTATGTATTGATTCTCGTTATAGTATGCTCTATCTGTTTCTCTTTATAGTGAGTATTGTTTCTCGTTATAGTATTCTCTATCTGCTTCTCTTTATAGTGAGTATTGTTTCTCGTTATAGTATGTACTGACTCATGTATGAACTGACTCTTTGTGTGTTTCATTGTTCTAGTAATAGTATTAGTGACTTCCTAAACTATACCTATTATAGTTTACTAGCAATGTTGTTTGTATGAATGAACATGTTTGTACACCTTTGCTACCCAAAGGTATTGAACTGAATGAAGGACTATTATATCTATATACATACACAAAATATATAACTAAGATTCACACGACCTTCGGACAAACAACCGATACCCTAAGTCCAGAACCAAACAAGGAACAAGAAGTAAGGTGAGCTATCAGTCCTAAGTCCTTTCAATCCTACTTATATAACTATATCTATATAGATATGCTTTTGACAAAATATAAGTTTAAAAGAGTTTGAGAAAGAGTTTTGCATATAAAAGAGTTTGTAAAATGATTTGAGGGAATTTGATTGATAACACAGTTTGAAGTATAAGAAATCCATTGTTTGATATTTATAAATCACATATGATTGATATAATAACTATATTGTTTCTACTTGTATTCTCCCCCATAAAAGCATTTAAAATCATTTAAAAGGTAAGTTAAAGGGGTATGAACTCACCTGTAGTGAGTAATACGAATGAAAGATCGGTTTGCATGATGCTAAGTGTCAAGTGAAGACTTGAGCACAACAATACCTAATAAGCATATAATAACACATATATGTATATAATTAGTGTTTAAAGAACTAATTATGCAAGGAAAGACACCCTAGGACATAGGAAACACTTAGATTGAAGTGTTAGAAGTACCAATGGTTGCATATAATGGGTGTATGGCCTCACCTTGGAGTGTACGGCCAGAATGGTATGTTTCTTGTGTGTGTACGGCCAGAGTGTACGGCCTAAGTGGGTGTGCGGCCGCACACTCATGGTGAAACATGCCATTGAGTGATTTAAAGTCTTATTAAGCATCTAGGAAGTGTGCTTTGACCAATGCTTAGCCTTAATGGAAGTTTGTTACCATTTTGGACCTTAAAAAGGGTGTGTACGGCCACACAAGGAGTGTACGGCCATACACGCTTGATGATCATGCAAAAATGGTCAAAATGGTATTCCAAGACTCTATCTTACATCCCCTAAGTGTTCTTGATCATGTGCTAGCATAAAACATGAGTTTGAAGCCTAATAACACTAAAAAAGGGGTGTACGACCACATGGGGTGTGTGCGGCCGCACACTCCTTCATGATCATGGTTTGGACGTTTTCTAAGGAGTATATTCAGTATGTAACAAGCAGAAGAAGGGTACTTATGATATAGAAGCGTTTAGGGGTGTTTGAGGTCCAACAACTTAGTAGGTGTTCTTGGTGTTCTTGGTGAAACTGAAGAACACTTGAAGATCTAAACAAAAGGAGTAATTTCATGGATGAAATCATAGATCCTTACTAGATTGTGTAATGCATTAACAAAACAAAGGAAGAAACACTTACAACTTGAAGATCTAGATGAAAAACGGATGATACTTGAGATAGAAGTTGATTTTTTGGCTTAGGAGTGTGAAAAGAGGTAAATGGAGGCTAAGACTCTCATTTATACATGAGAGTGTACGGTTGGGATGGGTGTACGGCGGTACACCCATGTGTGCGGCCGCACACACCTCATAAAGGGTTGTTTGGCTCAATTGAAAGGTGTTGAACTCAAATACACTCGTCCCTAGCCTCATACCTTGGTTATACTAGGCTTTGAACACTCAAATTGACTCTAAACAATGCTAGAAGATAGCAAAAACGAGTCTGACCTTGATTGATTTGAATAACTGTACAAGATAGAAATTCCAGGTTGTCACATCATCCCCCTGTTAGAGAGAATTTCGTCCCGAAATTAAAGTTTAACAAATAAGCTATTACAAATAACTAAACGAAAAGATGAGGGTATTTCAGTTTCATTTGATCCTCGCGCTCCAAAGTGAATTCAGGTCCTCGCTTGGCATTCCAGCGAACCTTCACTATCGGGATATGGCTTTGCTTCGTTTGCTTGACCTCTCGATCCATGATCTCTACAGGTTCTTCCACGAAGTTGAGGCTCTCGTTGATCTCGATCTCGCCGAGTGGGATTACAAGAGTCTCGTCGGACAGACACTTTTTCAAGTTCGAGACGTGGAAAGTAGAATGTACGTTACTGAGTTCGCGAGGTAGTTTGAGTTTGTAAGCTACAGGGCCGATTCTGGCAAGAATCTCGAAAGGCCCTACGTATCTTGTATTTAGCTTTCCATGCTTTCCGAAGCGTATTAAGCCCTTCCAGGGTGAGACCTTCAATAGAACACGGTCGCCCACCTGGAATTCCAACAGTTTCCTTCTCTTATCTGTGTAGCTTTTCTGTCGGTATCTAGAGGCTTTCATTCATTCACGAATCTGAACGATCTTCTCTGTCATTTCCCGAATGATTTCCGGACCTGTGAGAGTGCTGCCAGGAACTCGTCCTTTAGCTAACTGTGTGTCGCCCACCTCAGCCAAGCACAGAGGGGTTCTGCACTTACGACCATATAGGGCTTCAAATGGAGCAGCCTTTATGCTCGTGTGATAACTATTGTTGTAGGAAAACTCGACAAGGGGTAAGTGAGTATCCCATGCCTTCCCAAAGTCTATCACGCAGGCTCGCAACATATCTTCCAAAGTCTGAATAGTCCTCTCATTTTGTCTGTCGGTTTGTGGATGGTAGGCTGTACTCATGTCCAACCTAGTTCCTAGGGAACTTTGTAGCGACTGCCAGAACCTCGAAGTGAATCTACTATCCATATCAGAGATAATGGAATGGGAACACCATGTAGTCGTACGATCTCTCTGATGTATGTTCTTGTTAGTTTCTCCATCTTGTCAGTCTCTTTGATAGGCAGGAAGTGTGCGGACTTTGTTAACCTATCTACGATCACCCAAATGGTATCGAGACCACCCGTTGTCTTGGGCAATTTGGTTATGAAGTCCATCGTGATCCGCTCCCACTTCCATTCAGGTATCTCCGGTTGCTGAAGTAAACCTGATGGTTTCTAGTATTCGACCTTAACCTTGGCGCAAGTAAGGTATCTACTCACGAAGGTAGCAATCTCTGCTTTCATGTTAGGCCACCAATATAACTTTTTAAGATCCAGAAACATTTTATCCGAACCTGGGTGGACGGAATATCGAGTGTTGTGAGCTTCGGTCATGACCAAGTCTCTGAAACCACCGTGTGTCGGTGTCCAGATCCGATCGATGAGATATAAAGCTCTGCCACCTTTGACTTCCAAGTTCTTATCCATCCCTCTTAGGGATTCACCCGCCACATTTTCAGGTTTCAAAGCTTCGAGCTGAGCCTCCTTAATTTGCGTGGACAAGTGTGAATGGATAGTCATAGTCAATGATTTGACTCTACTAGCAGAGTATTCTTTCCGACTCAGGGCGTCACCTACTACGTTGGCCTTGCCGGGATGATAATGAATTTCGCATTCGTAATCACTGAGTAACTCGACCCATCGTCGTTGTCTCATGTTGAACTTATTCTGGTCGAATATATGTTGTAGGCTCTTGTGGTCCGTAAAGATATTGCTTTTTGTACCATACATGTAGTGTCTCCAGATCTTTAGAGTAAACACCACTGCTCCTAACTCAAGATCATGTGTGGTGTAGTTGACCTTGTGTGTCTTCAGCTGTCTTGAGGCATAGGCGATGACCTTACCTCGTTGCATCAGAACACAGCCGAACCCTTGATTGGACGCATCGCAATAGACCACGAAGTCTTCTATCCCTTCGGGGAGGGACAGTATCGGTGCGGTGCATAAGGCTCGCTTTAGCGTTTGGAACGCTTTCTCTTGTTTCTCTTCCCAGTCAAGGGCCACGCCCTTCTGGGTCAATGTCGTAAGCGGTTTCGCAATCCGTGAGAAGTTCTGAATGAACTTGCGATAGTAGCCAGCGAGGGCTAGAAATTGACGAATTTCTATAGGCGTCTTTAGTGCTAACCAGTTCTCAATGGTTTTAGTTTTGGAAGGGTCCACGTGTATTCCCTCTTCGCTAACCTCGTGCCCCAAGAATTCGACTCTTCGGATCCAAAATTTGCATTTCGAGAAGTTCGCATAGAGATTCTCTGATCGCAGTGTTTCCAAGACCTGACGCAGATGTTGACTATGCTCCTCCTTACTACGAGAGTAGATAAGTATGTCATCAATGAAGATAATGACGAACTGATCCAAGTAAGGACGACACACCCTATTCATTAAATCCATGAATACTGCGGGCGCATTGGTCAATCCGAACGGCATCACTACAAACTCGTAGTGTCCCTAACGAGTTCGGAAGGCTGTCTTCGGAACATCCTCTCCTAACACTCGTAAGTGGTGATACCCTGATCTCAGGTCAATCTTTGAGAATAAATTCGCCCCTTGTAGTTGGTCGAACAAATCGTCTATGCGAGGCAGAGGGTAACGATTTTTGACGATTAACTTGTTAAGTTCTCTGTAGTCGATGCACATACGGAACGATCTGTCTTTCTTCTAGACGAACAAGACCGGTGCTCCCCAGGGTGAGAAGCTTGGCCTAATGAAGCCCTTGCTGAGCAATTCGTTAAGTTGACTGGATAGCTCCTGCATCTCAGCTGGTGCTAGACGATAGGGCGATTTGGCTACTGGGGTATCCCCTGGAACTAAGTCGATTCTGAACTCGACTTGGCGTTGCGGAGGTAATCCTGGGAGTTCCTCTGGAAAGATGTCGGGAAAATCGCATACCACTGGAATGTTTGTAATGTCTTTCGTCTCTTGTCTCACGTCGAGAACATGAGTAAGGAATGCGCGACATTCTTTTCGCAAGAATTTCTGGGCTTGAATGCTCGAGATGAGGCGAAAGTTCGTGCTGGGTTTGTCGCCGTAGATTACTAGAGTTTCTCTAGACGACAGATTAAGGCGAACAGCCTTTTCGTAACACATGATGTCGGCACGATGAGAACTCAACCAATCCATGCCGATTATGACGTCGAAACTATTGATTGAGACCGGCATGAGGTCGACTGGAAATGAATGGCTATCTAGTGTTAGTGTACATCCTATGTATATGCAGCGAGTGCTCTCTATCTTTCCATTAGCCACTATCAAACAGAATGCATGCATATGAGTTATCGAGGCGAAACGTACCAGTGACCACTGTGGGGTCGGCAACTGCTTCCTCGTGGCCTATAGCCAAAACTCTTCCCACGCCACCGGCATTCCCTGCCTTCGGGCAGTTCCTCTTGTTGTGGCCCACCTCGCCACAACCGTAGCAAGCCTGGCCCACACCAGCGCCGGGGACTTGGGTAATTGGCTTTGCTGGAGCCTTGCAGAAACGGGCAGTGTGCCCCTTCCTGTTGCAGTTAGAGCACTACATTTCCCGGCAGGGACCATTGTGATGGAAGCTGCATTTGTTGCACTTCGGCAAGTTTCCCGCATACCGCTTTACCGGTGCAGTAGCGGCAGGTGCTATCTCAGTGTGAACAGCTACGACCTGCTGATTTTTGGCAGCTTTCTGCTTCTTCTTGTCATCCCAGAATTTCTGCTTGTTGTTAGTGGCTTTGGAGGGTTCTGAGATGGCTAGGGTTGTTGTTGCTGACAGGGTTCGGACTCCATGGTCGATGAGCCTTTGTGCCAATCGCTTGGCACTATCGAAGGTAGTGGGGTTAGACGCTAGGACATTCCCCTAAAATGGAGGTACCAGCCCCCAGATATACCTCTCCACCTTCTTTGCTTCAGAAGGGACCATTCCCGGACATAGCGCTACCAGATCGCTGAATCTGGCAGTGTAGGAGACTATGTCGGAGCCCTTCATGGTTAGGCTCCAGAGCTCCTGCTCTAACTTCTGAACTTCGCCCCTCGGGTAGTATTCCTCGATCATAATCTCCTTAAAAGCTTCCCAGCCGATGGCATTTGCCACTATAAGAGATAGTGACTTGACATGGCTGTTCCACCACGTCAGAGCTCGGTCCGCGAAGGTGCAAGCGGAAAATTTTACCTTGCTCCCTTCCGGATAGGAGCAGATCTCAAAGATCGACTCGGTCTTTTCGAACCATTGCGAGAGGGCAATGATTCCGATAGTTCCATTGAAGGCCCTGGGTTTGCAGCTGGTGAAGTCTTTGTACGAGCACTCTCTAGAGCGCACTAGAGTTTCAACTGGGGTGGAAGGCACATTAGTCCCACTCCTGCTAGTACCGGTAGTGGTGAATTGTGCTAGAGCTGTCGTAACAGCTGCATTCACAGCAGCTTGGATAGCTGCTGGGTTGTATTGAGGAGGAGGAGGTGGAGTTTGATTTCGAGCAGTGCGCCTCGTTACTCGGCGTGGAGGCATCTTGTAGCTATAAGATCACAAAGATGAAGATATTGATAAGAATTTAATAGAGAGTATGATGAGAGTGACTCATGGACTAACTCTCCATAGCCCAACAACACAGATGAAAGTATGATTGGATAGAACTCTAGTAGTAGAATGATGAAAGCATTTGGATAATAATTTTCACAAGATTAATATCTGTCAATAATACTGGTATTACAGATGCAACTAGTTCGGGAAAACCGACCTAAAAGTAGGTCTTACATCAAAACAAGATGAGAAAATTTTGACAGAATAAAGACCTATCGACCGAAAGTTCAAGGTCTTAAATAACAGGAATTTATAGGGAAAAGAGCTACTTAGAGCATATATTAAGAAGGCTAATCCTTAACTCAAAAGAAAAGGGATGAGGAGAGCATTCCCTACTGACGTCGGGAACCCCTTGGGCAAACCCTTAGATCATCCATCAGACGCTCCATTTCAAGAAGGCGTCGCTCGTACACTCGCCGGCGCACGCGATGCTCTATGACTTCAGCCCTAGTCTCAGCTAGTGCTTAAAGTAGAGACTCACGGTCTCTTTCAGCTCTCTCTCACGAGCATCTTCCAGCCGACGAATGCGGACAGTGTTGATCCTTGTATTGGCATCAAGTTCCACAATTCGTTGGAGGGCTGTCCTACCCTGAATTTTGTTACGAGCAACCCTGCGGACCAGGATAGGCAGGACCCTGTCCGCTAAGCCTCCTTCGCTCAAATTGTAGAAACTTTGGTCTCCATTGAACGCGATGGGTTGGCCTTGTTCCTGACTCCAGGTCTCCAGACTCTCCACCCACAAAGGCGTCGGGCCTTGAAAAGTCAGACGTGGGTTTGGATTTGGGTTTGGAGCTACCAGGGGTTGATCGTTGACTTCTGGCTCGGAGTCAGAATCGTCCGGGAAGTTCTCAGCAAAGTCATCATCCAGTGGAATTGTAGGTTCCTCTTCAGGCTCAATATCAAGCCATCCGCTGTCGCCTTGGTTGGGAAAGTACGGGTCTCCGGGGATACGGAATCCAGCCATGTTATCTAAGCGAGAAAAGGGGTAAAAGAACTAATTAATAGATGTAACGCTCGTAGATCCGGGCTAGTTAATTTAGAGATAATAGGGGTCGAAAACAACTTTTTGACAAAATATTATTTAGAACAAATCAATCTTAACCGAGTTGTAGAATATGTCTCAAGGGTTCCGTACATATAAAGAACGCCGAAATCCGAGTTATAACGAAGAAGTTATGGCCCGTCGAAGTTTTTCGGCAAAACCGGCACGGCACCGGGAGACGTAAATAGTGAATTTATGATAGAGAAATTTTTAGCCTTAGTGATCTAAACAAAAGTTGTAGTATACATTAAACCGAGAACATACAAAAAAAAAAGAACGCCCAAATCTGACTTCGTATGAGTAAGTTATGAATTTTCTAAGATTTGGCATAGCAGTGCACGACCCGAAACTCGAATTTTAGTTTGAGCGGTTTTTGACCTACGCAACCTAAATGAGAGTTGAAGATCTCATTATTAGTAACTCAACGATAAAAAGACAGACGAAAACGGAGTCCGTATGAAGGAGTTACAAATTCTTCGCGGTCATTTAACAGTCTAACCTCCTCCTACTATTAAAATTTATGATCGGTCGAGAATTTGTCGAGGGACTCCAAATGAAAGTTGTAGATATTGTTTTTACCTACGCGTGGATATAAAGAACGTTGAAAACGGAGCTCGTATGCGAAAGTTACGGGGTTTAGAAGTCGGCAGGGTGTTGTGCGAAGTCGGGTGACGTAGCTGAATATGGGCCAAGGCTTTCTCCCCAAGGCAAGCCACCAGGTGGTGACACCTGGCCATGGAATCGACGAGTAGGACCTCCTACACGACGAGTAGAGCAGCATTCTAACCTATAAATAGAGGTGTCGGGTTCCCTCATTCGTCACACCTTCCCATCTTCTCCTTTTCTCTCTAGAACTTCTCTCTAGCCCCCCTTAAGCCCCCTAAAGTCTAGGTAAACCCCCTAGCACCCGAAGGAAGCCCCGACGTTCCCGGAGTCCCGAGAAAAGAGCCTTTCGGCTAGGGAACGCAGCTCCAGCAAAGCCCGGTTTTCGAGAAAACCCACTATAAGTGAGCTATGTATACCCTATCTTTAGTATAGCTTATGTTTTAATATAGTAACATTATTAGGACCTTAAAATAATTATTTGGGCTATTATTATGAGTTATATAAGAGTGTTTCTTAATGCTTATATAATAGTAATAATAGCTAGAGTATTAATTAGTCGCGGTTAACGTTAGACTAAACTTTAGTGGTAATGATACTAAGTTTTGTTAGAGGGAAATTGTTTTAAGATTAACGAAGCGTTGTCCGAGTACCGAGTGACCACCTTATCAGGTGAGTGCATAGTTACTTTCATCTTACACATAGATATGAAGTATTTAATATAAATTACGTGCTATGTATGAATATTATCTGTATACTTGCTATCTATGTTGGATGAACAATTGTATACATGTTTTAAATGATTTAAACTGTATATATATATATATATATATATATATATATATATATATATATATATATATTATATCTACATAATATGTTGGGTAAAACATGGGTAGATGAAATATGAGTTGGATTATGAGGTGAGAGGTGAAATAGACCATGAGGTGAGGGTTAGAGGTGGACGATGTGAGAAGCCTTTTATCTAAATGTTGGCCCCGTCATCTAGCAGAGTATGGATGACAACCACGGACTATTCTAGACAGTCCAATGGAACACTAGCAGGCTCGCAACCTGTAGGTGTTGTGAACTATATGTTCACCGGTGTACTCTAAAAACCCATTGACATGTATTGTGAGTGGACTCTCGAAAATGATACTGTCAATAAACGAGATAACCCTGGCAGCTGTGCCCGAAGGACAATACCGGCAGTTGCTCCTCATAGAGAATGTCACAATTCTGGCAGCTGCGCCTAAGTGATAGAACAAGCAGATGTGCTTGACAGCTATGTCATATGCAACGATGGACTTCGTGCCTTCTCCTTAGGACAATCCTTAGGAATGAATTAACAAGGAATAGTCGATTCTTAGGGTAGATCCTTAAGAGTAAAGAAGATAATGGGGATGCGTAATTGGGTTGATTGTTTAATGTTTAAGCATAATAATTATATTATTGTGGGTTGAAAACCCTATGTACTCACCAGGTTTCCCAACCTGACCCACTCAGTTTATTTGTATCACAGGTGTCGATATGAAGTTACGTTACACTGAAAGATTAAGGAGATATAAATCGCTAGTGATAATGAATGTAAGTTCTGTTTATGCTTATGTTTCTATATTGACTATGACATCCCAATATTTTAAAATGAATAAAATACATTTCTTCGGAAATGCTTTGATAAACCTATTTATCATGTTTTTCTGGGAACAAATTCCACAACACTTTTATTAAAAAGGTACTCTGATTTTTATAAAGCATAAACAAAATCGGTCTTTTCTGGCCGTGAAAATGGGGATGTCACAGTTGGTATCAGAGCATTAGTTTAAGCGAACTAGGAATAAAGATTTATTTCTAGACTTAAACTTAGAATGCTAAGCGATGATCGTGAGGAGCGTGTCTAGTATATTTAGATAATACACCTTAATAGACACAAGCACTAGCTTATTTAGGGAAGATGCCTAAAATGCTTTTATGTGCTAACTGATTTATGATGCTTTATGATGTTATTATTTGATCGGATCTATGGTCTGTTGCCGACCGGATCTGGAAATTTTATGTGTTCAGATTTCTAAACGTTTAATTACGATATTAGAACTGGCATGTAACTTTTCAGAGTAATAAGGAGGATTACGCGTCTAAATCTTCTCTATCTATATTCTCGTCTCGATGCAATGAATGCATGCTTCCGTGAAAATAACGTCATGGTGAAATACTCATAGAGAATTGAGTAAATAGAGGAAATGAAAAGGCTTATGATAGTGAATGACACCTATAAGAAGATATTGTAAGAGTGGTATCCTGCCTTTAGAATATGTCAAGCAGTACGTTTAGAGGAGTACGGTACGTCCGAAGTACACCTTCGATCGGCGGAATGATGGAACGATTGGTGTAATTCCTGAAGTTGTCCCATCGTATGGAGTTTCCACCACCAACCGAGTTGAAGCAGAGTTAATGATTGAAGATACGCGTGGAAGAAGTCCTAGTAGAGTGTACGGAAAATTTTATGATTGTTTGGACACATTTGTATGTGTTAAAATTGTTTTTGTGATAATGACTTGGAGAACTGCGAGATAATACTTGGGACGAGTATGAGTAGGTGTGAAAGGTAGTAGAGGCCTATACTACCGGAAGCACAGGACCCGCACTTGGATCAGGGAAAGTCACAAGGTTACCAAGGCGCTAGTAATTGATACCATTTTATTCAAGTATGTCGTTACCATTGTTTCGGTAATGACTAAGGAGATTGTTGTTATTCCGATCCTAGTGGTCATATCAAATTGAGTCCGACTACGATGAGTATGTTACGTGGTTCAGAGAACTAATTTCGATGTCACATCTGACTTAAGCCAGAAGATTGAAATCAAAGCGATCAGTAGATGTATCGTGATAATTGCTTGTAGCTATAAATGCTACCTTTTAAGATGTGATCAGAACATGAAGGAAGGTATAGTCTGTTCTGGAATTTGACTCTAAAAGACCTGACTCCAAGCAATGCATCATACGATGAGAGGTCATTAGAACATGACCCATCGGTCTATTATGGTAATCGAAGGAAGAAACTTATCTCAAGTTTGTTAAAGAAGGAGTCTCCAATAAAGATCGAGACCGTGACATGAAGATCATGATCGGAAGTCTAACATGAGATAGAGAGCGGGTCCAAGATCGGCCACTGCCTGCAGTCAGGAAGTCTTAGAGTTAGATACTTTTTCGAAGAAACATCAAAGTTATGGTTATTACTTAGGATGAAGAGATAATGTATGGAGTCATCATGTGAGCCATGTTTCGTTGATGATTTTGGGACGTAATCATCCTAAGGGGGAGATAATTGTAACGCCCGTAGATCCGGGCTAGTCAATTTAGAGATAATAGGGGTCGAAAATGACTTTTCGACAAAAGATTATTTAGAATAAATAATATTAACCGTGTTGTAGAATATGTCTCAAGGGTACCGTACATATAAAGAACGCCGAAATCCGAGTTATAACGAAGAAGTTATGGCCCGTCGAAGTTTTTCGGCAAAACCGGCACGACACCGGGAGACGTTAATAGTGAATTTATGATAGAGGAATTTTTAGCCTTAGTGATCTAAACAAAAGTTGTAGTATACGTTAAACCGAGAACATACAAAAAAAAGAACGCCCAAATCTGACTTCGTATGAGAAAGTTATGAATTTTCTAAGATTTGGCATAGCAATGCACGGCCCGAAACTCGAATTTTAGTTTGAGCGGTTTTTGGCCTACGCAACCTAAATGAGAGTTGAAGATCTCATTAATAGGAACTGAACGATAAAAATACAGACGAAAACGGAGTCCGTATGGAGGAGTTACGAATTCTTCGCGGTCATTTAACAGTCTAATCTCCTCCTACTATTAAAATTTAAGATCGGTCGAGAATTAGTCGACGGAGTCTAATTAAAATTGTAGATCCTATTTTTACCTACGCGTGGATATAAAGAACGTAAAAAACGGAGCTCGTATGCGAACGTTATGGGGTTTAGAAGTCGGCAGGGTGCTGTGCGAAATCGGGTGACGTGGCTGAATATGGGCCAAGACTTTCTCCCCAAGGCAAGCCACCAGGTGGTGACACCTGGCCATGGACTCGACGAGTAGGACCTCCTACTCGACGAGTAGAGCAGGATTCCAACCTATAAATAGAGGTGTCGGGTTCCCTCATTCTTCACACCTTCCCATCTTCTCCTTCTCTCTCTAGAACTTCTCTCTAGCCCCCCTTAAGCCCCCTAAAGTCTAGGTAAACCCCCTAGCACCCGAAGGAAGCCCCGAGGTACCCGGAGTCCCGAGAAGAGAGCCTTTTGGCTGGGGAACGCTGCTCCAGCAAAGCCCGGTTTTCGAGAAAACCCGCTATAAGTGAGCTATGCCTACCCTATCTTTAGTATAGCTTATGTTTTAATATAGTAACATTATTAGGACCTTAAAATAATTATTTGGGCTATTATTATGAGTTATATAAGAGTGTTGCTTAACGCTTATATAATAGTAATAATAGCTAGACTATTAATTAGTCGCGGTTAACGTTAGACTAAACTCTAGTGATAATGATACTAGGTTTTGTCCGAGGGAAATTGTTTCAAGATTAACGAAGCGCTGTCCGAGTACCGAGTGACCACCTTATCAGGTGAGTGCATAGTTGCTTTCATCTTACACATAGATATGAAGTATTTAATATAAATTACGTGCTATGTATGAATATTATCTGTATACTTGCTATCTGTGTTGGATGAACAATTGTATACATGTTTTAAATGATTTAAACTGTATATATATATATTTTTTATATCTACATAATATGTTGGGTAAAACATGGGTAGATGAAATATGAGTTGGATGATGAGGTGAGAGGTGAAATAGACCATGAGGTGAGGGTTAGAGGTGGACGATGTGATAAGCCTTTTACCTAAATGCTGGCCCCGTCATCTAGCAGAGTATGGATGACAACCACGGACTATTCTAGACAGTCCAGTGGAACACTAGCAGGCTCGCAACCTGTAGGTGTTCACCGGTATACTCTGAAGACCCATTGACATGTATTGCGAGTGGACTCTCGAAAATGATACTGTCAAGAAACGAGATAACCCTGGCAGCTGTGCCCGAAGGACAATACCGGCAGTTGCTCCTCATAGAGAATGTCACAATTCTGGCAGCTGCGCCTAAGTGATAGAACTAGCAGATGTGCTTGACAGCTATGTCATAGGCAACGATGGACTTCGTGCCTACTCCTTAGGACAATACTTAGGAATGAATTAACGAGGAATAGTCGATTCTTAGGGTAGATCCTTAAGAGTAAAGAAGATAATGGGGATGGGTAATTGGGTTGATTGTTTAATGTTTAAACATAATAATTATATTATTGTGGATTGAAAACCCTATGTACTCACCAGGTTTCCCAACCTGGCCCACTCAGTTTATTTGTATCACAGGTGTCGATATGAAGTTACATTACACTGAGAGATTAAGGAGATATAAATCACTAGTGATAATGAATGTAAGTTCTGTTTATGCTTATGTTTCTGTATTGACTATGACATCCCAATATTTTAAAATGAATAAAATACATTTCTTCGGAAATGCTTTGATAAACGTATTTATCATGTTTTTCTGGGAACAAATTCCGCAACACTTTTATTAAAAAGGTACTCTGATTTTTATAAAGCATAAACAAAATCGGTCTTTTCTAGCCGTGAAAATGGGGATGTCACAATAGACGTACTAATTAAGATAATTATAAGATGATCCTTACCAGTTACTCCAACATTTGCGTAGTGCATACCAGTCATATGTAACCAAAACAGGATAGACCTTCGAATAAGTGACCCTAACTCTAAGTCCACAACCAAACAAGGAACATGAAGTAAAGCAAAGATCACAGATTCTAAGTCTATAACACCCTAGTCACATATAACTTTAGCGTATCCACTCAGCAACTATTGACATACTAATAAAGACCTTTTTAGTTTGCACATAAGTAATTATAGTAACACAAAATACTCCTATAGTATTTTAAGTTTATGTTCTGTTCTAATGTTTTCATTGTAGTGGTGTTGGTAAGTTTTTAGGCTTGCTGCAACATCACAAACATTCCTGGAGACATGCTAATCACTTCTCGAAAAGATATAGTTGATCAGGCTATATCACTCCCAGATCGGATTATATGTCCTCAAGACTACCCGTGCTGTCCAACAAGCATAAAAATGAATTACTCGAACAATAGTTGTACCTTGAAATAGGTAAAGTAGTTAGAGACTTGAGAGAAGGTGATTGGTGGCCTAATGTTCATTGTAATCTAGTAGGTTGGAATATAAGAAAGACTAATTAAGAGACCTTCGTCGACATTAGTGTAAGGTCCTAAAACGGATCTTTACCAATGATCAAGCAATCAAACGATCAACGAAACAAGAATATGAGTAGAAGAAGAAAAGAAATCAAGCTTGCACACGTTTATTACTGAAAAACGTCTGGTACAACTCGATATACTTGGCCGTGAACTATGTGGCATCAACAACTAATAATGACCTAGACAACCTCTATATATAGTGGACTTGGGCCGGAAACTGGGTTTACGGTCGTAAACAGGCTTACGGCCGTAAACTCACTACAGGGCCGTAAAGTACCAAATAACCCACTAAACTACAATAAAGACTTAAAAGAACTATTACATTGAAAGCCAAGACCAAACCACTAAATGGACCCTCCAATCCCCCCCTTGGTTTGGTGCTAGCTTGGACTTAGTCTTTATCAACCACCAGCACGTCCGACTTCCCCATAGCTCCGTTCCACATCTTCTTAGCAATAATCTCGGCAACCATAGTTGTGTACTCCTTCGCAGCATGCTCAAAGATATCTTCAGCAACCTTGATCTGATGTAGACTCAGCTGATAAATATCCCATTTTCCAAACTGAAGTAAATCTCTTTTGTCATATAGACGAATGCATCCATTTTCAAGCTTTATGACAGCAGAGGCTGTAGTTTCATCAAACACCCAGTAAAGCATGGACTTTAAAGATCCATCTGGATGATTCTGAATAATAGGAATCTGCTTTACTTGATCGGTAGCAGGCCACATCACAGATCGAAGAGGTTGATTGGTTTTAGGATAAATTACACTTGGGTATACTTTGATAATCGACTATGCAGTCTTCATTGAAGGAAAACCCTTAAGCACTTGATCTTCCAAGAAATCCTTGAATTGTGTAGCCTTGGGATTTTGAGAGGGATTCGCAAAAGGAGCCTTTGATAACTCTGAAAGATCAATCCTGGTCCAGGAATGAAAATCATGGGCATCTTTATATAATTCTGTGTTGCCACTTTTCCATCTCACGATCCACATATTTAAAGTGTCGTTAAATCCCCATGAGATGATCCCTGATCTATCACCATATACATCCCTAAAGTGATTCTCTCCAAGATCTGTAAAAGTGATGTTAGGCTGATCCCAAGGAGCATTCTGATCAGAGCTCCTTTTAAACAATAGCTGTCTCTTCTCATCATACTTAGCCAATTTGGCACGTTTCAAAGCCACAACATTTGGAGCCTGTGCTGGTTCTTTATCAAAACCATCTACAACTCGGGTTGTTCTTACAGGTGGTGGAATTATGGGAGCAGCTTGATTAGGAATATAGATCCTTGGTTCATCGACAGACGACTTAAACTTGTCACCAAATTCTTCTTCCAGCTTCTTCTTTAAGTCATAGTAACTGGCAGTCAACAGACCAAAGTGAGTCGGAAGATCAGTGATCTGCGTAGTCTTCAGAGCTTTGTCTTCTAAAAGATCAGCAACTTGAATGGTGAGCTTGGTGTTTTCAGTCTGAAGGTCTGTAACCCGGATATCAAGCTCTATATTTTTCTGATTTAGTACATTGATCTCCTTCTGTAGTCCATGAATAGTAGGATTCTCTTCTCCAGAGTTGCCTTCCCCAAAAGATATTCCTTTACCACGAGAGGGAGGCGTTGAGAATTGTTCTTTAGGAAAATGCATGGCCAGCCTCACTTGTTTGGTAGTAGGAGGCGTAGATTCAAGAACGTCTTCAGTTTCCCGTACCTTCGTCGCTGGATGAGCAACATCATTGATATTGTCAAGCAGTGAGTTGAGATTTTCACTTGACAAGAAATCTTCATTACTTCCAAAATTTTGCGGAATTTCATCCTTATCGAGGCCAGAAAGATCAAGATCTTCGTATAAATTAGTCTCAGTCCCACTCTTTGAAGACCCTTCATTATAATCACTTTGAACTGGAACTGATGTCAGATCATGTTCCTCTGCCACATGAGCATTTGGAGTTACTGTCTCTTCTCTTTCTTCATGATCTGACACTGTGATAACATCATTTTCTGAAATCACCCTCTCTGAAGAAGTAGGCTCAGAGGATACTTTATCTGAAGATCCATGAGACTCGGATGATTCGTTTAGCTCAGCAAATTTTCCAAACTTCACAAGTGGATACAATCCTTGGAAAACAACTTTTCCCCTTCGATTCTACTTTATGAGCCCAACAGTATGGGGACCTAATGACTTCATATCTAAGGTATCTCCCTCCTTGATCATCTCCGGAAATTGAATATTGATGAACAGTTGGATGAACCTAGGATACATCAAGAAAGTATCCCGGGTTGTTGCGTTGATGTTCACCACGAACTCGTCTAAAATAAACTCCGAGAAATTGAAGTCTATTCCGACAGCAAGATAAGCAAAGGCTCCAGTGTTCCTTAGAGAAATCTCTTCAGCTCCAGACCTTCTCCCAGAAATGCAGCTCACAAATACATGAGCCAAGAATCTCCAGTATGGTGGCAGAAGCTTTTTCACAGTGGGAGGAAAGATGCCTTCGTAACCCATCTTTTTAAGAACCTTCTAGGCATCTTCAATCCCAATCTCAGTAGGAAAGTCAGATCGGTCATCAATCAACAACGCTTCTCTAATGAATTGTTCAGTAATAGCAATCTTGCAACCTTTCACAACCGCTTCAACAGTAACTGCTCCGTCATCATCTGTCTTCAGTTTGGCAGTCCTCCAGAATTCCCTTATGATATTCTGATAAACCACGGGATTCACAGTAATAGCAGACGCCAAGCAGCAATTCCTCAGCCTATGGATCATCGACCTGAATTCTTCATGAACAGCAGGAGGATCAGCCAGTACGATGGCTAAGTTGTGCATGTCAGCGAACTTCGAATTAGCCATTTGATCTGCACTAAACAAGCCAAGTAAGAAAACAAAAATATTTGAACAATTAATGTTTTAAGTTTTCTTAATTAATCAATTTAATTTTGGCCCTTTAAAAAAATTGTTTTGACCAAACTGGAGTTTACGGTCAACTAGGGGTTTACGGCCGTAAACCCGTGGCCGTAAGCTCATGGTCGTAAACGGAGTTTACGGCCGTAAGCTCTTGAAATCCATTTTTCTTCGATTGAAACCCTAAGATTCGTCGATTTCATGATCAAAACACATATTTACGATCGGAGACTGAGTTTACGGCCGTAAGCACATTGGCCGTAAGCTCCGGCCGTAAACGCCGAAAATGGTTTTTCTTCTATTAAAGCCTCAAAATCTGTCGATTTGATGAACAGAACACATTCCCATGGTCGATTTTGCTATACCTTTGAGATGAACCGAACGATTTAAAAAAAACGAGAAATTTTTTTCGAGAGGAGAGAGAATGGGAGAGGATTTGCAGCCGGAAAGAGAAAAAATGAGGAGTGGAAGGATTTCCGGCTGTAAACCCACCTTTTATACCCTATGCGATTTTACCTCTCTTCCACAAAGTATAAGGCACAGTCCAAATCCCAAATATTTTTCAAAAATAAAACTTTTTGAGGATTTTAAAAAATTAAAATTAAAATTAAAATAAACTAAAAATAAAATAAAAAATAATTTCTAATATTTAAAATTTTAAATTTTGACAATTATAAAAATAAAAATAAAAGAAAAAAATAAAAATAAAAATAAAAATAAAAGAAGACTAGATTTATCTCAACAAACACTGAATAATATTTTGTGACACTGTGATCAACGTTGTTAGACAGCCTTAATCCACTTGTCGGTACCTCTACATTCATGTCTTCGTCTGGTCGATCGCCGGTATTGTGATCCACTTAAACACGAAAAATTTGTGATAAATTTGGACAGGCTAAGAAAGACAAGACATTTTTGATCCGATGTACTTAGATAAATTTCCTGGGGACCATTTAGCTGACGACGACCAGTGATATTGTTGTCCACCTAAATTGAGCAGCGAGATCTACAGACAATCTGTAAATGTTCAATTTTAATTGTACTAGAACATGTTTCCCGCTTCCTGATATGCTCCAGTAATCAAGGACTTCCAGAATACTCCTTACATCGGGTGAGCAGACAATTATTAAGAGCGAAGATAGATTTAGAATGCATATGCTATACACCCAGGTCGGATCTCTTCCAATCACGCAGAGGGTGAAACATATGACTAACTGAAGTTTTAGAGGGATTGAGAAGAAGAATGATGCATATACTATGTACCAGGTCGGATTGTAAGTCACGCAAAGGAGACAGTATATGGCTAACAAATAGAAAGAATTGCATAGATAGAAGATACATAGAGATAGAGTTGCATATGTTACAGTCCAGGTCGGATATCTCGATCACGAAGAGGAAGCGACATATGACTAACAGACAGGAGAAAGAAAATAATCTTCTACAGACCGAACTTATCGGAATTCCCCAGTCACCCCATCAATACCAGAATTAAGGACAGAATCTGCGCATCGAGGAAAAGTTAATCCACAGTTCTAGATACGAGTTCTTTTAATGTGACCAGTAGATTCCCATGTATATCTCCCTGCTCAACCTATCCGAGCGTCGTATTGTCAGACTAAACGGATCTAACTAGGTCAAGATTTGTCAAGTCTCTGAATTCCTTAAGTTCAACTCTGCCTAGTCAAGTCCATTTAGAATCTTTCGTGCCTACCAGCGCATCGAATCACAGAGCGTAGACGATTTAATTTTGGTACGTTACGCAGATTCAGATTGCCTGTTATCACTTGATAATATCACTTCCCATCACAACACCTACAAGCAAAACTATTAGCAACATATTTTTTTTTGAATTTTCTGATTTTCTAATGTTTTTGGATTTTTTATATTTTCTGAAAAAAAAACAAATTAAAACAGAAACAAAATATATTTGGATTTTTGAATTTTTGAATTTTTGTTTGGTTTTTGTTTATTTCTCCCCCTAAATTTTTGCATGGGTGAGAATGAAATCACTAAAATGCGCAAATTTAAAAAAAACTTAATCCTCAAAACAAATCATTTTCAAAAATCCCACAAGCACAAAGAATCGAGCTTTGTTAAAAGGCTTAGTGAATAGATCCACCACATTATTAGTAGAGGGAACCTGTTCCAGCCGGATGAGCGAGCGCTCATAACAGTCTCTGGTAAAATGAATTTTGATATCAATGTGCTTGGTTTTGGAATGTTGGACATGATTTTTAGTAATTTGAATCGCAGCCTCATTATCACAGTAAATGGGGGTTTCAAGATAATTCAACCCGTAATCCAACAGCTGATGTTGGATCCAGATAACTTGAGAGCAACAAGCAGATGCAGCAACGTATTTCGCTTCTGCTGTTGAGGTTGAGACGGTATGCTGTTTCTTGCACTGCCATGATACCAGCCTGTCTCCAAGGAATTGACACCCTCCTGGTGTAGACTTCCTGTCAAGCTCATAGCCTCCATAATTACTGTCAGCAAAAGCATATAAATCAAATTTGGAATTTTTCGGATACCAAAGACCCAATTTTGGGCTGCCTTTGATATACCGAAAAATCCTTTTGACAGCAATAAGATGTGAAAGTTTAGGATTAGCCTAGTAATATGCGCATTGACAAACTGCAAACATGATGTATGGACGGCTTGCAGTAAGATACATCAACGATCTGATCATCGATCTGTAATGTGTCTGATCTACGGATTCACCATCAGTATCTGGATTCAACAGGGGTCTTTCGGCCATTGGTGTCGATGCAGGTTTTGCGTCTTGAAACCCGAACTTCTCAAGAATATCCTCCACATACTTAGCTTGATTGAGCAGGATTCCGGTTGAATTTTGTTTGACCTGAAGCCCCAGAAACATGGTCATTTCCCCTAACGAACTCATCTCAAACCTTTTTTTCATCACGCCTTCAAACTATTTGCATAGTTGTGGACTGGTAGACCCGTAGATAATGTCGTCAACGTAGATCTGTACTAGAATCTGATCATTACCAACATGCTTGATGAATAAAGTTTGATCGATAGTGCCACGAGAGTATCCATGATCGAGCAAGTGCTTTGTGAGAGTCGCATACCACGCTCGAGGAGCTTGATGTAACCCATACAACACCTTGTCTAACTTATAGACATGATTAGGAAACTTCGAGTTAACGAACCCAGGGGGCTGATCAACGTAGATTTCTTCCTTCACCTTGCCATACAAGAAGGTTGTCTTGACATCCATTTGAAAAACCGTGAAGTTCATGTAGGAAGCATATGCAAGGAAGATACGAATAGCCTCCAAGCGAGCGACTGGAGCATAAACCTCTGTATAATCAAGACCCTCGACTTGTCTAAACCCGCGAACCACCAATCTTGCTTTATTGCGCACTATAACTCCTGAATCATCCTGCTTGTTTCGATAGACCCAGCGTGTGTCAAGAGACTTTTTGCCCTTAGGTAACTCAACCAATTTCCAAACCCCCGAGCTTTTCAAATTGATTTAGCTCTTCATGCATAACGTCTACGCAGCTGGGCTCATTCAAAGCCATTTCAACATTCTTGGGCTCAATTTGAGAGATAAAGCAAGAATAGAGACATGTATTGACATCTCCACTCTGACTTCTGGTTCTAACTCCATCACCCAGCTGACCAATGATGTTGTCGATTGGATGATCGCGTTGAATTCTTGAAGGCATGTCTTGGCTGATATCATTGAGCGAAACGGGAAGAGTGTGAATGTTGAAACCTGCATCATTTGCTGATTCATCCACATTAGATGAATCTGCTACAAACTCATTAGCAATTTCTTCAGGAAAGAGTAGTTCCATAAAAGTTGGAGTGACAGCGGAAGCATCTCTAGACATGAACTCTCTTTCAACCAGAGTAAGAGGTGTAGCATCAGCATCTGGAGTATCATTTTGAACTGGAGACTCTGGACTACCAAGTCGAACAGGTGACTCCCCCTCAGGTGGAGCAGATGACTCCCCCTCAAGTGGTGAAGAGGGTACCGTTGGAGCTCTGTAAACAACTTCTTCGTCTTCATCTTCAGAAACAATCTTCGAACCAGAGGAGGACTCATATGAACCATCTGAAGACACATTAATGGACTTGAAGAGCGATGTGTAATCAAATAACCAATCAGGGCCCACTCGAGCATCCGTTTCATTCTCCTCCAACCAGCGCACGTCAAAGGATTCTACAATCTGCTTCGTCTTCTTATTGTAAACGCTATACGCGGTGCGTGCAGCATATCCTACGAAGTAACAATCATCGGCTTTGGCATTGAACCTTGGGTTGGACTCCAGGTGAAGAAGGGTGCAAGGGCAGCCAAATACACGGAAATGAGTGACTGAAGGCTTATATATATATATAGAATCTCGTACGGTGTCTTCATCTGAGCTTTGTTGATTAAAACACGATTCTGAACGTAGCAAGCAGTGTTAATCGCCTCAGCCCAAAAGAAAACAGGTAGCTTGGAGTCACACAGCATTGTCCTTGCGGCGTCTTTCAATGTTCTATTTCTCCTCTCAGCAACACCATTTTGTTGAGGCGTGTGAGCAGAGCTGTATTGACGTACAATTCCCTTTTCTGCGCAAAAGTGATCAAGAATTGCATTCTTGAATTATGTTCCATTATCAGTACGAAGCGCCTTCACCCGGTTGTTGGTTTTGTTCTCAATCATCACAATGAACTTCTTTATCAGATCAGCAACCCCAACTTTGTTGGATAAGAAAAAGACCCACGTAAAACGAGAGAAATCATCGATCACAACCAGACAGTACGAACTTCTGTTGATGCTTAGGACGTTGACCGGACCAAATAAGTCCATATGCAATAATTGGAGCACCTGACTGATTGAGTTAACTTGTTTTGGCAGGTGTGGTTTTCTATGATGTTTTCCTTGGGCACATGACACACACTTCTCAAAAGTAATAAAGTCTCTGACAGGTAAGCCTCGGACCATCTCATTCTTTGCAAGACGATTTAGGTTCTTAGCGTTAGCATGGCCGAGTCTTCGGTGCCACAACACTGCGTTCTGTTCTGAGACCTTCGAAAAGAGGCAAGTAATTTGTTCAGGAATGTTACTATTCATATCAATAATGTAAGCATTCCCATCGCGCTTAGATTTGACAAGAATCCACTCTTCCGGGATGACAATGCCTGGCTTGAGAATCATGCACTCCATGTCGGTGAAATGGGTAGAATAACCTTTGTCACAGATTTGAGACTCACTCAACAAACTATGTTTTAACTCGGGAGCAAAGTTGACATTCTCGAAACTTAGCACTCCATTTGTAACGGTTCCTCTCTGAGTGATCTTGCCATCTTCTCCGCCCGCAAAGGAAACATATCCCCCATTAAAATATTGAATGTTGCTCAATTGGGAGATGTCTCATGTCATATGCCGGGAGCAGCCGCTGTCGACGTACCAAGGTCTGACGACATTCCTCCGCAACTGTCCCTGCAAAATGGGAGGGATCATTTAGATTTGGGAACCCAGGTCATCACTGTCCTGGGTTGCCTCTTCACTTTGTCTGATTGATCTTTCAAAGCCTTCAATTCTGAATTATCATTTCTAATCTTTTTGAGAGGATGTAGATGATTGATTGGAAGTTAATTTGGGCATCCAATGATATTTAGGTTTACTAACAGTCACATATGGTTTTAAAATATGTTTCTTATTAGTTTGCATTGAGCATCTAGAAGTTCTACCAGAAGTGGTTGAAGATCCAGAACTGCTCTTTGACGAAACCGATCTTGGCGGAGCTTTGTTCGGTTTTGGCAAACTGTTTTTGACTTTGTTATGAAAAACCTTTTTATTTTTTTGAAAAACCGCCCTTTTTCTACTTTGATCATTCTTCCAATCATCATCCCGAGAGCGAGTTCTTGAGGACTTTCTAGTTAAAGACCTTCCTCTAGATTCGTTCTCTCCTCTTGGTGACATATACTGCACAAAAATCCTATTTTGACAATTCCTAGCTATATGACCACCAATACCACAATTAAAACAAATCTGTTTATTATCATTAGAACTGGTACTGCCTTTCTCAGATTTATTTTCTTTACTGACACCCTTACTTTTCCCACAAGAACATGTGTTAGAAACAGGTTGTGAGATGAGTGAGGGTGCATCAGATGGTGTGACCTGTGGAATTGGTGTGTTTTCATTGAAGCATCACAAACATCAGGATTATCAAATAATTCATCAAACATTTCAAAGAAATTTAATTCAGCAGGAGCAGATGCGGAAGTATCACAAAAAACATTGTCATTTTTAACATCAGAAACAGAAGATTTTTCATGGGAAACAAAAACATCAGGTTCAGACTCAGTTTTATTATCAGAAACAGATCCTTCAACTTCGTGCTTTGACTGATCTAAGGATTGATCTGCAGGGGAAGTAGAAACGTTAGTATTTTCAACATTAATAAATCCTCCTGAAAAAAAACCAGATGGCTTGCCATAAACCATGAATGGTTCGTTGGCAATCTCCTCTTTAGACAAAGGTTGATACTGATATGTATGATTAAAAGGAGGAGGTACATTATCGTATCCTAAACCCTGTTGCTGGTTTCGTTTGAACTACAGGCAATGGTCAATCATGTTGGCAACTACCTCGCTTGATACATCAAACCTTTTAAAATCAAATTTTGCAGTTTCAAATTGTCTCTTTAATGTATCAAGCTCAGTAATTAACTCATCATTCTGTCTCTTGATATAATCATAATTTTCACATTTTTCACTGTTGTCTTGCTGAATTCTCTTAAAGTCCTTTTTGTTTGTTTCTAACTGGGCCTTTAGGGGTTTTTGTCCTTTTCTAAGTTGATAGCCCTCATATCTAAGATCTTCTACTTCTCAACGCAATAATGCTATTTCGTCATGAAGAATTTTAACATAATCAGTACATGCCTGAGAACAAGAAGGTAAACTTACCTCGCTTTTCTTAGGCTCGAAAGTAGAAGATAACATCAGTGCAAACTGCAGCTCCATCATCTCTTCTTCAAGATCAGCTGCAGCATTCTTTAAGGGAGCATCATCATTGATTTGGACTAGGTGAGCATTTTCAGGTTTTGAAATGTTTAGAGCCTGAATCTGGTCCTTCCAGTCAAATGATTGAGCAACCATAGCAGTCTCACTGTTGGCCACAGTACCTCCACGATTGTTTCCCATCGCAACCATCGTCCTATCATTGTTCAACCTTCGATCCGGTTTTGGGCACTCACGAGCAAAATGGCCTGGCTCATGACAGTTGAAACATCGCAACTTTCCCTTGTTGAACCGTACCTTTTTATCAACAGTAATCCCCCAGTTATTCTTCCCTGTCTTTTTAGCAAACTGCTTCGCCCTGAATACTGCCATAGCAATTTGCCACGTAATATCCATCTCTTCCACATCTTCTGGATGAATCTGGTCCAGATCAGCAAATGATAACTGAGGTGGAAGCTCTCCAACAATAAAAGCATTATAGCAGTTAACAAGTCCTGTGGCGAGAGCAAGATTTTCATCACTTTTCTTTGTGTTTGAGGAAGAGGCTACAACTGGCACATTGGAGGAGGGAACAACTTGTGGAGTGACAAATGGCTGGCTTTGAGAATGAGGCATGGATGACGCAGTAGTAAAGGTTTGAATCTGAGGTTGTTGAACAGCAAATGCTTGACCTGAGGAAGAGATGATTGATGAAAGAGCATTGTTAGAGGAAATTCCGAGATTTGCAGTCGAATACGAGCTCACATGGTTAATCTCTCGTTGTTTATCATCAATATCACACACTTTGATGATCGCCATTGTTTAAGCAAGAGTAAGGCGATTCAGATCCTTGGTTTTCTTAATAACAACTACATTCATGTCCCATGACTTTGGAAGAGCATTCAATAGCTTTTTATTTATTTCGGACTTGGTCAAGAAGATCCCAGATATGCTCATCTCAGTAGTGAGAGTTGTGAATCGCTGTAGCTGTGCCTCCAGGGTTTCTCCAGGAATGTAGTTAAACATGTTGAATTTCTGTCGTAACATATCCTGGGGGCTTTCCTTCATGTCTTCATTTCCTTCATACACCTCAATCAAGGCTTCCCACAAAGCTTTAGCTGAAGTATATTCTCTAAAAACCTTGAGCTATATCAGGAGATAAGGCCATGGTTAGAGTGGCCAAAGCCCTTTCATGTTCTTCAACTTTCTCAAATTCTTCATGTGTATAGTTCTCAATTGCTTTGTCAATCACTTGTCCTACAACCGTCATAGTGATTCGAACAGGACCCTTAATGATGCTTCTCCAAACTTTGAAGTCTTTCATTTTAATATACTTCTCAATCTGATATTTCCATTCAGGAAAACCATCTGTAGACAGCAATCTTGGAATACGTGTGGTCGTGCCCATGACAGTATCCAATTCATGATGATGTGTTTGACTTTGAGAATCCATTGATGATTAAATCAGAAATTAAAACAAAAAGAATGTCAAAAGTGAATTTCCGGTGAGTGTGTTTACGGCCGTAAACTGAGTTTACGGTCGGATGTTTACGGTTTTTGAAGCTTAGTTTACGGTTATTGAAGATGCTTTGTTTACAGTTCAAGAACACAATTTACGGTCTTTAAATGTTCTTGAGTTTACGGCCGCAATCTCTTGGCTGTAAACTCCCAGAAGTTCTCAAAAACACGATTTTGGAGTAGATTTGATTCCTTTAGCAACGAAAACACCAAACCCGATCTCGAACAGTGAAGAATATAAGTTTAAACGGCCGAAAACTCGATTGAATGATGCTTTGACACCGGTTTCGCTCTGATACCAATTGTAAGGTCCTAAAACGGATCTTTACCAATGATCAAGCAATCAAACGATCAACAAAACAAGAATATGAGTAGAAGAAGAAAAGAAATCAAGCTTGCACACGTTTATTACTGAAAACGTCTGGTACAACTCGATATACTTGGCCTTGAACTCTATGGCATCAACAACTAATAATGACATAGACAACCTCTATATATAGTGGACTTGGGCCGGAAACTGGGTTTACGGCCGTAAACAGGCTTACGGTCGTAAACTCACTACAGGGCCGTAAACTACCAAATAACCCACTAAACCACAATAAAGACTCAAAAGAACTATTACATTGAAAGCCTAGACCAAACCACTAACTGGACCCTTCAATTAGAGTAGTGATTCAAGAGTTCTCAAGCTAGTACACCCGTTATAGTGGATTTTGTTAAAATTCAGGTTGTTGGAGCACCTGAACTAGGTAGAAGGACTGTTTACAATCTAGGTTCATGTGCGTTTTAACGATATATACCATAAGCCTTTTTAGAGGCATGTTCCGGAAAGTTTATTGCATTAGGATGACGTAGATAAATTTCCATAGTCAATCACTTCATAACAAGTCTATTGTGTCCAGGCCGACAAGTTCCTAGTTTCTGAAGACTTCGTGAGGAGTTTAGGAGTATGTCTAAGGTAGAAAACGAAGTTATACGAAAAAATAAGTACAGATGGGAAAATTCGTCGCGGAAACGATGGCTAGATCCTAAGTGATCTCAGGATACCCCAATATGATAACATGTAGGCACTATGCTAAGGTATGCTAGTAGCAGGATTTCGGGGAAGAAATTTTTGTAAGTGGGAGAGAGTTGTAACACCCCATTTTAACCCTTCAGTAGAATTTAATATAAATATTTGTTTAAAAAATTCATAGTAGAATCTGTCACAACCCGTTAAAGCGGAAAAACGGGGCACGACAGCACAAAGGGTCTCATACCAAAGTTAAAAGACAACACCAACCATACTATTAAAAGCTTTAAAATTTACAATAAGTTTGAACAACTTTTAAAAGTAATTACAACATATACAAATCACAAATGCAAATCCTCGTACAAGTGATGTGTCCCTACGTGCCACTTACTCGATGATTCCTGAAAAAGTATGTAAAACGAGCATCAACTATAAAAATAGTTGGTGAGTTCACATGTTTACAAAAATATTGGTTTCATGAATCGTAATCAAAGTTTTGATAGAAATTTCCCTAAGTTAAAGTACATTGCTAAAATCAATAAATAATTTTGCATAAACAAAGTTCGTTGTCATCATGAGAAATAAAGTACGTTGCCAAAATGAGGTGCAAAGTTCATATTCTCATGGGAAATAAAGTTTGTTGCTAAAACCAGTAAACAAGTTTCGTATGTGCATAATGATTCCATCCATGAGTTCATAAACCAAGCCTAATGACTTAATCATGTCCTATTGATTACTATGTGTATTGCTAACATAGTGAATAAAATGGTAAAACGCACTCTGCGAATCCTACGGGTGAGGAGTTGTCTACCTCCTAATATCGCTATCCAGAATGTCCATGGGCTCAAAAGAGTTAATGAGTTGTGTCAAATGATTCTGGTGACTTAATCGCGATACAGGCCTCATGAATTAAAGTAACATACACATACATGCAAAATATAGCATCCAAGTTTGATACACGTCAAATTAAATACAACTAACATAAATAATTTAGGACATGCTTTTCCACTCTAAAACATAAAAACCGAAAATAGGTGTTGTGAATACTCACAATGCTTGAGATGATGCAATTGGTGCTTTGTTCTACACTCAACTCGTACCACTACCGATTCCTACAACGATGGTACACACTAATGAGTCTCTAATCGAAATATAATACTAGTATACTTACTACTACAATAGAATTATGCCAATATTGTGTCAAAATTTTGATATTGATAAGTTACAAACATTTTTCTGTGAATTTTCGGGCCAAGCAATCAAGCAACTTGTCTTGATTCTCCTAGTATCAAGTAGTAAGGGATCAAAACAAGGGAGGAAGAAGTAAAATGCCAGTCTCTCTAAGCCTTTCGCTCTTCCCTTCCCAACCCCACTTTTTTCTTAACTACCTTATTCATGAACCTTTTACCCTTAAACAACGGGAGTTATGTCCTATCCCCCACGGTTATGCCCGATTTAAATTGAGCTTCTATTCCTACGTAACAATAGAGCAGGATAGCCTTTTGCGCCCATAACCCCGAAAAAAGTGATCTAAAAATGGATTTGACCTAAAGTTTCAGGATATGTTCGACCAAAGATTTTACCTACCCAATAGTGAAATCCCGTACAAATAAGGCATTAGAGAGCCCTTTCTCTTCCTTTATTCGCCGCAGGAAGAAATTCCAACTATGCTGCCCAAAAAAACCAAACCGATAGCGCTTCCCGTTTTTTCTATTCCATCCCATTCCAGATGTCATGCTTGCCTTTGGTACTTCGGAGAAGCAAATCTTAATCGAACCTATATTTTCTCAATGGATACAATCTGCTCATGGTAAAACTTCATATGGGTTTAGATTTCTAAGAATCAATTTGTTATATAACAACCCCAAGTGGAAATTCTCATTATTGAAATGCTAAAATTTAACATTTTAGGAGGTGTTCCAATGATTAAATCTGCAATAACGACATCAATTTAGTTCTAAAAATTTCCATACTTTTGATTTCAGTTCTTACTGTGATTTAGAACCTCCTTGTAAATTTTCAAGAATTTTAAATTTGTTTAACTATTTTTCCGCTATTTAATTCTTTGAATCATAAAATTTTGAAAAAAACTAAACAGTTTAGGAAAATTACCAATATTTTTTTTTCAATTTTTATTCAATGTATATAAGACGGAAAAAATACCAAAAGTCATTTTTAAACAGTGGAAAACCATCTTTGGATTTATGGGTGTTTACTCTTAGGAAATTAGAAATAAATAGCAAACAGTTGAAATAAATCCTCAAACGTTTTGTAAAATTTTTATTTAAATTTATATAAACTGAGAAAAGTATTTACATTGGTTTTTAAATAGTTTAACCGGTTTTTATGATTTTTTTTATTTATTATAGAAAAAATGGAAAGAAATATTAAATTGTTTAGAAATTTTCTCAAACTCTCTATTTGTAGTTAAATGTAATACAAGATGTTATGATAATTTCTTGTGATTTTTAGAATAGTTTAACTATTTTTCCTTGATTTATTCTCATAAATAAGCATTAATTCATGAAAATGACTAAACGGTAAGTAAAATTCATTAAACTTCTTACTTACGATTAGTATGTACTATAAGATATTTTGATAAATGTTTATAAGTTTTTGACAGGTGTAGCTATTTAATATCAATTTAACCCCTTCAGTTTTTTCATGGTGTCTTTATGTTGTATAGAAGGTGCGAAAATTATGAAATATGGTTTTTGACAATCATAACTACATTTTAGTATTTTATTTCTCTACATCAAAAATAAAATCGAAATAAATAGAAAACAGTCATATAAATGCATACAACTTTAAAAAATGTATTCACTCAGTGTATGGGTCATCTGAACATTTTCTCAAAATTTATTGATTGCAAAAAGTATTTTATGTGAATTATTGCTCTATTTTCTTGCAAAAAGTACAATAAATCGAAAAAATGAGTTATTTTTTGAAAGTTTCCAGATCTTCTTATTTTGTTGTTTGAATTCTGGGAAAAATCTGATGAGCAGAAAAGGAGTCTTATGGATCTATTTGTGAATAAATCATTTATAATCATTCTTAACAATATACTTTGATCATCAAGCCTTTAAGCTTGAATGTGCTGAATATACTTTGATCATCAAGCCTTTAAGCTTGATGTTCAGCACATGCATTATGATTTGAAGACCATGATTGAACTTATTTTGTTCAAAATGATGTTTCTAAATGAAAAACTTGAATACGTGTGGTTTTGGATCTTTAAAACTTATAAGAACTCAAGTTGATGGATTTGATTTAGGTTTTGGTCACTGGATTTGACCTTCTAACAACATACATGTTGTTTTTGGGTGAAATCCTACCACCATCATCATCAAATTCAACATGCATGAATGAACATGCATATGATTGTTCATAAAAAATGGTGTAGAAGTGGGAGAAAAATGAAAGAAAACTTGAATTTTTTTAAAGAAAAATAAAGAAAATATAAGGAAATTGATTTTACCTTGAATATCAACTTCAAATGATGAAGATTCTTAAGTAAAATGAGGGATATTTAGCTGGAAATTCGTGGGTTTTGGGAATAATTCATAGATGTAAAGAATGGGGATTTTCGAAAGACGAACAAAGAGAAAAGAAAGACTTTCTCTCTGGATACCCAATCTCTCTCGTCATGTCTTTGGGGCTTCTCTCCACCAAAATCGGTCACTAAAATACAAAAGGATTTGTAACGCATGAATAATCGAATGTAAAAGTCTCTTCTGGTTATTCTGCTTCTATGTTTGTCATTGTTAGAGAGAATGAAGAGAGAGGTTTTTAGAGAGAGAAGTGTTGGAATGAGAAGAATGTGAAAGTGATCAAAATGATTGACTTTGGGAGGAGAAATGAGGGGAGAAAGAGGGATTCAAATTTTGGGGAAGAGGGGGGGTGTCATATTTCGGATTTTTCTTGTATTTTTTTAAATATAAGATTATGGAATTTAGTTTTTATAAAATATAAGCTTTTATGGTCAATTCTATAAAAATTTGACACTTATGTTCATAAATAAGGCTAACATTTACAATTTATTATTCCTTGATCTAATTTATGTTTCATGACTTATATTTAATTAAAGATATTACATATATGGCATAAAATTTTGTATGAAATTTAAATTTTATAAAACTTGCATTCATTTTATAAAATTTTGACACTGTTATAAAATTTGAACATTTTAAACTATCATAATGGATATAGAATATCTTGGATTGTTTTAAACCCCATAAAATTGTTAACACCGTAATGAATTGAGTTTAGTATTTGAAATAATCAAGTTGCTCAAAATTAAAACACTTATTTTTTTAGCAAGTTACTTAGTTCCATTGAAATCAGATTATCGACATTCTATGTAGTGGTTTTTAGATTCAAGTGAAATTGAGGAATCAAGTATACTAGTCCTAGTTTCAACTTTGACTTAAGTTCCTATGAGACTCTGACCTAATTTCTACTTCTAGGTCAAGTGCATGATGTGTCTACCTGAATGTACAAAGATGCTCGAGTCAATAAATGACTAGAATTTGGATAGTTGTTACATTGAAAGTAGTTGTAGAATTCACATATCAATGTGAAATCTAAGTACACTATACTTCAATTCTACATGTTTCCAAGTTTCTAGTAGGTTATGATTAGCCTCGAGCTACCAAATCTAGCATGTGTCGTGCTTATACGTGCAACTAAGTTTATTGATATCTTAAACTGACTCTTTTGACGGTTGTCATAGAAATATATTACTTTTTAGCGAAAGTAATCATCATAACATGTACAAAACGTCAATATGAATTCCGTATTTATAAAAAACGCTTAAATCTGACTCCATATTAATAGTTTATGATTGTTCGAATTTTTGCGTGCAACTCTGTATGGCAAAGCATGTCGTAAAGAGTGGATGGAAGATAGGTTGATTATTAGCCTAAGTGATCTACACAAAAGTCATAGTAGTCGGAAAAGCGAGAGCGTTCATATACAGAACACCTAAATCTAACTTCGTATGAGGAAGTTACGATTTTTTGAAGTTTTGGCATAGCATCGTGCGATACAGAAATCGAAATCAAAATCAGTTGAGTTTTAGCTGAAACAATATAAAAAAGAGTTGAATATCTCATTAATATGAACTCATCGACATAAAGACAGTCGAGAACGGATGTCTTATAGAAGAGTTATGATTTTAATATGGATTTTAATAGTATAGGCCATTTAAATATATAAATTGAAAATTAATTGAGAATTAGCCGACGAAGTCTAAATAAAAGTTGTAGTACTCATCGATGTATACACATGGATATAAATAACATAAAAACCAGAGCTCGTTTGAGAGAGATACAAAGTTTTGAAGTTTTACGAAATACGTCGCACGTAGAGGAGGTAGGCATGGCACACGTGTCTAGAAGGGGCAGGAGTTGACCACAGGGATTTTGACATGTGGCAGCAAGGCGGTGAATCAACGTATTAATAGGGTCCAACGTGGCTGGAAACAAGGTGCATCACACCTCCTTAGTCCACCTATAAATAGTAATGTTTTGTTGCTCATTCTCTCACCCATTCAGCCCCAAATCCTCTGGAATCCTTCCCGCACCCCTAGCCCAGTACACCCTAGTTTCTGACTACTTTTGTAAAGAACTGGAGTGCCAAAGATCTTAGAGAAATTCGAGTTTCAGTTTCGGAGTTCTTCCCATGCAATTTCTGGTTCTCGCTAGAAATTCCTATAACTTAAGTTGCACTTACTACGCTTTAAGTGTAACTTGTATTTATATTCATCGTTGTTATTATGGATGAATAAATAAGATTTATCAGTTTTTCCTGTTGTAATACTAATTGAGCAACTTACTAGAGAGGTGTCTAGAATGGGCACGTTGGGTTGGTTGTTGGATTTTAGAAAAGCTATATTCTGAAATGATCATGCCACCCAAATGTCTTGCCTGGCTGATCCTTATTTGATAGAACTCTTGGTATTCATTGGGATTAGTGAAACATCTAGGCTTCATTACCAGAATGTCATAGGGATTAATAAGTTATAGTATCATAGGTTAATACTTGTTAAGAACGTTACCAAACAGTTGGGTCGCTAGTAGGATTTCCTAGATAGTTGTCAATTGTGTGAGTAACTGTCCAGGTGAGTTATCTCATTACACTATGTATTACAATATATATCAGTGTATGATTATGATATATGAGCTAGTAGAGTAGAGTCAGTTGTATAGTCTCTTTATGCATGTATTAAGTAGAGTTGAAAGTGTAGTCTCTATGTGGATAAATGTTGTTATTCGCTATGGTTAGAGTAGGGTTGACAGTGGAACGAAGATAGGTCGGGAGCCTATACACCCGATTGTTGAAGACAAAATGTAAAGCTGTCCGTAAGTCTAGATACACATTATTCGGGGATCGACAAAAGGTCAAGGGTGAATGGGTGGATCAGCGAAAGGTCGTAAGCCATTGTTTGTATTCATGTGTATGTATTGTGGTATATTGTGTTTTGGGGAACTCACTAAGCTTTATGCTTTCCCAGTTGATCATAAGTGTGTTTCAGGTGCTTCATCGATTCGTAAGAAGGGAAAGGTTCGACTATACACATTAGCATTCGCAACATGTTTTTGCATAATGTAATTACACTATGATATATTGATTAAATAAAAATGAAAAATTTGGGTTAAAAATCAGGATGCTACAAGCGAGATCTAGAACACTTCACTGCCTTTGACATGATTGGACATCTCAAGCAGATGTTTGGTCAACAAGTCGAGAGTAAGAGGTTTCAAACTGTTCAAGTTATTCCTGGCTGGAATATGGAGGAAACTAAGAATGAGAGCACACATGTTCTCAAGATGAAAAGTTATCTGGATCACTTGGAGAGATTGGGCTCTCCATATCCACTACACTTAGCCACATACATAATTATGAACACATTGCCCATGTTTTGTGATACTTACAGCATGAAATACAACGTGAATGGGTGAGATAAGCCTATCTCTGAGTTGCCTGGGACGCTTAAAACTATAGAAAAAAACATCCCAAGGAAGTGCTCATGATCCTACAAGGACAAGTTAAGAAAAAGAAGTAAGGAAAGAACTTCAAAGGAAAGCCACAAGCTGTCAAAGGGAAAAGGGAAGAAGGCTCCCCAAAACCACCACCAAAGAATATGGGAAAGTCGCCAAAGATGACACATGCTTCGTGTGTGGACTTGTTGGGCACAAGAAGAGGAATTGTCCTAAGTATCTTGTTGGGTTTAAAGAAAAGAAGGTCAGAGAAGGCACTTTATATATATATATATATATATATATATATATATATATATATATATATATATATATATATATATATGTATTTGGGGATAAGGAATATACATTACAGCCCCACCTAAGCTTAGGTACGAAACCTCTAAAATATGTCGTTTTAACATGCTAAATATGCCCGGTTTGGGTTCACTTGGTAAATATATCATCCTCCATAACATTTCTTTCTTTCATTATCGTTTTACCATCTCTGTTTTCTTTCCTCAATTATCGTTTATTACTTCACCCAAGTGAACATTACTAAACCCTAAACCTAAACCCTAAACCCTAAATTTAAACCCTAAACCCTAAACCATAAACCCTAAACCCTAACCCTAAACCCTAAACCCAAATTCTAAACCCTAAACCCTAAATCTAAACTCTAAACCCTAAACCTAAACCCTAACCCTAAATCTAAACCCTAAATCTAAACCCTAAACCCTAAAACCTAAACCCTAAACCCTAAACCCTAAACCCTATTGTGTCGATCTTGAATTTACATCTTGAAGTAGTAACCGTGAATCCATTAACCGTAATCTTTATATAGTAAAACAATGTATTTTCAAGAGATTTAGTACCTAAGCTTAGGTGGGGCTGTAATGTATATTCCCTTTTCCCTATGTATATATATATATATATATATGTATATATATATATATATATATATATATATATATATATAACCTCAAATAATAAGTCCATTTATCATAATAACACCAAAAGGCTCAAACAAGATTTGAACCAAACATATCTATGGCATTGTCGCCTTGGTCACATTAACAAGAAACGCATATCCCAACTCCAAAAGAGTGGACTTTTGGCGGAAAATCACACTTAGACATTTCACATATCTGAGTCTTGTTTATGTGGTAAGATAACAAAACCCCTTCACTTATTAGGTGACATACACATCGATGTTTGTGGTCCTTTCAAAACAATGTCAAGATATGTTGAAAGATATTACTGTTGGATTAATGTCTAAGTCCATAACTATATTTGGTATGTACTTGACCCGACCCGGCATGGTCCATTTGGGTTGCACTTCACCGGCACAATTTATATGGATAGTTTTTTGAGAATAGTATATTTATGATTTATATTAATATATTATAAGTTCTAATATATTAATATGGAATCATATTATTTAATTAGTATTGATCAAGAATTAATTTAGAATTAATTAAGTGATCAAAAAGAACTAATTAAATATGGACTCTTATATATATGGAATGAGCCAAGTTCATTTAGGTTGGGCTAAGCTTTCATGGATGGTCCATGGATCTTTTAACCCATGGATCCTATGTAAATGAAAGGTCATGGGTATTAGGGTTTACATGGATATAACCCTAATCCTCCATAATATATAAAGGGGTCCTTGGCTCACAAAATTGGCACAAGTGTGTGAAAATAAGAGTGGGCCGATTTTAGTGTGCATACATATTCTCTCAAGTTCTTCCAAGGTGTTTTGGTGATTTGTGATTCCATTTGAGGCTTCCACACTATTGGGGCTAAGCTCTTAAAGCTTGAAGACATCAAGCTACATCAAAAGGTATGTCATCTAACTAGAACTTTGTAGTATAGGTGCTTCATAATATGCTAGTTAGGATGAAACCTTGGAATAGTTAATATTTGCATGTATAATAGAGAAAACATAGATCCAAGGTTTATAGGGTTGCATGTACACCATAGGAGTGTTAGAATGCTCAAAACCCAACAGTGGTATCAGAGCCATGGGTTGTTTTCTGTTATATTGATGCAAATGTTTTATTTTCAAGTTGAAAAAAAAGGGAAAAAAAAACATGACGTTTGTCAAATTTTAAGATAATTACTTGTTTTGTGAAAAACGAATTATTTGTAAAATTTGAATCTTTTGTTATATGAGTTGAATTAGCTCAAATTTAGTAAAAGATAAAATGATATGATTATTTTATTAGTTTTAAAAGTTTGATCTAAATGTTTTAAGGAGTTACATATTTTGTCATAAATTTTTGGAGCTCAAAAGTTTTTTTTAAAGTTGTGATCTTAAGGGTTTTTGAAACTTCCATAAGTTATGGATATGAAAGTTTTTTTTTAAAAAAAAAAATTTGATTCAAAGTTTTTATGGAGTGACAAAATTTGGTGTTAATGGTTTAAAGAATTCAATAACTTGTTCTTAAGTTATGGAACATGGAAAGTTTCATCATAAAACACCATTAATTCCATAATTTATGGAATCCAAAGGTTTTCAAGAATTACAAAACTTGCCCTCAAGTTTTGGAATTTGAGAAAAGTTTTTTTTTGAAAAAAAGAATTGAATTCTAAAACTCTTGGGTTCATAACTTCAACAATTAATTAAATGGTTTTAATTTTGAGTTTAATAATTGGAATTATGATGTTTTGTTGAATAGTTCAAATTAACTCTTGTGGACTTTATTAATAGTTAATTAAAGCGTTTAATTAAAAGAGTATTATTAATCCATAAATATATGTTTGAGTTTAATTAAATTAAAAGTCTAGTTTAATTAATAGATTAAACCACCAAGTATTTTAAATGTCTAAAATACACCCTTATGCTATTATAATATTAAAAGTTTAATATATTATATGTATAAGAGCAAGTCGTCTTACTATTAGTAGGCCTTATTCACGAAGCCGGTCTATAAGGGGGGTATAAGGTTACTGCCTATAAAATGGCAGTTTAATGGGTGTCCACTCTGACTCACCGCTTCCTTGACCGGTGGAGGGTCGTAAGCCGAACAGGTATGACAAGGACTATAATTCTCCCTTCATTATAAGTATAATGATAAATACTAAGTAACTAAACACTTATAAATTCCCAATCTTAGTTATTTAGGAAAATGTGAATAACGTGCTAATCCATGAAATTACACTTTGCACTTTGTTTAAGCTGTTAGTGGAGCGTGTGTGGTTAACCGGCACACTAACCTGGACTTAACAAGGTAGGAAAAGGGTAATTTAATGTTTATCATAGTATTGTTGGAGCGTGTGTGGTTAACCGGCACATCGATTGAGGGGTAAATATTAAGGGTACCAAGTATATTTGCATGGTTACTTCACACCTTGTTTTGTGATCCTCGACATCCCAGTCACAGAACCTGAAGGGCACACTTGAGATTGAAACATGCCATTGAAAAGTTCAATGAATCTCAAAAGAATCTAGGAGTTTCAAAACCAATTAAAACCTAATAATACATTTCGTTTATCTTGGTGGAAATTGGTGAATCGTCATTCACCTACCTTCAAATATTTTATAGCTTGGATTACGGCATCCCTCTTCCAAGTTATAAAATAGTTTGTTGGGTCCTAGCCTTAATATATCATATTGGGTGTTATATTAAGGACTTAAATCAACTTTACGTGAATTTCTCCCATTGTTGATGTCTGGTTTAGACAACAATGATCTTTCCAAACCAAGCTTTCCTAATGAATATGACTTCCCGAGTTTGGCTCATGGAAGTCATACTTCTCTTCCTCCACCTCCTCCAATTATTCTCCCTAACCCACAAGTTCAAGGTCACTGAAGCCCTAATGGCAAGCAAGGTCTATGTGTGATCACATCTTAGAGATGAAGTCACATATTGACAAGCCGGGAGAGTTGGGTGTCAAAGTCTTGAGAAAGTTGGATGTTCAATCACTTTCTAAGTCACATAGTGAGTTCCTTTGGGACTACTATGAAACAGACTATGACATGAACCTTAATGATCATATCTATTTGCTTGGTGCTGCTGAATCAGCAATGATTTGGAACGATAGTAAAGCAAATTTGATTAGAAGATCAACTTCCCAAAAACTTTATGGACAGTGACAATAGTGACACTGGAAATCCAGAAAAAGCATTCTCTTCCCAATGGAAAGGGATTGGCCATAGTCAACCCGGTTGACCAAATGGTAAAGAGAAAGGCTAAGTCTGAGATAGTCCCATTACCAAAGGGTCCATATGTTTATTTTGCCAAAGGAAGGGGCGTTGATTGCAAAGCTGCCAAATTTACCTAAGGATGTTAAAGTCAATAAGTTTGACTCTACATCAGGTAGATCCCATTATCTAACTGTGTTAAGTTCTATTCTGAGATCCTCATTACATGATGTGACTGGGTCACATGTTGATGTTTTAAGAATCAAAGAAAAGAGAGAAATCTTAAAGGAAGTATATGCTGATTCTGATCGCGAAGGTGTATTTCGATCGCATCAGAATTTTGAGCAGTTGCTTAAGAAGTTATGATATATTGCTAAGGAATAGATAACAACAATTTTCCATGGGGATTGTAAGGATAAGTTTTTCCGCAAAGTTTTAAAATAAAAGAAAATTGTTTAATTTTATTTATTTGAAGTATCCTTACAATCGCATTTGTGGAAAATTGTTGCTTATATGATTCCACTGACAGCAATATTGGAAAATGGATTTGATTCTTTCATTTGTGGTAGTGTCTAAATTTACCAATTCAGGAAAGTTCCTCATCACCCAAGTTTCAATTGGACCGAAACTTCGAATCATGCAAGTTGAATAGTATGATGAATGAGAACTTTCAAGAAATGGAAAATCAAGACTAATTACTTGTTCACATGGATGTGTGAGTCAAGTGAAGGAGTAAAGGGATCGAGTACACATTCTTGTGCACTGGTCATGTCCACCACAAAGCTCGTTAAGACAATTTGATTTACTAAAGTTTAGTAAATATGGTTATACTTACAAGTTTAAGTATAATTCTGAAACATTGGAAAAGTCTCAATGTATGGCAGAACGAATGGGAATAATCAAATTAGGCAGAAAGATAAAAGTTTCTCAAATCTGAAAAGATGGGAGAGTACTTTAGTATCATGTTTGTGATCATCTTAATGATTTAGAAATAATATCACAATTAGTCCTCTAAAGGTCATCTTAGTGCATTCTTATGACTAAGAAGAGGAGTCATGAATTGTTGAAATGGTTAGATCAGGAAGATGAGTCATACTTCGTTCCAAAACAATACTTAGAGTCATACTCCAAGATTGTAACTTGAGTGACATATCTTAAAGAAAGGTTTAAAACACTTGTCAAATGTAAGAGTAAAAGTGTCCTACTCTTGTACATTTGAAATTGGTAAGTTGTGATGTTTTGGATAAAACAAAGACCAACTAAGGCCAATTGTGTGAAGTGTTTGTCTTGATAAAGAATCCGCACTATCTCTTGAATATTTGGCAAGATAGTCTTATATGTCAAGAGGATAGTGGGAGTCTTAAAGATCCTAAAAAGAATTTCAAGAACTAATCAAGAATAAAACCTGAGGTTCTTCACTAGCACACGACTTGAGGTGTATAACCTATCGTGTTGACATATTCTGTGCCCATTCCAGTTAAAGTTGGCTTTGCATAGGAGTTCTGAAAGTTCTCAATTGGTTGCATAACAACTTGGAAGCAATGGCAGGCCCTGTACTGCCAGGTGGCAAGAAGTTAAGATTGCATAAGTTCAGTCCATATGAGTTTGGATTTGTCATTATCCTTGTCTTGTGACTATGGTTTTGACGATTCACATGGATAAGAACACATACAACATAAAATCTAAGGGTCATAAGGTTTCTCTCCGATTCATGAAAATGATGGTGAGGAAACACTTCCACCAAGTAGATTTGAAGCAGATGGCAAAAGGTCTAAACAATTGAGACTATGATTACGGCATCCCTTTTCATAGTTCTGAAATTGTTTAGACACACATGCATGCTATCTAAGGAAAGGTGTATGATTTTGATAAAGTTTTATCAAAGCATCTCGTATCAGAAATCTGAACTTTGGTAAGAAAGTCAATAAAGTATTGATTTCTAGAAGTCCAGCTGATTTCTGAGTACATGTCAAAGCTAGTGGGAGCATAAGTGTTATGCTAATAATCATCATGTTAGTGGGAGCATGATAATTATTGTTAGTGTTGCAAGTTAGCAATGTTAATTATAGAAAACAAAAGTTTCAATTCGTGAGGCTGCAGGGATTGAAAAAGTTGTTTTGCTATAATTAAGGGAGAGGATATACTTCATTTCAGTTCTAAAGGCTTAGATTGAGACCTTAATCATCATTAGTCAAGAATATATATATATGAATTTCATATTGGATTGGTTCAACTTAAGGAAATTCTATATATTGCGTTCTCAAAATTCGATTATGATTACGGCATCCCTCTTCATAGTCAAATTTTGAAAACATGGCAAATAAAAATGTTGTAGCAAAAGACTGGTCTAGAATCGTGTCTTTATGTGAGACATCATGAATCATGTACCATTTGTTTTGGGTATAGGATCGATTGCATGTGCTATAATATTTGTCATTTCTAAATTTTTCCAAATGCCTAGAGGCATTAAGAAGGGAAAAGGTCTAGAATTGGATATGACTAAAATGATTAAGCAATTGTCGAGGACAATCTGAGGTTTACCAAAGATTGGTTACACAGGGACAGTTGGAAGTATAGTGCTAATTTTGGAAGGACCATATTGACATATTCTGAAAAGAGGCATCTCTTATTCAGAAGTGATAGTCAAAATGAGAATATGGAGTTGTCTCCATAGGTGGAAGTTATCTGTGTAAGATTAGAAAACTTAATGCAAGAAGCATGTCCAAAGAAATGTACTTTGAATATGAGACTTAGTTTCCATGGAGTTGATCTCCATTGGAATACCTTATAATGACTGTTGACAAGTCTTTGTGACTTTGTACATATTCATTACAGGAGGGTCAGTGCATATAAGTTTAAAATCTAAACATATTTCGATAAATGATAGGAATTTGAAATTCTCACATTTTTCGATAAGGATTTGGGAGTGTGAAATTAGAATCATTGAAATTATGTTCAATTGGTTTATTTCACAAAGTAAGGATCATAGACAAACAGAGAGTGCATACTTGGTGTATGGCAAAGGTATTGTTTAAGAAAAACATAGTGTACATGCTTGGAGCATGGGACAACTAGTGTTTTTAATTCAAGTATAAAGTTGATCAAACCGAAACAATGAATAATGAGTAATCAGTATGGTGATAAATAAAAGTGTTTATTTATATTCATAGGGTTTGATACCATATTTGATTCATTTATTCTTGTGTTTCACTTTGCATGTTTTGACTTCCAGAATAACTAAGTCACTCTTCCTGAATGATTAAGTTATTCAAACCATCCACAGTCGGTCATATGTTGGAAGTAGATATGAATCAAGACTGTCATGGGTTGGTTTGTAGAGGTCCAAGTTGGTGGACAAAGTGGTGCTACAACACTCATGAGTGCTCATAAGTTCTGAGTATTGGATTCAACCCGCGCTCATTTGAATCACTTCATGGATTTTATCACGAGTGATCATGAGACGATAATATCTTATATTCTTCAAACCTAGAGATATGAGTTGTTACTATGAGTTGGTTATACATTGATTGCACGAAAACGCATTTGGTAACTCGATGTTATAAAATGTGCCTTTATGTATGATTCAACAAGTAGTAGAACAAGCTATATGAGTCGAAGTTTATCCATTCCTTTTACCTCCGGGATAAAAGTGATATTTGTGGGCCCTCGATGATTTAGCGATGACACATGTGAGTGCTTGGCCAAGCCAGGACTGATTTGATTTGTTCAATCAGTCAGTCATCATAAATCGAAAATCGGGAAACAACAAATGGACAGAGAGAATGATTATAATCCATGTCTGAGTCCATATGATATCTAGAATGGAGGAATATATGATCCCTTATCTAATGGACAAGTCATTGACAAGGTCAGAGTTCGACAGCGGCTTTAAGAGCTACGATTGCCAGTTAGGTTTTGAAGTCATACTCAATAATAGTTTTAGACTTATCCAAGTGGGAGACTGTTGGATTAATGTCTAAGTCCATAACTATATTTGGTATGTACTTGACCCGACCCGGCATGGTCCATTTGGGTTGCACTTCACCGGCACAATTTATATGGATAGTCTTTTGAGAATAGTATATTTATGATTTATATTAATATATTATAAGTTCTAATATATTAATATGGAATCATATTATTTAATTAGTATTGATCAAGAATTAATTTAGAATTAATTAAGTGATCAAAAAGAACTAATTAAATATGTACTCTTATATATATGGAATGGGCCAAGTTCATTTAGGTTGGGCTAAGCTTTCATGGATGGTCCATGGAGCTTTTAACCCATGGATCCTATGTAAATGAAAGGTCATGGGTATTAGGGTTTACATGGATGTAACCCTAATCCTCCATAATATATAAAGGGGTCCTTGGCTCACAAAATTGGCACAAGTGTGTGAAAATAAGAGTGGGCCGATTTTAGTGTGCATACATATTCTCTCAAGTTCTTCCAAGGTGTTTTGGTGATTTGTGATTCCATTTGAGGCTTCCACACTCTTGGGGCTAAGCTCTTAAAGCTTGAAGACATCAAGCTACATCAAAAGGTATGTCATCTAACTAGAACTTTATAGTATAGGTGCTTCATAATATGCTAGTTAGGATGAAACCTTGGAATAGTTAATATTTGCATGTATAATAGAGAAAACATAGATCCAAGGTTTATAGGGTTGCATGTACACCATAGGAGTGTTAGAATGCTCAAAACCCAACAATTACATCACCTTCACTTACGACTTCAGTCATTTTGGTCATGTATATTTAATGAAACATAAAAATAAAGCATTTGAAAAGTTTAAATTTTTTCAAAGTGAAGTTAAAAATCAACTCGAAAGGACAATCAAAATCCTTCATTCGGATAGAGGTGGCGAATACTTGAGCCAAGGGTTCTAATATCATATTAGTGATGGGTTTTTGAGCAAGTCATCAATCCTATGGTACACATGCAAAACCTTGAAACCTTGGATCTAGGTTTATCTATTGTACATGCAAATTATCCAAGGCCTACAAACCCTAGATCTAGCATAAAAAATCCGAAAATAACAAATAAAACAAGTTTAGATGATTACCTTGATTGTTGCTTGAAGATCTTTAGCTTATGAGAACCTAGCACCTCAAATGTGATGCCTCTGATGGATCACAAACACCAAAGCAAGTTGAATGATCTTGGAGAGAGGGGATGAGAGGCTCAAAATCGGCTCTAAGACTTCTTAGGGTTTCTAGGTGCCGATTTCTGAAGCCCTGGGGGTCCTTATATAGTGGGGCTACTAGGGTTTCAGTCAAAACCCTAATTGGATAGCTTAGGCCTTGAGCAGTCCAATGGAACCTTCTGGAATAAGGCCTTGGACGATATCAAGGTGGGCTTCCACCCTAATTTCGTCCACCCCTTTATCCTTATGATACACAGCCCAAAATCAAATTTTCTTATAATTGCAATTCCAGTCCCCTAAGTTTAATTAATATCTTTTGATCACAAAATTACTATCTTAATTAATTATTGACCAATATTAATTAATCAATATGATTTCTCTTTTAATATATTATTCATATAATATATTAATAAACCACAATATCCTCTTTCTCCACTAATCATCCATTCAAGTTGCTCTGGTGAAGGCAACCTAAAAGGACCATGCTACAACTGTCACACCCCAAAACCGGAACGGCGGAAACGTTCGGGGGGTGGAGGACGTCATGTTTAATATCACAAGACATGCATCATAGTAATCAAAGTAATAAAAAACCATTTCATTAGAAAGAAAGTGTTTACAAAGTATGTGGTTCACATAACATAGACTACAAGGTAAATAACAAAACAAGAGAGGAAGCTATACTGCTCCATCTTCTGAATCCCAGTGCGCGTACCTGTCTACTGGTATCCTAAGAATACAAGTTATTTTGAAAGAGTAGATCAGCATTTAAGCTGGTGAGTTCATAAGATTTTAGTGATGTAAGAAGTTGTAAGAAAGTTGTAAGTTCTGTTTAGAAAAGTTAGCATGTTCCTCCAGAAAATCCTATATTTCCTGCTTTGATGAAAGATAAGTAAAAATGACTCTACAATCCTTTCTATGAGTACTAAATGGATACAAGTTATATAAAACCCAGAGTAAACAAACAATCGGTTGTGTGTAGCTGCTCTAAGCCCACAACCAAACAAGGAACAGGAAATGAGGCGGAAGACACACATCCCATTGTTTGTTAGATCATCGTTGTATATAACCCTGGTGTATTCACTTGGTACTCACGGAGTTAACTGTAATAGTTCCTTTATATTTGATGAAAACATTCTTTAAGAAAACCCTTATTTCTTTTAGTAAAAATGGTAACCACATTAGTTCCTTCGATAATCACTTAGTTTATACTAGCTATATATAATCTAATATCGAACAAATAGTTAATTGTGTGAATCTGCCCTAAGCCCACAACCAAACAAGGAACAGGAAATGAGGCGGAAAGCACACATCGAACTACCTATCGGTTATTAATTATATATAACCCTGAAGTATAAACTAAGGTATTATATAATTAAACATCTAAGGTCCTTTAAGCTATACTAGTTTAATAAAATGGATTAAACCCTTTACTGGTAACTCTCTAGTTTTGTATACCAAATGTTCTATTTGAAAAGTATGTTTTGTACTAGAAAACTGTGCATTGAATTAGTGTCCTATGACCTGACCCATACATGGTACTCCTTATGATTTCTTGGTGTATACGGAATATATATATATATATATATATATATATATATATATATATTGATGGGAATATTGCGCTATAGATCGATAGATTCTAAACAAAAAACAATATTAATCGAGTAAAGAACAAAAGAATGGATCAAATGGTGTCGAATGATTAATATCTCACACCTTAGAAGAGCTCGATGAAGAACTTCGACTGTAGAGGAGTGCTATGGTTACAATGCAAAAGCTATTAATAAGAACGATAACCTTAAAGCTATACATGCATACATAATATATAATCTAACCCTAATGAAAGACCATGGTTGTACAGGCCCAAACCGGGTAAACAAAATGGACTATTAAACGAGCCCAAAGACGCAACACTTAAACCCAACAATCCCCCCCTTTGCGTCAATAGAGGCGAGAGACTACTTCGGTTGAGTAACTTTAGTCTTCCTCACAATCTTGAACAACCTGGGGATGATGGCAAGAAGAGTTTGACGAAACAAAATATACCACCGAAGCATATCAGTAAACATCTTTTTATCGGCTTCGCTGTTCTGATTACACCCATGTATAATATCCAAAATATGCTCCAAGCAAGCGGTGGAGAACATGTGTTTGTCAATAAGAGCGAACAAGCATTTTTGGCCTTCGGCCCTAATGAACATAACAATATGAAACTTGGGGTCAACTTTTCCCTTAATCATTCTGTTGACATCACTTGCCCTGCCTATCGGCTTCATAGTGGTCTTCTTATATATGACAGAAGCGATTTCCTTATCCATCTTTGCGACTTCATGAATATAGCAGACGAGCATTCGCTTGATGTGATCGATAATAGGCTGATACTCCTTTTGATTGGTCAGCAAAATGTTGTTTAGGAGTATCCAATCATGAGGATTCAGGTTCGGCAGATCAGCCAGGGAAATCATATGAACCGAGCTATCAGAGCCTCAGGTCACTTTGAATTTGATGTTGATAAATTTCCCTGCTGAAGTGGGCTTCAACACCTTGACCGTTATGATATTCTTATTACTCTAGGTCAGGTATTGCGGCTGAGCAAACTGAAGATAAAAGTCAAGCAGATCCCGATCAACCTTTGGGTCTGGGGAAGGAATGCCAGCCGTTGACTCAAAACAGTGAAAAATGAATGCCTTTCGGGTGATTGGCATGTCAAACTGTGAGTCCTTGGAGTTCTCAAGCCTGAAAGAAAAAACCGGTTCGAGCCAATAAGTGCTCGGTGCATCGATTACCTCTCTCTGAAGCGATTCCATAGACCATTCAGGAAACATAGGCTTCTTTTGTTCTAGCATTTCGTTCGCTTTCATCTCCTTATCAAGAAGTTCCTTCTCTTTTTGAATCTTCGCCCGAATCTCTTGATCACTAGGATTGACTTTCAGACTTTCAGTTTTAGAAGCATTTCCTTCTGTATCAGCGACATCGTCGTTTTCATCCACATCATCATCACCAAGTTTCTTATTTCGCTTGTCCTTCATACTGCCCAAAGCTTCATTACCCTTCGTCTCAGTAGTGACTTTCGGTTTTGGAAGTGGATGAGGTTGGCCCTTGCCCTGAGTAACATTATCTCCCCCTTGTTTCGGAGCGACAACAAGTGGCGTCGAATTGAGATGGTAAGAATGGAGTCATGGGCCTCCAGGAGGTGTAGGAGAATGGAGTGTACATCACCAACCGAACTTTTAATTATTTCACGCTCAGTTTTTAAGTCTTCAATCTCCTTGTTTGCAGTCTTGAGCTTGAGATTTTGAATTTTAAGCTGAGAAGTGCGCTTATCCAGCTCATCCATAATCTTGTTTTCCACAGCAAGCTCAGCTTCAAGTTGAGTGAGACGAGCATCAACCGAAGTGTGAAGCTTGAATTGCTTGTCAGCTTGAATTGCTTGTCGAGCTTCCTCAAAATGTTTATTTTCGGACTCCAGTGAACGCGTAAGATTATCAACCGAAGCGTTCACTGTGTGAGCATTCTTTTGGGCGGCAGCTTTAAGAGAATTAAGAAATAGTTGTGCATCCGAAACTAGTTTTTCGACATTTATGCTCGCCTACTTGCAATCCTCGGTGGAGGCTTCAACTGCAAGTGAAGCTTTCTGACAGGTGGAGGTTGAGGCTTCAATGGCTTTAACAGCACTGGAGATGGAGGTGTCATGCTCTTTTACAACGGTTGCGAACAGAGCCTTGAGTGCTGCTTCCGAATATGCACTGACAGAAGTGTTGGATTAATGTCTAAGTCCATAACTATAATTGGTAAGACTTGACCCGACCCGGCATGGTCCATTTGGGTTGCATGGCATCATGCATTTGGATAGACTATAATGAGAGAAATAACACTTAAGGTTGGTTAATATATTATAAGTTCTAATATATTAATAAGGTTATTTAATTAGTATTGATCAAGAATTAATTTGGAATTAATTAAGTAATCAAAAGGAGACTAATTAAATATATGGGTTGATTGTGTAAATCATTCATTCTTATATATGTGGGCTTGTGATCCAAGATTCCTTATGTTGGACTAAGTCCATGGGGTGACCCATGGATACTCCATGGAGGTTAAAATCCATGGAGCATAAGGAATGGGTAAAGTTATGAGTTACATGGTGTAACCCTAATAGCCACCATATAAAAGAATCCCATGGCTCAAGAAATCGTGCACTAATGTGTGAATATGAGGGCTAGACGATTTCAAGGAGTGTTCCATTTCTCTCAAGTCATTCCATGTGCATTTGGTGTTGTGTGAACCATTTGAGGTGTCACACTTGGGGCACTAGGCACTCAAGCTTCATGGAGACAAGCTACATCAAACAAAGGTATGTATTCTATCCATTTGATTACCCAAGTATCAAGTATTGTATGCTAGATAGGGTAATACCTTGGAAAGTTCATAATTGCATGTATAATAGAGAAAACATAGATCCAAGGTATTTAGGGTTGCATGTACACTTAGGAGTGTTAGAATGCTCAAAACCCATCAAGAAGAGGAAGAGAGCAGTTGGTTAAGTTTGTCATTCATGGCGTTGAGATGCTTTTTGGTCACAGGAGCATCATCATCGTCATCACTCTGTACGCGATAAGGACTGAAGTAAACAGAGTCGAATTCCATGTCTTCCCCGCCAAGAACAGTTTCAGATTCATGTGATGGAGGTGGGGATAAAGGTGCTGAGGTAATAGGAGGATCAGAACTGAAAGTAGATGCCACCGTATCAGATACGTTGACACGAACATTAGGTTCGGTTGGATGAGTAGTAGTGGTAGTAGCTGTAGTGAATAGTGGGGTTGGAATTGGGATGGAGGTAGCAGTTGTAGATGATATAGGTGGAGGAAAGGGAGCGATAGTAATAGGAACCGAATGAGGAAGAGAACGAGGAGGTGAGTTTCGGTTAATGTCATTAGTTGGTGAGGGTGGAGGCGAATTACCTCTAGGTGGACTTTCGGTTTGAGTAGCTTCGTCTTCAGTTGACTCGGGTTCAGGCTGTGGGTCAGAAGGAACATACTCAGAGTTACTGGAAGATGGGGAAGGAGACTTCGATCTGTGAGCTGTTATCTTGGTGTTTCGTTTCTTTGGAGCAGTAGACGCTGCTTGCTCAGACTTGCATTTCTTGGGAGTAGAAACTTTGGAGGATTGACCGTCCTTTTCCCCTTTTTTATCCGGCTTCTTCCCTCGTTTTACTGGTTTGTCTGCAGCGTCTAGCGAGCTTTGCATCTCAGGAGTAAGCTGTCGTGGCCCTGAAGGGGTTAGCTTCTTGTAATCATTGATAACCTTGCTTTCAGGGGAAACACATATGTACATTGAATCCGGAATTGAACCAACAAAGAGAAACTTGAAGGGATCTGAGACAAGGATCCTCATCGTATGGAAAATAGCAATCGATGACTTGAGTGAATCCGCCATTGTTGGAACATTAAACTTTTCCATCGCCCAATGACTGACGATAGTCCAAAATCAAGCACATGAAATTTCAGAGTACCTTGAAGAAGAGCTTATACACTACACTAGTTGAGACCATATGATTGACCCATAATCCATATTAAGCCCATGATACAGACCATATAAAAGGGTCATGAATGCCCTGCTCGTTCCATCTGAACCTGCAACCATCTCCGATAAGCCCTTGGAGAGGAGAGTAAAGAGCCCGTTCCACTGAGGAGGAAGACAAGATTTCTTGAACTTGGTGACAGTCGTGAGAATCTCTGTGTACCCCATATCATAGAACATCGAGAACAGCTGAGTTGTTGTAATGGAATCTGGGTTAATCATGGATTCAACGATAGCAAGGCGTAGCAACAAACAAAACCTAGCTTTTGAAATCGACATCTTTTGATTGACGATCTCGAAGAAGATACGCTCCTTAGCTTTATCATAAACAACAGTGGAGTAGACGTGAGAGAGCATCGATATTGGAACGCTTTCCACCTGTGTGAGAGCAACCACCAGTGGTGAATACTTGAGACATTCAACCAAATGTAGCATGTACGAATCATAGACAAGGGGGTTCAGTTCGATAATCAGATTCTGATTGGGTTTGATGGTCAGAAGAGAGGACTGAGCGGATTGTTCGTAAACCGATGAAGATTCAACCATTGTTATAGGTGGGAAGAAGAAGATGAAGAGTATAAAAATCGGCGATTTGTTCTTGAGAGAGTTAAGATTTGGTAAAGTAACCCAAGAGGTGTGAGAAAATATTTTATACAGTCGCTAGGAGAGAGAAAAATCCACAGTAATGATTTGACTATCTTCTGAATCGCCGCCTAAAAAAGCGTGAATTGACAGCTGGGTTTTCCGAAGAAGACGTCATCATGCGTGATATTAGGTGCCGTTTCAAATTCACGCGCCTTTCCATCCTTATCTCCTGTACAAATTTTGAACCGTTTCAACTTCATGCTGACTCACCCTTATTTTATTTTTATTATTAAAATAAATCAACACCACCATAAATGAGACTCATCCATTCTCTTCATACTAACGAACCTTCGCTCCATCTAATAGTGAAAAACCATTTCTGTTAGAGCCGAAAGCACAAATCTAGAAAAGTGCCATAAGTACCACAAACCAGAATTTGGAAAATCATAAAGACCTTCGTGCTAGAGTGTGCCAATGAAAAAGAAATAAAGCAAAATATTTGTGGGATTTAAATGATGTCTATTTAGACACGAAACTGCGGATCCCGGGCACGAATCTCTTCCTTCAAAGTCAAGAGAGACTGAGAAGTGTCTGTGTGGTTTCCCGTGAAATACGATCAAATGTTTGTTAAGAAACATTGAAAGGCATCTTTTCAAGTTTAAGCTTTAGTGGGTGGTTTAGCTTCAACCGAACTTCGATACTTAAAATAAGACCGTAAGAAGGATGAAGCACTTATGAGACCGATGTGGTCTATTGAACAAGTAGGTTGGAAAATTTATTTTGTGACTTGATAATAATAAGAAATCTCAAAAACAAATCTGAAACTGGATCTTATGGGAAGAAACGTCTTGGTGATAGACAATATCATAAAGATCACTCAAAAATAAAAAAAGGAGATTTCTTACGGTACAAGTTATAGCTTGAACATTTTAGCGTTCACCGTCAATTCATTCAAGGTGTTGGATTTTGGGTCTCACTCAGCTTGTGGTAAAAGAAACTAAGATCATCAACACATATATTGTGTAACCATAAACCTCAGTGGTAATTGTTGAGAGTGTCAAGGGTTACTTTTATGAAACGAAACTTAATGGAGAAATGGGAGAAGATGAGGAAGGAACCGAAAGTACCTCTGCTACATAAGAATGACAAAGCAGAAAACTCTTAACTCACTATGAGAAGAGTAAGGTAGCTCGTGACTTGAGTGATTTTAGCAGCCTGATTGGGAAAAAACGATTGGTGTTTATCGAATCATTAAGTCTTCACTCAGAGTCATGGAGGCTTCGGTCTACATGCAGCATCATCCTTCTAGGGACACTTAACCAGTACATAGATAAGAATGTTACACCTGCCCCAACGTCATTGTGTTTCGCATCTATGAACTTGAATTAATTTTGAGAATTGAGAGATAAAAATTAAAAACACATAGAAATATTTTTAGTTTTTGGATTTTTCTAAAAAAATAATAAAAACAGAAAAGAAAATATTTTTGGATTTTTGGAATTTCTGAAAAATAATAAAAACAGAAAAGAAAATATTTTTGTAATTTCTGAAAAATAATAAAAACAGAAAAGAAAATATTTTTGGATTTTTGAAATTTCTGAAAAATAATAAAAACAGAAAAGAAAATTAATACTAAATATAAACACGCGAAAGAATAAGAAAGTTTTACAAAAATATACAACCGAAACCATACCTTAGAAGATGAAGCGAAATGGGCCGAGCGATCGGTTCATTTTGGTTCCAAAAAAAATCCAGAGCCGAAATAGACCGAGCGTTCGGTTTATTTCGGTTCCAGAAAAATTCTAGAGCCAAAATAGACCGAGCGTTCGGTTCATTTCGGTTCCCGAAAAATTCTAGAGCCGAAATAGACCGAGCGTTCGGTTCATTTCGGTTCCCGAAAAATTCTAGAGCCGAAATAGACCGAGCGTTCGGTTCATTTCGGTTCCCGAAAAATTCTAGAGCAGAAATAGACCGAGCGTTCGCTCTGTTTCGCTTGTTCAATTTTAGTGAGAAGAAAGGGGTTTCGGTACTGACTCAGCTTCCATTATTCCCAAGCCTTGGAGTATCTTGTTAAAACTTGCTTCTGGTAAAGCCTTAGTGAAGATGTCAGCTAGTTGATCTGAGGACCGAACGAAGTGAACTTCAACAATACCATCTTCAATGTGGTCCTTGATGAAGTGGTATCTCAGTGCAATATGCTTAGTCTTGGAATGTTGCACTGGATTGTGACATATTCGAATCGCACTTTCAGAGTCACAGTAGAGAGGGATCTTCTTCATGCTTAAGCCATAATCTCTAAGTTGGCTTTGTATCCATATGACCTGTGATGTACAGGATGCTGCAGCGATGTACTCAGCTTCGGCTGTGGAAAGAGACACGCAAGTTTGTTTCTTTGACTGTCAGCTGACAAGTTTGCCATCAAGGAACTGGCATCCGTCGGTTGTGCTCTTTCGATCCAATCCACATCCACCAGGATCAGCGTCAGAGAAAGCTTGAACAAAGAAGCCGGATTTTTCACGATACGAAAGACCGAGAGACGAGGTTCGCTTCAAATACCAGAAGATATTTTTCACTGCAACCATATGAGGTTCTCTAGGATTTGCTTGAAACCTGGCACAATAGCAGACAGAAAACATTATGTCCGGTCTACTAGCTGTTAGATACATTAGAGATCCTATCATCTGACGATAGAGAGTCACATCAACAGCCGGTTTCTCAAGAGATGGAGTCAGCTTCGTGCCAAATGCCATTGGAACCTTTATTTTGGAATCTCATGTCATGCTGAACTTTGCCAACAGAGTCTTCGTGTATGCTTTCTGATTAATGAAGATGCCTTCTGGTCCCTGTCTTATATTCAGTCCAAGGAAAAAGTTAATTGGACCCATTGCGCTCATTTCAAACTTAGTCTCCATCAACTTCCTGAATATAGCTGTTAAGCTAGGATTCATGGAGCCGAATATGATGTCATCGACGTAAATTTGAACTATCATTAAGTGTTCGCCTTCTTTCTTGTGAAAGAAGGTTGGGTCGACCGAACCTTGTTTGAATTTTGACATTTTGAGAAAGCATGTTAGAGTTTCATACCAGGCTCTCGGGGCTTGCTTCAATCCATAGACTGCTTTATCCAGTATGTAGCAGTGATCAGGATACTTCTCGTTCACAAATCCGGGTGGTTGCTCAACGTATACCGTTTCTTCTAGTTCTCCATTCAAGAAAGCACATTTTACATCCATTTGGAAAACTTCGAAGTTTTTATGTGAAACATATGCCAAAAAGATTCTCAATGATTCCAACCTTGCTACTGGAGCGAAGGTCTCTTCATAGTCCATTCCTTCTTCCTGGCAATATCCTTTCACCACCAGCCTCGCTTTGTTGCGAATGACGTTACCCTCTTTATCTAACTTGTTTCTAAAACCCCATTTTAAACCGACTATAGATGCATCCTTTGGTGTGGGAATCAGCCTCCAAACACGATTTCATTCAAACTCATGGAGTTCGTCTTGCATAGCTTGCACCCAATCAGAGTGATCAAGAGCAGCATTTACCGTCTTCGGTTCAACTGTAGAGACAAACGAATTAAACATGCAGAATTTTACTTGAGAGAATAAAGCAGTTTGCTTCGCTTTCATTTGAGAGCGTGTGAGAACACCCTCAGATGATTCACCAATAATTTGATTTTTAGGATGATCCTTTGCCCATTTTATTAGAGGAGGGTAATTTGGATCATAGGCAGGATCCAGCTCAGCATTGACTTCTTCTTCCAGTTCTGACAGATCGCCTTCGTCATTTGCATTTTCTTTCTCCCCTTCAAATGGCGAACCGAATCCCATGTCAGGTTCATTGCTCTCCCTCTCAAATGGATCTTCATGGGTTGGGGTTTTTGATGGATTCTACCCCTAGAAAGGCATGTCGGTTGTTTTTGGTGTAGACGAACCCTCCCCCTGGAGTATAGTGCTTTTTCTTGGAGGGTCATTAGTAGCTGGATGATCACCTGATGCAGTAGGTTCGCTTTGAGTCTGCTTCTCGGTTGGTTGTTGAGGTTCGCTTTCCATGTCTTTAGTAGCTTCATCGATGATTTTCTTCAAGGTATCGATTTTGTTATCTGCTGCTTTCGCTTCTGAGTGAATCGCCTTCTCTGGTTCATCAAAGAGCAACATGTACTCTTCAAACAGATTAGAAATGGGATTTGAGACTTGACCTGATTCCGGAAAGATTTCTTCCATTGAACGTTCGCTTACTTGAATCTTCTTCATGTAATTATCATCAAAAGTTACATAGTACGTTTATTCAATTTTCCTTGAGCGTTTATTCAAAACCCTATATGCTTTTGAAGTAAGCGAATAGCCAAGAAAGATCCGTTCATCTGCCTTTACCTCAAACTTGTTTCGGTTTTCTTTGGAGTTGAAAATAAAGCATCTTGAACCGAACACATGGAAAAACTTTGCATTGGGCTTGCGATTGTTTAAAATCTCGTATGGAGTGAGGGAAAATCGCTTGTTGAGGAAGGACCGGTTCTGTGTGTAACAAGCAGCAGCTATAGCATCTGCCCAGAAGTATAATGGAAGGGAAGCGAAACTCAGCATGGTTCGGGCGGCTTCACACAATGAACGGTTTCACCTTTCAACGATCCCATTATGTTGTGGAGTATAAGGAGCAGAGAAGTTGTGAGTTACTCCCTTTTCAGCCAGAAACTCTTCAAAGTCTTTATTTTTGAACTCTAGACAATTATCCATTCTTATGTTTCTTACCACCTTTCGCAGCTGCAATTCTACTTGCTTGATAAAGACCTTCAGCTTGGGAGACGCCTCTGATTCCTGTTTAAGAAAGAAAACCCAGGTGAAGCGTGAAAAATCATCTACAATTACAAGTATGAACTTACTACCACATATGCTTTCGATAGCCGAAGGGCCATATAGGTCGATATGCAGTAGTTCATGAGGTTCGATGATCTTTGTATTGATACGAGAAGGGTGACTCTTTCGGGTTTGCTTGCCTATCTCGCATGCTGCGCACAGATGTTCTTTGTCAAATTTGAGAACAGGAAGTCCACGCACGTGATCACGAAGCACTAGTTTATTAATATCTTTGAAGTTCAGATGCGATAGTCTTCAGTGCCACAACCAACTTTCATCTGAGTTCGCCTTCGACAACAAACATATTGCTGGCTTTCCTTTTATCAGTTTGAGATTTAGAGGATACATCTCCCATTTGCGCTCAGATTTCAAAAGAACTTTATTTGTTTGATTTTCAATTATTTCTGATCCCTCATCACCGAACGAGACTTTCAAACCGGTTCCCACAACTAGTTGAGAAACACTGATGAGGTTGTGCTGCAATCCTTCCACGTAGGCTACTTTACGTATTAAGAATTCTCCGTTGGTGATCATCCCATACCCTTTGATCGTGCTGTATGAGTTGTTTCCATATTTAACATATCCACCATCCTTAAGGGACCGAAACTCCCTAAGTTCTTCCCTCCTTCCTGTCATGTGATGAGAGCAGCCACTGTCAAAATACCATTCGTCGTCCAACTGCCCGTCACTGATAACCTGCAAAATTAAGCAGATTTAGGAACCCAAAGTCTCTTGGGCCCTGGTGAGTCTTTTACAGAATAGGGAATTGCAACCGAAAGATCAACCATATATGTTCTTTTTAATAAAGTGGTTTCATCTTTTCGTTTGATGGTGTAAACTTTGATTTTATTTTCATCTTGTTTTAACTGGTGTGTTATTGTTAGTTGGTTTCACAGTTGAGGTTTTCTTTGGAGTCCTAGGGTTAGCTGACTTTTTGGTATTTTGGACTTCAGAATCTGAGACGAGCTTTCCCTTTCCTTTGATATCCTTACAGAGTTAGGTTTTGGTTGGGAGTTAGGATGATGGGTTTTAGGACCGAAACTTGACTTTCGGTTCTGAGCACTTGTGTTGGAACCGAAACTGGACTTTCGGTTCTTGGCGTAGTAAGAGTTGGGACCAAAACTTGACTTTTGGTTCTTGTGACCACTAGTATTAGGATTGAAACAGGTCATTCGGTTCACCTGACTGCATGACTGGCAGTGATTGACCTGTGCTTCCTTTTTCATCTTGAGATTAGAATCTTTTTCAGAGCGAACATAAGTGGGGTTTTGGGATTGCCAAAACTGTTTTCTCTCTTTGAGGTTCTTCATGTATCTTTTGTTCCTCTGGCGTTATTGTTCAGCAAGTTTCTCTTGAGTCAAGTGAATGTTGGCCTTAGGTTTCGTTTTCTTCTCATGAGCTTCGGTTGTTGTTGATGATACGCTGGAAGCTTTCAGTGGTTCGTTTGGTATTTCTTTTGTACCACTTGACCTGGGTTTATCAAAGCTTGAGGGCTTGTTGAGGGGTTCGGGAATGTATCGTCCCTTAACTCTCCATGAGGTTTGCTCTGACAGACCAACTGTTTCGTTTGCATTGTCGATAGGAGCGGACCAGAAGTGGTTATCGCAACCTTCAACATTATCTTTGTCAACCAAGGACGTCAACTTCGCCGTTTGTTTCTTAGTTACTCCAGTGACTGCATACACTTGGTTTGGTGTAGTTTGCACCTTCTGATAAACAACGGCCTTTTCTTTGAGTTTCTTGGATTTGTCCTTTGACACCCGAGTGTACTCAACCAATTTTCAGATATTAGTGGTTTTGTTGCATCGGGTTCGCTCTTAAGAAATTCTAAACAATCGACCTCGTCTTCTACGGAGATTTCGCTCATCTCACTGTCCTCATCAAATTCAGAAGTGGTTTCTAAATTTATTTTATTTTCTGAACTTAATTTGGCGTTAGATGAGTTAAACTTCTGTATAGTCTCAGTCTTGATTTTTAATTTATTGTTTTCGTCCGGTAAATTCTTAAGCATGCATTTATGTTCTTTGGACTAAATGAAAGATTCAATTTTGTTCAGTCCATATTTGTAGGTTACTGAAATCTCATCTGAAGACATTATAGGTTCACATTCAGCAATGACTTCGTCTTCCTTAAATTCAAGGAAGGGCAAAATCATTTTATGAATCTTTTTACCTATCTCACAATCTAGATGCAACTGGGTGATATTTGTATATAAGCGTTTAGCAATCAAACAGAAAATATTTCTTTGTTTTAAAAACTTTAAATTGTTACGTTGCAAATAAATAAGTTCATCCCTAGACCTAACTAACTCTGACTTCTTCAGCTGAATCCACATCCTTCTCTCCTCACTCTTGGAAGATTCCCTGCTGAGTTGGTCAGTTAGGTTAGAATTCGCTAAGCGAGTTTGCATAAGACTTCCACTTAAGTTAGAAAACTTGAATTTTAATTCATTTAATTCTTTTTCGTAGTTTGTTACTGGTATTTTAAGAGATTCAAGTATGGATTGTACCTTCTTGATCAACTGATCGCAATCGTTGATCCTTTCACTCACAGGCTTAGTAGCGAAACAATTATCATCCTTTAGTTTCGCTTCCTCATGCTCACCTTCGGTTGAATATCCCCTCATCTGCGATACCCCAGCTGACACCATTAAGCACCTCCCTGCTGAATCAGTAACACCTTCTTTTGCCACATAAGCTCTTCCATGCGAGGGTTTGCGTACCTCTTCATCTTCAGAGTCTGTAGACCAAACTTCTACTCCTCCAAACTCATCATCAATGACATTTTCCTGCACAATCAAAGCATTCATTGAAACATTAGTTGGTTTCTTCTTCTTTATCTCCTCCAACTTTCTCATGTAGTAAGCTTCGTCATCTTCACCATCTTTCTTCTCAGCCATCTTCCTTAACATGCAAGCCTTGGAAAAGTGGTTCTTGCCATGATAGTAGTTGCAATCGTACCCAGAGTCTCCCACAATCTTAATCTCCTTCTTTTCGTCGTCCTTTTGAGAGGTGTTCTTGGTTTCTTCTTTCACCTTTTCTGAGCTGTAGCTTCCCTGCTAGTTTCGGTTCTTGTTGACCCGGAACTTTCTGCGAGCAAACTTCTTTGGGTTTGTAACCATCATTGCATATTCTTCACTGGACAGATCACACTCTGACATATCAGATTCCTCTTCTTCGTCTGCTACGTTCTTGCTGTTAGAAACAAGGGCCAAAGAACCCACATCTGAAACTATCTTCGCTTCCTTTGTCACCACACTTTCATGAGATTTGAGTATACCCATCAGTTTCGCCAGCGAATATGATTTAAATTGCTCATGAGCCTTCACGGTCGAGACTACTACCATCCATTCGGGCCTTAAGCCATTCATGAAGGTAACCTTTTGTTCGATCACCTTCCTTTCAATACCGTGCTTCATCATCTTGCTGAGCAGATGGTTGAAACGATCGAATGTTTGAATGAGTTTCTCTTCAGGTTTTTGTTCAAAAGCACCGAATTCAGAGAGAAATAGGGTTTGGATCGAGTGCTCTAGATCCTCATCAGTTGAATATAATTCTTTCAACCTATCCCATATTTCTTTAGCTGTTGTGCATGAACTTAATAGAGTGAACGTTGCATAACACCTTGTCTTTTTCGTCTTGAGGGATCTTATCTACGTTTGCCAAGAGTTGGTTATACTCTTTTTGAGTCTTGATCGTTCTGTTCATTCCAGAGTGAACAAACGGACCCAATGTTATTGCTTCCCAGATAAGATAGCCATTGTCTTCGGATCCAACGACATAGTCTTCAAAGTGATGCGCCCATACTTCATAATCTTGAGTAGAGAATGGGAACCCTCGTAGTGGATCCTATACTGTTGGAGATGTTGATTGGATTGACTTGAGAATCGTCGTGAGACATGATGAAAAACTTTTTCTTTTAATCTGCTAGAATCAGACTTGTAAAGTTGAACTTAGGGTTTTATCAAACACAAGAGATACCGTCGACAAAAAGAAGACAACATCTATATATTGATAAAAGCGGAAACCCTAAAGGATTCTTCAAACAGAAGGGATGTGTATGTATTACACAGTCTCCTGCTCTGATACCAATTGATGGGAATATTGCATTATAGATCGATAGATTCTAAACAGAAAAACAATATTAATCAAGTAAAGAACACAAGAATGGATCAAATGGTGTCGAATGATTAATATCTCACACCTCAGAAGAGCTCGATGAAGAACTTCGACTGTAGAGGTGTGCTAGGGTTACAATGCAAAAGCAATTAATGAGAACGATAACCTTAAAGCTATACATGCATGCATAATATATAATCTAACCCTCATGAAAGACTACAGTTGGACAGGCCTAAACCGGGTAAACAAAATGGACTATTAAACGAGCCCAAAGACGCAACACTTAAACCCAACATATATATATATATATATATATATATATATATATATATATATATATATATATATATATATATATATATATATATATATATATATATATATATATATATATATATATATATATATATATATATATATATATATATATATATATATATAGCTATGATCGAATAGATAGTAGGCTGGGTGAATCTGCTCTAAGCCCACAACCAAACAAGGAACAGGAAATGAAGCGGAAAGCACACATCCTACTACTTGTCGGATCCAATTAATATATATCCCTAATGTATAAACTAAGAAATCATAAAGTTTGCATTATAGGCCCCCTTTCTACTGAATGTACTAGAGTCGACTGATCTGTTTGTCATTTCAAAAGATGTAAGTTTTCCCTAGTTTATAGTTTGCATTAAATTTCAAGTGGAACTGTCACAATATGAAAGTAATGGGAAAATGTACGTACACAGTTGTCTTTTGAATTGACATCCTGAAGTTCTGATTACCTTAAAAATGGTTTGTTTTATTAAGGTCATAATGTGATGAGTAGTACCCGTACTATACGCTCTCCCTGCAAGAGATTCTGGTTACCAAACGCGACTTCAGAAAACAGATTGCTGAGCCATGAAATAGTCTCACATTAAAGTTATCTGATCATGTATACCCAATTTACTATCACCTTTAGTTTAGAACAATGAGTTAGTGATTATTGGTATAATTAGATCCTGTTTTGTTCTTCTGCTATAGCATTTGGTATGTTCTTTCTGTTATAGTATCTTAGTATGTTCTTTCTGATATCGTGTATTGTATCTTCCTCCCTGTTTCTAGTATCTAGTATGAACTGAACCCCTAAACTACACCTATTATAGTTTACTAGTATGTTTACTTTGAACTGTTGCTGAAAAGACTCATTTATCTACTTAGTTATGATTATAAACTATAAAGTAACATAACTTAAAAAGAGTTTATGAAATGTTTTGATCACTTATAAAGACATAAGCAATCTTTTGAAAGATGATTATAACAAACATTTACACAATTATCATTGTGTTCAACTTGTATTCCCCCCTTAAAAGCATTTAAAACAGTATAAAAGATTGATTATAGGGGTATGAACTCACCTTATGTGGGTGATTCAATCGAATATGCGCGTAAGGATGAGAAGTTCCACGAACGAAGTCCCGAGACACAAACGAGTCCTAAATAACATATATGGCATGTATTGGCATGAATATAGTGTTTATAAGCAACTCAAATGCAAGGAAACACCTTTAGGGACTAGGAAACACTTGGACCAAGTGTTAGAATCACATGTGATTCATCTAAGGGGAATGTACAACCACTATAGGGAGTGTGCGTCCATGGGTGTACGACCATGGAGTGTACGGCAGTACACTCATGGTAACAAGTGCACAAAAGTTTGCTTGGATGATAGGGAAGCTTGTGGGACTATTGCTCATCAAGTGTTGTGGCTAGATTTGCATTTTGGAGGCCCTTTAGGGGTGTTTTGAGGGGTGTACGGCCACACATGCGTGTACGGCCATACACTCCTTTTGATCTTGAGTTTTGGTCGTTTTTAGGGTGTTAATCAAGTGTTCCTAACATGTACTAAGCATAGGGAAGGAGTACTTACAATTTGGAGGCTCAGGAGGGTTAACAATCACCAAGAACAAGTGTGTGTTCTTGGTGTTCTTGGTGAAATGGATGAAGGTTTGAAGATCTATTCAAAAGATGGTTTCCATGGATGAAATCAAAGGGTGTTACTAGGTTAAGAATAATAACAACTAATCCAAACGGAATAAAGGCTTACATGCTTGAACATCGGGGTGAAAATCTTGATGATAGTTGAGAGAAAACTCGAGTTCTTGACTTGGAAACTGAAGAAATGACTTAGAAACGAAGGGATATCATACTTGTGGAGGGGGTGTACGGCCAACATGGGTATACGACCTCACACTCATGTGTACGGCCGTACACTCCCTCAAATGGAGTGTTCGGCTCGATTTCAATGTGAACAACTTACGCAACTCAATCCTATACTCAATGCTTGAATGTACTGAGCTTAGAGCCCGTAATCAGACTCTAGACAATGCTAACTGATAGCAGGAACGGGTCTGACACTTGGTTGAATTGAATGGCTGGACTTACAAGGAAAAAAATTTCGGGTTGTCACATCATCCCCCCGTTAGATGGAATTTCGTCCCAAAATTAGCTTTCTTAGAAGTACTACTGGGGTTGTGCTCCTCTGATTGGCGAAATACCCACTCGTAGACTTGGCAACTTTGACCTAATGTTTATGATAGGAGTCATACTGGGTCCATCTATCATTACCTCATGTATACAAGTCGTATATAATTAAGATTAGTAAGACGGTCGGATGTGCGACTCTGCCCTAGGTCCACAACCAAACAAGGAACAGGAGATAGGGCTGAAGCACACATACTAAATCTGCGTAATCATAATCATATAACACTCTCGCGTATACACTGAATAGTGATAGGTGGGTTGTATTCGTCCTTAGCCTCTGTACTCAAACTTGGTCTGATGGACGAGTGGTATTTCGTGAAGGTCTGCGGAACATACGGCGGCAAGGCTTCGGAGGGCAAAGTACTCTTCGCATGAGTACTTCGGGGTTTAGAATACGAGGGACAAAACTGAGGTCTAGGTCAGAATGTCGTTACGAATGACGAAGGTTTCGTGAATTTGACGGTCGAGGCGATAGAAACATATGAACTTAGTATGGTGAGGACCACGCCAACTCATGGCGAATGATAGTAATGGACTCTTTACTGAACAAAAGTTTGGCCGATTTGAAAGAAATGTCTGTTATACAATGATGTACCCCTAGTGTGCTCGACAATGTACTCTTTGTAAACGTTCTAGTGCTTTCTGTTTTCCCTTTGATGTTAACACTCCTACGTATCGTACCGCGATGAGCGAGTACATATAGTGAAAGTGCTTTGATAATTAGTGTCGATACTTTATACTACGATCCTTCTCGGTACCACTATGATCGCCTGTCATATACAAGTTATGAATAATTAAGATGAATAAGACGGTCAACTAAGTAACTCTACCCCAAATCCACAACCAAACAGGGAACAGGAATTAGGGCGAAATCACTCACTCTAGGTCTACAAAATCTTAGCTATGCACAACCCTGATGTACATACTCAGCCATCATAGCTTCTCTGAACGGATCTTTTAGTTCTCTTTAATACTGTGACTTATTCCGATAAGTGAGTTATTATAATTACTTTTAAGTGTTTTTCGCCAAGTTTTAATCTTATATAAATATAAATTAATTTTTTTTAAAGTAATTACTATTTCGAAAACGTACCGCTGCTCGCTGGCGACTCCGGGGTTGATTCTCCTGCGGTGATCATCAGAGTTCGTCCATCCGCTCCTGAGTTCTTTGTTATCGGGCAGTCCCTCTGGTAGTGTCCAGTCTCACCACAGCCATAGCAGGCTTGGTTTTCTTCAGCTCCGTGGACTTGGGAGATCGGTTGAGCCGGTGCCCTGCAGAAACGGACTGTGTGTCCCTTTCTGTGGCAGTTCAGGCACTGCATTTCCTGGCATACTCCGGTGTGATGATAGTTGCACTTTCCACACCTCGGGAGGGTTTCAGCATATCGACTGGCAGGTGTTGGAGTAGCAGGTGTTGTGGCGGCGTACATAGTACTCGTTTGTTTCTCCAGTGGGGTTTCCTGTGTTGTTCGCTTCTTCTTGCTCTTGTTCCCCGACTTCCGTTTATAGTCCTCTCCCTTTGATAGCTCGGGAACGGGGACTACTACGCCATGTCGGACTCCTTGGTCAATGAGTCGCTGGGCCAGGCGTTTGGCACTATCAAATGTGGCTGGGTTAGATGACAGCACATCTCCTTGGATCGGGGTAGATAGACCCCATATGTATATTTCTATCTTCTTGCACTCCGGGGTAACTATCCCGGGGCATAGTGTTGTTAGGTCGCTAGACCTGTCAGTGTAGGTCACTATGTCTGAGCCGACCATGGTATGCTCCCACACTTCTTGTTCCAGCTTTTGAACTTCGCCCCTTGGGCAGTATTCTTCCAGTATTAACTCTTTTAGGTTCTCCCAACCTATTGAGTTAGCCACTGATAGGATCAGTGACTTAACATGGTTGTTCCACCATGTAAGGGCTCTTTCGGAGAAGGTGCAGGCAGCAAACTTCACTTTGCTCCCTTCTGGTAACGAACAGATTTCGAAGACCGAATCTGTTTTCTCGAACCATCGCATCAGAGCGATGACTCCACCATTTCCATTAAAGGAATTGGGTTTGCAGCTCAGGAAATCCTTGTACGAACACTCCCTTGGGTGTTCGTGAGTAACTCTAGGGTTGGTTAAGTGGGTACCGCTACCAGATCCGAAGGTACCACTTTCGCCGAAGTTAACTAGAGCAGTTTCCACTGCGGCTGATATCGCTGCTTTGAGAGCAGCAGGATCGAATTGTGGCGTTGGAGTTATCAGAGTAGTGCGTCTGTTTGATCTGTGAGGAGGAGTCTTTGCTAAAAGAATACAAAGATGAGATGGAATAAGTCTATAGCAGTGGATATAAGCTGAAAGCTGAAAGACAAGGTTACCCTAGTTCTGAGTGTATCGGGTCCTGACTTTCACAGGGTTTTGGAAACAATTCATAAAATGTCTATACCAAATAAACTTTATGAACTAGAAATGGCTATCCTCGAATGAATATCTATGACCTGAATAACTGTTTCCAGTTGCATGTAAAGCAAATAATCCTAACACATAATGTGAGCAGTGTTTCCACTAACTCATTAATTTAACCAAGATTATCATTTATTAGTGTGACGCATAAGACGTTTTGGTTACTTCGGTTGATCCTTCTTTAAAAGCTTCTCCTGAACCTGATCTCGTTCCTCCTTGACTCTTCTGTTTACTGCTATGAGGAAGTGGTTACATCTATGTGGGTTTGTCGTGCGAGAATGGAAGTGACTAAAGAATGTATGAGATTTAAGTGAAACATTATGGGGTGCTCCTTACAGAGTCCTCCTATAATTGCACAATGTATACAAGTTGTATATAATTTAAGATTAAATAGACCTTCGAACAAGTGATCCTACTCGAAAACCACAACCAAACAAGGAATAGGTAGTGGAGCGTAGATCGCAAATTCTAAGTCTTTAAAATCTCAATTATATAAACCTTGGAAGTATACATTGCAAGATTATAGACCTATCCGTAAGGGTCTTTTAAGTTATCACATAAGTTATTTATATAGTGCCTAAAATACTCCTATAGTATTTTAATGTAATGTACTTGGTATGTTTTAAACTTGTTGTCGTGTTATAGCATCATAAAATACTCCCATAGTATTCTGACTTTATGTACTGATCTAGAAATCCCTTGAATAGAGTTAGGTAAGTTTTAAGACTATTGCAACACCACATCACTCCCAAACACATGTCGGTCACATCTCGAATGAATATAGTTGATCAGGCTATATTGATCCTAGTTATGATTACATAACTGTCCAGGTTTGACCGCAGTGTTCAACCTTTAAATACTTCTGTTCTGTTCTTCTTGTGATACTTGTTCTAGTATGTATATACCAATCTGTCAGACCCCAAAACCGGAACGGCGGAAACGTTCGGGGGTGGAGGACGTCATGTTTAGTATCACAAGACATGCATCATAGTAATCAAAGTAATAAACAACCATTTCATTAGAAAGAAAGTGTTTACAAAGTATGTGGTTCACATAGCATAGACTACAAGGTAAATAAAAAAACAAGACAAGAAGCTATACTGCTCCATCTTCTGGATCCCAGTGCGCGTACCTGTCTACTGGTCTCCTGAGAATACAAGTTATTTTGAAAGAGTAGATCAGCATTTAAGCTGGTGAGTTCATAAGATTTTAGTGATGTAAGAAGTTGTAAGAAAGTTGTAGTAAGTTGTAAGTTCTGTTTAGAAAAGTTCGCCTGTTCCTCCAGAAAAATCCTATATTTCCTGCTTTGATGAAAGATAAGTAAAAATGACTCTACAATCCTTTCTATGAGTACTAAATGGATACAAGGTATATAAAAGCCAGAGTAAACAAACAATCGGTTGTGTGTATCTGCCCTAAGCCCACAACCAAACAAGGAACATGAAATGAGGCGGAAGACACACATCCCATTGTTTATTAGATCACCGTTGTATATAACCCTGGCGTATTCACTTGGTACTCACGAAGTTAACTGTAATAGTTCCTTTATATTTGATGAAAACATTCTTTAAGAAAACCCTTATTTATTTTAGTAAAAATGGTAACCACAATAGTTCCTTCTATAATCACTTAGTTTATACTAACTATATATAATCTAATATCGAACAGATAGTTAATTGTGTGAATCTGCCCTAAGCCCACAACCAAACAAGCAACAGGAAATGAGGCGGAAAGCACACATCCAACTACCTATCGGGTATTAATTATATATAACCCTGATGTATAAACTAAGGTATTATAGAATTAACCACCTAAGGTCCTTTAAGCTATACTGGTTTAATAAAATGGATTAAACCCTTTACTGGTAAATTTCTAGTTTTGTATACCAAATGTTCTATTTGAAAAGTATGTTTTGTACTAGAAAACTGTGCATTGAATTAGTGTCCTATGACCTGACCCATACATGGTACTCCTTATGATTTCTTGGTGTATACGGAATATATATATATATATATATATATATATATATATATATATATATATATATATATATATATATATAGCTAAGATCAAATAGATAGTAGGCTGGGTGAATCTGCTCTAAGCCCACAACAAAACAAGGAACAGGAAATGAAGCGGAAAGCACACATCCTACTACTTGTCGGATCCGATTAATATATATCCCTGATGTATAAACTAAGAAATCATAAAGTTAGCATTATAGGCCCCCTTTCTACTGAATGTACTAGACTTGACTGATCGGTTTGTCGTTTGAAAAGATGTAAGTTTTCCCTAGTTTATAACTATCTTAACTCGAAAATAGTTTGCATTAACTTTCAAGTGGAACTGTCACAATATGAAAGTAATGGGAAAATGTAAGTACTCAGTTGTCTTTTGAATTGACATCCTGAAGTTCTGATTACCTTAAAACAAGTTTGTTTTATTAAGGTCATAATGTGATGAGTAGTACCCGTACTATACGCTCTCCCTGCAAGAGATTCTGGTTACCAAACGCAACTTCAACAAATAGATTGTTGAGCCGTGAAGTAGTCTCACATTAAAGTTATCTGATCATGTATACCCAATTTACTATCACCTTTTGTTTAGAACAATGAGTTAGTGATTATTGGTATAATTAGATCATGTTTTGTTCTTCTGCTAGAGCATTTGGTATGTTCTTTCTGTTATAGTATCTTAGTATGTTCTTTCTGATATCGTGTATTGTATCTTCCTCCCTGTTTCTCTTTATAGTATGTTCTCTATGTTATCGTGTATTGTATCTACCTCCCTGTTTCTCTTTATAGTATGTTCTAGTATTTAGTATGAACTGAACCCCTAAAATATACCTATTATAGTTTACTAGTATGTTTACTTTGAACTGTTACTGAAAAGAATCATTTATCTACTAAGTTATGATTGTACTTTAAAAACGGAGTTTTATAAACTATAAAGTAACATAACTTAAAAAGAGTTTATGAAATGTTTTGATCACTTATAAAGACATAAGCAATCTATTGAAAGATGATTACAACAAAAATTTACACAATTATCATTGTCTTCAACTTGTATTCCCCCCCTTAAAAGCATTTAAAACAGTTTAAAAGATTGATTATAGGGGTATGAACTCACCTTATGTGGGTTATTCAACTGAATATGCACGTAAGGATGAGAAGTTCCACGAAAGAAGTCCCGAGACACAAACGAGTCCTAAATGACATATATGGCATGTATTGGCATGAATATAGTGTTTATAAGCAACTAACATGCAAGGAAACACCTTTAGGGACTAGGAAAGACTTGGACCAAGTGTTAGAATCACATGTGATTCATCTAAGGGGAGTGTACGTCCACTATAGGGAGTGTGCGGCCATGGGTGTACGGCCATGGAGTGTACGACCGGACACTCATGGTAACAAGTGCACAAAAGTTTGTTTGGATGATAGGGAAGCTTGTGGGACTATTGCTCATCAAGTGTTGTGGCTAGATTTGCATTTTTGGAGGCCCTTTACGGGTGTTTTGAGGGGTGTATGGCCACACATGCGTGTACGGCCGTACACTCCTTTTGATCTTGAGTTTTGGTCGTTTTTAGGGTGTTAATCAAGTGTTCCTAACTTGTACTAAGCATATGGAAGGAGTACTTACGATTTGGAGGCGCAGGAGGGTTCACAATCACCAAGAACAAGTGTGTGTTCTTGGTGTTCTTGGTGAAATGGATGAGGATTTGAAGATCTATTCAAAAGATGGTTTCCATGGATGAAATCAAAGGGTGTTACTAGGTTAAGAAGAATAACAACTAATCAAAACGGAATAAAGGATTACATTCTTGAAGATCGGGGTGAAAATCTTGATGATAGTTGAGAGAAAACTCGAGTTCTTGACTTGGAAACTGAAGAAATGACTTAGAAACGAAGGGATACCGTACTTGTGGAGGGGGTGTACGACCAACATGGGTGTACAGCCACACACACATGTGTACGGCCATACACTCATGTGTACGGCCGTACACTCTCTCAAATGGAGTGTTCGGCTCGATTTCAACGCGAATAACTTACGCAACTCAATCCTATACTCAATGCTTGAATGTACTGAGCTTAGAACCCTTAATCAGACTCTAAACAATGCTAACTGATAGCAGGAACGGGTCTGACACTTGGTTGAGTTGAATGGCTGGACTTACAAGGCAAAAAATTTCGGGTTGTCACAACAACCGGGTCAAGTACATAGCAAATACAGTTATGGACTTAGACACTAATCCAACAGTCTCCCACTTGGATAAGTATAATAACTATAGATGCAAGTACGACTTCAAAATCCGATTAGCAATCGTAGCTCTCGAAATCCGCCGTCGAACTCTGGCTCGTCCTTCAGATAAGGGATCGTACAGTCCTCCGTTCTCAAGATATCGTGCGGACAAATACATGGAACATAGTCATACTTATTATCCAGCAGTTTGTTTCTCGATCTCTGATTTGTCTGACATAGAACTTAACTGAACACATCAACTCAGTCCTGACCGAGCCCGACATATAAGTCAAACCAAATCATCGATGGGCCCAGATATCGCTTTTACCCTCTTAGGATAAAAGGAACAGATAAAATTTGACTTATATGCATTTACTATTCACACATCAAATCATGCATAACAATGCGTTTTATAACATCAAGTTACTGATGCGTTTACGCATTATCAATGCATAACCTACTCGCAAACAATAAACCATATATCTAGGTTTAAAGACCATATGATATTATCGTCTTACGATCACTCGTGATAAATTCCATGAAGTGATACAAGTAAGTGTGGGTTTAATCCAATGCTCAAATCTTATTTCATAAGCACTCATGAACGTTGCAGCGAACTTTTGCTATGTCTAATACACTTTAGACAGTCTACAACCGATTCACAACAGTCTTCTTTCATATCTACTTCCAACATATGAACGACTATGGACTGTTCAAATAATCTTATTATTCAGGAAGTCAAAACATGAAAAGTGAAACAATAGGTAAATAATTAACACAAGACAGTAACTATACTTATAAATAATACTCCTTTATTTAATCATCAAATGTTAATTACAATTTATCTATTACACGTTTCAAAACTATCTAATCACTAAAATTTATATCGTCCTTCAGCCCAATGCTCCAAGCGTGCTGCAAGTACTTAACCCTACTCAGTCCTTTCGTAAGGGGATCTGTTGGGTTCTCTTCCGACGATATCCTCTTTACTACGAGGAGTCCCTCTTCTACCCGATGTCTAATAAAATGATATTTCATGTCGATATGATTGGATCTGCCATGATCCCTCGTTTCCTTGGTTAAGGAAACTGCACCTTCTTTATCACATAAAATTTCCATAGGCTCCTTTATGGCTATGTACTCTGATTCGCACGTTGAATCAGCTACGGTCTCTTGCTTGGAACTTTTCCTAGTCACTGCCCCTCCATTAAGAGTAAAGACCCAGCCTGACTGAGATCGGTAATTATCTCGGTCTGTCTAAAAACTGGCGTCACTATACCCTCGTACTCTTAAGTCATCACTCTCACTGAGGATAAGAAACCATTCATTGGTCCTTGATATCTGCTAACCATGCTCAAAGCGAAGGCCACATCAGGGCGAGTACAAGTCATAACATACATGATCGAGCCAACTGCGGAAGCATAAGGTACTCGAATCATCTCTGCTATCTCAGTTTCAGTACTCGGGCTTTGAGTCTCACTCCATTTGGTATTGCTTTGGATCGGTAACTCCCCTTCTTGGAATTCTCCATACTAAAATGTTTTAGTACCTTATCCAAGTAAGTATTTTGACTAAATCCTATTAGCCTTTTACTCTTGTTTCTCACTATCCTTATTCCCAGAATATAGGTAGCCTCTCCGAGGTCCTTCATAGAGAAGCACTTCCCAAGCCAGGACTTAACCTCCTGCAGGGTTGGGATGTCGTTTCCTATAAGCAGTATGTCATCGACATACAATACGAGGAAGCTAATTATACTCCCACTGTCCTTGACATATACACTGGACTCATCTTCGCTCCACAGGAAGCTAAACTCTTGGACTTTCTCATCGAAACAAAGATTCCATCTGCGAGATTCTTGTTTCAAACCATAAATGGATTTCTAAAGCTTACACACTCTATTAGGATGCTCTGCATTGACAAAACCCTCTGGCTGACTTATGTAAACATCCTCAGCCAACTTCCCATCAAGAAAAGCGGTTTTGACATCCATTTGCCATATTTCATAGTCATGAAATGCAGCAATGGCTAGCATTACCCTAATAGACTTTATCTTCGCAACTGATGAGAAGGTCTCATCATAGTCAACTCTAGGATTTTGAGTAAAGCCCTTCGCAACCAATCGCGCCTTATAAGTGTGTAGCTTCCCATCCATGTCGGTCTTCTTCTTGAAGATCCATTTGCACCCGACCGTTTTACGACCTGGCACATTCTCAACCAAATTCCAAACTTGGTTGTCATACATGGACTGAATCTCGCTGTCCATAACCTCTTTCCATTTTGCAGACTCCGGGCCTGCCATGGCTTCCTTGTAGCTGTTAGGTTCATCCAAATTTACTAGTGTACTATCACTAATAAATGTATCACCTTCAGTAGTAATATGAAAACCATAAAATTCCGGTGGAACACTAACTCTACTGAAACGTCTAAGAGGTAGGGACTCGTCAACATGTTCAACAGGAGTTTCCTCCTCATGTTGAACGCCAGTGTTAGAGTTTCCTTCATCGTTCGATTCTTGAAGCTCTTCAAGATCGATTTGCCTCCCATTGTATCCTTGGCTTATGAGTTCTCGCTCTCGGAAAACCCTCTCCTCGTAACGAAGACAACATTGTCGCTCGGTCTATAGAAGAGATATCCAAAGGACTTCTGTGGATAGCCGATGAAAATACACCGCTCACTATGAGGTTCGAGCTTGTCGTGAGTCTCTCGTCTTACGAAGGCCTCGCAACCCCAAACCTTGATACGCGCCAACGAGGGAGCTTTCCATGTCCACATCTCGTGAGGTGTTTTGGCAACCTGCTTTGTAGGGACTAGGTTATGGATATGGGCGGCAGTCTCTAAGGCATAACCCCAGAATGAGATAGGTAACGAAGCACGACTCATCATGGAACGAACCATGTCCAAAAAGGTTCGATTACGCCTCTCAGCGACACCATTCAACTATGGTGTCCTAGGTGGCGTCAATTGCAAAACGATTCCGCATTCCTTGAGGTAGTCATGGAATTCAAGACTAAGGTACTCACCACCTCGATCGGATCGGAGCATATTAATCTTCCTGCCCAGCTGATTCTCCACTTCCTGCTTAAACTCTTAGAACTTTTCAAAGGTTTCTGACTTGTGCTTGATTAAGTAGATATAACCATATCTGCTATAATCATCGGTAAAAGTCACATAAAAGCGGCTTGCATCCCTTGTGGTGGATCTAAAGGGCCCATAGACATCGGTGTGTATGAGGTCCAATAAACCCTCACCCATTTCACAAGTACCAGTGAAGTGTGACTTGGTCATCTTTCCAAGTAAAGAAGACTCGCACACGTCATCGTCCCTAAGGTCGAATGACTCCAACACTCCATCCTTTTGGAGTTGGGATATGCGTTTCTTGTTGACATGTCCACGCTTTATCCAAATCATTGGAAGAATCGATATACAACACATCATTTCCTAAGTTGTCTACAACCATCACCGTTTCATATATTCCATTGCAAGGAAATGCTTTAAAATAGAAAACACCATTAAAGAAAGCATTAATAGAACCCTTTTCATTATCAAACGAAAATCTACAACCTTGTTTATATAAACCATGAAAAGAAATGACGTTTCTTGCCATTTCTGGCGAATAGCAACAATTATTCAACTCTAGTCCTAACCCACTAATAAGCACTAAAGAGTAAACTCCAATCTTGGTGACATGCGACACTTTTCTGTTCCCCATGATCAAGTTTATCTTCCCATACTCCACATCCTTATTTCTTCTTAGGCCCTGCAAATCAAAAAAAAATGTTAAAACCACATCCTGTATCGAGAACCTAAGAAATAGCATGCAATGAGTTATTAGATTGAATAGTATAAGTACCTGCGTAGGATGGTTTTATCTTTCCATCCTTGATGTCCTGTAGATACTACGGGAAGCTTCTTTTCTAATGCCCTTTCTCATGGCAGTAGTAGCACTCTGCATCCTTCGGGTTGGAGGAGGGTGCAGTGGAACCAGCCTTGGTTCCACTAGAAGAAGTTCCATCTTGGGACTTTCCCTTGTGGTGGCTCTTGGAAGGAGCCTTCCTCTTCTTAACCTTCCTCTACCCATTACCCAAGACGGGAGCAGCGACAGTAGGAGTTGATGCAACGGATTTATCCTTGAGGTTGCTCTCAGCAGTCCTCAACAAGCCTTGAAGCGTGCTCAAAGTGACCTGTTCCTTGTTCATGTGGTAGGTCATGCGGAACTGGTTGTAACAAGGAGGTAAAGAGTGAAGACTGATATCAATCGCCAGCTCCTCATCGAAGTAAACATTTAACTTCAGCAGGTGGTGGACATATCTCTGCATTTTCTGCAGGTGGGTAGTGACAGACTCTCCGTCCCTCATCTTGGTAGTGATCATCGAAGTGATGATCTCGTACCTCTCCTGCCTGGCACTTTAGTGGTACCTGTCCAGTAAATTCTGATGCATCTCATAGGGGTAGAAGTCCTCGTAGGACTTTTGGAGTTCGGCAGTGATAGTTGTGAGCATAATGCAATGGACTTTCGTAGCATCGCGCTCGTGGGTCTCAAAGGCAGTGATCTCCTCGGGAGTAGCAGTGTTGACATTCACCTCTTTCAGCTCCTTATCGAGGACATACTCCTTGTCCTCGTAGTGGGTAACCATTCAAATGTTGCGAATCCAATCATTGAAATGGGTCCCATCGAAAATCACCCTCCCACACAAATTCATGAGTGAGAATGAGCCGGAAGAGTTCAAGCCAGAAGCGTTGTTGTTGTTTGAGGTAGACATCTGAAAAAGAAGAGAGAGAAAGTTTGACTAGATAAGAATCCCCAATTAAACACCCAAATGAGAAATTAGGGCTAGGACCCAACAATATTATTCACAATTTAGAATAGGGATGTCGTAATCTAAATCACATATAATTTGAAGGTAAGTGAATGACGATTCACTAATTTCCACCATGAAAACAAAAACAAGAATTAAGTTTTAAATGTATTGAAACTCCTAGATCTTTTGAGATTCATTAAACTTTTCAATGGCATGTTTAAATCTCGATATGCCCTTCACGTTTGTGACTGGGATACCGAGGATCACAAACACGGTGTGAATAACCATGCAAATGTACTTTGTGCCCTCAATGTTACAGTCACCTAATCAATGTGCCAGTTAGCCACACACGCTCCATTGATCTATGACAAACATTGAGTCACCCTTTTCCACCTTTGCTAGACCCAAATTAGTGTGCCAGTTAACCACACATGCTCCACTAACGTCTTGGCTAGGGTACAAAGTGTAATTTCACGGAATAGCATCATTTTCACATTTTTCCTAAAGTAACTAAGATTGGGAATTTTATATAAAAAAACATTTAGTAACTTTATTAATCATTATAATTTTAATGAGGAATTAGTTGCCCTATCCTACCCGTTCGGCTAACGACCCTCCACCAATCAAGGAAGCGGTGGGTGAGAGTGGACACCCATTAAACTGCCATTTTATAGGCAGCAACCTTATACCCCCTTATAGATCGACTTCTTGAATGAGGTCTATTAACGGTAAGACTAGCCATGTTCTTATACATATATAATAATTAATCCTTTAATATTACCATAGTATAAGGATTGAATTTTAACTTTTAAAACTCTCAGGGTTTTAGAATTTAAATGTTTCAAAATTAAACTTTTAATCAAAACTTAAATTCCAAAACTTGAGGGCAAGTTCTGAAACTTTTCAAAACTTTCTACATCAAAATTAAAATAATTTAATTAAACAATTAATTGGTGATTATCTAATTTTGACCTAATCCAATTTCATGGCAAGATAATTCTTTCAAATAATTAAAGTTTATCATATAAGGCAATAATTATCTAATAATTGACAATTATCTTCTATTTTGATAAGGATAATCACATCATATTAATAAAATTCAGATTTTATCAATCAAAAACATTTTTTGGTAATTATCCCAAGTCAAAATAGGCCAAAATCCAGAAATTTCCTCTGTCTGACTCTCCGACTCGCCGAGTCACCATTTGGACTCGTCGAGTTCATCAGGTGACTCGACGAGTTTGTCATGCAGAAAGCAAGAATTTCGATTTTAAGCAATGAATAATTATACAAAGCATCAAATACAATAGAAACCAATCAAAGCTCTGATACCACTCATGGGTTTTTGAGCAAATCATCAATCATATGGTGCACATGCAAAACCCTGAAACCTTGGATCTAGGTTTATCTATTATACATGCAAATTATCCAAGGCTTACAAACCCTAGATCTAGCATAAAAAATATTAAAATAACAAATAGAACAAGTTTAGATGATTACCTTGATTGTTTCTTGAAGATCTTTAGCTTATGAGAACCTAGCACCTCAAATGTGATGCCTCTGATGGATCACAAACACCAAAGCAAGTTGAATGATCTTGGAGAGAGGGGATGAGAGGCTCAAAATCGGCTCTAAGACTTCTTAGGGTTTCTAGGTGCTAATTTCTGAATCCCTGGGGGTCCTTATGTGACAACCCGAAATTTATTCCGTCATTGTAACCCATTCCGTTAATAAAATTGATTTTATTATTAAAAATTGTCCGTTAACTTTTAAGTTAAATAATTCATCTAGGGTTATTGTCACAATTTCCTACGTGTAGGAAATCAATAAAATCACATATAATACCCTCGATAATCCTTTGGAAAAATTTCTAGTTTACGACTAAGTCGGGTTACGGTCATTTAATCGGGTAAAATCTTAAACTCCGTTTAATGTCGGGATTGGGTGTGTCCCCACCTAACCATGGACTCAACCCCATATAAGGGTTGAGTGGACTCCATTTGAAGCTTTTCACCCACCTTGGAACTTTCTCTCTCTACTCTCTCTCTAAAAATCGGGTTTTGATCAAGAATCACCTCAGTCAAGCTCCAAAATCGTAAGTAATCCTTCCTAGCTTGTTGTTTAACTGAACATGCATGAAAATCCATGGTTTAAACTCTCAAAAACTTGTGTTTACGGTTTGGGAACACCTCCCAAAACCGTAAACTCCCATAAGGGGGTTTTGAAGCCCCAAAACCCTTCCAAAACCCTTCTAATGCCTAGCTATGACTTAGAAACTTGCATGCATGAACTTAGAACCCCAAAATCATGTGTTTATGGGACTAAACATGAGTTTACGGTCCATGAACATTCATGAACCGTAAACACCCTAAAATGGGGGTTTTGATGCCTCAAAACCTTTCCAATGCTTGGCTAATGACCTAGAAGCTTGCTTGAATGATCTTAGAACCCTAAAACATGGCTTGAGAAGTGTAAACATGAGTTTACGGTTTGGGAAGGTCTCCCAAAACCGTAAACACTCCAAAGGGTGTTTAAGTGCCCTAAACACCTTGTATGGCTTATAATTGGGTCTAGAACCTTGCATGCAAGACCTACAACCACCAAAACACTTGAAGAATGGACAAACATGAGTTTACGGCCGTAAACCCATGTGTTTACGACCGTAAGCTCCCCATGGTTCCTTCAAGAACCGTAAACCCCAATTCCAAGGTCATTTCATGTCCCGATCACTTCCTAAGCCCTTGAATCAACCCTAGAACCCTTCCTTGTGAAGCATGAGACCTTGAAACACCCAAATGCACCATTCCCATGAGTTTACGGCCGTAAACTCATGGGGGATATGGTCTTTGGACCGTAAACACCCCTAAGGGCTTACACTTGAAGAGTAAACTCCATATCAAGGCCCAACACTCCTTAGATGCAACTCGAATCATTCCTAACACTTGAAATAAAGTGTTTTCGCGCCTCGGGTGTATCATCTTACTTAATTAGTAGTTCAATGTCTAATTAGATACAATTATGTATCTCCTATTGTTACATAGGATCCTTGCACGTGTTCAAGCCCTAAATTGACACTTAGCATCCTATCTGACACATTTCTCGTCTGGTGAGTTCATACCCCTACACTTTTTCCGAGTTTTTCATGTTTTCAGGGGGGGAATACAAGAAAATCATAAAGGTTTTCGTAACTTAAAAACTGATGTAGTTGTACGATTTCCTGACAAACTTTAGATATTGTATCCCTTTTGTAATATGCGGAGCATAAGGGACGTTTTCTAAATATAATTACATAGTTTTCAGAACAGCGTGGAAACTTCTCAAACCATTCAAATTATTATGGGAATAATTTGGGATCTTTATTACTTGTATTACGGATTCAAATTTCATGCAAAGTCAATATATATAAACTATGTCTGATTTAGTTTATCCATGTTAAACCTAGAGTATCATGCTAAATAATTACTTTGTATTTAATTATTTATACTCTACTTTGTTCCAAACGATTTCGAAATTCGATAAACGACCAGTTATTTCGTGAATTAGTTAATACTAGCTTGTGAGACTTGTCTTCGTTATACCCTTCGGGGTACCAGTAAATCCTCTCCGGAAGTATAACCAGAGTCTCCTGGAGGGAGAACGTGAAATTTGTGGATAGATCTATTCGGGACTGACAATCCCACACCTAAACTGCTAGCTACAGTTAGGCGGGCACGCCTGGGGTGACAAATTATGGAAATCGAACTACGCCCGAAGAGCGTCAAGGAGGTCAAGGGTCAAATCAGTATGGTTATACGACTCTCAATACGTACTAAATTAACTAATTCTATTCACGGATTCCTTTCTTTCATCTATAGTTTTATGTATTAAAACTACCTACTTCGTACTGGAGGGAATTTCCAGGACCATAACTTATGGTTTTCTTAACTTATTGATGATTAGTCAAGGTTTTTCTCATTCTATGGAAATCAACTTACATGTTAGAAAATATGGGATTTTCTGGGAAAACATGCTTATGTATATTCATAACTCAGTAACAATGGTTTTCGATATAACAACAATCTTAATTAAAGGAAATGAAGTATTTATCACAAGATTAAATAACCGGTTTTTCCTTACAAAACATGCTTATGAACTCACCAGCTTTATGCTGATAATTTAAAACTGCTTTTATTCTCAGGTTCTCGTTAGACAGGTATCCCGTTACTTTTTGAGAAGACGGAGTGTATAGAAGTCTCATCTTTACTTTTGATATACTCATGTATATAAACTATGTATTTCTCCACTCTCAAACGAATGTAACTTTTCTTATGTAATGTAATGGTTGTGTTTACTATGATTACTATGTTCAATGGTTGTGATACTACGTATGACGTCCTCCGCCCCGGAACGATTCCGCCGCCGGTTTCGGGGTGTGACACCTTATATAGTGGGGCTACTAGGGTTTCAGTCAAAACCCTAATTGGATAGCTTAGGCCTTAAGCAGTCCAATGGAACCTACTGGAATAAGGCCTTGGACGATTTCAAGGTGGGCTTCCACCCTAATTTTGTCCACCCCTTTATCCTTATGATCCAAAACCCAAAATCCAATTATCTTATAATTGCAATTCCATTCCCCTAAGTTTAATTAATATCTTTTGATCACAAAATTAATTTCTTAATTAATTCTTGACCAATATTAATTAATCAATATGATTTCTCTTTTAATATATTATTCATATAATATATTAATAAACCATAATATCCTCTTTCTCCACTAGTCATCCTTTCAAGTTGCTCTGATGAAGGCAACCCAAAAGGACCATGCTACAACCGGGTCAAGTACATACCAAATACAGTTATGGACTTAGACACTAATCCAACAATTAGGGGTTGTGGTATTATCTCACAACTTACTCCACCCGGAACACCAGAGCTTAATGGTGTCTTTGAGAGGAGAATCCAACCTTACTTGATATTATTCAATGCTTAATGGTGTCTTTGAGAGGAGAATCCAACCTTACTTGATATTATTCAATCCATTTTCCACAGGAGTAGTCTCCCTTTATCTTTTTCGAATTATGCCTTACTCACCATAGCCCATGTCTTGAATATGGCACCAACTAATAAATTAGACAAGACACCTTGTGAGATGTGGTATGGAAAAGCTCGATCCCTATGTTATATGAAGGTTTGGGTTGTAAATCCTATGTTAGACAAGAGAACTCCATCAAAGTCGAGCCTGAGTCTACCAAATATATCTTTGTAGGATATCCTAAAGATTGTTTAGGATATTACATCTACATCCCTAGTGAGAATAAGATCATTATCTCACGAAAATCTGAATTCTTAGAAAGCAAGTTTCTAATGGATGAAGTAAGTTGGAGACACGTGGAACTTGAAGAAGATCAAGAACCACAACCCGATGCAACTCAAGTTGGAACTTGTACTAAACAAGAGGTTGTGGAGGATGTAGATATCATTACCCGCCAACCTATTGAAACAGAAGGCATTCAGAGATTCGGTAGAATTCATCAGGAACCTAAGAGATGTGGATTCTCATTGATGAATGATGATGAGCCTGTCAGCTACCAAAATGCAATGGTAGATCTTGAATTGACAAATGGCTTGTGGCCATGAACACATCGATAAAATCCATGAGAGAAAACCAAGTTTAGGATTTGGTTGAACTTCCTCCCTATTGTAAGACTGTAGGGAGTAAGTGGGTCTTCAAGAAGAAGACGGGCATGGATGGAAAATTACAAATATTCAAAACAAGACTTGTTGCTAAAGGATTCACTCAAACTGAATGAGATGATTATGATGAAAACTTTTCATCAGTCACTATGATTAAATCCATTAGGATACGGATTGCCATAGCTACATATTATGGCTATAAGATATGGCAAATGGATGTCAAAATCGATTTTCTAAATGGACACTTGGGAGAATATGTCTATATGGTTCAGCCTAAAGGTTTTATCAACCAAAATTATCATAATAAAGTATGTAAGCTCAAGAGATGCATTTATGGGTTATACCAAGCATCTCGAAATTGGAATCATTGTTTCGATGATGAAATCACAAAGTATGCTTTTTTTTATAAATGAAGATGAATCTTGTGTTTAGATGAAAACTAGTGGGAGCTCTGTGACCTTCTTGGTCATGTATATAGATGACATACTTATCATGGGAAAGCACATTCTAACTTTACAAGGTGTAAAGGCAATAGGAAAGTGCTTCTCAACGAAGGATCTTGGTGTCAAACCCCAAAACCGGAATGGCGGAAACGTTCGGGGGCGGAGGACGTCATGTACAGTATCACAACAATGCATAATAGTAAACAAGCAACAACATCATCCATTACATTAATAATAATAATTTTAATACAAGTGTGTTCTGAAGTTTATAAGACACCAAAATGTATAATCAAAGTAAAAGATGAGTCTTGAATGTGCTCCATCTTCTCAAAACCTGGTCATCGGTACCTGTCTACTGGCGACCTGAGAATACAAGTTATTTTGAAAGCGTAGATCAGCATTAAAGCTGGTGAGTTCATAAGTATTTTAGTGTCATTGTTTGTATAAGTTTGAAGAATGTGTTTGTTGTAAAAGTATGTAAGTGTTTGATGTAAATGTATGTAAACTTCCTAGAAAATCCTATATTTTCTACTAAAGTAGTCTTCTACCAAGACTCAACTGTTCTCTATGTTTGTTCTTTTGTAAAAGTGTGAGTTTTCCCAAAGTATGACTATCATTACCAAAATATAGTTTCTCATTACCGTTTATATGAGAAGATCACAAAGTGAATGAATTGGGAAAAATAAAGATGTACTGTAGTTTTATCTAGGTAACTACTAATGTACTTACTACCTTTAACTTGTTAGTTAATTAAGGTAAAATGTGATATGACTGTAACCATACTTGATTGACCAGTAAAACACGACGTTCGAGATGTCGAAATGATATGACATTCGTCACCCGCAGACCTGCAGGTCCCACTGTAGCTAGCAGCAAGGTGTAGGAGGGTCAGTCCCATATAGATCTATACATAAATTCACGCTCTCCCTCCAGGAGACTCTGGGTACAAAACGTGACGCAGCAGTATATTGCCAAGCCATGAAGTAGTATCTCACATTAACGTGATAATATTCTTGTATTTGTATAGTATGTACTAGTGTAGTGTATGTTCTCTCTGTCTAGTATGTAGTATGTTCTCTAGTGTATAGTGTATAGTATGTATTGATTCTCGTTATAGTATGCTCTATCTGCTTCTCTTTATAGTAAGTATTGTTTCTCGTTATAGTATTCTCTATCTGCTTCTCTTTATAGTGAGTATTGTTTCTCGTTATAGTATGTACTGACTCATGTATGAACTGACTCTTTGTGTGTTTCATTGTTCTAGTAATAGTATTAGTGACTTCCTAAACTATACCTATTATAGTTTACTAGCAATGTTGTTTGTATGAATAAAAATGTTTGTACACCTTTGCTACCCAAAGGTATTGAACTGAATGAAGGACTATTATATCTATATACATACACATAATATATAACTAAGATTCAAACGACCTTCGGACAAACAACTGATACCCTAAGTCCACAACCAAACAAGGAACAGGAAGTAAGGCGAGCTATCAGTCCTAAGTCCTTTCAACCCTACTTATATAACTATATCTATATAGATATGATTTTACAAAATATAAGTTTAAAAGAGTTGGATAAAGAGTTTTGCATATAAAAGAGTTTGTAAAATGATTTGAAGCAATTTGATTGACCTGCAGTGAGTAATACGAATGAAAGATCGGTTTGCAGGATGCTAAGTGTCAAGTGAAGACTTGAGCACAACGATACCTAATAAGCATATAATGACACATATATGTATATAATTAGTGTTTAAACAACTAATTATGCAAGGAAATACACCCTAGGACATAGGAAACACTTAGATTGAAGTGTTAGAAGTACCAAGGGTTGCATATAATGGGTGTATGGCCTCACCTTGGAGTGTAGGGCCAGAATGGTATGTTTCATGCGTGTGTACGGGAAGAGTGTACGGCCTAAGTGGGTGTGCGGCCGCACACTCATGGTGAAACATGCCATTGAGTGATTTAAAGTCTTATTAAGCATCTAGGAAGTGTGCTTTGACCAATGCTTAGCCTTAATGGAAGTTTGTTACCATTTTGGACCTTAAAAAAGGTGTGTACGGCCACACAAGGAGTGTATGGCCGTACACGCTTGATGATCATGCAAAAATGGTCAAAAGGGTATTCCAAGTCTCTATATTAGATCCCCTAAGTGTTCTTGATCATGTGCTAGCATAAAACATGAGTTTGAAGCCTAATAGCACTAAACAAAGGGGTGTACAACCACATGGGGTGTGTGCGGCCGCACAGTCCTTGATGATCATGGGTTGGACGTTTTCTAAGGAGTATATTCAGTATGTAACAAGCAGGAGAAGGGTACTTACGATATAGAAGCATTTAGGGGTGTTCGAGGTCCAAAAACTTAGTAGGTGTTCTTGGTGTTCTTGGTGAAACTGAAGAACACTTGAAGATCTAAACAAAAGGAGTAATTTCATGGATGAAATCATAGATCCTTACTAGATTGTGTAATGAATCAACAAAACAAAGGAATAAACACTTACAACTTGAAGATCTAGATGAAAAACGGATGATACTTGAGAGAGAAGTTGATTTCTTGGCTTAGGATTGTGAAAAGAGGTAAATGGAGGCTAAGACTCTCATTTATACATGAGAGTGTATGGTTGGGATGGGTGTATGGCGGTACACCCATGTGTGCGGCCGCACACACCTCATAAAGGGGTGTTTGGCTCAATTGAAAGGTGTTGAACTCAAATACACTCATCCCTAGCCTCATACCTTGGTTATACTAGGCTTTGAATACTCAAATTGACTCTAAAAAATGCTAGAAGAGAGCAAAAACGAGTCTGACCTTGATTGATTTGAATAACTGTACAAGATAGAAATTTCGGGTTGTCACATCATCCCCTCGTTAGAGAGAATTTCGTACCAAAATTAAAGTTTAACAAATAAGCTATTACAAATAACTAAACGAAAAGATGAGGATATTTCGGTCTCATTTGATCCTCGCGCTCCTAAGTGAATTCAGGTCCTCGCTTGGCGTTCCAGCGAACCTTCACTATCGGGATACGGCTTTGCTTCATTTGCTTGACCTCTCGATCCATGATCTCTACAGGCTCTTCCACGAAGTTGAGGCTTTCGTTGATCTCGATCTCGCCGAGTGGGATTACAAGAGTCTCGTCGGACAGACACTTTTTCAAGTTCGAGAATATCGAGTGTTGTGAGCTTCGGTCATGACCAAGTCTCTGAAACCACCGTGTGTTGGTGTCCAGATCCGATCGATGATATATAAAGCTCCGCCACCCTTGACTTCCAAGTTCTTATCCATCCCTCTTAGGGATTCACCCGCCACATTTTCAGGTTTCAAATCTTCGAGCTGAGCCTCCTTAATTTGCATGGACAAGTGTGAATGGATAGACATAGTCAATGATTTGACTCTACAACCAGAGTATTCTTTCCGACTCAGGGCGTCACCTACTACGTTGGCCTTGCCGGGATGATAACGAATTTCGCATTCGTAATCACTGAGTAGCTCGACCCATCGTCGTTGTCTCATGTTGAGCTCCTTCTGGTCGAATATATGTTGTAGGCTCTTGTGGTCCGTAAAGATAGTGCTTTTTGTACCATACAGGTAGTGTCTCCAGATCTTCAGAGTAAACACCACTGCTCCTAACTCAAGATCGTGTGTGGTGTAGTTGACCTCGTGTGTCTTCAGCTGTCTTGAGGCATAGGCGATGACCTTACCTCGTTGCATCAGAACACAGCCGAGCCCTTGATTAGACGCATCACAATAGACCATGAAGTCTTCTATCCCTTCAGGGAGGGACAGTATCGGTGCGGTGCATAAGTCTCGCTTTAGAGTTTGGAACGCTTTCTCTTGTTTCTCTTCCCAGTCAAAGGCCATGCCCTTCTGGGTCAATGTCGTAAGCGGTTTCGCAATCCGTGAGAAGTTGCGAATGAACCTGCGATAGTAGCCAGCGAGGCCTAGAAATTGAAGAATTTCTGTAGGCGTCTTTAGTGCTGACCAGTTCTCAATGGCTTTAATTTTAGAAGGGTCCACGTTTATTCCCTCTTCGCTAACCTCGTGCCCTAAGAATTCGACTCTTCGGATCCAAAATTCGCATTTCGAGAACTTCACATAGAGCTTCTCTGATCGCAGTGTTTCCAAGACTTGACGCAGATGTTGACTATGCTCCTCCTTACTACGAGAGTAGATAAGTGTGTCGTTGATGAAGACAATGACGAACTTATCCAAGTAAGGACGGCACACCCTATTCATTAAATCCATGAATACTGCGGGCGCATTGGTCAATCCGAACGGCATCACTACAAACTCGTTGTGTCCATAACAAGTTCAGAAGGCTGCCCTCGGAACATCCTCTCCTAACACTCGTAATTGGTGATACCCAGATCTCAGGTCAATCTTTGAGAAGAAATTCGCCCCTTGTAGTTGGTCGAACAAATCGTCTATGCGAGGCAGAGGGTAACGATTTTTGACGGTTAACTTGTTAAATTCTCTGTAGTCCATGCACATACAGAATGATCCGTCTTTCTTCTAGACGAAGAAGACCGGTGCTCCCCAGGGAGAGAAGCTTGGCCTAATGAAGCCCTTGCTGAGCAATTCGTTAAGTTGACTGGATAGCTCCTGCATCTCAGCTGGTGCTAGACGATAGGACGATTTGGCTACTGGGGTAGCCCCTGGAATTAATTCGATTCTGAACTCGACTTGGCGTTGCGGAGGTAATCCTGGGAGTTCCTCTGGAAAGATGTCGGGAAAATCGCATACTACTGGAATGTTCGTAATGTCTTTCGTCTCTTGGCTCACGTCGACAACATGAGCATGGAATGCACGACATTCTTTTTGCAAGAATTTCTGGGCTTGAATGCTCGAGATGAGGCGAAGGTTCGTGCCGAGTTTGTCGCCGTAGATTACTAGAGTTTCGCTAGACGACAGATTAAGGCGAACATCCTTTTCGTAACACATGATGTCGGCATGATGAGATTTCAACTAATCCATGTCGATTATGACGTCGAAACTTTTGATTGAGACCGGCATGATGTCGATTGGAAATGAATGGTTATCTAGTGTTAGTGTACATCCTATGTATATGCAGCTAGTGCTCTCTGTCTTTCCATTAGCCATTTCTACAGTGAACGGTTCTTTAAGTGCATGCAATTTTTGTTTAAGCAAGTGAGAAAATTCCTGGTTCACGAAACTCCTCTCCGCTCCACTATCAAACAGAATGCATGCATATGAGTTATCGAGGAGAAACGTACCAATGACCACTGTGGGGTCGGCAACTGCTTCCTCTTGGCCTATAGCTAAAACTCTTCCCACGCCGCCGACATTCCCTTCCTTCGGGCAGTTCCTCTTGTAGCGGCCCACCTCGCCACAACCGTAGCAAGCCTGGCCCACACCAGCACCGGGGACTTGGGTAATTGGCTTTGCCGCATCCTTGCAGAAACGGGCAGTGTGCCCCTTCCTGTTGCAGTTAGAGCACTGCATTTCCCGGCAGGGACCATTGTGATGGAAGCTGCATTTGTTGCACTTCGGCAAGTTTCCCGCGTACCGTTTTACCGGTGCAGCAGCGGCAGGTGCTATCGCAGCGTGAACAGCTACGACCTGCTGCTTTTTGGCAGCTTTCTGCTTCTTCTTGTCATCCCAGAATTTCCGCTTGTTGTCAGCAGCTTTGGAGGGTTCTGAGATGGCTAGGGTTGTTGTTGCTGACGGGGGTTCGGACTCCATGGTCGATGAACCTTTGTGCCAATCGCTTGGGGCTATCGAAGGTAGTGGGGTTGGACGCTAGGACATTCCCTTGAAATGGAGGTACCAGCCCCCAGATATACCTCTCCACCTTCTTTGCTTCAGAAGGGACCATTCCCAGACATAGCGCTACCAGATCGCTGAATCTGGCAGTGTAGGAGACTATGTCGGGGCCCTTCATGGTTAGGCTCCAGAGATCCTGCTCTAACTTCTGAACTTCGCCCCTCGGGCAGTATTCCTCGATCATAAGCTCCTTAAGAGCTTCCCAGCCGATGACATTTGCCACTATAAGAGATAGTGACTTGTCATGGTTGTTCCACCACGTCAGAGCTCGGTCCGTGAAGGTGCAAGCAGAAAATTTTACCTTGCTCCCTTCCGGACAGGAGCAGATCTCAAAGATCGACTCCGTCTTCTCGAACCATTACGAGAGGGCAATGATTCCGCCAATTCCATTGAAGGTATTGGGTTTGCAGCTGGTGAAGTCTTTGTACGAGCACTCTCTCGAGCGCACTGGAGTTTCAACTGGGGTGGGAGGCACATTAGTCCCACTCCCACTAGTACCGGTAGTGGTGAATTGTGCTAGAGCTGCCGTAACAGCCGCATTCACAACAGCTTGGATAGCTGCTGGGTTGTATTGAGGAGGAGGAGGTGGAGTTTGATTCCGAGCAGTGCGCCTCGTTACTCGGCGTGGAGGCATCTTGTAGCTATAAGATCACAAAGATGAAGATATTGATAAGAATTTAATAGTGAGTATGATGAGAGTGACTCATGGACTAACTCTCCATAGCCCAACAACACAAATGAAAGTATGATTGGATAGAACTCTAGTACTAGAATGATGAAAGCATTTGGATAATAATTTTCACAAGATTAATATCTGTCAATAATACTGGTATTACAGATGCAACTAGTTCGGGAAAAGCGACCTAAAAGTAGGTCTTACATCAAACCAAGATGAGAAAAGTTTGACAGAATAAAGACCTATCGACCGAAAGTTCAACGTCTTAAATAACAGGAATTTACAGGTAAAAGAGCTACTTAGAGCATAGATTAAGAAGGCTAATCCCTAACTCAAAAGAAAAGGGATGAGCAGAGCATTCCCAACTGACGTCGGGAACCCCTTGGGCAAACCCTTAGATCATCCTTCAGACGCTCCATTTCAAGAAGGCGTCGCCCGTACACTCGCTGGCGCACGCGATGCTCTATGACTTCAGCCCTAGGCTCAGCTAGTTCTTGAAGTAGAGACTCATGGTCTCTTTCAGCTCTCTCACAAGCATCTTCCAGCCGACAAATACGGACAGTGTTGATCCCTGTATTGGCATCAAGTTCCGCAATTCGTTGGAGGGCTGTCCTACCGTGAATTTCGTTACGAGCAACCCTGCGGACCAGGATAGGCAGAACCCTGTCCGCTGAGCCTCTTTCGCTCACATTGTAGAAACTTCGGTCTCCATTAAACGGGATGGGTTGGCTCTGTTCCTTACTCCATGTCTCCAGACTCTCCACCCACAGAGGCGTCGGGCCTTGAAAAGTCGGACGTGGGTTTGGATTTGGGTTTGGAGCTACCAGGGGTTGATCGTTGATTTCTGGCTCGGAGTTAGAATCCTCCGGGAAGTTCTCAGCAAAGTCATCATCCAGTGGAATTGCATGTTCCTCTTCAGGCTCAATATCAAGCCATCCTCCATCGCCTTGGTTGGGAAAGTACGGGTCTCCGGGGATATGGAATCCAGCCATGTTATCTAAGCGAGAAAAGGGGTAAAAGAAATAATTAATAGACGTACTAATTAAGATAATTATAAGATGATCCTTACCAGTTACTCCAACATTTGCGTAGTGCATACCAGTCATATGTAACCAAAACAGGATAGACCTTCGAATAAGTGACCCTAACTCTAAGTCCACAACTAAACAAGGAACAGGAAGTAAAACAAAGATCACATATTCTAAGTCTATAACACCCTAGTCACATATAACTTTAGCGTATCCACTCAGCAACTATTGACATACTAATAAAGACCTTTTAGTTTGCACATAAGTAATTACAGTAACACAAAATACTCCTATAGTATTTTAAGTTTATGTTATGTTTTAATGTTTACATTGTAGTAGTGTTGGTAAGTTTTTAGGCTTGCTGCAACATCACAAAAATTCCTGGACACATGCTAATCACTTCTCGAAAAGATATAGTTGATCAGGCTATATCACTCCCAGATCTGATTATATGTCCCCAAGACTACTCGTGTTGTCCAACAATCGTAATACTTTTGTTCTGTCCTAGTGACACAGATTTTGGTATGAATGTAGGTACGTATACTTAGGTTAAATATTTTATTATTTAAAAGTATAAACTCACGGTCAGAGTATTTTAATCCCGTTGTGTTTACAGTTGTATATCTTTTATGGGTTGATATACTCAATTCACTCTAAACAATGCTCTGATACCAATCTGTCACACCCCAAAACCGGAACGGCGGAAACGTTCAGCGTCGGAGGACGTCATGTATAGTATCACAACAATGCATAATAGTAAACAACCAACAAAATCATCCATTGTATTAATAGTAATAATTTTAATACAAGTGTGTTCTGAAGTTTATAAGACACCAACATGTATAATCAAAATAAAAGATGAGTCTTGAATGTGCTCCATCTTCTCAAAACCTGGTCATCGGTACCTGTCTACTGGCGACCTGAGAATACAAGTTATTTTGAAAGCGTAGATCAGCATTAAAGCTGGTGAGTTCATAAGTATTTTAGTGTCATTGTTTGTATAAGTTTGAAGAATGTGTTTGTTGTAAAAGTATGTAAGTTGTGACAACCGTCAAATTTTGGTCAAGTCAAAGTCAAACAAAGTCAACAAGTCAAACCGGTCAACTCCAATAACCCTTGTATGTTAGGGTTTACGTTATGTAATCACTATACGATTCGCTATTTTAATGAGAAAACATCATTTGGAAAGTTCATGTGTTTGATTTTCCTTAGCCTTAACAGTGCTAAACAACGAACCAAAGCGATAAAACACTATTGCACAATCATCGGGATTGTGTACGACACTAAAACACGGTTTAACGGGGTTTACGAACCTTGCGTTGTGAAGCCGGACACTCAAATTAATCACAAACGAAACCTCTCTAAATCGTTTTCATTCTATCTCTTTCTATTTGAAATCTCTCCCAAATCTCTCCCAAATCTCTCTCCGAAACTCTCTCAAAAGTTACTTTAACTTTTTGTAATCATTTGGGTCATCTCGACCCTTAACCGGGTCAAAAACCACTTGAAACGGGGTAAAAAGAGTAAAATAACCTTAAGGAACCAAAACCCTCCTATTAGAAGCGAAAACTCTCATGAGAAGCCTCTCAGGACCGAAGCCTCTCAGGACCGAAGCCTCTCATGAGAAGCCTCTCAGGACCGAAGCCTCTCATTAGAAGCCTCTCAGGACCGAAGCCTCGCAGGACCGAAGCCTCTCATTAGAAGCCTCTCAGGACAGAAGCCTCGCATGAGAAGCTTCTCAGACAGCCATGCGAGAGGTCTCGCAGACGGCCCCTTTTTACCGGTTTTTCGACTACGACTTCGTTTTAACTCCGTTTTTCATTATTTTAACGTGGGATTTTCACCCAAAACTTTATTTTATAAACTAAGGCCCCAAAATATATAAATCTCCAGGGTTTTTATAAAAATATATTAAAAGAATTAGTGGTTGAACTAATTATTGAGGGAATATTTGCTTTTCCTTAATTTATGGCAAAAGCAAACCACCACCACCTCACTCTACGATCAGCCACTCTTTCCCACTACCCCTTGTCTCCTTAGTGGACCTTTACACCCAATCTCCAGCTCTTCCCACATTCTAAGAGCTGGAGGATTGATCCTCTCTCCTCATTCTCCATAAAGTTCTTTCATTCTACACTTAGCAACCAAAGGACACTCTCCAAAATTCTCTCATCTTTTCTCTCAACTTCAAGAACTTCAAGGCTTTCTTCAGGGATTTCTTTCTTCAATTAGTAAGTATCTTCATCATTCATATAATTATTACACTCCATTCTACTCAAATCATTGATATCTTACACAAATTCCATCTTATTCGGTGTTAGATTCTTGAATCATCAAGACATCTTCTTAGTGTTCTTGGGTTGAATACTTCCTCTCTCTCACTTTCATCTACTGAAACCACATAAGGTGAGTTCATACCCCTACATTTACATGTTTTTCTTAAGTTTTAAGGGGGGAATACAAGTAAAATCATCAAGAACACAATTAAACTTTTTCTATCAGATTACATCAGAAAAGATGAACTTCGATCACGGACTGTTTTGGTCAACTTAAATATTTTAGTTTTCAAAACTGTTCCAGGAGCAAGTAGTTCAAACTCTTAGCTTTAAAATGGCTACTTGCACATCTCCATATGATGTTTCTACCATTTATGGTGATTTTTACAAAACTGCCTGTCATTTCAGAGGCAAACCCGGACCAGTCTGTGATTATGAATATTTTCACCTCTGTTAGAGATCACTAAAAATCATGATAAAATTTACGAACAAACTAGACTCATATTCCAAACTCTCAGAATTTGCGGATTTGGATTTAGAGCCTTGATGATTTTTCTATAAATTTTCTAAGAACAGTAACAGAAACTGTATTCAACGAAAAGTTGCTGTCAATTTCATTTCACCTTGTAACATGTTGAGCAAGGTGTATATCTTTATGTGATTATATGTTATTGCAATATATGACATTTTATCTTAATATTTAGACACACATCAGTTTACAAATGGATTTGGACATATAAAATATAAAGAATAACAAGTGATTATAATCAAAGTACAACCGATACATTCAAACATTTAATAAACTATTTTGAATATAGTTTGCATACATTACTACGTACTACCCTTGGTTGATAAACTATAATAGGTATAGTTTATGATACATTACATAACACATACATTTAAAAAAGGGTACATTTATACAAAGGATATTTTCATTAAGCAAGGTACGGCCATACGGTACCAAGTTTTCATAACACGTAATTCCGTTAATGACTTTGTGAGACATTTACTTCAAATTACCATTAAGTCCTGTATTGTAACCAGAGTCTCCTTGAGGGAGAGCGTGATAGTTGTGTATAGATCTATATTGGGTTTGACAAACCCACACCTAAACTGCATGCAACAGTTAGACCGATAGGTCTGGGGTGACAAATGTCATAACATTTCCCACGCCTGAAGAACGTCGTTTTAGGCAACCTTGGTCATAGTATAGTTATAATAAACTCACATAAAGTATTAATAAACATTGGAATTTACGGGAACTTTATTAAAATTTAACGAGTTTATGTCGATTTAAACTTGCATTGTTTTACTATAAATATGACAAATTACTTGTACATTTCGGTCTTTGGGTTTTAAGACTACATTTACACATTAAGTAAAATATTGGATTTTCTAACACAAATACTACTTTTACAAACGAAAGGCTTTTAATAATACCAAACAAAAGCTTATGAACTCACCAACCTTTGTGTTGACACTTTTTCAAACAACTTGTATTCTCAGGAAATCATTAAACAGGTAACCAAGTGCTTTTGAGGATGGGGCGCTAAGGCGTCTACTATTTCATATTTTGTCAACATATTGTAATTGATTCGTAAACATGTAACTCATACAATGATGTCACTTTTTCAATTATATATATGTTGGTTGTGTTTGCTTTAATTACTATTACAATTGTTGTTATGATACTATACATGAAGTCCTCCACCCCCGGACGTTTCCGCCATCCTTGGTTTGGGGTTGTGACAGATTGGTATCAGAGCACAGTTTATAGTGAATTAAGTATATCAAACCACATAAGATATACAAACTATAAACACAATTGGGACTAATAGTCTCTGATTTGTGCATTTTTCAAATAAATATACTCTTAGAAAATAAATGATTTTCTTGATTAAAGTATACATACATACATTACATGCTCGCATGGTATCATAACTAGCGAAAACATAAAGCAAAAGAAGAATAGTTGAACATTTTGAGTATGCCTTAGTATATGTGGATTAAATATGGGAAGGATATAGCCTGATCAACTATATCTGTCCGGGAATTGACTTGCATATACCGGAGGATGGTCAGGATGGGCAACAAATCTAACAAACCTAATAACATACTACAAAGGATACTTTAAGAACTCAAAACTAAACATTTACAAATACTATAGGAGTATTTTGTGTTACTATAATAAATTATCTGAGAATTAAATAGGTCTTTATTTATAGATCAATAGCTGCTAAGTGGATGCGCTAAGGTCATATGTAACTAAGATGCTATAGACTTAGAATCTATGTATCTTTGTTTCACTTCCTGTCCTTGTTTGGTTGTGGTCTTGGAGTTAGGGTCATCTATTCGAAGGACTATTATATCCTAATCACATATGACTGGTATGCACTTTGCAACTAATTAAGTAACCGATAAAGATCATTTTAAAATATAATATATTAATTATGTCCCGACTAAATTAGTATATGTGAAACTTTTACAAACAGTCATATACTTGGAAACAAGGAAACTCAAATAAAATATTTTATACTTTCATTTTACCTCATAACCCAATGTATTGGGTCAATTAAAAGTATAAAATCGTATGTATCGTAAATATACCGGAAAACAACGTAATAATATACTTTATGTATAAAAGATTTCTCTTCCTATAAATATACTTTTACTAAAAGTACATTGGTTTACGACTTATGACAGAACCATGCCGCCAAGGAGAAGACCAAGACCTTCCGGCAACACAGCAACACCTCCTCCGCCGCTGCCTCCACAGTTTGATCCTGCGATGTTCCAGGCTGCAGTAACAGCAGCCGTAGCGGCCGCAATATCGCAGATAGGGACAAACGGAGCTGGTGGTTCTGGATCGGGTGCTACAAGCTCTAACCACGGAGACAGTACGTGGCGTGCAAGAGAGTGTTCCTACAAAGACTTCACCAATGGCAAACCCGACAACTTCAATGGGAGCGGGGGAGTCATCACTTTAATGCAATGGTTTGAAAAGACCGAAGTAGTCTTTCAGGTGTGCTCTTGCCCCGAAGCGAGCAAAGTTAAGTTCGCAGCCTTCACTTTCACCGGCCGGGCCCTTACTTGGTGGAACTGCCGGATTAATTCACTTACTCTCGAAGTGGCTAGCTCCATAACCTGGGCAGAACTAAAAACGTTGATGATGAAGGAGTACTGCCCGAGAGGTGAGATTCAAAAGCTGGAACAAGAACTTTGGAACCTCAGGATGACGGGCTCCGACCTTGAAACCTACACCACCCGATTCAATGAATTGGCTCTCCTCTGCCCAACAATGGTTACTCCGGAGGAGAAAAAGGTGGAACGATACCTTTGGGGACTGTCTCCCCAAGTGCAAAGTAGTGTCCTGGCTTCAAGGCCAACTACTTTTGATAGTGCCAGGGAGCTGGCACAACAACTTGTTGACCACCGAGCCGGTCATAATACTACAACCACCACCACTGATCAATCAAAAGGGGGAAACAACAAAAGGAAGTTCTGGAACCAAAAAAAGAGCCAACCAGCACAGGACCCCGCTAAGAAGCAACAAATTGTTGCTGTCCATGCTGCCACTAATGCTGCCACTACTGCACCACCGAAGGCATATGCTGGAACCCTACCCAAGTGCAACAAGTGCAACTTTCACCACAATGGTGCTTGTAGGGAGATGCACTGTAACAACTGCGACAGGAAGGGGCACACTGCTCGTTTCTGTAAAGCGCCGGCTCGACCAATCAACCAAGTCGCCAGTACGGGGGCAACCCGAACCTGCTACAACTGTGGAGACGCAGGTCACTTCAAAAGAAACTGCCCCAAAGCACAAGCCCCTAATGCTGGTGGAGTAGGAAGAGTCCTGGCAATAGGACATGGGGAAGTAGTCGAGGATCCCATGGTGGTTACCGGTACGTTTCTCCTCAATAACTCTTATGCATGCGTACTATTCGATAGTGGAGCGGAGAGGAGTTTCGTGAGCCACCAATATAAACAATTACTTGAACAAAATCCCCAATCACTAAAGGATACTTATGTAGTAGAAATGGCAAATGGGAAAGTAGAACGCACTAGCGATATATACTCAGAGTGTACTCTCACTCTAGACAACCATACATTTAAAATTGACCTGATGCCGGTCACCATAAAAAGCTTCGACGTAATCATCGGGATGGATTGGTTAGTTCCTCACCGTGACGACATTCTATGTTACGAAAGGGCCGTTCGCCTCAATCTACCAAATGACGAAACCCTTCTCATCTATGGTGACAAACCTAGTGCGAATTTACAAATCATCTCATGCATCAAAGCCCAAAAGTATCTTCGGAAGGAGTACCACGCCTTCTTGGCCCACGTAGTAGACAAGAAACAAGACGTGAAAGACATCAAAGACATCCCCGAAGTGTGTAACTTCCCGGATGTGTTCCCAGAAGATCTTCCTGGTGTACCACTCGCACAACAAGTCGATTTCAGAATTGACTTAGTACCCGGAGCTACCCCCGTAGCCAGAGCTCCATACCGCCTCGCACCAATAGAAATGCAAGAGTTGTCCAGTCAGTTGAACGAGCTTTTGAGCAAAGGGTTCATCAGACCAAGCTTCTCACCTTGGGGAGCACCAGTCCTTTTTGTAAAGAAGAAGGACGGATCCTTTCGCATGTGCATCGACTATCGGGAACTAAACAAACTCACCATCAAGAACCGATATCCTCTACCCCGAATCGACGACCTTTTCGACCAACTCCAAGGAGCAAATTTCTTCTCAAAGATCGACCTAAGGTCAGGTTACCATCAGCTACGAGTTCAAGAAGAAGATATTCCCAAAACTGCATTCAGAACTCGCTATGGGCACTACGAGTTTGTGGTGATGTCCTTCGGTTTAACAAACGCACCTGCGGTATTCATGGACCTAATGAATAGAGTGTGTCGACCCTACCTAGACAAGTTTGTAATCGTATTCATCGACGATATCTTGATCTACTCGCGAAGCGAAGAAGAGCATCGCCTATATCTACGCCAAGTGCTAGAGACACTAAGAGCGGAGAAGCTTTATGCTAAGTTCTCTAAGTGTGAATTCTGGATTAGAGAAGTGGATTTCCTTGGCCATGTGGTAAGTGAGAAAGGCATACATGTGGATCCCTCCAAAATCAAGGCAATCGAGAATTGGTCAGCACCCAAGACGCCAACCGAAATTCGACAATTCCTTGGGCTTGCTGGCTACTACCGAAGATTTATACAAAACTTCTCCAAGATTGCGAAACCACTCACCACCTTGACGCAGAAAGCTGTGATATTCAAGTGGGAAAATAAACAAGAAACTGCTTTCCAAACATTAAAACAAGCCCTATGCAGCGCACCGATCTTGTCTCTCCCAGAGGGAACCGAGGACTTCGTAGTGTACTGTGATGCTTCAAATCAAGGCCTCGGATGTGTGCTCATGCAGAGAGGGAAGGTTATCGCGTATGCATCAAGACAGCTTAAGACGCACGAGGTTAATTATACTACGCACGACCTGGAATTAGGAGCAGTAGTATTCGCTTTGAAGATCTGGAGACACTACCTCTACGGCACGAAATGCACTATCTTCACTGATCATAAAAGTCTTCAGCATATCCTCAATCAGAAAGAGCTCAACATGCGACAGAGGAGATGGGTAGAGTTGCTGAATGACTACGAGTGCGAAATTCGTTATCATCCGGGCAAGGCCAATGTAGTGGCCGATGCTCTAAGGAGGAAGGAGTACTCGGGCCGACGAGTAAAATCCTTAACAATGACAATCCATTCCCACCTGACCATACAAATCAAGGAAGCTCAACTGGAAGCTTTGAAACCAGAAAAGGTGGCAGGAGAGACATTAAGGGGAATGGATAAAACTTAGAAGTCAAGGATGATGGAGCACGTTATATCATGAACCGGATTTGGACACCGAAGTTCGGTGGACTCCGAGATGTCGTCATGAATGAAGCACACAAGACTCGATACTCCATCCATCCCGGGTCGGATAAGATGTATCTGGACCTCAAGAAATTATACTGGTGGCCGAACATGAAAGCTGAGATTGCTACCTATGTGAGCAAGTGCCTGACTTGCGCCAAGGTCAAAATCGAATACCAGAAACCATCCGGGCTATTACAACAGCCGGATATACCTGAGTGGAAGTGGGAACGAATAACCATGGACTTCATAACCAAGCTGCCTAAGACATCGGGCGGGCTTGACACCATATGGGTAATCGTAGACAGATTGACCAAATCAGCACACTTCCTACCGATAAAAGAAACCGACAAGATGGAGAAGCTGACTAGAACGTACATCAGAGAGATTGTACGACTCCATGGTGTGCCGATATCCATTATCTCCGATAGAGATAGTAGATTTACCTCACGGTTTTGGCAGTCTCTACAAAAATCATTGGGAACTAGGCTTGACATGAGTACGGCCTACCACCCACAAACCGACGGACAGAGCGAACGAACCATTCAAACGTTGGAAGACATGTTAAGAGCTTGTGTGATAGACTTCGGTAAAGCATGGGATACCCATCTACCGCTTATCGAATTCTCCTACAATAACAGCTATCATACTAGCATCAAAGTCGCTCCATTCGAAGCTCTTTACGGTCGTAAATGCAGATCACCCATGTGTTGGGCTGAGGTGGGGGATACACAGCTAGCTAGAGGGCAAGTCTCTAATAGCACCCTCACTGGCCCTGAAATCATAAGGGAAACCACAGAAAAGATCGTTCAAATTCGAGAAAGACTGAAAGCGTCTCGCGATCGGCAAAAGAGTTACGCAGACAAACGACGCAAACCCTTGGAATTCCAGGTGGGTGATCGTGTACTACTAAAAGTTTCCCCTTGGAAAGGAATGATACGATTCGGCAAACGCGGGAAACTAAATCCAAGGTACATTGGGCCATTCGAAATCCTTGCTAGGATTGGGCCAGTAGCATACAAACTTCGATTACCTCAGGAACTCGACAAAGTACATCCCACATTTCACGTGTCGAACCTAAAGAAGTGTTTGTCTGATGAGACACTCGTAATACCACTCGACGAAATTGAAGTTAACGAAAATCTCCACTTCGTGGAGGAACCAGTCGAAATCATGGATCGGGAAATCAAACGAACGAAACAAAGTCGTATTCCCATCGTGAAGGTCCGTTGGAACGCTAAACGAGGACCCGAATTCACCTGGGAACGCGAGGATCAGATGAAACAAAAGTATCCACATCTCTTCCCAAACTCTTGAAATCCCAGTCAAAATGAAAATTTCGGGACGAAATTCCTTCTAACGGGGGGATGATGTGACAACCGTCAAATTTCGGTCAAGTCAAAGTCAAACAAAGTCAACAAGTCAAACCGGTCAACTCCAATAACCCTTGTATGTTAGGGTTTACGTTATGTAATCACTATACGATTCGGTATTTTAATGAGATATCATCATTTGGAAAGTTCATGTGTTTGATTTTCCTTAGCCTTAACAGTGCTAAACAACGAACCAAAGCGATAAAACACTATTGCACAATCATCGGGATTGTGTACGACACTAAAACACGGTTTAACGGGGTTTACGAACCTTGCGTTGTGAAGCCGGACACTCAAATTAATCACAAACGAAACCTCTCTAAATCGTTTTCACTCTATCTCTTTCTATTTGAAATCTCTCCCAAATCTCTCCCAAATCTCTCCCGAATCTCTCTCAAAAGTTACTTTAACTTTTTGTAATCATTTGGGTCATCTCGACCCTTAACCGGGTCAAAAACCACTTGAAACGGGGTAAAAACGGGTAAAATAACCTTAAGGAACCAAAACCCTCCTATTAGAAGCGAAAACTCTCATGAGAAGCCTCTCAGGACCGAAGCCTCTTAGGACCGAAGCCTCTCATGAGAAACCTCTCAGGACCGAAGCCTCTCATTAGAAGCCTCTCATGACCGAAGCCTCTCAGGACCGAAGCCTCTCATTAGAAGCCTCTCAGGACAGAAGCCTCGCATGAGAAGCTTCTCAGACAGCCATGCGAGAGGTCTCGCAGACGGCCCCTTTTTACCGGTTTTTCGACTACGACTTCGTTTTAACTCCGTTTTTCATTATTTTAACGTGGGATTTTCACCCAAAACTTTATTTTATAAACTAAGGCCCCAAAATATATAAATCTCCAGGGTTTTTATAAAAATATATTAAAAGAATTAGTGGTTGAACTAATTATTGAGGGAATATTTGCTTTTCCTTAATTTATGGCAAAAGCAAACCACCACCACCTCACTCTACGATCAGCCACTCTTTCCCACTACCCCTTGTCTCCTTAGTGGACCTTTACACCCAATCTCCAGCTCTTCCCACGTTCTAAGAGCTGGAGGATTGATCCTCTCTCCTCATTCTCCATAAAGTTCTTTCATTCTACACTTAGCAACCAAAGGACACTCTCCAAAATTCTCTCATCTTTTCTCTCAACTTCAAGAACTTCAAGGCTTTCTTCAGGGATTTCTTTCTTCAATTAGTAAGTATCTTCATCATTCATATAATTATTACACTCCATTCTACTCAAATCATTGATATCTTACACAAATTCCATCTTATTCGGTGTTAGATTCTTGAATCATCAAGACATCTTCTTAGTGTTCTTGGGTTGAATACTTCCTCTCTCTCACTTTCATCTACTGAAACCACATAAGGTGAGTTCATACCCCTACATTTACATGTTATTCTTAAGGTTTAAGGGGGGAATACAAGTAAAATCATCAAGAACACAATTAAACTTTTTCTATCAGATTACATCAGAAAAGATGAACTTCGATCACGGACTGTTTTGGTCAACTTAAATATTTTAGTTTTCAAAACTGTTCCAGGACCAAGTAGTTCAAACTCTTAGCTTTAAAATGGCTACTTTCACATCTCCATATGATGTTTCTACTTCTACTCCATTCTATGAAAAGATTATGGATCACACACTACAAGAAAGCAGGCCTTTAATGACACGCAATTTATGATAGGCATTAATTTATGATACGCAAAAGTCTATGACCTAAAAATAATGTCATCTCTATAGAAATTTTAAGGATTTAAGATGCATATTTTTGCGTGCCCTAAAATTAGTATTGAAAAAACACAGAGGGCACATTTTATAAAATGTGTGTCATCTAAACATGTTGTTTTATAATTTTTAATGAAACACGCCTTCTTTAGTAACAACCAGGAAAAGAAATGCCCAAAATTTAGAAAATCCCGCTTTTTTCACTTCCCTCTTTGCCCTAAGTTTTTTTTATGCATCTTCCTTTCTCCCCACACACATAATCGACGATGTATGTCCATGTTCAAGCGATCGCCGTAAAATTGTTGATCTCACCTACGATTGAGTGTTCCCAGTCGCGATCCACCTCCGGTCTACCCTAACTCCATCGATCTACTTCCGGCCGGTTCCCACTTTTTTAAACCTAGAAGGTGATTTAGGGTTCTATGTACTATTTCTTGTCGTTCTCCTCCTTGACCAGGTAATATCATCAATTTGATTTCCTGTATTTTTTAGTTGATCAGTTATTATTTGAGATTTGGGATGTTTTTGGAAGCCAAACTGATTATATGTTGGTAGTCGACAGGTTGAGTCAAAGCTGAAGGAGACAACTATGAGGCTTGGACTTTTCCCCACTGGTTGACTTTTAAACTTTGAATTTTTCTGCTTATAATCAAGGATTTGTTTTTAATAGATTATTTATAAGCTAAATACTTGAGTAATCCAATTGACTGTGATGATCCTTGAAGTTTTTAAGCACATTTCACTTGATTGATTTCAGGTAATTTTTAGAGCTCTTGATGTACCTGTAAAAAATGTGGTGTCTTCGTATTCACTTGAACGTACAAGATCATAGGATATTTTGGACTTGATTTTCGATTATTTAGATGTTTTGGAGAAGGAAGATGAAAGGTCTATTTCCAAGCCATTTCAAGAACTTGTGTACTTCATCTGTACATTGTAGTCCAACATTTGCAAGCATATGGCCAAAGAAGAAGAGTAGGTATGACACACATTCTTGCTTTTCCTAATTTGTGGGGATTATGAGCATTTGTCCTTAGATCCCATTTTCATATGTACGATTATGCTGCATAGATACAATCACAAGGACCAGAAAGTCGAAATCCAATGAACTTGAGCAAACCGTAGAGACCAAATGATTTTTTCAACTTTTTAAATTATTTGGACTACTATGATTCAGTTATAAAAATAAGAACTTGTGTATTGGTAGAAGATCAAACTGCTTGGTTGAAGGTTGTAGAGAATACTGCAAGTGCTCAAAAGAAGTTAGAAAAATGTTACAGAAGGTGAGCTTGATATTGTTCATTATTATCATATCATTGCAAACAGACAAACCCAAAATGTTTACGGTAAAGAGGGTAGGATGTTAGACTTGGAAAACTTACCAACTTGACCGATATGTGAGTATACATAGTACATACATCTTGTAAACGTATCAATGTATAAATATAATGGATTGAAATTCTAACTTTTGTTACTTGCAATTTCAGGAGGATAAGTGACAATAATTTCATTGGAAAGATACCAGACTTCATTGGCAACTAGACACAAATTCAGAAACTGTAAGCACATTTTATTTATTTTGTTGGAGGTTTCTTTTGGTTTCTAGAGATGTATTAATCTAAAAGATGTCAATATTTTTGTTTTTAATAATGCATGCATCTACAAGGTTGTTCTCTTGAGGGGCCAATTCCTTCTAGCATCTCTATGTTAACAAAATTAAATGATCTGTATGCAATTCTTTTTTACCTTTTTTCCTCTCTGAATGTACAAACTTACTGATTCCTTTATCTAATATATCCAACATGAAAAATATTTAATATTACTCTTGTGTTACAGAAGTATCAGTGACTTGAAAACTACAAGGTCTGGTTTCCCACAACTGCAAAAAATGGAAGATCTGAGTAAATTGTGAGTTTTTGATTATTTTTATAATAAACCAATCGTATTAGTATTGAAGTGAAAATATTAAATATTAATTAGAATATGTATGAAGCTGTTGGTGAGGATTTCTGGTTCGCTACGTGATGTAACAGTACAACTTTTGAGGGGTAAGAAGTAAGAACCATATTAAACTTTTATTTCTATTAATTTTGTTTCTCATTCTCTTGCATATTTTACTCTTTTAAGCAAACGACTTGAAGGAACAAGGATCACTCTAGGTAAAATGTAATCTCTTGCCTTAATTGGCTTTTATTTATGAGGTGAGTCATCAGGATTGTTGCTTATGTGGCACAGGGGGGAATGTGGATTTGACTTTGCAATAAGAACACTATGTACACCTGCTAGACGGGAAGATTTTGATGCAGAAATGACAGTAGCTTGGGAAGTAAGTATTCTTTTGAAAATATTGTTGGGTTTTGAGCATTCTAACACTTCCTAAGTGTACATGCAACCCTATTAAACCTTGGATCTATGTTTGTCTAAGATACATGCAAAATATTATTTTCCAAGGTTTATAACCTATCTAGCATGGCATGGGGTACTTTTAACCATAAAAGAACTAGATGAATTACATACCTTTTGTTGATTGTTGATTCCTTGGAGTTTGAGAGCCAAGCACCAATAATGTGAATGCCTTAAATGGAAATCACAAATCACCACAAACTTGGAAAAGATGTATGAGAGAGTATACTAACTCTTGATTTTGGCCACCACACTTACACACACATTAGTGTCTTTTTCATGCAACATAAGCCTGTTTATATAGTGTACATGGTTAGGGTGAAACCCTAATAACCCATGTCTTTTCCTCTTCCAAGGATCCATGGGTAAAAGCTCTATGGATCATCCATGGACTTCCATATAAGCTTAGCCCATTCCAAATGAGTGTTAGCCCACACCATATAAATATAATAGCCCATGATTTAATTAGTCTTCCTTTTAATCACTAAATTAATTCATAATTAATTCAAGATTAAAACTAATTAAGTAACATGACTTTATATTAATATATTATAACTTATAATATATTAATAAATCGTAAGTATACAACTCTCATAAAATTATCCATAACTAGTTCGGGTGAAGTGCAACCCAAATGGACCATGCCGGGTCGGGTCAAGTATATACCAAATAAGTTATGGACTTAGACACCATATCCAACAGACTCCCACTTGGATAAGTCTAATAACTGTATTTGCCTATATTACTTCAGGAACCAACCGACAATCGTAGCTCTCGAAAACTCTTGTGAACTATGAAGCGCCATTTTAGATAAGTGATCATATAGCCCTCTGTTCTCATGATATCAGCCGGACAAATACATGGAACAATGTCTTACTTATTGTCTAGCAGTTGTTTCTCGATTTCCGATTTGTTTGACAAAGAACTTAACTGAACACATCAATTTAGTTCTGACCGGGCCCGATACATGGGTCAACACAAAATCATCGAGGGGCCCAGAGATCGCTTCTATTTCTAGAAGGAACATATAAACTTCGACTCATATGCTTGTTCTACTACTTGTTGAATTGTACACAAAGGCACGTTTTATAACATCAAGTTACTGATGCGTTTACGTGCAATCAATGCACAACCAATTCATAGGTAACAACTCATATCTCTAGGTTTGAAGACTTATATGATATTATCGTCTCACGATCACTCGAGATAAATTCCATGAAGTGATACAAGTGAGCGTGGGTTTATTCCAATACTCATAACTTATGAGCACTCATGAACGTTGTAGCAACCATTGCTATGTCTAAACACCTTTAGCCATCTACAAACCCAATTCATGACAATCTTGATTCATACCTACTTCCGACGTATGACCGATTGTGGAGGTTTGAATAAATTAATTATTCTGGAAGTCAAAACATGCAAAACTGAAACAATAGTAAATAATTGACAATGATAGTAACACTTTACTCATAAATAAATCACACATTTTATTCATCATCAAACGTCGATTACATTTTACAAGTTTCAGAAAAATTATCTAATCTGTAAAACTAATATCCTCTCTCAGCCCGATGCGCCTCGCATGCTGCAAATGCTTAACCCTCGTCAGTCCCTTCGTAAGGGGATCTGCAGGGTTCTCATCTGACGATACCCTCTTTGCTACGAGGAGTTCTTCTTCTATCTTGTGTCTTATGAAGTGATATTTTCTGTCAATGTGTCAGGATCTGCCATGATCTCTCGGTTCCTTGGCTAAGGCAACCGCACTATTGCTGTCACAGAAAATCTCCATAGGTTCCTTAATGGCTGGTACAACTCCAAGGTCTCCGATGAAGTTCCTCAGCCATATCGCCTCCTTTGCCGCTTCACTCGCTGCTATGTACTCTGATTCACAAGTCGAATCAGCTAGAGTCTCTTGTTTGGAACTCTTCCAAGTGATTGCCCCTCCATTTAAGGTAAAGACCCAGCCCGACTGAGAGCGGAAGTTATCCCTATTAGTCTGAAAGCTAGCATCACTATACCCTACTACTCTCAAGTCATCACTCCCACCAAGGGTAAGGATCCAATCCTTAGTCCTCCGCAGGTACTTGAGAATATTCTTTACCGCAGTCCAATGAGCCTTGCCAGGGTTCCCCTGATATCTGCTGACCATGCTCAAAGCGAAGGCCACATCAGGACGGGTACAAGTCATAGCATACATGATCGAACCAACAGCGGAAGCATAAGGTAATCGACTCATCTCAGCTATCTCATCTTCTGTACTCGGGCTCTGAGCCTTGCTCAGTTTGGCATTGCTTTGGATCGGTAATTCTCCTTTCTTGGAATTCTGCATGTTGAACCTTTTCAACACCTTATCCAAGTAGATACTATGACTAAGTCCAATTAGTCTTTTACTCCTTTCTCTTAATATCCTTATCCCTAGGATATAGGTAGCTTCTCCAAGGTCCTTCATAGCAAAGCACTTCCCAAGCCAGGACTTAACCTCCTGCAAGGTTGGGATGTCATTTCCTACGAGTAGTATGTCATCCACATACAGTACCAAAAAGCTAACTATACTCCCACTAGCTCTGACATACACGCAGGACTCATCTTCACTTCTTGAGAAACCAAACTCTTTGACCTTCTCATCGAAACAAAGATTCCAACTTCGAGATGCTTGTTTCAATCCATAAATGGATTTCTCAAGCTTGCACACTCTATTGGGGTACTCTGCACTGACAAAACCTTCTGGCTGATTCATGTAAACATCCTCAGCCAACTTTCCGTTAAGGAAAGCGGTTTTGACATCCATTTGCCATATTTCATAATCATGAAATGCAGCAATGGCTAGCATAACCCTAATAGAGTTAATCTTTGCTACTGGTGAAAAGGTTTCATCATAATCAATACCCTGAGTCTGAGTAAACCCCTTCGCAACCAGTCGAGCCTTTTAAGTGTGCACCTTCCCATCCATGTCGGTCTTCTTCTTGAAGATCCATTTGCACCCGACTGTCTTACGGCCTGGTACATTGTCAACCAAGTTCCAAACTTGATTGTCATACATGGACTGTATCTCGCTGTCCATAGCCTCCTTCCATTTAGCAGACTCTGGGCCTGCCATGGCTTCCTTAACACTGTTAGGTTCATCCAGATTTACCAGTCTACTGTCACTGATAAATGTATCACCTTCCGTAGTAATATGAAATCCATAATAAAACTCAGGTGTGTTCCTAACCCTTGTGGAACGCCTCGGAGGTACAGACTCATCAGCTGGATCAACAGGAGTTTCCTCCTCGGGTTGATTGCTAGTATTTGAGGTTCCTTCACCAATTGACTCTTGAATTTCTTCAAGGTCAATTTGCCTCCCACTGTCTCTTTGGCTTATAAATTCTCTCTCTCGAAAGACTCCTCTCCTAGCCATAAAGACCACATTCTCACTGGGTCTGTAGAAGAGGTAACCAAAGGATTTTTGTGGGTAGCCGATGAAAATACACCTTTCATTTCGAGGTTCGAGCTTGTCATGAGTTTCGCGCCTCACGAAAGCCTCGCAACCCCAAATCTTGATATGGTCCAAATTGGGAACTTTCCCAGTCCACATTTCATGAGGTGTTTTGGCAACCTTCTTTGTAGGGACTAGATTAAGGATGTGGGCGGCAGTCTCTAAGGCATACCCCCAAAAAGAGATTGGTAGCGAAGCTCGACTCATCATAGAGCGAACCATGTCCAACAAAGTTCGATTGCGCCTCTCAGCTACACCATTCAGCTGTGGTGTCCTGGGAGGTGTCAATTGTGAGACAATCCCACACTCCTTAAGATAGTCGAGGAACTCAGTACTAAGATACTCACCACCTCGATCGGATCGAAGCATCTTAATGTTCCTACCCAATTGATTTTCTACTTCCTGTTTAAACTCTTTAAACCTTTCAAAAGTTTCTGACTTATGTTTGATTAAGTAGACATAACCATATCTACTAAAATCATCAATAAAAGTCACATAATAGCGATTAGCATCCCTTGTGGCGGTTTTGAATGGTCCACATACATCAGTATGTATAAGGTCCAACAAACCCTCACCCCTTGCACAAGTACCAGTGAAGGGTGATTTTGTCATTTTTCCAAGTAGACAAGACTCACAACTATCATCCGACTTGAGGTCGAACGACTCCAAGACTCCATCCTTTTGGAGCTGGCCTATGCGTTTCTTGCTTACATGTCCAAGACGACAATGCCACAAAGATGCTTTATCCAAGCTAGTAAAAGAATCAATACATAACACATTATTTCCTAAATTATCTATAACCGATACAGCTTCATACACACCATCACAAGGTAATGCTTTAAAATAAAGAACATTATTAAAGAAAGCATTAATACTACCAACTTCATTATCAAAAGAAAAGGTAAAACCTTGTTTGTACAAAGCATGAAAGGAAATAATATTCCTCGCCATTTCAGACGAGTACACACATTTATTCAAATCTAACTTTAACCCACTATCTAGCAACAAAGTATAAACTCCAATCTTGGTAACAGGTGCAACCTTCTTGTTCCCCATGATTAAGTTTATCTTTCCGTGCTCCACATCCTCACTTCTTCTTAGGCCCTGCAAGTCACAACAGATGTGAATACCACAACCTGTATCAAGAACCCAAGAATTAGAATATGGTGAGTTATTAGACAATATAGTGTAAATACCTGCATGGGATGGTTTCACTTTCCCATCCTTGACATCCTGCAAGTATTTTGGGCAGTTTCGCTTCCAGTGCCCCTTATTTTGACAGTAGAAGCATTCAGCATCCTTAGGGATGGCAGAAGGAGTGATAGAACCACCTTTGGTTCCAGATGAGGAGCCTTCAAGGGACTTTCCCTTGGTACCCTTCGAAGGGTGCTTCCTTTTCTTCCCTTTGCCTTGCCCGATAGCCAAAACAGGGGTAGTAGTAGGAGTAGGAGTAGCAACCGACTTACTCTTAAGACCACTTTCGGCAGTCTTCAGAAGTCCTTGAAGCTTACTGAGTGTGACTTCCTCCTTGTTCATGTGGTATGTCATACGAAATTGATCATAACACGATGGCAAGGAGTGCAAAATGATATCAATTGCCAACTCCTCAGGGAAGTTCACATTCAGTTTCATTAGACGGTCCACATACCTTTGCATTTTCTGCATGTGGCTCGTGATTGGTTCGCTATCCTTCATACGGGTAGTGATCATGGAGGAGATTTTTTCATACCGCTCTTGACGAGCACTCTGATGGTACCTTTCCATCAGATCCTGATGCATCTCAAAAGGGTAATAGTCCTCATAGGACTTTTGGAGTTCAGCTGTCATGGTGGCCATCATGATGCATGCCACCTTGGTGGCATCTCTTTCATGTGCCTGATACTCAGCGACCTCCTCAGGAGTAGCAGTGGACTCATCAAGCTCCTTTAGCTCCTTATCGAGGACATATTCCTTGTCCTCATAACGAGTAACCATCCTGATGTTCCGGATCCAATCCATGAAGTTGGAACCATCAAAGATGACCCTCCCACAAAGGTTCATGAGGGAAAAGGAGCCAGTAGGGTTAGAGCCTGAAGCTTTGTTGTTGGAAGACATCTGAAAAGAAGAAAACAAGTTTAGATTAGGTATATGTCGAATCCTTAATAATACACCCAAATGTAATATTAAGGCTAGGATCCAACACAATATATTATAACTTAGAAGAGGGATGCCGTAATCTAAGCTATAACATATTTGAAGGTAGGTGAATGACGATTCACCAATTTCCACTATGAAAACGAAATGAATTATTAGGTTTAATTGGTTTTTGAAATTCCTAGATTCTTTTGAGATTCATTGAACTTTTCAATGGCATGTTTCAATCTCGATTGTGCCCTTCAAGTTTTGTGACTGGGATGCCGAGGATCACAAAACAAGGTGTGAATAACCATGCAAATTCACTTGGTACCCTTAATATTATCACCTAATCAATGTGCCGGTTAACCACACACGCTCCACCGATCTATGATAAACATTAAGTCACCCTTCGTGATCCTTACTAGTCCAAGTTAGTGTGCCGGTTAACCACACACGCTCCACCAACGACTTGGTAAGGTACAAAGTGTGAATTTCATGGGTTAGCACCATATTCACATTTTCCTAAAGTAACTAAGATTGGGAATTTATAAAAGGTTTAGTTACTTTATAATATTCATCATACTTTTAATGAGAATTTATAAGTCTTTGTCCTACCCGTTCGGCTAACGACCCTCCACCAGTCAAGCAAGCGGTGGGTGAGAGTGGACACCCATTAAGTTGCCATTTTATAGGCAACAACCTTATACCCACCTTATAGACTGGCTTAGTGAATGAGGCGTACTAGCGGTAAGACGACTTTAATCTTATACCTATATATAATAATTAACCATTAATGTTATAAATAGTATAAGGGTTGAATTTTAACTTTTAAAACTCTAAGGGTTTGGAATTAAAGTATATTAAAGTGTGTGTAACTTTACAAATTCCAAAACTTGACGACAAGTTTTGAAACTATTCAAAACTTTTCATTTCATAACTTATGAATTAAAGGTTCATAAAAATGAAGACTCTTCATTTCCATGTAACTTATGTGTTTTAAGTGTGTGTTTAAAAGAAGTGACATTTGGATATCCATAACTTGAGGACAAATTATGGACTCCATTAAAACACATAAATGATGAAGAATTAATCCTAAACAATTCAACAAATAATTCCTATCATCTTCTAAATTCATAAGAACATGAACATGATCATCAAAGTTTCAAGAATTATATGAACACATACAAAGCATGAAATTTTGATATAAGCTATTGTAAATGGATTAGAACAACCATTACACCAACTAAAACAAGTTTTAAAACACCAAAACAGTTTAGGGTAATGTTTCTAGTCCATTTCCAGCAGCAAAAGTCGAAAATCTGCACGAACCTACTCGCCGAGTAGGATGAGTTTACTCATGAACTCGGCGAGTCCCCCCATGGACTCGGCGAGTTCATCAGGCAGACAGCAAAAAATTCGACTTTTTTCACTATTTTGCATCAAGTATCAAACAAACAAGCCTAGGCTCTGATACCACTGTTGGGTTTTGAGCATTCTAACACTTCCTAAGTGTACATGCAACCCTATTAAACCTTGGATCTATGTTTGTCTAAGATACATGCAAAATATTATTTTCCAAGGTTTATAACCTATCTAGCATGGCATGGGGTACTTTTAACCATAAAAGAACTAGATGAATTACATACCTTTTGTTGATTGTTGATTCCTTGGAGTTTGAGAGCCAAGCACCAGTAATGTGAATGCCTCAAATGGAAATCACAAATCACCACAAACTTGGAAAAGATGTATGAGAGAGTATACTAACTCTTGATTTTGGCCACCACACTTACACACACATTAGTGTCTTTTTCATGCAACATAAGCTTGTTTATATAGTGTACATGGTTAGGGTGAAACCCTAATAACCCATGTCTTTTCCTCTTCCAAGGATCCATGGGTAAAAGCTCCATGGATCATCCATGGACTTTCATATAAGCTTAGCCCATTCCAAATGAGTGTTAGCCCACACCATATAAATATAATAGCCCATGATTTAATTAGTCTTCCTTTTAATCACTAAATTAATTCATAATTAATTCAAGATTAAAACTAATTAAGTAACAGGACTTTATATTAATATATTATAACTTATAATATATTAATAAATCGTAAGTATACAACTCTCATAAAATTATCCATAACTAGTTCGGGTGAACTGCAACCCAAATGGACCATGTCGGGTCGGGTCAAGTATATACCAAATAAGTTATGGACTTAGACACCTTATCCAACAAATATAATAAGTATAATCACAATGTATGCAAAAATAAAAGAAAAATTTTAATGGACAGGTATTGTGTAACGCGTATTGTGGTGAGACATATGGATCAAATGACTTTGGTACCCTCGAAAATATTAGAGAAGCAATCTTAAGGATGACTTATTACTGGTAATAGCAATTCCCAATAATGTTTTTTAATTTCATGATTAAAAAAATGTTATACTAGTATAATATATGTGATATGTAATTGTAATTGTAGGTACAACTACATGCCACTTTCAAGGGGGTCTGTTGTTGTGGATTTTCTAGTGATGCTTGGGTTGCTTCTGGCTGCTAACATGGAGTTCACAGGGAACATTTCCGAAGGTGTTCAAGTGGATTGGGATGCCATTATGAGTTTGAGCCCTAATTCTTTCATGGAATTTGTAAAGATCTGGTTGTATCCATCTTTCAAGGTCACTCCAATATGGAAAGACATTCCTGATGTATCCTCAACTCTCGAGACCACTGGTTCAGTTGTTGTAGCACTTAGCTCATATTCCACCTAGAAAAGGTACAACTACTTTTCTTCATCTCCAAATAATTTACAACTTTTTGAAGTTTTCATAACATTTTAGGTTTGATTAATTTGGTATTTTGTGGTTGATTGATTAGTTTTCAAAACCAAAGGAATTGAGGCAAAATTGATTCAAGATATGCGCAAAGTGTTAGTAGTTAAGTTTGTTTTACTTTGTTTGTAGTTGTTGTATGATTACCTTTCTAACCCTTGTGCTTTACATTTCATATCAAAGCTACCTTCATAGTTGGAAAAATCATCAAAAAGAATGCCATGTACATGCAAAACATGAACACTTATAACCATTGTACTTAAGTTTGCTTTTATATAAAGTGTGAAACATGATGTTATAAATGTAATTAATAATAATAATTTACTTGTTTTTGTTATTATTTTTAGGGATATGAAACCAAATAATATGTTGATAGGACCTTGTGGACAACTGAAACTTGCAGATTTTGGTTTGGCACGTGTATTTGGTAGTCCTGACAGAAGGTTCACCCACCAGGTATTATTTTTTCATTCAATTTTATGAAAATACTAAATGAAAAAAAAAACATTTTTTTTAAAATAATTTCTGAAAGCAAGCTTCACATCTCTTGTGAGATATTGTTTCTATTTTACTTAATGAATACAAGACTTAACTTTTTAGTTTTTACAAATTACCTCTTATTTCTTTTTCTTCCATATCTCCAACTGTGCCTTGTTTTTCTAATATTTTCTAGAAATCATTTATATTTTAATATTTTATAACATAGATTGATGATGCTTGAAGCCTTTCTGAATACTTATGTGTTGATGATGAAAACAGGTATCATGTGGAAACAGAAGCATAACAATAAGAAGTAGAAACAAGAAGGTGTCCCTTAATAACAATGTAGTATTAGGTTATATAGTTAGGGAAAACCTCTTACTAACAATGTACATTCAGATCCCCTTAATACCAATGTATTATAATTTTTTGACATGATGTTATTGGATGAAATTGATTGTTTTGGTATATATTTGTATCCATATTTGTATATTATGCGTGAATGAGTATCGTAAAGACGCGTCATAAATGTATATCGTAAATGGTTGCTTAAGTTTATGACACGCAAATGGATGTCATCTTCATTTATGACATGGGATTTAATGATACACAATGTGTGTCCTAAACCCACGTCGTAAGGTTACGACACGCAAATGTGTGTCATCTTCCTTTATGACAGGGCCTTCCTTGACACGCAATGCGTGTCGTAAATGCGTGTCGTAACTGGGCATCGTAAATACGTGTCGTAAATAGACGACGCGCAAAAGTGTGTCGTCTTTCGTTATGACAGGGCCTTCCTTGACACGCATTTACGTGTCATAAAAGGCTGTTTTTGTAGTAGTTACATGTTCATAACTACGATTTTGATAATGATTGTGGTAGGATTTCACCCAAAAACAACATGCATGTTGCAAATGGTGAAATCCCATGATCCAAACCGATGTCAAAATGAAAGTAAACCACTTTTACACTAATTTTGATGGAAAAATCACAACATGAACCAAATATTTCCTTCAAAACTAATTTTTAAACCTTCCAAACACATGCATGGTCTTAAACCAACATGCTTGTGTTGATCTTCAAGCATAATATGCTTGATGATGAAAGTATGTTGTTAAAAGCTTCAAACACATGCATGAAGTAATTTGAATCCACAAAACAATCTAAACCCCATTTTTAACATAAATATGATTTTTCCTAGAATCCCACCGACAAAATGGGAAGTTCGGGAAATTTTCAGAAAATAACTTACTTTTCTCGAACTATTATAATTATTGCAAGAAAATAAAGCAATAATTAAAATAAAATCTTTTTTGGGTCAATAAATTCTGCAATAATTTTCAGACAATCCATACACTAATTAAAGTCATTTTATGAAGTTGCATGCATTTCTATTGTTGTTTTCTGTTTATTTCAATTTTATTTTTATTCAAAAGAAATAAATAGTAAAATACAGTTATGAATGTCAAAAACTATATTTGATAATTTTTACACCTTCTAGACATCATAAGAACTCCATGAAAAAAATTTACAGATTTTCCCATGACATTTACTTGTTTTTCCCGATTTAATGAATGTTTAAGGGGTTAAATTGATAACACAAATATTAAAACTTATCCAAAAATTATAATACCTTATTAGAGTATCTTATATTGCATAATAATCTTAAATAAAAAGTTTAGTGAATTTCATTTACTGTTTAGTATTTTTTTTTTCATGAATTAATGCTTATTTATGGGAATAAATCAAGGAAAAACAGTTAGACTATTCTACAAATCACAAGAAATTATCATAACATCGTGTATTCTAGGATAACCACATATAAAAAGTTTGGGCAATTATCTAAACTGTTTAATATTTATTTTGATTTTTTTTAAAAATAAATACACAAAAATCATAAAAATAGGTTAATCTGTTTAAAAACCAATTTCGATATTTATTTTAGTTTTTATAAATTAAATAATATTTCACAAAAAAATTTCAGAATTAGTTAATCTGTTTACTATTTATGCTATTTTTCTTACATTTAATACACATAAATCATGAAAACCAAATTCTGCTATATGAAAACCACTTTTGATATTTTTCCAGATTATATACATTGGACATTAGTGAAATAAAACTTATGGATAATTTTCCTAACTGTTTACTATTTTTCATGAATTTGTGTTGATTTGAGCAATTAAAAAAAGGAAAAATAATTAATCATATAAAAAATTCAAGAAAAAGTTTCTGAAAGACCTTCACTTTACTTGAAATGAAAATATAAAGTTTAAAGATATTTGGAAACTTTTTAATAATATATTTGGATTTTACTTAGTTAAAACACATTTGAAAGTATTAAAATGCTTTACAATTAATAATACAAAAATCTAGAAAATACCACTTAAAATTGTCTTTAAACCACATGAGTTATAAAATTCCAACATTTCAGAAAAATTTGTTACCAAGTAATTAAAACCCAATTCTTAGAATAAAATTTAGCGTTTATTTATACGTAGAATTTAGTATATTAATCATTGACATATAAACTCACTAGAGTCTGTTGTTATCATAGGATCCCGGTAGTAAGACGTGTTGGTGTATTCTGAGGCATCACTTGTAACTTTTGAAGCATTATGAGTACTCACGACCCCTATTTTCGGTTTTTAAATGTTTTAGGGTAGAAAAGCATGTCGATTATTCAATTATGTTCGTTGTATTTATTTTAAATTGTATCAAATATGATTTTCTATGTGTGTGTTGCAATTGTTGATTCATGAGGCTTGTATCATGGTAAAGTCCCTGGAACCATTTCACACAACTCGTTAACTCTTTGAGCCCATGGTCATTATGGATAGCGCCATTATGAGGTAGACAACTCCTCACTCGCCGGTTTCGGAGAATGCATTTTACCATTTCAATCTATGTGAGCGAAACACATAGATCTCAATAGGGTAGCTCTCGGTCATTAGGCTTGAGTTGTGAACTCATGATTTGATCATTATGCCCATCCGAACCTTGTATCTCGTTTTAGCAACGAACTTTATTTCTTATGCTAGCAATACACTTTCAGCTGAGTACTCCCCACTCGTCCCCTTACCGACGCGAGTTGCAAAATGTAACATCCATAAAATTTAAACTTCTCAAAGCAACCCTTTTTCTATGGAAGTATTTACAAAACTTCTTGTTTCCAAAACATTATTTAAAATCAGAATCGTTCTCAACATAGTTTTCAAAACTTTGTCATTATCAGAGTATCCCATAAATCATAAGTCCAAAAATGTGAGGATGTGTACGGTCATGCCTTCACCTTGACAAGATCCATTGAAGTACCTGAAACCATAAACCAAAAATGTAAGCACGAAGCTTAGTGAGTTCCCCCAAAGTACCAACACCCAAACAGATAACTTATACAAATAACAGAATGCATACAGAGCCTTCAGCATGTCTGGAACGCCTCACCGGGCGTTCAGCTTGTCTGGACCGCTCACAGAACCTTCAGCATGTCTGGACTGCCTCATCGGGCCTTCAGCCCATCTGGACCGTTATCCGGGGCTTCGGCCTGACTGGTACGCCCCACTGGCCTTCAGTCCATCTGGGACACCCTGGGTCTGTTAGCCTTCAGTAGAAGGCAGGTCCGCCTCAACCCAACCACACATAAACATGTCGACATATATATAACAGATAAGCATACATATAACATATCGATATAAATATTACCGGGTTTGTTGACTGGCAGCACAAAGCAGTACAGTCTCAACCCAACCATACTACATCAACATATACAACCGGTAAACATATAGCCAGAGCAGATGACAAGCAGTTATGACAGATAACTACAGTACAACAATATACTACATATCAAGAATCTATGGAATGCATGGCTGTATATACCCAGAGGTGAGATAGTCACCCGGACAAGTGATCATACTCTAGAACCACAACCAAACAAGGAACAGGTAAGAGAGCTTTGATCAAGAATCCTCAGTCTATCCTGCATGACTATATACTGTCGCTAGGGTATCCCTCTACTAACAGATTACCGGAACTAGTGGGCGGCATTGGTACCTTTGACGTACAGTGAGGCGAAACTCACCTCGAATGCAGAAGCTCCCCGAAAGAAATCCCTAGATGATGCACGACCGGCTTCTCGAGCTATTAATACCAACAACACACCCAATTAGCAATTGGGTTCCATGCTATAATCCATAATCCTTACTTGGGGTAAAATGACCATTTTACACCTGAACCAACATGAACCAAAACTGAGGCCCAAAACCAAAAGATCCACAAAAGCATACTAAAGGCCCTATTTTCCAAATTAGGCCCAAACCCATATGGGTCTTATCCTAAGCCCATAATTTTCTTAATTACAATTTTGGTTACCTCAAGTACCCCCTTAGAACAACTTGGTCAAAGACAGGGTCCAAAGTCAAGGTCCACGGCCTGAGTTGACCCAACTCGCCGAGTTGTCCATCAACTCGCCGAGTTCCTCTATCAATCTGCAAAGTCGGGGGAAAATCGATCCAACTCATCGAGTTTATCCAGAAACTCACCGCGTTCTCCAGAAACCCAAATCTTAATACATTAAGCACTTAGTCCAAAAGAACATGGCCCCAAAACATAAATCTGACTTCCTTGAGCTGGAAAACCACGTAAAGTTGCCAACTTTACGTTCATGCATGTCTAAATGAAGCTCTTAAGCTTAGAATGGACTTAATAATTGACTTAATGCATGCATGACACCAAAATCCTCATAAAGTTTGCACCTTTAAGCTCAAGGGTATCAAAACCAACTCAAGTCTGAAAGAACAACCCCTTAAATGACTTCACTCCATCATCATCCCCACAAAAAGCCTAAAACACAACACAACCCAAAATGAGAAGATCTAATCACCTACAAATCAAGGTATGAACTTGATACCTTAAAGTGACTGCAAGAAATGCAGTGATTTTGGATCCAAGACTTCTTTCTCCAAGCTAGAAACTTCAAGATCTTCTAATTCCTTCACAATTCACAAAAAAGACACCAAACTTCCTTCCAATGTTCAAAAACTTGACAATGGAGGCTACAACTCGTTTTAGGGTTTTGATAACAATGGAGGCTGATAAGGAGGCCAGAAAAAGAACTTAAGGCCTTTAAATAGGGTGCAAGGCCCTAAAAATTAGAGTTTCCTTCCCAGTTGCCAACTCGTCGAGTTGAGGCTCCTCAACTCGTCGAGTTGGTTCATTTAATTCCCATGATTCTTCAATCTTAAACACATCAAGTTGATCCTTCCAACTCGTCGAGTTGACCTAGAAATAGGGTTATTCTCAACAATTTATCTTCACGATTTCGGATGTTACACAAAATCTGAATACTCCCCGATCGGCCCCTTACTGAAGCGAGCAATGTTGTTAAACTCGGCCGGCTTGGTGATTATAATATATAATATACTTAATGATGAAACAATGAATCGAGTAATGAATTAATCAGAGTATGAATTCAAGTAAGAATATGAGATTTGAACACACGATGTAAATATGATCTTGTTATGCTCTATTATGCTTTCGAATTCTTTACAGAGAATAGTAGACAAGTCTGTAAAAGTTCTTATCTAACTCTAGTAAATAACCCTATTTATAGGGAACTAAAAGTATACAAAAAATATACTAAGGCATTGACTCTAAAGCTTCGAATAAAAGCGCCCTAGTAAAATACGTTACAAAATATTCGAAGAGTCCAAAACATACTTCGACTAATTACAACAATTCGACCCTTACAATCTCCCCCTTTGTAATCATAGTCGAAGTCTTCAATTTGTAAGAAGTATGATGGAATACAGTAATACTCTTCGAATCTCCGTGTACCAGGAGATAATCTTCTTCAGCTCTTTCTTGTCGCCTTCATTGTTCTTCTTGCAATGATTCATACGAACAATCAGGTTCGTATATTGAGATGTTGAATATCTCTCGACTTCACTTGCTTGGAATAAGAACCGTTTAGACTTTCCAGCTTTGTCTTTTCCTGCGAAGACAATTCCAAAAGGCTTCAGGCAAATTTCACCATCAACATACTTCTTCAATTCAACCTGAGTCTTCGTAGGAGCCATCGGAGCATTAATTTCCATTCCTTTGGCAGTAGCTAATTCAACATCTGTTAGTGCCAAACACTCATAATAGTTTTCGATAAAAATCTTGATGTGAGCTACTCCAAGCTTGAATTCATCTGGTTCTGTGTTTTGAAGGTATGAGAATGATTTGTCTTTCAAAAGTAATGCAACTTGTATAAGATCATACAAGTTCATTAATGGAAAATCTGCAACAGTGAATTCGCAAATATTTCCATTTGCCCTGGCAACCACATACTTAACATTTTGGACTGTGTTTTCAAAAACCACATCCTTTTTCATACTTATGACCTTCTTGATTTTTATTGAAGACCAAACTTCCTCAGGGGCTTTTCCAAGAATAGCATGAAAACGAATTTTCATTTTTGTACCTTCATCTTTATTTTTAAAATTCCCTTCTGCTTTGAACTGAGGCATGATAAACATCATTTCGTTTATGGGAAAATCCAACTGGCCTGCATCAGTATTTGTGACCAAATAACTCTGCTTTGGTTTCTTCTCAAATGAATACATGTGATTTAATGCAACCTTGGCCTCGATTGTTTCGTAGTTATAGTGTTTAGTTGGATCCCCTTTATCTATTCCCTTCGGATCATTTGCTCGCTGAGCCATAATGCTTTGAACTATTCTGAGCTTTTCGATTTCAGCATCAACTTCAGCCTTCTTTTCTTCTTTTGAATTTTCCACCACAATCGATTTCCCTTTATCTTTCAATGCTTGATTGTCAGTTGTCTCTTTTGGTTTTGAACCACTCCCACCAGTCTCCGAAGATTTACCAATCACAATTCCTTTCGAAATTGGTCTTGCAATTGGCATTGTTGTTACGACTGTTGAAGTCACCTGTTCAGTAGAAACAATTATTGGTTTTGTTATAGGGATTTTCGAAGAAAAGACTTTTCCTACAACTTTCGCATCTTCTCCACTAGTCTTCGATTCACTAGTTTGTCTTTCTCCCCCTTGCACCCCTGTGAAAATAGGTGGGGCATTTGTGGTTGGAAGAAGACTTGATATGCGAAAGAGAGGAGCAAGTTGCTTGTTGAGAATGGCTTTGAATTTGATAAACTTCTGAGATAAAAATTCAGAGTAATCAATGGAGAAGAAACTGGCCTATCAGAGATCTCTTTTAACTCCTTAAGCAACTTAAGCACTTCGTCAAAGCTTGCACTTTCGGATGTTGAAAGTTGAGTAATTTGAGGACTCAAATTTTCATACAACTTAACAAATCGAGTGACTACGTCACAAATGATATCAACCTTTTGATGCAATGATGCATAGTCATGTTGAACAGTTGCTATTTCTCTTTTCATATCTTCACGAAGTTCGTGAATTTGCAAGTTGACATCCTCTCGAACTTTCTTCACATCTTGAATAAAAAGAACATGTCGTTCCTTTGCAACATTCTTCAATTCTTTCAGATTACCAGCAAACTTCGAACTCTGAGAATTGATCCGAATTTCATTGTTTTGATCATTATGATCAATCTTCTCCAATACTCGAGATTCAGAATCTTTAAGCATCCCCGATACTTTACTTATGATTCTGGATTCAAACACCTTCAACAATGAATCAACTTCAACACTTGAAACAGACGAACCAACCCCTAGATCTGCTTGAGATTGAATGACTGAATTCAACTTTTGATTTAAAATCTTAAACTGCTTCATGGTCATCAGCATATGATCTGGAAACTGCTCTTCTTCTTCATGAAACTCCAAGTCGTCAAACATACTGCCAAACCCCTCATTATCAGGCTCTGTCTCCATACAAACAGTTTCTTGAATAGGTGAAGTTGTTTTGGGTGGCTCAGTAGATTGAGAAGAAAAAATAGACGTAAAGGGTTGATCAAGAATGTGTTCGAATGTTGGGGAATCTGTTGTTGAAGTAAGAGGAGTAGAAGATAACGGTAAAGAAACAGTACTTGCAAAAGGAGCAGAAGTAGATGGACCTGTAGCTTCATTCTTCGAACCTCCTTCACCCATATTGACATTTGCATCCGTATCAGATACGTGTGCAGGGATGCCTGAAGTTCGAACCTCCTCAGGAACTGATTTGGCAATCGAATCTTCGGGTGGTATGACAACCGTCTTCTCAGGAGTGAAACTTTCGGTGATAAGAGTAAACTCTGGAGTTTCAGGAACTCTTTCACTATCATCATCTGTTGACTCAGTAGAGATTACAAGTTTTCGAGTCTTCTTCTTCTTTTTCTTTGACAAATGCTTTGCCATGTCTTCAGCCCTTCGTTTCTTGGACACCGGTGAAACAGGTGCAGGCACTTCTCTAATTAGAATCCCTTGATGGGTTATTTGAGGTTTTCGAACGACTTTGTGCGTTGGAGACTTGGACTTCATTTTAATTCTTCGAAACATGCCAGTCTTCGAAGGAAGGACTACATGTTCTCGTGTTTCTTCAATAATGGGCTCAATTACTAGAGTCTCAGCAACAGTCACTTCAACTGTTTCAGGCTTCTTCTTTGGAGATTTCGAAGATCTGGACTCAGTTTCACGCTTTCTCGACTTCTTGGTTTTCTTATCATCTCCTCCCAGTAAAACACCAGTTTTAATTGAAGAATCAATGGTTGTCAAATAGGCTACCAATATAGGGTTCGAAGAATCAACTCTTTTAAGCATCGCATCTGGAATACGAGCAACTGTAGGAAAAAACATCAACATTATCTGTAACCTCCTTCGGATAGTGGTAAGATTGAAAAACTGCTTTGTCTTCATCAGTGGGTACCAAAATCCCTTCCTTATTGTAAAAGTGTTGCAGAATCAAACTCCAGTATCTTGCACACGAAATACCATGAATAGCATTCGTATGTTCTACACCCTTTTGAAATTCCTTCCACAACTGTGTAGAATAATCTACTTGAAGATCATAGTAGATTCCAGCAACCATGGCATAAACCTCAATTCTTCCTTTATCAAGGCCAGCTGATCTCCCAGTCAAACAGCGTAGAAAAATACCAAATAAGAAATTCCAGATTCGTGGAAGACCAGATTTCTTAAAATCACTAATCTTGGACAATGGTGGCTGATATCCCATCTCATTAAACATGTGAACGATTTATGGAAAAGTAAATGAAACATATGGAGGCAAATTCGGAATATCAAGAATTTAGCAAAATACTTTCCTGGTTAGCCTGACCTTTTTGTCGTTCACCAGATGAAAAGTAATCGTATCAGTTGCTTTGTTATATGTCGCAGTTGATCCTGCTTGAGAAAGCCAGGACAATGGAACAGAGAAAGAATTGAACATCGCTTTGGCCAAAACCGAGTTCTTCAAAGCAACTATGAGTATCTTTAATTCTTCTGGGTACTGAGAAATGTCACCCTCCAAGTAGTAGTTTGTTGCTTGAATCTTCATTATTGGTAATGAAGAAGCATCTTCAGTGGTATGAGAATCAACATGAGCAGAAGTCGCCATTGTTAGGGTTTGAAGATGATGATGAACAGAGAATTTTGGGATATTTGCTTTTTGATCGCGTAAACTGACAATGAACCCCTGGAATTCCCTTTTTATATGTAACCCTTAAATTTGAATTTGAAGCAGGATATGTATTTAATGATATCCGACGTGGCACCTTGAAAACCGGACCATTACTGCGTAAAAGTAGCCATGCGTCAAAAAGTAGTTGTCACATCGCCTTGAGAAACGGACAGAATACCATACGTCATTTATAAACAGCCTGTCTTGTAATCCCCAAGAAAGTTGTAACCGTCAGAACCCTTCGAATGGAAGCAAGGCTCTTTCACTTTTGGGATGAAAAGCGAAGTCATATGCCAGAAGTTCGAAATCATCAGCTTGAGTTGGTATTACTCAGAACCTCAAGGATTTCATGAGTGCTGTGTTCCAAAGAATAGAGACGAGAAACAAATATAATAAAAATATGGGATATTGTGATCTCAAACCATTGACATAAAAGCAGATGAAATCTCGGGCAAAGATTACTTCATTAATCATTAAGAGAAATGATCAATAGCTTGTGTGGGTTCCCGTGAATTACAATCGAATACTTGTTGATAAGTATCAAAGGGCTTCTTTTATAATGCTTCGAGGATGGTTTAAAATTTCGTTACATGTCATCCTAAACATAAGGTGAGAAATTGTAATAGAAATTACTTGTTTGACTAGTGTAGTCAGTGACAAGTTGGCTTTGAAAAATTTTGAAATGAGTAGGACATTCGAATGAAACTCACACGGAAATCATATTCAAGAAAAAATTTATATGCTGGATCTTGTTGGGTAACAAACATCGTGGGTTTCGAATGTTTGATCAAGACCACTCATTCGAAATGAATATGATTTGGAGTTTCGAATTTTGGTACAGAAACAAAAGTTTCGTGAAAATCTGGAACTTAGTTCCCCGTCAATTCCTTAAAAGTTAATGAAAACTGGGTTTCACTTTCATCACGGTCTCATGATGTCAGATCATAAACAAAGAGTTTTGATATATCTAAGTCTCGATGGGTTTGATCAGAGACCTCTCGGACATATGTCTTCGTGTGTGATTGTGAAAGAATTTTATGGATGAAAAAGATTGATGTAAGACACGAAAAGTACCTATGTTGTGTTTGGACCAAACAGTAAACTCTTAACTCATTTTGAGAAGAGTAAGGTAGCTCAAAGACTAATGTGAATATAAGCCTGATTGGGAAGAAATCTTTGTATGAATAATTTCATTAAGGCTTTCTTACATACACATTGAGTCATGGAGGCTTTGGTCAACATACAGCAGCATGCTTCTAGGGACATCCTAACTAGTTCGAATGATGAAAAATTTATCGATTCATACAAAAAATGTACCGTACCCGAGTACTGCAAGCATAATATCCAATGTATCTTCATGAGAATCTGCAACAAAATACTAAAAAGAAATAGGAATCAAAATATTTTTGATGTTTTGATTTTTCGAAAATAAAAACAGAACAAACGAAAATCTTTTTGAATTTTTAAATTTTTCTAAAATTAAATGAAAAAATAAACGAAAATCTTTTTGGATTTTGGAATTTTCTGAAAATTAAATGACAAAACAATCAAAAATCTTTTTGAATTTTTATAATTTTTCGAAAATTAAATGACAAAATAAAGGAAAATCTTTTTGGATTTTTGAATTTTCGAAAATTGAAATAGTACTTGATGCAAATATGCAAAATTTTATCATCCCCTTATAAGTAACAAATGTACGAATGCGAAGAGGTCGAAGCGTTGACTATGAACAGTAACAGCTAAATCAACCCTTAAAATAAGTAACAATGTGCGAATTCGAAGGGGTCGAAGCGTTGACTATGAACAGTAACCTCTGAATGCTGAATGATTTTGCATTATCTTTTAGTCAGCGCCTCTGAATCATTCCTTATCATGCATCATTCTTCTTTTTCGCATGGAACAAAATTTCCATCGATCATTCCAAGTCCTTCTATAATCTTCACAAGGGATTTTTCATCCAAAGCTTTCGTGAAAATGTCAGCTAACTGATCAGTTGTTTTCAAGAAATGTACTTCAATATTTCCATCTTCCACGTGATCTTTGATGAAATGATAACCAAGAGCTATATGTATAGTCTTCGAATGCTGCATAGGGTTATGAAAAATTCTTATCGCACTTTGAGAATCACAATATAATGGAATCTTTTTCATATTGATTGCATAATCACGCAATTGACTTTAGATCCATATTATTTGTGAAGTGCAAGCAGCAGCAGCCACATATTCTGCTTCAGCGGTTGAAATTGATACGCATGTTTGCTTTTTTGACTGCCAGCTCACCAATTTTCCATCAAGAAATTGACATCCACCACTTGTGCTTTTTCGATCAAGATTACAACCACCCAGGTCTGCATCCGAATATGCTTTTACAAAGAACCCAGTGTTCGAAGGATACCACAATCCTAACGAAATTGTTCCTTTAAGATAACGAAAGATATTCTTCACAGCAGTGAGATGTGGTGTTCGTGGATTAGACTGATACCTAGCACAATTACACACAGAAAACATGATATCAGGTCTACTAGCTGTAAGATAAAGTAATGAACCAATCATGCTCCTATATAAAGTTATGTCAACGGTAGGTTTATCTAACGAAGATGTAAGCTTTATGCCCGTTGCCATTGGAACTCGTAACTTCGTGCTATTCGTCAATCCAAACTTTTCCAACAGATTCTTCGTATATTTTTCTTGATTAATAAAAATTCCTTTTCTGTTTTGACGAATATTCAAACCAAGAAAATTATTGATTTTTCCCATCACGCTCATTTCGAACTTACTTTTCATCAAATCTTCGAATTCTCAAGACAAAGCAGGGTCAGTCGAGCCAAAAATAATATCATCAACATAAATTTGAACAAGCATTAGATGATTCCCCACTTTCTTTCGAAATAATATGGGATCAACTGATCCTTGTTTAAATTTAGATTGTTTCAAAAATGAGGTAAGAGTTGCATACCATGCTCGTGGTGCTTGTTTCAAACCATAAACTGCCTTATCTAAAATATAAACATGATTTGGAAATTCTTCGTTAATAAAACCTGGGGGTTGTTCCACGTAAACAGTTTCTTCAAGCTCTCCATTTAGAAATGCACATTTCACGTCCATTTGATAAACATCAAAATCTTTGTGAGCTGCATAAGCCAGAAATATACGAACCGCCTCGAGTCTTGCGACAGGGGCAAAAGTTTCTTCATAGTCGATTCCTTCTTGTTGTGAATATCCTTTAACAACAAGTCTGGCTTTGTTTCAAACAATATTTCCATCTTTGTCGGTTTTATTTTTGAAAATCCATTTTAACCCGACAATCGAAACATTTTCAGGTTTAGGAATTAACCTCCAAACCTTGTTTCGTTCAAATTCAGACAATTCAGATTGCATTGCAACAACCCAATCTGAGTGTTCCGTTGCAATCTTAACTATTTTTAGTTCAATCTTAGAAATGAAAACGTTGAACATGCAAAATTCTTGATGAGTATTCAATACCTCTTTCTTTGCACGAATTTGAGCTCTTGTTAAAACTCCCTCTTGTGGATTCCCAATTACTTGATCCTTCGGATGATCTTTTGTCCACTTTTCCATTGGCGGATATGCTGGATCAAATTCCAAAGGTGCATCTTCGTATATATCATCGTTTTCTGATTCTACAATCTAACAAGCATCATCAAAATCATTATTATCTTGAATATTTTCTGAATGCTCCCCCTCAACATTATGCTCCCCCTCAACATCATCATTCATCCATTCTTTTCCCCCTCGAAAGAATGTTGTTCGCTATCAAATGTATTCGAATCCCAGTGCTCCCCCTCCACTGGATTGTTTTGCATACTTTCGCCATTTTCTGGAGAATTTGATGTTGAAGTATCATTAAGCTTGGTTAGTTCAGAGATATGATTATCTCTTTCATTGATTTCAGCATCAACAGCATGATCTGAAATTCCAAAAATTAAATCATAATCAATATCTAATGTTTGTGAGGATTCAGATTCATCTTGTACGTTTTTCAGAATTGGATGATTTTCAAACTGAGTTGTTGTTTGTTTAATGTAGTAATCATCAAATGTAAGATTAAAAGTTTCTTCAACTTTTTGTGTTCTTTTATTCAACACACGATATGCAACTGAATTATGCGAATATCCCAAGAAAATCCCTTCATCTGCTTTTGCTTGAAATTTCGTAAGATTATCCTTGAGATTCATAATGAAGCACCTGCATCCGAAAACATGGAAAAATTTGACATTAGGTTTTCGATTTTTGAGAATTTCATATGGAGTAATGTTGAAACGACGATGAATAAACGATCTGTTTTGAGTGAAACATGCGGTTGATACTGCTTCAGCCCAAAGATATTGTGGAAGATTCGCATATGCCAACATAGTCCTTGCCGCTTCGCATAGAGACCTATTTCTTCGTTCAACAACACTGTTTTGTTGTGGTGTGTATGAAGACGAAAAATTATGCGAAATCCCTTTGTCCACCAAAAATGAATCAAGAACATTGTTCTTAAATTCAGTTCCATGATCACTCTTAATTTTTCGAACAATCTTTTTCAATGTTGTTTCCATCTTTTTGATAAAGTCAATCATGATTTGTGCAACTTCATATTTAAGCCTGAGAAAATAAACCCACGTAAATCTGGAAAAATCATCAACAATCACTAAAATGTACCTTTTCTTGTTGAGAGTTGAAACAGTCGCAGGACCACACAAATCAATATGTAAGAGCTCCAGAGGTGCAACTATTTTCGAATCAATCGTAATTGGATGACCTTGTTTATGTTGCTTGCCAACTTCACAAGTTGCACATAAAGAATCATTGTCAAATTTAAGTACAGGTAAACCTCTTACCAGATCTTGTACCACAAGTTTATTGATGTTTCGAAAATTGAGATGAGAAAGTCTTCGATGCCAAAGCCAACTTAAGGCTGATGTTGCCTTCGAAAGAAGACATATAGTAGGTTTCCCTACTATCGGATTGATGTCCAAAGTGAACATGTTACCTTTCCTTTTGGATTTCAGTAACACCTCTTTTGTTGTGACATTTGAAATAATACTTCCTTCTTCGTTAAAAAGAACTTGATTGCCAATGCCCACAACAAGTTGAGAAACACTTATCAAGTTATGTTGAAGACCTTCAACATATGTCACCCGATTCACTGTGAATTGACCATTCGTGATCTTCCCATATCCTTTGACTTGACATTTTTGATTGTTCCCAAACTTCATTACTCCAGCATTTTTGAGACTTCGAAAATCTCGTAAATTCTCCTTCTTCCCAGTCATGTGACGAGAGCAACCACTATCGATGTACCACTTGTTATCATATTGCTCATCACATAGTACCTACATTCAATGGAAAATTTTAGGTACCCAAGGCTTTTTGGGTCCTTGGAAATTAGATTTCAATTTCGAATGTAATGAAGAACTTTTAACCCAATCACAAACTTTTGTTTTGAGACTATCAATTAAGTTCACTTCTTCATTTAAAGGAACCGAAACATAAGTTTTTGATTGTTTCGAATGTTCACTGACATTACCCTTCGAATTCTGAGTTTGTGAATGAACATTCTTTGCTTTTATAAATGGTTTCCATGCTTTGACTGTTATGTTCGAATCCTTAGACGATGAACTGCCATTTGATGAATTATTCACATACTTTTCATATGCTTCGTGAATTTGCTCCTTTGAAAATGTATTTGACTGATACATCTTTCTTTTTCCTTCAAGCCAATGATCAATATTCTTCCTTGACGTTATTCCTTTTTCTCGTGAAGTTTTCATAGTTTCTTTCTTCGTTTGATTTGGAAAATTTGGTTTTATAGGAACAAAATCAACGTTTGGTTTTGTTATAAAAGATTTAGCATATGATGTATCAACTGTTGATTTAAAATGTTGACGTTGAAAGAATTTTTGATTTGGTTTTGAGTTATTTGAAAATTTTCTTGGAATATTAGTTTCTGAAACTTTCAAAAACCTTGGTTGTTTATTCACTTCAGACTTTGAATGATTTGATTGAGATGAATGTTGAGGTTTTGTTGAAAAAGATGAATTTTTAGCTTTGAAAACATTTTTGGGTGATTGTGATTCAGACATCTTTTGAGACTCAACATTTTGCCAAAATATTTTCTTTCTTGCTTGTCTTTTTGAAATGTTGGTTTCCTTCGAAAATTTGTCAATTTGATCTTTGAATTCCTTAGAGTTTAATTTGACAACTTTTTCACATTCCTTTTCAACTTGTTTTGAATTCTCTTTTTCAATTTTGGATTTTTCAACCCATTTTCTTTGTGGTTTTTGACGTTGGAAAACATACGAATTCTTTGTTAAGTTGTTTTCAACTGTGCTTTGATTTGCGAAAAAAACCTTCATCAGTTGTTTTTGAATTATCCTCTTCAACTAACTTCTTTAATTCTGGTTTGATTTTCTCAACATTTCCAGTAGTTACGAAAACTTGATTTGGAAAAATGACATTATCTGTACATTTGAAATTTGGATAAACCACTGAATTCGTTTCAAGATAGTGTTCACCTTTTTCATTCATCACTTTTTCGAACTTTTGTGTATCACCATACACGTGATCAACCACAATTCGAGGACTTTCTTCTTCCTTTGAAGATTTCTTTTCCTTTGAAATGTTCACTTCATCTTCATCATCACTATCATCAGTTTGACTGTCTTTGAGATCCACGAAGTTCATATCATAAACTTTCGAAGTTGAGGGTATATCAGTTTCATTTTCAACCATCAAATCCTTAACTTTTTCTTTTCCTTTAGATGTTGAAGCAACATTAACAACAGACAACTGAGAACAATCAACATCTTCAAGTTCACTAATTTCACTAATATTGTCAGAATTATCTTCAATATCAGCAAAATTAGATTGAGAATCAGATGTTGAATTCTCAGTCTTTTTCAAAATTTGAATTTGTTCAAATTTAGTCAAAGTATCATTCACTATGTTAACTAATTCATTCGCATCAAGACATTCATCAATTTTGACAATTCCATATTTATATCTATCATCAGGGACTCTGTCAAAATCAGCTACTATTTGCTCACAATCATACGAAATATTATCTACCTTGGCTCTTTCGAATGCTAGGAAAGGTAGTAATTTTCTATGTTGCTCTTTACTTATATCACATGAATGATGTAAATCAGTTAATTTGCTATAAAGTCGTTTAGCAGAATTACAATAGATGTTTCTTTGTGCTAGCAAAAGTTTAACATCACTCGATAACCTATCCCTATCACACATTATATTTGTCATTTGTAATTCCAAACATTCAATTTTGCTTATTTTCATGTCTAATCTCTTTTTGACCTCTAACAACTCCATTGACAACTTGTTGGCCTCATTGCTAGCAGACACAACAATTGAATCAAAATAAGTAACCGTCTCATCAAAAGAAATTAGTTCAGAATCATAAGCATGTGTAGGAATATTAAAAGATTCGAGAATTTTATGTACCTTTGTTGTCATTGGAGATTTGCCAGCTGCTTTGGATACGAAGCATCGTCCCCTCACTTCGAATTCCTCATCATCTGAGTCCTACTCCATTTTCACATACAACGCCCCATGCGTTGGATTCCTCATTTCCTCATCGTCTGACCCGGATGACCAGATTTGATAAGTTCCATCTTCATCCTCATGCTCACCCTTTGCAACCAATGACAAATTCTTTGCTTTAGCACGAACCACCTCAAGCTTTTGTGCATAATATGCCTCATCTTTGACTTTATTCTTCCTCTCATCCTTCTTTTGAAGCATACAGTCATTTGCAAGATGATTCGCACCATTGCAATAATGACAATCTATTCCTGCATCACCTTTCAGCTTCTTCTCACCCTTTGCATCAGCTATCTTCGAATCTTGCTTCTCAACTTTCTTTTTCTCCTCAACAACATTTTTACTCACAGAATTTCCTTTCACCTCAGCAAGCTTAGTCTTCGAATTGAACGGCTTTTTGAAAAATTTATTGACACGATTATTCGAGTAAAATGCTATTGCTTCATCATCCGAATTCATGATGAATCCTTCTTCTTCCTCAGAATCACCATTTTCAGCTTCTTTCTCAGAAATCTTTGATACAAGAGCTAATGGACCTCCCAAATTCATCTTTGATTCCTCAGAAATTTCATTTACCTCAATTTCGTGTGCTTTCAATTGATTATACAAATCATTGAGAGTTGATGTATCAAAACTTTGTTGATTCTTCACCAGCATACTCACACTTCTCCATTCTTTTCGAAGCCCCATTACAAAGATGAGATTGAATTGCATTGAAGTTCTGGTAATCCCATAGCGATTGCACCGATAGATTAACTCGTTCAGACGATCATAGTAAACTTCAATTGTTTCTCCTTCGTTTTGTTTGAAATCTTTCAACTCAGCCAAACACTGTTTAACTGAATTGATTTTTGTCTTCTCACTTCCTTGAAATTTATCTTTCAGATTGTTCCAGACTTCCTTTGCAGTTGTACAACTCCTAACGTAATTATACACAACTGGAGGTAATGCACCTCGCAGTTCCCTCATACACCTCTTCTCCAGTTTCTTCAGACGATCAGTTTTATCAACTCCATAATTTGTAGAAGATGATCCAATTGGTTGAACATTCACTGGAACATTGACATTTCCAGTGATACATGACCATAATTCTTCATCCAGACCATTCAGATAATCTTGCATACAATCAGCCCACTGATCATAGTATTCAGGGATTAGCATTGGAATTTTGGTTGATGAACCTAGCAGATAAGAAAACGAGGTCATCGAATTGAGATTGAAACTCGCCATTGTACGCAAGAAGATTTTGAGAAGTTTGAAAAGATTTGAGAATTTGAAAACAAACTAGATGAATCAAATCAAATTGATGAGAATAACACTCGATTCAACAATTCAAATGCAGAATTGAATCACAGACTAAGATCTAGACAATTATTCACTTTCAAAAAGTGCGGAAACTTTTGAATCAAAAAATTGATTCAAAAACATTTTGAACAGCGTGAAAATCAGATCAGAGATATGATTCCTGCTCTGATACCAATTGATGAAACAATGAATCGAGTAATGAATAAATCAGAGTATGAATTCAAGTAAGAATATGAGATTTGAACACACGATGTAAATATGATCTTGTTATGCTCTATTATGCTTTCGAATTCTTTACAGAGAATAGTAGACAAGTCTGTAAAAGTTCTTACCTAACTCTAGTAAATAACCCTATTTATAGGGAACTGAAAGCTTACAAAAAATATACTAAGGCATTGACTCTAAAGCTTCGAATAAAAGCGCCCTCGTAAAATACGTTACAAAATATTCGAAGAGTCCAAAACATACTTCGACTAATTACAACAATTCGACCCTTACACTTAATGATTTGTTATTTAACACACAAACACACATGTGATTATTACTACATATATATATATATATATATATATATATATATATATATATATATATATATATATATCTTAATTTTTCATTAATTATTCAAGAAGTGAGACCATTGTGTGTTTTTTAGTTTTTGTGTATTCACATGTATCTAATTTTTTTTATACATTTCAATCAAATTATGGTTTTAACTTATGATTTTGACATATATAATTTTCATAAAGTATTTGTACATGAATTATCGAATCCGAGTACTCCCCGAGTACTCCTAATTACTCGCTACTCGATAGTCAGCCGAACAGGTACCAACTAGCGAGTTGTACAACCATGATTATTTCTATAGCTGATGTTCGTTTTATATGCTTTTTCAGGGAATAATTAGTAAGTGGTCGAAAGATTCATCATCATAAGTATGTTGCAACAACTATAAAACGTTATTGTGTTTTTAGTTTTTGAACAATGATGTATATTTTGAGATTTGTCTTGATGTGTTTTAAACATGTACTGTAAACTATAACTTTTTTTTATTATGGTGATGTATCTTTAACTTTTGCTATGAAACCGTTATCGTTGCCATGCCTCGTGTTTCCGCTTTAGCGGGGTGTGACAGTATAATTGATAGGTCACATAATGGTATAATTAACAGGTCACATAATGGTATAATTGAAAGGTGAAAACTTAACTTTAATGATTTATTCCAAAAAAACATAAATTGTCAATCCGAGACGGCTACAATGTCAATCTCCCTTTTGCTTTAGCTGGTTTTCAAATTATAAAACATAGTACATTACATGACTGGAATTGGAAGTACCTTAGATAAATGGTCTTTGAGGTTTGTTATCTATAACACCTTTTTCCTATAGAATAAATGGTGTTTACTATTATAACGGACCTATTAGTGGTTAGGGATAAGAGAGACTTAAAGTTAGATAAAACACAATATACATACGCACAATTTTGTTACAAACCAACCTCTATTTTTTTTCATTTGATGTTTATTTCTCACTAAGGCCTAATTCTATCATTCCATGTATGTCAAAACAATGGAATCCACAACATAGTTGAAGGTGATGGTAACTACATAAACATCGATCAACACCATCATCTCTAGAGACATCCACAACGACTAATTTCTTTGAGATTAAATAAAAAGGTTAATCTTATAATTGGGTAATGAACTGTTTGTTTTTCATGCCTGTATGAATCGTAGGAGAAGATAGACTACCATAAAAGGAATTATGAAAGATGGAGTTTCGGTTTCGGATCCTAATGTGGTTAAAAAGAGTTGTTTACTCATTTTAAATCTAGATTTTCTAGTATCCCTGGTGTTCGTGATTCCATTAATTCTGATATTTTTTGAAGTTGTTGGTAGATCAGAGTGCTTCTCTTGACACGCCTTTCTCTGCTGAGGAAATTAAGAGAACTGTTTGGGACTGTGGGAGTGATAAGGCGCCCGGTCCCGACGGATTCAATTTCGGTTTTTTTAAATAATATTGGGATATTATTAAAGATGATGTGCGTAATTTTGTTTGGTGTGATGAAGTGATGAATCGAGTATGAAACGAATCAGAGTAAATGAAATGTAATTTGAACACGAGAAGTAAATATAATTTGGTTTCAGCTCTATTACTTATGTTGAACACGAGTACAAAAACAATAGTAAAAAGGGTGAACTCTTACAATCACTCTCAGACTCTTACTCTCTACTAAATACTCAGCTCCTATTTATAGGAAACATGAAGTACAAAAAATACTAAGGCTTAGACGTTTCAGCTTCGAACATGAGACACCTTAGCAAATACATAACAAAATATACAAAGAGATCAAAACATACGAAGAGAACAATTAAACAGACTTCGACTGATTACAACATATTTCGACCCTACAATCTCCCCCTTTGTAAACAAGTCGAACTTGTCAAGTTGAGAGAATCTGTGCAGCAAACAACATCACACTTCGTATCTCCGTATACCATGAAATAATCTTCTTTAATTCCTTCTTATCCCCTTGGTTGTTTTTCGAACAGTTATTCATACGAACAATAAAGTTCGTATACTGAGATGTAGTGTACCTCTCCACTTCGCATGCCTGGAACAAAAATCTTTTAGCCTTCTCATTCTTGTCCTTTCCTACGAAGACCAATCCAAATGGTTTTAAGCAAATCTCTCTATCTGCATATTTCTTCAACTCAGCTTGAGTTTTCGTGACTTCCATAGGAACTTTCACTTCCAACCCCTTCGTAGTAGCCAACTCCACATCAGTAAGGTCCAAACACTCATAGTAATTATCTATGAATATTTTGATGTGGGCAAGACCAAGTCTAAACACTTTTGGATCTGTTCCTTGAAGATGCGAAGCATTCTTGTCTTTCAAAAGCAATGCAACTTGTATAAGATCATACAAGTTCATTAACGGAAAATCTGCAACAGAGAAATCACAGATATGACCATTCGCCCTTGCAACATGAAAACAAAAATTCTGCATCATGTTCTCGAACAGAACATCTCTCGTAATACTGATCACCTTCTTAATCTTCACCAAAGACCAAATCTCCTCTGGAACTTTCCCAAGAACAGCATGAAACCTAAGTTTCATATAAGTGTAGTCATCATCATTATCAAACTTTTCAGCAATTCTGTATTGAGCCATGATGAACATCATCTCATTCACAGGGAAATCAGGTTGGTTCATATCTGAGTTAGCAACAACATAGCTTTGTTTCGGCTTCTTCAGAAAAGCATACATATGATTATATGCAACTTTCGCTTTGATAGTTTCATAATTGTAATGCTTGCTTGGATCACCCTTATTCATTCCAGGTGGATCACTCGCACGAAGTCTCAAAATACTCTGAATCACCCTTTTTTTCTCTATTTCAGCTTCAACTTTGGCTTTCTTCTCTTCTTTTGATTTCTCCACAACAATCGTTTTCCTTTTGTCTTGTTTTGAAGAATCATCAACAACTTTCTTTGGTTTTGAACTACTACCACCTTCAGCTGAAGAATCAATCACAATGCCTTTGGCAATTGGCTTTGTAGTTATCACAGTCAAACTCACCGGACCAGCAGTCGAAAAAATTGGCTTTGTTGTTGGAATTTTTGTTGGGAAAACTTTTCCAACAACCTTCACTTCTTCATGCGAAACTCCATCACCAACCTTCCTTTCTCCCCCTTGCACCCTTGTGACAACAGGCGGGACATCTGTTGGTAATAAATTCAAAATTCTTGACAATGGGGCCAATTGTTTATGAAGAACAGCTTCAAACTGAACAAATTTCTGGGACAAGAACTCAGGAGTAATGAGCGAAGATGTAGCAGTCTTGACAACGAGTGCTTTCAACTCCATTAACAAACTTATAACTTCCACAAAGCTTTGACTTTCATTCGTAGAAAGTTGAGTAATTTGAGGACTCAAACTTTCGTACAATTTAACAAACTTTGTGAATGCATCACAAATAATATCCATCTTCTGATTGAGAGACGCATAGTCTTTCTGAACACTAGTAATCTCTTTCGCCATGTCTTTACGAAGTTCTTCAATTTGCAAATTAACATCCTCCCTTACCTTCTTCACAACTTGAACAAATAATACATGTCGTTCCTTAACCAAGCGTCTAAAATCTTTAACTTCTCCTAGAAAATTCGAAGATTGAGACTTCACACGTAACTCATTATTCTTATCATTCTGGTCCAACTTCTCCATGATGTGTTATTCAGATTCTTTAATCAACCCAGAACATTTGGTAATCATTCTAGCTTCGACAGCTTTGAGGAGACCATCAACCTCCATACTTGACACCAAATTACTTCCCCCATATCAGCTTTAGACTGAATAATTGAATTCAACTTCTTGTTAAGAATCTTGAACTGCTTCATAGACATTAACATATGATCTGGAAAATTTTCTTCCTCATCATCAAATTCCAAATCATCAAAAGTACCTCCAAAACCTCCTTCGTCAGTATCAGTTTCAGGTTCATCGATAGATTTGGGTGGATCAGTGGATTGGGATGAGAAAAGTGTGGTAAATGGATTTTGAATAACATGCTCAAAAGTAGGTGAGTTTGTTGTGTTTGAAAAATGGATGATATAAGGTGGTAATGAAACAGAAGTATCCATGGAAGATAATACATGAATACCTTGGACTGATACTGAAATCTCTTTATGCGAATCTCTTTCACCCATGTTGACATTTACATTCATATCAGATACGTGTGTAGTGATGTCTGAAGTTCGAACCTCCTCAGGAACTGTCTTGGTTAACAAAACTTCGAGTGGTATGACCTCAGTCTGCTCAGGAGTCGATGTTGGTTTGTAGATAGTAGCTTCAGGTGTTTCAGGAACTTTCTCACCTTCGGACGATTCCTCTTGAATAACCAACTTTCGTTTCTTAATATTCTTCTTGGAAATATGCTTTGCTACATCTTCAGCTCTTCGTTTCTTTGACGAAGGAGAAACAGGAGCTAGAACCTCACGAATAAGAACCCCTTGATGATTAAGATGTGGTTTAGGAACCATGGTTGGAGAAAACCTAGAAGATCCATCTGTAGACTTTCGTGAACCACGAGTCATTTGTTTTATTCTTCTAAACACACCAGACTTTGATGGAATTGTTTCCTTAGCCTGTTCATCAACAACAGGCTCAACAGGCGTTGTCGAAACATTCGAAACTTGCTCCTCTGTCGTAGACTGTTTCTTTTTAGACTTCTTTGGCTTGGGTTCTTGCATAGGATTCTCAGGAGTGGCCTTTGCATCCTTCTTCAACCGTTGTGATTTCTTAGAAGGACCAGCATCCTCTTTGGATAACAACTTTCCTGTTTCGTCATCAGGATTAATAGTCTTCAAATATTCTATCAAAACGGGATTCACCGGATCAACACGTTTTAACATTGCATCAGGGATTCTAGTAATGTTTGGAAACTCTTCGGCATTATCTGTAACCTCCTTTGGAAAGTGATACTTTAAGAACTCATCTTTTTCTTCATCAGCTGGCACATCAATCCCTTCTTTGTCATAAACATAACGAAGAATTAAACTCCAGTATCATGCACACGAAATGCCTTGAACCACATTTGTGTTCTCCACACTTTTCAGAAACTCCTTCCACAGCTGAGTAGAAAAATCCACTGGAATATCATAATAAAGCCCAGCAACCATGGCATAGACCTCCATTTGACCTTTATCCAAGCCAACACTGTGACCAGTCAAGCAGCGAAGAAAAATTCCAAACAAAAAATTCCAAACACTTGGAAGGCCAGATTTGTTAAAATCACTAATCTTGGTGAGTGGGGGTTGATGACCCATCTCATTGATCATGTAAACAATTTGAGCAAAAGAAAGATCAGTGTAGGGTGGAGAATTAGGAATACCAAAAATATGACAGAAAAGCTTCTTGGTAAGACGGATTTTCTTGTCATTCACCAAATTGAAGGTGATAACATCCATCTCTTTGCTATACGTTGCAGTAGATCCTGCTAATGAAAGCCAGGATAGTGGAACAACAAAAGAATTGAACATAGCAGTAGACAAGACAGAGTTCTTCAAAGCCACGATCAACATCTTGAGTTCTTCAGGGTACAGAGAAACATCCCCCTCGACTTGATAGTTAGTGCTTTGAATCTTCATTAATGGTTGGAAACAACTTCTTCAGTAGACTGGGATGGAGCAACAACATCAGCAGGATTCGCCATGATTAGGGTTTTGAACCTTAGAAGAACGAATAAAGATTTCTGAGACAAATTGGGGATTTTTCTTTTGAAAACGTAAACTGATAAAGAACCCTTGAATCCCCTTTTATATGTAACCCTGAAATTTGAATGTGAAGTGAGAGTAGCATTAAATGAGATCCGATCTGGCACCTTGAAAATCGCACCACTATTCCGATAAAGTAGCCACGCGTAAAAAAGTACCCATCACATCTCCTTGGAACCCGGAAAGAAGACAGAACGTCTTGTCAAACAGGCTGTTCGTTTATCCCAATAGAAGTGTAACCGTCAAGAACCTTCGATATTGAGGTAAGGCTCTTTCTTCTTTGGGTTTAGAGACGAAGTCATTTGCCAGACATTCAAAATCATCAGCCTGAGTTGGTAGTACTCAGAACCTCAAGGATTTCGTGAGTGCAGTGTGCCAAAGAAAGAAGATAAGAAGCAAACTAACGAAAAATTTGGAGTCTGTGATGTCGAAAAATAAAATTTCGACACAAAAGCAGTAAAACCCCATGCAAAGGTTGCTTCGTTATTTATCAAGAGAGATAATCAACTGCTTGTGTATGTTCCCGTGAATTTCAATCGAATACTTTTAGAGAAGTATCGAAGGGCTTCTTTTGCAAGGCTTCGTGGGTGGCTTAACAATTTCGTTACATATCAACCTAAACATAAGGTGAGTAATTGTAACCGAAATTACCTGTTTGACCAGTGTAGTCAGTGACAAGTATGCTTTGAATTATTTTGAATGTGACAAGTGAAATAGTTGATACTGCAACGAAAATCATATTCAAAGAAAAATTAGATTCAGCTGGATCCTGTTGGGAAACAAATGTCGTGCGTTGTAACCATTTGATCAAGACCACTCAAAATAATTGAATATGATTCGAAGCATCGAATATTGGTACTGAAACAACTGTTTCGTTAAAATTGGATCATAGTTCTGCGTCAATTCCTTAAATGAGTTCGTATATGTGGGTTTCACTTTCATCACGGTCTCGTGATATTAGATCATTAACACAGAAGTTTGATATGCCTAAGCCATGATTGGTTTGATCGATGACCTGTCGGACATATGTCATTATGTGTGAAATGTGTTAGAATTTTGAGATGAAAAAGATTGGTTCACGAAATCAATTGTACATCTGTTATGATTGGACCAAACAGACTACTCTTAACTCATTTGAGAAGAGTAAGGTAGCTCAGGAGACTAATGTGAATGCAAGACTGATTGGGAAGAAATTTTCGTAATGAAAATTTCATTAAGGCTTTCGAAATCACACATTGACTCAATGGAGGCTTTAGTCAACATGCTGCAGCATGCTTCTAGGGATAGTCTAACTAGTACAAAGTTGTCGAAATTTTACCTTCCCATAAAAACGCAAGCATGACCCTTGTAAACCTTTCGTGAGATCTGTACGAAGAAAAGACAAAGAACAAAAGAACAAAAATCTTTTTGATATTTTTGATTTTTCAAAAAGAAAGAAAATATTTTTGTTTTTTTTTTTTTAAGATTTTCGAAAAAGAAAACAAACAACAAACAAAATCCTTTTGGAATTTTTTATTTTTCGAAAATAAAATGACAAAACAAGAATAAAATCTTTTTGGAGTTTTAAATTTTTCGAAAATAAAATGACAAAACAAAAATAAAATCATTTTGGAGTTTTTAATTTTTCGAAAATACAACTAAGATGCTAACTCAAAAAAAAAAAAACATGTGACCTACTAATGAAATTTTTTGACAAAGTAACGAAAATTTGATAACCTAACGGAAATTTGACAAACTAACAAAAATTTGATAAACTAACGAAATTTTGTACTCCAAAACAAAGTGCTCTAGATGTCGAATTCGAAGCGTGTCGAAGCGCTGAATGTGAACAGTAACCTCTGAATGGTTAATACTATCAGCCTCTGAATGAAACAGTTTTGCCTCTGAATCGACACTTTTACATAACACTTCATTGTTAGATATTTGAAATCATCCCTGGTACTGAACTTGCTTCGATCATTCCCAAACCTGTCAAAATTCGAACAAATGATTTTTCATCTAAAGCTTTTGTAAAAATATCAGCAAGCTGATCAGTTGTTTTTACAAAATGAACTTCAATGTTGCCATCTTCCACATGATCTTTAATAAAATGATAACGAAGTGCAATATGTTTGGTTTTCGAATGTTGTACTGGATTATGACAAATGCGTATAGCACTTTGTGAATCACAATACAGTGGAATCTTTTTCATATTAATGGCATAATCACGCAATTGACTCTGGATCCAAATGATTTGCGAAGTGCAAGCAGCAGCTGCAACATATTCAGCTTCAGCAGTAGAAATCGAAACACACGTTTGCTTTTTCGATTACCAACTAACCAACTTTCCATCCAATAATTGGCATCCACCACTTGTACTTTTTCGATCCAAAGTATATCCTCCTAGATCTGCATCTGAAAATGCTTGAATAAAAAATCCTGATTTCGAAGGATACCACAATCCTAACGAAATTGTTCCCTTGAGATAACGAAAAATGTTTTTCACTGCAGTCATGTGTGGTTCTCTTGGATTTGCTTGATACCTAGCACAATTACATACAGAAAACATGATATCTGGTCTACTTGCAGTAAGATAAAGCAATGAACCTATCATGCTCCTGTATAAAGTAATATCAACCGCAGGAGTTTCTAACGAAGGATTTAGCCTCGTTCTAACCGCCATTGGTACTCTTATCTTCGTGCTATTTGTCATCCCAAACTTTTCGAGCAAATTCTTTGTATATTTTTCCTGATTGATGAAAATTCCTTCTCTGCTTTGATGAATGTTTAAACCCAGAAAATTATTCATTTTACCCATCATGCTCATTTCGAATTGGCTTTTCATCAAATTTTCAAATTCACTAGACAAAGAAGGGTCAGTCGAGCCAAAAATAATATCATCGACATAAATTTGAACAAGCATTAGATGATTCCCAACTTTCTTTCGAAATAATGTGGGGTCAACTGATCCTTGTTTAAATTTCGATTGTTTTAAGAAACTGGTAAGAGTTGCATACCATGCTCTTGGTGCTTGTTTTAACCCATGTACTGCTTTATCTAAAATATACACATGATCAGGATATTCTTTATTAATGAAACCTAGAGGTTGTTCAACGTAAACTGTTTCTTCGAGTTCACCATTGAGAAAAGCACATTTCACATCCACTTGATAAACATCGAAATCTTTGTGAGCTGCATAAGCCAAAAATATTCGAACAGCCTCGAGTCTCATTCTTTGCATGAATTTGAGCTCTTGTGAAAACTCCATCTTGTGGATTTCCAATGACTTGCTCTTTTGGATGATTGCTTGTCCACTTTTCCAATGGTGGATATGCTGGATCAAAGTCTAAAGGTGCATCTTCGTACATCTCTCCATTTTCGGATTCTGCAACAGAAATATTATCATTTAGATCATGAAATACATCATTTTGATCAAGATTTATTGTTTCAGTATCATCATGCTCCCCCTCGAAATAATTGTTATTTTGTTGCTCCCCCTCGACAACATCATTCAAACTGCTCTTCTCCCACTCGAAAGGATGCTCCCCCTCAACATTTGAAAGAATATTCAAGTGCTCCCCGTCCACTTGAGCATCTAGCATACTTTCGCCATCAACAGTTGTATCAGTTGTTATTGTCGAATCATCAGTATTTTTTGAAGATTCGGGAGTTTGATTATCAGCAGCATTTACTTCCGCATCAGCAGCCTTGTCTGGAACACCAAAAATTAAATCATAATCAAAACCTGATGAATTAGAACTTTCAGACTCATCATTCGATTCATTTAGAATTGGTTTTTGGTCGAAATGTTTTTCTACTTGTTTCACAAAGTAATCATCAAAAGTGAGATTAAATGTCTTTTCAACTTTTCGAGTTCGTTTATTCAACACTCTGTATGCCACCAAATTATTTGAATATCCCAAAAATATTCCTTCATCTGCCTTAGCTTGAAAATTCGAAAGATTATCTTTGAGATTCATGATAAAACACATGCAACCAAAAACATGAAAGAACTTGACATTAGGTTTTCGGTTATTGATGATTTCATACAAAGTTATATTGAAACGACGATGAATGAATGATCTATTCTGAGTGAAACATGCTGTTGAAACTGCTTCTGCCCACAGATATTGAGGAAGATTCGCATATGTCAACATAGTTCTTGCTGCTTTGCAAAGTGACCTATTCCTCCTTTCTACCACACCATTTTGCTGAGGTGTATAGGGCAAAGAGAAATTATGCGAAATTCCTTTTTCCGTTAAGTACGAATCCAGCACATTGTTCTTAAACTCAGAACCATTATCACTTTTGATTTTTCGAACATTCTTCTTTAGACTCAACTCAATTTTCTTGATAAATTCGATCATTGTTTGAGCAACTTCAGATTTTAACCTGAGAAAATACACCCAAGTAAAACGTGAAAAATTATCAACAATAACCAAAATGTATCGTTTCTTGTTGAGAATTTCAACAGTTGATGCTCCACAAAGGTCAATATTAAGAAGTTCCAACGGTTCAACAATTTTCGAATCTATGACAATTGGATGTCCTTTGCGATGTTGTTTTCCTTGTTCACAAGCTGCACACAAAGTATCATTATCAAACTTTAGTACAGGTAAACCTCGAACAAGATCATCAACAACCAATTTATTCAAATTGCGAAAGTTTAAATGTGATAAACGTCGATGCCATAACCAGCTGACATCAGAGGAGGCTTTCGAAAGTAAACACACTGAGGGTTTGCCGATGATTGGTTTGATATCAAGAGTAAACATGTCACCATGTCGTTTGGACTTGAGCAAAACTTCGTTAGTTTCAACATTCGTAATGATGCTGCCTGCTTCGTTAAATACCACTTGATTGCCAGTGCCCACAACAAGTTGTGAAACACTTATCAAGTTATGTTGAAGACCTTCGACATATGCAACTCTCTTAACAGTGAACTTCCCATTTGTGACTTTACCATATCCTTTCACCTGACACTTGACTACTCCTGAATTCTCCAAACTTCGATAATCACGTAAATTCTCCTTCTTTCCAGTCATGTGACGAGAGCAACCACTATCAATGTACCATTTATCATCATATTGCTCGTCACATAGAACCTGCAATTAATGAAAGAATTTAGGTACCCAAGGCTGTTTGGGTCCTTGGTTATTAGCTTTGAAAACAGAGTGAAAAAAAGAACCTAAAACCCAATTACAAACTTTTGATTTGAAAGTGTCAATTAAGTCGACATCATTGGGTAAAGGAGCAGAAACATAAATTTTCGAAGGTTTAGATTTGTCACTGACATTCGCCTTTTTGTTCTCAGTTTGTTTTGCAACTGGTTTATCTTTCGAAACTGGTTTCCAAGTTTTCATAGGAATATTTGATTCTTTGGAAGAGGAACTTCCGTTTGACGAATCATTCAAATATTTCTCATAAGCTTAACGAATTTGATGTTGGGAATACTTACGAGATTGAAACATCTTCCCTTGTCCTTCAAGCCAATGATCGATATTAGTCACATTTGACGAACCCTTTGTGTATGAGACTTTCGAATTCTTCTTCCCAGAAGGATTTGGAAAATTTGGTTCTTGAGGTATAAACTTTGCAGTTTTTGATTTATTATGCACAATTGTTTGATTGTTTGCAAACTTTCGAATAGTTTCAGATTTTCGATCATTCGCAAACTTTCGAACATTCTCTGATTTGCGAACATTCTCAAATTTTCTAACGTTCTCAAATTTTCGAACATTTTCAAATTTTCTAACATTCTCAAATTTTCTAACATTCTCAAATTTTCGAACATTTTCAAATTGACGAGAATTATCGAAATGTCGACTTGTTGTTTTTGAAGAAAATCGATTTTTTGTTGGCTTTGAAAACTTTGGTTGGATTTTTGAATGAAAATTCTGTTGTTTATCATTTGTTGGAAAAGTTTTTGTTTTTGAAAACTTCACAGAATCATTTTGAAAATCAGACGAAATTGGTTGAGCGGGTTTTTCCTTTTTATCCGAAAGTTTTGAAAACGTATTTTGTACAGGTTTGGACAACTCTTTTTCAAACACTTTCTTGGTTGGTATTTTTGATTCCTTTTCATTTGACACAACTTGCCAAAAAAATTTCTTTCTTGCCTGTCTTTTCGAAATTCTGTTTGCCTTCGAAAATTTTGCAACACGATCCTTAAATTTGTTTGATTAAGTTTCACATTCTCATTTGTTTCTTTAGTTTCTCGTTTCAAACATTCTTTTGCATTTGCTTGTTTTTCAATCCATTTTCGTTGTGGTTTTTGTCTTTGAAAAACATACTAATTCTTTGTTAGATTATTTTCGACAGTGCTTTGATTTGAAAAGAATCATTCGTCTGATGTTTTCTTGTTGTCATCTTCGACCATTTTGGTGAACTCTGGTTTGATGTTTTCAACATTTCCAGTAGTGACAAACACTTGATTTGGAAATACAACATCATCTGTACACTTGAAGTTTGGATACACTACTTGATTTGTTTCCAAATAATGAGCTCCTTTTTCAGACAAAACTTTGTTGAAATTTTCAGTGTCGCCAAACACTTGATCAACAACAATTCGTGGAATGGTTGGTTCATTTGAAACAGGCTTTTCAGGCTTAGATTTGTTCGAAACTTGTTCTTCATCCTCATCATCACTACTATCCGTTTGACTATCTCTGACACTCACATTGTCAAAATCAAAACCTTTCGAAGTTGAGGGTTTGTCAGTGGCAACCTTAACCAACGAATCATTACATTTTTCTTTTCCTTTACACTTAGATGTGACATTAATGACAGACAACTGTGAACAATCGACACTTTCCTCTTCCTCAATTTCACTGATTTCGCTAAAACTATCAGAATTATCATCGACATCAGCAAAATTAGATTGAGAGTCAAGTTTCGAATTCTCAGTTCTTTTCAAAATTTTGATTTGTTCATTTTTGGTTAAGGTATCATTCACAATGTCAACAAGTTCATCAGCATTCAAATATTCATCTATCTTAACAATACCATAAGCAAATCGATTATCAGGCACTTTATCGAATTCTGCTATGGTTTTCTCACAATCATAAGACACGGTATCAATTTTCTCTCTTTCGAAAGCTAGAAAAGGTAATAACTTCCTATGTTGTTCTTTGCTAATATCAGACGAATGATGTAAAGCATTCAATTTTGCATATAAACGTTTTACAGAATTACAGTATATATTTCTTTGAGCTAAAAACATTTTAACATCACTACTTAACGAATCCCTATCACACATGATGTTTGTAATCTGCAATTCTAAACTCTCAATTCTTATTTTCTTGGCATCTAACTGCTTCTGTACTTCTATCAACTGAGAAGTTGATTTCTTAGCCTCATTGCTAGCAGAGATAACCAAAGCATCGAAATAAGCAACAGTATCATCGAACACAATTAATTCAGAATCATATGCACTCAAAGGAATATTAAAATATTGAAGAATAGTGCGTACCTTGGTGGTCATTGGTGATTTGTCAGAACTTTTAGTCATGAAGCAACGACCTGTCACTGCTTCATCAGATTCATCCTCAAATTTCACAAACATGGCTCCATGCGTAGGATTACGCATTTCTTCATCATCCGATCCCGAAGACCATATATGATAAGTTCCTTCATTCTCATCATCAACCTCTCCCTTTGCCACCAGAGACATTCCTTTCGCCTTTGCCATTACTTCTTCCAACCTCTCAACGTAATAGGCTTCGTCCTTCACCTTGTTTTTCTTCTCATCCTTTTTACGAAGTTGGCAGTCACCAGCCATATGATTGTCTCCTTGCCAATAATGACAATCAATTCCTGAATCACCTTTAATCTTCTTCTCAAAATTTGTCTCTTCTTTCTCTACTTCATTTTTCTCACTTTTCTTCTTCTCTTCTCCTCCAGCCTTCGACAAAAATCTTCCTTTCACATCAACATTTTTCGACTTTGAATTGAACGGTTTCTTAAAAAATTTCTTTACTTTGTTATTTGAATAAAACGCAACAGCCTCATCATCCGAATTCACAATAAACCATTCTTCATCAGAATTCTCTTCTTCAACCTGTTCCTTTTCTAAAACTTTCGAAACTAAAGCCAATGGTCCACCCAGGCTTAATTTTGATTCTTCAGCCATCTCATTTACCTCGCCTTCGTGAGTCTTTAGCAGATTATACAAATCATTCAATGATGATGTGTCGAAACTCTGTTGTGTTTTCACCATTAAAGTAACATTCCTCCATTCTTTTCGTAGACCCATGATGAATGTCAAATTGAATTGCATTGTCGTCCTTGTAATGCCATGACGATGACATTTATAGATCAACTCATTCAACCTATCATAGTAACCTTCAATTGACTCACCATCTTTTCGCTTGAAATCTTTTAATCCAATCAAACAGTGCTTAACTGAATTAATTTTCGTCTTCTCGCGTCCATGAAACTTTTTTTGAGATTATTCCAGATTTCTTTTGCAGTTGTACAACTTCTGACATAGTTATACATAACTGGAGGCAATGCACCAAGTAACTCCCTTATGCATCGTTTTTCAAGTTTCTTCATTCGATCAGATTGAGCATCAACACTCGTAGTACCAGATGAAGATCCAATCGGTTGAAGAATTGTCGGAAGAGTAACATTCCCTGAGATGCATGACCAAATCTCTTCATCGATTCCATTCAAGTAGTCTTGCATACGATCAGACCACTGATCATAGTATTCTGGAATGAGCATAGGAATCTTAGTTGAAGATCCTAGCAGATGAGAATATGAAGTCATTGAGTTTAAGTTGAAGTTCGCCATTGATGTACGGATTAAATTTTTCTGAGAAATCAAAGAGAATTTGAAAGCAAATTGCTGAATTGAACAGAAAAATCAAGTAGAACACCCGATTCAACAAATCAGTTGCAGAATTGAATCACAACTGAAGATCAAGAACACTTTTCACTTCAAAAGGTGCGGAAACGTTTTGAACCAGAATTTGATTCAAAAACCTTTTGAATCAGAGTGAAAATCAGATCGTAGATTATGATTCCTGCTTTGATACCAATTGATGAAGTGATGAATCGAGTATGAAACGAATCAGAGTAAATCAAATGTAATTTGAACACGAGAAGTAAATATAATATGTTTTCAGCTCTATTACTTCCGTTGAACACGAGTACAAAAACGATAGTAAAAAGGGTGAACTCTTACAATCACTCTCAGACACTTACTCTCTACTCAAGGCTCAGCTCCTATTTATAGGAAACAGGAAGTACAAAAAATACTAAGGCTTAGACGTTTAAGCTTCGTACATGAGACACCTTAGCAAATATATAACAAAATATACGAAGAGATCAAAACATACGAAGAGAACAATTAAACAGACTTCGACTGATTACAACATATTTCGACCCTACATGGTGCGTTAAGAAAAATAGGTGGATTTCTAATGGCTGTAATTCTTCTTTTATTGCTTTAATCCCGAAGTTAATGATCCTAAGTTTATTGTTGATTTTAGACCTATAAGTCCTATAGGTTGTCAATACAAAATCATTGGTAAACGATTAGCCAATCGTCTGGCTATGGTTATTGATTATGTTGTTAGTTTGGAGCAATCAGCTTTTATAAAGGGCTGGCAGATTCTTGATGGCCCTCTGATGCGGAGTCAGATCATTGCTCGTTTTAAGTGGTGTAAAAAGAAGCTTATGGTGTTTAATGTGGATTTTCAAAAAAGCATAGACCTTTCTCTCTCTCTCTCTCTCTCTCTCTCTCTCTCTCTCCTGGGATTTTCTTTTCCATGTGATGCATAAGATAGGGTTTAGTGATGTTTGGTGCAATTGGATTAGAGCAGCTTTGAGTACGTCTAGAGCTTCAGTTATTGTTAATAGGGCTCCCATAGATGAATTTGAGGTTCAAAAAGGTCTTCATCAAGGAGATCCTTTATCTTCTTTTCTATTTTTTTGGCTATGGAAGGTTTTCATATTGGTTTGTTCGAAGCTAGCAGATCTCGGGTGTTTAAAGATGGTCACTTTTTGTATCAACACCGCTCTTTAACTTTCCGAGAGTTTCGGGCATGTTGGGATCAAGAGTTCTTCGAGAAGAAGGACCCAATTGCAAGCAAGCGTTGGTTGGCAGACGTCGGGAACGCCTTCCGATCTAGCCTCTTTCCTAAGGAGGCAAAGGTCAGACTTGCATCATGTCTTCTGAAAGACAGACTTCGAGACTGGTGGGAGGAGGTTGGACACGCCTTGGGAGGCGAGGCGGTTGATTTGATGACTTGCGGACCTTACACCCTCGCAGAACCACCTCTACCTCTCCTAAAACCCGGAATCTCAAATTGACCTGACTTCCTGACAGTCCACCCACTTTGATTCACTATCAAACCAATTCCATAAGAAGCTCAGACATAACCAAATAACCCAGATTATCTTGACGCTTAAAGGGACAAAATCACTGATCATATACAACTGTAGATCAGTTACACTTAAATTAGATTTCGTCACCGAAATCGCTCCTTACTAACACTCATAACAAAACAACCACTTGAGGAACGCACCCGAAAATTATGCACATAAAACGACCTTCCCAAAACAATCAAACCCAAACAGAAACTGCCAACCTGAAGAAGAACAACCCATGATCCCATGCAAAGACCCAACCTTATATATCCGAACTTGGGTATCGAATTGGTCCAACTCCCTGACAGACCTCCCAAACTGAATCGATTGCTAAAACCATGACACTTATCCATCGAACAATCTATTCAACCTTTGATGATAACAATTCCATAAACACATAAGAGATACAAAATACAGACTTCCTCAACTGTCGGGCTGATACATTGCTGCTAAGAGCCTGAAACCTCATCACTTGCCCTTCATTCGCAAGATGGAGCCATCGTGGAGCACAGACACAAAAACTACATTATGAACCCTCCAATTGATTCCTTTGACATACATATTTCTTAACCCCCTCCACTCGGGATACGGACCTTGCACGGACCCACTCGCGATTCTTAACACGAGTTTCCACCAAACGCCTGCTCGAAAATGGCTACCCATGATACCTTCTCATGGAACCTTCCCTAAAATTGATGAATATCCATTTGAATCTACCCCCAGTCCCTAATTGGGGCACTACCAGAACCATGCAGGATGATCCTCGAATCACACCGACTGCGAAATTAACCCAAAACCAACCCATATGATGAACCAAAATCTTAATAACCCTTGACTCTTTGGTATGCCATTACCAACCACTGCTTCGACGAGAAACGACGATCAAACCATGAACTTTTGTGATACACACAACCCTTACCGGCTCCAGTGCACCCCTACCTGGGCATCCACTCGATACAATCACCCAGAAATTTATGACTTACGACTGCATAAGCAATTTCCAACTTGAGAATCACAAGTCTAACAACATTTGCGAACAACTGGAATTATAATGAACACAACCTACCGAGACTTTCTGATACCTGACTGATACTTCCCTCAATCCTTACAGCTTCCCTTATCCAACCAATAGATTTATGACTCACCCGAACCCCATCAACGCGTCCACACCGAAAGCACTACAAGTAGAAGAAATGAACCATCATGGTCACTAGGCCCACAACCTATGACTGGAATGCTCCCGATAACCTACCGATATTGTCGTCATCACATCATTGGCCCAACACTCCAGGCCTAAAGATACCCACCTCATTCCATTACTTTAGGGGAACTGAGCACCACAAAACAGCTACCAAGCAAAACCTTACGAAAATAAAGTCGCACATGATCCGTAGATAGGATAGGGGTCACACTCTTGGTCCAATTCAAAGAATATAACCCAAAAAGGACCATGCACATAATTTGAGCCAAGTGCTGCAACACCCTCTTGTCCAGCTCACAAGGAGCGCCCCCATACACTTACTTAAGAAACCCATAATCGCATCCGAAGAGAAAATAGACACCAGAGATAATCGAAAGGCCAGCTTAATAAATACAAAAAACATCCTCATGATTGTTCAAACAAGACCCCATACTTGTTTGAGACTGGACGGATTCCATCACTACACCACTAGCTTGAGAAGACCTCCAAGATGATCCTATAAGTTACCAAAACCTGAGAATTCCTAATTCTCCCCCACTTAGAACTCGAGCTACCACCCACTGGTGGTGATACCAAAACATAACCCAACCAAGTTCAACCATTCTTAACCATGGAATGAATATCATCCGTAGAATGGTCCCCCAGATACGAATCCAACGAACCCTAATAAAACCTTAATTTACAATAATAACCACTTACAGAGCATAGCCAACTACCGATTTACGATCCAAACATACTCCCCTTGCTTGCAACCCACACGATAATTCGACACCTTGCTTTCCCATCTCCCAAGAATATGGCCCTTTCCCACATTGCTAAGGTACTCAAGCCACATCAAACCACTTGCGCACACCGGCGCTGACATACTGTCGCCAACCACCGCGACCAACATACCTCAAGCTGAGAACCCAACCTAACTCGAGAGGTCACCAGCCTACCCACTCCTTTGAACTCGAAAATGTGAAGGGCAAGTATCTTGCCACAGATAACGACAATATAATCTGACAATCTGCCACTTAAACCCCAGACGCAATTTCCAAGCCGATCATATCGACCACTTCCTCCCCGTATCTCGAGGCCCGAGGCACGACCTTTAACAAATCCCTCGAGACTTCCAACCAACATACTCATCTGGGTCTGAACCACTCAACTCACATCAATATCGCCACAGGGGCCCTGAACAAACACAAAACCCATCCATGCCTAAGCAGCCCAAGCCAAAAGATCGACAAATACGGAACCACTGCCTCGAACCATGGTATCCAACCATGTTATTGTTGGATTAGGTGTCTAAGCCCATAACTATTATTGGTATGTATTCGACCCGAGAGTAGCATGGTCCATTTGGGTTGCATATCATCAGGACAATTTGTTAGGATGGACTTTTGAGAGAAGGTTATTTATGGTTTATTAATATATTATAAGTTATAATATATTAATATGAAATCATATGTTTTAATTAGTATTGATCAAGAATTAATTTGGAATTAATTTAGTGGTCAAAAGAGACTAATTAAATCTATGGGGACTAATTATGGTAATTAGTTATATTTATATGTGTTGGGCTTATGATCCATGTTGGACCAAGTTTATGTATGGATACATAAAGAGTTGGGCCACATGAACCATGGATCATAAAACCCATGGATATGGGTTTGGGTTATACCCATGACTCTTAGAATTCAACACATATAAATACATATGTTATGACCTAAAAACCGCCACCCTTAGTGTGTGTGCATGTTCTTGGAGTTCATGAAGGTTTTAGAGTGCATGGAGATTCTCTCTCAAGTCCTACCTTTGTCCTTGATGTGTTGTGACTTCATTTGAGGCTTCCACACTATTAGGGCTAAGTTCTTAAGGCCAAATACATCAAGACTTCCAGCCACACAAAAAGGTATGTTACAATATCTAGTATTTTATGTAGTTTGTATGACAATTGCATGCTACCTATAGGTTCAATACATTGGAAACCATTTGCATGTATAATTAGTGAAAACATAGATCCAAGGTATTTAGGGTTGTATGTGCACCATAGGATGTTGTATTATACCAAAAACCCAACAGTTATCTTCTCTGACCAGTCCTTAGAATCCTCAAAATCTTCCTTGAATCGAGTATGGATTTTGTGCTTCTAGCTGTATGGGGCCAATACTACCTTCCACACCTATCAATACTTTCCTCAAGAATCATCTTGGGTCCTCTAAGACCTAGTCATAAAATACTCCTGAAATCGAAACTGAGGGGTTCTGAGCACTATAACATCCCTATGATGCACATACAACCCTAATGCTTTGGATCTAAGTTTTCTCAAGTTATACATGCAATTTCATTTTATCCAAAGCATATACGCTAGCTAGCATGCAATTGGAGATATACAACATAAAAACTAATTATATGAATACCTCTTAGTTGTAGCTTGTAGTTCTTGGCCTTTCAAGATCTTAGTACCTCAAGTGTGATACCTCTAATAAGTTACAAACACCAAAAGCAAAAGCAGGCTTATGAAAGAGAGGTTAGGAAACATAAATCGGCTAGGGCTTCACCTTGGAATCCATATGGCCGATTTTAGGGATGCTAGGGGTTACTTTTATAGTGTGGAATTCCTAACGTTTCTTACATGTAAACCCTAATTCACCATGACTCTTCACATTTGATAAGCCCTTTGGACTAAACCTTCATGGACTCTCATATAGGTTTAGTCCATCCCTAATCAACATGGATCATTAGCCCAAACTATAAGTATTACTGATTTACCTAATCAGTCCCCGTAAATTTAATCAGTCTTTTTTTATCACCAAATTATTTCCAAATTAATTCTTGATCAATACCAATTAAATAATATGATTTCTCAATAAATATATAATTCATATAATATATTAATAAATCACAAATAACCTCTTTCTCAAATATCCATCCTATCAAATTGCTCCGGTGAAGGCAACCCAAAATGACCATGCTGCTATAGGGTCATATACATACCAATTATATTTATGGGCTTAGACACCTAATCCAACAATCTCCCACTTGGATAAGTCTAATAACTATAACTGCCAATTCTACTTCAAAATCCGATTAGCAATCGTAGCTCTCAAAAGCCGCTGTCGAACTTTGACCTAGTCAATGACGCGTCCTTTAGATAAAGGGATCATATAATCCTCTGTTCTACAAGATATCGTGTGAACAAAGACATTGGAATAAAGTCATACTCATTGTCCAACAGTTTGTTTCTCGATTTCTGATTTGTTTGACATAGAACTTAATTGAACACATCAATTGAGTCCTGACCGGGCCTGGCACATAAGTCAAACAAAATCATCGAGGGGCCCAAGATATCGCTTTTAATCCTCTTAGGATAAAAGGAACATATAAACTTCGACCTATATGCTTGTACTAATTACTTGTTAAATTATACACAACAAGACGTTTTATAACATCAAGTTACTGATGTGTTTTCTTTCTATCAATGCACACCCAACTCGTAATCAACAACTCATATATCTTGGTTTGAAGACTATACAATATTATCATCTGACAATCACTCGTGACAAATTCCATGAAGTGATTCTTGTGAGCGTGGGATAAATCCAATACTCAAATCTTATTTCAAGAGCACTCATGAATGTTGCAGCAAACTTTTGTTATGTCTAAACACTTTAGACAATCTACAAGCCAATTCATGACAATCTAACCTCATATCTTACTTCCAAAGTATGATTGACTGTGGATATTTCAAATAATCATATTATTCTGTAAGTCAAAACATGAAAAAGTGAAACATAAAATAAACAATTGACAAAATACAGTAAACTTTACTTATAAATAAAACCCTTATTATTTCATCATCAAATGTCAATTACATTTAATTATTACAAGTTTCCAACCGCCTATCTAACAACTAAAACTAATATCGTCCCTTAGGCCAATGCTCTTAGCATGCTGCAAATGCTTAATCCTACTCAGTCCCTTAGTAAGGGGATCTGCTAGGTTATCCTCTGACGATACCCTCTTCACTACGAGGAGTCCCTATTCTACTCGATGTCTAATAAAGTGATATTTTATGTCGATGTGTTTGGATCTGCCATGATCCCTTGATTCCTTGGTTAAGGCGACCGCACCCTCGTTGTCACATAAAATCTCCATAGGCTCCTTTACAGCTGGTACTACTCCAAGGTCTCTGATGAAGTGCTTTAGCCATATTGCCTCCTTCGATGCTTCGCTCGCTGCTATGTACTCTGATTCGCACATTGAATCAGCTACAGTCTTCTGTTTGGAACTTTTCCATGTTACTGCTCCTCCATTTAGGGTAAACACCCAGTCCGACTGAGAGCGGAAATTATCTCTGTCGGTCTGAAATCTGGCGTCACTATACCCTGTCACTTTCAAGTCATCACTCCCACCGAGGTTAAGGACCCAATCCTTAGTCCTCCGCAAGTACTTAAGAATGTTCTTTACCGCTATCCAGTGAGTTCTACCAGGATTCCCTTGACATCGACTAACCATGCTCAAAGCAAAAGCCACATCAGGGCGAGTACATGTCATATCATATATGATTGAGCCAACGGCAGAAGCATATGGTACTCGACTCATTTCTGTCATTTCGGCATCGGTACTCGGACTCTGAGTCTTACTCAGTTTGGTATTGCTCTGGATAGGCAATTCTCCTTTCTTGGAATTCTCCATGTTGAAACGTTTCAACACCTTGTCCAAGTAGGTACTTTAACTAAGTCCTATTAGTCTTTTACTCCTATTTCGCAATATCCTTATCCCTAGAATGTAAGCAGCTTCCCCGAGGTCCTTCATAGTGAAACACTTCCCAAGCCAGGACTTAACTTCCTGCAAGGTTGGAATGCCGTTTCCTATGAGCAGTATGTCATCCACATACAATACCAGAAAGCTAACTATACTCCCACTAGCTTTGACATATACGCATGACTCATCCTCGCTTCTCGAAAATCCAAACTCTTTCACTTTCTCATCGAAACAAAGATTCCATCTGCGAGATGTTTGCTTTAATCCATAAATGGATTTCTCAAGCTTACACACTCTATTAGGGTACTTGGCATCTACAAAACCCTCTAGATGACTCATTAATATATCCTCAGCCAACTTCCCATTAAGGAAAGCGGTTTTGATGTCTATCTGACATATTTCATAATCATGAAACGCAACTATGGCTAGCATAACCCTTATAGATTTAATATTCGCTACTGGTGAGAAGGTCTCATCATAGTCAACTCCAGGAGTTTGAGTAAAGCCCTTCGCAACCATTCGCGCCTTATATGTGTGTACTTTCTCATCCATGTCGGTCTTCTTCTTGAAGATCCATTTACACCCGACCATTTTATGACCTGGTACATTGTCAACCAAGTTCCAAACTTGATTTTCATACATGGACTGAATCTCGCTGTCCATTTCCTATTTACACTTTGCAGACTCTTGGCCTACCATGGCTTCCTTGTAGTTGTTAGGTTCATCCAAATTTATCAGTGTTCTATCACTGATAAACATATCACCTTCACTTGTTATATGAAAACCATACAACATAGGTGGAACACTAACTCTATTGGAACGTTTCAGAGATACGGACTCATCAACTGGTTCGACAGGCGTCTCATCCTCAGGTTGATTACTAGTGTTAGAGGTTCCTTCATCGCTTAACTCTTGAAGCTCTTCAAGGTCAATTTTCCTCCCACTATCCTCTTGGAATATGAGTTCTCTTTCATGAAAGACACCCCTTCGCGCTACGAAGACCATGTTCTCACTAGGTCTATAGAACAAATATCCAAAGGATTTATGTGGGTAGCCGATGAAAATACAATTGTCACTACGAGGTTCGAGCTTCTCGTGAGTCTCTCGTCTTACGAAAGCCTCGCAACCCCAAACCTTGATATGCGCTAACGAGGGAACCTTTTCTGTCCACATTTCGTGAGGTGTTTTGGCAACCTCCTTAGTTTGGATTAGATTAAGGATATGGGCGGCAGTCTCTAAGGCATACCTCCAGAATGAGATAGGTAACGGAGCTCGACTCATCATGGAACGAACCATGTCCAACAAGGTTCAATTGCGCCTCTCAGCCACACCATTAAGCTGCGGTGTCCTAGTTTGTGTCAAATGTGAAACAATTCCACATTCTTTAAAATAGTCATGGAACTTGATACTAAGATACTCACCACCTCGATCGGATCGAAGCATCTTTATCTTCCTACCTAATTGATTCTCCACTTCTTGCTTAAATTCTTTGAACTTTTCAAAGGTTTCCGACGTGTGCTTGATTAAGTAGATATATCCACATCTACTATAATTATCGGTAAAGGCTGTATAGAAGCAGTTAGCATCCCTTGTGCCAGACCTGAAGGGTCCACACACATCGGTGTGTATGAGATTCAACAAACCCTCACCTCTTTCACAAGTACCAGTGACAGGTGACTTGGTCATCTTTCCAAGCAAACAAGATTCACACGTGTCATCCGACTTTAAGTCAAATGACTCGAACACTCCATCCATTTAGAGTTAGGCCATGCGCTTCTTGTTGACATGTCCAAGACGACAATGCCACAAGCATTCCTTGTCCAAACCATTGGACGAATCAATATGCAATACATTATTTCCTAAGTTGTCTACAACCATCACAGTTTCATATACACCATTACAAGGAAATGCTTCAAAATAAAATATACCATTATAAAAAGAATTAATAGAACCAATTTCATTGTTAAATGAAAATCTAAAACCTTGTTTATATAAACCATGAAAAGAAATAATGTTTCTCGCCATATCTGGCGAGTAGAAACAATTGTTCAAATCTAACCCTAACCCATTACTAAGAAATAAAGAATAAACTCCAATCTTGGTGACAGGCGACGATTTCCTATTCCCCGTGATCAAGCTCATCTTCCCGTGCTCCACATCCCTGCTTCTTCTTAGACCCTGCAATTCAGAACAAATGTGAAAACCACATCCTGTATCAAGCACCCAAGAACTAGCATGTGATGAGTTATTAGATTGAATAGTGTAAATACCCGCGAAGGTGGGCTTTATCTTCCCATCCTTAATGTCCTGCAAGTATTTAGGACAACTTCGTTTCTAGTGCCCTTTTTCATGACAATGGAAGCACTCTGCTTCCTTTGGATTCGATGAGGGAGCAACAGGACCACCTTTGGACCCACTGGAAGAGGATCCATCATGAGACTTTCTCTTGTGGTTCTTTGAGGAAGCTTTCCTCTTCTTTCCCTTCCCATGTCCAATTACCAGGACTGGGGCTGCAGCAGTAGGAGTGCGTACAACAAACTTGCCTTTTAAACTACTTTCACCAGTTCTCAGTAGGCCTTGAAGCTTGCTTAGAGTGACTTCCTCCTTGTTAATATGATAAGTCATTCCGAACTGATCATAACAAGGAGGCAGTGAGTGTAGGATAATGTCAATAGCGAACTCTTCGTCAAAATTGACGTTCAACTTTAGCAAGCGGTCCACATATCTTTGCATCTTTTGCAAGTGGGCCGTGATGGAGTCTCCATCCTTCATTTTTGTTGTTATCATGGAGGCAATGATTTCATACCTTTCTTGTCGAGCACTCTGATGGTACCTTTCCATCAAGTCTTGGTGCATTGGTGCCAGGCGACTATCACATGAATACAATAACATGCCCCACAATTTAAACAATCTTAGGCTAAAAGATTCAATCCCACAATGGTTGGACTCAGACAAGAGTTGTGCAGCAAGACCAAACCCCTCAGCCTAAAATTCTTTAAACCATGTAGCATATGACTTACCGTATCCACTCAATAGTCATATCACACGCGAAAGAGTCACACAATAGCCAAACAAGGGAACTATATAGGAACTAAGGCATCACATAATCAGGAAACGCTATCATGAAATTCCTGAAGATCCCTAGCATATCACTAGCGTGTTGTTCTAACATATCATAACATAATCTCAAATAAATGTGTGGTAAATTGGCGTCAACTTATTGGCTCCGGCTGATCGCACAGATCACATCTTCCTTGATTATTTTGAAAACCATTTGAAATTTGTTTAAAAAAAACCTTTTCCTTAGTTTGAGACTGGATTCACACGAGTGTTCCTCCAATTCACTCAAACCAAGGATCTGATACCAACTTGTAACATCCATAAAATTTAAACTTTTCAAAGCAACCCTTTTTCTATGGAAGTATTTAAAAAATTCCTTGTTTCCAAAACATTATTTAAAATCAGAATCGTTCTCAACATAGTTTTCAAAAATTTGTCATTATCAGAGTATCCAAGAAATCATAAGTCCAAAAATGTGAGGATGTGTACGGTCACGCCTTCACCCTGACATGATCCGCTGAAGTATCTGAAACCATAAACCAAAACTGTAAGCATGAAGCTTAGTGACTTCCCCCAAAGTACCAACACCCAAACATATAACATATACAATTAACATCATGCATACAGAGCCTTCAGCAACTCTGGACTGCCTCATCAGGCGTTCAGCCTGTCTGTACCGCTCACAGAACCTTCAGCATCTCTGGACCGCCTCACCGGGCCTTCATCCTGTCTGGACCGTTCTCCGGCCTTCGGCCTAACTGGTACGCCCCACTGGCCTTTAGTCTATTCGGGATGCCCTGGGTCTGTTGGCCTTTAGTAGAAACCAGGTCCGCCTCAACCCAACCACACATAACCATGTCGACATATATATATATATATATATATATATATATATATATATATATATATATATATATATATATATATATATATATATATATTTATATATATATATATATATATATATATATAGAGAGAGAGAGAGAGAGAGAGCTAGGTTCATTTGTTTAAACTAATTATTGTGTTATTGTATGCATAAATGTGGGCCAATCAAAATTTAAAAACTAAATAAATAATCAAACAAATAAATAAGGGTAATTTAGTAATTTGATAAATAATTTCTATAAATACACTCCTATAATTATGGTAATTACTTTGACCTACCTTTCTCCCTTTTTAAAACGATCGACAATCAGTGTATTCTATCCCATTCGATCCTCCCTAACCCTAGCTCCAAAACAGATAAAATATATGTCGCCCAAAAATTACCAGGTTAAATCCATTGCCCACAGAAGATCGTCACCACCATTTTGTCAGAGAAGAAATATATGGAATCGAAGAATCCTAAGGAGGGTGCGAAATACGTATTACGAGTTGGGGTTCGAGATGTCATCAAATCTGGAGGCCGTCTCCAGATCTCCACATTGTTCGCATCTCCGACCATGTCCCTCCAGGTCACCGCCGTCGCCAACCCTTGAACCACATCCATCGAGTTCCTCCGTCAACCCTTACATCCATGGTTTTTGTCGTCGTACTGTCATGTCTTCTCAATCGTCGCCCCAACGTTGCACATTGCATCCGTACGTACTTTGTTCTCTCTTCTCGATCATCTCTATTTTCTGCTATGTCGATATCTGTTCTCTGTTTGCTGTTAAGTGATGTTTCTTTTGATGCTTGCTGTTGAATGGTGGGTTTATGTTTCTCTTAGACGTGGTTCAAACATAAGTTGTTTGATAATCTAGGGGGAATATGAGATGCTCAAATTGCTTAAAATTGGGGGTTAATTTAATTTTTTCGGGTATAACAACTCGTTTACATTCTGATTATGTTGTATGGGAAAGAATGAAACAATGCTTCGGTGAAGGTTTTGTGAGATGCTCATATTGCAGTTTTATTTCTTCATTCTAACATCAGTTTAAGATGGAAGGGTAAAATAGTCAGATTTAGTTTAAGATGGAAGGTTTTGTGAGATGCTCAAATTGCAGTTTTACATACTGATATGGAATTTACTGGCTTCACTTGTGGTAATAGTGTGATGAAGATACAAAAGATGAAGAAGGCGAGGGAAAAGGAGGTCTCGGTGTGGCTGAAGGTTTTCATCAGACCCAGTGGATGCATGGACGAGATGTGGGGTCAGCTGCCTCAATGGAGCCATCGGCCGTAGGTGGGCTGCTTGTTTCCAACAGAATACATACCGTAACTGAATCTTGAATTCCAATTCTATCAGAATGAAATCACGAATTCCAATTCTGTTGGAAGGGAATATTGATATTTTCTCACAGAAGCAGCTGATGCTTGAAGAATGGACCATGAAATTGATGTTAATTTTAGCAACATTAGTCTTTTAGAATGTATTAGTGTCTTTGTTAGATTTTGATGTTTTTTTCCCGATTTGAAAGTTTTTTTAGTTTTATTCTTTAACAATAAATGTAATTCTTAGGAATTGTTACCCGTATTCTATAAGAATTAATGTAATGTTTGTTTTTATTATTCAATTGATGGTTCAAGAATTTGTTATTCTCCAAGAAGTTTTTAAAGTTATGATCAAGAAATAGGTTCAAAAATATTTCTATTATTTTATGGTTCAAGAATATTTTTATTTTTTATAAATATAATCTGTCAGAATATCCGAGAATTATCATCACTACAATCAGATTTTTAAAAGTAATAGAATTTATTATCCCTTAAAATATGCAATTTTCCTTTTTTAAATTTATGTTAATTGACTAAAATACCCTTAAAATGAAATTAGATGGTATTTTCTAATTATCTTTAATTTAAAAATATGTATTATTCACTTTCTTAAAATAAGTGAAATTGATTGGCCCACATTTATGTATACAATAACACAATAATTACTTTGAATAGAATAATCTAAGCCTATATATATATATATATATATATATATATATATATATATATATATATAACAAATAAGCATACATATAACATATCGATATAAATATTATTGGGTTTGTTGACTGGCAGCACAAAGCAGTACAGTCTCAACCTAACCACACTACATCAACATATGCAACCGGTAAACATATAGCCAGAGAAGATAACAGGCAGCTCTGACAGATCACTACAGTACAACAGTATACGAAATATCAACAATCCAAGGAATGCATGGCCATATATACCCAGATGTGAGATAGTCACTCGGACAAGTGATCCTACTCTAGAACCACAACCAAACAAGGAATAAGTAAGAGAGCTTAGATCAAGACTCTTCAGTCTTTCCAACATGACTATATACAGTCCCTAGGGCATCCCTCTACTAACAGATAACTAGAACTAGTGAGCCGACATTGGTGCCTTCGACCCACGGGTACAGTGAGGCGAAACTCACCTCGAATGCTGAAGCTCCCCGAAAGAAATCCCTAGCTGCTGCCCAGCCGGCTTCCCGAGCTATCCAACAACACACCCAATTAGCAATTGGGTTCCGTGCTATAATCCATAATCCTTACTTGGGTTAAAATGACCATTTTACCTCTGGACCAACATGAACCAAAACTGAGGCCCAAAACCAAAAGATCCATAAAGGCCCACTAATGGCCTAATTTTCCAAATTGGGCCCAACCCCATATGGGTCTTATCCTAAGCCCATAATTTTCTTAATTACAATCCTGATTACCTCAAGTACCCCCTTAGAACAACTTGGTCAAAGACAGGGTCAAAAGTCAAGGTCAACGGCCTGAGTTGACCCAACTCGCTAAGTTGTCCAACAACTCGCCGAGTTCCTCTATCAATCTGCAAAGTCGGGGAAAAACCGAGCCAACTCGCCGAGTTTATCTAGAAACTCGCGGAGTTCTCTAGAAACCCAGATATTAATACATTAAGCACTTAATCCATAAGAACATGGCCCCAAAACATAGATCTGACTTCCTTGAGCTGGAAAACCACGTAAAGTTGCCAACTTTACGTTGATTCATGTCTAAATGAAGCTCTTAAGCTTAGAATGGACTTAATAATTGACTTAACGCATGCATGACTCCAAAATCCTCATAAAGTTTGCACCTTTAAGCTCAAGGGTATCAAAACCAACTCATGTCTGAAAGAACAACCCCTTAAATTACTTCACTCCATCATCATCCCCACAAAAAGCCTAAAACACAACACAACCCAAAATGAGAAGATCTAATCACCTACAAATCAAGGTATGAACTTGACACCTTAAAGTGACTGCAAGAAATGCAGTGATTCTGGATCCAAGACTTCTTTCTCCAAGCTAGAAACTTCAAGATCTTCTAATTCCTTCACAATTCACAAAAAAGACACCAAACTTCCATCTAATGCTCAAAAACTTGACAATGCAGGCTACAACTCGTTTTAGGGTATGGATAACAATGAAGGCTGATAAGGAGGCCAGAAAAAGGACTTAAGGCCTTTAAATAGGGTGCAAGACCCTAAAAATTAGAGTTTCCTTCCCAGCTGCCAACTCGCCGAGTTGAGGCTCCTCAACTCGTCGAGTTGGTTCATATAATTCCCATGATTCTTCAATCTTAAACACGTCGAGTTGGTCCCTCCAACTCGTCGAGTTGACCTAGAAATAGGGTTATTCTCAATAATTTATCTTCACTATTTCGGATGTTACACAGAATTTGAATACTCCCCGATCGGCCCCTTACTGAAGCGAGCAATGTTGTAAAACTCGGCCAGCTTGGTGATTAATATATATAATATACTTAATGATTTGTTATTTAACACACAAACACACATGTGATTATTATAACATATATATATATATATATATATATATATATATATACATATATATATATATATATATATATATATATATCTCTTAAGTTTTAATTAATTATTCAAGAAGTGAGACCATTGTGTGTTTTTTAGTTTTTGTGTATTCACATGTATCTAATTTTTTTTATATATTTCAATCAAATTATGGTTTTAACTTATGATTTTGACATATATAATTTGCCTAAAAATATTTGTACATGAATTATCGAATCCGAGTACTCCCCGAGTACTCGTGATTACTCACTACTCTGTAGTCAGCCGAACAGGTACCAACTAGCGAGTTGTACAACCATGATTATTTCTATAGCTGACGTTCGTTTTATATGCTTTTTCAGGGAATAATTAGTAAGTGGTCGAAAGATTCATCAGCATAAGTATGTTGCAACAAGTATAAAATGTTATTGTGTTTTTAGTTTTTGAACAATGATGTATATTTTGAGATTTGTCTTGATGTGTTTTAAACATGTACTGTAAACTATAACTTTTTTTTATTATGATGATGTATCTTTTACTTTTGCTATGAAACCGTTATCGTTGCCACGCTTCGTGTTTCGGCTTTAGCGGGGTGTGACATTATAATTTATAGCTCACATAATGGTATAATTAACAGGTCACATAATGGTATAATTGAAAGGTGAAACTTAACTTTAATGATCTATTCCAGAAAAAACATAAATGGTCAATCTGAGACGGATACAATGTCAATTTCCCTTTTGTTTTAGCTGGTTTTCAAATTATAAAACATAGTACATTACATGACTGGTCTTGGAAGTACCTTAGATAAATGGTCTTTGAGGTTTGTTATCTATAACACCTTTTGCCTATAGAATAAATGGTGTTTACAATTATACCGGACCTATTAGTGGTTAGGGATAAGAGAGACTTAAGGTCAGATAAAACACAATATACATACGCACAATTTTGTTAGAAACCAACCTCTATTTTTTTTTCATTTGATGCTTATTTCTCACTAAGGCCTAATTCTATCATTTTATGTATGTCAAAACAATGGAATCCACAACATAGTTGAAGGTGATGGTAACTACATAAACATCGATCAACACCATCCTCTCTAGAGACATCCACAACGACTAATTTCTTTGAGATTAAAAAAAGGTTAATCTTATAATTGGGTAACGAACTGTTTGTTTTTCATGCCTGTATGAATCGTAGGAGAAGATAGACTACCATAAAAGGAATTATGAAAGATGGAGTTTGGGTTTCGAATCCTAATGTGGTTAAAAAAGAGTTTTTTTACTCATTTTAAATCTAGATTTTCTAGTATCCCTGGTGTTCATGATTCCATTATTTCTGATATTTTTTGAAGTTGTTGTTAGATCAGAGTGCTTCTCTTGACTCGCCTTTCTCTGCTGAGGAAATTAAGAGAACTGTTTGGGATTGTGGGAGTGATAAGCCGCCCGGTCCCGACGAATTCATTTTCGGTTTTTTTAAATAATATTGGGATATTATTAAAGATGATGTGTGTAATTTTGTTTGGTGCTTTAAGAAAAATAGGTGGATTTCTAAAGGCTGTAATTCTTCTTTTATTGCTTTAATCCCGAAAGTTAATGATCCTAAGCTTAGTGTTGATTTTAGACCTATAAGTCCTATAGGTTGTCAATACAAAATCATTGGTAAATTATTAGCGAATCGTCTGGCTATAGTTATTGATTCTGTTGTTAGTTTGGAGCAATCAGCTTTTATTAAGGGCTGGTAGATTCTTGATGGCCCTCTGACGCTGAGTCAGATCATTGCTCGTTTTAAGTGGTGTAAAAAGAAACTTATGGTGTTTAAGGTGGATTTTGAAAAAACATATAACTTTCTCTCTCTCTCTCTCTCTTTCTTGGGATTTTCTTTTCCATGTGATGCATAAGATGGGGTTTAGTGATGTTTGGTGCAATTGGATTAGAGCAGCTTTGAGCACTTCTAGAGCTTCAGCTATTGTTAATAGGGCTCCCATAGATGAATTTGAGGTTCAAAAAGGTCTTCGTCAGGGAGATCCTTTATCTTCTTTTCTATTTTTTTGGCTATGGAAGGTTTTCATATTGGTTTGTTCGAAGCTAGCAGATCTCGGGTGTTTAAAGATGGTCACTTTTTGTATCAACACCGCTCTTTGACTTTCCGGGAGTTTCGGGCATGTAGGGATCAAGAGTTATTCGAGAAGAAGGACCTAATTGCAAGCAAGTGTTGGTTGGCAGACATCGGGAACGCCTTCCGATCTAGCCTCTTTCCTGAGGAGGCAAAGGTCAGACTTGCATCATGTCTTCTGAAAGACAGATTTCGAGACTTGTGGGAGGAGGTTGGACACGCCTTGGGAGTCATGGCGGTTGATTCGATGACTTGCAAGGTTTTTATGATGAGATTTCGGGCTGAGTTTACACCTGTGATTGAGGTCCATCAGTTGGCGAGGGAGTTTTAGGACCTTCGCCAGACTATTGAGACAGTGGCAGAGATCACTGCCATGTTTCGTGAGAGGGTGTTATTGGTTCCGCGGTATGTGGCGGATGAGGAGATGAAGAATGCGAGATACCACGAGATGTTGAGGAGCGATATCAGGCAGTTTGTGAGTCGATCCAGTTGCAATACACTAGATAATATGATAGCAGGAGCCAGAGAGAGGGAGATTTACTTGAAAATGGAGAGGAAGAGGAAGCCGGATCAGGTTCAGAGTTTAGAGGGTTCAAGAAAGAGTCCCAAGGTTTTTGATTCGAGATCGAGAGGCCAGCAGGACCAGGGCCGTAGTTGCAATACGCACGATAGAGCTTGCAAGGGGGGTGGTTCAGGCTGCTATAAGTGCAGTAAGATTGGGCACTTTAGTCGGGATTCCACAGCCACTAACCAGGTATCGAGTCTGATTTGCTTCCATTGCAATCAGAGGGACCATAAAAAGGCTGATTGTCCAAGTATGGCAGCGGCAGGACCAGTTGTAGCGCCCACTCTGCCAACTTTGAGGATCACATATGGCCGCCAGAGCAAGGCGGATGTGCCTGTAGTGAGGAACAGGGCTTTTCAGCTGACGGCCGAGGAGGCTTGTGCAGCACCTAATGTGGTGACAGGTATGTATATTCTCTTTATCTCTATATTTATGTTGATTTTCTACTTATATTTGTGTGTTTTGTTTTAGGATCGTTCCTTGTGAACGGTATCTCTGCTTTGTATTGTTTGATTCGAGGGCTACCCGATCCTTTGTATCTCTCGCGCTCAATAAGAGATTTGTCGATGCTCCGAGGGAGTTGGATTATCCATTGGAGGTTGAGATTGTTGATGATCGTCCTGTTCGAGTATCTAGGTTTCATCTGGGTTATGTTTTGCAGTTGTTCAGTGAGCAGTATCCGATTGATTTTGTTCCTATTCCCCTGCGTGAGAGCAAGGTTTTTATGGGGATGAATTGGCTGAGCCCCAATGGGGGCAATGATTAATTGCGAGCAGCAGTTGGTACACATTCGGACTCCAATTGAGGGAGAGTTGGTGATTCAGGGAGAGAGTGGTTAGTACGGGTCGGTTCTATGTTCGGCAGCTAGGGCCAGACCCTATCTTCAGGAGGGTTGTTCTGGATTTGTTGCCTACGTGATGGATACCCGGGAGAAGGGTAAGGCGACTGTGGATGATGTACCAAATATTTGGGAATATCCGTATGTGTTCCTGGATGATTTTCCTGGAGTGCCTCCGGAGAGGCAGGTGGATTTTTTGATTGATTTGATTCTTGATGCGGCTCTGATAGCCAAGGCACCTTATCGGTCAGCACCTCCGGAGATCCAAGAGTTGTCTAGTCAGCTATAGGAGCTATTAGACAAGGGATTTATTCGGCCGAGTAGCTCACCTTGGGGAGCGCCAATTTTTTTTGTGAAGAAGAAGGATGGGTCGCATCGGATGTGCATTGACTACCGCGAGCTGAATAAGCTAACAATGAAGAACGGTTACCCACTAATGATGATTGATGATTTATTTGACCAGGTTCAGGGTGCGTCTTGGTTTTCCAAAATTGATATGTGTTTAGGTTATGATCAGATGATGGTGAGAGAGGAGGATATGTAGACGACAGCCTTTCGGACTCGTTATGGTTATTACGAGTTCGTGGTGATGCCCTTCGGGCTCACCAATGCTCCAACCGCATTCATGGACCTCATGAATCGCGTATGCAGGTCTATGTCTGATCGGTCTGTGATTGTGTTTATTGATGACATATTGGTCTATTCCAAGACTCGGGAGCTAAATGAGGAGCATCTAAGGGAGGTATTAGAGACTCTAAGGAAGGAGAGATTGTATGTGAAGTTCTCCAAGTGTGAGTTCTGGTTGCGCGAAACGGCTTTCTGGTCGATCCAACCAAGGTCGAGGCGGTGATGAGGTGGGAGGTTCCGAGGTCTCCATCTGAGATTCAGAGTTTCCTTGGATTGGCAGGTTACTATCAGAGATTCATTCAGGATTTCTCCAAGATAACGGTTCCTTTAACTAGGTTAACGAAGAAGACTATCACGTTCTGTTGAGGCCTGAGCAGCAGGAAACTTTTGAGACCCTGAGACAGAGATTGTGGGAAGCGCTAATTCTGACCCTACCGGAGGGCGTTGAGGATTTTGTGGTATACTGTGAAGTGTAGATCACAGGTTTGGGAGCAGTATGGATGCAGCGGGGTCATGTGATTGCTTACGCTTCGAGGCAGCTGAGTCCTCATGAGGTGAATTATCATGCGCATGATTTGGAGTTGGGGGATGTGGCGTTTTCCCTCAAGATTTGGCGACATTACCTCTATGCGGTCTGAAATAGTATCTACACGGATCACAAGAGCCTAAGGTATTTGATGGATCAGCTAAATCTGAAGATAAGGCAGCGTAGATGGTTGGATGTGGTGAAGGATTATGATTGTGATATCATTTATCACCCGGGGAAGGCTAACGTGGTGGCCGATGCTCTCAGCCGCAAGGCGGTTGTGGCTTCGATCAGGGATATGTGTTTAATGATGACGATGATTACTCCACTTTTAGAGAAGATCCGATAGGCTCGTGTTGAGGCTATGAAGGAAGAGCATCGGAAGAGTGAGCGCATAGTGGCTTAGGTGGCTTCCTCCGATTATGATAGTCGGGGGTTATTGGAGGGTGTAGGTTCTGTATTTGGGTGGTGCGTGCTAGGTTTCGATGGAAGAGGCGCACAAGTCGAGGTTCTCTATTCATCCCGGAGCAACAAAGATGTATATGGATCTCCGGCTCGACTATTAGTGGCTATGCATGAATCGAGATGTGGCCTGGTATGTGGAAATGTGCTTGACTTGTAGCAAAGTCAAGGCCGAGAATCAGCGACCTCACGTCAAGTTGCAGCCGTTAGACATTCCTGTTTGGAAATGGGAAGAGATTACTATGGATTTCATCACGAAGTTGCCACGGACAGTGCGCGGAGTGGATTCGATATGGGTCATCGTGGATCTATTGACCAAGAGCGTGTATTTCATTCCAATTCAGGAGAGTATCTCTGCAGAGAGGTTAGCTGACATTTACATTAGGGAGGTTGTGGCACGGCATGGGGTGATGGTTTTGGTGGTTTCAGATAGGGATGTCCGGTTCACTTATAAGTTTTGGAAGAGGTTTCAAGAGGAGCTGGGTACTCATCTACATTTCAATACGGCTTTCCAACCGCTGATTGATGGATAGAGTAATCGGTCTATTTAGAATTTGGAGGATATGCTTCGGGCATGTGTATTGGATTTCGGTGGAAGTTGGGATACGTATCTCTTTTTCGCAGAGTTTTCGTATAACAACAGTTATCAAGCCAGCATTTGATTGACCTCTTTTTAAGATGCTCTATGGGAGGAAGTGTAGGACCCCGATATGTTGGTATGAGGTCCGTCAGCGATTCATGGGGAGTAGTGAGGTGGTACTCAAGACTACTGAGTTGATTCAGCAGGTTCGGTGTAGACTTCAGACAACACAGAGTCGGTAGAAGAGCTTTTCCGACATGCGCCGATCAAATCTAGAGTTCTAGGTTGGGGACATGGTTCTCCTAAAGGTGTCACCTTGGAAATGTGTCGTCCGATTCAGGAAGAGGGGCAAGATGGGCCCCAGGTATATCGGACCTTTCAGGGTCGTGGCCCGGGTGGGTAGTGTTGCTTATCGCTTGGATCTACCTGAGGAGCTTAGTCAGATGCATAGCACATTTATCGTCTCTCAGCTACAGAAATGTTTGGTTGATGGTTCTGCGGTGGTTTCATTGTAGGATATTCAGGTGGATGATCGCCTAAATTATATTGAGAGACCGATTGCCATCCTTGATAGGAAGACGAAGGCTCTCCGGAACAAGTCAGTGGATCTGGTTAAGGTGCAATGGCAGCACTGAAAGGGTTCAGAATGGATGTAGGAGTCTGAGATCGAGATGAGGGAGCACTATCTAGAGTTGTTTGCAATGAAGGACTTCGAGGACAAAGTCTAATTCAAGAGGAGGAGAACTGTAACATTTGCATTTCAGGTATTTTGCCTTTTTCCCCTTATCTTAAAAATTCTTGCATTTTGGTCCCTAGCCAATACGCTGGGTGTAGTGGGTCGATATCTTAGTTGTGTAAGGCATCCACGTAGGCTGGGCGTACGTAGAGCACGCAGGGCTTACGACTGCCCGGGACAAACCCTAATTTTTTGGGTTTGAGCCCTATTTAAGCACCTTAAGTTACTCTTGGACCTTCTTATGACCAACATATACCTCTCCAAACCATGAGAACGAAACCCTAATTTCCATTTGAGTGTTTTGTGTTTGGAAGTGACCTTTTAAGGTGTTTTTGGTGATCTTGAAGGAAGAAGAACTCTTGGAAGTTGCATTGTTGTGATTGGAGCTTGTGGATCCAGAATCACCATCAACTTGGAAAGCTTTTGGAGGGATAAAACTCTTAACTTGATGGTTCATTATGATAGATCTAGTTAGGGCTTGTTCTTGTGCATTTTATGGTCCCTTAAGTCATGCTTGAGAGTATGAGCTACTGCAGAAGCTAGGGTTGGTAGATCTTAGCATTTTTGAGGTTCCTTATGCATAAAAATGCAATCTTCATGTGTTATATTGAACCATTCATCAGTTAGGGCCCTTATTATGGGTTTTATTGGTCAAAAACAAGTATTGGATCCCATTAAGACATGCAACGGAGTAAAGTTGCCAACGTTACGTGTTAAGACATCATTTAGGATCAGATCTGAGAAGTGGACTTACTGGATTAACCAGTTAATCACTTAATGGTGAGTATGGATTGTTGTGGAGTATGATGGGCATACCCAGCTCGTACGTAGTGCGTACTGGCCAAAGGTGACATATGTCGGGTGTAAGTCTGAGTACGTTGGGAGTACTCAGCAGCTGTTGAGTTTTGTTGACTTTTGTGGTTTGGCCCATATTTTGACTATTAGGGTTTTGGGCCTTGTTGAGCCACTAGTCTTTCTGACTACGAGCCATTGATAGGCTTTGGGCCTTCTTGGATTTGGGCTCATATTGGGCTTTGGGTATCATTTAGGAATTTGGGCCAAGTGAGGAAAGGGTAAATTGTTCTTTTACCCTGGGTGTTGTGACATCGCTATTTTCACGGCCAGAAAAGACCGATTTTGTTTATGCTTTATAATAAAATCAGAGTAACTTTTAAAGAAATTGTTGCGGAATTTGTTCCCAAAAATTATAGATAAGAATTTATCAAAGCATTTCAGAATAAATGTATTTTCATTACATTACAAAACTCGGGATGTCATCGTCAATACAGATCAAAAGCATAAACCAAAAGCAACATAGGCCTTACAACATTTCTATTTAATTCTATTGGCCTATAATAAATAATCTCTCATCAAATAATCCAACTATGCTCTTGTGCCACTACCTGTGAAACAAAAAAACTGAGTGGGTCAGGCTGGGGAGCCTGGTGAGCATATATGGTTTTCAACCCACCATTTATAAGTTTATTATTTTCAACAATCATTCAACCCGATTACCCCTTCCCGTTATCCACACTTTACGTCCCTAAAGCATCTATTATAAGGGACCTATCCTAAGGAATTTCGTCCGGATGGACACTACTGCTAAGGGGATTCCTCAGCCATATAGGTCCGTAAGGCAACCATGAGGGGGATGGAGTACACCGGTGAACACATCGTTCACAAACACCTACAGGTTGCGAGCCTGCTAGTGTTCCACTGGACTTCCTAGAAAAGTTCGTGGTCGTTATCCATACTCCACTAGATGACTGGATCATCGTCAACACTGAGGCCTCTCATCATTTTATTTAATCACACACCAACTATTTCATCTACCCATGTTTTACCCAACATATTTGTAGATATAAAATACATATACAGTTCAAATCTGAAAAACGAAGTTTAAATCTTTCATACAGCATAGATCTCAAAGTATAAAATATATATATATATATATATATATATATATATATATATATATATATATATATATATATATATATATATATACAATTTAGATCTGAAAAGTTTAGATCTGAAGTGAGAAAGTTTAGGTTTGAAGAAAAAAGTTCAGATCTGAAAGAAAAAGTTTAGATATGAAATAAAAGTTCATATCTGAAAAGAAAGAGGCTTAGATCTTTCATCCAGCATAGATCTCAGGTAAACAGATAATATATACACATAGCACGCAATTTATATAAAATACTTCATATCTATGTGTAAGATGAAAGTGACTATACACTCACTTGATAAGGTGGTGATTCGGACAATGCTTCGCTTCTTAAAATAATCTCCTTTGACGAAACTGGGAGGTTTGCTTGAAAACCGGGCTCTGCGGGGGCAGAGTTTCTAAACCGAAAAACTCTTTTTCTCGGAGCCTTCGGACGCTTCGGGGCTTTCTTCTAGTGCTTGGGAGGCTTCCTAGGCTTCGGGGTGGTTTAGGGAGGCCAGAGAGAGAGTAGAGAGAGAAAGAAGGTGTAAAAGATGTGAAAATGAAGGCTGGCCTCGCAACCCTTTTATACGTCGGAGGCTCGCTGGTACGCTGGGCGTACTTCGGATCTACGTAGCGCGTAAGCGGCAGGTGTCGGTCAATGGCTGGGACGACGTGGCTGGCTTCTGACCACATGAGAGTTAGACTGCACAGCGTATGCATCTTCGTACACGGGGCGTACTTCGGTACGCAAGGCGTCCAAAGGTACGATGGGCGTACCCCTCGCACCCAGCTCGCAATTTTCACCCTCGACTTCTAAAATTCGTAACTTTCGCATACCAGCTCCCTTTTCTACGTTCTTTATATCCACGTGTAGGTGGGACCGTACTCTACAACTTTTGTTTAGACTCTGTCGGCTAATTTTGACTTTATTTTTAAAGTTATATTTTTAACAGGACGGGATAGGAAAAGTCCGTTAAAAATTCATAACTTCTTCATCCGACGTCCATTTTCATCTGTCTTTTTACCGTTGAGCTAATATTAACGAGACCTACGATTCCTGTTTAGGTTGTGTCGGCCGAAAACCGTTCGATCTACTATTCGAACTCCGGGCTGTTTACTGTGGATCCGAAACTTAGAAAAATCATAATTTCCTCTTACGAAGTCAGATTTAGGCGCTCTTTTTATGCACGCTCTCGGTTTAACGTATGCTACGACTTTCGTTTAGATCGCTAAGGCTAAAAAGAACTTTATCGTAAACTCACCTTTTACGTCATGTAGTGTCGTGCCGGTTCTGTCGCGAAACTTCGACAGATCATAACTTCTTCGTTATAACTCGGATTTCGGCGTTATATATATGTCTGGAATCCTTGTCACGACCACTACAACTTTCTTCATAGATATCGGTCTTATCTAATGTTTTATTTTTTACGCTTATTTTTATTATATATTTACAAACAAGTATATAATCACAGAAAATCACATAATTCACATAATATTCAAGTAATTCATCTTTATTACTTTAAAATGATTACAATGATTGACCTTGACTATTACATCATCGAATTAATGCTTGGCCTCGCAACACGGGCGTTACAGGTGTTAGACAAATGAACTAGATTTCCAGTTATGGTTTATGGCGCAATTATTAATTGGGGTTTTATTTGATTGATTAGCGCGAGGATTTTTCAGTTCAGTAGCCCGATCATTTGTTTGACTGACAGCAGACTGAGGTGAGTTAGCTCACTATACTGTAGGACACTAGGATTGTATTTGTTTGTAGTCTTTGTGACTCCTGCTATATGTATGTATGCCTATGTGCCTGTTTGTTATATGTATGTGGGCTGAAATAGACACGGGGGGGGGGGGGGGGGGGGGGGTAGGAGGGTTGAAACAAACATGGTGCAGCCTTGTGTTGACATATGAATTGAAATAGACTCAGTACGCCCTTGAGCCAACACATGAGTTGAAATAGACTCGGGAGTGAAGTAGAACCGGGGGTGAAATAGACCCAGCGCCTTGACTTGGCAGATATATATGGTATGTGATATTTTGGGGAACTGACTAAGCTTCGTGCTTACGATTTTCAGTTTATGTTTCAGGTACTTCCGGATCGAATGGGAAGAGCTCGGGATGATCACATCGCATACACCACGATTTCCGTTTTATTTGACTCTGATGTATTGAGATGATTGATGGATATACTTTGATTTTCCTTTATGGTTTTATGAGCACGTTTTGGTTGACGGTTTTATTACTATGAAAACGAAATTTGTGGTTTTAAATTTTGGAACGTTACAAATTCCTTCTTGTTGATCGGTTCTAATATCGTCACTAGATGAAATAATCTTATCCCCGTAAAGGTTAATGTTCTTATTTGGAGAATTGAGATGGATAAAATCCCTACCCCGGTTAAACCTTAGAGATAAAGGAATCAATCTTCATTCTTTGTTGTGTCCTATCTCTTCTCAAGTTGCGAATCCACTGAGCATTTGTTTGCTTCTGGTTGCCTTCTAATGCCGATTTGGAGAAAGATTGCTCAATGGTGGAATGTGATTATTCCTTGTGATTTTTCGGTTTCCTCCATTCTCAATTGGGCTGATTCTTTATCTTTTGACAAGAAAAACAAGACGAGATTTGAAGCGGTTATAGCTACCATGTTTTGTGTTTTATGGAGTTTTCGAAATAAACTCTTATTTGGAGCGGTAAAGCTTAGAAAAGATGAGATTTTTTATGATATATGTTATTTTTCCTATTTCTCGATCTCTAATAGTAGTAGGAAAGCTAATTTTTCTTGGGATGGTTGGCTGATTTCTCCCAAAATGGCTTGAACTTTTTGTAATTTTGTTGTAGCTCCTTGCTATTTTGCTTTTTAATTCCACTGCGGTTCTAAAAAACAGATAACTTTTTTTTGCATTTGGACCAAAAAAATAAATAAATAAATAAAAATAAAGATGAAAAGGACTTTGGAAAAAAAGATAACTAAGTATTTGTTTTTGTTGACAAAATACCATTGAAATTATGGTATTTTGTGTTGTAAACAAAAAATTCGACTTGCTTACTTTTATAGCAATTTTGAAAAATCAAATAATTACATTAAGTTGCCCATTTATGACATTAACCCGGAAAAAAATGCATCAAGTCAAGCATCGTCAGCCTTGACAAATCGACCCTTGATTAGCTCTAGTGTCAGCTCTTGCCTTCCTCGACTCATACCCGATGTGTTTCACATACCTACACAGTCGGACATATTTCATCAAAAAAGAAAAAAATCTTAAGCTACAAATTTATCAAAAGTACCTCCTGGATTTCTTCTTCTCCAGATAACGAAGCATCGCATTGCCTGTGTTCCTTGCCAAAACCTCTATATCATCTGAACCACCAGTACCAATACCATATCCCTTTTGTGTTCCAAAACATGATTTGGAGCTGTTTTGGATTTTGAGCTAAGCAATTCAATATTATGATGCTTAATAATATTTATATGCCTTGAACAAAAATCCAAACTAACTGACACAAAATTGGAATTTAAAAATGGCTTACATTCATCCCTAATCCTATTCCTGTCTTATGATCTTCACTCATCAATCCCCCATTATTTCTATCTGGACTAGCCGTTCGTTCCATATCAAAATCCCATATCTGCAGGAAACAAACACACACAAATCTCTATATTAAAAACTAAAACTTTACACGTATTAAATTGTCAAGTATTCTTTCATCTTTTGTAATTAAGTGAATTATTCATCCAATTCACGAGATATAACCTGAGTGCCTGGTCGGTCTCCGGGTATGGAGTTCCAAAGCATGTTGTGTTGCAAAGTTGGATCGTCTATCCGATCCACATCAACCCGACCGTGCTTCATCATAACCAAAGATGTAAACGGTACCTCCTCCTCCTCTTCCTCCTGCTGCTGCTGTCCTCTTGCACCATTACCATCGAATCACAATGCGCTTCTCTTGGAAAGCTCCTTCAACTGTTTCAAAATTACATTTTTTTGCTTCTCACATATAGAAATCGACTTCTTAAACACATCACTCTCGTCAGACTCAGGCACCATCACCTCTTGCATCCACGAGTTCGGGTCGGCCAACAGATATTCCCAATGACCCGAATCATGAAGTGGGTTGTTGGTGGATTTTGTGTGGTGGTGGTTCAAATCTAATCCCCAGGTGGGGGCGAGCTCAAGAGGCGATGGGCATCCAATAAACCCCTCAATGGGGGTCCGATCGTGTGAGGCGGAAGCAGAGTAGAGACCGTAAGCATCCCAGTCACATTCCCGGCATAGGAGGAGATTGTCCGTGGAGCAGCGGACGGAGACAGGTGCGGATCGGCAGCCCTCGCAGATCTGTGAGCGGAGGTGTTTACCGGAGAGGGCATTGGCGGTGTGAACCTGGTGGTCGCAGAATAGGCAAAGTTTAGCGGAATCAGCGCGGCAGAAGAGAAGAGCAATCTGATTGTGGCAATAATCGCAAGGCAGAGTCTCCTGTTCTTCTCCTGGATTGTTGGGCGTTCCCATTCTTACGCAATTTGGAAAGTCAAGGAGCGAGGGTTTCCCCTTTGGGAAGGGTTTTGATTTTTAGTTATTGATGCATCTTTCATCTCATACACTTTATTGCCTAAATAATAATTCACTGCTATAAACGCAATATTCTATTTAACAACGGTTTACTTATTTAACGACTTAGAAAAGTAATCAAAATATTTTAGGTTTATTTTAAGGTTAAATACCAAAAAGTCACTAAGTTTTTACAAAAATTCGATTTTGATATTGTGTTATTTTTTGTTTCAAATTAAACATTGTGTTCCTAATTTGTTACAATTATGATAAATATTTGACCAATCAATCCAATTAACTGTTTAATTAGAATGATAAAGTGTCAGTTTTAATTACATGTCAAAATTGAAAAAAAATATATCACAAAAAACACTAAATTTTTTTTTTTTCAATTTTGAAACTAAGTTCTCATTTTTTTTTCAATATCGACATTCATTTTTTTTGTCTCCAATTGATCATCATTCTCTTTTAATTAAGATACATCACCTTTATAGATAACAAAATAAATATGTATTAATTATATTATAACTGTATTTGACATGTATTATTAGGATGTTATAATTTTTTTCAACAATCAATAATTGTATCTACCAGAACCAAAAATCATGAATATATAAAATGAATGGTCCATGGTAATTAAAGCGACATCAGACTCTAATGTTTTCGAGATCACATTAGCTTATATTACTGTGCATTCCACATCTCTAAACTCATTTTAAAGTTGTGCATTTACAAAAAAATTTGGTTATAATATAATTAATATATATTTATACATAACATTATGGTTTAAATGTAAAAACATTGTATTTAAACAAAAAAATGTGAATTTAAATGTAAAAAAATATTTATACAGTTTCAAATGTAAAAAAAATTATTTATATGGTTTCAAATGGAAATGGTCAACAGTGCACAAAATTAGTTAAAAAATGGTGTTCAATTTGGAATAAAAAATGGACTGTCAAAATTGAAAAAAAAAACGCAATGTCACAATAGAAAAAAATAAAACCTTAGTGTCTTTTGTGCATGTTTTTCAATTTTAAAACATCAGCATGTCACGTTATCAAAACTGAAACATCATCATGTCATGACAGCAGTCAACGGGTTCACCAGTCAAGTGGTTAGAATTGTAACAAATTGGAAACACAATGTCTAATTTGAGACAAAAAATAATGTAGTATCAAAATCAAATTTCTGTGTAAATTTAGTGACTTTTGTGGTATTTACCCTTTATTTTATGTTTACCTCATTGTTTAGTATATCCTTCTGTCTGAGTAGGCAAGTTGTGTGTATTTGACTTTCTATATGAATGAAAGGGTACAAATTATAACACCCACATTTTACCGCTCGTTAAGGTGAGTGTTATGGCCCCTCTGTTTATATTTTTACATGTTTTGGTGGAGAATACATGTGCAATATGATATAAATTTACACATAAAACACTATTAACTTATGCAAATACTATACTAGTTATGAAATTATCGCTTGATATTATACTAATTTCCAATATCAAGATAATCATATGGTATGTTGTTAGGCTATTACAACTATCTAAATAACTTATGCCTTGCTAATACATAGTTTATACAAGTAAACATACTTAAATGTATACCAATTATGCTTTTATAAACTCTATACAAATTCATTATGGCTAATAACTTATCCGCTTATAAGTTAGGGCTGAGCGCTTTTCAACTACCTTAGTTAAGGGCTTTTTAGTGAGACTATATTCATTAGCAAAGTCTAATCACTTAGTATACCCACACTACTATAATTGTTAATCTTCAGAGCGAGATACATACGTATAAATCTATATGGGGTTGACATCCCTACATGTGGTTGCTAGCTACTACCTCGACTGATCAATCGAAGCAGGTGATAAGTATCTACAATCGTTACTACGTCGTGTATGAAGCGACGTAGGGGGTACATACAGTCACATAGCTCGGTTATAGGATAAAAACATTAACTAAAATCTCTCTCTCTGTGACATCCACAAATTTCACGGCCAGAAAAGACCGATTTGTTTATGCTTTATTTGAAAATCAGAGTATATCTTTAAAGAAATATATTGCGTAATTTGTTCCCAAAAAAGATGATAAATATATTATCAAAGCATTTCCGAAGAAATGTATTTTGTTTATATTAAAACTTTGGGATGTCATCATCAATACAAAAACATAAGCATAAACAGACCTTATTTACACTAGTGATTTACATCTCCTTTAATCTCTCAGTGTAATATAGCTTCGTATCGATACCTGTGATACACATATATTGAGTGGGTCAGGTTTGGAAACCTGGTGAGCACATAGGGTTTTCAACCCACAATAATATAATTATTATGTTTAATCATCAAACAATCAACCCAATTACCCATATCCATTATCTTCTTTATTCTACCCTAAGAATTAGCTATTCCTCGTTCATTCATTCCTAAGGATCATCCTAAGGAATCGACACGAAATCCAACGTTGCTAGGGTTTACTCAACAGGAACTAAGTCGCATAGTTACCAGGGTTTAGGCACTAAGTCTCATAGTCGTCAGGGTTTATACAATAGGCACTAAGTTGCATAGTCGCCAGAGTTTAGGCACTAAGTCTCATAGTCGCCAGGGTTTATACAACAGGCACTAAGTCGCATAGTCGCCAGGGTTTAGAGTACACCGGGTGAACATATAGTTCACAACCCCTACAAGTTACGAGCCTGCTAGTGTTCCACTGGACTGTCTAGAATAGTCCGTGGTTGTCATCCATACTTTGCTAGATGACGGAGCTAACACTTGGGTAAAGGTTTCTCTCACTTCTCACCTCTCACCCTTATCTCATGATCTATATCGCCTTTCATCTCATCTTCCAACTCATTTTTCATCACACACCAACTATTTTATCTACCCATGTTGTAACATCCCAATTTTCAAGGCCAAAAATTTCATTTTTAATTAAGTAACTTGTAAAATAGTTTACCAAAAACGTTGCCAATGTCATATCAATTTATAAAAACCGTAACAACGTGTCTCAAAACCATATCATCAATAGTAATAAAAATCAGAGTACAATCCCAGAAAACTCAATGCAGAAATCATGTGTGTGTAATGCGCTGCTACACCCCCGGATCCTTCCCCTTAGATGAAGAGGTACGTGAAACCAAAACTAAAAACCGTAAGCACAAAGCTTAGTGAGTTCCCCCATCATACCCATACCAAATAATGCATAATCATCGGTATCTTTCAACCGGTAACTGTCAGGAATAACCGGGAGCTGGACTCCCCCTCGGTATCTTTCAACCGGTAACTGGGAACTAACCTCCCCTTCGGTATCTTTCAACCGGTAACCGGGGACTATTTCACCCCTACTACTGCTAACACATATTAAGAATAATAATCATATCAAGCACAGTAAGCATATCACATGTCAATCCTAGATAATTATCATAAAGACAATCATCTATCCAACACTTTCACTTGTGGACCGGCATTGTGGCCGTAGACCCACCCCTACTAGAAGGAAACTCACCTCGAAGTAGTGTAGTGTCTACGCTGATCTCGGTGTGGAAATCGACTCTCCCCGACTCCTAAATCCCTACACGACAACTCTTCTAAGTTATCAACTAATACTCATAACCCTTACAAGGGTCACTCAATCCAGGTCAAAGTCAAAGTCAAATCCATGGTCAAAGTCAACTTCTGGTTGACTCGACTCGTCGAGTTGGCCCGTCAACTCGTCGAGTCCCCATATCCACAAAAGCCATAATCCCGTCCCTACTCGTCGAGTCTAGCAAGAGCTCGACGAGTTCGCCTTCAACAACACATCAGACAATCTTCAACCGACTCGTCGAGTTCGTCCTTGAACTCGCCGAGTTCATCTTCATCCAAAGAAGATGTTTAGTCTATGACTCGCCGAGTTCCCTTTGAACTCGCCGAGTCCGTCTTCATGTGGCTGGGACATTGCCTTGAACTCGCCGAGTCTGTTCATCCACTCGTCGAGTCCTATGATTCCTAGGTCCCTAGTGAACCTAAACAACTGGGGGAACCTTCGATCTTAACAACTGGTCCATAAACAGAAAGGATTTGGTGGAAAATACACCCCGACTCGCCGAGTCCCAAGAACGACTCGCCGAGTCCCTCTATGTCCAAAAATATACAGTCGATTATAATGGGTCTTAACGCGTCAAAACCATAGATCTGGCCTCCTAGGTCCATTTTATACGTAAAGTTTCAAACTTGATGTACATGCATGGGGCCTTTGGCTCAAAAATCCATAAAAGGAGGTCTACAAGATGCATGGGTCTCTCATGGCCATAAAGTTGGCACGTTTATGCCATGAGAACCCTCCAAAGTCCAAGATCTGAAGCCATATCACCACATTACACCCCACAACCCGAAAATGGTTTAGAAATGTCGTAAAGATACCAAAATCCAAGCCCTAAGTTGATTAAACACATGGAAAGTCAAGATTGAAGCTTTTTTACCTTAAATGAGTTGGAAATGGAACACAATCTTCGGATCTTCTAGCTTCAACTTGAACTCCTAAGCTCCTTCCTTCTTCTCAAGCTTCACAACCACCAAAAATGCACAAAAATGGCTTAAGAGCACTCAAACAAGGCTAGGGTTTCAGTTTAAGGTCTTCTGGAAGTGTGAGGGACGATGGAGGATGATATGGGAGGGGATAAGTTGTTTAAATAGGGTGCAAACCCTAAATATTAGGGTTTCGTCCAGACAGCTCCTACTCGTCGAGTCGGTCTTCCGACTCGTCGATTAGGTCACTTAAACCCCCGGTCAACAATCGAGTCTACTCGACGAGTTGGGCCTCCAACTCGCCGAGTCCCAGAGTAAATTTCAACATTTCTTGAATTTAAATACGTACCAAGAATCGGGTGTTACACATGTTTTACCCCAACATATTTGTAGATATAAAATACATATACAGTTTAAATCATTTAAAACGTATATAAAATAGATCATCCAGCATAGACAACAAGTATTCAGATAATATGCACACATAACGCGTAATTTTATATAAAATACTTCATATCTATGTGTAATATGAAAATAATATGCACTCACCTGTGGCGTGCTTTAATAGAATCTATCTAGAGACGGTCAGTGGTTCGTGATCGTCGGGCTCGGGAAGCGGAAACGGCTTTAGCAAACGATAGAAAGGAAAGAATTTTAGGTGTAAGAATGGTTGAGGTCGAAATGGCTATTTATAGGCTGATTTTTGGCCTCTAACGTCGTGAGAATACATTGCTCACGTCGTGAGCCATGCCTGATCACCTCGTAGCTCGCCACCTGCGTTCTAGGCTTGCATAATGTCCGTTTGACTCCTCACGTCATGAGAACTGATGCGCACGTCGTGAGACCGTTCTGTAGACTTGCATAATGTCCGTTTGACTCCTCACGTCATGAGAACTGATGCTCACGTCGTGAGACCGTTCTGTAGACTTTCCATCTGCGTTCTAGCCTTGAAAAGTGGCGTTTTGACTCCTCACGTTGTGAGAATTAATGCTCACGTCGTGAGCCCAATCAGACGAGCTACATCTTTGGAAGGCCATAACTTTTGCATACGAGCTCCGTTTTTGACGTTCTTTATATCCACGCGAAGGTGGAGATGTAATATACAACTTTCATTTAGAACCCTAAGGCTAAAAAGAAATCTATCATAAACTCACTTTTTATGATTCTCGGTGTCGTGCCGGTTTTGTCGCGGAACTTTGACAGGTCATAACTTCTTCGTTATAACTCGGATTTCGGTGTTATTTATATGTACGGAAACCTTGTGACATATACTACAACTTAGTTATGATTATTTATTCTAAATAATCCTCTATCAAAAAGTCATTTTTTATGCTTATCATCTCTAAATTGACTAGCCCGAATCTGCAGGCGCTACACACACACACACACACACTCTCTTTCTCTCTCTCTCACTAAAAACCATGGATTTGGTTGATCTCAAAGCTATTTTTAAGTATGGATTTATTTATGATACACATTGAAAATGCAAATCTTATTTACAAACACTGTTTCGATACGTACAAAGAAAATACTTTTTAGACTTTTTAAAAGTAATATACAACTGTTAGCAGAAAACTTGTGACTTTCACCAACCTCGTGCTGATTTCAAACTACATGTATTTTCAGGAAATCAGTGACTTCAAGCATTTCAGACATTAGGAAAATCAAGGAATGCAGGAAATTTAAATTTTAGTTTTTGTTATGTTGTGTCTATCTGTTATGGCCATTCATGTATTACTATTATTTGTAAAAACCATGTATTCAAACATAAAGATTGAATACAAATGTTGTTTTGTTTATTGTTGTACTTGTGCTGTATATTCAGTTTATTTGTGCTCCATGAACTTAGTCGTACCGCCCAGCATGTTCCACCACCCTGGCGGGGGGGTGTGACAGGATCGAATTTACAACGGAATAATTACACAAACAAGAACAAAAGACAAGAACAAAGAAGAAAAAGACAAGAACAAAGAATAAATGACATGAATAACAAAAGGATAGTATGAAGATCTAACTAGACCTATAGTTTGAAACTTCATTGAAAACAAATCAAGATCTATTAATTTGAGTTCGATGAAGACAAGTTAAGACCTATTAACTTGAGCTCAAGATCAGAATCAGGAAACGCGCCCGAACAAAGACCAAATTCGAATTGTACGCAACAAATCTATATGAACAACTGCTCAACTTTTCATATATTCGACATAACTTAAACACAACTTACAAATGACAATGGATTTCTTTAGCCTTACCATCTACGGTAAAACTAATCAAAGGTTACCTAATAACTATGCCAATTAATGGCTTATTAAATGCTAAATTAAAATAATAATAATAGTTGGTAAGAGAGTCTTGGATAATAATGTCCTTTGAAGTGGAAAAGGTGATTGTTCAATTACCAAGGCTGTCTTGAAAAACTCCAATTTAAAGTAGTCTCGCATCCCAAAGCTTCACCCCTCAAAGCAAGCACCATTTACATCCAATTAGTCTTCATTTGCATCCTCATCTGCTGTCGACCCTTCGCACCCAAGGTTGAACCTGAATCACGTCCTAAAGCAAGTCAAAACCAGTCAAACCATCACATCCATATATCATATTGGTACCTATTATCTTTCATATCCAAGTATTTTTCCTATCCAATCTTTCGCATCCAAGTACCTCATAATCAACAACAAGCAAATTGCATCCACGCCTATCTGAACCAAGCTGTTCGGAACATAACGTCTCGCATCCAACCACATCCTGACATGAATTTGAAGTCGCCTTCGCAACCAAGTTGTTCATACTTGCAACTGCTCACAAGGAAGTCCAACGTCTTCCACTCATTCACAACTGACCACGATTGATTGCAACGACTTGAGACCGTTCGCAGTCTTTCATATCCTTCCTCCATTCGCAACCTATTACAATGCGAACGGAGGTTTCTGCTAGAGAAACACTTTCCATTAGCTTTTGATCCTTCACTTTTGGTTGCAATTGACAATAATACCCACATCCCATCGGATTGGAATTTAAATTTGGAGAATCGCAATCCATATATGTATCATATATTGTCACACCCTGACCGATGGCAGAATCACTGGGGTTGCGACGTGAAATGTTGGATCATAGTTAACAACATACATCGAATATTATAGGATTCAAATAACATAAAATACTTCCAATGTATGAATAAGAAGAAATACATTTCTTAATAAATCCGAAAAGACGACTAATACATAACCCAAGTTCTATAAAGCATAAAAGAACATATCAAGAGGACCGGTTACTTGGTCAATGGTTTATTTAAGAAGAAATATTCTCATCACAGTGTAGGCATTCCTCCAGCTTTTAAGATCCTAAAGATACATACGTTTAAAAAATATGTCAACAAAAATGTTGGTGAGCTTTATAGGTTTAGAATCCAACAGTTTATATTCGAAAGAACATTTATGACTTTTAAGATTATAAAAATGTATTTAGTCCGCACTTGTAATCTCATACAAGTAAAATAGTTGGGTTCATTTCTTATAACTAATTAATCATAAGTCATGAGTATCGTGTTGAAGGCGTTATAAATATGAATTATATAGAATAATGTTTTCAAACACTTATCCATTTTGTTTAAAAGTTGCTCTTTAGTGATAAAACTTCTAGATTAAAATTTATGGGTTTTAATGTGAGCCCAAAACTGAACTATGGACGCAAAAGCCTTTGTAAAGCAGTACGGTGAGAAGATGTACCGTGACCATCACAACGCTTCATCAACGTTGTAAAATATATAAGTGACTGAGCAATTACGCCCGTTTTGACTCGTCAGACGATGGTTGTAGCTAGCAACCGTAGGCGGGGCTGTTAACCTGTATAGATCTATACCAATGTTCCACGTTCCTTTCAAATTAACAGTTATAGCACATAAGGCTTTGTACCAAGTTTTGAGTTCTTAGCGATGAAGTATTTCTCATATAGAATGGCCTTAAATTGTTAAGTCTAGGATATTTGTCGTCATTTGTATTCTGAACTTTTAACAGTGCTTTGCAATTCTTTTGTCGTTGAAATCAGACATATAACAATATACATACTTATATATTTATACATTTATGAGTATATATATATATATATATATATATATATATATATATATATATATATATATATATATATATATATATATATATATATATATATATATTATCGAAAGCATAAGAATTACTTCAAACTTTTGTTTTCATCAAATATTATAAGATCTTTTTATAAAATCTCATTTTATATAAAATATCAAATTTTATATAAAAATAATCATAATTTATAAAATGTTACAAGATCTCCTTATAAACTCCATTTTTATATAAAATATCAATTTTATACAAAAACAATCATATTTTATAAAAAATACTTATTTTTTCAAAATTTTACAAGATCTTCGTATAAACTCCATTTTTATATAAAATATTAATTTTTTATAAAAATAACCATGTTTTATAAAAACTACTTATTTTTATAAAAATGTTACAAGATCTTTTTATAAACTTAATTTTTATCTAAATTATTAACTTTATATAAAAATAAATCATATTTTATAATAACTACTTTTTTTATAAAATGTTACAAGATCTTTTCATAAACTCAATTTTTATATAAAATATAAATTTTATATAAAATAAATCACATTTTATAAGAACTAGTTATTTTTATAAAATGTTACAATATCTTTTTTTATAAACTCCATCATTATATAAACTTGTTACATGATCTTTCTAGTGAAATGCTTATGTTTATATAAGTCTAGTTATCTTTTATTATATTAATAAAATAAAATAGATCATATTTCTATATTTTCCTTGTATCATTCTACCAATGACCATTCCAAGACTAATGTTTAGCTTGGATCATCAAATAATATTTGTATAGACTTATGACACAAGGATAAAACCAAGAACATATATTTATATTGTCGTATAATAACTTTATATAAATACTTCATTTGCATGTCAGTTTCAATATAAATAAAGTATCAGGTGATACCCATTGTAGATAATGTTAAGTATATATATATATATATATATATATATATATATATATATATATATATATATATATATATATATATATCATATTATGACATTAAACTTTCTTATCTAGAATGCAAGAAATGCATGTATCTCCTCCCAAAGGTTTATAAAACTTAAAGAAAATGGGCCATAAAGTATCAATTTCATTTCGTGATCTAAACTCGGGATTTGTTCATTTTTGGAAGGATTCTCGTGTCTAACTTAAAACTGATACCAAGGACGGGTTCGGGGCTGTTTTGATGATCAACAAACGATCAAATGGCTTTCAACTTCCAGCTCAATCGAAGGAAATACAAACGAAGGTGGAAGGGGCTGTTACCGGTGGCGATGAGGTGGCGATGGGGGTTGCGTCCGGGAGTCTCCTAGCTGCCTCGTTTCACTGTTCCGACAAAAACAACAACGAAGAAGAAGCAGGAGGGCAGCAACGGTTCTTGACAGCTTCCAGGAATGTTTTTAAGTTGCTTGTTTACTGGAATAGGAAGGAGAAGAACGAGATGTTGCACCTTCTTTTTCTGTTGGAATATGAAAGAGTAACATGTCCAATAGGGGTGCTCTTTGGGTGGTCACGAATTAGAAAAAAATGGCAAGGGAAGGAGGTGTTTACGTGGGTTATGGCTGCAACAAATGAGGAAAAGCTTTGGGTTTTTACTGACTCTTAATCCCCATGAACTTGTTCTATTGTGTGGTGAAAATTAGGTTGCTTATTTGAGAATAAATGTAGTACATAGTTAACAGAAGAAAAGGGTGCAGGGAAACTATTGTTCATAATGGTTGAGACATTTGAGGACAAAGTTCAAATTACTTTTAGTGGTGATTTAAAAAGAGATCATTGTCTTGATTTAGGTAATGCATTCACGTACATTCCTATATGACGACAATTGAAATCATGGAGGTGAATAGAGTTTTGTATGCAGCTAATATGTTATATATTTTTTATTTATGGAGTTAGTCACAAGGATTTCTTTAAAGAAATTTACATGTGCATGGAGGTCATAATGGATGAACATTGTTGTGTACCTTGGGTGGTAATTAATAGTAAGATTCGTGTTCCCTTTAAAGCTTGTGTGTATTATTGTTCAATTGAGAGGGGAAAGGATTTATGTGAAGAAATTGAGTGCATGGCTAGAGGCAATAATTCTTGCAAGGCTCAATTTTTGTGGACTAGATGATATCACATTTGTGATATTGAGGGGGTGTTTGGCTAAGCTTATTAAAACAACTTATTAGCTTATTAGTGGTTCCACACCACTGTTAAAAAAGTGTTTGGATGAAAAATAACTTATTCTAGTGGGGAACCTCTAATAAGTCATTTTTTGATAAGTTACCCCACACTTACTTATTAGCTTATAAGCTAATAAGTTATAAGTTAATAAGCAATAAGCTTTTTTTTTGCCAAACACCTCCTTAATTTACTTAAAACTAATACCCTTCTCAATTCGGGTGTCAATTCACGATATTCATTAATTTTCTTATCGTTAGACAAGATTTTTAATAAGTTGAGATACTTGACAAGTGGCTATGAAATATAATTTCATATTTATACTTTATCAATCCACCATTTTATTACTTGGTTCTTATTACAACAAGTTATTGTCATGGTTTGGTCGATGCATATTGACCTAAAATTACCAATTGTTACATATATGTTATTAGTTTTTTTTTTAAATTTATCGCAACATGTTGATATTATGTTTTATGCATGCTAAATTTGATTTAGAACAAAAATTTCATCAATTAGTTTTGGTTTATCAAAATATGATTTTTTTGTATCATAAGATGTATAAAATGAATTTATAAATAAAATGAGTTTTATTCTACAAATTCATAAAGTCATAAGATTTCTATTATTAAAAGAGATTTTAAAATTGTAATTGTCAAAACTCATCAAAAACTCCATGTCATAACTGATAGGTTTTGAGCATTCTAACACTCCTATGGTGTACATGCAACCCTAGAAACCTTGGATCTATGATTTCTCTATTATACATGCAAATTTTCATTTTTCCAAGGTTTCATCCTAACTAGCATATGATTGGGGTATATGTAATATAAAAACTAGTATAATGACATACCTTTCTTGTAGCTTGGAATCCTTAAGACTTTGTGAGCCTAGCACCCCAAATGTGATGCCTCAAATGCTTCACACAACACCACCAACAACTTGGAATAACTTGAGAGAAGATTGATATGCACCAAAATCGGCTAGCCCTCACTAGTATCACTTAAGTGCCGATTTTACAAGGATGAGGCTTCTTTATATAGTATGCATATTAGGGTTACACCATGTAACTTATGACTTTCCATATTCCTCATGATCCATGGGTTTTAGACTCCATGGAGTATCAATGGGTAACCACATGGGTTTAGCCCAACATGAAGAACTATGGATCATAAGCCCACTATATAAGAATGAATGATTTACCAAATCAATCCCCATTTATTTAATTAGTCTCTTTTGATCACAAAATTAATTCCAAACTAATTCTTGATCAATACTAATTAAATAATTCATATTAATATATTAGAACTTATAATATATTAATAAATTATAAATATCCTCTTCTCACAAAAGTCTATCCAAATTGTCCCGATGCTATGCAACCCAAATGGACCATGCCAAGTCGGGTCAAGTACATACCAAATATAGTTATGGACTTAGACACCTTATCCAACAGTCTCCCAGTTGGATAAGTCTAATAACTATAGCTGCAAGTACGACTTCAGGATCTGACCAACAATCGTAGCTCTTAAATTCTCACGGAACTAAATTGTGACATTTTAGATAAGTGATCACATAATCCTCTGTTCAATATATCAGTCGGACAAATAATGAAACAACTGTGGATGGTTTGAACAATATAATTATTCTGGAAGTCAAAACATGCAAAATGAAACAATAGTAAATGATTGACACAAGACAGTACCATACTAGTAAATAAAAAACACATTTTATTTAAACATCAAATGTCAATTACATTTCAACTATTACAAGTTTCGAAATCTATTTAATTACTAAAACTAATATCATCCTTCAGCCCAATGCACCTCACATGCTGTAAATGCTTAACCTTACACAGTCCCTTCGTGAGGGGATCTGCTTGGTTCTCATCCAATGATACCCTCTTTGCCAAGAGGAGTCCTTCTTCTATTCGATGTCTAATGAAGTGGTATTTTCTGTCGATGTGCCTGGATCTGCCGTGATCCCTTGGTTCCTTGGCTAAGGCAACTGCACTCTCATTATCATAGAAAATCTCCATAGGATCCTTTATAGCTGGTACAACTCCAAGGTCTCCAATGAAGTTCTTCATCCATATTGCCTCCTTCGCCGCCTCGCTTGCTGCTATATACTCTGATTCGCAAGTTGAATCAACTATTGTCTTCTGTTTGGAACTTTCCAAGTAACTGCTCTCCATTTAGGGTAAAAACCCAGCCCGACTGAGAGCGGAAATTATCCCTGTCTGTCTGAAAGCTAGCGGCACTATACCCCACTACTCTCAAGTCATCACTCCCACCAAGGGTAAGGACCCAGTCCTTAGTCCTCCATAGGTACTTGATAATGTTCTTCACCATAGTCCAGTGAGCCTTGCCAGGATTCCCTTGATATCTGCTGACCATGCTTGAATAAAAGGCCACATCAGGGCGAGTACAAGTCATATCATACATTATCAAGCCTACAACGGAAGCATATGGTACTCGACTCATCTCATCTATCTCAGCCTCTGTACTCGGGCTCTGAGTCTTACTCAGTTTGGCGTTACTTCTGATCGGTAAGTCACCTTTCTTGGAATCCTGCATGCTGAATCTTTTCAGCACCTTATCCAAGTAGGTACTTTGACTAAGTCCAATTAGTCTCTTAATCCTGTCTCTCAATATCCTTATCCCTAGGATATAGGCAGGTTCTCCAAGGTCCTTTATAGCGAAACACTTCCCAAGCCAGGACTTATCCTCCTGCAAGGTTGGGATGTCATTTCCTATGAGTAGTATGTCATCCATATACAATACCAAAAAGCTAATTATGATCCCATTAGCCTTGACATATACACATGACTTATCCTCGCTTCTCGAAAAGTCAAACTCTTTTACTTTCTCATCGAAACAAAGATTCCATCTGCAAGATGCTTGTTTTAATCCATATATGGATTTCTCAAGCTTACACACTCTATTAGGGTACTTTTCATCGACAAAACCCTCTGGCTAACTCATGTAAACATCCTCAGCCAACTTTCCATTAAGGAAAGCGGTTTTGACATCTATTTGCCATATTTCATAATCATGAAATGCAGCAATGGCTAGCATAACCCTAATAGACTTAATCTTCGCTACTGGTGAGAAGGTCTCATCATAGTCAACTCCCGGAGTTTGAGTAAAGCCCTTCGCAACCAGTCATGCCTTATAAGTGTGTACATTCCCATCCATGTCGATTTTCTTCTTGAAGATCCATTTGCACCCGACTGTCTAACGACCCGGTACATTTTCAACCAAGTTCCAAACTTGATTGTCATACATGGACTGAATCTCGCTGTCCATAGTTTCTTTCCATTTGGCGGACTCAGGGCCTGCCATGGCTTCCTTAAAGTTGTTAGGTTCATCCAAATTTACCAGTGTACTAAAACTGATAAATGCATCACCTTCTGTAGTAATATGGAAACCATAATAAAAATCAGGTGTGCTCCTAACTCTCATGGAACGCCTCAGAGGTACGGACTCATCTATCAGCTTAACAGGAGTTTCCTCCTCAGGTTTATTGCTAGTGTTTGAGGTTCCTTCACCGCTTGACTCTTGAAGTTCTTCAAGGTCAATTTGCCTCCCACTGTTACCATGGCTTATGAATTCTCTCTCACGAAAGACTCCTCTCCTCGCCACGAAGACAACATTGTCACTCGGTCTGTAGAAGAGATAACCAAAAGATTTCTGTGGGTAGCCGATAAAAATACACCGCTCACTTCGAGGTTCGAGCTTGTAGTGAGTCTCGCGCCTCACCACAGCCTCGCAACCCCAAATCTTGATGTGGTCTAAAGTGGAAACGTTTCCAGTCCACATCTCGTGAGGTGTTTTGGCAACCTTTTTGGTAGGGACTAGATTAAGGATAGACAGTCTCTAAGGCATACCCCCAGAATGAGATTGGTAACGAAGCTCGACTCATCATGGAGCGAACCATGTCTAACAAGGTTTGATTGCGCCTCTCAGCCACACCATTCAGCTGTGGTGTCCTAGGAGGTGTCAATTGTGAAACAATTCCACATTCCTTAAGATAGTCAAGGAACTCGATACTAAGATACTCACCACCCCGATCGGATCGGAGCATCTTTATCGTCCTGCCCAACTGATTCTCCACTTCTTGTTTAAACTCTTTGAATTTGTCAAAGGTTTCTGACTTATGCTTGATTAAGTAGACATGTCCATATCTACTATAATCATCAGTAAAAGTCACATAGAAGTGGTTAGCATCCCTTGTGGCGGTTCTGAAGGGTCCACATACATCTGTGTGTATGAGATCCAACAAACCTTCACCCCTAGCACAAGTACCAGTAAAGGGTGACTTTGTCATTTTTTCAAGTAAACAAGATTCGCAACTATCATCTGACTTTAAGTCAAATGACTCCAAGACTCCGGCCTTTTGGAGTTGGCCTATGCACTTCTTGTTGACATGTCCAAGACGACAATGCCACAAGGATGCCTTATCCAAACTAGTGGAAGAATCAATATGCAAAACATTATTTCCTAAGTTGTCTACAACCGGCACAGTTTCATATACACCATTACAAGGTAATGCTTTAAAATAAAGAACACCATTATAAAAAGCATTAATACCACCACATTCATTATCAAATCAAAAAGTAAATCCTTGTGTTGTACAAACCATGAAAAGAAATAATATTTCTCGCCATTTCAGACGAGTAACATCATTTATTCAAATCTAATATTAATCCACTACTAAGTACTAAAGAGTAAACTCCAATCTTGGTGACATTTGAAACTTTCCTATTCCCCATGATCAAGTTTATCTTCCCGCGCTCCACATCCTCACTTCTTATTAGGCCCTGTAAATCAGAACAAATGTGAATTCCACACCCCGTATCAAGGACCCAAGAATTAGTATGTGGTGAGTTATTAGACAATATAGTATAAATACCTGCATGGGTGGGTTTCACTTTCCCATCCTTAAGATCCTGCATGTACTTGGGGCAGCTTCGCTTCCAGTGCCCTTTTTCCTGACAGTAGAAGCATTGTGCATCCTTCGGGTTGGAAGAGGGAGTGGCAGAACCACCTTTGGTTCCACTCGATGAGGAGCCATCAAGAGACTTTCCCTTGGTACCCTTCGAAGGGGTCTTCCTCTTTTTCCCTTTACCTTGCCCGATTGCTAGAACAGGGGCGACGGTAGGAGTAGCAACAACATTCTTTCCTTTGAGACTACTTTCAACAGTCCTCAAAAGTCCTTGAAGTTTGCTAAGTGTGACCTCCTCCTTATTCATATGATAGGTCATGCGGAAATGATCATAACAGGAGGGTAAGGAGTGTAGAATAATATCTATTGCTAACTCCTCATCAAAGTTCACATTTAACTTTAGCAAACACTCCACGAATCTCTGCATTTTCTAAAGGTGGCCCGTGATAGACTCTCCATCCTTCATTTTTGTTGTTATCATGGAGGTGATGATTTCATACCTTTCCTGACAAGCACTCTGATGGTATCTCTCCATCTGGTCCTGGTGGATCTCATAAGGGTAGAAATCTTTATAGGATTTCTGGAGTTCTGCTGTCATGGTAGCCAACATGATACAAGACACCTTAGTGGCATCCTTCTCATGGCCAGTGTACTCAGCAGTCTCCTCGGGAGTAGCAGAAGACTCATCGGTGACCTTAAGCTCCTTGTCAAGGACATATTTCTTGTCCTTATAACGAGTGACCATCCTTATGTTCCTAATCCAATCATTGAAATTAGTTCCATCAAAGATGAATCTCCCACAAAGGTTCATGAGAGAGAAGGAGCCAGTAGGGTTCGAGCCAGAAACATTGTTGGAAGACATCTGAAAAGGAAGAAAGACAAGTTTAGATTAGATAAAGAATCCTTAATAAGACACCCAAATGAAATATTAAGGCTAGGACCCAACACAATATTTTTATAACTTGGAAGAGGGATGCCGTAATCCAAGCTACAAAATATTTGAAGGTAGGTAAATGACGATTTACCAATTTCCACCATGAAAAACGAAACAAATTATTAGGTTTTAATTGGATTGAAACTCCTAGATCTTTTAAGATTCATTGAACAATTCAATGGCATGTTTAAATCTCGATTATGCGCTTCAAGTTTATGACTGGGATACCGAGGATCACAAACAAGGTGTGAATAACCATGCAGATTAACTTGGTACTCTTAATTTTATCACCTAACCGATGTGCCGGTTAACCACACATGCTCCACCGATCTATGATAAACCTTAAGCCACCCTTTTCCACCCCTGTTAGTCCAAATTAGTGTGTCGGTTAACCACACACGCTCCACTAATGACTTAGCAAGGTGCAAAGTGTAATTTCATGGGTTAGCATCAATTTCACATTTTCCTAAAGTAACTAAGATTGGGAATTAATAAAAGGTAGTTACTTTATATTTATCATTATACTTTTAATGAGAATTATAGTCTTTGTCCTACCCGTTCGTCTAACGACCCTTGGCCAGTCAAGGAAGCGGTGGGTGAGAGTGGACACCCATTAAGCTGCCATTTTATAGGCAACAACCTTATACCCCGCTTATAGACCGACTTCGTTAATAAGGCCTACTAACAGTAAGACTGACTTGTTCTTATACATATATATATTATTAACTTATAATATTATAAAGTATAAGGGTTAAATTTTGAACTTTAAAATTCTAGGGTTTGGAATTAAAGTATTAATGTGTGACTTTACAAATTCCAAAACTTGAGGGCAAGTTTTGAAACTATTCAAAACCTTTCATTTCTATAACTTATGAATTTTAATGATTTTAATGAAAAAGACTCTTGGAATTTCATAACTTGTGGACAAGTTATGGAGTCCATTAAAATGTATTTAGATCAACAATTAAACTAACAACCATGTTAAATAATTTCTATGCTCTAACAAAACTCATAAGCATGCATAATATCAACAATTTTCAAGAATCATATGAACCTAATATAAAACTTGAAAGTTTGACAATTATCATTGAAATTGGATAAGCACAATCATTACCACATCAAAAATAGGTTTAACAATCTAAAAACAGTTTAGGGTAATGATCCTAGTCCAATTCCAACAATAAAACTCGAAATTTTGCACTCAGGGCCTCCTACTCGCCGAGTGCAAGAACCTACTTGGCGAGTAGGATGAGTTTTCACATGGACTCGTCGAGTCCCCCCATGAACTCGGCGAGTTCACTGAACAATGAGCAGAAAAATCGATTTTTTAGCAATTTGCATCAAGTATAATTGAAACAAGCCTAGGCTCTGATACTACTGATGGGTTTTGAGCATTCTAACACTCCTATGGTGTACATGCAACCCTAGAAACCTTGGATCTTTGTTTTCTCTATTATACATACAAACTTTCATTTTTCCAAGGTTTCATCCTAACTAGCATATGATTGGGGCATATGTAATATAAAAACTAGTAGAATGACATACCTTTCTTGTAGCTTGGATTCCTTCAGACTTTGTGAGCCTAGCACCCCAAATGTGATGCCTCAAATGCTTCACACAACACCACCAACAACTTGGAATAACTTGAGAGAAGATTGATATGCACCAAAATCGGCTATCCCTCACTAGTATCACTTAAGTGTTGATTTTACAAGGATGAGGCTTCTTTATATAGTATGCAAATTAGGGTTACACCATGTAACTTATGTCTTTCCATATTCCTCATGATCCATGGGTAACCACATGGGTTTAGCCCAACATGAAGAACTATGGATCATAAGCCCACTATATAAGAATGAATGATTTACCAAATCAATCCCCATTTATTTAAGTAATCTTTTTTGATCACAAAATTAATTCCAAACTAATTCTTGATCAATACTAAGTAAATAATTCATATTAATATATTAGAACTTATAATATATTAATAAATCATAAATATCCTATTCTCACAAAAGTCTATCCAAATTTTCCCGATGCCATGCAACCTAAATGGACCATGCCAAGTCGGGTCAACTACATACCAAATATAGTTATGGACTTAGACACCTTATCCAACAATAACTATAAAATAAAGTTTTATTAAAATACTATAATCAGATCTTAAAATGCTCTATGACTAAACCTTAAATATAAGATAGTTGATTATAATTGATCGCGGCTAACAGTTAATAAAATGATGTTTTATTTGGAACCTAAAGAACCTTATTCAAGAGTTATTATTTTTACAAAAGGTACATGAATTTTTGGATGCATGCAACATAATCTCTTGGACCATGTTTTTATAACTTTATTTGTAAAACATATATAAAACATTCTCTTAAAAATGCAAGTCATTTATGTACCTTTTGAAGAACACTTGGTCGTAATTTATACGATTCTCGTGGCACATGGTCATTTGGTCACTTGGATTCTTCCTTATGATGGTCGAGGTGGTTTTCATATTTGCTGATGGGTGATGGGTCACCTAACCACTAGTGGAATGTTGATTTCACAAGTCGTTTCAAGAAAGATGAATTGATCGGGAATCTTGTGTGATAAAGGTCAACTATATATGAGAGGCATGGGGAATAGATGTTGATTTCACACCCATGTACAACCTTTCTCTTGTTGAGTTTCAAGAGATAGTAACATTTGATGGTTATAATTACTATAATTGGTATAAAGCCTTGAGATTTCTCCTCAAGGATAAAAAGAAATTATATATACTAAAAGATCCTATTCTTGAAGAACCTCTGCTAATCAGTCAGTCTGATCATAATGCTTGGTGGAAGTATTTTTGTGATGTTATTGATGTTTCTTATATCATACTAGAATAATGACCCATGACCCGCAGAAGGTCTTCGAGAATCATGAAGCATGTCATATATTTCATCAAGTAAAGAAGATTGGAAGTCCCCAAATCTGGAACCAACTAGTGATCAAACACATGAACAAGCAATAATCAACGAGAACAAGAAGGTGTAGAAGCAAGAATGATCCAAATTGCACACGTTTATATTGAACCGAAAACGTCTGGTATAATGGACACACACATACAACCGTACTTACTTCTGACAAGACTGACACTATATATAGGGAACATGAACCGTAAACGAGTTCACTGCCGCAAACAGACTAACAACCGCAAACACCAGTTGAACCGAAAACACCCTGTTTTCGGTTCACCCAACCGCAAACCCTATAAACACCTAAACAAAGACTAACAAGACTCATACAAATGAATGCCTAGCCCAAACCAACAAAATATGACCTTACAGTCTCTCCTTTGGTTTGAGGCTAGCATAAGTTCAGTCTTTTTCAATGACTAGCACGTCAGACCTTCCCATTTCCCTAGCCACATCTTCTTTTCAATAATCTCAGCGATCATGCTTGTAAATTCTTTAGCAACAACCTCTAGAATCTCATGCTTGCATATGATTTGATGTTGAGCCAAAGTGAGAATATACCGTTCACCAAACTGTAGCAAATCCTTCTTATCAACGATACGAAAGACACCATCCAGGAATTTGATGACAACAGAGGCTGTGGCTTCATCAAAAACCCAGTATTCCATATTGTTCAGCGATCCATCACAAAAATGCTTAACAATAGGAATCTGTGTCATCTGCTTTGTAGGAGGCCACATCACGATCTTGAAGCTCTTGTTGGTCATAGGGTCAAAAACAACTTTGGCTCTTTTCACGAAGGATTCGACTGTCTTCATTCCATCGAATTTCCTCTTTACTTGATTTTCTAAGAATAGTTTGAAATCCGTTCCTCGTGGATCATTAGCTGGGTTTGAAAATGGAGCATCGGCAAATTCAGTGAGGTCCACCTTCGTCCAAGAAGAAAAGTCATTTTTGTGCTTGTAATACTCCACGTTTCCGCTCTTGCGCTTTACCAACCAACAATTTATTTTTTCATGAAAACCCCACATTAGAATTCCTGACTGGTCACCATACTTATCTCTGAATCGCTTCTTTCCGAGCTCAGTCACAGTCAGTTGGGGCTGGTCTCCACGAACATTTGATCTGAATTTTTCATGAAGAGCCACTTCCCCCTCTTTTGTGAAGATACCTGTTTCTGAGCTCGTTTGAGAATAACTTGTTGAGTATTTGAGATATTGAAACTGATTTGGCATATTTGGTTATTTAGGGAAGCCTTTTTAGGGTTAATCATTTTATGATTCCCTACGGTGCCTTTATAGTAGAAGTTCTTAATCGAGCTCTTCTAAGGTATTGGTTTTATATTAGGCATTTATTTTATATTTATGGTAGATATTTATTGTTCCCTATAAATAATCATTAGGTTAGCTTTTTGTATAAGCTTTTCACCAGATTAGGGTTTTCTCTGTACGTTCATCTCATAATTGATGGGTTTTAGGTAAAACAAATAAACTAGAAAACAATTCCTAAGTTCACATGCAACCTACTTTGGATCTATGTTTTAACTATTGAACATATAACTTTGAATTGCAAACAAGAACCCTAGAGGAGAGAGGCTAATTTCGAAATTAACAAACTAGGGTTTAGGAGTTACATACCTTTCAATTGTTATAACAAACAATTGATAATCCTCTTGATTTTGATCTTGATCTTCTTGGAAGCTTAGCACCACAAATGTAATGCCTCTAATGGAATCACACCCAAGAACTAGCAAGAAGGAAGCTTGGAGGAGAGAGGATGGAGAGAGTATGCAATTTCGGCCTTAGGGTTTCTTCCAAAGAATCAGTGACCTCAAATGTGAGCAAGGAGGCTCCTTAAATAGCTGAGGGAACTAGGGTTTTGGGAAAACCCTAATGATCCTTGCTTAAGGCCTAAGCAAAGCCCAAGGGCTTTATCTAGAACCCCTTGGACGAAATCTCTAGGGTTTCCCCTATGGATTTCGTCCACCTCCATCCAAGGAGGTTCTGGATCCTTCCATTCAACTATTAGTTAATTGCAAACTAGTCCCTGCACTTTATAATTAATTCTTTTAACCCCAAAATTAATTCTGATTAATTTCTGGCTAACTATTAATTAAACATAATGATTTCTAATTAATATATTAATCTATTAACATATTAATAAATCATTTATATATTAATTTATTAATCTTATAAATTAATATCTCTCCTTTCATAATTTCCTTGTCTAGTTGCTAGGTTGAGGGCAACCCAAAAGGACTATGCTGCTATCAATTCAAGTACATACCAATTATAGTTATGGGCTTAGACACCTAATCCAACAGTCTCCCACTTGGATAAGTCTGTAACTATAATTGCTAGTATGCCTTCTAAATTTGACCAGCAAATTGTAGCTTCCAAAAGCTACTGCCGAACTCTGACCCAGTCAGTTACGTGTCCTAAGATAAGTGATCATATAATCCTTCGTTCTGCTAGATATCCCTAGACAAAAGACATGGAATGTAATCAATCTCTTTGTCCAGAATCTATGTTTCCCGATTCCTGATTTGTGATGATGTAGGACTTCTAATTGAACACATCAATTTAGTCCTGGCTGGGCCCAGCACATAAGTCAACACCAAATCATCGAGGGGCCTACAGATATCGCTTTCCCTGATAGGGCAAAAGGAACGAATAAACGTTGACTCATATGCTTGTATCTTTTACTCATCAAATTATACATGACAATACGTTTTATAACATCAAGTTACTGATGCGTTTTCGTATCACCAATGCATGACCGACTTGTAAATTACAACTCATATATCTTTGTTTCAAGATTATAAGATATTATCGTCTCAGTATTACTCGTGATGAATTCCATGAAGTGATACTCTGAGCAAGGGTTTATCCAATACTCAAATCTCAATTTCTGAGTACTCATGAACATTGCAGCAATTCTATTGCCATGCCTATCCTCAGACAATCTACAATCTAGTTCATGACAGTCTTGATTCACTACTTACTTCCAAAAGTACGAGCGACTATGGAGTTTGAATAATCTTATTATTCGGGAAGTAAAACATGCAAAAATGAAACACAATAATAAACAATTGACAAAAGGCAGAAACCAAACTTATAAATAATACTTTATTATTTAATCACCAAAAGTCAATTACATTTACTTTGTTACAAGTTTCAGAACAAAACTAATCTAACTACTAAAACTAATATCATCTTTCAGTCCTATGCTCCGAGCATGCTGAATATGCTTAGCCCTACTCAGACCCTTTGTGAGGGGGTCTGCTGGGTTATCTTCAGATGACACCCTCTTTACTATAAGATGGCCTTCTTCTACTCTATGTCTGATGAAATGGTACTTTCTGTCGATATGTCTGGTTTTACCATGATCTCTCGGTTCCTTTGTCAAGGCAACCGCTCCTTCATTATCACAGAACAGTTCCATAGGCTCCTGGATGGTTGGAACAACTCCGAGATCTCCGATGAAGTTCCTCAACCAAGCTGCTTCTTTCGACGCTTCACTCGCTGCTATGTACTCTGATTCACAAGTAGAATCAGCCACCGTATCTTGCTTGGAACTCTTCCAAGTAACTGCTCCTCCATTCAGTAAAAATACCCAGCCTGACTGTGAACGGAAGTTATCTCTATCTGTCTGAAAGCTGGCATCACTGTAACCATCTACTCTCAAAGTATCATTGCCACCAAGTACAAGGACCCAATCCTTCGTCCTTCGCAAATACTTGAGTATATTCTTTACCGCTATCCAATGAGCTCTACCCGGGTTTCCCTGATAGCGACTGACCATGCTCAAAGCAAATGCCACATCAGGGCGAGTACATGTCATAGCGTACATGATCGATCCGACAGCGGAAGCATAAGGTACACGACTCATGTCATCTATTTCAACATCTGTACTCGGGCATTGAGTCTTACTCAATTTGGTGTTGCTCTGGATAGGTAGCTCTCCCTTCTTGGAATTTTCCATACTAAACCTCTTTAGTACCTTATCCAAGTATGTGCTCTGACTAAGTCCAATTAGTCTCTTCTTTCTATCTCTCAATATTCTAATCCCAAGAATATAGGCAGCTTCTCCAAGGTCTTTCATGGCAAAACACTTTCCAAGCCAAGACTTAACATCTCTCAAGGTTGGAACGTCGTTACCAATGAGTAATATGTCATCGACATATAACACCAGAAAAGTTACTATACTCCCACTAGCCTTGATATACATACAAAACCCATCTTCACTTCTAGAGAAACCAAACTCTTTGACTTTCTCATGGAAGCAAAGATTCTAGCTGCGAGATGCTTGTTTCAATCCATAAATGGATTTCTCAAGCTTGCACACTCTATTGGGAAACTTTGCATCAACAAAACCCTCTGGCTGACTCATGTAAACATCTTCAGCCAACTTCCCATTAAGGAAAGCAGTTTTGACATCCATCTACCAGATTTCATAATCATGAAAGGCAGCTATGGCGAGCAATATCCTAATATATTTAATCTTAGCCACTGGCGAGAAGGTCTCATCATAGTCAACCCCTGGGGTTTGAGTGAAACCTTTTGCAACCAGTCGAGCCTTGAATGTGTGCACATTTCCATCCATGTCTGTCTTCTTCTTGAAGATCCATTTTCACCCAACTGTCTTACGACCTGGTGCACTATCAGCAAAATTCCAAACTTGGTTGTCATACATGGACTTAATCTCGCTGTCCATTGCCTCTTTCCACTTGGAAGCCTCTGGGCCTGCCATTGCTTCCTTATAAGTGACTGGTTCATCTAAGTTTACCAGTGTTCTGTTACTTATGAATGTGTCACTATCTGAAGTAATATGAAAACCATACAACTCAGGTGGCACACTCACCCTAGTGGATCTTCTAAGAGGTAATGAGTTATCGATTGGTTCAACAGGAACTGTTTCCTCTAGTTGAGTGCTAGTGTCATCTAAGGTTCCTTCATTGGCTGACTCTTGAATTTCTTCAAGGTCAATAGTGCTCCCACTGTCCTCTTTGAATATGAGCTCTCTTTCAAGAAAGACTCCTCTTCGTGCTACAAAGACCACGTTCTCACTAGGCCTGTAGAACAAATATCGAAAAGACTGCTTTAGGTAACCAATGAAAACACATTTCTCACTTCTAGCTGCTAGCTTGTCGTGAGTCTCTCGTCTTACGAAAGCTTCACAACCCCAGACTTTAATATGTGCTAACGAGGGAACTTTCCCTGTCCACATTTCGTGAGGTGTTTTGGCAACCTTCTTTGTAGGGACAAGATTGAGGATGTGGGCGGCTGTCTCTAAGGCATACCCCCAGAAGTGAATGGGAAGCGAAGCCCGACTCATCATAGAACGAACCATGTCTAACAAGGTTCGATTACGCCTCTCAGCTACACCATTTAACTGTGGTGTCCCAGGAGGAGTTAATTGTGAGACTATCCTACATTCTTTCAGATAGTCGTTAAACTCGATACTAAGATACTCCCCGCCTCTATCGGATCTAAGTATCTTTATCTTTCTGCCCAATTGATTTTCGACTTCATGCTTAAACTCTTTGAACTTTTCAAAAGTTTCTGACTTATGCTTGATCAAGTAGATATATCCATATCTGCTATAATCGTCAATGAAAGTCACATAGAATCGATTAGCATCTCTTGTAGTTGATCTGAAGGGCCCACACACATCTGTGTGTATGAGATCCAACAGACCTTCACCTCTTTCACAAGACCATGTGAATGGTGATTTTGTCATCTTTCCCAAAAGACAAGATTCACACATATCATCTGATTTTAGGTCAAATGATTCCAACACTACATCCTTTTGGAGTTGGGCTATGCGTTTCTTGTTAATGTGTCCAAGACGACAATGCCACAAGCATGCCTTGTCTACACTATTAGACAAGTCAATATTAAGTACACTATTTCCTAAGCTATCAACACAAGTCACTGTTTCATACACACCATCACAAGGTAAAGCTTCAAACATAAAAACACCATTCTTATAAACAGAAATTGAACCATTCAAATCATTAAAAGAATATTTGAAACCTTGTCTGAACAATGCATGAAATGAAATAATGTTTCTCGTCATCTCAGACGAATAGCAACAATTTATTAAATCTAATCTAACATCATTGCTAAGCAAAAGCTGATAAACTCCGATCTTGGTCACTGGTGAAGACTTTCTGTTTCCCATGATCAAGTTTATCCTTCCTCGCTCTATCTCCTCACTTTCCTTTAGTCTCTGAAAATCAGAACAGATATGAAAACCACATCCTGTATCAAGGACCCATGAACGAGAAGATAATGAGTTATTAACAGAAATAGTGTAAATACCTGCCGAAGATGGCTTCACTTTGCCATCCTTGATATCTTGCAGATATTGTGGGCAAGATCTCTTCCAATGCCCCTTTTGATTGCAGTAAAAGCAAACGGCCTCTTTTGGATCAGAAACATGGGGAGTGGAACCATTGGGCTTAGCCTTTGGGCCATTACTAGACGACCCAGCTTGAGCCTTGCTCTTCCAGTTTTGCTTGGGAGGACCTTTCCTTTTTTTCCCCTTTCCCTGTCCAATAGCCAACACAGGGGCACTTGTAGGCGTGGAGGGTATACTTTTACCCTTCATTCCTGCCTCAACTGTCTGCAACAAGTTGTGCAATTGGGCCAAGGTCTGCTCAGTATTGTTCAAATGGTAAGTTAGAATAAACTGACCATAACAATCAGGTAGTGAGTTCAAGACCATGTCAATGGCCAATTCCTCATCAAAGTGAATGTTGAGGTTGACCAAACGCTCTATGTATCGTTGCATTCTTTGCACATGTGACACAACCGATTCCCCTTCTTTCATCTTGCAAGCCATGAGTGACTTGACTACTTCAAACTTTTCTTGACGAGCTCGCTTATGGTACTTTTCCATAAGGTCCTTGTTCATCTCAAAAGGCCAGTAGTCCTCATAGTACCTCTGCAGTTCTGGGGACATGGTTGCCACCATGATGCACGCCACTTTGGTAGCATCATCGTAATGTTTCTTGTAGGCAGCAATATCTTCAGGAGTAGCTTCAGACTCATCAAGCTCTTTGAGCTCCTTTTCAAGAACATATTCTTTGTTCTCAAAACGAAGAGCCATCTTGATGTTGCACATCCAATCGTTATAGTTTGAGCCATCCATAATGACTTTGGAGCAGATATTGAGCAAAGAGAAGTTCTGGTTGGAGGAGGATGAAGCAGAAGTGTTTCCAGGAGTAGACATCTGAAATGAAAGAAAGTTTTAGTTAGATTTCAAGATACCTCAATATAATAACCCAAAGATAAAATATCAAGGTTAGGATCCAACTATGAAGATTCACAACTTAGAAATGGGATGCCGAGATCCAAGTGTAAATTTCATAAAGGTAGGTGAATGACGATTCACCAATTCCACCATTAGACGAAACAAACGAAGTGAAATTCCTAATTTTTTTGAGATACATTGAAACTATTCAATGGCATGTTTTAATCTCAGATTATGCTCTTCTATTTGTGACTGGGATGCCGAGGATCACAAACAAGATGTGAATAACCATGCAAATGTGCTTGGTAACCTCATTGTCTTTATCATTAACTATTGATGTGCTGGTAAACCACACACGCTCCATCAAAATGACAATTATGAGATACCCATTACTACTCTTTATTAGTGCCCTTTAGTGTGCTGGTTAACCACACACGCTCCACTAACGACCAATAAAGCATAATGTGCAATTTCATGGATTAGCATACTTTTCACATTTTTCCTAAAGTAACTAGAGTTGGGATTTTAAAATAATGTTCTAGTACTTTCTTTAATGTCATTATACTTTTAATGAGAAGTAGTTGTCCTATCAAATCCGTTCTGCTAACGACCCTCCACTAATCAAGGAAGCGGTGGGTGAGAGTGGACACCCATTCAACTACCATTTTATAGGCAGTTTCCTTATACCCCCCTTATAGATTAGCTTCGTGAATGAGGCATAGTAGCGATTTGACTGACCATATTCTTATACATATATAATATTAAACTTTTAATCATAATACATATATAGGGTGTGTTTTAAAACATTTTAAAACTTCAAGGGTTTATATAAATTTCAAAATTCAAACTATTAAATTTAAATTTAAATAAACCAATTAACTAGATTTAATATTTATCTTTTAATTAACTATTAATCAAATTATTAAATCTTGTAAGGATTATCTAATTAAATTAATCAATTAATTTAATCCTAATCCTTATCCTTCTAAATTTCGAAAAATAGGGTAAGGATAATTATCCAATTAATCTAATTAAGTAACAATTATCCAAAACAAGAAACCCTAAAACTTCTAGCAATTTCGAAATTTACAAGGGAGGAGGCTAGGGTTTTCAAAACCCTAACCCTAATTTCGATTAGGGTTCTTTGGAGGCTAGGGTTTTCGAAAAAACCCTTTTATCCAAAACCCTAAAAATCAAAAATTTGGCCTTTAGGGTTTAATAGCTATAAACCCTAATTTGCAATTCAACAATTATAGCAATTCAATTTAAAACAAACAATGGCTCTGATACCACTGATGGGTTTTAGGTAAAACAAATAAACTAGAAAACAATTCCTAAGTTCACATGCAACCTACTTTGGATCTATGTTTTAACTATTGAACATATAACTTTGAATTGCAAACAAGAACCCTAGAGAAGAGAGGCTAATTTCGAAATTAACAAACTAGGGTTTAGGAGTTACATACCTTTCAATTGTTATAGCAAACAATTGATAATCCTCTTGATTTTGATCTTGATCTTCTTGGAAGCTTAGCATCACAAATGTAATGCCTCTAATGGAATCACACCCAAGAACTAGCAAGAAGGAAACTTGGAGGAGAGAGGATGGAGAGAGTATGCAATTTCGGCCTTAGGGTTTCTTCCAAAGAATCAGTGACCTCAAATGTGAGCCAGGAGGCTCCTTAAATAGCTGAGGGAACTAGGGTTTTGGGAAAACCCTAATGATCCTTGCTTAAGGCCTAAGCAAAGCCCAAGGGCTTTATCTAGAACCCCTTGGACGAAATCTCTAGGGTTTCCCCTATGGATTTCGTCCACCTCCATCCAAGGAGGTTCTGGATCCTTCCATTCAACTATTAGTTAATTGCAAACTAGTCCCTGCACTTTATAATTAAATCTTTTAACCCCAAAATTAATTCTGATTAATTTCTGGCTAACTATTAATTAAACATAATGATTTCTAATTAATATATTAACATATTAATAAATCATTTATATATTAATTTCTTAATCTTATAAATTAATATCTCTCCTTTCATAATTTCCTTGTCCAGTTGCTAGGTTGAGGGCAACCCAAAAGGACTGTGCTGCTATCAATTCAAGTACATACCAATTATAGTTATGGGCTTAGACACCTAATCCAACAATAATCAATACATGAAAAACCTTTATCAGATTACTTGCATATTATGGTTGATTGATTCTGATTGTTCTTGATATTCCGCATTCGTCATCTCGGATTTATTCCCAACAAGTGGTATCAGAGCGGGTTCTTGTAGATCTCAGCGATTATTGCAAGAATCGATCTTGTTTATGGCGATATTTTATCATAAATCTCACCTTGTTCTTCAAGTTTTGTAAGTTTTCCGAAAAGAAAAAGTCTATACCTCGTTTTTATTGAAAAATCTTGTTCAGATCTGTTTTCTTCAACTCATTATTTCATCTGATTTGTTCTTGAATCTTGTTCTGGAAGACATTTAGAAGAAAATTTCATGTTTATTTGAATTTTCGTGTTCATATCTACTTTATCTCTCTAAAATCCATCTCATATCTGTTTTCTCTATCTAGAAACCTTCTCAGATCCGTTTTCTCTATCTAGAACTCTTATCAGATCTACTTTCTCTCTCTTCAAGTTCTATCATTTGTTGAAGATCTAATGGATAAAACGAATTTATTGTTTAACTCCATTTTAGAACTTGGATTAAAGGTTACTAAACTAATCTATGGTGTTAACAAAGTGACCATGTTTCAAATCAGTGGTCGATCTATGTTGAATGATATTCATGAGTTGTATAATCTTCTTGTTGATAAGAAAATATCTAAATACTCATCTATTAATTACTGTGAGTTAAGAGAGAATGAGAGAATAGTAGAACAATTTCGTATTATATATGAACATTTAGATCGAGAAAATAAACAGAAGTTGAAGATGAAAAGGGCTGAAAAAGAAAAAGAAGAAGTTCATGTTGTTCTTCAAGTTTCTGAAGAAAAAGTGACTCCAGATGTTCTTGTTGAGGGGGAGTCAAGTGTTTCAAGTTTTTCAGAAGCTTCACAATCTGAATCTGGTTGTTCTAAAGATGAATCTTAAAGCAAATCTTTGGAAATCATGAAAGTAATGACATTCTGTTCTATTGGAACTCAAACAGATGATTCCTTATGTTCTGAAGATGTTTTTGAAGGAATGACTCCTTACAAAAAGCCAATAATTCAAGATGTTCAGATTTATCAAACTCCTAAGTATTGTGTTCAAAAGTATTCAAATGTTCAGATTCAGAAAGAAGAAAAAGTAGTTCAGATCCGAAATTTATTTTTGAAGCCTAGAAATAAGAAAAGGAAGAAGAAGAGAAACAACAAGAGTAAAATGAAGAAGGTTTGGATGCCCAAGGTACAAGTACCCAATGCTTGTGAAAAAGTTGAGAAAGTTGAAGTCAAGCATGTTCAAAGAAACTTCAATTCTCATTTTTCTTCAGATAGAATGGTTAGAAGTTGGAAGGAAAAGAAAAGAGAATTTGGTTGGGCTAATGAAATTTTTAGAAATTTTTGTTTTCCAACTAAAAGGCGGGTATTATTTTCAGAAGATGATAGATTTTATTCAAATAAGTGGGTGTGCAAGTAGCCAACTTCTATCTTGAATCTTAAATGGGTACCAAAAGTCCCATAAAAAGTTATGTCCTTTATCAAAAATAAAATAAAAAAAGGGACAAAGTCTTGGGGAAATCTGGTGGATTTGAGTCAAAGATATGATATTGTATTGAAGCAATCAATTTTAGTGATTTTTTTAAGTGTTGGATTTGACAAAAAGCTGAAAAGGTTGAAAAAGTGGGTGAAAAGTGACATTTTCTGCAAAAAGGAGGCTGTCATCTGACACATTTCAGCAAAAGGGGTACAAGTCGTCAGTTTACAGCATTCAGGGGTCAGATTCGCTATTTCTTAAAAAAAATTGGGGTTAGTTTCGCTTGTTTGCTCGTTCCTATGTTCTTTCAAGCGAAGACAACTCAAGACGCTAACAAAGTGATAAGAAGCGAACCCATCAATCGAAAACGAACCTCAACATCAACGTATAAGCGAAAGTTAGTTTCGTTTGATTGCTAGTTCCAATGTTTCATTCCTTGAAGTGGAAAAATCAAGAAGCGAACCTATCTTCCAAAAGCGAAAGTCAGGAAAACTAACAAGAGAAACTCAAGTTATGAAGCAAACGTGGTGAAGCGAAAGTGAAGAAGCGAACGTGGTGAAGCGAAAGTGAAGAAGCGAACTTGGGTTAGTGTCCAAAAATTGGAACCGAACGTTTGGTTGCGTTCGCTTTGGGTATGTAATTGAAGCGAACCTGAGATTGCTTTCGGTCCTTGATTAATTGATTCAAAGTGAGAGGTCATGGATTTGGGGCTACCTTGCAAACGAAACTGGGATTATAGATTCGCAACGAGCCTACAATCAATATGTGAAGTTCGTCTCTCGCCTCAGGACACCAAAACGAAACCGAAATTGGAATCGGCTTTCAGACATTCGTCCAGTCCTCCATTCGTCGTCATCGATTCATAGTTCCTGACTCGATTTTGAAATTGTGTTAACTGTAAACGAAGGCTCGCTCATAATCAAATCTGTAATCGATTTGGATTTGGTTTGAAAACTGGACTCGGATTCATCTCAAGAACCTGTTAATTTGGATTCCTAGTCGCTTTTGTGATGCTCGAAACAAACGAAATTGGAATCGGCACTGTAATTGCTAAATTCAGAGCGAACTGTTGACTCGTAAATGGAAGTTTATTTGTTCGATTCAGGAACGAACGATTTGGTAATCGCTGTCTGCTGAAATCGTCGCACTGGAAGTTTGTTTTCTTTGATTTTGACTTTTGAGAGTCAAAAACGTGTTTTTTTCGTTCGTATGAAGAAGATGACTCTATGTTACAAACCCAGTCCCCAAAAGTTATCAAGCTTTACAGTTTCCACCCTTCTGAAAGATCGTTATGTGTTTCAGCGTTAAATTGAAGATAATGATTCAAGGGGGGTGATGATTATTCAAGGGGGAGTTCCTATTTGGAAGATTATTTTTATTTCTCTCGCTTTGAAGACCCCATGTACTGATGAGTCTCACAATTTAGGGGGAGAAATGCCAAGAAGATCGGAAATCGTGATCTTCATCAGTTTCAACATCTAAGGGGAGATTGTTGAGTATTTGAGATATTGAAACTGATTTGGCATATTTGGTTATTTAGGGAAGCCTTTTTAGGGTTAATCATTTTATGATTCCCTACGGTGCCTTTATAGTAGAAGTTCTTAATCGAGCTCTTCTAAGGCATTGGTTTTATATTAGACATTTATTTTATATTTATGGTAGATATTTATTGTTCCCTATAAATAATCATTAGGTTAGCTTTTTGTATAAGCTTTTCACCAGATTAGGGTTTTCTCTGTACGTTCATCTCATAATCAATACATGAAAAACATTTATCAGATTACTTGCATATTATGGTGATTGATTTTTATTGTTCTTGATATTCCGCGTTCGTCATCTCGGATTTATTCCCAACATAACTCTTGGATTGGTTTGAGCCGGTTCTTTCTCAAATCGGTCAACAATTCTTGTGGTTCTGACTGGTTGATCAACAGGAGGATCATGATCAGCTTGGGAAGGAGCATAATGAGAAGGTCCTGTTGCATTTGGTTTAGCAACCGGTGTCTTGAATTTGTCGCCAAATTCACTGATTAGCTTGTTTTTCAGGTCGAAGTACCCAACAGATAATGCACCCAGATTTAGCTGCAAGTCGGAGATCTGTTTTGATTTTTGAATATTTTCCTCTTCAAGCTCGGAAACTCTGATGTCAAGATTTCCTATCAAAACATCCTTCTCGATAAGCTTTTGATTTAGAATTCCGATCTCCTCCTTGAGCTCAAAAATTGATGGGTCCGCTCCCCCTGAACTTCCTTCACCTATAGATATCCCTTTGCCTCGGGGTGAAGGGTCAGTATCTTGTTGAGCCAAGAACCTGGAAAGCCTCTCGGAGGAAGCATCGTGCGCAGGTTGTGGTGGAGAGGAACCCCCAGGAATTGAAGAACTCCCGGCTTCATACGAAGATCGAACATTACTTGGTCCTTGTTTCAAAACATGGGCTTGTTGGGTCGGTGTAGCAGTTGCAAAAGATTGTTGGGCTGACAAAGCTTGTTCCCTAATCAACACTCCCGACCTTGGATCGACTCTTCTGCTTTTGAGTGGAGGCTGAGAGGCTTGTGTCATACTAAGATCACCATCAGATGGCAAAGTGGCTGGAGTAGCAACGGAAAGGGGAGGAATACTTCTAGTTGAATCCAGATTAGCTGAAGTGTTGGCCATCTGATCTGTAGTTGGAGGCATCAATTTGAGAACATTACTAACTCCCTCAGTCTCCGTTGTAAGTAACAACATCATGTACATCATCATAGAACGCATTGAGTTCCTCATTACTTGGCCTGAAATCATCACCCTGCTCGAAGTCGAAGAATAAGTTATCACCATCAAATTCGGATAGATCACCACCTTGATCCATATCAGCTGTATCATCATCCTCATCATTATCAAATTCAAGTACATTATCCCTTAGATTCATCATCTTCATCTTCATCATCATCATTCGCATCATCATCATCATCTACCTCCACATTAGTCATCGGTACGTGTTCCTCGGCAACAATTGCAACAGGAGGAACAGGGTCTTCTTCATGCTCAGAAATGGTAATAACATCATCTTCATCATCTTCATTTTCTGAGGAGCTTTCTGATTCGGATGCTTCACTGATCTCCACAAACTGGCCAAACTTCTCCAGTTAGTACCTTCCTTGGAATACAAATTTCGTACCCTTGCGGTTTTGTTTCATGAGACCAAAAGTATTAGCACCCAAAGACTTCAAGTCCAAAGTTTCACCTCTTCTTTCTAACTCCGGATATTTACTGTCAAATATCATCTGGAGAAACCTTGGGAACATCATAAATTTGTCCTTCCTTTTTCCTTCTAAATTGCTCATCATCTCATTCAAAACGTATCTTGAAAAGTTGAACTCAAGACCTATGGCAAGAGCAGCAATAGCACCAGTGTTCAATAGGGAAATCTCATCAGCACCAGATTTCCTGCCTGAGATGCAAATTACGAAGGAGTGAGCAAGAAATTGCCAGTAAGGAGGCAACATCTTCTTCACGGTAGGTGGAAACACTCCTTCATAGCCCATTCTTTCGAGAATCACTTCTGTTTGTTCAATAGAAATCTCAGCTTGAAACCCTAGCTGATCATTGATTTGCAGCACTTCACGAATAGTTTGCTCAGACGCTACAATTTTCTTTCCTTGAATAACATATTCCACCATGTCTTCTTCATCTTCTCCTTTACTCACAGAAGCCTTGTTCCAAAATTTCTTCACTAAGTCTTGATAAATGATGGGATTTGTCGTGAAATCATATGCAAGGAAGCATCTCTTAAGTCCATGAATCATGGAACTAAATTCTTGGTGTGTTGCTGGAGGATCAAACAAGAAAGCAGCAATGTTGTGGTTATCTAAAAATTTCAAGTCTGCCATTTGTTCTGCACCAAACAAGTCAAGTGAGAAAACTAATGATTTAATCAATTAAAATTAAAATTTTCTCATTTATCAACTGATTAGGCCTTAATTTAATTTTATTTGGTTGAAAAACAAGTTTATGGCAAAACAGGTTCACAGCCGTAAACGGGTTTACGGCCGTAAACGTGTTTATGGCTGCAAACGGTTTGCGGCCGTAAACACTGTTCGATGCCGAAAATCATTTTTGCTTCAATAATCCTGCAAAACGCGACCAAATCATATGAAGAATAGCCGTGTGGGGTTTGCCATTGATGTACCTATAAGATTCAGAGTCCAATTTCAGACAAAAACAACAAATCGATGATGAATCAGTGATGTAGAGTGAAGAACAGTCGAGAGAAACTGAGAGGGGATTTGCGGCTGTGAACGCAAAAATGAAACTGATGAGGTTTACAGCCGGAAACATTACCTTTTATACCCTGGACCATATCCGGTCCATAGCCCCTGGGCTGCAAACCCAATAGCCTCAAATCTAAACCCAATACATCCAATTTAATCAAAAAATAAAACATTTTGAAGACTTTAAAACTAAAATTAAAAATAAAATAAAATAAAATTTAAAAATTTAAACTAAATTAATTTTGTTTAATAATATATATATATATATATATCTTAATTTTTTAGAAAATAAAAATAAAAATAAAATAAAAATAAAAATAAAAATAAAAATAAAATAAAATAACACTAATTTCTCTTCACCATTGCTAATATTATTTTTATGATTTTGGGATCAAAGTTTTAAGACAGCCTTAATCTGTTTTTCAGTACCTCCACATTCATGAATAGATCTGGTCAATCGCCGGTATTGTGGTCCACTTAAACACGAAAGATTGAGACGAATTTGGACATGCTACAAGTGACAAGACTTTTGAACCTATATACCTAAATAATACTCCTAGAGAGACCATTTAGCTGACGACGACCAATGATATTGTTGTCCACCTAAATTTAGCAGCGAGATCTACATACAACCTATTAAACGTTCAATTTTAGATGTACTAGATTGTGTTTCCCGCTTCCTGATATACCCCGGTAATCACGGACTTCCAAAATACTCCTTACTTTAGATGAGCAGACAATTATTAAGGAAGAAGATGGATTTAGAAATGCATATGTCTTATTCCCAGGTCGGATCTCTTCCAATCACACAGAGGGATTAACATATGACTAACTAAATTAGAGGGATTGAGAAATAGAATGTTGCATATGTTGTGTTCCAGGTCGGATAAAAACTTATCACGCAAAGGAGACATCATATGACTAACAGACAGAAATAATTGCATATAGAAGGAGATGAATAGAAATACAGTTGCATATGTTGCAGTCCAGGTCAGATCTCTTCCAATCACGCAAAGGAGGCAACATATGACTGGCAGAAAGAAAGCAAGAAAATAACCTTCTATAGACCTACTTTATCGGAATTCCCCAGTCGCCCTATCAGTACCGGAATTAAGGACATGCGTCCATACATCGAGGAAAAGTTACGCCACAATTCTAGATACATATTACTTTAGTGTAGCCCGTAGATTCCTATGTATATCTCACTGCTCAATCTACCCGAGCGTCGTATTGCCAGACCAAACGGAACTATCTAAGTCAATACTTGTCAAGTCCTTTTAAATGTCAATCTATGCCTAGTCTGGTCTATTTAAATCCTTCGTGCCTACCAGCATATTGAACACAGAGCCTACACAGTTCAGCGTTGGTACCTTACACAAATTAAAATTTGCTTGTTATCACTTGGTTAATATCACTTCCCAACTAATTACCTGCAGACAACCTCCATTAGAACATATTTTTGTATTTTTGTATTTTATGATTTTTGTTTTGCTTTTATTTCTCCCCCTAAATTTGTGCATAGGAGAGAAAGGAAATTAAATCCACAAATTTAAACTAATCTAAAACAAAAATTAGTCTTTAAAAATTATCATTTTGAGAAAGCCCACAAGCACATCGAATCGAGCTTTGTTGAACGGTTTGGTGAACAGATCCGCCACATTATTATCAGTGTGAATTTGTTCCAAACGGATGAGCGAACAATCATAACAATCTCTAATGAAATGAACTTTGATGTCGATGTGCTTGGTTTTGGAGTGTTGGACAGGATTTTTAGCTATTTGGATTGTAGCATCATTATCACAAAAGATTAAGGTTTCTAGAAAATTCAAACCGTAATCCAAAAGTTGGTGTTGAATCCAGATTACTTGAGAGCAACAGGCAGAGGAATCAATGTATTCAGCCTCCGTCGTTGAGGTTGAGACAGTTTGTTGTTTCATGCATTGCCACGACACCAAACGGTCTCCTAGGAATTGACATCCCCCTGAAGTTGATTTCCTGTCAAGTTTACAACCTCCATAATTGCTGTCAGCAAATGCATATAAATCAAAATCAGAATTTTTAGGATACCAAAGACCCAGTTTTGGGCTATCTTTGAGATACCTAAAAATTCTTTTGACAACAATTAAATGAGAGAGTTTAGGATTAGCCTGATAACGTGTACATTGACAGACTGCGAACATGATGTCGGGTCTGCTCACAGTCAAAATACATCAGGGATCCGATCATCGATCTATACTCTGTTTGATCTACGGATTCTCCATCAGGATCTGGAGTCAACAAGGGTCGTTCAGCCATCGGCGTTAAGGCAACTTTGGAATCTTTAAACCCAAACCTCTGAAGCATGTCTTCAACATATTTTCCTTGATCCAAAAGGATTTCGGTTGAATCTTGTCTAACTTGCAACCCCAAGAACATGGTCATTTCTCCCAAAGAACTCATCTCAAATCTCTTCTTCATAACAACCTCGAACTTTTTGCACAGCTTCGATCTTGTCGACCCAAAAATGATGTCATCAACATATATCTGTACAAGAATTAGGTCGGCATCTACATGCTTGATGAAGAGCGTCTGATCAATCGTGTCTCTGGTATAACCATGCTCAAGCAAATGATCTGTTAGAGTAGCATACCAAGCTCGAGGAGCCTGATGTAACCAATACAAAGCCTTGTCTAATTTGTAGACATGATTTGGAAATTTTGAGTTGACAAAACCAGGAGGTTGATCAACATAAATTTCCTCTTTCACAGCTCCATATAGATAGGCGGTCTTAACGTCCATCTGATAAACGGTGAACCATATGTAGGAAGCGTAAGCCAGGAAGATACAGATAGCTTCAAGGCGCGCTACAGGAGCATACACTTCAGTGTAGTCAAGGCCTTCAATTTACTGAAACCCACGAACAACCAGACATGCTTTGTTTCGCACAATCACCCCACAATAGTCTTGCTTATTACGGAACACCCAGCGCGTGTCCAAATACTTCTTTGCATTAGGCAGCTCAGCCAGCTTCCATACCCCCAGTTTCTCAAATTGATTAGGTTCCTCGTGCATCGCATCAACCTAACTGGGCTCATTCAGTGCCATTTCCACGTTCTTTGGATCGATCTGAGAAATGAAGCAAGAGTAGAGACAAGAGTTGACATCTCCACTCTGACTTCTTGTTTTAACTTCGTCGCCCAGTTGACCAATGAGGTTTTCGATCGGATGATCACGTTGAAGTCTGGTGGGAATTTCATGGCTGATGTTATTGATTGTGATAGGAAGGTTGTTGATGTTGATAGGTCTGTCAGCTGCCGAATCATCCGACTCAGACGATTTGGAACCGTGAGAGGTTCTTGCCACGTACTCATATGCTATTGGTTTAGGAAAGAGAAGCTCCGTGAATAATTGAGTAACAGCGGAAGTAGCTCTGGTCATGAATTCTCTTTCAATAGGAGTAAGAGGACTGGCTTCAGCATCAGGATTGATTCTTTGACTTGGAGAACCTGAAGAAGTACTCGGAACAACTTCATCCACCATAGGAGTCATAGGAGGCACCAAAGGTGGTCTGTACACAACATCTTCCTCTTCATCTTCAATAACAGCCTTCGTACCTGAGCAAGAACCTGACACATCATCTGAAAACACATTAAATGATTTAAATAAAGAAGCATAATCAAATAACCAGTCAGGACCGACTCGGGCATCTGTCTCATTTCCTTCCAGCCAGCGCACATCAAAAGACTACACAATCTGCTTGGTAGTCTTGTTGTATACTCTGTAAGCAGTTCGTGTAGCGTATCCCACAAAGTAACAGTCATCGGCCTTCGAGTTGAAGTGAGCAACTGATGGCTTGTGATTGTACAGAAGTTCATATGGGATCTTCATTTGGGCTTTGTTGATCAGGACACGGTTTTGGACATAGCAGGCAGTGTTGATCGCCTCGGCCCAGAAGAAGACCGGTAGTTTGGAATCACAGAGCATCGTCCTTGCAACGTCTATCAGAGTACGATTGCGCCGTTCCGTAATACCATTTTGCTGAGGAGTTCGAACAGCACTGTACTGACGCAGTATACCCTTGTCGGCACAGAAATGTTCCAGAACTGCATTCTTGAATTTTGTGGCATTATCAGTTCGGAGCGCCTTCACCCTTTCATTAGTTTGATTCTCAATCATCACAATAAACTTCTTGATCAGTTCAGCGATCCCACTCTTGTTGGATAAGAAAAAAATTCATGTGAACTGCGAGTAGTTATCTATCACAACCAGGCAATAAGAGCTCTTGTTGATGCTGAGAACGTTGACCGGACCAAATAAATCCATGTGCAACAATTGAAGAACTTTGCTGATTGAGTTGACAATCTTTGGCAAATGGGGCTTGCGATGATGTTTTCCTTGAGCACATGCCACACATTTTTCAAAAGTGATAAAGTCTTTGACAGGAAGGCCACGCACAATCTCGTTTTTAGCAAGACGATTCAGGTTCTTGGAATTCGCATGGCCGAGACGACGATGCCAAAGCATGGCATTGTGTTCAGAGACTTTAGAGAAAAGACATGTGACTTTTTCTGGAATATTATGATTCATGTCGATAATGTATGCATTTCCATCCCTCTTCGATTTCACCAAGATCCATTCTTCAGGGATAATGATTCCAGGCTTTAAGATGAGACACTCGTTGTCAGTGAAATGTGTTGCATAGCCTTTGTCACAGATCTGTGAGACACTCAAGAGACTGTGCTTCAGCTCGAGAGCATAGTTGACATTCTCAAAGCTAAGCACCCCATTTTTGACAGTTCCTTTCTGGGTGATCTTCCCACCTTCTCCTCCCGCGAAGGAAACATAGCCACCATTAAAATTCTGAATGTCATGCAGTTGGGAGATGTCTCCTGTCATGTGCCTGGAACAACCACGATCGACATACCAGGGTCTGACGACATTCCTCCGTAGTTGTTCCTGCACGATGCGCGGGATTAATTAGATTTTGGAACCCAGGTCATTGAAACACTGGGTTTTACCTTTTTAGCAACAGAAATTCCCTTTTTACTTTTTGAATTTGATTGATTATTAGACGCACATACAAAAGACTGAGGTGATTGGACATTTAAATGTTTGGGTAACCATTTATAGTTAAGTTTAGAAACATTTGCAGGTGTTTTTGAAACATTTTTCTTTGGTTTTGATCGTTTGGGTTTTCGTCTAAGATTAGCTGAAGACCCAGACGAAGACTTTGACGAAACCGATCTTGGCTTAGCCACGTTTGGTTTCGTTAAAGTACCTGTTTTATTTTTATGTAGAACCTATTTATTCTTTTCAAGCTCAGCGCATTTTCTTTCTTTATTGACATTCCAATCATCATCACGAGAACGAGATCTCGAGAATTTTCTAATCAGAGATCTTCCTCGTGACTCGTTCTCTCTTCTTTGTGCATAAAAAGGAACAAATGCCCGATTTGGACAATTGCGTGCAATATGACCAGCAGTTCCACCGTTAAAGCATGTCTGTTTCTTAGCATAAAAACTGGTACCGCTCTTTTCTGGTCTAGTGTTCTTATTGACTCCCTTACTCTTCCTACAAGTTCATGTGCAAGATTCAGGTTGTGTGACAGGTGTAGGTGGAGTGTATGTGCTAGTAACAAGAACATCAGATTTATCAAACACATCACCACACTTATCAATAACATCTGAATCATCAGACTTTGACACATAATCATCAAAAATCAAAACATCAGTTTTAGAGTTAGAAACAAAAGCATCATTGTTTGAAAAAGAAACATCAGATTTTGAAACAATATTATTATTAGAAACACTCTCTCCGGCTGCTTGCTTGCCATGACTTAATGGTGAATCTTCATAGGAAGTAGAAATGTTAGTATCCTTTTCCTTAGCACTACTCTCCGGCACAAGATATTCCTCTCTGTCTATTTCTTCTTGGGTCATAGGGATAGCAGTATAATTGTGATTAAATGGAGGAAGGACACTCTCAGACCCTAGACCTACCTTCTTCTTGTCTTTCCATCTCATTTGTTTCTCTATTATGGTTGCAAATCTCTCACTTGACACATCAAACTTTTTGAAATTAAAATCAGCATTTTCAAATCGAATTTTTAATGTGTCAAGCTTGTCAGTCACAGTGGCAAGTTGTTTCTTGATAAAATTTTAGTTCTCACACTTGTTGCTATACTCTTCCTGTAGTTTCCTAAAACCCTTAGTTTTGGCCTCTAATTGTTCTTTTAGTGGTCTTTGGCCCTTCCTAAGGTATAACCTTCGTACTTAAGGTCCTCCTTTTCTCTATGCAATAATTCGATTTGTTCACGTAGAAATTTAACAGGATCAATGCATTTTTGTGAGTAGGAAATTTCACTGACCTCTTTCTTTTCAGGCTCAGGGGTAGTGGATACCGTGAAGGCAAACTGCAACTCCATCATCTCTTTTTCAGGATCCTCTCCAACATTCTCCTCGGTGACTTCATTTATCTGGGCCAAATATGCATTTTCAGGTCCTGAAATGTTCAAGGCCTGAATTTGGTCTTCCCAATCAAATGACTGAGCTACCACCACCAGATTTGCAGTCTCGTTGTTAGCAGTAGTTCCCATGTTATTTCCAACCGACACCATTTTCCTTTCATGATTTACTCTTCTATCAGGCTTTGGATAATCACGAGCAAAGTGACCAGGCTCATGACAGTTGAAGCACCTCAACTTTCCTTTGTTGAATCCAACCTTCTTCTCTGCACTCATGCCCCAATTATTCTTTCCAGTTTTCTTGGCAAATTGCTTAGCCCTGAATACCGCCATTGTAATTTACCAGGTAATATCCATTTATTCTACATCCTCTGGGTGAATCTGATCAAGACCAGCGAAAGAAATCTGAGGAGGCAATTCTCCAGCCACAAAGGCATTGTAGCAATTCACCAGGCCAAAGGCTAGGGCCATGTTCTCTTCGACTTCTTTGGGAGCAGAGGTGGTAACATGAGCTTTTGAGGAGGAGGCTGCATGTGGATAAGGCATTGATGGTGGAACAACATGGGATGGTTGTTGTGAAACAAAAAAGGCTTGATTTTGTGGAGTAGTAAAGGATAAAAAGGCATTGTTTGAAGAAACCCCAGATTTGCAGTCGAATAGGAGTTTACATGGTTAATTTCCCTTTGCTTGTCATCAAGATCACAGACTTTAATGATTGCCATTGTTTCTGCAAGACTGAGTCGGTTGAGATCCTTTGTCTTCTTGATAACAGAGACATTCATGTCCCATGACTTGGGGAGAGAGTTCAACAATTTCTTCTTAATCTCTGACCGTGGCACTGTAATTCCAGCAGAACTCATCTCAGTGGTAAGAGTAATAAATCGTTGTAGTTTAGCCTCCAACGATTCTTCAATAATATGATTAAACATGTTGAACTTCTGTCTGAGCATGTATTGTCGGCTCTGCTTCATGTCTTCATTTCCCTCATAAACTTGAATCAATGCTTCCCACAGAGCTTTGGCTGAGTCATACTCCCTGAATCATTGTGCAATTTCCAGAGATAAAGCCATTGTCAGTGTTGCGAGAGCCTTTTCTTGCTCTTCAATTTTCTCGAAATCCTTATCTGAGTAATTTGCAAAATCTTTGTCGACAATGGTTCCATTTTCAAGTGTGGTAGTGATTCTAACTGGACCTTTCAGAATACTGCTGACAGAAGACGTGGGATTCTTGTGGTAGTTCCCATGATTGAATCCAACTCCTGATGAACTGTCATGTTTTGTGGTTCCATTTTTTCTAAAATTTCTTAATTGTCTGAAAATAAAAATTGTAAAGAAAACACAACTAAAAAGATGTTCACAGTCGAGAACACGATTTACAGCCAAAGAGGGTTTACGACCAAAAAGAGTTTACGGTCGTACTCGGTTTATGGTTAAGAACAATTTACGGCTCATAACTGAGATTAGGTTCACAGTCGAAAACAAAGGTTTACAGTCGAAAACCGGTTGTTTGCAGTCGAAAAGAGTTTACAGCCGAAAACACCCATAATTTGATGAAAACAACTGATTTCGAGAAGATCTTCAATCCCTTTGGCCTTGAAATCACGATCGACAGCAGAAATCCAGTAACAAAGCTTGAACAATCATGAAAATGAAAACTACTCCAACCAAAAACGAAACTTGATCAGATTTGACACTAATATAGCTCTGATACCAATTGTAAGTCCCCAAATCTGGAACCAACTAGTGATCAAACACATGAACAAGCAATAATCAATGAGAACAAGAAGGAGTAGAAGCAAGAATGATTAAAATTACACACATTTCTATTGAACCGCAAACGTCTGGTACAATGGACACACACATACAACCGTACTTACTTCTGACAAGACTGACACTATATATAGGGAACATAAACCGTAAATGAATTCACGGCCGCAAATAGACTAACAACCGCAAACACCAGTTGAACCGAAAACACCCTGTTTTCGGTTCACCCAATCGCAAACCCTATAAACACCTAAACAAAGACTAACAAGACTCATACAAATGAATGCCTAGCCCAAACCAACAAAATATGACCTTACAAAGATATTCATTAAGAATAGTAGAACCTATTTCAAACCTATTCAATTATTGAATAAAAGGAAGGTCCAAGAGATTATGTACTTTAAGAGACCTATAGTTCAGTTAAGGGAAATACAACATAAACCCATGAAATCAATAAAGGATCAAAATGATCAGTGTTGTTTTTGTTGTGGAGAAACTATAAACTGAAAAAGGAACAACATTTATTATATCAATGAGTTGAAGAAGTCTAGCGTGACCAACATTTCAGGTATCTATAAGATAGAACTATTTATTTTTGCCACCATTCAATTGAGTATTAAATATTGCATGTAACACTAATACTTGATATTATGTGTTGATGATTGAAAGAAATGAGCAATTGATTGTGGAAAAATGGTATTCCATTACGAAGATATGACAAGTGTTGTTATTGATATTGTTGGAGCTTTTTATTAGAAAATATTTTATATTTAAATAATAGATGTTGTGTACGTATTATTATAGAAACATGTAACCGTTGCAAAATTTTGAATTAATGTAGATTTACTAACCATTTCATGATGTTTACATAAATATTCTGAAACTATGTATTCTACGTTAAGAATATTTTCTCATATAATTATTTATAAAGTAACACTAGTACAAAAATGGGCTATATCCACACAAAAAACTCATCATTATAGACATTTTATGTAAGGGTTTTTTCGAAGAACATGAGAGGAAAGGTCGTGTCATTGAAGATAAGTTATGATGTTGTTCAATTGTGGCAAGTATAACCTATGAAAACCCATTGTTATAGGTCAAACCCACCATTATATGGTAGGATGGTTTTGGAGATATATCTATATTATTTTGAACCGTCGTGAGTAATACACCTATAGTGATGTGCTTGTCATATCGAGTGATAGATGTTTACTTATGGTGACCGTTTATAAATATTATCGTGGCCATTGCTGACTTTTGGAGACACATATGTAATTAAGCTGTAAGGATAATTTATCTTTCCTAACATGTTTAATCGTTTATCATTACTATTGTTTACATACATGTACAAATAAAAGTTTAAGACGTCACCAAAAATGATCTATACTAACATGCTATTTCTTTTATTATAATTACTGATCACTTTTAGTGACATGTTTAATATTATATCATGAATATTATGAACGTTTACTCACTCACAAGCAATTAAACGGTGAGCATAAAATCCTTATAGTGATGTGTTTTTCATACAGAGTGATAAATGTTTACTTACGGTGACCATTTATAAATATTATCACAGCCATTTGTTACTTTTGGAGACAAAAATGTAATTAAGTTGTAAGGATAAGCTATCTTTCCTAACATATTTAATCGTTTATCATTAATATTGTTTACATACACCGACAAATAAAACTTTAAAACATCACGGAAAATGATCTATACTAACATGTTATTTCTCTTATTATGATTATTGATCAATTTTAGTGACATGTTTAATATTATATCTTGAATATTGTGAAAGTTTACTCACTAACAAGCAATTAAATGGTTAGCATAAAATAGTTATAGTGATGTGTTTTTTCATATAGAGTGATTAATGTTTACTTACGGTGACCGTTTATATATATTACCACGGTCATTGTTGACTTTTGGAGACACAAATGTAATTAAGCTATAAGGATAAGTTATCTTTCCTAACATGTTTAATCGTTTATCATTACTATTATTTACATACACTGACAAATAAAAGTCTAAGACGTCACCAAAAATGATTTATAATAACATGTTATTTATGTTATTATGATTATTGATCATTTAAAGTGCCATTTTAATATTATATCGTGAATATTGTGAACGTTTACTCACTTACACACAATTAAATGGTGAGCATAAAATACTTATAGTGATGTGTTTTTTCATATAGAGTGATTAATGTTTACTTACGACGATTGTTTATAAATATTATCGCCGCCATTGTTGACGTTTGGAGACACAAATGTAATTAAGTTGTAAGGATAAATTATTTTTCCTAACATGCTTAATCGTTTATCATTACTATTGTTTACATACACCGACAAATAAAAGTTTAAGACGTCACCAAAAATGATGTATACTAACATGTTATTTCTCTTATTATGATTACTGATCATTTTTAGTGACATGTTTAATATTATATCGTAAGTATTTCGTGCATTTACTCACTTAAAAACAATTAAACGGTGAGCATAAAATACTTATAGTGATGTTTTTTTCATAAAGAGTGATTAATGTTTAGTTACAGTGACCGTTTATAAATATTATCATGACCATTGTTGATTTTTGGAGACACAAATATAATTATGTTGTAGGGATATGTTATCTTTCCTAATTGTTCACATACACCTACAAATAAAAGTTTAAGACGTCACCAAAAATGATCTATACTAACAAGTTATTTTTCTTATTATGATTAATGATCATTTTAAAGTTATTACTTCAAAAACATATATATATATATATATATATATATATATATATATATATATATATATATATATATATATATATAATATTTTTACAAACCCAATAAACTAATTTCTACTTTTTCTAGTTCTACCCCTTAGTTCTTTTACTGTACAATATAATTTAGGTTGTTTTCTCTTGGGCTGGTTTCCCTTAGGCATTTGCACTTTATTATTCGCTTCAAGTATATGTAGATTTGGATCTTGTAACAACAACAAAAATATAAAATAGGTGTTAAACATGCAGAACATATTTTATTAATTAATATAATCTTTAAAAAAAATATAAGGTTTAATTAATGAATTTAAATAATAATGACTTATGCAACAAAAGTACTTTAGGATCAAGGGTTACAAGATCTTTTCCCAAGACACAAAAGAATGTAGCAATCATTTACCGTTAACGAGACTTTATCTCCGTTTGGTATGCAGACGGCCAACTTAATTGCTTCATCCACAGAAACTCTATTGTAATTAGTTGTCAATGGATTTCCATGTATTGTTTGGGTTTCCTCAGTAGAATAGTTAACATAGCCCTTCGCAACGGCGTTGCTAAGTTCACACACTGACAGCGAACATTTTATTTTCTACAAAGATATGGATGCACATATTAATATATTTAAAAGTATAAAGTTTAACTAACACATGTATATCTACGTAAACATGTCGAATACACTTACTTTGGTCAATTGGAGGATTGTGTTGGTTTCAGGCATTGTTATCCTATTTTCATGTCCCTCATCACACATAGATGCAACATTTTCTTCAACGTTATTCAAGATTTCCTGAAAATAGTGTTCCATGTTTAGTCTATGAAAACCAGTTTAAAGATTCGAAATACAATGTACAAAACTTATTATTATATATTAACTTACATTATTTTGGAGCTCTGTGGGGGGTGTTTGCGATGCTGGTTTACGCACAATTTTTTTCCTTTTCTGAGATGACAATATACGATGAAAGCATTAATTAGAAGTCCATTGTTAAAAAACTATCATAAAAAAATCACTTAATTACTTACTTTTTTTTATAGGAGACTCTTTTGGAGTTGGAGTAGTAGTTATTGGAGAATCCACATGATTGACCACAAGAGGAGCCAAATTCAACATATAATCAACTTGCCACCTCAGATCTTGATTTGTTTTTGTTTTTGCTTTTTTGCTAGTTTATGCTTTGTTGAAGGAAAGAAATTGTTTATTTTGACTAGGATATGGCTCGAGGCATATGCCAATATCTAATTGGAGTGAGTCCCGTGAAAACCCCCTTACAAATCGACCATGTTCTTTGCCAAAAACCAGTGAGAGGACATATATGGCTGGTTCAAGAATGGTTTTTCCTTCTTCAATTGTAGTTTCATGACTGATCTGGAAAAAAATATATGTCAAATAAATATAGTATTAGTAGTGTTGTTTATCCATTAGAATAAACAAACACCAAAACCAGATAAAAGTTGCTAGTTTGACACTATATACCAACTCTTCTGCAACAAGCTTCACTTCTTTTCTATGATATTTTCCCTCTTTATTTTCCTGTCCTTTCGTCCACATTAAAGACCTCGGGGGAACTTCATCCAAACCAATTACTTTATCTTTCACCAATTAAATGAATGATCAGCCGATGAAGTGGAAATCAAAAAATTGCAAGTATATATACCATATTAACTAAACAATAACTTAATAAATACATGGTGAACAATTGAAATATCGATCAATGCACTTAATAATTTTTCTTTTTAGTTTAGCATACCCCCAACGTCCAATGTTATGTGGGTAACAGGACTTTGCTCAAGTGGCTTTTCCCATATCAGACTTGGCCTTCAAAACAAAGTAAATAACTAAAAGGATATCATAGGATTTCTAAAGTAGTTAAAAAATGTAATGAAAGTGCTTATCATGAATAGAATTAACTTTTGGACAAATTAAAGTTACAACTTTGAATACTTCTGATTGTACACTTTTAATGAATGTCTCCCAATCACTTTGTGTGTTAGATGCACACAACTAAGTTGGTATTACTTTTAGCTTCTTTCGTGTACTCAAGTAGGGCTTTACAAAATGATCATTAACGTATTTTCCGAAAGATCGTCGAAGTCTACCAAGATGGGATATAACTTTTTTCCTTGCACATTCAACGATATCAAAAAAAAGTTGAATGTTATTAATCAACTTTAATTAATCAATGGTTGAATTAATTAAGATAATCTACATGTACACTTTGTAAAAATAAAAAAGAAATCAACTTTAATTAATAATTGCTAGGTTTTGTGTTGTATAGAAAACATGTCCCTTTTTGTTAATAAGACTTCAATGGATTAAATTTGATTATAATATTAAAGAGAGAGTGTGTGGAGCTCAATCCTTATTGAATGGTTGAATATATTTTTAGTGTAAATTTATGGGTATTTAAGAAAAGAAGTGTTCTCTATCCTAGTTGCAATGCATTCTATTCAACTCTCCATGCGTTGAATGGAATGTGGATGCTCTTGAATAAGGAATCAACTTTTACGGGTTTTTAATAATAAAATCATTCTCTATACTTTTATTTACTATATATATATATATATATATATATATATATATATATATATATATATATATATATATATATATATATATATATGCCATAATTTAATTTATATTTGGCACTCAATATTTGAAGCGTGGAGTACTTATCCAACACACTAAAATTGTATTCTTAGTGGTTAGTTGGGATGAATTAATACTATAAAATAGGACCAAAATGATGTTTATTAGATGACCATTTTAGTTGCTCTAAAATGTTATCATATATATATATATATATATATATATATATATATATATATATATATATATATCTATATATATATATATATATATATATATATATATATATATATATATATATATATATAGTGAAAATTACAATTAATGTATTCGAATTCAAATACTACATTTCATGCATGGCTGCCTTTATGTCTTCCCATAACTTGTCCTTGACAATAGGTGTAATGTTCTTCTACTTTGTGTACTTCAGTCCCATATGTCTCCGAACAAGCTCACATAGAAAGCTTGAAAACAGGGGTGCATTCTCACCAGAAATTTTACCCATTTCATCAAAATGAACCATTTTATGTTTTTGGCCTCTAGATATATCCAAGTCGTTATGAAGTTTTGGTAATCTAGTTTTCCCTCTTCTAGCCCTTGTTGCTGCATTTTTCTTAAACAAATCAAACAACGTATGAAGTAATAAATACTAGATTTGGAAGACATGAAGAACTATTTATTTTTACCAACCTTCATCATTCTCGACAATAATTTCATTAGTACATTCAGCATCGGACGATGAAGCATCTTCGCTTGGTTCTGGGTCATTATCACTAAAAATATCATCTTCGTTTCCATGGTAATTGAATTGCATATCGTCGTCGACGAAATCCATTAGTATAGAAATATGAATTGGATATTGAAAAAAATATGCTTATGGAGACGAAAAAAATGACGATGATAATGAAATGGTGAATTGTTCAGACACTTTATCACTTATGTAAAATGAATTTTTCAATGTAGTATAAATATGGAGGGAATTGAAATTTTGGGATAATTTGAGTCCTTTTTAATTTGGGATTTGGAAGGAACTAAAATTAAGAATTGAATTTAATACAATGGAACTAACAATTTCCTCTTGTAATTTGATTTTTCCACTTAAAAATTAAACCAACAATAATATAATATCAGTAATAAACACATATATAAAAATTAATTTGATTTTTCCTCTTGTAATTTGATTTTTCAACTTAAAAAAGAAAGTAAGCTCTTCTACCCATCTTCCTTTCTTTTCGTCCATCTTGTTCTTCAAGTTGTTCACTATAATTTTGTCGCTGGATTCTGCTTCGCTGTTGGCTTGAGGGTGAATAGGAGTAGACATCACCATCTTGATTCGCAAACTTGTGCAAAAGTACCTCGTTCTTTTGCTTATGGATTGAGATCCATTGTCGCATATAATTGTAGCAGGATCCCGAACCTGGTCAAAATGTTATGTTTGATTAAGGAGGCTACTTCTTTGCCTCTTACTTGTACCTAGGCTTCAACTTCTATCCACTTAGAGAAATAGTATGTCATCACTAGCATGAAGACTCTTCCCCCAGGGACTACTGGCAGTTTTCCTACTATATCCACTCCCCATTTCATAAATGGCCAAGGGGAAATGATAGGATGTAGAGGTTCTGCTGGTTGGTGCAGGATGTTGCTATGTCTTTGACAAGCGTCGCATTTCTGTGCATGGAAGAAGGAGTCTTTATTTATTGTTGGCCAGTAGCATCCCGTTGTTAATGCATTTGAATATAAGGATCTGCCCCCAGTGTGGTTGCTATAGTCCCCTTCATGAATGTCCTTCAGGACCTCTGCAACTTCACGATCTTCTAGACTCCTGAGATATGGTCCTACTACAGATTTTTTATACAACTTACCTTGGATTATAAAGAAGCTTGAGATCCTTGTTCTCAATTCTCTATCACTTTTCTCTTCCTTAGGGATCGTTCCATTTTGGAGGTATTCCATGGTGGGTTGGCTCCAGGATCCTGAAGTTAGGGAAGGATCCCGACGTTGGACCGTCGAGTCGAGATCTTCGATTGTAGTGACGTCGGTAGTCTCTCCGTCATTGTCATGGTCTTTAAGTTTCTTGGTGGGATCCTCTATTGCCGGGATCAATATGTGGATTATAGGAATCTTGGTTTCCGACGGGATCCTTAAGGAAGATCCTAGATTGGCTAAAGCATCTGCTTCGACATTGTCTTCTCTAGGAACCTGATTTAGGCTGAATGTTTCGAATTCTAAGGCCAGGTTTTTGAGGATTTGGAGATATAGAGCTAGCCTTTCTCCTTTCACTGTGTAGGATCCATTAAAATGGTTAGTTAGTAGTAAAGAATCGACGAATACATGAAGATCCTTGATTTGATGATCCTTGGCTAACTATAATTCCATAATCAGCGCCTCGTATTCTGCTTCGTTGTTGGTTGCGTTGAATTCACAACTGATTGTCTGGGGTAGGATGTCCCCATGTGGCGATTTTAGTATGATCCCCAAGCTCGTTCCTCTTTGGTTCGATGCTCCATCATTGAATAACGTCTACCTTCCCATGTTTTGCTCTTCCAGAAGCTGTTTGGCTTCTATTTCAACTTCAGCACTTAGATCATCACTAAAGTCAACCACAAAATCTGCTAATGCTTGAGACTTTATGGAAGATCTTGGTTCATACTTTATATCATGCGTTCTTAAATTCACATACCATTTCACCATTCTTCCTGACATTTATGGTTTTCTCATAACATTCTTAATTAGATAGTTAGCTCTTACAATTATAGGGTGTGTTTCAAAATAATGACTTAACTTAGTCGAAAGTTGTCACCAATGCAAGTATAAGCGTTTGTAGATAAGAGTACCTGGTCTCAGGATCTAGTAGACTTTTACTTACGTAGTATATGAGATATTGGTTCCCATTAAGATCCTTGGCTAGTACAACGCTTATCGCGTTTGAGGATACTAAGAGGTAAAGAAGGAGTGGTTCCCCATCTAGTGGTTTTACTAATAGGGGTGGTGAGCTAAAATATTTTTCAAGCTCTTTGAAAGCATATTCATATTCCCGGGTCCACTCGAATCTTTGGTTTTTTTTCATGATGTCGAAGAAGGGCTTGCATCTTTCTGAGGATCTTGAGAGAACCTGTTTAGGGCTTCCACTGTTCCTGTTAATCTTTGAATATCCTTTGTCGAGGCTGGTGATTTTAGATTAAGGATGGCCTTGATTTATTCCGGTCTTGCTTCGATTCCTCTTTTGGTCACCATGTATCCCAGTAACTTACCCGATCTCATCCCAAAGTGGCACTTGGAGGAATTCAAGTTCATGTTATATTGGTCTAGGATGTCGAAGGCTTCTTTGAGATCCTTGAGGTGATCTTCAGCTTTTTTGGACTTGAACACCATGTCAATGATGTAGACTTCCATCATGTCCCCCAGTTTCTTCTTGAACATCTTATTCACCAATCTTTGGTATCTTGCTCCTGCATCTTTAAGACCAAAAGGCAAGGCAGTGTAACAATATATACCTGTTAGAGTTATAAATGATGTGTCTTCTTGGTCAACAGGTTCCATCTGGATTTGTTGGAATCTTGTCGATACGTCCATGAACATCAGTAATCTGTGGCCCGCTATCACGTATATCATGGAGTCGATATGTGGTAAAGTGAAAGGATCATTGGGACATGCCTTGTTAAGATCTGTATAGTCCACCCACAGTCTCCATTTACCGTTGTTTTTTACCACGACCACATTATCTAGCTATCTTGGGAACTTCACCCCCTTGATCATGCCAGTTTTGAGAAGTTTTTCTACTTCTTTTTGTATAAGTTGGTTTCTTTCGGGTGCAAATGTCCTTCTCTTTTAGTGTATTGGCTTGAAAGAAGGGTCAATATTAAGTCTATGGGTTATTATGCTTTTTTCAGTAACGGTGACGTCGTAATGTTTCCATGAAAACATCTTGCTTCTGGCCATGAGGAACTTTATGAGATCATGTTTGACTTGTTTAGGCATTGAGGATCCTATGAGAACTTTAGCTTCAGGATCCTCAAGGTTCAGGGGCACTTTTTTACGTTATGCTCTCTTGCTTCCAACATGCCTCGTGTCCCCTGCCTTAATTGATATGCTTGTCATGGTATTATTGAGGACTTCATCGAAGTCTTGTAGCATTCCTTGGATTCTTGTTGGTCTCCTATGATCTTCATTGTCCCCCATGGCGTGGGCATCTTTACACATTGATGATACATCGATGGAACGACCTTCATTTCATGGATCCATGGTCTACCTAATATGACATTATAAGAGGATAATGTGTCAATCACACAAAAACGTTGTACAAAATTTACCCCCTCTATGTAGCTTGGTAGTTTTATCTCGCCGATGGTGTGCTTAGTTTCTCCGTTGAAGCCGATTAGTACTGAGGATCTTGCAACTATCTTAGTCTCTGGGATGTTTATTCTTTTTAACGCGTCTAGGAGTATGATGTTCACCGAGGATCCTCCATCAATAAGGATCCTTCTGACGAAATGGTTGTGATGTACAGGGTGATCACAAATCCGTCATGGTGAGGATCCTAGACGTCCTTTCTATCCGATTCGTCGAAGGTAATCTGCTCTTCGTTATTGATCGTTGTGTTTTTTCGTGGTCCATTTTCCTTCTCCATTTTGGATACTTTGGCATACCTTTTTGCCGCAGAGTAGGACGTACCGCAAATGTCAGATCCTCCAGAGATCATATTGATCACTTTGGCGTCAGCCTGGGGGGGGAGGGGTTCCTAATCTTTCGAGGATCTTCTAAGGATCCTGGTCTTTTTCTTTGTATTTTTCCTTTCTTCTCCCAAGGATTTCTTTGAGGTATCCTTTGCTTAGGAGATAGCTGATTTCTTTTCTGAGACCTATGCAATCCTCCGTGACGTGACTAAAGTCCTCATGATATGCACACCATTTGGACTTGTCCTTCCAAGCAGTAGATTTTTCTCCTTTTCTTGGCTATATGGATTTGTCTGCAAGATCCTTCATGGAAAAGATCACACCTGAAATGTCCACAAAAAAAGAATAGTCAGTAATTTTAGGGAAATTCTCTTCTTCCCCCTCATCTTCAAGGGTATTAACCCTCTGATGGTCAGGTTTGGAGTAAGGCTTCAACTTATAGGATCTTTCGGCCAAGGAGTTGGCCTTATTATTGGGGTGATCATTAGATCTTGGTGGTTTGCTCCTTTTTTGGATCTCCTTGTCTTCATCGAGTCTGTTGAATCTCAACGCCCAACTCCTAACTTCGTCCACTATCCTACATGGGGTCATTACGAGATCTTCGTAGAAGGGAAAATCCTTCTTTAAGGCCATTTTGAAGGCCTCGACCGCAGTTTCCATGTCAATGTTGGGGATACTCAGAGCTTCCCTGCCAAATCTGTTCACAAAAGTCCTAAGGGATTCCCTAGGATCCTGAACCACTCGATAGATATCGCTAGTGATCTTCTCGAATGTTCTCCTACAAGAAAATTGGTTGTTAAATACATTAATCAAATGAGAAAATGATGTGATCGAATAAGGAGGAACGCTAAGGAGCCATTTTAGAGCGGATCCTATGAGGGTGGAACCGAAGCCCTTGCACAGGAAGGGATCTTTCAAGCGAGTGGGGATGGGAATAATCTCCATCCTCTCCATATACTGTGCCACGTGCTCCTCAGGATCTATAGTTACATCGTAGGGCTTCATGCAGTAGGTCTAGAAGCGTTCTGGAACTTCAGTATCGACTATCGTTGGGATAAATCTAGAGATCCTTTGAGTTGGGTGGGATACTTCTGGTACCGGTTGAACTACTTCGGGTACGCTTGAGATCATCTGTCTTAGTTTTTGTATCTCTTTAGCCATGATCGGGCTTAAACCTATGTCAAGATCCATTGAGTTAGTTGTAAAATTATTATTATTGATAGAGTTACTAGGGTCCCTGTTATTGGGAGTAACAAAGGTTTCGTTAGTATCCTGAATCTCGCGACGGATCGCTGAGGATCCAGGGTTGTCAATGTTCAGGATCTTGGGCTGCAGAACCGAGGGCGCTGTCTCCTAAGGCTTGTGGATTTCCGTCCTCATTCTCTCCACTTCCTTGAGAATCGTCATGTTATCCTCCTGCTGTTGGGTGACCTTTCGCTCCAGTATATTCATCATAGCAAGGATCTCACTGTTGGAAATCAACATAGGTGGATCCTCGAGTCCCGGAGTGACTGGGGAGGTCTTTATCTTTAGATTTTGAGAGAATTTCATGGGAGCTCCAGCCGGTGGTCATGGAAGGTTTTAAGAGGAAATGGAAGGAACCGAGGAAGAGGAGAGAATCGATTAAGTAGACATGATTTTTGAGGGATTTTGAACACCACGACCCCATGGTGGGTGCCAAATTGTTTTGGTCAAAAATCGACTAAATGGAAATCAACCAATGTGTATGAGAGGTTATGTTATTGTTAGTGAAGCGATTAATGAAATTAGAACAAGATCGCACCGGCGGTTACAAGGAAAGCCCTTGATCCTTGCTAGGATCTCCGACATAAAACTTTGGGAGGTGGTAATTGTCACACCCCGAAACCGATGGCGGAAACGTTCCGGGGCGGAGTGACGTCATGTAGAGTATCACAACCAATGTACATAGCAAGCATAGTAAACACAACCATTACATTACATGAGAAAGTTTTATATTTGCTTGAAAATAAAGTACTACAAGTTTTCTTAGATACATTGGTTAGACAAAAGTAAGGACGAGTCTTCTATATGCTCCGTCTTCTCCAAAAAGTTAGTAGGAGTACCTGTCTATGGATGCCCTGAGAATACAAGCAGTTTTAAAATATCATCATAAAGCTGGTAAGTTCATAAGCGGTTTGTTTTCTGGAAAAAGATTCAGTTTCCTTTACTTGCATGAACAGTTGATATCCAAGAAAATCCCGTATTTTCTTATAAAAGTAGTTTGGTTATCCCTTTTGTTACAAAATTTGAATTAAGAAAATCCTGCAAGTTTCCTTATGAAAATATGATTTGATTTCTCGTTAGATGTACCATACAACCTTGTTTATGAAAAGTTACGTTATCCCAAGAAAACCCTATGTTTTCTTATGAAAAATATTCGCTGGTTATCGATTCTGAAATGATGTGTACAAGTATCTACCATACTTGTATCGATTAAGTGAAGCATACTAAATGACTAGTTATCCCGTGGTAAGCATGTTAGTTTTGACACGTACACAAAACTAATAAGTAAGTAGTGAACTAGTAGTAATCAAAGACAGTTATTACTAGGAGGTTAGTTCACTAGGTTCGTTATTACTTTATCAGTAAATCTCCATTATCTAAGTTGCGAGTTCCATAACCATACGATAGACCAGATATGGCAATAAGAAGTCCATCATCATTTTATGACTTTTGTCACCCATGGACCTGACGATCCTACTGTAGCTAGCAGCAGGGTGCGGGGTAGTCAGCCCCGTATAGATCTATACACTCAAGTCATGCTCTCCTTCCAAGAGATTCTGGTTACGGGAGTAGTCCTCCACTCTCGTATCCATGTGGAGTGTTACCGAGGACGTGTCTCCAATCATAAGAATAATGAACTTTACAAGTAATAGTATAAAAAAAATCCCGGTTTATGAAATGACATGAAATCCTTGTGAAATGTAAAAATGTAACATTTTATAATGAGTTTCACAATTGGTTTTGAAAACTAACTCCACGAGTTAGACGGTTGGTTAATACGGATTTCAATGTTTAAAACATATTGAACATGTAGTTATGTTATACGAAATAATAGATTTGAGTACAAGTTTCCTTGTACTTTTGCTTGTATTCCCCCCCTGAAAAAATGAAAAACACAGAAAATGGTGTAGGGGTATGAACTCACCTGACGAGAATGTGCCGATTTAGATGCTAAGTATCAGTTTAGGGCTTGAACACGCGTGAGGTTCCTATGTAACATGAGGAGATACATAATTGTATCTAATTAGACTTTGATTTACTAAGATAGCAGGATAATACACTCCGAGGCACGAAAACACTTCAATTCAAGTGTTAGGGATGGTACGGGTTGTATCTAAGGAGTGTAGGGCCTAGATAAGGTGTTTACTCTTCAAGTGTAAACCCTTAGGGGAGTTTACGGTCCAAAGACCACATCCCCCATGAGTTTACGGCCGTAAACTCATGGGTGATGTGTTCTTGGTTGATCAATGACCTTATCTTGCACACAGGAAGGTTCTAAGGTTGATTCCATGGCTTAGGAAGTGATCGGGACATGAAATGACCTAGGAATTAGGGTTTACGGTCCTTGGACCACCCTTGGGGAGTTTACGGTCGTAAACTCATGGGTTTACGGCCGTAAACCCACCCTTGTCCATGTTTGTCCATTTTCCATGTGTTTTGGTGGTTTGTAGGCCATTCATGCAAGTTCTAGACTCAAATACAAGCCATGCAAAGTGTTTGGAGCATTAAAACACCCTTGGAAGGTGTTTACGGTTTTGGGAGATGTTCCCAAACCGTAAACTCAAGTTTATGCTCATTTGGACATGTTTTAGGGTTCTAAAATCATCGAAGCAAGTTTTAAGGCCATTAGACATGCATTGGATGGGTTAAGGAGCATCAAAACCCCATGAAAGGGTGTTTTCGGTTCTTGAAGATTCAAAAACCGTAAACTCATGTTCATGGCCAAAAATTCATGATCTTGTGGTTCTAACTCCATGCATGTAAGGATCTAAGCATTAGAAGAGGTTTGGAAGGGTTTTGGGGCTTCAAAACCCCCATTGAAGGAGTTTACGGTTTTGGGAGGCTCCCCCAAACCGTAAACACATACTTTTGGTGATTTTTGGGAAGTTCAAACATAGATTTGCATGCATGATAGGATAAACAAATAGTTAGGAAGGATCACTTACCAAATTGGAGCTTGAAAGTGAAGATTTCTTGAGAGAGTTCGATTTCTAGAGAGAGAGTAGAGAGAGAAAGTTGAAGTGGGGAAAAGGGCTCAAAAGTGCCCACACATCCTTTATATATGACTAGAGTTAGTGACACGGTGGGAATACACCCAATACCGGCATTAAACGGAGCTTAATATTTTACCCGGGTAAATAACCATTACCCGCACTAGTCATAGTCTAGAAATTTTCAAAAGATTATTTAGAGTGTTTTCACTCAATTAAATATTTCGTTTCAACACATAGGAAATTATAATAATAATTCTAAATGAATTATTTAATTTGAAAGTGAACGGAAAAACCCAAAATAAAATAAATTTTATTAACGGCATGGGTTATGTTAACGGAATATCTTTCGGGTTGTCACATTATCCCCCGTTAGAAGAAATTTCGTCCCGAAATTTAGAATTTAGATACAAATCATGGAATTGGAAAGAGATGCGGGTATTTCGTTTTCATCGAGTCTTCGCGTTCCCAAGTGAATTCGGGTCCCCGCTTGGTATTCCAGCGAACCTTCACTATCGGGCTCTTCCACAAAGTTCTGGTTTTCGTTGATTTCGATCTCATCCAGAGGAATCACAAGGGTCTCATCAGAAAGACACTTTTTAAGGTTTGAGACGTGGAAGACAGGGTGAATATTGCTAAGTTCATGAGGTAATCGGAGTCTGTAAGCCACGGGACCAATCCTGGCTAGGATTTCGAAAGGTCCTATGTACCTTGGGTTAAGTTTTCCATGCTTTCCGAAGCGTATCATGCCTTTCCAGGGTGAGACTTTCAACATGACACGGTCTCCAACCTGGAATTCCAAGGGTTTTCGTCGTTTATCGGCGTAGCTCTTTTGTCTATCTCGGGAGGCCTTAAGTCGTTCTCGGATTTGTACGATCTTTTCAGTGGTTTCGCGGATGATTTCTGGACCAGTGAGAGGGCTGTCATGGACTTGTCCCTTGACCAGCTGCGTGTCACCCACCTCAGCCCAACACAGAGGGGATCTGCACTTGCGGCCATAGAGGGCTTCGAACGGTGCAGCCTTGATGCTGGTATGGTAGCTGTTGTTATAAGAAAATTCAACCAAAGGAAGATGAGTATCCCATGACGCGCCGAAGTCGATGACGCAGGCTCTCAGCATGTCTTCCAAGGTTTGGATGGTTCTCTCACTCTGTCCATCTGTTTGAGGATGGTAAGCTGTGCTCATATCCAGCTTAGTTCCAAGAGCCTTCTGTAGTGACTGCCAGAACCTAGAAGTGAACCTGCTATCCCGATCGGAAATGATGGACACAGGTACACCGTGCAGTCGGACCACCTCTTGGATGTAGATTCGCGTGAGTCTTCCCATTTTGAAGTTTTCCTTGATAGGAAGGAAGTGAGCAGATTTGGTCAGTCGGTCGACAATTACCCAAATGGTGTCGTACCCACTCGGAGATTTGGGTAACTTGGTAATGAAATCCATAGTAATCATTTCCCATTTCCATTCAGGTATTTCGGGTTGTTGGAGTAGACCGGAGGGTTTTTGATATTCGACCTTCACTTTGGCGCAAGTCAGGCACTTGCCCACGAAGGTAGCGATTTCGGCCTTCATATTTGGCCACCAGTACAGTTTCTTGAGATCCAGGTACATCTTATCCGAACCTGGGTGTACGAAGTATTTAGTATTATGAGCTTCGTTCATGACAACCTCTCTGAAGCCTCCGAAATTTGGGGTCCAGATCCGGTCCATGAAACAATAGACTCCGTCGTTTCTGATCTCAAGATTCTTATCCATTCCTCTCAGGGCTTTGCCTGACACGTTTTCTGGTCTTAAGGCTTCCAGCTGAGCCTCTTTGATTTGCGCGGATAAGTGGGAATGGATAGTCATAGTCAGTGCCTTCACCTTACGACCTGAGTATTCTTTCCGGCTGAGGGCATCTGCCACCACATTGGCCTTGCTGGGATGGTAGCGGATTTCACACTCGTAGTCGTTGAGTAGTTCAACCCATCGCCGTTGTCTCATGTTCAGCTCCTTTTGGTCCAGGATGTGCTGTAGACTTTTATGGTCAGTGAAGATAGTGCACTTAGTTCCGTAGAGATAATGTCTCCAGATTTTTAATGCGAAGACCACTGCTCCCAATTCTAGGTCGTGAGTCGTGTAGTTGACTTCGTGTACTTTCAGTTGTCTGGAGGCATAGGTGATGACCTTGCCTCGTTGCATTAGGACACAACCGAGACCTTGATTGGACGCATCGCAGTAGACAACGAAGTCTTCCGTCCCATCGGGAAGGGACAGGATAGGTCCGCTGCATAAGGCTCGCTTCAGTGTTTGGAATGCAGCGTCTTGCTTTTCGCTCCAACAAAAGGGTACACCTTTCTAAGTTAGAGTGGTTAAGGGTTTGGCAATTTTGGAGAAATTTTGGATAAATCTGCGATAGTAGCCAGCGAGACCCAAGAATTGACGGATTTCGGTGGGTGTCTTCGGTGCTGACCAGTTTTCTATCGCTTTGATCTTGGAAGGATCCACGTGTATGCCCTCCTTGCTTACCACGTGACCAAGGAAAGTAACCTTCCGGATCCAGAATTCACATTTGGAGAATTTCGCGTACAGTTGCTCCGATCTAAGAGTTTCCAACACTAGCCTCAAGTGTTGTTTGTGATCCTCTTCGCTTTTGGAATAGACAAGTATGTCGTCGATGAACACGATAACAAACTTGTCCAGAAATGGACGACACACCCGGTTCATCAAATCCATGAACACCGCCGGCGCGTTGGTTAGACCGAAGGGCATAACTACGAATTCGTAGTGACCATATCGAGTCCGAAAGGCTGTTTTGGGAACGTCACCCTCATGGACTCGCAGCTGATGGTACCCTGATCTTAAATCGATTTTGGAAAAGTAGCTAGCTCCTTGAAGTTGATCGAAGAGGTCGTCTATTCGAGGAAGAGGATAGCGGTTTTTTATCGTGAGCTTGTTCAGCTCTCGGTAATCGATACACATTCGAAAAGATCCATCTTTCTTTTTCACGAAAAAGATCGGGGCTCCCCACGGCGAGGAACTCGGTCTGATGAATCCTTTACTGAGCAGCTCATTGAGCTGACTAGATAACTCCTTCATTTCTGCCGGAGCTAATCGATAAGGAGATTTGGCTACGGGGGTAGCTCCGGGGATTAAGTCGATACGAAACTCCACTTGGCGTTCAGGAGGGATTCCTGGGAGATCCTCTGGAAAGGCATCAGGAAAGTTGCAGACTTCGGGGATGCTCTCGAGGTCTTTAACTTCCTGCTTTTCGTTAACGACATGGGCTAAGAATGCATAACACTCCCTTCGCAGAAGTTTCTGGGCTTTGATGCACGAAATGATGCGAAGGTTTGAACTGAGTTTATCCCCGTAGATTACAAGAGTTTCATCCGAAGGAAGATTGAGACGGATAGCTTTTTCGAAACAGAGGATGTCTGCACGATTGGGGCTCAACCAATCCATGCCAATGATGACATCAAAGCTTTTTATAGAGACTGGCATAAGGTCAATGAGAAATGAACGGTCGTTTAAGGATAGGGTACACCCTACGTATATCTCGTTAGTGCTCTCTTTCTCACCGTTAGCCATTTCGACGGTAAACTTTTCGGTTAATGGTTGGGATTTTTGTTTAAGAAATTGTTTGAATGCATGACTAACAAAGCTCCTTTCAGCACCAGAATCGAAAAGAATGCATGCATAAGAGTTGTCGAGGAGGAACGTACCCGTGACAACGGTGGGGTCAGCGACTGCCTCTTCTTGTCCCATGGTTAGAACTCTCCCGGTGTTGTTGGTTGTTGCTGCTTTGGGGCAGTCCCTCTTGAAATGCCCGACCTCCCCACAATTGTAGCAGGCTCGACCAACACCCGCTCCAGAGGCTTGATTTGTTGGTTGGGCTGGGGTTCTACAAAATCGCATCGTGTGCCCCTTTTTGCCACAGCTTGTGCATGACATCTCCCGGCACGGGCCAGGATTATGGTGGTAGTTACACTTGTCACACCGAGGAAGGGTGCCAGTGTACCTGCTGGTAGGAGCCTGGGTGGCAGGAGTAGCAACAGGGGTAGTAGCAGCGTGGACCGCCACAGTTTGCTGTTTCTTTGAGGATCCTTGCGAACCCTGACCCTTTCGTTTGTTCCAGGATTTCTTCTTGTTTTCACCGCTCCCTTTAGCCGGATCAGAGGCGGTGGCTATTTCCTCGGGATCGTCGCTATGATCAATTAGAATTTGTGCCAAAAACTTGGCGCTATCGAAGGTTTCCGGCTCCGCAGACAAAACATTTCCCTTGGTTGGCTGGGTCAGCCCCCAAATGAATCGTTCGATCTTTTTGCTTTCCGGGGATATCATTCCCGGATAAAGGAGTGCTAGGTCCTCGAACCTAGAAGTGTAGGAGGCAATGTCAGAACCCTTCATCTTTAGGGTCCAGAGTTCGTGTTCGAGTTTCTGCATCTCGCCCCGTGGGCAATACTGGGCTATCATGAGTTCCTTCAGTTTGTCCCAACCCATGGCATTTGCCACTGGCAGGGTTAAGGACTTGACCCGGCCGTTCCACCAGGTTAAGGCTTTGTTGAGGAAAGTGCAAGCGGCGTACTTCACTTTGTTGGATTCGGAGACTGCGCAAATCTCGAATATGGACTCAATCTTTTCAAACCATTGAGTCAGAGCAATAACACCTCCTTTGCCGTCGAACGATGTGGGTTTTGCGTTCATGAAGTCTTTATAGGAGCACTCCTTTTGGTGTCCCTGACCACTTTCCTGTAATTGAGGATGCACACCACTTCCCTGACCACCAGATCCACCGGAATTTATTTGCGACACGGCAGCAGCCACTGCAGCAGTAACAGCTGCCTGAAACATGACAGGATCAAATTGGGGAGGAGGCGGTGGTGGAGGAGTGTCGTTGTTTCTCCTGGTAGATCTCCTTCGGGGAGGCATCTTGATCTGAAATGACCAAGAAAGAGGAGGATGGAATTTAGAGATATGAAGCAAGGATATATCTCATAATAATTTTTAGAGTGTTCTACTAAGCGATAGGACTGGAAAATTACTTAAAGTAAGTAAACTATCGCTAAGGGAGGAATGAGTAGTAACACTCGGAACGGATTTCCATGAGGTATTTGGTTCGGACTAAAATACTCCCATAGTATTTTATGTTGAATGGATATTAGGTAAGTTATAGGCCTGCTGTACACCACAGTCACTCCCGAGCACATGTTGGCCGTGTCTCGAATGAATATAGTTGATCAGGCTATATTGACCCTAGACATGACTACATAACTGCCCAGGTTTAACCACAGTGCACAACACCCAAATTACTTATGCTTTGTTCTCTTCGCGATACGGATTTCGGTGCTCGGGAATACTTGTATACTTTTATAAAAATACTCGTATTTTAAAAGCTTACTTTTAGTTTAGAGCACTTAGGCCCCTTAGTGTTTATAGTTGTATACCATGTAAGGTTCGGTATACTTAGTTCACTATAAACAAGGGCTCTGATACCAAATCTGTCACACCCCGAAACCGATGGCGGAAACGTTCCGGGGCGGAGTGACGTCATGTAGAGTATCACAACCAATGTACATAGCAAGCATAGTAAACACAACCATTACATTACATGAGAAAGTTTTACATTTGCTTGAAAATAAAGTACTACAAGTTTTCTTAGATACATTGGTTAGACAAAAGTAAGGACGAGTCTTCTATATGCTCCGTCTTCTCCAAAAAGTTAGTAGGAGTACCTGTCTATGGATGCCCTGAGAATACAAGCAGTTTTAAAATATCAGCATAAAGCTGGTGAGTTCATAAGCGGTTTGTTTTCTGGAAAAATATTCAGTTTCCTTTAGTTGCATGAACAGTTGATATCTAATAAAATCCCGTATTTTCTTATAAAAGTAGTTTGGTTATCCCTTTTGTTACACAATTTGAATTAAGAAAATCCTGCAAGTTTCCTTATGAAAATATGATTTGATTTCTCGTTAGATGTACCATACAACCTTGTTTATGAAAAGTTACGTTATCCCAAGAAAACCCTATGTTTTCTTATGAAAAATATTCGCTGGTTATCGATTCTGAAATGATGTGTACAAGTATCTACCATACTTGTATCGATTAAGTGAAGCATACTAAATGACTAGTTATCCCGTGGTAAGCATGTTAGTTTTGACACGTACACAAAACTAATAAGTAAGTAGTGAACTAGTAGTAATCAAAGACAGTTATTACTAGGAGGTTAGTTCACTAGGTTCGTTATTACTTTATCAGTAAATCTCCATTATCTAAGTTGCGAGTTCCATAACCATACGATAGACCAGATATGGCAATAAGAAGTCCATCATCATTTTATGACTTTTGTCACCCATGGACCCGACGATCCTACTGTAGCTAGCAGCAGGGTGCGGGGTAGTCAGCCCCGTATAGATCTATACACTCAAGTCACGCTCTCCTTCCAAGAGATTCTGGTTACGGGAGTAGTCCTCCACTCTCGTATCCATGTGGAGTGTTACCGAGGACGTGTCTCCAATCATAAGAATAATGAACTTTACAAGTAATAGTATAAAAAAAATCCCGGTTTATGAAATGACATGAAATCCTTGTGAAATGTAAAAATGTAACATTTTATAATGAGTTTCACAATTGGTTTTGAAAACTAACTCCACGAGTTAGACAGTTGGTTAATACGGATTTCAATGTTTAAAACATATTGAACATGTAGTTATGTTATACGAAATAATAGATTTGAGTACAAGTTTCCTTGTACTTTTGCTTGTATTCCCCCCCTGAAAACATGAAAAACACAGAAAATGGTGTAGGGGTATGAACTCACCTGACGAGAATGTGCCGATTTAGATGCTAAGTATCAGTTTAGGGCTTGAACACGCGTGAGGTTCCTATGTAACATGAGGAGATACATAATTGTATCTAATTAGACTTTGATTTACTAAGATAGCAGGATAATACACTCCGAGGCACGAAAACACTTCAATTCAAGTGTTAGGGATGGTACGGGTTGTATCTAAGGAGTGTAGGGCCTAGATAAGGTGTTTACTCTTCAAGTGTAAACCCTTAGGGGAGTTTACGGTCCAAAGACCACATCCCCCATGAGTTTACGGCCGTAAACTCATGGGTGATGTGTTCTTGGTTGATCAATGACCTTATCTTGCACACGGGAAGGTTCTAAGGTTGATTCCATGGCTTAGGAAGTGATCGGGACATGAAATGACCTAGGAATTAGGGTTTACGGTCCTTGGACCACCCTTGGGGAGTTTACGGTCGTAAACTCATGGGTTTACGGCCGTAAACCCACCCTTGTCCATGTTTGTCCATTTTCCATGTGTTTTGGTGGTTTGTAGGCCATTCATGCAAGTTCTAGACTCAAATACAAGCCATGCAAAGTGTTTGGAGCATTAAAACACCCTTGGAAGGTGTGTACGGTTTTGGGAGATGTTCCCAAACTGTAAACTCAAGTTTATGCTCATTTGGACATGTTTTAGGATTCTAAAATCATCCAAGCAAGTTTTAAGGCCATTAGACATGCATTGGATGGGTTAAGGAGCATCAAAACCCCATGAAAGGGTGTTTACGGTTCTTGAACATTCAAAAACCGTAAACTCATGTTCATGGCCAAAAATTCATGATCTTGTGGTTCTAACTCCATGCATGTAAGGATCTAAGCATTAGAAGAGGTTTGGAAGGGTTTTGGGGCTTCAAAACCCCCATTGAAGGAGTTTACGGTTTTGGGAGGCTCCCCCAAACCGTAAACACATACTTTTGGTGATTTTTGGGAAGTTCAAACATAGATTTGCATGCATGATAGGATAAACAACTAGTTAGGAAGGATCACTTACCAAATTGGAGCTTGAAAGTGAAGATTTCTTGAGAGAGTTCGATTTCTAGAGAGAGAGTAGAGAGAGAAAGTTGAAGTGGGGAAAAGGGCTCAAAAGTGCCCACACATCCTTTATATATGACTAGAGTTAGTGACCCGGTGGGAATACACCCAATACCGGCATTAAACGGAGCTTAATATTTTACCTGGGTAAATAACCATTACCCGCACTAGTCATAGTCTAGAAATTTTCAAAAGATTATTTAGAGTGTTTTCACTCAATTAAATATTTCGTTTCAACACATAGGAAATTATAATAATAATTCTAAATGAATTATTTAATTTGAAAGTGAACGGAAAAACCCAAAATAAAATAAATTTTATTAACGGCATGGGTTATGTTAACGGAATATCTTTCGGGTTGTCACAGTAATGATCATCTGCCTTGATGATTTTATTGATTGAAATTAATGATTACAGAGCAAAATGTAATGAGTACGAGTACAATTGCTAATATTCTACCAAAAAATCGTGTGTAGTGTGATGAATACAAAAATTCCAAGATCCTCTGAGATAAACTTATAGTCGTTGCTTGACTTGATCCTCCGGGTCTTTTGCATGGTTGTGACGACTATACATTGAGAATGTGACTTTCACTGGTTATTTTTGCACATGTGAGAAAGACAATAAAATATATAGCCATTATAAATAATGATAAGTATTAGTCAGGATCCTGGAGTATATTCGGGATCCTAAGGTTCAAGGATCCTGAGCCTTTGAGGATCCTTAGACTTGAGGATCTCAAAGTAGTTCCGAGATCCTAGCCCTAACATATATATATATATATATATATATATATATATATATATATATATATATGTAGTTATATATATATATATATATATATATATATATATATATATATATGGATCATGCACTAGGGGGTTCCGGCTATCACTCTAGTTTCATGGATTAAACACAAGAATTCTCTTTCCGTGTGTTCTTAATCATCATCCAGGAGGGATACGGTACGAGTGCATGTGGTATTAATGCTTATGGTTGCTTTCGGGCACCGGTCGTCAGCTCGATATAGTATCATATAGGTCAAAGAGACACGGCTTGCTGATTTTCTTATGTTCTTTGAGATGGAACCCTGCATTGTATGGGTGCGGGGGGTTGCGTCTTCAAACTTGTGGTTATATATGGATCATGCTTTGGGGGTTTCGGCCCTCACTCTAGTCTCATGGAACGAGACACAATACTTCTTCTTCCATGTGTGCCTGATCATCAGTTAGGGGGCCACACGGTACGAGTCCATGTGGTACGAGTGCAAATGGATCCTTTGGGGCATTGGTCGTCAGCATGATGGAGTATCATATGGGTCCGAGAGACATGGATTCCTTAGTTTCATATGTTTTTTAACATGCGAACCTACATTGTATGGCGCGGGGGGCTATGTCTTCAAACTCGAGGTCATATATGGATCATGCGTTAGGGTTTCCGACCATCACTCTAGTTTCATGGGACGAGACACGAGACTTCTCCTTCCATGTGTTTTCGATCATCGGCCACGATGCCACGTGGTACGAGTGCATGTGGTAAAAGTACACATGGATCCTTTGGGATACCAGTCGTCAGCTTGATGTAGTATCATGTGGATCCGAGAGATACAGCTTGCTGATTTTTATTGTTCTCAGACATGTGACCTTGCATCGTATGGGTCCGAGGGACCGCGTCTTCAAACTCGAGTTAATATATGGATCAGGCATTGGGGGTTCCGTCCATCACTCTAGTGTCATGGATAGAGACACAAGACTTCTCTTTTCTTGTGTTCTCAATCATCATCAAGGGACCACGTGGTACGAGTGCATATGGATCCTTTGGGGAACCGATCATCAGCCCGATGTAGTATCATATGGATCTGAGAGACATGGATTGTTGCTTTTCTTATGTTCTTCAACATGGGACGTTGCATTATATGGGTGCGGGGGGATACGTCTTCAAACTTGAGGTCATGTGTTGATCACGTGTTGGGGGTTCTGACAATCACTCTAGTGTCATGGTACAAGACACGAGATTTCTCCTTCCATGTGTTCTCGATCCTCAGCCAGGGGGCCACGCGGTACGAGTGCCTGTGGTACAAGTGCATAGGGATCCTTTTGGACACTAGTCATCGACTCCATATAGTATCATATGGATCCAAGAGATACGACTTGCTGATTTTTATTGTTCTCTGAGATGGGGCCTTGCATCGTATGGATGCAGGGGGCTGCGCCTTCTAACTCAAGTTTATATATATATATATATATATATATATATATATATAGATTATGCATTGGGGGTTTCGTCGATCAGTCTAGTGTCATGGAAAGAGACACGAGACTTCTCCTTTCGTGTGTTATTGATCATCAGCAAGGGGTCCACGTGGTACGAGTGCATGTGGTACAAGGGCATATGGATCCTTTGGGGCACTAGTTTCAGCTCAATGTAGTATCATATGGATCTGAGAGACACGTCTTGCTAATTTTATTATGTTCTTCAATGTGGTAACCTACATCGCATGGGTGCAGGCTGCATCATCTTCAAACTCGAGGTTATATATAGATTATGCGTTGGGGTTTCGGTCATCACTCTAGTGTCTTAAAACGAGACATGGGACTTTTCCTTCTGTCTGTTCCCGATCATCAGCTAGGGGTCACACGATACGAGTGCTTGTGATACGAGTGCGTAGGGATCCTCTAGGGCACTGTTCATCAGCTCGATGTAGTATCATACGGGTCCGAGAGACACGACTTGCTGATTTTCTTATGTTCTTCGACATGGGACCCGACATCGTATGGGTGCGAGTGGCCGCTTCTTCAAATTCGAGGTTATATATGCATCATGCGTTTGGGGTTCCGACATCACTGTAGTGTCATGGAACATGACACATGACTTTTACTTCCCATTGTTCTGGATCATCAGCTAAGGGGCCACGCGGTACGAGTAAATATGGATACGTTGGGGTACCGATCGTCAGCTCTATGTAGTATCATATGGCTCCGAGAGACACGGGTTGCTGATTTTCTTATGTTCTACGATATGAGACCCTCCATCGGTGCGGGAGGCTACGTCTTCAAACTCGAGTTTATATATATATATATATATATATATATATATATATATATATATATATATATATATATATATATATATATATATATATATTATTTTGGTGAAAAAATAAACAAGCAAGAATCAACCAAATTGTATGAGAGGCTGTGATGTTCAGAATAAAGCAAGTATAAGATGATGATCAAAGTGAAATGTGTGGTTTACAAGGATATCCCTTGATTCTTGTTAGGATCTCTGGCATAAAACCTTGGGAGGTCATAATGATCACCTGCCTTGATGATTTTATTGATTAAAAAAGTCGAGTACAGAGATGAATGTGTGAAAAATAAGTACAAGTATCATGGATGAGCTAATCGTCTTTGTTGTGTGTGTAATACAAGTGATATCTATAGTCTAAAGCAAATAACAAGAACTCTCAGGGTTTGCAGGAGTGCCGAGGATCCTTATAATCACGATATTAAGGAGTTCAGGGTTTGTTAGAACTCTCAGGATTCGAATAACCTGAAAAAAAGTTAGTAATCCATTTAGGATCCCAAAATAGTTGAGATCCATTGAGAAATAAGGATAGATAGAATCTGATTATCCTTCGGCTTAATGACCTTTAAGACTCACTTTAGGAGACGCGTAAAGTCACAATTCTTTTTGTTCCATAGAATCCTAAAGTTCGTACATGGAGGATCCTCGTTCATCAACGAGGATACTTGATTGTCTTCAACTTAGTAAATTTTAAGGTGGATCTCATTTTAGGGATTAACTAGAAATGGATCCAACCTAAAAAAATAACTGACGTAACTTTTGTTTTGAAACATGATGGTGCCACAAGTCTTGTATATTTTCTGGGGAACTTCTCGACTTCAAGCAACACACTATTTTTATAATTTTTGGAAAATCTCAGGAGAGAATCCCAATATGAGATTTACACGTTAGTGCTATAAACATTAGTGAATTACTTGGGAAAAATCCCGATAAAGCGTAGTTATTTTCTGGGTAAGATCCCAGTTCTAAGATAACATGAAAATGTGTCACAACTCCAAATTTTAGACCTAGAATGGTCTAAACCCTAACCAAGTACTAGTGTAACCCACATTGCAACCTTGATTGCATGGTGTCATCTAAAGCCTTAGGGCTTGTTTAAAAATTTAACAAAGAGGTATGAATTGAAAACTTAAGCTAAATTAAGGTGTTATAAATGAAAATGGGTTCAAAGCTTAAGAGTTTAAAACATAAATAACCCTCATTAATTGAGTTTTCACAAAGAAATCAATGCATTAAAGGAGTTCACACTTAGAATTAACTCCAATTGGGAGTTTACGGCCAACCAACCACTCCAAAATGGAGTTCACGGTCCAAAAGTAAAAGAGAAATGTTGTTTACGGCAAAAGTGAAAAGAAACATGTTGTTCATGGCCAAGCATGACCGTGAACACCTCCTTAATGCGCTAAAAACCCATTTTATGTCCATTTGTGGACCGTAAACATCAAGGCCCAATACCACTTGAACCGTAAACACTCCTTATATATATATATATATATATATATATATATATATATATATATATATATATATATATATATATATATATGTTCTTCCGTAAACCAATTCATTTCTCACATTTCCAACCATGAACCACTCCCAAATTGCTCTTAATTATCATCCGTGAACACCCCCTTTTCTTTCAATCTTCAAGATTTTACGGCCACAAATCTTCAAATCTTCATATTTCTATCAAGAACATTCAAAAACCATCTTCAAATCTTTAAAGAATCTTCAAATCTTCATATTTTCCCAAGATCCAACCGTAAACCCATTTCATTCAACCGTAAACCCCATTTTCCAAGCGAAAACTCTATTCCAACATTTCCAATTAATTTCCAAATTAATTGTAAGTCTTCCCTATAATTAAATTATTATTTAACACATTATTTAAATTAACATTCTTATTAATTTAAATACGACGTCGAATATAGTTATTTTAGGGTAACATTTTAGAACGTACGCTTACCCCGGGGATCGTCTCTACAACTCGCTTATTCCAGCTAACACACATTTGAGGTGAGTTCATACCCCTACGTTTTCACTATTTTTCCAATGTTTTAGGGGGGGGGGGGAATACAAATAAAACGTAAAATAATTTTGTGTTAACTTTCAAAAGATTTCAAACAGTTTTAAAGCATATCAAGTCGTTTCAACTGATTCAAACTATTTTAAATTGTATTTCAAACTAGTGAAATGTTTTATACTTTTATTCCCAAAGTGCATCATTATATATATTCCTTTTGCATATATGCATATAATCTTATCTAAATAAAGTTTTAACCCTTTTGTAATTTGTCCAACAAAAGGGTACCTATCTCATCGTTTTATCATGTTATTCAAACTGTTAAATTACTAAGACTTTTATTGCATACCAGACATACATTTAAGCTATAATGGGTATAGTTTGTGAACCAATACACTATTTTACTAAGTTCAAGAAACATACAATAACATACGTACAAACTACTAAAAGTATAGTTTGGGGAAAACGCAACATGATTTTACAAAGTTCAAGGACACTACATAGAAACATGTATATAAACTATAATAGGTATAGTTTATGGAACACTACTCTATTTCACTACTTCAAGGATACACTACTAAAATAATTATTTAAGTATAATTATTTTACGCTACAAAGTAATACATACAGTTTCAATTACAAGAGAACACTATAACACTACACGTAAACTAGTTAATATAGGGTTGTAAGGCATTACTTCAGGTACCCACCAGGGTACAGGTTCAAGTCCTATAAATTATAACCAGAGTCTCTAGGATGGAGAGCGTAAGGTTTGTGTATAGATCTATACGGGAATGACAATCCCATACCCAAACTGCTAGCTACAGTTAGGCAGGCATGCCTGGGGGTGATAAATATCATAAAATACCGACGCCTGAAGAACGTCGTAGAGGCCACTAGGTCATATTAGCATGGTTATATGAAACTCACAATAGTATAAACAAGGTTTATGGGATTAACACTACATCAAAGGTTTTATTTAAAAATTAAATCTTTACTACGTTACTTTTCTAGTACATTTGGAAAATAATTTATGCAAATGTTTGGATAACAAATCAAACTGCAGTACGCTATTTACACTACTTCTGGTGGATTCCAGACACTATTACAGACACTACGGTCACTATAGACACTACTACACTATAAATACTACACTACAGTTCTAGTATCATGAACATACATGTAAAAGGGACCTATAATGCTGATTCTATGATCCCTTAGTCTATACATCAGGTGATCTATATATATATATATATATATATATATATATATATATATATATATATATATATATATATATATATATATATATATATATATATATATATATATATATATATATATAAGATCCGGTAGACAGTAGAATGGGTGATTTCCGCTTTATTTCCTGTTCCTTGTTTGGTTGTGGGCTTAAAGCAAATTCACACAGTCTACTATTTATTCGATCTTGGTTATATGTAACCTATATACACTAAGTAATCCTAAGGGGAAGCAGGTATGGTTCAGGTCACTAAATACAAGTACAACAAGAGTCACTAAATACAAGAATCAACAAGCTATTTTCTAGTACAAAACATACTTTTCCGAAATAACGTGTAACTAGGGGCATACATACAAATAGAGTTGTATACATACACAACAGTAATACATTACTTTTATAAGTATGAATCAGCAGAACATTCATTTCAATACATCAGAAAATATAGGAATTTATGGAAGAACAAACTAAGGTTTTCAAGGAACAAAGATCATACTTTCCAAATACAAATGCTTATGAACTCACCAACTTTAATGTTGACACTTTCAAAATCAGTTGTATTCTCACGTCACTAGTATACAGGTATGCGTACAGGGTTCCAGATGACGGAGCATAGTAGTTTGAAGCCTTGTGTTGCTATTTACTTTTGGAGTCAACCATATGTGATTCAAATACAATGTAAACACTATATTATCAATAAAATGGTTGTTGTTACTTTGATTACTATGATTCAATTGTTGTGATACTATACATGATGTCCTCCGCCCCCGAACGTTTCCGCCGTTCTGGTTTGGGGGTGTGACAAAATGTTATGAACCTTGTGTATTTTTCGGGGAAGATCCCAACTTGGGATAAAATGAAAATGTCATGAACCTTAAGAATTATCTGGGGAGAATCCCCACTTGAGATAACATGAAAATGTTATAAACCTTAGATTTCAACTTTAGGATCTTAACTTATGTTCAGAAATAAGAGGGTTGCCAAGTCACTGCAACGAGAAATGATAATCTTATTCACATCCCATAGTTACATAATGTGCGTCCAAGCGAGGTGTAAAAACCTTAACTCGTGTGAAGGAGGTAATTCACTCTTTAAACCTTAGAGGGTATTAAGTACCTTTATTCGTAGGAGAGATGACCAGTCTCTATTCTTAGGATACTTGTCTTACGAATTATAGGACGTTGTAGTTATGGAACTCTTAGGTATCGGGGTCTCCATACGTCAGGATCCTTGTTTATCAGGATCCTTGAATCTTCGTATGTCAAGATCTTTGTATATCAGGATCCTTGTGTGTCAGGATCCTTGAGTGTTATCTAGGGGTGGGCGTTAGTCTAGCTAACGCCCCTCCGATGCTCAAGTCAGTAATGGTATTCGAAGAGAGAAAATAGTAATAAATATAAAGGGTAAAAGGTAAAGAGCATGTGTACCTTGAGTGTGTTCGAGAATGACTAATCTTACTTACATAAAATAATATTTACGATGTATAGCATTCCAGGATGTTGGAAGGACATTTCCATCAAGGGTAACCAACCGATATGCCCCTTTCCTACTTCAACATCAATGAGATATGGTCCTTCCCATTTGGGTGCTAGTTTACCTTTACTAGGATCCTTGGTGTTTTGGAATGTCTTCCTTAGTACCAAGTCTTCAATTTGGAATCTTCTGACTTTTATACTTTTGTTTTACGCCTTGGTGATTCTCTGTTGATGAGCAATAGTGCGAATCTTGGCAAGATCCCTGAGTTCAACTATAGTATCAAGATCCTAGGCCAGGATTATGTTGTTGTTTTCTTGGTTTTGAAATAGGTATCTTGCTGTTGGGATCACCACTTCAGTGGGAATTATTGCTTCTACGCGAAACACCAAGGAGTATGGATTTTGGCCTGTGGCTACATTGGAAGTGGTCCTATCTGCCCACAGTACGAAAGGAAGTTCTTCTGCCCATCTTCCTTTCTTTTCGTCTAGCCTTTTCTTCAAGTTATTGACTATGATTTTTTTGCTAGATTCTACTTGACCATTGGATTGAACGTGGACAAGAGTGGAAATTACCATCCTAATTCCCAAACTTGTGCAAAAGTCTCTTATCCTTTTACTTATGAACTGGGATCCGTTGTCGCATATGATTTCGGTAAGGATCTCAAACCTGGTCAAGATATTGCGTTTAATAAAGGAAACTATCTCTTTATCTCTTACCTGGAGAAAAGCTTCGACTTCTATCCACTTTGAGAAGTAGTCCGTCATCATTAGCATGAAGACTTTTCCTCCAGGAGCCACCGACAATTTTCCCACTATATCCATCCCCCACTTCAGGAATGGTCAAGGGGAGATGATAGGATGTAGAGGTTCTGCCGACTGATGTCTTTGACAGGCATCACATTTTTTAGCATGAAGGAAGGAATCTTTATTCATGGTTGGCCAGTAGTATCCTCTCCTCAACGCTTTGGAACATAAGGATCTGGCCCCAGTGTGGTTGGCGCAGTCTCCTTCATGTATATCTTTTAGGACTTCTACATCTTCATGATCTTTTAAGCATCTAAGGTATGGGCGTGCCATAGATTTTTTATATAAATTACATTGGATTATAAAAAAACTTGAGACCCTTGTTTTGAATGATCTATCACTTTTTTCTTCTTTAGGGATCGTACCATTCAGGAGGTATTCCATAATGGGTTGGATCCAGGATCTTGAGGTTAGAGAAGGATCATTGATGTTAGGATCCCATAAGGAAGCAGAGAATCAGGATCTTCGATTGTAGCGACGTTAGTAGTTTCCTCGTGGTCGTTGGGATCCTTCAGTCTTTTGGTAGGATCCTCGATCGCACAGATCAACACGTGGGATATCTGGATCTGGTTTCTGGCGGGATCCTAAGAGAAGATCATAGATTAACTAAAGCATCTGCTTCAACATTGTCTTCTCTAGGAACCTGGTTTAGGCTAAATGCCTCGAATTTGAGGCTAAGTTTTTTAGGATATGGAGATATAGTGCTAATATTTCTCCTTTCACTACACATGATCCATTAAAATGGTTAGTTAGTAATAAAGAATCGAAGAATACCTAAAGATCCTTGATTCGAAGATCCCTGGCTAACTGTAATCCCATGATTAGTGCCTCGTATTCTACTTCTTTGTTGGTTGCATTGAACACACAACTGATTATCTGGGGTATGATGTCCCCCATGTGGCGATTTTAGTATGATACTTAGGCCGGTTCCTCTTAGGTTTGATGCTCCATCTATGAATAGTGTCCATCTTCCCACGTTCTCTTCTTCTAGCAGTTGTTTGGCTTCTATTTCTACTTCAGTTTGTAGATCATCACTAAAGTCAGCCACAAAGTCTGCCAATGCTTGAGACTTTATAGAAGATCTTGGCTCATATTTTATGTCATATGTGCTTAATTTTACGGACCACTTTGCCATCCTTCCCGACATTTCTAGTTTTCTCATAACATTCTTAATGGGAAAATTAGTTCTTACAGTTATAGGATGTGTTTCAAAATAGTGTCTTAATTTAGTAGAAGTAGTTACTAATGCAAGTATAAGTTTTTCAAGGTGGGAGTACTTGGTCTTAGGATCCAAGAGACTTTTACTTACATAGTAGATGGGATTTTCGTCCCCATTAAGATCCTTAGCCAATATTGCACTCACCATGTTTGAGGATACTGATAGATAGAGAAGAAGTGGTTCCCCATCTAATGGTTTTAGAAATAGGGGTGCTGAACTTAAATATTTTTTAAGTTCCTGAAAAGCATCTTCATGTTCCTTGGTCCACTCGAATCTTTTTTCCTTCTTCAAGATGTCGTAGAAAGGCTTGCATCTTTTTGAGGATCTTGAGATGAACCTTTTTAGGGCTGCCACTCTTCCTGTTAGTCTTTGAATATCTTTTGTTGAGGATGGTGATCTTAGATCGAGGATGGCCTTGATTTGCTTTGGGCTTGCTTCAATTCCTTTTTTGGTCACCATGTATCCAAGGAACTTTCCTGGTCTCATTCCAAAGTGGCACTTGGAGGGATTTAGCTTCATGTTATATTTGTGCAGTATGTCGAAGGCTTCTTCAAGGTCCTTGATGTGATCTTCAGCTTTCTTGGACTTGACCACCATGTCATCGATGTAGACTTCCATGATATCCCCCAGTTTCTCTTTAAACATCTTGTTGAAAAGTGTTTTGGTCAAAAACTACACAAGTGTTAGTCAACCAAAATGAATGAGAGGTTGTGTTGTTCAGAATATGTAATTGCAAATGATAAAGGAAAGTGACACAATGGTTTACAAGGAAAGCCCTTAATCCTTTCTAGGATCTCTGCCACAAAACCTTGGGAGGTGATAATGATCACCTACCTTGATGATTTTATTGATATAAAATGGTGATTACAAGGAGTTCTTTGTAAAAATAAGTAAGCACTTTCGCAGTGTAAGCTTAGGTTCTAGAACCATGTGTTGTGTGCATAATACAAGTGTCAATTTATAGTCTAAGCTAGCTAACAAGATGTTCAATATTTCCAGGATCCTCTATGACCAAATTCACGAACGTTATTTGACCAACTATTTCGGGTCTTTAGCATAGTTGAGATGATTATTCGTTGAGAATTGGTCTTCCCTTGACTACTTTTGCATACGTGTTAGCTATAGAAAAAATATGACCATTATAAATATTAAAAATAATAACAGTAATTAGCCGGGATCCTGAGGTAGCCGAGGATCCTGGATATTTGAGGATCCTGAATATCGTAAGGATCCTAGCACTAGCAATTGCCACCATGTTATTCCTGAAAATATAGGAGTTAGTTTCATAAATATTAAAGGAATAACTTAAAGTAAATAGATAAAAGGAGAGAGAATAGTAATCTTCAGTTTTAACCCTTAACGACTAGGTAATTTGAAATACAATGGATAGTTTACTATCTGTTAACAGTCAAATCATATTCATTGGTCCAGTATAAATATGAGCGATTTGTTCCATAATCTTCTATGAGGTTCTTCTTTGCTTTTCTCGTGCTATCTTGCGATTAGAAGGTAATTTTTTCTTCCAGGCTTTTATTCTTTCTACCATGGGTCAAAAAATGGCTGTCTCTCGTAAAAGTATTTTGGCCCTTCCTGACGATGATTTTGTCGACCAAGTGATCCTATCTTATGAGGAGACATGTTCTTTTAGCAATGATGATATTGAGTCTCTAAGACTCAATGGAGCCTTTCCTCCCGAAGCTGTTTTCAGGCCCTTCGATCCTCTCATTTAGCCTGATTTCGTTTCTCTTACTTGGGTATGATTTCCTGAGTACCCTTTCTCCTTGGGCTTGAGAGACCCTTTCCCCGGGATCGTCTCCGAATTTTTTAGGGCGACTGGGATTTCGTATATCCAGGCCATGCCAATTGTCTGGAGGATCCTATATTGGGTCGACCAGATAAATCAATCAAAAGGTCTGGACACATGCCTTTCTGAATTGGCCTGCGTATATGACTTCACAACCTTTTGGAATTATCGTTTCCTCCTCAAGATCAAAACCCTTAGATCTTCTCTAGTCTTGAAAACCAAGCATAATGATGGAGCTTGGAAAAGGAGATACCTCTTTGTGAGACGTGACTCTATATCCAATGGGGATCTCTTACCCACATATTGGGTTAAGAATGGTAGGATTTCAATGCTTTTCCTTGTGATCCTGGAATCTTATTCTTATTTTGTTTGTTTCTTTGCAGCCTTCAAATCCGAGGAACTTGTTCTCATCGCTGAGGATTTTGAAGAGAAGATTGAGAAGTTCTTGGCCTTGTCTGAAGCCGAGTGATCCTTCCGATTTGATCAAGCCATCCTTCAGGAAAGCTCCTCTGCTACTGACCTTATGTCAACAGGTAAGGATCCTTAATTTTTTTCCTATTTGTGGTGAGGATTATTAATTATCTTTTGCTATGTACAGGATCCAAAGTCACTCGCTCCAGTGCTCGCTTCACTCTTGCTGATCTTGATACCGCCATGTCAGGGGATCAGCTGGTGGTGAAGAAGGAGAAGAGTTCGTCCTCCCTTCCTCCTAAAAGATCAACCGTGGACTTGACAGTGAAGACTTCGGGATCCCGGAAAAGCAAAACTGCTGAGCCCGCAGGTTTATGTTTGGAGAGCCTTGGATCCGAGGAAGCACTCCAGAAGTTGGTCTCTTTCTCCCAAGTTGTAAGTGTTGACTTCATTCTTGCTCCATTTTTCATTTTGTTTTTTTTGCTGACTCATTATACGTTCATCCTAGGTCTCTGATCATCTTTCCGCTAATCTAAGGATTCGGGCGGAGAGGGCTGAACAAGCTCTTCAGGGACAGGAGAGGATGTGGAAGGCGACCAATAAGGATTTTCTGAACAGGGTGGAGCTGCTCAACAAGGACATGGCTGAGAGAGAGGAGGAGCATGTACACGAGATGGAGGAGGTGAACTTCGACATGAAGGTCAACGTTGCGGTGGCTGTTTGGGAAGCCAAGATCCGTCTTGCGGAGGATCTTAAAAATGCAGGTTCCTGGGATGTGGACGGTTGGGGCGAGGCACCGGCCAAGATGACTGGCAAGCTTGCTACTGCCAGCCAGGATCCTGTACCGTAGCTTACTGAGGGAGGGGAGAAGAAGGCCGATGATGACCAGGCTAAGGTCTAGGCCTTTTTGAGGTGACTAGGGTAGGTTTTTGATCTAATCATTCGACTCCTGTAGGGCTGTACGCCTTTTATTTGGAATATAATGGTTAATCTTTCTTTTGTCTTTCTTCGTTTCCTACATAATACAATACTAAGATCTTTGCATAGTTAGGATCTTTAAAACAGTGGCTAATTTTTAAGACGAAACGGTTTTATAAGGATTGAAGCAATAACTGACTTTTTAAGTAGTTTGAAAGTTTCTTCAGAAGTTTGATGATTAACTCGTAATCGTTAAAACTTTTTTAAAGATATCAATTTAAAAGATGAAAGCTCATAAATCAGTGATTGATTTAGGATCCTAGAAAGTTTAGGATCCTTGATTTTAATTAAAATTTCAAAGTTAAGAACAAGGAAAGATGGAACCTGATTGTCTTCAAGTTTTTTCTTAAGCTTTGAAATTTGTTGAGGATAAATCTCAATTTTGGAGAGAACTTCGGTTCACTGCCGATAATGAGGCTTTTTACCAATGAAGGTCGATGAGGATCCTTAAGGGCAAGGATCCTTAGATATCATTATAGATAAGGATCTCATGTCGCATGTGGAAAATTTCTCCTCAGGATAACCTGTTTAGGTTATGGACTTTGACAAAATTCTTGTGTAACACCATTGATTCAATAGATAACATGTTAATGTCATATTCTGGGGAGGATCCCAACTTGTGATATAATTCATGGGAGATATCCTTACAATAACATGAAAATGTTACAATTCGATTGTATTCCCTAGGGAAAATTCCCACTGTGTGATAACACGAAGATGTTATAGATCTTATGAAATTTCTGGGGCAAGATCCCAATCTTTGATAACATGAAAATGTTATAAACCTTAAGTAATTACTGGGGCAGGATCCTGATTTTTTATAACATGAAAATGTTATAAACCTTAAGGATCTCAACTTATGGTCAAAGATAAGAGGGTTGCCAAGCCACTGAATAATAAAATGAACTCCTTATCCGTTTCCCATAGTTGGATACCGTGCGTCCAAGCAAGGTGTATAAACCTTAGTTTGTGTGAAAGAGGTAATTAGCTCTTTAAACCTTAGAGGGGATTAAGTACCCTTAAGCGTAAGAGAGATGATCAATCTCTAGCTTGTTTATATGATAGTCTAAAGATTACACCGTTGGTATAGCGGGGCTTCTCAAGTGTTAAGATACTGAGATCCTCGTATGTCAAGATCCTCGTGTTTTGAGATTTTCATCATCGAGGATCCTGGTATTATGAGATCCGGGGGATCCTTGGATTTTAGGATCTTCGACGCCGATCTTCCTTCATGTTTCAGGATCATAGATTACGGAGATCTTTTGTTGTGTGTTATTCTGCATGGAAAACGTTAGCTAGGGGTGGGTGTTAGTCTGGCTAACGCCCCTCCGATGCTTAAGTTAGTAATATATTTGAGGAGAAAATAAGTAACAACGAAAATTTTAAGGTAAAGAACATGTGTACCTTGGTTTTGTCATGGATCAGTCGACCCTACTTACATGTAGTATGCTTTGAGGTTTATAGCATTCCTGGATCTTAGTAGAACATCTCCTTTGAGTGTTGCTAGCCAATATGCTCCTTTCCCTGCTTCAGCATCTATGAGATACGATCCTTCCCATTTGGGAGATAATTTACCTGCGTTAGGATCCTTTGTGTTTTGGAATGTTGTCCTTAATACCAAGTCTCCTATTTGAAACCTCATGACTTTTATGTTTTTATTGTAAGCCTTAGTGATTCTCTATTGAGGAGGAACAATGTGTATTTTGGCAAGATCCCTAAGCTCGTCAATAGTGTCAAGATCCTATGCTAGGATCTTGTCGTTATTCTCTTGGTTTTGCAGCAAGTATCTTGCTGTTGGGATTACTACTTCATTAGGGATCACTGCTTTTGTCCCAAACACCAAAGAGTAGGGGGTTTGACCCGTGGCTACTTTGGAAGTAGTCCTATCCGCCCATAGGATCGAAAGGAAGTTCTTCTTCCCATCTTCCCTTCTTCTTGTCCAGTCTTTTCTTTAAGTTGTTTACTATGATTTTATTGTTGTATTCTACTTGACCATCAGATTGGGGATGAACATGATTCGATGTTATCATTTTGATTCCCCAACTTGTGCAAAAGTCTGTTGTCCTTTTGCTCATGAATTGGGATCCATTGCAGCATATGATCTCAGCCAGGATCCCGAACCTGGTCAAGATATTGCGTTTAATAAATGAGACTACTTCTTTGTCTCTTACCTGAACGAAAGCCTCTGCTCCGATCCACTTTGAGAAGTAATAAGTCATCACTAGCATGAAGACTTTTCCTCCTGGGGCTATTGGTAGTTTTCACTATATCCATTCCCCATTTCATGAATGGTCATGGAGAGACAATTGGATGTAGCGGTTCTGCCGGTTGATGCGGGATGTTGCTATGTCTTTGGAAAGCATCACATTTTTGAGCATGTAGAAAAGAATCTTTCTTCATGGTTGGCCAGTAGTATCTTGTTCTTAGTATCTTGGAACATAAAGATCTGCCCCCGGTTTGATTTCCACAGTCCCCTTCATGTATGTCTTTCATGAATTTTGCAGCCTCAGGATCTTCCAAGCATCTAAGGTACGGACCTGCCATAGATTTTTTTATAGAGTTTACCTTGGATTACGAAGAATCTTGAGACTCTTGTTTTGAATGCTCTCTCACTTTTTTCTATTGGTGGGATTATGCCATTTTGGAGATACTCCATAATGGGTTGGGTCCATGATTGTAGATTTCTTTGAGGATCCGGTTCATCGAGGTCCCTTTGAGGAGGGATCCCGGGGTCAGGATCTTCAATAGTTGCTACTCTTGTTGGATGCTTGGGATCTTCTGGTTTGTTGGATGGGGTTTCTATGTCTGGGGTTATTATATAAGTTATAGGAATCTTTATCTCTGGTGGAATTCTAAGGGAGGATCCTAAATTGGCTAATGCGCCTGCTTCTGTGTTTTCTTCTCTGGGAACTTGGGTTAGGCTAAAGTTCTCGAAATCAAAAGCTAATTTTTTGAGGATCTCTTGATATAATGCTAATCTTTCACCTTTCACTGCATAAGGTCCATTGAAGTGATTGGTTAGTAATAAAGAATCAACAAATACCTGAAGATCCCTGATTTGAAGATCCTTAGCCAATTGTAGTCATGTTTTGGTAAAAAATTACACAAGTACTAATCAACCAAATTGAATGAGAGGCTGTGATGTTCAGATTGTGTAATAGCAAGTAGTAAAATAAAAGTGACACAATGGTTTACAAGGAAAGCCCTTGATCCTTGCTAGGATCTCCGGCATAAAACTTTGGGAGGTGATAATGATCACCTGCCTTGATGATTTTATTGATATAAAGTAAATATTATAGTGAGTTCTTAGTAAGAATGAATGTAGAAATTCATAGAGTGAGCTTAGGCTAGATAATAGTGTCTTGTATGCAGATTACAAGTGTCAGTTTATAGCCTAATCTAGCCAAGAAGATGTCCGATATTTCCGGGATCCTCTATAACCAGCTTCTTGAATGTTATTTGACCAAGTATTCCGGGTCTTTAGCATAGTTGAGATGATTCTTCGCTGAGAATTGGTCTTCCCGTGACTACTTCTGCACATGTGTTAGTTATAGACAAAATATGACCGTTATAAATATCAATAAAAACAGTAATTCCTTAAAATAACAGTAATTAGCCGGGATCCTGATGTAGCTGGGGATCCTGGATATTTGAGGATCCTGAAAATTGTAAGGATCCTGGCCCTAAAAATTCCCCCAAGTTATTCCTTAAAATATCGGGGTTAGTTATGTATATATTAAAGGAATAACTTAAAGTAAATAGGGAATAGTAATTTTCAGTTTTAACCCATAACGGCTAGGTGATTTAAATTCCTACGGATAGGTTACTAGTCGTTAGCAGTCAAATCATATTCACCGACCCAATATAAATATGAGGGATCAGTTTCATATTCTCCTATCCGTTCTTCCTTGCTTTTCTTGTGCCATCTTGCGAATAGAAAGTAATTTTCTTCCAGGCTTTTATTCTTTCTATTATGGGTCGAAAAATGGCAGTCTCTCGTAAAAGTATCTTGGCCCTTCCCGACGATGATTTTATCGACCAGGGGATCCTCTCTTATGAGGAGACATGCTCTTTTGGTGATGACGACATCGAGTCTTTAAAACTCAATGGGGCCTTTCCTTCCAGTGCTGTTTTTAGGCCCTTCGATCCTCTGATTCAGCCTGATTTTGTCTCCCCCACTTGGGTGTGCTTTCCTTATTATCCTTTCTCCTTAGGCTTGAGATATACTATCCCCGGGATTGTCTCCGAATTTTTTAGGGCGTCTGGGATTTCGTATATCCAGGCCATGCCAATTGTCTGGAGGATCCTTTATTGGGTCGTCCAGATATATCAATCAAAGGGTCTTGACATAGGTCTTTCTGATTTGGCCTGTGTATACAATCTCACAACCTTTGGGAATTCTCGTTTCCTTCTTCAGGTTAAAACCCTCAGATCTTCTCTAATCTTGAAAACCAAGCACAATGATGGAGCTTGGAAAGGGAGATACCTCTTTGTGAGGCGCGACTCTGTCCACAATGGGGATCTCTTTCCCACAGATTGGGTTAAGAAGGGTAGGATTTCAATGCTTTACCTTGTGATCCTGGGATCTTATTCTTATTTAGTTTGTTCCTTTGCAGCCTTCAAGTTCGAGGAACTTATTCCCGCTGCTGAGGATTTAGAGGAGAAGATTGAGAAGTTCTTGGCCTTATCAGAAGTTGAGAGATCCTTCTGATTCGATCAAGCCCTCCCGCAGGAAAGTTCCTCCACTACTGACCTCATGTCGACGGGTAAGGATCCTTAGTTTTTTCCTGTTTGTAACGAGGATCTTTAATAATCTTTTGTTGTATACAGGATCCAAGGTCACTCGCTACGGTGCTCGCTTCACTCTTGCTGATCTTGATACGGCTATGTCAGGGGATCAGCTGGTAGTGAAGAAGGAGTACAGTTCGTCCTCTCTTCCTCCTAAAAGGTCGACCGTGGATTTAACAGTGAAAACTCCGGGATCCCGGATGAGGAAAACTGCTGAATCCACCGGTTTATCTTTGGAGAGCCTTGGGGCTGAGGAGGCGCTCCAGAATTTGGTCTCTTTCTCTCAGGCTGTAAGTGTTGATTTCATTTTCGCTCTATTTTTCGTTTTGTTTTTTGCTGACTTGACATATTTTCATGTTTCAGCTGATCTAAGGATCCACGCGGAGAGGGCTGAACAAGCCCTTGACAGGAGAAGATGTGGAAGACGAACAATGAGGATCTTCTGAGGAGGGTGGAGTTGCTTATCAGGGAAAAGGCTGATAGAGAGGAGGAGCTCGTATGCGAGATGGAAGAGGTGATCTCCGACACAAAGGTCGGTGCTTTAGTGGCCGTTTGGGAGGCCAAGATCCGTCTGGCTGAGGATCTTAAAGATGCAGGAACCTAGGACGTTGTTGGTTGGCACGAGGCATTTGCCAAATTAACTGGCAAGCGTGCTACCGCCAGTCAGGATCCTGTGCTGCGGCTGATCGGGGGGGGGGGGGGGAGAAGAATACCGATGATGACCAGGATAAGGTCTAGGCCTTTTAGGTGATTAGGGTAGCATAATCTTTTGACGCATGGCTTTTGTAAGGTTGTAGGCCTTTTTGTTTTTGAATATAATGGTTGATTTTCTTTTCTTCTTTCTCCATTTCATGCATAATACAATTCTAAGGTCTTTGCACAGTTAAGATCCTAAAAAAAGTGAATGATTTTTTAAAACATAATGGACTGATGATGATAACAATAATTGACTTTTTTAAGCGATCTAAAAGTTTCTTTTAGAAGTTTAGTGATTAACTCGCAACTTATAAGAGTTTTTTAATACGCTTTTAAAACTTCTGTGTAGATATCTGAATAGCGAATTATTCCGAAGTGACAAAAGTTTATATGTCAGCGATTGGTTTAGGATCCTAGAAAGCTTAGGATCCTTAATTTCAAGACTATAAAGTTAAGGAAAGATGGAACCTGATTGTATTCGAGTTTCTCTTTAAGCTTCATGAGTCTTTGAATTTTAGAATTTACTGAGGATAAATTCCTACTTAGGAGAGAACTTTGGTTCAATGTTGGTAATGAGGTCCCTTACTAACGAGGGTCGATGAGGATCCTTAAGGGTGAGGATCCTTACCGTCATAGATCCTACAAAATAAAGATCTTGGATCTTGTAAGGGAAATTTCTCCTTAGGATAACCTGTTTAGATTAGACAAAATAGATAACATGTTAATGTTATATTCTGGGGAAGATCCCTACTTGAGATATAATTCGTTGGGTAGGTAACATGAAAATGTTACAATTTGACCGTGTTCTGTGGGGGACATTCCCAATGTGTGACAATATGAAAATGTTATAGACCTTATGTAATTTATGGGGCAAAATCCCAATCTTTGATAACATGAGAATGTTATCAACCTTAAGTAGTCACTGGGGTAAAATCCCGATAACATGAAAATGTTATATTCCTAGAATAATCACTGGGTTAGGATCCCAATTTTTGGATAACATAAAAATGTTATAAACCGTAAGGATCTCAACTTGTGTTCAAAGATAAGAGGGTTGCCAAGCCACTGAATCGTAAAATGATCCCCTTACCCGTATCCCACAGTTAGATATCATGCGTCCAAGCGAGGTGTATAGACCTTATTTCGTATGAAAGAAGTAATTAGCTCTTTAAACCTTAGAGGGGATTAAGTACCCTTAGTCGTGGGAGAGGTGATCAGTCTCTATCTTGTGTACATGATATTTTAAGGATTATATTATTAAATATAACAAAGTTTACCAAGTATTGGGATCTTTATGTGTCATGATCCTTGTACTTCAGGGTGTTCAAACTCGAGGATCCAGACGTTCCAGGATCTTCGATTGTGAGGATCCCGATGTTTCAGGATCTTCACTTTTGAGGATCCTTAACTATATGTTGTTCTACATAGCAAACGGTAGCTAAGGGTGGGCGTTAGTCTAGCTAACGCCCCTCCGATGCTTAAGTTAGTAATGTATTCGAGGAGAGAATCAATAATAATAAAAATTTTAAGGTAAAGAACATGTGTACCATGGTTTTGTTGTGGATACTTCGATCCTACTTACATGTAGTATGATTTGAGGTGTATCGCATTCCAAGATCTTGGTAGAACGTCTCCTTCGAGTGTTGCTAGCCAGTATGCTCCTTTTCCTGCTTCAGCCTCTACAAGGTATTGTCCTTCACATTTGGGAGCCAATTTTCCTGCACTAGGATCCTTGGTGTTTTGGAACGTTTTCCTTAATACCAAGTCTCCTATTTGAAACCTTCTGACCCTTGCATTCCAATTTTAAGCCTTGGTGATTCTTTGCTGATGAGCAACAATGCGTATTTTGGCAAGATCCCTGAGCTCGTCAATAGTGTCAAGATCCTATGCTAGGATCCTTTCATTATTCTCTTGGTCTTGCAGCAAGTATCTTGCCGTTTGGATCACTACTTGAGTAGGGATTATTGCTTCTGTCCCAAACATCAAGGAATAGGGGGTCTGACCTGTGGCCATTTTGGAATTGGTTCTATCTGCCCACAAAACAAAAGGAAGTTCTTCTGCCCATCTTCCTTTTCTTCAAATTATTAACTATGATTTTGTTGCTGGACTCCGCTTGACCATTAGTTTGGGGATGAACAGGAGTGGACATTATCATTTTGATCCCCCAACTTGTGCAAAAGTCTCTTGTTCTTTTGCTAATAAATTGGGATCCATTGTCGCATATGATTTCAGCCGGGATCCTGAACCTGGTCAATGTATTACGTTTAATAAACGATACTACCTCTTTGTCTCTTACCTGGACTAAAGCTTCAGCTTCGATCCATTTGGAGAAGTAATCAATCATCACCAACATGAAGACTCTTCCTCCTGGAGCTACTGGCAATTTTCCTACAATATCCATCCCCCATTTCATAAATGGCCATGGGGAGAAATTTGGATGTAGAGGTTCTGCCGGTTGATGTAGGATGTTGCTGTGTCTTTGGGAAGCATCACACTTTTGATTATGTAGAAAGGAGTCTTTCTCCATGGTTGGCCAGTAGTATCATGTTCTTAGTATTTTGGAGCATAAGGATCTGCTCCTGGTGTGATTGCCACAATCTCGTTCGTGTATATCCTTTAAGACTTCGGCAGCTTCAGGATCTTCCAAGCATCTTAGGTATTGTCCTGCCATGGATTTTTTGTAAAGTTTACCTTAGATTAACACGAATCTTGAAACTCTCGTCCTGAATGCTCTTTCACTTTTTTCTCCTATCGGGATTGTGCTATTTTGGAGATACTCCATAATGGGTTGGGTTCATGATCGCGGACTTCTTTGAGGATCCTGTTCGTCGGGATACCTAGGGTCAGGATCTTCAATAGCTGCTACGCTTGTCGGATGCTTAGGATCTTCTGATTTTTCGGAGAGGGTTTCTATGGCTAGGGTTATTATGTGAGTTATAGGAATCTTCGTCTCTGGTGGGATCCAAAGGGAGGATCCTAAATTGGCTAATTCATCTGCTTCTGTGTTTTCCTCTCTGGGAACTTGGGTTAGGCTAAAGTTTTCGAAATCATAAGCTAGTTTTTTGAGGATCTCTAGGTATAATGCTAATTTCTCACCTTTCACTACATAAGATCCATTGTAGTGATTGGTTAGTAATAAATAATCAACAAATACCTAAAGATCCTTGATTTGATGATCCTTAGCTAATTGTAGTCCCATGATGAGTGCTTCGTATTCTTATTGATTGTTGGTAGTGTTGAATTCACAACTAACTGCCTGGGGTATGATGTCCCCCTATGGCGACTTTAGTATGATCCCTAGGCCCGTTCCTTTCTGATTTGAAGCTCCATCTGTGAACAACATCCATCTTCCCAGGTGTTCGTCTTCTAGGAGTCGCTTGGCTTCTATGTCTACTTCGTTTTGTAGATCATCACTAAAGTCAGCCACAAAATCTACTAGTGCTTGTGATTTTATGGCGGATCTTGGTTCGTATCTGATGTCAAATGTACTTAACTTCACCGACCATTTTCCCATCCTTCCTTACATTTCTGGTTTTCTCATGACATTCTTGATAGGACAGTTTTTACATGTATAGTGTGTGTTTTGAAGTAGTATCCTAATTTGGTAGAAGCAGTCACTAAGGCAAGAATTAACTTTTCGAGGTGAGAGTACCTGGTTTCGGGATCCAGGAGAGTTTTACTCACATAGTAGATATGATGTTGGTCCCCGTTAAGATCCTTGACCAGAACGGCACTTACCACGTTTGAGGATACCGAGAGGTAGAGAATAAGTGGTTCTCCATCTATAGGTTTTACTAGTAGCGGGGCAGAGCTTAGATATTTTTTTAGTTCCTGGAAGGCTTTCTCGTGTTCCTCCTTCCATTCCAATCTCTTGTTCTTTTTCAAGATATCGTAAAAGGGCATCAAGCTTTTTGAGGATCTTGAAATGAACCTGTTGAGTGCTCCTACTCTTCCGGTTAACCATTGGATGTCCTTTGTTTAAGATTGGGATCTTAGTTCCATGATTGCTTTTATTTGTTCCGGGCTTGCTTCTATCCCTCTCTTGGTCACCATGTATCCAAGGAACTTGCCTGACTTCATTCCAAAGTGACATTTAAGTGAGTTCAACTTCATATTGTACTCGTCCAGGATGTCAAACGCTTCCTGCAGGTCTCTAAGGTGATCTCCGGCTTTCATTGACTTCACTACCATGTCGTCAATATAAACTTCCATGGCGTCCCCCAGTTTGTCTTTGAACATCCGATTCCTGCATTTTTAAGACCAAAAGGCATTGCGGTGTGACAATATATATACCTGTTGGTGTTATGAATGCAGTTTCTTCTTCGTCTGATGGTTCCATTTGGATTTGTTGGAATCCTGCTGAAGCATCCATGAAGGTCAGGAGTTCATGGCCAGCCTTGGCGTCTATCATAGAGTCAATATATGGTAGGGGGAAAGGATCGACATGACAAGCCTTGTTAAGATCCGTGTAATCTACGCACACCCTCCATTTGCCGTTTTTCTTTCATATGACAACCACATTAACTAGCCATCTTGGGAACATTACTTCCTTGATCATCCCTGTTTTGAGGAGCTTCTCTACTTCCTCTTGGATGATTTTATTCCTTTCGGGTGCAAACTTCCTGCTCTTTTAGTGTATTGGTCTGACAGAAGGATCAATATTAAGTTTATGAGTAATAATACTCTTGTCTATACCTTTCATATGTTTGTGTTTCCATGCGAATGTATTGCTTCTAGTTCTTAAAAAATTCAATAGATCCTGCTCGATCTGCTCAAACATTGAGGATCCTATGAGGAATTTAGCTTCGGGATCCTCAATGCCCAGGAGCACTTCCTTTACGTGTTGTTTCGTTGTCTCTAGAACATGTCGTGCCCCCTGCCTTAATTTCTATGCTTGTTGGGGTTTGGTCGTAGATTTCATAGAGGTTTTCTAGCATTCTTTCAATTCTTGCTGATCTCCCATGATCTTCACCGTCCCCCAAGGAGTGGGCAACTTCACACACTAATGGTATGTTGATGGAACCGATTACATCTCGTGGATCCATGGTCTACCTAGTATCACATTAAAGAAGACAGGGTGTCAATAACACATAAATTTTGTATGGAGTTTACCCCTTCTATGTATATCGGTAGCTTTATTTCTCCCACGGTATGTTTTGTTTCCCTACTAAATCCTATGAGGACTGAGGATCTTCTGACTATCTCTAATTTCGGGATGTTCATTCTCTTCAGCGCGTCTAGAAGTACAATATTGATAGAGGATCCTCCGTCAACAAGGATCCTTCTGACGAAATAGTTGGCCATGTACAGTGTTATCACGAGTCTGTCATGGTGTGGATCCTAATTCCTTCCTTTTCGGTCTCGTCGAATGTGATTTGTTTTTCACTACTGACCATGGTATTCTTTCGTGGTCTATCCTCCTTTTCTGTTTTGGAGACCTTGGCGTGTCTTTTAGCCTAAGAATAAGAGGTACCACAGGTGTTAGATCCGCCTGAGATAACATTAATTATCTTAGCGTCAGAGGGTGGAGATCCTGGTTTCTCCGGGATCCTGTGATCATCTTGGCTGTTCTCCTTGGATTTTTCTCTTTTTCTCCCGAGGATCTCTTTGAGGTGTTTAAGAAATTACTAGAATCAAGGTTTCTAGGAGTGTTGAAAGGCTCATTGAGATCATTTATCATGGATGCTCGGTTGTCCATAGTTTCCCCCAGGGGACGCCACAGTGGTAGGAATCGTATCCTTCTGGCAATTTTTTAAGGATCCTACATTTTTGAAGTCCATGATCCTTGGTTGCACAACTGTGGGCATAGTTTTCTGGGATTTCTGAAATTCCGCCTTCATCCTCTCCACTTCTTTGAGTAGTGCTCTATTCACCTCCTGCTGTTGGGTCACCTGTTGCGCCATTTTCCTCATCATAGCATAGAGTTCTGTAGCAGTGACCGAGGCAGTCAGATCATGGATCCCTGAGGATCCAAAACTTCCTGGACTAGCGATTGAGGGGGTGTTTTTCTTGGAAGTGCCAGGCGTTTTCCTCTGAGTGGGGGGTCCACTCGGAGGAGGTGGTAGGTTTTTGGATGGAACGGAAGCAGTAGAGGATGAAGAGAGGATCGGTTGTGTAAAAATGATGTTTTTGAGGATTTTTGAACACCACGGCCCCACGGTGGGCGCCAAATTGTTTTGGTCAAAAATTACATAAGTACTAATCAACCAAATTGAATGAGAGTCTGTGATGTTCAGATTGTGTAGTAGCAAGTAGTAAAATAAAAGTAACGTAATAAGGAAATCCCTTGATCCTTGCTAGGATCTTCGACATAAAACCTTGGGAGGTGATAATGATCACCTATCTTGATGATCTTTTTGATATAAAGTAAAGATTATAGTGAGTTCTTAGTAAGAATGAATGTAGAAATTCGTAGAGTGAGCTTAGGCTAGAGAATAGTATCTTGTGTGCAGATTACAAGTGTCAATTTATAGTCAAATATAGCCAACAAGATGTTTGATATTTCCGGGATCCTCTATGACCATCTTCTTGAACGTTATTTGACCAAGTATCTAGGGTCTTTAGCGTAGTTGAGATGATTCTTCGCTGAGAATTTCTCTTCCCTTGACTACTTCTGCACACGTCTTAGTTATAGACAAAATATGACCGTTATAAATATCAATAAAAATAATAACGATAGTTAGCCGGGATCCTGATGTAGCTAAGGATCCTGGATATTTGAGGATCCTAAAAATTGTAAGGATCCTGTCCCTAACAAGTCCTATGATGAGTGCTTCGTATTTTTATTCATTGTTGGTAGCGTTGAATTCAGAACTAATTGCTTGGGGTAGGATGTCCCCCTGTGGCGACTTTAGTATGATCCCTAGCACTGTTCCTTTTTTATTTGAAGCTCCATCTGTGAATAGTGTCCATTTTCCCAGGTTTTAATCTTCAAGGAGTTGCTTAGCTTCCATTTCTACTTCGTTTTGTAGATCATGACTAAAGACAGCCACAAAGTCTGCTAATGCTTGTGATTTTATGGCCGGTCTTGGTTCGTATCTGATGTCAAATGTGCTTAGCTTCACTGACCTTTTTGCCATTCTCCCTGACATTTCTGGTTTTCTCATGACATTCTTAAGAGGATAATTAGTTTTTAAGTGTATAGTATGTGTTTCAAAATAATGTATTACTTTAGTAGAAGTAGTTACTAAGGCAGGAATTAATTTTTCGAGGTGAGAGTATCTGGTCTCAGGATCCAGGAGACTTTTACTTACATAGTAGATACGATGTTGATTCCTGTTAAGATTCTTAGCCAAAACGACACTTACCGCGTTTGAAGATACTGAGAGGTAGAGAAGAAGTGGTTCTCCATCTATAGGTTTTACTTGTAGTGGTGCAGAGCTTAGATATTTTTTGTGTTCTTGGAAGGCTTTCTCGTGTTCCTCATTCCACTCAAATTTCTTGTTCTTTTTCAAGATATCGTAAAGGGCTTGCACCTTTCTGAGGATCTTGAAATGAACCTGTTGAATGTTGCTACTCTTCCGGTTAGCCTTTGGATGTCTTTTTTTGAAGATGGGGATCTCAGTTCCATGATTGCTTTAATGTGTTGCGGGCTTGCTTCTATCCCTCTCTTGGTTACCATGTATCCAAGGAACTTGCCTGACTTCATTCCAAAGTGACATTTGAGTGGGTTCAGCTTCATATTGTATTCATCTAGGATGTCAAATGCTTCCTTACCATGTCATCAATATAAACTTCCATGGTGTCCCTCAGCTTGTCTTTAAACATCCAATTCACCAACCTTTGATATGTTGCACGTGCATTTTTAAGACAAAAAGGCATTGCAGTGTAACAATATATACATGTTGGTGTTATGAATGTCGTGTCCTCCTGATCGGATGCCTCTATCTGGATTTGTTGGAACCCTGTTGAAGCATCTATGAAAGTCAAGAGTTCGTGGCCAGCCATCGCGTCTATCATAGAGTCAATGTGTGGTAGGGGAAAGGATCCTTAGGACAAGCCTTATTAAGATCCGTGTAGTCTACACACACTCGCCATTTGCCATTTTTCTTTTGTACAACAACCACATTAGGTAGCCTTCTTGGGAACTTCACTTCTTTGATCATCTCTGTCTTGAGGAGCTTCTCTACCTCTTCTTGAATGATTTGGTTCCTTTCGGGTGCAAACTTCCTTCTCTTTTGGTTTATTGGTATGGAAGAAGGATCAATATTAAGTTTAGGAGTAATAATACTCTTGTCTATAACTGTCATATCTTCATGTTTCCATGTGAATGTCTTGCTTCTGGTTCTTAGTAAGTTCAATAGATCTTGCTTAATATGCTTAGGCATTGAGGATCCTATGAGAACTTTGGCTTTAGGATCCTCAATACCTAGGGGCACTTCCGTCATGTCTTGCTCCTCTGTTTCTAGAACATGTTGTGCCCCTTATCTCAATTGCTATGCTTCCTGAGGTCTAGTTGTGGACTTCATGGAGGTTTTATAACATTCCTTGGCTTCTTGTTGATCTCCAATGATCTTTACTGTCCCCCATGGAGTAGGCATTTCACGCACTGATGGTAAGTTGATGGCATTGCTTTCATTTCATGGATCCATGGCCTACCTAGTATCACATTAAAAGAAGATAGGGTGTCAATAACACAGAAATATTGTACAGAGTTTACCCCTTCATTGTATATTGGTAGCTTTATTTCCCCAATTGTATGTTTTGTCTCCCCGCTAAATCCTATGAGGACCGATGATATTTTAATTATATCCGATTCAGGAATATCCATTCTTTTTAGGGCGTCTAGGAGTACTATGTTGATCGAGGATCCTCCGTCAACAAGGATCCTTCCGACGAAATGGTGAGCCATATATAGCATTATCACGAGTCTGTCATGGTGAGGATCCTGAATTCCTTCCCTGTCCGTCTCGTCAAACGTGATCTGCTTCTCATTGCTGACCGTGGTTTTTCTCTTTGACCAGTCTTCCTTCTCGATATTAGAGACTTTGGCATGTCTTTTCGCCTGAGAATAAGAGGTACCACAGATGTTACATCCACCTGAGATAACATTCATTATCTTAGCGTTTGGGGGTGGAGATCCTGGTTTTCCGGGATCTTGTGATAATCCCGAACGTTCTCATTGGATTTTTGTCTTTTTCTCCCGAGGATTTCTTTGAGATGTCCCTTTTTGAGGAGGTAGCTGATCTCTTTTCTCAGGGCTATACAGTCCTCCGTGATATGGACGAAGTCTTCATGGTAAGCACACCATTTGGACTTGTCCTTTCACGTGGTGGGTTTGTTATCTCTTTTCGGTCGTCTTGCTTTGTCTACAAGATCCTGCATAGCATGACTTACACCTGAAATATCCACAGAAAAACAATAGTCAATGATCTTAGGAAGTTCTTCCTCTTCTTCCTCATCCTCCAGGGCATTGACCCTGTGATGATCCGGTTTGGAATAAGGCTTCGCTTTGTAGGATCTAGGAGTCGAGGACTCGGCCTTTCTGTTGGGATTCTCATATTGACTCGAAGGGTTGCTTCTCTTCTGGATTTCTCTATCCTCTTCGAGCCTTATGAACCTCAATGCCCAGCACCTGACCTCATCTAATATTTTGCATGGGGTCATCACAAGGTCTTCATAGAAGGGTGAATCCTTCCTAAATCCCATTTTGAAGGCTTCTACTACGGTGGCCATGCCTTACGAACTCCCTAAGTTTCTCATTAGGATCCTGAACCACTCTGTAGAGATCGCTAGTATGGGGGAACGTTTAGCAGCCATTTGAGGGCTGATCCTGTAAGGTTCGAACCAAATCCTTTGCACAGGCAAGCTTCCTTCAAGTGTCCTGGGATGGGAATGATCTCCATCCTTTCTCTCTATTGGGCTATATGCTCTTCAGGATCTATAGTTCCATCGTATGGCTTCATGCTGGGGGTTTGGAAGCGCTTAGGAACTAAAGTATCGGCTATCGTTGGAGCAAATATCGAGATCCTGCGACTTGTAGGAGATGCATCTGGTATGGGTTGGAACACTCCGGGTACACTTGATATCATCTGCCTTAGTTGTTGAAGTTCCCTGGCCATGTTTGGATTTATTCCTGCATCAACGTTAGTATAGTTAGTATTAATTGTATTGCTATCTAAAAAGTTACTAAAATCAAGGTTTCTAGGAGTATTGATGGCTCATTTAGACCATTGATCATAGATGCTCGGTTGTCTATAGTTGTCCCCTAGGGCGACGCCACAGTGGCAGGAACTGTGTTCTTTTGGTGATTCTCTGAAGATCTCGCATCACTAAAGTTCAGGATCCTTATTTGTACAACCGTGGGCGTTTTTCCCTGGGACTTCTGGAATTCCGCCTTCATCCTTTCCACTTATTTGATCAGAGCTCTATTCTCCTCCTGTTGTTGGGTCTCATGTTGCGTCATTTTCCACATCATAGCGAAGATTTCTGCAGTAGTGACCGAGGCTGTCGGATCCTGAAGCCCTGGGGATCCCAAACTTTCGTAGTTAGTGACCGGAGGGGTGTTTTTCTTGGAAGTGTCGGGCGTTTTCCTCTAAGCAGGGGGCCCACTCAGATGAGGTGGTAGGTTTTTAGTTAGAATGTAAGGAGCAGAGGATGAAGAAAGGATCGGTTGGGTAGATATGATTTTCTTAAGGATTTCGAACACCATGGCCCCACGGTGGGCGCCAAATTGTTTTGGTCATAAACTACACAAGTTCTAGTCAACCAAATTGAAGGAGAGGTTATGATGTTCAGAATATGTAATTGCAAATGATAAAGGAAGGTGACACAATCATTTACAAGAAAAGCCCTTGATCCTTGCTAGGATCTCCGGAGAAAAACTTTGGGAGGTGATAATGATCACCTACCTTGATGATTTTATTGATATAAAATGGTGATTACAATGAGTTCTTAGTAAAAATAAGTAAGCACTTTCGCAGTGTAAGCTTAGGTTCCACAACTGTGTGTTATGTGCATAATACAAGTGTCAATTTATAGTCTAAGCTAGCTAACAAAACGTCTGATATTTTCGGGATCCTCTATGACCAGCTTCACGAATGTTATTTGACCAAGTATTCCGGGTCTTTAGCATAGTTGAGATGATTCTTCATTGGGAATTGATCTTCCCTTGACTACTTCTGCACACGTGTTAGTTATAGACAAAATATGACCGTTATAAATATTAAAAATTATAACGGTAATTAGCCGGGATACTGAGGTAGCCGAGGATCCTGAATATCGTAAGGATCCTGGCCCTAACAACTAGCCTTTGGTAGTTTGCACCTGAATTTTTAAGACCAAATGGCATGGCAGTATAACAATAGATACCTGGTGGAGGTATGAATGTCATATTCTCTTGGTCAGATGGTTCCATCTTGATCTGTTGGAAATCCCGCTGATGCATCCATGAATGCTAATAATTCATGACCCGTTGTCGCGTTTATCATGGAGTCTATGTGTGCTAGAGTGAAAGGATCCTTGCGACAAGCCTTGTTAAGATCCGTGTAATCTACACACACTCTCCATTTACCATTCTTCTTTTGTACTACGACTACATTAGCTAGCCACCTTGGGAATTTCACCTCCTTGATCATGCCTGTTTTGAGAAGTTTTTCTACTTCTTCTGGTATAATTTGGTTTCTCTCTGGTGCGAATTCCTTCTCTTTTGGTGTATTGGTCTGAAACATGGATCAATGTTAAGTTTATGGGTTATTATATTTTTTTTCTATACCTGTCATTTCCTCATGCTTCCATGCTAACGTATTGCTTCTACCTTTGAGGAACTATATTATTTCATGTTCGATTTGTTCAGGCATTAAGGATCCGATGAGAATTTTGGCTTCAGGATCCTCAATGTTCAGGGACGCTTCTTTTATATCTTGTTCTCTTGTTTCCAGTACGTCTTGTGCCCGCTGCTTTATTTGTTATGCTTGTTGTGGTATCGTCGAGGCTTTCGTAGATGTTTTCTAGCATTCTTTGGATTCTTGTTGATCTTCTATGATCTTCAATTTTCCCCATAGGGTAGGCATCTTCACACCTTGATGATATGTCGATGGAACGACCTTCATTTCGTGGATCTATGGTCTACCTAGTATAACATTATAAGAGGATAACATTATAAGTACACAAAAACATTGTATAGAGTTTACCCCCTCTATGTAGATAGGTAGCTTTATCTCGCCGACGGTGTATTTGGTATCGCCACTGAATGCGATCAGCACTGAGGATCTTCTAATTATTTCAGACTCCGTGATGTTTATTCTTTTTAATGCGTCTGGGATTATAATATTAATTGAGGATCCTCAATCGAAAAGGATCCTTCTGACGAAATGGTTGGTGATGTAAATAGTGATCACGAATTCGTAATGGTGAAGATCCTGGATGTCTTGTCTATCCGCTTCGTTGAAGGCGATCTCCTTATCGTTTGTAATTGACGTGTTCTTATGTGGTTCTTTTTCTTTCTCTGTTTTTGACACCTTGGCGTGCCTCTTTGATACGGAATAAGAGGCACCACAAATGTTAGAACCTCCAAAGATCACATTGATTACCTTGGTGTCAGCAGGATGGGATCCTGGTCTGTCGTGGATGTTCTGAGGATCCTGATATTTCTCTTTGGATCTCTATTTTCTTCTTCCACGGATTTCTTTGAGGTATCCCGTGCCTCAGAGGTAGCTGATGTCCTTCCTGAGAGCTATGCAATCCTTTGTGATATGACCAAAGCTTTCATGGTATGCACACTGTTTGGACTTGTCTTTCCAAGTGGTGGATATTTCTCCTTTTCTTGGGCATCTTGCTTTTTCTCTAAGATCCTGCATGAATATTTCACCTGAAATATCCACAGAAAAGCAATAGTCAGTAATTTTAGGAAAGTATTCTTCCTCTACCTCCTCTTCAAGGACGTTAACCTTATGATGTTCATGTTTGGAATATTGTTTTGACTTATATGATATTTGGGACGAGGAGTCAGCCTTTCTATTAGGATGATCATAAGAACTTAGTGGGTTGCTCCTCTTTTGGATCTCCTTGTCTTCTTCGAGCCTTATGAACCTTAGTGCTCTAGTTTTTGGACATCACTCTAGTATTGTGGAACGAGACACGAGACTTCTTCTTTTGTGTGTTTTTCACCATCAACCAGGGGGCATGCGGTACGAGTGCATATGGTACGAGTGCGTGTGGATCCTTTGGGTAAGAGGTCATCAGCTCGATGTAGTATCGTATGGGTATGAGAGACACGACTTGTTGATTATCTTTTGTTCTTTGACATCGGACCCTACATCATATGGGTGCGGGGGGGTGTGTCTTCAAACTCATGCTTATATACCGATCATGCGTTGGGGGTTCCGACCATCATTCTAGTGTCACGGAACGAGACACGAGACTTCTCCTTCCATGTGTTCTCGATCATCAGTCAGGGGGCCACGCGGTATGAGTGTAGGTGGTATCACTACATATAGATCATTTGGGGCACCAGTCGTCAACTCGATGTAGTATTGTCATATGGGTTCGAGAGAAAGGACTTTCAGATTTTCGTATGTTCTTCGACATGGGACCCTGCATTGTTTTGGTGCGTGGGGCTACATCGTAAAACTCGAGGTTATATATGGATCATGCGCTTGGGGTTCCGGCCATCACTCTAGTGTCATGGTCGGAGACACAAGATTCTCCTTCCGTGTGTTCTCGATCATCAGCTAGGGGGCCATATGGTACAATTGCATGTGGTATGAGTGGATATGGATCCTTTTCGACAGCGATCCTCACCTCGATGTAGTATCATATTGGTCCGAGAGACACGACTTGCTGATTTTCTTTTGTCCTTGGACATGGGACCCTGCATCGTATGGGTACATGGGGATACGTATTCAAACTCGAGGTTATATATGAAGGGATTTTGTTGCATAAAATAAATAGTTTTTCACAAAAACCGGCAACGGAAGCTTTAAAATTTCATATAAATTTCGAGTGTGACAACAAAACAAACCATCAAGGATCCTTTTAAAGAGGTTAGAATGATATTATAAAAACAAGAGGGTGTTTAGAAAATACAAACTTTGTAGCCTTTGGACCCTCTTGGATTTGGGGTGTTGAAGTAGATGGCAAGAACAAGGAGCTTGATCTTCTCTATAAGTAATCCACCAACAAGAATAAGGTACCAAAATTGCTAGATTTATTCTTATACAACTTTTTTCTTTAAGGCTTAAGTGCTTAAACAATTAAGCACTAAAATAAAGACACAAAGTAAACACCAAAATCAAGCAATGTCTTCAAAAGAGGAAAGAGCTCCAAGCTCCTTAGTAGCTCACAGTTTTGAGAGAAAGAGAGGAGAAGTTTTAAACCAAAAACTTATGACTTCTTCATGCATAAGACCCTCTATTTATAACCTCATCCAAGCATGGCCTTTTGAATATTATATTCAAAAGTATGGGCTATAAAGAGAAGCATGGGCAACATTATGATGGAGGTTGAAAAGCATCCTCCATGCTCCTTACAACTTTCGGCCATATGGCCAAAATAATAAAATAATGCTCACTAGTCCTTTTAACCAGGTCGAGTAAGCCTTTGATTTAATCATGGTTAACCAAAGTGTCCAAAACTTTGTACATGACTTATTATATGATGCCTTATCATATAAAGACTATTTTTCTACTTCTTACAATATTCTTTTCATAGAACAGTAAGTTTTCTCTAATGAAATACGAGAGTTGAATTTATTTATTAATAACAAAATATATAATAAATATTCAATAAGTACCAACTTGATTAAGGTGTGACCCTATAGGATCATATGTCATTAGCAATGTCACTCAATAAAGATTCTTGGGCATATAGATCCAATAATCTCCCACTTGCACACGATTCTTTAAAGACTGACATAGACAGTAGCTGAAGTCTAGCAACAGGCTACTGTGTAACACTAGTCAAAATAGGTCAATAACAATCACATGTGATTATACCAATCATGTAATGTGATTTTGTTAAACTAGTAATGTGACAAACTTACTATGTAATTCATGATAAATTCTAATACAAGTATGAACTTTTATGATACAAGTCAAAGTATACGTCTATACGATTCCAAAAATATAGAGAACGTCTAAATCTGACTTCGCGTCAAGAAGTTATGATAAACCGAACACTATAAATCTCTATAATAAGAGGAATTTAAAATAGAATTATAATTAGCTATTGGAGTCTAAAAGCGATTTGTAGTACTCGTAAATACCTACGAGTGGATATAAAGAACGTCAAAAACGGAGTTCGTATGCAAAAGTTACGACCTTCCGAACATATAGCGATCAGAAACCCTAATTTGACTGAACTCACAACGTGAGCATAAAAACTCACGACGTGAGGAGTCAACATACACTAATCGAAGCTAGAAAACACGCGTTAAGGCTACGGGATGACTCATGGAAGTTCACGACGTGAACCTATCATGTTCACGACGTGAATGGCCCCTGAACACCCTATAAATAGCAAGTTCGGCTCATTCAATCCTTACACCAATTCTTTTCTCTCTCTCTCTCTCGTTTCTGAAGGCCATTTTCCTTCCCGAGCCCGACAACGACGAGCCTCTGACCGTTTAGATTCTATGGATCATGCTACTAGGGTGAGTTTCACGGCCCCACTTTTTAGTATTTTCGGGGGAAAATGCATGCTAAATATTGTATATACGTTAATATTATGTCTATATGATAGTATATTAGTATCAACGTAGATAGTTATATTAACCGGGGTATAGTTGTTTAAATATAATATTTTGAATATATATACAACTATTATCAACTTGTTAGCATGTTATTATACTAATGTAAATCTTGAGTTATACTTACGATTCTATATATATGTTGTGTGCGATATAGTTCCGAAGTTATATGCGGAAGTTCTATATGTTAATTTATAAAGTATGTTGCTATTATTGGTTTTATGTCAAGATAAAAGTTGGTATGCTATATGTTGTTATTGTTGGTTTTATGATAAAACCTGGTTTTACCTCAAGTTATAGCTATTATACTGCCTAAATATTATGAAATTAGGAGTAATGTTTAAAAGCATTGTCTAGTAACTTCGAGTTTTAGACACGAATATGCTTTGTTGTTAGATTTATAGGAAGCCGACAAAGTCTACATGAGCTACCTCATTCATCAACTAAGATTGGGAATCTTAGTGGAAATCCTCTAACCTGTAACCGTTAATCCTGTGTGAGCGAGGAAGTTGTGTATGGATCTATGTGGGTTAACGCCCCATCCGTGGTTGTTGGCTACAACCCAATCGTTTTTACGGTGGACTATAGATCTATGCCGGTTGACGACCCTACCCGTGGTTGCTAGCTACAACCCAACGGTCTGCGGGTGACGAACTGTCCTATTGATTGTTTTGGACCCGGCGTCGATGAAGCGTACGGGGGAAGTATTTACCTTGGTGGAATCCTTTATGGCACCAATGGTGGTTTTATTGTGGCACCAATGTAGGAACCATTGGTGGGATATCTTTTAATCAGAGGTTTGTATGTCTAGCAGCGGTTACAGACTCATGGTAGCACAACTTTAGAAGCATTATTGTCACACCCCCAAACCAAGGATGGCGGAAACGTCTGGGGGTGGCGGACTTCATGTATAGTATCATAACAACGTGTATATAACAGTGATCAAAGCAATACAACCAATCATAAATATAAAGGAAAAGAATTACATGGTTTCAAGTGTTACATATTTCAATGATTGATTACAACATGATATAAAAATAGTTGTTCAACGCCGTAGCGTTCCATCCTCAAAAGCTTGCGATTACCTGGTTTCGTTGATTCCCTGAGAATACAAGTTGTTTTGAAAAAGTGTCAACTATTAAGTTGGTGAGTTCATAAGCTTTTTAGATGAAGAGTTTGGAAACCGATCTTTGTTATGAATTGCGTGATACCAAGAAAAATCCAATATTTTCCTTACAAAAGTGATGTGTTGTCTTTAATTCCAAGACCGAAAGTGATTTTAAATCGATACTTATTAATATAAAAAATGATTTTAAATCGACATAAAACCCTTTTTGATTTGAGAAAATCCCTGTAAACTTTATGTGTTGTTAACTCCCTATGTGAGTCGCTATAACCATACTATGACTAATGAACCTGCCACGACGTTTCTTAGGCGTCGAAAAAGATAATGACTCTTGTCACTCCAGACCTGTCGGTCTAGCTGTTGCATGCAGCTCAGGTGTGGTTTGTCAAACCCAATATAGATCTATACACAACTATTACGTTCTCCCTACAAGAGACTCTGGTTATAACTACCAGGAATTTTAACCCGTACTCTAGGAGTACTAAGAGGAATGTCTCACAATTTACGTTAACAAGTTTACGTGTGGTGTGTGTGTCTAAAACCTTTTTCTGTGGGAATAAAACCTTCCGAACTGTGTTTGTTGTGTTAATGGAATCATAAACTATACCTATTATAGCTTATCAAAACATTTTGTAATGGTAGAAATCCTCTTTGTATATGATGTAACCTTTATAATGAGGTAAAAGACATGTAATATAACCAACATGTACTTATATATATGATAATACACACATTGCTCAGCAAGTTACAAGGTGTAAATGAGTTACTGACAATTTGCTAGTTTTATCTTTTCTGTTCCTGTTCTTGGAATGATTATAGAAAAATCATACGGAGTCGAAAATTGATTCCGTAAATTCTAAGGGTTTAAAAACTGTGTATAGTTTGTTCATAATTTTTATTATGATTTTCAGAAGTCTCTAACTGGTGTGAAAACTTTAATATTCACTGACTGGTCCAAATTCGTTTCTGAAATGATAGGCAGTTTTGTAAAAATCACCATAAATCGTAGAAAAATCGTATGGAGATGTGCAAGTATTCAATTTAAAGATATGAACCTTAAATAATTGCATATCAAACAGTTTTCAAAGATATTAAGTCTAATTTGGTCAAAACAGTCCGTGAATAGGACTCAACTTTTCTGATGAAAGCTGTTGTTTGAGTTTAGTTAAGTTGTTGGTGTTTTAACTTGTATTCCCCCCCTTAAAACTTAAGAAAAACATGAAAATATAGGGGTATGAACTCACCTTGAGTGATTTTAGTAGATGGATAAGGAAGAAAAGAAGTGTTCAACTCAAGAACACTTGGGAGATGCTTGAAGATTTGAAGATCTAACTATAATTATGATGATATTTGTGTAAGCAATCCATGATTTGGATGAAGGATAGTAGAATATCTAAGTGTAGGAGGAAGATACTTACCAAATGTGGAGGAAAAGCTCAAGACCAGCCTTTGAATCTCGAATTTTAGAGAGAGAAAGTGAAAGAGATGTGTTTGTTCTCCTTGAGAAAGAGTGAATAAAGTGGGAGGAGAGAGGAGATTTTCAGCTTTTGAGTATTGAATATTGCTGGAGAGGAGTGGTGAAAGGACAATGATTGACTAGGTATTGGTGAATAGTGACTGGGAATAGTCAAGGAGTGGGTATGGGAGGTAACTTGTGTCCTTGCCCAAAGGATAAGTCAACACTCCACCTAAATATCTCACCAAATAGATTTTATTCTTAGGCAAGGATTTCCCCCAAAAATATGATTAAAAATGAATATTTAGGGTCTCTTATATTAAATTATGAGTTTTGGTGAAAATCCCGCGTTAAAATCACGAAAAACGGGCTTAAAACGAAGATTGGGTCGAAAACCGGGAAGGAAATGGGAAAATCCGAAATTCAGGGTCGGAGGTTCGGTCCTAGCCATTAGAACCGAAAGTAGATGGGAACCGAGAGTAGGGTTCGGTCTTGAGCAGCTTGCATCTCGGAACCGAAGGTTGTATTCTGTCACACCCCAAAACCAAGAACGGCGGAAACGTTCGGGGGCGGAGGACGTCATGTACAGTATCACAACAATGAATAGTAGTAAACAAGCAACAACATCATCCATTGCATTAATAATATAATTTTAATACAAGTGTGTCTTGTCAAGTTTAATAGACACCAAAATATAAATCAAAATGAAAGATGAGTCTTGAACGAGCTCCATCTTCTCAAAACCTGGCTCCGGTACCTGTCTACTAGTGACCTGAGGATACAAGTTATTTTGAAAGAGAGTATCAGCTTTAAAGCTGGTGAGAACATAAGTATTTTAGTGTCTGTATTTGTATGAAAGTACTTGTAAGTATGAGATGTGTAAGTATGCAAAAGTTTGTGAATGTTTGAAAAAGGTTTGACTCTCCTAGAAAACCCTATGTTTCCTACTAAAAGTAGCCTTCTACCAAGGCATCTAGTATCTGTGTGTGTCTCTTGTAAGAGTGTGTATTTTCCCAAATCTGACTATCATTAACCAAAAATATAGTTTTTACATTACTGTATATTGTGTGAAGATCACAAAGTGAATGCAATGGGAAAATGAAATAGTACTGTAGTATTGTATTAATTAACTACTTCTGTACTAACTACCTTAATCCAATTGTAATTTAAAGTACGATGTGATCGGCCTGTACCCTGCTACCGACTCTAGAAAAACGACGATGTAAGACGTTGTAAGAAATGATGTTTGGCACCCGTACACTTGCAAGTCCCACTGTAGCGAGCAGCGAAGTGTAGGATAGTCAATCCAGTATAGATCTATACACAAACTCATACGCTCCCCACTTAAAGAGATTCTGGATACAAAAACGGTCATGACAGGTAGTGCCATGCCCCGTTACGTGGCTCACATAACTGTAGTAATGTCCTAGTATATGTATGTGCTAGCTGTATTGTGTGTTCTCTCTCTGTCTAGCATGTATGTATGTTCTCTCTGTATAGTATTGTATGTTCTCTCTGTATGGTATTGTATGTTCTCTCTGTATGGTATTGTTTGTTTCTCATCATAGTATTCTCTATCTGTATGTTATTGACTCATGTATGAACTGACTCATTGTATGTTTCACTGTTCTAGTAATAGTATTAGTATCTCCCTAAACTATACCTATTATAGTTTACTAGTAATATGATTTGTATGTATGAACATGACTGTATATCCTTGCTACCCAAGGGTATTGAATAGAAAGAAGGAACTTTTATATCTATATACATATACATGATATATAACTAGGATTCAAACGACCTTCAGACAAATAACCGATACCCTAAGTCCACAACCAAACGAGGAACAGGAGGTAAGGTGAGTTATCAGTCCTAAGTCCTTTCAATCCTACTTATATAACTATATCTATAAAGATATACATTTAACAAAATATAAGTGTAAAAGAGTTTAAGTAAAAGCATTTGGTATGTAAAAGAGTTTGTAAAACAGTTTGAAGAGTAGTTTGTTTGATAACACAGTTTGAAAGTAAGAAATCCACTTGTTTGGTAGTTATTAATCACATGTGATTGATATAATAACTATAAAAGAACAACTTGTATCCCCCCCCATAAAAGCATTTAAATCATTTAAAAGATTGATTAAGGGGTATGAACTCACCTGTAGTGAGTGGTTTGGATGAACGGATGTTATAGGATGCTAAGTGTCAAGTAAAGACTTGAACATACACAAGGATCCTAGTTAACATATAATAACACATATATGTATTCAGTTAGTCATTTAACAACTAATTAACCAAGTTAAGGCATCCTAAGACATGTAAAACACTTGATTTAAGTGCTATAAGTACTAAGGATTGCATCTAAGGGTTGTAGGACCTTGCATTTGAGTTTAGGGTTCAAGGGGACACTCTTTTGGAGTTTAGGTTTTTATGACCAACTCCTTTGGTGTTTACGGTCGTAAACCCATGAGTTTACGGCCGTAAACTCATGGTACTTCTACCATTTTGTGTTTTGAAGCCTTTCAAGTCATAAGGAAGCATCCTACTTCAAGTATAAGCCTTAGGAAGTGTTTGGGGCACCATTTCACTCCTTTGTGGAGTTTACGGTCCATGGACCATTTCTCCTTGGGTTTACGGCCGTAAACCCATATGGTTTATGGTCTTTTTGATGTTTTAAGTCCGAAGCACATCAAGGATGGGATCTAAACTAGTATACAAGGCTTGGTAACGGACTAGGGCACACTTTGGCCCCTTCATTAGGGTTTACGGTCCAAGAACATCTTGGACCGTAAACACCTTTGATCTTGAGTTCCTTTGTGTTTTCTAGGTGTTTTAAGAAGTGTAACAAGCCTTATAACAAGCCAAGGTAAGAGTACTTACTATGTAGAAGCTTGAAAGGGTGTTAAAAGTCCAAAAACACTAGTGTGTGTTCTTGGTGTTCTTAGTGGAATTTGAAGATCTACACATATGGAATGATTTCACGGATGGAATCATGTGAGATCACTAGATTAAGTAAGATATCAACTTTTTAGGGTAAGAAACACTTACATCGTTGAAGATCAAGAAGGAAAATCGGATGCTACTTGAGAGGATTTGAGTTTCTAGTTCTTGAAAATGTGAAAAAGTGAATAAAATGGCTAAGTGCCATATTTATACCTCTTGGGGTTTACGGCCGTAAACACCATGTTTAGGCCGTAAACTCCAAACTCTTGGAGTTTTGGGACTTTATTGTTGCACAATAATCCCTAGGGCATCCTCTCTCCTGTTATCTCCTGAAGTACTAGGCTTTAGAACACTCAAATTGACTATACACAGCTCAAAAGTTAGTAGAAACTGTCCTGACTTCTATTGAAGTGAATGGTTGTACATAATAGAAATTTCGGGTTGTCACATCATCCCCCAGTTAGATGGAATTTCATCCCGAAATTAGAGTTTAAGCAAATAAGTAGTTACAAATAATTAAGTAAAAAGACGAGGATATTCCAGTTTCATCTGATCCTCTAACTCCCAAGTGAATTCAGGTCCTCGCTTGGCACTCCAGCGAACCTTCACTATCGGGATACGACTTTGTTTCGTTTGCTTGACCTCTCGGTCCATGATCTCTACAGGTTCTTCCACGAAGTTGAGGCTCTCCTTGATCTCGATCTCGTCGAGTGGGGTTACAAGAGTCTCGTCGGACAGACACTTTTTCAAGTTCGAGACGTGGAAAGTAGAATGTACGTTACTGAGTTTGCGCGGTAAGTTAAGTTTGTAAGATACAGGGCCGATTCTGGCGAGAATCTCGAAAGGCCCTATGTATCTTGGATTTAGCTTTCCACGCTTTCCAAAGCGTATTAAGCCCTTCCAGGGTGAGACCTTCAATAGAACACGGTCGCCCACCTGAAATTCCAACGGTTTCCTTCGTTTATCAGCGTAGCTTTTCTGTCGGTCTCTAGAGGCTTTCAATCGTTCACGAATCTGAATGATCTTCTCTGTCGTTTCCCGAATGATCTCTGGACCTGTGAGAGTGCTGTCAGGAGCTCGTCCTTTAGCTAACTGGGTATCACCCACCTCAGCCCAGCACAGAGGGGATCTATACTTTCGGCCATAGAGGGCCTCGAATGGAGCAGCCTTTATGCTCGTGTGATAACTGTTGTTGTAAGAAAATTCGACAAGGGGTAGATGAGTATCCCATGCTTTTCCAAAGTCGATCACACAGGCTCGCAACATTTATTCCAAGGTTTGGATAATCCTCTCACTGTGTCCGTTGGTCTGTAGATGGTAGGTTGTACTCATGTCCAGCCTATTCCTAAGGAACTTTGTAGCGACTGCCAGAACCTCGAAGTGAACCTACTATCTCTGTACGAGATAATGGATATGGGAACACCATTCAGTCGTACAATCTCCCGTATTTAAGTTCTTGTAAGCTTCTCCATCTTGTCTGTTTCTTTGATAGGCAGGAAGTGTGCGGACTTGGTCAATCTATCGACAATGACCCATATGGTATCACGTCCACCCGTTGTCTTGGGAAACTTGGTTATGAAGTCCTTGCTGAGCCGTTCATTAAGTTTACAGGACAGTCCTTGCATCTCTACAGGTGCTATACGATAGGGCGATTAGGCTACTGGAGTAGTCCCTGGAACTAAGTCGATTTTGAACTCGTCTTGACGTTGCGGAGGAAATCCTGGGAGTTTTATGTTCTTTTTGAATCTATTGTCTCGATTGGTGGGAAAAGCATCTGATTGGATTCTAAGTTTATCCTCATGGCAGTACGATCACTCGTAGTCTTGGACAGTCTCCGTCCTAAAGTTCATATCAGAAGTCATATTTGGTTCATCAATCACAGCTTCGTGTATACGAGTCGTATATAATTAAGACTGAAAAGGCAGTCGAATAAATGATTCTTCCTTAAGCTCACATCCAAACAAGGAAAAGAAGTTAAAGCGGTATCATCATTTCTAAGCCTTTAGAACCTTGATTATATACCACCCTTGCGTATACCTTCTCCAACGATAGATCAACCTTATGGATCTTCGGGTTGAACTCGACGTACTGTACGAGTGGTACTCCGGGGAGTTTTGCTGAAGTGACTTCGGGAAGGACACTAGACATAAGGTACTCTCTGCATGAGTACCTCAGAGTTCTGGAATGATGGCTTCGCTAGAAAGGCGATTTCGGAGAAAAGAATTTATGCATGAAACTGGCATTGTGAGGATCGAATTTACTCAAGTTAAATGATAATGTCGGACTACTCGGAATAAAAGGGCGTTAGACTAGATCATAAGGTGTTACAAGACATAACGGTGCAACTTTTACAGTGTTTAAGTGCCTTAGTTTTATCTATAAGACTACTGCGGCGAACAGGAATACTACAAAAAGCAAGTATACGCAGCACGAGAGTCCCTTGACTGAAGGGGTTTTGCAAAAAGATAAGACTCAAGTTGCACTTGTTTTTAACAGTTTATAAGTCTACTAAAACGACACGCCCTAATATTTCAACGTGGGTCCAGAGTAGTTTCTCCTGCAGCTATGATCCTTAGTATCTTCCCGTCTGCGCCAGAGTTCTTCTTTATTGGACAATCCTTCTTAAGATGTCCTATCTCACCATACAAATGACATATCTGGCTTGCACCCGCATCGGTGGTGGAAATGATGTGTCGGGTCAGAGTTATGTGGACACGGTTGCTTTCGCTGCTCCTCCTTTTCGAACAATTCCTCTTAAGGTGTCCGATTTCACCGCAACCATAGTAAGCCTGGTTGGCTCCGATGTCAAGGACTTGAGTGAGGGGTCGTGCCGGTGCTCCACAGCTATGAGCATGGTGCCCTACTTCGTGGCAATTGCAGCATTGCATTTCATTGCAAGTCCCATTATGATGAAAGCTACACTTGTCACACTTCGGAAGTTTTCCCTCGTATGGTCTGATCGGTGCTGGGATGGCAGGGGTTGCCACTTGTTGCTGTTTCATGGCAAGTCTTTGGGATCGTTTGCGCTCCTTTTGGTCTTGGCGCTTTCGTTTCCTTCTCTCGGTTTTTCGGCTTTGCAAGTCTGTGACTGTTATCATTTGTTGGTTTCCCGGATTGATACAACGATCCGAATTATCAACCCCCTTGCCAGTCTTGCTTGCGTTGTTAGCGTTGAGGTTTGCAAGGACGGTTGTCACGGCAGCTGATACCGCTGCTTGGAAGGTAGCGACGTCGATATGAAGGATAGCGGTTACGTTGCTCGGCGGATTATTTCTGGGTGACGACATGATTCTGTTAAGCAAAAGAAAACGAGTTCGTGAGTGATTATGGTCGGCCCTAGATGTATTCTATTTAATCATGTAATCGTAAAGTTTTTGTTTTGCTAAACTGTTCTAGATGGTTTGACCTACATCCCTATGATGCAGAACTAGAAAAGAGTTGAAGTAAGTTCGTAGAATGTTTACTAGATAATTGCTATTTCGCATTAGACTATCATTGGTTGGTGGATAACCGGATCCAATTTTTTTTGACAAGAATTTGAAAGAAATCATTGAGCTAATTCACCACCGCTCAATAATTTGACGAAGAAAGTGTTTATATAGGATTCTAATGATAACAAAACGGAAGCATTTGAACAATGATTGGCACAAAATTTGCCGACTCTCAATATCATTGATATTTATGGTGTAATACGTTTGGGAAAAATGACTTTGGTGTAGGTTTTACATCATGTCCGAAGTAGCAAAAGTTTTGACGGCATACTGGCCTACTTAGAGAGTACTTACAGTACAAAGTTAGTTACTTAGAAAAGTGGTACTTAGAGCATAGATAGGAAGACTATTCTTTCAACTAGGGAAAGAAAGGTAGAACATCTCCTACTGGTGATGGTTATCCCTTGGGTGAACCCTTAGTTCAGCCAGCTGACGCTCCATATCAAGTAGGTACCTTTCGTACACCCTTTGGCGTACTCGGAGCTCTATGACTTCGGCTCGAGTTTTAGCTAGCTCTTGCTGCAGGGTCTCATGATCTACTCTAGATCTCTCACGAGCATCTTCTAGACGAATGGTGCGGATTGTATGCATTCTCGCATTGGCGTCAACTTTCGTGATTCGATGGAGAGCTGTCCTGCCTTGAATCTCATTTCTGGCCACTCTGCGGACCAGGATTGGCAAGACTCTGTCTGCCGAGCCCCCTTCGCTTAGGTCATAAAAGCTTCGGTCTCCATTGAATGGCATGGTCTGATCCTGCCCTTGGCTCCATGTTTCCAAGCTTTCTACCCATGGAGGTGTCGGGCCTTGAAAAGCCGGACGAGGGTTAGGATTTGGGACAGGAGCCATCGGGGGTAGGTTCTCAACTTCAGGCTCGGAGTTAGAACCATCTGCAAAGCCTTCAGCATGGTGACCATCCACAGGGATTGGGTGATCATTTTCTGGCTCGGCTTCAAACCCTCCTTCATTACCTTGGTTAGGGAAGTACAAGTTGTCGTGGGGATGGAACCCAGCCATATTATCTACGCGAGAAAAGGGATATAAGAAATAAGCACGTAAGTAATTTATAGTAACACAAAATACCCCTATAGTATTTTAGATTTATGTTCTGTTCTATGGTTTTCATTGTGGTAGTGTTGGTAAGTTTTTAGACTTGTTGCAATCTCACAACTACACTTAGGCACATGCTAGTCAATCCTCGGATAATATAGTTGATCAGGCTATATCTTCCCAGTTTTGACTATATGTCTCTAAGTCTACTTGTGCTGCCCAACAATCGTAATACTTTTGTTCTGTCCTAGTGACACTGATTTTAGTATGAATGCAGGCATGTATACTTAATTAAATATTTTATTATTTAAAAGTATAAACTCTTGGTCAGAGTATTTTAATCCCATTGTATTTATAGTCTGTATATCTTTTATGGGTTGATATACTCAATTCACTATAAACAATGCTCTGATACCAATCTGTCACACCCCAAAACCAAGAACGGCGGAAACGTTCGGGGGCGGAGGACGTCATGTACAGTATCACAACAATGAATAGTAGTAAACAAGCAACAACATCATCCATTGCATTAATAATATATTTTTAATACAAGTGTGTATTGTCAAGTTTAATAGACACAAAAATATAAATCAAAATGAAAGATGAGTCTTGAACGAGCTCCATCTTCTCAAAACCTGGCTCCGGTACCTGTCTACTAGTGACCTGAGGATACAAGTTATTTTAAAAGAGAGTATCAGCTTTAAAGCTGGTGAGAACATAAGTATTTTAGTGTCTGTATTTGTATGAAAGTACTTGTAAGTATGAGATGTGTAAGTATGCAAAAGTTTATGAATGTTTGAAAAAGGTTTGACTCTCCTAGAAAACCCTATGTTTCCTACTAAAAGTAGCCTTCTACCAAGGCATCTAGTATATGTGTGTGTCTCTTGTTAGAGTGTGTATTTTCCCAAATCTGACTATCATTAACCAAAAATATAGTTTTTACATTACTGTATATTGTGTAAAGATCACAAAGTGAATGCAATGGGAAAATGAAATAGTACTGTAGTATTGTATTAAGTAACTACTGTTGTACTAACTACCTTAATCCAATTGTAATTTAAAGTACCATGTGATCGGCCTGTACCCTGCTACCGACTCTAGAAAAACGACGATGTAAGACGTTGTAAGAAATGACGTTTGGCACCCGTAGACTTGCAAGTCCCACTGTAGCGAGCAGCGAGGTGTAGGATAGTCAATCCAGTATAGATCTATACACAAACTCATACGCTCCCCACTTAAGGAGATTCTGGATACAAAAACGGTCATGAACGGATGTTATAGGATGCTAAGTGTCAAGTGAAGACTTGAACACACACAAGGATCCTAGTTAACATATAATAACACATATATGTATTCAATTAGTCATTTAACAACTAATTAACCAAGTTAAGGCATCCTAAGACATGTAAAACACTTGATTTAAGTGCTATAAGTACTAAGGATTTCATCTAAGGGTTGTAGGACCTTGCATTTGAGTTTAGGGTTCAAGGGGGCACGCTTTTGGAGTTTACGTTTTTATGACCAACTCCTTTGGAGTTTACGGTCGTAAACCCATGAGTTTACGGCCGTAAACTCATGGTACTTCAACCATTTTGTGTTTTGAAGCCTTTCAAGTCATAAGGAAGCATCCTACTTCAAGTATAAGCCTTAGGAAGTGTTTGGGGCACCATTTCACTCCTTTGTGGAGTTTACGGTCCATGGACCATTTCTCCTTGGGTTTATGGCCGTAAACCCATATGGTTTATGGTCTTTTTGATGTTTTAAGTCCTAAGCACATCAAGGATGAGATCTACACTAGTATACAAGGCTTGGTAAGGGACTAGGGCACACTTTGGCCCCTTCATTAGGGTTTACGGTCCAAGAACATCTTGGACCGTAAACACCTTTGATCTTGAGTTCCTTTGTGTTTTCTAGGTGTTTTAAGAAGTGTAACAAGCCTTATAACAAGCCAAGGTAAGAGTACTTACTATGTAGAAGCTTGAAAGGGTGTTAAAAGTCCAAAAACACTAGTATGTGTTCTTGGTGTTCTTGGTGGAATTTGAAGATCTACACATATGGAATGATTTCACGGATGGAATCATGTGAGATCACTAGATTAAGTAAGATATCAACTTTTTAGGGTAAGAAACACTTACATCGTTGAAGATCAAGAAGGAAAATCGGATGCTACTTGAGAGGATTTGAGTTTCTAGTTCTTGAAAATGTGAAAAAGTGAATAAAATGGCTAAGTGCCATATTTATACCTCTTGGGGTTTACGGCCGTAAACACCATGTTTAGGCCATAAACTCCAAACTCTTGGAGTTTTGGGACTTTATTGTTGCACAATAAACCCTAGGGCATCCTCTCTCCTGTTATCTCCTGAAGTACTAGGCTTTAGAACACTCAAACTGACTCTACACAGCTCAAAAGTTAGTAGAAACTGTCCTGACTTCTATTGAAGTGAATGGTTGTACAGAATAGAAATTTCGGGTTGTCACATCATCCCCCAGTTAGAAGGAATTTCGTCCCGAAATTAGAGTTTAAGCAAATAAGTAGTTACAAGGTCTCTAGTTCGAGTTCTCCTGATTTGCGTAGACAGGAATGGATGGTTTGTCATTGCCAATGACCTTACTTGGCAGCACGAGTATTCCTTTCTGTACAAGGTATTGGCCACCTTATTGGCCTTTCTCAGATAATGGCGAATCTAGTAGTACTTGTCGCTTAGTAGTTCTACCCATCGTCCTTGAATCAGGCAAAGTTCTTTTCGGTCGAGAATGTACAAAATGCTCTTATGACCGATGAAAACTTGTGCATCTTTGCGTCGTAGGGATGACGCTTCCAATCTTCTGGGGTGGACACCACTGTTCCTAGTTATGGGTCACGTGTGGTCTCGCCGACTACGTACGCTTTTAGCCGTCTTGAGGTATTGGTAATGACTCCTGATCATTGCGTAGGGCCTGCTTTTGTATTTGGAGGGCGGTTTCTTGCTTCTCTCTCTATGTGATTTTTAATTCTTGTTTGTCGTTCCAGCGGATTTTCACCATCTTGTCTGCTGTTTAGGTCGGTAGGGAACGTATGGGTTTGGTTTATGCGACTAGATTAAATCGAATGGTAGAACATCCACTCGCTCTTCTGGGTAGCCTTATCTCGAAGTTCATGGTAGGACTCATTCCTGGTCCATCTATCATTAACTCGTGCGTATAGGTCGTATGTAATTGAGTTTGGTAAAATAGTCGGATGGCGTGGTACTCCTCTCTTTAGTACTTCGAGGTTCCGTAACGAGAGATGACCCGGAGGTCCGTGTCGGATTTGTGCTTATGAGAGACGAGGGTTTCGATATTCAGGAGTTTAGGTGAGGGGTCTTTCCGTAGCACATTTAATTGGGAAGGTGAGGACTGAACCAATCCAAATCGAATGACGTTATCGAAACTTCCTAGTAAAACATGTGTTAAGTTGTATTCGAATGAAATGTTTGTTAGGGAGATAGAGCATCCTTCGCCCCTTGTTAGTACATTCTGTGTTGGTCGGTGTTATTATTACTGCAGATGATTCGCATTGCAGCAACTAGTACTGGTAGTACACGTGTTCTGATAGTTAGCGATGATACTTCATATTATGATCCCTAACAGGCCTCTAGATGCTCGCTCGATGCACATAAGTGTTTTGATTGAATTGAACGAGAGAGTATTTCAACTACTTTTAAAAGACGATAATCTTAGCAACATTCCACGTACATTACAGACATATGGTACTTAAATGTTTTTGTGTTGAAACGTTACAAAAGTCCTAATGAGTTTCCTCGTTGCTTCCGTTGGGTCAGTTGTCACACTTCTTTTACTCCTCCGTCATTCTTCTCGGTTGGACAGTCTCTCTTGAAGTGTCCCGTTTCACCACATAGGAAGCATACTGGACTTACACCAGTATTGGTGGTTGAAGCGATGTGCTGGGTTAGGGTCCTACAGAAGCGGACGGTATGTCCTTTCCTGTTGCAGTTGATACAGTGTAGAATCCGGCAAGCTCCTGTGTGATGGTAGTTACACTTTGGAAGTGTCCCCATATATTGTCTGTCTGGTGCTTGAGTGGAAGATGTTGTGGCTGATGTCGAGGCATGAGTTGCGACTTCTATCGTAATTATAGGAGCAGCCACGGATCGCTGTCCTTTAGTGAGTTTTTGAGATGGGTTACACTGCTTTTTGTCCCAAAACTTCTGTTTCTTACTCTTAGGTTTGTGGTCTGAGGCATTTTCGTTGGTAGTCGCCCGCTGGTGTTCTTGATTGTTATCGCGGTTAGTATTTTCGAAGCCATCTTCGCGCCCGCTGGCGCGATTAGCATTGAGTTGGGCCATGACGGCTGCCACGTCTGCCGTGACTGCAGCTTAAAAAGTAGCAAAGTCTATCTGCAGGGTTGGTGCCTTGCTAGTTGGTTGGTTACCTCTTGGTGAAGACATAATTCTGTTTCATGATGAAAAATGACTTCGTGAGTGGGGATGATTACCTCAAGTGCATTCTTACAATTTATATTCACATATATAAATTTCGCACATTGTTGTACTACTCTTAGTGTTTCTGCTAAACACTCCTGAGATGGAGTTATGGAAATGGGTAGAAGTAGGTCTTGTACGAATGCTAAATTTACCCATCCTAGTTACTATCTTTGCCCAAACACTCTTAGCTGAGGAGTTCTGATGGAATCCGGTGTATTAGTGCTGGTATGATCCCACCTTATAGGTCTATGAAGAAGGCACCTTTCAACCAAAATGTTTTAAAGGTGAGACGATAATGAGACGTTAGAAAGGGCTATGCGTCGTGGGTTATCCAACTAAGTTTATCTTAGTTCTAAGTGTATTGTATTTCGATTTTTATGGTGCTCTGAAAGCAATTCCTAATGAAAGTCTATAATAAACCCATGTATTTTTTTAGTCGTTCTGTATCCAAGTGAAACCTTGTAATTTGATCCAAGCTAGGTCCTTCTTACGACCACTTGATGTATGCTTAGTGGTATGATTAAGACTTAATAGACCCTTGAGTCTAATGGGCCTGCCGTAAGCCCATTTTGTTGATATGATTCTAGTAATCTTAGTTTCAGAGAAAATTTTTGACCTCGATGCAGGTCTACACTAACTCATTGTAAGGAAAAGTTTTGACAGTAAATAAATCCCCCGATTAGAATAACCACTTAAATCGCAGGGTTGAGCTTACACATAGAATAGAGTAGCACTAACGCATACTCATGAACCTAATCTACAAGGTCTTGTGAGCAGTATGAACTCTACTCACGACGATCCGTTCCATGCGATGCCTGAGACAAAGTCGATGCACCTTGCAGCTCTTCCAATCGACGCTTGGCAACAACCATTCTCTCTTCGAGTGTCGTGCGTCTACCCTGTTTCTCTTTTGCCTCCGCCCGAGCGGCGATAAGGTTCTTAAGAAGTTGGTCTCTGGGATAGCAGTCTCTTTCCATGTCTCGGGTACGTGAGATGGTGGTGTCTGTAGTAGCGCGCAGTTTTCGTACTCGATTTGCAGTCCCCCTGTTTTAATCCCCGATGTTCGCGATCTGCCGGGTCTTCGGCGGGAGGGCTCTGTCAGTCGGTCCCCCGTGGTTGAGGTCATAGCAACTTCGTTGGTCTCCAAATGGTGATCGCTGTCGTTGCTGTCGATTCCAACCCTTGATCACGGTTGGCCAACGGGGCATAGGTCCGATGTAGTCGAAGCGGTTTGTGGGAACCTTGGCTATGTACGGAGGGTTGATCACCTCCGGTTCCTCTTCTGATTCTTCCTCGTCTTCATCTTCAATCGTCATTATTTGGATTTCCTCATCTTCAGATTCTTCTTCCTCGTTTTCCTCGGATTCTTCATCGGGGTCTTCTTCGGTTTCTTCTCCTAACCGTCCACCATTTCCTTGGTTGGGAAAGTAGGAGTCGCTTGGTAAGTAGAATCTTGCCATGTTATACGTGCGAGAATAGGAGGGGTAGGAAGCATATATTAGTCGTATCCCTAAAAATACTTCTAGGGGTTTGATCCTTATTAGTTACTTCTATAATGACATAGTGCATACTAATTACATATAACAAAGATATGATAGACCTTCGAATAAGTGATCCTACCCTAGGTCCACATCCAAACAAGGAAAAGGAAGTAAGGCAATGACCACAGATTCTAAGTCTATGATCTCTAAGTTAGATATAACTTTAGACTATCCACTTAGTGACTATAGACCTATTAATAAGGATCTGTTTAGTTTTCACAAAAATTACAGTAGCACAAAATACTCCTATAGTATTTTAAATGTTATGTTTGGTTCTTAACGATCTTCTTGTTTGGGAAGTTTTTAGGCTTGTTGCTCACTACGACCATACCCCTGCATACATTAGTCACACCTCGGATAAATATAGTTGATCAGGCTATATTCATCCCAAGTCTGATTACATATCCCAAGTTCTACTCGTAGTGTCCAACTCCTCGTTTTACTTTTGTATTGTCCTAGATACGATACTATACTAGTATGTATGTATGTACTCATACTTTTAACAAGAAACTATTTCATTTCTAAAAGTATAATTGTTTTGGAATTGTTAAATCAGAGACTTTTAGTCCCAATGTATTTATAGTTTGTATATCTTATGTGGTTCGATATACTTAGTTCACTATAAACAATACTCTGATACCAATCTGTCACACCCCCAAACCAAGGATGGCGGAAACGTCCGGGGGTGGCGGACTTTATGTATAGTATCATAACAACGTGTATAACAGTGATCAAAGCAATACAACCAATCATAAATATAAAGGAAAAGAATTACATGGTTTCAAGTGTTACATATTTCAATGATTGATTACAACATGATATAAAAATAGTTGTTCAACGCCGTAGCGTTCCATCCTCAAAAGCTTGCGATTACCTGGTTTCGTTGATTCCCTAAGAATACAAGTAGTTTTGAAAAAGTGTCAACAATTAAGTTGGTGAGTTCATAAGCTTTTTAGATGAAGAGTTTGGAAACCGATCTTTGTTATGAATTGCGTGATACCAAGAAAAATCCAATATTTTCCTTACAAAAGTGATGTGTTGTCTTTAATTCCAAGACCGAAAGTGTATAGTACTATCCATACTTATTAATATAAAAAGTGATTTTAAATCGACATAAAACCCTTTTTGATTTGAGAAAATCCCCGTAAACTTTATGTGTTGTTAACTCCCTATGTGAGTCGCTATAACTATACTATGACTAATGAACCTACCACGACGTTTCTCAAGCGTCGAAAAAGATAACGACACTTGTCACCCCAGACCTGTCGGTATAGCTGTTGCATGCAGCTCAGGTGTGGTTTTTCAAACCCAATATAGATCTATACACAACTATCACGTTCTCCCTACAAGAGACTCTGGTTATAACTACCAGGAATTTTAACCCGTACTCTAGGAGTACTAAGAGGAATGTCTCACAATTTACGTTAACAAGTTTACGTGTGGTGTGTGTGTGTCTAAAACCTTTTTCCGTGGGAATAAAACCTTCCGAACTGTGTTTGTTGTGTTAATGGAATCATAAACTATACCTATTATAGCTTATCAAAACATTTTGTAATGGTAGAAATCCTCTTTGTATATGATGTAACCTTTATAATGAGGTAAAAGACATGTAATATAACCAACATGTACTTATATATATATATATAATAATACACACATTGCTCAGCAAGTTACAAGGTGTAAATGAGTTACTGACAATTTGCTAGTTTTATCTTTTCTGTTCCTGTTCTTGGAATGATTATAGAAAACTCATACGGAGTCGAAAACTGATTCTGTAAATTCTAAGGGTTTAAAAAATGTGTCTAGTTTGTTCATAATTTTTATTATGATTTTTAGAAGTCTCTAACTGGTGTGAAAACGTTAATATTCACTGACTGGTCCAAATTCGTTTCTGAAATGATAGACAGTTTTGTAAAAATCACCATAAATCGTAGAAAAATCGTATGGAGATGTGCAAGTTGTCATTTTAAAGGTATGAACCTTAGCTAATTGCATATCAAACAGTTTTGAAAGATATTAAGTCTAAATTGGTCAAAACAGTCCGTGCATAGGACTCAACTTTTCTGATGAAAGCTGTTGTTTGAGTTTAGTTAAGTTGTTGGTGTTTTAACTTGTATTCCCCCCCCCCCCCCCTTAAAACTTAAGAAAAACATGAAAAGATAGGGGTATGAACTTACCTTGAGTGATTTCAGTAGATGGATGAGGAAGAAAAGAAGTGTTCAACTCAAGAACACTTGGGAGATGCTTGAAGATTTGAAGATCTAACTATAATTATGACGATATTTGTGTAAGCAATCCATGATTTGGATGAAGGATAGTAGAATATTTAAGTGTAGGAGGGAGATACTTACCAAATGTGGAGGAAAAGCTCAAGACCAGCCTTTGAATCTCGAATTTTAGAGAGAGAAAGTGAAAGAGATGTGTTTGTTCTCCTTGAGAAAGAGTGAATAAAGTGGGAGGAGAGAGGAGATTTTCAGCTTTTGAGTATTGAATCTTGCTGGAGAGGGGTGGTGAAAGGACAATGATTGACTAGGTATGGGTGAATAGTGACTGGGAATAATCAAGGAGTGGGTATGGGAGGTAACTTGTGTCCTTGCCCAAAGGATAAGTCAACACTCCACCTAAATATCTCACCAAATAGATTTTATTCTTAGGCAAGGATTTCCCACAAAAATATGATTAAAAATGAATATTTAGGGTCTCTTATATTAAATTACGAGTTTTGGTGAAAATCCCGCGTTAAAATCACGAAAAACGGGCTTAAAACGAAGATTGGATCAAAAACCGGGAAGGAAATGGGAAAATCCAAAATTCAGGGTCGGAGGTTCGGTCCTAGCCATTAGAACCGAAAGTAGATGGGAACCGAGAGTAGGGTTCGGTCTTGAGCAGCTTGCATCTCGGAACTGAAGGTTGTATTCTCGGACCGAAGGTTGTATCTCGGACCGAAAGTTGTATCTCGGACCGAAGGTCTCTTAGCAGGTTCGGTTCAGGAAGGTGGTTTCGGTTCTCAAGAGGTTTCAGTTCCTTAAGGGAGGTTCGGTTCCTAAGAGGGTTCGGCTCCTTAAGAGGATTCGGCTCCTTAAGAGGTTTCGGCTCCTGTAAGAGGTTTCGGCTCCTTAAAGCTGTTTTTCGCGTAAACTTTTGAAGCATTATACTTTGTCGAGATATACAAGTATGTCTAGCAGCGGTTACGGACTCATGGTAGCACAACTTTAGAAGCATTATACTTTGTCGATATACAAGTATGAGTGTTAAGTATAAGTTTCCCAAAGACGTATACTCTAAGTACAAGGAACTTGTAGGTATACTACTTGCTCATTAAGTAGACAATTATACCTAGCACACTTACTCGTATAGAATTGAAATAGATTTATACGTACTGGTTTTACTCGTATAGAATTTAAATAGATTTATGCGTAGCGGTTTTACTCGTATAGAATTGAAATAGATTTATATGTAGCGGTTTTACTCGTATAGAATTGAAATAAGATTTATATGTAGCAACCTTATTTTGTATGGGATTACATTCATTTATTCATAATATGTGAAACTTATAGGTATATCACTTATTTAATAAGTAAACCATTATACCTAATATATATACTAAATGTTGGAAAGTCAAAATGATACTTTCAAAACTAAACTTTTGAACTTAGAAAAAGTATTATTTTCATATGGAGTCAAAACCTGTGAACTCACCAACTTTATGTTGACGTATTTTAAAATGCATGTGTTTTCAAGAAGTTGATAACTATGATACAAGAAATGACCTTACACTGCCCGGTGTTTCCGCCGACGGTCGGGGTGTGACATATTGGTATCAGAGCCAGGTTAACTATAGTGAATTAGTACTTTCTTAGGAAAGCACGACTATAGTTTAGGGCTTACTCTGGTAGGTTTAGGTATATCCCTTAGCCTACAATATAAAGTATTATTAATTATTCTACTGAAGGACTACTTACGGGAGCGGTGACGGGATAGACATGTTGATTTGGGTTGTTGGATTCCAGAACGGCTATATGCTAAAATGATCCTGCCCTTTTGACTGTCCTGACTGGCCGGTGACTTATCAGCTAGACCTGAAGTAACAAACAATAATTAATAGAGCATGAATACAACAAATGATAAATATATAGTCATATATGAAGACTCAGACTCGCGATGAGAGTACACCTAAATACCCGGAATGCTTTTCATCTCAAGGATTTAGATAAGATATTCCAACTAAGGTTTATATGTGCATAGATCCTATCACAACTAGGTGTAGGTGTACAACTACATTTTATTATGATCAGATCATATGGACTATTCAAATTGGAAGTAATATTTGATATACGAAATACTTGGTGAATCAAACTAGCAATTCGATAGGGCTCATTCTTAAGAATGGATAATCTTAGAGTGTATGGATGAAGAACAAGAGATTCCATCCCCTCTCATGGCAGATGATCCTTACTACACTATAAATACAACTACCTTTCATCCAATACCTTCTAACGATGGAGCACCTTTATCTTCCAACGAATGGGAAGAAAGCAAGCCAATGGAAGAAAGCAAGCATGTGGAAGAGATAGAATCAGTTGCATCTTCTTTTCCCCCAATAAATACCCTTTATTGTCAATTCCCAGGAGGAGCGAAGATGAAATGAACGGCCTGTAAGTCTATACCAAAATGGATAAGGAAGAATCCAAAGGGGACATCTTCAGGAACCCATAGAGTTCAAGATGAACCTGCAAGGATAGCACAAATGGTTGATAGGTGGGTAGCAGAAGAGAGAGCTCCTAACAAGTATGAGATTGGTCAATCATCCCGACCATATCTCTCACCTTCTTCCAAAGATGACACTTTGTCTCAGCTGTTTGAGAAAAGTGTGAGAATCGAAAACAAGAGGGAAATTTTCAAAGGAAAGACTACACATCTTTCAGGAAGGATGCAAAGACTAGAAGGACAAATTATGCGAGATCAAGAGGCAGTGATGGAGGTCCATCATTGTATAAATTTCGCTTATAACTCACGATGCAAGGATTGCAGAGTTAGAGCTCTACAATCAATCCTCGAGAAACTAGGAACGCACAGGAGAGCTTGAGCCGAGAACTCAAAGCACTTGAGGAACAAGTGATTCATGTCACTAACGTGTTGTGTCATCACTTAGGGTACTGGCATATAAACTAGAACTAGTGGTTGTGTAAAAATAGAGAAATCAAACTAATTAAGGCAAAAATAGTAAAGTTTCTAGCAAGGGTGTAGTAAACCTTGCAAATTTTGTTTTTAGAAACGTTTCTAATATAAACCTATAATAAACTGGTTTTAACCACTAGTAATAAATATAAAGCATATATTACATGTGCCAAATAGTGTCGTCCACTATGCTTTATACCTTGAACAAAAATTTAAGTTATTAACAATCGTAATTTAATGACTAATACTTCATAGAACTCATAAAATTCTTATTATTTATAATAGGAACTAAACAAAATGCCTAGAAGGAGTAGTGCTCGACTAAACCTTAACCAACAATCAACACCAAAACAACCACAACCACCACCAGAAATAAATCCCTCAGTAAGTTCAGCAGAACTTGAAGAAATCATAGCTCAGAGAATCGCTGCAGCTCTAGCTAATGTCACAAGAAGTGGAGTTAGAAATGAAGGCAATGTAGGGATCGCCAGAATGTGTACCTACAAAGACTTTATGAATTGCAAACCAAAGAGATTTCATGGAACTGAAGGCGTTGTTAATCTGACCAGGTGGATTGAAAAGGCAGAGTCCATCTTTCAAATAAGCTTCTGTCCAGATGATTGTAAAGTACGATTTGCAGCATGTACTTTCACTGATGCAGCACTTACATGGTGGAACAGCCATGTAAATACAATGGGAACTGATACTGCAAATTCCATGAAATGGGAAGAGCTAAAGATGATGCTGGTAGAGGAGTATTGTCCTAGGGAGGAAATACAAAAGCTGGAACAGGAACTGTGGACCCTAACCATGAAGGGTTCAGAGATAAAAGCTTATACCGCTAGATTTATTGCTCTTGCAGTGATGTGTCCAGCACTTGTAACTGTCACACCCCAAAACTGGAACGGCGGAAACGTTCAGAGGGTGGAGGACGTCATGTTTAGTATCACAAGATATGTATATAGTAAGCAAGTAATGAACAACCATTTCATTTAGAAAGAAAGTGTTTACAATGTGTGTGTTCACAAAACATAGAATTCATAAGCAAATAACAAAACAAGACTTGAAGCTATAATGCTCCATCTTTTGAATTCCCAGCACGAATACCTGTCTAATAGGTTCCTGAGAATACAAGTTATTTGAAAGAGTTGATCAACAATTAAGCTGGTGAGTTCAAAAGATTTTAGTGATGTAAGTAAGTGGTCAAATGTTGTTGAAAATGTAGTAAGTTGTAAGTTCTGTTTAGAAAAGTTCGCCTGTTCCTCTAGAAAATCCTATATTTTCTACTTTAATGAAATATAAGTAAAGATGAATCTACAATCTTTTCTATGAGTACTAAATGGATACAAGTTATATAAAACTCAGAGTAAACAAACAATCGACTATAAACATCTGCCCTAAGCCCACAACCAAACAAGGAACAAGAAGTAAGGCGGATTCTACACATCCCATTGGTTGTTAGATCATTATTGTATATAACCCTGGTGTATTCACTTGTTACGCATGGAGTTAATTGTAATGGTTCCATTATATTTAATGAAAAGATTCTTTAAGAAAACCCTTATTTCTTATAATAAAATGATGACCACAGTGACTACTTTTATAATAACTCAGTTTATACTGGATATATATGACCTAATATCGGATAGAAAGTTGACTGGGTGAATCTGCTCTAAGCCCACAACCAAACAAGGAACAGGAAGAAAGGCGGAAGGCACACATCCAACTACCTATTGGCTATTAATTATATATAACCAAGGTGTATAAACTAGGGTATTATCGAGTTAATCACCTAAGGTCCTTTAAGTTTTACTGGTTTAATAAAATGGATTAAACGCTTTACCGGTTAAGTTTCTAGTTTTGTATACCAAAGGTTCTGACTTGGAAAGTATGTTTTGTACTAGAAAACTGTGCATTGACTCTGTGTCTTATGACTTGACCCATACCTGGTACCCTTATGATGTCTTAATGTATACTAAGCATATATATATATATATATATATATATATATATATATATATATATATATATATATATATATATATATATATATATATATATATATTTATCTAGAATCGAATAGAAAATATATTGGGTGTATTCGTTCCAAGCCCACAGCCAAACAAGGAACAGGAAATGAAGCGGAGAGCACACATCCTATTACCTTTCGGATCCTATTGGTATATATATATCCTTTGATGTATACATTAAGGAATCATAAGGTTAGCATTATGGTCCTTTCTATTAAACGTAGCCTTCTACCAAGGCATCTACTGTTATGTGCTAGACTCGACTATTCTGTTTGTCGTTTGTAAAACTGTAAGTTTTCCCTAGTTTATAACTATCTTAACTCAAAAATAGTTTGCATTTGACTTTCAAGTGGTACTGTCACTTTATTAAAGTAATGGGAAATGTAAGTACACAGCAGTCGTTTATAATGACATGCGGATGTACTGATGACCTATAACATGTTTGTTTTATTATGGTTATAATGTGAAGGCTAGTACCCCAACTGAACGCTCTCCCTGTCTAGAGATTAAGGGAACCAAACACGACCCCTGCAAATTCTTGCAAGCCGTGTAATTCACATTCAAGTTATATGATCATGTATACCCAATATAACTATCACCTTTTGTTTAAAACAATGAGTTAGTGATTCATTGGTATAATTAGATCCTGTATGTTCTCATGCTATAGCAACCTAGTTTGTTTGTTCTGTATGGTATTGTTTGTTTCTCATCATAGTATTCTCTCTGTATGTTATTGTTTGTTTCTCATAATAGTATTCTCTCTGTATGTTATTGTTTCTTTGTATGCTTCATTGTACTAGAAGTAATGAATAGCATCCTCCTAAACTATACCTATTATAGTTTATTAAAGTTTTACTTGAACTGTTATTGAAAAGACTCGTTTATCTACTAAGTTATGCTTGTACTTTAAAAACGAAGTTTTGTATAACTATAAAGTAACATAACTTTAAAAGAGTTTTTGAAATGTTTTGACAACTTATAAATGACATAAGTAACATTTTGAAAGATGTTTATAACAAACAGTTACACAATTATCATTGTGTTCAACTTGTATCCCGCCCCCCTTAAAACATTTAAAACAGTTAAAAGATTCATTACGGGGTATGAACTCACCTTATGTGGGTGATTCAAACGGGTATGCGTGTAAGGATGAGAAGTTCCACGAATGAAGTCCCGAGACACAATATGTCCTAAATGACATATAATGACATATATTTGCATGAATATAGTGTTTTTAAACAACTATATGAAAGGAAACACCTTTCGGCACTAGGAAACACTTTGACCAAGTGTTGGAATCACATGTGATTCATCAAAGGGAAGTGAAATGACACTAACATGAGTTTACTACCATGGGTTTACGGCCCAAGGGAGTTTACGGCCGTAAACTCATGGTCAAACATGCATATGTGTTGGTTTAAAAGCTAGGGAAACTTTAGGGACTTTTGTTCTACACTAGTATGAGAAAGACCACCTCCATTGAGGCTTTTGATGAGTTTACGGCCCAAAGGAGTTTACGACCGTAAAATCATGGTCATTGTGCACTTGAGAGTAGTTTAAGGTCCTAATATCATCCATGAAGGGTCCTGGGTCACTAGCTTTGCATCTAGGAGGGTTTATGGCCAATATGGCAATCTTAAAGGGGTTTACGGCCTTGGGAGATGGCTTGGCCGTAAACTCCTTTTGTCCTTGTTTTCTTGATGTTTTAAAGTCTCTAAGCATGGATACTAACTAGATAAGAAGTATAGGGAAGAGTACTTACGATCTAGAAGCCTGAAATGGTCGGTTTTGGCCAAGAACACTAGGGTGTGTTCTTGGTGAAACTTGAAGATCTAAGAAAAGAATGATTTCCATGGATGAAATCATGTAAGGATACTAGATTAAGAGATGTATCATCAAATCAAGGAAGAATACTTACCACTTATGAAGACCTAGGATGAAAATCTTGATGATACTTGAGAGGATTTGAAGGAAAATCGGCCAAGGAAAGGAAAGAATGAGAAAAATGGCCAAGGACCATATATATACACTTGAGTTTACGGCCACATGAGTTTACGGCCGTAAACTCATTGTCTTGTGGCCGTGAACTCATTTTGATGAGGTTAAGGTTTGATTTGCTACACTGTGGTTCTAGCAGGTACTTTCTAACACTTATTCCTTAAGTGTATTAGGCTTAAAACTCCTTAGAATGTCCTTTAATCGGGCGAGAACTCAGTACTAATGAGTTTGACACTCATTTGAGTTGATTGACTGGGCTTTTAAAACTAAAATTTTTTCGGGTTGTCACATCATCCCCCCGTTAGATGAAATTTCGTCCCGAAATTAGCTTTCTTAGCATTACTACTAGGGTTGCGCTCCTCTGATTGGCAGAATACCTACTCGTAGACCTGGCAATTTTGCCCTTCTGTTCATGATAGGATTCATACTTGGTCCATCTATCATTACCTCGTGTATACAAGTCGTATATATTTAGGATTAGTAAGACAGTTGGATGTGTGACTCTTCCCCAGGTCCACAACCAAACAAGGAACAGGAGATAGGGCGGAAACACACATACTAAATCTGAGTAATCATAATCATATACCACCCTCACGTATACACTGAATAGTGATAGGTGGGCTGTATTCGTCCATAGCCTCTGAGCTCGAACTTGGTCTGTTGGACGAGTGGTATTTCATGACGGTCTGCGGACATTTGACGATAAGGCTTCGGAGGACAAAGTACTCTTCGCACGAGTACTTCGGGGTTTAGAATATGAAAGATAAAACTGAGGTTTAAATCGGACTGTCGATATGAATGACAAAAGTTTTGAGAACTTGTCGATCGAGGCGATAGAAACATACGAAATTAGTATGGTGAGGACCACGCCAATTCATGACGAATGATAGTAACGGACTCCTTTCTGAACAAAGTTTTGGGCCAATTTGAAAGAAACGTCTGTTATACGATGATGTATCCCTAGTATGTTCGATAATGTACTCCTAGTGTGTTGGACAATGTACTCTTTGTAACTGTTCCAGGGCTTTCAGTTTTCCCTTTGATGTTAACACTTCTACGTATCGTATCGCTATGTGCGCATACATACAAACGAAAGTGCTTTGATAACTGGTGATGATACTTTATATCATGATCCTCCTTGGTACCACTACGATCGCTTGTCATATACAAGTTATGAATATTTAAGACGAATAAGACAGTCGATTGAGCAACTCTGCCTTTAATCCTCAACCAATTAAGGAACAGGGATTAAGTCAGAATCACTCACTCTAATCCTGCAGCCTCTTAGTTATTCACAACCATGATGTATATGCTACGCCATCGTAGCCTCTCTAAACGGATCTTTTAGTTCTCTTGAATATTGTGATCTATCTCAATATGTGCGTTATTATAATTACTTTTTAAGTGTTTTCCCCAAGTGTTAATCTTATATGAATATAAATTAATTTTTCAAAGTAATTACTATTTCGAATACGTACCGCTGCTCGTCGACGACTCCGGGGTAGATTCTCCTGCGGTGATCATCAGAATGCGTCCATCCGTTCCTGAGTTCTTTGTTATCGGGCAGTCCCTTTGATATTGTCCAAACTCACCACAGCCATGACAGGCTTGGTTTTCTTCAGTTCCGGGGACTTGGGAGATCAGTTGAGCCGGTGCCCTGCAGAAACGAACTGTGTGTCCCTTTCTATGGCAGTTCAAACACTGCATTTCCCAGCATACTCCGGTGTGGTGATAGTTGCACTTTCCACACTTCGGGAGGGTTCCAGCATATCGACTGGCAGGTGCTGGAGCAACATGTGTTGTAGCGGCGTACATAGTACTCGCTTGTTGCTCTTGCGGGGTGCCCAGTGTTGTTCTCTTCTTCTTCCTCTTGTTCCCCGACTTCTGATTATAGTCTTCTCCCTTAAAAGTCTCGGGAATGAGGACTTCCACACCATGGCGGACTCCATGGTCGATGAGTCGTTGGGCCAGGCGTTTGGCGCTATCGAATGTGGCTGGGTTAGAAGACAACACATCTCCTTGGGTCGGGGCAGTCAGACCCCAGATGTATCTTTCTATCTTCTTGCTCTCCGGGGTAACCATCCCGGGACATAGAGCTGCTAGGTCACTGAACTGGTCAGTGTAGGTCACTATGTCTGAGCCGACCATAGTGAGCTCCCACAGCTCTTGTTCCAGCTTTTGAATTTCTCCTAACGGGCAGTATTCCTCCCGCATTAAATCTTTTAGGTTTTCCCAACCTATTGTGTTAGCAACTGATAGGGTCAGTGACTTAACATGGCTGTTCCACCATGTCAGGGCTTTGTTGGAGAAGGTGCAGGCAACAAACTTCACTTTGCTCTCTTCTGGGCACAAACAGATTTCAAAGATCGACTCTGTTTTCTCGAACCATCGCATCAGAGTGATGACTCCGCCAGTCCCATTAAAGGACAATGGCTGGCATTTGGTGAAGTCGTTGTAGGAGAACTCTCTCGAGCGCACGGGGACCTCACCTTGAGTAGAATGAACAGGTGTTCCACCTCTACTGGAACTGGTAGGATGATACTAAGCCATGGTTGTTGCCACAGCCGCAGCCACTGCAGCGTTTATAGCTGCCATATCGATTTGTGAAGGAGGTGGCGTTGGAGTTATCGGAGTAGTGCGTCTGTTTGATCTGCGAGGAGGCATCTTTGCTAAAAGAATACAAAGATGAGACGGAATAAGTCTAAATCAATGGACACAAGCCGAAAGTTAACAAGACAAGGTTATCCTAGTTCTGGGTGTATCGGGTCCTGACTTCCACAGGGTTCTAGAAACAATTCATAAAAGAGTCTATACCTAATGAACCCTATGAATTTGAAATGACTATCCTCGAACGAATATCTGTTTCCTGAATAACTGTTACCAGCTGCATGTAAGAAAATAATCTTAACATATAATGTGAGCAGTGTTTCCACTCGCTCATTAAGTTAACAAGATTATTATTTAATAGTGTGACGTGTAAGACGTTTTGGGTTACTTCCGTGGATCCTTCTTTGAAAGCTTCTCATGAACCTGATCTCGTTTCCTCCTGACTCTTTTGTTGTCTACTATGAGGAAGTGGTTACGTCTATCTGGGTTTGTCGTGCGAGAATGGAAGTGACTAAAGAATCTATGAGATTAAGTGAAACATTATGGGGTGATCCTTACAGAGTCCTCCTATAATTGCACAACGTATACAAGTTGTATATAATTCAAGATTAAATAGACCTTCGAATAGGTGATCCTACTCCAAAACCACAACCAAACAAGGAACAGGTAGTGAAGCGTAGATCACAAATTCTAAGTCTATAAATTCTCAATTATATATAACCTTGGAAGTATACATTGTGAAATCATAGACCTATCCGCAAGGGTCTTTTATGTTATTAGGTAAGTTGTTTATATAGAGCCTAAAATACTCCTATAGTATTTTAAATGTCAGCTTCTTGGTATGTTTCAAACTTGTTATCGCGTTATAGTATCATAGAATACTCCTATAGTATTCTAACTCAAATGTACTTGTTCTAGTGTTCTCTTGACTGGTGTTCAAGTAAGTTTTAAGACTGTTGCAACACCACATCCCTCCCAAACACATGTCGGTCACATCTCGAATGAATATAGTTGATCAGGCTATATTGATCCTAGCTATGATTACATAACTGTTCAGGTTTGACGATAGTGCTCAACCTTTAAATACTTTAGTTCTGTTCTTCTTGTGATACTTGGTCTAGTATGTACATGTATAAGCAAGTATTGTATGTTCTCTCTGTATGGTATTGTATGTTCTCTCTGTATGGTATTGTTTGTTTCTCATCATAGTATTCTCTATCTGTATGTTATTGACTCATGTATGAACTGACTCATTGTATGTTTCACTGTTCTAGTAATAGTATTAGTATCTCCCTAAACTATACCTATTATAGTTTACTAGTAATATGATTTGTATGTATGAACATGACTGTATATCCTTGCTACCCAAGGGTATTGAATAGAAAGAAGGAACTTTTATATCTATATACATATACATGATATATAACTAGGATTCAAACGACCTTCAGACAAATAACCGATACCCTAAGTCCACAACCAAACGAGGAACATGAGGTAAGGTGAGTTATCAGTCCTAAGTCCTTTCAATCCTACTTATATAACTATATCTATAAAGATATACATTTAACAAAATATAAGTGTAAAAGAGTTTAAGTAAAAGCATTTGGTATGTAAAAGAGTTTGTAAAACAGTTTGAAAAGTAGTTTGTTTGATAACACAGTTTGAAAGTAAGAAATCCACTTGTTTGGTAGTTATTAATCACATGTGATTGATATAATAACTATAAAAGATCAACTTGTATCCCCCCCATAAAAGCATTTAAATCATTTAATAGATTGATTAAGGGGTATGAACTCACCTGTAGTGAGTGGTTTGGATGAACGGATGTTATAGGATGCTAAGTGTCAAGTGAAGACTTGAACATACACAAGGATCCTAGTTAACATATAATAACACATATATGTATTCAGTTAGTCATTTAACAACTAATTAACCAAGTTAAGGCATCCTAAGACATGTAAAACACTTGATTTAAATGCTATAAGTACTAAGGATTGCATCTAAGGGTTGTAGGACCTTGCATTTGAGTTTAGGGTTCAAGGGGACACTCTTTTGGAGTTTAGGTTTTTATGACCAACTCCTTTGGAGTTTGCGGTCGTAAACCCATGAGTTTACGGCCGTAAACTCATGGTACTTCTACCATTTTGTGTTTTGAAGAATTTCAAGTCATAAGGAAGCATCCTACTTCAAGTATAAGCCTTAGGAAGTGTTTGGGGCACCATTTCACTCCTTTGTGGAGTTTACGGTCCATGGACCATTTCTCCTTGGGTTTACGGCCGTAAACCCATATGGTTTATGGTCTTTTTGATGTTTTAAGTCCTAAGCACATCAAGGATGGGATCTAAACTAGTATAAAAGGGTTGGTAACGGACTAGGGCACACTTTGGCCCCTTCATTAGGGTTTACGGTCCAAGAACATCTTGGACCGTAAACACCTTTGATCTTGAGTTCCTTTGTGTTTTCTAGGTGTTTTAAGAAGTGTAACAAGCCTTATAACAAGCCAAGGTAAGAGTACTTACTATATAGAAGCTTGAAAGGGTGTTAAAAGTCCAAAAACACTAGTGTGTGTTCTTGGTGTTCTTGGTGGAATTTGAAGATCTACACATATGGAATGATTTCACGGATGGAATCATGTGAGATCACTAGATTAAGTAAGATATCAACTTTTTAGGGTAAGAAACACTTACATCGTTGAAGATCAAGAAGGAAAATCAGATGCTACTTGAGAGGATTTGAGTTTCTAGTTCTTGAAAATGTGAAAAAGTGAATAAAATGGCTAAGTGCCATATTTATACCTCTTGGGGTTTACGGCCGTAAACACCATGTTTAGGCCGTAAACTCCAAACTCTTGGAGTTTTGGGACTTTATTGTTGCACAATAATCCCTAGGGCATCCTCTCTCCTGTTATCTCCTGAACTACTAGGCTTTAGAACACTCAAACTGACTATATACAGCTCAAAAGTTAGTAGAAACTGTCCTGACTTCTATTGAAGTGAATGGTTGTACATAACAGAAATTTCGGGTTGTCACATCATCCCCCAGTTAGATGGAATTTCGTCCCGAAATTAGAGTTTAAGCAAATAAGTAGTTACAAATAATTAAGTAAAAAGACGAGGATATTCCAGTTTCATCTGATCCTCTCGCTCCCAAGTGAATTCAGGTCCTCGCTTGGCACTCCAGCGAACCTTCACTATCGGGATACGACTTTGTTTCGTTTGCTTGACCTCTTGGTCCATGATCTCTACAGCTTCTTCCACGAAGTTGAGGCTCTCCTTGATCTCGATCTCGTCGAGTGGGGTTACAAGAGTCTCGTCGGACAGACACTTTTTCAAGTTCGAGACGTGGAAAGTAGAATGTACGTTACTGAGTTCACGCGGTAAGTTAAGTTTGTAAGATACAGGGCCGATTCTGGCGAGAATCTCGAAAGGCCCTATGTATCTTGGATTTAGCTTTCCACGCTTTCCAAAGCGTATTAAGCCCTTCCAGGGTGAGACCTTCAATAGAACACGGTCGCCCACCTGAAATTCCAACGGTTTCCTTCGTTTATCAGCGTAGCTTTTCTGTCGGTCTCTAGAGGCTTTCAATCGTTCACGAATCTGAATGATCTTCTCTGTCGTTTCCCGAATGATCTCCGGACCTGTGAGAGTGCTGTCAGGAACTCGTCCTTTAGCTAACTGGGTATCACCCACCTCAGCCCAGCACAGAGGGGATCTATACTTTCGGCCATAGAGGGCCTCGAATGGAGCAGCCTTTATGCTCGTGTGATAACTGTTGTTGTAAGAAAATTCGACAAGGGGTAGATGAGTATCCCATGCTTTTCCAAAGTCGATCACACAGGCTCGCAACATTTATTCCAAGGTTTGGATAATCCTCTCACTGTGTCCGTTGGTCTGTGGATGGTAGGTTTTACTCATGTCCAGCCTATTCCTAAGGAACTTTGTAGCGACTGCCAGAACCTCGAAGTGAACCTACTATCTCTGTCCGAGATAATGGATATGGGAACACCATTCAGTCGTACAATCTCCCGTATTTAAGTTCTTGTAAGCTTCTCCATCTTGTCTGTTTCTTCGATAGGCAGGAAGTGTGCGGACTTGGTCAATCTATCGACAATGACCCATATGGTATCACGTCCACCCGTTGTCTTGGGAAACTTGGTTATGAAGTCCTTGCTGAGCCGTTCGTTAAGTTTACAGGACAGTCCTTGCATCTCTACAGGTGCTATACGATAGGGCGATTAGGCTACTGGAGTAGTCCCTGGAACTAAGTCGATTTTGAACTCGTCTTGACGTTGCGGAGGAAATCCTGGGAGTTTTATGTTCTTTTTGAATCTATTGTCTCGATTGGTGGGAAAAGCATCTGATTGGATTCTAAGTTTATCCTCATGGCAGTACGATCACTCGTAGTCTTGGACAGTCTCCGTCCTAAAGTTCATATCAGAAGTCATATTTGGTTCATCAATCACAGCTTCGTGTATACGAGTCGTATATAATTAAGACTGAAAAGGCAGTCGAATAAATGATTCTTCCTTAAGCTCACATCCAAACAAGGAAAAGAAGTTAAAGCGGAATCATCATTTCTAAGCCTTTAGAACCTTGATTATATACCACCCTTGCGTATACCTTCTCCAGCGATAGATCAACCTTATGGATCTTCGGGTTGAACTCGACGTACTGTACGAGTGGTACTCCGGGGAGTTTTGCTGAAGTGACTTCGGGAAGGACACTAGACATAAGGTACTCTCTGCATGAGTACCTCAGAGTTCTGGAATGATGGCTTCGCTAGAAAGGCGATTTCGGAGAAAAGAATTTATGCATGAAACTGGCATTGTAAGGATCGAATTTACTCAAGTTAAATGATAATGTCGGACTACTCGGAATAAAAGGGCGTTAGACTAGATCATAAGGTGTTACAAGACATAACGGTGCAACTTTTACAGTGTTTAAGTGCCTTAGTTTTATCTATAAGACTACTGCGGCGAACAGGAATACTACAAAAAGCAAGTATACGCAGCACGAGAGTCCCTTGACTGAAGGGGTTTTGCAAAAAGATAAGACTCAAGTTGCACTTGTTTTTAACAGTTTATAAGTCTACTAAAACGACACGCCCTAATATTTCAACGTGGGTCCAGAGTAGTTTCTCCTGCAGCTATGATCCTTAGTATCTTCCCGTCTGCGCCAGAGTTCTTCTTTATTGGACAATCCTTCTTAAGATGTCCTATCTCACCATACAAATGACATATCTGGCTTGCACCCGCATCGGTGGTGGAAATGATGTGTCGGGTCAGAGTTATGTGGACACGGTTGCTTTCGCTGCTCCTCCTTTTCGAACAATTCCTCTTAAGGTGTCCGATTTCACCGCAACCATAGTAAGCCTGGTTGGCTCCGATGTCAAGGACTTGAGTGAGGGGTCGTGTCGGTGCTCCACAGCTATGAGCATGGTGCCCTACTTCGTGGCAATTGCAGCATTGCATTTCATTGCAAGTCCCATTATGATGAAAGCTACACTTGTCACACTTCGGAAGTTTTCCCTCGTATGGTCTGATCGGTGCTGGGATGGCAGGGGTTGCCACTTGTTGCTGTTTCATGGCAAGTCTTTGGGATCGTTTGCGCTCCTTTTGGTCTTGGCGCTTTCGTTTCCTTCTCTCGGTTTTTCGGCTTTGCAAGTCTGTGACTGTTATCATTTGTTGGTTTCCCGGATTGATACAACGATCCGAATTATCAACCCCCTTGCCAGTCTTGCTTGCGTTGTTAGCGTTGAGGTTTGCAAGGACAGCTGTTACGGCAGCTGATACCGCTGCTTGGAAGGTAGCGACGTCGATATGAAGGATAGCAGTTTCGTTGCTCGGCGGATTATTTCTGGGTGACGACATGATTCTGTTATGCAAAAGAAAACGAGTTCGTGAGTGATTATGGTCGGCCCTAGATGTATTCTATTCAATCATGTAATCGTAAAGTTTTTGTTTTGCTAAACTGTTCTAGATGGTTTGACCTACATCCCTATGATACAGAACTGGAAAAGAGTTGAAGTAAGTTCGTAGAATGTTTACTAGATAATTGCTATTTCGCATTAGACTATCATTGGTTGGTGGATAACCGGATCCAATTTTTTTTGACAAGAATTTGAAAGAAATCATTGAGCTAATTCACCACCGCTCAATAATTTGACGAAGAAAGTGTTTAGATAGGATTCTAATGATAACAAAACGGAAGCATTTGAACAATGATTGGCACAAAATTTGCCGACTTTCAATATCATTGATATTTATGGTGTAATACGTTTGGGAAAAATGACTTTGGTGTAGGTTTTACATCATGTCCGAAGTAGCAAAAGTTTTGACGGCATACTGGCCTACTTAGAGAGTACTTACAGTACAAAGTTAGTTACTTAGAAAAGTGGTACTTAGAGCATAGATAGGAAGACTATTCTTTCAACTAGGGAAAGAAAGGTAGAACATCTCCTACTGGTGATGGTTATCCCTTGGGTGAACCCTTAGTTCAGCCAGCTGACGCTCCATATCAAGTAGGTACCTATCGTACACCCTTTGGCGTACTCGGAGCTCTATGACTTCGGCTCGAGTTTTAGCTAGCTCTTGCTGCAGGGTCTCATGATCTACTCTAGATCTCTCACGAGCATCTTCTAGACGAATGGTGCGGATTGTATGCATTCTCGCATTGGCGTCAACTTCCGTGATTCGATGGAGAGCTGTCCTGCCTTGAATCTCATTTCTGGCCACTCTGCGGACCAGGATTGGCAAGACTCTGTCTGCCGAGCCCCCTTCGCTTAGGTCATAAAAGCTTCGGTCTCCATTGAATGGCATGGGCTGATCCTGCCCTTGGCTCCATGTTTCCAAGCTTTCTACCCATGGAGGTGTCAGGTCTTGAAAAGCCGGACGAGGGTTAGGATTTGGGACAGGAGCCATCGGGGTAGGTTCTCAACTTCAGGCTCGGAGTCAGAACCATCTGCAAAGCCTTCAGCATGGTGACCATCCACAGGGATTGGGTGATCATTTTCTGGCTCGGCTTCAAACCCTCCTTCATTACCTTGGTTAGGGAAGTACAAGTTGTCGTGGGGATGGAACCCAGCCATATTATCTACGCGAGAAAAGGGATATAAGAAATAAGCACGTAAGTAATTTAAAGTAACACAAAATACCCCTATAGTATTTTAGATTTATGTTCTGTTCTATGGTTTTCATTGTGGTAGTGTTGGTAAGTTTTTAGACTTGTTGCAATCTCACAACCACACTTAGGCACATGCTAGTCAATCCTCGGATAATATAGTTGATCAGGCTATATCTTCCCAGTTTTGACTATATGTCTCTAAGTCTACTTGTGCTGCCCAACAATCGTAATACTTTTGTTCTGTCCTAGTGACACTGATTTTAGTATGAATGCAGGCATGTATACTTAATTAAATATTTTATTATTTAAAAGTATAAACTCTTGGTCAGAGTATTTTAATCCTATTGTATTTATAGTCTGTATATCTTTTATGGGTTGATATACTCAATTCACTATAAACAATGCTCTGATACCAATCTGTCACACCCCAAAACCAAGAACGGCGGAAACGTTCGGGGGCGGAGGACGTCATGTACAGTATCACAACAATGAATAGTAGTAAACAAGCAACAACATCATCCATTGCATTAATAATATATTTTTAATACAAGTGTGTATTGTCAAGTTTAATAGACACCAAAATATAAATCAAAATGAAAGATGAGTCTTGAACGAGCTCCATCTTCTCAAAACCTGGCTCCGGTACCTGTCTACTAGTGACCTGAGGATACAAGTTATTTTGAAAGAGAGTATCAGCTTTAAAGCTGGTGAGAACATAAGTATTTTAGTGTCTGTATTTGTATGAAAGTACTTGTAAGTATGAGATGTGTAAGTATGCAAAAGTTTGTGAATGTTTGAAAAAGGTTTGACTCTCCTAGAAAACCCTATGTTTCCTACTAAAAGTAGCCTTCTACCAAGGCATCTAGTATCTGTGTGTGTCTCTTGTAAGAGTGTGTATTTTCCCAAATCTGACTATCATTAACCAAAAATATAGTTTTTACATTACTGTATATTGTGTGAAGATCACAAAGTGAATGCAATGGGAAAATGAAATAGTACTGTAGTATTGTATTAAGTAACTACTATTGTACTAACTACCTTAATCCAATTGTAATTTAAAGTACCATGTGATCGGCCTGTACCCTGCTACCGACTCTAGAAAAACGACGATGTAAGACGTTGTAAGAAATGACGTTTGGCACCCGTAGACTTGCAAGTCCCACTGTAGCGAGCAGCGAGGTGTAGGATAGTCAATCCAGTATAGATCTATACACAAACTCATACGCTCCCCACTTAAGGAGATTCTGGATACAAAAATGGTCATGAACGGATGTTATAGGATGCTAAGTGTCAAGTGAAGACTTGAACACACACAAGGATCCTAGTTAACATATAATAACACATATATGTATTCAATTAGTCATTTAACAACTAATTAATCAAGTTAAGGCATCCTAAGACATGTACAACACTTGATTTAAGTGCTATAAGTACTAAGGATTGCATCTAAGGGTTGTAGGACCTTGCATTTGAGTTTAGGGTTCAAGGGGACACTCTTTTGGAGTTTACGATTTTATGACCAACTCCTTTGGAGTTTACGGTCATAAACCCATGAGTTTACGGCCGTAAACTCATGGTACTTCAACCATTTTGTGTTTTGAAGCCTTTCAAGTCATTAGGAAGCATCCTACTTCAAGTATAAGCCTTAGGAAGTGTTTGGGGCACCATTTCACTCCTTTGTGGAGTTTACGGTCCATGGACCATTTCTCCTTGGGTTTATGGCCGTAAACCCTAATGGTTTATGGTCTTTTTGATGTTTTAAGTCCTAAGCACATCAAGGATGAGATCTACACTAGTATACAAGGCTTGGTAAGGGACTAGGGCACACTTTGGCCCCTTCATTAGGGTTTACGGTCCAAGAACATCTTGGACCGTAAACACCTTTGATCTTGAGTTCCTTTGTGTTTTCTAGGTGTTTTAAGAAGTGTAACAAGCCTTATAACAAGCCAAGGTAAGAGTACTTACTATGTAGAAGCTTGAAAGGGTGTTAAAAGTCCAAAAACACTAGTATGTGTTCTTGGTGTTCTTGGTGGAATTTGAAGATCTACACATATGGAATGATTTCACGGATGGAATCATGTGAGATCACTAGAGTAAGTAAGATATCAACTTTTTAGGGTAAGAAACACTTACATCGTTAAAGATCAAGAAGGAAAATCAGATGCTACTTGAGAGGATTTGAGTTTCTAGTTCTTGAAAATGTGAAAAAGTGAATAAAATGGCTAAGTGCCATATTTATACCTCTTGGGGTTTACGGCCGTAAACACCATGTTTAGGCCGTAAACTCCAAACTCTTGGAGTTTTGGGAATTTATTGTTGCACAATAAACCCTAGGGCATCCTCTCTCCTGTTATCTCCTGAAGTACTAGGCTTTAGAACACTCAAACTGACTCTACACGGCTCAAAAGTTAGTAGAAACTGTCATGACTTCTATTGAAGTGAATGGTTGTACAGAATAGAAATTTCGGGTTGTCACATCATCCCCCAGTTAGAAGGAATTTCGTCCCGAAATTAGAGTTTAAGCAAATAAGTAGTTACAAGGTCTCTAGTTCGAGTTCTTCTGATTTGCGTAGACAGGAATGGATGGATTGTCATTGCCAATGACCTTACTTGGCAGCACGAGTATTCCTTTCTGTACAAGGTATTGGCCACCTTATTGGCCTTGCTCAGATAATGGCGAATCTAGTAGTACTAGTCGCTTAGTAGTTCTACCCATCGTCCTTGAATCAGGCAAAGTTCTTTTCGGTCGAGAATGTACAAAATGCTCTTATGACCGATGAAAACTTGTGCATCTTTGCGTCGTAGGGATGGCGCTTCCAATCTTCTGGGGTGGATACCACTGTTCCTAGTTATGGGTCACGTGTGGTCTAGCCGACTACGTACGCTTTTAGCCGTCTTGAGGTATTGGTAATGACTCCTGATCATTGCGTAGGGCCTGCTTTTGTATTTGGAGGGCGGTTTCTTGCTTTTCTCTCTATGTGATTTTTAATTCTTGTTTGTCGTTCCAGCGGATTTTCACCATCTTGTCTGCTGTTTAGGTCGGTAGGGAACGTATGGGTTTGGTTTATGCGACTAGATTAAATCGAATGGTAGAACATCCACTCGCTCTTCTGGGTAGCCTTATCTCGAAGTTCATGGTAGGACTCATTCCTGGTCCATCTATCATTAACTCGTGCGTATAGGTCGTATGTAATTGAGTTTGGTAAAACAGTCGAATGACGTTATCGAAACTTCCTAGTAAAACATGTGTTAAGTTGTATTCGAATGAAATGTTTGTTAGGGAGATAGAGCATCCTTCGCCCCTTGTTAGTACATTCTGTGTTGGTCGGTGTTATTATTACTGCAGATGATTCGCATTGCAGCAACTAGTACTGGTAGTACACGTGTTCTGATAGTTAGCGATGATACTTCATATTATGATCCCTAACAGGCCTCTAGATGCTCGCTCGATGCACATAAGTGTTTTGATTGAATTGAACGAGAGAGTATTTCAACTACTTTTAAAAGACGATAATCTTAGCAACATTCCACGTACATTACAGACATATGGTACTTAAATGTTTTTGTGTTGAAACGTTACAAAAGTCCTAATAAGTTTCCTCGTTGCTTCCGCTGGTTCAGTTGTCACACTCCTTCTACTCCTCCGTCATTCTTCTCGGTTGGACAGTCTCTCTTGAAGTGTCCCGTTTCACCACATAGGAAGCATACTGGACTTACACCAGTATTGGTGGTTGAAGCGATGTGCTGGGTCAGGGTCCTACAGAAGCGAACGGTATGTCCTTTCCTGTTGCAGTTGATACAGTGTAGAATCCGGCAAGCTCCTGTGTGATGGTAGTTACACTTTGGAAGTGTCCCCATATATTGCCTGTCCGGTGCTTGAGTGGAAGATGTTGTGGATGATGTCGAGGCATGAGTTGCGACTTCTGTCGTAATTATAGGAGCAGCCACGGATCGCTGTCCTTTAGTGAGTTTTTGAGATGGGTTACACTGCTTTTTGTCCCAAAACTTCCGTTTCTTGCTCTTAGGTTTGTGGTCTGAGGCATTTTCGTTGGTAGTCGCCCGCTGGTGTTCTTGATTGTTATCGCGGTTAGTATTTCCGGTGCCATCTTCGCGCCCGCTGGCGCGGTTAGCATTGAGTTGGGCCATGACGGCTGCCACGTCTGTCGTGACTGCAGCTTGAAAAGTAGCAAAGTCTATCTGCAGGGTTGGTGCCTTGCTAGTTGGTTGGTTACCTCTTGGTGAAGACATAATTCTGTTTCATGATGAAAAATGACTTCGTGAGTGGGGATGATTACCTCAAGTGCATTCTTACAATTTATATTCACATATATAAATTTCGCACATTGTTGTACTACTCTTAGTGTTTCTGCTAAACACTCCTGAGATGGAGTTATGGAAATGGGTAGAAGTAGGTCTTGTACGAATGCTAAATTTACCCATCCTAGTTACTATCTTTGCCCAAACACTCTTAGCTGAGGAGTTCTGATGGAATCCGGTGTATTAGTGCTGGTATGATCGCACCTTATAGGTCTACGAAGAAGGCACCTTTCAACCAAAATGTTTTAAAGGTGAGACAATAATGAGACGTTAGAAAGGGCTATGCGTCGTGGGTTATCCAACTAAGTTTATCTTAGTTCTAAGTGTATTGTATTTCGATTTTTATGGTGCTCTGAAAGCAATTCCTAATGAAAGTCTGTAATAAACCCATGTATTTTTCTAGTCGTTCTGTATCCAAGTGAAACCTTGTAATTTGATCCAAGCTAGGTCCTTCTTACGACCACTTGATGTATGCTTAGTGGTATGATTAAGACTTAATAGACCCTTGAGTCTAATGGGCCTGCCGTAAGCCCATTTTGTTGATATGATTCTAGTAATCTTAGTTTCAGAGAAAATTTTTGACCTCGATGCAGGTCTACACTAACTCATTGTAAGGAAAAGTTTTGACAGTAAATAAATCCCCCGATTAGAATAACCACTTAAATCGCAGGGTTGAGCTTACACATAGAATAGAGTAGCACTAACGCATACTTATGAACCTAATCTACAAGGTCTTGTGAGCAGTATGAACTCTACTCACGACGATCCGTTCCATGCGATGCCTGAGACAAAGTCGATGCACCTTGCAGCTTGGCTACAACCATTCTCTCTTCGAGTGCCGTGCGTCTACCCTGTTTCTCTTTTGCCTCCGCCCGAGCGGCGATAAGGTTCTTAAGAAGTTGGTCTCTGGGATAGCAGTCTCTTTCCAAGTCTCGGGTACGTGAGATGGTGGTGTCTGTAGTAGCGCACAGTTTCCGTACTCGATTTGCAGTCCCCCTGTTTTAATCCCCGATGTTCGCGATCTGCCGGGTCTTCGCCGGGAGGGCTCTGTCAGTCGGTCCCCCGTGGTTGAGGTCATAGCAACTTCGTTGGTCTCCAAATGGTGATCGATGTCGTTGCTGTCGATTCCAACCCTCGATCACGGTTGGCCAACGGGGCATAGGTCCGATGTAGTCGAAGCGGTTTGTGGGAACCTTGGCTATGTACGGAGGGTTGATCACCTCCGGTTCCTCTTCTGATTCTTCCTCGTCTTCATCTTCACTCGTCATTATTTGGATTTCCTTATCTTCATATTCTTCTTCCTCGTTTTCCTCGGATTCTTCATCGGGGTCTTCTTCGGTTTCTTCTCCTAACCGTCCACCATTTCCTTGGTTGGGAAAGTAGGAGTTGCTTGGTAAGTAGAATCTTGCCATGTTATACGTGCGAGAATAGGAGGGGTAGGAAGCATATATTAGTCGTATCCCTAAAAATACTTATAGGGGTTTGATCCTTATTAGTTACTTCTATAATGACATAGTGCATACTAATTACATATAACAAAGATATGATAGACCTTCGAATAAGTGATCCTACCCTAGGTCCACATCCAAACAAGGAAAAGGAAGTAAGGCAATGACCACAGATTCTAAGTCTATGATCTCTAAGTTAGATATAACTTTAGACTATCCACTTAGTGACTATAGACCTATTAATAAGGATCTGTTTAGTTTTCACATAAATTACAGTAGCACAAAATACTCCTATAGTATTTTAAATGTTATGTTTGGTTCTTAACGATCTTCTTGTTTGGGAAGTTTTTAGGCTTGTTGCTCACTACGACCATACCCCTGCATACATTAGTCACACCTCGGATAAATATAGTTGATCAGGCTATATTCATCCCAAGTCTGATTACATATTCCAAGTTCTACTCGTAGTGTCCAACTCCTCGTTTTACTTTTGTATTGTCCTAGATACGATACTATACTAGTATGTATGTATGTACTCATACTTTTAACAAGAAACTATTTCATTTCTAAAAGTATAATTGTTTTGGAATTGTTAAATCAGAGACTTTTAGTCCCAATGTATTCATAGTTTGTATATCTTATGTGGTTCGATATACTTAGTTCACTATAAACAATACTCTGATACCAATCTGTCACACCCCCAAACCAAGGATGGCGGAAACGTCCGGGGGTGGCGGACTTTATGTATAGTATCATAACAACGTGTATAACAGTGATCAAAGCAATACAACCAATCATAAATATAAAGGAAAAGAATTACATGGTTTCAAGTGTTACATATTTCAATGATTGATTACAACATGATATAAAAATAGTTGTTCAACGCCGTAGCGTTCCATCCTCAAAAGCTTGCGATTACCTGGTTTCGTTGATTCCCTAAGAATACAAGTAGTTTTGAAAAAGTGTCAACAATTAAGTTGGTGAGTTCATAAGCTTTTTAGATGAAGAGTTTGGAAACCGATCTTTGTTATGAATTGCGTGATACCAAGAAAAATCCAATATTTTCCTTACAAAAGTGATGTGTTGTCTTTAATTCCAAGACCGAAAGTGTACAGTACTATCCATACTTATTAATATAAAAAGTGATTTTAAATCGACATAAAACCCTTTTTGATTTGAGAAAATCCCCGTAAACTTTATGTGTTGTTAACTCCCTATGTGAGTCGCTATAACTATACTATGACTAATGAACCTACCACGACGTTTCTCAGGCGTCGAAAAAGATAATGACACTTGTCACACCAGACCTGTCGGTCTAGCTGTTGCATGCAGCTCAGGTGTGGTTTTTCAAACCCAATATAGATCTATACACAACTATCACGTTCTCCCTACAAGAGACTCTGGTTATAACTACCATGAATTTTAACCCGTACTCTAGGAGTACTAAGAGGAATGTCTCACAATTTACGTTAACAAGTTTACGTGTGGTGTGTGTGTGTCTAAAACATTTTTCCGTGGGAATAAAACCTTCCGAACTGTGTTTGTTGTGTTAATGGAATCATAAACTATACCTATTATAGCTTATCAAAACATTTTGTAATGGTAGAAATCCTCTTTGTATATGATGTAACCTTTATAATGAGGTAAAATACATGTAATATAACCAACATGTACTTATATATATATGATAATACACACATTGCTCAGCAAGTTACAAGGTGTAAATGAGTCACTGACAATTTGCTAGTTTTATCTTTTCTGTTCCTGTTCTTGGAATGATTATAGAAAACTCATACGGAGTCGAAAACTGATTCCGTAAATTCTAAGGGTTTAAAAAATGTGTCTAGTTTGTTCATAATTTTTATTATGATTTTTAGAAGTCTCTAACTGGTGTGAAAACGTTAATATTCACTGACTGGTCCAAATTCGTTTCTGAAATGATAGACAGTTTTGTAAAAATCACCATAAATCGTAGAAAAATCGTATGGAGATGTGCAAGTAGTCATTTTAAAGGTATGAACCTTAGCTAATTGCATATCAAACAGTTTTGAAAGATATTAAGTCTAAATTGGTCAAAACAGTCCGTGCATAGGACTCAACTTTTCTGATGAAAGTTGTTGTTTGAGTTTAGTTAAGTTGTTGGTGTTTTAACTTGTATTCCCCCCCTTAAAACTTAAGAAAAACATGAAAAGATAGGGGTATGAACTCACCTTGAGTGATTTCAGTAGATGGATGAGGAAGAAAAGAAGTGTTCAACTCAAGAACACTTGGGAGATGCTTGAAGATTTGAAGATCTAACTATAATTATGACGATATTTGTGTAAGCAATCCATGATTTGGATGAAGGATAGTAGAATATCTAAGTGTAGGAGGAAGATACTTACCAAATGTGGAGGAAAAGCTCAAGACCAGCCTTTGAATCTCGAATTTTAGAGAGAGAAAGTGAAAGAGATGTGTTTGTTCTCCTTGAGAAAGAGTGAATAAAGTGGGAGGAGAGAGGAGATTTTCAGCTTTTGAGTATTGAATCTTGCTGGAGAGGGGTGGTGAAAGGACAATGATTGACTAGGTATGGGTGAATAGTGACTGGGAATAATCAAGGAGTGGGTATGGGAGGTAACTTGTGTCCTTGCCCAAAAGATAAGTCAACACTCCAAATAGATTTTATTCTTAGGCAAGGATTTCCCACAAAAATATGATTAAAAATGAATATTTAGGGTCTCTTATATTAAATTACGAGTTTTGGTGAAAATCCCGCGTTAAAATCACGAAAAACGGGCTTAAAACGAAGATTGGATCAAAAACCGGGAAGGAAATGGGAAAATCCGAAATTCAGGGTCGGAGGTTCGGTCCTATCCATTAGAACCGAAAGTAGATGGGAACCGAGAGTAGGGTTCGGTCTTGAGCAGCTTGCATCTCGGAACTGAAGGTTGTATTCTCGGACCGAAGGTTGTATCTCGGACCGAAAGTTGTATCTCGGACCGAAGGTCTCTTAGCAGGTTCGGTTCAGGAAGGTGGTTTCGGTTCTCAAGAGGTTTCAGTTCCTTAAGGGAGGTTCAGTTCCTAAGAGGGTTCGGCTCCTTAAGAGGATTCGGCTCCTTAAGAGGTTTCGGCTCCTGTAAGAGGTTTCGGCTCCTTAAAGCTGTTTTTCGCGTAAACTTTTGAAGCATTATACTTTGTCGATATACAAGTATGTCTAGCAGCGGTTACGGACTCATGGTAGCACAACTTTAGAAGCATTATACTTTGTCGATAAACAAGTATGAGTGTTAAGTATAAGTTTCCCAAAGACGTATACTCTAAGTACAAGGAACTTGTAGGTATACTACTTGCTCATTAAGTAGACAATTATACCTAGCACACTTACTCGTATAGAATTGAAATAGATTTATACGTACTGGTTTTACTCGTATAGAATTTAAATAGATTTATGTGTAGCGGTTTTACTCGTATAGAATTGAAATAGATTTATATGTAGCGGTTTTACTCGTATAGAATTAAAATAAGATTTATAAGTAGCAACCTTAGTTTGTATGGGATTACATTCATTTATTCATAATATGTGAAACTTATAGGTATATCACTTATTTAATAAGTAAACCATTATACCTAATATATATACTAAATGTTGGAAAGTCAAAACGATACTTTCAAAACTAAACTTTTGAACTTAGAAAAAGTATTATTTTCATATGGAGTCAAAACCTGTGAACTCACCAACTTTATGTTGACGTATTTTAAAATGCATGTTTTTTCAAGAAGTTGATAACTATGATACAAGAAATGACCTTACACTGCCCGGTTGTGTAAAAATAGAGAAATCAAACTAATTAAGGCAAAAATAGTAAAGTTTCTAGCAAGGGTGTAGTAAACCTTGCAAATTTTGTTTTTAGAAACTTTTCTAATATAAACCTATAATAAACTGGTTTTAACCACTAGTAATAAATATAAAGCATATATTACATGTGCCAAATAGTGTCGTCCACTATGCTTTATACCTTGAACAAAAATTTAAGTTATTAACAATCGTAATTTAATGACTAATACTTCATAGAACTCATAAAATTCTTATTATTTATAATAGGAACTAAACAAAATGCCTAGAAGGAGTAGTGCTCGACTAAACCTTAACCAACAATCAACACCAAAACAACCGCAACCACCACCAGAAATAAATGCCTCAGTAAGTTCAGCAGAACTTGAAGAAATCATAGCTCAGAGAATCACTGCAGCTCTAGCTAATGTCACAAGAAGTGGAGTTAGAAATGAAGGCAATGTAGGGATCGCCAGAATGTGTACCTACAAAGACTTTATGAATTGCAAACCAAAGAGATTTCATGGAACTGAAGGCGTTGTTAATCTGACCAGGTGGATTGAAAAGGCAGAGTCCATCTTTCAAATAAGCTTCTGTCCAGATGATTGTAAAGTACGATTTGCAGCATGTACTTTCACTGATGCAGCACTTACATGGTGGAACAGCCATGTAAATACAATGGGAACTGATGCTGCAAATTCCATGAAATGGGAAGAGCTAAAGATGATGCTGGTAGAGGAGTATTGTCCTAGGGAGGAAATACAAAAGCTGGAACAGGAATTGTGGACCCTAACCATGAAGGGTTCAGAGATAAAAGCTTATACCGCTAGATTTATTGCTCTTGCAGTGATGTGTCCAGCACTTGTAACTGTCACACCCCAAAACCTGAACGGCGGAAACGTTCAGGGGTGGAGGACGTCATGTTTAGTATCACAAGATATGTATATAGTAAGCAAGTAATGAACAACCATTTCATTTAGAAAGAAAGTGTTTACAATGTGTGTGTTCACAAAACATAGAAATCGTAAGCAAATAACAAAACAAGACTTGAAGCTATAATGCTCCATCTTCTGAATTCCCAGCACGAATACATGTCTAATAGGTTCCTGAGAATACAAGTTATTTGAAAGAGTTGATCAGCAATTAAGCTGGTGAGTTCAAAAGATGTTAGTGATGTAAGTAAGTGGTCAAATGTTGTTGAAAATGTAGTAAGTTGTAAGTTCTGTTTAGAAAAGTTCGCATGTTCCTCTAGAAAATCCTATATTTTCTACTTTAATGAAATATAAGTAAAGATGAATCTACAATCTTTTCTATGAGTACTAAATGGATACAAGTTATATAAAACTCAGAGTAAACAAACAATCGACTGTAAACATCTGCCCTAAGCCCACAACCAAACAAGGAACAAGAAGTAAGGCGGATTGTACACATCCCATTGGTTGTTAGATCATTATTGTATATAACCCTGGTGCATTCACTTGTTACACATGGAGTTAATTGTAATGGTTCCATTATATTTAATGAAAAGATTCTTTAAGAAAACCCTTATTTCTTATAATAAAATGATGACCACAGTGACTACTTTTATAATAACTCAGTTTATACTGGATATATATGACCTAATATCAGATAGAAAGTTGATTGGGTGAATCTGCCCTAAGCCCACAACCAAACAAGGAACAGGAAGTAAGGCGGAAAGCACACATCCAACTACCTATTGGGTATTAATTATATATAACCAAGGTGTATAAACTAGGGTATTATCGAGTTAATCACCTAAGGTCCTTTAAGTTTTACTGGTTTAATAAAATGGATTAAACCCTTTACCGGTTAAGTTTCTAGTTTTGTATACCAAAGGTTCTGACTTGGAAAGTATGTTTTGTACTAGAAAACTGTGCATTGACTCTGTGTCTTATGACTTGACCCATACCTGGTACCCTTATGATGTCTTAATGTATACTAAGCATATATATATATATATATATATATATATATATATATATATATATATATATATATATATATATATATATATCTAGAATCGAATAGAAAGTGATTGGGTGTATTCGTTCCAAGCCCACAGCCAAACAAGGAACCAGAAATGAAGCGGAGAGCACACATCCTATTACCTTTCGGATCCTATTGGTATATATATATCCTTTGATGTATACATTAAGGAATCATAAGGTTAGCATTATGGTCCTTTCTATTAAACGTAGCCTTCTACCAAGGCATCTACTGTTATGTGCTGGACTCGACTATTCTGTTTGTCGTTTGTAAAACTGTAAGTTTTCCCTAGTTTATAACTATCTTAACTCAAAAATAGTTTGCATTTGACTTTCAAGTGGTACTGTCACTTTATTAAAGTAATGGGAAATGTAAGTACACAGCAGTCGTTTATAATGACATGCGGATGTACTGATGACCTATAACATGTTTGTTTTATTATGGTTATAATGTGAAGGCTAGTACCCCAACTGAACGCTCTCCCTGTCTAGAGATTAAGGGAACCAAACACGACCCCTGCAAATTCTTGCAAGCCGTGTAATTCACATTCAAGTTATATGATCATGTATACCCAATATAACTATCACCTTTTGTTTAAAACAATGAGTTAGTGATTCATTGGTATAATTAGATCCTGTATGTTCTCATGCTATAGCAACCTAGTTTGTTTGTTCTGTATGGTATTGTTTGTTTCTCATCATAGTATTCTCTCTGTATGTTATTGTTTGTTTCTCATAATAGTATTCTCTCTGTATGTTATTGTTTCTTTGTATGCTTCATTGTACTAGAAGTAATGAATAGCATCCTCCTAAACTATACCTATTATAGTTTACTAAAGTTTTACTTGAACAGTTATTGAAAAGACTCGTTTATCTACTAAGTCTTGTACTTTAAAAACGGAGTTTTGTATAACTATAAAGTAACATAACTTTAAAAGAGTTTTTGAAATGTTTTGACAACTTATAAATGACATAAGTAACATTTTGAAAGATGTTTATAACAAACAGTTACACAATTATCATTGTGTTCAACTTGTATCCCGCCCCCCTTAAAACATTTAAAACAGTTAAAAGATTCATTACGGGGTATGAACTCACCTTATGTGGGTGATTCAAACGGGTATGCGTGTAAGGATGAGAAGTTCCACGAATGAAGTCCCGAGACACAATATGTCCTAAATGACATATAATGACACATATTTGCATGAATATAGTGTTTTTAAACAACTATATGAAAGGAAACACCTTTCGGCACTAGGAAACACTTTGACCAAGTGTTGGAATCACATGTGATTCATCAAAGGGAAGTGAAATGACACTAACATGAGTTTACTACCATGGGTTTATGGCCCAAGGGAGTTTACGGCTGTAAACTCATGGTCAAACATGCATATGTGTTGGTTTGAAAGCTAGTGAAACTTTAGGGACTTTTGTTCTACACTAGTATGAGAAAGACCACCTCCATTGAGGCTTTTGATGAGTTTACGGCCCAAAGGAGTTTACGGCCGTAAAATCATGGTCATTGTGCACTTGAGAGTAGTTTAAGGTCCTAATCTCATCCATGAAGTGTCCTGGGTCACTAGCTTTGCATCTAGGAGGGTTTATGGCCAATATGGCAATCTTAAAGGGGTTTACGGCCTTGGGAGATGGCTTGGCCGTAAACTCCTTTTGTCCTTGTGTTCTTAACGTTTTAAAGTCTCTAAGCATGGATACTAACTAGATAAGAAGTATAGGGAAGAGTACTTACGATCTAGAAGCCTGAAATGGTCGGTTTTGGCCAAGAACACTAGGGTGTGTTCTTGGTGAAACTTGAAGATCTAAGAAAAGAATGATTTCCATGGATGAAATCATGTAAGGATACTAGATTAAGAGATGTATCATCAAATCAAGGAAGAATACTTACCACTTATGAAGACCTAGGATGAAAATATTGATGATACTTGAGAGGATTTGAAGGAAAATCGGCCAAGGAAAGGAAAGAATGAGAAAAATGGCCAAGGACCATATATATACACTTGAGTTTACGGCCACATGAGTTTACGGCCGTAAACTCATTGTCTTGTGGCCGTGAACTCATTTTGATGAGGTTAAGGTTTGATTTGCTACACTGTGGTTCTAGCAGGTACTTTCTAACACTTATTCCTTAAGTGTATTAGGCTTAAAACTCCTTAGAATGTCCTTTAATCGGGCGAGAACTCACTACTAATGAGTTTGACACTCATTTGAGTTGATTGACTGGGCTTTTAAAAGTAAAAATTTTCCGGGTTGTCACATCATCCCCCCGTTAGATGAAATTTCGTCCCGAAATTAGCTTTCTTAGCATTACTACTAGGGTTGCGCTCCTCTGATTGGCAGAATACCTACTCGTAGACCTGGCAATTTTTCCCTTCTATTCAGGATAGGATTCATACTTGGTCCATCTATCATTACCTCGTGTATACAAGTCGTATATATTTAGGATTAGTAAGACGGTTGGATGTGCGACTCTTCCCCAGGTCCACAACCAAACAAGGAACAGGAGATAGGGCGGAAACACACATACTAAATCTGAGTAATCATAATCATATACCACCCTCGCGTATATACTGAATAGTGATAGGTGGGCTGTATTCGTCCATAGCCTCTGAGCTCGAACTTGGTCTGTTGGACGAGTGGTATTTCATGACGGTCTGCGGACATTTGACGATAAGGCTTCGGAGGACAAAGTACTCTTCGCACGAGTACTTCGGGGTTTAGAATATGAAAGATAAAACTGAGGTTTAAGTCGGACTGTCGATATGAATGACAAAAGTTTTGAGAACTTGCCGATCGAGGCGATAGAAACATACGAAATTAGTATGGTGAGGACCACGCCAATTCATGACGAATGATAGTAACGGACTCCTTTCTAAACAAAGTTTTGGGCCAATTTGAAAGAAACGTCTGTTATACGATGATGTATCCCTAGTATGTTCGATAATGTACTCCTAGTGTGTTGGACAATGTACTCTTTGTAACTGTTCCAGGGCTTTCAGTTTTCCCTTTGATGTTAACACTTCTACGTATCGTATCGCTATGTGCGCATACATACAAATGAAAGTGCTTTGATAATTGGTGATGATACTTTATATCATGATCCTCCTTGGTACCACTACGATCGCCTGTCATATACAAGTTATGAATATTTAAGACGAATAAGACAGTCGATTGAGCAACTCTGCCTTTAATCCTCAACCAATTAAGGAACAGGGATTAAGGCATAATCACTCACTCTAATCCTGCAGCCTCTTAGTTATTCACAACCATGATGTATATGCTACGCCATCGTAGCCTCTCTAAATGGATCTTTTAGTTCTCTTGAATATTGTGATCTATCTCAATATGTGAGTTATTATAATTACTTTTTAAGTGTTTTCCCCAAGTTTTAATCTTATATGAATATAAATTAATTTTTCAAAGTAATTACTATTTCGAATACGTACCGCTGCTCGTCGACGACTCCGGGGTAGATTCTCCTGCGGTGATCATCAGAATGCGTCCATCCGCTCCTGAGTTCTTTGTTATCGGGCAGTCCCTTTGATATTGTCCAAACTCACCACATCCATGACAGGCTTGGTTTTCTTCAGTTCCGGGGACTTGGGAGATCAGTTGAGCCGGTGCCCTGCAGAAACGAACTGTGTGTCCCTTTCTATGGCAGTTCAAACACTACATTTCCCGGCATACTCCGGTGTGGTGATAGTTGCACTTTCCACACTTCGGGAGGGTTCCAGCATATCGACTAGCAGGTGCTAGAGCAGCATGTGTTGTAGTGGCGTACATAGTACTCGCTTGTTGCTCTTGCGGGGTGCCCTGTGTTGTTCTCTTCTTCTTCCTCTTGTTCCTCGACTTCTGATTATAGTATTTTCCCTTAAAAGTCTCGGGAATGAGGACTTCCACACCATGGCGGACTCCATGGTCGATGAGTCGTTGGGCCAGGCGTTTGGCGCTATCGAATGTGGCTGGGTTAGAAGACAACACATCTCCTTGGGTCGGGGCAGTCAGACCCCAGATGTATCTTTCTATCTTCTTGCTCTCCGGGGTAACCATCCCGGGACATAGAGCTGCTAGGTCACTGAACTGGTCAGTGTAGGTCACTATGTCTGAGCCGACCATAGTGAGCTCCCACAGCTCTTGTTCCAGCTTTTGAATTTCTCTTAACGGGCAGTATTCCTCCCGCATTAAATCTTTTAGGTTTTCCCAACCTATTGTGTTAGCAACTGATAGGGTCAGTGACTTAACATGGCTGTTCCACCATGTCAGGGCTTTGTTGGAGAAGGTGCAGGCAACAAACTTCACTTTGCTCTCTTCTGGGCACAAACAGATTTCAAAGATCAACTCTGTTTTCTCGAACCATCGCATCAGAGTGATGACTCCGCCAGTCCCATTAAAGGACAATGGCTGGCATTTGATGAAGTCCTTGTAGGAGAACTCTCTCGAGCGCACGGGGACCTCACCTTGAGTAGAATGAACAGGTGTTCCACCTCTACTGGAACTGGTAGGATGATATTAAGCCATGGCTGTTGCCACAGCCGCAGCCACTGCAGCGTTTATAGCTGCCATATCGATTTGTGAAGGAGGTGGCGTTGGAGTTATCGGAGTAGTGTGTCTGTTTGATCTGCGAGGACGCATCTTTGCTAAAAGAATACAAAGATGAGACGGAATAAGTCTAAATCAATGGACACAAGCCGAAAGTTAACAAGACAAGGTTATCCTAGTTCTGGGTGTATCGGGTCCTGACTTCCACAGGGTTCTAGAAACAATTCATAAAAGAGTCTATACCTAATGAACCCTATGAATTTGAAATGACTATCCTCGAACGAATATTTGTTTCCTGAATAACTGTTACCAGCTGCATGTAAGAAAATAATCTTAACATATAATGTGAGCAGTGTTTCCACTCGCTCATTAACTTAACAAGATTATTATTTATTAGTGTGACGTGTAAGACGTTTTGGGTTACTTCCATGGATACTTCTTTGAAAGCTTCTCATGAACCTGATCTCGTTTCCTCCTGACTCTTCTGTTGTCTACTATGAGGAAGTGGTTACGTCTATCTGGGTTTGTCGTGCGAGAATGGAAGTGACTAAAGAATCTATGAGATTAAGTGAAACATTATGGGGTGATCCTTACAGAGTCCTCCTATAATTGCACAACGTATACAAGTTGTATATAATTCAAGATTAAATAGACCTTCGAATAGGTGATCCTACTCCAAAACCACAACCAAACAAGGAACAGGTAGTGAAGCGTAGATCACAAATTCTAAGTCTATAAATTCTCAATTATATATAACCTTGGAAGTATACATTGTGAAATCATAGACCTATCCGCAAGGGTCTTTTATGTTATTAGGTAAGTTGTTTATATAGAGCCTAAAATACTCCTATAGTATTTTAAATGTCAGCTTCTTGGTATGTTACAAACTTGTTATCGTGTTATAGTATCATAAAATACTCCTATAGTATTCTAACTCAAATGTACTTGTTCTAGTGTTCTCTTGACTGGTGTTCAAGTAAGTTTTAAGACAGTTGCAACACCACATCCCTCCCAAACACATGTCGGTCACATCTCGAATGAATATAGTTGATCAGGTTATATTGATCCTAGCTATGATTACATAACTGTTCAGGTTTGATGACAGTGCTCAACCTTTAAATACTTTAGTTTTGTTCTTCTTGTGATACTTGGTCTAGTATGTACATGTATAAGCAAGTAGGTATATTTTTATAACTTATCGTTATACTCTTAAAATATATCATTATCCAGAGCACTTAAGCCCCATTGTATTCATAGTTGTATATCTTTTATCGGTTGATACACTTAGTTCACTATAAACAATGCTCTGATACCAATTTGTCACACCCCAAAACCGGAACGGCGGAAACGTTCAGGGGTGGAGGACGTCATGTTTAGTATCACAAGATATGTATATAGTAAGCAAGTAATGAACAACCATTTCATTTAGAAAGAAAGTGTTTACAATGTGTGTGTTCATAAAACATAGAATTCATAAGCAAATAACAAAACAAGACTTGAAGCTATAATGCTCCATCTTCTGAATTCCCAGCACGAATACCTGTCTAATAGGTTCCTGAGAATACAAGTTATTTGAAAGAGTTTATCAGCAATTAAGCTGGTGAGTTCAAAAGATTTTAGTGATGTAAGTAAGTGGTCAAATGTTGTTGAAAATGTAGTAAGTTGTAAGTTCTGTTTAGAAAAGTTTGCCTGTTCCTCTAGAAAATCCTATATTTCCTACTTTAATGAAAGATAAGTAAAGATGACTCTACAATCCTTTCTATGAGTACTAAATGGATACAAGTTATATAAAACTAAGAGTAAACAAACAATCGACTGTGCGCATCTGCCCTAAGCCCACAACCAAACAAGGAACAGGAAGTAAGGCGGATTGCACACATCCCATTGGTTGTTAGATCATTATTGTATATAACCCTGGTGTATTCACTTGTTACTCATGGAGTTAATTGTAATGGTTCCATTATATTTAATGAAAAGATTCTTTAAGAAAACTCTTATTTCTTATAATAAAATGATGACCACAGTGACTACTTTTATAATAACTCAGTTTATACTGGATATATATGACCTAATATCGAATAGAAAGTTGATTGGGTGAATCTACCCTAAGCCCACAACCAAACAAGGAACAGGAAGTAAGGCGGAAAGCACACATCCAACTACCTATTGGGTATTAATTATATATAACCAAGGTGTATAAACTAGGGTATTATCGAGTTAATCACCTAAGGTCCTTTAAGTTTTACTGGTTTAACAAAATGGATTAAACCCTTTACCGGTTAAGTTTCTAGTTTTGTATACCAAAGGTTCTGACTTGGAAAGTATGTTTTGTATTAGAAAACTGTGCATTGACTCTGTGTCTTATGACTTGACCCATATCTGGTACCCTTATGATATCTTAATGTATACTAAGCGTATATATATATATATATATATATATATATATATATATATATATATATATATATATATATATATATATATATAGAATCGAATAGAAAATAGATTGGGTGTATTCGTTCCAAGCCCACAACCAAACAAGGAACAGGAAATGAAGCGGATAGCACACATCCTATTACCTGTCGGATCCTATTGGTATATATATATATATATATATATATATATATATATATATATATATATATATATATATATATATATATATATATATATATCCTTTGATGTATACATTAAGGAATCATAAGGTTAGCATTATGGTCCTTTCTATTAAACGTAGCCTTCTACCAAGGCATCTACTGTTATGTGCTAGACTCGCCTATTCTATTTGTCGTTTGTAAAAATGTAAGTTTTCCCTAGTTTATAACTATCTTAACTCAAAAATAGTTTGCATTTGACTTTCAAGTGGTACTGTAACTTTATGAAAGTAATGGGAAATGTAAGTACACAGTTGTCGTTTATAATGACATGCGGATCTACTGATGACCTAAAACATGTTTGTTTTATTATGGTCATAATATGAAGGCTAGTACCCCAACTGAACGCTCTCCCTATCTAGAGATTAAGGGAACCAAACACGACCCCTGCAAATTCTTGCAAGCCGTGTAATTCACATTCAAGTTATATGATCATGTATACCCAATATAACTATCACCTTTTGTTTAAAACAATGAGTTAGTGATTCATTGGTATAATTAGATCCTGTATGTTCTCATGCTATAGCAACCTAGTTTCTTCTGTATGGTATTGTTTGTTTCTCATCATAGTATTCTCTCTGTATGTTATTGTTTGTTTCTCATAATAGTATTCTCTCTGTATGTTATTGTTTCTTTGTATGCTTCATTGTACTAGAAGTAATGAATAGCATCCTCCTAAACTATACCTATTATAGTTTACTAAAGTTTTACTTGAACTGTTATTGAAAAGACCCGTTTATCTACTAAGTTATGCTTGTACTTTAAAAACGAAGTTTTGTATAACTATAAAGTAACATAACTTTAAAAGAGTTTTTGAAATGTTTTGACAACTTATAAATGACATAAGTAACATTTTGAAAGATGTTTATAACAAACAGTTACACAATTATCATTGTGTTCAACTTGTATTCCCCCCCCCTTAAAACATTTAAAACAGTTAAAAGATTCATTACGGGGTATGAACTCACCTTATGTGGGTGATTCAAACGGGTATGCGTGTAAGGATGAGAAGTTCCACGAATGAAGTCCCGAGACACAATAGGTCCTAAATGACATATAATGACACATATTTGCATGAATATAGTGTTTTTAAACAACTATATGAAAGGAAACACCTTCCGGGACTAGGAAACACTTTGACCAAGTGTTGGAATCACATGTGATTCATCAAAGGGAAGTGAAATGACACTAACATGAGTTTACTACCATGGGTTTACGGCCCAAGGGAGTTTACGGCCGTAAACTCATGGTCAAACATGCATATGTGTTGGTTTGAAAGGTAGGGAAACTTTAGGGACTTTTGTTCTACACTAGTATGAGAAAGACCACCTCCATTGAGGCTTTTGATGAGTTTACGGCCCAAAGGAGTTTACGGCCGTAAACTCATGGTCATTGTGCACTTGAGAGTAGTTTAAGGTCCTAATCTCATCCATGAAGGGTCCTGGGTCACTAGCTTTGCATCTAGGAGGGTTTATGGCCAAAATGGCAATCTTAAAGGGGTTTACGGCCTTGGGAGATGGCTTGGCCGTAAACTCCTTTTGTCCTTGTGTTCTTGATGTTTTCAAGTCTCTAAGCATGGATACTAACTAGATAAGAAGTATGGGGAAGAGTACTTACGATCTAGAAGCCTGAAATGGTCGGTTTTGGCCAAGAACACTAATGTGTGTTCTTGGTGTTCTTGGTGAAACTTGAAGATCTAAGAAAAGAATGATTTCCATGGATGAAATCATGTAAGGATACTAGATTAAGAGATGTATCATCAAATCAAGGAAAAATACTTACCACTTATGAAGATCTAGGATGAAAATCTTGATGATACTTGAGAGGATTTGAAGGAAAATCGGCCAAGGAAAGGAAAGAATGAGAAAAATGGCCAAGGACCATATATATACACTTGAGTTTACGGCCACATGAGTTTACGGCCGTAAACTCATTGCCTTGTGGCCGTAAACTCATTTTGATGAGGTTAAGGTTTGATTTGCTACATTGTAGTTCTAGCAGGTACTTTCTAACACTTATTCCTTAAGTGTTTTAGGCTTAAAACTCCTTAGAATATCCTTTAATCGGGCTAGAACTCAGTACTAATGAGTTTGACACTCATTTGAGTTGATTTACTAGGCTTTTAAAAGTAAAAATTTTCTGGGTTGTCAGTGTAACCCATGAATACAAGAAGATCGAGTGATATATCTGGGGTCTAGCATCACAAATCAAAGGAATGGTGATCGCATCGAAGCCTTCAACATATGACAGTACCAAGCGAATAGCTCATCAACTAACTAGCACAAAAATCCAAGTGGGATTTATAGCTGAGTCTACCGAATCTGGAGCGAACAAGTGCAAATTCAATGGGAAGAATCCCAGACAATCATCCGAGGAAAGACAAGATGTGGCAACAAATTATGCAGCCACGATAGGGCATTCGTAATCTAAAGCAGAGAAGCTATCCAGGACCCTTCGGTGGTATCTGGTACAAGATAAATTTCGGGACAAAATTTTATCAACGGGGGGAGAATGTAACACTAGTCAAAATAGGGCAATAACAATCACATGTGATTATACCAATCATGTAATGTGATTTTCTTAAAGTAGTTATGTGACAAACTTACTATGTAATTCATGATAAATTCTAATACAAGTATGAACTTTTATGGTACAACTCAAAGTATACGTCCATACGATTCCAAAAATATAAAGAACGTCTAAATCTGACTTCGCGTGAAGAAGTTGTGATAAACCGAACACTATAAATCTCTATAATAAAAGGAATTTAAAATAGACTTATAAATAGCTATTCGAGTCTAAAAGAGAGTTGTAGTACTCGTAAATACCTACGCGTGGATATAAAGAACGTCAAAAACAAAGTTCGTATGCAAAAGTTACGACCTTTCGAAGATATAGTTGTCAGAAACCCTAATTTGACTGAACTCACAACGTGAGCATAAAAACTCACGACATGAGGAGTCAACAGACACTAATCGAAGCTAGAAAACACACGTTAAGGCTACGGGATGACTCATGGAATTTCACGACGTGAACCTATCATGTTCACGACGTGAATGGCCCCTGAACACCCTATAAATAGCAAGTTCGGCTCATTCAATCCTTACACCAATTCTTTTCTCTCTCTCTCTCGTTTCTGAAGGCCATTTTCCTTCCCGAGCCTGACAACGACGAGCCTCTGACCGTTTAGATTCTATAGATCATGCTACTAGGGTGAGTTTCACGGCCCCACTTTTTAGTATTTTCGGGGGAAAATGCATGCTAAATATTGTATATACGTTAATATTATGTCTATATGATAGTATATTAATATCAACGTAGATAGTTATATTAACCGGGATATAGTTGTTTAAATATAATATTTTGAATATATATACAACTATTATCAACTTGTTAGCATCTTATTATACTAATGTAGATCTTGAGATATACTTAGGATTCTATATATATGTTGTGTGCGATATAGTTTCGAAGTTATATGCGGAAGTTCTATATGTTAATTTATAAAGTATGTTGCTATTATTGGTTTTATGTCAAGATAAAACTTGGTATGCTATATGTTGTTATTGTTGGTTTTATGATAAAACCTGGTTTTACCTCAAGTTATAGCTGTTATGCTGCCTAAATATTATGAAATTAGGAGTAATGTTTAAAAGCATTGACTAGTAATTTAGAGTTTTAGACACGAATATGCTTTGTTGTTAGAGTTATGGGAAGCCGCCAAAGTCTACATGACCTACCTCATTCATCAACTAAGATAGGGAATCTTAGTGGAAATCATCTGACCTGTAAGCGTTAATCCTGTGTGAGCGAGGAAGTTGTGTATGGATCTATGTGGGTTAACGCCCCATCCGTGGTTGTTGGCTACAACCCAACCGGTTTTACGGTGGACTATAGATCTATGCGGGTTGACGACCCCACCCGTGGTTGCTAGCTACGACCCAACGGTCTGCGGGTGACGAACTGTCCTATTGATTGTTATGGACCCGACATCGATGAAGCGTATAGGGGAAGTATTTACCTTGGTGGAATCCTTTATGGCACCAATGGCGGTTTTATTGTGGCACCAATGGAGGAACCATTGGTGGGATATCTTTTAATCAGAGGTTTGTATGTCTAGCAGCGGTTACGGACTCATGGTAGCACAACTTTAGAAGCATTATACTTTGTCGATATACAAGTATGAGTGTTAAGTATAAGTTTCCCAAAGACGTATACTCTAAGTACAAGGAACTTGTAAGTATACTACTTGCTCATTAAGTAGACAATTATACCTAGCACACTTACTCGTATAGAACTGAAATAGATTTATACGTAGTGGTTTTACTCGTATAGAATTTAAATAGATTTATGCGTAGCGGTTTTACTCGTATAGAATTGAAATAGATTTATATGTAGCGGTTTTACTCGTATAGAATTGAAATAAGATTTATATGTAGCAACCTTAGTTTGTATGGGATTACATTCATTTATTCATAATATGTGAAACTTATAGGTATATCACTTATTTAATTAGTAAACCATTATACCTAATATATATACTAAATGTTGGAGAGTCAAAATGATACTTTCAAAACTAAACTTTTGAACTTAGAAAAAGTATTATTTTCATATGGAGTCAAAACCTGTGAACTCACCAACTTTATTTTGACGTTTTTTAAAATGCATGTGTTTTCAGGAAGTTGATAACTATGATACAAGAAATGACGTTACACTGCCCGGTGTTTCCGCCGACGGCCGGGGTGTGACATACTGCCCCTAATAACACACGAAGGGGTGCCATCAATCAACATACAACTCTAGTAGCTCACTAGCTACAATTGAAGTATAAGGTAAGTGTATGAATATTCTCTTTGTTACAGATATCATGTTGGATATGAGATATGGAACGTGATCATTCTCATTTTCCATCCAACTTTTAAGAAAGGCGCCTTAGATGTCTAACTGTCAACATATAAGAGGAACAAATCCCATCTTGACTACACTCTCATATAGTTCATGCTCTACCCAACGAAGGATTTTATAACTGCACGGTTACGAACAACGTTTAACCATGTCAAAGTGTAATAATCCCCATACTTGAGTTCTTCAATATGCATCTCAGGTCGAAACACATAAAGATATTTACTTGTGATCAAGATTCACTTATGATATCAATCCATGAAGTGACTCTTGATTCGGTTCATTTCCAATAGTTGTTCTTAAACAAGTACATATGAATTTGGATGCAACACTTTGTTATTTCACCTCTTGAAATCAATCAAGCCGACCACCGATGAATTTGGATGAATTTGGATCCACAAAGCATCTCAATGGCACTTTTGATGCTTGGAACAACACCCAGACCACCGATGAATTTCTTCATCCAATCAACTTCTTGACCCGCTTCACACGCAGCTATGTACTCTGATTCAGTTTCAGAAAGTGCAACCACTTCTTTCTTTGTACTCTTCCAGGCAATGGCCCCACCATTAAGTGTGAACACATATCCCGACTGTGATCATGAGTTATCTCGATCAGTTTTGAAACCAGCGTCAGCGTAACATCTTACAATAAGCTCTTCTTCAACTCCTCCATAGACCAGAAACATATCTTTAGTTCTTCTTAAGTACTTAAGTATGTTCTTAACAGCCACCCAATGCTTTTCGACAGGATTAGATTGATACCTACTAGTTATACTAATTCCATAAGCTACATCCAGCCTTGTACATGTCATAACATACATCATCGAACCTACTGCTGAAGCATACGGTATGCGTTTCATTCTTTTGATCTCATATTCAATACTAGGGTTGTCAACCTTAGGAATAATGGTACCAGGCAGTATGGGAACAATTCCTCGTTTCGAGTTATCCATTGAAAAACGTTTCAAGATTTTGTCAATGTATGTACTCTGAATCAAACCAATGAGTCTTTGGGATCTATCTCTATAAATCCTAATACCGAGTATGTATGGAGCATCCCCTAGATCTTTCATTTGAAAGGACTTACTAAGGTAGGCCTTAGTATCCTTCAATGTCGGGATATCTTTCCTGATCAGTAATATGCCATCAACATATAGAATTAGTAAAACAATATGGCTCCCACTAGCTTTGATGTATACACATGGTTCATCGGGACTTTCTGAAAAACCAAACTTTTTGATGTTTTCGTCAAAACGATGATACCAGGCCCTTGATGCTTGTTTTAATCCATAAATGGACTTCTTCAGTTTACATACCTTCTTTAGGTTATCCGGCTAGACAAAACCTTATGGTTGTTCCATATAAACATCTTCCTCAAGATATCTATTAAGGAAAGCGGTTTTGACATCCATTTGCCATATCTCATAGTCATAATATGCAGCTATGACCATGATAATCCTAATAGCTTTTATCTTAGCTACTAGCGAAAAAGTATCTTCATATTCAACACGTTGAATTTGAGTATATCCTTTCGCGACAGGTCGCACTTTGAAAATTTGTACACTTTCGTCTATGTCGATCTTCTTCTTGAAGATCCACTTGCTTCCAACAGCCCTGTTGTTAGGAGGTAAGTCAAACAAGTCCCATACTTGATTGTCATTCATGGATTGAATTTAAGTTCTCATGGCTTCAAGCCATTTGTCATACTTTGGGTCTACAGTAGCAGCCTTGTAGTTGATGGGCTCACATTGATCCATCAAGAAGACTTCCTCTTCAAGAATGACAAATCAAAATCTGTCAGGTTTCTGACGAGTTCTACTGGAGCGCCGTACAGTTGGTGTGGTTTCCAACATCTGAACGATAGTTCCACGTTCAACAATGTTTTGTTTATTATCATTCGCAACTATAGGTTTTGTCTCTCGAATTTCTTCGAGGTCAATGTGGCTCCCACTTACTTTATGCGAGATAAAGCCAGTTTCAAGAAACATTGGTTTACGAGCTATGAACACCCAATTTTCATCTTTCCGAAAGAAGTAATAACTGACGGTTTCTTTTGGGTATCCCACAAAGATACACTTATGAGATCTACGGTCCAGCTTGTCAGAAGTTTCTCTTTTAACATATGCTTCAAAACCCCATATCTCTAAGAAATACATTGATGGAACCTTTCCATGCCATAAGTCGTAGAGACTCTTACTAACCTTTTTAGTTGGGACCATGTTTACAATTCGGGCTGCGGTTTCAAGTGCATAACCCCAAAATGAATGAGGAAGGGAAATATGACTCATCATCGATCGCACCATATCAAGTAGAGTACGGTTACTCCTTTCTGAGACACAATTATGTTGAGGTGTTCCCGGTGGAGTGAGTTGTGACACTATGCCACAATTCTTCAGATGTTCATCAAACTGATAGCTCATATATTCACCACCACGATCCGATCATGTGGTTTTAATCTTTTTACCTTGATTCTGCACTTCATTTTGGAAAATCTTGAAGACATCGAATGCTTCATATGTGTGTCTTATGAGATATAAATATCCAAATCTACTGTAATCATCATTGAATGTAATGAAGTATCTTTCACCATTTTTGGTAATTATTCTAAAAGGTGCACATACATCAGTATGTATGAATCCTAGTAGATCTGACGCTCTTTCATCAACACCGGTGAAAGGAGCTTTGGTCATCTTGCCACATAGACATGATTCACATATATCAAAAGACTTTGAGCCTGTTCACTCTAAGATCCCATCCTTTTGGAGCTTAAGGATGCAGGTTTTACTTATGTTCCCAAGTCGACAATACCATAAATAAGTTTTGTTTGAGTCTAACTTTGTTTTCATATTTAAGTTTAACACTTAATTATCCTTTGTGTATGAACCATTTAAATCAATTTCATATATTCCATTTTTGGGACTAGTCTTAAAATAGAACACATTATCTTTAAACATAGTAATGTTTTCAGAATCCTAGTCAAACTTATAACAAAAACCTTGTTCATACAAACGAGAAGTAGAGATAATATTGCTAGTTATACTAGGTACATAACAACAATTGTTCAAAATAAGATTAAGGCCATTTGGAAGCAAAAGATGATATTGTCCTTTGGCTTTCACAGCTACACGGTTGTCATTGCCAACATGAAGTTCTAAATCGCCATCTCTTAGTTCTCTAACATTTCTTATTCCCTGCAAATCATTGCAGATGTTAGTACCAATTCCAGTATCAAATGCCCAAGAATTAGTACGGAATGCATGTAATTCAATCATATATATACCTGAGGTGCCAACCTGGTTGGCTTCGATCTTCTTAAGTTCCTCTACGTATTTGGGATAGTTGTGCTTCCAGTGTCCCTTTTCATTGCAGTGAAGGCAATCAGCATCAGCAACAGGTTTGGGTTTAGGAGTTGGGTTACCAGAAGGAGGCTTCTCTTTACCCTTTCCCTGGCCCTCGCCTTTCTTGGCAGCTTTGCCTTTCCCCTTACCGGTATTATTATGGGTTTTCTTTTTGGAGATTTGACCCTCACGGATCATCAACACTTGATCGTTCCCAGATTTCTTGATGTTTGGCTCAGCATTTTTGAGCATGTTATGAAGTTCATTAAGGCTCCTCTCCCAGTCATTCATTGTTAACTTCATCACAAATTGGTTGAATGACTTATGAAATGAGGCTAGGATCACATCGGTCGCTAGCTCATCTCTAAATGGGAATCTGAGGCGGGCAAGTTGCTCAACATAAGCTTTCATTTTGAGTACATGTGCACTCACAGAGATCTCTCGACCATCTTGCAACCAATGAAAGCATTCAAGGTCTCAAACCTCTCTTGCTTAGCCTGTATTTGAAACATGGCTCTCATTTGTTTAATCATTTCAAATGCTTCATGACACTCAAAAGTTTTTTGAGGTTCTAGAGTCATAGTTGCAAACATGATGCAAGCCACTTCGATCGAATCATTAACATGTTTCGCCCGAGCATCTTTCGATGCTTTGGGAGCATTAGCTAGGAGCTCTTCTGGGATAGGTTCATCAAAGACATAGTCCTTTTTCTTAATCTTGAGGACAATTCTCAGTTGTCTGAACCAATCAAGAAATTTGGGTCCACTTAGTTTTTCCTTTTTCGAGGATGGATCAGATGGTGAGTGATGAGGTGGTTATAGTTGGGGTAGTCATCTACAAAATAATAAGAATCATTTTAATATCTTCGATATGAATTATTTTCAAAAATAATTACCCTTCAAATTAAATTTTGAAAAGCTAAGATCCACATCAGCCAACATAACTTGAGGAGGCGACCCACTACTCAAGTGATTTTTTTGATCGGTAGGTTACGATAACGAATTACAACTCTTATGTAATTCTTAGATTTATGGGATCCAAAAACATTACTTTGTTTTTATATGGCATGTTCATCCCATCTATGCCTCAAAACTCTTATGCTTAGGTGACCTTTATCACATAAGAAATTGATCAAATCATCCATTTAAAAAGCATGTTAGTTTTATTTCACAAATGGTTAGGTGAACTTTTCCCATAAGCAAATAGAAAAATGCATTGACTATTTTTGACAACTCAAATTAATAAGGCGACCCTAAAATCTACATGAACTGCACAAAAATCTCAAGTGATTTTTAAATGGATTGCATAGATTTGAAGTTTTGTAAATAAGGGCTTTTATCAATGTTTTATTATTCTGGCATTTTAACACATTTTGCATCATGAATATTTAATGCATAAAATATTCCATGGTACATTTAAAGTGTTCCAAAAACCATAAAGTTGAATTTATTTCATATAAAATTTTACCGGTTAAAATTTATATTCAATTTTAATTCGATGTTATAAGGATTGGAACCAGTTTCTAACTTTGTTAATAAAACAACATTTTATTATTAAGTTATGGAGTTTAGATTAAGTTTAAAAAATATTTTAAACTTTTTATATCTTTAAAAGTTTGGCTACTTTAGAGTTTTAAAATTATTCAAAAACTCTTTTTAACAAAAACTCAATTTTGACATCTTATGGTAAAACTTTTATATAAAACTCTAAGCCCTAAGTTTGATGTTAATTTTTCTTTCTAAAAATGTTTTAGCATGGAAAACATATTTTCAACATTTTTTAACAACAAAAGTAAACATCACAAGCATGCATTTAAAATCTATAAACAAAGTCATTTTCTAGTAATATTTATTGTGAGCCGTCACAACAAATATTAAGTCAATGCCTAAAGGACTTATTAGGACACTTCAATGTCTTCAAAAAGGCTCCATGTTTTCATAAGAAATTCATGCTCCATCTTGTTACATTTTATAAAAATAAAATACAACTAGTCTAAAACTAATTTATTACATATAAAATGAACAAATGAAATAATACATATTTATCTAGTACATCATCATATGAATAAATAAATACCAACCACAAATGTCCTAATGGCTTGTTTATACATAACAAACATATCAAACATATCAACAAACAACTCTTTGTTTTTCTAAGACAACTTTTATATAACCAAAATGCATGAAAAAATGGTTATATAAAAAATAAACAATTTTAACAACAAGTTGCCAAAGAAAACAAATATGGATATTTCTTAGCCAAAAAGAAATCCATGCTTGTTCTCAAAAAACCAAAGATTATCATAACATAAAAATCATTCTAACATTTAAAAGATGGCTCTGATACCACCGAAACAATTTTGTTGCATAAAATAAACATTTTTTCATAAAAACCGGCAACGAAAGCTTTAAAATTTCTTATAAATTTCGAGTGCGACAACAAAACAAACCATCAAGGATCCTTTTAAAGACGTTAGAATGATATTATAACAACCATAGGGTGTTTAGAAAATACAACATTTGTAGCCTTTGAACCCTCTTGGATTTGGGGTGTTGAAGTAGATGGCAAGAACAAGGAGCTTGATCTTCTCTACAAGTAATCCACCAACAAGAATAAGGTACCAAAATTCTAGATTTCTTCTTATACAACTTTGTTCTTTAAGCCTTAAGTGCTTAAACAATTAATCACTAAAAGTAAGACACAAAGTAAACACGAAAAGCATGTAATGTCTTCAAAAGAGGAAAGAGCTCCAAGCTCCTTAGTAGTTCACGGTTTTAAGAGAAAGAGAGGAGAAGTTTTAGGCCAAAAACTTGTGACTTCTTCATGCATAAGACCCTCTATTTATAACCCCATCCAAGCATGGCCTTTTGAATATGATATTCAAAAGTATGGGCTATAAAGGGAGGCATGGGGAACATTATGATGGAGGTTGACAAGCAACCTCCATGCTCCTTACAACTTTAGGCCATATGGCCAAAATAATAAAATAATGCTCACTAGTCCTTTTAACCGTGGTAAAGTAAGCATTTGATTTAATCATGGTTAACCAAAGTGTTCAAAAAATTGTACATGACTTATTATATGATACCTTATCATATAAAGACTATTTTTCTACTTCTTACAATATTGTTTTCATAGATCAATATTTTTTCTCTAATTAAATACAAGAGTTGAATTTATTTATTAATATCAAATATAAAATAAATATTCAATAAGTACCAACTTGATTAAGGTGTGACCCTATAGGATCATATGTCATTAGCAATGTCACTAAAAAAACATTCTTGTACATATAGATCCAACAATATATGGATTAGGCGTTGGGGGTTCTGGCCATTAAATTATTGTCATGGAACGAGACACGAGACTTCTCCTTCTGTGTGTTCTCGATCATGAGCCAAGGGGCCACGTGGTACGAGTGCTTATCGTACGTGTGTGGGTCGTTGATTTTAGATACGACTTGCTTGTCGTATTTATATGTACATTTTTCATATAATTTTAAATATGAAATTTATATTTATCTGTATATACGTTTATTTTCTCAATTACTAAGAAATATCCAACTAGAAAAACAAATTATTTGTGATAATATCAACTTAAGTAGTGTTGGTCAGCCTTTAGAACATATTTTTATCATAACGTGTTGCCGCATTATGCAAATGAAATACTTTATCATATCGGAAACCGGTCATTTCCATATTCACACGCTTACTCTCCTTCCTCAAGAAACCCTTTGCTATTCCTCATTAATTCATTGATCTTGATATATATATATATATATATATATATATATATATATATATAATTTTACATCTTTGATATTGTATATAGTTGCAAGGCCTTTCTGAATGCAGATGAAGATAACCAAGTGTGTAAGAAAATTGAAATCGAATCCATTTATCAAAAAATTGCATGGTGCGTGACCCCCAAGTATCGAGGCTAAAAACATACCTTGTTAAGTATTTGCTTGGAGGGAACCCTAAATCTTTGTTGATGGTGGGAGCGGTATGTTTTTTTATTTTCTGATTAGCTATATCTTCCCTTTTTAGTTATTAAACCCATAATTATCTTATAAAATATTTTTGTTACCAGAGACTATATTTTAAAATGGATGATACTGAAATCGGAACAACATACATACGAATGGATGTAGAGGAGGCACATAATGAAGCATAAGTGTTGTTAGGAATGATCCTCTTGTCTCAAGAACATGGAAAAATTAAAGAAGGGTTGCCACTACTAAACCAGATGTACAATGCATTAGGAAGAGATGATTTAGTTGTTTATGCCTTTTTAGAAAAAAAATGTTAATAATTATGTGCGTATATTTTAGGTTGATGTGCCACTCTTCGTTAAAGGATTTCAAATAAATTGTTCTGAAGAAGATCATGGAGAAGAATGAATCAGACGATTGCCTTTGAGTAAAGATGAAGTTGTTTATAATTATGAATATTATATATCAATTTATTTTTCATTTACTTTTGTAACCGGCTAAATATAGATGTTTGATTATGTTATTTAATTAATCAATGGAAATTTAGATATTATTTAAATTAATATAAGGAAAATATTTGTCAAATTCGTTTTATAGATACTGATAAAAGTTGTTTTTTATAAGTATTATTTCGATTAATGAGGCGGGTCAACTTTAAAAGTTAAAAAGCCAGTATTTGTCTTTTCACTGAAATTGAACCCAAACATCCTTTAAACATGCTTTGGTGTCAGATGCATTAAAGAAAAGACAGAAAATATAGAATACATAAATACCCTCAAATATTATGGAATATATAATAAAAACAAGGGCAATTTAGTATTTTTAATATGTAGTTGATATTTCCTCTTACCTTCTTTAACAATCCACTGAAAATATAAATTGTTTTTCACATTTATACCACTATTATGATTTCATATTTTCATTTAAAATGAATGATACAAAAGTGAAATCACCTCCTTTTTAATTTAGATAAGATAATAAGTATCAAGAAACATGATAAACCTATTCATCAAACCTCATGCCACCTTCCTAGGACTTTCATCCCTACACTTGGGGAAATGGTTGACAGTTGTAAAAGCTAAATCCCCATTCTTTTGTACCCGGTTGGAAGAAACTTAATTCCATCTTTTACCTTTATCTTTTTTATTCTATAATAAAGAAACACTAAATAATGGGATATTTCATATTTTTAAGCACAATGATGTCACACATCATTTTCTAAGGATTTTATTATTATTATTTTTATTTCACCGGATATAAATCACATATTTTAAGGAGTTAAACTTTTAATATTCAATTAAGTAATGATAAATCATAATAAAATTTGGAAATAAGTTTGAATTCAAAATGAAGCAATAAATTAGGAATGTGATATATTATAAAATTTTAAAATGATTCTAGGTTGGTATCGAAGACAAATCCCTATTTTATACATAGAAACAAGAAAATTATAAGATATTTTGAAAATATGTGTCTTTTGGCACAATTTAAATTGATTTTGATGTTTTTTTTTAATTTTTTTTTATCAAAATAAAATATTTTGAAAAAATAATAAATTGCGACATCTAAAAACATGACATTTTCATTAGCACTTTTAATTTGATTATATTTAGATAAATGTTTCATTTTTTTAGATTGGTTTGTCTAGTGTGTCCCCATTCTAAACTCCTTTGTTTCTTTTTAATTTCACATTATTATTTTGGTTTTCTATTTAATATAAATAAATCATGATTATGATGGTTGTTAGATAGCTTAATGATCGTTATTGTTAAGTTAATAACTTAAACAATTAACTATGATTATAAATCATGATTATCAAAATTTTTTTTGCATGGTTGTTTGTCTGATCATTTGATTATTAAGTAAGAAATTAATCTTCATCTTTTTCTATACATGATCTAGCCTATGAAATAAGCAATTACTATTTAAAATAGTTGTCCAATAGAGAATGAAGTACATTGTATAGAAAAAATCAACACAACCAAATCCTTTCAATTCAAAACGATTTAATAGTGCACAAAAAGCCCAATACAAGAAAGATTATCATCATGATCTTTAATTCGTTGACATCTTTTTTAATGTCTAACAACACATCATTACCCACTAAATTATCATCTATGACCATAGGCCACATCATCCTCACCAAGCCATTTCCAAAACATGCACTTTTACCTTGTTTCTTCAAGATAAAATACAAAACTTAATTATAGAGGTCAGAAGGAAAAACATAAAGGAAGAAAGTCATAATCGATGAAGGTGCAATTCATGACAAAAAATAAAATTGACACACACACACACACACACACACACACACACATATATATATATATATATATATATATATATATATATATATATATATATATATAGCCTAAACTTTGTTCCAGGGTTATCTTTAGTTGTGGGGCTGCGAATTTGACTTGGGAGTAGACAATCGCAAAGATTTTCACGGTATTTTGTTGAGAAGCTTGAAGCGGTTGACATCTTCTACTTGGCTTCTTCTTGGGTAGGTCAAGCTTGATTGAGAGGTTGTTTGGGCAAGCAACTTACTTATTGGCTTTTTCATAAGTCAATAAGTCGAAAGAAAAGTGTTTGTTGCAATAACTTAAAAATAATGTACATCCACTTTTAGATAATGACAAGTGTAATACAATTAATTATTTGCAACATATATGCTATTTGAAAATGCATGTTTTGTTTTAATAATAAGTGTTGGTTCTTTTCTTAAATTTCTTTTTAATATATAGTTGATGATCATTTATGCAAGTGTCTGTTCTTTTATCATAGTTTTTTGTAATAGTTGAACATGTCTTTTGATTTTTAAACTGGTCATAATATTAATATAATTATATAAGAACACGTCTTTTCATCCACTTACAATAATTTAATTATGAAATCCTCAACCAGTTGTGGTTATATAGCAATAAATGTATTATTTGTTACTATTTAACAAGATCTCATATCACTACAACTTGTTCATTTATCATGTACGTACCCACCTCAAAGTTTTCTTTCATGATCCTTAATATGCAAGATGCAGGATAACTTTGATGATCATTTATATGTATACACACATATATGCACACACACAATATATATAAATCTCTCTCGTGCTTCAAAATATAGAGTGTGTTTTATCATATGTCCCGTAAAGTTTGCTATTAAGATCGAAGACCTATCAAAGGGATACATATATGAAGATCAACACAAGAAGCATTCAGATAATCCCATTAAAGGGATATAGATATGAAACCACCACTATGACTAGACGTGGTGTTAGAATTGCTTGTTGGATTAGTGTCTAAGTCCATAACTATAATTGGTATGTATTCGACCCGACTTGGCATGGTCCATTTGGGTTACACTTCACCAGAACAATTTATATGGATAGTCTTTTGAGAATAGTATGTTTATGATTTATATTAATATATTATAAGTTCTAATATATTAATATGGAATCATATTATTTAATTAGTATTGATCAAGAATTAATTTAGTGATAAAAAAGGAACTAATTAAATATCGACTCTTAATGATTGTGAGACCATATCACAATTCATCCTCTAGGGATATCTTCGTGCATTCTTATGGCTAAGAAGAGGAGTCATGAATTATTGAAATGATTAAATCAAGAAGGTGATACATACTTCGTTCCAAAACAAGTCTTAGAGTCATACTCCAAGATTGTAATTTGATTGACACATCTTCAAGAAGGTTTATTAACACTTATCAAATGTAAAAGTAAAAATGTTTCCTAACTCTTGTACATTTGAAATTGGTAAGTTGTGATGTTTTGGATAAAACAGAGACCAACTTAGGCCAATGTGTGAAGTGTTTGTCTTGATAAGAATTTGTACTATCTCTTGAATATTTGTTTGTCAAAGAATGGGTCTTGGCAAGAGAGTCTTATATGTTAAGAGGACAATGGGAGTCTTAAAGATATTGGAAAAGATTCAAGATCTAATCAAGAATAAAAACCTGTAGTTTATCACTAGCACACGACGTGAGGTTTATAACCTTTCATGTTGACATATTCCTATTTTTGTGCCCGTTCTAGTTAAAGTTGGCTTTGCATATGAGTTCTGAGAGTTCTCAATTGATTGCATAACAACTTGGAAGCAATGGCAGGCCCTTGTGCTGTCAGGTGGCAAGAAGTGAAGACTGCACAAGTTCAGTCAATATGAATTTGTCACTAACCATGTCTTGTGATTATGGTTGTAACAAATTTACATGGAAAGGAACACATACACCATAAAATCTAAGTGTCATAAGGTTTCTCTCTGATTCATGAAAATAATGGTGAGGAAACGCTTTCACTAAGAGGTTTTAAGTAGATAGCAATTGTGATATTTGCATTCTCAAAGTCGTTAGTGGAGCGTGTGCGGTTAACCGGCACACTAACATGGACTTGTGAGAAATGGCAAAGGTCTAAACAATTGAGACTATGATTACAGCATCCCTTTTCATAGTTCTGAAATTGTTTAGACACACATGTGTGCTATCTAAGGAAAGGTATATGATTTTGATAAAGTTTTATCAAAGCATCTCGTATCAGAAATCTGAACTTTGGTAAGAAATTCAATAAAGTATTGATTTCTAGAAGTCCAGCTGATTTCTGAGTACATGTCAAAGCTAGTGGGAGCATAAGTGTTATGCTAATAATCATCAAGCAAGTGCGAGTATGATAATTATAATAAATGTTGCAAGTTAGCAATGTTAATTATAGAAAACAAAAAGTTTCAATTGGGAAAAGTTGTTTTGCTATAATTAAGGGAGAGGAAATTATACTTCATTTCAAATCTAAAAGCTTAGATCGTGAGATTTTAATCAAATTTAGTCAAGTATATATATGAATGTTATGTTGGAATGGTTCAACATAAGGAAATTCTATATATGGGAACATTTTTTGCGTTCTAAAATTCGATTGTGATTACGGCAACCCTTTTCATAATCTGAATTATGAGAACATGGCAAATAGAAATAGAAATATTATAGCAAAAGACTGGTTTAGTATCATGTCTTTATGTGAGACATCATGAATCGTGTCCCATATGCTTCAGATATAGGGTCGATTGCATGTGCTATAATATTCATATGTTCTAAATTTTTCCAAATGCCTAGAGCATTAAGAAGGAAAAAGTACTAGAACTGGATATGACTAAAATGATTAAGCAATTGTCGAGGACAATCTAAGGTTTACCAAAGATTGGTTGCTCAGGGACAGTTGGAAGTATGGTGTATATTTTTGGAGAGGACCATATTGACATATTCTAAAAAGAGGCAACTCTTGTTCAGAAGTGATAGTCAAAATGAGAATATGGAAATATTCCCATAGGTGGAAGTTATTCATTAAATATGTGTAAGACTAGGAAACTTAATGCAAGAAGGATGTTCAAAGCAATATACTTTGAATTTGAGACTTCATTTCCATGGAATGATCTCCATTGGAATACTCTGTAATGACTGTTGACAAGCCTTTGTGACTTTGTGCATAATCATTACGAGAGGATCAATGCATATAAGTTTAAAATCTAACAGATTTCGGTAAATGGCAGGATTTTGGAATGCTTGCATTTACGGTAAGGGTTTGGGATTGTGAAATGAGAATCATTTGAATTATGTTCAATCGATCTATTCCACAAAGTAAAGATCATAGAAACATAGTATGCATACTTGGTGTATGGCATGACTATTGTTTAGAAAAGATAGAGTACATGTTTGGAGCACAGGAAAACTATTGTTTTAATTGTAACATCCGGATTTTTAGAGGTATTATGGTGTAGGTTAATCTTGTGATTAAAGGAGAGACTCGACAAGTTGAGGGTCCAACTCGCCGAGTCGAGTCGGGTTTCTCCCGTGGATTTAATGAGTGGACTCGACGAGTCCGAGGAGAGGGACTCGTCGAGTAGGCGTTGATTAGAGAAACCCTAATTTTCGGGGTTGGGACCTATTTAAAGGCACTTATAGCCTCATTTGCGGCCACCCTTTCCCTGGAAGCAAACCCTAAAGGTCATTTGAGCTAGAAAGTGAGAGAGAAACTATCTTGGGATTTTTAGTGCATCATTTGAGAAGAAGAGAAGGAGATCAAGCAAGGATCAAGAGGGGGAAAGTTGGATCCAGTGATAGATCGTCCAGAGCTTCTGAGGAAGGTAAAAGTCTGCACCTTTCTCATTATTTTGGTTAGATCTCATGTGTTTGGAGTTCTAGGGCTTTTACCACCTTTGGTTTGGGACTTTGAGTAAAATGGATTAGCTAGAAGCCTAGTCCTCAGATCTGGACCTTGTGAGTTCCCTAGAGTCCAAAGCTCCCAACTTTATTCATCTAAATGAGGGTTGTTGTGCTTAACACCTTAAGAAGGGCTTGTTTTGGCATTTTGAGGCATTTATGCCATGTATGAACGTAAAGGTCGAGACTTTATGTGTCTCTGGTGTATTAAAGGGCTAGATCTAGGGTTTGGAATGAGAGATCTGACTTTGGACGTCTGAATGAGGAATCCGACCGAGGGGACTCGTCGAGTCCATGAGTTGACTCGACAAGTCAGTGAGGGTTTGTCCCGATGAGCTTGAGCATGCGATAGCTCGACGAGTTGGGGGTAACCTCGACGAGCTGAGCTGGATTGTCACGAGATTTCTGAGGAAAGTAAGTGGACTCAACGAGTCGCAAGGGTGCACTCGGCGAGTCGGGTCAGACATGGACTGTTGACTCGACATTGACTTCTGTTGACTCTGGGGTTTGGTCAACATGAGTAATGGAGACCATGGAGGGGTAAAATGGTCTTTTACCCAATTCAAGAGTTAGAGAAAGAAGAATAGCCCTCATTTATTGGGGTCGTGTGAAGAGTATTGATTAGATATATTCATCTTTTGTGCTAGGCGGAGGCTAGTTCGAGTTTCGGGTGCGAGGGTATTTACTTGCTGCTTGTCAGGTGAGTCTTCTCACTATACTTTACCTTGAGTGGTAATTAGACTTATGTGACAGAGTATCTTGTATGCTATATATGTGATGTGTTGCACTGCATTATTTCTATGTGATTTATGTTGTGTGTATTCCAGAGTTTACAGAGTTAGGACCAGAGGATCCACAGAGTTAGGGCCAGAGGTCCCACAGAGTTATAGCCTCGAGTGGCTACTATGTGTTATATGTGGTATTTTGGGGAACTCACTAAGCTTCGTGCTTACCGTGTTATGTGTTATGTGTTTCAGGTTGTTCTCAGGAATCGCGGGAAGGCACCGGTTTGATTGTACACACCAGAGAAAGAGTTATGTTTTGAGGATCCTGGATTTTTAATGGAGTTGTGTTTTGTAATTTGAATAAATGACATTTCCATACAATATGTTATGAAAAGTATGCGATTTTAAAATGAAAAATCTGTTTGAAAAATTACGGTGTTACATTAATTCAAGTATAAAGTTGATAATTTTGAAACAGTATACAATGAATGGTGTGTAATCAATATGGTGATAAATAAAAAGTGTTCTATTTATATTCATAAGTTTTGAGACCATATTGGATTCGATTATTCTTGTGTTTCACTTTGCATGTTTTGACTTCCAGAATAACTAGGTCATTCTTCCTGAATGCCTAAGTTGTTCAAACCATCCACAGTCGACAATACGTTGGAAGTAGGTATTAAGGCAAGACTGTCATGAAGCTGGTTTCTAGATGTCTAAGGTATTGGACATAGAAAGAGTTGCTACAACATTCATTAGTGCTCATAAGTTCTTAGTATTAGATTAAACCCACGCTCATTTGAATCACTTCATGGATTTTATCACGAGTGATCATGAGACGGTAATATCTTATATTCTTCAAACCTAGAGATATGAGTTGTTGACTATGAGTTGGTTATACATTGATTGCATGAAAACGCATTTGGTAACTCGATGTTATAAAATTTGCCTTTGTGTATGATTCAACAAGGAGTAGAACAAGCATATGAGTCGACGTTTATCCATTCCTTTTACCCTGATGGGATAAAAGTGATATATGTGGGCCCCTCGATGACTGATTTAATTTGTTCAATTAGTCGATCGTCATAAATCGGAAATCCGGAAACAATAGATGGACAGAGAGAATGATTATAATCCATGTCTCAGTCCATATGATATCTAGAATAGAGGAATATATGATCCCTTATCTAATGGACGCGTCATTGATTTGTTCAGAGTTCGACAGCGGATTTAAGAGCTACGATTGCTAGTCGGGTTTTGGAGTCATACGCCATAATAGTTTTAGACTTATCCAAGTGGGAGACTATTGGATTAGTGTCTAAGTCCATAACTATAATTGGTATGTATTCGACCCGACTTGGCATGGTCCATTTGGGTTGCACTTCACCGGAACAATTTATATGGATAGTCTTTTGAGAATAGTATGTTTATGATTTATATTAATATATTATAAGTTCTAATATATTAATATGGAATCATATTATTTAATTAGTATTGATCAAGAATTAATTTAGAATTAATTTAGTGATCAAAAAGGAACAAATTAAATATGGACTCTTATATATATATATATATATATATATATATATATATATATATATATATATAGCATGGGCCAAGTTGATTTAGGTTGGGCTAAGCTTGGATGGATAGTCCATGGAGTTTTTAACCCATGGATCCTATGGAAATGAAAGGCCATGAGTATTAGGGTTTACATGGATGAAACCCTAATCCTCCATACTATATAAAGAGGTCTTTGGCACATGAAATGGCACTAGTGTGTGAGGACAAAGGGTGGGCCGATTTCTAGAAGTGCTTGCTATTCTCTCAAGCTTTCCAAGGTGTTTTTGGTTATTTGTGATTCCACTTGAGGCATCCACATTATTGGTGCTAGGCTCTTGAAGCTCCAAGGAATCAATCACAAGAAAAAGGTATGCCATCCCACTAAGTTTTATATTACAAGTTCCCATTGTATGCTAGTTAGGATGAAACCTTGGAATATTGAATATTTGCATGTATAATAGAGAAAACATAGATCCAAGGTTTATAGGGTTGCATGTACACCATAGAAGTGTTAGAATGTTCAAAGCCCAACATTGGTATCGTGTATCAATTTGTAAAGTTTGACAACACGACGACATCACATTGATTTTGGTGTTGGTGTTGATTTTTGACATTTATTGCACCTCACTGAATTGTCCCTCACTACCAATACCCACCATGCCTACAAGGAGTGGTGATAATGGTGGTGGTATAGGACTATATTTTAATTAGATTAAATTGGGATTCACTTACCCGATCCAAAAAAATTATGTTGTTGTACACATGCATGGACTAGTCACTAGTGCTGGTTTCAAATTGGTGTATGTAGATATTGATGGGTTTTGAGCATTCTAACACTCCTATGGTGTACATGCAACCCTAGAAACCTTGGATCTATATTTGACTAAATACATGCAAATAATTATTTTTCCAAGGTTCTTATCCTATCTAGCATGGCATGGGGAACTTGAATCAAATAAAGCTAGTAGAATTACTTACCTTCTACTTGTAGTTGATTGCTTGGAGTTTTAGAGCCTAGCACCAATAGTGTGGATGCCTAAAATGGAAATCACAAATCACCACAAACTTTGGAACTTTGAGAGAATAGTAACAACCTTCTTGAAATCGGCCCTCTTAGTATACTCACTACCACTAGTGTGATTTCAAGAACCAAAGCCTCCTTTATATAGTGTGGTGGATTAGGGTTACATCCATGTAAACCCTAATACCCATGTCTTTTCATTTCCATGAGATCCATGCGTTAAAGCTCCATGGAGTATCCATGGACTTTCCATGCAAGCCTAGCCCATTCCAAATAAGCATTAGCCCACACTATATAAATACAAGAGCCCATATTTAATTAGTCATACTTTTGATCTCTAAATTAATTCTAGATTAATTATAGATCAATACTAATTAGATAATATGATTTTATATTAATATATTAGAACTTATAATATATTAATAAATCATAACTTATACTATTCTCAAAAGATTAACCATAAATTGTTCGGGTGAAGTGCAACCCAAATGGACCATGCCGAGTCGGGTCAAGTACATACCAAATATAGTTATGGACTTAGACACTATATCCAACAGTCTCCCACTTGGATAAGTCTAATAACTATAGTTGCAAGTATGACTTCAGGAACCGATCAACAATCGTAGCTCTTTAAACTCTGTAGAAATATGAAGCGCCATTTTAGATAAGTGATCATATAATCCTTTGTTCTAGATATCAGCCGGACAAATACATGGAACATGGTCTTGCTTATTGTCCAGCATTTGTTTCCCGATTTCTGATTTGTTTGACATAGAACTTAACTGAACACATCAATTTAGTTCTGACCGGGCCCGGTACATAGGTCAAAACAAAATCATCCAGGGGCCCAGATATCGCTTCTAATCCTAGAAGGAACAGATAAACTTCGACTCATATGTTTGCTCTACTACTTGTTGAATTACACACAAAAACACGGTTTATAACATCGAGTTACCAATGCGTTTTCGTGCAATAAATGCATAACCAACTCATAGGCAACAAATCATATCTCTAGGTTTGAAGACTTATATGATATTACCGTCTCACGATCACTCGAGATAAATTCCATGAAGTGATACAAGTGAGCGTGGGTTGAATCCAATACTCAGAACTTATGAGCACTCATGAGTGTTGTAGCCCCGCTTTGTCTAACATCTTAGACCTCAACAAGCCAACCCGTGACAGTCTTGATTCATATCTACTTCCAACATATGACCGACTATGGAGAGTTTGAATAATATGATATAAACCATAACATAATTATTCTGGAAGTCAAAACATGCAAAAAGAAATAATAGTAAACGATTGACAAGAGATAGCAACACTTTACTCATAAATAACAGCTTTTATTTATCATCAAATGTCAATTACATTTTACAAATTTCAAGATTATCTAACTACTAAAACTAATATCATCCTTCAGCCCTATGCTCCGAGCATGTTGGAGATGCTTAGCCCGAGTCAGTCCCTTCGTGAGGGGATCTGCTGGGTTCTCATCCGATGATACCCTCTTTGCCACGAGGATTCCTTCTTCTATTCGATGTCTGATGAAGTGATATTTTATGTCAATGTGTCTGGATCTCCCATGATCTCTTGGTTCCTTGGCTAAGGCAACCGCACTATTGCTGTCATAGAAAATCTCCATTGGCTCCTTTATAGCTGGTACAACTCCAAGGTCTCCGATGAAGTTCTTTAGCTATATAGCCTCCTTTGCTGCCTCGCTTGCTGCTATATACTCTGATTCACAAGTGGAATCAGCCACTGTCTCCTGCTTGGAACTTTTCCAAATAATTGCCCCTCCGTTTAGAGTAAAGACCCAGCCCGACTGAGAGCGGAAATTATCCCTGTCAGTCTGAAAGCTAGCATCACTGTACCCTACAACTCTCAAGTCCTCACTGCCACCGAGGGTAAGGACCTAGTCCTTAGTCCTCCGTAGGTACTTGACCCGACCCGGCATGGTCCATTTGGGTTGCACTTCACCGGCACAATTTATATGGATAGTCTTTTGAGAATAGTATATTTATGATTTATATTAATATATTATAAGTTCTAATATATTAATATGGAATCATATTATTTAATTAGTATTGATCAAGAATTAATTTAGAATTAATTAAGTGATCAAAAAGAACTAATTAAATATGGACTCTTATATATATGGAATGGGCCAAGTTCATTTAGGTTGGGCTAAGCTTTCATGGATGGTCCATGGAGCTTTTAACCCATGGATCCTATGTAAATGAAAGGTCATGGGTATTAGGGTTTACATGGATGTAACCCTAATCCTCCATAATATATAAAGGGGTCCTTGGCTCACAAAGTTGGCACAAGTGTATGGAAAAAAGTGTGGGCCGATTTTAGTATGCATACATATTCTCTCAAGTTCTTCCAAGGTGTTTTGGTGATTTGTGATTCCATTTGAGGCTTCCACACTATTGGGGCTAAGCTCTTAAAGCTTGAAGACATCAAGCTACATCAAAAGGTATGTCATCTAACTAGAACTTTGTAGTATAGGTGCTTCATAATATGCTAGTTAGGATGAAACCTTGGAATAGTTAATATTTGCATGTATAATAGAGAAAACATAGATCCAAGGTTTATAGGGTTGCATGTACACCATAGGAGTGTTAGAATGCTCAAAACGCAACAGTGGTATCAGAGCTAGGTTGTTTTCTGTTATATTGATGCAAATGTTTTATTTTCAAGTTGAAAAAAAAGGAAAAAAAAACATGACGTTTGTCAAATTTTAAGATAATTACTTGTTTTGTGAAAACCGAATTATTTGTAAAATTTGAATCATTTGTTATATGAGTTGAATTAGGTCAAATTTAGTAAAAGATAAAATGATATGATTATTTTATTAGTTTTAAAAGTTTGATCTAAATGTTTTAAGGAGTTACATATTTTGTCATAAAATTTTGGAGCTCAAAAGTTTTTTTTAAAGTTGTGATCTTAAGGGTTTTTGAAACTTCCATAAGTTATGGATATGAAAGTTTTTTTTTAAAAAAAAAATTGATTCAAAGTTTTTATGGAGTTACAAAATTTGGTGTTAATGTTTTAAAGAATTTCATAACTTGTTCTTAAGTTATGGAACATGGAAAGTTTCATCATAAAACACCATTAATTCCATAAGTTATGGAATCCAAAGGTTTTCAAGAATTACAAAACTTGCCCTCAAGTTTTGGAATTTGAGAAAAGTTTTTTATGAAAAAAAGAATTGAATTCTAAAACTCTTGGGTTCATAACTTAAACAATTAATTAAATGGTTTTAATTTTGAGTTTAATAATTGGAATTATGATGTTTTGTTGAATAGTTCAAATTAACTCTTATGGACTTTATTAATAGTTAATTAAAGCGTTTAATTAAAAGAGTATTATTAATCCATAAATATATGGTTAGAATTTAATTAAATTAAAAGTCTAGTTTAATTAATAGATTAAACCACCAAGTATTTTAAATGTCTAAAATACACCCTTATACTATTATAATATTAAAAGTTTAATATATTATATGTATAAGAGCAAGTCATCTTACCATTAGTAGGCTCATTCACGAAGCCGGTCTATAAGGGGGGTATAAGGTTACTGCCTATAAAATGGCAGTTTAATGGGTGTCCACTCTCACTCACCGCTTCCTTGACCGGTGGAGGGTCGTTAGCCGAACAGGTAGGACAAGGACTATAATTCTCCCTTCATTATAAGTATAATGATAAATACTAAGTAACTAAACACTTATAAATTCCCAATCTTAGTTACTTAGGAAAATGTGAATAAGGTGCTAATCCATGAAATTACACTTTGCACTTTGTTTAAGCTGTTAGTGGAGCGTGTGTGGTTAACCGGCACACTAACCTGGACTTAACAAGGTAGGCAAAGGGTAACTTAATGTTTATCATAGTATCGTTGGAGTGTGTGTGGTTAAACGGCACATCGATTGAGGGGTAAATATTAAGGGTACCAAGTATATTTGCATGGTTACTTCACACCTTGTTTTGTGATCCTCGGCATCGCAGTCACAAAACCTGAAGGGCACACTCGAGATTGAAACATGCCATTGAAAAGTTCAATGAATCTCAAAAGAATCTAGGAGTTTCAAAACCAATTAAAACCTAATAATACATTTCGTTTATCTTGGTGGAAATTGGTGAATCGTCATTCACCTACCTTCAAATATTTTATAGCTTGGATTACGGCATCCCTCTTCCAAGTTATAAAATAGTTTGTTGGGTCCTAGCCTTATGTCACACCCCCAAACCAAGGATGGCGGAAACGTCCGGGGGTGGAGGACTTCATGTATAGTATCATAACAACAATTGTAATAGTAATTGAAGCAAACACAACCAACATATATATAATTGAAAAAGTGACATCATTGTATGAATTACATGTTTACGAATCAATTACAATATGTTGACAAAATATGAAATAGTAGACGCCTTAGCGCCCCATCCTCAAAAGCACTTGGTTACCTGTTTAATGATTTCATGAGAATACAAGTTGTTTGAAAAAGTGTCAACACAAAGGTTGGTAAGTTCATAAGCTTTTGTTTGGTATTATTAAAAGCCTTTCGTTTGTAAAAGTAGTATTTGTGTTAGAAAATCCAATATTTTCCTTAATGTGTAAATGTAGTCTTAAAACCCAAAGACCGAAATGTACAAGTAATTTGTCATATTTATAGTAAAACAATGCAAGTTTAAATCGACATAAACTCGTTAAATTTTAATGAAGTTCCCGTAAATTCCAATGTTTATTAATACTTTATGTGAGTTTATTATAACCATACTATGACCAAGGTTGCCTAAAACGACGTTCTTCAGGCGTCGGAAATGTTATGACATTTGTCACCCCAGACCTATCGGTCTAACTATTGCATGCAGTTTAGGTGTGGGTTTGTCAAACCCAATATAGATCTATACACAACTATCACGCTCTCCCTCAAGGAGACTCTGGTTACAATACAGGACTTAATGGTAATTTGAAGTAAATGTCTCACAAAGTCATTAACGGAATTACGTGTTATGAAAACTTGGTACCGTATGGCCGTACCTTGCTTAATGAAAATATCCTTCGTATAAATGTACCCTTTTTAAATGTATGTGTTATGTAATGTATCATAAACTATACCTATTATAGTTTATCAACCAAGGGTAGTACGTAGTAATGTATGCAAACTATATTCAAAATAGTTTATTAAATGTTTGAATGTATCGGTTGTACTTTGATTATAATCACTTGTTATTCTTTATATTTTATATGTCCAAATCCATTTGTAAACTAATGTGTGTCTAAATATTAAGATAAAATGTCATATATTGCAATAACATATAATCACATAATGATATACACCTTGCTCAACATGTTACAAGGTGAAATAAAATTGACAGCAACTTTTCGTTGAATACAGTTTCTGTTACTGTTCTTAGAAAATTTATAGAAAAATCATCAAGGCTCTAAATCCAAATCCGCAAATTCTGAGAGTTTGGAATATGAGTCTAGTTTGTTGGTAAATTTTATCATGATTTTTAGTGATCTCTAACAGAGGTGAAAATGTTCAAAATCACAGACTGGTCCGGGTTTGCCTCTGAAATGACAGGCAGTTTTGTAAAAATCACCATAAATTGTAGAAAAATCATATGGAGATGTGCAAGTAGCCATTTTAAAGCTAAGAGTTTGATCTACTTGCACCTGGAACAGTTTTGAAAACTAAAATACTTAAGTTGACCAAAACAGTCCGTGATCGAAGTTCATCTTTTCTGATGTAATCTGATAGAAAAAGTTTAATTGTGTTCTTGATGATTTTACTTGTATTCCCCCCTTAAAACTTAAGAAAAACATGTAAATGTAGGGGTATGAACTCACCTTATGTGGTTTCAGTAGATGAAAGTGAGAGAGAGGAAGTGTTCAACCCAAGAACACTAAGAAGATGTCTTGATGATTCGAGAATCTAACACCGAATAAGATGGAACTTGTGTAAGATATCAATGATTTGAGTAGAATGGAGTGTAATAATTATGTGAATGATGAAGATACTTACTAATTGAAGAAAGAAATCCCTGGAGAAAGCCTTGAAGTTCTTGAAGTTGAGAGAAAAGATGAGAGAATTTTGGAGAGTGTTCTTGGTTGCTAAGTGTAGAATGAAAGCACTTTATGGAGAATGAGGAGAGAGGATCAATCCTCCAGCTCTTAGAACGTGGGAAGAGCTGGAGATTGGGTGTAAAGGTCCACTAAGGAGACAAGGGGTAGTGGGAAAGAGTGGCTAATCATAGAGTGAGGTGGTGGTGGTTTGCTTTTGCCATAAATTAAGGAAAATCAAATATTCCCTCAATAATTAGTTCAACCACTAATTCTTTTAATATATTTTTATAAAAACCCTGGAGATTTATATATTTTGGGGCCTTAGTTTATAAAATAAAGTTTTGGGTGAAAATCCCACGTTAAAATAATGAAAAACAGAGTTAAAACGAAGTCGTAGTCGAAAACCCGGTAAAAAGGGGCCGTCTGCGAGACCCCTCGCATGGGGGCCGAAGATGCGAGGCTTCGGACCCTTGCATGCGAGGCTTCGGTCTGCTGGCTTCGGTCCTAGTCTCGTGAGAAGCTTCGGCTTCGGATCAGAGGCCTCGGATGGGAGGCTTCGGTCCTGAAGCTTCGGTTTCGGGTCCTTAAAGCTATTTTACTCGTTTTTACCCCGTTTCAAGCGGTTTTTGACCCGGTTAAGGGTCGAAATGACCCAAATGATTACAAAAAGTTAAAGTAACTTTTGAGAGAGATTCGGGAGATTTGGGAGAGATTTGGGAGAGATTTCAAATAGAAAGAGATAGAGTGAAAACGATTTAGAGAGGTTTCGTTTGTGATTAATTTGAGTGTCCGGCTTCACAACGCAAGGTTCGTAAACCCCGTTAAACCGTGTTTTAGTGTCGTACACAATCCCGATGATTGTGCAATAGTGTTTTATCGCTTTGGTTCGTTGTTTAGCACTGTTAAGGCTAAGGAAAATCAAACACATGAACTTTCCAAATTATGATTTCTCATTAAAATAGCGAATTGTATAGTGATTACATAACGTAAACCCTAACATACAAGGGTTATTGGAGTTGACCGGTTTGACTTGTTGACTTTGTTTGACTTTGACTTGACCGAAATTTGACGGTTGTCACATCATCCCCCCGTTAGAAGGAATTTTGTCCCGAAATTTTCATTTTGACTGGGATTTCAAGAGTTTGGGAAGAGATGTGGATACTTTTGTTTCATCTGATCCTCGCGTTCCCAGGTGAATTCGGGTCCTCGTTTAGCGTTCCAACGGACCTTCACGATGGGAATACGACTTTGTTTCGTTCGTTTGATTTCCCGATCCATGATTTCGACTGGTTCCTCCACGAAGTGGAGATTTTCGTTAACTTCGATTTCGTCGAGTGGTATTACGAGTGTCTCATCAGACAAACACTTCTTTAGGTTCGACACGTGAAATGTGGGATGTACTTTGTCGAGTTCCTGAGGTAATCGAAGTTTGTATGCTACTGGCCCAATCCTAGCAAGGATTTCGAATGGCCCGATGTACCTTGGATTTAGTTTCCCGCGTTTGCCGAATCGTATCATTCCTTTCCAAGGGGAAACTTTTAGTAGTACACGATCACCCACCTGTAATTCCAAGGGTTTGCGTCGTTTGTCTGCGTAACTCTTTTGCCGATCGCGAGAGGCTTTCAGTCTTTCTCGAATTTGACCGATCTTTTCTGTCGTTTCCCTTATGATTTCAGGGCCAGTGAGGGTGCTATTAGAGATTTGCCCTCTAGATAGCTGTGTATCCCCCACCTCAGCCCAACACAGGGGTGATCTGCATTTGCGACCGTAAAGAGCTTCGAATGGAGCGACTTTGATGCTAGTATGATAGCTGTTATTGTAGGAGAATTCGATAAGTGGTAGATGGGTATCCCATGCTTTACCGAAGTCTATCACACAAGCTCTTAACATGTCTTCCAACGTTTGAATGGTTCGTTCGCTCTGTCCGTCGGTTTGTGGGTGGTAGGCCGTACTCATGTCAAGCCTAGTTCCCAATGATTTTTGTAGAGACTGCCAAAACCGTGAGGTAAATCTACTATCTCTATCGGAGATAATGGATATCGGCACACCATGGAGTCGTACAATCTCTCTGATGTACGTTCTAGTCAGCTTCTCCATCTTGTCGGTTTCTTTTATCGGTAGGAAGTGTGCTGATTTGGTCAATCTGTCTACGATTACCCATATGGTGTCAAGCCCGCCCGATGGCTTAGGCAGCTTGGTTATGAAGTCCATGGTTATTCGTTCCCACTTCCACTCAGGTATATCCGGTTTTTGTAATAGCCCGGATGGTTTCTGGTATTCGATTTTGACCTTGGCGCAAGTCAGACACTTGCTCACATAGGTAGCAATCTCAGCTTTCATGTTCGGCCACCAGTATAATTTCTTGAGGTCCAGATACATCTTATCTGACCCGGGATGGATGGAATATCGAGTCTTGTGTGCTTCATTCATGATGACGTCTCGGAGTCCACCGAACTTCGGTGTCCAGATTCGATTCATGAGATAACGTACTCCATCATCCTTGACTTCTAAGTTTTTATCCATTCCCCTTAATGTCTCTCCTGCCACCTTTTCTGGTTTCAAAGCTTCTAGTTGAGCTTCCTTGATTTGTATGGTCGTGTGGGAATGGATCGTCATTGTTAAGGATTTTACTCGGCGGCCCGAGTACTCCTTCCTGCTTAGAGCATCAGCCACTACATTGGCCTTGCCCGGATGATAACGAATTTCGCACTCGTAGTCATTCAGCAACTCTACCCATCTCCTCTGTCGCATGTTGAGCTCTTTCTGATTGAGGATATGCTGAAGACTTTTGTGATCAGTGAAGATAGTGCATTTCGTGCCGTAGAGGTAGTGTCTCCAGATCTTCAAAGCGAATACCACTGCTCCTAATTCCAGGTCGTGCGTAGTATAATTAACCTCATGCGTCTTAAGCTGTCTTGATGCATACACGATAACCTTCCCTCTCTGCATGAGCACACATCCGAGGCCTTGATTCGAAGCATCATAGTACACTACGAAGTCCTCGGTTCCCTCTGGGAGAGACAAGATCGGTGCGCTGCATAGGGCTTAATTTAACGTTTGGAAAGCAGTTTCTTGTTTATTTTCCCACTTGAATATCACACCTTTTTGCGTCAAGGTGGTGAGTGGTTTCGCAATTTTGGAGAAGTTTTGTATAAATCTTCGGTAGTAGCCAGCAAGCCCAAGGAATTGTCGAATTTCGGTTGGCGTCTTGGGTGCTGACCAATTCTCGATTGCCTTGATCTTGGAGGGATCCACATGTATGCCTTTCTCACTTACCACATGTCCCAGGAAATCCACTTCTCTAATCCAGAATTCACACTTAGAGAACTTAGCATAAAGCTTCTCCGCTCTTAGTGTCTCTAGCACTTGGCGTAGATGTAGGCGATGCTCTTCTTTGCTTCGCGAGTAGATCAAGATATCGTCGATGAATACGATTACAAACTTGTCTAGGTAGGGTCGACACACTCTATTCATTAGGTCCATGAATACCACATGTGCGTTTGTTAAACCGAAGGACATCACCACAAACTCGTAGTGCCCATAGCGAGTTCTGAATGCAGTTTTGGGAATATCTTCTTCTTGAACTCGTAGCTGATGGTAACCTGACCTTAGGTCGATCTTTGAGAAGAAATTTGCTCCTTGGAGTTGGTCGAAAAGGTCGTCGATTCGGGGTAGAGGATATCGGTTCTTGATGGTGAGTTTGTTTAGTTCCCGATAGTCGATGCACATGCGAAAGGATCCGTCCTTCTTCTTTACAAAAAGGACTGGTGCTCCCCAAGGTGAGAAGCTTGGTCTGATGAACCCTTTGCTCAAAAGCTTGGTCTGATGAACCCTTTGCTCAGAAAGGACTGGTGCTCCCCAACTCTTGCATTTCTGTTGGTGCGAGGCGGTATGGAGCTCTGGCTACGGGGGTAGCTCCGGGTATTAAGTCAATTCTGAAATTCACTTGTCGTGCGAGTGGTACACCAGGAAGATCTTCTGGGAACACATCCGGGAAGTTACACACTTCGAGGATGTCTTTGATGTCTTTCACGTCTTGTTTCTTGTCTACTACGTGGGCCAAGAAGGCGTGGTACTCCTTCCGGAGATACTTTTGGGCTTTGATGCATGAGATGATTTGTAAATTCGCACTAGGTTTGTCACCATAGATGAGAAGGGTTTCGTCATTTGGTAGATTGAGGCGAACGGCCCTTTCGTAACATAGAATGTCGGCACGGTGAGGAACTAACCAATCCATCCCGATAATTACGTCGAAGCTTTTTATGGTGACCGGCATCAGGTCAATTTTAAATGTATGGTTGTCTAGAGTGAGAGTACACTCTGAGTATATATCGCTAGTGCGTTCTACTTTCCCATTTTCCATTTCTACTACATAAGTATCCTTTAGTGATTGGGGATTTTGTTCAAGTAATTGTTTATATTGGTGGCTCACGAAACTCCTCTCCGCTCCACTATCGAATAGTACGCATGCATAAGAGTTATTGAGGAGAAACGTACCGGTAACCACCGTGGGATCCTTGACTGCTTCCCCATGTCCTATTGCCAGGACTCTTCCTACTCCACCATCATTAGGGGCTTGTGCTTTGGGGCAGTTTCTTTTGAAGTGACCTGCGTCTCCACAGTTGTAGCAGGTTCGGGTTGCCCCCGTACTGGCGACTTGGTTGATTGGTCGAGCCGGCGCTTTACAGAAACGAGCAGTGTGCCCCTTCCTGTCGCAGTTGTTACAGTGCATCTCCCTACATGCACCATTGTGGTGAAAGTTGCACTTGTTGCACTTGGGTAGGTTTCCAGCATATGGCTTCGGTGGTGCAGTAGTGGCAGCATTAGTGGCAGCATGGACAGCAACAGTTTGTTGCTTCTTAGCGGGGTCCTGTGCTGGTTGGCTCTTCTTTTGGTTCCAGAACTTCCTTTTGTTGTTTCCCCCTTTTGATTGATCATTGGTGGTGGTTGTAGTATTATGACCGGCTCGGTGGTAACAAGTTGTTGTGCCAGCTCCCTCGCACTGTCAAAAGTAGTTGGCCTTGAAGCCAGGACACTACTTTGCACTTGGGGAGACAGTCCCCAAAGGTATCGCTCCACCTTGTTCTCCTCCGAAGTAACCATTGTTGGGCAGAGGAGAGCCAATTCATTGAATCGGGTGGCGTAGGTTTCAAGGTCGGAGCCCGTCATCCTGAGGTTCCAAAGTTCTTGTTCCAGCTTTTGAATCTCACCTCTCGGGCAGTACTCCTTCATCATCAACGTTTTTAGTTCTGCCCAGGTTATGGAGCTAGCCACTTCGAGAGTAAGTGAATTAATTCGGCAGTCCACCAAGTAAGGGCCCGGCCGGTGAAAGTGAAGGCTGCGAACTTAACTTTGCTCGCTTCGGGGCAAGAGCACACCTGAAAGACTACTTCGGTCTTTTCAAACCATTGCATTAAAGTGATGACTCCCCCGCTCCCATTGAAGTTGTCGGGTTTGCCATTGGTGAAGTCTTTGTAGGAACACTCTCTTGTACGCCACGTACTGTCTCCGTGGTTAGAGTTTGTAGCACCCGATCCAGAACCACCAGCTCCGTTTGTCCCTATCTGCGATATTGCGGCCGTTACGGCTGCTGTTACTGCAGCCTGGAACATCGCAGGATCAAATTGTGGAGGCAGCGGCGGAGGAGGTGTTGCTGTGTTGCCGGAAGGTCTTGGTATTCTCCTTGGCGGCATGGTTCTGTCATAAGTCGTAAACCAATGTACTTTTAGTAAAAGTATATTTATAGGAAGAGAAATCTTTTATACATAAAGTATATTATTACGTTGTTTTCCGGTATGTTTACGATACATACGATTTTATACTTTTAATTGACCCAATACATTGGGTTATGAGGTAAAATGAAAGTATAAAATATTTTATATGAGTTTCCTTGTTTCCAAGTATATGACTGTTTGTAAAAGTTTCACATATACTAATTTAGTCGGGACATAATTAATATATTATATTTTAAAATGATCTTTATCGGTTACTTAATTAGTTGCAAAGTACATACCAGTCATATGTGATTAAGATATAATAGTCCTTCGAATAGATGACCCTAACTCCAAGACCACAACCAAACAAGGACAGGAAGTGAAACAAAGATACATAAATTCTAAGTCTATAGCATCTTAGTTACATATGACCTTAGCGCATCCACTTAGCAGCTATTGATCTATAAATAAAGACCTATTTAATTCTCAGATAATTTATTATAGTAACACAAAATACTCCTATAGTATTTGTAAATGTTTAGTTTTGAGTTCTTAAAGTATCCTTTGTAGTGTGTTATTAGGTTTGTTAGATTTGTTGCCCATCCTGACCATCCCCCGGTATATGCAAGTCAATTCCCGGACAGATATACTTGATCGGGCTATATCCTTCCCAGATTTAATCCACATATACTAAAGCATACTCAAAATGTTCAACTCTTCTTCTTTTGCTTTATGTTTTCGCTAGTTATGATACCATGCGAGCATGTAATGTATGTATGTATACTTTAATCAAGAAAATCATTTATTTTCTAAGAGTATATTTATTTGAAAAATGCACAAATCAGAGACTATTTGTCCCAATTGTGTTTATAGTTTGTATATCTTATGTGGTTTGATATACTTAATTCACTATAAACCGTGCTCTGATACCAATCTGTCACACCCCCAAACCAAGGATGGCGGAAACGTCCGGGGGTGGAGGACTTCATGTATAGTATCATAAAAACAATTGTAATAGTAATTGAAGCAAACACAACCAACATATATATAATTGAAAAAGTGACATCATTGTATGAATTACATGTTTACGAATCAATTACAATATGTTGACAAAATATGAAATAGTAGACGTCTTAGCGCCCCATCCTCAAAAGCACTTGGTTACCTGTTTAATGATTTCATGAGAATACAAGTTGTTTGAAAAAGTGTCAACACAAAGGTTGGTGAGTTCATAAGCTTTTGTTTGGTATTATTAAAAGCCTTTCGTTTGTAAAAGTAGTATTTGTGTTAGAAAATCCAATATTTTCCTTAATGTGTAAATGTAGTCTTAAAACCCAAAGACCGAAATGTACAAGTAATTTGTCATATTTATAGTAAAACAATGCAAGTTTAAATCGACATAAACTCGTTAAATTTTAATGAAGTTCCCGTAAATTCCAATGTTTATTAACACTTTATGTGAGTTTATTATAACCATACTATGACCAAGGTTGCCTAAAACGACGTTCTTCAGGAGTCGGAAATGTTATGACATTTGTCACCCCAGACCTATCGGTCTAACTATTGCATGCAGTTTAGGTGTGGGTTTGTCAAACCCAATATAGATCTATACACAACTATCACGCTCTCCCTCAAGGAGACTCTGGTTACAATACAGGACTTAATGGTAATTTGAAGTAAATGTCTCACAAAGTCATTAACGGAATTACGTGTTATGAAAACTTGGTACCGTATGGCCGTACCTTGCTTAATGAAAATATCCTTTGTATAAATGTACCCTTTTTAAATGTATGTGTTATGTAATGTATCATAAACTATACCTATTATAGTTTATCAACCAAGGGTAGTACGTAGTAATGTATGCAAACTATATTCAAAATAGTTTATTAAATGTTTGAATGTATCGGTTGTACTTTGATTATAATCACTTGTTATTCTTTATATTTTATATGTCCAAATCCATTTGTAAACTGATGTGTGTCTAAATATTAAGATAAAATGTCATATATTGCAATAACATATAATCACATAAAGATATACACCTTGCTCAACATGTTACAAGGTGAAATGAAATTGACAGCAACTTTTCGTTGAATACAGTTTCTGTTACTGTTCTTAGAAAATTTATAGAAAAATCATCAAGGCTCTAAATCCAAATCCGCAAATTCTGAGAGTTTGGAATATGAGTCTAGTTTGTTCGTAAATTTTATCATGATTTTTAGTGATCTCTAACAGAGGTGAAAATGTTCAAAATCACAGACTGGTCCGGGTTTGCCTCTGAAATGACAGGCAGTTTTGTAAAAATCACCATAAATTGTAGAAAAATCATATGGAGATGTGCAAGTAGCCATTTTAAAGCTAAGAGTTTGAACTACTTGCACCTGGAACAGTTTTGAAAACTAAAATACTTAAGTTGACCAAAACAGTCCGTGATCGAAGTTCATCTTTTCTGATGTAATCTGATAGAAAAAGTTTAATTGTGTTCTTGATGATTTTACTTGTATTCCCCCCTTAAAACTTAAGAAAAACATGTAAATGTAGGGGTATGAACTCACCTTATGTGGTTTCAGTAGATGAAAGTGAGAGAGAGGAAGTGTTCAACCCAAGAACACTAAGAAGATGTCTTGATGATTCGAGAATCTAACACCGAATAAGATGGAACTTGTGTAAGATATCAATGATTTGAGTAGAATGGAGTGTAATAATTATGTGAATGATGAAGATACTTACTAATTGAAGAAAGAAATCCCTGGAGAAAGCCTTGAAGTTCTTGTAGTTGAGAGAAAAGATGAGAGAATTTTGGAGAGTGTTCTTGGTTGCTAAGTGTAGAATGAAAGCACTTTATGGAGAATGAGGAGAGAGGATCAATCCTCCAGCTCTTAGAACGTGGGAAGAGCTGGAGATTGGGTGTAAAGGTCCACTAAGGAGACAAGGGGTAGTGGGAAAGAGTGGCTAATCATAGAGTGAGGTGGTGGTGGTTTGCTTTTGCCATAAATTAAGGAAAATCAAATATTCCCTCAATAATTAGTTCAACCACTAATTCTTTTAATATATTTTTATAAAAACCCTGGAGATTTATATATTTTGGGGCCTTAGTTTATAAAATAAAGTTTTGGGTGAAAATCCCACGTTAAAATAATGAAAAACGGAGTTAAAACGAAGTCGTAGTCGAAAAACCGGTAAAAAGGGGCCGTCTGCGAGACCCCTCGCATGGGGGCCGAAGATGCGAGGCTTCGGACCCTTGCATGCGAGGCTTCGGTCTGCTGGCTTCGGTCCTAGTCTCGTGAGAAGCCTCGGCTTCGGATCAGAGGCCTCGGATGGGAGGCTTCGGTCCTGAAGCTTCGGTTTCGGGTCCTTAAAGCTATTTTACTCGTTTTTACCCCGTTTCAAGCGGTTTTTGACCCGGTTAAGGGTCGAGATGACCCAAATGATTACAAAAAGTTAAAGTAACTTTTGAGAGAGATTCGGGAGAGATTTGGGAGAGATTTGGGAGAGATTTCAAATAGAAAGAGATAGAGTGAAAACGATTTAGAGAGGTTTCGTTTGTGATTAATTTGAGTGTCCGGCTTCACAACGCAAGGTTCGTAAACCCCGTTAAACCGTGTTTTAGTGTCGTACACAATCCCGATGATTGTGCAATAGTGTTTTATCGCTTTGGTTCGTTGTTTAGCACTGTTAAGGCTAAGGAAAATCAAACACATGAACTTTCCAAATGATGATTTCTCATTAAAATAGCGAATTGTATAGTGATTACATAACGTAAACCCTAACATACAAGGGTTATTGGAGTTGACCGGTTTGACTTGTTGACTTTGTTTGACTTTGACTTGACCGAAATTTGACGGTTGTCACACCTTAATATATCATATTGGGTGTTATATTAAGGACTTAAATCAACTTTACGTGAATTTCTCCCATTGTTGATGTCTGGTTTAGACAACAATGATCTTCCCAAACCAAGCTTTCCTAATGAATATGACTTCCCAAGTTTGGCTCATGGAAGTCATACTTCTCTTCCTCCACCTCCTCCAATTATTCTCCCTAACCCACAAGTTCAAGGTCACTCAAGCCCTAATGGCAAGCAAGGTCTATGTGTGATCACATCTTAGAGATGAAGTCACATATTGACAAGCCGGGAGAGTTGGGTGTCAAAGTCTTGAGAAAGTTGGATGTTCAATCACTTTCTAAGTCACATAGTGAGTTCCTTTGGGACTACTATGAAACAGACTATGACATGAACCTTAATAATCATATCTATTTGCTTGGTGCTGCTGAATCAGCAATGATTTGGAACGATAGTAAAGCAAATTTGATTAGAAGATCAACTTCCCAAAAACTTTATGGACAGTGACAATGGTGACACTGGAAATCCAGAAAAAGCATTCTCTTCCCAATGGAAAGGGATTGGCCATAGTCAACCCGGTTGACCAAATGGTAAAGAGAAAGGCTAAGTCTGAGATAGTCCCATTACCAAAGGGTCCATATGTTTATTTTGCCAAAGGAAGGGGCGTTGATTGCAAAGCTGCCAAAATTACATAAGGATGTTAAAGTCAATAAGTTTGACTCTACATCAGGTAGAGCCCATTATCTAACTCTGTTAAGTTCTATTCTGAGATCCTCATTACATGATGTGACTGGGTTACATGTTGATGTTTTAAGAATCAAAGAATAGAGAGAAATCTTAAAGGAAGTATATGTTGATTCTGATCGCGAAGGTGGATTTCGATCGCATCAGAATTTTGAGCAGTTGCTTAAGAAGTTATGATATATTGCTAAGGAATAGATAACAACAATTTTCCATGTGGATTGTAAGGATAAGTTTTTCCGCAAAGTTTTAAAATAAAAGAAAATTGTTTAATTTTATTTATTTGAAGTATCCTTACAATGGCATTTGTGGAAAATTGTTGCTTATATGATTCCACTGACAGCAATATTGGAAAATGGATTTGATTCTTTCATTTGTGGTAGTGTCTAAATTTACCAAATCAGGAAAGTTCCTCATCACCCAAGTTTCAATTGGACCGAAACTTGGAATCATGCAAGTTGAATAGTATGATGAATGAGAACTTTCAAGCATTGGAAAATTAAGACTAATTACTTGTTCACATGGATGTGTGAGTCAAGTGAAGGACTAAAGGGATCGAGTACACATTCTTGTGCACTGGTCATGTCCACCACAAAGCTCGTTAAGACTATTTGATTTATTAAAGTTTAGTAAATATGGTTATACTTACAAGTTTAAGTATAATTCTGAAACATTGGAAAAGTCTCAATGTATGGCAGAACGAATTGGAAGAATCAAATTAGGCAGAAAGATAAAGGTTTCTCAAATCTGAAAAGATGGGAGAGTACTTTAGTATCATGTTTGTGATCATCTTAATGATTTAGAAATCATATCACAATTAGTCCTCTAAAGGTCATCTTAGTGCATTCTTATGACTAAGAAGAGGAGTCATGAATTGTTGAAATGGTTAGATCAGGAAGATAAGTCATACTTCGTTCCAAAACAATTCTTAGAGTCATACTCCAAGATTGTAACTTGAGTGACATATCTTAAAGAAAGGTTTAAAACACTTGTCAAATGTAAGAGTAAAAGTGTCCTACTCTTGTACATTTGAAATTGGTAAGTTGTGATGTTTTGGATAAAACAAAAACCAACTAAGGCCAATTGTGTGAAGTGTTTGTCTTGATAAAGAATCTGCACTATCTCTTGAATATTTGGCAAGATAGTCTTATATGTCAAGAGGATAGTGGGAGTCTTAAAGATCCTAAAAAGAATTTCAAGAACTAATCAAGAATAAAACCTGAGGTTCTTCACTAGCACACGACTTCAGGTTTATAACCTATCGTGTTGACATATTCTGTGCCCATTCCAGTTAAAGTTGGCTTTGCATAGGAGTTCTGAAAGTTCTCAATTGGTTGCATAACAACTTGGAAGCAATGGCAGGCCCTGTACTGCCAGGTGGCAAGAAGTTAAGATTGCATAAGTTCAGTCCATATGAGTTTGGATTTGTGATTATCCTTGTCTTGTGACTATGGTTTTGACGAGTTACATGGATAAGAACACATACACCATAAAATCTAAGGGTCATAAGGTTTCTCTCCGATTCATGAAAATGATGGTGAGGAAACACTTCCACCAAGTAGATTTGAAGCAGATGGTAAAAGGTCTAAACAATTGAGACTATGATTACGAAATCCCTTTTCATAGTTCTGAAATTGTTTAGACACACATGCATGCTATCTAAGGAAAGGTGTATGATTTTGATAAAGTTTTATCAAAGCATCTCGTATCAGAAATCTGAACTTTGGTAAGAAAGTCAATAAAGTATTGATTTCTAGAAGTCCAGCTGATTTCTGAGTACATGTCAAAGCTAGTGGGAGCATAAGTGTTATGCTAATAATCGTCATGTTAGTGGGAGCATGATACTTATTGTTAGTGTTGCAAGTTAGCAATGTTAATTATAGAAAACAAAAGTTTCAATTCGTGAGGCTGCAGGGATTGAAAAAGTTGTTTTGCTATAATTAAGGGAGAGGATATACTTCATTTCAGTTCTAAAGGCTTAGATTGAGACCTTAATCATCTTTAGTCAAGAATATATATATATGAATCTCATGTTGGATTGGTTCAACTTAAGGAAATTCTATATATTGCGTTCTCAAAATTCGATTATGATTACGGCATCCCTCTTCATATTCAAAATTTGAAAACATGGCAAATAAAAATATTGTAGCAAAAGACTGGTCTAGAATCATGTCTTTATGTTAGACATCATGAATCGTGTACCATTTTCTTTGGATACAGGATTGATTGCATGTTCTATAATATTTGTCATTTCTAAATTTTTCCAAATGCCCAGAGGCATTAAGAAGGGAAAAGGTCTAGAATTGGATATGACTAATATGATTAAGCAATTGTCGAGGACAATCTGGGGTTTACCAAAGATTGGTTGCTCAGGGACAGTTGGAAGTATAGTGCTAATTTTGGAAGGATTATGTTGACATATTCTGAAAAGAGGCATCTCTTATTCAGAAGTGATAGTCAAAATGAGAATATGGAGTTGTCTCCATAGGTGGAAGTTATCTGTGTAAGATTAGAAAACTTAATACAAGAAGCATGTCCAAAGCAATGTACTTTGAATATGAGACTTAGTTTCCATGGAGTTGATCTCCATTGGAATACCTTATAATGACTGTTGACAAGTCTTTGTGACTTTGTACATATTCATTACAGGAGGGTCAGTGCATATAAGTTTAAAATCTAAACACATTTCGATAAATGATAGGAATTTGAAATTCTCACATTTTTCGATAAGGATTTGGGAGTGTGAAATTAGAATCATTGAAATTATGTTCAATTGGTTTATTTCACAAAGTAAGGATCATAAACAAACATAGAGTGCATACTTGGTGTATGGCAAAACTATTGTTTAAGAAAAACATAATGTACATGCTTGGAGCATGGGACAACTAGTGTTTTTAATTCAAGTATAAAGTTGATAAAACCGAAACAATGAATAATGAGTAATTAGTATGGTAATAAATAAAAGTGTTTATTTATATTCATAGGGTTTGATACCATATTTGATTCATTTATTCTTGTGTTTCACTTTGCATGTTTTGACTTCCAGAATAACTAAGTTGCTCTTCCTGAATGATTAATTTATTCAAACCATCCACAGTCGGTCATATGTTGTAAGTAGATATGAATCAAAACTGTCATGGGTTGGTTTGTAGAGGTCCAAGTTGGTGGACAAAGTGGTGCTACAATACTCATGAGTGCTCATAAGTTCTGAGTATTGGATTCAACCCGCGCTCATTTGAATCACTTCATGGATTTTATCACGAGTCATCATTTGACGATAATATCCTATATTCTTCAAACCTAGAGATATGAGTTGTTACTATGAGTTGGTTATACATTGATTGCACGAAAAAGCATTTGGTAACTCGATGTTATAAAACGTGCCTTTGTGTATGATTCAACAAGTAGTAGAACAAGCCATATGAGTCGAAGTTTATCCATTCCTTTTACCTTCGGGATAAAAGCGATATCTGTGGGCCCCTCGATGATTTAGCGATGACACATGTGAGTGCTTGGCCAAGCCAGGACTGATTTGATTTGTTCAATCAGTCAGTCATCATAAATCGAAAATCGGGAAACAACAAATGGATAGAGAGAATGATTATAATCCATGTCTCAGTCCATATGATATCTAGAATGGAGGAATATATGATCCCTTATCTAATGGACAAGTCATTGACAAGGTCAGAGTTCGACAGCGGCTTTAAGAGCTACGATTGCCAGTTAGGTTTTGAAGTCATACTCAATAATAGTTTTAGACTTATCCAAGTAGGAGACTGTTGGATTAATGTCTAAGTCCATAACTATATTTGGTATGTACTTGACCCGACCCGGCATGGTCCATTTGGGTTGCACTTCACCGGCATAATTTATATGGTTAGTCTTTTGAGAATAGTATATTTATGATTTATATTAATATATTATAAGTTCTAATATATTAATATGGAATCATATTATTTAATTAGTATTGATCAAGAATTAATTTAGAATTAATTAAGTGATCAAAAAGAACTAATTAAATATTGACTCTTATATATATGGAATGGGCCAAGTTCATTTAGGTTGGGCTAAGCTTTCATGGATGGTCCATGGAGCTTTTAACCCATGGATCCTATGTAAATGAAAGGTCATGGGTATTAGGGTTTACATGGATGTAACCCTAATCCTCCATAATATATAAAGGGGTCCTTGGCTCACAAAGTTGGCACAAGTGTGTGGAAAAAAGTGTGGGCCGATTTTAGTGTGCATACATATTCTCTCAAGTTCTTCCAAGGTGTTTTGGTGATTTGTGATTCCATTTGAGGCTTCCACACTATTGGGGCTAAGCTCTTAAAGCTTGAAGACATCAAGCTACATCAAAAGGTATGTCATCTAACTAGAACTTTGTAGTATAGGTGCTTCATAATATGCTAGTTAGGATGAAACCTTGGAATAGTTAATATTTGCATGTATAATAGAGAAAACATAGATCCAAGATTTATAGGGTTGCATGTACACCATAGGAGTGTTAGAATGCTCAAAACGCAACAATTCTTTACCGCAGTCCAGTGTGCCTTGCCAGGGTTCCCCTGATACCTGCTAACCATGCTCAAAGCAAAGGCTACATCAGGTCGAGTACACGTCATAACATACATGATCGATCCTACAGCTGAAGCATAAGGTATTCGACTCATTTCTGCTATCTCAGCCTCAGTACTAGGGCTTTGTGTCTTACTCAATCTGGCGTTACTCTGGATGGGTAACTCTCCTTTCTTGGAGTTATGCATGTTGAACCTTTTCAACACTTTTTCCACATAGGTGCTTTGACTAAGTCCAATTAGTCTTTTACTCCTGTTTCTCAAAATCCTTATCCCTAGGATATAGGCAGCTTCTCCAAGGTCCTTCATAGCGAAACACTTCCTAAGCCAGGACTTTACTTCCTGCAGGGTTGGGATGTCATTTCCTATGAGTAGTATGTCATCCACATATAGTACCAAAAATCTGACTATATTCCCACTAGTCTTGATATAGACACAAGATTCATCTTCACTCCTTGAAAAGCCAAATTCTTTGACTTTCTCATCAAAGCAAAGATTCCATCTGCGAGGTGTCTGTTTTAATCCATAAATGGATTTCTCGAGCTTACACACTCTACTGGGGTACTCTGTACTGACAAAACCCTCTGGCTGAACCATGTAAACATCTTCAGCCAACTTTCCATTAAGAAAAGCGGTTTGGACATCCATTTGCCATATTTCATAATCATGAAATGCGGCAATGGCTAACAGAACCCTAATAGACTTAATCTTGGCCACTTGTGAAAAGGTCTCATCATAATCAACTCCCGGAGTTTGAGAATAACCCTTTGCAACCAGTCGTGCCTTATAAGTGTGTACATTACCATCCATGTCGGTCTTCTTCTTGAAGATCCATTTGCACCCAACTATCTTACGATCAGGTACATTGTCAACCAAGTTCCAAACTTGATTATCATACATGGACTGTATCTCGCTATCCATAGCCTCTTTCCATTTAGCAGCCTCAGGGCCTGCCATGGCTTCCGTGTAGTTGTTAGGCTCATCCAGATTTACCAGTGTGTTATCACTGATAAGTGTCTCACCTTCTGCAGTAATATGAAAACCATAATAATGCTCAGGTGCATTCCTAACTCTCGTGGAACGCCTCAGAGGTATAGATTCTTCAGTCGGCTCAACAGGAGTTTCCTCCTCAGGTTGAGGGCTAGGGTTTGAGGTTCCTTCACCACTTGACTCTTGAATTTCCTCAAGGTCAATTTGCCTCCCACTGTCTCCTTGGCTCAAGAATTCTCTCTCTCGAAAGAATCCTCTTCTTACTACAAAGACCACATTATCACTGGGTCTGTAGAAGATGTAACCAAAGGATTTCTGTGGGTAGCCGATGAAAATACACCTTTCGCTTCGGGGTTCGAGCTTATCGTGAATCTCGCGTCTCACGAAAGCCTCGCAACCCCAAATCTTGATGTGGTCTAGATTGGGAACTTTTCCAGTCCACAACTCGTGAGGTGTTTTGGCAACCTTCTTTGTTGGGACTAGATTAAGGATATGGGCGGCAGTCTCTAAGGCATACCCCTAAAATGAGATTGGTAGCGAATCTCGACTCATCATGGAACGAACCATGTCCAACAAGGTCCGATTGCGCCTCTCAGCTACACCATTCAACTGTGGTGTCCTAGGAGGTGTCAATTGTGAGACAATCTCACATTCCTTAAGATAGTCAAGGAACTCAGTACTAAGATACTCACCACCACGATTGGATCGAAGAATCTTAATGTTCCTGTCCAACATATTATCCCCTTCTTGCTTAAACTCTTTGAATTTCTCAAAGGTTTCTGACTTATGCTTAATTAGGTAGACATATCCATATCTACTAAAATCATCAGTAAAAGTTACATAGAACCGATTAGCATCTCTTGTGGCGGTTCTGAAGGGTCCACACACATCCGTGTGTATGAGGTCCAACAAACCTTCACCCCTAGCACAAGTGCCAGTAAAAGGTGACTTTGTCATTTTACCAAGCAAACAAGATTCACAACTATCATCTGACTTTAGGTCAAATGACTCCAAGACTCCATCCTTTTGGAGTTGGCCTATGCGTTTCTTGCTTACATGTCCAAGACGACAATGCCATAAGGATGCTTTATCTAAGCTAGTGGAAGAGTTAATACACAATACATTATTTCCTAGATTATCTACAACAGATACAGTTTCATACATGCCATCACAAGGTAATGCTTTAAAATAAAGAACATTATTAAAGTAAGCATCAATACTACCATTATTATTATCAAAATAAAAGGTAAAACCTTGTTTATACAATGCATGAAAGGAAATAACATTTCTTGTCATTTCTGGCGAATAATAACATTTATTCAAATCTAATGTAAACCCACTATTTAGCACTAAGGAATAAACTCCTATCTTGGTGGCAGGTGAAGCTTTCCTGTTTCCCATGATCAAGTTTATCTTTCCCTGCTCCACATTCTCACTTCTTTTTAGTCCCTGCAAATCACAACATATGTGAATACCACAACCTGTATCAAGGACCCAAGACTTAGAATGAGGTGAATATAGTGTATATACCTGCATGGTTGGGTTTTACTTTCCCATCCTTCAAATCTTGCTGGTACTTTGGGCAGTTTCGCTTCCAGTGCGACTTTTCATGGCAATAGAAGCATTCAGCCTCATTAGGGTTAGCAGAAGGAGTGACAAAACCTTTCTTGGTTTTGCTTGAAGAGGAGCCTTCAAGGGTCTTACCCTTGGTACCCTTGCAAGGGTTCTTTCTCTTCTTCCTTTGCCATGCCCGATTGCCAAGACATTGGCCGCAGTTGGAGTAGGAGTAGGAGTAGTAACAACCGACTTACCCTTTAGACCACTTTCGGCGGTCTTCAAGAGTCCTTGAAGTTTGCTGAAGGTGACTTCTTCCTTGTTCATGTGATATGTCATGCGGAATTGATCATAACACGATGGCAAGGAGTGCAAAATGATGTCTATTGCTAACTCCTCAGGGAAGTTCACATTCAGCTTCAGTAAACGGTCCACATACCTTTGCATTTTCTGCATGTGGCCCGTGATGGGTTCACTATCCTTCATTCGGGTTGTTATCATGGAGGAGATTATTTCATATCGCTCTTGACGAGCACTTTGATGGTAACGGTCCATCAAGTCCTGGTGCATCTCAAAAGGATAATAGTCCTCATAGGACTTTTGGAGCTCGACTGTCATGGTGGCCATCATGATGCATGCCACTTTTGTAGCATCTCTTTCATGTACCTCATATTCAGCAAGCTCTTCAGGAGTAGCAGTTGGCTCGGGTACCTTCAGCTCCTTGTCGAGAACATATTCTTTGTTCTCATACCGAGTGACCATCCTGATGTTTCTGATCCAATCTGTAAAGTTGGACCCATCAAAGATGACTCTCCCACAAAGATTCATGAGAGAGAAGGAGCTAGTAGGGTTTGAGCCAGAAGCATTGTTATTGGAAGACATCTGAAGAGAAGAGGGAATAGATTAGATTAGATATAGAGATAGTCCTTAACAAAACACCCAAATGTAATATTAAGGCTATGACCCAACACAATATTTTATAACTTAGAAGAGGGATGCCGTAATCTAAGCTATAAGATATTTGAAGGTAGGTGAATGACGATTCACCACTTTCCACCATGAAAAACAAAATATTTAATTAGGTTTTAATTGGTTTAGAAACTCCTAGATTCTTTGAGATTCATTGAACTTTCTTCAATGGCATGTTTCAATCTCGAGTGTGCCCTTCAAGTTTTGTGACTGGGATGCCGAGGATCACAAAACAAGGTGTGAAGTAACCATGCAAATTACTTGGTACCCTTAATGTATTACCCCTCAATCGATGTGCCGGTTAACCACACACGCTCCATCGATACTATGATAAACATTAAGTCACCCTTTACCTACCTTGTTAAGTTCAAGTTAGTGTGCCGGTTAACCACACACACTCCACTAACGACTTAAACAAAGTTTAAAGTGTAATTTCATGGATTAGCACCTTATTCACATTTTCCTAAAATAACTAAGATTGGGAATTCAATAAAGTTTAGTTACTTTAGTATTATCATTATACTTTTAATGAGAATTTATAAGTCCTTGTCCTACCCGTTCGGCTAACGACCCTCCGCCGATCAAGGAAGCGGTGGGTGAGAGTGGACACCCATTAAGTTGCCATTTTATAGGCAACAACCTTATACCCCCCTTATAGATCGGCTTCGTGAATGAGGCGTACTAGCGGTAAGACGACTTGATCTTATACATATATAAATATTATTAAGCTTATAATATTATAAAGTATAAGGGTTGAATTTTAACTTTTAAAATTCTAGGGGTTGGAACTAAAGTTTTTAATATGACTTTACATGTTCCAAAACTTGAGGGCAAGTTTTGTAAACTTTCAAAACTTTTCATTTCTCATAACTTATGAGTTAATGGTTATTAAAAATGAAGACTCTTCATTTTTTTGTAACTTATGTGTTCTTTTAATGGTTATTTATAAATGTGACTTTTGGTTATCCATAACTTAAGAACTAGTTATGGACTCCATTAAAACACATAAAGATCAAAAATTAATCTAATCAATTATTAGCACATAATTTCTATGATCTTCTAAACTCATATGTTTATGAATGTTCATATCAAAAATTTCAAGAATCGTAAAAACATATACAAAACTTGAAATTTTGATACGAGCTTTTGAACAAAACTTCGATTTTCAAGTTTTTTTTTTTTTTTTTGCATCAAGTATCAAATAAACAAACCAGGCTCTGATACCACTGATGGGTTTTGAGCATTCTAACACTCCTATGGTGTACATGCAACCCTAGAAACCTTAGATCTATGTTTGACTAAGATACATGCAAATAATTATTTTTCCAAGGTTCTTATCCTATCTAGCATGGCATGGGGAACTTGAATCAAATAAAGCTAGTAGAATTACTTACCTTGTACTTCTATTTGATTGCTTGGATTTTTAGAGCCTAGCACCAATAGTGTGGATGCCTCAAATGGAAATCACAAATCACCACAAACTTTGGAACTTTGATAGAATAGTAACAACCTTCTTGAAATCGGCCCTCTTAGTATACTCACTACCACTAGTGTGATTTCAAGAACCAAAGCCTCCTTTATATAGTGTGGTGGATTAGGGTTACATCCATGTAAACCCTAATACCCATGTCTTTTCATTTCCATGAGATCCATGGGTTAAAGCTCCATGGAGTATGCATGGACTTTCCATGCAAGCCTAGCCCATTCCAAATAAGCATTAGCCCACACTATATAAATACAAGAGCCCACATTTAATTAGTTATACTTTTGATCTCTAAATTAATTCTAGATTAATTATAGATCAATACTAATTAAATAATATGATTTTATATTAATATATTAGAACTTATAATATATTAATAAATCATAACTTATACTATTCTCAAAAGATTAACCATAAATTGTTCGGGTGAAGTGCAACCCAAATGGACCATGTCGAGTCGGGTCAAGTACATACCAAATATAGTTATGGACTTAGACACTATATCCAACAGATATATCATGTCGATGTAGTAATTTTAGTTTGATGATGTAATGAAGTTGTATTTTGTGTACCTTTCTTTGTATGAAATGTAAGTTTATTTATTAGGATTTTGTTTTTTTAATGAATATCATGACCATCATTTGAGATATATTTTGTAATATATAGTTTATTTTGTTGGATTAGGTGTCTAAGCCCATAACTATTATTGGTATGTATTCGACCCGAGAGTAGCATGGTCCATTTGGGTTGCATATCATCAGGACAATTTGTTAGGATGGACTTTTGAGAGAAGGTTATTTATGGTTTATTAATATATTATAAGTTATAATATATTAATATGAAATCATATGTTATAATTAGTATTGATCAAGAATTAATTTGGAATTAATTTAGTGGTCAAAAGAGACTAATTAAATCTATGGGGACTAATTATGGTAATTAGTTATATTTATATGTGTTGGGCTTATGATCCATGTTGGACCAAGTTTATGTATGGATACATAAAGAGTTGGGCCACATGAACCATGGATCATAAAACCCATGGATATGGGTTTGGGTTATACCCATGACTCTTAGAATTCAACACATAAAATACATATGTTATGACCTAAAAACCGCCACCCTTAGTGTGTGTGCATGTTCTTGGAGTTCATGAAGGTTTTAGAGTGCATGGAGATTCTCTCTCAAGTCCTACCTTTGTCCTTGATGTGTTGTGACTTCATTTGAGGCTTCCACACTATTGGGGCTAAGTTCTTAAGGTCAAATACATCAAGACTTCCAGCCACACAAAAAGGTATGTTATAATATCTAGTATTTTATGTAGTTTGTATGACAATTGCATGCTAGCTATAGGTTCAATACCTTGGAAACCATTTGCATGTATAATTAGTGAAAACATAGATCCAAGGTATTTAAGGTTGTATGTGCACCATAGGATGTTGTATTATACCAAAAACCCAACAGTGGTATCAGAGCCAAGGCTTGTTTTCATGTTATACTTGCTGAAATGGCTGAAAAATCGAAAATTTTAGCTGTCTGAGCACTGGACTCGCCGAGTCCACTGATGAACTCGCCGAGTCCATGAAGAAATTCATCCAACTCGTCGAGTTGGTTCATGCACTCGACGAGTAGGACCCCCTGACAGCATATTTTCGACTTTTAAGGCTGGAATTGGACTAGAAACATTACCCTAAGCTGTTTTTTGTCTTGTAGACCTGTTTTTGATGTGGTAATGTTCATGCTAAACCAATTTCAAAGATAATTTTCAATAGATTCATGTTTTGTATTAGTTTAATTGTTAGGCTAAATTCATGAAAAAGTTTGACTTGAATTATCTTGTTCTTATGAGTTAGTTTAGATTAATAGAAAAGTTATATGATAATTTGTTTTCAATCCATATTAATCTTAAAGTTGCTCATGAAATGTGTTTTTGTAACTTGTCCTCAAGTTATATGAAAAGTCACATTTATGATTTTTAAAAACTCATAAGATTTCCATAAGTTAGGAAAAATGAAGAGTCTTATTTTCTTAAATGATTTTAAAGTCTTCCATAACTTGTCCTCAAGTTATGGAACTTGAAGAGTTTATCCATTAAACTACTTTAAACTCATAGGTTATGAAAATGAAGAGTTTTTTTTTCCTTAAATGTTTTTTAAAGTCTTCCATAACTTTTCCTCAAGTTATGGAACTTGAAGAGTTTTTATTAAAACTACTTTAAATTCATAAGTTATGGAATTGAAAAGTGTTTGAATTGTTCAAAACTTGCCTTCAAGTTTTGGAATTTGTAAAGTTTCCCCCCATGAATACTTTAGTTCCAAGTTAAACCCTTAGAATTTTAATAGTTTAAAATTCAACCCTTATACTATTATAATATTATAGGTTTAATATTTATATATATGTATAAGAGTAAAAGTCAGTCTTACCGTTAGTAGGCCTCATTCACGAAGCCGGTCTATGAGGGGGGTATAAGGTTACTGCCTATAAAATGGCAGTTTAATGGGTGTCCACTCTCACCCACCGCTTCCTTGACTGGTGGAGGGTCGTTAGCCTAACGGGTTTGACAAGACTATAATTCTCCCTTCATTAAAAGTATTAATGATAAATACTAAGTAACTAAACACTTATAAATTCCCAATCTTAGTTACTTCGGAAAATGTGAATTTGGTGCTAACCCATGAAATTTACACTTTGTACCTTACCAAGTCGTTAGTGGAGCGTGTGTGGTTAACCGACACACTAACATGGACTAGTAAGAGTGGCGAAGGGTAACTTAATGTTTATTATAGATCGGTGGAGCGTGTGTGGTTAACCGGCACATCGATTAGGTGATAATATTAAGGGTACCAAGTGAATTTGCATGGTTATTCACACCTTGTTTTGTGATCCTCGGCATCCCAGTCACAAAATTTGAGAGGGCACAATCGAGATTGAAACATGCCATTGAAAAGTTCAATGAATCTCAAAAGATCTAGGAGTTTTCAAAACCAATTAAAACCTAATAAATTATTTCGTTTTTCATGGTGGAAATTGGTGAATCGTCATTCGCCTACCTTCAAATATTTTATAGCTTGGATTACGGCATCCCTCTTCCAAGTTGTAAAATATTGTGTTGGGTCCTAGCCTTAATATTTCATATTGGGTGTTATATTAAGGACTTAAAAATCAACTAACTTGAATATCTCCCATTGTAGATGTCTACTTTAGACATCTATGATCTTCCCAAATCTCTTGGAATTTCACTTCCTCCACCCCCTCCAATTATTCTCCCTAACCCACAAGTTCAAGGTCACTCAAGCCCTATTGGCAAGCAAGGTCTATGTGTGATCACATCTTGGAGATGAAGTCACGTATTGACAAGCCGGGAGAGTTGGGTGTCAAAGTCTTGAGAAAGTTGGATGTTCAATCACTTTCTAAGTCATATAGTGAGTTCCTTTGGGACTACTATGTGACAGACCATGACTTGACCCTTAATGATCTTACCTATTTGCTTGGTGCTGCTGAGTCAGCAATGATTTTGAGCACTGGTAAAAGCAAATTTGATTAGAAGATCGACTTCCCAAACCTTCTATTGCCAAAGGAAGGGGCATTGGTTGCGAAGCTGCCAAATTGACCTGAAAGGTCATTAGGATGGTAAAGTCAATAAGTTTGACTTTACTTCAGGAAAAGTCCATTGTCTAACTCTATTAAGTTCCTATTTGGAGATTCTTATTACATGATGTGAGTAGATCACATTTTGATGTTTTAAGAATCAAAGTGAAGAGGAAGCTTAAAGGAAGAATTTTGAGCTGTTACTTAAAGAATTGTGATAGATTGCTTAGAAATACATAACAACATAGTTTTTCACATGCATTTGCATTGCAAGGATAAGTTTTTCCGCAAAGTTTTAAAATAAAAGCAAATTTTTTATTTTATTTATTTTAAAATATCCTTACAGTGGCATTTGTGAGAAATTGTTGTTTATATGTTTCCATTGATAGCAATATTGGAAAATGGATTTGATTCTCTCAACTGTGGTAGTGTCATAATTTACCAAATAAGGAAAGATTCTCATCACCCAAGTTTCAGTTGGGTAGAAACTTAGAATCATGCAAGTTGTATGATGAATGAGAATTTTCATCTTTAGAAAATTAAGACTAATTCCTTGTTTACATGTATATGTGAGTCAAGTGAAGGACTAAGGGATCGAGTACACATTCTTGTGCATTGGTCAAGTCCACCACAAAGATCGATAAGACTATTCGTCATGATTACTAAGGTTTAGTAAATATGATTATACTTGCAAGGTTAAGTATAATTCTGAAACATTGCAAAAGTTTCAATGTATGGCAGAACGAATGAGAAGAATCAAATAAGGCAGAAAGATAAAAGTTTCTCAATCTGAAAGGATGGGAGAGTACTTGAGTATCTTGTTTTATGATTATCTTAGTGATTATGAAACCATATCACAATTGTTTCTCTAAGGACATCTTAGTGCATTTGTTTGGCTAAGAAGAGAAATTGTGGATTGTTGAAATGGTAAAAATAAAAAAGATGAATCATACTTCGTTCCATAACAAGTCTTAGAGTGATACTCCAAGATTGTAACTCGAGTGACATATCTTAAGGAAGGTTTGTAACACTTGTCAAGTGTAAGAGTAAAATGTGTCTCTACTCTTGTACATTTGAAATTGGTAAGTTGTGATGTTTTGGGTTAAACAGAGACCAACTAAGGCCAATTATGTGAAGTGTTAGTCTTGATAAGAATCTGCACTGACCCTTGATATGAAATGGTTCTTGACAAGAGAGTCTTATATGTCAAGAGGACAGTGGGAGTCTTAAAGTTCTTGAAAGTTCCAAGAACTAATCAAGAATAAAAACCTGAAGTTCTTCACTAGCACACGACTTGAGGTTTATAACCTATCGTGTTGACATTTCTGTGCCTATTCCAGTTAAAGTTGGCTTTGCATAGGAGTTCTGAGAGTTCTCAATTGGTTGCATAACAACTTGGAAGCAATGGCAGGCCCTTGTGCTGCCAGTTGGCAAGAAATTAAGATTGCACAAGTTCAATCCATATGAGTTTGGATTTGTCACTAACCTTGTCTTGTGATTATGGTTTTGACAAATTCACATGGATAGGAACTCATTCACCATAAAATCTAAGTGTCATAAGGTTTCTCTCCGATTCATGAAAATGATGGTGAAGAAACGCTTTCACTAAGTAGATTTTAAGTAGATAGCAAATGTGTTATTTGCATTCTCAAAGTCGTTAGTGGAGCGTGTGTGGTTAACCGGCACACTAACATGGGCTAGTGAGAAATGGAAATGGTCTAACCAATTAAGACTATGATTACGGCATCCCTTTTCATAGTTCTGAAAAAATTTTAGACACTCATATGAGTTATATAAGGAAAGGTGTATGATTTTGATAAAGATTTATCGAAGCATTTTGTATCAGAAGTCTGAACTTTGGTAAGAAAGTCAATAAAGTATTGATTTCTAGAAGTCCAACTGATTTCTGGATACATGTCAAAGCTAGTGGGAGCATAAGTGTTATGCTAATAATTATCATGTAAGTGGGAGCATGATCATTATATATTAAGTGTTAATTATAGAAAACAAAAGGGAAAAGTTGTTTTGCTATAATTAAGGGAGAGGAAATTATACTTCACTTCAATTCTAAAAGCTTAGATTGATATTTTAATCATCTTTAGTCAAGCATATATATACGAATTTTATGTTGGAATGGCCAAACATAAGGAAATTCTATATATATTGCGTTTTCAAAATTCGATTACGATTACGGCATCACTCTTCATAGTCAAATTTTGAAAACATGACAAATAAAAAAATCTTGTAGCAAAAGACTGTCTATGATCACGTCTTTATGTGAGACATCATGAATCGTGTCCCATATGCTTCGGATATAGGATCGATTTCATGTGCTATAATATTCATCCTTTCTAAATTTTCCAAATGCTCAGGGCATTAAGAAGGGAAAAGTCTAGAATTGGATATGACTAAAATGATTAAGCAATTGTCGAGGACAATCTAAGGTTTAAAAAAGATTGGTTGCTCACGGACAATTGGAAGTATATTGTTAATTCTGGTAGGACCATATTAACATATTCTGAAAAGAGGTAACTCTTGTTCAGAAGTGATAGTCAAAATGGGAATCTGGAAAGGTTTCCATAGGTGGAAGTTGTTCTTCAAATCTGTGTAAGATTAGAAAACTTAATGCAAGAAGGATGTTCAAAGGAATGTACTTTTAATGTGAGACTTCATTTCCATGGAATTGATCTCCATTGGAATACTCTGTAATGTCTGTTGACAAGTCTTTGTGACTTTGTGCATAGTCATTACGAGAGGATCAATGCATATAAGTTTAGAATCTAACAGATTTCGTTAAATGGTAGGAATTTGGAATTCTTATATTTGCGATAAAGATTTGGGATTGTGAAATGAGCATCATTGGAATCATGTTCAATTGATCTATTTCACAAAGTAAAGATCATAGATAAACATAGTGTGCATATTTGGTGTATGGCATGACTAGTGTTTAGAAAACATCGTTTACATGCTTGGAGCATGGGACAACTATTGTTTTAATTCAAGTATAAAGTTGATTATTTGAAACATTATACAATGAATAATGAGTAATCAATATGGTGTTTAAATAAAAGGTGTTTTATTTACTCTCAAAGGTGCTTGGGACCATAGAGTGATTAGTATTATTCTTGTGTTTCACTTTGCATGTTTTGACTTCCAGAATAGCTAGGTTATTCTTCCCGAATGGCTAAGTTACTCAAACCATCCAGAGTCGATAATACGTTGGAAGTAGGTATTAAGGCAAGACTGTCATGAATCGGGTTTGTAGATGTCCAAGGTAGTGGACATAGTAAGAGTTACTACAACATTCATGAGTACTCCTGGAATAGGGATTCGAGTATTGGATTCAACCCACGCTCATTTGAATCACTTCATGGATTTTATCACGAGTGATCATGAGACGATAATATCTTATATTCTTCAAACCTAGAGATATGACTTGTTGCCTATGAGTTGGTCATACATTGATTGCACGTAAACGCATTTGGTAACTCGATGTTATAAAACGTGCCTTTGTGTATGATTCAACAAGTAGTAGAACAAGCATATGAGTCGAAGTTTATCCATTACTTTTACCCTTAAAGGGATAAAAGCGATATATGTGGGCCCCTCGATGATTTGGTGATGACAAACGTAAGTGCTCGGCCGGGCCTGGACTGATTTGATTTGTTCAGTTAGTCAGTCGTCATAAATCGGAAATCGGGAAACAACAAATGGACAGAGAGAATGATTATAATCCATGTCTCAGTCCATATGATATCTAGAATGGAGGAATATATGATCCCTTATCTAATGGATGTGTCATTGATTTGTTCAGAGTTCGACAACGGCTTTGAGAGCTACAATTGCTAGTCGGGTCTTGGAGTCATACGCAATAATAGTTTTCAAATTATCCAAGTGGGAGACTATTGGATTAGGTGTCTAAGCCCATAATTATTATTGGTATGTATTCGAACCGAGAGTAGCATGGTCCATTTGGGTTGCATATCATCAGGACAATTTGTTAGGATGGACTTTTGAGAGAAGGTTATTTATGGTTTATTAATATATTATAAGTTATAATATATTAATATGAAATCATATGTTTTAATTAGTATTGATCAATAATTAATTTGGAATTAATTTAGTGGTCAAAAGAGACTAATTAAATCTATGGGGACTAATTATGGTAATTAGTTATATTTATATGTGTTGGGCTTATGATCCATGTTGGACCAAGTTTATGTATGGATACATAAAGAGTTGGGCCACATGAACCATGGATCATAAAACCCATGGATATGGGTTTGGGTTATACCCATGACTCTTAGAATTCAACACATATAAATACATATGTTATGACCTAAAAACTGACACCCTTAGTGTGTGTGCATGTTCTTGGAGTTCATGAAGGTTTTAGAGTGCATGGAGATTCTCTCTCAAGTCCTACCTTTGTCCTTGATGTGTTGTGACTTCATTTGAGGCTTCCACACTATTGGGGCTAAGTTCTTAAGGCCAAATACATCAAGACTTCAGCCACACAAAAGGTATGTTACAATATCTAGTATTTTATGTAGTTTGTATGACAATTGCATGCTAGCTATAGGTTCAATACCTTGGAAACCATTTGCATGTATAATTAGTGAAAACATAGATCCAAGGTATTTAGGGTTGTATGTGCACCATAGGATGTTGTATTATACCAAAAACCCAACATATTTAACTACATAATTATGACTATATACTCTCTTGATTTTTACACATGTCAATAAATATAAATAAAATTAAGAACGCGTCTTCTCATCCATATACCACAAATTAGTTATCAATCCCCAACAACTTCTGATAAATAATTAATAACTATTAATGCATTCTTTGTTCCTACACACACAATATATATATATATATATATATATATATATATATATATATATATATATATATATATATATATATATATATATATATCATTGGAATCATGTTCAATTGATCTATTTCACAAAGTAAAGATCATAGATAAACATAGTGTGCATATTTGGTGTATGGCATGACTAGTGTTTAGAAAACATCGTTTACATGCTTGGAGCATGGGACAACTATTGTTTTAATTCAAGTATAAAGTTGATTATTTGAATAAAGTTGATTATTTGAAACATTATACAATGAATAATGAGTAATCAATATGGTGTTTAAATAAAAGGTGTTTTATTTACTCTCAAAGGTGCTTGGGACCATAGAGTGATTAGTATTATTCTTGTGTTTCACTTTGCATGTTTTGACTTCCAGAATAGCTAGGTTATTCTTCCCGAATGGCTAAGTTACTCAAACCATCCAGAGTCGATAATACGTTGGAAGTAGGTATTAAGGCAAGATTGTCATGAATCGGGTTTGTAGATGTCCAAGGTAGTGGACATAGTAAGAGTTACTACAACATTCATGAGTACTCCTGGAATAGGGATTCGAGTATTGGATTCAACCCACGCTCATTTGAATCACTTCATGGATTTTATCACGAGTGATCATGAGACGATAATATCTTATATTCTTCAAACCTAGAGATATGACTTGTTGCCTATGAGTTGGTCATACATTGATTGCACGTAAACGCATTTGGTAACTCGATGTTATAAAACGTGCCTTTGTGTATGATTCAACAAGTAGTAGAACAAGCATATGAGTCGAAGTTTATCCATTACTTTTACCCTTAAAGGGATAAAAGCGATATATGTGGGCCCCTCGATGATTTGGTGATGACAAACGTAAGTGCTCGGCCGGGCCTGGACTGATTTGATTTGTTCAGTTAGTCAGTCGTCATAAATCGGAAATCGGGAAACAACAAATGGACAGAGAGAATGATTATAATCCATGTCTCAGTCCATATGATATCTAGAATGGAGGAATATATGATCCCTTATCTAATGGATGTGTCATTGATTTGTTCAGAGTTCGACAACGGCTTTGAGAGCTACAATTGCTAGTCGGGTCTTGGAGTCATACGCAATAATAGTTTTCGAATTATCCAAGTGGGAGACTATTGGATTAGGTGTCTAAGCCCATAATTATTATTGGTATGTATTCGAACCGAGAGTAGCATGGTCCATTTGGGTTGCATATCATCAGGACAATTTGTTAGGATGGACTTTTGAGAGAAGGTTATTTATGGTTTATTAATATATTATAAGTTATAATATATTAATATGAAATCATATGTTTTAATTAGTATTGATCAATAATTAATTTGGAATTAATTTAGTGGTCAAAAGAGACTAATTAAATCTATGGGGACTAATTATGGTAATTAGTTATATTTATATGTGTTGGGCTTATGATCCATGTTGGACCAAGTTTATGTATGGATACATAAAGAGTTGGGCCACATGAACCATGGATCATAAAACCCATGGATATGGGTTTGGGTTATACCCATGACTCTTAGAATTCAACACATATAAATACATATGTTATGACCTAAAAACCGACACCCTTAGTGTGTGTGCATGTTCTTGGAGTTCATGAAGGTTTTAGAGTGCATGGAGATTCTCTCTCAATTCCTACCTTTGTCCTTGATGTGTTGTGACTTCATTTGAGGCTTCCACACTATTGGGGCTAAGTTCTTAAGGCCAAATACATCAAGACTTCAGCCACACAAAAGGTATGTTACAATATCTAGTATTTTATGTAGTTTGTATGACAATTGCATGCTAGCTATAGGTTCAATACCTTGGAAACCATTTGCATGTATAATTAGTGAAAACATAGATCCAAGGTATTTAGGGTTGTATGTGCACCATAGGATGTTGTATTATACCAAAAACCCAACATATTTAACTACATAATTATGACTATATACTCTCTTGATTTTTACACATGTCAATAAATATAAATAAAATTAAGAACGCGTCTTCTCATCCATATACCACAAATTAGTTATCAATCCCCAACAACTTCTGATAAATAATTAATAACTATTAATGCATTCTTTGTTCCTACACACACAATATATATATATATATATATATATATATATATATATATCATTGGAATCATGTTCAATTGATCTATTTCACAAAGTAAAGATCATAGATAAACATAGTGTGCATATTTGGTGTATGGCATGACTAGTGTTTAGAAAACATCGTTTACATGCTTGGAGCATGGGACAACTATTGTTTTAATTCAAGTATAAAGTTGATTATTTGAAACATTATACAATGAATAATGAGTAATCAATATGGTGTTTAAATAAAAGGTGTTTTATTTACTCTCAAAGGTGCTTGGGACCATAGAGTGATTAGTATTATTCTTGTGTTTCACTTTGCATGTTTTGACTTCCAGAATAGCTAGGTTATTCTTCCCGAATGGCTAAGTTACTCAAACCATCCAGAGTCGATAATACGTTGGAAGTAGGTATTAAGGCAAGATTGTCATGAATCGGGTTTGTAGATGTCCAAGGTAGTGGACATAGTAAGAGTTACTACAACATTCATGAGTACTCCTGGAATAGGGATTCGAGTATTGGATTCAACCCACGCTCATTTGAATCACTTCATGGATTTTATCACGAGTGATCATGAGACGATAATATCTTATATTCTTCAAACCTAGAGATATGACTTGTTGCCTATGAGTTGGTCATACATTGATTGCACGTAAACGCATTTGGTAACTCGATGTTATAAAACGTGCCTTTGTGTATGATTCAACAAGTAGTAGAACAAGCATATGAGTCGAAGTTTATCCATTACTTTTACCCTTAAAGGGATAAAAGCGATATATGTGGGCCCCTCGATGATTTGGTGATGACAAACGTAAGTGCTCGGCCGGGCCTGGACTGATTTGATTTGTTCAGTTAGTCAGTCGTCATAAATCGGAAATCGGGAAACAACAAATGGACAGAGAGAATGATTATAATCCATGTCTCAGTCCATATGATATCTAGAATGGAGGAATATATGATCCCTTATCTAATGGATGTGTCATTGATTTGTTCAGAGTTCGACAACGGCTTTGAGAGCTACAATTGCTAGTCGGGTCTTGGAGTCATACGCAATAATAGTTTTCGAATTATCCAAGTGGGAGACTATTGGATTAGGTGTCTAAGCCCATAATTATTATTGGTATGTATTCGAACCGAGAGTAGCATGGTCCATTTGGGTTGCATATCATCAGGACAATTTGTTAGGATGGACTTTTGAGAGAAGGTTATTTATGGTTTATTAATATATTATAAGTTATAATATATTAATATGAAATCATATGTTTTAATTAGTATTGATCAATAATTAATTTGGAATTAATTTAGTGGTCAAAAGAGACTAATTAAATCTATGGGGACTAATTATGGTAATTAGTTATATTTATATGTGTTGGGCTTATGATCCATGTTGGACCAAGTTTATGTATGGATACATAAAGAGTTGGGCCACATGAACCATGGATCATAAAACCCATGGATATGGGTTTGGGTTATACCCATGACTCTTAGAATTCAACACATATAAATACATATGTTATGACCTAAAAACCGACACCCTTAGTGTGTGTGCATGTTCTTGGAGTTCATGAAGGTTTTAGAGTGCATGGAGATTCTCTCTCAATTCCTACCTTTGTCCTTGATGTGTTGTGACTTCATTTGAGGCTTCCACACTATTGGGGCTAAGTTCTTAAGGCCAAATACATCAAGACTTCAGCCACACAAAAGGTATGTTACAATATCTAGTATTTTATGTAGTTTGTATGACAATTGCATGCTAGCTATAGGTTCAATACCTTGGAAACCATTTGCATGTATAATTAGTGAAAACATAGATCCAAGGTATTTAGGGTTGTATGTGCACCATAGGATGTTGTATTATACCAAAAACCCAACATATTTAACTACATAATTATGACTATATACTCTCTTGATTTTTACACATGTCAATAAATATAAATAAAATTAAGAACGCGTCTTCTCATCCATATACCACAAATTAGTTATCAATCCCCAACAACTTCTGATAAATAATTAATAACTATTAATGCATTCTTTGTTCCTACACACACAATATATATATATATATATATATATATATATATATATATATATATATATATATATATATATATATATATCATTGGAATCATGTTCAATTGATCTATTTCACAAAGTAAAGATCATAGATAAACATAGTGTGCATATTTGGTGTATGGCATGACTAGTGTTTAGAAAACATCGTTTACATGCTTGGAGCATGGGACAACTATTGTTTTAATTCAAGTATAAAGTTGATTATTTGAAACATTATACAATGAATAATGAGTAATCAATATGGTGTTTAAATAAAAGGTGTTTTATTTACTCTCAAAGGTGCTTGGGACCATAGAGTGATTAGTATTATTCTTGTGTTTCACTTTGCATGTTTTGACTTCCAGAATAGCTAGGTTATTCTTCCCGAATGGCTAAGTTACTCAAACCATCCAGAGTCGATAATACGTTGGAAGTAGGTATTAAGGCAAGATTGTCATGAATCGGGTTTGTAGATGTCCAAGGTAGTGGACATAGTAAGAGTTACTACAACATTCATGAGTACTCCTGGAATAGGGATTCGAGTATTGGATTCAACCCACGCTCATTTGAATCACTTCATGGATTTTATCACGAGTGATCATGAGACGATAATATCTTATATTCTTCAAACCTAGAGATATGACTTGTTGCCTATGAGTTGGTCATACATTGATTGCACGTAAACGCATTTGGTAACTCGATGTTATAAAACGTGCCTTTGTGTATGATTCAACAAGTAGTAGAACAAGCATATGAGTCGAAGTTTATCCATTACTTTTACCCTTAAAGGGATAAAAGCGATATATGTGGGCCCCTCGATGATTTGGTGATGACAAACGTAAGTGCTCGGCCGGGCCTGGACTGATTTGATTTGTTCAGTTAGTCAGTCGTCATAAATCGGAAATCGGGAAACAACAAATGGACAGAGAGAATGATTATAATCCATGTCTCAGTCCATATGATATCTAGAATGGAGGAATATATGATCCCTTATCTAATGGATGTGTCATTGATTTGTTCAGAGTTCGACAACGGCTTTGAGAGCTACAATTGCTAGTCGGGTCTTGGAGTCATACGCAATAATAGTTTTCGAATTATCCAAGTGGGAGACTATTGGATTAGGTGTCTAAGCCCATAATTATTATTGGTATGTATTCGAACCGAGAGTAGCATGGTCCATTTGGGTTGCATATCATCAGGACAATTTGTTAGGATGGACTTTTGAGAGAAGGTTATTTATGGTTTATTAATATATTATAAGTTATAATATATTAATATGAAATCATATGTTTTAATTAGTATTGATCAATAATTAATTTGGAATTAATTTAGTGGTCAAAAGAGACTAATTAAATCTATGGGGACTAATTATGGTAATTAGTTATATTTATATGTGTTGGGCTTATGATCCATGTTGGACCAAGTTTATGTATGGATACATAAAGAGTTGGGCCACATGAACCATGGATCATAAAACCCATGGATATGGGTTTGGGTTATACCCATGACTCTTAGAATTCAACACATATAAATACATATGTTATGACCTAAAAACCGACACCCTTAGTGTGTGTGCATGTTCTTGGAGTTCATGAAGGTTTTAGAGTGCATGGAGATTCTCTCTCAATTCCTACCTTTGTCCTTGATGTGTTGTGACTTCATTTGAGGCTTCCACACTATTGGGGCTAAGTTCTTAAGGCCAAATACATCAAGACTTCAGCCACACAAAAGGTATGTTACAATATCTAGTATTTTATGTAGTTTGTATGACAATTGCATGCTAGCTATAGGTTCAATACCTTGGAAACCATTTGCATGTATAATTAGTGAAAACATAGATCCAAGGTATTTAGGGTTGTATGTGCACCATAGGATGTTGTATTATACCAAAAACCCAACATATTTAACTACATAATTATGACTATATACTCTCTTGATTTTTACACATGTCAATAAATATAAATAAAATTAAGAACGCGTCTTCTCATCCATATACCACAAATTAGTTATCAATCCCCAACAACTTCTGATAAATAATTAATAACTATTAATGCATTCTTTGTTCCTACACACACAATATATATATATATATATATATATATATATATATATATATATATATATATATATATATATATATATATATATATATATATATATATATCATTGGAATCATGTTCAATTGATCTATTTCACAAAGTAAAGATCATAGATAAACATAGTGTGCATATTTGGTGTATGGCATGACTAGTGTTTAGAAAACATCGTTTACATGCTTGGAGCATGGGACAACTATTGTTTTAATTCAAGTATAAAGTTGATTATTTGAAACATTATACAATGAATAATGAGTAATCAATATGGTGTTTAAATAAAAGGTGTTTTATTTACTCTCAAAGGTGCTTGGGACCATAGAGTGATTAGTATTATTCTTGTGTTTCACTTTGCATGTTTTGACTTCCAGAATAGCTAGGTTATTCTTCCCGAATGGCTAAGTTACTCAAACCATCCAGAGTCGATAATACGTTGGAAGTAGGTATTAAGGAAAGATTGTCATGAATCGGGTTTGTAGATGTCCAAGGTAGTGGACATAGTAAGAGTTACTACAACATTCATGAGTACTCCTGGAATAGGGATTCGAGTATTGGATTCAACCCACGCTCATTTGAATCACTTCATGGATTTTATCACGAGTGATCATGAGACGATAATATCTTATATTCTTCAAACCTAGAGATATGACTTGTTGCCTATGAGTTGGTCATACATTGATTGCACGTAAACGCATTTGGTAACTCGATGTTATAAAACGTGCCTTTGTGTATGATTCAACAAGTAGTAGAACAAGCATATGAGTCGAAGTTTATCCATTACTTTTACCCTTAAAGGGATAAAAGCGATATATGTGGGCCCCTCGATGATTTGGTGATGACAAACGTAAGTGCTCGGCCGGGCCTGGACTGATTTGATTTGTTCAGTTAGTCAGTCGTCATAAATCGGAAATTGGGAAACAACAAATGGACAGAGAGAATGATTATAATCCATGTCTCAGTCCATATGATATCTAGAATGGAGGAATATATGATCCCTTATCTAATGGATGTGTCATTGATTTGTTCAGAGTTCGACAACGGCTTTGAGAGCTACAATTGCTAGTCGGGTCTTGGAGTCATACGCAATAATAGTTTTCGAATTATCCAAGTGGGAGACTATTGGATTAGGTGTCTAAGCCCATAATTATTATTGGTATGTATTCGAACCGAGAGTAGCATGGTCCATTTGGGTTGCATATCATCAGGACAATTTGTTAGGATGGACTTTTGAGAGAAGGTTATTTATGGTTTATTAATATATTATAAGTTATAATATATTAATATGAAATCATATGTTTTAATTAGTATTGATCAATAATTAATTTGGAATTAATTTAGTGGTCAAAAGAGACTAATTAAATCTATGGGGACTAATTATGGTAATTAGTTATATTTATATGTGTTGGGCTTATGATCCATGTTGGACCAAGTTTATGTATGGATACATAAAGAGTTGGGCCACATGAACCATGGATCATAAAACCCATGGATATGGGTTTGGGTTATACCCATGACTCTTAGAATTCAACACATATAAATACATATGTTATGACCTAAAAACCGACACCCTTAGTGTGTGTGCATGTTCTTGGAGTTCATGAAGGTTTTAGAGTGCATGGAGATTCTCTCTCAAGTCCTACCTTTGTCCTTGATGTGTTGTGACTTCATTTGAGGCTTCCACACTATTGGGGCTAAGTTCTTAAGGCCAAATACATCAAGACTTCAGCCACACAAAAGGTATGTTACAATATCTAGTATTTTATGTAGTTTGTATGACAATTGCATGCTAGCTATAGGTTCAATACCTTGGAAACCATTTGCATGTATAATTAGTGAAAACATAGATCCAAGGTATTTAGGGTTGTATGTGCACCATAGGATGTTGTATTATACCAAAAACCCAACATATTTAACTACATAATTATGACTATATACTCTCTTGATTTTTACACATGTCAATAAATATAAATAAAATTAAGAACGCGTCTTCTCATCCATATACCACAAATTAGTTATCAATCCCCAACAACTTCTGATAAATAATTAATAACTATTAATGCATTCTTTGTTCCTACACACACAATATATATATATATATATATATATATATATATATATATATATATATATATATATATATATATATATATATATATATATATATGGCCTATAACTTAAGTTTTCTATGAAGATCGAAGTCCCATCAAAGGGATACGGATATGAAGATCGACACAACAAGTATTCAGATAGACCCACTAAAGGGATGCATATATGAAACTACCACTACGAATGGATGCAATGTCAGAATTGGTCTCATGTACCAATTTGTAAAGTTTAATGAAGCGACGACATCGTGTCAATTTTGGTGTGGTGGTTGAGTATGGATCTTTACGAATAATTTTTTGTTTTTTTAATGTTATGATTTTTACATCTATAGCCCTTCAACAAGCCATGATTTATACCAACATGCATATGACTATGGGCTCTTTTAATTTGACTAAAATGTGATTCACTTACCCCATCTTAAAATATGACGTTATTGTATACATTCATGGGGCTAGTCAAAGTGGTGGTTTCAAATTTGGGTATGTAGATATATCGTATGTCGATGTACTAGTTTTAGTTTGATGATGTAATGAAGATGTATTTTGTGTACATTTTTTAGTATGAAATGTAATTTTATTTATCAAGATTTTGTTTTCTTAATGAATATCATGACCATCTTTTGAGATATATTTTATCCATCAGTCGTTGTTATGTAGATTGGAAATTTATTAAAATTTTGGGTCTTAAATGTTAAAAACAGAACTTTGCAGTTCTTCTTTAAATGGACTTATTAACATATTCGCAAGTCCTTTTCAAATGACTTTTTGTTAACGGGGTAAAAGTGAGTTTCAAAAAGTCACAAATTTCTTGACAAAAATATTAATTATAATTAATAATATTTTATTTCTAAAAAAATTAAAAATAAAGGAATAGATTAAAAAAATATGTAAAAAAAAATATGAAAAAATTGATAAATAAGAATAATAAAATAAAGAGAAAGTGAAAATAAAAATATAGATAATATACGAAAGGATATAAAACTCTCTAAACCACAAAGATGTAGGATAAACAAGGGTTGCAAATTACTGCGAGCGTTCGCACCAATTCGCATGACAAAAGATGGCTGCGAATTACTGCGAGCATTCGCACCAATTCACATGACTTGCTCTAGACTGCGAGTGCGAAAGTACAACTAAAAACGAAAGTGTCATTATGAAAGCGAAAGTGGTTTTGGAACAGATTCAGCTAATATCATTCCCAAGCCTTGAAGGATCTGATTGAAGGTAGGTTCAGGTAAGGCTTTCTTGAATATGTCAGCTAATTGATCAACAGATCTTATGAAGTGTATTTTTACATTACCATCTTCCACATGATCCTTGATAAAGTGATATCTCAGTGCTATGTGTTTCGTTTTTGAGTGTTGCACTGGGTTATGACAGATGCGAATGGCATTCTCGGAGTCACAATATAAGGGGATTCGTTTCATATTAAGACCATAGTCACGAAGTTGGCTCTGAATCCAAATGACTTGTGAAGTGCATGAGGCTGCAGCTGTGTACTCTATTTCAACAATTGAGAGGGATACACAAGTTTGCTTTTTCGACTGCCAACTTACGAGCTTGCCATCCAAGAATTGGCATCCTCCCGTCGTACTCTTTCTATTCAGGTCGCACCCTCCAAGATCAGCATCCGAAAATGCTTGGACAAAGAAACCAGAGTTTGATGGATACCATATGCCAAGTGAAGATGTTTGTTTAAGATACCTGAATATGTTCTTGATAGCAACCATGTGGGGTTCGCGAGGATTTGATTGGAACCTTGCACAATAACAAACGAAAAACATAATGTCTGGTCGACTAGATGTTAAATACATCAATGACCCTATCATCTGAAGATAAAGGGTCATATCAGTAGCTGGTTTTTCCAGAGATGGTGTTAGTTTCGTTCCGAATGCCATTGGAACCTTCGTTTTTTAGTCTCCCACCATTCCAAACTTAGTGAGCAGGGTCTTCGTGTATGCATCCTGATTTATAAATATACATTCCTGGCTTTGTCTTATGTTTAATCCAAGGAAAAAGTTAATAGGACCCATTGAACTCATCTCAAATTTCGTTTCCATTAGCTTTCGGAATTCAGCTGTTAAGCTGGGGTTAGATGATCGAAGATAATGTCATCAATGTAGATTTGGACAATCATTAAGTGGTCACCATCTTTCTTGCGAAAGAAGGTTGGGTCAACCGAACCTTGTTTAAATTTGAACATTTTTAAGAAACGAGTGAGAGTTTCGTACCAGGCTATTGGAGCTTGTTTCAGACCATAAACTGCTTTGTCTAGAATGTAACAGTGATTAGGATACTTCTCGTTTATGAAGCCAGGTGGTTGCTCCACATACACTGTCTCTTCAAGTTCCCTGTTTAAGAATGCACATTTGACATCCATCTAGTACACTTTAAAATTCTTATGTGCTGCATAAGCCAGAAAAATGTGAATGGATTCTAGCCTAGCAACATGTGCGAAGGTCTCTTCGTAGTCAATGCCTTCTTCTTGACAATACCCTTTTACAACCAGTCGCGCTTTGTTTCGTATAATGTTTCCTTCTTTATCAAGCTTGTTGCGAAACACACACTTTAACCCAATAACGGATGCATCCTTTTGAGTAGGAATCAGTCTCTAGACTTTGTTTCGCTCAAATTCATTGAGCTCCTCCTGCATTTCCTGTACCCACTCCGAATGATCCAGATCAATCTGAACATTTTTGGGTTCGACTTTGGAGATGAACGAATTAAACATGCAATAATCTACTTTGGAGAGTAAAGCAGTTCATTTCGCCTTTTGTTGTGCTCTTGTTAGAACTCCTGAAGACGATTCGCCTATAACCTGCGTTTTTGGATGATCTCTTGTCCATTTAGTCAGAGGAGGATAATTAGGATCACAAGATGGATCCAATTCAAAATTTACGTCCTCAAATTCTGACTGTATATCTGAATCATCAATCTGTACATCCGAATCGTCATTCGTATTATCTTTCTCCCCTGCGAATTATGTGAATGTCTCTTCTTCAACTGTCAGATTCTCCCTCTGGAGTGGACTTTTGTGGGTATCTTGTGGAGTTGAGTGCTCCCCCTGAAAAGTTGCATTGGAGGTTGATTCAGAATTCTCCTCCTGGAATGCAGCGTTCGTGTTATGTGGGACATTCGCACTTGGTTGCTCTTTGTGCATATCATTCGTTGCATCGTCAATTATCTTCTTCAATTCATCGACCTTGTTGTCAGCCGATTTGGATTCGGAAGAGATAGCTGTCTCAGGCTCATTGAATAATAGCGTGAATTCTTCGTAGAGATTGGATAGTGGAATCGTAGTTGGGATTGGCTTAAGAAAGATCTCTTTTGATTGATTGTCATTCACTTGAGTCCTCTTTAAGTAGTTGTCGTAGAACGTCACGTAATAGGTTTCTTCTATTCGTTTTGATCGTTTGTTAAGAACCCTATATGACTTAGAGGTCAACGAATATCCCAAGAAGATACATTCGTCAGCTTTCACATCGAATTTGTTCCTATGTTCTTTAGAATTAAAGATGAAGCACCTGGAACCAAAAACATGGAAAAACTTTACGTTAGGTTTTCTTTTATTTATAATTTCATAGGGAGTGACAGAAAATCGTTTATTGAGAATTAAACGGTTTTTGGTGAAACAAGCTGTCCCAATCGCATCAGCCCAGAAATATAGTGGCAGATTCTTAAATGAGAGCATAGTTCTTGCAGCCTCACATAATGATCAGTTTCTCCTTTCAACAACTCTGTTCTATTGTGGAGTGTATGGAGCCGAAAATTTATGCGAAACTCCTTTCGCAGTCAGAAATTCTTCAAACTCCTGCTTTTTGAATTCGAATCCATTCTCACTGCGAATATTGCGAACCAACTTTCGCAGTTGTAATTCAATCTGCTTTCTGAAGTCTTTGAGCTTGGGAGTACCTTCAGATTTCTGCTTAAGAAAATAAACACAACTGAAACGAGAAAAATCATATACAATTGTTGGGTTTTATTTAAAACTTAGTTTCAAAAACTATAAATAATGGCAGACGGAAGACTTGAGTTTTATAAAATAACATAAACATTTTATCACCCACCCAGGATCATCTTGCAAGTATAAGAAAGATTTAAAACACAACCATAGAAGGAAGAAGTGGTAACAAACTTTGAAGCACTATGAGTCCTCTAGGGGAGGCTTGGAAGTTGATGGAGTGAGGATGAACCCTTGAGACACCAACAATATCCCAACTTGATTAGAATGCTAGTTCTTATGTTAACTCTTAAGCTTGGAACAAAATACCCAAGTATATATTCCAAGAGAGAAAAACAAGTAACAATTTCTTCAAGAACTCAAAGCTAAAGAAGAGATGTAGATAGGATGAAGAATCTCACAAATTTTTGGGCAAAAAAGCAAGCCAAAAGGTGTGTCTAATACAAGTGCAAGCTTCATCCTTTTATAGCCATAAAGCATGGTCTTTAACCATGAGGTATTTACACTTTTAAGGCTACCATGCCCCTAAGTCATCAATCATGTCTCCTAGGGTGGTTAATTTTGCATTAAACAAATACAAAAGCCATGCTCTCAAAAGAAGACAAATAGTTTAAATTTTATATACTTAAAGTTTATAAAATATAAACTTTGTCTTTAGGTAAAAGACAAAAGACACAACTAGTCCAAAATGTTGTACATGACTTATTAATTCATACATTACGAAATAATGTGCTACTTGTATTGTAAAATAATTATTTCCTTAAAATAAATATTTTCCCAATTTATTATAAGAGTTTATGAATATTTATTAGAATCAATTTCTAATAAATTAACAATTGTATCAAGTTGGTGTTAGTGTGACCCTTAAGATCATATGTTATTTAGCAATATCATTTTAATATGAATCTTGAGCATACTAGATCTTTCAATCTCCCACTTGCGCAAAACTCATATCAAATTGATATAGACAGTGGTGAACATCTAGCAACATTTTACTGCCCCCAACAACATATGACGTAGTGCCATTCCATCAACGCCCAATTCCCCAGAAGCCCCACGGCTATAATTGGTGAGTAAGGTAAGTTTATCAGTTATCTATTTGCTACAGACATCATGTTCAACATTAGATATGGATCGCAGTCAATCTCATGTAAGTGTTCAACTTTACATCAAGCCTTAGACGTCTAACTCATAACGAATAAGAGGAACAAATCCCATATTGACTACATATGTCTCTTGCATAGTTTACATCATACCTGATGATAGCTTTTGTAAGTGCCTAATAAAAGAACAACTTTTGACTACATCAAAGCATAACGTTCCCCATACTGAAGTCCCATATATGTATCTCAGGTGTTAAGGATATACATATATTACCTTTTATCAAGTATCATTCATGACAGCGATCCATGAAGTGATCTTGAACGGGTCACTCCAATACTTATTCTCTAGTAAGTATCTATGAAACTGATTACAACTCTTTGCCAACCATCCTATTTCATATTAGTCTTATTTCATCATTGCTCCCACAATAACAACAGACTATCGAGTTTTAGAGTGAATAAATTTACTCAAGGATTAAACATGTTAATAAAGAACGCAACAAATATTTAATGAAAAGATCATATTCCATATATATCATGGTCATTACAATAGAAGATGTGATATAATGTTCCAATATTCAATACTAATACATAGATCAAATCCAATCACTAGAATAGCGAAGTCCTATTCCTCGAGCATGTCCTTCAAAATTTGCTTGAGGAAGAGGCTTCGTGAAAGGGTCCTCCAAATTTTAATCGATATGAACTTTGCGAATACTAATTTCACCTTCTTCAACTTTATATTGGATGAAGTTGAATATGCGGCAAATGTGCCTGGTCTTCTTGTGTGCCCGGGGTTCTTTTGCCAAAGCAATAGCACCCTCATTGTCACAGATTACGTCTAGGGGGTCCTGAATGGTAGGGACTAACCCTAGATCCCCAATGAATTTCTTCATCCAAGCAGCCTCTTGTACAGCTTTAGAAGCAGCAATGTATTCTGACTCTGTAGTGGATTGTGCAACAACACTTTGATTGGAGCTTTTCCAAGACACTGCACCCCGATTGATAATGAGCACATATCCAAATTGTGATTTGCAATCATCTTGATCAGTTATGAAGGAAGCATCAGTGTAGCACTTTACACTTAAGCTATCTTCCACGACTCCATAGACAAGGAACAAATCCTTAGTTCTTCGTAGGTACTTTAGGATGTTCTTCACAGCTTTCCAATGACTCTCCCCTGGATTTTGTTGGAACTTGCTTACCATGCTCATAGCATAAGCAAGATCAGGTCTTGTATAATTCATGGCATACATGATGGATCCAGTTGCAGAAGCATAGGGAATATCTTTCATCTTGTCTAGCTCAGCTTTTGTGCTAAGACATTGAGATGAACTTAGTATAGTGCCATGTGTCATGGGTACAAATCCTCTCTTATAGTTTTCCATATTGAACCGATTCAATACTTTCTTAATATATGTACCTTGGCTTAGACCTATTAATCGTTTTGATCTATCTCTATAGATTTTGATTCCAAGAATGTATTGTGCCTCACCTAGGTCCTTCATTGAGAAACACTTTCCAAGCCAAGTCTTTACACTTTGTAAAGTTGGAATGTGATTTCCCATGACGAATATGTTATCCACATATAGGACCAAGAATGTCACCGATCTCCCACTAGTTTTCATGTAAACACAAGATTCATATTCATTTCTAACAAAACCATACTTTGTGATTTCATCATCGAAACGATGATTGCAGTTACGAGATGCTTGCTTTAACCCATAAATGCATCTCTTGAGCTTACACACTTTATTAGGATGCTTCGTGTCGACAAAACCTTCGGGCTGATCCATATAGACATCTTCTTCCAAGTGTCCATTCAGAAAAGCGGTTTTGAAATCCATTTTCCATATCTCATAGTCATAATATGCAGCTGTGGCAAATAGTATCCTAATTGATTTAATCATAGCTACTGGTGAAAAGGTTTCATCATAATCAGCCCCATGAGTTTGAGTGAATCCTTTGGCAACCAATCTTGCTTTGAATGTGTGTAAGTTGCCATCCATGTCAATCTTCTTCTTGAAGACCCACTTACTTCCAACAGTCTTGCTATTAGGAGGAAGATCAACCAAGTCCTAGACTTGATTTTCTCTCATGGATTGCATCTCAGAGTTCATGGCTTCAAGCCATTTGTTAGATTCGGGATCTGACATTGAATATCGGTAGTTGACCGACTCATCAGCATTCGTCATTACGAAGCACTCGTCAATGAGAAATCCATATCTCTCAGGTTCATGACGAATTCTACCAGATCTGCGAACGCCTTGTGTTTCAGTAGGTTGAAGGACAATAATCTCTTCATCTTCAACAACCTCTTATTCAATACTAGTGCCAACTAAAGATGCATCGGGTTGAGGTTCTTGATCTTCTTTAATTTCAACACACCTCCCACTAGCCTCATCTGTTAGAAACTTGCTTTCTAAGAATTCAGCTTTTCGTGAAATAAAGATCTTATTTTCACTAGGGATGTAGAAGTAATATCCTAAACAATCTTTAGGATATCCTACAAAGATGCATTTGGTAGATCTAGGCTCAAGTTTGCTGGAAGTCTCTTTTCTAACATAAGCTTCGCATCCCCAAACTTTCATATAAGATAAAGATGGAGGTCTTCCATACCACATCACATAAGGTGTTTTCTCTACCTTCTTAGTTGGTGCCATATTCAAGATACGGGTTGTGGTGAGTAAAACATAACTCAAAAATGATAAAGGAAGGGTACTTCGACTCATCATGGATCAAACTGTATCAAGTAAGGTCCGATTTCTCCTCTCAGAAACACCATTAAGCTGTGGTGTTCTAGGTGGAGTGAGTTTTGAGATAATCCCACGACTCCTTAGATGGTCTTGGAACTCTTGGATCAAGTACTCGCCTCCTCTATCCGAACGAAGGGTTTTGATTGTTTTGTCGAGTTGATTTTCAACTTCACTTTGAAACAATTTAAACTTTTCAAATGATTCAGGTTTATGTTTCATCAAATACACATAACCAAAACGACTGAAGTCATCAGTAAAGGTGATATAATATCTCTCACCATATCTTGACATTGTTTTGAAAGGTCCACATACATCGGTGTTATGATGACTAATAAAACACTTGCCCTTTCACTTGTTCCAAAGAAAGGGGATTTTGTCATCTTGTCACATAAACACGATTCACATATTTCAAATGACTCAATTTCATTTGCCCCCTAAAGTCCACTCTGTTGGAGTTGAGATATGTGCTTTTTGTTTATATGACCAAGGCGACAATGCCATAGATATGTTTGGTTCAAATATGGTTTGGGCCTTTTGGTGTTAACATGATAACGGGACTTATTGTTTGAGGTGTCATCTAGGTTTAAATCATAAATTTCATTTATTGGTCTAGCCTCAAAATAGAAGATTCCTATCAAGGAGTCAATGTTATCATCAACAAATTTGAAATCATAACCATATTTTCTCAAATGCGAAACTGAAATGATATTTATAGTAATAGAAGTAATTAAACACACATTGTCTAATGTCAAGTACAAACCAGATGGTAAACATAAATCAAAATGTCCTAAAGCTTGGACCGCAACACGTGCTTCATTGCCGACATGTAATACCATCTCATCTGCTTTCAGTTCCTTACACTTTCTGAACCCCTGCAACAAATTACAAATATGAGTTCCACAACCAGTATCTAATACCCAAGTGTTAGATGAAAAAGTAAATAATCCCATTTTAATCATGAAAATGGATATACCTGAAGGGCCTTCCCCGGCCTTCTGGTTTTTCAACTCTGCAAGGTACTTAGGACAATTCCTTTTCCAATGCCCGAAAACTCCACACTCAAAGCATGTGTCATCTTTGGCAACCTATTCCTTCTTCTTGGGTGGTGGGTTTTGAGGAGCTCTCTTCCTTTTTCCCTTGCCAGCTTGTGGCTTTCCCTTGAAGTTCTTTCCTTTGTTCTTCTTGACTTTTCCATCCCTAATCATGAGCACTTGGGGAGTTTTACTTGGGATATTATTCTCTGCAGTTTTTAGCATCCCGCGCAACTTAGAGATAGCTTTCTCCCACCCATTCATGTTATAGTTCATGATGAAAGCATTGTAAGACTTTGACAAAGAGTTCAGAATTATATCTGTAGAACAAAGTCTTGTGGGTATGGAGAGCCCAATCTCTCCAATTGATCCATGTAGCTTTTAATCTTGAGAACATGTGTGCTCACATTCCCATTCTCCTCCATTTTCATCGCATGAAGTGCTCTCACAATGTCAAACCTTTCGGTTCTAGCTTGTTTTCCAAACATCTCCTTGATATGTTCAATCATGTCAAAGGCAGTGTAGTGTTCCAGATCCCGCTGAAGATCGGGAACCATAGAGGCAAGTATAAGACATGAAACATCAAGTGGATCATCTATATGCTTTAGCCATGCATCATGTGCAGCCTTTGGGAGAGCAGGTGGTTCATCATGGGTTTGGTTTTCGAGGACATAGTCTTTCTTTTCTTGTTTCAAAACGATTCTTAAATTTATGTGTCAGTCCAAAAAGTTGGAGTGGTTGAGCTTATCTTTGTCAACAATTGACCGAATGTTCATTGGGTGATGTGTTACACTAATTGGTGGAGCCATCTATACAAGTTTAACAAAGTTTTCATTTAGTATTTAATTCTTTGAATAATAATACCCCTTTTTTTTCCTAAAACATTATTTATTTAAAGTCTAGGATCTAAGTTGCAAATCAAATAAACGGTTAGGTATCCTTTATCCCATTTACCCAATTTTAACTAGGTAAATAACTTGTATTAATTGCACCATTTGTAATTCCTAGATATATGAGACCCTTAACAATCCATTTGTTAATTTGACATGTTTGGTCTCATATATTCCTTGGAATACTCTTGCTTAGGTGACCTTTATCACAAGAGGTTTTCAATCAAGTCATCCAATTGGAGAAACTTGTACAATTGGTCCATAACTTGGTTATAGAAATCGCAAAAATACTTTGGCCATCTAAAGATAATACTAATGGTTGGGTATCCTTTATCCCACTAGCATTATACAAGTAATGTGTAAATGTTTCTAAAATTAGATGGCATAGACTTGTATTTTGAAAAAAAGGATTTGTATGTTTTATTATTCTATTTAAAACATGTGATATCATGACAATTGCATGCATCCAATATGTCATGGTATCAATTTTTCTAAAAAATCACTTTTAAGGTTCTTATAAAAAACCCGGTTTTAATATTTCGGCTTGGTTCAATTTTAAAATTAATATCTAGTATTAAGTTTGTGTTTGAGCCATGTAGAACCTTTTAAATATTGTTTAATAAAAATTCCTTTCATTAAATAATACTTAGGAGTTTGAATAAGTTATAAAAACATGATTTTTACACCAATAATTCAATATTTCAAAAGTTGTCGTAATTATCAATTTTATTGCTATAATATGTTACATCTTATGTCCATATTTTACCTTTTTAAATCCAAACTCCATGTGATGTTTATTTTTGTTAAAAATACTTTGAGTTTGTGAAAAACTAAGTTATCAACCACAGAAAATATTTACTTGAAAAATAAACAACACAAGCATGCGTTTGACATAAACAAGCCTTAAACTATATAACCCTTTTGTGAGCCAACACAAAAGTGTTAAGTCCTTCCTAAGGGGCAAAGGGACCAAATATTACAACTTTTTCTTCATGTGATTTTCAAGTTCCCACTTGCATTGACAACCAACTTTGTTGTAATTTTATAAAAACTTTATAAAAGTTATGAACCTTTATAAAATCTTTATAAAAACTATGAGTCTCCATGATTCTTCAAGAAATGGCCTCCATCTTCATCTTGTTACATTTTTCATAAAATAAATCTAGTCTAAAACTAATCTATTACATAAAAAAATAACAAGAATAAAAACTAGCTACTATTATTACATAGTTTATGAATAAAATAATATTACAAACCATTTTCAACCAAATCACACAAACAATAACACAAATGGTCCAAGGCTTGTTTATACACTCTAAAACACATATAAATATAAAACAACCTTTGTTTTTCTAAGACAACTTTAAGTGACAAAAATTCATGTAAGTTTTGTCACATAAAATAACAATTATAAAGTTGTCAAAGAAAATATGTATGAACTTGTTTTTATACAAAAACAAATTATCCATATTCTCCAAAAACTAAGATTTCCATAAATCAAAAATCTAACCAAACTTGCAAGGTGGCTCTGATACCAATTGTTGGGTTTTATTTAAAACTTAGTTTCAAAAACTACAAATAATGGCAGACGGAAGACTTGAGTTTTATAAAATAACATAAACATTTTATCACCCACCCAGGATCATCTTGCAAGTATAAGAAAGATTTAAAACACAACCATAGAAGGAAGAAGTGGTAACAAACTTTGAAGCACTATGAATCCTCTAGGGGAGGCTTGGAAGTTGATGGAGTAAGGATGAACCCTTGAGACACCAACAATATCCCAACTTGATTAGAATGCTAGTTCTTATGTTAACTCTTAAGCTTGGAACAAAATACCCAAGTATATATTCCAAGAGAGAAAAACAAGTAACAATTTCTTCAAGAACTCAAAGCTAAAGAAGAGATGGAGAGAGGATGAAGAAGCTCACAAATGTTTGGGAAAAAAAGCAAGCCAAAAGGTGTGTCTAATACAAGTGAAAGATTCATCCTTTTATAGCCATAAAGCATGGTCTTTAACCATGAGGTATTTACACTTTTAAGGCTACCATGCCCCTAAGTCATCAATCATGTCTCCTAGGGTGGTTACTTTTGCATTAAACAAATACAAAAGCCATGCTCTCAAAAGAAGACAAATAGTTTAAATTTTATAAACTTAAAGTTTATAAAATATAAACTTTGTCTTTAGGTAAAAGAAAAAAGACTCAACTAGTCCAAAATGTTGTATATGACTTATTAATTCATACATTATGAAATAATGTGTTACTTGTATTGTAAAATAATTATTTCCTTAAAATAAATATTTTACCAATTTATTATAAGAGTTTATGAATATTTATTAAAATCAATTTCTAATAAATAATCAATTGTATCAAGTTGTTGTTAGTGTGACCCTTAAGATCATATGTTATTTAGCAATATCATTTTAATATGACTTTTGAGCATACTAGATCTTTCAACAATAACGAGAATATACTTATTACCACCAATACTTTCGATCGCATACGGACCACAAAGATCGATGAGCAAAAGTTCGAGTGGCTCAATGACTTTCGTATTCATTATCGTTGGATGACTTTTCCTGCTTTGCTTTCCCATTTCGTATGCAGCACAAAGATGATCCTTGTCATACTTTAGGAGAGGAAGCCCTCGCACATGATCACCAAGAACAAGCTTGTTGATATCTTTGAAGTTAAGATGTGAAAGTCTTCTATGCCATAGCCAACTATCGTCTGTGGGAGCTTTCGTTAGAAGGCAAATGGCTGCCTTCCCTCGTATCGTTAGAAGGAAAATGGCTGCCTTTGCGTTCAGACTTTAGAAGGACTGCTTTGGTTTTCTTTTCTATGATCTCAAAACCTTCGTCGTCAAATGAGACCTTTAATCCTATACCAACGACCAACTGCGAAACACTTATAAGATTGTGTTGCAGACCCTCGATATAAGCAACTTTACAAATAGAGAATTCGACATTTGTTATCATCCCATAGCGTTTGATCTCTCCAAGTGATTTATTTTCAAACTTCACTATTCCACCATTCTTCAGTTCCCTATACTCTCGTAGTTCCTCATTTCTTCCTGTCATGTGACGCGAACAACCATTGTCGATATACCATTCAGTGTCAAACTGTTCGTCACAAATTGCCTGTAAAAATTAAGCAGATTTAGGAACCCAAAGTTGTTTGGGTCCTTGTGAGCCTTTTACAGAAAGAGGGTAAGTAATTGCAAGATCAACCATATAAGTTCGTTTTATTAAGGTGGTGTTATCTTTCCTTGTAATTTTAAAAACCTTGATCCTCTTATCTTATAGGTTAGTTTCTTTAGTGTTAGTTTCATGCTTCTTGATTGGAGCTTGCTGATCCGAAACCAACTTTCCTTTTCCCTTAACATCCTTCGATGTCTTGTTAGGATGCGAAGCGTTTTGGTTTGTGAGTTGTGAGGTTTTGGATTCTCCACAGGGCTTTTTGGCTTTGAAGAATAGGTGTTTGAGAAGCTTTATGTTTAATATCTTGTGGACTGCGAAACTGATTTTGCGAAAAGCTCTTTGGATTCGCTTTTGATGCTACTTTCGCATTTTGATTGAGAGGTTTCTCAATGCGAACGAAGTTGGGATTTCTGGATTGTCAGAACTGTTTTCTTTCCTTGAGATTTTTGTTGTATCTGGCGTTCCTTTGACGTTTCTGCGCTGCGAACTGTTCTGAAGATTTGTGAACATTAGCTTTCGCTCTTTCCGTTCTTCTTGGAGATTCGTTTTACACTGAAGATGTGTCGCTAGGAACATTCTTAGTTCCACTTGGACTACCTTTCTCGTAGCTGGAACTAACCTTGTTTAAAGGTTCTGCTACGTATCTTCATTTTACTCTCCATGAGGTCCTTTCTGAGAGACCAATTGTTTCGTCAACATTGTCGATCGGAGTTGACCAAATATGCTCATCACATCCATCTTCGTTGTCTTTGTCAACTATGGACGTTAATTCGACTGTTTGGTCCTTATTTACCCCATTGATTTTGAAAACCTGGTTAGAGACAGTTTGGACTTTTGGAAAGACTGTCGTAATTTCTTTTAAAACATTTCGATTATTTTCAGAAAGACGTGCAAATTCAACGGAATTTTCAGAAATTGGGACTTTCGTAACATCAGGTTTGTTTTTAAGAAACTCTGAGTAATCAACCTCATCCTCTACAGATATTTCACTCATATCACTGTCATCGTCAAATTCAGATGTGTTATCAACATTAAGTTTGTTGTGTGAACTCAATTTTGTACTCAATGAGTCAAACTTGTGCATAGTATCAGATTTAATTTGCTTTTTGTCATTTTCGTCCAAATGTTGTTTCAGCATGTTCTTGTGATCTTTGGACTTAATAAAGACTCAATTTTATCCAGTCCAATCCTATAAGCTTATGAAGTTTCGTCAGATGAGACGATTGATTCGCACTTATAACAGCCATCGTCAATTTCGTCTTCCTTTAATTCAAGGAATGGATAAATCATCTTATGGAGTTTTTGACCGATCTCACAATCAAGATGCAATTGAGTAATATTATGATAAAGCCTTTTCAAAATCAAACAAAAAATATTACGTTGTTTCAAAACCATTAAATTGTCTCGTTGTAAATAAATTAACTCATCCCTAGACTTGGCTAAATCACACTCAATCTTCTCTATCCATATGCGTCTCTCCTCACTCTTTGACGAAACCCTGCAGATTTGGTCGGTTAGGTTAGAAATTGTCAAGCGAGTTTGTTTCAAACTATTACTGATACTAGAAAAAGTGAATTTTAATTCATTTAGTTCAGTTTTGTATCTTGACACAAGTATATTGAGTGAATCAAGAATAGAGTGTACCTTGTTGATCATTTGATCGCATTCGCTGATTTGCTCAAAAACTGGTTTTGCAGTGAAGCAGCTATCACTCCCATGCCGACTATCAGTGGCATATCCTCGCATCTGTGACACATCACTTGTCACCACGAAACACCTTGCTCCACAATGAGAATTCTCTTCTTTCGCAACGAAACTTCTCCCATGAGTTGGCCTGCGAACCTCCTCATCTTCAGAATCTGTCGACCAGACTTCCACCCTGCCAAATTCATCATCAGCTTCTTTTTCCTGCACAAGCAGGCATAGAGTTATCAGAATTATTTTTCTTCTTTATCTCCTCAAGCTTTCGGAGATGATATGCCTCATCATCTTCTCCTTCCTTCTTCTCATTTAACCTTCGTAGCATGCACTCTTTGGCCAAGTGATTTTTTCCATGACAATAGTTACAATCATAGCTAGAGTCACCAGTTAACTTATTTTCCTTCTTTTCCTGTTCCTTTTGTAAGCTATTCGCATTCTCCTCTTTTACCTTCTCAGAGTTGTAGCTTCCTTTCCAGTTTCGGTTTTTATTGGAGGGAAACTTCTTCTTAGCGAATCGCTTCGGATTTGTCACCATTAATGCGAACTCTTCATTCGTAAGCTCATAATCAGAAAGATCAAATTCTAAACCATCCTCTGCCACTTTCTTGCCCTTCGCAACGAGAGTCATAGATCCCATCCCAGATACAACTTTTGCTTCTTTTTTCACCTCATTCTCATGTGACTTCAGGATTCCAACAAGCTTTACCAAGGTATAATTCTTGAACTGCTCATGTGCCTTGACTGTTGACACCACTGCCATCCACACAGATCTAAGCCCATTCATTAACGTCACTTTTTGTTCAATAACTTCACGTCTAATGCCATGTTTCATCATCCTACTTAGAAGATGATTATAACAATTGAAAGTTTGACTCAAACTTTCTTCAAGATTTTGTGTAAAGGCACAAAAATCTAAAAGCAAGAGTGTTTGTGTTGAGTGCTCAAGATCTGCATCTGTAGAGTAGAGTTCCTTAAGCCTATCCCATATGGCTTTGGCTGTGTCGCATGAACTAACCAGACGAAAAGTGTCAGCCGGCAAGGCAAATTGAATGATTCTCATTGCCTTAACATTGCTAATCAGTTTGTCTTTCTCATCTTGAGGGACATCTTTAACATTGAGAAGAAGTTTGTTGTAGTCAGATTGAGTTTTAATGACTCTTCTCATTCAGTGCGTACAAATGCTCAAAGAGTGATGGTCTCCCAAATCAGATACCCGTTGTCTTCGAAACCAAGAACGTAATCTTTGAAGTGAAGCGCCCATACTTTATATTCATTAGGGAAAAGAATCGGGATCCTAGTTGTCGATACAATGCTTCTAGAAAGGTTTATGGAGTTGATGTGAGAATCGTCGTGTTGCATGATGATATCCTTTTTTTGAAACCTGTTAAGAATCAGACGTGTAAACTGATACAGTTTTAGGGTAATATTAGAATCACAGAATAGCGTCAAGAACACTATGATGATGGCTGAATCAGATCCAATATCAACGAAAACCTTAATGACTTTATAGACAGAAGATATGCGTATAGATTACACAGTCTCCTGCTCTGATACCAATTGTTAGGATATTATTCCTTGAAAGATCGATTAGATTCAAAACAGATTGTAAATAAGAACAAGAACAAGACAATGATTCAAAATAGGCTTAATGATTAAAAGCCACAACCTCAGAAGAACTCGATTAAGAATTGCTACTGTAGAGGCGTGTTTAGGGTTACAAGAATCATTTTAAAAGTTATGAAACACGGTGCATGCATGCACCTTAAATACTCTAACCCTAATAAATGGCGGGTGGACAAGCCCAATCCCGTTTACATAAATGAACAATTAAAATAAGACTCAAAGACGCAACTCTAATTCCCAACAAAAATCACAAAACCCGTTACTAAAGAGGAGATTTGCCAACCGTTTTAGGCCATCACACTAACCGTCACCTTTTTATGTGAAACCGATGTGAATTTGTGAAGTCTGATATATAATGGTGACTTGTTTTCCGTATACCGTCATGGAAACAATCATGTGAATTAGTTTATAACCTTTAGTTATGACAAATATGAAAACCGAGAAGACCTGGTTTTCAAAAACCGATGCCATAGTGCAATTTTGTACTAGTGTAAATATATATGTTTCTATTAAATTAATAGTTCTAAAGATAACACCTATATAATTGAATTATATTTGATTCATCATGACTATATAAAATAGAAACACATATACCAACTTTAAATGATTGAATTTTGAAGGAAAATGTTCCTGATTTATTTGATATATGTAACTCCTATTTATATGGGAAGATGATTCACAATCTTTCTCTTTTAGTAGTGAGAAAACAAAAGGCTTGATAAATAATTAAACATTATGTGTTGGATTAGGTGTCTAAGCCCATAACTATAATTGATATGTACTTGACCCGAGAGTAGCATGGTCCATTTGGGTTGCATATCACCAGGACAATTTAATAGGATGGACTTTTCAGAAGAGGTTATTTATAATTTATTAATATATTATAAGTTCTAATATATTAATATGAAATCATATTATTTAATTAGTATTGATCAAGAATTAATTTGGAATTAATTTTGTGATCAAAAGAGACTAATTAAATATATGGGGATTGATTTGGTAAATCATTCATTCTTATAGTGTGGGCCAATGATCCATGATTCTTTAGGTTGGGCTAAACCAATGTTAACATGAAATCATATTATTTAATTAGTATTGATCAAGAATTAATTTGGAATTAATTTTGTGATCAAAAGAGACTAATTAAATATATGGGTATTGATTTGGTAAATCATTCATTCTTATGGTGTGGGACAATGATCCATAATTCTTTAGGTTGGGCTAAACTAATGTTATAACCCATGGATGATCCATGGAGGTTTAAACCCATGGAGCCTAAGGAATATGGAAGGTCATGCACATTAGGGTTTACATGGTGTAACCCTAATCTTGCCACACTATATAAGAAGCCCCTTAGCATCCAAAATTGGTTACTAGATACACTAGTGATTCTTGGAGATCATTGAGTCGATTTTGGTGTAAGAATATTCTATCAAAAGTCATCCTTTGTCCAAGGTGTGTTGTGATTCCATTTGAGGCATTCACACTATTGGTGCTAAGTTCTTAAAGGCCAAATACAACAAGTTCTACAAGCTACATAAAGAGGTAAACTCCTAACTAGTATTTTATGTTGTATATATCATTTGCATGTGAGTTGTAGCCTTAATGCTTTGGAAACATAGATACAAAGCATTTAGGGTTGTGTGTGCACCATAGGATGTTGTAGTTTTCTATTATACTTGATGCTTATTGTTTTTTAAAGCAAGAAAAATCATTTTTTTGGAATCTGCCTGATCACCACGAGGTGGTAAAAATTACCACGAGGTGGTGACTGTTCAGTGAAAAAAAAATTGCGAGTTTTTTTTGCCAAAGTGGATTAGGATCATTACCCCAAACTTTTTTTGAACCATGAAATCTGTTTTTTACTATATGGTAATGATCATGCTTGTCCAATTACAAGATAATTGTCATAGTTTCAAGATTTGTATTAGTTTATATGATAGACTAATTTCTTGTAAATAGTTGATGTGAATTATCTTGACTTATGAGTTTAATCTTGATCATAGAAAAATTATTTGATTATTGTGTTAATTGAAATATTTGATATAAATGTCATTTATGAACTCCATAACTTGTCCTCAAGTTATGGAATTTCAAGAGTCTCATCTAAATGTCATCTTAATGGTTTTAAAGTCTTCCATAACTTGTCCTCAAGTTATGGAACATGAAATTTTTTTCCCTAAAACCATATTAAACTCATAAGTTATGGATTTGAAAAGTTTTGACAAGTTTCAAAACTTGCCCTCGAGTTTTGGAATTTGTAAAGTTTCACTTATGAATACTTTAATTCCAAATTAAACCCTAGAATTTTAAAAGTTAAAATTCAACCCTTATACTATTATATTATTATAAGTTTATAATTATATATATGTATAAGAATAAATCAGTCTTACCGTTAGTAGGCCTCATTTACGAAGCCGGTCTATAAGGGGGGTATAAGGTTACTGCCTTATAAGAATAAATTAGGTGGTTGTAACATTGGGTGTACCAAGCTAATTTGCATGGTTATTCACACCTTGTTTGTGATCCTCGGCATCCCAGTCACAAACTTCAAGGGCACAATCGAGATTTAAACATGTCGTTGATTAAATTCAATGAATATTAAAGGATCTAGGAATTTCAATCCATTTAAAACTTAATTATCAATTTCGTTTTTCATGGTGGAAATTGGTAAATCGTTATTTATCTACCTTCAAATATTTTGCATTCGGATTACGACATCCCTCTTCCGAATTGTAAAATATTGAGTTGGGTCCTAGCCTTAATAATTCATTTGGGTGTTATATTAAGGACTAAAATCAACTAAACTTGAATTTCTCCCATTATAGAGGTCTAGTTTAGTTTTCTTTTATATATTTTTAGAGTTATGCTTGCTACAAACAAATATATATTGAATATACATTTCCAACCGAACAAATAAATTAAATACTTTCATTAGACTATTGATAAAATAATCTATCTTTACCTAAAAGGTATAGAGTTATGGAGTTGATATTAGACAAGGAGTTTAACTCACCCTAACATCTACTAACAACATTTACATACAATATCCTAAACTATTCTTTAGGACGAAGTTTTATGATCCCACTGATTTTTATTCCAGAAGACATATCTTTCTAAATGGGAGCAGTGTTGAACTTTAAGGGCTAAAGAACTAGAAACTAAATGATCACATTTTGGAACTGGCAAGTTTTGAAACAGTTGTTGACTTTATCAAATAGTTGATCAGAAACTAATAGAACACATAAAGATGAATTCGTGTATGATAATCAAGTATGTGCTTGATTAATCTTCCTCAATATAGTATGACTATAAATAGTAAGTGCGTTGTCAAATGAGAAAAACATACATTGATAATAATCTTTTAAAATTCAAGCCATCATCTCAAAATAAGAATCTTCTTTCTTATAAGAAAATTGCATAATGTGATTTCTTTATAAATCAAGATAACACTTTTCTTTTCTATAAAGCTAGTGGAAGCGCAGTAACATTCATAATATTTTATGTAGTCGAGATGCTAATTGTTGGAATAAAGATTTGTATGGATAAATCATGTAAAGTTAAAGGATTAAGTAGAATTTCATTAATTGTTAAGATCTTAAAGAATTTAAGATATAAGACTCCAAGAGAGTTTATCTTGTCAATACCACATGACATGCTTTTTAGCATTCCTCAAAATCCAAGTACAATGTTTGAACTAGATAGTATGATTGTATTCCATATGTTCATGTAATTGGATAAATCATATAAGCAATGTTATGCATGAAGGCCAGATAATTCATATGCCCAGAGCATGAGGACTAAGTACATGTATAATTTGAGAATAATTCATGGTATGGCTGATAGAGACATTATAAACTGAATACAAAAAAATTAAAGAATATTCTTGATGTAAGAAGTATTTGAAAGAAAGCTATATGTAAATTGTTACACATATAGTAAACTTTCAAATAGATTAAGATGATCCTCATTCACAATAGGGAATCTTCTCATTATGAATGAAGAAAAAATTACATGGATATGTGTTCCATATAGACTTTAACCACAATTACACTATAGAATTAGAATACATTATTGTTTAAGGAAACACATATAAATATGCTTAAATATTTTGTTCATTTATAACTATAAGTAATCTCAATATGCGGTATCAGTGTCTAAATCATATTTAAGCATCTAAAATATTCTCACGAATTCTCTCAACCTCTCTCTCTCTCTCTCTCTCTATATATATATATATATATATATATATATATATATATATATATATATATATATATATATATATCGAGATGATCCTGATTCACAATGGGGCATCTTCTCATTATGAATGAAGAAAAAGTTACATGGATAGGTGTTCTATATAGACTTTTCCCACAATTACACAATGGAATTACAATGCATTATTGTTTGGGGAACCACACACACACATACACACACACACACACATATATATATATATATATATATATATATATATACGACAAAATTGCAAAAATCGTCCCCGTGGTTTCTTATTTTATGTGGTTATGGTCCAAACGTTTGAAAAGTTGCAGATTTGGTCCTTTTCAACAAGTTTTATTGTGGTTTTGGTCCCTCATCCGTTAAGTTTAACTGGTTGGCTGTTAACTTTTTTAAAATGACAATTTTACCCTCAGGGACCATTTTCGCAGTTTTGACATTTACCATACCATAAGGACCATTTTTGCATACATTCTTTTTTATTTTATTGAAGTATTATATATTAATAAATATTATTTTTAATATATAATATTATATATTAATAAATATTGTTTTATTGGATTATTAATTTATTATAGTTGATTTTTTTTTAATTTTTTTTGTTAGAGTAATTCTTTTTATTGAGTTATTATATATCAATACATATAGTTTTTAATATATAATATTCATATCATAATAAATTTATTATTAGATTATTAATTTCTTTTAGTTAATATTTTTAATTCTTTTTATTTTAAATTATTTTTATTGGATTATTTAATTTATTATTTTCTTCATATACTAAATATTGTTTTATTGGATTATTAATTTATTTTAGTTAATTCTTTTTAAAAAAAACAATTGTCGAAGTAATTATTTTTTATTGAATTATTATATATCAATAAATATAGTTTTTAATATATAATATTTATATCTATAATAAATATTATATTATTGGATTATTATTATCTTTTAGTTAATTTTTGTAATTTTTTTTGTTAAACTATTTTTTATTGGATTATTACTTTTAATTTATTATTTTCTTCGTATACTAAATATTATTTTATTGGATTATTAATTTATTTTTAATTATAATAATTCTTGTTAATTTTATTGGTTCCACCACAAAGTCATGGGATACGCAAAACCGTCGTCTCTCATCATCGAAATCGTTAGGATCGCTGCCAAACACTTTCATTTAATCTAGCTTATAATGAGAAACCATAGGGAAAATACGACCACCATCACTCGGTCACCACCACCACTTATAAATGTTATAGGGGTTTGTTGCGCATTATGTGGGATATAAAGGATTCCAGTGGATTATGAAGAGGTTGTCGTATGTGGCTACCATAAACGCTAGGTGGAATAGGGTAGGGTATCTATTGAACCTCCAATGAAGGTGTTTGGAGGTGATCCTGCCAATTTTTGACGATGATAAGCGACACTTTTACGTATTTCGACGACTGTGTGGTGAAACTAATAAAATTAAAAGCAATTAATATTATACATTAAAAATAAAATAATAATCCAATAAGATAATATTTATTGTATTAAAAAAATAATAAATTAAAAGTAATATTTCAACAAATTAATAATTCAAAATAAGAAATTACAAAAATTAATAATCCAATAATGTATTATTTATTATGATGTAAATATTATATATTAAAAATAATATTTGTTGATATATAATAATCTAATAAAAAAAATTGCTCCAAAAAAAAAAGAAATTATAAAAAGAATCAACTAAAAGAAATTAATAATCCAATAAAATAACGTTTTGTAACATATAATAATCGCATAATATAATATTTATTATGATATAAATATTATATATTAAAAACTATATGTACTGATATATAATAATTCAATAAAAAAATTACTCCGACAAAAAAATTAAAAAAAATATAATTAACTAAAATAAATTAAAAATACAATAAAACAACATTTAATATATGATGAAAATAATAAATTAAAAGTAATAATACAATAAAAAATAATTAAAATTTACAAAAATTAACTAAAAATTTGATGATCCAATAATATAATATTTATTATGATATAAATATTATATATTAAAAACTATATGTATTGATATATAATAATTCAATAAAAAAAATTACTCCAACAATTTTTTTTTAAAAATCAACTAAAATAAATTAATAATCCAATAAAAAATATTTATTAATATATAATATTATATATTAAAAATAATATCTATTAATATATAATACTTCATTAAAATAAAAAAGAATGAATGCAAAAATGGTCCTTATAGTATAGTAAAAGTCAAAACTGCGAAAATGGTCCCTGGGGTTAAAATTGTCATTTTAGGAAAGTTAACGGATGAGGGACTAAAACCACAACAAAACTTGTTGAAAAGGACCACATCTGCAACTTTTCAAACGTTTGGACCATAGCCACATAAAATGAGAACCCACAGGGACCATTTTTGCAGTTTTGTCTATATATATATATATATATATATATATATATATATATATATATATATATATATATATATATATATATATATATATATATATATATATATATATATATATATATATATATATATATATATATATATATAAATCGCGTTATGCGGTGCGGGTGGTTTATGCGGTTTTATGCACACCACTAATATATATATATATATATATATATATATATATATATATATATATATATATATACTAGTAGAGTAGCGGCACGAAGTGGCGGCGGCTCATAGTTTCGTTCGAGGAATTGTTTTCAGTGGCCATAATTTCTATTTTGATGTGTTGTTATCGGATAAGCATAAGAGTTGATGATTTAGCTTAAATGGAAAATATGTTGTATATTTTAGGTTAAATATGATACAACGTTAATTCGGTTAAAAATAAAAAGATGTTGCTATTATAGGTTAAATATGAAAGTTTTGTTATAGGTTAAATGTTAAAGTACGTTGCTATATTAGGTTAAAAACAAAAATACATTTTGGTTTTAGGTTAAATAATGTATGTTACTGTTTTATCTTAAATAATTTAAAAATTATGTTGCTATTTGGAGTCCCATGCAATACTTTCGGCGTTGAATTATGTTTTAGGTTGCTATTTGGTTTTATCTTAAATAATTAGAAAATTATGTTGCTATTTGGTTTTAGGTTAAATTATGTTTTATCTTAAATAATTAGAAAATTATGTAGAAGCGTTGAATGGTGCTTTTTTCGGCGAATAGTTTTTTTCGGTGTACCTACCTTTGGATAAGAATCACATTTGTAATTGACGGTTCCAAAACCAGAAACGATATGATGAGAACCAATTCTGATTCCTAAATTTTAAAATTGATTGGAATCGGGACCGGTTACTGTTCTTATTTTGTTTGAAGCCTTAAGAACCGGTTCTTAATATGCATTTTTCTATTACAACTTGTATTCTTTTTAATTTAATCCATTTTTTAGTAATCTACCTATGCATTTTCTTAGCTAGTCATCTAATAAAAATATCATGTTATTGAAATTTAAAATTAATATATATATATATATATATATATATATATATATATATATATATATATATATATATATATATATGTAAATTGGGAATGAAAAAGAAAGTGAGCATTCATAAGACTAATATGTATAATGATGTTGCAGATCTATACTTTGTTGTGAGTTCACAAAAGAAGACTTCGATTCATTACCCACCATAGTTGAGGTAGTACCCAATATCACCCATATTTCTTAACTGTCAAATTTTTTAACAGCAAACCAAGATAGGCTTTTATTTAGCAAATTAAGATAGCTTTGATTTTCTATGTGAAACTCACGTTATTTTTACATCTTTAATATATATATATATATATATATATATATATATATATATATATATATATATATATATATATATATATATATATTTATATATATATATATTAAATATCATATATTTTATGATTTTCTTTTAAAACTATAAAACCTTTTTAAACAAATCAAATAAAAATACCACAAATCAACTATCTACAACAAATCAAAAGAAATTTTAGTATTATTGAGTCCTGAGATTCTTATCTTCTTCTGAATTTTTTATAAATACAGTATAACAAAAAAGAATGAAAAGCACACTATCAAATTCACATTAGATCAACATATATGTAAATTTCATGCATAATGATATGATATTTTTTTGTGGTCTTATGCGAGCAGTTAAAGACAAACTTCAACTTTTTTTACTAAATCACAAAAACAGTTCCAAAAAGAAATATTATGATCTTTATTTTGTAACAAACTCAGAATATTATATCAAAATATGATGATTACCAAGCTATAAAATCAAAAATAACATTTCAACCTAATATATGAAGAGTCAAATAATAATTCTGTTTCACCAAGTCACATTACATTTACATAAAGATTGTTCAAAATCAACCGGTTCTAATAATTATAGCCATGCCATTCAGGATTAAAACCAATATTACAATAGATCTTGGAAAATCAACTACCTGCAACAAATCAAACAAACATTCAAAAAGTCAGACTGAAATTACAAATCAAGCCAAAAGGACAACATCTTATGAAAATGTAAAGATGAACAGATCTGGAAAGAAAAAACACCAAAAATACATTAAACAACTATATAGATACAATAAGACAATTTCCTCGTTATCAAATTTTACATTTGTATCTTTCTAAATCAGGAAATCTTCATCTATGTTATGAATACTCTAAAAATAAATATATGAATTACAATAATATTAAACCACCCCCAGGTTAAGCTTTTATGATACAGAAAAGCTTGGCAACATTCAAAATCTCTAAACCATATCATGAATCTTGATAAAGAAAGTAGATATATAAAACTTTATAAGACTAAAAAGTTGGGAGATCAAAGAACCACATTTCTAGATTCCATTTATCCATCATCATTCTAGGAAACAAAAAAAATAACTTGGATGGATTTAAAACTTTCTTTGAACTTTAAGTCTTGTTTGACCTGTTGTAAACAGCCAGCACCATATGTAAATTCAAAATAGTGCTCATTGACCTTACATGCATATAAAGGTATCATACTATGAAATTTATGAATCAGAAACTCCCCACAATTGGTTAAAAGTTGGATTTCAAGTCATTTTCTCTAACGTCCTTTAACTCATTTCTTTTAAACCTGGATAAGACAAAGCTGTTTATAACAGCTATCAAAAGATCAGAATTTAGATCCAAACGTTATTGGATCCTGTTTACAATTTGTCAATCAATTTTTAGTGATCAAGTTCAAGATACTACCATTTCTCTTGAATCTATAGTTCTTTCATCAAGTTTATTGTAAAAACAAAATCATAGTTTTCTTTAAAAGCATACCAAAATCATTTCTCCTGAAGAGGTGTGAAAAACAAACTCATGGTCTTGCATAAAACATAGAACCCTATTGCATCTTTTCATTCACTTCATCAAAAAAAAAATACAAGATCATAAAGGTAGAAAATAAAATTAAATATAAACAACATTGTTATTGAAATTTTAGTTTTGTTTACGTGTAAAGAAGGCGGACAATTGAGCTCAACCAAGTCCATAAATCTTTAGACACATAAAGCATTCTTGTCAATGAATTTTATACCATCGAAGACCCCAAAGGAAACCTACTCTCCAGCCCTTCAACCAATGAATTCAGATCCAGGTATCAGCACCGCTAGCAGTTTTCATACTTTGAACCACCATCAAGATTGCCATCAAAATCAAATAAAGCGAGATAGATAGAGAATGTAGATAGAGTGAGAGAGAGACCTCTATAGTGAAGGATAGATTTAGGGTTTCCCACAAATCTTCAAGTGTTCAAATCTATAAATATCATATGCATAAACACAAAAGAAACTCATCAAAAAGCAAAACCCAAAGAAAAACTCACAGCAAGCATATGGTAGATGGTCAGATGGTTTAGGGTTCTTATCAGTTAAAACAACAATTAACATAATTATAACCTGTTAAATATCTAAAACACCAAGAGACAAAAGCAACGATGGTTCGTTCAAGGTTTGTGGGATGTTACGTTCAGATTTTCGGAAATGTAAATAAAACAAAGTCATAAAACTAAACCTTTCTCTTGTTTAATCGGTACACTCTTAGAAGACTTCGAGATTGTTTGATCCCTAGTAGATGAAATCGAAAGCCATGCCAAAATCGATAGACACACAGGACAAAAGGAACGACGATTTGACGATTCGACAAAAGGAGTTTATAGGTGGATGGCTGTGGTGGCTGTCGTGAGGAAGGGTGAGCGAACGAGGGATTCAGTGGCTTTCGAGTTCCGATTTCTGTGGGTTCAATGCCTTCTGAGAGGAGAAGGAGATTGGGGTTGAATGTGTGTGACGGCGGATTGAAAGGTTAATGTAAATTAGGTCAACTGGGTTTCATTTTTTTCTTTATCTGTGTTTGTTTCAGAGTAAATATTACATTCTCTATTATGATTGGTTGAAATCATTTCTCATGGATTACCAATAGAAACATCATAGCCATTCATCTTAGATCCAATGGTCCAATTTTAGTCTCCTTGTTTTTTAAGATAAATGTCTTAAAAGTTAGAGGACCCACAAACATATACTCTTTATACGATGGTGTATATATATATATATATATATATATATATATATATATATATTGTGTGTAGGAATAAAGAATGCATTAATAGTTATTAATTACTTATCAGAAGTAGTTGGGGATTGATAATTAATTTGTGGTATATGGATGAGAAGACGCGTTTTTAATTTTATTTATATTTATTGACAAGTGTGAAAATCACACACACACACACACACACATATATATATATATATATATATATATATATATATATATATATATATATATATATATATACATATATAAGCCATGCGGTGTCAGAGAGTCGATGAATAGAATCTCCTGGATTAGTGTTTTACCCGTATAATTCCCAGTTTTCACTAAAAGCTCTGTAAGTTGAGCTGCACTTATTTTATTCATGAAGGCCAGATAAGTCGTATGCCCAGAGCATGAGGAATAAGTACATATATAATTTGAGAATAATTCATGGTATGGCTGATAGGGACATTGTAACTGCATACGAAAAAAACTGAAGAATATTCTTGATGTACGAAGTATTTGAAAGAAAGTTATGTGTACATTGTAACACATATAGTAAACTTCCAAATTGATCGAGATGATCCTCATTCATAATAGGGCATCTTCTCATTATGAATGAAGAAAACGTTATATGGATAGGTGTTCTATATAGACTTTAACTACAATTACACTATAGAATTAGAATACATTATTGTTTGGGGAACCACATATAAAGATTCTTAAATGTTTTGTTCATTTATAACTCTAAGTAATCGCATTATGCGGTATCGGTGTCTAGGTCATATTTAAGCATCTAAAACATTCTCACAAATTTTCCCGACATATTTGATATATATATATATATATATATATATATATATATATATATATATATATATATATATATATATATATATATATGTCATATCTACTTAGAAAAGTTCCTTCACTAGCTAAAGCATGAAATTCATGTTGTTGCTATAGTACTTTGTCGTTCTAAGTGGATGGATTCGATTGAATTTTAGTATTTAGATATTGGAATAATAGAGATACGTATATTATAAAGACATAATATATTGGATATAGACTTTTAAGAAAATAATCGGTGTGTTCTATGTTAACAAGTTTTATCCTTGAATAACATGGTTATTCTGTATGTCCATAGTCATTCATAGAACTCTTTAGGATAGCTGAAGAAGCAATGCTGCTCTGAATAAGACATTCTAGAAATCGTCAATGAATTCCAAGATCTGAAAAAGAGCAAGATCAGCGTTAGTGAGTATGAGGAAACCTTTACTGAGAACATGAAGTTGGTTCCTTACCTGGTTCCTATTGAGCTTTCCAAGGTTAATAAGTTTTCTAGTAGAAGTAACAATGACGCCAAGTGATGTGAGAAGTACAAGAAGAGGCACTCCGGAAGATGCAACAGAGAAGTGACCTGCTATACCTATGGAAGGGTTGGTCACCATTCCAAGTATTGTATGTTCAATGAGGGAGTATGTTATGTATGTGGAGAAAAAAGGCACATTTCAAAGGATTTCCCAAAGAAAAACGAAGTAGAAAGGCCGAATGCGCCGTCGAAGCCAAGGCCAAGAGACTTCAGATGATCCTTGATGGAACAGGTGATGAATAGAAAATTCCTTATCTGAAGTTAATATAGGAAGAAGACATTTTATTTAAATGGTATCGTGTGATGTAGCTTGATAAAAAAAGGCATAGTGTAAGACGAACTTGAATAGCCATGTAACCATTTCCAAGAAGTAATACAATCCCTAGTTATTTTATATGAATCAATGTGATAAATTGTTATGCAATTTTCTTGTACGATGACTTGGAGACTGCAAGGCAATTCTTAGGATGATTATGAGTAGGTGTGAGTAATGGTAGAGGTGTATACTACAGAAGCATAGGACTCACAATTCGATCAGGAAAAGTCACAAGGTTACTATGACACCAATAGTTGAATTCATTTTGTTCATTTTCATCATTACCTTTGTTTTTGTAATGAATACGAAAATAAATATTATTCCGACCATAATGGTCATATCGAATCAAGTCCGACTAACCTACGAAGCGAGTTCGACGTAGCTTCCGACTTTAGATTGAAGGAAAAGATAACCGAAGCACTCAATAAAAGTATCAAAGTTATTGTTAAGACTAAGTACGTAGATTGTAGCTAGAAATGCTATCTATTATGATCTGATTACATCACATTTTAACATGAAGGAAGTCATTATCCATGCTAGAGTCAAACTCAAAGAGATTAACTCTAGCCACTACATCATACGATGAAAGGTCATTAGATGCATGACCTATCGGTCTGTTACGGTAGTCAAAATAAGGACCTTATCTTAGGTTAAGTATATTGTTGAAAGAGTAAGAGTCTCCAATGAAGAACGATTTAGAAGGAACAGCAGGCGCAGGGTTGAGCATCGTCAGTAGTCTAGAATTCTAAGAGTTAGAGGCTCATTTGAGAAGACATAAGAGCTAACGTTATTGCCTATGATGGAAAGGTAACGTGTGGAGTCATTGTGCAAGCCCTATTTTGCTGAAAATTTCGGGATGTAATCATCCTAGGGGGGGATAATTGTAACATCCGTAGATTCGGGCTAGCCAATTAAGATATAATAAGCGTTAAAAATTGTCATTTTGATATAAGGTTATTTAGCATAAATAACCTTCACTAAAGTAATAGTATATGTGACAAGGATGTTGTACATATAAAGAGGGCTGAAATTCGATTTCGTGTGAAGAAGTTATGCTTCTTCAAAGTTTAGCACTTAAACCGGAACGGATTTGTGTATTTCAAAAAGTGAAATTTTGATGGATTACTTTTTGCCTAAGTAATCGAAAAGAAAGTTGTAGCAGCCGTTAAAGCAAATTCTTGCATGTAGAGAACCTTTAAATCTGATTTCGAGAGAGGAAGTTAGGTATTTTCAAAGTTTCATTATAGTAGTGAGTAGCACTGGTATCGAAATTTAGAACAATTGATTGTTAGCCAAAACAATCTAAATGAGAATCAAATATCTCGTTAATAGGATTCCATCGATATAAAAACGGTCTGCAACGGACATCAGACGAGACCGTTATAATTTTTTAACGAACTTTAACAGTCTAAGCCTATTAAAAATATAAATTTAAAAATGAAGTCAAAAATAGTCGATGGAGTCTAAATGGATGTTGTACATATCGTGGATCGTTATGTATGGATATAAAATACGTCGAAAACGGAGCTCATATGAAGAAGATATGAACTTTTAAAGAAATAAGAATTTCCCACGGACAGTCGCGCACATAGCCAAGAGGCGCGGCGCGCTTCTGGCCTACCATAGGATTTCAACACGTGTCACCACTCGACAGCCGCCACGTCACCCAATCCAACCTTTTTGCGCGACACACACTCCGAATTTGACTATATATAGTCGCGATTTTGAGCCTATTCCTCACACACTTTTCTTTGATTCTCTCTAGAACACTTTCTAGCTTTTAGCCCTTTACTCCCAAGTCTCCGACCACCTCGGTCAAGACCTATGGGTTTAGATAGCCGGTGAATAGAACTCTCATATCAGAATTTTGACAGCATAATTCCCACTTTTCGCTACAAGATTTGTAAGTTAAACTACACTTATTTTGTTCAAGTATAACTTTTAATTATAATCATAGTCGTTATTATGAACTTAAAAATAAGATTTATAAGTGATTCGAAGTCATTATAATGATTGATCTACTTACGTGAGTGATGTTTAGGCTGGATTTAGTGGGGTGTTTAAAATGAAATTTCCAAACAGTATACTTTGTATACCAAACGGATCCTACCTACGATATGATCCTACTTGGTTATTCCCTACTTGATAGATCTTGATATAGACATTGGGATTAGTGACGAATCTAAACTATCATTAGTAGCCAAAAATATAAGACTAAGACTTAGTAATGTGAACCTAGGTCACTTCAAAGGAAAAGATAAAGTTCTAAGGCGAAATTCTGTCGAAATTCTAAAGCATCCACCTTTATCAGGTGAGTGCATAGTTACCTTCATCTTACACATAGATATGAAGTATTTAGATAATTAAATGCTATATGTGCTTATTTGTAAAATTAATTTTGTGTTAGATGAAATAATATATGATGATTTTTATATGATTTACTATATATGTTTTTTCATATCTATAATATATTGGGTAGTGATGGTGTCACACCCCCGAACCGTCAGAAATAACGACGGAAACGTTCGGAGGCAGGTGACGTCATGCGTAGTATCACAACAAATCGTATCATAGAATTCAAAGTAAACACAACCAAACATTGAATACATACATGAAAAAGGTTTACATAGTCTTAGTACATAGTTTTATACATATCAAATTAAAATGAAAAGACGAGATTCTATCGCGCAGACTTCTCCAAAATCCTGGAAGTACCTGTCTACAAATTCCTGAGAATACAAGCAGTTTGAAAGATTATCAGCATAAAGCTGGTGAGTTCATAAGCGTTTATGTTTTAGAAAACTATTCTTTATTGTTTCAAAAAAATACGTTATGTTTCTCCTGAAAACCTTATATTTTCTGATGTAAAGAATGTTAGGTAAAAATGATTCTTTGACGTCTTTGAAAAGTGTTTCCCAAGAAAATCCTATATTTTCTTATGAAAGATGTTTGATTATCCATTAGTTATTTGTTAAACAGTCTGTTTACGAAAGGTTGAGTTATTCCAGGAAAATCCTATATTTTCCTTAAGGTTGATGGTTGGTTATCTGTTTCTAGTCTGAAGTGTACTAGTATCTATCATACTTATATCGTTAGACGTAGTTTTCTTGAAGAACCATGTTTGCTCCTCGTGAGGTGTATTAGTCTTATTACATAAATAAAACTAAAGAATACGAGATGAACTAAAATCCTAAGATTATTACTACTAACTATTAGTAGTCAAATCGATTATTACTTTGAAATTAGTTTACTTGTTTCATTATTACAAATGTAAATTACTGTTATCTAGGTTGTGAGTGTCATAACCGTACTTAGACTTGATATGGCACGTAACGGGGCCAGTACCTTTTTATGACTTTGTCACCCTTGGCCTTATCGGTCCAAGTGTAGCTAGCAGCCAGGTGCGGGATAGTCAGTCCCGTATAGATCTATACACAACAGTCACGTTCTCCCTACAAGAGATACTGGTTACAAGTGCTAATCCTACACCCAGTTTCTGTGGGGGTGTTACCAAGGACGTGTCTCCAACTTTAGACTAACAATTTACAAGTAATAATACTAAAAATCCTGATTAAGATTTGTATGAATCCTTTATAAAATAACACATTTTACGATATGATTCACAAATTCGTTGCTTTAGTTTTGAAAACTGTTTCTACGAGTTGATTTCTTAATCGTTTGGCAAAACTGTTTTCTGTGTTAAAAGCATTCTAAACATATAGTTATCTTAAGCAAAATAATATATTTTCAGCACAAGTTTCCTTGTACTTTTGCTTGTATTCCCCCCTGAAAACATGGAAAACTCGGAAAAAGCGTAGGGGTATGAACTCACAGTTTGACGTAAGATCCGAGCGTAAATTGCTACGAATTGTTGAGTGTTAAATAAAGCCTCAGGCACAAACGGATCCTATTTAGCATGTAGAAGTACATATATGTATTAGGTGCGGGCATAACACTATTTGTTATGGAAAGAACCACCTTAGGGACTAGGAAACACTTAAAACTAAGTGTTAGAATCACATGTGATTGAAGAGGGGAGTTTGCGGCCGTAATCAGGAGTGTACAGTCACGGGTTTATGGTTCCATGGGTTTACGGTTCCATGGGTTTACGGTTCCATGGGTTTACGGTCTAATGACCTTACGGTCATAGGGTTTACGGTCCATGAGTTTACGGTCTTTAGGTTTACGGCCCATGAGTTTACGGTCATTGAAGGGTGTACGGTCTATGAGTTTACGGTCATTGAAGGGTATACGGTCTAAGGAGATACACTAGACCGTAAACACCTTTTGTTCATGGAAAAGTGACGATTTCAAGGCAACACTCAAGAATTCTAACTAGATATAAGTATAAGAGGATGATACTTACGATTTGAAGGCAAAGAGAGGTGTTTTCGGTCCAAAACACTAAGATGTTCTTGAGGATTCTTGAAGATCTAGATAAAAAGATGAAATCCTTGGATGAATCAAGAGTGAATCATGAATATAGGAAGGATTAACACCCAAAGGAAGGACATCACTTACATTCTTGAGGGTTTTCCTTGAGTAAACTTGATGAAGGTAGAGAGAGAGTAGAGAGAGAAAGCCTTTGAAGTGTGTAAAGGGTGAAATGAAGGCCATATACTCTATATATAGGGTAGAGTTCTCGGTCAAGGGGGTCCACCCGGCACCGACCGTAAACGGGTTTACGGTCTACACGAGTTTACGACCGTAAACTCATTCTCACCGTGAACTCGATGATTTTCGAGGAAGTTTCAAGTTTTTCGTGTGATTCCCGGTTTATTCCGAATCGTATAGAATTTTAACTATATCCCTAGTTGACTTACTTAACCCAAGAAGTTGACGGAAAATTTAATAAGATTAAATTTTATTACGGGAGATGGGTTAAAAATAACGGGAGAAATTTCGGGTTGTCACAGATGGGTAATGAAAGATGAATAGAATAATAAGGGTGATGGATGATGAGAGGTGAAAATAATAATAAAATCCCCTAACTTACTAGTACTATTGTTCTAAGAAATGTGGTCATCTAAAAGAATATAGATGATGACCACCAGACTATTTGATGACGGTCATGTGGAACGCAGACAGGTTCATAACGTGTAAGCGATGCGCTTTGTGTGCATTTGATGTACTCTACACCCTACTCATCATGTTTGAGGATACGGAAAGGTAGTCAATGAGTGGTTCTCCATCTAATGGCTTTACCAATATGGGAGATGAACTTAAGTATTGCTTAAGTTCGTGAAAAGCATTTACGTGCTCTTTAGTCCATTCAAATATTTTGTTCTTCTTCAAGATGTCATAAAAAGGTTTACATCTTTCTGAGGACCTTGAGATAAACTTATTTAATGCTTCCACTCTTCCTGTTAGTCTATGAATATCCTTTGTCGAGGACGGGGATCTTAAATCAATGATGACCTTTATTTGCTTTGAATTTGCTTCTATTCCTCTTTTAGTCACCATGTATCCAAGGAACTTGCCTAATCTCATCCCAAAGTGGTATTTGGAAGGGTTCAACTTCATGTTGTATACATCTACTATGTTCAATGCTTCTTAAAGATCCTTGAGGGGATCTTCAACTTTCTTTGACTTGACGACCATGTCATCGATGTACACTTCCATGGTTTCCCCCAGTTTGTCTTTGAACATTTTTTTTAACTAGCCTTTGGTATGTTGTACCATCATTTTTAAGACCGAAGGGCACAAAAATATAGCAATATATACCTGTTCGGGTAATAAATACGGTATCCTCTTCGTCAGATGGTTCCATTTGAATTTGTTGGAACCCTGCTGATGCATCCATAAATATTAACAATTCATGACTAGTCGTAGCATCTATCATGGAATCTATGTGTGGCAGGGGAAAGGATCATTAGGGCAAGCCATGTTAAGATCTGTATAATCCATACATACTCGCCATTTTTGATTTTTCTTTTATACTACGACCACGTTTGCCAACCACCTGGGCAACTTGACCTCATTGATCATTCTTGTCCTGAGAAGTTTTTCTACTTCTTCATGGATGATCTGATTTCATTCAGGTGCAAACTTCCTTCTTATTTGGTGTATTGGTGTGAAAGAAGGATCCACGTTAAGTTTATGAGTTATAATATTTTTGTCTATACGTGTTATATCCTTAGGCTTCCAGGAGAACATTTTGCTTCTATCTTTTAGGAATTTTATTAGTTCTTGCTCGATTTGTTATGTTATTGAGGATCCTATGAGGACTTTAGCTTCAGGATCCTCGAGGTTTAGGGGCACTTCCTTTACATCATGCTCACTTTTTTCTAGCACACCTCGTGCCCCTGCTTTAATTTCTATGCATGTTGTGGTACCGTTAAAGATTTCATCGAGTTCTTGTAGCACTCCTTGGATTCTTATTGATCACCTGCGATTTTTACTGTCCCCCATGGAATGGGCATTTTCACACACCGATGTATGTTGAGGGGAAAGCATTCATATCGTGGATCCATGGTATACCTAGTATAACATTATAGGAGGATAATGTATCAATTACACAAAAGCGGTGCATAAAGTTTACCCACTTTATGTAGATAGGTAGCTTTATCTTGCCGACCGTATATTTTCTTTCGCCACTAAATCCAATCACAACTGATGACCTTTTAACTATTTCAGACTCTGGGATGTTCATTATTTTTAAAGCATCCTGGATATCTTCTCAATCTGCTTCGTCGAAGGTGATCTCTTTCTCGTTTGTGATTGACGTATTCTTCCACGGTCTTTCTTCTTTTTCTGTTTTTTACATGTTGGCATGCCTTTTTCCTGTAGAATAAGAGGTCCCATAAATGTCAGAACCTCCAGAGATAACATTGACTACCTTGGCGTCTGCAGGAGGGAATCTAGGCTTTTCTAGGATCTTGTGAGGATCCTGATCCTTTTCTTTGGATTTTTTTTCTCCTCCGAAGGATCTCTTTGAGGTATCCATTGCCTATGGGTTAACTGATCTCATTCCTGAGATTTATTCAATCTTCCATGTCATGAACAAAGTCTTCATGGTATACACACCACTTGGACTTATCCTTCCAGCTGGTGGATTTTTCTCATTTTCTTGTCCATCTTGATTTGTCTCCAAAATCCTGGATAGCAAATATCAAACGTGAAATATCCACAGAAAAGCAATTATCAGCAATCTTAGGAAATTATTATTCCTCTCTTTTATCTTCAACGACATGAACACTATGATGATCATGTTTAGGATATGGTTTTGACTTATAGGATCTTTGGACCGAGGAGTTTGCCTTCCTATTTGGATTATTTTATGAGCTTGGGGGTTGCTCCTCTTTTCGATCTCCTTGTCTTCATCGAGCCTTATGAACCTCAATGCTCTACCCTTTACTTCATCCATTATTTTACATGGAGTCATTACAATGTCTTCGGAGAAAGGAAAGTTCTTCTTTAAGCCCATTTTGAAGGCTTCTACGGCAGTTGCCATATCAATGTTGGGGATACTTAAAGCTTCCCTGCCAAACCTGTTCACGAAATCCCTGAGGAATTCCTTAGGATCCTGAACGACCCGATAGAGATCACTAGTGATCTTTTCAAATGTTCTGCTACAAGAAAATTGATTGTTAAAAATATTAACTAACTGCGTAAATGAAGTGATAAGTAAGGAGAAACATTTAGCAGCCATTTCAAGGCTGATCCTGTGAGCATCGAACCAAAAGAGTTGTATATGCATGCTTCTTTCAAATGTGTGAGAATAGGGATGATATCAATTCTTTCCCTGTATTGCGTCACGTTTCTTCAGGATCCGTAGTCCCTTTGTAAGGCTTAATAGTTGGAGTTTGGAAGCTCTTTGGGACTTCGGTGTCAACAATTGCCGGAGAAAATCTTGAAACCCAATAGCTTGTTGAGGAAACTTCTGGTATAGTTTGGACTACTCCGGGCACACTTGAGATCATTTTTCTTAACTGTTGAGGTTCCGTGGTGATGACCGTGCTCATTCCTACATCAATATCCATACAGTTAGTAGTTAAAGTATTATTATTCACAAAGTTACCAGGATTCTTGTTATTGGGAATGATGAAGGTTTTGTCGGGATCCAAAATCGGTTGCCCATTCATTCTAAGAGAGTGATAATCAATTTTAAGCTAACTAGCCTATACTCTTAAGCCTCCTCTTGCATTTGGGGTTTGTGACACATTAGAGGCATCATACTTGAGGTGCAAAAGCTTTCTAAGGCCAAGAACTTCAAACTACATAAGAGGTATTCATCTAACTGTGAGTTTTATGTTGTATATCCTCTACTGTATGCTAGTTAGGATGTACGCTTTGGAAAATTGAAATTGCATGTATAATTAGAGAAAACATAGATCCAAAGCATCTAGGGTTGCATGTGCACCATAAGAGTGTTATAGTGCTTAAAACCCAACAGTGGTATCAGAGCCTAGGATTGTTTTCTGTTATATTTGATGCTTGTTAATTTTCAAAGTTGGAAAAATCGATTTTCTGGCCTCTAACTGATGAAATCGTCGAGTCCAATGCCTGACTCGACGAGTCCACTCAGTAAAAGGGGAACTCGACGAGTCCAGTTCATGTACTCGTCGAGTAGATGCTTCTGGTTGTAGAATTTCGAGTTTTTGGCCAGAATTGGACTAGGATCATTACCACAAACTGTTTTGTAATCATAAAAATCGTATTTTCTGATTTGGTAATGATGATCCTCATCCAATTAAGCTTGGTTGAAGTAGTTCTCTGTTCACAATGGGTGTTTTATTGACTAATTATGCACAAGTGAGAAAAGAAAGAAGAATATATCCATTAAAAGTGTTAGAAAAAACTAATGACAATAATCAGGTTCCTGCGATATGTTTATGGATCATGAGGGCCTCGGAAGTATTAAGGATCCTGAATATGATTCTGGGATCCTTCCCCTGACAAGGTAATCCCAAGATAACCCTAATTTAAATAAAATAATTTTATTTCAAATCTTGACTTTATCTAGTTTCCTTATTATCCATATTATCTATATGGAATAATCTAGAAACCCTAAAGAGCTTTCAAATTTTCAGCATACTCTAGAATATTCCAAAATCCTTCTATTGTTCAACTATTGAACAATTACAGCATAGGTCGTTTCACTTTTAATTAATCCAATTAAACCCAAAATTAATTCCAATTAATTTCTGATTAGTTATTAATTAAATAATATTATTTCTAATTAATATATTAGTATCATAATATATTAATAAATTATTTATTTCTATTTATTAATCATATAATAAACCAATAACTCAATGTCTCTCTCCAAAAGTCATTCTAGTCGATTACTAAATTTTAGCGCAAACCAAAAATGATTTCCTCTTAATTCAAGTATATATCAATTTAGTTATTGGCTTAGACACCTAATCCAACAGTCTCTCACTTGGACAAGTCTATAACTGCAATTGCAAGTATAATTTCTAAATCAAATAGAAAAGTGTGCTTTCCAAAGAAACTACCAGACTCTGACCTGACCAGACATCGGTCCTAATATAAGTGATCAAATCTTCCTCCATTCTACAAGATATTGTATGGACATTAGACATGGATTACAATCAATCTCTTATCTAAAATTCTATTTTTCTGTTTCCTGATTTGTGATGACCTCATAAGACTACTAATTAAACACATCAATTCAGTCCTGGCTGGGCCCAACACTGTAATGTCAAAACCAAATCACTGAGGGGCCTAAATATATCACTTTTCCTTTTAAGGCAAAAGTAACGAATAAAATTTGGCTCATATTCTTGTATCTTTTACTCACCAAATCATGCATGATGCTATGTTTTATAACATGACGATACTGACGTGTTTTCGTAACACCAATGCACAACCGACTTGTAAATTATATATCTCCATTTCAAGAATATAAGATTTTATCATCTTAGAATTACTCGTGATCCTTTGGTTCATCGGCTGGTACCAGAACACCTTCCTTCTCGTAGGCATAACGAAGAATCAAACTCCAATACCTCGCACAAGAAACCCCATCCACTGTATTTGTATTTTCCACACTTTTCAAAAATTTCTTCCATATCTATGTGGCATAATCAACTGCTAGATTATAGTATATGCCGGCTACCATAGCATACACTTCCATTCTCCCTTTATCCAAGCCAACACTTCGACCTATGAGACATCAAAGGTAAATACAAAAAAGGAAATTCCAAATACTGGGAAGGCCTGACTTCTTGAACTCGCTTATCTTGGCTAGAGTGGGTTGATAACCCATCTCATTGAACATGTGTAGCACTTGTTCATTCGTGACTTTGTAGAAAGGTGGAGAATTAGGGATTTCGAGGATCTTGGCAAACAACTTCTTGGAAAGACGAAACTTCTTATCATTCACAAGATTGAATGTCACAGTATCCATCGTCTTTCTGTATGAGGCAGTAGAACCAACAATTGAAAGTTAAGACATTGGGACTTCAAAGGAACTAAACATTGCAGTCGATAAAACTGAATGTTTCAAGGCGACTATTAGCATCTTGAGTTCTTCTGGGTACACAGTAACATCACCATCAACTTGATAGTTGGTACTTTGAATCTTCATGATGGGTTGAGAATATACGTCTTCAGTAGTGTTGGATTGAGGAGCAGCCATGACTAGGGTTTTTCTTGAAATCGTGAAGAACAGAGAGAAAAGAGAGCACAAATCTTCTTTGAGAATATTTAGGAAGCGTAAAATTGGAATTAAGAATCAATTGCCCCTTTTATATATATCTCTAATTTGATACTCAAACGGTTACCATTAATGAACTTGACACGTGTCCCTTGAAAGTTGCACCATTAGCCGTTAAAGACGCCATGTCAGATAAAGTGTGTGGCATGATATCCGATAAACGCGCATCGTTACCAAACCGTCACATCAAAAAGTCTCTTCGTAATACTTATGGATAAGGACCAAAATGTTCGAAATCGAGGTTGGGCTCTTTCGCTTTTGGGTTTGAAAACGAAGTCATATGCCAGACTTTCGAAATCCTCAGCCTGAGTTGGTAATGCTCAAAACCTCAAGGATTTCGTGAGTGTTGTGTGTCAATGAAAAAGATAAGAAGCAAAATAAAAAAATTGGATCTGTGATGTCGAAAATATAATTTCGACATGAAAGCAGATAAATCTCGGGCAAAGATTACTTCGTTAAGCATCAAAAGATATGATCAACTGCTTCTGTGGTTTCCCGTGAATTAAAATCGAATACTTGTTGAGAAATATCGAAGGGCTTCTTTTAGTATGGCTTCGAATGTGGCTTGAAAATTTTCGTTACAATGCACACTAAACATAAGTATGACAAGTTGTACACAAAATTACTTGTTTGACCAGTGTAGTTAGTGACAAGTAGGTTTTGAAAAATTTAACAAGTAACAAAAGTTGAGAATGATACTCAAACAGAAATCATATCCTTGAGCCAAAATTAGTTTTCAATCTTGTTGGGTAACAAATGTTGTGGGTTTCAAACATTTGATCAAGATTACAACAAAGAAAGAATATGATTTTGAGTATCGAAATCAGGTACTGAAACAAATGTTTCGTGAATTCTGGAACAAAGTTCCCTGTTAATTCCTTAAGTTGTTTCAACAATTTGGATTTCACTTTCATCACGGTCTCATGACGTTAGATCATTAACACAGAATTTTGATATGTCTAGATCCTGATTGGTTTTTATCAGAGATCTCTTGGACATATGTATTTGTGTGTGATTGTGTAAGAACTTTGGGATGAAAAAGATTGGGTAAAAGAAACGAATGTACCTCTACTTTGAATTGACCACGCAGTAAACTCTTAACTCATATGAGAAGAGTAAGGTAGCTCATGAATGAATGAGAATATAGCCTAATTGGGAAGGAATTCTAAAAATGAGAAAACCATTAAGGCTTCGAAACTCATAGCATTATCGAGGCTTTGGTCAACATGCTGCAGCATACTTCTAGGGACATCTTAAATAGTACATAGGTGTCGAAAATATACTTTCCCTCAAAGCAGCGAGCATGAACCAAGAAAATTTTCCATTCATGAGGATGTTGAGAAAATTCACACAAATTTCGAAATTTTTGTACACTTCTTCAAACTTTCGAAACTTAGTTGGTTTCCTCCAAAAAAAAACCTTTGTTCCAGTTCGTGAACGTGACTTCCAAACTTTTCTAAGGAATTACACAAAATCATCTCTGCAACTACACATCAAGTGTAAAAATATATAAAAAGAAAATAGTTTTTGATTTTTGTTTTCTAAAAAGAAAATAATAAAAATAATAAAATCTTTTTGATATTTTTGAATTTTTCAAAATGGAAAAACAAAATGAAAATATTTTTGGTATTTTGGATTTTGCGACGTGAAAAAAAATAAAACACAAATATTTTTGTTGTTTTTGATTTTTCGACAGAAAAGTAACGAAATTTTTTTTTGTACTAAACTAACAAAAATTTGTGATTAAGCGGTTTGTACATGATGTCGAAATCGAAGCGTGTCGAAGCGCTGAACGTGAACAGTAACCTCTGAATGACAAGCTGTCTCCTCTGAATGAACACTCAGCACCTCTGAATCGACACTTTTGCACCTTTTTCTCTTGTTATTCTTTCGAAAAAAAATTCCTGGCACAGAATTAGCTTCGATCAATCCCAGACCATTTAGTATTCTTACAAACAATTTTTCATCCAATGGCTTTGTAAAAATATCAGCAAGCTGATCAGTTGTTTTTACAAAGTGAACTTCGATATTTCCATCTTCCACATGATTCTTGATAAAATGATAACGAAGTGCAATATGCTTTGCTTTCGAATGTTGTACTGGATTATGACAATTCGTATAGCACTTTGTGAATCACAATACAATGGAATCTTCTTCATGTTTATAGCATAGTCTCGTAATTGACTTTGAATCCAAATTATTTGTGAAGTGCAAGCTGCAGTAGCAACATATTCTGCTTCTGCTGTGGAAATCGAAACACATGTTTGTTTCTTCGACTGCCAGCTTACAAGCTTCCCATCTAAGAGTTGACATCCACCACTTGTACTTTTTCGATCAAGACTACAACCTCCCAGATCAGCATCAGAAAAAGCTGGTATGAAAAAGCCAGTTTTCGAAGGATACCACAATCCTAACGAAATTGTTCCTTTGAGACATCGAAAAATACTTTTCACTACAGTTAAGTGTGGTTCTCTAGGATTCGATTGATACCTAGCACAATTACAAACATAAAACATAATATCAGGTCGACTTGTTGTAAGATAAAGTAACGAACCTATCATGCTTCTGTATAAAGTAATATCAACAGCAAGTTTATCTAATGAAGGATTGAGCATTGTTCCAACCGCCATTGGTACTCGTAACTTTGTGCTCTTCGTCATTCCAAAATTTTCAAGTAGATTCTTTGTGTATTTTTCTTGATTTATAAAAATTCCTTTTCTGATTTGACGAATATTCAATCCTAGAAAGTTGTTTATTTTTCCCAGCATGCTCATCTCAAATTGACTTTTCGTCAGATTTTCGAATTCACTAGACAAAGCAGGGTCAGTAGAGCCAAAAATAATATCATCGACATAAATTTGAACAAGCATAAGATGATTCCCAACTTTCTTTTGAAACAAATTGGGATCAACTGACCCTTGTTTAAATTCCGATTGTCTTAAGAAATTGGTAAGTGTTGCATACCAGGCTCTTGGTGCTTGTTTTAACCCATAAACAGCTTTATCTAACACATAAAAATGATCAGGAAATTAAGAATTGATAAAACCTGGTGGTTGTTCAACATAAACCGTTTCTTCGAGAACTCTGTTAAGAAATGCACACTTCACATCTATTTGATAAACATCAAAATCCTTGTGTGCTGCATAGGCTAAAAAGATTCGAACAACATCGAGTCTTGCGACAGGGGCAAAGGTTTCTTCATAGTCGATACCTTCTTGTTGCGAATAACCTTTAACTACAAGCCTAGCCTTATTTCGAATAATATTGCCTTCTTTATCAGTTTAATTTTGTAAATCCATTTTAATCCAATCAAAGATACATCATCTGGTTTCGGAACTAACCTCCAAATTTTATTTCTTTCAAATTCAGCCAACTTAGATTGCATAGAAACAATCCAATCTGGATCTTCCATAGCAATATTGACTGTTTTTGGTTCAATTTTCGAAATAAAGACATTGAACATACAAAATTCTTGATGAATGTTGAGTACCTCATTTTTAGCACGAAGTTGAGCTCTTGTAAGAACTCCATCTTGAGGATCACCAAGAACTTGTTCCTTTTGATGATTTCTTGTCCATTTTTCCAAAGGTGGATATGCTGGATCAAAATCCAATGGAGCATCTTCGAACATTTCATCATTCTCCGAACCTGCAACAGAAAAATTATCATTTGAATCATGAAAAATTTCATTGTGATTATTATTATTTGACATATTAAGCTCCCCCTCGAAAGTTTCATTTCCAGGTTGCTCCCCCTCAACATTATCATTCATTCTCCTCTTCCCCCCTCAAAAGAATGCTCCCCCTCAACACGAGAATTCGAATGCAAGTGCACCCCTCCACTTGATCATTTGGCATGCTTTCACGAATTTCAGGAGAATGAGATGTCGAATTTACATCATTAGCTTCCTGAGTAAGTGTCGAAAAGTCAGAATGCTTTGATGATTCAGGAAGTTGATTATCTTCAGCATTTATTTTAGCATCAGCAGCCCTATCTGGAATACCAAAAATTAAATCAAAATCAAAATCAGACGAATTAATACTCTCAGATTCATCTTTTGATTCATAAATAATTGGTTTTTGTTCAAAACACTTTTCAACTTGTTTAATATAGTAATCATCGAAAGTTAGATTGAATGTTTCTCCAGTTTTCCAAGTTCGCTTATTTAATACTCGATATGCAACCGAATTATGAGAATAACCCAACAAAATTCCTTCGTCAGCTTTGGACTGAAATTTCGAAAGATTATCCTTGAGATTCATGATAAAACACCTGCAGCCAAAAACATGAAAGAATTTGACATTTAGGTTTTCAGTTATTGATAATTTCATACGGAGTAATATTGAATCTTCGATGAATAAATTATCTATTCTGTGTAAAACATGCAGTAGAGACTGCTTCAGCCTAGAGATATTGAGGAAGATTCGCATATATGAGCATCGTTCTTGCTGCTTCACAAAGAGAACAATTTTGCCTTTCTACAACACCATTCTGTTGAGGTGTGTATGGTGAAGAATAATTATGCGAAATTCCTTGTTTAGTTAAAAATGAATCAAGAACATTGTTCTTAAATTCGGAACCATTATCACTCTTGATTTTTCGAACTTTCTTCTTCAAACTTGTTTCGATTTTCTTGATAAAATCAATCATGACTTGAGAAACTTCTGATTTTAACCTGAGAAAATAAACCCAAGTAAAACGAGAAAAATCATCAACAATAACCAAAATGTACCGTTTCTTGTTGAGAGTTTCAACAGTTGATGGTCCACAAAGATCAATGTGAAGAAGTTCCAATGGTTCAATAATTTTCTAATCAATTACAATTGGATGTCCTTGACGATGTTGTTTTCCTTGTTCGTAAGCTGCACATAAAGTATCATTGTCAAAATTTAGAACAGGTAAACCTCAGACAAGATCATTTACCACCAATTTATTAAGATTTCGAAAGTTCAAGTGTGAAAGACGTCAATGCCAAAGCCAGCTAACATCTGATGAAGCTTTCGAAAGTAAGCACACTGAGGGAATTCCAACTATGGTTTTGATGTCGAGAGTGAACATATCTCCGTTTCGTTTGGACTTAAGTAAAACTTAGTTTGTGTTGACATTCGAAATTATACTTCCTTTTTCATTGAAGACCACTTGATTGCCAGTGCCCACAACAAGTTGTGAAACACTTATCAAGTTATGTTGAAGACCTTCGACATAAGCGAAACGATTGACAGTGAATATCCCATTTGTTACTTTACGATATCCTTTAACTTGACTTTTTTTATTGTTACCAAACTTTAAAACTCCTGCATTCTCCAATCTTTGAAAATCACGTAAATTTTCTTTCCTTCCAGTCATGTGACGAGAGCAACCACTATCGGTATACCATTTTTCATCATATTGCTTGTCACATAAAACCTGCAATCAGTGAAAAAATTTAGGTACCCAAGGCTGTTTGGGTCCTTTATGATTAGTTTGAAATACATTATGAAATGAAGAACCTAAGATCCATGTACGAACTTTAGATTTGACACTATCAATTAAGTCCACTTCATTTGGTAAAGACTCAGAAATATAACATTTCGAAAGTTTAGGACTTTCACTGACTTTCACCTTTTTCTTCTCAGTTTGTGGCCTTGTTGTCTTATCTTTTGAAACAGGATGCCATGCCTTGACTGAAGATGTCGAATCTTTTGATGATGAACTGAAATTCGACATTTCATTCAAATACTTCTCATAAGCATTTTTAATTTGTTGTTGAGAGAACTTTCCTGTTTGATAAGATTTCCCTTTTCCTTCAAGCCGATGATCTATGTTTTGCACATTTGATCGACCCTTGGTATATGAGACTTTGAAAGCTTGTTTGGCAGGAGGAGTAGGAAAATTCGGTTGCTGGGGTGTGTAATTAAAATTCCATTTTGATTGAAATTGTTCAACCCTTTTATTTTCAACTTTTGACTCAAAACGTTGTTGTATATGATTTCGATGTTGAAAAGACGGTGAGTTGTTCTGTGATTGATATGACTTTGAAAAACCACTATTGAAAACCCTTTGATTTCTTGTCTGATTAGTTGAATGAAAGTTCTTGAAAGCTTGTGTTTTTGAAAACTCCGTTCCTTTCAATTTTAGATTATGATTTTGTGACAAAAACTTTGTTTCGTTAATTTTCGTTTTTGAAAATTCTTTTTGTGAAGTTGATTGAGACAAATTCTTTTTAGACAGAGCGGGATTTTTCTTATTAACTGAATTTGATGAAGATTTTGTCTTAACCTTTTCAGACATTGTCTTTTCAGTTGTTTTCTTTGTCAAATCGTGTTGTTTCTTTCAAGACTCAACAATTTGCCAAAAAACTTTCTTTCGTGCTTGTCTCTTTGAAATTCCATTTTCTTTTGAAAACTGGTCAATTTTCTCTTTAAACTCTTATGAATTTATTTTATCATTTGGAATCACAATTTCAACATCAACTTGTTTCTTTGAAATTTCTGTTTTTTGAAACCCATTTTCTTTGTGATTTTTGTCTTTGAAACGTGTATGAATTCTTGGTAAGATTGCTTTCGACAGTGCTTTGATTAGAAAAGAAACCTTCATTCGATGTTTGCTTATTATCTTCTTCTACCAATTTGTTAAACTCCGATTTGATATGATCGACATTCCCAGTTGTGACAAACACTTGGTTTGGAAAGATAACATCATCTGTACACTTGAAATTTTGATACACAACAGAATGTGTTTCTAGGTAATGAGCACCTTTTTCTTTCATTACTTTGTCGAAATTTTCTATTTCACCATACACCTGATCAACAACAACTCTTGGTATTTCTTTTTCTTTCGAAACATCTATTGTTATGGTTGTTTCTTTCGAAATTTCGGCATCATCATTGCTGTCAGTTTGACTATCTCTGACACTTACATGGTCATCACCACAAACTTTCGAAGTTGAGGGTTGGTCAGTGTCAGTCTTTTCCAATGAATTATTATATTTTTCTTTGCCTTTAGCCAAAGATGTGACATTATTGACAGACAACTGAGAACAATCGATAGATTCTTCCTCCTCAATTTCACTAATTTCACTAATATTATCAGAATTATCTTCAATATCAGCAAAATTAGATTGAGAGTCAGATTTCGAATTCTCAGTCCTTTTCAAAATATTTATTTGTTCATTCTTGGTTAAGGTTTCATTCACAATGTCAACTAATTCATTAGCATCCAAAAATTCGTCTATTTTCACAATTCCATAAGCAAATCTATTATCAGGAACTTTATCAAACTCAGCTATTGTCTTTTCGCAATCATAAGACACACAATCAATCTTTTCTCTTTCAAAAGTTAAGAATGGTAATAACTTCCTATGTTGCTCTTTGCTTATATAAGAAGAGTGATGTAAAGCAGTTAATTTTTCATATAGTCTCTTAGCTGAATTACAATATATGTTTCTTTGAGCTAATAACATGCAAACATCATTATTCAAATTGTCCCTATCACACATGAGATTAGTTATTTGTAACTCAAGATATTCTACTTTCATTTTCTTCGAATCCAACTGCTTCTGTACCTCTGGTAACTGAGAACTAGATTTCTTAGCCTCATTACTAGAAGAGATAACCAAATTATCAAAATAAGCAACTATGTCATCAAAAGCAGTCAATTTAGAATCATAAGCATTCAAAGGAATATTAAAAGATTGAACTATATAACGTACCTTCGTGGTCATTGGTGATTTGTCTCCACTTTTCGTCATGAAACAACGACTCGTAACATTCTCTTCATCTTCATCCTCAAACTTTGCATACATTGCGCCATGCGTAGGATTACGCATTTCGTCATCATCAGATCCTGACGACCAAACTTTGCATACATCTTCATCTCCTTCTCCTCTTGCCACCAATGACATACCTTTCGCTTTTGCTCTCACCTCTTCCAGACGTTCGACATAATATGCTTCGTCTTTGATCTTAATTTTCTTCTCCTCTTTCTTTCGAAGCATACAATCACTTGCCATATGATTTGCACCATGACAATAGTGACAGTCAACACCTGAGTCACCTTTGAGCGTCTTTTCAATTTTCGAATCTTTGGTCTTTGATTCTTTCTTTTTGAACTTCTTCTCCTCATTCACTTTTCCCGTAAAACTCACTTTCTCCTCACCAGTCCTTACTTTCAAACCAAATGGATTTCTATAAAATTTCTTTACTTTGTTGTTGGAGTAAAAAGCAATGGCTTCGTCATCTGAGTTAACAATCAAGCCTTCATCATCAGAACTCTCTTTTTCAGTAGCTTCTTTCTCATATACTTTTGAAACTAAAGCAAGTGGTCCTCCCAAGCTTATCTTTGATTCTTCAGCCATTTCGATAACTTCTGGCTCATTAGTTTTCGGCAAATTGTAAATATCATTCATAGTTGAGGTATCGAAGCTCTGTTGAGTTTTCACCATGAGACTAACATTTCGCCATTCTTTTCTTAAACCCATAATGAAGGTGAGATTAAGCTCCATGGTTGTCCTGGTTATTCCATTACGACTACATTTGTAGATGAGTTCATTCAAGCGATCATAATAAAGTTCGATTGATTCACCTTCCTTTTGCTTGAACTCTTTCAACTCCACTAAACAATGCTTCATAGAATTGATCTTCGTCTTTTCACTCCCTTGAAACTTCTCTTTGAGAGTATTCCAGATCTCTTTTGCAGATTTACAACTACGAACATAGTTATAAACAACAGAAGGAAGAGCACCACAAAGCTCTCTTATACATCTTTTCTCATTCTTCTTCAGCCTTGTTGATTGATCAGGAACACTTTGAGTTGAAGCGGATGAACCAATAGCTTGAACATTCGCATGAGGAAGAACATTGCCATCAATACATTCCCAAAGCTCTTCATCCAGTCCGTTCAAGTAGTCTTCCATGCGATCAGCCCATTGATCATAATACTCTGGAATTAGCATAGGAATCTTTGTTGAAGATCCTAGCAGATGAGAAAAAGACGTCATCGTGTTCATATTGAAATTCGCCATTGATGTACGGATGAATTCTCATAAACTTCAGAAATTTGAGAATTAATGGATGAATTGATCAGAAAAAGCAAGTAGAACACTCGATTAAACAAACTAGTTGCATAATCGAATCACAACTGAAGATCAAGGATGATTTTCAGTATCAAAAGTGTGGAAACTTTTTGAATCCAATACTAGACTCAAAATACAATTGACACAAGATGAAAATCAGATCATTGCAGTATGATTCCTGCTCTGATACCAAATGTAGTTGCGATTTAATCGAGTTGAGAAACGAGATCAGAAAACAAATAGAATTAAGAACACTCGGAGTAAATATAATCTTGTTTCAGCTCGTATTATGCTTTCTTGATACAATGAGAATTAGACAGAAATGATACCAAAAGTTCTTATCTATCTAATGTACCTTCCCTTATTTATAGGAGAAAAGAAAGCGTACAAAAAATACAAAGGACTAGACAAAAAAGTTTCGAAACAACAATGCCTTTGTAAATAACATTACATTACATCACGAACATTACAAAACTTTCGACACCTTACAACAAACTTTGACTCTTACAAATAGAAATAGAGCACCTCCCAACTTTTATTAGTTTCATCTAACTGTGGAAGGAGATACATTTATTACTGATAAAACATTGATCAATTTGGATAAGCCTAATTGATAGCTAGGAAGCAATCGTAGGTCCTAAGGCTGCCATCAGAAGAGTCTAAGGATAATGAAATCCAGTCCATAAAGGATGACCAAGTTTAAAACTAGTTGATCCTAAACCTAGTTTTATGATAATGGGTTGCGATTAGATCATCAATGTCAAAACCCATCAAAACATGATAATGTAAGTTATCAGAGTACAAATCATGTCATAAAATGCGGAATGTTGGTGGATGCGGTGAGATCATGTCGGGCCCTTCCCTTTCGAACTGGAGGTACCTGAAACCATAAACATAAAAATGTAAACACAAAGCTTAGTTAGTTTCTCCCAAAATACCCCATACCATACATACATAACAGTACAAAATAAAATGGGTCTATTCCACCCCCATTCAGTCTCTTTCAACCAATATTTGGTCTATTTCACCCCATTCGGTCTTTTTCAACCGGTATTGGGTCAATTTCACCCCCTTCAGCCTCTTTCAACCGGTACTGGGTCTATTTCACCCCCCTTAAGTCTCTTTCAACTGGTACTAGGTCTATTTCACCCCTACAACTAAGCATACAATCATATCAGCAAGAGTCACTAAGACAACAAGCACATACATGCATATCAACAAATGTCACCAAGACAACTATCATCTTACAAACATAATCCAATGGGCCCGCATTGGTGCCTTAGACCCATAAAGAGACTCACCTAACAACGATGATCAACTGCAACTACTTATAATTCTGTGAATACAGATGCTACAAATCACCTATATAACCATATAAAGTACACACTTAACTTCCTTTCCAAAACTAGGGGTTTGACCAAAATTTAACACAAGTCAAAAGTCAAAGTCAGCGGTCAAAGTTCACTCGCCACGTCATGGCCATCCATGGCCACATTGTAGCCCTCAGATAACAAAACATATGTGTTTCCCCCAGTCGCCACGTCCTGGCAGCCTAGGCCACTCCGTGGGAACTGGATCCAAAACGTCATGATGAGTTAAGCGAAAACCTCTAATCCTAGAGGTTCGAAAACCCATATTTGATCATTATTATTGTCTAACGGGATAAATTTTCCAACTTTATCCCTCAAGATCCACCAAAAGGTCTAGATCTCAAGTCTTTATATCCATAAAGCATAACCATGACATGGGCGTAATCAAGAAGCACTTAATCCCTGAAGTCTTGAGCCTATTTTCTCCAGAAGAGCTTATAACACTAAAACCATCCTAAATGTTGATTTTTTTATACTTGCATGTCCAATGCAAGTCTTGGGCTCAACTTAGGTCAAAATGGGGTTTTATGACCAAAATCATATGCATGACATAAACAAACCACAAAACTTCATATCCAAATCATAAACTACTTCAAATGATCTAGATATTCATAAAGTTTCAACCTTTATGAAGTCTCACTATCTCCTCCAACAAGATCAAGAAGAAAATGGGACAAAAGGCAAGATCTAGCACTCTATAATCAAAAAGGCGGAGCCTTGAACACTTACAAGGGTCCAAAATCGAACTAGGAAGGTAGATGGGGCTTTCTTGCTGATCCTTTGCTTACTCCCTCTTGTTTCTTCCTTCAATACCTCTCAAAAGCACTCAAGAAAGTTTCAATAATAGAGGAAAAGAGATAGGTTTTTCTTCTGGATAAAAGAGGGTGGTGGTAGTTGAGCGTGAGCAAACCCTAGCCTCCTCATTCCTTTAAATATGCGCAAACGCCGAAAAATTAGGGTTTAAGACATAAGTGGTGGCCACCTAGTGGCCTTCCTTTCCACGTTGTGGCGAGTCAAAAAGACACACGGCTGGAAGATTCCTCGCCATGTCATGGATATCCTTCCCACGCCGTAGCAACTCACCAAACTTCAAATATTAAATTAAAATAAAACATACCTCAAAACCGGATGTTACACATGATTAGGAATGTACACACATTCAAAGCTAGTATAGTGAAAAAGAGTTTCATTCAGACTCAAGAAACTGATTATGAAGAAACATTCTCACCAGTAGCTAAGAAAGGGTCTATTTGGTTATTTGTTACCATTGTTGCCTTCTTTGATAAAATATATGGTAAAGTGGATGTTCAAATGACATTCCTTAATAGGAAACCTTCGAGGGGTGTGTGACACATCTTGAAAGGATTTAAACGTACAAAGTATCCAAATAAGGTGTGTAGGCTTGTGATATCTATCCATGGATTATAACAAGCATTGCATAGTACAAATCTATTCTTTCATGAGAGAGTCGAAGAGTGTTGTCTTTCTACAAGTCTACGTGAGTCTTGAGTACATCTCAAAGCTAGTGGGAGTGTCGTTGTCTTCCTTTTATTTTCATGTTGATGACAATACCACTCATAGGAAACATTATCTCTACGTTGCAAAATGCAAAAGCTCGAGAATTGTTTTCGCTATGATGAAAATATGAAATAGAAAATCATACTTGGTATTTGGATCTAAAATGAATAGATCAAAAATGTTTTATATGAGTTAGTCAAAGCACAATGTGTCGAAAGGTTTTGCAAAATTCCAAAGGGATTGTTCATATGCTTCATATCAAGGAGTTGAGTGAATCTGAAAAGTGCTTTTGTTATGATCATGAAAATGTTAGAATAATATGAGTCTCATATGCTTCTTATATAGAATTGATCATGAATGATATGAGTTATGTTGAGTGAATCTTAAAAGTGTCATTCCATAACCTCTCGGATATAAATACCTACCAACTTCTCTGTAGAGATGCTCTCCCGAATAGGAATAAAATGATCACTCTTGGTCAATCAATCCACGATGACCCTAATCGAATCCACCCGCCGTGCTGTCCGCAGCAAAATCGTGATGAATTCCATCATGATCTCTTCCCATTTCTAAATGGGAATACCCAATGGCTCTATTTTACGATGAGGTTGCTGATGCTTGGCCTTAACTTTCCTGCAAGTCAAGCACCACTCCACGTACCAAGCCACATCCCATTTCATATAGGGCCACCAATAATTCGGTCAGAGATCTCTATACATTTTCTTCAAACACGGATGAATGGAAAAGCTTGACTTGTGTGCCTCCTTTATCAGCACATGTCATACACCACCCCAATACGAAACCCAAATCCTCCGATGCAAGGTCAACAGTCCCCTACTTTCGTAATGGAAAGAGGAAACCTGCCTCACAATGCGCTCACTCTTGTGGTGTTCCTCCTTCATGACCTCGACCTGAGCCTCACAAATCTACTCCAATAATGGGGCGATCAACGTCATCCTCAAACATAGATCTTGAATAAGTGCGCTCGTCGCCTTGTGACTGAGTGCTTCGACCACCACACTGGCCTTTCTGGGGTGATAAACGATCTCCTAATCATAATCCTTTACTACATCTAACCACCTATGTTGCCTCATATTTAGATTTGGTTTATCCATCAAGTACCTCAAGCTCTTGTGATTTGTGTAAATAGTACAATGGACCCCATAGAGGTAATGATGCCAAATCTTGAGGGCGAAAACCACCGCCCCCAACTCCAAATCATGAGTGGGATAGTTCGCCTCATGAGGCTTCAGTTGCCTCGAAGCGTAAGCAATAACCCGACCCCTTTACATTAGCACCGCACCCAAACTTGTGATCGACGCATCATAGTATACCATGAAATCATCCAAACCCTCTAGAAGAGTTAAAATCAAAGCCTTGCACAACCTCTGTCTCAAAGTCTCAAATATCGCCTTCTGCTCAAGCCGCTAACAGAAAGTAACTGTCTTCGTTGTCAACCTGGTCAAGGGAACTGCGGTCCTAGAGAAATTCTTGGTGAACCTCCGATAATACCATGCTAAACCCAAGAAGCTCCAACCCTCGGATGGAGACTTCGGAACCTCCCACTACATCATTATCTCAATCTTGGCCGGTTCAACCCATATCCCCTTCTCATTAACAAGGTTCCCTAAAAACTGCACCTCGTACAACCGGAACTCGCACTTGGAGAACTTGGCATAAAGGCTCTCCCTCCTCAGAGTCTCTAAAACCTCTCGCAGATGATGTTCATGCTGCTCCTTGGTCTTAGAATAGACCAAAATATCATCAATAAATACAATGACAAACCGGTCCAACATCGGTCTACACACGTGGTTCATGAGATCCATGAATGCGGCTGGGCATTGGTGAGCCAGAAAGGCATCACCATGAATTCTTAGTGACCATAACGAGTCCTGAAAGCAGTATTCTTGATATCCTTATCTCTGACTCTCATCTGGTGGTGGCATGAACCCAGATTAATCTTGGAGAACCAAGACACATCCTATAACTGGTCGAATAAATCATCAATCCTTGGAAGTGGATAACGGTTCTTCACCATTAGCTTGCTTAGCTGCCGATAATCGATGTACATCATGTAGGATCTGTCCTTCCTCTTCACAAACAAAATCGATGCTCACTAGGGCAAACTACTCAGTCTGATAAACCCTTTGTCTAACACCTCCTGCAGTTGTGTAGACAAATCCTTCATCTCCAGTGGTGATAACTGATAGGGTGCCTTGGCTATCGTTACCGCACCTGGAACCAGATCTATATGGAACTGCATCTATTTCTCCGGAGGCAATCCAGGAAAGTTCTCTAGGAACATATCTAAATACTCTCGAACTACAAATACATCCTTGATCATCCTCTTTCCCTCCATCCTGTTGTCCAAAATGTAAGCCATAAAACCCAAACAACCCTGTTGAATATATCTCTTAGCTCTCGTAGCTAAACAGAGAGTCAGTCCACGTGGAGCACCCTCACCATGAATAACTAGTTCTCTTCCACTTGGGGTTCGAAGTGCAATCAATCATCACCCCATTAGGTCTCAAACAGTCCATCCCCACAATGACCTTGCTCTCATGCAAAGGAATAGGAACCAAATCAATGGGGTACCTCTCTCGGAATAGCTCAAGAGTACAACCCTGTTGAACCCTTGATACTCTCACTGAACGATCATCAGCAATCTCCACCTCCAACGGGTAATCAAGCTCCCCAGGAGCATCACCAAATCTCTTGTTGAGCGCAAGAGATACAAACGATCGAGTAGCGACCGAATAAAAAAAACAAAGCAAGCAGTCCATTCACTAAGAACGTCCCTAAAGATCACAACATAAAACATAAGCGTAAACAATAATGAAAGAGCATAAATGAATGTAAAACATACCTGTAACGAAGTCAGGAGTCGCACGTGCCTCCTCGACCGTCAGCTGAAAAGACTTGCTCTTCACTGCATGGGCCACCTAATTGCCTTCTCGGTTATCCGTGATCCTCGAAGTCATCGGAGCAGGTGCTGCAACCACTCTTACTTTCAAACTCGGGCAATCGACCTTCTTGTGGCCCCTCTGATTGCAATGAAAGCAAATCAGACCTGAAAGATAGGTGGTGGTGGTCGCATTGTAATCCTTCTCGAAGGGCCCTGTCTTGTTGCACTTATAGCAGCCTAAACCACCCGCCCTACAAACCTCATCATGCATCCTACCACACTTGCCACAGTATTCCGGCCCTACTAGCTGCTCGATCTAGAATCAAAAACCTTTGGTTTCTTTGCTGAAACACCAACCGTTTGCATCTACTCTTCCTTCCTATTTCCGATGTGCTCCAAATCGATTTCCCGTTCACGTGCCCTAGATATCATGTCCTCCAATGTCGGACATGCTAAATAGATTACAAACTCCCTAATATATGATCTCAACATGTATTGGTACCGAGTCTTCTTCATCTCCTCATCTAAAGCATACTGGAGTACTAATAAAGCTCTTTCTTAGACCTTGAAGGTGATCTCTGCCACGGTCTCAGTCGTCTGAAGCATATCCTAGAACTCACTCGCCAACTGTTGCACCTCAACAGTCGGTTCAAACTTTGCTCAGAACCGGGTCACAAAATCTGACCAGGTCATGGCCTCGATGGCTTGTCATCCCAAAGCATAACGAACCTCCTCTCACTAATCTCGAGCTCGCTTGCTCAGACAGCCTGCAATGAACCTCACCTTCGACCCCTTGTAACAAAAGTTAGTCATCTGAGCATACTCCATATCTGCTATCCATCGCCTAGCGGTAATAGGGTTCTTTGCCCCAAAGAACTTTGGTGCCCCAAATCCCTAAAGCCCTTGAAGGAGAGAGTACGGGCTCCATACTAACCAATAGCTAGCTCGGCTCTAAAGGCCTGGAAATGCTCCTCCATCAACTTGATGATACCCTCCTTGATCGACCCGAACATCATCGGGGTCGCATCAAGGATGCCTCTCGTAATCTCGGACGCGATGAACTCGTGTAGCCCCTCATCAATTGGTTCGTTACCCGTGTCCGATCACGATCCAGATCCTGAACCTCCTTCTCCACCACATGTCATCACCATGCTGAAACATAAGACATAAACATACAAAATATCCAAATAAGGTGTGTAGGCTTGAGAAATCTATTCATGGATTATAACAAGCATTATGTAGCAGAAATGTGTGCTTCGATGAGAGAGTCGAAGAGTGTTTTCTTTCTAGAAGTCCAAGTGAGTCTTGATTACATGTCAAAGATAGTGGGAGTGTCAATGTCTTCCTAGTATTTTCATGTTGATGACAATACCACTCATAGGAAACATTATCTCTAAGTTGCAAGGGCAAAAGCTCAGGAATTGTTTCGCTATGATTGAAATTGGAAAGTGGCATTCATACTTGGTATTTCGATCTAAAAAGTATAGTTCAAAAATGTTTAATATGATTTAGTCAAAGCATAATGTGTCGAACAGTTTTGGAAAATTCCAAAGGGATTGTTAATATGCTTCATAGCAAGGATTTAGTGAATCTCAAAAGTACTTTTGTTCTGATCGTGAAAATGATAGAATAATATGAGTCCCATATGCTTCGGATATAGGATTGATCATGAATGATATGTGTTATGTTGCTGTCTCAGATGTTTTTAGCATCGTGAGATTATATCAGAAATTTGTATGATTGAATCGCTAGATAATTGTCAAGAACAATCTGATGTCTCAGATATTTAGAGATGACTTTGAGTCATACTCTAAATGGATATTCATTTTAAGTTGTATCATGAAAGGTTTCATGTAGGATATGGTGGTAGACTTGATAATGTAGGTAAGACCACATTAGTGCGAGTGAAGTATCCAATGAGCGTACCTGGATTAGAAAACTTCATAGTTGATCTTGGATTTATTGTGAGTAATAAATTTGCATTATAAACATTTTGTGAAATTGCAGTCATACTAACTAAGGATTCTTGAGATTCATACTAAGTATTCTTGATATTACAGAAGGTCAATCTATAGATGGAGGGAATTCCACTACATCCAAGAAAAGGTTGAGGATGGAGATCTAGTTGTAAAGTGAATATTTTTCGATGATTCGCTCACAATAGTGATGACCAAAGGAAAACATGATATGTATGCTAAGAGTATTGCGTTATTGACATGAGAAATGTTGACAAGTTTACATGTTAACTCGATTACCTCGAAACAATTATGCAATAGATAAATCTGTAATTGTTTTGGAGATTAAATAATCAAGATTTATTGATGAGTATGTGTATTGCCTTCTTCAATTATTGATTATTGTGTTTCACTTTGCATGTTTACTTCTCAGAAAATTCTATTATTCAAATTCCACAGTCAATCATACTTTTAGAAGTAAGTAGTGAATTAAGATTGTCATTAAGTATTAGTATATTTTCCATAGTGATTGGACATAACATAGTGATTGATGCTATACTCATGAGTGCTTAAATGAGGATTTTAAATATTAGATAAACTCGCGCTTAGAGATTACTTCTTGCATTTAATCCCGAGTAATTCTAAGAGGATAATATCTTTTATTCTTCAATTGGAGATACATAAGTTATAGTTTGCAAGTCTGTTGTGCATTGGTATTTTGTAACCGCATATGTAACTTGATGTTTAAAATTTAGTTTCATGTATGGCATGATGAGTAAAAGGTATAATTATGTAGTCGAAGTTTACTCGTTCCTTTTGCCCTAATAGGAAAAGTGATATCTTTGGGCCCCTTGATGATTTGATGTTGACATTCATGTGCAAGGCCTTGCCCAGACTAAATTGATGTGTTTGATTAGTAGTCTGAATCTAATTATCATAAATCGAAAATGGAGAAACAAAATCTTGGACCATGACACTGATCCGTATCCATGTCTCATGTCCATACGATATTTTGAAGAACGAAGGAATAGTTGATTCCTTATCAGTTACACCCCCAAACCAGAACGGCGGAAACATTTGGGGGCGGATACTTCATGTGCAGTATCATAACAATTGAATAATAGAGATCAAAGCATTACAACCATTGTAATGAATATTTAATAAGTTACATTGTGCTAAAAACATTGTTTACATGATATCAAATGCATATGACAAAAATAAATATCGTGATGCGACGACGTCCCATCCACCAAAAACTCTTGTGGTTACCTGTTTACGGGTTTCCTAAGAATACAAGTGATTTTGACAAGTGTCAACAATTAAGTTGGTGAGTTCATAAGAATTTTGTATGAGAATGATTTTATAACTGTTTCGTGTATAATGATAGTGTATACTTCTAGAAAATCCAATATTTTCTTTATAACTGAGCTGTAAGTCTTAATCCAAAGACTGAAATGTAAGTAATGTTGTACTAAAAAGTAGTGTTATGAAATTTTATCTTTATATAAAACCAATTGAATGTATGTTAACCTGTAAATAAAATGTTGTGTTGATACCCTATGTGAGTTATTATAACCATACTAATGCGACTAGTTGCCTGAACGACGTGCTTCGGACATCGGAACTGTTACGACATTTGTCACCCTAGACTTGTACGTCTAACTATAGCTAAGAGCTTAGGTGCGGGGTTGTCAATCCCGTATAGATCTATACACAAGTGTTATGATCTCCCTACAAGAGACTCTGGTTATAATGCAGGTCTTAGTTGTGTACTCTGGTAGGTACGGTGAAGCCAAATGTCTCATAATCAGTATCAACCAATTTACGTGAATTGAAAACTCCTTGTAAATGAAATAATTATACATTTAAATAATTATATGTTTCTTCTGAAATGATAGTGTAGTTTTGTGACTCCCAAACTATACCAGTTATAGTTTATCATGTTTGTTTGTCAAGAACATTTATATAATCATTATATAAATACATAGTAATCATCTTGTCTAGTTTCAAAATGTAAGGTCAAACATCATATTTTTGGGTTGTAACCCACAAAATAGTGAAATAACTAGAATGTACTCCTTTTTGTTAGAAGAGTTATATTTTGGTAAAACTTCTAAAATCATGTAGTTTTGCAAATCAAAATTTTTCTTATGATTTTATAACATAGATTATGTTTTATTTTTGTTAGTTTTGCATTTCAAAACTAATATATCACAAATAATTGTGTAAAATCTAGTAATAACCATATCTCATACAAATAAAATTTTATTTTTAACATAAATATGAAACATTGCAAGTATTTGTGTCGCAAACCAAGTTTTACTTGAATTCCCCCCCCCCCCCTAAAACATGAAAAACTCGAAAATATGGGGGTATGAACTCATATTGATTGGATTTGTGGGTTGTTTGAAGAGATGATGTGAAGATTTCCAAGCCTAGACACTTGAATATGGTTGATGAACTTCCTTGGAAATGATCTTATCCTAAGAGTTTTAACACATAATAATGTGTGTAAATAGGATGGAACTAACATGAAAGTATATAAAAACACCTAGATTAACAATAAAAATTTACCAAAATTCTAAGAATAAGCTTGGAGAATTAATCTTTGAAAAATCTTGCACTTGTTCTTTGAGAGAAAGGATGAAGAGAAATGAAAGAAGTTGAAGAATGAGATATGGTGGGGTTTGTGGGTGCTTCCTGTCGTGTTTAAGGAGGAAACGGTGAAGTGATGTTTGCCTAGTTAACTGTTGGTTAATAACATAGATATTTGCTGGGTATTAATTTGCATGGGAAAAGGGTAAAATATCTAATCATAAAGTCAACTTCCTTATCTTTTCTTCTCTTAACCGAAAACCCACTAAAACTCCCTAGTATGACCGAAATCACATGTGATTTCGGTCGTAGTGATTCCATGTGATTTCGGTTTTGGGGTCATCCATAAAGGGTGATTTCGGTCCTAGGCCAACCGAAATCACTAGGTTGGTGGGGTACTAGGCCGAAATCTCTAAAGCAATGTGTAATTTATGATTGGTTCCAACTATTTGACTTATCTTGACTTGTTATAATTTGTTGACTTTCAAGTGTTAATTACGAATATGATTTTCAAAGTATATATTCCTATATATATAGTTATACAAACAATGCCCTTTTGGCTTTCAAAGTTTTATTGCAACAAGGTCATGATGTGGTTGCACTTATACATAGATACATTTTAAACGTTGCTTGACACAAAATTTACCAGTTGTCACATCATCCCCCCGTTAAAGGGAATTTCATCCCGACATTTGCATCTTGGACAGGTTCCTGCAAAGTAGAGGAAAATTTGTGGGTATTTCTGTTTCATTTGATCTTCCCGCTCCCAAGTGAATTCAGGTCCTCTCTTGGCGTTCCAGCGGACCTTCACTATTGGTATACGGCTTTGTTTCGTTCTCTTGATCTCCCTGTCCATGATTTCCATCGGTTCCTCTATGAAGTGTAGACTCTCGTTTACCTTGATTTCATGGAGTAGGACCACAAGTGTCTCATCGGATAGACACTTCTTCACGTTGGACACGTGGAAGGTGGGATGTATGTTACCGAGTTCTTGTGGTAGCCGAAGTTTGTAAGCCACCGGGCCGATTCTAGCAAGGGTCTCGAATGGCCCGATATACCTTGGATTTAGCTTCTCACGTTTGCTAAAACGTATCATTCCTTTCTAAGGTGAGACCTTCAACAGAACGCGGTCACCAACCTGGATTTCCAAGGGTTTTCGTCGCTTATCAGCATAGCTCTTTTTCCGATTCCATGATGCTTTTAATCGTTTACAGATGTGGAAGATCTTTCTGTAGCTTCTCGTATGATCTCCGGGCCGATGAGTGTGCTATCAGGGACCCGTCTTTTTGCCAGCTGTGTGTCACCCACCTAAGCCCAACACAGAGGGGATATGCACTTGCATCCGTAGAAGGCTTCGAATGACGTGACTTTGATGCTAGGGTGATAGTTGTTATTGTAGGAGAATTCGAAGAGCGGTAAATGGGTATCCCAGGCTTTACCAAAGCCTATCACATAAGCTCTCAACATGTCTTCTAGCGTTTGTATAGTTCTCTCACTTTTACCGTCTGTTTGAGGGTGATAGGTTGTATTCATGTCGAGTTTGGTCCCCAAGGACTTCTGTAATGACTGCCAGAACCGTGAGATGAACCTACTATCTCTTTCGGAGATGATGGATGTTGACACCCCATGTAGCCGTACTATTTCTTTAATATACGTCCTTGTTAGCTTCTCCATCTTATCAGTCTCTTTTATTGGTAGGAAGTGTGCGGATTTTGTTAACCTGTCAACGATCACCCAATTGGTGTCAAGTCCACCAGTTGTCTTGGGTAACTTGGTTATGAAGTCCATGGTTATCTGCTCCCACTTCCACTCGGGTATGTCCGGTTGCTGAAGCAAACTCAAGGGCTTTTGATATTCTACCTTGATCTTGGCACAAATCATGCACTTATCCACATAGGTAGCGATCTTTGCTTTCATGTTCGGCCACCGATAAAGTTTCTTGATGCCCCGATACATTCTAAACCGGGATGAACGAAGTATTTGGTCTTGTGAGCCTCGTTCATGACAGCGTCTCTGTACCCGCCGAATTCCGGTGTCCAGATTCGATTCATGAGATAGTAAGCTCTGTCACCCTTAACATCAAAGTTTTTATCCATTCCCCGTAAAGCCTCACCTGCAACGTTCTCGGGTTTTAAGGCTTCTAACTGCGCCTCCTTGATTTGTGTGGTGAAGTGTGAACGGATAGTCATGGACAACGATTTTACTCGGCGGCCTAAGTATTCTTTCCAACTTAGGGTGTCTGCTACTACGTTGTCCTTGCTCGGATGATAACGAATTTCGCATTCGTAGTCATTTAGCAATTCTATCCAATGTTGTTGTCTCATGTTGAGCTCCTTTTGATTGAGAATGTGTTGAAGGTTCTTATGATCGGTGAAGATGGTGCATTTGGTGCCGTAAAGGTAGTGTCTCCAGATCTTCAGGGCAAATACCATAGCTCCTAGTTTGAGGTTGTGCGTGGTGTAGTCGACCTTCTGAGTCTTGAGTTGTCTCGGGAACCTCTTTCTCCGGA